>NC_079154.1:22687109-25187109 GCF_947563725.1 Argiope bruennichi | reverse complement strand
AAGATTTTAAATAAAGAAAACTATAGTTATGAAACAGACTTATAAAATTCGTCAACCAATTTTCCATACTAATATTATCTTAATTATTTCAAAAGTAAATTTCTGAAAAGGGAAAATTTCGGAAAGTATTTTTCTATTTCTTAAAATTTGAGAGAAATTTATGAAATTCCATAAAGTTCGTGGCTTATGAAAGGAAATAAAAGGTAAAAATTCAGGACCCTTATATGTATTAATTTTTGATTCGGAAAAGATTCGGTTTTGTTAAAAAATAGGACCATCAAAAATAAGTATTTCACTCTCAATCAGAATCAATCGAACCGAAAACTTGATACTTAACACTTATTGAATTGTAATTTCAAAATGTCATTCATTTAAAGAACTGAAAAATATTTTTTTTCCAAATCTGGAGTTTTTAAAAAATACTCTTAACTTATTAAGGTATTATAAGGCATTTTTTAGATCTTTTTAATAATTACACTTTTTTAATTTAAAGTTTATCTCTATTTTTTTTTTCTTACTTTCCATCTCCCCCGTTCTCCATGCCATACTTATCCAGTATTATAACTGAACATAAACTTTTTTTTTATTATTAATAATAAGTCAATCCTTGTGCACCACAAAGTACAGCACAAGGCTTACAGAAGTAAGTAGAAACAACTACATACATAGATAAAAATATGTACATATAAAAATAAGGATAAAAACAACAGGAAAAATAAACAACAAAACTAATTAAAAATTGTAGCAGCAAAGGCAATAAATTTACAGAATGAGAAAAAAGCCATTTTGTGGTGGACCAAAACATGAAGCGGAGGTGGAAATTTAATATTACAGGCATCTAGATCCACAATAAAATCTCTTCTCCCTTCAGTAAGTTTGGAGCAATCAAAAAGCAAGTGTTCGACATTTTGAACTCCACCCACGCTGCAAGAGCACAGATCAGTGTCCGATAATCCAAATTTCTTGAGATAGTACTTGAAATTACCATGTCCAGTAAGAAATTTTGTTAAGTGGAAATCACTGAAGAAATGCTTGTTATTCAACCTTTGAGAAATTGTGGGGAAAAATAATTTGGTTAAAGAGGCAGTTGACGAATTTTGGTACAGCTCGTTCCATAAGAGAATGGTCTTTTTGTGATTTTCATTACGAATGTGAGATTTGGGAATGCTCATAGGATCAATGATGTTTAGTTTTGTAGCTTGCTTTGCAAGCCAATCGGCTCTTTCATTTCCTAAAATGCCAGAATGACCTTGGACATGAGAAAAACAGACCGAACATAAACTTAGAAGCTTATTTTGAATAACTAATTTAACAAATTAAACGAATAAATTCGTTATACATTTCTTCTATGTCGAAGTACAATTGGACTGGATCATAGAAGTAAGTTTTAACCATTCATTGCATGATGATGGAAATTTCTATCATAACATTTATTGAACAAAAAATTGTACTCTAAACAGGTGGCTGTAAATTGGTTGTTTCTGGCAGCTTTTTTCACAACTATTGCGTAATAAGAAACATAGCTATATAAAAAAAATCGAATGTCACAATCATCGTAACAGGTTTGAACTTGCAAATCCGCTGTTTGTTGTGGTTGAAGGAAACGTGCGATTTTTTGAATATTTTTTAATGACTAATCAGAGATTTTTTCCTAATAAATGCTAGAATGAGTGGAGAAATTTAGAAGTGAGGGGACACTGAAGATTTTGTACTGAGCTTAACGTTTGCATGATGATGGATATTTCCATCATACAGTTTTTTTATTGTTTTATATTATATATTTATATTAAGATTTTTTAAACATTTTTTTCTTTAATATAGAACAAGAATTATATCACCCTGATTTATTTCACAAAAAAAGAAAAAGAAAAAATTATACAAAGAAGGGTTAAAAATAAAATAAAGACTGGAGCCAAAAATCTTAAAAACTACCATACTAAACTATTTTGAGCCTGAAGTTCGAATCTCTCTTATTTTTGATAATATATCTCAAAAATACAATTTTATTTAATATTTGTTTTATACTATTTATTTTTTAAGTAACTAATTAGTTTTTGAAAAATAAAACTTAATTTGCAATGGAAAAGAACACTGAAATTATCAATTTTTTTTCTTGAATGTCCATTATTGTTATTCTGATGGGATAAATAAAACCATCAGCTGAAATAATACCATAACAATAGAAAGGAAGATAATAACTTTTCTCCACTGTTTTTCTCGACCAACAAATTTCATACAACGTATTTTCAAAAACACAGGAAAAACAAGATAATAGCCGGAATATTAATCCATCCGAACATATTATCCTTTTTCATATTACATTTTCTATCGACGAAAACGATCAAAACGTCCATAAATGTCGCGGGGCCCGAAAGAAGGTCGATTTACTAACAATCCATTCATGGAACAGAAGCTCTTTTCGCATGACAGGACTAATTCCTTTCATTTATTGACGGATGTTTCCCTATCAAATACGAGAACTAACGACCTCACGCGAAACTCGTATTAAACTGGCCTTGTTTGGCGTCATAAAAAGCGAGTGATTTGTTACGGATATGAAAAAAAAACTAAACAGCACGTGGGGGTCTTTAAACAGGTCGATACAATAACTGACCATCGGACATTTGTTTTGATTCACAAAGCCTTTTCGATTGTAACAAAAGACAGAATGTATTGACAGCTTTTAATAGCGGAAAGTAATGATGTTTACTAATGTTAGTAAACTTTGTATTGATAAACAAATCGTGCAATTATCTTTTCAGGTTTTGAAAAAGGATATTTTAATAAAGATTATAATTTTACATCTAATATATAAAATTCTCGTGTCACAGTTTTCGTTGCCATACTCCTCCGTAACGGCTTGACCGATTTTGATGAAATTTTTTGTGCTTATCCGGTATCTATGAGAATCGGCCAACATCTATTTTTCATCCCCCTAAATGTTAGGGGTAGTCCATTATTAATTAAAAACTAACTTTCCCGCCAAAAAAATCTTTCATTTTTCCCAACGCCAACTTTTCCGCCAAAAAAATCTTCCATTTTCTCCATCGCCAAATAAGTAAGGCATCAGTTGTTTTTTTCTCCCAACAGTAATTAGGCTAGGGTTAACATTTTTCGACGGATTATTTCAAACGATTCTGTTTATTTTCTTAATGTTTTATGCATTTAAAATTAAACATTGTTAATTAATCCATGTTTCACATTCATTCTGAAGTACTTTTGAATTAAAATAACACAGAATAAAGGAAATTAAAAATGTCTAATCTGCATAGCGTTACCCCAACTGGCGTAGAAAAATTTACGCATTTGCGTTGACGTAACTGGCGAAGAAAATCCACGCATGCGCATTGTTCTGATTGTTGGCATGACAACCAACGGACGATTTAAATTATTTTTAGGTTAGTTGCATGCTTTTGTAAGTAAAATGTATTTATGTTAGTTATATATTTTTTGTATATGCTTATAGTTTTAAGTACATCGTTTTTTAAGTAGATTTTTTTAAACCTGTTTTCGACCGATTATTTTAAACGATTCATTTTATTTTCTTAGTGTTTGATGCATTTAAAATTAAACATTGTTAATGAATCGATCTGTTCATGATGAATCTGAGAAATTTTTGTTGACAAATTCTTGAGATATTACATAAATTAAGAAAGATATTCTTTAGTGACCATAAAGTTTAAACGCGCAGTGACTCTATTATCAGTAATCATATTATTAAAAAAAATGCTTTGTTTCAGTAAATAATATTATATTAATTGCAGATTAATCATTTACACTGTAATTTAAAGCATAATTTCTACGAGGGGTAACAGAAAATTAGAGAGATATATATCACGCAATAACTGAAGGCCTTTATAATATTATGAGTGAATTATATGACTATCAAAATTTGAAGTTTTAAAATATTTTGCTGAAGAATCTATTAAAGTTGGAATTGCGTAAAATGTTTAATGGTACGACCGAAGTTTTATCCCCTGCTTGGCGAAATTTTTAAAAATCGCAAACAACGGCCTTGCGAAATGTTCAAAAGCAAAGAAGCAGATGTTCAATTATAGTGCATAATAAAGATTGCCAGCTTTGGTGCGTTATCGCAACTTGGCGAAGAAGGGGGTTAAACTCCGGTTAAACCTATTTAATTATTAAAATTTAAACGAACATTAAGATTGGCGAACCGGCTGGTCGCCAAAGGCGGCTAGTTATAATTATAACGCGATATTTTAGTCAGAGTAGATACAGGTGAGTATTTCAATTATTTTTATTTTCTTATATATTGTAGAAGTCTCTGCATAACTCCATTATGAGGTGAATGAAAACAATAGATGAGTTTTAGGAACAGTTATTTAATTATTTTCTAAGTTCCACATTTCACAAGACAAACACGAAAATACACGACACTCACTTAGAATACAATCTAATAATGACCAACATGAAGGATCATGAAAAATATGCCTTGATGTTGTAACGTCTTGATCTAGACTGATCAAATAACGAAGCAAAATTTCCATACAATTCTTTATTTTACAGCCCTATATATACAAAAGAACAACTTGTTCTAATATTGGTTAAATAAATAGTTATTTACACCTGCAGTAGGAGACACAACAGTCAAAGTCGAAGGTTTATCTTGAAACTCAGTTGGTTCTCGGACTCCGAACTCGTGGGCGTAGTCCAACAGTCTGCCCGCAATTCGTTTCTTCTCTCCTCCTAAAAAAAATCTCCGCACTTTATTTGAGCTCTCTTTCGGCCAATCGGGGTTCAGTAATATGCTCTCTCAGCGGTGCCAGTGGATCGTGGGAAGGTCCTTTCACAATGAGAAACATTTAACATCCAGATGTTTGGACACCCCTTTCTCTTTGAAGGTACTATCAATACCTCTTGGACGAGGAATTCCACATGTGGTCTTTTACTGTAGTCGCTAATGAGCAGATGCGAGACCACCCAGGTGAAAAGATCCACTATCTGGCTATCTTGAGGAGTTTAGTAAGTAACAGCGACGACACAGCTGGCTGTAAATGTCTTATCAGTACTGGGAAACGGGCAATGTTACAATGTTAATAAGGTAATGCAATGTTAATAAGGCAGTAGACTAATGCAACAACAACAATATGGAATATATAAAGATTTCGGAATCGAGAGTTGGATGAATATCTAAATTTCAAATCTCCCTGAGTTCGGAAAATATATTTTTTTCGAATTATGACTGTTTGTGAACACACTAATTGAAAGCTAAATGGATTTTTTAAGCTTGTTAATGGAAGTTTTAAGCTAAATGGATGAAGTTTGGTAAATAGATTTAAGACTAAATTTGTAGATTTATATAAAATGTTAAATGAAACCTATTCAGAAGTTTGTCTATTTGGCTGCTTCAGTAAAAGTACACGCAATAATTACTAAAGTGTTAGATAGATAAAAATTTGGCGAACATAGTATATTTAATCTATATGTAGTTTAGCATATAAAATGTCGATTCTTATTCATTTTTGAATCAAATCTATTCGAAGGTTGAATTTGACGTTTGCAGGTTTCGTTTGAATTCCACGTTTCAGACATAAGTCCGAAATTTTTTAATTATGTCTGCCTGTTCATACAATAGCTTAAAAAACACTTTGAGTCAGACATTTGAGAGATAATTTTTATTACAAATTTGTCATTTATATTAAATTTCCAACGGAATCCATTCACAAAAATTATTTCTGTCTGTTAGAGCAAGTGAACACAATCATTATAAAAAATAAAAATTTACGTTGTAATTTTTTTCTATACAATTATAACACCTTAAAAATCGATATTTGATAAGACATTGAACCAAATCCATGTTAGCGTGAACCTTCTGTCGGTCTGTACATCCGCATGTATACAAACACGATAACTAGAAAACATAATAACATTGATGATTGAAATTTGGCAGATGACTTTTTTTTTTCTTTCATTAAAGTAGTTTTGAGCCAAATTTTTGTTTCAATCAGTTGTCGTCCAAAGACGTCCAGAATATATACTCTTCCGTATACTAAGCACAAAACGAGTCTGGGCGAGACACTAAAATTCTGAGACTTCAGGACATTCATTGCTTTTCCCAACTTTTTATGCAGGAGACAGCATAATTAGGAAGTACGCAAGAAAGTTTCTGGGGGATGAATCCCATTGTTTGGTGAACGAAATCCAACCTACTTTGAAAATAAAAGCAAAGCTAACCATAAGGAGAGGCCTTCCCGAAATTTTCTCTCATATTCTCCTATAAATGTTGCTAGTGGCACTTGGCATAGACAAGCCCACTGACTTTATAAGTCAGTGATTTTAACCAAAGAGTGCGTCACTTGTTTTTTCAGTAGCGCCATCTAGGGCCAAGAGTACGACTTAGCTACACACACGTCACAACCCTTTTTACGGGACGGACTTCATTCATGCATTTCACTCACTCATCCACATATCGGAATTTAGATCTGAATCAGAGAACGATCACCCCTGATCCAGTACTCTCAGTGGTATTACTCTCCACGTGGAGGTCTGTGCGACCATGACAGATTTATACGTGCGCCAGCCACCGCACACACGGAGAGTCTTCGACCGACGGGGTTCGAACTCGCAACCCAAAGGATGCGAATCCAACACTCTACCAACCAAACTATCCCGGCCTACCTAATAAGTGTACTTGTGTATTATTAAAGATATTCCAATGGCAAACAATAATCACGAAATAGCCTATTAGAGCACTATCTTTGATGATTAATCTCTTGGATAAGATTAATATAAAAGCACTCAAAAAATGAATGTGTGTTTAGGTCTCATTTTTACATAACGATTACAACAAAAATTGGACATAGAGCTGCGATAGCCTCAAAAACACAAAACGACATTACGCATTTAAGTCATTGCATTTTTGAATTACCGCGTTACATTCATTTGAAAGAACAGACGGACAGCCTATCGACTCTGAGAGAATTGGTTCAGAAATTAATAAGAACCGATATTTTAGATGCTAAAACAGTGTACCAAATTTTATCTATCTAGTTCTTTCATTTTGAAGCTATTGTACTCATTTGAACTCGAACAGTTAGATAGGCAGGCTTCCTCTGACTGGATTTCGTTTAAAATGTGATGAAACCTTACAAATTTAATATACAGTTCATTTACTAAATTTTATCCATTTAGCTCAATGCGTGTTTTTTTTTTTTTTTTTTTTTGAAAATTCTTGGCTGTATGAATATAGTTATAATTCCCTGCCCCACCCCCACCCCAAAAATGTATTTCTTGGACTCAAGACAGCTTCTAATTTGGTGATTCATCAAAATCTCGAGTTGAAATATTTTGACAATTACGATATTTTTCTTGATATAAAGTAAAAGTAACTATTTAATCAAAATAAATCAGTCGCTTTTCTCTCCAATTGTTTTTCAAATCGTTAGTTTAATACATTTGAAAAAATTGTACAAGTAACAAACTTAATCACCGAGTTTTTAATTAATTTTTCCTCAGTCATTATTTTTTACTTTCTCGTATAGGAAGTACAGTATTGTGATCGGCAAAAAATTCGAGCTTGATGTTTGGATCAGTGTCCACTTTTCAGACCTCTCTCAAATCGAAAACACATTTCTGAAACTATGTCTGTCTGTCTATGAGTATAACTTAAAACCGATTTGAGCAAGATGAATAAAACTGGGTTTATAGACTAAAGACTAACTTCGTAGATTCCTATCAATTCTTCATAGATCTTATGAAATTATGAATAATCCCCTAAGGCTCTGAAAAAATTTCGATATACAGAAATTTTCGATACATGGATGTTTGCTACACGACTGTAATTACAATGTAGCTTTAGGAATGAACATAAACTCAATTTAGTGTAATAACATCTTTTAAAGGAAGACATAAAATCAGAATATAAACTAATTATGTTTGAAAAATTTTAATCAGTAAAAGGTATAGCTACAGCTGATTGTTCCAGCAACAACCCAGGTGGAATAGATGGACAACCGTTTACAGATGACGTCAACCCAGGTTGGATTGTCTCACCTTCCAATCGTCGGAGCCTGCGGTTTGCAGTTGCTTCGTTCTTTGTCCACATTTTGCTGATTAACTCTTGATTAAGACTAATTTCGCAATTATGTTACTAATTACTCCATTGCTAAGGAAGCAGTGATTACCTTAAAACAACGGTAGAATAACTAAATCGTTTTTCGAACGAGAATATGTTAAGTTAATCAAAGAGGAATATTTAATTTTGCTATTTGCATATTTCGCGTTTCAGTAAATGAGAAGCGGGCGAGCTTACAAATGCCTCTGGACTGCTAATTAGCGATTTAATTCCCCCCACCTTCTTTCGTCCTCCCCCCTCTCACCAACCCCCAGCAAACACACACCCCTAGAAAAGACGGTAACAGGTTTTAATTTTCCGCTACAATTCCGTTACATTATGAGTTACTTCGTACAAACAAGGCTTTTGAATGCGTCTTTAATTCAAAGTGCTCTTTTACTTCGTTATTAAAAACTTGATTAAAATGAATTCCAAAACAACTCAACTTCACTCTGCTGCCGCTGCTGCTTTGTTGCTGTGTTCTTCTTCTTCTGCGCCAGGTTTTTCTTTTATCATTATTGTTTTCGCGTTGGCAACGCGGAAGGTTATTTTCGGCGAGAGAGAAATTATAAAACGAGATGGAAACATTTTAAAAGTTTATTGCAAAGAATTTTTTGGGAGCAAAATAATAATTTTTGAGAACGGAGGAAAAGAGAGTTTTGGAATTCATTTGCGATATTTAAAATGGGGGAAATATTTTTCGAGAATGGAATTTTTGAGTTCTTTTTAAACGCTTTTCTATTGTAATTGACTACTTTAAAAGGTCGTTTTCGGCGAAATCAAAAATTTTTTTAAGTGTTTTCGTTCCTTAAAAGTTCATATATTTCTTTATTTTTACTTCCCTTAATGCAGCTCTCAGAAATATATGAGTTTAGTGATTTTATTTCTCTTTTTTTTTATTTAAATCAAGCGTTAACATAACTTTAAAACACGATTTGTTAGGAATAACCTAATACTGAGAAAGCTTTTATTTAAAATGTCAAAAAAATTCTTTCATTTCTTTTAGTCTCCGATTCAATTTTCTTGACTTTTAAAAATTATCCAATATACAGGTTTTTTCACATTTTAGTTATTGGAATATATCTTAGCTTACATATTTATAGAAAAATGGTAAAAATTCAGAAATAAAAATATATATAAAATAATAATAATATAGAAATTCAAAATTAAATATTTTGAGCTAATTTAGTAAATACAAGCGGCATACAAAATATGTTACACTGAATTGCAATTTAATTTATCGATTTTACTCTTTATATGCGACAATAATTAGAAGCATCGTTTAAATCATGCTAATAATTTTGTAATATGATTACTTTTGCTGACGATATTTAAAAGAATTCAAAGAAAATATCTCCGACAGCAAGTACTAGATATAAAAAAAAAGGAGAAATTAAAATCTTTAATTACTGATTTAATTAAGTTATTTTAATTAATTGAAAATATTGTTTCCTCTTTCCTGAGTTTATTTTGCACCAAAATTAATCTATTGGCGTAAAAAAAAGAAAGAAAAATTGAAGATAAAATAATTTAGTTAATTAAAGTTTAAAATGAATGCAGTAATGAGATTAATACTTAACATCACACCTCAGTTTCTAGAGTTCATGTGACCCTTTTCTGTTTATTATGGATGTAGGTGGGAAAAAAATCACATTATACTCAGTTGCAATACAAATGACTAAATAAGATAACATATAACATTAACATAAATGGTAAAAGTTAGAATGAAAAATATATGCAGTACAAGAAAAACTGGATGAATGAATAATGTACAGTTTGAGTGAAAAAATAAAACAATTACAAATAAAAAAAAAAATTCAATAGTAAAAACTGGAGAAAAATTAAAATGAAATCTACTGATCACAAATTTCAAGTTATCATGTGAGAACATTATTATTTTTAAGTCGTTATTTGCCTTAATTAATTTAAGTCATTAAACAGTTTAAACCGGTTTGAAACAATCACGAGACTTCTCTATCGGACTCTCCCTCTCTCTCTCTCTCTCTCATATATATATATATATATATATATATATATATATATATATATATATATATATATATATATATATATATATATATATTCTTAAAAACCTGTAATTTTGCTTCCCAGCGTGAATAGTGTCATCATAAGAAAGACCGTTTTACAGTCATCCCTATTGGATGCTGCCGGATGTCGAGCCAGTAATCCCAGAGCTTGGCGACAATTTGGCGAAGAATTTGGTGACTTTGGCGGCAAAATGGATAATGCTCGAAACTTCGAGAATTTTGTCATCCGTCCATTAGGAACCGAGTTACGCCTGATTGGTCTAGAAGCTTCTAGCTCCGCCTCCCGGAACTATAAAAGACCGGCACTCACAAGCTGCGGTGTGTGTCGTCTTTGAGTGTCGCCGACAAGTAACGAGTCTTCGAGAGGATAGCGAAGCAACAGCGGATTGCCAGCGTTGTGAGGAGTTATTGCTGAATTGCTGTATGCCTGTTATCCACTGGGGAAGCAGCGTCGTGCTGTGTAGGAGCCAGTTGTGAGAAGTAGTGAGTTGGCAGCTAAAGCGAGTAGTTCACTCGTCGGAGAGACCACAGAGTGAAGCTTTGAGGATCCTCTCACCTGCTGGATTCTGTCAAAACGCTTCGAGTGCTGTGGACGATTACTACTTGTGGGCTACTGTCGTCTGTTGTGTGCTACTGTGTACTGTCCTGTGTTCGTCTCTGCTGTAAATATTTGTCTTCTGTGTATTCGTCATCTTTGTGTACTCGTGCTCTTCGTATAAATAAACGTCGTTGTGTTCTACTGAGGCCTGCTGATTGTGTTTTCACACCAAATCACTACCACTATCTAAACGAACCCGACGCAGAAGGGGAAGATAAATCCGTTCAGAGCACAAAACGTTCACAAACATTCAAAAAATATATATTTATTTAAGGGCCAAAACTTTTATGTTGTGGAAGAAGGCTGCACAATTATTAGAGAGTATGCGATAAAATTTAGGGAAGACTTGGATTGTTAAATCATGTTTTAAGTAAGGAAAACTACTACCTTCAAGCCACAGTTTTAAAGACTACTGTAATATGTTAGATATTTATTACTGCCTAAATCACCTCATTTGGGGCTCCAATTTGCTATAATAATCCGTATTTTTCTAAATATTTTGTTTTGTAAAGGTATTAAGTTTTGTCTTTTTCAACAGAAAATAATCGATTATATAAAATCTATAAGAAAAAGAATACTTTTGATCAATATAATGACATTGAAACTATAATCAAATATGAATCTATTGTTTAATGTGCTTTCCAAATTACAATTAGAATTTTTAATCGTGATTTAATAATTTTTGTTTAGTTGCCATTAACGATCGTTTGGCATATTTTTCAGATAGATAGTGTTTTACTTACAATTATACCAAATTAGAATTAGAATTTTTAATCGTGATTTAATAATTTTTGTTTAGTTGCCATTGATGATCGTTTGACATATTTTTCAGATAGAAAGTGTTTTACTTATACTTAAGACAAGCAAAGATACTTATAAAAAACATCCATCGTCACAAAACGTAATGACAATTAAGACTTCGATAATACATAGAAACAATATATAAAGTAACAAGCTGAAAATTTTAACATAATTATGCGTTTTGGCTGGCACACTAACAGTAAATTGTGTGTCGGGTAGCACAAAATTTGCCTGATAGGCCAGACCTTTGATCCTAGAACTACAAATGTTGACACGTAGTTACTTCTTGTGTAGTAAGTACTTGTAAGGGAAGATTTCCCAAAATTTTAATTAGATTTATAAATTTTTAAGATTTTTTTCCTAATGTTCCATCTTAAAAACTTATTCTACCTTTTTTTTTTTTTTTTCGAACTTTACTTCGACTAATTTTGTTTTTTTAATTCTTCTATTTAAGATGCAATAACTTGCAAATTAAAAACATCAAGTATTTATTACAAATATTTAACTTTTTTTTTCCTTGAAGATTTATAAAATCATAAATAATTATTTTTCAATCTACTGTTGTTAAATCGAAAGTGGGATAACTAGTTACTTCTAAGCATAAATATGGAAAATGATTACTTTGGTTAAACTATAAAGTTTAATTCAAGATTATGAATAAATAAAATCAAGTATACGCTTTATTTAAAAAAAATCAAGTATATGCTTCCAACACTATATTAATTAGTAAGATTT
The DNA here is from genome assembly GCF_947563725.1 of Argiope bruennichi. NCBI lineage: Eukaryota > Metazoa > Arthropoda > Arachnida > Araneae > Araneidae > Argiope > Argiope bruennichi. The sequence goes on along the minus strand of NC_079154.1, from coordinate 25,174,853 downwards.
CAAATAAATTGCCATGGAAAAAAACATAGAAAGCAAATTTGCGACTTAATTATTGAATACTTCTTACTGTTTGTAGATGGTAATTTTTTAATCTCTTGAACTATGTTGAGGGTTATTGAAATGATACCCTGATAACACATCATGTGCCTAGTGGAGACAGAGGGCGCTCCAGTCGTAATTCGATTATTTCGTTATCAGTGGTTTCATAAGGATAAATGCTGACCGAGGCAAGGCTTTATTCTTCTTGCCAAATTGTCATATTTAATTTTAAAAACAGGCAAAAAAAATTACGAACATCCCGCCCCTTTGTGTCCTTTTAAAACTGGCGTTCAAGACTACCCTTGCCTCTCCCCTCCAGTCGCTACGCTATTGCTACAAATGCTCATTACTTCCTTGTAAATAAAGAGAAGAGGAAATTAAACAAAATACAGCAGAACATTCACTTTTGCTATCCTAATATTTTCTATGTTTTGTCTCAAGAGAAAAATGCAAGTAAAAGTTTAATTCTTTATCAAATGAAAAAAATGCACTTTCCATGGATATTGTTCACTTAATATCTAAACGGACAGTTCATTCAGTTTTCTCACTGTTGTTATAAAAGCGGGTGTTTACACTGAATCTTGTAGATACCTTCCTAAAAGTAAGATACAAGAAGTAATGTCACAATATTATTTCTTGTTGATTCTTGGAATCTGCGAAAACCATGATGACAAAGAACACAGTGGTTGGGGTTTTGACTTTGAGGCTAAAGGGATATATATTTGAAATCTGAAGCATATTCATGTAAATGCATTTGATGTGCGGTATATAAGTAGAGGCCAAATTTCTTTTTACAGGTATGGCGCAAAAGTATGGAGAAAGGCGTGCCGGTTTCAGTATGATCATCACTATCTGGCAATCGTTCAAAATGACGAGGCTTCTCTCAACATACTCCCTGTGTTGTTAATTTGTGTTAAAAACAGCCCATCCTTCGGGAAAGAAATATAATTCAGCTTAACAAAACAGAATCTAAAATAACAGACAGGATAGTAATATCTACTTACAATAAATGTGTGTGTGTGTGTGTGTGTGTGTGTGTGTGTGTGTGTGTGTGTGTGTGTGTGTGTGTGTGTGTGTGTGTGTGTGTGTGTGTGTGTGTGTGTGTGTGTGTGTGTGTGTGTGTGTGTGTGTGTGTGTGTGTGTGTGTGTGTGTGTGTGTGTGTGTGTGTGTGTGTGTGTGTGTGTTCTAAAGTTGTAAAATTTGGCACGAATATCCTTCAGAAAGTGGAAATATGTATCGCACCACTTCGACTAAAATTTTAATTGATTCACTATTAAACTAACTTTTGTTGTCTTTTCTGCATAATTTTCATAAATATTACGCCATTTAACTAAATTTCACGCCCCCTGAAAATTCAAAAATTATACTTTCAGTTATATCCATTTAATAGTCCTACAAATATTTCCTAAATTTCGTTAATTTTGTAAATTTATTATTTTTTCTTCCGTTTTCATCAATATATTAAAATGCTACGCTGAATTTCAAACCGTTTCCATTGTTTAAATATTTAACAGCCTGGTTTTCTGTCCTTAGAACCTAAAGAAGGAAGAATTCTGTTTATTGCCTGTATAGTTTACGAACAAAACGGTTATGAAAGTGAAATTTCAATACCGCGAAAGTTAAAAGAAAAACGAACCACACGAAAACAGTTTTAATTGTGATATGCTGTGTAGAGACTAGCTTTCATTAAAAAGTCAAAACGCATAATGAATGTGTGAAGCTATTAAAATACCGAATCTTTAAAGTCCCGAAAAATTTTAAAGTTAAAAATCGTTTGTAGACAAAATCATGGATATATAATTATATCTAAAAAAAATTGAATTAAATTATATATGCTCAATATCTTCAACGACCCAGCTGGTTCGCAAAGGCGACTAATTTAAAGTAATAAGGAAAATCAAACAAGGGTCTCTATCTCAACTTTGGTGACGATACTATAAATTGTAGAGGTACGAGACTTTTTATAAGTTCTGTATGAGGTAAATGAAAATAATAGACTATTTTCCGGAACAGTTATTTAATTATTTTCTAAGTTCCACATTTCACATAAACAAACACGAATACGAAAATACACGACACACAGAATATAATCTAATAATGACCCCCAAGAAGGATTATTGGAAAAATATCTTGATGTTAGGTAACGCCATCTATTGTATAAAAAGAAAAGGTAGTAGAGTCCTGTAACCACTACAAAATATTTTTATGCGTACATTGTCTACTATAATAAAGAGCAAATTTTTAAATAAAATAAGCAGATGAAAGAAACCTTAAAATGATATCATATTATAGTGTTTTGTTTTAGAGATTTAAATTTAATAAAAAAAACATTTCAAACTTACCTCACCGAAAAAGGAGACGATTATTTCTTAATTGCTTTGCGTAATTCGACACCAACATCAACCTTCCATCAAAAGCACCCAAGATACCAAACATTTTTTGAAATTTAACAACGATCCCTTGAAATGTAACTTATTTGGTTAACGTCACCGATGACACAAGTCGCATTCGAAACTGAACGGTTGCAGAATAATTTTGTTTCTGTACTTAAGTTAGTTAAGTATTTTTCTTCTGTAAATCATTCCTTCGTATTCAAAGAATTTAAAGAATGGAGCTACATACTTCTAAAATCTTTCTCAATACGCTCGGTTTTAATTATTTAAAAGTCTCGAGAATCATCCAGTTTATTCGGAGAAAATGGCAAATAATTCTTATACATCTGTTTGATGGATTTGTGCACAAATTAAAAGTGAGTGTCTTGCAGTTAATGCATATTAGAATTTAAAATCCTGAAGTTTCAGTGTTATTTTAGTTTCATTCAAAAACCATTGACATTGTCATTTAAGAAAATGGATTCAAAATGATGTGTTCAATGTAAACCGGTTTGTTCCATTTTTGTAAACCAAGAACTTCGGGAAAAAGTGAAAATATCAAAATTCGATGTTTTCACTTTCATTTTATTTATTTATTTCGCTTAAAAATGCAAAATGTTTTATAGTTAAAAAAATAATATGAGAAAAAGGATAAAGCATGTTCATAAAAAAAAGGTAACAATTCTTAGCCCGGAAACACAGTAGAACGACAATGTTTTAGGCTTACTTTGTTTTTCTTGATCGCATTAGCCATTGCATCACACTGTTTATAGAAAGAATACCAGCCTCAAAATTTTATCATGTTTGAAAAATAGCTAATATTTAGAAAATATTAGCTATTATTATATAAAGCTATTTATATAAAGCTAATATTAGATAATATTAGCTTTATATAAAACATTGAAGAGTAATAAAAAGAAAACTCCAATATACCTTAGTTTAGTCGAACGAAAGCTGCTGACATTTTCACACTGATTATTCACAGCATTATTTTTTGTACGACTAAAGTCGTTTGTACATAAAGGAAATCCGTTACATAATTGTATTTGAAACTAATTTTTAAAAATTTACAATTTTTTTTAATGCAGCAGCGTAAAACTGGCATTACAATAAAGCTAAAGGTTTGAATTTTAAAGTGATGTAAAAGTGACTTTTGTGCACTCATAAATTTTTAGTTACAAAGTAAGTATCGTTTTATTAATAAATTATCAAAAACTAAATTACAAGCAATCTCTCTAGAATAATTCATTGTATTTAGCTAATGAATTCTTTTAAAATTACTTTTTTCAAATGAGATTCGAAAGATGATATAGAATAAAATAGATTTTAAAAATTAAACTATATTTTTGCACTAAATAGTTTGCATTTTAGTTAGTTTCAATCTTATAGTCATTCATTTACAACCAATTATAATTTTATATCAGATGGCGCACATTATAGAATGAAATTTTGATTATATTAATCGACTGAATGTTAATTTAGTTTGGAAAAATCCCAAAATAGTGCATTGTCATCAATAAAACGATATGTGCTAAGAATTTCAGAAAGTATATCAAGAAGTGGTTAAAATATCAATCATGGAATTACATCTATGCAAACAAAAAGCAAGTCAAATTAACTAAAAATGTGTAAAAAAAAATTAAGGTAAAGGAATTTTACGGTTATTCCCTGTGCCATAATATGCCACAAAAATGATTAAAAGGCAAAATTCGTAACCCTATATTTTTGTCAGCTAGGCTCGTTTCCATAGAAATGCATGGAAAAGATACATATTGTTTATATCATGAGTTATTGATTGTATTGATATAAACAATATGTATCTTTTGTAAATATATTCATTTTCAGAGATATATATACATGAAATGTTAAAGATAACAATTGAACTAGTTACAATCAATTTATTTTTGGCTTTATTTGCAAAAAACATTTTATTGATAGAATCTTTATTTGATGAATTTAATCGTATATAAAAAATACAGCTATGTGATAGTTATTTATTCAATGCAGTTTTCGGTGAAGGTTTTTTTTTTTTTAAATTTCGTAATTTAAAGGTAGCATTATTTTTAACAAATTAATGATTTTACTTGATTTCATTTATTTTATGAAAAATTAATTTTATTTAAATGAAGAACAAAACCCACTTGTAAAACAAATTGCATTTTTATTTCCAAATCCTTTCGTATGTTTCGATAAATTATTCAGGAAATAACTTGAAAAGAATGCAGAGTTCTATTCCAAAACTAGGAAAAGTAAAAAAAAGATCGGTTTGCCCATTATTTTTAATAAGGAACATTTTAAAAAATTCTTTCTGTTGCACTCGATTTTTAAATAATAACCATAAAAACAATCTTCATTTTTTTAGTTCTTTATTATTTATTCCTCATTAATATTTTACTTTCTCAACAATTCCTGTTGATCAGTGAAAAGCAATCTGTATATATTCCGAAATAAATTTTTAAAAAAATACATAGTTCCGAAATATTTTACAAACTTGAGTTTTTTTTAAAAGTATATCCTAAACATGCATCATTTTAGATTTACGATGAAATTTTGTGTGGCGAAACAAGAGAGATTTATTTGGATTTTTTTAAGTGAAGAATACATTTATAATGCATTCATCTTTGATATCAAATTAGAGCATTTCCCCCTACGAAACGAAAAAATATAGTTTATTTCAAAAAATGTTTAGAAAAGATTGATTTCTTTAATATTTTGTTAGATATTTAACATGTTTGCTGACAAAGTTTAAGTTTGTAATTCGAACCACATATCTAATTAGATTACCCTTCTTTGCTGTGTTTTAGTGCAATAAAGGGGAGCCGCAGTGGCCTGGTGGTGAAGCCTCAGTTTCGGAGCCGGAGGGCCTCAGGCTCGATCCTAAATCCGTCGGAGCAAAACGCAATCCCTATGGTCCGGTGTGGAAGTTTGGAGAGGGCTTGCCAGGTGCCAATCTCGTCATCCAACCACGTTCAAAATTACAAGGTTCGCCCCAAAATAGCCCTAGTGTTGCTTTAAAAAGGGTACGTTAATATAACTAAACTCAGTGTAATAGAGGAGTCATCTAATTAAAGAGTTTGTGCAGTGACCAACCGTCATCCCAAAAATAAGCAAGGCTGCAAAAATATTTCTCAAGAAATTAAGTTTATTTAAAGCATGCTACTTTACTCACAAAATAGTCTCTGTATCTAATAATTTTCTTACATATTTTTCAAAATTGTCTTGATATTCTCAGCTTTTTAGAAAGATGAAGCGAATCATTCACAAAATGAGCAGTTAACGTATCATCCCCACAATTAAGTAAACATAGGAAAGAAATTAATATATTTTTTATATTACAGCTATGTTATCAATCGTGTTTAGAATAAATCCAACTGTGAAAGTTTCCCTGATTCTGGGTTTTTCTGCTTGGAGACTTTCGAACAATGTTCATAGCGACCGGGAATTTTTTATTTTAATTTTCCGCTCTGTACAAAGTGACTGCGTAAGCACAACTTTTTGAAGTTCTTCGATTCATCGTGTTTCACGTGTTATTACTAGAAAATGATACGTCTTTATAAAAAATTTCATCCTAATAATATTTTAGAAAATTCTCCATGTATATATATATTACGAATAATGACGTTTAATGGAAGAAAATGGAATATGGATAAATCAAATATGTTTCTGTGGAAGCAAAAGAAACGAAACCGATATTTATAAATTGCTAAATAGTGAAAGCACAAAGAGAGTGAGAAAGAGAGAATAAAAAAAGAACAAAACATTAACTTTAGATCAAAATAAAAAAAAAGGTTCAGTTTTCCGCGCTTCGGTGTGGGTTTTTTGAAATTGCAGTACTAATACCTCTCAATTCAAAGGGAGAAAGATTTGCTTTCGGTCTGCAAATCAAACAATCATTTGTGTATGTGCGCAGTAGACTTTCATGGACTGCTCGTCGACACACTCCGATTTGCGTTTCTCTTGCTTATTGGCTCTATTTCTGCATTTCCTACACGCTTTCTTTTAATGAATGTACATATTGCAACACAGTTTTCCGATATTACAGTGATTTTAATCATGGATTTATATCATGCCTTTAATTGCGCTACGTAACGTGCATTCAATTCTATATACAATCGACTGTAAATGTCGATTTCATTAGAACTTTCTGTGGATAGAAAATGGATATGGGCTATTCGAACCGATTTTGTATAATACGTAGCAGAGCGTTATTTGCTGTATCACTTTCATTTCACTTAACAACACATTACTAATAATAGATTTCACTTAATATACCAAAATATCTATAATAAACACCAACTCCAAGTTCTACCACGTGCAAAAATGCCGCTGAATTACCTTTCAATTGGATATTCCTTATACAAATAACTTATACAGCTGGAGTTTAGATTGCTTAAAAATGATTTGAAACTCAGACATCCCAGGTACGGTTCAATTAATAGATAAACCTTTTAATCACATGTAACCTAAACCAGCTGGAATGGTCTCCCCGAAACTTTCTCGTATACTTTTTAATAAAGGTCTTATCCCAGGGAATGCCTTCCATGACATCGGCTTGCAATGGTTACGAAATATTAACCACTGGCCTTAAATTTAGCATCTTTACTGTATCTATCGCGCCATCCTTGACGAGTCATTTGGCGATTAATCCTTCGAATATAGTTAATAGCATTCGAAACTCGAATTTACATTTTAGACACGTTGTTCACAACCAAATGGGGAAAAATGATTCGAAACTATACTTATAGTCAACAAAATCCGTTCCCAAATTTGATAAATTTCAGTTACTGAGTTTTTGGGTTGTAGCATTTGCATATTTCTGGAAGCAGACAGGGGCGGCCAAATCTTTGCCCTACGGATTTGGTTCTAAAGTTGATCGGTGTCTACACTATAGATGTTAAATATGTGGTAAATTAGCTCCACGAGAGGGCGCTCTGCATTCTTCCTGTGATAGCCAGCAGTCAAAGGGCAGAGGTCAGAGTTCACGAGAGGAGAGACGGACGTCGGCCAAGAAGGGTGCGACCGGAAATCGAAAAGAACATGATCCTCTGTAAAATGCCAAACCTGAATTCTTGTGTAGAATTCATCTGCAAATGCCCAGTGTACCAAGCGTAGGTGGGAAAGATCCTTTGAACATCAACTGTCCATCTTCATGTAATATAAATTCCTTTTTCGTCATTGAATTCTCACTTGTAAAAATCATCATAATCATTCTTTGTTAATTAAAAAATAAAACGATTGAGCTAATCCAAGTGGACTGATGCATTCAAACGCATCACACCCACAAATATGTATAAAGAATTTTATCCTACATATTTTCGTCTTGTAAATATCTAGTTCACTTGTACTTGAGTAGCTGGGAAGACAGATTTCCTTTGAACGAATTTTGCTCAACATTTGATATAAATTTACAACAACTTTGGTATAAAGACCGTATACTAAATTTTTTCATGTATCTCAAAGTATTTTTGAATAATCTTTATCAGAGACAGACTGATGGACATTCCACGAAAATGTGTTTTTCGAATTCAGGGTGATCTAAAAACGTAAAGATTCGTCAAAATCTCGAGTTCGCGTTTTTCGAAAATTACAATACTTCCTCTATACTACTTATACGAAAAAGTATGTAGGGCTTTAAAAACACAGCAAAATTTTTTTGAATGAAATATTGATTAAAACAAAAGTAATCCTTTTATATAAATTTTTGGACATTTGACTGAGTCTGAGTTTACCTGTCTCAAAGTTTTAAAAATTTTAATTATCTCCTAAAACTACTGATTTTTTAAAATTATTAACAACTTATCGTGTTTTGCGATCACAATTATATATCCGATTCTTGCTACATTTCAAATAAATTTCCTATCCATAACCTCTTGTTCCTGATTTTCTTAATATTTTCTAAGCATCGAATTGTCATAGACATTGAAGCAGTGTTCATTTAATCTCTTTATACATTTCTGTTTATTGAATACATAAACCTTTCTAATGGAGTTAAATCCCATTAAACCATAGCTCTATTAAAACTTAAATGTATGAGTAATCCCACGTCGTCTTTTGCAGTAATGTTGCATGACTTTATGATCTCGTGTATGCTATGCAGATATTAAGCAGAATCTGTATTTCGTCATTTCCGACAATGGAAGAAAATTATTCGATTAATTATTTGAAAAAAAAAGGTAATGAAAACGTTTTGAATTCCATTACAACAATGAAATGTATTCTTAAAAATTATGAGAAAAATAAAAAGTTTAACAAATTCTGAAAATTCAGGAAGAAACTTCTCAACATTGAATTAGTAAATCAAAAATAGTATTCTTAAATTTCAAAACGATACAATGCCAATTTATTCAATAATATTATTACAGAAAAATAGCAAAACTTAGTTTAATTATTAATTAATTGAAATTTCAAAAAAAATCCATCCAAGATAAACATTTCAGCCGTCTAATGTACATTTGCTTAAAAGCTAATTGTTAAACCTCCAAAAGTCCTCCAGAAGAGAGTAAATACACACATTCCTTTTTATTCTAATTAGAGATTCTTCGTGTTTTATTTTAGTGAATTCTAAAATATATTAGATAAAGATGCAGCTTCACTTTTGAAATATTCTAGTGAAAGTGCCACATTGAATGGCTCTTTCGTTTCATATTGATGATCAAGAGAATATAAAATCTGTAATTCATTTTACATTGAAATTCCATGAGACTAAAAAGAAATTCTTGAATTAGAAAAAAAAAGAACAGAAAAAAAGTAATGATATAGATTGATAATGGACTGAATTTTCTCTCAGACAAATCATAAGTCATAAAATCATTTTTTTTTTTCAAAACTGAAATGAATCAAATATCCAATAGTTCATTTTTGATATACATTTTTTCCCTTACATCTTTTGTAATATTAATGCATTTCAGAATGGCTGTAAGTACGACTTCATCGATTATTTAAGTATCATTTTTTTTTCCTTCTTCGTGATTTTTTTCTTCCATTGGCCGCCATTACGATCGATACGAAATTAAAAAAGAAGCAGACGACATTTCTCTGTTAATGTCTAGTTGCCACATAAATAATCATAATACAATATGTGCACGTCAAAACAAATAAAAGATGTCATCGTTAAAAACCTTTTGCGTTGTTTTCTCTTCGTCCATTTTTACATCTGGGGCTTTCTTTTGTCAAGCTTTATTTTTTATTCGTTCCTTAAGCTTCTTCATCGTCATTAATATTTCCTTTTTTTATGTACCAACAAAAGGACGATGTTTAACACATAAATTATTAACTGATGGAAAATAAAAGACGACTTTAATGGAAACGTTAACACGTCTTGTTCAAAGCAACGTCTACAGCGAAGATTAATTCTTCCCTGGTGACATGTTTTGTACCATTTATTATTTCCACCAGAGAGCTTATTACTTTGTTCAGAAAAAGTTTTTTTTTTCTCCTTTGCTCGAGATTTTTTTTTCTTTGTTCTTTTATCCAATTTTTTTTTTCTCTTCTCCTTCTTTTAATCGGAAAATTAATTACGATATATACTGATGTAGCAAAGAAAAGAGGATTTTGGAAATGGTAATAAAATGGTTGACTTTGACAGCAAATTAATTAGTCAATATAGTAATTATTATTATTTTCAGAATCTTCGCGCTTTGTTTTATGGTATTTTCTTTCATTGGGCAGTTTGATCTAGCCTTTTTTTTTCTTTCCTGACGGCGTGTTCATTATATTGCCTTCCTTTGTTCTTTTTAATGTCAATGAATTAAACAAAAGTCGAGTAATTTTTTTTTCAAAGGAGATGAATCAAATTGCAGGCAGATTGCCCATTTTTATAAATGATTGCTGTAATTATTTTTTTTTCTCCTTTAATCCTTCTTTGCTTTTGATAATGTAAAATGATTGCTTCGTTATTTATATGAGCCAAGAAACATAATTAAGATAATGATAATTTATAAAAGAATACTTTTTTCAGAAGAAGTATACTTTTTTTGAATATTTGTAAGAGATAAGAAATCTAACATAAAGAAGGCGATTTAAAATGATTTCTGTATAAGAAATAAAAAAAGATGCATTAAAGAGCTAGCTAGGTGATGATACAATGTACTCATTTTAAAAAAATCAATTAGATTATTATGTTGTTAATGTTTCATTGAAGTAAAAGAGTATTCTATTTCATATTAAAGCATAATTAAATGCAGTACATGCAAGGTTTCTCTGAGATATTTCTAAAATAGCCAAAGGATGTCTCAAAGTTCAATGCCCTTTCCTAGATTCAAATCCATCTTAATTATAGCAGATAATATATAGATTCATCATTATTAGGAAAATGAATCTTAGGTATATGAACACCAAATTTTGAAACGTTTCGCTTAAAACATCCAGTATTGAAGTAGTTTTAATTCATTATAATAGGTTTTAGATATCAAATAATGTTTTACCTACCTCCTTTGAGTAAAAATAGTGAGTATTTTTTGTTACTATAATTCAAATATTTCTTTTTCTCAATGTCAGATTTTTTAACGTTCATAGCCCATAATAACTATGACATTTTTCAAAGTTTTAAATCGATCTCCATTTCTATTTATTATTCATAAATTTAACAAAAATAAATGGATTCTTATTAAAATTACATAACTGTTTTTTAAGTAATTATAAATAAAAATATAAGATATTAAGAATAATTTTTAAATAAAATTTAAAATCTTTGTTGTCTGTCACGAAAAATATAAAAGTCACACAAGACTACTAGATAAGACTTTGGTATCTAAATTGTAAATTACAAAATATAAGCATCCTGTATAATTTTTCTTAGAAAAACGAAATTGATTTCAATAAAATAGCGTAAAAGTTTAAAATATTTTAGTCACTCAAGTTTTATTTTGTTTAATTTATTAACTTAAAAGCAAAAATATTAATTAAAGAAACATTTTAAGAACAAGTGTCCCTTTTCAAATAATAACACTTCACCTCTGCATCAACTTCTTCTAATGTGATAAATCTTTTTTTTTCATCCATGGATTGTAAAATTAACTTAAGTCTTCGTTTATTTTTATTTTTATGTTTTTGTGCCCCTAGTATTGCATTTGCAATGGATTAGTAGCTTCTGCGAGTTTTAAAGTAAATGCTCGTATAGAAAATGCTTTAAAATAAATCGAAATATACAGACAGTTGAGATCCAGAATTGAACCATGCTGTTACATATCAACGGGACAAGGGAAAACAATTTCCTATTAAGAACCTTATTATTTACGAAAGATATTCGGAAGGATATTAAGTTCAATCAGTATTAAAAATGATATTTAGTGGTTTCAGAATCTTCAAAAATTGAAACCAAATACTTCGATTCAAAATAAAAGATATATAAATTTAATTAAGTCTTTGAAAATGTTTAGAATTACTGTATTAGAGTACTTGCATCGCCGTACTAAAACTGAAGAATTTTTTTCTATCAATTATTTTTAACTTCTTAATCTTTAAATTAATTATTTATTAAATTCTCTATTAGATGGCGCCACAGACAAAACATCAAAATTTAATTAATTATGAATAAATAATGAAGTACTGTATTCTTTCTCTATTCTCACGAAAAACACACACAAGTCTAAGAAATTTCAAAAACTTAATACAGTTGGAAGGAAGAAAAAAAATCGATTATGAAATTTTGTCTTGACAATAATGAAACAAATGAACTTGAATAGATCGATCCGTTTCACAATAGCTTCTATGTTCAAAATAAGTTCGGTTTGCAACTATATTTTACAAATTATCTTCAGAAAAACAATAGAGTTTTTAAATCTAGGTTTATAGGTATATCTAAAATGACATGGAAAATATATGAAACATCAATAGAAACTCGGAACGGATTCCTTTCCTTCAATATAGTAAACAATAATAATAAAACGAACTGCTATTTATATTAATAGTTATAAGCAAAATAAGTTCGATTTAGGAGTTTTATAATTTATGAATTTTTTTCAGAAACGAATTAAGTTCGTAAATCAGGCTTAACTGTACAATAAATGATAGAAAACGAGTACGGAAAGATCAATAGAAACTCGGAACAGATTCCTTTCCTTCAATATAAAAAAACAATAATAATAAAACGAACTGCTATTTATATTAATAGTTATAAGCAAAATAAGTTCGATTTGTGAATTTTATAATTTACGAATTTCTTTCAGGAACGAATTAAGTTCGTAAATCAGGCTTAACTGTACAATAAATGATAGAAAACGAGTACGGAAAGATCAATAGAAACTCGGAACAGATTCCTTTCCTTCAATATAAAAAAACAATAATAATAAAACGAACTGCTATTTATATTAATAGTTATAAGCAAAATAAGTTCGATTTGTGAATTTTATAATTTACGAATTTCTTTCAGGAACGAATTAAGTTCGTAAACCAGGCTTAACTGAACAATAAATGATAGAAAACGAGTACTGTCAAAGGATCTACAAGATCTAGAAATAAATTCCCTCCACTTGATAAAAAAAATCCCTAAATCAAAGGTTAAAATCGCCGCTTTCTCGTACATATTTTAACCCACGTCAAAGCTAAATTTTAGCCAATCAATTTACTCCAAAAGTGCAGATAATTTTCCAATTTTTAACAGACGCAGCAGTTAATCACAAAATCTCCTCCCCATCATTTTTGATCAGACGGGCCGATAAAAATGCTGCTGTTCAATATTTCTCCCCCTCAAAAATCATAATTAATAAATATTCTAACCTTGGCAGCGTCTCTCCAATGCCTTCTATTTCTAGAGAGTCAATCAATTATGAATGGGGGCTTAACGACCCGGCTTAATTAGCGCTCTTTCATTAACGCTTCGGATTCGGGCCTAATAGATTGTAAAATGATGTTAATATTATATGAGGCTAATTAACATTTTAAGTAGCTTTTAAAACGGGATGATTAGCGACGAATGGTGTAATAGGATTACACAATGCGATCGTCCCAAATATCATACCTCATTACTTCGAACGAACTCCGAATGAGCACGGGCCACCCCCTCCCTCCAAGCCTCCCCCAATTCTGCATATGATTTTTGGGATTCACTTCAGGATTAGTCCATTTTTAGGGTCGCGTTCACAGGGAAAAGGGTTTGGAGGTGAGTCGCAGTGCTATCAAACGGATCAATTGAAATAGGGGGTACCGAAAAGCAATTCAAATAAAAACAATTCGGATACATTTAATAAAGATCTGAAGACATTTGGAAAAAAATAGAATTTAAAAATATTTACCCAAATATTGGCGGGAAAATATACCTATGCATTTGATGCTGATATTTTCTTTTCACTTTTTTCATATACAGTACACTCCAGTACACAGTGACTCTCATACCCGCCTCGAAGGCACACAGATAAAAATAAACTGAATGATCGGACCGCCGCAACAGCAACAGTGGCGGGAACTGTGGTTGAGTCCTAAGGGCCATCACCGGCCACGGTACAACCCTTCCCAAAGGACGGTACGTCCTGTACGTCTGTGGGTGGAGCCAAACCCATACCCTATCGTGTACCCTACAGTGTGGCTAGAATTAACCATCATGCCGAAAATTTCTCATCATCGTTTCGAGGTGCCCCCGGGACAGTCCGGGACTATCTAGTCTAGTTTTCTTTTAACATAATTAATTAATTAAGGAAGGCAAGGCTGCGCCACACATTGCCAAGGCTTTTGTAGCTAGCGTCTGCTACGATCCTCCTACGTGCCGTCTGCAAAGTACGTTGTGACAGAAAAAGAGCAGCGTTCTGCTCGTTGTTCATCGTCATCTATTAAGGGCTTTTTAAAAAACTTGAAACTAAGTTTCGTACTTATCATAGGGTTACCTTTTCATATATGTATAATCATAAAATCAGTTTAAGTAAATTTTCTTAAAAATTAGACCTTCGATTTACGTTAATGTTTTGTTTATGCTGCCTGCATTTAAGTTAGGCATTACAGAGTTTACGTTAAAATGTGAATAATTAATTTCTTTTAATTTACTCTGTCTCTGGTATATTCTTGAAACGCGCAGTGCAGTATATAAACATATATAAACTGCCAGTACAGAGCCTTCTATTTTAACTCGACACGTTACCGGCAAATGCTTCTATGATTCAGCGGGTCGCGGCTGAGTTTATATTGAGTTAAATGGAGGGCTAGGTATTCAATAAAAAGTGAGAAAATGCATATTATAACAGTGAGTTTTGGCATAAAAGCATTGTCTTCTGGTATTGGTGGACAAAAAAAATAAGAATAAAACTCTGGCCTATCCGGCTTTTTTATTATCAGGCCTGCCCTTTTGCCGCATTAGGCCGGATACTTGGGAATGTACTGTATCTCCATTTTCATACATCGAATTTTAAGAACAGAAATCTTCCATTCATTCACAATAACTAAATGTTTTAACCCTAGCAGTAAATAAAAATTTTCATTATGAATTAGTATCTTTTTCCGAATATATTATGAGTTGTCCAGGGGCTTTTACACCTCCTGAGTCTGTATATAATCCCAGATCATCGTATTGTTAAATGTGAACATCTCTTCCTTTCAACTTCTCGTTCGCCTCCATTTTGACGTCCTGACGCATGCGCAAAAGAGCGGAAGGTTTTAGAATCCGAGAATGAATAGTACATGATATTTACTTAAAAGTAAGCACCAGAAAGGAAAAAAAAAGTTTAAAATAATAATAATAATGCGCATTTTTCACTATATAAATGATACCTTGTCATTTATATTACAAATTCAAAATTCTGTAAAAAGTATAATTGCGAGATAATACTATATAAATTCTCGAAGATTTAAAGAAAAATAATGTTTAATCAAATAACAAATTTGCATTCCTAAATCCGAGTGCGACGTAACATAAACGTAATCTAGATAATCTAAAGCTTTTTTTTCCTCTTAAAGCGATGTAATTAAAAAAGAATTTTTGTCTCTTATTTTTTTAAATATAAAGAGAAAAAATCCTCATTAAGAGATGGCTCCATTTAACGACATGATTGAAACGAACCGTCTACCTAACATAGTAACAAATGTTTAAATTATCCTTTAAGTGATAATTCAGAAGCATTTCCTTCTTATTAGAAAAGGACTCCTTAATTACTAATTATTTCTTAGTAATTAGAAATAGCTTAATTCCGTAATTAATTCTTTAGGATTCTTAGGGTTATTTCTTTTGGATTCTTTCGAGTTAAGAAGAAATTAGAGCTATTGAGAAACATTATTTCGGTTCAAAAGAGAGATAACAGCTGACATTGTTGAAAATGTTTTTGTAAAATTATTTTATGAAAACAATTGAATTATTTAACTGGAAATTAAAAGTGTTATTAATTTTTTCAGAGTGTTTTTATATATTAAATATTTAATATGACTTAGAAACTAATCAGTACCATTTTTCATAGATAATGAATTACTAAATGTTTTTATGTGTTAAAAATTTCATATAACTTATAAAATCAGCAACATTTTCTATTGGCAATGCATTATAGCATTTTTTCCCATCCTTCTTTTAATTTGACATTATGCGTATTACAGGTACAGACACAGTTTCAGAAAATTTTACAGACATTTAGCAATATATAGATATTTCATTGCAGAAATATAAGAATTTCGTTTACCTAAAGTAGCTTATCTGTGGGTAGTTTTAATAACCGATTCATAGTTTGACTTCAATATTCTATTCATATAAATGGAATTAAATAATTCACATAAGTTCATATAAAAGGAGAAAAAACAAATAGCAAATATTTCGCTCCAATTATTTAATAAGAATAAAAATTTAATGGTAAATCACTCAGAAAATTTTGTATAAAGAACATAGCTATAGATTTTACCTATTCTTATCCTACGTTAGAGATGGATAGAAAAACAATGCAAATGAGTTTTTTTTTCTCGTTGTTTTGCTCACGAAATATTTTCAAGCATCAAATTTCGACAGAAAAGAAAGTTTTATTTTTCTAATTGTCTTAACTTGTACTGTTCATTGTGCAGCTTCTTAGTGGTGTCAAGTCCCATGACATCATAATTTAAAAAGTCAACGGCTGCGTAGTTTATTTCAAATGGATGTTGACTTCTGCGGTAATGTATTTTCACTTTCCGATTCCTTAAAACTATTAAGTTAAAAACTAATAAGTTAAACCTTTTTTCCTTATATTCAACAATGAAAAAAAAACAACACTTGATTAAATATTTGGTGAAAAAATTAGTTTCAAATTTCACTGTAACAATGAATTCTATTATTGAAACTAATGTAAAAAAAATTTTTAAGTCCAAAATTTAAAAAAAAATACACAGCTAAATTGGTATTACCGAAAGATAATTCCAAAATATTTTAAAATCTGTTTTGTGCAATAATATTTCCCGGAATTATCAAGGGAAAAAGCAAGATATTATTTAATTTCTTTAATTAATTAAAACTTGAAATAAACTTCTTGTAGTTGTAAACTACACTCCTCTAAAATTCAGGGTGGTTGTAATTAAAGTTCCACTTTGAAATGATCATAAAAGGAAAAGTACTTGACCAAATGTTATCAAACTTGGTAATAGTTTTTAGTCAAAAAAAAAGAAAGTTTAAAAACTCACCACTAGTGGTGAAAGGGGGCTGTATGCATTATTGTGTGTGTTATGTATTAAATGCGTTTAATCGTTTCTGAACGTGTTACAATAGCATGTTCAATGGGGCGTCCATCATTTTCTGAAAGCAAGTTAAATCCCATTAATGCATTCTCAACAGTATCTCTTAGCATATCTATAGTAATGTTACGCATATGTCGGTGCATCACATCTTTCAGTTCCACCAAACTGTTTAGATTATCACCATAAACAGTGCTTTTTGAGGTATCACGCATTGAACATGCTTTATAACATGTTTCAGAAACGATTAAACATATTTTAAACCGATGTCTTCATGTCCACTTTTGTTCAACAATATTCCATACAGTCCCATTTCTCCACTGGTGGGGAGGTTTCTGAACCTTTTTATTTTTTATTTTTGTCGAAAAAGAAATTTCCAAAGACTTCCTTTAAACTGGTACCAAGTTTCATAACATTTGGTCCAGTAGCTTTTCTTTTATTTTAAGACAAATAGTTTCTTTTATTTTGTTTACTTTAGACCATTTTAAAGTGGAACTTTAATTACAACCACCCTGTACTTTTATGCCAAATTTAGATTTTTAAGATTAAATGGTGTGTGGGACCTTTAAAGCGCCAAAAGGTGCACACACATTTGTTCTTCTTTTAATAGAAAAAAAAAATTAATTCTTTTTTTTATTTAATATTAATAATATAAGTAGAGATTAATTTTAAAATCTATTTTAAAAAAACGACAATTTCAATTGCCATTTCGAGAGAGAATTTTTAAATGACTTTTTCCCCTCTCTGCTCATTTATTATATAAACTATTTGATGCTGCACAATAAACTGTAATAGCAATTTACGAAATCAGAAACAAAAGTCATTAAACTAGTCATTCGTAATTCATGATGCTTTGCTGCACAAGCACAAAATAGTAATCCGACTATCATTAATGATGATATATCACGTGACAAGTACATAAAAACAATTCCGCTAATTATGAAAGATCACGAAGCAGTACATTGTTCATTTTGATCCATTAATAAATAGAATTCATGCGGTTATCCATTAAGCCATAGATAATTTTAGTTTGTTATTAATTCCACGGACAGCATTTAATGACTTTAGTAACGAAATGCATGTGGTTTAATTATAGATAAACAAGAACTTCCGATATTCATCGCTTTTTCAGAGACTTGAGCAAAGAGTATGGAATACAAACTTATTGTAATCACTAAATATTTCGATTTTAAGGTCTAAATTAATATCCGTGTGTTGGGTATGAAAATACAATTTCTGGAATTAAATTTATCTGCAAGTAAAATAAGTAAAAATAAATTAGGTAAATAAATGAACTTCGGTTTGCAGTCTTTATGCTAAAATTGTAACTCTCCATGCAATTTCAGACGAAATTCGACTGCCAGAAGTGCATCTGTCCATCCATCAGAGTAAATGTGAAAGCTGTTGTAATGTCTTGACCTAGACTGATCAAATAACGAAGCAGAATTTCCAGACAATTCTTCATTTTACAGCCCTATAAATACCAAAGAACAACTTGTTCTAATCTTGGTTAATTAAATAGTTATTTACACCCGTAATAGGAGACACAACAGTCGAAGTCGAAGGTTTATCTTGAAACTAAGTTCTTCATCAATACGGAGAAACAACACCACAGGGAACTAACAGGTTGTTAGTCAACACGACCACTCCAGGGGTAGTTCTCGGACTCCAAACTCGTGGGCGTAGTCCAACAGTCAGTCTGTCTGCAATTCCTTTCTTCTCTTCTCCCTAAAAAAAATCTCCGCACTTTATTTCGGCAAAAATCGTCGCCTCTTAATTTACATTGGTTATTTGAGCTCTATTTCGGCAATGTAAATGTTTATAATCCTTTCAAATATAATCATCAACTTTCGTACCAATTGTTTCCAACGATTTAGAATTCATAAACAACATGAATTTTGTAAACAATTTGTATAAAACGGCCTGTTTCTTTAAGAATCTCTGGAGCAGTTTGATAGAGTAGTTTGAAACAGATTCGTCCAAATCTTTTTATGTTCTATGAATGTTTTTAATGATTATAATACTTCCTCTATACTTCGCATAAGAGAAAGTTAAAAAAATATATTTCCAACCCTTAAAAAATATTTTAAAAGATCTGATTCAAGAATGAATATGCTGGAGTATACAAAGCTGGACGCTTTGTGAAGGAATATGCCTCACATTTCGAGCACAACTTTTATTGATTTATTAAATCTTGCTCAACTATTAAGTCAATTCATTATGATAGTACTATTTCCCAAGTTATATAAAATGATGTGATCATCCTTCGAGACAATTTTATAGAAGATATTTGACTCAAACTACACTGAAACAGCAAGACATCGGTCTCGTTGTCTTTCATCGCCATCTTCCCCGTTACTTGGGGATAATAACTTTAAACCCCTCACTCAATTTTCAGTCGATATGCACTCCTCTCGGCTAACATCATAAATTACCTTATCAACCCCGTTTTGAGAACTGAATTATCATCCAAAAGCTGTTAATGCAAAATAAAAACACGCATTTAGCTCGCACAGAGAGGTGTCCTCCGGGTTTTTTACGGCCCGGTTTAACGACAGCGACTGAGGTTCTTTTATTACCGGATTTTAAAATCCTGCCCGTGCGGTGAAAATTAACGATTTTAACCCCCCCCCCCCCCAAAAAAAAAATACAAATAAAAATTATTTCTTTATCATGGGATTCGGGTTTTATTTTTCCGACCTCAAAATTTCATGAATATGCATAGGGAAGATTTTTTTAAAATTTATTATTGTTGGGCTGCTTAAATTTTCTTCAGATCTCATTTGATAATATAATGCTATAACTTGAAAAAAAAATTAAGTGATGATTAAAAACTTGTGTTTTTCCCTTATATTTGGAAGTGGGTGGATTTCGGGGTACTTTTTATGTAGATTCCTTTTAAGAAGTCAATCTATTACAATGATTTTCATCACGTAATTTCCGGAGAATTTCGCGATGCAAATTATGAGAATTTTGCATATATTTTTTCTTCCATGTATACGTAGTAACACAGGGACAAAGTATAGTAATAGTCAAAAAAATCGAATTCGAGATTTTGACGAATCTCCACGTTTTAGACTTTACTGAGTTCGAAAAATACATTTTTGGAAAATGTACGTCTATGACAAAGAAAACTAAAGAAACGCTTTGAGCTAGACGGTTGAAATTTGTCATACGGTCTTTTCATCAAATATGCCAATTTCTATCAAATTTTGTGTAAAATCTGTTCAGAAGAAGTCTGTATTCTGTTCTAATATGTTAACACGATAATTACAAAACGAAGGCTAGACAGATAAGATTCGGAACACAAATTTAAATCTGTAGTGTATACACCTGTCAGAGACAAAGAGTTGACTGTTATCGATCTGTACTTTCAGAAACATGTAAACACCATATTTCAAAAACTCAGTCACTTAAATGTATCAGATTAGGTACGGGATTTTGTAACTACAAGTGCAATTTTGTGTCAAATTTTTGTTTTGATCAGTTAAAAAACTTGCCTAAATCACAAATTCCATTGTCGGATACTATTAACCGCCTACCAGGGATTAATCACCAAATAACTCGCCAAGGATGACACGATAGATTCATAGAAAGCACTAAATTCAAGCTAAAATCTAGTATTCCGTTACCATTGTACGCCAATGTCATGCAATGCGTTTTCTGGCATGAAAAGTCCATAAGAATGTATGCGAGAAAGTTTTAGAGAGACACTCCCTCTGGTTGAACTACTGAATATGGATAGATTATTCAAATAATCTAATGAACAAATAAGTATATTAATTTATTTGGTATTTCATGCCACATAGAAGTTTAAAGTCTACTATCCTACTTATATAAAAAGCACAGCATTATACGTTTAAGGTTTGTTATTCTAAGCTCTCCGAAGGTATAGTGAAACCACTTGTTACACTATACCTTCATTGTAGAGGCTCGGTTTGAAATCAGAGGGTTCCAGATATGATACTCGATTCCACGGAAGACTCCATGAATATAAATAGCACTCTTTTATAATAACACTGAATGATCTTTAATCAATGTAATGAGCACGGATAAGGATCTGCAATACAGGGTGTGTTTTTTTAACTGACGGTACTCAGAGAGCTCTCTAACTTGAACTATCAGCCGCAAAGCCACTAAATTTTGTACGGGGACTATTGACGACATGGGAATAAGAAATCTACGGGGGAAAAAAAATTTGTGTTCCAAAAGTTGTCGATAGGAGAAAATATGGCGCTTTACACTTTAAGACAGCTAAATTTTTGTATAAAACATGGGAAAAAATTGCAAAATGCAAAATCCCGATTACGTAGTCGACACTAGCGCCAGTATTTTGAGTTATAAAAAAGAAGAATGGTATTGAAAATCATTCCAAGTATCAGTTGATTTATAAAATACGTCTCACTTTAGCATAGCGTGCATTACTTGTGAAGCTCTTTCACCTTATTCAATCTCATGCAGCGGCCGCTTTTCGCGAATTTAGAAGTCGAAACAATTTACGTAAAGGACCTCTATCAATTAACTCAGTGAAACCAATGATTAAAAATTTTTCAAAAACAGGTTCTCTCGCAACTCGGCTCGGCCTGGTAGAGGACAGAAACCGGTATCGGAGGATACGATCTCAGATGTTGCGACTGCAATCGTTGAAAGAAATCAGACGAGCACTGCTGGTAATAGTTGGAACAAATGGAGTTGCCCGAACTGGATATTAGTGCTTCAACAGTATAGAAAGTTTAAAGAAAAATTCTTCAATTTTATCCGTACAAAATTATCCTTTTGCATGAATTAAATAATACAGATTATGATCTACGATTAACCTTTGCTTTGGCATTTCTTGCTAGGATGGAAGTCGAAGAGACTTGGCCTTGAACCATTCTCTGATGAGGCGCATTTTTATGTGAATGGGACTGTTAACTCTCAGAATTCTAGAATTTGGGCATCTGAATAACCCCATGCATTTCAAGAAATCCCACTCCATTCTCAAAAAGTAACTGTTTTGTGTGGTTTTGCAGCAGATTTTATCATCGGACCATACTTTTTTGAGACTATTATCCAAGCAGGACCGCAAACCTGTTCCGTAAATGCTTAAAGTTATCTTGATGTTCTGGGCAGTTTTGTTATCCCACAACTTCAGCAAAGGCAATGCTTATATAAAATTGTCTTTATGCAGGATGGAGCACCACCACATATTGGTATAACCGTACAACAACTGTTACACCATCACTTTACAGAAGAAAGTCATTAGTCGCTATTTTCGTGTTGCATGGCCACCTCGCTACCCAGATCTAACACCATGTGACTTTTTTCTATGGGGTTATTTAAAATCGATGGTTTATCTTGGTGGAATCTCGAACTTTTCAGCTTTAAAGGAAAACATAACACGTACAGTTATGAATATGCCTAATGAAATGTTGCATTCAGCTGTAGAGAGTATGGTGTACAGAATGCAATGCTTAGTTCAAGAAAATGGAGGTCATGTTAAAAATAACGGATGCCTTCTCCGATACTACCGAAAAACAAAAAAGCAAAGAAAAGAAAGAAAGTCGAATAGAATCTTTTTTTTTAAATTTGTAACCATTTACAGAAGTTATTTTTTCGAATAAAGCACATTTGTGGAAAAATTAATTTTTTTTATTCATTTATCTGTTTACTGTAGCTTTTTAAATTTTTATCGTGCAGTTAAACTTAAAATTTAGATCAAAAGAGCCACACTCCCCCTATCGACAACTTTTTGAACTAATTTTTTTTTTTCGTGGATTCCTTTTTCCCATGTCATCAATAGTCCCCCCGTACAAAATTTGGTGACCTTCCGGCTGATAGTTCGAGCTACAGAGGTCTCTCAGTTACCCTGTATTTTTAATATGAAATTAATCTGAAACTTATTAGAATTTGCAAATTTGTAGAGATTGATAGTACAATTAAGTTTTATTCAAATCGAATTTGTACATTCACATTTGTGACACATTCAAGAATTAACACATTTGTACATTACATTTACATCAACACATTCAAGCATTAGCACATTTGTACATTACATTTGCATCAACACATTCAAGCATTAGCACATTTGTACATTACATTTGCATCAACACATTCAAGCATTAGCACATTTGTACATTACATTTGCATCAACACATTCAAGCATTAGCACATTTGTACATTACATTTGCATCAACACATTCAAGCATTAGCACATTTGTACATTACATTTGCATCAACACATTCAAGCATTAGCACATTTGTACATTACATTTGCATCAACACATTCAAGCATTAGCACATTTGTACATTACATTTGCATCAACACATTCAAGCATTAGCACATTTGTACATTACATTTACATCAACACATTCAAGCATTAGCACATTTGTACATTACATTTACATCAACACATTCAAGCATTAGCACATTTGTACATTACATTTACATCAACACATTCAAGCATTAGCACATTTGTACATTACATTTACATCAACACATTCAAGCATTAGCACATTTGTACATTACATTTACATCAACACATTCAAGCATTAGCACATTCGTACATTACATTTACATCAATACATTCAAACATTAACACATTTGCATATTACATTTAAGCATACGTTTACATCAATACATTTACGCATTAATCAAATTCTAATTAAGGCACTGAAAAAAAAAAGTGGATCAACCCACAATATTCGCTTAACTGAGCTAGGCTTCATCCTGCAATATAGGTTTCTATTTCAAAATTAAAGTGGATCAGAAGAGCTTTAAATGTTCTGTATTTAAAATTTATAAAATATGATGTCTGTCTCAGTTTATTAAAAATCGTGGGTTGTACCATTCTGATATCTATGTGAGATTATACCTCGCCTGTAAATAACGAATTCCTATAGGATGAGATAATAGATTGATTGATTATAAAATAATACACAATTCTCGTTATAGGTTTCAGTTGATAAGTAGTTATTCAGCAAAGCTAATTTTTTATTCAATTTTATTATGCAGATAATAATAATTTGTAAACAATTTCTATAATTTATCGAAACAATCAGAATGCAATTGTGTAGTCTGTTTCTCTCATTTCTGTGTGTTCGCGTTAGTGCTATATAAAATAGATTTGAATTATATATGGCACAGTTATATTTTGGAAAAATAAAACATGCAGCGCAGAATGATTTCTTTTTTAAATTTTAAATAATTAAAAATTGAACAAAATTTCGACGTTTTTCCATGATATTTTCAAAAAACGTTATTACATAAAGATGAAATAAAGAAATTTTGAAAACGTGCTTTTTTAATAATACCAGTTTAATTAACAGACATTTTTTCTCAAATTTTTTTATAATTTTCATTTTTTTTTTTTTTTTTTTTTTGCAAAATTTTCAATACTAGATTTTATTTCTTGCAATAAAATTCAAACCATTTTTTTTATTGTTTAGTTAAATAACTTGATCATGGTTTTCTTCCATTTTTGAAAACTAAGGATGAAAGATTCTGCTACTTATCAGAGCATTTTACTTTAGAAACTAGAAAGTGAATTTTTAGTCTCGCGAATGACAACATGCAATTTGAAATAGATTTCCCATACACTCTAAATAGTATTATGATGTCATGAAACTCGATTATCATAAAAATTCATATTAATAATAAATAGTCCAGGTATAAAAATAACACGATTTTAATGTTGTCATACTTTGATGCAGTAAAATACTTGACGAAAGAAAGCAAGAAAATCAAATCAAATTAAATTAAATACAACGTATATCCCTGGTGAACCAACTAATCGCCAAAGAGGGCTAGTAAAAAAAAGGGGAGGAAACCACAAAATTTATAAACTAAAGCAGATATTTTATAGCATTATATTTTGTAGCACAAGTATACATTTAAATTCCAGCAGAGAATATTAATAGCATAGTTAAATAAAATCTAGTTGCAGCTGGGGGTTAACTTAAAATTCAATAAAACCTAGTCTGTAAAGTTCCATGAGAATGGAGGCTAGCATCAACGATATTCTTTTCCCAGATCCTTGAAATCAAAATATATCGTCCTATCCTTACATCTGACTACATCGATACCAACGACTTTGATCAACAGTACTGGACATAACACGAATCCACAATTAACTCGCACAAACCCAAGGAACTAACTCACCCATCCATTTATCAGTCCCACCGAACCCATCTCATCTTAAACGAGGAGACGACCCCCTTCGCTTTTAAATGCATCTCTTAACTAATCTCCATCTTGAATTCAAACGCTCCTCCCCCCCCCCTCCCGAAGCCATTATGAGTAATTATTAATCCGACGTCAGTGTCGAAGCCAGAGCACAGATAAGTGTATTATGATGTCAATTAGAGTCCCCAGCGACCCTCCAGTGCGCAAAAGGATGGACCCGCTAAAACCGGCCTCTCTTTAATACTCTACAAATCACTGCCAGCATCTTTAGGTGCAAATATGTAGGGCCTTATTGTTTTCCACCGATTTTTCGGTTGTCCTGGCCTCATCGTCGAGGATTGAATGGGCTTTTAGGGGGTATTCGGGCATTATAGCATTGGGGGAGGGGGTTGATAATAAGTATGGTGGATCCGTTTTCGAGGAAGGTGGATCCCTCTTTGTTTAGGATATTCGAAGCATTTTGGAGTGTGGGATGGTGATGACTGAAAAATATCGCGGAATGATTAGGCAATCCTTTGAAATGGAATACGTGTAGTGACGGATTTTCGACAAGGCGGATTAGGCAGCTGCCTTGGGTCAGTGGGCTGAGGAAGGTGATGTTGTTAGTTATGTTGTCAAATTAATAAGTTTGTAGGAAATGCAAAATCGAAAATGTTAGAGAAATATTAAAATTATGCCAAATATAATTACTCATGTTCTATCTGTTTTATAACGTTAACTTAACTACTATTGTGTTTACAAATGACAAATTTTCATTTAAATATAATTTTGAAAAAAAAAGTTGTGAATTGTGAGGCTTTCAGGACAAGGAAAAGTTGCACATCTCTTAAATCCACACTTGTTTAAAAGCCCATTTGTTGCATGGGGAGGTTGAAATGACATACGGTTAAGTTACATGTCCCTCAAATATAAGGCACATGGTGGTACATACATTAATGTCACCAAGTAAAAATACAAATACAAAATACAAACAACGCGTGGAAAAACAAAAGAAATTAATAAGAAAAGATTAAAAATCAGAAATGACAAGACTACATTTTTTAAGAAACATTTTTGCATATTTTCTTTGAAATCTTCAGTGAAAAGGAAAGATTGAAATTTTATCGAAAATATAAAGTTGCATGTAAGACATGTTGCATTATGTGATTCATTCTTTCAAAATTGTGATTTTTTTTTTCGTTTATTAATATTTTGTATAAAAAATAATTTTTTTAAAAAAGAAGCGGTGGACATTTTTGAAAAGTGAAACATTTAAGTGAACCAGACTGCTGAACTTTGATTTTGAAAATTGAATGGAAATAAATCTTTCCTTTTTTCTTTGCTTAATAAGATAAACTAATAGACGGAGAGCCGGATAGATAGTCAGTATTTTCTGGTATATCTTACACTTTAGTTCGTTACTTGTTTATCTTAGTTATATTCACGTCCCGCTTTAAAGCAACTCTAGGGCAATTTTGGGATGGTCCTCGTACTTTTGAACCGCGGGCAGATGATGAGGGCAACACCTGAGCTGGTATCCTGTCTCCAAGCTTTCACACCACACCAGCGGGTGGATGTTTGGCTCGAACGGATTTAACGTGCCCCAGACCCGCTCACACGACGGTTCTTCGATGAAATTGGGGCTCGAACCTGAAACCCTCCGATTCCGAAGGCCGAAACCTTGCCACCAGGCCGCTGCGGCCCTTTAGTTCGCAGAATTATTTTAATAACATTAAAGGTTATAGTCATATAAATATTAAAGTGGTGTTATTTAACTATAAAAATCGTTGCTTTCCATCAAAACTTTTTATCTCATATCTCCCAATTTTCCAAAAAGTTATAAATATCCCATGCAAAGGGTTATTTCGATCCATCCACATAAGCGGATTCATTTAACTTATCAGATTCCAAATAACATAACTCATGAGTATCTTCGATAAGCTTTGCTTCAACCCTCAACGATGGAGATGTACAAATGAAAAGTCGGCTCAAAACAATAATGGAGGTTCAAGGCCAACGTATTTTCACTTAAAGATGTTTCTACAGTGATTTGTAGAGCAAAGCTGCCTGTTTTAGCAGACCCCTTCATTTTGCGCAATGGAGAGCCGCGGGGGACTCTAATTGACATCATAATACACTTATCACTGCCCCGGCTTCGACAGTGACGTCGGATTAATAATTTCTCATAATGGCTTCGGCCAAAGCGCTTGAATTCAAGATGGAGATTAGTTAAGAGATGCATTTAAAGCAGGAGGGGGATATCTCCACTCGGATCGATCCATGAGGCAGATGGAATGATTTAATAGTTCTTATCTTTGCAAGAAATAATTCTAGTTATTTTTTCTTTCATGCAGCAATGTTATTAGACTGTTCCCATGGAAACTTATCAGACATATAATGTCACAAATACACTAGATGATTCTTGTCTTTGTGTTTTGACAACAGCAGATGCTTATCGTCTCATACATGAATTGAACATAGTGTGTTATTTTTCCTCTTCATTCAGGTAGAAAGCAAATTCTGTGTCCATGAAATGTCTTTTTCTTTCATTAAAAGGGAGGCGCCAACTCATGTGTCGTCCACATCATCTGATCCTGGTTTAAAACTGCGAGGCTCGCGTCAAAATATACTTAGTGTTGCTTTATAAATATGATGCTAACATAACTAAATTAAACTTAAGGTGTATGTACACACTTGAAACTTCGAAAATCGTTCAAAATATCGAATCTTTTTTTTATTGCTTAATAATATTTTCTGATCCTTTAGCTTTCAAACAATGCCAAGATGTTGTCAATATTCGAAATATTTCTCGAGTTATAATTATTTTTCTTGAGGTGCTTTCATTAAAAACTCTAGTTACGGTGTTTTTAAAACTCATTTTATGAAGAATGATATTTTCCCACTATGTTGCTTCATTCAAACAATCATAACTCAACAAGAAATGAACCAAATACAGTTATTTATATATAAAAATAATCTGTATGAAATAGCGGATGTTTTGTGCCTCAATCAAAGTTATATTTATAGAAATAAATTTTTAATAGCTGTTTAAAAGTCAAAATTACAGAAAAAATCTCGATTTTTCTATTCATCGTTGATGAAAAAATTGTTTTAAAAAAACTATATATTTTTATAACTTGATTGAGGCAGGCAACATGAAGACTAATATCAGGCATCATTTCCAACTAGAATTGTGTGTCTGTACAAATTAGAATTTAAGATATCATGTTTCAAAAAATAGGCTAATTAGTTGATTAAATATTATTTAATTAATTAATAATTAGTGTAATATGGTTTTTTTCTCACTGAAATAAGTTTAAACATATATTAATAAACCACTATGAAAAAACTGGATTTTTAAAGTTAAAATTTAAAAAAAAAATCTTCAAGTGTGTACGTACACCTTAAATTAATAATCTTGTCATTAAGTACGTTGTTTCTTTTAACATCAGAATGAAAGAGAATTGTTAACTATCCTATATCAAACACACTTGTCAAATGGTCCAGTCATTGTTAGATGGTGCTTATGTCAATTAAGAAAAATATATGAATTTCTCCATTATTTTTCAGACTACTCAATGTCTGTATCTTGAATATTTATTAATGTTAAATTTGAATTAAAAGTTTATAAGAATCGAATAATGTAATGTTGTTTTTAGTTTTAGACATCGAGAAAAAAAAATTGAATCTTATTTTCATCAATGACTTCAAACAGGTGTAACTAAATGATTTAATCGAATTTTCTAAAAAGGTTTCCGTTGTAATTGAAAAAAAAGGAATAAAGGTAAGGAAAAAAGGAAAAGTTAAGGTGAAAAAAGGTGAATTTCTAATTCGAAACAATGTGGCCAATAATGTTTTAACCCTTTAAAGGGCCATTTTTTTCTAGTCGTATTATGTTAAAATATTTTTAGGCTTGAAATTAGAATAAGAAAAGGGATTCATTTAACTTATTAGATAAATTCAATTTGATTTATTAATTAATTTGGTTAATTAATAATGAAGTAACAAGTCAAGACACATCATTTTATGTAAGATAAAGAACTGAAGCATCTAAGTACCTGTCTTTCTAAAAAAATGTGTCAGAACTTATGCCAACCTACATAATTTCATACAAAGATTGATAAATTTGGTGGGAAGCATTCTTTCCACGGCCCCTGAAAGGGTTAAACTTGTTATATATTACTTTTTTTTTCCTTTTAAAACTACTTTTAATTATGTAGCAACGATAACGTGCAAAAAAATTGTCAAACTCTAGTAAAAAATTCATTTAAAAAAACCATATTGTAAAATGTACTTTATTGCATTTTAAAAATTATATTAAAATTGATAACAAAAAAAAATTGTTCATATCAAAGAAACATTCATTTCTTTTTAAACTGTAAAATGGACTAAATAGGGTTTTTGTGTAATAATGAATTGGAAAGTTATTGAGGGAAGATATCGAAATTTTGATTCATTCCTAACTGAAAACCTAACAAACTTATCCTTCCAGAAAATATCCTTCTTAATGAGCATCTACACCATTTTGACACTTAGTAGTTAGAGAGTTTTCGTCTTGCTGTCCTTTAGTGCCATTAGCAAATAGTAGGCCAGCCTATAAACATAATCACTCTGAAAAGACTACATCTACATGCTCTGTAGAAGTATACAACATTGGAACAATTACGTATAATATTAGTTCAATTTGATTTTCCTGTACACACGTTCATCTAATCTTGATTTTCCTGTATACACGTTCATCTAATCTTGATTTTCCTTTTTACACGTTCATCTAATCTTGATTTTCCTGTATACACGTTCATCTAATCTTGATTTTCCTGTGTACACGTTCATCTAATCTTGATTTTCCTGTATACACGTTCATCTAATCTTGATTTTCCTGTATACACGTTCATCTAATCTTGATTTTCCTGTATACACGTTCATCTAATCTTGATTTTCCTGTGTACACGTTCATCTAATCTTGATTTTCCTGTGTACACGTTCATCTAATCTTGATTTTCCTGTATACACGTTCATCTAATCTTGATTTTCCTGTATACACGTTCATCTAATCTTGATTTTCCTGTATACACGTTCATCTAATCTTGATTTTCCTGTATACACGTTCATCTAATCTTGATTTTCCTTTTTACACGTTCATCTAATCTTGATTTTCCTGTATACACGTTCATCTAATCTTGATTTTCCTGTATACACGTTCATCTAATCTTGATTTTCCTGTGTACACGTTCATCTAATCTTGATTTTCCTGTATACACGTTCATCTAATCTTCATTTTCCTGTATACACGTTCATCTAATCTTCATTTTCCTGTATAAACGTTCATCTAATCTTGATTTTCCTGTGTACACGTTTATCTAATCTTGATTTTCCTGTGTACACGTTCATCTAATCTTGATTTTCCTGTATACACGTTCATCTAATCTTCATTTTCCTGTATACATGTTCATTAATTTTCATTTTCCTATAAATATATTAATCATATCTAACCTTTAGCAAGCACACTGTTAGAAATGTGTAAATAGTTTTTACAATTTCTCGTAATGTCTCAAAAGTTTAATTTGATTACATCTCAAAATTACAGTTCTAAATTAAAGAGACTTACACTTACACGGCGACAATATTATAGTTGCATTGTTTGGCTACAAAAGCTCGTTTCTTCTTTTTAATTAAAAATTAATATTTAAAATCGTGTGTTGTTTAATATAACAAACCACAAAACTATTTTCAAATTTCTTAAAATACAATTAAGCATTCATAAATATTCAGTGCGTTAAATCAATTAATAAAAAATTTCAGCTTCATATTAGAAAACATAACGTAAATAATAAAAAAAGTAATTCCTCCGATATTATTTTCTTCATAATCAATAAAATTTTAAGTTAAACCCATTTTGGATGCTTCATTTAATTTAAAATTATTTAATATTTAATCACACTTTAGATGAACAACTTCACGAAAAATAATTCAATTAAATATCCATATTTTCAAATCTTACTCTTCGTATTCCTACAAGCGTAATGAGATTCAAAAATGTAAACTAAATATTATCCAGTTAATAACAACAGAGAATATAAAATATTAAATAAACAAACCTCATTCCAGATTCAAATTCCCAATCGCAACCCAAAACAATGGAATAAGACATACTCCTGTTTACAAAATATTAAAAAAAAAGAAAAAAGAAACTGCTTCTGGCAACGGGTCCGCATTATTATGATGCCCTATAAATAATTTAGCGAACAAAATTAAAAAGCCCCCAGGCACTGTAACCGAACAAAAGACAAGATAAAAAAAACAATTACAATAAAAACATACCAAAAATCTGTAGCAAATAGATCGGATGAAACATTAATTGCTGCGCATGCTCCGTAGGAAGAGAGGATTAAAGTGAAATTGAATTTCCGTTAAAATACGAGAATCCCCAAAGGTAAACCAGAAGGGAAAATATTATGCATCTCCCACTCATTCTCGTATCGCAACCCCCCCCCCCCCGGTTGATTATTTAAACATTCGGTTATTTATTTTTTTTAGGGTAATTCTTTTCTCGTTCCTTCTCTTTTCTGAGTAAATTATTCGGATAATTATATTTGCCATCTTGATGTCCCGAGTTACAATCCCCTACATCTTACCGACTCGGGAAATATTTACTCGAATGATACAGTGCCATCTAGTGACGACTTTGAAAGAATGATGACAGGACCGTTAAGAGATATTTTTTAATTCATTTAGGGATCATCATATCTTTAATGTTTTCGGAAATTTAAGTTTTTTTTAAAAAAATTTTTTTATTAAATTTAAGAAGAATTTAATTTCATTTGACTTTTCCATACTTTGTTACTCATCGTCCAAATATTAGATCTCCATATTTTATTGAATTTCGAAAAATCAGATCTCATCCAAAAAATACATATTTAGGTTTATGTCTATCTACAAACGAATTAAATGGCGGCAATTCTGCATATAGTTTCGTCATTAGGACTGCAAATTTATATTCAATTTTGGACTAAATTAACCCAATAGTTAAAGAGTTTTTCTTCTATTGTTGAAAGTTAAAAAAGGAGAATTTGAGAATTTTGTTTAATAATTGTGTATTTACAAGACAGACCAGCAAGAATAGTCTCCCAAAAACTGTCTCGGATACTCTACTACACTTGTCATACCAGAGAACGCCTTGCCTGGCATTGGCGTGTAATAGTTACTAAATATTCATTTTTGGCGTGAAGGCATTTTTAATGAATCTATCGTGTCATCCTTGGCGAGTTTTTTGGTGATTAATTCCTGACATGCCATTAATAGTATCCAAATATCGAATTTGAGCTTCAGTCATATTTTTCTCAACCAATTGAAACAAAGATTTGGCATAAAACTGCATTTGTAGTCTCAAAATCCCATACCAAATTTTATTACTTATTGCGTTTTTGAATTATCGCATTCATATGTTTCTGAAAATACAGACCGACAGACAATCAACCCCAACACAGATCTACAATTATAGTCACAAAATCACTTTCCGAATTGGATACATTTAAATCGTTGAATTTTTGAATTATCAAGCTTACGCACATCTGAAAACACAGACCGACAGACAATCAACCCTTCTTTGGATTTGTCTCAATATTTGACAGATGTCTACACTATAGATATTAAACCTGTGTGCCAAATTTTATCTATCTAGCTCTCTTCGTTTTGTAATTATCGTATTAACTTATATTCGAACAGTCTGACAGAGGAACTTCCTTCGAACAGATTTTACTCAAGGTCTGATAGAAATCTGCACATTTGGTGTAAAGACCGTTTACCAAATTTCAACCGTCCAGCTCAGAACGTTTTAGAGTTATCTTTGTCACAGAGATACAGACGGACAGACATTTTTCAGAAATGTGTTTTTGAAAAACAGGGCGATCTAAAACATGATAAAAATCTCGAGTTCGAATTTTTTGACTATACTTTCTTTATATTACGTATACGAGAAAGTAATAAAATAGATAAATCACAACAGTACGGATTTTATAAGACAGATGAATCGGACAGTGGCTTTTTTAATAGCTCTATGACATCATGGGACTGGCATCCATTAGAGAAGTACATATACACAATGGAGAGAACATATATCAGACAATTAAAATAGCACAACTTTAATGTTTGGCAAATTGACGGAATCATAGACATGAACTTATATATAAACGAAATAACTGAAATTAAATATAACCAACAACCCCAGCAAACTATCCTTGGGTGATTAGTCTAAAATAGAGCTTTTATATTTTATACTAGATGATTATTATATTCATTAATGCTATTTATATTTAATATCAGCTGAATCACCCATGCTTAGTATATTAAGAGAACCATCAGCATAAAAGTTTTTCAAACTCAAAATCGTGATAGAAGCTATTATTTTAGTCATCTGGTAATCATTATGTTCATTGTGTGTACTAGCTTGAATAATAGAATAGAACAAACAATGTAACTATCTATTTTATTTAATTACATGTTAGCCCTTACTTCACTATTTTTATTTCTCATGTAAAGTATGCAGTTAATTTCAAATTTAAATGGTACTTCTCATTTTACATCCAACATGTTCGTTAGAGTAACCATAATCATTCAGATCATATCAGCAAATAGAACAATAATCGTTCAACTTACCGGATATACTTTGTAATATATCTTTTGCTTACATATTATATAAAAAGAAATAGTGAAATAAAAAGGAATGCTAAATTCGTTACAATATAGTTTATGAAAAAAAAAAAAAAAAAAAAGAGGATTCATTCTTCTTTAACGTTCAACGTTGGAAGTAAGAGATTAAATATTTGATGAAACGATAAAAATGGTGCGAATTTTATTGCAACAATAAAAAGTATTGATACAAATTCTGCATAATACTATTACTTAAAATTTGTTAAAATTAGAGGGCAAAAATTGAGTATTAATTTGTCATCACTGAAAATAATTTAAATGAGAATTTACTTTCAGAATAACAATTTAATTAAGAAAAAAAATTAAAATTTTAGATGTAGGAAAAAAAACTACCTTTATGAAATAATATTTTCGATAATTATTGATAAAATACGTCAAACTTCTGTTTAAATTTTAGTTAGCTAATGTTCTTTTTAAAATTTTGAAAAATTCCTCCCGAGTACACGACTTTCTCTTCGAGAGTATATTTGTGTCAAATTTGATATTTCTAAGTCAGACAATATCTCACTCCTGTAGCTACTAACAGGCACACAGTTACTTTTAATATTAGTCAGAACTTAACATGTTGACTGCCGCGTGACTCATTTGTGATTCACACTACTTCTATTTGTACCGAAACATTATCTAATTAGATGGCGACTTCTCTGCTATATTAAGACAGCAAAAAAAGGGCATCTAATTAGATAGATGGTCTGCAATTATTATGCTAGAATCTTGGCATCAAACGTGTTAATCCTCTAACAATGTGGACAATGAAATTCGAGATTTCTAAAACCACGAAACGGGTATACTGTGAAATACTGTGATCGGCAATAAATGCGCGATTCTAAAAAATTATAGTGTTTATTTTTCCTCTTAAGTACGTTGATTGCCAGTATTTTGCTTTTATCAAACTGTATTCTTTTTATTTTAAATATATATTTATGATGTAATTATGCGGAGCTTAAACTCTAGGAGTAAAAAATTGTTAAAGAAATTCAATTCAATTTATGTTGATTATAATCGAAACTCAAAGAGCAGCACAATCGAAATAAAAGAAATAATTAAGATTAAAATTTGAAAACATTTGCAACTTGCAAATTTTCATTGCATGAAAAAAAAACCAAATGAATTGTTTCAATAAAAATAACCAAATTAACTTCTATTCACTTTAAATGGCAATGCATGCCATAATAATATTTCATGTATGATTTTGATCAACATGCGAAAAAGAAGAAATTTTTATATTTAATTATTCAAAAAAGGTTATTGCAAATATATATATATATATATATATATATATATATATATATATATATATATATATATATATATATATATATATATATATATATATATATTTGAATCATATTCATATTGTTTGAAAATATACCTCTGAAAGGAAATGAAGTCTCATTAAAAAGTAGGCATGTATTGTTGCATATTATAGTGTTAAAATAATAGTACATCATATTTTGAACCAAGATTTGATAATACGACATTTTAAGGATTTTTTCAATGATGCTTTATAAAAATTTTTATTATATTTTGCATTACTAATATTTGGAGGGAGGGTAATGAAATAATTTTATATTTCTTAAAATCTAAAGCAATTTTTGCTTAGAATATTTTTCCTGTATATACAATATCATGTGAAATGACGTCTATTTATTTTCCAATGAAATATTTGCTGCCTTGATTCAATCGAATAACTAGACCTTTGCATTATAATATCTAAAACTTTTGTTCCTGTTCTCCTCGTGTTAATTCTCTAAGCACTTGATTTTTTAAAAAAATCTAATAGCTTTATGATAGGAAAAAATTGGTTTCTACAGTAAAAACCTGAGCTTTTTTACATATAACTAAATTTTTGAAGTATTCAATAGGCATAAGTAATCCAGGAGAATTTCAGAAAATCTGTCGATATAAATTTGCAAATCTGTTTGAGGGCAGTTGATGGAAATACGATGCATATGTTCCTTAGTGTCTTGAAGAATAACTTTAGAGTGTTCAAGAACTTCCTTTAAAAGGGATGCAACAGAACTAAGCAAAAGGAATAATTGTTAATGTTTTTCTGCCTTCATTTCGGAGTATATTTCTGCAAAAACTTTTTTAAATATTTTAAAACAGAAAAAATTTGATTTTTAGTGATACCAATTCCAATTACGTATAACTAGTATCCTAAATTTAAATCAATTTCAAATTGAAATGCAATTTTTAGAACTTTTAATTAATAACATTTTTAATAAAACATGCAATGTATAACACTTCCAATTTATAACATTTTTAATAAAACATGCAAAGTTTCCCTTCAATGCCCCTTCAATCTATAACATTTTTTTAATAAAACATGCAATGTATAACCCTTTCAATTTATAATATTTTTAATAAAACATGCAATGTCTAACTCTTTCAATTTATAATATTTTTAAGAAAGCATGTAATGTATAACTCTTTCAATTTATAATATTTTTAATAAAACGTCCAATTTGTAAGCCTTTTAATTTACACTATTTTTAACAAAACATGCAATTTATAACACAGTTTATGTACTTTTTTTAAAAGCTTAAATATTATCTCACTAATTAGTCATAACGATCACTCGCGTGTTTTAGTCATTTTATTTCATTTATTTTTTTTACTTTTATTTCGTAGAATACAAGCCTTTTACTATTTAGGCGGAGTCATTTGGCTTTAAACGATGCTTTTGAAAACCTCTAAAATTCCTTATTTTCGTTTGACTTAATTTTACCATCTTTTTTAGGTTTCTTCGAATTTAAAAATATATATATGTAATGATATTTTAATTCTAATTTCAATTTAATTAATTTCCAAGATTTTATCTTAATTCAGTCCATAGTATTTCATTCTAAAATATTCTCTTATTTCGTGATCCAATTCCACTTTCGGTTTAATTAATCCCTTTGTAAAAATAATGCGTCATCAAGAACTACGTTTCAAATGAGAATGAGATTTCGGTACCCTTGAAAAGGTGTCAAAGGTCATTCCCTCGGCGCGTGGCCGGAAATCCCATGTTATATAAGGCAAGTCATCATCTGTTCGTCCCCTTTTTCGCTCTTCTGTTTTGGTGCTGCGTTGTGCCTTTTTGTAAATAATCATGTTTGCCTCCCGAGAGAGAATAAAACGGAATTAAAAATACAACGTGTCGTTTGTCTTCAAACCTGCATTCTACTTAAACCAAAATATGTTACATATATATATACTCTTTTTATACATATTAGCATGAGTTGCCTGCTTTCATTTTTGTTCTAATACATCATATGGTCATCGCTTAATCTAATTCGCATATCATTCTAATCAACCACCGTTTATTCTAATCAACTTAGTCATTCAAAAACAGTAGAATTCGATATAGAAAGTATACATAATTCACTAACATCTCACATATTCTATAGATTCATAATTGCATTAGTAAGAGAACATATTTCCTTCCCGAAATAGAAGGTACCCTCTATTTAGAATTAAAGAATAAAAACTGAAAAACAATTAAATTGGCTGAAAATCGAAGAAATCTGTTCGACTTCTCAGTCTATTAATATACTGATTAATAAGAGATACAACTTTCAACCAAGAATTACAGCAACTGGCAAACTACAATTTTATAACTTCCATTTCCTACTAATAAACCAAAATTCGAACCCACCTGCACGTGCTCCTCCTCCAGAAAGTGACTTATAGAATCCCCAACACATCCATGAATAACGATGGTTCCGCATACTTCAAGAACTCAACGCATTCCCTCCGCATCAGCTGCTCGTAAATTTCTTCGATGGCTCATAACGAGGGGGCTTTCGAATTATTACTATTAATAACAATAATTAGCGCCAACCTCGAAATGAGCGGCGATAAATTCCTGAACTTGGACCCTCTGGTTAGTGGCCATCTTCATCCTAGGATTAGCCATAACGGTCCTTTTCCAGGTCATTCTTGGCAGGAAGCTGCTAATACGTATTTCCGAATGTCCACTGTCTGCAATAACGCGGATTTAAGGTGCTGCTTGTTGCTGCTGGACTTTAATGCGCATCTTTGTCATCTGTTAACAGGTTAGTGATGTCTGAATGGCCGAGATGAGGTGAGAGGGTGTGGGTGTTTTGACTAGAACGAGTTTAAGAAGAAATGAATCTATACACGGATTACTTTCTCGTATACGTAGTATATAGAAAATATTGTTATCGTCAAAAAATTCGAACTCCATATTTTGATAAATCACCACGTTTTAGGCTTTCCTGAATTGGAACACAAACTTTTGGAAAATGTTCATCTGTCTATCTGTCTGTGACAAAGATAACTTAAAAGCCCTTTCAGCTAGACGAATGAAATTTGATATACTATTTTCAACACTAAATTTGTAGATTTTAATGAAATTTTTATCAAAATCCTTTCAGAGAAAGTCTGTCTGTCCGACTGTTCGAATATATGTTAACATAATAAAAACAAAATAAAGAAAGCTATATAGATAAAATTCAGTACACCGGTTTAATATCTATAGCGCCGATATCTATCAAATTTTGAGCCAAATATAAAAAGGTGTTAACCATCTGTCGGTCAGTACTTTCAGAAATATTTAAACTCAATAACTGAAAAACGCAATGGCTTAAATTCATCAAATTTGATCAATATATAAATTTTGTGGCTACATTTGTAGCTTTGTGTCAAATTTTTGTCTGAATCGATTGGAAAAAACGCATCCACAACACACACAAAAACACGCCAAGGATTGCAAGATGAATTTAGTAAAATGTTAAATTCACGCCAAAAGTTAATATTGCGTAACTATTGTACGCCAATGCTATGCAAAATTTTCTTTAGGATATCACCTTCATTAGAGAATTTTCGAGAAAGTTTTACGGAGACCACTTGAGCAAGTTATTCTAAATCAGAAACCAGAATAATCAGCCATGGCAGAAGTTGTCATATTTAAAAATTCAGGAATGTCCACGGAGATGGATTATAAGATGCAATCAATAATTTAGCGAAAGTGCTATACAATCACAAAAATTACATTTTGAAATAAATTACATTAATTAAAATCCTCCAAATGGATGCTAACAATTTTTATTCTAAAAATTCATTTCAATCTTTAGGATTTTTTTTCTTAATTGATTATTTTATTTCTCAAGAGACGAAATAAATAAATAAAGATTTGAGATTCAAAAGACCATAGCATGACAATTCTTTTTACTTAACTCTTCTGCCTATATTTTATTTTTAAAATTCATTCTGAATTATACAGAAAGAATAAAGCAAACATAAAAAAGTATTTAATATCTTCATAAAGCGAATAATAACTAAAATAATAAACAATGCTAATGTAAAATATACGTAAGTGCCTTAAATTATTTAATTACGAAAAAAATTTCTTGAAAATGATAATGTTTCGCTAAATAGCTTTTTTTTTTAATTTGAAAGCGATACAAAAATGATATTCATGTAATAAAATATTCCGAAATTATTGAGTAAATTCTTTAAAATTTCAAATAATTTTTAACTTAGAATCCAATTAAAATTTTAGAAAAATCCTTTCTATGCAGAATACATGTTATCGAAGAAATAAATATAAGATTAATTTGATAGAACAAATTTGGCAGAAATTTGGTAGAAGGATTAACAAATTTGGTAGAACGTTACAATCATGAAAGCCCATCATTTAAAAATGCGATACGGAAATTTTTACTTTTACTTTGCACAATTAAAAAAACATTAATTCTTCCAAACAAATTTTTCAGATTAGTAACTTAATTATGTATAAACGTAAAAACATTATTAAAGTATGGCATTCTTCTAAAGAAAACCAATTTTGCATTAGATTACTTAATTTCTGTGAAGCAACGCGAACATATTAATAATAGTTTTCAAAATAAAAGAATAGAACAGTTTCTTTTTTCTCAATATTTAATTATATATGTTCTAAGAATAATCTAAGTACCGTATGAAAAGAAATATATACCTGAAATTGGGTCATTCTTTTCCATTCAGTATTTTTTTATTTTAAATAATAACTTTTCAAAACATCCATCTTTTCTTCTTATAAAATGCTATTTTAAGCACATTATAGTTAAAATCTTTAATTCTATTAAAAATCTTTACGTAACAAAGAAAAGATTTTAATCAAAAGAGACGGAGAAAGAGAACCGTTTCTTATAATGTTGTTGCCAGAAATAGTATATTAAACTTAAATTAAACTTAAATGATAATAAAAAGTAAAATCAAATATTTAATCATATTGTGTCGCAAGGGACTTTCCAAAATATCAATTGTTTAAACTGGCATTACCAAAATACACCGCAGTGATTAACAAGTTGGAAATGAAGAATAATAACGTCTATAAATATTGATAAGTGAAATATCTAACAGAATTTCAAAAGTTATTTTTCACTTTTAAGATAATGAATTCAGAGGGGAAAAAATTACTATTTTTGAACAGATCCGTTTTAAGAATTTGCCTTTTCTTGATTCAAAGGCAGGACTTGACAACAATGATTCAGCACTTGATTATAGAAGCAGCAAAATGAATAAATTCGTACCCAAATACCGAGATAAAACAAATTTCGAGCGAAAGCTTTCCAAACCGCATAAATCATCTTTTGACGTGGAAGGTTTTTATGTATTTAATCTGTTCGGAACTTGAAAGTATATTTTTTTTATCTTTTTTTAGTCGCACACCTTTTTTATTTATTTTTTCCTGCAGCATCAAAGAAGTAATTTATCAAAATTTAATATACATCATACCTTGGCGGAAAGGTAATTTTTACAGTGTTTTTTAATCGAACTTTTAGCAGGTTTGCTTAATTTTTTTTTTGTCATCGTACGAAAATTTATTAATGGAGAATTAATGAAAATATATTGATATATCGATTTTTAAAAGCTACTAAAAGGACAAAAATATGCACAATAATAGTTGAATTTAACGAAAACGTAGTAGAAGGAAAATTGTTTGGAAATACAATCTTGGATGTTTTTATTTTTCAAGCGTTAAAAATCGTTTGCCGAAAGTTTTATTTGAATTTTCATGAAATGAAAACTGCGGAACAAATTTAAAAATTATTTCAGAATATAGATTTCAGTTGCAGTTAGAATCGAAATGCAAACGATAATATAAATTGCTCTCTTTTGATTTTTCTTTTTATTGTTTTGTGAATAAATTTTCAAGTTTTTGGAGATTAATAATGGCAACTTTTGACTTATTCCAATTAGTACAAATGGGGAGGGAAAATATGTTACTACAATTGTTACAATTTTTAAATGGGGGGAAAAATATGTTACAAGTAATTGCAAATTTTATATCACCGAATAATTTATTCTTATTAGAAAGATATTCTATTACTTTCGTCTTTATTTTAAAGCAAATGAATACTATTTTTCCGATTTTAAGGGATCTGCTTTTGCTTTTAGATTTTTTAGAGATCTTTGGTTTCTTGATGGTGGTATAGTGCAGCTATACCACTTGGGATCAGAAACAACAACAACAATATAATATATATTTTTTGTAGAGTAAGTGATTTGACCTTTAATTCATTCCTCTTCGTTTTTCATTTACTTCCTCTTTTGTCTAACGCATATTCTGAGTTCGTAAATACATCCTTTTCGAGATCTCTATACAAATTTCTGCAGCTTTTGACCTTAACAGTTTTTAGATGTGCTTTTTAGCTGCAAATTTTAGCTGTAAATTTTGAAGGAATTTCTAATAAATACAATTAAAATATGGAAAGTTCCTGATTGGAGAGTTTTGAAAAAATGGAAATTAAATAAGTATTAATCAGAGATAAGATTTTCTCTCATATTTAAAAATCGTTATAATACATAAATTTGTAATTTGTCAAATTTTATATCAAAATATCCCTTCCATTTCAGGTTACGTCTTTTTCTATATTTGATTTGTTATAATAAGTATTAAATCACATTCCTTTATAATTTTTACATAATATTATTTCCTCCTTTTACAATACAGAAATTACTAGGAATTTAGAGGAAACTTTTCAATGCGAATACATGATGTTCGAAACCTTTGCGAACGAATTTCTGTTTTTAAAAAAAAACATCACAAATCGAATGAATTTAAGTAATTTAAGTGTCTCAAGATTAAGTGCTACAGCTTAAACCAATTAGCTGCTAATTAATTTAATTGCTCCATGTCTTCTTTGTGGTATTGCAGTTTCTTTTTTTTTTTCATCTTGGAATCTAAAATTATATTGAGAAGGCAGATTTCACGTATTTCAGTAAGGATAGAATATGGCATTAGTTAAAGAATCTTAATTTTAAGAAAGGTTTCAATTTATGCTTGATCTAAAATCAATATCTTTAAACAAGGTCTTTAATTGAGAAACTTCACATTTCAAGACATTAAATTTCATACTTGTCCTTCATAATTTTTAATTTTTGACTAACTGATTACAGATAAGAATTCCTTGGGAGAAAATTTACTGTAACGAAATTATCAGAAATATTTACATTT
Organism: Argiope bruennichi; assembly: GCF_947563725.1. Lineage (NCBI taxonomy): Eukaryota > Metazoa > Arthropoda > Arachnida > Araneae > Araneidae > Argiope > Argiope bruennichi. The sequence continues at coordinate 25,132,533 of NC_079154.1, read as the reverse complement.
CAATAGCTTGCCAAATTTAAGAATTTTTTCAGCAGAAAGTAACATTGTAGGAAATAAATAGCTTTGGAGAAGTATCTAATGGAATTAAACGGAACTCTCCATTTAAAAATTTAATTTTTTTATTTATTTGTTTTTATTTCTAAATTATAAATGAATGTAAAGTTATTTAAATAAATTAAGGCTATACAAACTTTTTAAAAGGAAACTTCAATTATTTTACAAATAATTCTATGATTTCTTTTCATTGAATTTATTTTAGAGATTTGCTTCATTTTGTACCTTTTAGTGAATGCATTTGGAACAAAAATATAAATATTACTCTTTCGTTTCTATGACGTTAGAATAATACAATGTAAAAATGAACTTTCCCTAGATAATATAAATATTTATTTCATTTATAAATAAGTTGAATCTTTTGTAACAAAAACCTAAAACGTATCCTTCATTTCTCGAAAACTTTTGTTTATCTTGAAAATGAACCTAGTTCACCATATTAGTGAGAAGACATTTGACCCTCGGTTGTCGAAATTAGCTATCGAACCAGTGACCCACCGTCACATTGCTGGAATTATGCTATGAGGCTATCGCAGCCCTATTTCAATTTAAGGGGAAAATAACGAAATAAATAAAAGAATTAGGAACGCTCCTCGGTTAAAGGATTTTGATAGGCGCATCGAATACCATGGATATTATTATAATTTTTTTAAGAGCTTTAAGTTCGGAAGTTTCTATATATCATAAAGTGCAATTATCCCATCAACAATTTGTAAACGAAATATATTATATACGTTTTGCATACCTTTTAACAAAAACAACTCTAAATGAAAAAAAAAGAGGTAAGTATTCTTATTATATTTTTAATAAGTTTGACTCTGTTATGATTCGCTTATTGGAAGAAGGACGACGATTTTTTTACTGCAATTATGAATTGTCATTATTATGGTCTTTTAGTATATTAACTTTTAAATATCCGTCGATCATGATTAAGAATTTTATATAGTTGCTTTAAACTGAGTTATATAAAAATATTATTTCAATTTATTAGCTGATATGATTTCAGTACTTTATAATACTTTCTTCATAATAATGCAACGTTTTATCTCATAGAAATTTTTTATTTATTATCACTTTTATTTATTTATTGGTTATAAATACATAAATATATAATCGGATCTGTCAATATTTGTGTGTCTTACGAGATTATAACAAAAATAATCTTTATTTCTACAAAATCAATTACTTAACAGGAAAGATGCTGTTGTTGACATAAAAAATAAATTGTATACGAATGTAACATTTTTTGACTTGGATCATTTTGATAATTGTTTTAGATATAAGAAACGAAAAGTTATGTTTAGTTATGCGTTTCTTTTATATGATTGCACACAATTTTCTGTGGATAGTTTGCTATCGTGAATATTTTATACCGGTAAATTACAGTTTCTACGATTCGTATTGCTGCAAAGAATATTAAAAACCTACACATTTCGTGTCTTTTTTTCCTTTTCTTTATTGCCATATTTCCTCTGCAAGTATGACTTAAACCGCAAACGATTTTGAGTTGGATAAAAGACAGAAACGCGCAGACGATTTGTATCAAGTTCAAGTACAATAAAAAAAAAGTAAAATAAAATAAAAATTGTTGTGATTCGTACGAAAAACATCTCGAATACGTGAGGCGGAAGCCGTTACTAGAAAGAAGGTTGAAGAATTATTTTGAAGAAACATACACAAATCTCTGACTCCACGTTTGTTAGAAATTTCTATCTTATCGAGAATGATAAGACAATGATGCCAGTCACGCTTCTTAAACTATGTGCAGAAGGTTAGATAAACAAAATATTATTTTCATGTACTTTTATTTTAAATGTTATTTTCATGCATATTTCTAAGTTATAAAATGTAAAAATGTACCTTATATTTTTGATGCATAAAATATATGTGTGGTTATATGTGTTGATGTATTTTTAAAAACTGCCATTATATTTATAATCAAAGCCACTGTAATGGATTATAATTGATTCATATTTATGCGATACATTCCGAATATAAATTAACATTTACTAGATCTTTACAATGAATTTGATATATTGAAATAATAATTGTTCATAACAGAAACAATATCGCATATTTCTTTATATTATTAATCAACTTAGTATTAAATTACCAGGAGTGATCTCTCCGAGACTTTCTTTCAGTATAGTTCTTCTTCTCCTCTTCTCTCAACATAAAATTATGGAACATTGTATAAAATAGCGAATATCCTACTTGGCATTGGTGAAAAATAGTTACAAAATATATATCTTTGGTTTAATCTATCATTTTTACTAAATATAGTATGCGAATATGTAATTTAGATATACTTTTTTTCCAGCCGATGGAAACCAAAATTTGATACGTAGCTACAGTTTCAGTCAAAGGATCATATATAGAATTTCATGGCTTTAAATCTTTTATGTTAATGAATTATTGCATTTAAAAAGCAAAGACAGATGGTCAATCATTTGTCTGACTTGGTTCAAAATTTGATAAGATTCTTTTTACATTTTATTCTTTCTACATTTTAGATAATAAAAGCATGTACAAAATTTTATTTATCTAATTCTTATCGTTTTGTAGTTCCGTTTACTTATATTCGTACAGATAAACTTCGTTTCAATGGATATCCTTCAAATTTTGATAGAAATTTACAAATTGATTTAAATTCCATGTACCAAATCTTATCCCTCTAGATCAAAGCGTTGTCAAGCTATCGCATCCACTGGCAGAGAGATGTGTTTTTCTAAATCAGGGAGGTATGAAATTTGGAGAGCAGTCAAAATTTATGTTTAGAATTTTTTGACGATTATAATATTTTCTCTGCATTTAATATATGAAAAAGTAAAAAATGTTTTTTTTTATTATAAAACTAGTAAAGAATATCACATAGTGATCTTGAATCACTAATACCTTCCATGTTTAAGCAGGGAATAAAAGAATGTAATGCCCCTGATCTTGACAATTCGGAATCTGCCAGTCTGCCAAAAAGATATCTGTACGGAATAAGAATTCGTGAAAATGTTTCAGGTTTGAATATTTGGGTCATTTCAGACAAAATACTGAGAACATTCGGAACACTCAAGAAATTAAAATGGGAGAAATAATGCTAGTAGAAAATGCAAATTTAAAAAAACTGCTCTGTTCTTTAGGAAAAGTCAATGAAATTTTTCTCGGTAAAGATGGCGTTATTCATCTTGTTAAAGAGAAAACCTCCAAAGGTAAAAGGTAAGTTCTGTGCTACCTTTGTATTATTTTAAAATAAACACAGTTTCTGCAAAGCCTCTTCGTCAACGAGTTTTCAAAGCTGCAATATATATATATATATATATATATATATATAAGTAACCAAATTATTAGCATTAGGTAATCAAAACTTATATTTGAAACAATCTAAAATTAAAAATATTTTGGAAACGAAACTAAATTATTTCGGAATCGCAACTAAAAATTTTTTTTGATTCAAACTAAAACCAAAAAAAAAAAAAAAAAAAAAAAACAGAAAAAGCACCATTGTATTTAGAGAGCGCAACTGTAGCTACTATTAATACACAGATGAATCAAGACAATTTCTAATAAAAACCAAGTTAATAGGGAAAAAAGATATCAAAATTAAACCATTATTCTTATTTTATTTGGTTTAATTTTGATTATATTTTTTTCCTATTAACTTGGTTTTTATTACTATATAATCAGCAAGATAAAGTTAAGAAACTTCTCACTTTCACTCCCAGATAAAAGATGATCAACCTGCATTTAAAAAAACAAGATGTGAACGTGGAAGCAAGACTATGAAGAGTTAAGATCTTTAATTACAAATATTAATTTTGAGTTTTTAAGTTAAAACTCAAAAAGTGGAACTATTGCATATGAGATTTGATTCAAACGACTTAACGATTTTTTGGAAAAACGAAAGCTATAATTTTTAAAAAATGAATTTGAATTCTTCTTGTAAATCTTAGTTTTGTTGAAAATTCTTTTCTTAAAACTCTGAATATTATTTTGTCACACAAGAAAAATTTTCCTAGTTCCATAGCAATTTTACAAATTAAAAGAATCAGCATTTTGGCAATTAGAGAAGTTTTATTTATAGTATGCTGATGGAACAACGATTATAACACTTATTTATACTTTTAAAAAAACAAATAGTAAAAAGCAGCAATTCCTATTTAAAATGGTGGATTTTTCATTTTATAAAGAGCAAATGATATTCTTATAAAATAAAAAAGAATCTTAAAATAAATACTATGTATATATTTAATTGTTATTTTTAAATCTTAACGTTGAAACAGTTCAAATTTTATTGAAGAAATCTTTTACGATGATTTCTTTTGAATTACAAATTTTATAAAAAGCTTTTTATGTATAATAAACATGTCATTCAATGAGTAAAGCTTTAATGCTAATGATCTAAATAAATGCGAAAGCATTAAACATCATTAAGGAACTCTTAAAATCTTGTTGAAAATTATTTCGCTGACGATATTACTGTAAATGAAGCAATATTTAGTAATGATAAAATCAAACTATTATATCGAAGGAATTGAGTAATGCATTTTCACTTCTTCACTTATGAAGTATTTCAAAGAGAAAATAATATAGTCATTAAAACATTCAAACTTCAGATTTTGAATGTTTTGAATGTCCCTATATCAGAGAAACATATTTTTGGTATTATATCTGTGTCGTTCTGTTTCATTGTCTGTAAATTCGATGACTCAAAAATACTTTCAATTAAGCAGATGATATTTTTGTACAGACTTTACACCAAATTTGTAGATTTCTATTAACTTTTGCAAGAAATCTATTCAGAACCAGTCTATCTATCCATATATAAAAGAACACGATAGTTACAATCGTAAAGAGCTAGATAAATAAAATTTGGTACACAAGTTCCGCATCTAAAATGTGAGTTCGAATCAAATCTGTCCAGATGATGACCGTCTGTCAATCTGTACTTTCACGTACAAGTAAACGTGGCAATTCTAAAAAATTACAGTTTTGATAACTGGAAATTGTTTCACAATTTTAGATCTAAAATATAGATTCTTAACAAAAACTTTGAACCAAATTTATCAAAAGGTTGTCAATCTGTATTTTCGCATCATGTAAAAGTGGTAATTTAAAAACATACTAGCACAAATAAATGTAATTTCGTATGTGATCTTATGACTACAATTGTAGTTCTACGTTAGATTTTGATTTTAATTAGTAAAAAAAATTGACTGTCAAAATAAATATTCGGTTTTCTGGTACTTGTGTATAAACTATATGTCAGTGATTTCGCCTCCAAAAGATCATTTCGACAATAGATAACTACCTTTCAGCAATGGCAGTGCAGTTAATGTACATGCACTGACCTTTTAAATTACATTAAGAAGAACAAAACGCTTATGTGAAGCCTTCTGAAACTAAAAATCTGAGTACTAAAGGCGTTCACGATTTTAGTCAAGGTCCAAAATTTTATACTGTGGGGGTGGGGAATATATAAAATTTTTAGGTAGCATGCGAGAAATTTTCGAGAAGACCATTTCTTCTGATGATTTTATTTCCAAGTTGAACGCTTCTTTCTAAAATTACTCATTTTTTAAATAAACATAATCTGCATATACTAATTTAAAATGTTTCATGGCATCTTAATAGAATTCTCATCTTTTTTTTTTAAATTCTTGTCAAAAAACAGAAATAAAATTGAAAATCTTTAAAAATAACATGCAAAATGTATCATCAAAAGATAAATATACATTTCCAAATATATACATCAAAGAAAGTATCCATTTTTTTAAAAAAAGAAGTATTTTCGTTTCTTATTTTTAATTTCCAGCAAAACTATAATTCAAGACATTAAAAACACAAAAATGGAGAATATCAATTTTCAACTGGATATTCTGAGCTCCATTCAAACATAAAATTCTTTTTCAAAACACTTGAAGCTGCTATAAAAACAACTTTAAACTGCAGGAAACATGAGAAGATATTTCATTTTCTTACGAAAAAAATTCCTTAGAGATCCGTCAATAAAATGAATTTTTAGAATTTCGATTTAACTTGCAAATCTTATGTTATATGATATTTTGTAATATCTAAAAATATTTTTTTAATAAAGTGTAACGATTAAAAAAATGTTAATCAGTCTCCAGCATTAAATCACTTCAGCCCATTTTAAGAGAACAAAAAAGTATTTTCAGTAGAAAACATTATTCCTGAATAGTTAATTATGTACATAAATTTCATAATGAATACCTCTTAAAAATTCCAAATTACTTATCAGACGAAAAGAAAACAAAAAAGAAAAGCAATTCTTAGAAAATTTCGATTCATGAATTACTTATTCTAAAAATGGCGTCTTTTCCCATTTATTCAGAAATAATTTATCCTTTGTATTATTTCAATAAAGAAAATCACTTCTGTCTTTAAAATTAATTAATGGGAAATATGCTTTTTTTATTTTATGTAAACTTCTTATAATTGGAAACGTATTATTTTTCTACATGTAATTATTCCACGAAATCGTCTGCGCCACGTATTTTAATTAAAACGATACTTTTTGAAGTCGTTCTTGTTCAAAAAATATAATTAAGAACGATGAAAATGCCTTTCAGTAACAAGGAAATAACATTTGATTCAGGTTTTTTTTATTTCTTTTTTTTTTTTTTTTTTCATCAGCAGACATATTGTATCCTTATTATTTCAAGAAAATAAAAGCTCGCTTCTCTCGCCGTTGATTATTTTTTTCATCCATTTTTTGTTCCTGTACCTCTGGGAGAAATTTGATTTGTTTACTTTATTTTCTCAGAAATTCTGTAATCATCAAATCATTTATTATGTAGAGTGGCAGATTTTTTTTTTCTCGTTTTTTGCTTCTTTTTTTTTATCTCATTTGCGCGCGTTTTCAGAAATGAAAAAAAAAATTGAAAAAAGAATGAAGGTAAACAAAAATGGAGGAAAATAAATGTGATTGAATTCAAGTAATTCTTTCCGTTCGAAATATTAGAAACTTGACTTTACATTCATCAATATTTCATCGTTAATAGAAAAAAATGCAATCATGTTCGTAACTGAGTTTCATTGGTGATTATAATACAGTTACAAATATGGAGATTGATTTTTTTTTCTCTTTTTTCATTTTTATTCCATCTTCATAAAAAAAGCAGAGAAACAAGTCATTATAAATTAATAAACGCTTTCAAAAAAGCGTATAACTGATTTATTCTTTTAAAAGAATTCTAATTAAGTATGCAAGTCTGTAACTTGGACTTTATTATGGGAAAAACTATTACTCGTAATTAAATTGAGAAAATTATTAATTTAAGCAGAAAATATTATATTTTTGCTACATTATTTAAATACTGAATATTATAATGATTAATTGCGCTTCTTAAGGGGAAAAAAATACTTCAGAAAATTGAATATTCTTGTTTACTGAGATGAAAAATTTGATTAATCCCAATACTCTGCATATTTTTTTACTTTTGTTTCAATATGGAGCTAATTATTAAATAAATTAGTTCTATTTCAGTATAAAAAGATCGGCAGATCCTCTGACAAACGTAACAGCGCACCTAGCTGCACATTATGTTGTATGGTGAAACATAGCATTTTTTCTCTAATCAAATTCGCAAAAGTTTAAAAAATTAAATAAACGCAGCATACCTAACGAATGGTCTCTATCAGTTTATGAATAATTTGCCGTCTTTGGCGATCAACTGGTTCAGCAAAATTAATGGTTGTTAAAATTTTCAACTAAATATTTAATTTCGCATGTTCTTAATGGTTTCCTCTACTAAGTATTTTATTTGAAATTTTTATGTGCATGTAATACATGATACACATGAAATTGCTATTGCACTTGCTATTTCAAAAGTCTTATATGATTCTGTTAATTGTGTTATCTTCAAATCTCTCAAAACTTCTCACCTAAAATTTGATTTTTAATTTGAAAAGAAACTGATTAATCTTTAATAAAACAAAAACTTTCTTATCGAAACTAAACATTTTTATTCAAAATATAAAGTTAAGAATTGCAGTCTTTCAGCACTTCATGTGAATTGCAGAGTATGTTTCGTAATTTGTATCATAACTCACAGAATTCTGCAATAAAAATTTCTTCGATTGAACAAAAAAAAAAAAAAAAAAAAAAAAAATCAATGCTATAAGGAAGGAAATTTCAAGTAATAAAAATTATAACATATCTGTTTAAATCCAGTTATATCATTTTAAAGAAGAATAATGTTTAAAAATGGATAAACTTCATTGTAAAAAGATCAAAATTTCAAAAAAAAAAAGATTTTTTTAATTATAATTTAAACAGAAATTGAACCATTATGGGAAAAGTGCTTTAAGCATTGATTTTGATTATCAGCAAACGAAAAAAAAAAATTCTAAAATAAAATATTTGCAGCAGTAATGAGACATTTAAAAACACTGCCGTAAAATAAGCTTAAAATGTTTTAAAAATTAATTAAATAACGATTAAAAATTCTTACTGCAAATAATAATTGCAAAGATAATTTTATGAGTTTTAAAATTATATAAAAAATCCTTATTCTGTTTAAAAAATTTCGGAAATTATAAGTGTAAAAATGACAAAAAATTCACTTCATTTTTAGTTAATTAAAAATTAATAATATAAAAATTCTTTAAAAATTCTAATCTTTAAAATATCAAAAAATCGCAGTTAATAGGTGTAAATTCTCACTTTACAAAGCATATTCGTTTCAGATTTGGTAGTTCTAAATCTCTCTGTCTTAAGAAGAGTCGAAAATACTACTTTGTAAAAATTTATTATAAAGAAGATATTTTTCATTTCTTGAAACTGTATACGCCTTCACACTGTTTCAAATAATATCAGTATTTTTTTTTTCTTGTTGATTTTTTAATAAGCTCTTCAATTTCATCTTCGTCTCTGCCTAGAATGTCTTCATTTTGCAATATTTTGCAAAATATTTGTTTTGTTGAATTTCCAAATGTTATAAAATCTTCAGTAACAGGAAGAAAATCGGAGAATTTGATCTAGACGAAAAATCTTTAAGGTGACCACTCCCGCTGATTTTCATTAACTGCTCTCTGGTCTTTCAGGTGCTGCTGTTGTTATAACAGCCGATTCAGTTGATTTTGTTGAAACTTCAACAAATACAAAATCGTAAAACATTGCAAAAGCGGGGAAAAAAACTTGGAGGAACCCTTGTATTGTCACTTGTACCTTTCTATAAGATCTATCTTTTGCAATATGGAGATTTAAAAAGTCGTAACTGTCTTTCAAAATCCAAGCTGTGTGAAAAAATTTATTAATTAAGAAACGTTGTTAATTGGAAATTTTAAATGAATGGAAATTCTATTGCATAACAGTCTTCTTTGAAATAAACTGAAAACAAAAACAAGCCAACGGAAATGATCGCCTTCAAATTTTCTCTCTTACTCTCCAATAAAGGAATTATCCTCCACATAAAAATGGTTCAAGGACCTTGCATAAAGCCGCAAATTCTTTACATGGCATTAGCGAATGATAATTATGAAATATAGTTGATGATATGAATTTAGCATTTTTATTGAATCTATCTCAAGAATTTTGGACTAAATTTCGCCCGACAATTGATACCAACATTTGGCCCGAAGCTACAGTTGTGTTTACATGATCACATACCAAATTTCATTGATGTAAATCATTGCATTTATGGATTATTTGATCACCTGCAAGTGGAAGAACAGACCAATAGAAGACAGCCTGGCGGATTTGATTCAAAATTTGCTACCTATATTTTTAGATGCCAAACTGTGTACAAAATTTTTATCTACTTACGTCTTTATATTTTATAGTTCTGGTGTTTACTTACATTTGAATAGCCGAACAGAAATCTTCTTAGAAAGTATTCCAGCCAAAAATTGATAGAAATCTACAAATTTGGTCTAAATTTCCGTATGCGAAATTTCATTCGTCTAGGTAAAAACTTTTTTGAGTTATCATGACCACAGACAGGCAGATTAACAGACAGACAGACATAATGCTAAAAATGTGTTTTTCGGATTCAGGGTGGTCTGAAACATTGAAATTCGTTAAAATTTCAAATTCGAATTCTTTGAGTATTACAATACTTTCTCTATATATCATATAAGTAAAAATATTTTAATCTCTATTCGAATAGGATAAAGTTTTAGGTTACTAGTAGATTCGCTTATCTCTCATTTGTCAGCTCGATTGCCTCAGTCACTGGTTTCTAAACCTTGTGATATTTTAAAATCAGGGAAATTCAAAAAGTACATCCAAATATATTGTAGAAAAGAGAAGCGATGCTTAAAAGTGGATTAACTTTTAAAATTTTTCACCATTTCTTACTTTTGAAGTTAATTTTAGTTTCTATTATCACAATTTTAAATCAACTTTCAGTATCAACAAACCTTAACTGTTATTACCAAAGTTTAAAAATGAAGCTAGATGGATGCAGAAAAAATTTCTTTTTCATTTTTTATTCTTTATTTATCAATAAATGAAAGAAAACCTAAGATAAAATATTTAGAGAAACAATGGAAAGTATTGTTGTATAAAACATACTTAAAATTAAATTTAAATCCATTAAAATTTGACAAAGAAATTGTGCAACAATTAAATTCTGTAATAAATAGAAAAACTTTTGAATTTGAAGATGAAATATCATTTTCGTACTATAATTTTTCGGAATGCAACATGCGGATAACAACATCCTGTCCACGATTAAAGGACAGAATCTCACTAAAATTTTTAATAAATTAAAATTTCAGAGGAAATTATAAAAGATTCTCTGACTGAAAGTTACATTCCCATTCTCCAAAATATGTTTATACGAAATTTGATAGCTTTAATTAAAATAGTTTGGCAATGTATAGTTAAAATTCGACACGTATCAACTTTTGCATCTAATAATTTGCAAAAAGAATGCCAATTTAAAAACATTATGACTTTAAAAATACCAAAACTGCTACATGCATGTATTATAAATATAGATGTTTCATAAAGGGCCATAGTTGGTTTAATTTTTCATGACCAATATAGTCGAATTAGTAGCAGTAGAAATATCGAAATCTGTAGGATTATTTGTTTCAGGTTGCACCATTATGCATCCAGTTAATGAAGATGTTATTAAAAAGGTGAAAGAGAAAGAAAGAAACTGCAAAACCACAACTTTACATCAGTAAATATTTTTTTTAGTTAATCCTATGTTGCACAAGCCATTTAACCACCGAAACCAATCTTGAAATTAATCTTCGAAAGAGATGATGTAATAATATAAATTTAGCCGCACTATAAAAAATAATAGCTGATATAAATAACGATGGTGAGAATTTTCTATATTCAGACAAGATTTCTCCTAAGAATAAAATAAATTCAACAATAGAACTCAGCGATTCCCAAAAAAGATACAATGCTATACCACTCGCCTTTTTATAGAAAACGAAGCATACCGGACCTGCATAAGGGTCTGTAATTTCCCGCCAAATGTTTCTATCCTTCGGCAGATGAGACCAAACGATAAAGTGGAGCGTTATATCTCTCCATTGACAAGTTGTTATTTAAAAACAGAGCAAACGATAACAGTCAAGGCGGATTTTTCGGTATTACATTTTATTTATTTTTTTATTTTCAACATTTCTCGCTCTTTTTTTTCCAACCTGTTTGAAGGAGTTTCCGTGATTTCTTTTTTATATTGTTTTGAAAGAAGAGCGGTCAGAAAAGTCCGGATTCTGAAATCATTTAGAAGTGGTTTGTTTTATTTTACAGTATTTCTTTGTAAAGACTGGCAACAAGGGTTATCTTTAAGAAATGTCATCATTTTACTCGTAATCTGATGATCTGATTGCTTTTCAGATTTAGATTAAAAACAACGTGGCTTTTTTTTATTGAAATTATTCTATATTTAGAAATATTTTCTGTTTTTGGCTATTGTTAAATGTCAGTGATTTATTAAATTGTATTTTTATTATTTAGAGACATATGAGGTTTAAAACTCTCAGACTGATAAAGAAGTTAGATAACATTTTGAATAATCATTTTATTTATGAGGAATCGTAGTCACAGCCATTTATTAGAATAGCTAAATGTATATAGAGTTATAGTCTATATAAAAAAAGAAAATTCATAGATCTTTTTCATGCTTATCATAATTCAAATTTCATGAACAGATTTTCTTCAAATTTTGCTTCTTAAAATATTATTTTTGCACAAATAAGGTTTCAGAGAAAGTTCCTTGATAATTAATTAAATATTTAGTTTTTATAAGTAAAAATTTTGCTTTTATACGTAGAAAAAATTAATTAATTGAAAATTTTATAGATAAATTCTTTTATTCATTTGACCCGAATTGCCACTAGTAATTTTTAACAACATTTTATATAATTTCAAAATTTTAAGTAACTTATAGATAGCGGCAAACCTCGGAGATTTTTAAAATCGTTTGGTACAGTCTGCAAATTTACGAAGAGCTGCGAAATTTAAAAATTGCTTGGAGAAATTGATACTCTTATTTCACATAATAACAAAACTGCAGAAGATAAGTAGATTTTTTTATATAATAATATTTTTTGTAAAAGTATTTTTTTACATTACTCTAGTGTGTTACATTACTCTCTATCGAAACTCTAGTGTGAATAATCAAAAATTTGTTTAACGCTTGCTTTGCCCGATTTTTTTTCTTTTATTTTAAAAATTTGTTCTTAATTAAATGGCAGCGATAATGTACACACAAAAAATGTATTTAATCTGAATAATTTTTTTTCATCATGCCATCTGAAACAATTAAAAGATATCATGCCACAATATATATATTATCATGTTAAAAATAGAGGACACTCTTCACTTTCATTTGGAAAAAGTATCAATGTAATTAGGTTGTGTTAAATGTTTTCTGCTTATTAGAATTACTTTGAATTTTTTACTCAAAATTTTTCAGATTATTTGAAGTGTGATTGAAAATTATCTTTTATTAGCTGTGTTTGGGGACAAGCTGATTCATCGGAAAAAGTGGTTATGTTTAATTTAAAATAGATCTTATATGCATAACTCCATGTTCATAATTTTCTCAACAAAAAGAGGGACTTGCTTAATGTATTTGTGTCCGAGGACATCATAATGATGTTAAAAACTTAAATGTCTCGGTAATCTGTTTCAATTTGCACATTTGTAAATTCAGTTTTTGATACTTCATCTGAACTGCTCAAACAATTAGCAGAGTCTTTTCTCATCAAAGGTGAAAATTATAAATGGAAATTATATATTGTTGAAAATAACGTAAAAAATATATTTAAAAAGTTGTCAAAATTCAGGAAAATATTGTTCTGCCTTTTAATTGCTATCATCAACAGGGCAATTTTTTAAAATTTTAAAATAATGTAAAAATCAATTTTTTATAGTAATTTTTTTCAAGAATTATCGCAGTGATCGTTTTCTCGTTTAGTTTTTAATTAAGTAAGATTCCAATTAATTGTTTAAGAATTAAAAAACAAATTCTTATCTTCTGAAGTATGTCTATGCCAAATTTCGTATCTCTGAGTATAATCGCTTCCTCTGTAGAGCGCCAATACATACAAGTGCACACAAAAGAAAAAAATTTTTTTAGAAGTATAGATTAATAATTTATTTTATGAAAAAACATTTTAATGTTTTATATTTTAAAATACTTTTTAAGAAAATGGTTGTATATAAACATATGATGGATAAAAAAATGGATGCCTGTTTTTCAAATAAAATTTTGAATTAAAATATTTTAAATTAGGACAATTCTTTTTATATTATTGTTTCAAATCTGTAATGTTGCTTCCCTTCACGGTTAGTTTCGTCGTAGGAAAGACCATTTAACGATCAGCTCTATTAAATGCTAATCGGTTGCCGGATTTAACACCCCCCCCCCGGCTTGGCGACAAACTTAACGATTATTTGGCAACTAGACGACGAATTTAGCAACTCTGGCGACAAAATGGATGATCTAGAATCTTCAAGAATTTTGGCAGCAGAGCCAATAAGTGGGATATGCTTGATTGTTCGAGAATATTCTCTGCCCTGCTCTGGAAACTATAAAAGGCCGGTACTCCAAGCCGAAGACAGTCGTTGTAAGATTTAGATTCGTATAGCGAGTCAACAGCGAATTGCTTGGATCAGTCCAACGAAACACAAGAGCTGAGCGGAGCTCAAGCGATTGGTGAATTGAGCTGTGTGTTGAATCCTGGAGCTTATTATAAAAGCCACATCGAGTCATGTGAGGAATAGCCAATCGTGTAGTAGTGAGTCGGCAGTTAGATACAGCTAAAGCGAGGAGACAGTGGAGAATAGCAGGCGTTTTGAGAGACCGTAGAAAATAGCTACGTAGATTCCCTCCTCCTGCTGAGTTCTGTCTGATAGCTTTATGTGATGTGGTTGCTGTTAGCTACCGATAACTAGTTGTGGGCTGCTGTTTGTTCTAAATTGCTTCTGTGTATTTGCTCTCTGAAATGTTCACAGAATAGGTGTTTTCATGTTAATAAAGTCATCGTTTGTTACTGAGGCCAGTTGATTGTGTTACACCATACACCCACTACAAGTGAACCTGTTGACTTTACGGACTTAGTGGAAGAATTGCTTAACATTATTATTACATGTTAACTAGATACAATTTTGGTTTGCGCTTGCTTTTGCAATTACTGCATTTAGCATAACATTTTCTAATTCCTAACTATTCGCAAATTTAAATTATTTTTATCTTATTCATAAAAAATATTCACAACATTCGAAAACATTATTACTTTTTTAGTACAAGATAACACGTTAACATATATACATATAATCAAAATCTTTTTCTCAATTATAACTAATATAGAAGATCCATAGCAAAATAAATTGATATTCAAGTTCCACCTTTCTTCAACACTTTCCACAGCAGATTTTTCTGATTTACGCGATTCTTTCATGTAGAAATTTGCCTTCAATAAGCTTTCATATCTCACTTCTAAACCAACAAGTGCCATATAATATTACGAAAATTCATAAATCCCTCTTTCTCTAACATGACCGTCTATACTCTGCACTTGTAAATACTGCAAGATATTTTTATTACTCATACAATTATTTCATCTTATTCAAAGAAAATATTCTCAGCTTTAGAAGGCACTATTCTTAGTTTTACCATAAGAAGAATTCGCGTTAACTTATGGATATTATCACAATCTTTTTCTGAATTATAATTAATTGAAAGATCCGTACCAAAATAATTACCTACCAACCAACACTTTCCTCATATTACCAACACAGACTCTTCTGACTTGCGAGATTCTTTTCAAGTAGAAATTCGCCTTCAATGAGCTTTCATATCTCACCTCTAAACCAAAAAATATCAAATAATATCCTGAAGATTCATAAATCCCACTTTCTCTGGCATGACTATCTTTGCCGTGTGTTTGCAAACACTACCATATATTTAAAAAAAAAAAAAAAAAAAACGATAGAATGGCATTTCTTTTGAAAATCCGTGGACATCACTCGAGAATTCCAACCTAACCCTTCCTCCCCCAAAAAGGAAAAAAAGAGGACCCGAATTGGCTAATACAATACGAGATGCAGAAAAATCCACATAAAACAGAGAAAACGATTCCATTCCTCCCATACAACAAATCCAGATGAGCACTTCCCCTTCCAACTCAACAAACATTACAAGCCCCCTTAAAATATAACAACCCACTTCCGCCGGCAAAATTAAGCTTTTAAACATTTTATAGCTCTCTCCTGGAAAACCCCCAGTCGAGTAAGTACTCAATGAGAGTAAAATCCCTCCTTTTCGAAGAGGGTTGGGGGAGGGGTGCAGCAAAATACTCAGGGACGTCTATCAAAAGGAGCTTTTATAACCGCTATAAAGTTAAATTACCTTTTTCCTCTTTAACTTCATATTTCTCGTAGTTTTCGGCGGTCGCTCAGAGGGACAGTGGTATAAGTGATCCAGAAGGAAAAACGTCGATCGGTCTTGGGGAGGATTGGCGGGATATATAACCTCGATCTTTTCTAAAAGATCTGGAATTGGAATGGATTTTTTTTCTCTTTGTCAGTCTGAAAATACTCGGAGCACTTTTATTAGATTGCAATGCAAAAGAAAATTATCAGATCCCATCATTTAATTAATACTATTAAATTTTCATAATGGATATTTGCTTAGTCATTTTATATTGATTAGATACGAAGTCATTCTAGGAAAAATAATCTCTTAATCAGTGGCGTAGTTAAGATAAAAGGTCATATATTTCTTGATTATGCATTTTAAATTATGATAATTATGATTATGCATTTAAATCCCTTAATCAGTGGCGTAGTTAAGATAAATGGTCATATATGTCTTGATTATGCATTTTAAATTGATTAAATATGAGGTAAGTAGAATATGTGCCCATGTCGGCAGGCTAGCTCAGTATTATATTATAAACAGTATCCTAGATTAATTAGCAAAAGCTGGAATCGAAATTCTCAGACATTTGTAGAATACTTAATACAAAAGAAAATCATCAGATCCCATCATTTAATTAATACTATTAAATTTTCATAATGGATATTTGATTAGTCATTTTTTATTGATTAGATATGAAGTAATTCTACGAAAAATAATCCTTTAATCAGTGGCGTAGTTAAGATAAATGGTCATATGCATTTTAAATTGATTAAATATGAGGTAAGTAGAATATCTGCCCATGACGGTAAGCTAGAATATTGCAAACGGTATCCTAGATTAGTTAACAAAAGCTGAAATAGAAATTCTCATTTACATTCGTAGAATACTTAATGTAAAAGAAATTGTAGCAGGAGAGACCGGGCATTCATTTGAAGAATTTTGTTTTTAAGGAATATATAATAAGCACTTTTATAAAGCACTCCTTGAAGCTTGCTGTGATTATTGAAGACACATAACATTTTTTAACAACTTGCGGAAGTGTCCACCACAAATCTCTTTCTCATACTCTCTAATAAAGGTGCGAGAAATAATTAAATGTCCAGACTCCATTTACAAAGAAACCTATCATAACCATCTTCTACGTTATTGCATTTATAAGAGCTCATTTCACAATAGAAGAAATGTTATATGTGACCATAATCTTTTAAGAGCTTTTCCTCATCCATGAAACAATGGTACTGTTGGTAAATTTATTGAAAGGTCCACAAATGGACCAGTATAATGGTTGAAATTCGTTTCATGTGTGGAGTAGGGAAGACAATGGAATCACTCCGAATTTTTCACCGAAATTCGATGATGGTAAGTCAAAAATAATACAAATGATTGTCCAGAAAAAGTGGAAGACGTCTCGCTTTGGTGTCTCATAAAGCTTTAAATATTTTGCCCTATATCTATACAAATTTATTCGCTGAACTTGCATTTCTTTCAGATACGTTTAAAGAAAAAAATGTTTAAAAAATTTCCTCAAAACAAAAAAAGAAAAAAAAAGGAATTTAGTTGTTATTAGGACTAACAAGAACCATTCTTAACATAATACCTTCCTTTTCTCCTGTTATGGCTCCAACTTGTTTTGCACCTTTCCTAGCAATTATATATAGGGTGTTCATTAATTATTGTCGGGGTTTCCGTACCTCATAACTTTCGAATAAAAAATATTACGCAAAAACCGATTACGTATTCGTAAATTACAACTCAAAGAGTTTTATTAATGATATTAAAGTGTAAAGCTTGCACAATTTGCACTTTGTAGGCATTCAGCTGAAGGCGATTATGTATTCGTAAATTCGCTGAACAAATTTTGACTCGAATGGAGGATGATGAAAATTACCTTCGGAAATGGTTCTTCAGTGACGAATCCACTTTTCATGTGTCAGAAAAAGTGAATAAACTGTAGAATATGGGGCTCGGAGAACCCACACGATTATCAAAAGTCAAAATTTGTTCAGCGAATTTACGAATACATAATCGCTTTCAGCTGAATGCCTACAAAGTGCAAATTGTGCAAGCTTTACACTTTAATATCATTAATAAAACTCTTTGAGTTGTAATTTACGAATACGTAATCGGTTTTTGCGTAATATTTTTTATTCGAAAGTTATGAGGTACGGAAACCCCGACAATAATTAATGAACACCCTATATATTGGTTTTTGAGCATTTGCCAATCCAATCTCTTCAGCGTTGTAAATATCTTGAAATCTGAATGTACCAAAGATATTGTAAAGGCTGTAAATTTGTATATATTGTGCTTTAAAAAACTCATACTGTATCTTAAAGCTTAAGGTAATCCTTGAGTAAGAAGACTCAAGCTTTACCCATTAGAAAGTCTGACAGCCAAATCGCTTGAAGAACTTTCAGATTCACTCCAGGTCACTGAGATTTTTATTTTGTTTCTAATGATATGCCAATGTTTTCACGTTGTTACAATATTTACTTTATAGTATAAAGACCATAAAATATTTTTGAAGCACTATCTTTGTGCTGTTGATCTCCATTTCTTGTTTATCCTTGAAAATCTGAGAGGTGATTTTTTATAGACAACGTTAGGTACAATTGATTCTGAATCTAAAATGAAAACGATTCATCAATGTAATTTATATGGAGAATCTTCAAGAAATGTCTTTAAAAATTAATTACAATTTGTCCATATTATTATTTTTATTTATTAAATTTATTTAACCTTAAAACACTTAAATTAGAAAATAGTATTAATTAGAATTGCAACTTCAATATCAGGTGTCCATTTTACTTCAGAGACTCTAGAATCTCATGAATATTGTTACGAACCTGTGAGGCGGCTTCCCAGCATAGTCAGTTCCATAGGAGGTCCCAGAGCTTGGCGACAAACGTGACAACTTGGCGACGAATTTGGTGACTTTGGCGCCAAAATAGGTTATACCCGAAACATCGAGAATTTTCCCGTTCCGTCCAGTAGGAACGGAGATACGCCTCGAACGTTCCTGCTTGTTTGAGAGGTTTCTAGCCCCGCCTCCTGAGACCTATAAAAGGAGCAGCCTGTAGCTGCCGGAGTGGAGTCGTGGACCAGTGGAGTCGAAGAGTAGTCAGAAGCGACGGTGAAGAACTCGTCTTCCAGGGACTAGCGGAGAAGCGACGGAGTAGAGTTGCTGTGTATACTGTTGTATGCTGCACGTCTCGGCTGAAGATAATCGTCTTCTGTGCTGTATATAGCTGTCGTCGTTGTTTCATTTTCTACTGCCGCCTGCTGATTGAGTGTTCTCCACACCATATAACTCCCACTATCCAAACGAACCCCCGGAAATTTGGTAACAATATCATTAATTCAACAACGTTAGGTACAATCTGAAATAAAAACGATCCATCAATGTAATTCGTATGCAGAACCTCCAAGATATAGCTTTAAAAATATATTATTTATTTATTAAAATTTATTTATTTTTAAATTAGAAAATAGTATTAATTAGAAATGCAACTTATGGTTACTGGCAGTGTTCATTTTACATCAGAGTCTCTGAAATCTCACGAATATCGTTAATTCAACATTAACTAGTCATCTTTCGCAATGGCCAACCAACCGTCATTTCTTCTGCTGCCTCACCTTGTTTACAATTTTAAGAGATACTGCTTTACAATTTTATCAGTTTTTAAATCTTAACAATAGTTTAAATAAAGTCAAAGAATACCTTTTAACCATATGCCTGGCGCAGTATAGTCAGATATGGCTCTTGCGCCAATAAACCCCAAAATCCAATCCAATCCAATCTCCCGCTGCCTGCAGACATATTTCTTGTACAAATGTACCTCTATCCGTCTTCTTTTTATTGCTTCTACAAAATTAAAAAGTTACTTTTCGGTAGCCGGCCTCAAGCGAAAGGTCGCCCAATAATTTAGACTTGCGCCAACTTGCATACAAACCAAACACTACAATATTTTGGGACGGTTTTTTTAGGGGGTGGGGGAGAGGGGGTAAGTCTAAAATGTTTCGTGACTTTTCGCTTGCGCCCTGCTAACCGAAATATACCATGAAATCTTGAAATTATTTGTGATTTGAAAGTAAGTGTACGTATAAAACACAATTAATTAAACTGCAACAAGTTACTTCTTCTATTGCCATTTTATATTTTGATACTTACGACTGCTATAATGCATTTGTATATAACTTTTAAATGTGACATCACTTATCCGAAATACAGGTTGTCCCATAGTAAAAAAAAAAAAAAAAAACTTTACACAGATACAACGGTTTTAATGCAAATAAAAAAAAATAATATTTAAAGGAAAAATTACTACTAAACTGAAAGCAAGCTAAAAATCGCCGAGGAAGCTAAGCAAATGAGAGATACCATCCAGTGGGAGAAAAGTGAATTTCATCTGATGATTAATTTAAAATTAAATATAACAACTTATCCATGTAATAACTAGCCTCAATCTCCCCTACTCCTCAGTTGTAAATACATAGTAACATGAAAAGTCAAACTGGAATTCTAAGAATTAAAAAAACTTCATTATAAATAACGTTCTGTGCGAAATATCTGTTGTCGCTAAATAATACTCCTTGTTGTGTGGATACTTTTATTAGAACAACTTTAACATAGTTGCATTTGGATAACGCAACATAAAACTGTCCATGTGAAGAAACAAACTCATCCATATGAATTCCTACTCGCTCTAAAGTCTGTCCCTGTGACATGTTCACGACCTTCGCATGGGATTGCAAGGAAATTGGCGACGTTTAATGGAAGATGGACACCAGCCAAAATGAAATCAGTTCTTGACAACAAAACTGTATTTTCCCTACTGAATTTCGACAAAATATGCACAACAATCATATTTTCCCTGAATCCCGTTGTGATATGACGAATGTCATTTTCTTCTTTTTTGGATATTTAAATTCATGTACCATAAGTGTTACTTTTATCTCCAGTATATAAGGCGGCACTAATGACTGGGTGTTCTTGTGCGAAACGTGTGACTGATAATTTATAATATCATCTAGATTTACAGAAATTATCGAACCTGAATTGTAAAATATGTATCACATTCCTTGCAATTTATCAATAATTTGATGGTTCATATCTCATTTTTTGTTGGTTGGAGCTGAAATAACTCACTTTACTGATTGTTCCAAATTCATCACAATCAAGTTGCCACCATATATGCAATCAATCAAAATGCCTCATTATGTTAGAGATTTCAACATAGTTATGGAACAAAGTTTCAGTTTGTATAAGATTTCGTGTACCAACATTTAATAATTATCCGTTACAGTGGTTTTGTTCGCAAATGTGTGTATTCTGTTTTATGGAATATGCGAGAACGAGCTTGAATTACATCCAAGCATGGCTTCATGTACTTCTGAGCATCGGCTGACGCTGGTCTCATTGATGATATCTTGGCTTGTGTAACTGCTGGGCATATGCTGACACTGATATCATAGATGATATAAAGGTTTCTAAGAAAGGACTGGCAGTTTAAAACGGTTTTCGCTGCAATGCCAGAAGTTGCAAATGCATTATAAGCATTTCTTTTTCTAAGAATAAAAGACAATAGTGTAGAATAGAATACAAGTAAGTTTCCTCACATCCTTCAAGGCCATCCAGGTAAAAATATTTATAGCTGTCGTTCCAACTGTAAATAGCTCCAGTAATTTCATTGAATGTATAAAACTGCTGTGGATTAAGGAATGCAATTCTAACAGCTTTTTGCTGTAATGCCAGTAGTTGCAAATGCATTATAAGCATTTCTTTTCCTAAGAAAGAAAGAAAATAGTGTAGAATAGAATACATCGAAGTTTCCTCACATCCTTCAAGGCCATCCAGGTAAAAATATTTATAGCTGTCGTTCCAACTGTAAATAGCTCCAGTAATTTCATTGAATGTATAAAACTGCTGTGGATTAAGGAATGTAATTCTAGAAGCTTTTTGCTGTAATGCCAGTAGTTGCAAATGCATTATAAGCATTTCTTTTTCTAAGAAGGAAAGACAATAGTGTAGAATAGAATACAAGTAAGTTTCCTCACATCCTTCAAGACCATCCAGGTAGAAATATTTATCACTGTCCGATTGTAAATAGCTCTAGTAATTTCATTGAAGGCATAAAACTGCTGTGGATTTAGAATTGCAATTCTTTTATTCGCGTTTTTAGTTTTCCAAATTTATTGCAAACGGGGTCTGTTTGAGCAGATATCTGATAAAAGAAACCAATGAAAAATCTATGCTATTTCACTTTAATTTCAAACAGAGAGAAGGTAAAAATGGAATCTACTGTGTGTTTGTGTACGAAATCTCAGCACAATTTAACCTTGAATTTATACCACAGCTTTTGCATGCTAGTTGGGTTGCAACAGCATAAGATAAATGCAAAAGTTTCATGTATTTGCTTCGGCATTTTATGAATAGAGCAGCTTCTAATATGCGTTCCCAATCTTCATCAGATTTCAGTATGTAACGATGATAGACAGTATTGACGATGATAGACAGTGACGATATAGACAGTAGACATTTCCATGTATTTTAATTAGCCACGATATTTCAATATAAATTCAAAAACTTAAGCAATTTAAAAGTACTGCAATAAAACATACTATTTGTAATAAACTGTAATAAGATACATTTATATATTTTTTAATTTGTTAAAACTAAAGAATAAAATGTATGAAATAAATTTAGTATAACGGGAGAAAACTTTTTTTAAAAATGTAAAATAATGTTAAAATAGTTTTTTGCAAAAAATATGCTACGATAGTAAGTAGAAATTGTTAAAATTTTGATTAATTTTAATTAAAAATGTAATACAAATTTAGATAATTCTTTTTCAACTGGAACCAACTACCTAATTATAATCAATTATAAATTTGGTTCTTTTAGATCATACGATCTGGCTTGTAAAGCATTTTCCTGATATTTTAATTTAATTTAGTAATAATTAATTAAGTATCAGTAAGACACATAAAAAATATAATTTCCTGTAAAGTAATAAATTAAGTCTAATAGAATAAATATAAATAAAAAAAGTATAAATCCAGTAACTAATAATAAAAAAAAAATATTCTTGCTAAATGTATCTAAAACTTTTTTTTAATAATTAGTTATAATAAGACAAAATAATTTTGAACGGTGACAAAATTAATATAGCTGAAAAACCTCTTTTTTTTTAAATTTGAAAGTGATTTTAGCCTTTTAAAAGGCAGATGCTGAAAAGCTGTAGTAAAAAAATTTTGAATGTACATATTAAGTAAATAAAAATGTGTACTTTATTTAAGTGCTAATTAATTCATTAATTTTAATTTAATTAATGCCTAGTTTATTTAAGTGCTAATTAATTAATTTTAATTTAATTAATGCCTAGTTAATTAAATTCCTAATTTATTAATTTATTTTATTTTATATATTCTGATTATTATCTAGACATTTATATATTAAAGCATGCTTAGAATTCCCATACAAAGCATTTGGAGATGCAAAGTTATGAAATAAAGATTTGAAATAGATTTTTTATTAATGAAAAATTTAATCTAATTTTTAATTGAAAATGTAATAAAAATTCTGAAAACCCTTCGTTAGTATGTACCTATTATCCAACAATTAATCAATCTTAGTTTAGTATATCAGGGTTAAATGACCTGCCCTGTAAAGCATTTCATTCGATGTTTCTTGATTTTATGGCATATCGCGCATGTCTCAATCGGCAGATAATAATACATCAACGTGTAAACATAATTTTGATATTATAATGCAATTATCATTTTGAAAGATATCTACACTTAGCATGGTATCTTAACAGAATAATTCAACAGCTTGGTTGATTTTTGATATAAAATAAAATTAGTCAATTGATTCTGAGATATGTATTAAATTATTAGTAACATGGGGTTAACTGTTTGAGCCAGTTGATGGGAAACGTGAACAACAAAGTGCAATTTTGTAAAAACAAGTAAATGTGATATCAGTTGTTCAATATACTTGTTCAAAGACTGAAAAGTAAGATAGAACAAAATAGATCAATAAACTGATCAAATATTTTTCAATCGACAGTATGACTTGATGTAGTTAACTTTTATTTTCTTGCGTAAGAAGAAAGTACGAGGGGTGATCCAAAAAAAGTTTACAAGACAAAGGAAAAATGCATTATTAACCCAGGATACAAATGGTAATTAAGAGACATATGTAGCTGTCACTGCTTTACATAATCACCAAACCTGCTGAGACATTTATCACACCGCTGGACCAATTTATTTAACCCGCCATGGTAATAATCAGGTCCTTGGCTATTGAACCAGTCCTCGGCACTTTTTTGAACATCACCGTCTGATATGAACCTTGTTTCAGATAAGTGTTTCTTTAATGCCGGGAAAAGGAAATAGTCACTGGGAGCCAAATCTGGGCTGCATGAGGGATGACTCCAGACCTCCCACCTAAACTTTTCCAGCAATCTCTCTGCCCGCTTCAAAAGAACGACAACATTTCGCCACCTGTTTTCTACTCACTGCTTCGCCCCCCGTACACTTCAACGATTTGTCTGTGAATGTCCGATGGAGACACATTCTTGACCAATAGAAATCGTATCACGGCTCGCACCTCTGTGCGAGACCACTTCTCTAAACGTCTTGCCATTACTATCGCTGTTTCAGGTCTCAGTACTGACACTATCTGCTCAAACGACCGGTCTGAGACAACTAGCGCCATCTGTCTCCACTCTGGGTAACAATATTCCCATCCACAATTCTACTTCCTAAATAATGCTGCTTGTAAACTTTTTTTGGACCTCCCCTCGTATTTTGTAATCGTCAAAATACAAAAGTATAAAACCAAGTATACAAAAAGATTTCCTCGTCAAATAATTCGAACATTTGACGACATTTGATAAATCTCCATGTTTCAGACTTCTTTGAGAAATTTTTGGAATCATATCTGTCTGACTGTGAACCCAATGACTCAACAAAGTTTTGATCTAGAAGAATGGAACTTTTAGATTTCTATGAAATTTTGAATGATAAGAATTATGCTTCGTTGTTTTAATATAAGTTAACACGATAACTTCAAAAAAAGAGAAAACTAGATGGATAAAATTTGGTAATCTGATTTTGCATCTAATGTTCATATATGTTTCAAATATGTAACCAAATCCTTCAAGGGATTGACTGTTTGTTTGTCTGTAGTTTTTTTCATAAACGCGATGATATAAATATTTGAAACTTTGTATGTGGTTTTGTGGCCACAGTTCTAATTATGTTTCATATTTTGGTTTTAATTGGTTGGAAAAATGGTATCCAAAATATATATTTGGATTTCTCTTGCTTGCATAGTAATTTTCCATTGATTAATCGCCAAATATAGCACTTCAATGAGCTTTTAGCTCTTCCATACCTACTATTCACTAATGATGTGTATGTATGTATTCACTAATGATGTGTATAAAATGTATGAGAAAATTTCATAGATGCCACTGCAGCTGGTTAAATCCGGCTAACTAATTATATATCTTTTGATCCATGGGAAAACTCATTACCAGTCATTGACTACAAATCGACCACCTTAGCCATTTGTACCAATACTCAATTTCAGAAAATGAAAATCTATGGACAATGTCATTAATGAACACTTCTAACTAAAATTGAAAAAAAAAACTATTTAAAAATAATAGGTATTCTGCTTTTCAACTACACTCAATCTGTTATTTTAATGCAATTATTGGTTTCACCAAAAAAGATTAATTTAGTTATGTTAACGTCTATTTTTAAACAACGCTAGCGCTACTTTGGGTCGTACATCTCAATTTGGAATCCTTCGAGGTCAGATGACGAGGGGGGTACCTGAGTTGGCATTCTCTCTCTCCAAGATTCGACATCTTTTGCATTTGTTCGTGGACACACGGGCATTTATGGATATGAGCGGGCCGATTGGCTTGCTAAAGCTGCCACTAAGCGCAAAATCGACATTGACGTTAATATTCCTAAATCCTTTTACAAGAAGATTACGAGAGAAAAAATGGTGGAGTCTTGGAATCAAGAATACCTCCTTTCAAATAAAGGGAGCTTAACAAAGAAATTTTTTCCATCCATTAATAAGAGACTGTCATGCCATCATTTTTATACTAATTACAAAATAACCCAATTTCTAACTGGTCATGGTAACTTTAAAAGTTACTTGTACAAATTTAGTTTGTTTCCGTCATCTTCCTGCGATTGTGATATTGGCGGGGAGGAAAATGTTGAACATGTGATCCTTCTATGTTCCAAGTTTGTCAAAGAAAGACAGATCCTAAGACTGGCTCTCAAGCACGTGAATTTAAATTGGCCTACAGAGTTTCACCAACTTATTTCCACTAGAAGTGCTTTTGAAAATTTCAGTAAATTTATTGTTGACATATGTAATCCTTCATAACTGTTAAATTTTCTTCTTTTTTCTTTTTGTAATGTGTTACATACTTACTTCTGTAAGCCCCGTGTGATACTTTGTGGTGCACGGGGGATTCATAAATGTTCAATAAAAAAAAAAAAAAAGATTCGACATCACGTCAACGGGAGGACATTTGTCCCCAACGTATTTAACGTGCACCAGACCCGCTTACACACGGTTCTTTGGTGGAATGAGGTTTCGAACTCTGAAACCTCTCTAACCGAAGGCCAGTTTTATTACCAAGCTACCGCGGCCTTATGATAAAAGATAAAGACATGTTATTTTAATCTGTTTATTATGAATTTTCTTTGTATTGAATCCCATGAAAGCAAAGAGTTATTAAAAAGTTAAGTGTCCAGGTAATTTATTTCAGCTTGCACTTCTTTTTTGAGGAAAAGTACTTTAATTTTATTATTTCTCAGGCATCGAGTACAGAGAGTAAAGAAAAATCACTCTCTTCCTTAGTATTCAGTGGAATAAAATAGTGCATTTAAACATCTGGTGAAACATTCAAAATGGCTTTCATTTCATTGAAATAATAGTTAGAATTTTTGGAAATAACACAAAAGAATTATTTTTTTAAAAAAATTGGTAAAATTGAGGAAAAAAACTGCATGATAAATAAAGTGATATGGTTAAAATACTTATTATTTTGAATTTCAAATAATATAAAATCCATTTCCATACTATACATTCATTGTATCATAATTATCTCTGAAACAAATTACATTCTCACCAAATTTTAGTTTAATTTCTAATTAAATAAATTCAAATAAAATTCCTATAAAGAATTCTTAAAATGTGCATTTATAACTAATTTTATATCTTCTAAGAGTCTGAATTTTAGGTACATAACTTGTTAGCGCTCTAGAACT
Source organism: Argiope bruennichi (assembly GCF_947563725.1). NCBI lineage: Eukaryota > Metazoa > Arthropoda > Arachnida > Araneae > Araneidae > Argiope > Argiope bruennichi. Next base: position 25,105,315 of record NC_079154.1, on the reverse strand, counting down.
AACGCCAATAATCGCTCTATCAGGCGCATATTCATTGCTCTATTATTAGCAGAGATACTTGTTCTGAAACTACAGCTTTTGTTTAAATTTCGTCCTCCATTCTAATCTCGAAATTGAGAAAACTCAATTTTGAGCTAATTAATCTTTTAAGTGTTGTCATTATTGAATGATTCAATTAAAAGCCTTTCAATTCATTATAAATTCTGATTTATTACACAAAATGGAATTAGAGTTCCCTAATAATGGAAGAGTTGCGGAAAAGAGCTTCGAGGGATGTAATATTGTTAATTTGAATGTGTTATATTTTGTAATGCAAATCACGAAAATATAAAATAGAATTACGCATTCATCCAATTATAATAGCTATTAATGGAAATCATAAAAGAATCTGCCTTGAAACAAGAAAAGAATGAGTAAATTCCGGATTCGCACCTGGGGGCCTGGGGGGAGGATTTCCTATGTGACGATTGCTTCCCAGGAACATAATTGATCCAAAGATGCAAAAAAGAAAAAGAATTATAATATTAATTTTAATTTTGTATCACAAAATTTAATTAATAGCTACATTTGATAATCAGTTTTTTAGCAGAATATTGGCTTTTCAGGTAATATATAGGATGCATACATTTGAAATTGTATTTAGTTATTTGATTAGATTGAAACAAATGCACTTAATGGAATCAGTTTGTTAGAGATTACTGTGCGTTAAGTTAAAAAGGGCATATAATAGAAATAAAAGCGAAAATGAAAATCTTATTTCAGAGTGAATGTCCAATGAAATCTTTTTTTTATTTTATTTTTAATTCTAACTAAAACATTACATTTAATGATTACTTTAATGATTTAAGGATTTTTAAATGACGAATGATGAAATAATGGACTTAAATTGAATGGAAACATAATTGCAGATCGGGCTTTAAATTAAATTTTGATATATGATTTTAAAAAATGTTTAGAAATTAAACTAGTTCATTAAAAAGATAATTTGTGTTTTATAGCCATATCATATATAAAATATATACGGTATGGTTAGATTTTGATATCATATATTGAATTTTACAGCCACACCATATACAGGGTGTCTTAAAAACCTTGAGCGAGGTTTTTATTCCTTAAATATTGATCATAGACATATACTGTAAATTACAAAGGTGAGTAAAAAAGGGTGAAAATGTTATGAAATCGATTAACATTTTCAGGGAATTAAACTTTAATAAATACAAAATTTAAATTTTTATACGGACCCCGCACAAAAAAAATTTTACTTGCCTGGATATATAATATTGTGCGACTCATATCCACGATCCCTGGATATGAGTTCGCAAAGAGGAAAAATCATGCCGGATGTTCGTGTTTTAGGGGGCGTACACAAATTTACAAAGAAAGTAATGATTGAATAAATAAATAATAATTTTGATATTTATTGGTTCAAAAGTATTAAAAATCTGTAGAAATAAAACTTAAAGGAAAGATTACATAACTTAAAGGAAATATTACATAAAGAAAAGATTACATAAGGAAAAATTACTTGAAGTAAATATTACATAAGTATTTTTACAAGTTCATTGATTGTGCTATTTTTAAGTTATATTCTGTAATTCATGATATAAAATTTTAAAGTATTTTTCAGAAAGCATAGATTTTAAAATTTGTATTTAAAACTAAAGATATGAAGCATATTTTATTTCCTTATGATGCCTTCCTGCGTCGCGTCATCTGCCCTGAAGCTGTAAACATTTGTATTTCAATTTGTGATTGACCCTTCACCAACTTTGTTTTAACATATCTTTGAGAGTTTTCATGATAAAATTCTGAAATTTTGTACATGACCTTATTAGAGGATGGGGCACATTTTACTTACTGGAAATTTTCTTGTACGGGTTCCGTATGAAAATTTAAAACTTTGTATTTCTTAAAAGTTTAATCCCCTGAAAATTTTAATCGATTTCATAACATTTCGCACCTTTTTTTACGCAACTTTGTAATTTACAGTATATGTCTGTGATCAATATTTAAGGAATAAAAGCCGCGGTCAAGGTTTTTGAGTTATATTCGCTGTATATACCCTGTATATTTTGAAACTATAGTATAGAAATAATTGTTGTGTGATATTTTTCAATTGTATACTTTAATAGTTCCAAAACTTACTTGATCTTTTATTAATTTATATTTTAATTAATTTTTGAACTTTTAAAGGTTGAAATCGAATACCTTCATTCCTTGAAGACCTCGTGTGCCAAATCTCATCAAAATCGAACAGAAATTGTAGATTTATGTAAAAGACGTAAGCAATTATTTTTATGCATACAGATAATTTTAAACGGGTTAATAGTTAGTTAATTATGGTTTCTAATTAGATATCAATCATTACTTTCTTGTATGCATATTATTGAGAAAGTATAATAATCGTCAAAACGAACTCGAGATTTTGAGGAATCCCCACGTTTTAGACAACCCTGATAATGTCCCTGATTCCCCCCAGACAACCTTGATAATTTCCAAAACACATTTTTGGAAATTATCCGTCTATCTGTCTATGACAAAGAAAATTAAAAAACAATTTAACCGGCCAGCGTCCTGGCATAGGGGTAGCGCGTCTGCCCCGTGATCAGAGCGTCCCGGTTCGGGCATGGTTGTTCTTCATCTGTGTTCTGTGAGGTGTGTGAATGTGCCCCCTGTATAAAAGGGTTGTGTAAGCGAATGTGACGCATGAAAAAGCTAAGTCGTATTCTTGGCCCTAGTTGGCGCTACTGAAAAAAGAAATGCTCATTCGGCTTAAATATCTTACAGATAACTGTCAGCGGGCTTGTAAAGTGCCATAAGTCACAACACAACAACGATTTGATCTAGAAGTACGAAATTTGGCATATTGTCTTTACGCCAAATTTTCAGATTTCTGTCAAATTTTGAGTAAAATCTGATCAGAGGGAGTCCATTTGTCTGGCTGTTCAAATGTAAGTGATAACACGATCATTACAAAACAAAGACAGATAAATAAATTAAATTCTGTACACAGATTTGGCATCTATAGTGTAGACGACTGTTAAATTTTGAGCCAAATCCAATGACGGGTTGACTGTCGATCTGTACTTTCAAAAACATGTAAATGCTATAATTCAAAAACGGAATGACTTAAATATATCAAATTTGGTATGGGAATTTGTGACTATGAGTACAGTTTTGGGCCAAATTTTTGTTTCAATGAATAAGAAAAACGTGTCTAAAATACAAATTCTATTTTCGGATACTATTAACGAATTAGCCAGGAATTAATCACTAAATAACTCGCCAAGGATGGCACGATAGATTCAGTAAATTTGCTAATTCGAAACTATTGTACGCCAGGGCCACCTAAAGCGTTCTCTGGTAGAGAATATTCTAAAAAGATTCTCGAAAAGAAAAATTCTAGAGAATATTCTAGAAAAGAAAAATTCTAGAAAGATTCTAGAAATTAATAATTCTAGAAAGATTTTAGAGAATATTCTAGAAAGATTCTAGAAAAGTAAAATCCTAGAAAGATTCTAGTGAATATTCTAGAAAGATTCTAGAAAAGTAAAATTCTAGAAAAGAAAAATTCTGGAAAGATTCTAGAAAAGAAAAGTTCTAGAAAAATTCTAGAGAATATTCTAGAAAAGAAAAATTCTAGAAAGATTCTATAAAATAATAATTCTAGAAAGATTCTAGAGAATATTCTAGAAAGATTCTAGAAAAGTAAAATCCTAGAAAGATTCTAGTGAATATTCTAGAAAGATTCTAGAAAAGTAAAATTCTAGAAAGATTCTAGTGAATATTCTGGAAAGATTCTAGAAAAGAAAAGTTCTGGAAAGATTCTAGAAAAGTAAAATCCTAGAAAGATTCTAGTGAATATTCTAGAAAGATTCTAGAAAAGTAAAATCCTAGAAAGATTCTAGTGAATATTCTAGAAAGATTCTAGAAAAGAAAAATTCTGGAAAGATTCTAGAAAAGAAAAGTTCTGGAAAGATTCTAGAAAAGAAAAGTTCTAGAAAGATTCTAGAGAATATTCTAGAAAAGAAAAATTCTAGAAAGATTCTATAAAATAATAATTCTAGAAAGATTCTAAAGAATATTCTAGAAAGATTCTAGAAAAGTAAAATCCTATAAAGATTCTAGTGAATATTCTAGAAAGATTCTAGAAAAGTAAAATTCTAGAATGATTCTAGTGAATATTCTGAAAAGATTCTAGAAAAGAAAAGTTCTGGAAAGATTCTAGAAAAGTAAAATCCTAGAAAGATTCTAGTGAATATTCTGGAAAGATTCTAGAAAAGTAAAATCCTAGAAAGATTCTAGTGAATATTCTAGAAAGATTCTAGAAAAGAAAAATTCTGGAAAGATTCTAGAAAAGAAAAGTTCTAGAAAGATTCTAGAGAATATTCTAGAAAAGAAAAATTCTAGAAAGTTTCAGGGAGACCATTGCAGCTTGTTTTTGTTATCTTACTTAAACATGTTCATGAATTCATGATGAGATTTGAATTAGAAAATCTTAAATTGGGTGTATAATCGAAGCCCCCACTAAGACAACTGATTTGCAGATTCCTGTCTGAACTAACGAGAGTATCTCTCCCAGATTTCCTCGCATACCCTCAAATAAAAGTCTTATTCCTTTTCCCCTACATAATATTGTGGACCTTGAGAATAGTTTGTATGGTGAATTATAGTTATAATATATATATATATATATATATATATATCTTAGCCATAAATGTAGTATTTTTAATGGATCTATAGCTAGAGTATTTTGGATGCCTTTTAGCCGGCAAGTTGATAACAAAATGTGAAACAAAATTACAATGGCAGTCATAAAATAATATATCAAATTTCAGTGATTAAAGTCATTGCGTTTATGAGTTATGGTGTTTACATGCATACGAAAGGACAGACCTTTGACGGATTTGGTTCAAAATTTCTATACTTAAGATTGCACTACTGTATACCAAATTTTATTTACCTAGCTCTTTGCGTTTTGTATATTTTGAATTCATTTGTACTCGAGCAGTTAGAGAGACAGACTTCCTGTGTATAGAATCCATTTAAAATTTGGTAAAATCTATAAATTAGGTAGTAATTCCATATACTAAATTTCAGCTGTTTAACTCAAAGCTTTTTTAATTATCATGTTAACACAGACGTACATAATGCTAAAATTATGTTTTTCTGACATAGTAAGTTCTGAAGAATATGGAAATTTGTTAACATTTTGAGTATATATATATATACTCAAAATGTTAACAAATTTCCATATATATATATATATATATATATATATATATATATATATATATATATATATATATATATATATATATATATATATATATATATATTACCGTATACAATACTTTCTCCATACTTTGTATATCAGAAAATAAAATAAAATGCACTGGAGTTCATCAGGAAACATATTTTTTCTAACCTCTCTAATGAGATTGATGAAAGTGTCTCTATGTCCTATTTATAATTATCATGGAGTGCTAAATGACTCTAGCCCAGGGCAGTATCACAACCCCCGATAGACAAGGCCTCTGCGGTCTTCCGTGACGTCACAACGAGACTTCATTCCCTTAACGTTAAGTCTCTGCGCGCTAGAGAGTCAGTAGAAATTACTTTTCACTTGTTAATATCATTTCATATACTTCCATATCATGCAATTCAACACACATATATTGTAGAATTCATTAATAATTAAAATGCAGCCGCTTTCCACATCACCCTGGAGGTACGGCGCTTAGTATACCTTTTTTTGCATTATTTGCAGGGCAGGTTTCCCAGTAGGTGTATCTCCCCTAGATTTAAAACTATTTATTTAGCAAAAAATGAATGAAAAAAAAATTGTTGATGAATTTCTAAACAACTCCATACAAAAATGGTTTTATAAATATTTGCTGTGGCGTCAACTCCAAGAAAGCAATAAAAACAATATTTCACGAAACAGTCTTCTACTCTATTGACACTTAAAAAAATATCAAATAAATCTTTGAAACATTAGAAGTGCTTTTTTTTAACTATATATTTTATCATTACTTTGTTAGAAATATCTTTACTAAATTTGTCAAGTTTTCTTTCCTTTTAGGTTTTAGAAGAGCTTTTCAAACTATCCTTTAATGTCTATCGGGGGTTGTTGCAGTATTAAGACTAGTGTAGGTAACATCTGTTAGTTCAAGAAATAAATATAATGATTTCAAGTCACATTTGTTCGGTCTGTTGCACAATGCTTCGAATTAAAACACATGTATATGTTGCTGTTTTGGTATACTCTGTTATTTAAAGTTATTCTGAGATGGATCTCGTAATTTTAACTTTTCTCAGATAAAAATAACCCCTTTATCCAATTTTACTTTCATTTATTAGAAGTACACAATATTAAAGCAATGCAATTGGTAACGAAATTGAACTCGTGATTGTGTCAAATCTCCACGTTTCAGACCAACCTGAACACATTTTATCTGTCTGCCTATGGACATATTAATTCAAAATCCATTCATGCGAAATTTGGTATGTGATATTAACATTAATTTGTAAATGTCTATGAAATTTTGAACGAAATTATGTTAGAAAAAGATCTCTCCAAATCTGTCCGAATATAAGTGAACTCGATAGCATAAAAACGAAGAGAGCTAAATAAAATAAAATTAGATACACCGGTTCAACACCTGAAATGTACATTTGTCTCAAATTTTGAAAAAAAAAATCCGACCAGATGTTGACAGTTTGTCGGTCTATACTTCTGCACGCGTGTAAATGTGATTATTCAAAAAACGTAAGAATTTAGATATACGAAATTTGGTTCATAGTTTTAGCATCTAATGTGCAGATTCCTATCGAATTTCGAACCAAATCTGTCAAATTAATGTTACTGTCTCAAATATGTAAACTCCATAACGCAGTGACTTCGTTTAAATAAATGATGTTGGTGTGTTATCCACTAACTTCAATTGTAGTTCTATGTCAAATTTTGATTTCAATCTGTTATAATAAAAGAACCCAAAATATACAATTTTTAGATATTTATATATTGGCTGCATGTTGGAGATTAATTGGAGATAAAAATCACCAAAAATGGAATGATAGATTCAGTAAAAATGCAAAATTCATGTAAAAAATCGCTATTTTGCAGCTATTGTTGCCCAATGCCATACAAAGCATTCACGGCTGTATCCAAAGTCTTCAATTTTATGCAGGGAAAGGGAGATGGTTTCTATATTAGAGAATATACCAGAAAGTTTTTGAGGAACCAATCTTGCTGGTTTTGAGATGACATCAATACTTATCCATGATAAATTAATAAATCCATAATAAATCTGCCGGGGTTTTTTGTCCAATATACAAGATGAATTAAATGTGGGCTCTAGTCTCAAACAAGAGATCTTTCTATCGTGAAGCCAAAAATTTAAAACAGTAGTAAGTAAGTATCAGTAAAGTAAAGTAAATCTTTATTCATTATATCAGTCTAAAAATCACTGATAAAATTTTCCAGGTTTGCTCATTAGTAAAAGGGATTTATTTAAAATATCTCTTTTCATCGTAGCTGTTTTGAAATCTATTATGGAATTGGCCAGTATCCTTTGCGGCAAAGCAGTTGATTCAAGATATATCTTTTTTTTTTTTAATATATCTGCTTAAAAGTCAATTACGAAATCAATCAGAAACTCCGGCAACAAAATTGGTTTATTTAAAGAGTGTATTTTTCAGTATAGTTGCCTTAAAAAACATTTATGGAATTTAAGTATTTCCTAGTTCGCAAAATGGGTTGATTTTAAACGTGCCTTTTTCATCAGGACTGTCTTAACTTCTTGGTGCCCTATAGTAAAATGCGTGTTTTAACCCTTTCAAGGGCCGTGAGAAGTATACTGCCCACCAAATTTATCAATCTTTGTATGAAATTATGTAGGTTGGCATCAGTTCTGACACATTTTTTTAGTACGTCAAAAGCTTAGATGCTTCAGTTCTTTATCTCAGACAAAATGATGTGTCTTGATTGGTTATTTAATTATTAATTAACCAAATTAATTAATGAATCAAATTAAATTTATCTAATAAACTAAATGAATCCCTTTTCTTATTCTAATTTCAAGCCTAAAAATATTTTAACATAATATGATTAGAAAAAAATGGCCCTTTAAAGGATTAAAGTGTGATTGTCTTCATAAAAATTATCTTAAAATCTATTTGTGGAATTTCTTTGTTTCCAACAACAAATCACACTGATTTAAAATGCATTTTGTTCATCATAGCTGTCTTAAAATCAATTATGGAATTTCCCATATTCTCCCACAACTAATTGGATTGACTCAGAAAAAGTATTCATCATCGCTGCCTTAAAATCAATTATGGAATTTCCCATGTTTCCTTGTGGCAAAATGGGTTTATTTAAAGCTAACTGTTTTTCATCAGAACTGTCTGAAAATCAGTACAAAATCGTTCCGGATTCTCAGTAGCAAAATTAGTTGATTTAAAGAGCATTTTTCCCTCAAACAAATTATTAATTTTTTCCATATTCCTTATCAGCAAAATTGATTGACTTGAAGAGTACATTTTTCCCAAGAACTGTCCTGAAATCATTTATGGAATTTCGATGAATCTTGAATACAAACATTTTTGATATTAAACTCGAAAAATCATTAAAAAAGCGCATGTAAGCTTTACAAAAATCGTGACAAATACCTTTACGGATTGAACTTTTCTTTGTGATGAAAATAAATTAAATTGATAATCCTTTTTTGGAAGTCAGAAAATAAAACATCTTTTGTGATTGAAAGAAGAATTTGATTAAGTTGGCATTTTCATTTGCTTTTCTGTTCCGTGGGATTCAGCCAAGGCGAATCCATTGCCATCTTGAAGATAGAAATATTCATGAATCTGAAATTGAGTGCCTCTTTCTCCATCCATCAAGTCTTTCATTCCATTGTTGATCTTTTCACTTCGTGCTGTCAGCGAAAGTTAAATAAGATTTATTTCTTCCAGATGCCCGATACTAACAATACTTAAGTTTTTCAAAATACAATGCAGCTTTTAAATCGTTCCTTCAATTCTGATAACTATTCAGAACGGTTTTGTTTGTAGCTGCCAATTTAACTCAAAATTTATTGACTGACAATATAAAAAAAATAAAACGAATGTTCCGTTTCAAATAAATAAGTATAAGAAATCGTCTGCCAACAATTCTGAAATATTTTCATGCTTGATATAAATATGTAACAGTTTAAATAAGTATAAGAAATCGTCTGCTAACAATTATGAAATATTTTCATGACTTATAAAAATATCTGGAAATTATCGTCTGAATTATCTACATTTATCGTCTGAAAATAAATATGTTTTTAGCGAAATAAATATTTTAATTTTGCAGATTTTTTAAAATGGCGAAAGTAATTTTGTAAGGAATGTAATTTAAAATTTCATTCTGCAAATTAAATACTGTTACAAAGATATTTTAAATAGATAGATTAAAAAAAGTTTTAAAAAATTGTTGTTCCATGAGTTTTATATTTACTTTTTTTTACTGCTATCTGACTCAAAAAATTATGAAACATGCATTGTTATGTACAAAATGAAACAGGAATATACGACATTACATGAATTTAAAAAAAATCTATTATTCAATATTAAATACGTTAATTTTAGAAAACGTCCAGAGATTTTATAAGAAATATTTTCAAGACTAATATAAATATCTGGCAAAATTCAGATTTAGATTTCATATTATTGTCTGAAAATAAATATTTTTTTCAATAAGAATTTTAACTTTTTAAAAATCTTTTATATTTTAAAATCTTTTCCATAATGACAAATATAATTTGTCGAAGTTAAATTTTTTTCAACAACGAAATTTATGCTTCAGGAATGCTTGAAATATTGCATAAAGCTTTTAGGGAGAACAGTTTAACGAAACAAGATTATTTCAATTGTATTAAATGGTTAAAGAAGGTGGAAATGGTTAAAGAAGGAAGAATCCGCCAAAGATGAGACATAGTTGCTACAGTGCCTTGCGGTCAGAAAAGATAATTTTGAACAATTGGTGAAAAATATTGACCAATAAATTGATATATTTTGTTTTATGATATTTTTGATAAATGTATTATCATAGCAGTAAATAGAAAGTACTGGTAGTGTTTTCTTCTCTTCACATATTTTTATAAACGCGGTGTTTTTTTTTTTTTTTTTTTTTTTTTTTAGCTTTTTTGTATAGAATAGTAATTCCAGTAAACTCTTCGCAGCTTTTTCTGTCTGGAAAATTGCGTTCAAATTTTGATATACATATACAATTTTGGCTTTTAAATAGTATGTCAAATTTCAGTTTTCTAGTTTGTTGCGTTTTTCAGTAACCGCGTTTGTATAGAAACGGACAGACAGATAATCAACTCATTAAGGGATTTGATGGTAATTTTACTATAAATCTATCATAATTTTTGCGATAAAATCACACACAAAATATAAATTTTCTAATTAGTTCTGGTTTCGAAACTTGAATGTCTAAAAAAGCATGAAAATTCGTCAAACTTTTCAGATAAAAAATGCTTGAAAATAATTTTTTGTGTGTGTGTTTATATATGATGCCAAACCCTATTAATCAAACTATTTACAATATTAATTACCAAAACTTTAATTTTTTTATATCAAATGAAAACCATTTCCAAAGATTCATGATGCCTTCATTCAAAGACGTTTATGTCAACATGCCAGTTTCTATGCTTGTTCACTTAATCAGCATTCTATGAGGAAAAAACTGAAACTGTTTAGTAAAAGGATAACTGCCTGTCCACCATAAATTGTTTATATTTTGTATGCAACTTCAGCATTTGCATAATATTTCTCAACATCTGTATAGTATCTGTTTTATATTTCTTGTGTGATGTTTATTATTTTTTATAGTTTTTTTTAATGGTCTCGTTATAAAGTGAAGTCTGTTATTGGTCTTAGCTTCTAGAGCTATAGAGATTTTACTTTTGTTTTGTTCGATATTCCTTTAAAATTTATCGAAACTATTATTGGACGCATGTCATCATATAAGTTTCGGGAAATTTGCTCACGGCGTATATTATTTAATATTAAGCGGATATTTAACGGAATTGAATCTCGAATCTGCGACCTTACCAATCACTTCTCAAATGCAGAAGTCGTCTCTTTGTTATTAGATCACTACTCCTCTACCTGCACAGAGGGACTTCTACAGAAATTCTTCGATAAATTTAATTATAATACCAAAATAACCTATTTGTTTAAGCATACTTGCAATGCCAACCCCCTGGGATAGCGAAAGTGAAACTTGCCTCAGTTCAGACTGAATTCTTATGCGAGCTGGACCAAGAATTATATGCTCCTCTACTAAGCAGGAGACAAAATTCTTATTTATTATTGCTCACATTTGCAGAACAGAGGGTGTGATCTAATTTTGCAGTTTTATAATGTTTTAATAATTTAATTAATATTAATCAAATTATAATTTGATATCTTAGCTGAGTTTCACAATAAACTGTTTTAAAAAAACTACATTCCACTTCATTTTATTGAGCTAGAGTCACAATTGATATAAATGTAATTTATATAAAACTTTGTTCAAGTTTGAAACTTATATGGCATTCTCATTAAGTTTCTTTGTCCATGTTGTTACTCATTTTGTTACTTCGCTCAAGTGCTCCACATTTAGTTTTCAAACTCTAATTCTGTATTTCAACTATTGAAGGCTACGAAATATCTTGTTTATAGATATCCTGATTTTGAAGAAATGCCACAAGAAATGTACATCCAGCTGAAGTCGAGAAAATTTGAAGACACTAACTCTTAAATTGACGTATTTGCAGAAGAAGCCCTTAGTCAGTTCTAAATTCACATTGGATGAATCAAAAATTCTTTGAATTCCAAAGAAAATAGCCTTTTATAAATTTCAAACTTTAATTCTTGTCAGAAACAAGAAAATAATAATTTTAATACATCCAATGAGTCAGTTCTAAAGACACGTTGAATGAATCCCAAATTATTTGACTTCTATTGAAAATAATCCTCTATCAATTTCACAACTTCAACTCTTGCGTGAATAAAGCAGGAAAAGAAAGGAATAATTTTGAATCTTGATATCATTGGTTATGAAAAATCATTAGTTATAAATCCTATTAAAGTTTGCTGCTTAATTTGTAAAGTTAATATGAGTGAATTTCCCATAAAATAGCATTTAATATGATGCATTCTATTTAAGAACTGTATTTAATGGATCTGAAAAAAGTTAAGAACATTATGGTTCATTACCTACAGTTAAAAAAAAATTCTAATTACTGAGTTCATGTGACCGTTGATGATTTTAAAAAAATAATGTTGAAGTGATAATACGTTCTAAAATCAAAAATTGATGAAAAAAAAATTACCAAACAGTCATCTATTTTTCATACTTGACTGTGCATTCGAGAATTAAAAAGACACTAAATAATATAATTTTGAAATCGAATTTTGTTTAATCAAATGACACAGGTTTGAAATGGAATCTCCATTCAATAAATTTCCATTTAACGAAATTTTCTGTTTAAAGAAATTTTCCATAAAGCCATTACAGTGTATGAATTTACATGTAATTTATTTTCCATATTATGAAAACAATTCTTTTGTTTGGTGATTTAAGGAAAGAATGATAAAACGATGATACCTCCTAAAATTACAAATTTATTTTTTTAAAAACCTTGCCGAGCAGTTTGCTAATTTTTTTACACTTGCTGTGCAATATGGCACTAAAAAGAAACAAAATTCCATATCGCAAAACTTTGCGATTTTTTTTGTTTTGTTTTTGCTTTCAAATCTTTTTCAATGTCTTGTGACTATTTATATGTCTATTTTACAACAAAATAAAACAAATTTACAACAGTAAAAAATGGCGGATAGTCTTCCCAAAACTTTCTCGCTCACTTACTCGCCTCACTTACCATCCTTTTTGTATAAAAATTGTGGATTTGGAGCAATGCCATGAATGCCACGAATGCTCAGATATTTATATTTATGTTTATCATGTGAGAACATGATGTTGTTTTGGCTTGAGATTTTTGAAGCGATTTGAAGGCAACAAATTGTTGATGCCTCAAAATGCGTAGGCAACAAATTATCCCTTTTTTATTTTGGAGTTGGCTTTCACAGTATATCTTTTGAAATATCTATCGTCTGCTAATATAGTTTTATTTTAGAGTCGGCTTTCAGAGTATACTTTTTCCATTATCTATCGTCTGCTAATATAGTTATATTTTGCAGTCGGCTTTCACAGTATAGCTTGTGAAATATTTATCTTCCGCTAATGTGGTTTTATTTTAGATTCGGCTTTCACGGTATAGTTTTTCCATTATCTATCGTCTGATAATTTAGTTTTATTTTGGAGTCGGTTTTCACTGTATAGTTTTTCCATTATCTATCGTCTGCTAATGTAGTTTTATTTTAGAGTCGGTTTTCACAGTATAGTTTTTCCATTATCTATCGTCTGCTAATGTAGTTATATTTTGCAGTCGGCTTTCACAGTATAGCTTTTGAAATATCTATCGTCTGCTAATGTAGTTTTATTTTGGAGTCGGCTGTCACAGTATAGTTTTTCCATTATCTATCGTCTGATAATATAGCTTTATTTTGGAGTCGGTTTTCACTGTATAGCTTTTGAATTATCTATCGTCTGCTAATGTAGTTTTATTTTAGAGTCGGTTTTCACAGTATAGTTTTTCCATTATCTATCGTCTGCTAATGTAGTTATATTTTGCAGTCGGCTTTCACAGTATAGCTTTTGAAATATCGATCGTCTGCTAATGTGGTTATATTTTGCATTCGGCTTTCACAGTATAGCTTTTGAAATATCGATCGTCTGCTAATGTAGTTTTATTTTGGAGTCGGCTGTCACAGTATAGTTTTTCCATTATCTATCGTCTGATAATATAGCTTTATTTTGGAGTCGGTTTTCACTGTATAGTTTTTCCATTATCTATCGTCTGCTAATGTAGTTTTATTTTAGAGTCGGTTTTCACAGTATAGTTTTTCCATTATCTATCGTCTGCTAATGTAGTTATATTTTGCAGTCGGATTTCACAGTATAGCTTTTGAAATATCTATCGCCTGCTAATGTAGTTTTAGTTTGGAGTCGGCTGTCACAGTATAGTTTTTCCATTATCTATCGTCTGATAATATAGTTTTATTTTGGAGTCGGTTTTCACTGTATAGCTTTCTGATGTTGTAGTATTTCCCTTGTTTTGATGATGTTTGATGTTTCTGATGATGTATCTATCGTCTGATGTTGTAGTATTTCCCTTGGAAATCACAGTGTTATTTCCTAACTCGCGCAACGCTTTTTAAAAATAAACCAAACAAGTTATACATTATTTAATCGATAAACATTGTTGGTTCAGGGATAATTTCAACTAATTAAAATAAGGTTATTAGAAAATAATGCAGAAGGTTGTCACATTTGGAGATTTATCGCCGACTAAAGTTACAACTTGATTTCCAAATTTCGAATTGTCTTAATTAATTTAACAATTCATTAACAATTCTTAATTCTTAATTCTTAATTCTTAATTCATTAACAAGTTAAAACCGGTTTGAAACAATCATGAGACTATCAGATTGTGCATACGTCGATATTTAGTAAGACGATTGGGTTTTTTCATCTGAAAATCGGTCGAGCTCCAAAACTTTGTATGCCAGCTAGAAAAATTGAAAATGAAAGTTTAAAAAATTATCATTATATATATATATATAGAGAGAGAGAGAAGGGGGGGGATAGAGACCGATAGAGAAGTCTCGTGATTGTTTCAAAGCGGTTTAAACTGGTTAATGACTTAAATTAATTAAGACAAATAATAAATTAAAAAATAATAATGTCCTCACACAATAACTTGAAATTTACGATCGTAGATTTCATTTTAATCTGTCCATCTAAATTCTATCTGTCCATCTAAAAGCATTTTTGAGTTATTATGTTCAGCAGCAAATTTAATTCCAAAAAAAAAAAATGTGCGTGCAGTGAAGTCTGAAACGACCTGTCAAATTTTATTGACGATTGCAGTGCTTTCTCTTTGTATATTTCGTATTCGAGAAAATAAAAATGTGTGGTTTTCAGAGTTTGATAAAGAACCTTTTTCGAGATTTGCATTGCCACTAGAAGTTTGTATTAACCTCTGATCAAATACGGAATCAGCTTGTGGTTTATATTATCATTGAATTGTGCTTTAAATACAGGGTAATCAAGAAATAATAGGAGGTATTCGGAGTCCTATAGCGTATTATGTACTGGACGAAATATAACAAAATTTGGTCACCATACACATTAAGGTATGCGGTTTCGATTTATCAAGAAATAACTTAGTACCAAAACACACGGATAGGGGAAATCCTGGTGCTGCAAGCGCATAATGTTTGGAAAAGGAATGCATAACTGCCAATGGAAATGGTAAATAGCACCACACTAAATAAAAACGTTTATTATAGCAACTTACAAATATGACTCAAGGTGACCACCAACCTGATGTCCCAGTAATTAATTGCATGTGATACACTAAGTTTTCAACGGTGGCTCGCAACATATCGACATTTATTCGTTTGGCCTGTAGTGTTATTTGTTCTTTTAAAGTAGGAATGTCAGGAACATGTCCTTGATACACAACGCCTTTCAAGCTTTCAAGTAGCCCCGCAACCCGAAATAGTCCTAGGCCTGGTTGCACACCAAGAATTCCTGTTGTTTCAAATCTTTCTACCATTCTTCTTTAGTTATGGTCATTGGTCCTCTACGTAACTGTTTTAACCGCCGGTATTAAGAGAAGCACTGGCTTTTTCATCTGGCCGATAAAACAGCTTGACTAATAAGGCACGTTCACGTAGTGCCAACGCCGTCGATGGACTAACTCTTGCAGAATGACTTGAATTCCAGCAACCCTTCCTTTTATCCTCGATATCGTGTCACAAAGCACCCGTACATGCAAATTACATAATGAAGTTTTCGATCTCAGAGCAAGAATTTTCACTATCGGCATTTTTTGGTACTAACTTTTTTCTTGATAAATTGAAACCGCATACGTTAATGTGTATGGTGACCAAATTTTGTTATATTTTATCCAGTACATAACACGCTGCAGGACTCCGAACACCTCCTGTTATTTCTTGATCACATTGTAAATGAGAAAAATTTGGTTGTATTTCCATCCTTTTTTGAAGACATTATTCGATTTTCATTCATTTGCGAATCATCCATTTTTAAAGTTTCTCTGACTTCTAAATAACCCTATATTGTGACAACAATGTAAACCTACACTTTTCAATATCTAAACTACAAATATCAACTTCGCTGTTGTAATTTCACTCTGATCTTTTATACCTTCCTTTCAGATGTACCATTTTTTCTCTTATCTTCCATCTGATGGATTCTACCAGATGAGTTTTCTTTTTCTTTTTTTTTCATTCCATTTTTTTATGTATGTCCTTCTTTTTTCGTGGAAATTCCTATTTTGTCTCTCTCTTTCTATTTTTTTTCACTTTTTTCCCACTCCCCTCAGCCCTTTACTCTACCGCAACGATAGATTTTTTTTTCATCTCCTCTCTTCTAGCAGCACGGAAGGATTTTTAACATTTCTCCCATCTTTTTAACAGCCGCATCAAATCGATGTTAAGCGCGGAAAATTTTAAGTTACTTTTCTTTATCCAAGGACCTGGATAGGCATGGCTATTAGGTGGAAGACGACGAAGAAGAAGATGAAGAAAATGATGAGATGAAAAGAAAAAGAAATGAGTACTTATCAAACGTGTAAGATCGATACTCAATCTGAGATTGCATGAAGATGACGAATTAGATTTCAGAATGGCTTATCAGAAATTTCATCGATAGCTCCGATGAACGCCACTATCAAGTAGCGTTCATCTTCATGATTAATATACGATACAGACCTCTGAATTAGAAGGATCGAACAACTGCAGGTCTGAACTAGTATATCAAGATAGTGCTGATTAGTCAAGGTGACTGTTGTTGCCTCTTCAGAAAGGCGGAAAAAAATTTATTTCTTGAAATTGTAACAGATTCGGATACTTTGCAGGTCCAAACATATGAGGACAGTCATATGAGGCATCTAGTTTAATAAGATGACCAATTTGGTATCGCATTTTAGTACATTTTTAACATGCTAATGACTTATTTTATGTTTATTATTTTTATTTTATTAACTTTGAGGATGTGCATTTTTCTTTTATTTAATATTATGATTTCAAACTGACCGATATCTATATTTGAGTGCAATACCTTTGAAGAAGGACTTCTATTTTCAAAATATTCCAATAACTAAGTTAACGCAATCAGAAGAGCCTTGTCACTTATACTTTATGAAGTATTATTATTGTCTTACTAATTTATCATCCATGGAATTTTTTTATAATATATATATATATATATATATATATATATATTATTATTATTATTAATATTTATTAGAATTTCGTATATAATTATTTAAATTCTTTACTTTGTACTACAATTTTATTATTTTTAATGATTTTTTTATTTTGTTTATTTATTTTTTATTATAATTTTTAAAGTAGTTATTATAATTTTTTTTTCTACTTAGCAACTTGGAAAATAAAAGTTTTTAATCAATCTGCTAGTAGACACCATTCAGCCTAGTGGCTTTAATCAGCTGACTCGTCTTTCAGTAAGAAATCTGCAACTATCTTAACCAACCATTGTATTTCGTATCAAAGCCATTTTTTAACATGAAATATTTATAAGTTGGCAGAATATTTTACTGAAAATGGTTCATAGGACTCATAGATTGTATAAAATTCAAATTTAATAATTTTTTCTGTAACATACTTTTATTGATTGAAATAAAATAAATTATTATTATTATTATTTATTTAAAACGTCTTGAAAGTAAAATTGAAAGCTAAATTTTATGATGTATCAGAGAAATTTTTATTGAATAATCCTTTGAGATAAAGCATAAATTATATAAAAAATATTCTATAGTGTGCATAAGACTTCAGTATTGAGCAATTCTATTTTTGTACTTGCATTTAAAAAGACATTTTTGGTTTCAGTGAAAAGTTTTTGTGTTAATTAAAGTTTAATCACCTCCGCTTTAATTTAAAGTTCAGATTTTATGAAGTTAAGAGAGATATATATAATACAATGAGCGGAAGGTCGTAAGGCTCTTATAATAGTATGAGTTATATGAAAATCAAAGTTTGAAACTTAAAAATATTTTGCTGAAGAAGCTATTAAGAGACCAAGTTACATAAAACATTTAATTAAAAATTTTAGCAATCATTAATCCCGGAGAACTAGCTGGTCGCCAATGGCGGCTAGTCTTTATTGTAAGTGAAGATAAAGATAAAGATTTATTAACGAACAATAGGAAGGAGAAAAGTCGACGAAACGATTTGATCTCCATATTTTCACGAGTCTCCAGTTTTAGATCTCTGAAAAAAAAAATCCCTTCCCGGAATTCTCTCTCTGGCTATGTCTTTGAATATAAGTTAAAAAGGCAAGAAAGTAAAGGTATGAAATTTCTTACTCGGTCTTTACACCAAACGTTATATAAATGCCAAATTTCGGATTATTTTCGAACAAAATTTGAACCAAGTTCATCTTTGGGTTTGCTATCCATAGGAATGTTACATGCGAGCATTATAATACAATAACGCAGCAAGTTAGAAAGAGGAATTGTGAGATTACAACCGTTGGTTCATAATTATATATTTATACCAAACTTTAAATGAATTTGATCAATTATTAAAAAGTCCAGAAGACATATTTTTATTATAAAACGATAAGATTCCAATAATCCCAAAATGCGTCATGTTATGGCAATATATGATAGAGAGGAGAAAGCTAAAAGAGAGAAATTTTTTTCGTTAAAGATTTCGTTTTCTTGTTCTTTCATTTTGTTTCGAATTTTTTTTCTGTTAAACGATAGAATTATATTATAATCAAGTGTAAATCGATTTTCTAACTTATTACAGAATGATAATGTTTTCCATTTCCAAATTCCTCTTTCTAAAGCTTTTATCTTAAAGAACTAACGGTAGAAAGCAAATTTGGTTTTTGTCATCTTTCATTTTTCCTCTTTTACCTTGCATAATATTTATTTCTAGCATTTCAAGTATTTTAAGATGCTTATTATTTTAAATTTTAAATAGCATTCATTTACAACTGATTGAGAAATTAGGTAACAAAGATCACATCGCATGTTTCTTAAAGCTGAAAACTCGATGCATTTTTTATCAACTCCACAATATATTACATTTACCTTACTTGTTTTGTTTTTGTCACTACATTTGAACGAAAATAGAATTTATAATTCAATCTCACTCACTTGCAACATTTTTGGGCAAATGTTTCAACATTAATTAGAAACCAATTTCATTCTCAGTTGCCATTTTTAAAATAAATCACACCAGCCTCTTAATTTATGCAATGAAAGTAAATGAAGGTTCTATATATTAAAATTAAGACAAACTAAAGCTAAATGATATTTTTTTAATCAACACTTGAAGTATTCTCAAGCAGTCTCGCAAAAATATTTCACGTTATATGTTTTTTTAAAGCATTACATGAATATGAAGTTTGTCGATAACTGCTTACTTTAATTAAAAATTAATCCGTTCGTCAAATAAAAGATTAGATTCGAAAACATTTTTTTCGAAGAAAGCAAAATAAATTAACACTTTTTTTTTCTCTTGCTCGTTGAGAATTAAAACTAATTCACTTTTCAGAAGGAAAAAAAAATGATAGGAGAAAAAAAATCGTTTGAGATTTTTTTCCTGGTTAAAAAACGTTTTTTAAAAATCGTTTGAGTTTTTGGTTAAGCTTTTTGTCAGTATTTTACTAAGTTCTGTGAAGTAATATTATTTTAAAGTATCGTTCGCTATTCATTCATTTTGCTGCATTGAAGTTAATGAGTTATTTAATAGCGTAAAGCTTAATTTATTTCCAAGATGGAGGGGAAAAAATTTTAATTTATTTTTTAAATAAAAATTACATCTTTCAGTAATATTAGAAAAATATAAATTATCTTTCTTTTTGCTTTGATTTTCTTTTATTACAATTTATTAAAAGCAATGAAACTTTTTAAAAAAAATTTTGATCTGTATAACAATTGAGAAAATAATAATAAAAAAATACTAGCTTTTAAATTAATTTTTGGAAATTCTATTTATGTTTTTTGCATAAAGATAATATTTAATAAAACTTGAAGAATATTTAATAATATTTTTAACATAAATGTCATTGATTTGAAAGTCGATGATACGTAAGTTAGAAATTCAAAATTTATTCTTATATTAGGTAGTTGCATGTATTTTTATCATTTTTTTTTCATTTTAATTAGACATTTATTGAGAAAAATTGATACATTATATATCAATCAAAATACATTCCTCATTTTCTAGAACTTTTTCTCCTTTTCGTCCGATAAGTCTTGTCCCCGAACTCTTTTGGTCCTTCCAGGACGTTCTTTGTCAGATAAAAAGAGCAATGAATATCGAAAATTCAATTTGCAGCGTTCCATGATCGGGGTCTTTATACACTGAATAACTTAATAATACTTAATGGAAAACTTTCAAAATGATAACAATAAAATAATATTAAATTGGTAAAACTCAAAATCATTTTCGTTTATATGGATATTTCACATGTTTACCAATAGATGTCGCTGACTAAAATAAAATACATGCAAGCATTTAATATAATGGCAATGATTTTTAAGTAAAACTGGCAGACACATAAGCATGTTTTGGGGATTAAATTTATTTTTTACTTCAAAATAGCATAGCTTTGATCATAATTTCTAAATGATTTCTTAAATAAATTATTCGTTATTAAAGTAGATGTTATTATTATCGTGATAACTTACATTCGAACAGTCAAATAGACAGAACTTCCTCTGAATGGATTTCTTTCAAAATTTGAAGGAAACATACAAATTTAGTTTGGAGTCCATTTACTAAACTTTATCCATTTTACTGAGAGCTTTTTTGAATTGACATGTTTACAGAGAAACAGTCATAATTCCAAAAAAAAAAAAAGTATTTTCCAGATTCATACATTACATCTGGAATATACATTTTGGTGGTTCACCAAAATTACGAATTCGAATTTTTTGACGATTACTGTATTTTCTCTACTGTAATTTGACGATTACTGTATTTTCTCTACTGTATTTTGACGATTACTGTATTTTCTCTACTGTATTTTGACGATTACTGCATTTTCTCTACTATATTTTGACGATTACTGTATTTTCTCTACAATATTTTGACGATTACTGCATTTTCTCTACTATATTTTGACGATTACTGTATTTTCTCTACTGTATTTTGATGATAACTGTATTTTCTCTACTGTATTCTGACGATTACTGTATTTTGACTATTACTGTATTTTCTCTACTGTATTTTGACAATTACTGTATTTTTTCTATACTGCTTATACGAGAAAGTAAAAAAAAGCCAGTAATGTATGCGAGGAATACCGCAACGATTCTTTGACTATTAAAAAACTATTTGCAAAAATATGCAAATGAGATTTATTTACAGCAAAGTACTGATGTTTGCTGTCCTATATATATATTTAAATTTGTCCTGAACAATATGTTCCTGTAAGCGTCCTTGAGAAAATTATATACTATTGATTTCTTACTTTTTATAAAACATTTTGAAATGAATATAAAACTCGACTGGGGTATAGATTTCATTATTATTTTTTTATGTACATTGGCGATTTAATTCATACTTTTTGCATGTTTTACCTTTGCTAGTTATTTCTTGTCACTTCTTTGGATTTCCTCTTTATTGCTTTTGGTCAATCACATATCTGCCCTATTTAAATCCGCAAAACGCATAAATTCGTCACTGCATTTATATCAATGTTATTACAAAATTTTAATAAATATTTTTGAAAACTTATTGAATTTTATGTTCAATTATATTGCCACCTACCAGTTTTTCTTTTTCTTTATCCTAAAAACGCTTGCCCATCTCTACCTTAGCATATTATTAGAACTATTTGTCTTAGCGTAATAATACATCGCTTAGCTTTATTGGCAAGTCAAATGTATACTAATTGTTTAAGCTAAATTTAACTTTAGACTAATAATTTAATTTCAAAAGGCATAAGACCTAAACATCTCATCGATTAATAACCCACAACAGTTAAAATTCCAAAAACAAATTTTACAGCGGACGTTAGTAAATCATTCCCTGCAGACATAGATCATTAAAAAGTGGAAATCGAATTCCCACCTGTGAATCGAAGCATCTCCCTCCCTCTATTTCAAGATTTAATATCTTCTCAATCCGCATACCGGATTGCTGCCAGTACGTGCCCACCACGCTCCCCTCTCTAATACATCAGAAAACACACAGCAATCAAACAATCACAAATCATTCGTAATAACTCACATCATCAACGGCCACTACATCATTATTAATGTCCACTTTAATGGGAAAACGCTCAACTCTTAATGACCAGAACGATATTAGAACGATTATCGTTCGAACCGGCTGCAACATAAATTACCGCGTTTTCTTTTATATTCCAATCCAATCCATGGAAGATTTTTAAAGAGAGGGAAGATATCGAAAAAAAATAAAGAACGAAGAAGAAGAATTAAAGAGAAAATAAATCCCCATAAAAGTTTTTAAACATTCGACCGGACTGAATCATTTGTTTGTTCACAACTTTCGCTTGTGTATTATACAGTTTCTATTGTATGGTCAAAGGTCGAGTCGTGACTGAAAGTAGAGCCATCTATGGAAGGGTGGAGTACGTGTTGAGTATAATAATTTTCGTCTGCTGATTCCGATGGAATGATAAGGAGCGGATCCCCATTCTTCTTTCGATTTTTTTTTTATGAGTTGAGTTGAGATGTTTTTTTTTTTTTTTTTTTTTTTCCCTAAAATATTTAGAAGAGAATTTGTTTGTGTTTCAAAGGTGTGGAGTGTTTTCCTTTGGTAAAAGAGGTTTTTCCTTTATTTTATTTTAATTTCTCTGTAATCGGTAAAATTTAAACAAGATTATGGATGACAGGTGGTCGTAATATCTTTTGAATCTTAAAAGAATTTAAAATAAGCAGGACAACGAAAAAAAAGAAGAAAAGATAAATGATTTAGTTCGTATTCTTTTTCATTGTGTTCGGGAAACGATGCCCTACTTCGGTGAGATTTTAATTAAATTTTTTTAATCGTGATTATTAGACTTTGGTAAATCATACGAAAGTTGAATGATGTTTTATTTTTTCTTACATAACTATCTTGAAATCATGCCATGAATTCATAATTAAAATATACTATCTAATGAATTTAAAATATGAAATTTCTTATGTTATATGATTTGGTCTTTATTTTTAAAAAAACCATGCAATAGTTAGCAATTTTGTAAAAAGAAATATAATAAAATATTTAGACCAAACTTTTTAATAGAATATAAGCTAACAATCTTATAATTTCTTATATTCCTAAAATTTAAACAATCTCATTTATTGCGTTTTTATGTTCATATATGTATAAACGTGCGTATGTTCTTCGGAGGAGTTGATTTAAAGTTGTGTTGTTGTTTCTTATGGCATTTGCCACGAACAAGCCCGCTGTTCGAGGACAGCCGATTTAAGCCTGAGGGAGAGCGCCTCTTGTATTTTATCGCCAACTGGGGCCAAGAATACGACTTGACTACACACACATCACAATCATTTCTACGGGGCGGACTTCATTCACTCACCCACAGATCGTAATTTAGACCTGAATCAGAGAACGATCGCCCCTGATCCAGTAACCCCAGTGGTATTACTCTCGACATGGAGGACTTTGTGGCCACGACAGATTTACACGCGCGTCAGTCACCAAGCACGTGGGGAATCTTTGGCCGGCGGGGTTCGAACTCGCAACCTAAGGGACGCGAATCCAACGCTCAACCAACCGGGCTATCCCGGCCTTCTTAACATTGTTATTAATCAATAAATTTTATTGAACAAATGTAAAATCTCATAACTTAGCTTGTTGTGTTCAAATGTACAGTGTCAGATAGCGTGTACTGTTTAACGTATGTGGTAAAAAAATTAAACAGATCTACCATTTTATTGCAAATACAGATAGCTTAATGTCATGAATTTTGTGAATTTAATGTGAATTAATGTGAATTTTGTTTGTGTTGTCGCATTAAGTTCATATTTACGTTTTCATGCGTACGATAGATAGATTTTAGCTAATTTCTGTCCAGAAATTTTTAAGAAACAACAATTTTGGCCAGCTTGTCGTATGCTAAATTTCATTCCTCATGCATTTTTACTTCCTCAGACACGTAGTGTAGAGAAAGTAAAAAAATCGTCAAAAAATTCGAACTCGAGATTTTGACGAATTTCCACGTTTTGGACCTACCTGAGTTCGAAAAACACATCTTTGGAAAATGTCCGTCTGTCTGCCTCTCAGTCTGTGACAAAAATCACATAAAAACGTCTTGAGCTAAATGGATGCTTAAAACAAAATTTGTAGATTTCTATCAAATTTTGAGCAAAATCTGTTCAGAGGAAGTCTGTCTGTCCTGCAGTTCAAATATAAGTTAGCACGACAATTAGAAAATAAAGAAAACTAGATAGATAAAATTATGTATACAAATTTAACATCATTATTATAGCAGCCTACCAAATTTTGAGCGAAATCCAACAAAGGAGTGACCATCTGTCGACCTGTACTTTTAGAAAACTGTAAAACGCGATAACTCAAAAAGCAATGACTTAATTATATCGAATTTGGTAAGTGATTTTGCGCAAGTATTCGTACGACAGACTCCGCAAAAAAGACAGATTCACGGCGAAGATTAATGTTTGGCGATTATTATCACATTGGCGCCTTTTCTAAGATCCAGAGAATTTTATGCAGGGAGAGTAGTTTTCAAAATTCCAAGAAGTTTCACATTCTCACCCTTTGAAGTATATATCCGTCAAGTTTAGTAGTTCTAGATCGAACTGTCTAGTTGTAGAACTCCAATAGACATACAATTCATCTTTATTATAAGCAGAGATTTCGTTAATACTTGATAATGTAAGAATAGAAAGTAGTCCATTTACTTCAGTGCTTTTCAACTCGCGAATTTTTTTTAATGCAAACTCAATTTGCTTCATGTTGACAAAGACCTACTCTTTATTTTATCATTAATGAAACTATTTCAAAAATTGCAGGAGTAGTCTCACTGAAACTTCACATACTCTCTAATAAGGGTGTTATCACAGAGAACGTCTTGAATGGCATTGGCGTGCAATAGTTACGAAATATTCATCTTTGGCGTGAATTGAGTAATTTTACTTGGTGATCCTTGGCGAACTTTTTGGCGATTAATCCTTAGCATGCAATTAATAATATCAGTAAACTGAATTTGTGTTTTGGACGTTTGCATGCTCCTAAAAGTATAGACTAACAAACAGTCAACTCCTTGTTGGATTTGGTTCAAAATTTGACAGATATCTAGACTATAGATACTGATTCTATGTATTGAATTTTATATATCTAGCTCTTTTCGTTTTCTAGTTATCGTGTTAGATTATATTCGAACAGCCGGACAGACAGATTTCCTCTCAGCTGATCTTACTCAAAATTTGATGGAATCTACAAATTTGGTATGAAAACCGTATAACAAATTTCATTTATCCAGATCAAAGCATTTTTGAGTTATCTTCGTCTCAGACTGACATTTTCCAAAACTTTGTTTTTCGAGCTCAGGAAGATCTAAAAAGTACAGATTCGTCAAAATTCCGAATTCGAATTTTTTGACTATTATAATACTTTCTCTATACTACGCCTACGAGAAATTAAACAAAACCCATCAACATTGATTTTAAGGGTGTAAGTTTGTTCAAATAAAATCTTTATCTGATAAAAAAAAACCATTCACTAATCCAGTATTTGCGCAATATAGGATATATTGTATTTCTTGAAATTTCACAATTTAAATGTTGTCACTTTTTATTGAAATTCGAATTTGAATGATCATAAAATGTCTTTTCGCCCACTTCCATGGCCTGAAATCATTGTTCCAATTCTCGTTATTTCCATAAAATTAGTCACAGTCCTCCCTCTCACGATTTAAATTCTTCAAGCACACCAGTTGAATAAGAAGCGTTACAAATTTAGAGGTGCACCACCCTTTAATATATCTTCATCTTTTTCACCACTTGCCCACTCTTTCACCTAGCACGTACACAGTTACAGTTAATTTACCTTATTTATTCTCATAACAATCAAATTAATTCGTGCTGCAAATGAATTTTATCTTCTGGTCCACAGGAAAAATGTCACAATTCGTTAGATTTCCTTAATAAAAACGCAAGCCAAATCTTGATGGATAACTGGCAAGAAGAAAACAACCCACCCCAACCTTCTTTGCACTTTATAATAAGGTCATGGCACCAACAGGTGGTTGCACGGGAAGGCACGAGCCATTCCATAACACCTTATCGAATATCTACAGGAGGGTGGAGAGGGGGGTGGGAGAGAAGAAGCAAAATAAAAGCTTTCGTTAAAATTTCTAATAAGAAGATAAAACACTTCGCGCCGAAGTCAGTTTTCAACATATCCACCATAAATGACTATCAGGAACTATCTCCTTCGTAGTCAGCAACTCCCACCTCATAAGGTAGATGTAGAGTGTGAATAACTGATATAAAAGGTGTAGGTTATCATTTTGGTTTTTGTTGGTGAGAGGAAAAAAGTGCCAGCTGTTATTTATGAACGGGAAATGATTGGGGTGAGAGTGTGTGAAACAAAAATAAGGATAGGAAAGCCATAATCTTTTTATATAAAAATGCAAAAACCTATTTATTTGGGGAGAAGTATTTTCATAATGTGTAGGAAAAAAATGCCAGTGTGTTTGAGATATAGATCAGTTCTAAAACTTATTCCAATAAAGTTATTTGTTTCAGAGAGGAAAATTTGTAAGATAAGTTGTTGTTGACGTATAAGTTTTCATTCACGTAAAAAGAAACTATAAATTATAAACGCCCACTGAACATGTAGTGACAGACAGAAATACAGATATATAATGGCAAAAATGTGTTTTTCATACTCAAGAAGGTCTGAAAAATTGAGATTTTTTAGAAAATCTAGAATTCGAATATTTTGTCTTTGACAATACATTCTCTATACGAGAAAGTAAAAATGGCGCATTTTTGTATGATTGGTCTATTTTAAAGTTTACAAATGATCTTTTGAAACATTTGGTATATAAACTTTACTTTATTAAAAGTTCTTAACTTATCTAAAAGTATATAAAGCAATCCCTTAAATGAGCACCATGCAACCAGATGAAGAAATTTTGCATTATCTGTTCATATTTTTTTTTATTGAAACTTGGACTTTCATCACCTTGCTAAAGAAATGAAATTTGGGAAAAAAAGAATCGACTCTTTCATTCTTAAGACAATTCGAGTTCAGGTACTTCTGAACATTGAGACGCAATAATTTCTCCTTCAAATAAAAGAAAAACTCCCTATCCCCTCAGAAACCGCAATTACAGTCTGTGTTTTCTTTAAGGGGGCATAAAAAATGAAGTGAATAAGTGAATATATCACCGAACATCTTTGTGGAGTTTTCAAAATGCATCCCTGTCTCCCAAGCCTTTCTATTAGAATATCTCTAACGAATAAAGCCTGCACCACAAGTATCCAATCAATCACAATTAATAGAATGGGAAGGAAATTTCATAGTAATATCCAAGCATCTTGAGCATACGCTACAATTTCGTTGAACAGGCATTTGGGGCTTTTCAGTATTAAAAGAGTTCTGGATATCGATGCTTTTAAACTTTTCATTGCTAAATAGCGAAAGTTCAGTATGGATAGGAAGTAGTTTTGATGTAGATAACAGTTTTTCACGAATTTTTAAAGTTCAATTACAACTTGGCGTACGAATATTTAAAGTTCTGATGAGGAACTAAATCTATGCAGTCTAAAGAATTTTGATTGACTATCGTGCTATCCAATAAATTATTCTTAAGATATTTCTATTCGTTTTTTTGGATTAACTTATTCATCCAGATTTCTCAGTTGTTAAATAATTTTTCATCATGGAATGCCTTTATTTGAAATTTTTTCTTACTGTTTGATAAGATTGAGGAATACAAATTTAATGTAATGAGTCTACTAAAAATTACTGCATCTGCAAATTAAAAATGGCTATTTACTACGGAAAAAATAGGAAGTGAAAATTTTACTTCCAAGTTAATGCTCAATTAAAAAAAAAAGAAAGAAAGAAAATCTTAGTTTATACACTAACAAAAGTACGTGATCCAATGCTTTGATGGAGCAATACTATTAGTTTGGATTTTATTATAATAGTAAAAATATTGCTACAAATATATACCAAATTAAATTTTAAAAAATGATTAAAATTAAAGAAAAAATGTACGAAAACGAAACTAGTCTCATTAAAAAGATATATATAAATTTTTAAAAAGTATAAAATAATTTTTTGTGAGTTATACTTTCGAAAGATGCAATTGTAAAAAAAACTGAAGCATTCTTTTAATTAATAATTTAAATTTTAATTCCTATTTTTATTATTTTTGTTTATCTCTGAAAAATCTATAATGATCTTCTTCTTGCCGTGGAAGTGCACGAGGCCAAAGTCAGCAAATTTATATATATATATTTATATGTAGATTTATATAAAAAGTCATACAAACATTAATCTTTATAGATATACGTTCATTTTTGTTTTATAAAAAGTAAATAATAGCAGTTTGTATAGTATTAATAGTATATCTATATTCAGAATAATTCTACAGTCTATCATGATTTTCAACATAGAATTAATCTCTGGGCAACACATGTAGGTATATCATACCTATACTATACCAAACAAATCTGAGAAATATAATGTCCTTATAATTCTTAAATAAAAGTAATCGTGAAAGTTAAAAAATAAAAAGT
The DNA here is from genome assembly GCF_947563725.1 of Argiope bruennichi. Classification (NCBI taxonomy): domain Eukaryota; kingdom Metazoa; phylum Arthropoda; class Arachnida; order Araneae; family Araneidae; genus Argiope; species Argiope bruennichi. Next base: position 25,076,390 of record NC_079154.1, on the reverse strand, counting down.
CGTCTTCAACTCTAGTTATATCCGAAGTAAAATTATCATTAATAATACTATATTTACATTTAAAAAAATAAAAATTCCATATCTTTTGGTGATATTGTTCAAATGGTTAATATATGACCATATCCTATCATTTTGGCATATCGTGTCGTATCTATAAGTTTCACTCAATATCACTTAATGTATAAATTTGTTTGAAATAATCTATGATAACAGCGCGAGTGATCACTCTCAAATTTTCTCGTTCTTGTGGAAGAGTGGTGATGAGTGGGGACAGAACCTGGGACCTTATGGTTCGCAGCCCAGTAACATGACCGCAATACAAAAGCAATTGCTCGTGCAGTGTAGCTGTTAACTGGCTTATAAGCTTTTCACCTCACTCTCCTATAGAGCCTTACCCCCTTTCCTCTCGCATAAAATTACGGACCTTGATTAGGGCCGGAAATGTCTTGCACTACACTGGTGAACAATAGTTACGATATACGGATGTTTGTCGTGAATATAGCATTTTTACTGCACCTATCACAAGAACATGCATTTTGGATGCCGTTCTATTAGCCTATTAAAACCAAAATTTGACACGAAATTACAATTACAATATAATAAACCTATGTCATTGATTAAATCACTATGTTTATGAGTTATTGCACTTATGTGCATGCGAAAGTACAGACAGACAGACCGTCACCCATTTGACGGATTTGTTCAAAATTTTCATAAGTATCTATATTTAAGATACTATATTTATGTACTAAATTTTATTTATCTGTGTTTTTTATAGTTATGAAACGCACTTGTTCTCGGAAAGCCAGAGTGACAGAACTTCCTACGAATAGATTTCGTTCAGAATTCGTTAGAAATCTACAAATTTGTTCTTAATTCCAAATATACCAAATTACAACTGTCTAACTCAATGCTTTTTGAGTTATATACCATGTTCACAAACTTGGAAATTAGTCAAAATGTCGACTTTTTGACAATTAGAACACTCCCTCTATATTTAATATACGAGAAATCAAAAAGTCGATAATATGCTTAATCGATTATACTGATATCGAAATAAATTGTATCGATTCATTGATTTCTATAAGTTTTTAAGATAAGTCTGAAAATGTAATGATATGTCTGTCCTTCTGTCTGTCACTAAATGTCCAGAGAAGCATTATATATCTGTTCTAAAACACATAAAATGACAGAAGTACAGACATCATATATTATTTCTGTTTACACGATAACTCAAAAATATGCTGGAATAGGCGGCTGAATTAAATTGCATTAAGCTGAATTTGACTCGTATCAAACGCAACTTTAAATTATATCAAACCGAAATTGACTCGTATCAAACCCAAATTTAAATTATATCAAGTCGAATTTGACTCGTGCCAAATACAAATTTAAATTATATCAAGCCAAATTTGACTCGTGCCAAATACAAATTTAAATTATATTAAGCTGAATTTGAATCGTATCAAACACGAATTTAACTTATATTAAGCTGAATTTGAACCGTATCGAATACAAATTCAAATTATTTTAAACTGAATTCGAATCGTATCAAACACAAATTTAATTTATATTAAGCTGAATTTGAACCGTATCGAATACAAATTCAAATTATTTTAAGCTGAATTTGAATCGTATCAAACACGAATTTAACTTAGATTAAGCTGAATTTGAACCGTATCGAATACAAATTCAAATTATTTTAAGCTGAATTTGAATCGTATCAAACACGAATTTAACTTAGATTAAGCTGAATTTGAATCTTATCAAGTCATTGATACGACTCTGAAGAACGTTTAAGAAATAAATTTGAAGGAACAAAATAAAAGTAAATGCCCAGTATCCGTAAATCATACACAGATGCAAGTTTCCTTCATGAGGACTGTGATTATTTATAGCATCTTCCCTCCTTCACTGCAATCAATAATAATGTCGGAATAGTTTGTTGTCACGAAACCATTAGCAGACCCTAAAAAGAAGCAGATAGTCATGATTACAGGCTGACAGAAGCACTATCTAATTTAATAGTTAGGACTATCCTGGCGATCGTCTTGTTGGTAGAGAAAATCTGTTTTATTTAATTATGGTTAGATTTGTTGGTTTCTTTAGTAAAGGAGTTTAAAACTTTAAACTTTAAGTTTAAACTTTAAATCGGGACGGATAACTGATTTCCTTCATTACCAAAGTCTCACGCTGTTTTGTTTCATTATACCTATGTTTCTTATAGATCTGGCATCGCACGAAAAATTTAAATTTTAAAACTAATCGTACCAACACTCACTGATACACTGAAATCCTCGTTCAACTAGCAGAAGTGGAGTTTGCAAAACTTCTCGCATGCTTTTGTTGTTAAAAGTATTATTTCCCAGCTCATGCAAAAAAAAAAAAAAAAATGATTTTGGGTAAGGCAGAGAATGCTTTGCGAAATAAATATTAGTCTTTTGCCTGAATTTAGCATTATTATTGAATCTATCGTGTGATGCTTGAAGAGTTTTTAATATCTGGAATGTATCTGATTAACAGTGTGGTGAATAGCATATAAGCCAGTTAACAACTACTCTACGCGAGCAATTGCTTTTGTATCCTGGTTATGTTAATGGACTGCGAACCACAAGGTCCCAGGTTCTATCCTCGCTCATTACAATCCACTAAATTGGTAACCTCGGACGATGAACCTTCAACCTTTGTAACAGCTGTTGTGGCACCATCTACCTGCAACCAAAGTCGTCAGACTCACTTGATGCAGCAATCACTCACACACACTCGCTACTCAACTGGGTACAGGCCCATTAGACAACAGCTAATAAATTCATCACTACTCAACAGCCATATCGTTCGTCTCACCTCCGACTCCCTGGAGGGAGAGTCTGTGGTGAATAGCATATAAGCCAGTTAACAACTAAGCTACACGAGCATATGCTTTTGTATCCGGGTTATGTTAATGGACTGCGAACCACATGGTCCCAGGTTCTATCCTCGGACATCCCAATTCCCTAAAACAGTATCCGAAAATCGAATTTGTGTTTTACAAGCGTTTTTTTCTCAAACGATGGCAACTAAATTTCATACAGATCTACACCTATATTTTTCAAAAACTCACAAAATCTCGTAGTAAATTGGATATATTTGTCATTGCATTTTTGAGTTATTATATTTACATACAGAATACACAGATCCACAGATAATGAACTTTTTGTTGAATTTCGCTCAAAAAATATAGTCTGTAATATAAATGCTAAATCTGTGTACCAAAATGTATCCATCTAGCTCTCTTCGTTTTGCAGTTATCGTATTATATTCGAATAGCCGGACAGACAGACTTCATTTTGTAGATATCTACACATTTGGTATAAAAACTAACAATATCAAACTTCATTCGCTAGCTTAAAGCTTTTTTTATCATTTTTGTCACAGACGAACATAACACCAAAAGTATGGTTATCGAATTCGGATGTATCTAAAACGAAAAGATTTTTCAGAATCTCGAGTTTAACTTTTTTCTTTTTTGGCGATTATAATATTTTCTCTTCATTTCGTATCCGAGAGAAAAAAACATGTCATTTGTCTGGTTGCTGTAAATAAGTAGACAGTGCAAGCTGTGTATGTACTATACAAGAGATGGAATCCAACAGTGGCAACCAGCAGTTATAACAGTACAATGAATATAACAAGTTTACAATGAATAACAAGTTATAACAATAAAATGAACAAGTTATAACAATACAATGAATGAATATAACAATAGAATGAATTACAAGTTATAACAGTAATGATTTTAAATATTTAATATCCATTCAAATAGATACGAAGTTTGCGTACAAGCTGCTACCAGCGATTTGTAATTCATTAACAGTATGAATTTTGATGACAGTTTGGATAAAATGGTCTGCTGCTTTAAGAATCTCTGGAATAGTTTGATAGTGACTGTCCTAAGCAGGCACCTTTTAAAAAAACTCGATAATTATCTTTGGAATCAAATCACAATTCCTTTTCCATCTGGATGACAGAAAAGGAATTCCAGCTCCAGAGAGCTGGAACAGCTTCTAACCAACTGCTACAGTAATATTATAACCACTTAATCCGAATTATTAACAAAAGTAGCACATTTTTGCAAAATTTTTGCTGTATACGTAGAAGCATAAAATGCATTACTATAAATTCAAAACTGAGTTGCATCAAATCCAAAGTTGATTTTGGATTTGATCAAAGTAAACATGAAAATAACATAGAAGCTGATTATCATTTATTTGGTCTTTAACGTCATTTCTGTAAACAAAATGTACACTCAAATTCAATACAAAAAAAATTGACCTTCAGCGAAAAGCTTCCATCTGCGAATTTATTATCAAAAAGTTCCGGATTTTCTTTTTGCAAACAAATGATTTATCAATATTATTTACATATAATTGACAATAAGAATTCACTATTTTCATTGAAAATATATTGGAAAAAATAACTTTTGAAGAATTCTTTATGAATAAAAGTAGAAGAATAACTGAATTCGAATCGATTTGTGTGTGTGTGTGTGTGTGTGTGTGTGTGTGTGTGTGTGTGTGTGTGTGTGTGTGTGTGTGTGTGTGTGTGTGTGTGTTATTATTTCCAGATTATATGTTGATCGTCTCCATTAATTCGAAAAAGTTTTTAGAAACACAGTTTTATTACTGCTCAATATTCGATTTTTCTTGAATTCTACAAATCTATTATTTCCCTTTTTCAAATCTTGAACTATATTGTTTCTCAAAATCAAAAGGGAGAATCATCAATATGAATCAAAATTTGATTTAATTGATAATTAGTTTGTAATTAAGTTTTGAAAATATTAAAACATCATTTTATGATCAAGTATATTCAAACTCCTGGCTATTTAAACACATTAGGAAATGAATGAAAAATAGATTACAAAATTCGATCGTTACAAATATGGAACAAGTAAAGCTAAACAAAAGCGTTAAAAAATTTTTTCAGTCTTCAAAACAACGGAGAAATTTATCAAATATAGAAGTCATATTTTAGAATGATTACAATATTTTTGCTGCATATAATGAAATAAAATATTCATAACTGAAAATGCAAAACTGATTTTGGATTTCATTCAGATTTTTATCAGATATTCAAAAGTTGTTACCGACTTGGAAACAAATAAAAGCCTTTTAATTTTAATCATTTACCACAAGAAATCAATCATAAGTTTTATTTATTTATTTATTTTTTATTTATTTTTTTGTCTAATCAATCCCTTTCAGCAATTTCTATTTACCGTTTAATAGTGACTTCATAGATATCTTTATTTAAATTTTAGTTAATGCTCCTAAAATAATAGCACTAGCTTTACAAATATCTCACAACAGGAGACAAAAAAAGCATCTACTATAATATTCCTGATTATTTACAACGAGTAAAAAGAAGTTATTTTCTTCTCTTCTACGTAACCATATCCCATCACACACATTCACAGGAAGAAACATTACTTTCCACTCATAACGAAATCACCATCCAATAACTGGCAGAAACGGAGAAAAAGCGCCATCTATCTGCACGATCTGACACTAAAACCAATATGAAAATCGGCCAAAATGCCTATCAACATGCCCAAATCAACCGTTTCACCGCGCCAAATGTAAACATAAGTTTCTTTCTGTGTTTAACACCAAGAAAGCTCTAATCTTCCCCCGTTTCTTTTTCTCTCCCTCCCTCCCACCCGAATGTTTCTGAAAGACCCTTAAAAGAAACGGAGAGGATGAGGGAAGGGGAAGCGAAACAAATAAAGAGAGGGGTCCGAAATGACCGCCGGGGAGAAAAAAAAAAGCAAACCATCTTGCCGGACTCTAAGTAAAAGAGAGCGGAAACAATCTATTTCTTGTTCACTAAAGAAAGATTTACAAAGTAATAATATAAGTTAGAAATGGAGTGAAATAAAGAGAGAGAGAAAGAACTGACAATTCTTTCCCATCCATCACAGATCTGACACGATTCCAATAGCGCTTACTGCACTCGGAGATCGTTGTTGCCAGATGAGAAATCGATTCTCCTTCTACGATGTAATAAATACGTCCCTTTTCGGTGGAGGGAAAAGGGAGGGTTCGCAAACGGCGGAGTGTCTTGTTTCTAGGTCTGATTCCTTTGATGTGCATCGTTTGCAAAAAAGAATTTTATAAGCTGAGTTTTATATTGGATCTACAGAAACTATTTTTACCTTTTTATCAGTGGCGGATTTAGATATTTTACGAGGGGGATGTCAAGGGAGTATAGATCTTAAGAAGTGCCATGTTACAAGTACTTTCTCCCTGAAATATATCTGAACCAATATTCAATAAAGATCCATACATATGGTGATGAAATAAGATGCAGAATTTCAGAAATACAGTCCATAGCGCTTTTAAATTAACTATTTGAGGAAACAAGAAATTCACAAATAAACGTGCTGGAACTTGCAGCGAGGCCACACAAAGTATCCGATACCTTATAGAAATTGGATATTTTGCGAGGGGGTTTCAAGGGGATATAGATCTTAGGAAATTATGATGAGTTTATGCCATTTTTTTTTCTTCAAAAAAAGAATTTTGATAAAATGGCGAAAAATGATGCAATATTCTAAATGCCATTTAGACTTGCAAAGTAACCGATGACGACTAGAGGAGCATAAAAGCATGTTATGTTCCAGGCGCTACTTAAACTTGCTACGCCACTGTTTGGGGCCCCATGGAGTGCACATTATGTGGACAGTCTTCTAATAAACTGGTAAATCTGATTTCACATTTCAATGCATTTTTAATGCAATTGACATATTACTAATTCATTTTGCTAATTTTTTTATTTGAATTACTTTGTAAAAGCGTATATTTTTATTTGCCTAATTAATTTAAATCAGGATTAAATAGTACCCAAGCTTGTACCCAATTATTACTTTCTCGTATATGTAGTAGAGAGAAAATATAGCAATCGTAAAAAATTCGAACTCGAGATTTTGACGAATGTTCACGTTTTATACCTCACTGAGCTCAAAAAACACATTTTTGGAAAATGTCCGTCTCTCTGTCTGGGACAAAGATAATTCAAAACCACTCCGAGCTAGTCGAATGAAATGTAACGAGACCCAAATTTGGAGATATTTCTATCAAATGTTGAGTTAATTCGCTCATAGAAAGTCAGTCTGTCTAGCTGTTCGAATATGAGTTAACACTATAACTGCAGAATGAAGATAGCTAGATGGAATAAAATTCTGTACATAAATTTAACACTTATTGTGTGGAAATTTATCAAATTTTGAGGGAAATCCATTAAGAGGTTGACCATCTGTCGGTCTGTACTTTAAGAAACATGTAAACATGATAACGCAAAAACGCAATGACTTGAATGTATCAAATTTGGTACGTGATTTTAAGACAAATTATTTTCAATCGGTTGGGAAAAATGCGTTTGAAATCCAAATTCGATTTAGGATGCTATTAACCGTAAGCTAGGGATTTATCGAAAAAATACTCACCAAGGATCAGTAAAAATGCGAAATTCTCGCCAATGGTTAGTATTTTTCTAACTATTGTACACCAATGCTATGAAAAGCGTTCACTTGGATAACATTTTTATTGGACGGTATGCGAGAAAGTTTTAAGGAGACCACTCCCGTTGGTTTCGAAAAGATTTATTATGAAATGGCCGAAAATGATACAATATCCTGAGTGCCGTTTAGATTTGCAAAGTAGGTGATGATAATTAGGGGCGAATAAAAGTATGTTATCTCCCAGGCGCTACTTACCTTTGTTGAGCTACTTTTTGGAGGCCCTATGCAGTGAATTTCATGAGATCAGTCTTCTAATAAACCAGTGAATGCTCATGCTTCAGTTCTGTCTCTTTCTTGGAAGGTATTTTAAGATTTATGTTTGTCTGTCACTTTACTTGTTTGTGAAGATGAATCTTAAAAATGCAGCAAGTTAGACAGATGATGATATCTGGTACATTTGGTATACATACTTGTATCAAGATTTTAGGTTTATATCAGATTTTTGGCGAATTTCGACAACAAAAAGTGTATGCCCAAAGAGGTTTCAGCAAATGTAATCATCATAATTAGAAAAGGAAAAAAAAATGTACTAAAACTCTCTAAATGTAGAAAAGCTTCTTATCTTCTGCAAATTCGATGTATAACTTTTGCTGAAGCGATGCACTTCCGTCCCTTTGAGTCCGTAAACAATATTTTAGAATTTTTTCTCCTATTTGTGGGGGATAACTTTCTCTGTTATAGAGTTGCATTACTTAACCATGAGAGGCGGTGACGAGAACTTGCTTATTATCTAGGAATTTTGAATCACATATTGATGACGTCCTCTTAATGGGAGAAATAAATTTTATTCATTTATAATAACAGTCCATTTGGAAGAAACAGTGGCTATTATTGAGTCGGACTTCGGCATTTTGAGTTGCAATCAAATAACGAGGACATCATTTGAGTTGGCAATCCCTTTTCAGGTTTCTATACCTCACTAACGGGAGGCAATTTAATCCACGACTTCAGATCCCCTATACACGACGGATATTTACTGGGAATCGAGGTTCAAACCTTAAACTCCTCGTACCAAAGGCTGTAGCTTATCACTGGTCTATCGTGGCTGAATAGAAAAAGGTAAGATAAAACCTATAAATAAAAGAAACCAAAATATTTAATGAAAATACAAATAATAAAGTTAAAAGTAATTTTTTTCATAAATAAACTTAGCATAAAAATATTTTTAAGGCAAAAAAAAAAAAGAAAGAAAGAAAGAAACGAAATTTAAAAGAAAGAAACTTTGTATTTACAGTGCGCCAATGCTGCGACATCTAAAATACAAATGAAGTTATAAAAACTAGAAATAATAGCTTAAGTTTAAATTGCATTAAAATAGAATAAAACTGAAGGAAAAATGAAGGAAAAAAGTTAAAAGAAAGAGGAATTCTGTATGAAGATTTTATCAAGGATCCCCTTCAAGCAGAGTTCAAACCAGAAATTTTTTCTGTGAGATATTTAACTTTCACCCAAGTATTGACCATTCATGACCTGAAAATCCACCAAAAAATGAGGTTTTTGGAGGACAAGAATTAGTAGGTACAATACATTAACAGTAAATTCAATCGTTAATAAACAAAATTACTAATTTAGCAAACAAACTATTACCAAAAATTCAAATTCAAATTTAGTCAATCAAACATAAATATTACAACAGCAAAATGACAAGTCTTTAAGAAAACTAGACAAGAAATAAGCAACAAACAATTAAAACGTACAAGCTGAATTTATATATCCTCCAAAAGGATCTGTACTAAAATGAAAAGTGAAATCTAAACTTATCCCCAAATTATGATCATCAAATTTGAACTTTCCTGCGTTTATGGCTAAAAACGCCTTCAAGAGCTTTGTCAAAGAGCATCGTCATCACACGTATTTTAATTGAACGATCTCAGCGCCTTCTACTAAGTTGAAATGAAATCTAAAGTGAAAAAATCTAGAAAACATATCTTTAGATGTGAAAAAATGTTAGCATACAACTAAACCTTATTAAAATTACCATATTATAATAGGTTTTAGAAAAATCATTAAAATATAAGTTTTTAATAAGATTGTTTGTGGTTTCAATATACAAACATGTACCATGGTTAACAGTGATACAAGTACCTTATTTAGTCTTATACAGTAGACGGATATGAAGACGGAGACAGAGGTTTGGGAAGCTAATACTATTATTGAATAAATAATAAACACAGTGACCTAACAAAGATAAATAGATAGCGGACATGATTAATTTTCTACCAGATCTCATTAAATTGGCCACTTTTAATACAATAAACTAAATTTTTTTATCTTCGTGGTTTCTTCATCCTCAGCATTCACCTAAGACCATCGAACACACCTCTTTCCTTGCCTTGTTACACCATTGCAACGTTAAATAAATAACCAGCGGGATATGGTCTCCCTAAAACTTTCTCGTACTCACTAATAAAGATGTTATACCAGAGAACGCCTAGCATGGCATTAATTTACAGTAGTTACAAAATATTAAGGCACGAATTTGACATTTTTGCTGAATCTATCGTGTCATTGTTGGCGAGTTATTTGGCGATTAAGCCCTGGCATGCGGTTCATAACACCCAAAAATCAAAATTATGTTTTAGATGCGTTTTTTTCCAATCGATTGAAAGAAAAATTTATTAAAAAGCTACATTTGTAGTCACAAAACCCCATCCCAAATTTAATTTATTTAACTCATTGCTTTTTTGAGTTGTCGCGTTTACATATTTCTAAAAGTACAGACCGACAAACGGTCAACCTCCTTGTTAGATTTCGCTCAAAATTTGATAGGCGTCTATATTATAAATATTAAGTGTATGTACCGAATTTTATCTTTCTAGCTCTCTTTGTTTTATAATTATCGTGTTAACCCTTTAACGGGCCATTTTTTCTTAGTCATATTATGTTAAAATATTTTTAGGCTTGAAATTAGAATAAGAAAAGGGATTCATTTAGCTTATTAATTTAATTTGATTAATTAATTAATGGGGTTAATTAATAATTAAGTAACAAATCAAGACATATCATTTTGTCTGAGATAAAGAACTGAAGCATCTAAGTTTCTGTCTTTCTAAAAAGATTTGTCAGAACTTATCCCAACCTACATAATTTCATACAAATATTGATAAATTTGGTGGGAAACATACTTCCCACGGCCCTACAAAGGGTTAACTTATATTCGAACAGCCGGTTAGACAGATTTCCTCTGAATAGATTTTAAACAAAAATTGATAGAAATCTACAAAGTTGTTGTAAAGACCGTGTACCAAATTTCATCCATCTTGCTCAAATCATTTTTGAGTTATCTTTGTTACTGGCAGACAGATGGACAATTTTCAAAAATGTGTTTTTTGAACTTAGGGAGGTCTAACACGTGGAGATTATTCAAAATCTCGAGTTAAAATTTTTAGACGATTACTGTACTTTCTCTATAGTACGTATACGAGAAACATAAAAAAAAGTTGCTTAAATGATGAACTGATCGATAAAAATAATTAAAAACAATGATTGGAAAATATTTCAGAATTGCTGAAAAATCACAACTTAAAACTAATGGGAATGTACTTCCCACCACTTTCATGATGCAGTGAAGACAACACAATACACTTCTCAGAAAAATACAAGTACCTTATTCCTGAAATAGATCTGCCGAATACTCATTAAATATCTATAGATCTGGTGAGGAAATAAGATGCAGAATTTCAGCAATATAGCTTACAACGTTTTTAAATTAACCACTTAACGGAAACAAGAAATTCACAATTGTGCGATCCAAAACGGTTCACTGTAAACGCAGCGAGGCCACACAAAGTAAAAGATGCATAACAGTAATCGGAAAAAGATTTACACCTTCTAAATGAATTAATTTCCGACATAAGATTGTAATCCTGCAGACTGTGTTCCCAGTCGACGGGTAGCGCAAATCATTTTTACTTCTGTAAGAAATACCTGCTGATGCATGTAGAATGTCGTTGGCGATTTTGTGACAAAAACATTCAGTGTTAAAAGTATCCACATGCACAAGAACGAAAATACTCAAAGGTTTGAATTTATTCTGTGTAGACTGTGAATTTATTCTGTTTAGACTGTGAATACCAACATAGAGTCTTATTAAATTTTGGGCGAAACCTTTGAGTATTTTCGTTCTTGTGCATGTGGATACTTTTAACACTGAATGTTTTTGTCACAAAATCGCCAACGACATTCTACATGCATCAGCAGGTATTTCCCTCGCCCAAAATTTAATAAGACTCTATGTTGGTATTCACAGTCTAAACAGAATAAATTCACAGTCTACACAGAATAAATTCAAAGTCTACAGAGAATAAATTCACAGTCTACACAGAATAAATTCAAAGTCTACAGCTAAAACAGACATCGAAAGGTGGTCAAATGCGGCTGTCCCTAACGTAAGAAAAAATTCTTAAATTTAATAGATTTTTTTACTACACATATAAAACATTTGACCTTATAATTATGCATTTTTCAATCAGTGAAATAATTTTCATTCATTAAAATATATGTAAAAAAACATGTTCCGTATAAATTGTCGAAGACAGAATTTGCTTGCGCGCAAAATTTTTGCGAAAATAAGCAACTTATATTAACAAATGTTACAATCATATAAAGTGATAAATATTTGAATAGATTTATTGGAGTTCTTTTACTTTTATTTTGTTAAAAGCGGATATCGATTAAAAAATATTTTTAGCGTATTAGCAATCACTGAAAAAAATTATTCACAATAATTCTTTGATTTTGATGATCTTTATTATGTAGGTATGAGCATATCTGGAAAATTTCACATTGATATTGTCAGGTAGAACTATAGTATAGAACTCAATGACACACACAAGAGGTAGAGCTAAACCAATTTATTAACTCAACTCAGAACTGAGAATACAGTGACTGACAAATCCTCTGCGTTTATACTAGCATTGAAAGTTCCAGAATACTTTTCTGGAGACAGTAAGAAAAGTCCAGAACACTTGTCTGGTAAACTAAAGAAATGTCCAGACTCTCCTGGAACATGAAATAAAGGGAAACATAAAATCAAGGAATTAAGTATTTACATATAATATTAATCGCATTGGCTCTAGCGGGATTCGAACCCAGGTCTCTTGATCATGAGACCAGTGCCATGACCATTCGGCCATGGAGATTCGACTGGCTTCCTTCAATGTGGCAATATGATGAACCATTTTTGTTTTATTCTGGGAGCAAGCTCGGAAATGTAATATTGAGAAAAATGATTTTAAAGTAAACGTTTTTGACTGAAAAGCCAACAGCGATCTTCACGTTTTGACTATATCTTTTTAATTAATTAACGTACACATATATGCAATACCAAAAAAAGTTTAGAAGAGTTTCGGCTATTAAACTTAATCATAAAAAAAAATTCTAAAAATTAAAAGTTTAAAGGTCCTATAGCCCCTTAAGTTAAAAATGCTTTAAAATGTGAAACTAAATTGACTAGTTTATTTAAAAGGATGTCTTAAAGTGTGCATTGTTTAGGGCCTTAAAATTGTCTAAGCCCACCATTGTTCACAGAAGTCTGACAGACCGACAAAATCCCTAAATTGAATTTTTTGGACAGAGGAAACTTAAACTTGAAAATTCATCAAAATCTCGATTCAGTATTTTTCGGCGATAACAATACTTTTATCATAAATTCTTGAAGAGTCATTGATCCATGGCAAAGTTTGTGATAGTAATATTCACCAAAATGTTTGCTAAAGTTGACGAATAACCCTGGTTTAGGGTTTCTTCTAAAACTTTCTGCGCCGAATTCAAATTAAACTCCCTCTTCCTTAAGAGTTGATTTAAAACATCTGAATATTTGATCCTTGAGTAGCTTGTCAATCTTGGATGAATTGTGAATTCTTAATTAAAAATCGAGCACAAAATGAAGACACGCAAACACTTCTCAAAAGTTTCCTAAAATATGAAATTCCTTGTCTTATGAAATGTTATTTTGAAGCTCTCTGACGTCATTATGACGTCAGATATTGACCTAAATATTTCTCCAGAAGTTTAGGATCTTCTTTATTGGCTTTGCTAATATTACAAGACAGTAAAATATTGGTAAAAGGATTGACATCATTTTTTCGGTTTTCATCTTGAGTAATATTAATACTTCAGTAGAAATAGTTTGCTATCTACATAACTCATAATAAATTCTTTTGCTGATGTTAAATGTATCGAAATATTTGTATTCTTGTATGTTCCGCATATGGAGCATTTAACTTTTTGCACTCAGGAGATGACTCTTGGTCACCATTGAAGACGGTGCATCATTTTGACATTTCATTTATTTTATTTTTAATGTTAAAAATGCCTACAGAGTAGTAAGCAGATGAAAATTAATTTAACGGAAGAATTCAACTTAAAACAATTGTGTATATTTATTTTTCGGAGAAATAAACAAGTCTTTCCATTAGGTGAATAATTATGCATCGAATTACTTTCCCGAGTGCAAAGGGTTAATGAAAAAAAAAATTTGCCAAAAATTCTTAAATCAAAATTTTGGAGAATCTCCCCGTTATAGCCCCCGTCCCTGAGGAACATTTTTTGAAATTATGTCTGTCTGAAAACAATATAAAACAACACTTTGATTTAAAAAATTTTAGATTTCTATCATACTTTGTATGAAATCCATTAACAGATTTTAGTTGTCTGGCTCCAGGCTGGGTAGACTTGTTGGTAGGGCGTTGGATTCGCATCCCTTATGTTGTGAGTACGAACCCCGCTGGCCGAAGACTTTCCAAAGACATGGAGGTCACAAAGTCCTCCATTTCGAGAGTAATACCACTGGGGGTACTCGTTCAGAGGTGATCGTTCTCTGATTCAGGTCTAAATTACCATCTGTGGATGAGTAAATGAAATACATAAATGAAGTCCGCCCTGTAAAAAGGGTTGTAACGCGTGAGTAACTAAGCCGTATTCTTGGCCCTAGATGGCGATACTGAAAAACACAAGACGCTCTCTTGGCTTAAAATCTCTGACTCCGTCAGCGGGCTAGTCTATGACAAGTGCCATTAGAAACAACACCACCAGTTGTCTGGCTGTCTCAGCATAAGTTGCATAATGATAACTATAACATAAGGATAACTCAGCATAATGATAACTATAAAACTTAAAGAACAAGATGGATAAAATATGGTGCACAGATTTAGTTTCTAGCGTAAAGATCTGTATCGAATTTGGAGTCAAGTTCATCAACTCTTCTTTTAGTCTATACTTTTATATGAATATGAAGAGATGACTCAAAATTGCAACGATTTTTTAAAATATGAAATTTTATATATGCTCTTATTACTGAAAATATATTCTTTGCTACATTTTTCTTCAACATGTCGGAAAAAAAAAACCTTCCGAGATGCATATTCAATTTCCGCCAGTATATAACGAAAACAAATTTGTCATATACCAAACTCAATTATTTGAATACATGTACGGCCTTGTAATGTCTTGATCTAGACTGATCAAATAACGAAGCAGAATTTTCAGACAATTCTTGATTTTACAGCCCTATATAAACAAAAGAACAACTTGTTCTAATCTTGGTTAAATAAATAATTATTTACACCTGTAGTAGGAGACACAACAGTCGAAGTCGAAGGTTTATCTTGAAACTCAGTTCTCCATCAATACGGAGAAACAACATCACAGGGAACTCACAGGTTGATAGTCAACACGACCACTCCAGGGATAGTTCTCGGACTCCGAACTCGTGGGCGTAGTCCAACAGTCTCCTGTAATTCGTTTCTTCTCCTCCCCTAAAAAAAATCTCCGCACTTTATTTTAGCGACAATCTCCGCTTCTTAATTTACATTGGTCATTTAACCTCTCTTTCGGCCAATCCGGGTTCAGCAATATGCTCCCTCAGAGGCGCCAGTAGGTCGTGGGAAGGTCCTTTTTGTGATGCACCTTTCATAACTGACTATTCTGGAACACGGAGTTACCATAGTCCTTTCACAATGAGAAACATTTGGCATCCAGATGTTTGGACAACCCTTTCTCTTTGAACGTACTATCAATATTTCTTGGACGAAGAATTTCCTCATGTGGTCTTTCACTGTAGTCGCTAATTAACAGATGCGAGACCACCCAGGTGAAAAGATCCACCATCTGGCTATCTCGTGGATTTTAGTAATTAACAGCGACGACACAGCTGGCTGTAAATGTCTTATCAGTCCTGGGAAACGGGGAATGTTACAGCCTTGTCCAAAATGTCCTCAATTTTATGGGTTGGAGGGGAATAATTTTTTTATTAGATAGTATGCAAGAAAGTTTCAGAAAGACCACTTCAGGTGGGTAAACTCCATAAAATGATGCTTTTGTATTATCTGTGAGATACTTACCACGAGGCGAGATATTTACGTTATAAAAATAGCGTACATAAAACAAGAAGATATTACAAAAGGCATCTCTGTACAATTCGTTAATTTTTATTCAAATCAAAGTAGTAGCAAAACTTAATATCATTAAATCCAGTATCAATAAAATTTCGCATTCACCACAAAATAAGAAACGAAATCTTATTTATGATTTCTATTCGTTTCTTTTCCATTAAAATTCGCTATTTGGAGAAGATTTCATTTTTTGTACAACTTTACCAATAATTAAAACTCACCGAAGAACAATGAAAAATTTTAGTGAACAGAAACTATTAGTTTGATGCAATTTTCGAATTGAATATATCAAACCAGATTCTCCACTTTCTTTCGTAATGGGATTCTGTCTTTGCCGCCATAAACAACTGAATACATTTTGCTTTTTAAAATTACAAATCTCAAATACTTCATTGTGTTCTTAAAATGATGTTTGCCTATTTTCATAAATGGAATTTCATTTTTCGTTTAACAGAATAGATCTCTTCTTAATTTGCATTCAATTCTTAGTTTTTTTAAAATTATTTTTTGTCTTGTGCTCTTTTATTTATGTAGAAAAATATAATAGTAGAATTTCATAATTATTTTTGAATAAAAGCTAAAATGTAATCTAATATTATTGCGATAAAATGTGTAGTCTTGTATTCGCCATATGTAATAAATTTATATCTGTATTCAGCCCGTATGTTTTATTAAGTTTATGTAATGCATTCTTTATATGATATGTATGTAGAATCTTTAAATGAGCAATTCTTGTATATGTAAAAATGTATTTCGTGTATCTCGAAATGGCTCTAACGATTTGAATCAAATTTTATAATTATATAAGGTTTTGCTTTTTATGTTTATCTATATAGGCGCCTTTCCTGAATTTCCGATTTTTATACAACTTTTTTTATAAATAAATATTGATCTTTGGCTATGCTTAACCTGCACAAACGTATTAGGGATGGAGTATTGATTAGGGTTTCGAACACCGACGTCTTTTTCTTATGTTCAATACCGCATTTGTAATTAAATTAGATTTCTCTTATAACTTTAAACCAGCCATAGGATAGGATTTTATTTACGATTTTACAAACAAACAAGCAAAAAAAGAAAAAAGAAACCAACTGCCGAGCGAAGTTTGGTCTCTCAGGTACTATATTTTTAAAAGAAAAAGCAGTTGCCTTTAGTTTCGAAATTTTCAAGGATTAGAATTTCACAACATGATATCCTCTTTAACCTTCATGACACTCAATGTCATGTTATAGCAAGAAACTGAAACCAACATTTCATGTTGCACTCAAAAGCGCCTTGTAAAAGATTCCTTTAGTTACATCTAAAACCTTTTCAAATAAAGGTCACACCACATCTAAAAGTCCTCAATGTTGACTTGTTTTAAGAAATGGAATCCAATATTTCTTTTTGATCGTGTGAAAGATCTTTTGTTATATCTGTCGGTTTTTCAAGCACCGATTACATCTTTTTTGATGCCATGTCATTTCCTACAAATCCTCTCAAATCGTTGGAATAATTTAGAATAATAATTGTAACATTCTCTACAAAAGTCAACGCCCACAGGACTTTAGATACAAGAAGAATCGTAGCCTTTGATTGAAGGAAAGAAGGTTACTGTTGCCACAGGTTAAAGATCACTAAAGCACATTTAAAATAATTGAGGTATTTCATAACTGCGTCGCTCTCAAACTAACTATACACAGATTAAACTTGACCAAAGGAAGTAAAAACCAATGCCACCTGTTGCGTTCAACCTTATCTAGTATGGTACACCTACCACCCAGGTGGAATACGGTTCGCATAAAACATCTCTACACATGTTCTTGGCACGAAGTTTTATATTTTCAACAATTTTAGTTTTGTTCTTATTCTTAAGTTCAAAGGCGTTCCACACCGAAAGGTCATCGAACGTTTAATTGCAACTAGTATTTGCGTTATGTTTGTTTAAAGAGGAGTTATGATGTAACTAGAGACAGGAGAAAACAATGGGCTGTCTTTGTTGAAGAGCTCCTATTCCTTGATACTTTTAGAATAACATATTGCCCACTAATATGCAAAACATTCATATTAAAATAGTTTTTTAAAGTGAAAAGTAATTAGTTTTGTCAATGATAATGAAGAGGCTGTAGAATCAAAAATGATGTATGATGCTATTGCATTGTTTCTGAAAGGGTTTTTTTTTTTTTTTTTGTTAATGATTTATTTCTAACAGAAAAAAAAATTCTGAAAATAAAAGTTTCTAAAATGAAGTTTGTAAAAAGTGATGTAAGATTATAAATTTTTTGGATTTTTGCATAAAATAGATTGAAAAAAACATCAATGAAACTAAAATAGCTCGACTTTTAAAAATTGAAAAAAAAAAATGCGGTTTTTTTTTATCTAAAAAATATTATAAAAACTAACTACTAAAAAAACTAAACTTATATAAAAACCTTCAGCTTAAAAATGAATCAAATGCTTTGCTCAAAATCCTGCAGATAGCTTACAAATTTATTTCCTAATTCCTTAATTGAAAAGGAAACTCTCCTTTAATATAATCTTTTAATAACTGAGTTTTCGATTGATAAATAACACAAAATTTATGTAACATTAAAATAACTATAGAATATTTCTAATGTAATAGATTATTTATTCTACTTTCTAGGAACCGCTGAATGTATTGGGAATTGAATAAAATTTGAACAAAATATATGCAGTAGATTTTAATTTGGGTGGTTTTTTGTAAGAAAATTCTGATAAAATTTAGAATTAGTAAAAATCGCATTTAAATATGTAAAACAGCTTTATAACATGTATTATGTAAATATAAAAATCAATGTAACTTCTCAAGGAATAAACTTAGAAAGAAAATTCAAATGGTTTTATGAAGAAGACTGTTCAGAAATTAGAAATATTGTATTAAAAATGTGAATTTTTATTGATGCAGAACAGGAACACATACGATGAATTGCTACCTGAACACATTGGTGGATTTCTGTAAGAGCACTAAAAGGAAAAAGTAGATACAGTAGAAAATTTGTGAAACACAATAAAATATATTTTTGTTGTTGTTTTTCTGCTGTTATTGATTGTTTTCTCTTTTCTTCTTTTGTTGGTCTGTCTACCGCTGGTGATTTTCCCGCTACAGGTACTGTTCGAAAGCTACATATTGTTTTTTGCTAAAGAGAACACATTCCAATAAAAAACGTTGGTGTTGCCATTTGAAAATTCTGTAACTGTAACTGTTAGTTTTTAACTGTTGTTTTTCATATAATTCTTGAGCGCATATCTTAAAATACTTTAAATCAAAATTTTATTCCTTTCCGTTGAAAGGTATTATCATTACGGTCTCACATATCAGGAAAGTTTTTTATAATCACCCTGTATATATGTTCCAAAAACCCATCTAATTCTCAAACCTAAATTGAGACATTTCTTACTAATTGAATTACAAAAAAACATTTGATAATATATTCCTATCAGCACACTGCACAATATCTCACAATGTTTTTCGATATTTTAAATTTTTCTCAATATTGTGAAGATATCGTAACAATACTGTAATCATTTTGCTCTGAAACGATGTCTTCTCCTGCACAGCCGCTGATGGAGAGGTTAGAACTTTAAAATAATATGAAAAGTTAAAAATTCTGAAATATAGGAGAATGAATTGTAGAATATTTTCGAACATTAATATAAAAAAATATTGGAAAATTTGTAGAACTTCCTAAAAGCGTTTGCACCATTTTGAAATATTCTAGATCATTATCGAATGATAGAGTGTTTTTGTAACAATCTAAAACATTATGCGAATATTTGAAAATTATTAATTATTCTATTCATAACAGAAAATCTCCATCGCTCTGAAATATTCTAGAAGTAATTAAAACAGAGGTTTACAAGTTGTCGACTGGAGAATATCGATAAGATTTTGAATGCATATCATATATTATTCCACAGTTTATAAAAATGAAATTAGAAATTAAAATCTTTAGCACGACACACAGAATTACTGTTTGGTAAAATTATATTTAATACTAAATATTTTTATCTTTACAAAAATACTTTTCTGGCCCATGAAACCTCTTTCGAAAACAACGTATGCGGTAAATCTTTAGAAGTATTTGATACACTGACGATAAAGCAGACCATTTTAGATTCGGTTTCTAAAAACTGGATCGCGATGTTTAAAAGTTTAGGAACTTCTGATTAAAGAATCCTTGTACAAACGAGAATATTATGAAATGCTCGCGAACAACATTACATTTTGGAAATTTGTAGAACTTCTAAAATGGCTTCTTCAACCTTTTTGAACATTTTTTTAAATATAATTCAGTATCACAGAACATTTTTATTTGAAATATTAAATCAGTCTATCAGCTAATATATTATAGGGGAGTAATACAGTATTATTGGAGGGTAATAAAAAAAATTAGATTTAAAAGGAAGAATTACTAAAGAGAGTTATGTTTGTTACCACAATTAGCTTCAATTAAAAAAAATGGATGGACCTATGAAGAAATTATGATCCAAGGAACATGAACTAGTCAATAATAATAATTTTAAGTAGTACAATTCTTGTTTGTTTCATTCGTACAGTCAATACCGTCTTAGATGCTATTTCATATACGCTAGATTTTTTTTTTTTTTTTGTTCTTTCCGAGGAAGAAAATAATCTTAAAATTTAATATTTTCAGAATAAAAGCAAAAAATTAGAGCATAAAGTGTTTTCTTACTTTTATCTTTTTTCATACCCTTTAAAAATAACAAAAGCTTTGCTTCTCACTTCTTAAGATTTAAAATCTTAAAGCAAAACAAACTTTCGAAACTCCAATAAAGCTTGTACAAGATCCCGCACTAAATTTATTTTCCATTTTATTATTATTTTTTTTTTCCGCCTCCTTTCTTAGCGCGCTTTAAAAATGAGAAGAAATAAAGAACTATTTGCTAAAAAATAATAAAACTAAGCAAATAAAAAAGGAGAAATTCTAACCAACGAATCGTTTCCCGAGATATTGATGCAGTCTTAATCCTGCCAAAGTAGAAACTAAAAGTAAATATTATATCTAAAAGGAGTTTTTAAAGACATCAAAAGAATGGTCTTAAAGCCAATCTTGATGCCATTGTTTCGCACTTAATAGCGGCTTTGGATTCCATACTCTCGAACCCACTGCTGTAGTTAGTTCTTTTATTATTATTATTTATTTTGTATTCTTTTTCATCTGCTCTCCCCACCACCTGCTACTACCATAACACACGAACCCCCAAACTCAAAGCTACAGATGAAAGTTTTTAGTTTTCAATCTTTTTCGTTCTTTTTTTTCTTCTATCTCTTCACTTCAGTTTTTTGTTCTATTTATATCGACTTTGATAAGCTGTTACAGCGATATCAAAGAATCGATTTATCGATGAAAGAGGACGAATGATGTGCACGATTATTAGTGATTTTGGGATTTATTTTAGTCGGAAAATAATCGGATTGTTTTACTTTTTCTTCGATTTTTGGAGCTTGAGAAATGCCATTTTGGTGGACGAGACTTATAATGATTTTTTTTAAAGCGAACAATAAATAAAGATGACATTTTATTTCATTCATTTTGGGAGATGCTGTCTTTTTATGTCATTTTATTACCACTACATCCCTAGTATTTCCATCGATTTTTAGAAAATTATTAATCTTTCTAAAATGCTGAGAACTATATTTTCTATTGAAAATCCACCGATTCATAGTTTCAGCCTAAATCCGAAATGCAATTTTTAACAATTTTGCTTTATATATTGCCATCTACAGAGCATTGTTTAATTTTTTTTATCATATCTTTTAATAGTAGAGAATAGTTTTATAGAATTTTTCAGCACTCTGATACTTTTCTTCTACTAAATTTAAAAATTCCCAATAAAAATTATAAAAGTTCCATTTGTTTTATCATTAGTTTTTTTTCTCCTTGACGTAAACCTTTACTTTTACCTACTTGTCTTTATTATTTTATTGTTTCTCTTTTACGTGCTTTTTTAAAGTGACAGTAGTCTGACTTACTATATGCAAAGTCCGTCGTATGATTTAAGTAATAGAAAATCTAAATCAAAGCATTCAAAGGGTAAATCATTTGATCTACAGCTACCACATTTGGCACGTGGTTGATTTGCTAGAAAATAGGTGCTCATTAAAAAAAGGAGAGAGAGATTTCGGAATCCTGATTAGTGTTAATTAAAAAAATCAATCAAAACTTTTACAATTCTATTCCATAACTTAGAGCAGTATTAATACACGAAAATATTTTTTAGACCTCTTAAAAAAATTAGAAAAATTTGAGTGGCAGTAATTTTATTTTAGTACAATTTTTTTCTCCAATTTCATTAACTTTTTAACCCTTTCTAGGGCCGTGTAAAGTATGCTTCCCACCAAATTTATCAATCTTTGTATGAATTTATGTAGGTTAGCATCCGTTCTGACACATTTTTTTAGAAAGACAGAAACTTGGAGGCTTCAGTTCTATATCTTACACAAAATGATGAGTCTTGATTTGATACTTAATTATTAATTAACCAAATTAATTAATTAATCAAATTAAGTTTATCTAATAAGCTAAATGAATCCTTTTCTTCTTCTAATTTCAAGCCTAAAAATATTTTAAAATAATATGACTAGAAAGAAAATGGCACTTTAAAGGGTTAAATATATTTTTACTTTCCTACGTACGTTATATGTAAAGAGAAAATATTGTAACCGCCAAAAAATTCATACGCGAGATTTCGAAGAATCTCAAAGTTAAGATCTGCTTGAATCCGAAAAACATATTTTTGACATTATGTTTGTCTATCTTTAAACACGAGAGCTAAGATATGCTTTGAACTAAACAGATGAAATTTGGTATATGGTCTTTAACCTCTATTTGTAAATTTTTGTCAAATTTTGAACGAAATCCATTGAAAGAAAATCTGTCTATCCGGTGGTCCAGTTATTAATTCTATTCGTACAAAACAAAGATAACTCTATAGATAAGATTTCGTACACAGGTTTAACGTATGAATTGTATATGTGTATCACATCAAATCGTCTATCGTCTTTCAATCTATCGTAAAAAAGACATTAAAAATACATATTTCGGTACTTTTCCGTTAACGAAAAATTATCAAATAATGTAGAATTCCGCCAAATTTCTTACTCCACATTCGCGTTTGGTTCACAATTCGTTAACCGGGCGCAAGCGAAAAATCGCCAGATAATGTAGAATTCCGCCAAATTCGCGTTTGGTTCACAATTGGCGACATTTGTGCCCGTCTAACAAAAAAGTACCCATATTTGATTTTGGCCAAATGATGTAGAATTCCGCCAAATTCGCGTGTGGTTCACAATTGGCGACATTTGTGCCCGCCTAACAAAAAGTACCCATATTTGATTTTGGCCAAATGATGTAGAATTCCGCCAAATTCGCGTTTGGTTCACAATTGTATACATTTGCGCCCGGCTAACGTAAAAGTACCCATATTTGATTTTGATACTCGTGTATTAACTGTATGCTATCGATGAATCGCCAAAGATCACCCCAGATATTATCTCCCTACTCCTCTCCCAGTTTTGAGACTATTGTCGCTGACTAAATGTAATTTTAAAAATATTTCTCTTTGATATAGTTTTTTCGTGCATACAAACGGGCTTTGAGAGGATATTAAATGCATTTTTGCAAGCATATTGTAGTTGCTATATAATAAAGATTTTTGTTTTTTAAGACAGAAAAATTAAGCCTACATCATTTAAATGCTACAAGATTTGAAAATAGAGTTTCAAATCTCTTAAAATATTCTCCATTTAGCAATAATATTCGACATCTTTAGTTTTCTTTATCGATTACCAAGATGAATATAAAGTACTCTTAATAATTCAACCTCGAGAATTTGATAAATTATGAAGTTTTTGATATCTCTGTGGTTCTAAAAAAATTATTTCTGATTGTAAAAATAATTTTTGCTAATCTCTTAAATGTCTGTAAAATCTCGTTTTTCATTTATTTGTAAAAGCGTCATCTTCATACATTCAGCGCATTGGATTTTTAATTTTTTTATGTCAAAGTTGTACAAGAAATATCGGTCAGAATCCATTAAAGTAATGTGTTCATTTTCTTAAACCCACACTCATTTTTCATTAATGTATTATTAAGCTACACAAGATAAGATTTTTTTTAAAATTGATTTAAAACTTTTCTCAACAAGCGTATAAAGGGTGTCCCAAATTTAAGCGAGATCTAAATTTCCCACCATTCGTGCCATAATGTGTTGATAATAACCCTATGAAAAAAAAAATTAATTAGACAGCTGATAGTTTAAGGTTAGTAAAAAGGAAGCGTTACACGATGGAACAACGTGTTAATGCAAGATTTGAATTAAATAAAAAACACAATTTTTTTCTTTAAATTGTTATATTTTTATTGAATCGTAAAATACACATGATAGAATTATGTATGGAATAACACGTAGGGCAAATGGCCTCCACGGCTTTGATGGTATAAACGAACTCTTTCGTCGAAATTTTCCATGGCCATTTTACATAAATGTGGCTGAATTTCGTTAATGCAGCGGTGAATTTCCTGCTTCAATACACGCATGCTTGTGGGCTTGTTGGTATAGAACCTTTGACTTCAAATAGCTCCACAAAAAGAAATCCAATGGTGTTAAATCCCACGATCTAGAGGGTTCATTCTTAAATTTTCGAATTATGGCTGCCAGGTTCACATTATTTTTGAAATATTGTTTAATAATGAAAACATATTGTTCTATAGTGTAACCCTCCATTTTTACTAATCCTAAATTATCAGCTGTCAAATGCTTTTTCAATGGGATTGCCAACACTTAACTGCACGAATGGTGGCAAATTCAAATCCTGCGTTAATTTTAGGGCAATCTTTATTAATGAAACAAATAATTATAATAAATGTTCATCCAAGTGATTGCAATAATACACTGAATTATTATCAAATCGCTTTTGTCCCAATTTGGGAAAGGAAAAAAAAAAAAAAAAAAAAAACTAAACACGCTTACCGCATAAAACCACGATTCGTTGGAACCAAACGATTATTGCAGAAGCAGTCTGTGAGACAAAAAAAGGAAGGCCTGTTCATCAGTCTCATTCGCGCTGCACCTTTCAGAAAGTGCAGCCAGCATTCGTGACAACTATGATCACCCAATGAATGAAATTAAGGGGAGAGTCATTCGCATTATTCAGCCTGCCCCTTCATCTGGAAGCCCTTGTCATCCCCGATGTAAAAAGAACAAAAAAAAAAAAAAAAAAAAAAAATGCGAGCGTGTATACTTAGACCATAAATGCAAAACTCGAAGTGAAGAACTCATTGTAATTGAAGAAATAAGAGTAAAATGGTGCAAAGTGATAAATGCATTTATTTTTTAATATTTTCTTGATATTTTACATTCCGTTTATAAGTTGTTTGGGGAATTTTAATCTGTTATGTATTCTTCTTCAGACTTCCTTTCTATAACTATTATGGATAGGAAATTAAAAAGTGATGAAACGCTACCGAGCTATGATACTTTGAATTTCATTATTTTAGAAAATTTCAAGGTCTGATTGGAGAATGAATCACAATCAGAGGCCCAATTAGAAAACTGCACCCGTTAAATGGCTGATCTACCTCGAAATAGCCATTGGAATAGTCTAAAATAAAGAAATTGAAAGTTTCATAATTCTGTTAATTTTAGTCACAGAAGAGTGGAAAGAATAAAAGATATCTTCCCATTATAATTGTAAGTCGACTGCTGATTAATTAATAGATAGAAATTCAGCTTTCGGTTCATAACATTCTCTAAATACAGGAAGAATTATATTGTTACAAAATTTTTCTTCTACAAATACCGCTAATCAATCGCAACACATTTAATCGCTAGTTCAGCAGCTTGCTTGCTTGCTGTCTAATCCTCTCCAAAAAAAACTTGTCGGCTACTCCGACTCCTCTCACACACGACTTCTTCGCAGCTTCAGAGTGTCCGTCTTTTATAGTTTCGGGAGGTGGGGTTAGAATCATCAGACCAATCAGGACGTCTCTGGGTGTATCTTGGTTCCTACTGGATGGATCGTGAAACTTCTCGAACTTTCCAGTATGATCCATTTTGTCGCCAAATTCATCACCAAGCCTCCAAATGGTCGCCAAGCTCAGCACGCACAGGATAGATCTTACAAAGATTTTAACGGTTTTTCCAGGATGACACTATTCGTGTCGAGTAGCAAAATTACAGATTTGTAACAATATCTTTATTTAGCCAATAAAGGTATCGATGAAACAATTACAAAGATAAAAAAAAATGTTGTAATTCCTAATTCCTCTCAGATACTCTTGATACACTAAATATATTCATCAAAAATTTCCACACTTCTGTGACTAAAACAAGCAGAATTATGAAACTTTGAATTTCTTGATTTTAGACTATTCCAATGGCTATTTCGAGGTAGATCAGCCATTTAACGGGTGCAGTTTTCTAATTGTGCCTCTGATTGTGATTCATTCTCCAATCAGACCTTGAAATTTTCTAAAATAATGAAATTCAAATTATCATATATCGGTAGCGTTTCATCACTTTTTAATTTCCTATCCATAATAGATATCGGATACGAAGTATAGAGAAATTGTTATAAGTGTCAAGAAATTCGAACATCAGATTTTGACAAATCTTCAATTTTTAGACATTTTTGAGTTCTAAAACTGTCTGTTGGCCTGTCTAGGGCAAAGATAAGTCAAAAATCATTTGAGTTTGATGAAACAGATTGATTAGATTTCTATAAATTTTGAGAAAAATCTATTCAGAAAAAGCATGTTTTTACTTTCTCGTATACATAGTATACAGAAAGTATATCAAACGTCAAAAAATTCGAACTTAAGATTTTCAAGATTCTTCACGTTTTAGATCTACTCAAATCGAAAAACACATTTTTGTAAAATGTCCGTCTGAATTCTGTACAAAGATAACTGAAAAACACTTTGAGCTAAACAAAAATGGTATACGGTCTTTACACCCAATTTGTAGAGTTCTATCAAATTTTGAGCAAAATCCGGAAGTCTGTCTGTCCGGCTGTTTGAATACAACACGATAACTACAAAACGAAAAAACCTGGATATATAAAATTTGCTACACAAATTTAATATTTATACTGCAAGACTCCTGGCAAATTCTGAGCCAAATCCAACAAAGGGTTGAATATCTTGTAATTTCTTGAACTAGACTGATCAATTAACGAAGCAGAATTTCCAGACAATTCTTTATTTTACAGTCCTATATATACAAAGAACAACTTGTTCTAATCTTGGTTCAATAAATAGTTATTTACATCTGTAGTAGGAGATACAACAGTCAAAGTCGAAGGTTTTTCTTGAAACTCAGTTGATTCACGGACTCCGAACTCGTGAGCGTAGTCCAACAGTCTCCTGTAATTCGTTTTCTCTCTCTCCTAAAAAAAAATCTCCGCACTTTATTTCGGCGACAATCTCCGCCTCTTAATTTACATTAATCATTTAAGCTCTCTTTCGGCCAATCGGGGTTCAGAAATATGCTCTCTCAGCGGCGCCAGTGGGTTGTGGGAAGGTCCTTTCACAAAGAGAAACATCTAGCATCCAGATGTTTGGGCACCCCTTTCTCTTCGAAAGTACTATCAATACCTCTTGGACGAGGTATTCCACATGTGGTCTTTCATTGTAGTCGCTAATGAACAGATACGAGACCACCCAGGTCAAAAGATCCACCCTCTGGCTATCTCGAGGAGTTTTGTAAGTAACAGCGACGGCACAGCTGGCTGTAAATGTCTTATCGATACTGGGTAACGGGGAATGTTACAATCTGTATTTTTAGGAATATTTGAACACGATAACACAAAAACGCAATGACTTCAATATATAAAAATTGGTATGGTTGTTTGAGATTACAAATGTAGTTTGTCGAATTTTGGTTTCAAATGGTTGAGAAAAACGCGTTGTAAACACAAATTCCCCTTCATTAGGCCGTATGCCAAAAACTTTTTGGAAGATCTCTCCTGCTGGTTAAAAAGGATGTCTTTCCACTCTTATTGTCAGCCATTTGCTAATTAATTAATCGCTGGAAATGGGAATTCGACTTCCAATTCTTAACATTCTCTAAATACCGGGAGGAATTTTATTTTATTTTAATTTAACCAATAAAGGTATCGCAGAAAAAATCACAAAATTAAATATATATTGTAATTCTTAATTCTTCTCAGAAATTCTTGATACACTTAATTATTAATCAAAAAGTTCCAATCCTCTGTGTTCAAAACTAATAGAGATATGAAACTTTGAATTTCCATATTTTAGACTATTTCAATGGTCACGTCGAGGTAGATCCACCAATCAACGGGGTTAACTTATATTCGAACAGACGGACCTTCTCGGAAGAGATTTTAAACAACATTTTATTATACCAAATCTATAAATTTGGTATAAAAATCTCATACCAAATTTCAAACGCTTTTGAGTAATCTTTGTCACAGACAGACAAACGGACATTTTTCAAAAATATGTTTTTTGTACTCAGAGAAGTCTGAAATGCGGATATTCCACAAAATCTTGCGTTCGATACATCATACATTTTTTACTAAATCAAAACTGAGCTATAGAATAAATAAATAAAAAAATAGAACAAAGGAAAAGAGATATAGAAAAAAATAGGTACTATTATCAATGTGATTAATCAGTTATTAATGACAATAAATGGTCAAAATGATAAATTTAATAATGATTTTTACTGTTAGCATTAATAACAACGAACTAATCACATATATATGTTTATTTCTGCTATAATTGTAAATGTAATCACTTTTTAACATACATGTAGATATATTTTGCATGTTATTCCATCAAACATCTACAACCAAATTCGAGCATTGAGATTTAGCATTATTGAGATGGGCATTTACTATATATTCAATTTTTTTATGAAAACTGTAACAATCGAACATTTTTAATAAATTCTGAAGTGAAGAAGAGAAATACTTTAGAAAAGAATTCCTGTAACTTTTAAAAATTAGGAAAATAAGCTTCTCAAGTATTCAATTTAAATCCTGTTTATCAGTTCATCTTTTTGTAATATTAACAGAAAAATAAGGCGTTTCAAAATATGTATTCATGAAATTTTGCGCCAATATTCATGGAGGACCATTGCCAAAATCTTTCTCTAAAAATTCATGAATATGCATATTCCGTGATTTGAATTTGTTTGGAGAACTGAATACAAAAATTTGAAAAAACGAAAATGGAACTTTGATCTCAGCGCATGAGCTTTGAATTTAAAAACATTCAACGTAGAATTTATTTAAAACTTTGATCTATCTATGTTTTTATGTAAAATGGGTCGATATTCTTCAATAAAAATATTATCAAATTAAAATTTAATAATATGTAATTCTATATTTTTAATGTATTTTTCAAAATACATTCAATTTTGTGTCGCATATGTTTTTCGGCGAAATTTAAGTACAAAATTATTGCTAATATTATTTCAACAATTTACAATTAATATTAAAAATTTATAGTATTTCCACTTAGAACACAGATTTCCTAGAGAATTTTTAAGCGGAATACTACGACTCAGTTTATAATAAACTAAATTCATTAAATTTCAATAGAATTCTTATCATCTTAGTTCTATTTCATTTAATTTTATTTCATTTTTATCCATCAAAATCTATTTATTCAGATATTCTACATCAAAATACTCTATACATCATATTCAACATACAGTAGTAATGTTAAGCCTAACTTTCAATTAAGAACAAATATTAATTATTACTGCTATGTTAAATATGAGTTAAATGTGAATGTTACAGCTGAGGAATTTTAAATTAATTGCTCCGAGAAAACCGAAAACGAATCTTTTTTTTTTCGTCATTTGGAATGAATATAAGAACCTGAATTAAATTATAATTAATGTTTGGTAGTATCTACAACTATTATTTAGTAGTTTTATTTTTGTCGTCGGATTAGTCGCTTTATTTTTATTATGATATGAACTAAGCCTATTTATGCCATTTCATTCACATTCATTTATGCATAATGTGCTAATTTTTGCAGTTACTAATTACAAAACATTTATTCCCAAGTCATATTGCCGCATTGAAAAGAAACAGTCGACTCTCCATGGCCGAATGGTCATAGCGATGGTCTCATAATCAAGAGATCTTAAGTTCAAATCCAGCTAGAGACAATGAGATTCACAGTTTGTGTCAATATTTAATTCCTTGATTTTAAGTTTTCTTTTATTTCGTGTTCCAGAAGATTCTGGACCTTTCTTTAGTTTACCAGATAAATATTCTGGATTTTCTTACTGTCTCCAGAAAAGTATTCTGGAACTTTTCCTGCTTGTATAAAAGCAGAAGATCTGTCAATCACTGTATTCTGAGTTCAGAGTTGAGTTAATAAATTGGTTTAGCTCTACTTCTTGTGTGTGTCATTGAGTTCCACACTAAAGTACCTACGTGACAATATTTTAACGTAATTCTTAATCGAAATATTTTCAAGGATCCAATATTTGATAGAAAAATAACTTGATTAATATTTTTTCTAACTTAAACTCAATAAAAAGAAGCTAAAAAATGCAAAAGGCGTTTAGCACCTGATGTTTTTCTTTTCTTTTGACATGGCAGAAAAATAACATGATAGAAAACTTACTCAAATAATATTTTTTCTAATTTAAACTCAATAAAAAATCTAATATGAAATGCAGATGGCATTTTGCACATGTTTTTCTTTCCTATAGACATGAAAGAAAAATAACATGATGCATGATCGAAAAGTAACTCAATTAATAGTTTTGCTAATTTAAACTCAGTAAAAAAGCAACAAAAAAATGAAATGCAGAAAGCCTTTTGCATGTCATGTTTTTATTTCCTATATTCATGAAAGAAAAATAACATGATACATGATAGAAAAATAACTCAATTAATATTTTTGATAACTTAAACTCAACAAAAAAGTTAAAATGAAATGCAGAAGACATTTTGCACGCCATGTTTTTCTTTCATATCGTGAATAAATGCCATTATTACAATAAAGTTATTTTCGAAAACACTCATATATTAATTCCTTTTCTTTTCAAAAAGTTTATGACATTTTAAAATATTTATTTTGGGTGGAGTATTTTATTATTTTGGGAGTTAAAATATTTATTTATTTATTTTTTCGTTTTCCAATCATTCTCTATTTTAGAAATGTAAACATAATTTAATTCAAATCCACGGCTTTTAAAATCATTTATACAGTGTGTCCCAAAAAAATGCATACACACTTTAAATAATTGTAAATTTGGGGTTTATTATAATTCGAATAATTTCTAATATGTAAAAGATTCTACAAATATCATTCTATTGTCTTGTTATCGCATGTTCTCAAACTGATGTCCGTTCTGCTCCAGACACTGCTGACAACGCGAAGCGATGGAATAGCACACATGATGGAACAATTCCCTTGGGATATTCGTACATTCATGTTCAATGGTTGCCCTCAATGAACAACTGTTGCAGGTTTATGGACGTCCTGAACAGTTCCATCAACTTCAAACTTATCTCTAATTCGAGTGATGGTAACTCGTTTAGGTGGTTCTTTGTTAAACGCCCTCTTAGATTGTCTTTGCACTTCTACTGCATTTTCATACTTCCTGTAGCATTTTAGAATAAATTTCCCTTCTTCAAATTCAAGTCTGTCTGCCATCACTTGGTGCAATGGGTTCAGTCAGTAAAGAAAGAAGAAATAACTTAGTTATCAGGTGCTAAAATGTGTATACATATTTTTTTGGGACACCCTGTATATGCATCACTTAGAATTATAAAACTGGACCAAAACATAATGGTGACGATACAGAAAACGTGAAACCAAAAATCCATTGAATTTTCAAATATATAATCTTTTATTAGAGGGAAAGTGATTTGATGAAATGATTAGATGATTCGTCTATTTTAATATTCACAATGCTGTACAAACCAACTTGCATACGAATAAAATATTGTATTTCTTTTCATCTTTGTTTAAAAAAATTCTTGACTCTATATTATCCACAAGAGTTTTGTTTCCAAAACTGGAATCACATCTGAATTGTAAATCCAAAAGCAAAAAACTCATTTTTGTTGTCTTTTTTCTCTTAAAATAAATTTATTTTCTTTCTCTGCATAAACTGAAGAACTAATCCTTAGATGAACGAAAAGAATTTAAAAATTTAATCAACTTATATTGCTATTCTAAATCATGCATACAAACCCGAAAGAAAAATATAGCCCCGAAGCAAAAATAGGTTCTTATAAATAAAATGTTCATTGCTTCGAAAACGGAAAATGAGAAATGAATTGTATATTCTAAACAAAATCTTATACATGAAGATTTATAACTACAGAAAAAGCCTTGCGTATATGTTTAAAAAATAGATTAAAATACTCGGTTTAAACTAAATTGAAAAGAAATAGAAAACATTCTTCCCTTTCGCTGCTTTTATCGTACAAAACGGAACATCAATCTCCTCCGTTTCATAAAAAATAGTAAAAATATTCCTTTAAAAAATTGCCATTCCCTCCCCTCCCTGCTCCTAACATCCATTTTAAAATACGTCATCCGAATGCATTAAATATTCATCAGACTCCATTCTTTATCGTCTGAATATGCGCGTTGCCAAAAAGTGCAGAACAAAAACCATTTCAATACTTAAAACTATGTTTGCAACAATAATACATTACTTCTGATGGCACTTGGGGTTCCACGTTTGTTTGGAATAAAAAAAAATATGAAAATGTATTCCATTTAATCTTTAAGTTAGAACTAAAATGTAATGAACCTTATTGAAAGGATTTTTTTTTTTTTTGTTCTAAACCTTTAAGTTTTCGTAAAAAGAGGGAAAATAATTCGATTCTGCCGTCAATTTAGTTTAGCAGAAAATTGCTTTCACTAATGCATTCAATTGCAGAGAAAGTAGAACCCAACACAATCTCAGACGATTCTTTTTTTCCTCTTTTTCCGTTCTTACAAGATTCAAAAAGCTTTAAATTAAATTTCTTTTGCTGTTAATATGATGAAAAAAAATTGAAACTGTTTCATCGCTAAAACATATTACGAATGTAATTTGTTTTGAATTAGGATCAAAAAAGAGTATTTTCTTTAGATTTTAAATTAATATTTGGTTTTGTGCAAACATATTTAAAGTTCAAGCTTTGCAAATTTAAAGACGTGGTTTCTAATTATTTTTTACCGTTTGAAATTACTAGTAGGGAAATTTTTAACTCAACTGAATGAATCCTTGTAAATATCAATTTACAAAAAAGAAATTCTAAGGAAGTTGCTCGTAATCAAATTGTTTTACAGAACATTTTTAAATTCCAATCCATCCAGGCTTGGAAGAAAATTATAATTCTAAGCTGCGAAAATGTGTTTTCTTAATTTAATGCCACTATTGAAAAAAATTAAATGTTTTTCAAACTTATTTCATATAATCGCATATTCCACGTTCCAGTTTATTTTAAAATAATTGCACAAATAATATTTTCAAAAAATTTAAAGACGATTCTCAATTGTAATGAAAGTTATTTAGAATTTAAAGAGGAATTTCGGAAAGAAAATGCATATCGATGCTGATAATATTAGTAAAGAATAAAAATTCAATAACAATCATCGCATTATAAAAAATATTAAAAAAATTTTAAAGTGTACACTAAAATATGCTTGAAAATTCATTCGCAAAAATGAAATTTAAGCATTAATATTTAGCATTAATCACATACGAATCAGTTAATAAATACAAAAATCGGTTAATAAATACAATAATCAGTTTAATAAATACAAGAATCCGTTTAATAAATACAAGAATCAGTTTAATAAATACAAAAATCAGTTTCATAAATACAGTGGTAACACAGTGGACACCCCCACCCACCTACCTTTAAAAAAGAAAAATGGGAAATTGTGGCTTTTACAGATATGCATAGTTGAGTTTGAAAAGAACAATTTTTAGAAAATGTCAGTCTGTCTATGTCAAAGATAAGCCAAAAACGGTTTGGGCTATGAAGATGAAATTTGATATGTCTTTACACCAAATTTATAAATTTTTTATCAAATTTTGAGCAAAATCCATTCTGAGGAAGTCTGATTGTCCGTCTGTACAAATATAAGTCAACACGATAGTTATAAAACGAAGAAAGGTAGATTTGATACATAGGTTAAACACCTATAGTGTAGACATCTCTCAAATTTTGAACCCAATCCAACAAGGGGTTGATCGTCTGTCGGTCTGTACGTTCAGAAACACGTAAACGCGATAACTCAAAAACGTAATGTCTTAAAAATATGAAATTTATTATGTAATTTTTGGCTTTAAGTGTAGCTCGGTGTAAAATTTTTGTTCCAATTGATTGGGAAAAAAACGCGTCTAAAATAAAAATTCGATTTTTGGTTCGATACTATTCACGCATGCCAGGAATTAAACGCCAGATAGATACCCAAGGATGACACGGTAGATTCAGTAAAAATGCGAAATTCATGCCAGAAGTTAATATTTCGTAACTATCGTATGCCAATGCCATGTAAGGTGTTTTCTTGCATGCTTCCAAGTTAATTAGAGATTATGTGAGAAAGTTTTGGGGTGACCACTGCAACTGTTTTTTTTAATACACCTCACTGTATAAATATTTCAAAATATCTCTTATTTCAAGTCAAAAACATAACAAGTTTTCTAATAAATTCATACAGTAATATATATATATATATATATATATATATATATATATATATATATATATATATATATATATATATATGTAACATTATTTTGTTTCTCAGCAGAATGCAGGTTCAAAGCACTGAAGAGACTTTGTATTTTTACTTCTTTTTAATATTCATCTCGGGAAAGCTATTTACAAGCAGACGCAGAGCGGCACAAAAGCAGAAGTAAGAAAAAAGAAAAAGGGACGAAACAAATGATCACTAGTCTTATATAACATGGGATTTCCGGCCACGTGCCAATTCAATACACGTGGTGACCTTTTACACCTTTTCAAGGGCAACGGAAATATCACTTTCATTTGATACGTAGTACTGATGGCGCAGTATTTTTACAAAGGAATTAATTAAACCGAAAGTGGAATTGGATCACGAAATAAGAGAATATTTTTTCAATGAAGTTACTATGGGCTAAATTAAGATAAAATCTTGAAAATTAATTAAATTCAAATTAGAATTAAAATATCATTACATATATATATATATAATTCAATGTTATAAATAAGAAAGATGAAGTAAAGTAAAGAAGTAAAATGATAATAAATTAGGAAAGCTTGTGTTTTGATTTGATTTTTTTAATCACACCAGAGCTCTTTAACTAACTATTTTAATCGCTAAAATTCTGCTTCTTCTTTTTTTTTTTACATAAAATTATTATTTTTATGATAGTGAGAGATGGACATCATTGCCGAAATGTCATAAGCAAAATATATCTCGATACTTTCTTTTAGCTTAATGTTTCTTCTACTTGTCATTCATGATGAACTATATCGAAAATTCTTAATTATTATAACTATGGCACAATTTCTGTTATCATCTTTATTGAAATAAGCACTTATTTTCTTATCAGTTCTAATACTGCGATGTAATTGATATTTTAAGCTTTCCGAAAGCAAACATGAAAAACCCTAGATAATGAAATATTTTGACACATTTTGAACTCATGAAAAACAACTAATTCTTAAAAAATGAAATACAAATCATTCTGTTTATTTCTAGATAATTTTTTTAAAAATATTTAAACTGTCATGGGTATAAAAAGCAACCACTCGACCAAGTTTCTGCTTCAAGATATTTGAAAAATAGTATTCCATCGTTTTATTTTCTCATATACAAAATAGAAAATATTGTTATCTCTAAAAATTTTAACATCCAAATTTCCTTTAGTTATCCGATTTTAGAGCTTTCTGATTCTAAAAAAGAATGCCTTTATTTCCAATTATGTCTGAGTGTATGCAAACCTTTCTATCAACGGATACAACTGGAAAAAAGGAACATGTTAGGTGAGTGAAATTTTGCATGTGATCTATACATGAATCTTATATGTTTTAAAAATTTAAATAGGTTTATGTTTAAAAAGTAATGAAAATTTACAAGTTCTTTTTTAATAACTTCGTTGCATATTATTGCACAAAAAAAATATTTTTAACCTTTTTAAATTTTAAAAATAATAATAGTAATAATAATAAGCTTTTCGATGATACCATCTTTTTTGTTAAAAAATATATGAATATTAGAGAAAAATGTGATATTAATATAATATTTCGAAAAAACTAAGTTCAAAATATGTTTTTGGAGTAGATTCCCAAGTACATAATTGATTCTAAACAACAACTATTCATGTTAGAATTTTCATTTTAAAATAAATGCTTTGAAGATTTCAAACAAATAATGCTTTTGTAACTTATAAACAAGAAAAAAATAAACAACTTTTAAGAAATCTTTTATGAATACTAATAACTATTATCTATGCGAAGTTCCAACATTTTGTGGAAAATATTTAATTAATTGAGTAATTTTGTTTGTTTCAAAATCGTTTGAAGTTAATTCAATGCATATAACGAAAGTTTTATTTTAGTTTCCGTATTTTGGCAATAATTACAAAGCATTTGTATGTCTCTACTTTGTCTTTATTTAGTCTTCGTTATTATAATCGTTTTTGAAAATCATTTATACAGTAAACAAAAAATATTGGTACTGCACTATACAAAACATCAATTAAAATTTAGAATAAAGGTTAAGGATGAATTTATTATAATAGAAGATATTTAATGAAACTAATTTAAATTAAAAATTTAATTTGAATATAATTATAATTGAAATGTTAATGAAAATTTAAAATTATCATGTGAGAACATCATTATTCTTAAGGCATTGTTTGTCTTAATTAATTTAAATCATTAACCAGTTTAAATCGGTTTGAAACAATCACGTGACTATCAGATTACGCATGCACTGATATTCAAAAACCGAAGGTTTTGTTCACCTCACCCCAGCATCTCAAAATCGGTCAAGTTCCAAATTTTTTTTTTCACGAGGATTTTTTTTTTTTTTTTTTGAGAAAATCCGGTTTAAACTGGAATTGATTACGTGACTATTGCATTACGCAATTGTTAAGTTTTAGAAAAACGATGTTTTTTTTTTTTTCTATCTCAAAATTTTTTGAACTCCAAAACTTTTTTTTTTTTGCCAGCTAGGTAAATTGAAAATTCTTAAAAATTATATTATATATAACTTTCGGTACCTCACCTCTCTATTTCGTGTTCACTCCCGTTTTCTTCTTTGTTCCTCTTCGGGCGATAACTTCTTACGACCCTGCACTTTATTGACCCAGACAGGGAGAATCGGGTACATGGCGAACATTTGCGCCAAGTTGTAACTTTTTATTGGCAATAAGTCGCCAAACGTGACAACCTTCTTTATCATTTTCTAATAACCTTAAAAGCGAAAAATTGAAACCTGAAAAGCGATAATTCGCCAACTTTTTGCCGTGCATTTTGAGGTTTCGAAAACCCCAAAACAAAACAACATCGTGTTCTCACATGATAATAATTTCCCAAATCTTAATACATGCACTATATAATTATATAATAAATACTCTCTGTATTTAAAATAATTAGTATAAAAAATAACAAATCACCAAGCCACAATTACTGTATTAATATCATCAAGTTCCATGTAATATAAAAATTCATAACCTCTAGATGATTCATTAATAATCTCTTACAACCACCGCTCTTCATTTTTGAAAGATTTCGAAAAAAAAAAATTATGTTACATTTAATTTTATTTAACATTCTTTAAGGGGAATAAAATTCTACACAGTTTATAAGCCCCAACAATGAGCCGATTTCGTTCACTTTTATTTCATATGAAAATTTGTGGTACCTCTATTTATATTTGTAAGGATAGCCTGTCACGTCCACTACATCTCCAAGAAATAGTGCAAAATAAATCTTCCGCATCTTCAAAAGCTGTTCTATTTAAACCGATGATTTAAATTGGCGAGGAAAATTAGTGATTGGCTTCAGATTTCACTAATTGTCGTCGCCAATTAATTTCATGACTTTTCAAGCATAACTAACAATGAGATTACTCTACTGTTATTGTACAAGTATAATTTAAAATAGATTCTTTTTTTAATACGACGCATTTCATCAAATTGGGTCGATATATTTGCATTAATATATTTATTACAGTTGAGGAATAATAGGTCGACTAAGGCATAATGTAAATAAAGTCATTATTCGTATAATCATTGAAGTATTATATAGTTATTATAATGAAACATTTAATAATTTCATTGAATTATAGTTGATATATAAATAAAGCAATTTTAAATTTTTTTCTATATGTTACGGATTTCCGGGTTCGCTTTTAGTGGGTGTATGGTGTGAGAACAATCAGCAGGCCTCAGTTGAAAACAACAAGGACGTTTATTTAACACAAAGACACAGACGACGAATACAAAGACGACAACTATGTACAGCCGAGATGATCAGACAGCAGCACACTACAACAACATCCCACCAGTAGAAATCAACACAGCACACGAAGAGGCCAGACAGAATTCAGCAAGACAGGGAATCCTCGGAGCTTCACTCTACGGTCTCTCCAAACGGCTGAAATTCCCCATTGTCTTCTCGCTTTAGCTGTATCCAACTGCCGACTCACTACCACACGACTGGCTACTCAACACACACAATTTGATGCTGCTTCTACAATAGACAACAGGACTCGGCATACAGCTCAGATCAGGAATAGCTTGGGCTCCACACAACACTGACACTCCGTTGTTGCTTCGCTATCCTCTCGAAGACTCGTTACCTGTCTACGACTCCGACTACTATTCGAATCACGATTCATTATGGAACTGTTGAGAGGGATTACGGCTCATTGGGGCCGCAGGCCCCACCATCCGTAAGTCTGAAAATGGTTAACTTTGGAGTGATGTGAAACTGACCTTAGTAATTACAGTGCATCATGCATGGTTTATTTTAGTTTGGAAGTATTGTTTTCTTGTGTGTGGGGAAAAAAAAGGGTTATGTATTATTTGTCTGCAATTTAAACTGCAAGGGCACAGCGAGGTCTGCGTTTGTTGCAGGTGTCGTTTATATCATATGTCGGTAGGTTACTTAGGGTGGGGTTGTCTATATTTATGATGTTACCATAGAAGTTTTGGGCTTGTTTGAGGATGAATTGTTTGATTGGGGGGATGTTCAGAGCTTTAATGATTTCCGCATTTCTGATGAACCATCTGGCTCTGACTATCATCCTTAATGTTTTGTTTTCCAGTGCGACTATTTTTTGTAGGTTAGTTTTCGCCGTAGCAGCCCAGATTGGACATGCATAAGTAAGTATTGGTCTTAGATATGCTAGGTAAATGAGGACTTTATTGTTTACTGAGAGACCTGAATTTCTGCAAATTAGCGGGTATTGGATTCTGAAAGCCAAATAAAATTTTTCTCTTGTTTTATTTATGTGCGTTTTGTAATTTAAGTTTTTATCTAGTGTTATT
Organism: Argiope bruennichi; assembly: GCF_947563725.1. NCBI lineage: Eukaryota > Metazoa > Arthropoda > Arachnida > Araneae > Araneidae > Argiope > Argiope bruennichi. Next base: position 25,036,919 of record NC_079154.1, on the reverse strand, counting down.
CCCAGGTATTTGACCTCGTTTTGTCAGCTGATTTCAGTGTTGTATATTTGGATTTTGGCCAGTTATTATTTTTCTTGCAGAATAAGATTGCCTCTGTTTTGTCCACGTTGAGTTTTATTTTCCAGCGGGTTAGCCAATTTTCGAGATTATTAATGTAATTTTGTAGGGGGATGATTGCTTGCTGAAGGTTTTTGCCTTGGGAGAGAATTGCAGTATCGTCTGCATAGAGACTTATCATGATTCTTTTTGTTGGGGTATGTCATTCAGATAGAGTAGGAATATGACAGGTGCCAGAATTCCGCCTAGGGGTACCCCGGCTCTGAGTTTTCTTTTTGTTGAGTCCGTCTGGTTAACTTGCACTGTGAAATATCGGTCCGTGAGGTAAGATTTAATTATGTCAACTATTGTTTTGGGGAAATTGTAAGCAATTAATTTATGTATTAGGCCTGGGATCTAAACTTTATCGAATGCTTTTGCTGTGTCCAAGAATATGGCTGCTGTTGGTTTTTTGTTTTTCCTGCCTTCATGAAGGAATTCTATCATGCGGAGTAATTGATGAGTGGTGGAGAGTTTCTCCGTGAAGCCAAATTGCTGTGGGATTGAGATGCCAAGTTCTTTACTGTGTGTTAGGTATCTTGTGAGGATTATTTTTTCAGTTAGTTTGCTGAGGGTTGGGAGTAGGGAAATTGGTCTGTAGTTGACTGGCAGGGAGGGGTCTTTTCCAGGTTTAAATATAGGGATAACTCTCGCTATTTTCCAGCATTTGGGGAAGTATCTGAGCTTTAGGATTTCGTTTACTAAGAGGGTTAGTTTGATAATGATATTGTCAGGTAGTTTTTTGAGCATCTTGTTGGTTATTGCATCGGGACCTGGGGCTTTGTTAATTTTTATTTTCTTGATGAATTGAACTATTTCCTATGGCATTACTTTGAGGTAGTTTGTGTCAAGGTTTTTGAGCTCGTATGCTGCTCTTGATCTCTCAACAATGCTTTCTGTGCTTGGATCACTAAGATTATTTGGGTTGAATTGCTCTTCCAGCTGGTTTGCAATTAGCTCGCTTTTTCAGCATCTATGTGTGCTAGACGTTTGGTGACTGGGTCAGTTAGTTGGGGGATGTTCGTTCTTTTCCGTTTGATTTTTTTGGTTGCTCTCCATAACGAGTTATCTTGGGGGTTGAGCATTTCGTTTTGATGGATGTATATGCTTCTATTGTATTCTAGGACCGCAAGGCGAAATTTTTCCTGGGCTTTGTTGTACTGAGATTTTGAGGCTGGGTCTCTATTTCTTTGCCAGATCTTTTTTGTTCTATTTCTTTCTGCTTTTAGGTCTCTTATGTTTGGAGGGAGGTATAATTTTTCATGGTGTTTGAGGGGTCTTGAGCTATTGTTGTATGCCAGGGTAATATTTTTTGTTAATTTGACTATTTCATTTTCCAGGGTTTCAGTATTTTCAATTTTTGGGATATTGAATGGGACGTTAGTGCTGAGAAATTTTTTGTAGTTTATCCAGTCTGTTGTGACATTATTTCTATTTATGATTAGGGGTGTGATATTGAAGTTGAATTTGATTATCACTGGGTTGTGATCTGAGGGGAGATCTGATATTGAAGCTATTTCATGGTTGTATGAAAAGTTTTTAGTGATAGCGAGGTCTATGGTGGTGGCCGAATTCGGGCCAAATCTAGTAGGTGTGGATGGGGCGATGATTTCTAGATTTTTGTCATATGCAAATTTTTGAAGGGTTTTTCCAGTGCTAGAGATTCTCTTAGAGGACCAGTTGGTGTGGTGTGCATTTGTGTCGTCACACATAATAACGCTGTCAGAGAGGTTTATTATTTTCTCCAGGTCTCTGGTGAAAATACTGTTTACACGGCAGGGAATGTAAATTGAAGCGATTGTTATTTGGGGTCGGTTTTGAGGCGTTATTTTGACTATTGTGGTTTCAATGCAGTTAAGGTTGGGGATGTAGATTTCTTCATGTTTGATGTTTCTTTTTACAAAAATTCCAGTTCCACCTCATAGGGGGTTTTGTGGGCCGTCCTGTCTGTAAAATAAATAATTCGGAAGATAGGGGGTGTAGCTGTTTTTTAGTTTTGTTTCCTGAAGGAGGATTAAGTCAGGTTCATTCTCGTCGACAAAAGTTCGGAGATCAAACATTTTATTTTTGAGTCCATTTGCATTCCAAAACATGATATTGAGGCCAGGGAACATAAAATTATACAGTGTTGGCTTCGCTGAATATGGGCATGAATTTGATTAATATTGATAGTTTATCTCTATGGTTGTTAGCATTTCTGAGTTGCCCAGCAATGCTGCTAATGTCACAACCGTTAAACAGTGCTCTGAATTCGTTAATCACATATTTAATGTTTTCAAGTTCGGATACGTTGTCCTTGGGGAAATAGACTCGAGCGTGGACATTATTTTCTGTATCTTCGGGGGTCATTTTTCCTGGCGGGGATAGTTCAGCTTGAAAAGGTTCATTATTCGCTATTTTTGCATATGAGATATTTGGGTTTACATAACTGTTTTTGGTAAGTGTTTTAGTAAATCTTTGGGGCTTGGGGAATTTTTCACACCCACGGTATGAAGCATAATGCTCTTTCCCACAATTTATACATACAGGTTTTTCTGGTGGCGTAGTGCATTGGTGTTTGTGGTGTTCACCACCGCCTTTTATACATCTTGGTTTCATGTGGCAGGATGCTGCACTATGGTGCCAATAGTTATAATTAAAGCATTGAATGCTACCTGTTTTCCTGACAAATTTTTCTATTTTTACTCTTAAGTAGAGTAGGGAATTTAGATTCCATATACTTTTGTTAATGTCGATATTGGGTAAAGTAACTTGGAAGAGAGGAAGTGGTTCTTTTGTTCTAAATCGGGTTAGTTGGGCTACTTTTTCAATTTTAAAATTGCAATCAATTTCCAGAGCTTCTTTGATTGTCTGGGTAGGGATATTGTTGGGGAGACCTCTTATAACAATTTTAATGGGGCGGCTAGATCTGGGTGTTATCACAAAGTAGTCGAGGTTATTTTCTTTTAGGAATTTTGTTAGTTTACGATTCTTATCATCACTATTAACGAAGATTTTTATATAAGGACCTCCAAGTTTGCTTTCAACTGGAAAACATTTGTCATTTATCAGTTTTAGATCATCAAGGGATTTTTCTGTTCGTTTAAGCATTATCGGGGGGGGGGGGCTGGGAGTTACTATTTTTGTTTCTTCTATTTCCTCATCTATTTCTAGGTTCTCAAGGTTTTGATAAGTGTTTTCACTTAAAACTGAATCGTTGTCATTATCCTGGGTTTTAGTGACAATTTTGGCAGTTAATCTTTTGGGTGGGAATCTGAACTCATCATTGTCTGAAATTTTGTTTTTTTGATCTACGTTGGATTTTAGGTTTTTATTTGCAGTTTTGAGATTTTTAACATTCTTAGAATTTACAGTTTCAGTTCTAGGTCTTTTAATTTTGATTAAGTTGGGCTGGTTTTGGGGGGTATGATGCATGCAATTAACTAGAGGACAAGTTCCAAAGTCACTCACCCTTTTTTGCAGGTCCTCCAGCTGCTGGTGTAGGGTCTTTTCCAACGTTGCGAGCCCTTTTAACTCTGGGTCCTCGGTGCCGGACGCCATCATGGCCTGCAGCTGTTGGATATTTTTCTTTTTGGCTTTGATGTCAGCGGGGCACTTCCTTAACTCATCACAAATGGAGTTGGCGTCGATGAAATGTTGAGCGGGTGGAGTGGTCTTGGCCAGTCTATCCGAGGAGGTTTGGAGACTGGGAGAAGTATCCATTAGCGGGAACTCAGCGTTCTTCTTCCTTAACTCATCACAAATGGAGTTGGCGTCGGTGAAATGTTGAGCGGGTGGAGTGGTCTTGGCCAGTCTATCCGAGGAGGTTTGGAGACTGGGAGAAGTATCCATTAGCGGGAACTCAGCGTTCTTCTTCCTTAACTCATTACAAATGGAGTTGGCGTCGGTGAAATGTTGAGCGGGTGGAGTGGTCTTGGCCAGTCTATCCGAGGAGGTTTGGAGACTGGGAGAAGTATCCATTAGCGGGAACTCAGCGTTCTTCTTTCTTAACTCATCACAAATGGAGTTGGCGTCGGTGAAATGTTGAGCGGGTGGAGTGGTCTTGGCCAGTCTATCCGAGGAGGTTTGGAGACTGGGAGAAGTATCCATTAGCGGGAACTCAGCGTTCTTCTTCCTTAACTCATCACAAATGGAGTTGGCGTCGGTGAAATGTTGAGCGGGTGGAGTGGTCTTGGCCAGTCTATCCGAGGAGGTTTGGAGACTGGGAGAAGTATCCATTAGCGGGAACTCAGCGTTCTTCTTCCTTAACTCATCACAAATGGAGTTGGCGTCGATGAAATGTTGAGCGGGTGGAGTGGTCTTGGCCAGTCTATCCGAGGAGGTTTGGAGACTGGGAGAAGTATCCATTAGCGGGAACTCAGCGTTCTTCTTCCTTAACTCATCACAAATGGAGTTGGCGTCGGTGAAATGTTGAGCGGGTGGAGTGGTCTTGGCCAGTCTATCCGAGGAGGTTTGGAGACTGGGAGAAGTATCCATTAGCGGGAACTCAGCGTTCTTCTTCCTTAACTCATCACAAATGGAGTTGGCGTCGGTGAAATGTTGAGCGGGTGGAGTGGTCTTGGCCAGTCTATCCGAGGAGGTTTGGAGACTGGGAGAAGTATCCATTAGCGGGAACTCAGCGTTCTTCTTTCTTAACTCATCACAAATGGAGTTGGCGTCGGTGAAATGTTGAGCGGGTGGAGTGGTCTTGGCCAGTCTATCCGAGGAGGTTTGGAGACTGGGAGAAGTATCCATTAGCGGGAACTCAGCGTTCTTCTTCCTTAACTCATCACAAATGGAGTTGGCGTCGGTGAAATGTTGAGCGGGTGGAGTGGTCTTGGCCAGTCTATCCGAGGAGGTTTGGAGACTGGGAGAAGTATCCATTAGCGGGAACTCAGCGTTCTTCTTCCTTAACTCATCACAAATGGAGTTGGCGTCGGTGAAATGTTGAGCGGGTGGAGTGGTCTTGGCCAGTCTATCCGAGGAGGTTTGGAGACTGGGAGAAGTATCCATTAGCGGGAACTCAGCGTTCTTCTTCCTTAACTCATCACAAATGGAGTTGGCGTCGGTGAAATGTTGAGCGGGTGGAGTGGTCTTGGCCAGTCTATCCGAGGAGGTTTGGAGACTGGGAGAAGTATCCATTAGCGGGAACTCAGCGTTCTTCTTCCTTAACTCATCACAAATGGAGTTGGCGTCGGTGAAATGTTGAGCGGGTGGAGTGGTCTTGGCCAGTCTATCCGAGGAGGTTTGGAGACTGGGAGAAGTATCCATTAGCGGGAACTCAGCGTTCTTCTTCCTTAACTCATCACAAATGGAGTTGGCGTCGGTGAAATGTTGAGCGGGTGGAGTGGTCTTGGCCAGTCTATCCGAGGAGGTTTGGAGACTGGGAGAAGTATCCATTAGCGGGAACTCAGCGTTCTTCTTCCTTAACTCATCACAAATGGAGTTGGCGTCGGTGAAATGTTGAGCGGGTGGAGTGGTCTTGGCCAGTCTATCCGAGGAGGTTTGGAGACTGGGAGAAGTATCCATTAGCGGGAACTCAGCGTTCTTCTTCCTTAACTCATCACAAATGGAGTTGGCGTCGGTGAAATGTTGAGCGGGTGGAGTGGTCTTGGCCAGTCTATCCGAGGAGGTTTGGAGACTGGGAGAAGTATCCATTAGCGGGAACTCAGCGTTCTTCTTCCTTAACTCATCACAAATGGAGTTGGCGTCGGTTGAAATGTTGAGCGGGTGGAGTGGTCTTGGCCAGTCTATCCGAGGAGGTTTGGAGACTGGGAGAAGTATCCATTAGCGGGAACTCAGCGTTCTTCTTTCTTAACTCATCACAAATGGAGTTGGCGTCGGTGAAATGTTGAGCGGGTGGAGTGGTCTTGGCCAGTCTATCCGAGGAGGTTTGGAGACTGGGAGAAGTATCCATTAGCGGGAACTCAGCGTTCTTCTTCCTTAACTCATCACAAATGGAGTTGGCGTCGGTGAAATGTTGAGCGGGTGGAGTGGTCTTGGCCAGTCTATCCGAGGAGGTTTGGAGACTGGGAGAAGTATCCATTAGCGGGAACTCAGCGTTCTTCTTCCTTAACTCATCACAAATGGAGTTGGCGTCGGTGAAATGTTGAGCGGGTGGAGTGGTCTTGGCCAGTCTATCCGAGGAGGTTTGGAGACTGGGAGAAGTATCCATTAGCGGTAACTCAGCGTTCTTCTTCCTTAACTCATCACAAATGGAGTTGGCGTCGGTGAAATGTTGAGCGGGTGGAGTGGTCTTGGCCAGTCTATCCGAGGAGGTTTGGAGACTGGGAGAAGTATCCATTAGCGGGAACTCAGCGTTCTTCTTCCTTAACTCATCACAAATGGAGTTGGCGTCGGTGAAATGTTGAGCGGGTGGAGTGGTCTTGGCCAGTCTATCCGAGGAGGTTTGGAGACTGGGAGAAGTATCCATTAGCGGGAACTCAGCGTTCTTCTTCCTTAACTCATCACAAATGGAGTTGGCGTCGGTGAAATGTTGAGCGGGTGGAGTGGTCTTGGCCAGTCTATCCGAGGAGGTTTGGAGACTGGGAGAAGTATCCATTAGCGGGAACTCAGCGTTCTTCTTCCTTAACTCATCACAAATGGAGTTGGCGTCGGTGAAATGTTGAGCGGGTGGAGTGGTCTTGGCCAGTCTATCCGAGGAGGTTTGGAGACTAGGAGAAGTATCCATTAGCGGGAACTCAGAGTTCTTCTTCCTTAACTCATCACAAATGGAGTTGGCGTCGGTGAAATGTTGAGCGGGTGGAGTGGTCTTGGCCAGTCTATCCGAGGAGGTTTGGAGACTGGGAGAAGTATCCATTAGCGGGAACTCAGCGTTCTTCTTCCTTAACTCATCACAAATGGAGTTGGCGTCGGTGAAATGTTGAGCGGGTGGAGTGGTCTTGGCCAGTCTATCCGAGGAGGTTTGGAGACTGGGAGAAGTATCCATTAGCGGGAACTCAGCGTTCTTCTTCCTTAACTCATCACAAATGGAGTTGGCGTCGGTGAAATGTTGAGCGGGTGGAGTGGTCTTGGCCAGTCTATCCGAGGAGGTTTGGAGACTGGGAGAAGTATCCATTAGCGGGAACTCAGCGTTCTTCTTCCTTAACTCATCACAAATGGAGTTGGCGTCGGTGAAATGTTGAGCGGGTGGAGTGGTCTTGGCCAGTCTATCCGAGGAGGTTTGGAGACTAGGAGAAGTATCCATTAGCGGGAACTCAGCGTTCTTCTTCCTTAACTCATCACAAATGGAGTTGGCGTCGGTGAAATGTTGAGCGGGTGGAGTGGTCTTGGCCAGTCTATCCGAGGAGGTTTGGAGACTGGGAGAAGTATCCATTAGCGGGAACTCAGCGTTCTTCTTCCTTAACTCATCACAAATGGAGTTGGCGTCGGTGAAATGTTGAGCGGGTGGAGTGGTCTTGGCCAGTCTATCCGAGGAGGTTTGGAGACTGGGAGAAGTATCCATTAGCGGGAACTCAGCGTTCTTCTTCCTTAACTCATCACAAATGGAGTTGGCGTCGGTGAAATGTTGAGCGGGTGGAGTGGTCTTGGCCAGATAATCCGAGGAGGTTTGGAGACTGGGAGAAGCATCCATTAGCGGGAACTCAGCGTTCTCGATTTTCATCATTCTCCGCCCTTCCAACACTGATCCTGACAAGGACGAGTCGGGCAGCTTGCGCGTAGCGGGATGCTCAGGGGGTGGCAGTACGAACGGAGCTCAGGCGAAACACGTCTTCACTCAGCGAGCGCTAGAACCGGACACAACTTCCACGTATTTTTCAACTTCTCCACGACTTCCAGGACAGTATGGAATGATTTGAGCCTGGTAGTATCTAGAAAGTTTGGCCTATTCTTTTTAATGATATTACTTTCAGTTACGATTGGCATCCACGTACATTTTACGCATGTTTGTCACGATTCATTGCAGCTTGAGACTGCCGTCCTTTTATAGTTCCCGGGAAACGGTCCGAGAACCTTCTGGGCCAATCAGGAGTATCTCAGTTCCTATTGGACGGATCGTTAAAATTCTCAAAGTTTCCAGCATTATCTGTTTTGTCGCCAAAGTCACCAAATTCGTCGCCAAGTAGCCAAATGGTCGCCAAGCTCTGGGATCATTGGCTCGGTACCCGAGCAGCATCCACTACGGATGATTGTAAATCGGTCTTTCCCGTGATAGAACTAACCGTGCTGGAAAGCAACATTACAAGTTTTAACAATATTTTTTATATTAATCAGTGAGAGTGACTTCCTGAAATGTTCACCCATAGTCTCCAATAACGGTCTTACTTCCCAACTTCCAAACCTCCAAAAACCCCAACCCCCCTCAGATTTTCTATTATTTTTAATAACATAATACATATACAGAACACATAAGCAGGAAAAATAGATAACTTAATGAAACTGGATACTGTGTTGTTGTGGTGACTTATGGCACTTTACAAGCCCATCGACAGTTATCTGTCAGCGATTTTAAGCCGAATGAGCGTCTCTTGTTTGTTCAGTAGCGCCATCTAGAGCCAAGAGTACGACTTAGCTACTTCATGCGTCACATTCGCTTGCACAACCCCTTTTTACAGGGGGACACAATCACACACCTCACAGAGAGAGCACAGAAGAGGAACAGCCATGTCCGAACAGGAACACCCAAATCACGGGGAGGACGCGCTACCCCTATACCAGGATGCCGGCTGAAATTGATACTATTTATATTTTTCAAAGATTATCATAGTTTATCAGAAGCTCAAATTAGATTTTTCTTGGAAAATATGGAATTTAACACAATAATTTTATACAACTAAGAATGATTATTAAAATATATTTAACGTCGTATTTAGAAACTGAACGAAAAAAAAATCATCGCTCTCTTCTTTTTTTCACTCAAAAAAGATAAGAACGTCGCGTTATATTTCTCTTTACTGGTAACAAATTCTCACATCGATACAATATCGATTTGAAAATTTTTGTTGAATGCTATCGATTTGAAGCTGAAATGAAGTATCGCATAGAGAGGAATCAAGGAAGCGTCAGGGATTGCATCGATTTGCATTGAAAAATGATCTCGATTGCTGTGATCATCATTTGTACATATTCATCATTTTTTTTTTTTTCATTTTATTGATAAAGCTGAAAAACTTGCTAAACAATAAATTCATCCTATTCATCATTTTTGACAATCAATATGTTCTATCATGGCTATATTTCTCCGATTTCGATATTCATCTATATGAATTTATTGTTACAATTTAATGCCGATACAAAACTTTTTAAAATGATAGAGTTTTTAGGCTGCTATATTCTCTATAAATATAAGAGATAAAAAAAATTCGGCTAATAGGCTCTAAAGGGCAGAATGTTGGATCTATAAATCCAATTTAGAACGTAGTTACTTCTTAGGTAGCAGATGTTTATGAGAGGATTTTCAAAATTTTTTCTTAAAATATGTCACTTTTATCTATTTTGTAATGGAGATATATCGACATTTAACTTATTCTTTAATGTATATGCATTTATTTATGTAAACATAATTTAATAGTGCGTGACCGAAAAGATGGAACTTTGGAATTTTAACTTCTTATTATTCTTCTGGAAGGCATAATTTGTAAAGAGAAAAAGTAGTAAGAAAGGCGTTAGTTCACATCGCGATACAAGAGGAAAAAAGAGACTAAAATTTTTCTCTTCAATGATTTTACTATGAGATTTTGATAGGGCTTTCTTTTACACGAGTCGACTTAGGAAATCTCAGGTACTTTAAAAGAATGATGTAAGCATTAGGAATTTTTATCCCATCATTCGGAGAGTGAGAATATGTTGAAATCATCAGTTTTTTAAAGCTTGTGTAATAATTAAATAAAAAGTGGAAATTGAATCAGGAAATAAGAAAACATTTTATATTCTAATATGGGCTAAATTAAAAATAAAAAAAATTAATTAGAATTAATTTCCAAAGCTTTATCTTAATTTAGCCCATAGTAAAATATTCTCTTATTTCCTGATCTCATTCCACTTAATAATTCAACTGAAGCTGTGTAAAAATTACTGCGCAATCATTCTACGTATCAAGTGAAAATGATACCTCCGTTGCCCTTCTCAAGGTCAACACATGTATTCAATTGACACGTGGCCGGAAATCCCAAGTTATATAAGTCTAGTGATCATTTGTTTCGCTCCCTTCTTTACTTCTGCATTTGTGCCGCGCTGCGCCTTCTTGTAAATAAACCATGCTTGTCTCCAGATAGAGAGTAAAATAAAAATAAAATTAAAAATACAACACCTTATCTATGTTTTCAAACCTGCCTTCTGCTGCAAACAAAATAATGTTACATATATATATATATATATATATACTACAATCATAAACACTTTTACAGTTTTATCATGCTAACTGTAATGTCAGTATGCTTTCCCCTAAAAGTTGAACATATCGTCCCAAAAAACAAAATCAAAAGAAGAAAAGAAAAAATGGCTTAATGAGTTCCTGTTATTCAAAATTGCCTGTCTTTAGTTTTAAAAAAAATGTGCAAATGTGTGTATACGCTGTCAACATATTGATATACGTGATTTTTCCTGTTGCAACGATGGCATTTAAAAACAAAAGCACATTTAAATCAGTCTTCTTGTTCTTTCTGTATGATTATTTTCAGTAGTATAGGACGGTATCTCTAACTCTGCTATTTTTTTGCGAAGTCCTTTGAGTCTCGTAAAAAAGAATTCCAATTAAATCTTGCAAATAAATTAAAATTAAAATTACATCGTTCAATATGACGCAGTTACTTAATTTGTTGTAACGTGGATGAGTTTTGCCTGTTTTTTACTGCATGACTTTTTATTGTTGTTGTTTTTTTGAAATTAAAAACTGAAATTATCAAGAAAGAAAAGTTTAAAGTAAAATAAATATTTACATTAACGCAATTTGATGTACCTGGTTCTCATCAAGATTAAAATCCTTTCTAATATGCTGTTGTTGTTTGTTTTTTTATTTTGTTATGAAATTTTTCCACATACTAAATTCTTTTATCATCTGCTTTTAATTAAAATGAGAATATCAGTTGAATCAGACGACTTTTCAAAAATACTGATAGATAATTTTTTCTATAAATTATCAACATTTGTTATATCAGTACTAAGAATTTTGTTTACAATAAAGAGGAAGTGTAAGGTTATTCTCGTTTGAGCGATCAACTTAAACTTAGTTTGAAGCATGATTAAATCAAAGAGACCACCTTTAATACTTGACAAAAGACATATCAAAATTAAAGGAAAATTTAAACCAGTGGTCTCCCCGAAATTTTCTCGCGTACGCTCTAATAAAGGTGTTGTGTCAGAGAACGCCTTCCATGACACTGGCGTACAATAATTATGAAATATTAACGTTTGGCTTGAATTTAGCATTTTTACTAAATTTACCATGTGATCTTTGGCGATTTTTTTCGGAGGGAAGGGTGATTAATTCATGGCATGCGGTTAATAATATCCGGAAATGAATTTATATTTTAGACGAGTTTTTTTTCTATCGATTAAAACAAAAAATTTACACTTGCAGTTACAAAATTACTTACCAAATTTCATAGATTTAAGTCATTTCGTTTTTGAGCTATCGCGTTTACATGTTCCTGAAAGTACAAACCGACAGATGATCAACCCTTTGGCGGCTCGAAATTTGATAGATGTCTAGTTGTTAAATCTATGTATTAAAATTTATCTATCTGCTCGCTTCTTTTTGTAGTTTATCTTGTTAACTTATGTTCGGAAAGCCAGACTTACAGACTTCCTCTGAACGCATTTTACTCAAAATTTGTTAGAAATTTTCAAATTTGGTGTAAAGACATCAAATTTCATCTTTCTAGCTCAATGTGTTTTTGAAGTAACTTTGTCACATACAGACAGATGGACTTTTTTTCAAAAATGTGTTTTTCTAACTTAGGGACTTCTAGAACGTCAAGACTCGTCAATATCTCGAGCTCGAATTTCTTTGACGATTATACTACTTTGTCTATACTTCATATACGAGAAAGTAAAAATAGTAGTAGAACAATTAAAAGTGCAAAAAAAAATGTTATTAATTTGTAATGCATCGAAAATTTAATTAATTTTTGAACTTTTGGAAAGTTGACACAATAATTTTTTTCATGTTTCACATAATAAAAATTTGTGTAAAATATGGTTGAATTCCATCCAGTTGTGGATTATACATATATAGGGTGTTCATTAATTATTGTCGGGGTTTCCGTACCTCATAACTTTCGAATAAAAAATATTACGCAAAAACCGATTACGTATTCGTAAATTACAACTCACAGAATTTTATTAATGATATTAAAGTGTAAAGCTTGCACAATTTGAACTTTGTAGGCATTCAGCGGAAGGCGCTTATGTATTCGTAAATTCGCTGAACAAATTTTGACTTTTGATAATCGTGCGGTTCTCCGAGCCCCATATTCTACAGTTATGTTTATTCACTTTTTCTGACACATGAAAAGTGGATTCGTCACTGAAGAACCATTTCCGAAAGTAATTTTCATCATCCTCAATTCGAGTCAAAATTTGTTCAGCGAATTTACGAATACATAATCGCCTTCAGCTGAATGCCTACAAAGTACAAATTGTGCAAGCTTTACACTTTAATATCATTAATAAAATTCTTTGAGTTGTAATTTACGAATACGTAATCGGTTTTTGCGTAATATTTTTTATTCGAAAGTTATGAGGTACGGAAACCCCGACAATAATTAATGAACACTCTGTATAATTACAATGTTTTTAAAATTTATTTTCAGACACAACATCTACAGCGCTTATACAAGTATATAAATACTGATACAAAGCAAAATAGGCAGACTGTTGTCTGCTTAATCGAAGTAAGCCTTTTAAAAATATCTCATTTATTTTATACCATCCCTTTAATTTTACATAGCCTTCGAATTCCTTCTGACGAATCTGCTGTTAAAATAATAATTTCTAAAAGTTATTGACATTCTTACGTCTAATAAACTATTTTATTCTGCATAAAATCTACAAAACATGGTAATAACTTCGCAAATAATGATTTACTTAATAATTAATTAGTAAAAAAATGTAGAAAAAGCTGAAAGTATTACATATATATTTCATCTATTTCGTAAAAGCGAACGCCATGAAATAAAAAGAAAGCTGTTCATCTATCATAAAAGAATTCCAAAATACATATTTTCAAGTCGTTTGTCTAAATATTTTGGAATCATGTCTGACTTTTGGGAGAAATTAAAAACGAAGTACATGGCATCGATTTCGTTCTGTTAAAACCATATCCATCGTAAATCATCTTCTCCATTATTCTCTCCCGACCCTCGTCTTTCCCCCCCCCCCTTCCCCAACAAATATTAATTGCTTCTCGCGCAAGTGGTGCAAGTACATCGAAATATTTTCTAATATTGTTCAGCGTAATATTTATTCATGATAAAATATATTTATCCCAACGCATGAAAAGTTATAGTATTATTTTTTCCCTTCTATTTGAAATTCAAAATGTTTTTAATTAAGTTGTAAAATATTAGATGTGAAAAATAAAGATAAAAATTGCATTAAGATTCAAATTTTTTTGTATTTTGCAGAGGATCCTGAAAGGATGATTACAAACTTCATGAATAGTTGCATTCGATAGTCTTAATCCTTTAACATGGCTATTTCTGGGGAAGGAATGGTATGAAAATTCAAATCTATACTTATATAAAGCTCAATGTGTATGTGTTGGCGCTCTACAGGCCAGACCGTTTGACCTATAGCTACCAAATATGGTACATGTATACCTTGGAGGTTGGGAATGTGCACCTGGGGTCCCTTTTTTTTTCTTTGGATTTTTAACTAGAATTTTATTTATTAATTATAATCTAACTTTTCCGCCAAAAAACTCTTTTCATTTTCCCCACCGCCAAATGAGTTAGGCTTCAGTTTTTTTCCCCACACTAATGAGGCTAGGCTTAACATTTTTCGGCGGATTATTTCAAACGATTCTGTTTATTTTATGAATGTTTGATGCATTTAAAATTAAACATTGTTAATTAATCGATCTTTCAGATTCATTCTGAAGTACTTTTGAATTAAAATAACACAGAATAAAGGAAATTAAAAATGTCTAATCTCCATAGCGTTACCCCAACTGGAGTAGAGAAAATTCACGCATTTGCGTTACCGTAATTGGCGTTGAAAATTAAAGTAGGCGCATTGTGTTCTGATTGTTAATAACTATTATCAACGGATGCGGACTTGATTTAAATTATTTTTAGGTTAGTTGCATGCTTTTGTAATTAAATTGTATTTATGTTAGTTATATATTTTTTGTATATGCTTATAATTTTAAGTACATCGTTTTTTAAGTAGTTTTTTTAACCTGTTTTCAACCGATTATTAAACGATTCGTTTTATTTTCTTAGTGTTTGATGCGTTTAAAATGAAACATTGTTAAATAATCGATCTGCTCATGATGAATCTTAGAAAATTTTGTTGACAAATTCTTGAGATATTACATAAATTAAGAAAGATATTCTTTAGTGCCCATAAAGTTTCAACGCTCAGTGACTTTGTTTTCAGTAATCATATTATAAAATAAATGCTTTGTTTCAGTAAATAATATTGTTAGATTAATTTCAGATTAATCCTTTCCATTTTAATTTAAAGTATAAATTCTACGAGAGGTAACAGAAAATTAGAGAGATACATATTACGTTATGACTGAAGGCCTTTATAATATTATGAGTGAATTATATGACAATCAAATTTTTAAAATATTTTGATAAAGAAGCTATTAAAGTAGGAATTGCATAAAGTATTTAACTATTAAAATTTTAACGAACATTAAGACTGGCGAACCGGCTGGTCACCAAACGCGACTAGTATTTAATAAACTTGGAAGTGCTATTAGTAATACAAATATATACATAGAAGAGATAAGTTAATTTAATTGAAGAATGAAAATGAGACGAAAAAAATTTCCTTTGCCTCGGCGAGTTGGAAGGCAAAGTTAGATTCCTTTACATCTAAGCTACTATCTGGCAACATAAATTATTAATGTTAGAAACAGTAAAAATTAGGGCGTGAAAATCACTTTTCAACTCCCAACTTCTAAGACATTGCAGTTATCGACAAACTTTAAATATAAACGTTGTTCGTCTTAATGAGACGCTAATTTGGCTAATTGGATTTTTTTCCTATCTTCCATATGACGAAAGTTATAGCGAAATGAAAATTTCCAACCCCCACCATTTCCACCCCCTTTGAGCTAGATGAGCCATTTACGAAAACGTTCGAAATGTTTACATTTCCAACGACATATTCCAAGCCGGTTAAAATCCAAACATAATTACTCTAGTTATCCTGTTCATAAGATAACATGAGGGAAGCATAATAGGCATAGATATAAACTTTTGAATGAAGAGTGGTTCTGGGTCTAGGAACCATGATCGGTGAAGAACTGTAGAAATTTTCCCGAAGTCTTGTCATGAGAACCATTGCAATGGGTAGTCTTTCTATAAGAATCTACCTAAAAAATATTGGAAGAGTTTTAAATATTTATTTAATAAAATCCATTGGCCATTTTATTCTCACAAAGTCATGTTCATGCGGTAGGATAGCAATTCATCAGAGGTTAGTTATAGAGAAATCTTTTGGATCATCTTATATTCTTTGGATGTTTTCGCCATATGGCCTGAGTTGATAAAGGGGTAGAGTGTAATCTTTGCTCCTTTAAATTTAAGTTTAATCTCTGTATATGGTTTTTAAAATTTAAGATGCTTATCAAGTGTTATACCGAAGTCAATGGTTTCATTATTCTATGGGATAATTTTTAAGAACAGTTTTCGAGGAGGATTTACGAACTTAAAAGTAATTTATACGTAAAGTGAAAAGTTATTTTTGGCATTCGAATATCCAGTTGTAATTGAAAAACGGCAAGGAAGTGCTATAGAAAACAGTGAATTAAGTAAAAGAAACGGATATAAAGATAAAATGTTAAATTCAATAGAATACATATTTAAAACATCACAATAACTCGATTACATTAATAACAACGTACAATGATCATATCCGTCTGACGGAAAGTGCTTTGAACCCTTTCTTTAAGTACTTCAAAGGTTTGTAATTGCCAAAAAGTTCTGCTCGCCACTATTACATCTTTATGTTTCTCATAAATTTTACTGATTTTGCACATGCAGCTGAATATTTCTCCAATTATGAAGGATTCTTTGATTATCCTTTTATTGTACATTTTTGATGCATCTCTTTCCTTTTCTTCTTTTTTAATTCACTGAAAAATAATCATCTGAGGAGTTTCCCACATTTCATACTCTCTATCTTACACACGACTTCAAAGCTTAATTGTTTCTGTAAACGTTACTTTTAAAGCTTTTTTTTAATCGCCTCTAAGATTCTGAAGTTCACTTAAAATATGTAAATAACTTTTAGAGGGTTTAATTATTAATAAGATGAATCCTATATTTATTTAATAATAAAATAGATTTTTTTTTATTAAGTACTAGCTGGTATCGTTTGAAATTTAAAATAGCAGTCTTGTTTAATTAGGAATGATAGAAATAATGATATTTGTTTTTTTATCGACAATGAATACATTCATTGAAATTGAATGATATAAAAAGGCGAAGTACAAATAAAATTTATTCTATTTATTTGACTTTATTATTCAAGTACTTTAGGGAAGATTATATATATATATATATATATATATATATATATATATATAGTTTTGTTTTCCCATCTTCAGCAAAAACAAATTAATTTCTTGACTGGCCATGTGAAAAACATGGATTTTCTAGGTTCAATCCACACACTTGAAGTGATTGATAATGCCCCTTGTTGATGGTCATCGAGAATACAAGTCGAATGGCGAACTGCAGTTATTTGAAATCAAAAGGTATGTCGGTGGGAATAATGGGAAGGCGTGGAATGTGCACATCTTCTCCAATCGACCTTCCCTTAAGAATAGTTGCCTCGCTTCTTGCCGCATATTGATCCTTTGATTCTGATGCGAGTGATTAAGTAGCATATTAACGTTGTCTTTCGATTCTTGCCGCATGTTGATCTTGAGATTCTGAGGCACGTGAATTTGCACTTCGTAAACGATCTGCTTTATTCCTCGCTTGTTCTTCCTCGTTTGTTTGAGAAGGTCGAAGTGGCTTATTTCTACCTTCTGCAATGGTAGATCTATCAAGTGACGAACGTTTGGGGACATATTTTTTGTTGAAGAAATCAACACGATATATGTTTGTATAATCGAAATATTGTTTGTCGATTCACTGAATAAATAGAAAAATTATTGTTTGCACTGGAAAATTTCCACTATATATAACTTAACTTGATCGACATTGATAATAATAATTATATTTTGTATGTGTGAGATAAACTCTGAATAATATATGCTGTTTGCCGCAGATAAAATATTGTGCACGCTGAATGACAACATCCTGTATAGATGACTATTCATTTATGAGAAGAAAAAAATTATTGCTTACTCTAAATATTTTCGGTTTCATTTCACTCACATTGATGGGTATCGATGATAATAATTTTATTTTGTTTGATATATATCAGATTAACTTCGAATGGCATGTGCCGTTTGCCGTTTACTGTTTGTGTTTTGTCAATTTTAAAATCTAACTTTCGCGCAAGTGCAAGCAATAAGTTGACAAAGTTTCATTGCAATCGGTTAAACGGTACGGCAGCGCATAAGGTACGAACATCATTTTTATATATTGGACTAGGTGGTTTTGCCCTCTAATCGCTCCCGAACCCCGATGTTGTTCGTTACTGTACGCGATGATCGTCAGTTCCGGTTAATAAGTTTTTAAACTCCACTTCCGATTTGTTCAATGTTGGAAATTTAATCTTTCTATAATGAGAACATATATTTTCTGATTAACGTACTTCCGATTCCAAACTCAAAGCCCCACAATGACAACATTATTTGCACATATCTTGTGGCTATTGGCGATAGCGAGGACCGAACTCGGAATGTTTGAATTCGTAGCTGAGTAACATGACCACAAGACAAAAGTAATTACTCATGTCTCGTAGCTGTTATCTGGCTTATAAAGTTTCACCACAACCTCTAATATCTAAATATTTAATCATTTTCTGTTCACATTTTGTCGCCAACCTAGCAGCTTCACGATTAGCTTTTTTTTTTCTTCCCAAATTGCCAGATTCTTGCTCTGTCTTTATTCTTATTTTTTTCTTCATTTGATATCATTGGACACTCTTTACTATTTAAAAAAACAAAGGCAGGGTTAACACATGTACTGCTTAGATATTCAGACGATTGCCGGCCGTGAAACGAAAAATTTCCGCTACTCGAAAAAGATAAACAAATCGGAAGGCTACTCATTAGTGTTGCCACAAAAGGTGTGTCTAAAAGTGGAATTAACTAATAATATTATTTTAAACTCATTTACTGTTAATTTTGTATTAATTAAAGCTTCAATTTTCCTTTTTTATCACCATATCATCATCAAGTGAAATATAAATACTTATTATGACGCAATAATAATTTTCATTAAATATTTCTAACAATACTGGCAAAACAAACTTCAAATGTCATGGGTCAGGTGATTCACTCTCAAGCAATCAAAAAGCGAATAATACACAATGTTTACATTAATATATATATATATATATATATATATATATATATATATATATATATATATATATATATATATATATATATATAATGGAAGGTAGATTGGGGATATTTTTGTCTTAATAATAATTTGTAATGATTACTCATGAAAGTGACATGATTAAATAACATCCATTCTCAATTCAATTCAACGCCAATTTGAACGTTCTAATTTAAAGCATAACCTCCTAAATATGCCATGTAAGCGATCTTTTAAAAAGGCCTAGAATAATTTTGATTGGATTTTAATCCTGGATTTGTTGAATGGAGAATAAAAATCTTTGATGAGTTCGTAGATGAGTCCTCTAGATCAAAAGAAAGATGGAAATGGTGGGGGTGAAATGCTCATTTCCCATAATTTCTTTACGATTGAAAATAGAAAAATAAATCAATTTCTTAAAGGTTCGAGATTGAAAATCAATTCTCAATCCACTATCTTCAACTATTTTTAATACGATGTGTTCCAAATTTAAATAAAGAAAGAAATGCTTCCCTTTCATTCTTTTCTTAATAATGAATGTGGCCTTTTATAAATGAACGTGGCCTAAAATTTAATAACTTGAAGAAAATTACTTAAATAAAAATAAAGGAGCAGAAGTATTTACTGGCAACATTAAATAAAAATGGCCTTCTTTAGAAAACGACAGAAATTGCATGTGCTATAGTTCTTTTGAATGTATTTGATTATAATTATTTATTTAATTACATGTGGCAGTATAGATTATGTTAAATATTTATTTTGCAATAAATGCTGAATTATGCGATATTATATTAAATATTTATTTTGCAATAAATGCTGAATTATGTTGTATTATGTTAAATATTTATTTTGCAATAAATGATGAATTAGGCGATATTATGTTAAATATTTATTTTGCAATAAATGCTGAATTATGCGATATTATATTAAATATTTATTTTGCAATAAATGCTGAATTATGCGATATTATGTTAAATATTTATTTTGCAATAAATGCTGAATTATGTGATATTATGTTAAATTATTTTGCAATAAATGTTGAATTATGCAATATTTTGCTAAATTATTTTGCAATAAATGCTGAATTATGCGATATCCTTATCTATGGTCGCTTCAATATGCATTTTTTTTGTTGTTGTTTTCGTTTAAGGATCGAAAGAATTAATAAATATTAATTCAGTTGATAAGGTATCTGCATTTGTCTTCCAGATTTACAGAAAGAAGTTTTATTTATGATATTTCAAAAACACATTAGGTTTATAGCTTAAAATAAAATTAATACAATTAAAAATGATTTTAAAATCCAGCCTTATTTTATTTTATTAATTTATTTTATTTTTTGATAATTGAACAACTCGTGATTATAAGATCAGCATTTTTATTGTAATAATCTTTGAGCCAAATCCAACAAGGGATTAACCCTCTGTCGGTCTGTACTTTCAGAAACAAATAAACGCGACAATTCAGAAATGCAGTGACTTAAATATATCAACTTTGGTGTGAGATTTTGTGATTACAAGTGCAGTTTTGTGACAAATTTTCGTTTTAATCTGTTGAGAAATGCGCATCTAAAACACAAAATCGATTTTCTGATGCTATTAACCGCAAGCCATGATCGCCAAGGATGGCATGATATATTCAGTAAAAATGTTAAATTCTCTTCAAAAATTCTCGCCAAAAGTTAATATTTCGTGACTATTGTACACCAGTGCCATGTAAGACGTACAAGTATATTAGAGAATATGCGAGAAAGTTTTGGTGAGACCTTACCCACTGGTTTCAAATTTTTTTTTTCAAGTATTTTGTTGGCATTACTTTATGAACACATTCCATTAGCAAATTCAAACTGATTTTCTTTAATTTAATATCAAAAGTTGCATTCACGATGAAAAAATCTTAGTGTGAAGTCAGTCAAAAATATTAAAAATAAAAATAATCTTGCTGTTTCCATTTTACAATTATGTGATTATGATAAAATCGAATGGAATTCCATTGAAAATTAATTAAATCTATCAACACTCAAAGTTACAAAAATGTACTCATTTTCAAGAAATGTATATTCTATGGTATCAAAAAAATTATCAGTGTTTGCATGTATGTCCCTTTGCAGAAGAGTTCATTTTTTTACACAAAGAACGAACGTTTATTATTTCTTAGAATTTTCTAAAATGATAAAATTATTCTTAGAATTTTCTAAGATACTTTTTTTCCGTTAAGTAAAAAAGAAAATAGTAAAATATTATATTCTTAGAAGCAATAATTTTTTTTTCTTCCTTTCATTTTTTAAGCTTTAAATATTCCATTATTTTGATATAACAATTTCTGAATTTTTAAGGCTTTTAAAACTTTTTCGTATCACAAGTTCCATGAATCAAAATAGCTATTTTAATAGTAATGAGTTTGTATTCTAAGAAATATGTACTTTCTGACATTTATGTGTCTTCTCCCTCCCTAAGTCGATGTTGTTAAACGAAAAATCATTAAATTTCTCTTACTTTTAGATATTTAAAATAAAAAATAAAAAATAATTTTAAAAATTGCGCTTTTATAAGTGTGCTAAAAAATAGAAAATTATTATTTTGATTAAAAATATGAAGGTCAAAATAAAATTGCAGTATATGAAACGACGACAGAAATATTTTAATTAAACTAAAATTCTAATCCCATTTATAATATATTTTAAAATTTAAAAATATTTGAGAATTTTCCATTTTTTTATGGCGTTTCTTATGGCTCAGTTTTCCTGAAAAATGAGTTTCATATTTTACAAAAATTCTACAATTTAATGTTCTACGAATGTTCTCTTCGCTTTTATTATTATTTTTTAATTCTCATTCTATAATATATTTCATAACTCATGTTTGCTAGCTGTCTTTGGTGACCAGCCTGTTTTCCAAAATTGTTTCGCAGCTTAAAAATTGTAATGGAATATTTTGTGTAGTTATATCTTAATGACCTCTTCGGCGAAGTATTTTTTTTAACTAAAAATTCTGATAATACAGATAATCCTCATTATTTTAGAAGTCTTAACCGTTTTGTGCATTGACCTATGGTTTTCCTTTATTTTCTCTTTATATCTTTATGCACGGAATAACAACACAGGAAATATCAGCAGTATTCAAAAAATGGGCCTGGAAAAATTAAAAATTTTGCGCCATTGCGAGATTTTTAAGTTAAATTTTAATTACATTAATATACAAAATTTCAAAAAATTAATCAAAGCACTATTAATACTCTTATACTAAAACGTATTCAGTATTGAAAAAAATGAGAAGGGTCTTTTTATCTTGATCATCAACAATGGGGAAAAAAGCCATTATGAAATATTAATAGCAACAACGATAAAGATTTTGGAATTACTTCAACAATGAAATATATTATTACAAAATACATTTAAAATATTTTATCAAAATTAATTAAAAATAGAAAAAAATTATACTACAAAAGATTGATATAACAGAAAAAAATATTCTTTTTTAAATTTTAAAATAATGTAAAACCCATTTTTGTAAAGCAATATTTTTGAAGAAATCAAAATTTCGCTGAATTTTTCATTAATTGAAATTGTACTTAACATTTCTAGAAAATTCCTCCCTAGTGCACATTCTTATTCTCCAAAGTACATTTGTGCCGAGTTTGATAGCTTTCGGTCAAGCAGTCTATCTTGTAAATCGCCAACACACATATTCATCTTTATTATTAGTGGAGATATATAGCCTGACCCTAATATTAAATTTTTTACTCAAATTCATTACTAGATGGCGCTACTCATGAGAAATCAAAATCCGATTATTATTAATTGCATACCTGGTAATTTTTCTCTCAAAAAATGAGAAATAATCCTTAACAGAAGATCTCGATATTATACAAAATTTCAGAATTATATTAGAAAGTGAAAGAAATGTTGATTCTAAAATTCTTTCTATATAAATCAAGAAATTAAATTTCCAAAATAAAATGGATAATTGAAATTATACGAGAATTTGGTTAATTGTTTTTTTTAAATTTATGATATACTATGATATACTTGCACAGATTACGAGAAAAAAAAATCTCGTACTATAAATCGCTTATGTGATAGAATGAAAGGTCGAAAAGAGATTTGTAGACATTGGTAAAGCACGCAGTCTTTCGTTTTATCAGTGACAGCTTCGCTATTTGTTAAATATCGTCATGAAAGTTTTACTTTTCGTATTTGATTTTTTTCCAATTCTGTCATCAAAGTATGTTTCTCGCAAGATTTATAGTCTGTAATATAAAAGCAATGCAATCTTTTTAAGACTTTTGAAGAATATAAAAATGATTGTAATTCTGCGTTTGGCTAATACTTACTAAAATTTGAAAAATAATTTAAGTTAATAGGTTAAGAAAAATATATATTAAGATGTTTCGAATAAATTTAAATTCTTAGCTAAATTTGTTGACTTTCTTCGTATTAGAAAATACGAAGTATGATATTCGTATTAGAAAATATCATTTATTCGATAGTATTCATTTCATTTTATAATACCTAATTCTAATGATCCAAATGAACTAAATTCATTTGCAATAAAAACTTCGAAAGGCAATTCAATAGATTTCAGATATTCAATCGAAGAATAACTTCAAAAGGGATATTTTTAAATATAATTTTTGCTAAATACTATAGAAAATTTAAAAAATAAACAAAAATCGTGTGTCTAGTTCAAACATAAGATAAATTCTTAGGCTTGATTCTATCTTTAATTTAAATTAAAAATTTGACCTTAATTATATAACAGCAACAGGTGTAAGTTCCCAATAACTAACACAATGAAAAGTAAGTTATAAAGTATATCTAAAAATATTTATAAAAATATTTTCAATTTAGAGAAAAAAAATATAAAAATAATCAAAATCACTGAAACGCTTATTTTTTTAAAAAATTTGATATTATTTTTACATCAATTATTAAATTGGTGTAAAAATGATTTTAATGAAATAATATACTCCTCATATGCTAAGTCATTAAGAGAAAACATTAAGATTTTTATTAATTACTTATTAAAAATTTTATTAGAGATTTGAAAAAGTGTGTACGTACTGTAACTATGTTCTAAATTTAGTAGATCTAACACCAACGTTCTATCCTATAGATCATTTTGAACAATCCTTTCACTATACACATCGTGTGATGCAAGTTGTTGATAATATGCAAGTTTATAGATATTAGCATGTTAAAAGTCACTGTAGTGTAAATAACTTTTGTATAATAAGTCGTGAGTTCGTTCAATTTTACATTGCTAATTTCACATATTTGGGACCAATATTCGACGAACTAACTCTTCATGATATAATATTTGGTTACCGTTTGTCGAACTATGCCTAATTATTGCTTGTGTTATTATGTTTATTAACTCCGCCATTTATTGCTGCCAAAATTCGCTAGAACTGAAATTTATTCACATTTTTCGATCATGATGTTTTGCTTTTGTAGGCAAATAATTACATTAAATGAAAAGAATTTTCAAAACATTCATGACTTATAATTATTTTTCAAACATTCATGACTTATAATCATTTTTCAAACATTCGTGACTTATAATCATTTTTCAAACATTCGTGACTTATAATCATTTTTCAAACATTCGTGACTTATAATCATTTTTCAAACATTCGTGACTTATAATTATTTTTCAAACATTCGTGATTTATAATCATTTTTCAAACATTCGTGACTTATAATTATTTTTCAAACATTCATGACTTATAATCATTTTTCAAACATTCGTGATTTATAATCATTTTTCAAACATTCGTGACTTATAATTATTTTTCAAACTTCATGACTTATAAACATTTTTCAAACATTAATGACTTATAATTATTTTTTCAAACATTCATGACTTATAATCATTTTTCTTTGTCTGCATGCTAAATACTGAATTTAATTTTCTTAAAAACATTCGTATGTATATATTTTATTGTCTGATGACCATTAAACTATTACATCTTCAGAAATCAATCAAATAAGTTTATATATAAAATATCCAACAAAGTCCATGTAGCGTCTCTGGGGACGAACTTCGTACCACTTTTTCTGTAACAACCCCAAAACTGCGACAACGCATTTAAAATCCCGCTCAGAAGCAACAGCCAAAAAAGAAAGCCCCCCCCCCCCCAATTCCTCCTCATACCAAATACGAAACTGAATTAAGTGTAGCAAATACCCTCTCAAAAATAAACCTCCCTGTTCTCCCGATCTATCCCCTCCACCTCCCCTCTCCCTTCCTTTATTTGGAATTAGGTAATTAAGATAAAAGCTTTTTGAGTAGAAGTTTTAATTCTCGTAATTGAACATTACATTTTCTCCCTACTATTCCCGTTCCAAAGCGTTCTTTTGGCGTTCATTCCTCTCTTTAAAAGGGCGATATTAAAACGCACTTAGTGTCACTCTCTCCTTCTGCGAATTTATCATAATAATAATAATAATAATGCAGCAAAGCATAAAGAGGGTCCCCGGCAAGTTTATATCAATTTATTAGGCGGCGTTAAACAGCTAGACAGAGCGATGGAGATGGATTTCGGAGATTACGTACGAATTCTAAACTGAAGACAAATGCATACGTCAAAGCTTTCTTCCAATTATACTTCTGCTGTAATGCGTCATTTCGAGCTTTCAGTCGGTATTTGCCCTATAAAATGATTTATTGTGAGTTAAATCAACACAGTATATTCTCGCGTCTTCGGATCACACTGTTATAGTTGTCAACACAATGTTTCTATCTATTAACCTCTGGCTATCTTTGGAAATCAATTGATTCGTCAGGATTAATGGAGGACTAAAATTTTACTTAAATATTTGCGTAACTTGATCTTATTAACTTTATCAACAAAATATTTATAAACTTCAATTTTTAGTAGATACATAATTCATGATACTTTTATAACTTTCCGTTCATTATCTCATGGATTTCTTTTCTCTGTGTCAATATTTTTCTATATCCAGTTAGATCACAGGAAAGTGGTGCGGATTAACATGGAAGCGCTATTAAAAATGTTCACCATTCCTTATTTCAAATGTTGAACATTCATTGTTAGTACAAAAAAGTTTATCATTTTTTTAAAAGTATCGTTACGAAATTTCCGGGGGTTCGTTTGGATAGTGGGGGTTATATGGTGTGAGGAACGCTCAATCAGCAGGCGGCAGTAGAAAATAAAACAACGACGTTTATTTACACGAAGACACACAGGACAGCACAAAGACGACAACTATATACAGCACAGAAGACGATTATCTTCAACCGAGACGTGCAGCATACAAAATAGCATACAACAGTATACACAGCAGCATACAACAGTATACACAGCAGCTCTACTCCGTCGCTGCTCCGCTAGGCCCTGGAAGACGAGTTCTTCACCGTCGCTTCCGACTACTCTTCGACTCCACTGGTCCACGACTCAATTCACCGTCCGGTCCACGATTCCACTCCGGCAGCTACAGGCTGCTCCTTTTATAGGTCTCAGGAGGCGGGGCTAGAAGCCTCTCAAACAATCAGGAACGTTCGAGGCGTATCTTCGTTCCTACTGGACGGATCGGGAAAATTCTCGATGTTTCGGGTATAATCTATTTTGGCACCAAGGTCGCTAAATTCGTCGCCAAGGTCTGGGATCTCCTATGGAACCCACTATGCTGGGAAGCCGCATCACAGGTTAGTAACAGTATGCTTTATGCTGAAATGTATTCAACATGGAAAAAAATGAGCCGAATTTTTATAGTTTAATCATCAAGAATGGAACCAAAGTCAGAATGAAATACTAGTTGCGACGACAAAAAAGATTTGAGTTTCACTTTAACGACGAAATATAATATTTTTAAAATATGAACAAAATATGTTTAAAATATTTTTTAAATTTAATTAAAGATAAAAAAAAAGGTTATATGGTAAAAAATTGACATAATTAAAATGATATATATTTTTTAAATTTTAAAATTTTTTGCTGTGTAGCAAGGAGCTGAATCCTGCTGAAAAATAAATGATGCGTTATTGGTAAACAGATCACTGATGGGAGGTATAAATTTTGACTCTAGAATAGTGTCGATGTATTTTCTTGTATTTAATGTCCCACCGATAACCTGAAGGAGACCAATATCGTCTGCTGAAATGAATGACCAAATCATAACACTAACTGAATTCTTCATAGTTGCCAGAATGCAGTCATGATATAGCTCTTCGCCTATTCTATGTCTTATCTATTTTCACCATCACTATCGAATAACAATACGTTTATTTCATCACTCCAAATAATTTGTGATCAATGATCATCTGTCCAATAATGCGTTCCTTTGCCCACTGTAATCTTTTTATAGGCTGCTTAAATTGAGATAAGGATTTTTTCGTTCAATTCTACCTCTTAGTCCAACATCTAATAATTTTTATCCTGATTGTTCTTGAATTGACAGAAATGCCGGCTTCATTCAATTGACTTCTGATGGCCGCTGATGACATTCTTCTATCTTGGAGACATAGTCTTTTTATTCTTTTGTCATGAATAGATGTAGTGCATCTTTCTCAGCCCTTTCCTCCTTTGTTTTTTATGGAATTTGTCTCCTAATATCGTAAACGAAACTTTCGGATTCCAGATGTAGTCACTGAATCACCCACCTGTCTTGCAATTCCAGCATAGGAAAAATTCCAATCATGTAACATGATAATATTAGTTCTCTTTCTAGGTGTCCAATCTATTCTTTTATTTGATGCCATTGCTTCTTGACTACATATCAGAAATATTTCCAAAAATTCCAAATATATATTAAAAAGGTTAACAAAATTTCTAACTTGCAATTTGATTACACAAAAAAACAGTCTTCTATCTGCAAATAAAAGCACAATAATGATGTTGTTGCAACTGTAAACATGATGTCATCTTCTGCTAGCAGTTACTAACATTTGATTGCTTCCCAGAATAGGAACAGTGATTTGTTAGAAAACTTAGAAATTACAATCCACTTCCTCACTGTGTTTGTTATTTAAATTAAAGAAAGAATAACTTTTTTTAAATTGCAAATATTTGAATTTTGATTTTTGTATTGAAATCAGCATTTCATTCTCTTTAAAATGATATGAGTTTATATTTTGTGAAATGTAACATTTTCTATAAACATACAAAGTTAGAAAACATAAAGATTTTCAAAAGTATCCACAATTTTGGCCACCACTATAAGTCATTTTTGTATTGTAACATTTTCTGAAGTTAAGATAAAATAACTCCAAATTTCGCTTAATTTATAATTATTTAAGTTCTAATTAATTATTTTTTAATTGGCCTGAGATGCGTATTTCCACCTACCAAATTATATGTGTATTACCATTAATTTCTTCGTCGTCCGTAACGTGTCCAGCGCGTTCAAATGAAACTTCTGCAGGGCGGCCGTAACGCGCTACAAATATTCTTTTACATTTTAAAACGTTTAAAACGCTTTGTAAATGTTTACTAGTTTGAGTTTTTATTTTTGTTTGTTATAATGCGGAGAAAAACAGAAATCTTCGCATACAAGAGAGCGCGATGAAAGGGTTAATATCTGCAAGTCAAAAGGTCTGGTCTGTATAGAGCCAACAAATATGTTTGCTTGTTTGTTTCTTATGGCACTTGCCACTGACAAGCCCACTGTTACGAAGACAGCGATTTAAGCCTGAGGGGGAATGTCTCTTATTTTTTATAGCAGCGCCAACTAGGGCCAAGAGTACGACTTTGCCACTCACGCATCACTCATTCGCTTGCACAACCCCTTTTTACAGGAGGGCACATTCACACATCTCACAGATAGAACAACAGAAGAACAACCATGCCCAAACCGGGACTCGAACCCGGGGCGCCCAGATCACGGGGAAGACGCGCTACCCCTATGCCAGTACGCCGGCACAAATATGTATTCATATTTATTACTAGTAACGATGATGCATTGATAATAATTCTTTAATGAATTTAAATCAATACTCAATAAAAATGATTACGGAAAATTTTTCTTATAAATTTTCTTTTTCCCTATAATATACCATAAATTTCTTTAAGTGTTAAAATTTTCATTAAAAAAAGTATGATTTGTCCGAGTTTTTGCAGTATAAAGCCACAGAATGTTTGTGATGTATTTTACGGATTTCCTTGAATTGATACACTCAGACAAATTCATTAGAAAATTGTAAAAATCACCAAATTGAATTAAATATCAATTTAGCTAAGGGTTCACTTTTTGTAATAATTCACTTTTTAAGAAATGCCATCGGAAGTGGTCTTCCCAAAACTTTCTCGCATACTCTCTAATAAAAACGTTATCTCAGAGAACGTCTTGCATGGCATTGGCGTACAATAGTTGGCGAAATAATAACATTTGGCATGAATTTAGCATTTTCATTTAGCTATCGCGGAATTCTTGGCAAATGCTTTGGCGATGAATGCCTGGCATGTGGTTAATAGTATCCAAAAATCGAATTTGAGCTTTAGACACGTTTATCTTAATCGATTGAAACAAAGATTTGACACAAAACTCACTTGCCGTCACAAAATCCCATACTAAATTTGATATATTTAAATCATTGCACTTTTGAATTATAGAATTTTTATGTTTCTGAGGGCACAGGCCGATAGACAGTCAATCCCTTTTTGGACGTTGTTCAAAATTTGATTCATGTCTACACTATTGTTACGAATCTGTGATGCCGCTTCCCAGCATAGTTGGTTCCATAGCAGGTCCCAGAGTTTGGCGACCATTTGGCGACGAATTTGGCGACTTTGGCGCCAAAATAGATTATACCCGAAACATCGAGATTTTTCCCGCTTCGTCCAGTAGAAACCGAGTTATGCCTCGAACGTTCCTGATTGGTTGAGAGGCTTCTAGCCCCGCCTCCTGAGACCTATAAAAGGTGCTGCAGCTGCCGGGAGTGGTCGTGAACTAATTGTAGTCGGAAGTGACAGAGAAGAGTAGTCGGAATCGACGGTAAAGAACTGGCCTTCCAGAAATAAGCGGAGCAGCGACGGAGTGAAGCTAGTGCTGAACTAAGCTGTGCGCTACTGTCTGCAGTAGAGTCTGGTTGTATGCGGCACGTCTTGGCTGAAGATATTCGTTTTTTGTGCTGTATATAGTTGTCGTCTTTGTGCTGTCCTGTGTGTCTTTGTGTAAATAAACGTCGTTGTTTTCGTAAAATTTCGTAACACTATAAAAAAATCAAATTTTAATGAATTTTTAATTTTAATTAATCTACATCGTATTTTACCTATCTAGCTCTTTTCGTTCTGTCGTTATCGTGTTAACTTATATTCCAACAGCCGGACAGACAGACATCCTAAAAATGGATTTTATACAAAATTTGATAGAAATCTACAAATTGGGTATAAAGAACCATGTACCAAATTTCATCCATCTAGCTCAAAGTGTTTTTGAGTTATCTTTGTCACAGATAGTATAATTGCACCCAGTCATCCCAGAACTAAGCCGTTATAAACAGGGATCACAGATAAGATAAACAGCATTTTCCAAAAATGTGTTTATCAAATTCATTGAGAGCTAAAACGTAGAGATTGGTCAAAATCTCCAGTACGAATTTTTCGACGATTGTTATAATTTTTCTATACTATGTATACTAGAAAATATAATGGTTATTCTTGCACCAAACATCTTTGCTTTATATATAAGAATCAATATCGGTATGATAACATCTTATTAACATCAAATGTATCCAAATCTAATAAAACTAACTCTAAGATATGAAAATCGATATCCATATCATTCCGCAATTTTAACAGTAATGATGGAGTTTAATGCAATAGCATTCGGAGTGCTTCACTCTATCACTGAAAATTTAGTAGCCTGGATTAACGGTTGCTAAAAAATTCAATTAAATATTTTGTATAACTTGGTCTTAATGGCCTTTTCAGCAAAATATTTTTAAACTTCAAATGTTGATACATATATCATTTTAAAAGCCTTGGACCATTCTGATAAATGCCCTTTGCATTTTTTAAAAAAATTTGTCAATTGAATGTTTATATCATAGAAAAGAGTAGCAGTGTTTAAAAATGGTAGAACTTGAAAATATATTCACTATTGCTGGATTATGAAGTTCAACCTTAATTACTCAACCTTAATTCAAATTAGTTCAACCTTAATTCAAAATTTTTATGAACAGCATGCCTTATTCCGAAACCTATTCAAACATGGTAAAACATGCCGAATCTTCATATCCTAATCATAACAATGAAGGAAAAAAACTAGCATAAAATATTAGTAACAACAATGCAGACGATTTTAATTTCACTTTAGCAATGAAATATATTATTGTTAACTAGTCGCCTTCGATGACCATCAGATTGACTCGGAACATTGGTTATATTTAGAAAAATCGATTGGACATAATTTCGTTTTCATGATTCCGCCAAATAATCAGACATAAAAACTGCATTAATTTAAATGACTTTTTTAAGTTTTTTTTTTTATTGTGTACATAAATCATTCTAATGGCGACTAGTCTCAAGACATCATAGCGCTATTAAAAATATAAACGTCTGACTCGTCTGTCTGTTATATTTCGAGTTATTGTAACTTTACTTTTTTAGTCATTTTGTAAACTACACAGACATTAAACAGAATCCTTTTTTAGTTTTTAATAATAGCAAAAAAAAAATCAAAAGACTAACGATTAAATATTTGATGAAACAATGAAAATGTTTTGAATTTCAGGACAACATTGTAATCTATCTTCGGAAATAAGTTAAAAATTTCCAAAAATTATGAAAATTTTGGATTTGGATAATATAATAATTTAAATAATAATTTAAAAGGCATTGCTTAAAATTGTAAAGCGGTGTAAAATTTATTTTTGTGCAATAATATTTTCAGAAGTTATAGCAAGAAAATGCCAAAATTCACCTTTTTTATTAATTAAAATTTCAAAAAAAAAAAAATCTCCGATGTAAATATTTCTGTATCTTTATGTAAATTTTGAAGCTATAGGTGAAACTTCTGGTCGGCATTTCCTCAATGGCGCTAAGTTTTTGAACTTTTTTTTTTGGCGGAAAAAAATTTCTATGGCCTTTTTTAAATCATTACCAAGTTTGATAACATTTGATCCAGTAGTTTTTCTTTTATGATCATTTCAAAGTGGAACTTTAATTATAACCACCCTGTATTTAAAAAGTCAAAGATAAAACAGAAACATTGCAAGAATGCATCATTAGTACAAATATGCAAACTACAGAACGCGCCATGAAATTATATAACATCTTAAAGCATGCTTCAAATCCGCATAACTGTCAAATCATATTCATATGATTATAGAACTAAAAGGTAGTTTTAAGTAAATCCAAGTAAACAGTTATCCTGTTATTACCTCACTGCAGTTGCATGAGTAAATTTGATAGTTAAAGCAGATGATTAACTCCGTAATTATTAAATTTTCTCTATTATTCTATTAGATAACACTTCCGTTTTCGGTAATATGTTGTTCTACTAATTTGATTAAAACTCCTGCGGTTGTGAATTAAGTGTAATTATTGTATCCAATTACAACATTATGGAATAAATTAGAATATTTATGATGATGATTATTTTATAGTCTCTAAGAAGCGACTATTCGATGAAAGCACGACGCAAGAATAGGGCCTAGCTATACAAAGACGGAACATAGTGCAAAATTGACTTACTTGGCATTAAAACAAATTTTGTACAACGAAATAATAATTTGTTATTCCTTTCAATTCATTATATTGTACATATTGATGTAATAAAGGGTAAAGAATACATGAAGTTAAATAATTAAATTATATTTATTAAGTTAGCTTTATCACATAAGTGATTATTAATAAATCAAATAAGAATAATTGATAAAATATTGCGAATTCGCAAGCAGAATATCATCATAATTTATTGGTGTATTCGGATCCAACAGATAAAAATCATTTATGAAATTAAATCATTCATGCTATTGCAAGATCTCAAGGAATTTTTCTATAGCTAAAAGATTATAAGGAAAGATCAACATGATTTGAGAAGTAATAAATTTAGATATAATTCAAATAACCTTATTTCAAATCAATGAAATGAACACCGTCCTACAGAGAAAATTTCAGTCTTTCCAACCTGTGAGAAGATCGACTTTAGTGAATTTGTGAAAATTATTCAAATGTGACAAATAAAAATCTTACGCTGTCTTACTTTTGTGATCAATTTTGAATCTTTTCTGGACAGAAATAATGACAATTGGATTATGACTAGAAAATACAGAACTATGCAATTAGCACTAGTTATCTGCAAACATGGTAGATCGCTGTAAATGTAAAATGAACACAAATCGAGTGATGATTCAAATACACATATAATCAGATCAAAGTAACAACAACAACAAAAAAATGGTAAATGAAATCATTTACTTTTTTCAAAATAAAGCAACTGTTTCTTAAAATTAGAGAATTCTTCGAAAAAATATATATGAATTTCTCCCATAAGATTGAGAGAAATACTAACGCATCCTTGTACGAATTACTTGCATGCTATTCAAAGAGCAATAGAGATACGTAGGAGTCGCCTGAGCTGGCCTGCTTTAAATGGGAACCTCTTGTGCCCATTGTGTGTTGAGAACCCCCCTATTTCCACCATGATCGATTGAATGACTCCAGGTTGTATGAAGAGCAATAACTGACCAATAATTCATTTGGACGGATTTATACAACTTCACATGCAGTTTCGAAAAAATAATAAATGAACATGTCTTTTTTTTACAATGTATAAAAAGTACCAATTTTTTAAAAGTACAATCATATATATATTTAGAATCTGATTTAAAAAGTCATTGTTAGACGAACTGTTATCTTTCAGCTGAAGAGGAAAATGAAGGAGCATTGAATCTGCTTCCTAACATCAGTAAATATTTTCAAAAAGAACAAAAAAACCCAAATCGGCATTTTTTTTTAAATTTATACCTAACTTAAGGTACCAAAACATTCAACATTTCATTCAATAGGTTATTTTATACATTTAAAACTTTTCTGCTCATATTAGTACGTATTTATTTCAACACAAAACGGTGATTATGAATTATTATGGATTCATTACAATATAAAGCAATCTCACTTGAAATGAAATTTGACACTGTCACATACTTCTTGAGAATATAGAAAATTTGTTTGCTACCATCTCTCACATCAAAATTTTGCCTCATTGATATAAAGAATCTTATAAAAATTTCGATTAATGTTACAGTTTAATACATTCTTTAATACAGTTTAATACATAGTGTTGTACTTTCTTTATAGTACAACACTACTTTCATCAAAATCGACAAATTTATAGATTCTATAGATATACACTGAAATGTCAAAACATTATGACCACTCACTCAATAATTCATTCCGTCACTTTTAGTCTGCAAAATAACTGCAACTCGTCTTGGCTTGGATGCCACAAATCCTTGATAGATGGTTGGAGAAAGATTGTACCAAATGTCCAAACAGCGGCCACGCAAAGTCAAGATATTCCTACATGGTGGTGTTTGAACTGCCTTTTTACGAAACCCCGAATGAGCTCTACCGCATTAAAATCCGGCGAGTTAGGTGGCAACGACATTAATTGGAATTTATCATTACGCTCCTCAAATCCCTCAACACAATTCGAACCTTATGACATAGGGCATTGTCCTGCTGGAGGAGTTCTATTTCCATTTGGGATAACAGATGCCATATACGGATGATCCGCAATTGGATTCAATTAGTTCGCAGCCATCATGGTCTGTTCTACCATAACTACGGGTCCCAGAGCCGCCCATGAAAATGTCCCCCAAAGCATAATACGCCTACTTGTGAATGATCTGCTGTACATGAGAGGAGCAATTATTCATGTCGAAGATGACGTACCCTTACACGACCATTGAAGCGATGAATAAAAAATCATGGTTCACCTGGCCATCTTTCACTTATGCATGATCCAATCTCGATGTTCTAGGACCCACTAGACAATGAAGCTTAGTGAACAGAAGCTCACAAATGGGATGTCTGCTGTGCAGTCCCATATCCAACAGTGTTCGCTGAACTATGTGTTCCGAAACACTTGCACTTGGACCTGCATTGTATTGGACTGTCAATTGAACCATTTTCTGGTGCCGATAATGGATTCAGATTTGCTTTGTCAAATAGCATATTACAAATTTCGACAACTGGAAAGTTAATAATTTCTAACGATAATTTTGTTTTGCCAAACCGTGCAATCTCCGACGTCCTTTTCCTTTGATGACATGTAGACGTCCAACACCTTGGTGTCTTCTGCTGATTTCACAGCCATTTATCCACTTTGTATAGTTATTAACTTCATAAGATCGTGAACAACATACCAGTCATGCAATTTCGAAGATACTCGTTACGACTGTTCGGGTCATTACAATCTGCTCTTAATCGAATTCGCTAAGATACCATTCCCACTTAATCACGTGCTCTCCACTTCATCCAGACAAGTTCATTGAAAAATGTGTGGATGATCAAATGTGTTTGCTCTTCAGTGCATTGCATCTAAATAGCAGATCACAAAATTCGACAGTTGGAAAGTTAACAACTTTCTAACGATAATGTTGGTTTCTGATAAAGGGTGAGAAGCAACTACTGATGAGTATCTAAGGATACGAGCTTTCATATGAAATAAAAATTGGCGAAATCTATTCAGTGCTTAAGACTGAAAGGTACCAGATTTGCCAAAATTTCTATTATAAAAGAGTCTTTGAGATTTATTTTGAAAATTAATGTTAATAGGGACAGGTGACCATTAATAACGTATCCAAGAATCCTGAAAACAAATTAGTGGTTGGGACAGTCAGCCTGGTTCATTAGCTACCTTATTTTTTAAAAAATATTTAGACTAACCGCCTTGAACAACCAGATGTCTTCCCAGCATGCTAATATTATTAATCTAGTATTGCCAACCAAAACTTTGATGTATATACATTATCATAACAAAATAATACATTATTATTTTAAATTATATTGTCATAATAAATACAAAGCATTCTAATTATTTAGCCATGCTTGTAAAATGATGAGATCAATTAGCGAATTCATTCGAGGTAATTGAGAAAGGGGGCTCCACCAAAGTTTTATCTTGGAATACCTTTCAAAAATGAAGGATGGTTGGAGAAATAGGTGATGATGTATCAAGGAATCACGAGCTTTCATAAGAAATAAAAATTGGTGAAATTGGTACAGTGATTGAGATTGGAGGGAAAGGACTCTGATAATATTTTTCCCAGTAAAAAATGCACAATTAATTAATGTTTAGATAATTTTTTTTCAGAAATGGAGATTGAGCTGGAAGCAAACGACTAGTTGTTTGTAGGATCGGGTACCAAATGTTACTTATCTAGATTTTCACTTTTGAGAATTCGTGTTCCTAGATAAACATACATAATCCCAAACTCAAAGAAATTTAAAACATGGAGATCTACCAATCATTCGAAAATATTTATTTTAATAATTACAGTTTTTTCTCATATTATACTTCATATACAAGCAAATAAAAATATTTATGAGCTGCGCAATTATAAGACGCACATGAGATACAATTTTATCAAAATTTAAAGGAGTTGTATTCAAAACTACTGGCGCCATTAAATTCAACGTGTTGAAAACTAGTTGAAAAATTAGTTCCTTAAAGAACGCTTAAAGATGCTATTTCATACCTCCGTAATTAAATGCAAGATGTTTAAACAGCTCTAGTTCAGATTCTAATTACTCTAGAGATAGAAGTGGAATTTAAAGCAGTTCATTCCTTCAAACGAAACAATAAAAAGTGTTCTGAAATCTGAATTGCCATGGAAGATAGTTTAAATATAAAACATGCTCTCAATTGCTTGTTGTTGTCGAAGGATTACAAAATATATTGAATATATATAAATATATTCAATATATATATATATAATTACAAATATATTTGGTATTCATTTTATATATGATTCAATTAATTAAAAATGTTAAACAAAAGTCGATAGATAATTTTGAATGATTCATTGATGTTAGGGCTTTGAATGTTATTGCTTTAGAAATTCAATTGTATATCAGCATTGAATTACTATTCAATTTATTGTTAGTTAAAAATAAATGGATAACAATAAAAAAATTTAAAATAATCCAATAAAAAACCAAACGGAACGTGATTATGATACTAATCTTTTGTTTTTATACAATAAATTTTATAATCATAAACAAGAATGGTGAAAGCAGATTTTAAATATTTTATCTCTTTGATAGTTGTCAAGGACTGATGATTATGATATTATCCTTTTGCTTTTACTATAAAGTAAATAATTATAAACAAGACTGGCGAAAGCAGATTTTGAATATTTTTTCTCTTTGATTGCTGTCAAAGATATAATCGTATCATATTTATCTGAAACGTTTCCTGTACATAACCATTAATTTGGCTATAGACTTGTTATCAAATTTAAAATCATATCTTTTGATTAACTCTTTTTTGTACTTTTATATAATACTAATTTAACTTCATTTGTTTCATATTTGTAAAGATGTAATTTTGCATTTGATTTTTCGTTCGTTTTTCGATGCGCTAGAATTTTGAAATTTTCTATATTTGAGTATACATAACAGTACAATGTTTTAAAATTTTTAGAACTTAATTATTGGTTAATAAAATAGTCCTATATGAAGCGAATTTAAGAAAAACTGATTTCAAGATTCCGCAGAATCTATAATAACCAATTATAAATTAAAGATGAAAAATAAGCAAATAATAGTTTAAAAATCAAAATGTAAAAGTGCATTAAAAATTGGAAAACAATTTTATCTGGAGATAAATACAAAATAGTTGACTCACAGAAAACAAAACCCATACACGAAAACAAATTAAAGCATGGTCTCTGGGCCTTAGTTTGATAATACACAACTTGATCAAAAGGATTCGGACACTTTCGGATTTATATATTTTTTTCGAATTTCCCCAGCAAGGTTGGACGAATTACAATTGAATTTCCATCATGTAAAAAATATGCATGAGCTAACATTTTACATGGAAGATATTTTTTATAAGTAATTTTTTTAAAAATGACGTAAAATTTAGTTAAACAAGAATGGCAATTTAAAAATGTGCTTACTAAGTGGCAAATAAGGCAACCATTTTCACCAATAACTCTCAATCTCCATCAACAATTAAAAGCAAGTCATCAAGTTTTGAATTAATTTCTAAGTGATAGAAGAAGACAAAACAATTTTAAAGTTAAAGGAACATTTTTGCAATAAGTTAGTTTCCCTCCTTCAAATGTATCTCTTTCTCATGTTTTTATTACTCTAAATACAATTTACTAAACAAATCTTGAGCATCTCCATGCCAATTGCATATTTATTGATGCATTCCTCAATAGAAACATAATTTTTAATAGTTAAAAATTAGTTATTTAATTAATTGTCGCAAACTCTTCTCCATTCTTTTGCTTCATAGTATTGGTAGCAAAATTTAAATAACTTATCCAGTAGTTTCGACATTTAGGGAATATAAAAAAATCGGTGTTTTAATTTTATTTATATGAATTAAAATGAGAATATCAATTATATCAAATATTTCAAATCTCATATCTTCTCGAACAATTACAAACTCTAACAAAAAAAACCATTTTAAACGCCGAAAACTAATTTTTCTTCAAAAAATTATCATTCATTTTTAAAGAAAGATACAATAACTTTAAAATGAAAATTTGGGGACAAATAAATAAAATGATTTACAATATTTATAGTGTTTTCATTTAGTAGGAATGGAAAAACTAAAGTTAAAACAATCTTTTGTATATAGGGGATATAATTTTTATTTAATATAAAATTTACAAGTTAATAAATTGTCAGAAACCATTAGTAAAAATTTTCTTATGTTTCATAGCATTTGTGAGCAAACCTTGAAGAAAAACTATTCTGTTCTTTGGAATTGTTTATCTTACAAACTATTTATGAATCTTTCCTTCTTCTGTAATAAATATCCTATCTCAATATTTTGTCCAAAGGAAAGTTATAAACCAAATTTTATTGCTGTTTTAAAATAATAGTTAAGATTTCAGACCAGCATTATTTATTCCTCCATGACTTGCTTACAAGTTTTAAATCTAGTAACCTTCTTCTTTGCATATAAAGCAAAATATTTAAGATATGCCATAAAATATGCATATCATCTGCATCGAAACATGTTATGTTTGAAGAAGAATTTTGGAGGATAAAATATTAAAAGGAAATAAACATTGCAGTAGAAACAGTATAACTTTTCCCTAAAATGCAACGAATTTATGAAGAATTCTTTTTGAGAAAAAGAAAATGGCTACGAATCTACAACGAACACTACTTTAAAATGAAAATTAATTACTCAATAGGAAATAAGTGAAGATAAAGAATTAACTGCCATATTCTTGTCTCAAGTCAGAATTTAAAAGCTTGGAGGAAATAACTCGTACTTCCATTAATCTGCTTTTAATAAATTATTAATAGGCAGAGCTATCTAATGAATTATGAATCACTTACTCTAATGCATAAATGAATTTTAAATGGAATTATTTTTCACTCTTGAGCGATTATTTTTGGATAGGAAAGGGAGAAAAATGATTCAACATAAGGATGCATAAAGACGAAGAATGTTAAAGAAAATTTTCTTACCCGAGATAAATATCATTATAATGAACAAAATATTTTCTCAGTGCGAGAGAAAAGAGAATTTTCGTTGTTTATTGCTTTATGTAGGAGAAATTAAAAAAAACCGTTTGGTAAAAGAGAATTCATTGTTTACTCTTTTATGTTTGAGAAATTTAAGAAATCGTTTGGCAAGATTCATTGAATTCTATTGTAGAAACTTTATTTGTCGTGAAAAGGAAAATGAATCAATTTTGAAATTCAAATCCCTTAAGGAATCTAAATATCTTTAGAATAAAATTACATTCTTTTAAAAGAAGAATTTTTAATAAACTTACTTATTCATTTTAAGATACTTATTCAAGAATAAGAAAAGATGGCTGAATAAAGTTATAAAGTATGTATAAACAATTTTTATGTTTTTATTCTTAAGATATTAAAATCAAGAATTTTAAAAAGTTTCATTGAATATAATACAAATGTTCTTGCAAATTTAATGATGATATTTTTGTTTGAGACAAAAGAAATATATTTCAATATAAATATCAATTTGATTGTGTTTGTATTTTAAAATATGATTAAAATCTTAATACAATTTATTGCTTTTCAGTTTTTTTAATCTTTTGTTTTATTTTTAATTTTTAATGTAAATCACTGATTGCATACTTTGATGTTAATCTAATATATCGCTAAAGACTGTCTTTGCGAAGGCATTAATTAGTAAAAAATTAATATTAAATGAAAAGGTGGCGAATATTTAAAGAATGAGATTAAAAGTTTATATTCGTTTTGTGAAATTAAAATAGGAAATAGGATTTAAAACACTATTTTTCTTATAGCACAGAATACTGAGCTTCATAATCACATCCATCCATATACAAAATCAATGGTTACACAAGACAATATAGGATCTGGAAAATGTTTAGAGACTTGGGAACAGAAAATTAAACTTATAACAATCACTAATTAATTTCTCAATGATGTAACACTCGGCATGGCATCAGTATTATTAATACATTTTTTTATTCCCTCTTTTATGACACATAGAGAAAGTATTGTAACCGCCAAAAAATTCGAACATGGGAATTTGATTTATCTCCCCATTTCAGGTAACTCTGCATCCGAAAAATACAATTTGGGCTTTATGTAAATGTCTGCAAACAACGCTTTGAGATAGTGGATGAAATTTGGTATATAACTTTAGACGAGATTCGTAAATGCCTATCAAATTTTGAGGAAGTCCATTTAGAGAAAGTCTGTCTGTCTGTCTGTCTTGCTGTTCGATCACTAATGAGCTCGATAAGGTCAAAACACAAAGAGCTAAATCGATAAAATTCGATGCAAACGTTTAGCACGTGGGTGATTATTTTAAACATATTTATTTAACACCAAAATACAGTATATATTTAATATTTACATACAGTACATTATAAATATTTAATTTTATGTAATAAAATCTATGTAAACATTTTGTATTTTATTCAAATTTTTTTAACTGTTTATCTAACTGATACGAAAATATGTGTTTTAATTTTTAATATTTTTAATTTTTAATATTTTTTTTATTTAGATATGAAATATAATTTAATATAACAATACATTTTCAATTATTTATTTGTTTACTATGAATACATTTATCTGAATATTATACAATTTTTCCTTGAATAAATACTTCAATAATTTTACTCCGATCAATATATTCTAATTTGTAATATTCTATCAATTAATCATCCTCCTACGGGCGATCTTAAATTGTTCTCGATTCGCATTAATTTTGAAATACCTGTCACCCTCAAGTTGCCAGCTCTAATCATTTTTTTCTTTAAATATTTTCAAATAATAATTAAACCAATTTACAGTTCAAACAAATCGGTATTTTTAAATTATAGAATTGGCGTCGTTTCTTTGATCAAAAGCACAGTTAAGTGAATATGACAATTGTAGCGTCATTGCTTGAAATATAAAATCCGATGATGTCACAAATCATTGTTAAATGTCTTATTATTTATATTTTCTTCTCCTATATTGTAATTAAAGTTTTTTTTTCTGATGTGGTCGCGATTCATTTTTATAGTGCAAAGTTATTCGTAAAATATGTAATTCTAAACACGAAGCAACAGCGTAACTTAACGACACAAAACTCACCACATAGAGTGTTCAGTTTATCTATTGGGTACACAGTATGCCATCGAATGACACGAAAATAAATAGCATTCTATTTATCAGCTAGAAAGAGAATACAAAAAATCATTTTCTCTTTGCGATAATAGATTTTTTTTTAAACTCTGGAAACATATATTTGAAAAAATAAAATATCTCAGCAGAAAGTTAAATACGGCTAAAGTTATAAAAATAATCCACAAACAATGAGCTGTGATGCTCAAAAATTAACCTCAAAAGATAGAATCTGTCAAACAAGAGTCTGTCACCATTCCAATTGCTGAAAATTAATTGTAATATATATATACACTCATTTTTTGTTTCTCATTTTAAATAATTACTTTTATAAATATTAAAACACATTTAACATGGATTTTTTTCTTCGTCTTCTCTATTTTGGAAAGAATTTAAATGGATATCGCTGTATATACCTGCAAAGTAGTAATACCTAATATAGAATCTGAGTAAAAGCACTGTCATTTTTTAAAATTGTTTTTTCTTTCTGCTTTTTCTTATTTTATTCAAAATTTTCCTTTGCTGCTAATATTTGGCTTTCAGGAAAAGTCTTAACATGTATTTAAATGGTTGTAATCTCCATTTCGGAAAAAATAAAATCTTCGGCAGAGATTAGCTACCGTAGTTTTAATTCTTTAACCATTATATTTTTGTACAAACCCGGCCAAAGAAAAAAAAAAAAGTGTTTTTTTTTTTTTTTTTTTTTTTTAATGATTGATTGTCGGGAAAAGTGAAAAGGTAACGTTCACAGGTGGAACGGTCATTCGAAAATAAATTCGTGCTCTATAATTGAAATAAAGTGCTGAATTCAAATTTAAATTCTTCCCTTCGTTTTGAAAATAAGCCATTATAACAGAATCTGAAATCGTAGAATGACGCTTTTAGAATACGAATTTCTTTTCTATCTTCGAATTCTCTCTCATAGAAAAGCCCTTACGAGTATTTTCCAAGGACACTTTGTTTTTCAACAAAGTAAATTTTTTCAAAAGAAAAAAAAAATGATGTACTAATTATCTGAAATTAGTACTTATTTCCTTCTATACAACGCGTATTTAAGGAAAAGTTCAAAACTTTTATTCAATTTTTAAAAAAAAACTGAAAGATATCTTTTCAAATTTGCACCTTTTTAAAATTTACTTTGAACTTATTTAAACTATCATAGTATCCACTGCTTATTTTATAGTTTTTTTCAATATCTACAACTTTCGAATTTAAAGTTTTCCACTCAGATAAATGAATTTTTTATTTAAGCAAAACAAAAAAAATGATGCCTCAACTTTCACTTCCTTATGTAACAAATTATTATTAGCATTCATTTTTCATAATTACCTTGCTTAAGTATCATGTTTGATTCTTTACACAAAAATTTCCTTTGGTAGCAACCGATTCCCATCTGAGCGGTTAACTGTATGGGAATTAAAGGATGATGCTCACAAAACATGATTAATGACTCAGTTGGTGACGATGTGGGTACTCAGAGAATTGAGTCCAGGGAGATGATATTTGAACTATTATGATTATTATATTCAGCAGAGGAGCTAATAGCGTCGAATCTCTCGATAGGGTCACTGACATTAATATTTACTGCAATGGACTGTGACTCTCTTACTTATATATGTACAGTGATTCAAAGATTTGAAACTTTTTCTACAAATATGAAACATTTTTATCAAATGAATAGCGTTATTTCTAATTTTTTCATTTATTTAAAAAACATTAGATAATTATTTTCAGTATAATAATCATTTAATTAGTTTTTTTTCCGTCTTTGTAATATCCCCCCTCCCCCGCACCGACGTCATTTTCACTTTCTCCTACACAAAGTATAGAGAAAGTATTGATGATGTCGTGCCCGCGTTACCACGGAAAGGGAGTGCAGTAGCTTCTGAGAGTAAAGACCCCTGAGCACCCGAGGGCAGAAGTCTGACTTCTAGCTCATATGAAGATGATACACACACTTTCGCTTGCACAACCCCTTTTTACAGGGGGGCACATTCACACACCTCACATATAGAACACAGATGAAGAACAACCATGCTCGAACCGGGATTCGAACCCGGGACGCCCAGATCACGGGGAAGATACGCTACCCCTGTGTAAGTACGCCGGCTGGAGAAAGTATTGTAATCGTCAAATTCGAAATCGAGTCAAATTCGAATTCGAAATTGAGATTTTGATCAATCTTCACGTTTTAGAGTTTCTGAGAACACATTTTTTTGTAAAAGTCGGTCGTCTGTCTGTCTGTGACAAAAAAAATCTAAACTCTGTACGTTCGTTCGTCCGTCTGTCTGTGACAAAAATAAGTCAAAAACGCTTTGAGCTAGTCGAATGAAATTTGGTGCATAGATTTTCAACTTTTTAACATAGTTTTTATACTAAATTTACAAATGTCTATCAATTTTTGTTAAAAATTTTATTCAGAAGAAATCTGTATGTTCAGCTGTTTTAATATAAGCATGATAACTTCAAAACGAAAAGAGCTGGATGGATAAAATTTGGTATGTAAATTTTTATATTGTAGGCACGTATCAAATTTTGAGTTAAATCCAACAAGGATATGAATGT
Organism: Argiope bruennichi; assembly: GCF_947563725.1. Lineage (NCBI taxonomy): Eukaryota > Metazoa > Arthropoda > Arachnida > Araneae > Araneidae > Argiope > Argiope bruennichi. Next base: position 24,992,856 of record NC_079154.1, on the reverse strand, counting down.
CTGTCTGTCTGTGTTTTAGAACCATATAAACACGATAACTCAAAAACACAATGAATGAAATATATCAAATTTGGTATGTGATTTTCCGACTACAGTTTTATAGTTCTGTGTCAAACTTTGCTTGCAATCAGTTAGGAAAAAAGGCGCCTAAAACACAAATTCGCCTTTATTAGTGAGTATGGGGAAAAGTTTTTAGGTAACTACTCCTGCTGATTTTCTTGTCCCATTTGTTTTGGGTTTTTATATCTTTTCTTTAGAAAAGTTGAATAGTTTCGACCCAGCTTTTCTTACTTCAGAACTCGATGACAAAAATAAATAAATAAATCGAGGCCTAATTTATATTCGCAAGTTCTAAATCAGGATCCAAAACCTTAACACTGTTCTTCGCATGAAAGCTTAATTCCAAACTCAACTCCGCATTGTTCAACAGTTAAACTCCTTAAGGTACCAAATGAAATAACGATGGTTTAGGACCAGACTTCCAAATTCCAAAATTGATTAACGCGATCCGCCATCTATGAATATCCGATTAACATTTAAATTTTTGTCATAGATTAGACACCCTTACCCTAAATGGGACAACATACTACACACTGTTGCGGAATAGTATACAATATTACAAATATTGTTCGATATATTGTACTTCAAAACACATCAGCACAGTATTGTATATCTGACAATGCTGTTTCGTTCAGTGGTGACGAGTGGCCGGCGCACTAAAGAAGTATTGTATTTTATCCTTGTAGCATTAGAGGCATTCAGCTATTGTGAATTATTGAATCAGATAATGGGTCAACTATAATCCTTGGCACGTTCAAAATTAAAGGATATGTCCCAAATAGAAATCATAACCAATTTAAATGTGAATTTTTTCATACAAATGAATATATATTACGCTACCACGCTTTTTAAGTGATGCAAGTCAAGGTTCAAGTGTTTGAGCATTAACTTTTAACTCATCAAGAGCCAGATTCTATTCTTTTTTCACCAAATCAAATTCTAAGCAGGTGTAATACCTAAAATGTAATTTTCTAAACTGCAATCTTTTGCAGAGATCTTACGCGACCACGAGTGTCGAGGCTTGTCCAAGACAGATAGCAATTTCCATTCATAAAATTGCTCTTGGGGTCTCCGGGCAACTTGAGCGCAATTTGTAAAAGAGTCAGGGAAGGGGAGGTCATCTCATTCCGCCCTCCCCCGCCACAGGTCAACCCTGTCATTGGACTGGCCGGCCTTTGTTGTTAATGAAGGCGATCGGCAACCGTTTCGCTGCGTAAAAATAACTCAAGTTTAATTTCGAAAGGAAAATGTCAGAAGCAACGGGCGAATCACTTCCTCATTTAATGAAACTTCCTCCGCCGCTGCCTTTAAATTCCACTATCCCCCAATTATACTTTCTGCATTGTTAAGGGGCACGTCGAAAACGAAATTACTACACAAGAGAAAGTGAAAATCACAACCTAAATCATTAATTGCTTTAGTATTATTACGTCCTCTAGGCAGGCTCGGACGCTCTTTTATCCAATGGAAAAGTTTTCTCGCCCCATTCAATCGACGGGAAAACGGTTCTAATAATGAATTAGTCCCCAGACCTTTCATATCAAGGTTCTGGCTGGCGCAAAATGTAATTAATGATACTTTGGACATTACCTGATTGCTGCCGGAGAGAGAAGAATTTGCATAACAAAGTTCTGTGCCGTGCTTATTAACCGGATGAGTTATTAATAACATTTCGGAGAATGATTACATTCTCCTCTAATGCGCGTAAACATAATTAAATGAAGGAAGTCTGTCTGTTGCCATGCTCGGGCTTCGAAATTACTTAAACGATCGCTTGCTTGCTTGTACCGCGCAAAATGGCGGAATTTGAACCAAAGATGATAATGTTATTGTTCCAAAAGACGCTCGAAAATTACCTAATAAAACATTTTCTCTCGTTATTATTTTTATATTTTTAGCACCATTTTTTTTTCAGATCAAAAGATTTTTTTTCCCCCTTTCTCTTTTTCGTGAGTTTCAACACCTTGTTGAATCGTTGGTGACGTACAATAACAATTATTTCTTCTTTCTAATTTGATTTTTAATCAGAACAATGAATTTTCAGATTTGTTCGTCAAACAATAAATGCTGAAATGATCACTATTACAACGCAATACAACAGAATTATGAAGCTAAACGGAAATGCTATTTCTGTAAAAGAAGAATACAACTTTTATGATAAAACAGTTTTCAAAACTTTTTCATATTTATGGGAGGAAATACCTCTAGGAAAATTATAGGTATACACATAGAAAAATGTTTTTTCTTTCTTGAATACTTTTATTCGGAATAAAACGGTAGGAAGATGTTCCAAAAAGAACGGTAGAAAGAACAAAAGATGATAAAATTATTGTTGTTCTACAAGAATTATTCAATGAAACCATTGTTTTTCATTCGTAAATGTTTTTGCTACTTTCAGCTGGCTTTTTTTTTTCTGATTTTAAACTTCTGTTTACTGTTCCGTTTATATTTGCTATTTTTTTATTTATTTATTTTTTTTGCACCGCTTTAGTAGCAGACGATAATAATTGCACCATCTTGCATCTGACTTGGTTTATATTTTCAGTGAGCAGAGAGCGAGTTGCCAGATTTGTTCGCCAAGTAATAAATCAATAATCCAGAAAAGAGAGAGAATGGCATGGAAGGACGCAGGTTTTTGTTTTGTGAAAAGGAGAAGTCTCTCTATACGGCCATGCCAAACAGCGATGATGAATGTGTAATTAGACGAGGAATGTGCTTTCGTCATTCGGCATTTAATGAATTTTCCAAGCCCTCCTCCCTCTCACCCCTCCCCCTTTCCCGCCAAAACTTGACTGTTACGTTGATTAGTTTATTGGCCGTTGGTTTAGCTTTCGTTGGAACTTTAGAAATGAATATTGCATGGTTGAAATTCTTCAGGTAGGTCAGATTCGTTATTGCATAACTCCGAACAACTCGCTTTGAAAATTAAATGCATAAATTTGATCGACATTTCCTCCTAGGAAAGCCTGCATTATTTAGAATAATTAGTTGCTTTTGAGTTCCGCAATGCCTGAATGGAATCTTTCTGGGGGGATATTAACTCGCGCTAAGATATGGAATAATTTATAAACTGGTAACCATCGATGTCTTTCCTTTACAGCTTTAATTCTATTCTTCGAGGAGGTTCTGAAATCTATTTCCAAATGCAAATTAGAACGGCGATGATGAGATACTGTTTTGTACTCTTTTCAAATGCATCTATTGATGCTATCAGAATAATGGTCGGAACCTCACGGTTTCATAAAGCTTCTGTTCTGTCATACATCTTCTTTTCACTTCGCTTGATTTATGTGAAGTTTGTATTTCGTTGAATGGTGAATTTTCATTCAAAGTGGAGAATAACTCAAACTTGAGATTAAGGAGCTTGAAAAATGAGAGTTGCTGTTTAAATCTATTATTTGTTGGGGAAATGATCAAAGGAGCTATTTATTCATATTAAATTTTCCAAGCTTGTTTGTTTTTAATTGCGTGGAAGAAATTACATTATTATCGTCTGCTCGAAGAATTTGTTGCCGCGAAATAATATGTGGTGAAAGAATGTAACTAACGGAAAAACTAAAACTAATGTTACCTTAATAAAGAATGATATTGTTTTACAAACAGAGGAAATCTTTTGTCTTGAAAACAGTTAAATAGCAATTCAGGAAGATATACAAAGTCTCTTTCAAGAATCTTATTAGATTGTTTGGCATTCAAGCCTAACAGCGGCAAGTACATTTTTTTTAAAGCTCAGGAAAAATACTTGTTAGAATCATGCAATAAGTGAATTAAAAAAGAAAGGCATTTCTTTTAAGTTGATTGTTTATTTTCCTTTTTGACATGATTATCAGCATCATTATATATATATATATATATATATATATATATATATATATATATATATTACTAACTTAGTGAAAATATTTATACGTTTTCTTTATTTGTTTTTTAATATGCATATAATGGCTAAAATTTTAAAATAAAATTAAAAACTAAAATTAATCATAGCTATTAATTAAAGTTTACCTTACTTACAAATATTACAAATATAAGCCTTAACTATTACAAAAAATAATAAATTTCGAGCAAAAATATCATTAAAAATTATTATTTACTGAACTTCTTAAGTAGATTGTAACATAACCAATTAATGAATAATTAATATTTTAATATATTGCAAAGAATAATTACTTACACTTTAATTAATGATTTTAATGATTCATTTTGCACACACATAGAGCAGTCCTAATATTTAATAAATAAAAAAAAGTCTAAATTATTACTAAAAATTTACAGAGCTATTTTTAACTCTGCACCAAAAAAAAATATTTAATTATGCTTTTAAATATGTTTAAGTTAAAAATATTAATAAGATTTGTAACTAGAGAACCATCTATTTTATTTATTCTGCTAATAATAAATGTCTGACTCTCTCTCTCTCTGTATGTGTGCGTGTGCGTGTGCGTGTATATGGTATGATGTGTTTAGAACTATCAATTTTGATATAAATATACTTTGAAGGTGAAAATTTCGATACCAAAGCAATATTTTTTAATTATTTAAAAATTAGATAAGATTTTGAAGCTTTTCCATAGCAAGTTTTCATAGCAATTGCTATAGCGGAACTTAAATTTTAAAACATTTTTAAATTATTTTTTCAGTGCTAACTAATTTAGTTAACATACAATTTTTTCCTCAATATTGATAGTTAAAAAAACATTTTATTGCTTAATTTTTAACAACCCATTTCATTGTTGCAAATAAATTGAAATCGTTTTTATTGTTTCATCAGATATTTTTTAATCGTGTGCTTTTGTTTTACTATTCTTTGAAGTTAAAGAAAGATTATGCGTATTATCTGCTCAATTTACATGAGGAATCAGAAGTCGAATTATATTACATAACCGCAAACGATAATATGCATTTTAAAATAGATTACACAGAAACAGAATTTTTAGTGACAGTATGTAGTTTTTGCGATTAATCTCCACAAATAATAAAACAGAATGTGTGTGTTTGTGTTGGCTCTGTAAAAGGCAGACCGTCTGACTTATAACTACGAAATATGACACAAATATGCTATTTTGAGTAAAAAAATGCACAAAGGAAAACAACTTTTAAAATTTTAATTAAAATCTTTACTAATTAAAAATTAAGTGAGATTTTGAAATTTTGCCACTATGGTTTGCAAAAATATTATAGCGGAAAATTAAATTTTACACCATTTTCAAATTTTAAAAATTATGCTTTGAATGAAAGCAATTTATTTGAAATGTCAGTTTTTTTAAAGTATAAATACTTTTTTTAAATATTTTTTTCCTGATTTCAACAGCAGATTACATTATTTACCTGAAATTCAAACCGTTTTTCATTGTTACTTTCTCGTATTCGTAGTATAGAGAAAGTGTAATAATCGTCAAAAAATTCGAACTCGAGATTTTGACGAATCTCCACATTTTAGATCTCTCAAAGTTAGAAAAATGGATTTTTGAAAAATGTCCGTCTGTCTGTGATAAAGATAACTCAAAAAAGCTTTGATCTAAATGGATGGCATTTGTTGCACGGTTTTTATACGGTTTTGAATACTTCTATCAAATTTTGAGCAAAATCCGCTAAAGGAAGTCTGTCCGCCCGGCTGTTCGAATGTAATTTAACACGATAACTACAAAAAGAAAGGAGTTATATAGATAAAACTCGATTCACAAAATTGATAACTATAATTCAGACACTTATCAAATTTTATACCCAATGCAATAAGGGACTGCCCGTCCGTCTGTCTGTACTTTCAAAAACATGTAAACGCGATAACTCAAAGGCACAATGACTCAAATATATCAAATTTGTTACGGGATTTTGTAACTACTATTGCAGTTCTGTGTCCAATTTTTGTTTCAGTTTTTTTGAATTGGAAAAAACGTGTCCAAAACCAAAATTCGATTTTCGGCTACTATTCATCGCCTATCACAAATTAATCGGCAAATAAGTCCCCAAGGATGACGCGATAGATTCAGTAAAAATGCTGTATTCAAGACTAATATTTCGTAATTATTGTACACCAATGTCATGTAAGGCGTTCTCTGGGATAACACCTTTATTAGAAAGTATGAGTGAAAGTTTTGGAGAGATTACTCAATCTAGTTTCATCAAATATGCAATCCCCTGTTTTTCTAACATTGTTAAAAGCATTAAAAAACAAAGATACCGTTGAATATCTGTGTAGTTTACGAGACGAATAAACAAAAATTGAAATTACAATGCAAGGAAATTTAGAATGCAGGTAGACTATGTATTACATTTTTAATAGCTCTGTGATGCTAAGAACTACATTTTACAATTTTAATAGCTCTATTGTGCTATAAGACTGGTCTGTATTAGAATGGTTTATGTACACAATAAGGATGGAAGATATAGGACAATTAATATAACACGGCTTTAATGTCTAGCATTTTGCTTGAATCATTGACATGTTATATCTAAGAGTTCTATCTAAAATTAAATGCAACCAATATCTCCGGCAGCCAATTTTTTGTTTTAAACCTTACTAGGGTCGTGGGAAGAATGCTTCCCACCAAATTGATCAATCTTTGTATGAAATTATGTAGGTCGGCATAAGTTCTGACACATTTTTTTAGTGAGTCAGAAACTTAGATGCTTCAGTTCTTTATCTCAGACAAAATAATATGTCTTGATTTGTTACTTAATTATTAATGAACCAAATTAATTAATGAATCAAATTAAATTTATCTAATAAGCTAAATGAATCCCTTTTCTTATTCTAATTTCAAGCTTAAACATATTTTAACATAATACGACTAGAAAAAAATGGCCCTTTAAAGGGTTAAATAAATATATATAATAAAATACATAAAAATTCTTTTTTAGAATGCAACTTTTCAAATATTTTATTATTCCATTCTATTGATTGATTTTGAAATTAGCGTCCTATTTTGAATGGACGCGAATTTCAAAATCTTAAGGCGTTATTTAAACAACAGAAAGTCTTTTGTTTTTCTCGTGTTTTATTAGGTAAGAACTATGTTTGCAGGCTCTCAAATTTTTAATCGGAATCTCATGGCGCCAAATTATTCTAGTCCTTCCCAAAATTCGTAGAAATTGCTTAAGACGAAGTGATTTATTGAAGTCATTTAAACAACAGCAATAACTTGAAAACTCTTCTTGCACGTTTGAGATCGTTTTATTCTTAACTGTAAATGTTAAAAATAAAATATTCTCAGCGATATTGAAAGTTCATTAATATCTTTTTAATTTATAATAAGCTACAAATATATGCATACGTTTGTACTAATATTCTGAATCTAAGCTTTCTTATACAGAAGAATTTATACCGAGGGATGATATTATACAAAATTTGTATATTATTATACAGCTTTTTTAAACGTAGCCGCTTTTGACGATCAGCGAATTCGTCTGAAATATTGATTTTGTTCCTAAAATTTTACATATTTTAAATCAAGCTTGAAGATATGAAGTTGAGATGTGAAGCAACAATGTTTGTTATCCCCTGTTTTCAGATGTGAATACCAAGTAAATTCATCAATATATACAATTTATAAAAAAAATCACAATAAAAAGGAAGTGTAAGTCCATTTACAGTAGCAAAACAATATCATTGAAGTGGTTCAATCCAAAATTTTTAAATTAAAAGAAGAGATACAACAAATCGTAGAGTAGAAGCACCAATGAGAGATTTGGTTAAAATTCCCCTAGATGCCGCTACAGGATGAGACCGATGAGATTCGGTGATATTGAAGTGCTTCATTTCTTGAAGAGAAACTCGGAGACAGATTTTATTAGCAGTTATTTCAGTCAAAAGCTTTTTAAAGAAATATTATCTTATTTATCTAATTGTAGTTTAATCCACAGTCCGTCCTTGCAATAATCACACAGTATATGATTAATGAAGCTTATATGATTTATCTTTAATAATCTCAGTAATTTGAATGGTACTATCATTTTTTAATTCATTCGATGCTTTTAACTGCAGTAATTTACACTGTTTTTACTTTCTCAAGTACGTAGTATAGAGAAAGTATAGTTACCGTGAAAAAAATTCGAATTCGAGATTTTGAACGAACCTCCACTTTTTAAACCTCTTTGAGTTCAAAAAGTACATTTTTAGAAAATGTTCGTCAATCTGTGGCAAAGACAACTCAAAAACGCCTTGAGCTAGACCGACGAAATTCAACATATGGGCTTTACATCAAATCTGTAGATTTCTGTTAGATTTTGAGTAAAACTTTATCAAAGGAAATCCATCTGTCCCATTGTTCCAATACAAGTTAAAACGATAGCTACGGAATGAAGAGGGCTGGATACATAAAATTCGGTACACATATTCAATATCTATAGTGCAGACATCTGCCAAATTTTGAATGAAATCCAACCAGAGATTGACCGTCTATCAGTCTGTTCTTTCAGAAACTTATAAACTCGCAAATTCAAAATGGCAATGACTTAAATACATCAAATTCGGTGTATAATTTTGCGACTACAAGTGTAGTTCTCTGTCAAATTTTTGTTCAATCGGTTGAGAGAAACATCATCTAAAACACCAATTCAATTTCCGGAAGCTATTAAACCCATACCAGATATTAATCGCCAAAAATCTCGCCAATGATGGCACGAGAGATTCAGTAAAAATGCCATATTCACTGAAAGGTTTCGTAACTATTCTGCACCAATGCCATGCAAGGCGTTCTCTAGGAAAATATCTTTATGAGAGTATACTAGAAAGTTTTCATTCCTCCTGGTTTCATTTTTCTATAATAATGTATTACCGGGTAAAAATTGCGCTACCAAATGCCCAAAACTCTGCATGTGGATAAGATAACGTCTTGAAGGTATAATTTTAATTCCTCACGTATACAGTATATAGTCAAAATATTCGAGTTCAAGATTTTGGCATTTTCCAAGCTTTAGATCTCACAGAATGTGGGTGATCCTGAATTTTGACATATATGGAATTTTGCCTGTCTGCCTGGAGACTATATTTGAAAACCTATTGAATCTCAGTGCTGAGATTTGATATCTAATCTGAGCACCAAATTTGTAGATTTTTATCAAAACTAAAGTATATTTGCGTCAAATTTGGAATTATGTCAGTCAATCTCAGTAGATAACTTTTGAAATTATATATATCTCTCTATGAACACGATAATTAAAAAAAGAACTGAACTAGACGAATAAATTTTGGTATGTTGTCTTTTGTACCAAACCTATAGTTTTCAATCAAATCCAAAGGAGTCTGTTCATATTCATGCAATTATGATAACTCAAAAACACAAAGAGCTGTATAGATGAAATTTGCCGTACAGATTTACCATCAGGATTGTAAATGTATGTTAAATATTCAACCAAATCTGTCGAAGGGGGGAGCGACCACTTGCTGATCCTTATATTCGCATACATTTGGAAACTATAACTCTATAAGAAATGTAATGTAACTATTTAGGTAAATGTAACTTCGTGTGTCATCTTGTTATTAAAATTGTAGCTCTGTCACATTTTGGTTTAAATTAGTCGATGAAAAATGTTCGAAATTGCACCCTTGTTTTTCTTTAATGTAACGCAAAATCTATAAAATGCAAAGCACTCGCGGAGGTAAGAAAATAAAAATCTGAGCAAAAGTAGAGTTCACGGCCTTGCCTCATGTCTACAATTTTTAAGCTAGAAGAAAGGAGTGGGGGACTTTTTTATTCTAACTTTCTAAGATTTTCTTATTTGAGTTCGATAGCGCTGTGAAATTTTATCTAGCCCTTTCAATTTCCTTATTGTTTTCATTTATTAAATACTTTTGAGTTTTCATTAACTGTGAATAAATACATTTCGAAGATCATTAATTTACTAGAGAACGTAACTGCTGCAAATTATTTACAACAACAACAAAAAAAAATTTCACTTTTTGAAATTTTTTATAAATTTAAATTTTAAATGTTAAGAAAGTACATTTATTAAAATTATTGAAATTTTTAACAATAAATATTATTTGATTATTAAAACACTATAATATTAAATTATTTATTATACGATATTCATAAATTGTTAAATAATAAAAATAAAGCTTTGTCCTCCATTTTTAGTTTAAAAATTGTCGTATTCTGTTGCTTATTCATTTTTTAAATTCAAAATGAGTGGTTATCGGGATTCCATCGGCCTTCAATTAATGAATATACTGCTTTTCATTATGTAGAATTCTTTTTTTGCATTAATTATTTGTTCATAAAAGCATGATTCGTTTTAAATAAATATGAAAAAGTTCTACAAATGTATATAAATTATAAGATTAGAGTATTTTTTCCGTATGAAGGCCAAACACACCACCAAATGACATTACACACCAAAACAGGATACTCTTGCTTATCAAGCACTTTAAAAAGATTTGCTTTGTAAGCTGCCAAAACTAATCATTCGATTTAACATCTCTAGTGTATTACCCCCCCCCCCTCCCCAAACACACACACATAAAAAAAAATACTTGCTAGATCACCATATAGGCCAAAAAACACCTATTCCCCAGTGGAGTAGGGATCTGATGCAAAGGGGGAGGGGGGTGCAGATCCCCAAGCATCGCTGTTAGGGGGCCCATCTGTCACTGTTTAATGTGAAATACCATGGAGGAGAGAAAAAAAAATGTCATGCCCAGGCGCCATTAGTGATGATGATAGGAAAAGAAAACATCTTATTATATCCGGGGTATCCATTATCCCCACTACAAATCTGATGCTCACACACAAACATTGATCTTTATTATAAATAAAGATAGAGATGAAATTCATGACGCTCCGATACTTCCTCAGTGGTCACCTGTCATTCCTATTTGAGATAAATTTCAAACGCATTACTTCACCATAATTCTATATGGAAAATAAATAAATAAAACAGCCACACTCACTACAGCCTCAATAAGTGGACTGATTTCGCTAATTTTACTCACTAATTAATTTAACCACTTTGCATGTTCGGCTATCAAAATGTTAAATGTTTATTGTGACGCATAATTTAAAATAGTACTTTCATTTACTATGATACGTTGCAGTTCAGAAATATTGGTTTAAAATAATATGGCGAGTGAATAACCGACAAACGTATGCGCCTGGTTTATACATTTGAAATAATAAGAAAACTAAAGAACAGAGATCCTAATTTCTGATTACTGTTCCTATTTCATCAGATTTATTTTAGTTACGACTGGCGATCAACGGTTTCGCCGAAGATATTGATTATATTAAATTTCAGTTAAATTCTTTAGATATTACTTCATGCCCATGATTTCGCCAAATTGTCAGGCATTAAAAGATTGCCATTTTAATTGTCCTGCATATTTTCTGTTCATTGTGTACATGAACTTATATAAAGGAGATCACTCCCACAACATCATAGAGTTATTAAAAACGCAAGTAAACTTTCATCTATCTTCTAAATTTCATTTTCTTTTTTTTATTCTCGTGTATGAAATATAGAGAAAGTACTTTATTTATCAAACAATTCAAACTTGAGATTTTGACGAATCTCCACATTTCAATTTCATCAATTAATTTTGCTACTAAAAAATAAGAATAATTACAAAAACGTGAAAATCAGAGAAATATCATATCAAAATAACACAACAGCAATGTATAGATTCCAAAATTTCAATCCATTAATACTCTCCCAATATATTTTTCAATGCTTAAGGAGGAAAATATCAAAATTGTGAAATTGAACACTAGTTTTAAAACCAAAAATTAGTTTTGGTGGCGCCATCTATTATACTTTTAAATTACTAATTTTAAAATAACTTTTAATGAAATTTAACAACGATTTTCTATGATGTAGATAGCAGAATGTTGTTGTTTATATTGAAACAAAACAAAATTTCCTGGCATGGAATTTTTTATTATGCTTCGTCTCATCATAACTGACACTGGAAAATGACATGAGCTCTATTTTATTTTTTATGAAGTCCCTTTTTCTAAATCGATGTGCGAGACATTTATAATCTTGCATTAATGTCAAAATAATTAAGGGTGAATTTTTAAATTTCAGCTGATAACTGCAGATTTTCTGTAATTGATAAGAATAAGGTATACATTTTCCAATTTATAAATAGTTATTTTAAGAACAAAATCAACAATCAGTTTTTAAAAAAGTAAAACGTCTAAATATATAAAGATTTTCTTTAATACTATCTTTTGAAGTTACAAACATGCAAATTAATTCATAAAGAATTAAGATATTTTGAGTTTAATCTTTATTCAAAAATATTCTACAAAAGAAATTCAGATAGCAGATAAACATTTCATACAAGAAACAACAAAAGCATGACAGGAAAAGGCAAAAATATCTCGTTGTTTTTTTTTTTTTTAACAATTTAAGCTATTTAAGACATTTCTTTTCTGAAAAGTTGAACACAAAAAAAATTTTAAAATATAACAATGTGCAAAAGCAGATAAAAATGAAAACTTTTATATTTTGTTCAAATTAACTTAATTTTTTTTCCACACACAATGGAAGTCTTGGAATTAAAAATTTTAATATACACTATGAAGAGTTTTGTTCTAATTACGAATATCATAAAGAAGAACTAACAATGAAATATGCATCTAAACATGCCACTTCTTTTGCAATGAACATACTGTTTCTTTAATTAGCAAATTTTTGAATAAACATAAAATTTCTTATTAATGCATTTAATATAAATGCAATTAACCTGTAAAAAAAATATATTACATTAAAAAATCATTTTATTAAGTAGCATATAATACTCATCTTCCATGAATAATTGTAGACAACTGTATCTTACATACAGAACTTCATGCCATAAAACAAATCTCACATCTGATGAATTGCACATTTAATTATTTCGCTGAATTTTTTGAAAGGCATATTCAAATCATATTTTTAGGAATAATAATTTGAAGAAAAAAAAATATTGATAAGTAAAACAAGGGGAAAAAAACCATAGACAAAATTAATTATTTATTGCTAAGTATTAAAAGAAAATTATTGATTTAGTTTTTAAAAAATGAATCATTAACAGTAACAAATTCAAAACATTTATTGAATATAAGATGATGCCATTAAGAAAACACTAATTTATTTATTTTTTCAACAAATCGCAAACGTTTTCAATAAATTCTTATTTCCTCTTCTGCAATACAATTCAGTAAGAATTCTTATCTGCTTTTTAAAGAATTATAATATTACAAGATCTTTACATGATTCTACATTTTAAGCAATCAACATTATATACATCTTTTAATATTACATGCTATACATGTCACGGAAAATACCTACTAAAAAAATATGGTATTTTCAACATCATTTCATATTTAATTTTCAAAAGAAATATGAAAGATTAAATTATGGCATGTTTATGTACAATGATTTTCAACAAAAAATGCATATCTGGAACAAAACGAAAGCGTTTGGGTATTTTTAGATATTTATTTAAATAAGTAGAATTTTATAAAAATTTATAACACTTAAGGAATTATTTTCGCATTTTTTTAATGTACAATTCTTTTGTTGATATATTTTAATTTAAAAAAGCAAGTCCAAACTTATTTTGAAGAATATAAATTTTGAAGAAAATGATTTTCTTCTTTTTTTTTTTTTCTTCTTACTTTACAACTGAATTATTTGCTATAAAAAATTGGCAAAATCATGATGAAATATTTATGTAATGATAATGAAATATTTTAATTAATTTACTAATATAAACCCATGCAATTACCAATCCTAATACAGGTATAAGGTTGGTAATTGCATGGTTAATAAAATATAAATTTACAAATAAAGTACAATTAAAAATAGTGTTTTTTAAAAAATTTTTAATTATTGAATTAAAAGTTAATTCTATTTTTAAAAATTTAATTGCTCAAAAAACCTTAGCAAGACACCTATAAAAATATTTTTAATGGTTACTTTGAGTACATGCTAAAATTAATATCTTTCCATTATTAGATTAGCCAAAAATTAAATGATAAAAAACATCACCGATACAGACTAGATCAATACAGAAAGTAACAATTTATTTTCAGATTTAGAATATTAAATTTTAAAACAGAAAATATTTTACAAATGCAGAAAACTTATGCTACAATCTATTTAAATGAATTGATTTTAAAATTTATTTACCGTCATATTTGGTGGCAGAAGGAGAAAAAGAAAAAAGAATTTATTATTAAGAACCATTTAGATAAGAACCAGGGCATAAGATAATTATAATAAAAAACTGACATGCTATCTTAATGAAACTATACTGACACTAAAAACAGAGCAAATTGACATTTGAATGGTCTTATAAAGAAGTATGACTGTAATTCATGTAAAAGCTTGTTGTAGTTGAAAAATCTGAAGAGTCAAACAGTTCGCTATAACATACTTAATTTATATACATCTCTATATGTATCAAAAAAGATGGATGCAGCAAAAAGCACCCAGACGAAAAATTTATTACAATATGCATTGAACAACATGCTTTCAATGTTGAACAAGTCATGTGACTTTTGAATAAACAGCACAACATTTAAATCAGAAAATAGAGTACCATGAAGATATTACAAGGAAACTGTACAGCAGTTCTCACTTATATGCATCTGGCAGGTTAAAAATCGAGGTAGCTCTTTAAAATTCCACATAGTACATTCAACAGGGAATGCAGTACTTGCAGTTCAAGCAAAAAGGACTGCAGTATGCACTATACAATAATGATTTTTACAACTAACTAGGTAAGCTTTGTCCCACATATATTGCTTGGCCAGTTAAAAGACAAATACATTGATACTGATAGGCAATCAGTAAATTCCACCATATATATAAACATTCTGATTCCATACATCCATCCTTATTTTAAAAATGGTTACATTTCTCTTTTGACAAATGATTTCTTGTAGCCAACCAAAACAATACATTTTTCATTTTTTTTCTGGCTGGCCAAGCAATACACCCAAATCTACATTCAACATATCGACATAACATAATACGGACGACTTGCATCACAGTCAAATATATATAATTTATAAACTACAGTTCCTTTATCACATTAACCCCAGGGCGGCTATGACACTTCTAATATCTACATAAGCAGTAATCAATTGTTTATGTTAAAGCACATCATGAAATTCTACTAGTAGAAATGGTATGAAAGAATGTTTTACGGCAGTTAGTACAGAACAAAATACTCCAGAAAGTACAGAAAAAAGCTATGTTACCTGAATGATTTTAAATGGCTTTACAAGATTGTATTTTGATTTATGCAGTATAACTATAAATATGTACAAAGGGAAACTAGAAAGTTAAGGTTAAAAACCATCAAAATCAAAAGTTTTAATTAACAACATGGTTGAGTATTTTGATTTCAGCAGAAATGAAATATATGTAATGACATGTTTCAAAGAAATATTAGAGAGTCATGAAAGTCACAAGAAATTACCATTCTAAAATAAATATCACCAAGAACATTTTTCATAAATTCTACAACTACAATAATTCAACTTTAAGGAAAAACTTTACAAACTTCAAAATGCCTGAATATTAATATTAATAATACAATAATAAAACTATTTAAAATTTGAATATAAATACCCACATAAAACCATTAATTCTTTACACATCATTACATGCTCCATACAAACAAAATGCAAAATAATCTACCAATACTTTTTATTCATACATTTCTGTCATGCTTCCATGGAATTAAATTTAGCCCAAGAATGTTTATAGTAGCTCTTTGTTATTAGACTGTTTTAAGTTTTTGTTATTTGTCTGTTTAACTGTTTTAAGACTAAAATAATATATATCTGTGGTAAGAAGATCCCAATATGGCCCAAACAGTCTTCTCTAAAACTTATGTATATAAGAATTATCTAACAAATAAAACATTGAGAAATAATACTAAAACAATATATCAACTATGACAAAAAAGTTAATCTGAACTCATAAAAACACAACATAATGATGAAAATAAGCTTATCATTAAAAATCTATGGATAATCAGTTTTTCAGCAACTATTTAAAGCTAATAATTAGAATAGGAAAAAGATCTAATTTTTATAACTAAAAAATTTGATTGCATAGATGGCAAAGTGCACCCAGAAACGCATAATATCAAATAACAGTATTGAAAATATTTTATAGTAATATGCATTAATTTTATTTCTAATAAACAAGGCCTTTAAAAATTATATAAATCGTGATAAATTATTCTATCAAATCGTGAAATGTAAAATCAACAGGAATCATTTACTTTGGATTTTAAAACAGAACATGACTTTCTAGTAAAATAAATGAGACAAACAAGATAGTAGGCATCACTATCACCAATAAAACTTCCACAAATTCTAAAAAAGAATTTAAAACATATAAAAAACTTTCTGATAAAAATCAAATGGATTAAAATTTACAGAGTATTGCTTTAAAATATGAAAACTATTAAAGAAAAATTAGCAAAATAGGGTAATAGATTAATATGATTTATAGAAAATGTGCAAGACATCCAGTCTGAAAACCCTTATTCTTAATCCTAACTTTTTTTCCTCTTATTCTTTTTTGTTCTTTGTATCTACTTAAATGCATAAAGAAAAGAATAACATATACCTTAAACTAGATTTAAAACTATATTTTTTTATGATAATATGACTATAACTATATACAAAACTGAATTATGTCTCAAAGAAAAATCATTTTAAAACAGAACGAAAAGACACCAAGTTATGGCACAAATAATGGTTTCATTACAGAAAATTTTAACAAATTATATAATTATAAAAAGCCTCTCATATGTTCTTATATAAATCTACATCTCAATGAATTATATTTTTATGGTTTGATAGAAATATGTACATCCATACTATTAGAATTTTTGAAATAATATTTTCACATACCTTTTTGTAAGATTAAATTATAATTAAAATGTGTATAAAGAGAAATAATATCTGAAATCAGAAAATATTTCTGATTAAGGTTGTATTATTAAGTTGATTACTAGTTTAACAAAGAAAAACAAACATTTTTTTTAAATAAACTAAATGAAGAAATTAATCATAAATGCAGTTAGAAAGAGATACAGAAACAAGAGAAAGATACTAGTGTGATATCCCTATGATTGAATAATTAATAATAAAATAGGATTGAAAAAATCATACTCAAAATACATAACACACATAGATGAAAACAATTAAAGTACAATAACTTTATTACTTTTACACCAGCTAATTATTCATTACTAACTGAAGTTTAAGATTTTAAAAACATTTGGTAAGCAAAATACATTGAATATTAAGTTAAGTTGACATGTTTTTAAAGTAATCTTGCATTTGATTATTTTTTTTATAACAGAATCTGTTTATACAGGTCACTCTCAAAACAAGGAAATTCAAGGCTGTCATTAATTTTTCTATTGTTATCCCAGTCAAAGGTTTAATTCAATTAAGTTTATTTACAAATATTACAGTTTTCAAGGTCAAACTTTTCTACATAAACTAAAACCACATAAGGAATAAAAATACAATCAGAAAAGCATTAAAAAAAATATGGAGAAATTTTAAAGATGTCTAATTTATCTACAAAAGCAGAATTTTTCAAAATATTTGACTTTAAAAAATTTCAAAAGACAGTATATATTCAACAAAAATCCCATTATGATATTCAGAATATGCATCTAGAAAATAAATTCATATCTAAATGTATCAATCTGAAAAGCACAAAATCATACATAAGCATTATAATATAATCTAAATTGTTTCAATAACCAGGCAAACCAATTCAGGTTAAAGCAGAATAATAAAATACTGCATAATGGCTAGTTCTGGTCTTATTATTAGGCAGATGAACAAAGTGAAAAGCCAACTGACAAATAAAAAATTATATCAGTCATTATTGATTACATAAAATGAATAATAAAATTATTAGATAAATGAATGTCTCACAATACAGTAAAAATATAATATTAATGATTTGCTTTTAGAAGATCACACGTTTTAAAGTCTTTCCCTATTTATTTAGACTTTAAGAGGAAATAGGTTTATTTTACTTAATTATGTTCATGCTTTAGTTATTGAAGAATAATTGTTAATGTCTTAGCTTTTTAATGTTTTGTTAGTAAAAAATTATGCAGTCTTATTCAGATGACTCCATTGTTCTTAATATTTTTGACATGAAATTTTCAATTAGAGAAATATCAAATTTACCCATCAGATGAAAAATAATGCCAAAATAACTGATTTAATCTTTAAACTAGTTCTAATTGTCCTATTTTATTAACTATATTTTAAAACTTCTAGATTTCTATGCTAATAAAATATATCCCAATAATTTTGCTTAAAACTAAACCTATTGCACTAATGATTAATTTTGCATGACTTTTCTCAAATTCAATTCCAAAGTAGCAGTCATAGCATATCAAGAAGTTTAGTACTCGACTGTTTTAAATATGTTTGTAATTTCATAGAGTCTGGAAATAAAAATTGGATACTCTCCACAAAATAACAATAATGAGTCTCTAATGGAAATCTATTATATAACCAAGGATTTTAATTTTCAAAAAATCATAATAGAACACTTTAAACCAGAGTCTCTGAAACTATTGATATAGAAAAATAATCAAATTGTAAAAATTTTCATCTTCAGACAAATTCTACAAGATTTGCATTAAAAAATCAGATTTGAATTAAATCAAAAGATTTCATTATGATATACCAAAGAAAATATTAGTTAACATAATACCCTATTTTTTTTTTTTTTTTTAATTTCTCAATTTTGAGGAGGAAGTTAAAAATTTTTAAAATAATGGAATTGTGAGTAGGAAAGATTTCACTTTACTTTGAGCAAATGAATTTTCAAAGAGGTTAACCATTAAAATTAGATACAATTTAAATAGAAAAGGCTCAAATTGCAAACTTTCATTAAAAGAGGGATATTTCAAAAGGTTGTATGAGTACATACACAGCCAAATAAAGAATTCCAAGTTCTTTTATTTCAAAACTATACATACACTTTCATGCATAACATTTTCATTAATTTCATTTTGTAGATTACAATATCCCAGCACCATTTAAACATTATAACTAAAACAGTAAAGAAATGGCACAAAATTTATCATACAAAACAAGCGTAAAATATTTCTTACTCATACAAACAACAAACCATAACCAGTATTTACAATATGCACAAAACAATTCTTTAAAAAAAATGAGGCAAACACTTTGGCTAACATTTCTTCATGGAATAGATTTGCTGTACATGCCAATAATAATAGCTTCTTTAGATCAAAACATTTGCTAAATATCTCAAAAGTTAGAGAAATCATTATCCTTCTTATTATAATAAATATTCTGAGATTCTTTTATCTATTTATTAGCCAAAATAAAATGAACTTTTAAAAAATATAATTATACTACAAAATTTGACAGCCCTATAGTAAACTTTGAACTACTATGAATTGCATACTTATTAATGCACGGAACTGTACACACATTAATGCATATGACTGCTGCAAATTAAACAACTATTTTGGAGAAAATTCACTTCAGAATAAAAATCTTTTAAGTGTACAGCAACTGCTTTTAAATATATATGCATAAGTTGATAAATGATTTACATTTTTATAGAAATGTTATTTTGGTTTTAAGAAATCAAAATTATTATAATTTGGAAGAAAATTAAGAATAAATTGTTTGGATTTTAATTTTAAAAGATGTAACTACATAATATCACTACAAAATATTTTAAAGAACTACATGAAAATCATAAGGTAATTAGTTGCAAGATATAATAAAGTATAAACTAAATGATATATATATATATATTGCTAAATCATTCAATTTATATTTTCTTATTGATTTGCATTTTCCTTATATGCAAAAATGTTTTTAATGGTAAAAATTAGCATTTCATTTTCAATACTTGGCTCCTTAACTTTCATATAAAACTAATCAAATGATAACATAGTATACTGACATATTCTTCATATATATTTAATTCTCAGGAGAATATTACTTTGACTCTCAAGCTTTAGAAACTATGTAAATTAATATGCTTAAAATCCAACAGCAAATTATTGATAAGCATACCTAATAAATTTTCTCACTATTTAAAAAAATATAAACTACATGATTTGAATTTCAGAATAAAAATATGAAGGAATTTTATTTAACAACTGCCTCTTAACAAGATTCAAGTTTTAGTTTCATATTTTTGTCTTATGTTCATTAAAAAAAAAAATCAAAGCTTTATAAGCTAAATTCAAATATAAAAACACAGGAAATAATTTATTCCCTACAAATGTCAGAGAAAGCCACAAAATCAGTCAAATTTAGCTAGTAATGCAGTCCATATGCAGAAAAAAATCCATAACAAATGGGGCAAAAAATTATAAGTAAGCTTTGTTTTAGATGAAATATATCAAAAAATTTGAATTTTAAATGAAATTTACAAATAATTTTCATGGTGATTTAAAATTTTATTAACTAGAACTTTGGAAATTAATTCAGGTTACATTCTAAAAATCTTTAAAAAGTAAATATTAAACAAAATTATTAAATAAAGTTTTAGAAATGAAATTCATTTTGTACAAAAATGAACAAATTATATCCGATTATTGAATAAAAAAATGCAATAACATTGAATTAAATCTCATCAAGTTTAAAAAATAATCAAAGCTAATATGCAAAACACTATTCATGATGTAATAGCAATTAATAATACACCAAGATACCTTAATTAACTTATTAAATTTATGGACTTATAAGAAAAGAATATCACACATTTTTAGTTCAATTACAAATCCATATTATAAACAATAGAAATAATGCATTTGGCAACCCAAGTCTCATGACTAGATTACCTTCTTTACAATCAAAAGTTTTTAAAAAATATACAAGCAGACCAGTTCATATATTGGCACAAAAGGACACAAAAATACAAACATAAAAAATTATTATAAAAAAAAAGAAAATAGAAACTTTAAATTAAAAAGTCTTTAGTTCATTAAAAAATGAAGATCAACCGATATAAATGTTTATTGAACAAATGTTCCCAAGATAGATTACATTTCATTCTAAATGAATGCATCTATTTCAAGTTTTTAAATTTATATTCAAATAAAAATGCTCTTTCCATTTAAATTGTAAATTATTTTTTTAACTAATAATTTTAGGATCTTTCCCTTAATATTAAGGAAATCTCTTTTTAGTTAGTGCGAAGCCCCCAAAATATAAGTAAGAACATCAAGCATTACTGCCAATAAGCATTTTTACTGTCAACCTGATGCTTTGATTGTTATAGAGATAATAAAAAAGTACCACTCTCTGATTTCATCTTCATTAAACAAAATATTTTTTTTTAATGGAAATTAACAATATTCATCTTCTCATTCTTACACTTACACTTCCTTTTATACAAACATTATCACATTAAAAGTACTGTCACAATAAATAACAGCAGAAAACCAATGAATAAAAAAACATTTTTCAACAACACTTTTTACTAATTCAAGGTTAAATAGTATAACAAGAATCCTCATGGCAGTTAGCTGTCTGAATTTTATGTTTTGAACATAATATCACTAGGATTGTCCATCATTATGCATAAATTTATTATGGCTGCATAATGATTAACACTTAAATTGCTAGTGAAAAAATTAATTTACTACATATTATTCACTGAAATTAGTTAAATTCCGTTTTGGAACACAATTCCAAAATAAACATATGGCACAAAATTTAAATTATTTTATTTGTGCTCATATGAGTTTTAAAAATTATTACCAATAAGCAAGTTTTTAAAAAAAATTCTTTTGTTAAGGTAATAAAAAAAGAATATCCATATAAATATCATTTTTGATGTTAAACAATTGTTACTATTTCTAAACTTCAGAAATATGTTTTACCAAAATAATGCAAGTATGCTCCAAAGTGTCAAACATGTCACAGCTTAGAGTAACAAATGAAAACAAGTATGTACATAAAAACAATCAGTAAGTAGTATAATAGGTAATACACCAGAACCAAAAAGCAACAACATGGAAGCTAAAGGCATAGGAATTTTCTAACAAGTTAACTGATGAGATTGATGACAAATGATGTAACAAGTTATTCATTTTAGTTAAGCCATAATAAATTTCTCTGCTAAGTAATTCTAAAAGTACTTCAGCACATATTACCCATTTACACGAGGGTTAATATTCGATGAAAGAACTTTTCAACATGGCAATAATCTCTCCTTCAAAATAGTCAAGTTTAGAATTGTCCAGGAATGATTCAAATACTTCTGTTGATAAAAATTTTATACATGAACTTTGCAAAAACCTGAACTGTATATACAGCAACTGATGGAATCATAAGCATATCCTCAGTGCTGATTATTAAAGTTGGTTAGTTTATTGAATGCACCGAATATGGTGCACCCCGCCAGTCAGGTTTGCAAGTTCAATGCCTGAAAAGGATGAGGAGGCACAATAGGAGGGCCATGATGGGTTGGATGCTGAGGATGTCCTTGAGGGTGCTGTTGCGATGGATGAGGAGACTGGTGTGCAATTTGTGGAGGAGAAGGGGACTGCTGGTGAGGTAGATGCCTATTCTGGTGTTGCATTTGATGATGGCTCTGAGGAGGTTGGTGCTGTTGTGGAGGAGGCTGATGATGAGGTGGAGGAGCTTGTTGCTGCTGCTGCTGCTGTTGTTGTTGTTGCTGCTGCTGAGGAGGGGGTGGTTGTTGATGATGTGGTGGCATACCTTGTGAATGTTGCTGAGACTGAGATGGTGGTGGTTGCTGTTGTTGTTGCTGAGGTGGTGGAGGAGGAGCAGGTTGTTGAGTTTGTTGCATCTGATTCGGATGCTGGGACTGTGGTGTAGGTGGCTGAGAAGTCTGAGGTGTTGGAGGGGCAGTATTAGGTTGTGATTGTTGTTGTTGTTGCATATGTGGGGGAGGTTGTTGCTGTTGTCCATGAGGTTGTTGCTGAACATGCTGAGGTGGTTGTGACTGTTGTTGTGGAGGTGGTTGTTGTTGTTGCTGTTGCTGCACATGAGGTTGAGGACCTTGTTGGTTCTGGTTTTGATGCTCAGGTGGAGGCTGAGAATGGCCTTGTTGGGAATGGGTTGAAGTTTGGGTATGAGCTTGTTGATGCTGCGGCTGGGAATGTGGTTGATGGGTAGTCTGAGTATGAGCCTGCTGGTGTGTTGTCTGAGTGTGAGCTTGTTGATGAGTTGTTTGGGTGTGGGCCTGATGAGTTGTTTGGGTATGAGCTTGTTGATGCTGAGGTCCGGAATGTGCTTGTTGGAGGGGTGGTCCAGGATGAGTAAGGTGATGTTGCTGCAGCTGATAATGTAGCTGCTGTAACTGTAGTAAACCTGTACTGGTTTGCGCAGCCTGTATTTTTGCTGCATTGTTAGCATTCTGAGTGTGTCGAGATGAACATTTATGTCTTTTTAAATCTCTATCTTCTACAAAACGTTTTCCACAAACTGGACATGCAAAGGGCTTTTCACCACTATGCATTTTTATATGTCGTGTCAATTTGTCTCGGCGATAAAATGCCTTTCCACATGCTAGACATGCATAAGGTTTCTCACCAGTGTGTATCCTTCTGTGACGTGTGAGTTTATCTTTCCTGTAGAAACCCCTACCACAGAAGTCGCATGGGTATGGTCTCTCACCAGTATGAATCATGGAATGTCGAGTAAGATGATTCTTCTGAGAGAAACTTCGCCCACAAACATCACACTGAAAAGGCTTATCACCTGTATGGGTCCTCATGTGATCCAGTAATTTACACCTGTAACTAAAACCACTACCACAAATATCACAGGCACAAGACTTTTCACCGTGAGCAGATCGTACATGAATTCTTACACGTTCACTGGTTGCAAATAATTTACCACACATATCACATGGTACAGTTTTTTCAGTTTTTGTGTGCGCAGAAAGATGAACTTGCAGTTCAGATGCTGCTTTGAAGGGCACCTTGCAAGATGGACAAGGCCACAGTTTTTCTTTCTCTTCACCCTTATTATCTTGATTGGGTGGATGAGGAGGTGGAGGAGGTAATTTATTAGGATCTATCCCAGGAAAAGCTGCCGAAGTAGATGCTGCAGCTACCAGTAAATTTCGACAAGCTGCAAGTTCAGGTGTGAGAGCAGCTTCAACTTTTATACCTGAAACCCTAGCAAGGTTTTTATGCTTTCCTGATTCCTCAGCAAACTGTATTTGCGTTGGAGTAGGAGCTGGTCCAACAGCATGAAAATTTGCCAAGTGAGTCCGTGGATCAAAACCTACAGTATAATAATAAGACTTTATTTCTATCTACAAAATATTAGAAAAAAAACATGGAATTGCCAAGAATGTAAACATTTAATAAAATAAAGATACTTTGCAACAAAATATACATTTTAGAAGATTAGTAATATAATCTATCGTAAAACATTTACATTTCATCCATTTCTGGTGTCAAAAAAAACTTCACTGACTTAAAGGATCCATGCCTAGGTATAAATACTAAAGAAAAATTTTAAAAAAATGGATGTAATATATTAAGCACTAGAGGCTTAGAAAGACTTTTGGTCAAGGCAGTAAATCTACATGTTCCTCTAATGCTTATCTTTTTCATTCAATATCTAATCAAGTGAAAATTATTTGATAGTAAACATTCATAATTAAAATTTTTATCAAATAATATAAAGATGCTTGGTTTAATAAATATTATTAGTTTTTACACAAGAAATTTGCTTTTTACTTTAAATGAAAAATAAATCTTTTTAAATATGCATGCAAATAAAATTCTTTCAGTCAAATTGATTTTCACATCTTAACTTACAAAAGAGATTTGGAAAATGGATAGATAACTCCAGGATAAAAATCACCGATTCTGTTGTTACTTTAAATTTTAAATATTTATATATTAATGCTCTATTTGAAAGCAACACTAAAGCTATTTTGGGACACATCTTTTAATTTGAATCCAGTCAAATATTGAGAATGACACTTGAGCCAACAACTTCTTCTCGAAACTTTTACATCACATTAATAACACAATATTTCATTCAAAACATTAATTTCATCCAAAACATTAAGACACTAGGCCTACATATATTATAGATTTTGCATGAAATCCTGTTTGAAACCAAGATCCCCCCCAGTCCCAAAGCCAAAACAATACAACTAGGTCATAACAACCCACATATTTTTAAAAATAAACTGCAAAATGGCACCCACAGGCAATTATTATTATTATTTTATTTTTAAAGAGGTATAGTATTGGCAAAGTATTGATACTGAATGTCCAAACGGGCCTTGACTGGCATATACCATACATTAGCTAAATTTTAAAGACAAAATATCATAATTTTGAAAACCCACTTTATTTATTTTCAGGGAAATGCAAAGAATATTGAAGTAATTTAGTATTTTTAATATAAAAGAAATTTAATGAATTCTATACTAGATATACAATTTTTGCACCTAAGATGTGCAAAAAAATTTGAAATATATATATCACACATACTAGAGATGAACCTGAGAAGGGGTGATCTCTAAAAAAAACTTCTGATACTTTATCTTTAGTAATAAGTTAAATAAATATTTCTTTCTATCGTAAATATAGTTAGTTGTTCAGAAGCCTTCGAAAATTAATTTTTGTCAGAAAATATGTTTAGTTTTACTTAAGAAAGCTATTTACATTATTATGCATGAAAGAAACTGCTTTTATATGTACCAAAAAGAATTAATCAAAACAGAAGGCAAGATATCAATCACTTCCATTCAATGGATATAATCTTTAATTAGATTATGCAACATAGTTATACATAGAAATCTCTGTTTATTAAGATACAAGCACTAATTTGAATTGATTAAAGCAACTTAAATGTTAAAAAATTAACATTAAAAGCATATAAAAATGAGGCAGCTTAAAGCAATATAATAATGTTCTAAATGCATAATGTGATTTATAAAATAAACTTGGTACCAATATCAATAGAGAAGGCCCTTTTACTGATTGATATTTTCCTGAATGAATGTCAAACATTCCAAACACATGTTCACATCAATTTTTTTACACATTTGCCCTGATTTTGACAAATGCTACATTAATAGAATGTATAATGATATTTCTCATATTCTCCAACATTGGTTACATAGTCATCAGTAGCATTTTGATATCTATACATAGTATAAAATGAAGTGTCTTGAAAGCATCTGTAAGTTTGAACCACAAAAACTCGAAAAATAGTTAACGGATATTGGATATATTTATACCATTTTGTAGAGCATTCATTGAGGACCATTTTAGTACATTAAAGTCATATCAAGATAAAAAAAAGGAGTTTTATAATTGCAATTTTTTATTCTGTGCATGCGCAAAAACCTCAAACTGTGCATGTGCAAATAGCAAGAGCTATGGTATGTATATGCGATAATTTTCTTCATTTACTTCCGATTTTAAATGGCAATTCATATCTCATTATGCCCAAAAGAATGAAATCCAAACTTGGCCGGAACACATTAAATGCTAAAAAGTTTCATTTGTTGTGCGATAAGGAAAATGAAGAGGGAAAAGTTTTGATTAGCGAATAGCAGAGAAATAATGACCACACTTAGGGAAGGAGTCTTTTGATGAGCAAAATAACCGTCTTTCTTTAAATCGCATGCAACTGAATTACAAAAACATAATAAATCTCATTAGAAATGAAGTGATGGAAACAGTGAAATGTGGAACAGTGAGTACAATGACTTATTTGTATATTTTTAAATTTTAAAACAGCTTTTCTATTGTATATTTTTAGTGGATTGTTTCGTATATGGAACATATCATATTTTTAACAGTCTAAATATTTCCGAATATGTGCTATAAAATTGTTTTGTAGCTATTTTTGATAATTTCTAAATAAATTTTTATGTTTGTTTGATGTTGCATAACATGCCCATGTCATATCGAGTGGAGGCTAGACTTAAGTTTAAAGCAAATTTTTCTACTTGGATGCTATGCCATAGGTAATGCCGTGCAGCTACTGCTAGTATTGCATATAACATAATATCAACAAATTATTAAATATATATTTTCCCAAAGAATTTTAATCAGTTAAATTAAAAATTTTTAAACGTTATTCAAATTATTTAACAGACCTTTGTTATTGATTATATAACGGAAATAACTTTTTTTTAAAAATCGAAATACAAATTTGTTGATTAAATAAATGAATACTATTTGAATACTATGAATACTACTACTACATCTACAATTTTGTTTCATTAAGTAGTAAGCAATTTTTCTTATCTTAAATCATCATTGTTCAGTTTAACGTAATAATAAATTTCCATATTCTTTTCTGCAATGAGGACCGACAAGTGTTTTTGTATTCAAAACAATTCCATCCTCCTAACCATACTAAAAATCTATTCACTACCAGCATTTGCTGTGAACGAGAATTTCGAAGGAGTCTTTTCTGCATTTTGTGTGTAATTTCCCCTACTTTTTCACTATATATCCATGACTCTATAGTTTAAAACTATTTTCATAGCTATTGGAGGTTATGTTTCTTATTAACATTTATGCATCTCAGATCATTATCATCCTCTCATTATTTAGTAGTTCATATCCAAATGCAACGATTATAGAAGTCAAAAGTTGCAATGCATGCAAGAAGTACAAAACAACCGAAAATACATATAATTAATTATGACAAATTACAATGCAAATAAGATATTTACAATAAATTTTAAAAGCCTGTTGTTAGATTTACTTGTGAACATCAAAATTACAGTAGTAACATGATACATGGTATTTGGTTTGGTTTATTATTTTTAAATTTCAATAATTTCAAACAACCGAGTTTTAACTTAAGTGACTACAAATATTTTATTATATCTTTGAACCTAGACAAGACACTCTTATAATATTTACTAATAGTGTGAGATCAGAATACAATGTATTATTATTAATTATTAATGGAATAAAATAGAAAGGAGTAAATCTATGACAACTTACCTTAGCAATTTTTTTAATACTGTTTATGATTGAAAGTGATGAATTAAACTGATTAAATTACAAGTTTATAAACTAGGGAAAATTAGAAAAAGATCAAGATATTAAGCCTGACTTGAGACAAAGTTACAATATAATGATCAGAACTGAAAAAATGCAACTAAATCAGACTCTCAGAAAGTATAATTATTTATCTATCAGGATTGGGAATTCTGAATTACTTGAAATTATAAATCTTTAATGACTTTGAAGTTCAACAGAATTTTAGACAGGACTGGTAAAGACTGCAATCACCAATGTAATTTTAAGTGAAAATTCGAGCACGAATGCCACTGCCGCAATATATGTGGATAATTTTTTATTTTTGTGAAATGTTTAGTTACAGCACTATATTTTATTTAGTCTTATTATGCTTAGTTTTAATAAATTATATGCAGTAAATTTGGATCAACCATGCAGGAGTTTGGAACTGTAAATATAGGAATATTTATTTTTTAATCTAGTTTAATTCTCCAAAGACTTATTTCCAAGGTCAATCCATTTTATTTTTATCAATGCTTATTAATCATTTTAGGTTACCTTTCATCTTCAGTGACTTCAAGAATTAATGATTCGTTTAAATACATGCAAGATTTTCCTATACACATATATACAAAATTAGCAGCAATATCCTGAATCCATAAGATACACAAATAGCCAAAGAACTAAATTTTATAAAAGTGCATTGAATTCATTAAATATTTAATTTAAGAGTAAGTAACTGTGCAGTACATAAAAAATTTATATATATATAGATTATTAAATGATGTAAAAAAAAAGCTCTATGAAACAAAACAATCTTCACTTCATATATACAGTTTAATTTCTCATAATACAATTTCTTAGATTTATAATAATCTGTACTAACATATTAATTACAAACCATTGACAGTTACAAAAAACTCTATTACACTTTAGGCAATTAATCACTAATGCACAATTATCTTATAATCAAACATTGATTAATTTAAAACATGTATTAAAGCAATTTAATTTGGTGAAATGATACAGTTATCTTTTCTGTAAATGCATTTAAAGATATCAATGAATACTTAAAGAAAGAATTTATAAATGATTAAAATTCATTCAGATGAAAAGAATTCTATGCTACCATAATGTTAATTTTCAGATAAAATTATTATGAACAACCATTTACATAACTGAATTAATTTTAATCAAAATTTCTGAGCAGCGAAAAATATATACATTATGTAGCATAAAATATATATATGAATTTAAAAATATTTAATAAAGAATTCCATGTTAAATATCGTATATTCCATGCTAAATGATTAAAGAGATTGCAATAATTATTCCAATAAAAATAACAATTCATTATTTATTAAAGATTTCATATTTTTCATAAAATTTTGGCGAAATGAGCACATATAAGAAATATATAAATAAATACAAAGTTAGTGGAAAAATTCCATTTCCGCTGATGCAAAAAGAAAAAAAAAATTAATTATCCACTACGTTTTTGAAATAGATCTATAGCACAATAAACATTCCTTCATAATTAAATACAACGGCCAAAATAAAAAATATCCCAGTGCAACGAAACATATATATTTTTATTAAAAGGATTATTTAAATAGTTTATACAGTGATTTATATAATTAACTCATATAATAATAAGAATAAGAGATTGTTTTCTACTCCCACAGTGCAAAACAGTGCTAGACAAAAGAAACTTAGAAAAAAAAAAAGACATCTTTTTATGGGGGGAAAAAAATAGAATCTAATTAGCATACCAAACCGCAATAACTAAAATCAATTAATTCACCCAAGAAAAAGATTATTGAGATTCCAATTCCCTTTGTTCAGAGCAAAAAATACTGCACGAAATAAATCCTATGCATCATTTTTAGAGCTGTAAAGTTTCCCAAACAAAAACGTGTTTAGGGAATACTAAACAATTAATGGCAATTTGAGGAAAATTGTGATCTAAGCCTGATAAGATAAATTCGCCTGTTCAACGTATTTTTGCGAAATTTTTACCAGCTCATTATTACCTGTTAAATAAGAAATCAGTACAGTTTGCATCTTAAATTCAAGGAAAAATAAACAAACCTGGAAAAGCTGCGGGGAAAACAAAGGTTGGGGTACACACTACTTGCTCAGGAGTTGAAGCCATTTTTCCCCCCCAGTTGTAAACTGAGTTGCCATTTGGAAACGAATATGTTGCAATATCATTTAACGATGATGTAATTATTTCTTCAGTTCTAACTGTTCTTTGAAAAATAAACAAAGAAAATAATTTTTTTTAAATATTTATCTGATCGTTAAAAATAAGATTCTGGGTTTAAAAAAAGTAGCTATTATTGATCTAAAAGCAATAATAAATAATATTACAGTACAAATTTCAACAAAATAGATATGAAACACATTTTTATTTATTAAGATGTTTTATGAAATGTTAATATCCACATTTTATTATTTTTGTTTCTTAGTATCATATTATTATATATATTCCGCGGTCAAAAGTCTTTTAAAAAAATCCTTTTTTTTTTCTACAAAGAATGTCTGAACAAAATAAAATGGCAACACTTCCCTGCCGCATGTTCTGTATTTAGAATTTGTCTTCTGCTGAGAATATTCTTCTCTTCAAGTTAACTTGGCATTTAATTATTAACGTACATTTAACTATTTCTCGACATGCCTCATATAGAGAACGATATCAAATTAGATTTTAAAGATGTTTTGCTTCGGCCTAAACGAAGTACTCTTAAAAGCCGCAATGATGTAAGTATTTGTTTCATATATCAATATGCTTATTATTAGTTTTTATTTATAATTTACGGCATTCTATCAATTATATTTTTTTCAATACAAAAAATATCATTACTGTTAATTTGCATTCAGATTACTGTCACTATATGACTGTATTAGATGGAAGTATTTGAGTGTCGTGAGTTTAATTTAGCTTTCTCTGTTATGTTTCAAGGTTGTGTCTCATATATCGATAAGATCTATTTTTAAAGTTGTTTACATTAATCTAACGTAAAAATGTATTATTTTTTTGGAAAAAAAATTCTTTAGCAACGCGGAGATATCATTCAATAAACTTCAATTTACTAAGTTATCTGAACATATTTCGTCGAATCTTCAAAAATTTCTGATATCTGATAAATCCATACATTTTTTTTAATATTTTATCCGATAAATCTTTAAAGCCTTTCCTATTTGATATAAAACAATCTTTTCAATATATATTTTGCTGCATAAAATGTTCTAAAATAGCTGCTAATGTTTGTTTTTTTAATTTTCAAATA
This sequence comes from Argiope bruennichi, assembly GCF_947563725.1. Classification (NCBI taxonomy): domain Eukaryota; kingdom Metazoa; phylum Arthropoda; class Arachnida; order Araneae; family Araneidae; genus Argiope; species Argiope bruennichi. Next base: position 24,961,530 of record NC_079154.1, on the reverse strand, counting down.
TTTATTACAAATATGCTATTATGACTGGGATTTATTTTGTTACTTGCTTGTTTTTTTTATAAAGTTAATCCGTAAAAGTGGGTTTAAAAATGTTTAACATGAAATTGAAACTTATTCTGTAATTTTATTAGTAATTAAATTTTATATATTAGTTTTAGAAAATTAAAATCAAAAGCAATTAAAATTTGTTTTTAAAAACTTATTATTGCTGTTATGTCATTATTATTTTAGGTAGTGATCACTATAATGAAATAACTTTAATGAAGTTAGTAATACAACACCTTTTTATTAATGCTTTGTTAGCTAAGAGTTATTAATAGGAGAACTCGAACGTGTTCAGGAAAACTAAAAATGTTCTGTGTTAGGTAATACTTAGTCAAAAATGTAGTATAATAATCCTACAAACCTCAAAAATTTTGTTCCTGAACATTTCTACAATGTTGGCTATTAGTTACTCTCTTGTATAAGGAATATTCAAGGAGAAACTGTTTCAATCATCAAAAAATTCAAGCTTATTATTTTGATCAATTTTTTCATTTTAGAACTCCCTGCATTTTCCCATAACACTTTATCTTAAAAACACATTGAGCTGGATAAATGTAATTTGGACTCTAATCCAAATATGTAGATTTTATAAAATTTTGGGGGAAAAAAGAAGAAGGAAGAGCAACAGAAAGCATGTGTACATGTGAACACAATAGCTAAAAAACATAATTAAAATTTAATCTCAGTTTTTAATTTCCAGAATTGTAGAAATATGTCGAAAACAGCTGTTGACAATTTGTTTGGATATTGACATATATATGAATACAATAGCATAAAAATATAGTAAATTGGGTAAAAGAAATTTGTCATGTAATCTTGTAACAGAAATGATAGATATGTATCCAATTCTTTTTTTTTTTTTTTTTCCCAATTGGTTGTAAATGAGGCACCCAAACTACATATTGGTTTTTCTATTGTGAAGTAACCCCTCCCCCCCCCCTGCATATGTTAAAGTCATTGGTGAGGCAGTTCTATTTGTAGACTTTGCTGTTCTCTTATTTTTTGTAATATTTGTAAGGTACCCATATTCTTTTTTATAAGGAGAGGAGAAAACTTAAAGGCATTTTGTCAACGGGTAAAGTGCTCTGATTGGAACATACTTTTTGTTTCTAGTAATTGAATCATAAAATTTTCAGATGTATTTTTAAAGAAGATAAGTAGAATTAATTAAAAAAACACCTTGGTTAAAGTGAAAAAGAAAAGTTGCTAATTTATAATGTATATTAAACTTTTTATTTCATATGTGCCATGAAATATATTTAAAAGAAAAAAATTTCAAGCTTTTCTTGAAAAAATTAGGAATTTCTTTTAACAATAAAGATAAATAATTCATTTATATAATCATAAGTCTCTATTGATTAAATTAATAATAAAATGGAATCTTAGATGAGTATTTTAATAAAATCAAAATAAAAACTTGCTATATTTGGTTATTTGTAATATGGGCTAAATGGCAAAAGTAATTGATTTTTTTTTTTCTTTCTTTCTTTTTCTCTTTCTAGCTTTTACTCTGCTGGGTAACAGCAAAACATAAAATTTTGTGAAGTGTGAATTGAAATCTTTTAAAGAAGAGAAAAATGTGGATTAACATCTTATTATAGTCTTTTACAAATCAAGTCTGTAGTATAGGAAATACTATGAAGTATATTGTTTCATCTAGCAAAGTATAGTTCAGAAAAATATCTAAATGTGTTTAAATGTTTAAAATATATTTCAATAGAGTTTCATTGAAACAACTTTTTTTTTAATGAAATGTTTTCAAATGAGGTTATACATTTAAAATTATAATATATTATATAATACATATAAGTTGCTCATATCTTACTAAGCGTTTCTGAGTTGTTATCATTAGTAGATTTCCTGCGAGGTAGCATCTTGAAATGTTGGCCTGAAGGGGAGATACATGTTGGTCAATTAAAAAAAAATTATAAAATGTTTGAGTTACTGTCATGGTTTTTGCACTGAATTTACTATTTTTGAAGATATGTATGATTACATGTTTATGAAATATTATATTGAGATGTTTAACTGATTTATATATTGCATTTGACAATCTTGACAAAAAAATAATAATGCTTTTATTTACAAGTGAATAAATAAGTAATAATTATTGGAATTTCGTAATTTATTCGAATTTCATTGCTTTTTCAATTTTTTAATGATGTACATATTTAAAAAAGGAATAAAAGTGTATTTTTTAACTTAATTAAAAAAATTAATAATTTTTGAAGTGTGAAACTGGATTGACCATTTATTATTAAGGGCCTTATAATATGCATTGCCTGTTGTTACAAAAATGCTTAAATCTTCCTTTTTTTTTATTAGTCACATCCAAAAAGGATGTAATAAAGAAAAGGATTTTATGTAATTGCATAATATAATTTATTGTTGTCCTTTGATTATATATGTTAATTTTATATATAGTTATTTTATTAATTTTATTGTCACATTTGTAGGTGGATCTTTTTCGCACATTCAAATTTCGCAATTCTGGGCAGCAGTACACTGGAATCCCTATAATATCCTCTAATATGGATACGACTGGTACTTTTGAGATTGCCAAAGTTCTTGCAAAAGTAATTTATTACATTTTAACTTTGTCTCGCTTAACTAGTGATAAAAAACAAAAATTTCGGTGAAATATGCTGTTTTAAAGTAATTTACTTTTGCATTTATTATGTAAATGTTATAAGCCATATAAATTTCTTTTTATATTAAAAAATTAATGAAATTCATTAAAAATTAATAAAATTTATTTGATTGTATTTCTTGATTAATGAAATTTTAAAATCTTTTGAAATTGAAAGAAAAATATTTTGTTAAAATCTAGATCATTAGATACAGTCATGCAATTGTAACCCAAATTCATAAAATATGTTGCAAGATGAACTAATTTTGCTAAATATTGCTGAATAAAAATTTACAACTGTTTTGAGAATTTAATCATAGTAATATATGTAATCTTTTGTGCACCAAAATATTCAAGAAGCCTTCGAATATCATACAATAAAAAATTTTAAAAATGTATAACTTTGTACAATTGAGCATTTTTTTTTTGTCTTCTGTTGCCATTTTTTTATATGTATCTAAATTCTTTTCATATTGATCCTGTTATTTAGTACTATAAAATGTTTTATTTAAAAAAAATATTTGATAAATAAATTGTTATAAAAAATTAAAAGCATTATATTTGAGAATTGTGATACTAAAAATATTTATTTTTCTGAATCTGATAGCAAGTATTATGAGTTCTATATTATTCTAGAAAATTTCTTTCATTGAATTAAACAGAAAAAACTTTGGCATGTTATATTTTTTGTTTTGTTGACAGTGCTCTATTTTTATGTTCTGAATTATTCAGTCAGTAAATATAATGTTCAATTTTACATACACACATGTACTATTTCATTTTTATTACAAATCATTGAATCATATTACAAGTATTGAACTACTATCAAAACATGAAATATAAGATGAAATACTCTATATAAATATAAAATTTTTAAGATTATCCATACTAGTTGTATATGTATATCCATTTTGATTTTAGCATGGTTTGTTCACTTGTATTCATAAGCATTATTCATTGGATGAATGGAAGAAATTTGCAGCTGAGAATCCAACTGCTTTGAAAGTAAGAATTTTCAAAGCTATTTTATTAATTTTCAAATGAAATTTTTTCGTATTCATTTTCTTTAATAATATATTTATCTTTATTTCTGTTAAAGAATGTTGCTGTTAGTATTGGAACAGCTCAAGGTGATTTTGAAGCTTTATGTGCCATAATCAAAGCAGTTCCAGAAATTGAATACATATGTCTTGATGTTGCAAATGGTTATTCTGAGCACTTTGTTGCTCTTGTGAGGCAAGTCAGAGCTGCTTATCCTTCTCATACTATCATGGTAATTATCATGGCTTATTATTTTAAATGAAAAAATTAAGCCTTATACCTGTTATACTGAGAATTTATCTATTATATGAAATTTCAACAATCATATTTATTTAATATCATTTTAAAAGTTATTTAAACTACCATTTTAATACTTATTTAATTTTTTTAAATTATGTTCCTTTTTCAAGTGTTTGAATTTCAGAATAGATACCTAATTAGCCTGAGTTAATTACTGTTTATTACTTTAGATGGCTGTGATTAAATCAGAAGTTTCATATTATGAAGATCTTAAAATTTATTAATTGAATATATAAAATCTGTTAACCAGTTTTGTTGCAAAACTATCTGCTTTAAAATTCATGTTAATATGAGTTAACCTGAGATTTGTTATAGCTAATATTGTTCTAAGATGTCTAAACTCTCTTTCAGCTGAAATGTGAACTGATAAGCTCCTTTTGTATCTTGTGATTATTCTGTTCCTAAGTATAATAAAAAAGAAAACTCTTTAAATAAATCTGAAAAGACAAAATTATTTTAATTAAATTTTCTGTACTTAAAGGACTGTAGAAGAAGTTCTAAAGTTCAAAACATGAAATTTAAGCTACTTAAAACCATATGTTTGAGATTTATTTTTAAAAAATTAACATAGAAGAAAAATTGCCAATAAGTGACACTGTAGAATTTCACAAAAGCCTTATAGATGTTCTGTATATGTTGTACGTTACAACTATTTCCTATTCAAAATAGTTTGTTCTACCTCAGAATGCAGTAATTTTATCCTAATTGCATGAATATGGTGAATAATATCATTTTCAGATGTGTTAAGATTATGGATTGTTCTTGGTAGATATGGTTCTTTTAATAGCCCCTTACCAAAAGTTACAAGGGTTGAGATCAGGCAAATGCGGAGTTCAAAATATAGGAAAATATTGATTGGTTGATTCCAAGCTCTTCAGTGAAAGCACAGCTCATATAGGAAACTAGGGATTTTATAAGAGTAATAACCCATAATTCGTCTCATCACTTTTCAAGCAGTTGAATAAGGCCTATCAAGAGCACAAGAACTGTTGATAGACTAACATGACATATCATCTTCTACTGATGCATTATCCGTGGTCATTTTCTTTATTCTGGTAAAATGTTTACTAATAGAGCTCTATTTTTTACCAATAGAGTATGATGCAACAGGAAATTGAATACAGTGGCTTATGTATTACTTTTCTCGCATTTTTATCAGGCTTATCATTTGCATACATTGTGAATCTGTTTTGTTTAAGCATATCACATTTAATTGGTTTTAAAACAGTACTTATCAGTAAAATATAATCTTTTTTTATATTTTAAGATTGCTATTTGGTTCTACATTTGGTTCTTTTATGGCATTGAGGCACAAAACTGCCAACTTTTAGTCACAGTCCAATGCTTTAATCTTTCAGTCATGCCAGCATCGAACAACACATAATCTGCGGTGTCTGTTGTTCGAATTTCAAGTTATTATAAACCATATAATATGGTGCAGTTTCACCTATTAGCATTTATTTAATGTCTCGTGAGTGTGTGATCTCGAGGATCTATAGCTCAAATTCCATTTCATTGTGTTCATAGAACACCTGCATAGCACTCTAAGTATGAAAAATTTAACTCTAACAAACCTTTATTTTGTAATTCTGTACATAGCATTTAATAAGAATATATAATTAGAGAATTTTAAATAAAAAGTAATTGTTTTCATTTAAAGAATAAAAAAAGTGCACATATTTTTATTTTAAATAATAAAAAAAAAAATCTCACCTTTGTAAAATGTTTCATTCAAATTTTAGTTAATTCCCTTTCTGGCATTTTAAATATCATTATAAAAATTATTTTTAAGTCTAATTATTATAATTATTTTAATTTTATTTTGAAAGTTTAAATTTGATATCCTTACATTTATTTAAATCTTTTTAGGCTGGTAATGTAGTAACGGGTGAAATGGTAGAAGAACTCATTCTTTCTGGAGCAGATGTGATAAAAGTAGGCATTGGACCTGGCTCTGTCTGTACAACACGGAAAAAAACTGGAGTTGGATATCCTCAATTGAGTGCTGTTTTAGAATGTGCCGATGCAGCACATGGATTAGGTGGTCATATTATTTCTGTAAGTTTCCATTTATAATTCTTTTGAAATTGCTGATTGCACTGATTTATGTCTTAAGATGAGGCTATTCAAAAATAATGGCTCGTATTGAGAGAATCATTAATGATAAGTTTTAATTATATTATTAGGCAAATCTATGAAGTTCGATATATCACTTATTACTATTTGCAATTAAAAAAAATAGAAGAAAAATTATAAGTTTTTGTAAGGCTGAATGCTTCTTGTATCTTCTAGAAGTAAAAGACTAGAATGTTCTTTCCCATGAGGAAAGGATCTTCCTCTATTAAGTATTGGAAGAACCTAGCTTTTAGAAGATTCTAGCTTGCTTGTTAAACATGGAATTTTTCCACTAAAAACATTTTATTAAAAAATGAACAATAAAAAAAATTCAGCATTTTTTTTTTAAATAACAAACTAGATAAATGTGTTATTAAACACATTAAAAATAAACCAGATTTTAAATGTAAAGAAAAGAGTATTTAGTTAAACATTAAAATATTGTGTTTTTATTGCCTTGCATTTAATTTTGGAGGAAAAGTATGTAATTTAGTTTAAACCCGATATTTTTTTAAATCGCTAAACAGCACATAACATTCTTTAAATTAAAAACTTGAAACATAAGAATAAAGCTTTCAAACTTTGCCTTTGGTCTTTTGAAAATGAAGATAGGAAAGTTCTTTTTCTTGAAAAAGTCACCCCCCCCCCTTAAATATTGGAAATTAAATTTTCTAAGAATTATTTATAAATTATTTAAATAATATCTGTTTTGTATGACATAGTTTTTCTATAGAAACATTTCATTTTTTTAAAAAGTAATGGAATATTAAATCTGTGAATGTGAATTTTTTAATAGAAACAACTAAAATAAATACAATCCATTTACATAATCTAATATAATTAAATTACCAAACCAGATAAATTTAATTTTGGAAGTGTGAACTTACAATTGAGTTTGGAACAAAAGCATAAAGTGAGAATAAAAAAAAAAGTTTGAAAAAATATTTAAGTTACAGTATTCATTTCAAATTGTTTACTCTGCTTAATTATTATAGTTATGAAAATTATTTCTGTTTAGGCAATAAAGAATAAGGTAATAATTTCTTGTATATTATTATTAATTTCTTTTTAATGTCTATTGCTTCAGTATTAAAGCAGGTTTATTTTAACACATCTGCATTTTTTTCTGCTGGTTTCCACACAATTAGTAATTACATATTTTATTTTACCCTATTTGGTCATTTGCAATTTGTTCACTAATTTCCATCAATGCCAATTTTTGCTTTTTCTCTTGAAAGAGACTGTCTTCATTACATAGTATAACCAAAGCAAGGGACCTTTGATGATATTTATTAATTACTTGCTGCAGGAAACATTTGATGATGTGCCATTTTGATTAGAAAATATTTCTCATAGACTCACTGAGGTAATTGCTAAGCAATCTTATGAATAAGAAATGTGCCATTTTGCAACTATCTGGACACTGTGAAATGTAGTATAAGCACATTAACAAAAATAAATGGTGCTAATATCCAAGTTGTTCAATCAGTGAATGACAATTCCATTAATGACGAAGCATGAGTTGAAACTTTCATAAGTTTTATTTTCACACATATATGGACATTTCTAAGCACACACAAGTACCGCAACACAAAGACGAGAGAGAGAGTACACGTTGCAGCATTGGCATCTCAAATACATCTGGTTTTGGGGAACAGATCTCCACCGGAGGGAATGAAAATTCTACCACAAGTTGTGCATACAACTTATAGAAAGATGAAGAATAACAAAGTTTTTGATCGCCTTGTCCTACTTACTGCTTTTAATTAAAATGACATGAGTATGTTAATGCTAAAAAATGAAGCAACATAACAGATAGGTTGTGATGCTCTAAAATCTGCATATTAGCATCGTTTATTATACATCTTGTAAAATTCCATTATATGCTTTAATACAGTTAATGGTTTGTGACATAATTTCAGAATTCTGTAATAAGGGAAAACTGCAGGCAGTACAATTGCTCAATATTCCTGAGATTTTTAATAATGCTTAAGGTAGCATCAATTGAATAAGAGGGAGGTTCATCATCAGTTGACAATATTAGACAAGAGGAAAACAGCATGATATAGGGCTGTTTTAATAAGTAGACTAAGCCAATACTATTTTTGTTCTTTCCAAGTTACCTGTAATTGCATAAGTTGCATGCTAACCCTATTCACACATTTTATCTTATTAAAACATGGCTAGAATATTGAATCCATCAATCTGAGAACAGAAATGTAAGCATATAAAGGGACAGAGCCAGTTAAAATAGTCTACTTACTTTTAAATGCAATAGCAGTGGAAGAAAAAAAGCTAAAAAAATGTGCATTGCAAAAACTGTAAAGGTCAAGGTTCTATTATACCAAAGCATTTAACGAAATCCGTGATATTTGCTTCGAAATTTTACTTAAATATTTTGCATGCTTGATTTTTTTTATTTTTTTGGATGTATATAATTGTTAATTTACCACTATTTTTTACATTCTCTGTTAGAAGAAAATGATTTTGTATGGATGTAGTTAAAATTTAGTTTAGAATTGTGTTAGTTTTTGCTTCTAAAATAAAATTCACACACACACACACAAAAAAAAAAAAATAATTAAAAGCTATATTTAGACTATATTTTTAAAATCAATAGTAATAAAATAAAACATTAAGCAATTGGGTATTTTGTATGAATAATTAAATGCTTTTCATTTTTACTGAACCAACAAACATGAAAAAGAAAAAATCTTTGCTTTGTCTTAATTATCCTGGATAAAAACTTAAATTTTATAATAATTGATAATAAACTTAATTGTCTTTGTGAGAATTTAACATCAATTAAATTATAGAGTTTAATGCTAGAATTGAGATAGAATTTTATTAAATGGGAGCACCTGGACAAAAAAAAATACAGGACAGAATTTTTTTTACAATTATTTATTTGAATTGCATTGATTTCTAAGCATAAACTAAACAAAACAACAACAATAAAAAAAACCCGAATCATTCAAGAATCCTTTGTTGTAATGCCAGACCATAAATTAGTCGTACATAACTTACAAATTTTAGATGTATGGCCTTGAAAAAAACAAGCATTCCAACATCAGTATTCCAAGTATAGTCTAGAAGTTGACAACTTTATAATTTCTTCCTTCAAATAATTAATATAGCCATGCAACAAGAATGTAAAATCATGCAGAACAAATTGTTTCCAGGTGTTTGAATACTTTGCATTCAAGTACAAAAGAAAATGCAAATTAGATAGCAAATATGCATATGTACATAAATGTGTTGCAAACACAAAATACTGAAGAAAAATACAGAAATTTGAACTTAATATTTTTCTCAATAATTCATGATCAAGCAGCCTTTGTTTGTTAATTATATTTTTATATATGTACAAAATATAATATTTTTATTATGGTTTTTCAAAATTTGGGAGATAACTTTCTCTGTTCAATGAAAGTTCTTTCATATCTGCTCATGTGCGATTCTTTCAGTATAAACATTTTTGGATATTTTATATTTGAAGTTACTTCAGCTAATCTATATCAGTTTACTATTATTAATTAACAATAACAATTCCATTCTATCAATTTTCTAAAAAATGCATGTGGTTCTAAGGAAATTAACTACTTATGTAACTAATTGATTGCTAATAACTAATACTTTTTATATCTTTAAAGGATGGTGGTTGTACTAACCCTGGTGATGTTTGCAAAGCATTTGGTGCTGGAGCTGATTTTGTAATGATTGGTGGCATGTTTGCAGGACATGATCAGTCTGGTGGTGATATTATTGAAAAGAATGGTAGGAAAATGAAATTGTTCTATGGCATGAGTTCTGCCACAGCAATGCAGCGATACCATGGAGGAGTTGCTGAATATAGGTGAGAATTCTTTTCAGTTTTATTTTAAAATGCAGTTTTGCTTCTGAAATCTTTTTATTTTTCTTTAAAAGATGTGTTTGTATTGTAACTTTTGACTCTTTGAAGCTTTCTGTTTTGAGAATGCTATTTCCACTTAACAAAAGTGATTAACAAAATGGTGACACTCATTGCAATTTTCTATGTATTTTCAATTTTAATTGAAATTTTTAGTTTTTTATTTGTTTCTTTCCCTGCTTTCTTTTTCTTTTCTTTTTTTTTTTTTTTTCTTGGACTCAGTTGTTTTTAAGCCTTTTTTTAGACAGTTAATCCACCTAAGTTTTGGTCTTCACCTTTTTTGGGTACTAAATGTTTTAACTAATAAGATCTTTTTGTTGATTCAGTTGTCATTCAATCTTATTTATCATCTTCCCATATACTCCTCTACATTAACAATTTAATAATAATATCTGACTCTTTAAATAATTTGTAAATTTCCAATTTGGCTCTTCTATAATTATTACATTTTATTCCACTAAATATGCTTCTTAAAATTCCTCTTTCAAATATAGCAAAAATCTCTATTTTTCCTCAATCATTGCCTGTGTTTCAGCAGCAAATGTGAGAATAAACACAATCAAAACTTTGTAAATAAATAGCTTGGATTTTCTGCTGATGAAATTAAATTTTTAATAATTCTGTTAGTAGATGTGCCTCTGGTATTACTTCATTCAGGGTGTTTATTTCAGAGCCCAAGTATATGAAGCTATTATCAATTTCAAACCTGTATTCTCCTATTTCAAAATAAGGATCATTAAGACTGGTACATGCCATATATTTGGTTTTATTCCAACTAATAATAAGATGCCTCTCGCTTGCTTAGGCTTCCAAAGAAAAAAAGACCTATTTAAATACTTCTGAGGTCCAAGCTACAATACCAATATCATCAGAAGACAAGTCAATGCATCTCCCTGTCTGGACCCATTTAAAATAATAGGCTCTGAAAAGCTTTTCTGATAATTTAGTTTCACTTAAAGTAGTAATGATCAATTTTTCAGGTACGTTAAACTCTCTCATGGCCTTCAGTCACATTCACGGAAGAGTTAAGGCTTTTGTTGTTTGTGAATTCTTTGCATGCAGAAAAATAAAAATATGTGCAGTGTTGAGAGTTTATGTAAAATTAGCTTTGAACTTTATATAAGAAATAAACCTTTGTAGTTTGCCCTTCATATATATAATAAGCATTCAGAAAAGTAGTGCAACAGGTAATAAAATATATAACAAGTACTTGATTATTTTTTTTAGGTAATTAGAAATGTAGTGATTTTTTTTTTCTGAGATGATGGATATTCTGTTTTAAAATAAACTTTAATTTTTATGCTTTTTTTAGAGAGAAATTCTCTTATTTTCATAAGAATCCTGATATTAAAAGTGGTTAATATCAAGGTTCATTGAATCGTCAATATTATTCATTGCAACTTTATACACTGAAGGAGATTATTTTATGAAAAAAAAATGGTATTTAAAATATAAATTAAAGCAGTTCAATTTAAATATTTTATGTTTGAAAATTGCTTTCTCTTCCACTTTTTTTCATTGTATTAAATCATTGCATTTTTACCTAAGGCAAAAGAAATTGATTGTATTTTGTATACAAAAGGTCACAAATAACCATACCTTACCTTAAAAAATCACAAATCTTATACCAATATACCTTGCAAATCACAAAATGACCATTGCCTATTTTAGCCATGTCTTTCTTATATTTGCCTGTTTCAAACTGTTTTGTGTATTATTTGAAATTGTCGTATAGTAAATTAAGACACAATATGTTACAAGTATGCTAATTGCACTTTATTATTACTATTGTTTTGTGCTTGTATATTAATCAAATACATTTGGATATTACTGTAATTATTTCAAAAATGAACAATTAGAATTGAAATTTCTGAAATTAGAAATTACAAGAAATTATGAAATTTCTTATATTGATTTATAGCCAGTTGTAACAATCACGTTCTCTGAATGATTTAAGAAATCTATGAATATCGGGTGTGTGTATATATATGCTCAATTATAAACCATAATATATAACATTTAGTCTTTCATATAAAAAAATGCATAGATAACTAAATTTCTCTCAAATGTTAACTTACTAATCTTTATAGTCAATAATTTGGTAAAAATTGTTTTTTTATATGCATATATATACTGTATTTTACTCAGCTAAATAGTCTCAAATATAATTAATAACTTAAAAATAATTATTACAGGTGGATAGAATTTAATTTTGACTCGAATAGCTAATAATCTTTGTTAAAAAGAAAAACTTTATTTAAATTATATTTAAATTCATGGAACTATTTTATTATGTATCAACATTTCTGTCAAAATATATATATAACAATGTTAGTAGGCAGTTTAATTAACTTTTTATGTATTGTCATCTTGAGCTGTTATAAATTGCATCAGATTTTGTAATAACCCTGTTTTATTTTCAGTTTGAGATCTTGATTGACGTGTATTTTTAAAAGCCCATCAAATTTATTTTTTCATCTTTTCAGAGCTTCTGAAGGAAAAACTGTTGAAGTACCTTACCGTGGTGATATAGAAAAAACAGTCCTTGATATTTTGGGTGGGTTGCGATCAGCCTGCACTTACACAGGAGCTTCCAAGTTAAAAGAGCTGCCTCGACGCACTACATTTATTCGGGTTACACAGCAGACCAATGAAATATTTTTTGGCAGTGAAGTAAGAGATTAATTGAATGTTTCTATGTAAGATTTAAGAAAACACTCATTGCATCAAGCTTCCAAATTTATATGTATGCCAAGTTTTTAGTAGAGCGCAAACTTCATTTAAAAATTCAGAATATATAGTGTGCCGGATTCTTGTGATATTTATAGATCTGGTATTTTTATTCAGTCCCATATTATTTTGTAAATCATTACTTCATTGTGATGGTGTAACAGTAAATTTTATTTTATTTTCTTTAAAAGGTATCTTTTTAAATCTATTAAATCAATTTTTAATACAGCTTTTAAGTTTATGAATTTAATATAACTTGTCTGTGGATAATACTTGATAAATATGGCGCTTTATTACCTATTTCTATATTCTTATATACTATGCAATATTGTGTTTTGCAATTTGTTTCTTATTCTTCTGTTATATTTCCTTAGTTTTTAATTAGATTCTTTGGTTGATAATAATGTTAAAAGTTAATTTTGACTATAATGTTAAAAGTTATTTCATTTCTAAATCTTTGTCTTAATTTATTTATAACTTCGTCAGTTTAGATGTAAATTTTTTTTACTCCTATAAAATTAAAAAAAAAAAAAATTTGGGTGAAAATTATTGTAGGTCATAATTTAATTTACTTTTTCTTTATTTTACTGTTATGCCTTTGACTCCCCTTCCCACGCACACTTATAATATATTTATAGAAATGTATTTGCTTTAAGATAATTTTAAAACTGTTTTCATCTTTATTGTATTTATTTATTTATGTTTCTCATTTATTTCGCTCAATTCATTTGACCTTCATTTTTAGTATTCTTTTCCCTTTCAATATTATTTATCTATAAAAAAAAGTTACAAATTTCAGTATTTTTTGTTTGTATTATATTTGTTCTTTTCTTTGCTTCTGTTCTGTGCGCTTTGCTTATACATATTGCTAAATCTGAAAGCTTTCTTTTATTGATACTTAATGTCTGAAGTTTACTGAATGTTTGAATAATGTATTTTGAATTTATTTGTGCATTCATTGCAGGGTGGTCAAAGTAAGATTAATATTTTTAAGCAAAAAAATTTGAAATAATTAATTTTAAATTCCTTTTGTTAAAAATATATTATATTTATTAGAAAACTATAAAAAGTTTTTCCTACAAAAAAAAGTTGTGAAAGTAGACTAAAAAAATTCATAGACATGTATGTATCAAGAATTCTAATCTGACTTCACCATTTACCATTTGATTATATACATTTCAACCAAATGATAAAACTATTGCATTTTGATAATCATTCAATATTTTTAAAAATTAGAACATATATAGTAAAATTAAATAGAAAAAAATTCTTGCATGACAAATTGTTGCTAAGTTCAAGCTGCATACAGTTCAATACTATATAATGGACTATTAGGAAAATTCTTTAAAAAAGACTGGTGTTCAAGGCTTTCATTGTCTTTAAAAAAAACTATAAAATCTTAATATTTTAAACTTGAATGTAGATTTGTATAATTAAGTTGTACTAACAATGCAATTAATTTAATATGCTATTTTCTTTTTTAAATTTCATTGCCACTCTGCAATTACTTGATATTAAATATCTTATGCTGTATGTTTCCGAAGTGAACTATAAATAATTTTCTGAAAGTCGTTGAAATTTTTATTTTTGAGCTGGTACCTCTTTTGATCCTATTATCCCCTTTGATTTTATTTGATTGTTTAAAAAATGAAACATAAAGGTATTGCTTCTTAGTGTCTTAAAAAAGTGCAATTTCTATGCCATCTATTTTTATATGTGCTTGTAACTTGCCTTAATTGTGCAATATCTGAAAATATGCGATTTACTAATGTGAGATGTTTAATACAGAAGCTTAGCTTGCTAGCTTTTTAATGCTTTTTCATGTTTAATCATATAAACAATAGTCATTTAGAATTGAATTTTCTTTGCTGTTTTGTGTAGATCTCTAAGCTTTTAATGTTTTTCTTCATTTTCAATTTTATTGTAAACTTTGAAAATTTTGTTCTTTTGAAAGAAACAGTTTATTGTGATGCATCAATTTACTATACATTTTAAAAGGATATCATTGGCATTTGAAGCGATGGTATGGAATCATAAAAAGTTGTTTTTTTTTTCCCCTTTGTAAAAATACAAAGATTTTGTACAAATATTTCTCATTCATAGATTTTTTCCTTGAAATTTATTCTGTTGACTTAACATAATGTTCTTGATTTATTCTACTGACCAATTGCATAATCCTTGTGCTCATATTCGAAGCAGCAACTTTAATTTTTTTAGGAATTTCCTTTCTTCCTTTCAACCCTGCAAACTTATCTATAACACTGATTATGTTAAGACATAATTCCTAAAATTTTAACCAATTTACCTTAACACTTGTAATATTAATATACTGCACTATTCATTTTCTTTGAATGTGTTTTGTTTATATAATAATTATTCTATAATTCACATTTAAATACCTTTTTTAAAAAGGTTTTCTATAAAGAAGGCAAATTTCCAATGTTCTGAACTGCTTTATGAGATACAATTTTTCTATAGATTTAAAAGAATTGCATATAAAAATTTCAGCTTAATCCCTCTGGTAAAAACACTGGATCTACCATGCCTGAAGAAGAATCGAAAAAATAAATCATATTGCAAGTAATTATAAAAATATATCATTTATTATTTTTTTATTTTATTCTAGTCATTTTCTAAAATATGGAAAATAGTTCAGTATATAAATTTCATTATTAAAAATATTTTATATGGCAGAATCGTAGCTCTTGCAATTCCACCTTTTTATTATTAAGCATATTAAAATTTTGACTAACATTATTTATTTTAAATTTAAGGATAAATCATATGAAGGATTGTTATTAGTATTAATTTTTTAGAAATCAATGAAATAGCAACTTTTATAAGATAAAATTACTTTTATTACTAAAGCAGTTTTTTTAAAAAATTTACTTTTATTATTTTGTGGCCATTATTAATGGCTAAAGTGTCTAGTCTGTTACTTTGAAAAGCAAAATTTAAAAAAATCTATGAGAACTTTTATTTATTTTTAGGACTTAATCAATTATTTTTTTCTCTTGTCGAACAATTTTATTAAACTTTTGAGTTATTATTTATACTTTAAAATATTTTCTATGTTTAACTTCATTATTTCATAGCTTATTACAAAGTTCTTATTGATCAATTTTTGTCATAGATCTAATTATAAGAAGAATTTTCTCTCTTTAAATGCGCAAACTAGTTTATGTTGAGTGTTAAAACCAAAGTCTTGAAACTTTTTTCAGAGCAAAAATTGCACATGCTATTTGTTGACAATGTAATACGTATAGAAAAAATACAGTTTAGATGATAAGACATAATTATATAGCTGTCATATTGAATAATCATAGGTTGTAAAACTGATACTTTCTAAAAATACATTTATTCTCGTCCGTTAGGTTATAATTTTTAATCTTTAATAAAAAGGTGTAAGAATTTTTTAGAAAAGCAATTAAATATATTAATTTTAATTTTTAAAAATGGAATAATTCAAGATATTAAAAATTTTTGCATTTGTTTTAAAGATTAGGATTTAGTGTTATGCATGTAGGGCAAATGCAGTTGTATTTTATTCAAATGAAATTTCAAACAAAGTTGTTTTTTGTGATTGATTATATTACCATCAGAGTTTTCAGGAAAGATTTATTTGAGTTTGTGTAGAGGAAGCATGTGATAACTTAGTTTTAGAAATGTCGAACATATTCTACTGATTGTTTCCTTTTTGTAAGTAATGTAATATTTAAATTGCATGCATATTTGTAACGAGAAATTAATTTTTTAAAGGTGCTCCAATTTCCTTAAAGATGAAAATGCATGAAGATATGAAATGCATAGAGAAACATCTAAAATGATATTTGTTTATTCATTATTTGAAAAATTTAATGTTTTCCTTTTATATTTACTTTGAATCTCAGTTGCCATTTTAATTGTTAAAGGATTTTGTTAAAGAAATGGTGCATATATAGAGAAAAATAAGGGTATTGAAATTATAAATCACTGAATTTATAATATTCTGTCAATGAGCTGATATTTTATATATATTTTTTAAAATGATTTATTTTGTGTTTAAAATGCAAGAAAAGTCAAATACTAATGTAGGTATGTATAATTCATGAACTATTTTTATAATTATGTGATGTGTATGTTTGTCCCAGTGATTTTATAAAATTAAAATTTTATTTCTTTGGTTATTTTGATTTGCTATTGAAACATGTCAGATTAACATCTAAAAAATTTTGCTTGTTTCTTAGAAAATGATGATTTTGCATTTTGAAAGAAAAGCGTTCTAGTAAAATATACAACTCTTTTATTGTTATTATTAGTTTACAATTTTATTTAATATGTTGTGGTTTTTTTTTTTTTTTTTTTTTCGTTATTAGTAGAAAATGTTGCCATATACCTGTTTTTCTGTTAGTCACTAAGATTTTCTAGTAAAATCAAAAGTCATGAACAATTTAAGCTGATTTTCAAATCTGCTCTTTATATTTTT
This sequence comes from Argiope bruennichi, assembly GCF_947563725.1. Taxonomy (NCBI): domain Eukaryota; kingdom Metazoa; phylum Arthropoda; class Arachnida; order Araneae; family Araneidae; genus Argiope; species Argiope bruennichi. Next base: position 24,944,295 of record NC_079154.1, on the reverse strand, counting down.
AGTTTTGTTTTTAATGTTATTTTACTGAAATTTCTAGATCTGATTTATCTACAATGCACTAATGTAGGGCATTTATGTTATTCTAGTATTATTTTTATAAAGCATTTTTCTTGTCAGATCTGTTTTTATGCATCATAGTGTCTGTCCTTTTTTCTTTTTTTTTAATCAAAAATACCTGCACAAAGTTTTATGTATTTAAGGTTCTGTAAATTCTTAATGAAATTTATGTGTGAAAATAGCAGATTAATAAAGGTAAATTTTTGACTGCTTAAATAGTTGTATGTTTTGGCTGGTTTTGTATAAATTATCTAAAAAACAATTTCAAATTTCTTCAGTGTAATAAAGTTTATAAAATGTGCTTCTGTATTTACTTTTACATGCTTCTAGAGCTTACTTTAGTGTTATAAATTTATGAACCATTATAGTATTACTCATTTTTCTTCAAAGAAGAGAAGTCTAGAGATGATAATACACTTTGCCTAGAATTAAATTGAATTCATTCATTGAAGAACATTAAAAAATTAACAATATATATATATATATATATATATATATATATATATCTTGAAAAACAGAAACTCATTCGTGTAATTAAATTCAATAGATAAATGTCAATCTATTATAATAGAATTTTAAAAATATATTTTGCTAGTTTATATTACATATGTAACTAAATGTAAAGGGTCAACTTTTTTTGGGGGGGGGGGTATGCTTAGGCAGGCTGAATTTTAGTTGCTGAAACAAACTCTTTCAAAAAATAAATGCATTCAATCAATACACGATTTTTTGGCTAATATAAGACGATATTTACAAACTGAAATATATGCATAGCTGAAATTTTGAATTTTCAAGTTGGTGCATAATGTGAATGATTTGTTAAAATTGTGTTTATTGAATGAATCAGCCTGTTATCAATAATTCATATTGGCTTAGTGTTACAATCCATTTTAAGAAATTGCATACATCTTGAATTCTATAATGTTAATTGTGAAATTGATATTTATTATTTTTATGTAAAAACTTCATATTCTAAACATAATATTGGAAAATAGACATTTTATGGTTATGCACTTTATCTTATAATCAAAACATTTTCTTTTTAGATCATAAATTTAATGTCCAGCAGAGTTAAGCAAATTTTTAGAAATTGATTGAAATAGTTAAGTATCTCATAATGTATGTTAGCTTAGAAAAACTACAATTTTACATGCACTTCTGATATGTTATTCTTCCCAATTTTGTCTAATTAAAAATTATAGCAGATAAAAGAATATATAGAGTAATAATAATTTCATATATTTGTATGTTTTTTTAATTTTTTTGAGAATATTTTTTATTTATAAAGTTTGAAAATATAAATGGCTAAGAAAAAATTATGGATATAACATAAAGAAATGTGTTATAACTGTAAAATTTAATTTTTTCGCCATCTATTTATAATTAAGTCGGATTTAGTTTTTGTTCGATTACTAATGATTGTTTATATTGAATATTTTCAGCGAATCTGAATAGTAAGCAAAGTTGCTCATCTCATCAGTATTTGGTGTTTTAAAAATAAGAAAATAAAAGTACATTGAAATCAAATATTTTAATAATGCTTGTAATGATATATAATTACATAGTCATGAATATATGAAAGGTTTAATACTGTGCTTGATGTTGAGAAATTTTATAGAATTATCTCATCTGTATATCAAATCTTCTTTTTGCATGATATGCAGCAGTTAGTTTCATAAAATTTCAGTTCACATAACTTTTTATTTGTCGAAATGGGACACCATTGATAAAAATCTTCACAACCTGAAAAATTAGATATCATAAAAATATTTATTCAAACAGCTTTTAATTTATTTGTTATTGGAAAAGGATTTTCTTTAATTCTGATTCTTATATTTCTGTTTTATATATTTTGGGGGGAAACAATTTTTGCCATTTAATTTATGTAGGACATTAGATCAGATTGTAATATTTTGATGTCTGCTTGCCTTCCCTTCTTCCTCTTCAAATTTTATTTCTCTGGAAAAGGACTTTCTACACAAAACTGGGTTTTTTTTTTTTTTTTTTTGTTTGTTTAAAAAGGAGAAGAAAAAATCAGAAGGTTAAAATCTTCACTAAAACTTCGATTGTTAAAACTTACTTTATTGTTTGTTAATTTTATATTATGCTTATCAATTTTATTTAAATTGTTAGATAAATGAATTTTTATATGCATAAAAATTTGGATTTCCTGTACTCAAATATTTTTTCTCCCAGTAATGAACTGAGAACATTTATCCATGATTGTTGTATTTAGAGCGTTCATACATGAAGAAATTTGTTATAGAATAATGGACAAACAGCATAAGGTTAGGTGTTTTATATTTGCAAATTTTTTTAAATATTTTAGAGGGGAAAAAAAGCTTTAAATATTTTAAATGATATTTTTTAATTAGTATTTTTTTTTTTTTTTTTTAATATGCTGACAGATTCAAAATAAATTTTAGATCAAAATTTGCCCAATTTAAAAGAAAATCTCAAATTTACTTTATATATATATATATAGTTTCAGATTTATCTCTCTCTTTTTTTGGGGGGGGAGGGTATTTTATATTACATAAAAGAAAAAAATACAACTTGAATTTGAAAAGCACATAAAAACAAAAAATAATTAAGTCAAATAAATTTATAATAATATTTTAGTTATAATTAAATCTAAAATTTTTGCATTTAGGTAATGAAATATAGTAATAATCCAAGATATATTAATAACTTACTTACTATTATAATTCTATTAACTTGCATACGTTAATGCATATTATTACTGTACAGATATACCAAAAGTGCGATTCTCTTTGGTTAGAGTACATTGTGACCATTAAAATATAAAAAGGGTTTGGATTCATTATTATGCATAAGTAGGTTAATATCTTTCTTAAAAGTTGAATTATTTTGGAAACGTAAGTAATGCATTCATTTCAGTGTAAGTTTTCTTACTGTATAATTATGAACTGTCATTTATCAACCCTAAAGTATTATAAAAAAGTTACCTGAATCTTTTAGAAAATTGCAGGTAAAACTTGTGCAGTTTCTTTCCGATTGAGGTTTTAAACTAGGGTCACATGAAAAGCTAGCTTGTACCAAATCTCCAAATTTCTTTACACAAGTAACATTTCGTTTTTCATTCCCACAGTCATTGTCACACTGGAAAAAATATGTAGTATCTCTTTTTTATCTAATATCATTCTCCTTGAATTATTTGATGAAGAGACTGATAATTTCTAACTAAATTTTGTTAAAAAATTTTTTAACATACTTTTCCCCATGGACCAGCTAACCATATTGAAGGAGCCTGTTGTATAAAGCAACTGTCGAGCTTGCATTTTCGAAGATGTGGAGGCTGTGAATCTTGATTACAATGCGAGAAACTTTTGACAAACCCATCCGTGATATGTCGACATGTGACTGATCTGGTCTGGAAACCACCACTGCATGTTCCTCTGCACTGAGGTGCATGAAAAAATATCACTAATTATTCAACTGAGTTTTGATACTTATATAGTATCAATTACTATTACAGTCTGTTAAATATATTTTTTGAACTATTAACTTTTTTAATGAAGTTTAAGTTGTAAAGGGGGAAAAAATAAGATTTCTTCTTATAGTTAACTTTCTAGTTGAATTACTTTTATTAGTCTTAAGTTCAAAATTTTATTTTTGTTAAAAAAATAAGCTATAAATATATAATTTTATTGAAAAATACAATTAAAATCAAATTTTATAAAAATTTTATATTCTTTCTTTTTGTATTTTAAAATCAAACAACATGTTTTAGTAACTTTTTGAAAATGATAAAAATAAATAAAAACATGTATTATCATTTCAATAATTTTTTCCATGATATATTATTGATAATATTTCAAGAATTTATTAATTAATGCTTTTTCTTGCATATAAAAGCATTTAATTATAAAGAAAGAAACTTAAAACAACTATAATATTTAATATATTACAGGATCTATCAAATGGAATATAATATAACCAGTTAAGTAAATAATATTTCAATATATTATAAATAAGTTATTGTTTATATATATTTAATAGTGATTTTAATTCACACTGTTCTGATATTTTATTATTCATAGAATACTTATCTTTTTTTTATAAATTTATCTGTTTAGTAACTCCTCCCACCCCTTATTATATAGCTCGAAGTATAAATGAGCAATTAATCACCATAGCGAGAACAAGTTTTATTGGATGAGTGTTATATGTGGAGACCATCCTTTAAGATTTCTGTACAACACGTATCAGTATTTACGATTTGCTTGTTATATATTTGCATTATTAATCAAAAATATTGCTTCAAAAGTACCACATTTCCAGCACAATATCAATCTATTCTATAAAGGAAAACTAAATCTGGAAGCAAAATATTTTACCTTTGACCAAGTTCCTGTATTCCAGGTGTATAAGCACTTTTTATTCAGACACTTCCTTACATCAGTAGGGCGAATTTGATCAGCACAATTCACTCTATGTACTTTCCTGCCTTGATCCGCACAAAACACATCTCTTCGCTGAGTTTGTTCACAGTTATCTGGGTCACATGATGACCAGTCACCAGTTGTCCACCTATAATTTTGTGGGGGGGGAATTGAAATAATACATATTATTCTTAAAATTTTGGAAGTTCAATGCCATTTAATTGAAGAATCAATAAAAAATGAGCTTGCTAAATTAAAAATCAGCTTAAAAGTTGTATTTGTGCATACAATCATCATTTTTTTAAAAATTATATTGTACAAGATGTACAGAATACTCACTTTGGATGGCAAAAAGCTTCATTACAGTTGTACAGTTTTGTATGAGGTTTAGTTATTATGTTACAAAAAGAGTCGTTTGTGATTTCACCTGTAAAAGTAGTGCAAACTGGGCGAGAAACTATTGTACCTAAGGAAGTAAAATGAATAAATTAATGTTGCATCTAATGAATAATTGGTGGTATATCAATTTCTTTGATTTAATTAAAAAAATTTTCAAGCATTATTTGTGGAAACTAAAATCTAACATCTGTTTTTAAAACTCTATGGGAAAAAAAATCTAAAGATTTGAGCATGGATTTTTATTTTTAGTAACAAACAAATGGAATGTTCAGATTTACTCTAGAAAATTCAATAATGCTTTACAATAAATATGAGAATGTCCCGATGTTTTTATTTATATTTTACATATTCTAATTCACGGTTTATTTCATGGGTTGTCCCTGTTCTATGCCTTCCTCTTCTTCACATCGTTTTTGCAAATTATTAGTGCTTGTGGCGAAAGCATTCTTATTAATATACAGTTTTAAAAACCGTAAAATTATCGAAATGCGTTTTCCTCTAAGAGCAATGAAATATTCTGATGCCATAAATAGAAGGTTCTGTCGATGTAATTTTTCTCTAAAAGAATTTTTCTTTACCTGAGTTAAACGTAAATAATCTATATGAAGGCAATTTCAAAGTGGAGAAGTAATAATGGAATAATTCAAATGACAGAAATGTAACAAATGCATGTACACCACTTCAAAAGTAATTTGGCATTCGTTTTTATTTCTTTTAGGACCGCGGTGGCTGATAGTAATATTTTGACTTGAGAACTAAAAGATTCTTGGTTCAAATCCCGATACCACCGAAAAACCGCAAAGTAAGCAAATCTAGTTTACACTAAATCCGTCGGGGCCAGATGCTTACTTCCTGTTATGGCGGGGAAGTTTAAAGAGATGGATTATCGTCCTTGTCATTTAACTATGGTTCAAAATTATGAGCCTGTCCCAAAATAATCTTTGCTTTGTTTTGAAACTAAGATTAAATACAACTAAAAACTTCGTTTGTGGATATATACCTTGACTTTACGTTCTCTTCTCTAATGTGTACACTACTTTTTAGTTGTTCCTTCAGATTTCTTATACGTTCTTACTTGTATGGTAAGTATTTCCCACTATTTTCATTTTTCTAGATTTTGAGAGACGCCAGTTGGGGGAATTTATTTTCAAAGGCTTAATTAAGTTGAAATTATAGCATATTAGTAGCCTTTGGTTTGTCGGAAATGTTGGTTTCCTTTAATTTCAAGTAATTCTCTTTTGTACTTTGATATTCATGTTTCTATCAAATTATGATAAATATTAAAGCTGTGTTATTATAATAGCTTAATACTGTTTTGTTTATTATTTAAATGAATCAAGTCCCATGTGTCTCAGACCTATTAAAAACATACAATCGATTATCCATCTTCTAACATTCTTGTAGTAAAGGTGGCTTTACACTCGGCCAGTAGGCAGCGCATGCGTAGAATGGCTGAAAACTGCTATTCTGTCTGCGGCAAGTACTTGTCCCTACAATACAACAACATGCCGCTGTATTGTAACTTTTTCTTACTGCGCATGCGTTTGTTGAATTTGGCGTGAAAAAATTGATCACTAAACCAACTGATCACTGAAAAATTGATTATTAGAAGAAGAAAAATTCTGGGGCGCCGAAACCGCAATCTATGGCTAAGCATGGAATGCCTGAATCTTTCTTATGAAATTGTGGCAAACATAAATCATTCCTTTTCTGTGCATGCGCTGCCTATTGGGCGATTGTAAACCCACTTTATACTTATACCTCATCTAAGTTGCGCACATATTAAACAGGTTATTTTCTTCTTTTCCATCCAACAATGGAAGAAAATCAAGTGATTTAATATTTGATAAAACAACGAAACGGTTTGAATTTTACTGCAACAATGAAAGGTATTGTTAAAAACTTAAATTATTTTTAAAAAAATATTTTGGGGAAAAAATTATCAAAATTCAGTAAAAAAAAAAAATCGCACATCCAAATTAATAGTAGGAAAAAAAGTTTTTCTACTTTAAAATGGCGCGAAATTAATTTTCAGAAATTATCGTATAAAAATGCCAAAATCTCGCTTATTTTTTAATTAAAATTTTAAGAAACTGCCTCGACATGCATTTTTTTAGCCAATATATACCTGTACCAAATTTGGTAGCTCTAATGATATTTTTGCAGAGCGCCAGCACAGGCATACATCCTCTTTTATTATTAATAACGATATATTTAACTTTAAAAAAGTTTAATTTTATTTATTTTAAAAGCAATACACTCACCATTCCCGCAAGTAACCGAGCAGGAAGAATTCAGCATTTTCCAAGTAGCTTGTATCGCAGATATGACAAATTTGTAATTGATTTCTGTTTCCACATTTCCTTTAATAAGCACCTGCAAAGAAAAAAGAGCCTGCTAATTAAAAATTTTAATTGTCTAAAAAAATGTGTGAAGGCGAATTCCAGTCGAATGATAAAAGAAATGTGAATCAAAATTTTATCATTTTCAAAGCATGTGAAGTTACTAATCGATGTGATATTTAGAATAATCACAAAACGTTTCTTAGAGCGGGAAATATGCGTGAGCAACAAGTATTCATCTACTTTTAAAATGAATTTATTTTGAATGGAAAGAAACTTTTCATAAGAAAATCATACATATATGGTGAATGCCATCTGTCAAGTTAAATAATGAAATACTAAATTTACGATCACACAGCCGAGGTGTACGCAAGGGGAAGCTCTAGTATTGATTAAAAACACAAACAGACAACAAATCACTAATTAAATAACAGTAGCAGCACGGTTATTAGGTTCGGAGTCTACAACTTGCTTACGAATTAAAGTCCAAAGAGAAATTCACTCGCGTACATTTCTTCGGTTTATACAGTCTCTCCCAACAGGGTATGACGCCAAGCCAGTCACAATAATCCCTGTTTATATGGCTTAGTTCTGTGGTAATGAGATTATTGGCTGTAATTTAAAAAAACGGCGTGACGTCACATTAATTTCTCCAAACTCCTAAGAGAAATTGTGCTAACAACCTTGTATTTTTTTAATTTTTTTTTTTTCCGATCTTCTTTTTACTTTCTCATATAAAGAAAATACAGTAATCGTCGAAAAATTCGAACTCGAGATTTTAAGGGATCACAAGGTTTTAGATCTCCGTGAGCTCGAAAAACACACTTTTTCAATATGTGCTTCTGTTTGTGATAACGATAAGTCAAAAACGCTTTAAGCTAGACAGTTGAAATTTGGTACATTGCCTTTAAACTAAATTTGCAAATTTTTATCACATTTTGAGCAAAATCTGTTCAGAGGAAATCCAGCTGTTCGAATACAAGTTAAACGACAATTGCAAAACAAGAGGTAGATAAAATTTGGTACACGGATTAATGTCTATAGAGTAGATACCTGTCAAATTTTAAACCAAATCCAATTACGGGTTGGCCGTCTGTCAGTCTGTATTTTCAGAAACATGTAAATGTGATAATTCAAAAATGAAATGACTTAAATGTATCAAATTTGGTATGTAATTTTGGTACTTCAAATACAGTTTCGTGTCAAATTTTTGTTTCAATCGATTGAGAAAGACGTGTCTAAAACGCAAATTCGATTTTTTGATTTATTAACGCATGTCAGGAATTAATCGCCAAATAACTCGCCAAGGCTGGCACGATAAATTTAGTAAAAATACTAAATTCAAGCCCGAAGTTATTTTGTAATTTTTTTGTATGTCTTTCTAGTATCATAAGCTTTTAGAGAGTATGCGAGAAAGTTTTGGGAAGATAACTGCCACTGATTTTATCATCACTGTGGACGTTATTTAGCGTGGCCTCCATCAAGAATCTCTATTAAAATATATTTCCTATAATTAAAGTAACATGGCAGGGAATAGTCTTTAACATTCATAACAGTATGAAATGCATGGTGGAACTGTAGAATAAGAAAGTTGTAATATATCCAGAGGATTTAGAGTTAATTATTCATTTTCTCTGTGTGGAAAGCGAATTTCGAATGATTTCACTGTACTGCACATAAGAATAAATATCACGTATTAAAAGAAAAACTATTTAGTATCTCTTCAAAGATTTTGTTGCTTTTGAAATGCAACGAAATGTTTAATTTTAAAATGCAATTTTCATCCAAGTACTGATTAAGCTCGGAGGGCACACCTTGTGGAATGGATACGTTTTATACACTTCTACTTGCTAATCATTACTGCTTAAAATAAATTTTGAAGCTGTTGAATCGTATAAACTATACCTAATAATAATTTTTCTTTGTAATTGTTTTATTATTTAATTCTATAATTAGTTTAATTGAAATTAGCAGCCTTCGGCAACTAGCTAATTGGCACCCATATTAATAGTATTAATTTAGCCATTTCAATCAACTTCGACGAACTATATCGCATCGTATCAAACGACAGCTCTATTATAAATTAAACTTAAGCAATAAAGATAGGGCCTTTTGATCAGTTAGCAATATCAGCAAATTGGCGGAATCGGTCCAGTTGTTTGAGGCCGTACAAAAGTTTTATTTTGCGATATCCCTCGAAACTTTTGCGAAGTAGGGACAGACAACCAAATATCAAGGGATCAAAAATTTTCATATGAAATAAAAATTGGTAAAGTCAGTACAGTGAAAACAGATGAGAGACTTTACAAAAAAATTTTCTCAATAGGAAATATACAGTAAAATAGTAGATACCATTGATGATACATCTAGACCAGCGTTTCTCAACCTTTCAGTATTTGCTACCCAGTTTCCAATCATAATTTTCATCGCGTCCCCCCCCCATTTACAATAAAATGTATACAACAATAATGTAAATTGAGTATTTTGGATTCTGTTTTTAAATTATTTTTAACTAACTGACAAAACTAGAGTAAAAGCGAGCCAACGTTGGCGAGAAAGCACATCTTGCATTTTGGACAAGCGGGCGATGAACAGATAAAGCGAATAAAAGCGGGGAAAATTTAAATATTATATTAGAAATGAAAGCCAAACAGGGAGATAACGTTAAACGAATATGAAAGTAGAAAAATTCGTTAATGAAAGTTAACCTAAAAGGGGTGGGCTAAATTTAGAAACTGGGAATACATTTTTTTGAATAATAAAAGAAATAAAACAGAAGCATGACTAAACAAAAGAGAAAAAAATAAGCAATGTTTGTGGAAGGGAATCCACACGAGCTATGCCGTTTCGAGCAGGCGCAGAGCAAATGTTTTCTCATAGGAAGAAGGAAAATGTTCGATAACACAAGTTTCAATTCCAGCCAGTCTCATTCGAGTTGATCCTTTTATCGCTATCGAATCTATAGTGAATGTGTATGTTATATATGTTTTTCGTGTTAATTGCAATTCACCATATTAAATATTCACGGCAGTAGATTTATGCAAACTCATGGATAAATTTTTAAGCGGAAGTAAGAAAGCAGTAGACGATAGTCAAGCATCAACAAGTACACAGACGAGAGTGGTTCCGAAAATAGAATCAAGAAAATATTCTCAAGAATACTTTAATTTTGGGTTTACCAGTGCTGAAGTAAATGAAGAAGAAAGGCCCCTGTGTACCATTTGCTTAAAAATGTTGGCGCAGACAGCATGAAACCTAATAAACTTAAACGACATTTGGAAACGCTTCATAGTGAGTACGTCAACAAACCCAGAGAATTCTTCGAATTAAAATTAAAATCATATAGAAAGCAAAAATCATTTTTAAAGAAACTTTGTTTGTGAAAAAAAAAGCTATGATTGCATCTTACAAAGTTCATATAAAATAGCCAGATGTAAAAAACCTCACACCATTGGTGAAAAGCTTATTTTGCCAGCAGCAATTGAGATTATAGAAACTATGTTTGGAGATAATTTTTCAAAACAATTGCAGTCCGTACCACTTTTAAATGATACTGTTCGTCAAATTGGCGATATAGCCGAAGATGTACAGTGTCAGCTTTTCTCGAAGTTGAGAGACAAATTGTTTTCAGTACAGCTTGACGAAGCAACAGATAGTAATAAAGATGCTCATTTAATTGCCTATGTTCGAATTTGTGATAATGTGTCAGTAGTAGAACTACTTTTCTCCAAACCAATAGAACTCAAAACAACAGCACTGGCATTATTTGGTATTTTAAATGATTTTATGAACGCGACAAACATAGACTGGAAAAATTGCGTCGGAGTATGCACCGATGGTGCTTGTTCAATTTCCGGAAGATTCCAAGGTATATTAGCACTTGTAAAACAAATATCGCCTCAGTGCACACATTGAAAGACGCATTGCATGATCCACAGAGAAGCTTAGGCTTCGAAAGCAATGAGTCCTGGTATGAATATTGTGTTAACTACGGTTGTAACCGTAATAAATTATATAAAAATGTGACCCCTGAAATCGAGAATCTTTTCCACACTTTGTAAAGACATGGATTTAGTACATTTAGCGTTACTATTTTTTTGCGAAGCAAGATGGTCATCACGTGGGAAATTTTTGCAACGTGTTTATGAATAAAGAGAAGAAATCGCCATTTTCCTAGAAGAAGAAAACAGACCGGAGGCTGAGAATTTTCGCGATGGTTTATTTGTGAGGAAATTGAGGTACTTGGTTGAGATATTCGAGAAATTAAATAACTTGAATCTTCAACTCCAAGGAGCAAATACACATATGTTGGATACGAGCGATAAAGTTAATGCTCTTTGTAGAAAATTGGAATTGTGGAGCAGAAATTTAAAGCGAAAAAACCTAACAATGTTTGCAAATGTGGATGATTGTACTAAAACTTACAAGGCTGAAGAAGAACATGTAAAAGTTGTTTTTATAACCATTGAAAATCTTTTAGCCATGCTGGCAAAGAATTTAAAAAATATTTTCTTGCTGACGACAAACTGATTGCAAGTTACGAGTGGATTAGGGATCCATTTCATAAGACTCCCGAAGGACACTCAATTCATGAGGAAGAAAAATTCATAGATTTCACGACAAGTGGCGAAACTAAAAGACAATTTAGTAATAAATCACTATTTGAATTTTGGGCAGGAGTAAGGATGATTTTTCTGCACTAATAACAAGGGCATTTCACATTCTATTACCATTTTCAACATCCTACCTTTGTGAAACTGGATTTTCTGCTGTGGCTTCTTTGAAGACAAAAAATAGAAACAGAACTGAAAGTGGCTAGCCTTCCTTCGAAAAACTTTGCTCTTCAAAACCGGCCCAAGAAAGTCACTAATAATTAGTAAATGTGTTTTTAATCTACTATGTTTTGATTTAGTAAGTTGTTTTACTTCAATAAGGTATTAAATATTTCGAAATGTATTTTGTTTTCTGTGTGTATGTGTGCTTTCCTTTCAGTCAGGTAATCAATTTTTTAAAATAATATTTTCTCTTGGATATTCTCACGCCCCCTCTTTAGTGTGCCCCACAGGTTGAGAATCGCTGATCTAGACGATCAAAAGCTTTCATATGAAATAAAAGTTTTCAAAATAGGTACAATATTTGAGACTGGAAGTTTTCTATTGCCGTTTGTCCCCATAAAAAATACACACTGAAATAGTGTTTTTAAAAACTTCTTTCGGAAATAGACAATGATATGGGATATGCAACCACTGATGAGATAGCTCGCGGTCATAAACATTTCATATAAGCAAAAATTAGCGAAATTAGGCCAGTGGTTAGAGCTGGGGGACAGGTGCTTTGATCATCTTGATTATTTTAAATATAAACATTTGTTGATACGTAAGATACTTTAAATTTGATAACTTTATTATTATATCTGAAAACTGAGAACGCAAATACCTCTACTGTCAGCTCTCTGTTCGTCGGTCCTTTCGCAACCAAACTCTCCGGTTGTCCCGGCCATCTTCTATAACTGAATACGGTACCGGCTGCCGTGTACCTTCCCGGCCAGTCCAGCACCCAGTTATCGTTGAGGTAATATTTTCCATTCCCATCCTGCAAAGCTAGATAGGCTGGGTATTCGCTGCTTTCCGTTATATTTATATGCCTCGAGTTAGGTGGTATTTTGATAACTTCGTGATAACCTATCAATGAAAAGTAAAATAATAAATAAATTTTTAAGACATCGATTCAAATTTTAGCTAGTTAGGATGCTGATATCCGCATCTTTTATTTCAAACTTAGCCTATAACCTGCTTAAAGGAATAAAACTTTTCAAGGGTAATCATGAAATGATCCTAGCCCTGCCAAATCATCAGGGATAATCTAAATAATTGTCGTAGAGAGAGCGCAGTCGAGGGACATAAGATTGAGTCCCTAATGACCATCATCGGTCACGGTACAACACATCCGACATAACTCGATCATACAACATGAACCTTTTACACTCGGATGGCTCTTCTGAGTCACCATTCAAGACGGTACATCATTTCGATGTTTCATTCATTGATTTTTTAAATTTTGATTGTTAAAAATACCTACAGAGTGGTAAGAAAAAGTAAATTAATTTTTTGAAAAATTTACCTTAAAAACAATTGTGTATGTTTATTTTTCGGTGCAATAAACAAGTCTTTGTATTAGTTGAATAATTATGCATCAAATTACTTTTCCGAGTGCAATGGGTTAATATACCAGGAGGGAAGCGAGAACTTTTCACTAAGCCAGAAGCCTCTCATTCCCATATCAGAGTTGTTTCGCTTTGAGAGGGAGGGGATTTAAGAATAAAATAATTTCTACATATTTTAAATTTTCCTAGTTTTCCTTCACATTTATTCATTGTTGAATTAATAAAGAGCATTATTTTATTCTTGCACTAACAGTACTCGCAGGGTTCATTAACACTCCATGTGTTTATGTTTTATTCAACTATAAAAAAATAGCAAATAAACAAACACATTTTTGAAAAAAAATTAATTTAATAATTTTTTTAACAAAGCGTATAAATGGGCTATAGTATATTCAAAATCTACATGATTTCTTTTGACATAAAATACAAAATTGATTCATAATTTTTGGTTTTCGTGATTATTTCGTAGTGTGTAAAAAAGATATTTCTAATAGTTTTTTTTTAACTATTTGAGAGTTCTCATTACGCCTTCTGTTACATCTGAAAGATGAACTGTCTCTTTTTATACTACTACAAAATGATGTACTACATTTTCTTATACAAATGCAGATATCTCAATAATACATTACCACATTGAAGGATTAGTCGTTTTCAAATGACATAATAATAAAAAAAGAAAATTGAAATCTGCTATCGCAACCGTCATGTTATTATATGAGAACATTATTATTTTTTGAGTCCTATAGAAAAACAACATCATGTTCTCACATGACTCATATTTCACAATCATCAATATTTAGAAAAGGAATGATTTTTGACTATCTCAAAATCAATCGAATTCTAAAAATTTTTTTTTCCACTAGCCAGAATTTTTTTCATGGAAAACCAATTTGAACCGGTTTAAAACAATCACGTGACTCTCAGATACGCATGCGCCGACATTTAGAAAAGTTTTTTTTTTTTTTTTTTCCACATCTCAAAATTGTTCGAGCTCTAAATGTTTTTTTTTTTTGTGCCATTTAGAAAAATTAAAAAGGCCACTTTAAAAAAAAATTATATTATTATTATTTATATTATATATACAGACAGATTGTATATATTATATATATATATAGCTTTTTATACCTGCCTCGCTGTTCCGCTTTGATTCCCGTTTTTTTTTTTTTTTTTTTTCTTAGTGCTTCTTCGGACAATAACTTATTACGACCCATGCTCTTTATTTTTTGCCTACTCATTTTGAGGTTTAAAAAAAAACCCAAAAAACATCATGTTCTCACATGATATTATTAATAATAATAACTGCAACTTCTGTCACCATAATGCTGTTTTTTTTTATGGTAGTACAAATGTCTTCTTTTCTAACAAATCTCACTGATACATAAGTCCTTGTCACAAACAGATTTATTGAAATAAACATGCTCTAGAAGATTTGATAAGAATTATCTTACAAATGTGATGTATGCAACGTAAAAAAAAGGAGAACATATTGAACATTTGTGATATTTGCATTCAAAATGTGAACATATAAATAAATATAAATCTTTTAAATAAATATCAGAACCTCATGCAGCAAAATTAAACTTTGAAACCAAGGTATTCTAAGGTAGTAGAAAAGAGTCCAACCGAAGTGGTACGTTATTCGATTACGAACACTTAGAATTCAACGGTAATTCTACTATATAACTGCAAAATTGTGGCCATGACTCGTTGTTTTAAACGTATAATAATGTTTATTGAAACTTTGTAAAGTTTTTATAGAAGTGTTTGCCAGTGCAAATGAATATACAGGTAGTTATCAAAATAATGGAAACACTTGTGAATAAAAGTGACATTTTTGAAGGCGCTTCGTAAGCATTAAAATATAATAATAGCCACCAGTTTTCTTTATAAACAGCAATGTATATATTCTGGTAATATGTGTTAGCTTCACTGAAGTTCTGTAATTCTTGGATTTTTTTCAAAAGCGTAAAATGTCGGACCTCTCAGATTTTCAAAGGGGCCAAATTGTAGAAGCCCGTCTAGCTGGAACAAGTGTGACCGAAACATCCCAACTTTTAAGCGCTTCTAGAGGTACGGTGTCTAAAGTCATGACAGCACACACAAAGCGCAGCAAGACAAGCTCGGCAAAGCAAAATAGTGGGCGGAAAGAGAAGCTCAGTGAAAGAGACCGACGGGTATTGAAGCGGATTGTAATGTTTAAAAAGCGAATAACTTGTAACAAAAGTGACCGCAGAGCTCAATACCCATCTGGATTCCCCAGTGTCAGTGATTACAAGGCATGATTATGAAGGCACTTTCATAATCATAACATTTATGGCAATTCCCAAGCCACTTGTCACAAATGTTAATGGTAAACGTCGTCTGCGGTGGTGTTCACAATCACAAAACCTGGTCGATTGATAAGTGGAAGAAAGTAATATCGGCTGACTAATCATGTTTCACACTTTTCTCTACAACAAGACGGAGGGCATCTGCACAAGCGAATGATCGTGATTGTCTCCTTCCAACTGTCAAGCATGGAGGTGGATCTGTCATAATATGGACAGCCATGTCGTGGTTTTCTGTTGAACCAATCGTAACCCTGAAAGGAAGGATCACTAGGTAGAAGTATAGTGAAATTTTAGCTGACCAAGTTCATCTTATGATGCAAACTTTGTTTCCTGCAAGGGATGGAATTTTCCAGGATGATGATGCACCTATGCATGCAGCGAGACTTGTCCAATGATGATTTGATGAACACGAGGATGAAGTTAAACATCTTCCTTCGCCCACACAGTCACCCGACTTCAATGTATTGAACCGTTATGGTCTATTTTAGAGCGTTCAATACGGAATCGATATCCTCCACCGGCATCTCTCCCAGAACTTTCACACTATCTCCAGGAAGAATGGTACAATATTCCTCTAAACACTATTCAACATTTGTATGAATCGATTCCTAGGCGAATCCAAACTGTAATACATGTCAAAGGTAGTAATACACCAAACTATAAAGATCCTTTATAAATCTAAGGTGTTTCCATTATTTTGATAACCACCTGTAGAGTCGTCTTTTTAATCGTCTTTTATATTGAATCTTTGCAAAGTTTTTGTCGAATTTTTTTTTTTTTTTTTTTTTTTTGCCATTGTAAATAAATAGAGTCGTCTTTTTAATCATTTTCTTGTATTTCTGAACTTCATTACAAATTATAATGAGATGTACGCGCGATGCATTGCAAATTATAATTTACAAAGCAGTATTGAGAGACTCTCCGTTACCTCACTTACTGCACTCAATGCAGAATTATCAAACAGGCAAGTAACAGTCTATAGGCTTTCTTAAATTTCTGCAGGATTTTCAAGATAATTTGTCGAAAATTTTGCATTTTCATTCGATTTACAAGAACCATATTCTCTACAATATTCGAATTAAAATAATCGAAGCTCATATTTCAGAAAATTATTTTTAGAATTTCTTTTAATGTTTCCAAATACGCTTGCAGATTAGTGTAGTCCGAATGGTTTTGCAGTTGTCTTATTAATCTATCAGTCAACAAACCTAATAAACTAAGTATTTCAAATGTGTTAAGAAATTTTTTTAACCATTTTATTTAAAACTACTTCTAAATATAAATATTTTAATAATCAAGATAGTAGTAAAAAGAATATTTTATCAAATGTTATTATTTGAATAGGAAAGCGAAAACGTTTTGATAAAATCTATGGATGGTGTGAATTTGTTTATTACCTGTTGAAAAATTTACTGCCTTAAATGTCCCTTCAATCGTCTTGCACGTGGAATTATCGCCACTACAGACACCACACATGTCGGGAGTGACGCTGGAATCAATCTTCCCATCACAACCAACAGTCTGAAAAATCAGAAGGAATTTTTAATAATGAAACACCAAAATTCTACACAAATTCATATAATTTTAATTATTTTAATTACAGTAGAATCTGCATTTAAAATAAAGTTTTCTATTTGATGAAATTTTTATGGAACACTTTTTTTTTTCGCCACTTAATATCCCCGAACTTGGAATCTCTAGGATTCTCTGTCGGTTGAAATTTTTTTACAGTTTTCATACAATGCACAAAATAATAACTATATACAATATAATAATGAAAAAGGGAGTGTATGAGTTCTAGAATTTTGATGAAGATAATATTTCTTGGAGAATGGCTTGACTGAAGAAGGAAGGAGACAAAAATTTATTCAGTCTTTGGGTATGGGGAGATCAATTCGTTGTCTTTTAGAAACCGCACAAGATTTCTAATTTTGACCTCGGACATCTTGTTTTCTATTACGTTGATCCACCAGATTCGTGCGAGGTCGTGGGTGGGTTTGTTGAGATGACAAGATGTGGATGCGGTGAAGTATCCTTCACTGTAGCCACAGTGATTTGATCCTTTAATATGAAATCGCTTGAAGTAGGAAGAGAAAGGACAGTATCCGGTTGCAAAGATTATATATAGCATGTTGCAAGATGAAGGTTTAAAGGAGACTTTGGGAATAATTTGATAAATGTTTCTGCAAGTTGAGCCATTGTCCCATTCTTCTTGCCATCGCTGTAGGCTCGATTTATTTAATGTACTTTTAAAATGGCTTCTCGGAGCTGGATATTGAACGGGCGTACCTGCAGAAATGGCCTGTTTGGCTAAGGAATCTGCAGCTTTGTTGCCGTTATGCCCATCCTAACTGAATAGAAGGTTGGCGATGTAGAAGGGCTTGAATATCTTGCACAGTTGGGCTTGGGGTGAAAAATGAGCAGGTCGCTTTTGAACTGGACTCGCTATCACTTCATATTTCAGCATCGTGATCGAATTTTCTAGCCCATTTACATGCTTCCTTAATGGCCAGCAGCTCGACCTGAAAGACAGAATTCTTTCCGCTCAATTTGCTAAGCCACTGCGTTTTGGAAGATGCAGAAGGCAAAGCCGGTTTTTTTGTCCCCGATTTTGGATTTATCTGTAAAAATATGTCTTGTTTGTAGGTTGAAATTCTTTTTGAAGGAAATTCTGTCTGAGGGGAAGATTTTCGTATGGGAGCATTTGATCTCTAAGTTCCCAGGATGGAATTTTAAATTCTGGAAATGGCTAGGAAGACGACTTGCTCTTACATAGGTTGCTTCTGCTCTCTCTTTAATTTAATGTTAGTTATTATTCGCATTAAGAAAGAAAAATTCTTACACGACAAAAAGGTTTTTTTATTAAAAATTTTATAATTTTATTTGACGAAATTAAAAAAAAATTAAACTGCTATCGTACCGGACATGTGAGCAGTTGAAGAAAATTACAGAGCTTTCTGATTTTCTCACTGTTAAAAAAAACTCTTTGATTACTTTATATTTTAGTGAAACATGACATATTACAAAGTGGTGCGAAAAATATCAGGCACTACAATGAGACAATAACTAAAAATGATAACGAGGGTATTAAAAATGTCTTTTCAAGAAGAAATTCTAACAGAAATTTGCACAAAACAAAGAGGATCACAGTTTCAGGAAATTATTACAGCTTATGTATGTCAGTCTTTACAAAAATGTGAAAATTTCGCTCGATCTCAGATGTTTTGAGTTCTGAGAAGGTCGTCAGAAGAAGTACCAGAAATCTGAGTACTTCCGGTATTGATGACCTGATTCACGGTTGCAAGGATGGAAGAGAGCATAGCAACTTTATTAGGCAGTATATGAGAAAGTTCAAAGGAAACCATTCTGGCTGGTTTAGGAAATGTTAGAAGATAGCTGTGCTGAAATTAGTTTTGCTCACTTAAAGTGAGTGGACAAAAGCAATCGTTGTCGTCTAAATATCTTCAAGTTTAAAACTAATGCCCGGAGCCAGAAACCCTAGTCAAACCAGCTGGAGATCTTTCCCCGAAACTTCCTCGCATCTCTCCAATGGGGGTCTTATACCCTCCTCCCTCGCATAAAACTGTTGACCTTTGGCAAGGTCATAGATGCCTTGCATGGCATTAGTGAACAATTGTTGCGAAATATAGATTTTTGGTGTAAATCTGACATTTTTACTGAATCTATTGAGCAAATATATATTTTGGACGTCTTTTTTGCCTACGGAGTTTGTCCAAAATTTTACACAGAACTATAGTTGCTGTCACAAAATCCACATATGGAATCGCATTGATTTTAGTCATTGCATTTATATAAATGCGAAAGTACATACCGGCAGATGGTCAATCCTTTGTCAGATTTGGTTTAAATTTGATAAGAATCGATATTTCAGATGCTAAAATAAAATTTTATCAATTAATTCTTTACGTTTGTAGTTATCTATTTACTGAAAGATACTTACAAATTTGATCTGATATCTATATAAAAACTTTCATGCGTCTAGCTCAGAATGATTTTGAGTTATTATATCTGGACAGACGGACATAATGTCAAAAATATATTCTTTGAATTCAAGGTCTGAAATTTGGAAATTTGTCAAAATCTCAAGTTCAAATTTTTTTTATGATCACAATATTTTCTCTATATATACTTCGAATAAAAATATATTTCGTATACTTTCTCTATATTTCATAGAAAGTAAAATGTCTCAATTTAGACGAAGTTTTGGTGATTGAAATAGTATGAATAATTCGTTATTTATATGCAACTAGCAGTACCTGCACAGCGTTGCCCGTGGCATAATATCCAAGAGGAAAAATTAACTCTTCACTTAAGTGAATTCCAACAGTGTGAAATGTTTGTCCTTTGGCTTTATTTATTGTCATGGCGAAACAGAGCCTAACTGGGAAATGAACACGTTTAAAGGAAGGCGGTAAATCTATCGGAATGAGAGGGATGTTTGGTATTAAAACTGATTCTCCAGTACCAGAACCAATTAAAAGTACTGCCTCAGTAAAGAATTTTTTTCAAAATTTTTATTTGTAATCGAGTGTTATTACACAGTTTTGGAGGGTTTAAATTTCGTAGTAGTATAATAGGAGCATCAACTTTTAAAATTAGTTTGTGTGGAGGAAGAACAGATTGATTAAGAGAATTTAAAAAATCAATTGAATAATGAACAGCTTCTTAACTATCCATAACTGTGTTCATTAAATAATAACTTGGTCTGGGATATCAGGTACAGATAGTAAGTACCAAGTTGTTAACATTCTGAACATGGTCATTTGTAAATGATAAAATTGCCCTTTCCCTAAACCAAGCAAGATAATGAATCGCTGTTTAAAATCAGACGTAAACAAAGAAATGTATCGTATACGTATACCACAGCTCTTGCTATTTGAGCATGCGGAGTTTGAGGTTTTCGCACATGCGTGGATAAGTGCAACGCACAGATACTGCTGTTTTAAGCATGAACGAATCGTAGTTGGAAAATAATTAAAATCGAAATTATAAAACTCCTCGTTTTATTTTGATATGCCTTCAATATACTAAAACCTTCTCCAATAAATGTCTTAGAAAAAGGTACAAATATCTTCAATAAAGTATTTCTCCAGTATTTCTGGTTTCAAACATACAGACACTTTCAGGAGACTTCATTTTATACTACGTATATACATAGATGGCGAAATGAACCTACCCTGCACTCTCCGTCGATGCACACTCCCGAGAAATTTCCGCTGCACGACGTGCCGTCTTGGAGCATAGTTGAAAGCACCAGGTACAGATCCTCTTTGTCCGGCACGCAGTAGATGCGGCATCTAGATAAGGCTTCCAAACGAAAAGTACTTATGAGATTAAATGAGAAAAAGGGATATGTTCTTATTTAATTAATTACTGTGGGCGAATTATTAAAATTTTAACTTTTAATTATTAAATAAAAAGCTAAATAATTATTAAAATTATTAAATGAACTAGAGTATGAACCAGTCTAGAGGGGCTATTATCGTGTTAAAAATATCTCAGATAAGACTGTCACAAACGAATATGGAAAATTGTAGTAAAAAATATCGTGAATATTGGTAGAGTGCTTAAGAAATATATATTGTTTAATGTGCATTTTAGATCTAAATATACAGTTTTGTTTCTTTGCAATGGGATTTGCTCTTACTATAATGCTAAAGAATACTCAAATCAAAACTAGTTGCAAATGTCTGTTTGAAATAAATACTGATCTACTAACAGAGTGAAAACAGGCATGATACTGGGTTGGAACAAAAAAAAGTAAAATCGGTATGAATAAATGAACAATAAAATGAATAAATTTATGCAAAGAAGGTCAATCGATCTCAAGAGAATGTTAAAATTCCATTCCGAAAACTCTAAAATCTACGTTCCCGCTGAAATGCAATGCCTAATACAGAAAAATAATGCTCAAAAAATATTATCAGACCTCAGTTCATTAACTTTTGCCATAATCCAGCATAAAAGAAATATGTATAAAATGGGAAGTTTGTGATCCTAATGAATTTCAGGAACATTCAAATTGAAACTAGTCATTAAAATCGGATTAAAACAAATGATGATCTATTAACAAAAAAAGGAAATATAGAGCTCAAGGCTATTTATATGTGCGTTCATTAACACTTCCGAGTTGTTGTTGTTGTTGTTGCTAATCTCCATGGCCTGACGTAGTCAGACCAAATCCAAAAATCCGTTGACAAGAAGAAAGTCAAAAACGAGGAAGGGAGAAGAATAAATTTCTCCCCAATGAAATCCTAGGCAGTCCAGAATATGTTCAGCAGAGGCCTGATGCTGGCAGCATTTCAGGCAAAGAGGATAAAACTTTTCACCCTGAGAAAAGAAAAGACATTTAAGGTGGCCACTGGCAAGGCGCGACAGGCAAGTGTTGGTTTTTCTATCACAAGGAAGATTTAAGGACTGCCCCGGCTTATTGGCTCTATACCAATCATGAGTAGGGGGAACCATCCAATTCTTCTTATTTAGGAAACACTTCCGAGTTCAAAATGCAAGCCTACATAATAAAAATTTCGTATTTTCTCTATATACTTAAAATAACTAGGAAAACAAAATAAAGTGTCTAGATTCAATCGCTGGTCAGAATTTGCGAATTTTTATTTCATATGAAAGATTATAATCCCTATATATACCAACAATGATCATCTGTCGCACAACCCAAACCCACTTTATTCGAGAGAAATCTAAAAAGCACACTTCCAGCAACCATGCAATTTCCAGCAACCATATCAACTGTATCGGTTTCGCCAATTTTATTCGCCATTTCGCGTGTATACCTAACTAATCAAAATACACGATATTTATTATGTGCATATAATTAAAAATAGTATTTTCATTTGGTTTAATAAGATGTAGTTCATTACTGTTGGTCAATATGACTTAATTAGTATAATATAGGTTTTGAACAGCTGAATGTTTGAGCTGACCACTAACACACTGATAAAAATTATCATTTGTCTACTTTGCAAAGTTACATTTGCAGTAAGAAAGACGTTTATTTTCAAAAATGCATCGTATTTTTGCATCAAAAAAATCGTTGCATTTTTATTTTTGTAAAAAATGCATCTAAAATGCATCGTATCTAAATCACCCTGCCCAACTATACGGCGAGAACTCCAATAATGGAAAATAAAAGGTCTATTTCACAAGATAAAAACATGAAATACAAATAACAAAACATAACCATAACATGCAAAAAGGCAGCACTTGTATAAATCAGCAATACACACGCAAACAGCAAATCGTTGTGAAACAATAGCAACAGAACAACTAGAGACCTCGTTCTACGAATTCTAAAGAGATTGACTCACTTTACTTCTCTTATGCGCATCGTGAAAGGTATAGAAATTTCGAGAAAGGTCTGCGGATCTCGAATCTAAAGAGAGATATCACCATAATTCTTATATTTTCTAGAATCTACATTTTCGCCACTAAATTCGCCAACAAGTCGCCAATTGATCGCCAAGTTTGTCACCAATACTGGGCTGTTTGACATTTATTCAATGTCTATAAAAATTTCGTCAAGCTTTCTTCTTTATTTTGAGACTAAGTGCGAAGGGGAAACGATATTACGGATTTGTAATTGTCTTTAATAATACACAACATTATGTTTTCTTATCTTTCGCGAGAATGAAAAAATAAGCTGAAAATACATTTATATTAGCTTACCTCCTAAATCCTTTCCGTAAGGCTTCCATTGATAATATTTTCCTTTTACAGTGCGCTTGTTGAAAGTAGCACACTGGTCAATGTGATATTCCGGATTATCTGGATCACATTCCTTCATAACAGATGAAAACAAAAATATGAATCACATTTCATATTTTTCATATTTGGCACATGAATTCAAAATATGAAACCAACCAAATAAGTATAGCAACAAAAACATACTTCTGTTCCACAAATCTGGTATTCTTTTTCTTCTCCTTTGCAATAGCTCCCACCATGACTTGGCCTGTAAAAGAGAAACGCACCTTTATTTTATTTCATACTAGCCGCCTTTGGCGACCAGCCGGTTCGCCAATCTTAATGTTCGTTAAAATTTTAATAATTAAATATTTTATGCAATTTCTACTTTAATAGCTTCTTCATCAAAATATTTTAAAACTTCAAATTTTGATTATCATATAATTCATTCATAATATTATAAAGGCCTTCAGTCATAACGTAATATGTATCTCTCTCATTTTCTGTTAGCACCCGTAGAATTTATGCTTTAAATTAAAGTGGAAAGAATTTATCTTCAATTAATATAATAATATTTTTTACTGAAACAAAGCATTTTTTTATAATCTGATTACTGAAAATAGAGTCACTCAGCGTTTAAACTTTATGGGCACTAAAGAATATCTTTTTAAATTTATGTAATATCTCAAGAGTTGGTCAACAAAATTTTCTTAGATTCATTATGAGCAGATCGATTCATTAACAATGTTTAAATTTAAATGCATCAAACACTAAGAAAATAAAACGAATCGTTTAAAATAAACGGTTGAAAACGGTAGAATTTATGCTTTAAATTAAAGTGGAAAGAATTTATCTTCAATTAATATAATAATATTTTTTACTGAAACAAAGCATTTTTTTTATAATCTGATTACTGAAAATAGAGTCACTCAGCGTTTAAACTTTATGGGCACTAAAGAATATCTTTTTTAATTTATGTAATATCTCAAGAGTTTGTCAACAAAATTTTCTTAGATTCATTATGAGCAGATCGATTCATTAACAATGTTTAAATTTAAATGCATCAAACACTAAGAAAATAAAACGAATCGTTTAAAATAACCGGTTGAAAACAGGTTTTAAAAAAACTACTTAAAAACGATGTACTTAAAACTATAAGCATATACAAAAAATATATAACTAACATAAATACAATTTACTTACAAAAGCATGCAACTAACCCAAAAATAATTTAAATCATCCATTGATAACGTTGTCATGGCAACAATCAGAACAGAATGCGCATGCGTGAATTTTCTTCGCCGGTTACGTAACGCAAATACGTGATTTTTTCTACGCCAGTTGGGGTAACGCTATGCGGATTAGAAATTTTTAATTTCCTTTATTATGTTTTATTTTAATTCAAAAGTACTTCAGAATGAATCTGAAAGATTGATTCAATAACAATGTTTAATTTTAAATGCATCAAACATTAAGAAAATAAACAGAACCGATTGAAATAATCCGCCGAAACATTTTAACCCTAGCCTCATTACTGTTGGGAGAAAAAAAAACTGAAGCCTTTTTCGTTTGGCGCTGGGGATAATGGAAGATTTTTTTGGCGAAAAAGTTGGCGGTGGGGAAAATGGAAGATTTTTTTGGCGGGAAAGTTAGTTTTTAATTAATAATTAAAATTCTAATTAAAAATTCGAAAAAAGAAACCCCAGGTGCACATTCCCAACCTCCAAGGTATACATGTACCAAATTTGGTAGCTGTATGTCAAACGGTCTGGCCTGTAGAGCGCCAACACACACACACACACACACACACACACACACATTGAGCTTTATTATAAGTATAGATTAATTGACTATTTATAGAGCTGCTGTAGGCATAAATTTAAAAAAAAATAGCTTTTTCTTTTGAAGTTAGCAAGGATGGTGTCTCTGAAGTTTTCTGGCATGCTTCATAATAAAAGTTTGCTATCATTTTCCTTCAGCAACAGCAATAACAAAAAACGCTATGGTCCTTAAGCAAGACCGTGAATAAGCATTTTGTGCTTTGAATGATTTCACGCATTAATAAACAAAAAACCGAATATGCCTTTTTTCCTCAACCAACTGAAATCATAATTTGACTTACAATTACAATTTTAGTAGCAAAATCACTTACTAGACTTTGTTTATTGAAGTAATTGTTCTTTTGAATTAGCTCGATGACATGCATGACGATGCATGGATCCATTAGCGAATTTGGTTCAAAATTTAATAAGAATCTGCACTTTAAATGCTAAAAATGTGTATCAAATTTCGTTTATTGAAGTCGCTGCAGTAAATGCAGTCCTATCGCATTTACAAATACGCGAAACCAAAAGACGAATTTCGTTTAAAATTCATCACGAATCTGTATTTTAGATGTTAAGATTGTGTATCAAAATTGCATCTTAATGTTTTGTTGTTATCACATTCCCTTATTCTCAAATAGTCGGACATATTTCGTGTGAATGGAGTTTGTTCAAAATTTGAAAGAAATCTACAAACATTGCGTAAATACCCCATACTACATTTTATTCCTATAAATTTTAATCCTATAACACAGTGTATTTTTATTTTCTCGTATACGTAGTATAGGAAAAGTACAGTAATCGTCAAAAAAAAAGAAAAATCAAATTCGAGATTTTGACGATTTTCCAGATTTTAGACCTCACTGAGCTCGACAAACACATTTTTAAAAAATGCCCGTCTGCCTGTCTGTGACAAAAATAACTCAAGAACGCTTTGAGCTTGACGGTTCCAATTTAATATGCGGCCTTTAACCGAATTTGTGGATTTCTGTCATATTTTGAGAAAAATCCGTCCAGAGGAAGTCTATCTGTTAGGCTTCTCGAATATAAGTGAACATGACAGCTACAAAAAAAAGAGAGCTACATAGATAAAATTCGGCACACACATTTAACATCTATAATGCAGACACTTATCAAATTTTGACACAAATCTAAAGAGGAGTTGACTATCTGTCGGTCTGTACTTTCAAAAACATACGTTAACACAAAAACGCAATGAGTTGAATATAATAAATTTGGTGAATACAAGTGTAGCTTTTTATCAAATTTTGTTTTCATCGATTGGAAAAATCGCGTCTAAAATACAGATTCGATTTTCGGTTGTTATTAACCTCACGCCAGGGCTTAATCGCCAAATAACTCGCCAAGAGTAACACGATAGATTCAGTAAAATTGCTAAATCCATGTCAAAAGTCAATATTTCGTAACTACTGTACGTCATTGCCATGCAAGGCATTCTCTAGTATAACACCTTTATTAGAAAGTATATGAGAAAGAATTGGGGGGACTACGCTCTCTGATTGAGTTATAGTGTTCATGGTGTAAAATTATAAAACGGTGTTTTTCAGATATATGAAATGTGGAAATTTGTCAGAATCTCGAAGTGGAATTTCCTACAGATTAAAATATTTCTTTTTGTATACTTCGTTTATGAGAAAGTAATAATTAAAACATTAAGTTACTTTTAATTAATCTCTTTTCCATTTTTTTTATTTTCTTATTAAGAATAATTATAAATAAATAAATAAATACTAATTCTTAAAATATCACGGAATTCTACGATGATAAAAGAATAATTAATGTTAGGAATAATTAAAAAAATGAATGTTAAGCGAATAATTATAGGGAAATTCAACTGTTTATTGAAAAAGTAAGTCCTTTAAAAATTTTATTTTTGGAAATTACAAATTTTTCAGATTCATTTACTGACTCATGATTCCACTGCAAGATATAGCCAATTGTAGTCTTTAGTTAGCTGAGCTAAAATCTACATTTCCACACAAGAGAAGATTTATTACAAAAAGAAAGAACCACACAGAAATCTTACGCCCAAGTAAAGAAGCAAGTTCTACTCTTTCCCTTCTAGGGTAAATAAGCCAATAAGGATTTTGAACATTTAGGAATCTAAAAATATGGTAGAATGAGTGTGTGTTGATGTCCGACAAAACAGCCTGCAGGACTTAGAGCTACCATATATGATTCAAAAATGCATTTAAGATTAAAAATGTGCATTTTAAAATGATTTTTTTTTGAAATTTTAATAAAAATTTATTTAATTAAAAATTATGCAAAATTTTAGAGTTTTAATCTTAATTTCAGAAATTATTACTGAGCACAAATTATTTTCACCATTTTAAAATTTAAAAAATTGCTTTTCTATTATATCAATTCAGTTGTGCAAATTTCACTTTAATTTCTATAATTAAAAGAAATTATTTTTATGTAGCTTTCAACTACAGTTTTTATTGTTATAATGGCATTCAATTCGTTTCCTTTGTTTTATCAAATATTTATTCGCATGATTTTCTTGCATTGATGAAAGTTAAAGAAGAATTCTGCTTAATTTCTGAACCGTTGATACAAAGGATCAGGAAGTAGAATCACATTACAACCAAAAGACAACATGCAATTTGAAATAAATTAATCAGAATCTGAGTTTCTGATGACGCCATGGGACATGATTCTATTAAGAAGGTTCGTGAACAGAATATGTATAAAGCTATTAAAATAATGTGATTTTAATGTCTGGCTAAAATCCTAGCTTAAAAATACTTTATAAAGAGAATGATGTCATCAATTATGTGGTAGAGGTTCAATTAAAATTAAACACAACTAATATTCCAGGTTAATCAGCTGGTCGCAAGAAACGGTTAGCTTACATTAAAATTTCTAACATAAAAAACACCAAATATGTAAAGATTTTATGAATTTTTTTGACTCACAGAAGTACAACATCGAGCAAAATTTATGAATACTCTTCATACTTATTACTACAAAGAGCTGAAACGAAACCAACTTAATTAAAAATTTAATTCATAATCAAAAACAAATAAAAAATTTAATTCATAGTCAAAATAAAATCAAAATTTTAATTCACAAATAACGAAAAAAACAACCTTCTGTGACCGATGATTTTTTTAACACTTACGTTGGAGAGTCGCATCTTCTTTGTCTGACCATCAGGCCTCCTCCACAAGGCCTTGAGCAGTTTGACCATTGGGAGAATGGACTCCAGCCACCATCGACCGCCTTTTGTGTGTCTAGTTTTCGATCCACACACGAGCCTTTCCGACACCACTATATGCAAGAATGATAATCTACTTTGATTGACTGGTTGATTTTTATAACAAAATATCTAAATCTGGTCAATCAATACCAAACATTTGTTAAATAAATTGCAATATTCAATAAAACAATAATACAGATTCGTCCTAAAAATGTATACACAATTTTAATAGTTATAACATTCATAATAACGTGTACAGAAATTAAATGTATTTGTTTTATTCCTATTGTATCGTTCTGAATATAATTTATAATTACATTGCAATAACAATGTCATGGAAATACCTTAATTATTCTAGAATTATATAAAACTCAATATTGAAAGCCGTTCATCGCAATAAATAAATTCTATGTTTAATACCTATGTAAAAGGATTTCTAATTATTCTGCTTTTCTAGATTCTAAAAATAATTTTGCAATCACTTGAACTTCGGCTTCATTATAATTTCCAAGATGAGCAGATTATTATTTTTCCCACGGACCAAAATACATTATTTGCAAATTCTTTTATGAAACTATATAAATTCAGAATACTTCCATACATTCCTATTTTCTATTTTCCTATGCACCATTGCTATTTTCCCTCGCCATTGCTTGAACGAAGAAATCTTGCCAATAAATAAAAATTGGATTATTTCCTTAAAATTATGAACAGTAAAAGAATTAAAGAACTCCACGACTGCTTTATCAATCATGTTATATATTATATTTTTTCTGAGAAAAAGAAGCATAAAAGTATTAAAGAACTCCACGACTGCTTTATCAATTATGTTATATATTAGATAATATTTTTTCTGAGAAAAAGAAGCATACAGAGTTTTTTTAATTATTTCTTTTTTTCTGCACGGTTACTGAAATTCAATTTTTAAGTTATGCTTTTATTATGTGTAATCCGAATAGTCCAGCATGTTTATATTCGTCGTGGAAAAATAAGAAACTATCCAACCCAGACATTAAATGAAGATTGAAATCGAGCGATTCGAAAATAATTTTTAGAAAGCGGATACATTGAAATTATTACGTATCTTTTTTATAGTGAAAATATGTTGTAGGTTAAAATAACAAAAAAATATTACCTCGCTTTTACATTCTTTAATAAACCAGATAAAGGTCCCCCAGGTCTAAACCATGGGGACTCTAAATCGTATGAAACCATTTAATTTTAGGAGATTTATTTAAAGTGTTGCAAATTATGAGGAAATGTTAAAGACGGGATCGTAAAAGTGAGTGACGCTGTCAATAATCCTGACAATTGTCACTTCCATTGAAATGGAACTTAGAAGCTGAGGTCCTTCTAACTGAATAAGTTGGTTAACTAAACTTCTTAGTTTCTTACTTCTTAGCCTCGGCAAAAGATATAATCTGAGCAGATTTTGCACTACCCTTGCAATTTGCGAAAAAGATTGTAGATAAAAACTGTAATACTAATGAAAATCTGCAAGTCAGTGTAATGATAGAGTTTTTAGTATCAGCGAAAGAGGTCACAGCTTACTTTATTCTTTCCGCACGGCGTTCCTTCAGCAGCTGGCAGGAATTTAGTTTCGCATTCACGACCGTTCCTTTGACACCACAATGCTCGACACACTTCACCCTGTGGGGATGGAAAAGAATTTTTTTAAAAAAAATTGCTTAATTCATCCGATTGATATTCTTTATTCTCTTTTAGTATAAAGAAATAATCACTCGAAATGTTTGTTTGTTTGTTTCTTATGGCACTTGCCACTGACAAGCCCACTGTTACGAAGAGAGCGATTTAAGCCTGAGGGGGACGTCTCTTATTTTTTATAGCAGCGCCAACTAGGGCCAAGAGTACGACTTTGCCACTCACGCATCACTCATTCGCTTGCACAACCCCTTTTTACAGGAGGGCACATTCACACATCTCACAGATAGAACAACAGAAGAACAACCATGCCCAAACCGGGACTCGAACCCGGGACGCCCAGATCACGGGGAAGACGCGCTACCCCTATGCCAAGACGCCGGCACTCGAAATGTAACACACCGAAATCATAAAGCTCGTACAATAATCTCCAAAAAATTAATTTTTCCTGATGTGCTGCACCTATGAGCAGAATGATCTTACACGATAGGATTTAATAAACGGAAAAAATTAAATATGCTCAACTCAGACGACGTGCTCGCTCATAGTGGGTGTATAGTGACACACAATCAGCAAGCCTCAACAACAAATAATGCCGGTTATTAAAACGAAAACACGAATACAGAAAAATGCAGCCGAGAATCACAAAAGCAATATACAGCAACCCACTTAGAACTAACAGCAGCCCACGAGTAGTAATCGGTTGTAAACAACAAACACAGCACACAGAGGACACTTTCAGACAGAACTCAGCAGGAATAGAGAATTCACACACTATTTACTAAGATCTCTTCAAACGGCATTCCACTATCTCCTCGTTTTAGCCGTACCCAACTGCCGACTCACCACTAAACGACTGGCTACTCAACACACGAAGATGCTGCTCGTCTCCAAACTTGGCAACCATTTGGTAACTTGACAATGAATTTGGAGACAAAATGGATGGTACTAAAATCTTTGGGAGTTTTGGCGTTATTACCATAGGAGGCGAGTTATGTTGATTGTTCAGTCAGCGACTAATTAGTTGAACCAGTCCAGCGAAGCGAAAACGTTGGGTGTAGCTCAAGCAAGTAATAACTGTTAATTGAGAATTGGTTCTGTGCTTCAAGTTTTGGAGACAAATATTTATACCTGCCCCTGTGAACTGTTCATCAGGATCCATTCCCATCTTACCCAATTTATTCGGATTGTCTACTTGCTTTTGCTACATATTTCCCGAAATTTAAAAAAAAAAGAAAGAAAAAAAGAAATGTTAACAAAACCTAGCTGAATTTCAATTTGCAAGAAAAGTTTACCTTTCTCGGATAATGCTCGCAGAGTTTTGATTTTGTTCCAAACTGCAGGCGACACTGCATATCAGCATCGTAAAGCTGTCCAGGCAAATGATCCGGAAACTGTAATTCATCTGGGGAATATGGTTCGTTTGATAGGCATAAGGATCTTGGCGAGCTGAAAAAGTGCACAAATTTTGAAAAATGACTATAATTACTAAAGTTCTATCTTAAAAAAAATGAAAGAAAAGAAAGCGGAATTAGAATTATGAAATGATTGATAGATTTTCATTAATGAAAACACGCGTCCTTTTATTGCTTCAGAAATTTCAATATTCCTATAAAGCAATGTAACTGTGACATTTTCAATTTGGAAATAAAGACATCAGGTTTCTGAAATGTTATTACATCATATTTACATACATATATGTGCAACCAGGAGCAGTGGTTTCCCCAAAACAAAAAGGTGTTATTATAGAGAATGCCTTACATAATGGAAATACATTGAATTATTAAATAAATTAAAATTTAATTAGTTCGAAATGTATAATAGATATTGGAAATTAACTATTTATTTAAATTTTATATATTTCTTTTCAGATCTTGTAAAATAATAATTTGTAATGTTGTATTTGTTTGAAGTCCATTACTTCTTTATAACTTATTTGAAGTAATATATCGTGAAAAAAATTTTTAAAAAGCTTTCAGGAAAAAAAATCCGGCACTTTTAAAAGTTATGATTTTAAAAACATAATTACGCATCATCCCGTTTCAGTTAATTTCTTTTTCATAAATTAGGGATGCCACCCAAGAGGAAATTGTGAACGAATTTGGAATCTGAAAAGTGTTGACTTTTAGCAATTTTCTCAGAATCTAAAAATAATGGTGTACTCTAATCCTATTTCGCCTCAAGTTATTTAGCAAATAGCATAAAACAGAAAACACTCAAGAACTGTGATGGAAAAAATGTATGGATTTTCTTCAGTTTTCCTAGAACACCATGATAGAATTTGAGGTAAATTTCTTATTCCCAATACATAAAGACATGCCCAAGGGAAACTGATCAACAATTGTGTTTCACTCATAGGAAAAATCTTCATTAGTCATTCCAACGACAATAAACAATAGTTGCTAAAGCACACAGTATACCATATTTAAAATAATACTGGTTAAGATTACAACCAGGGGATAGAAACTATTAACTTCAACTTTGAATAAACCTTTTTATCTGTTTCTGAACACATACATTCTATAAAGATTGATCGGGTGGTTTTAGAAGTTTTAAAGATTGTAATTTTACAGCGAAAGAAGTGCTCATGGGAAAGAGATAAGAAACTCATAGGCATCAAAAATAATTCACAAAATCATGAAAGGTTCTTAACACATGATATTTCTTAAAATTATTAAATTGATATATTTAATTAAATATTTTAACTATCATCGAACAAATCGTTTTTAGCATAAATTATTTTCTTCATGTTTAGATACTAGGGACTATGAATTAAATATCACCGTGCTTAAAAGAGCACAAAATATGTTCACCAAACGGTACGGCATTAAAATTAAAACAGACGAATTTAATTTATTATCCTCATGTGAAATGTCAGTGGCGGATTTTAGACTAGGCAGCAAGGGCCGTGGGCCAATAGGCTGAGGAGATGGAAGCTACAAGTAGGTTGATAAAAAAAATGGGTTACTGGTCTAATTGTCAAATTTATTTCAAAAATGCAAATTATATATGAATTAAAAAATATTACGAAAATATTAATACTTTGTCAAGAATAGTAGTCAGCTTTCAATCTGTTTCGTTATGTTCACTTAGGTAAAAACAAACTGTAAACATCGAGTGTCTGCTTAAATATTATTGCATACAAGCATAAGTCAAAGTTTCTCAGCCATGAGTCATAAAAAAATAAATTAAATCTTATTTATTTTCACAAAACTATTAAAATAACCAGCTGAAATGGTCCTCCCAAAACTATTTTTCTATGCGTTTTTACTGATTCTATGGTGTCAGCCTTAGCAAGTTATTTGGGGATGAATCCCTGACATGGAGGTAATAGTTTCGAAAATCGAATTTGTACTTTAGACATGCTTTTCTCATTCGACTGAAACAAAAAATTAATACAATACTGCATTCGTTGTCATAAAATCCCACATCAAACTTGATGCATTTCAGTCATTATGTTTTTGAGTTATCACGTTTACAAATTTCTGAAAGTACAGACCGACAGACGACAAACCTTTTGTTGGATTTGGCTCAAAATTTGACGGGTGTCTATATTATAGATGCTAAATCTACCAACCGAATTTTATCCATCGAGCTCTCTTCGCTTTGTAATTATTGTGTTAATTTATATTCGAAGAGTCGGACAGACGGATTTCCTCTGAGTGGATTTTGCTCAAAATTTGATAGAAATCCGTAAATTTGATCTAAAGTTCGTAGGCCAAATTTCAAACGTCTAGCTCTTTGTCACATACAGACAAATGGACATTTTCCAATAGCGCGGTTTTTGAACTCAAAGAATCTAAAACGTGGAGGTTAATCAAAATTTTGAGTTCGAATTTTTGAGATTACTATACTTTCTCTATACTACGTATACGAGAAAGTAAAAAACTATCAGCATTATTGATTAAGCTAGAAATGTGTTGATATATGAAACTAAATTTATCTGGTTTTCATTAAAACAGGGGCCTCGAGGTCCGCAAAGTGTTCGAATCCGCCACTGTGGAAGGTGTTGGGAATTTAAAAAAAAGAGCATATTCTTCGGAAGCGGACGTGTTTGTTGTTTCACGCGAACACAGCTCACACTTAAAAAGTGGATGCCGGACACAGTGGTGTAGCCCCTACTCCAGGAACTTGGCGAGGTCCCTTCTGCTGCAGTCCGACCACAGGAGGCTGGAGTCGAGTCCGGAGAGCGAGGCGGACATGATGGTGCCGCGCTTCCTACGGCACGGCGAGGAGCCTTGGCCGTCGTGGACCATGCCGAAACTGTGAGAACAAAATAAATGATTTTTAATGTATAGTTTCTGATGCAAAAACACTGTTTGATAGGAAGGTGCGATAAATTATATTTTACTTGTGTCCAATTTCATGGGCGACCGTGAAAGCTAGGGCTAGTCCGGAATCTTCGTTGACGGTACAGCTCCTGTATTTGCTGCACATCCCACTGATGGGAGCATAGCCTGAAAGGAGAACGTAAAATACACTTACATTTTTTAATTCAAATACAGTTGTACAAAAAATTTTAATTCAGTTCAACGTACTTTAATTTTTTTACCAAATTAATTTAATTTGATACAAGATTAATTTAATACCAGAAATTTTAATACAGTTTTGTATTGATGAATAAAAAATCGTCGTCTTTCTACATAGAAAGTTTGTTGACTCTAAACGGGTAAGTTGTTATATCTGTCGTCTCTACCGATAATAAAGAAGAATGTGAATATTGTGCTGTGCGTGTGCGTGTGTTGGTGCTCTACAGGACAGATTGCTTAACTTAGAGCAACCAAATTTTGCGGCATGTTTGTACTTTGCATTATGAAAATGAAAGTTATTTTTTTCTGAAATTTGTATTAGTTTTGGATAATTAAAAATTAAGTGAAATGCGATTTGTGCAATAGCTCAAGAAAATATTGTTCCACAAAATTAATTTTTTAATCACTTTAAAATCTAAAAATTGCGATGACCACTCTGACCCACTATAACCACCCTGTAAGGAGCAGTATTTCTTATTGAAAATTAATCTTGTTTAAGCAGGAATTCTGAAAATCGACCAAATTAAGTTCCGACGTCAATTCAATTTATAAGTAATTCAAGGCCAGTTGTCTCTTAACGTACAATTCATCTTGAAAGTAAAAAGAGGGCATTTGATTAAAATATCAAAATCGTCGCAATCCTCTAAACAGATTAAAGAAGATTTCTTGAAAAAATTTGGAAGCTGATTTTCAAAATGGGCAGCGATTAAAAATTTTAAATTTTAAGATTTGAAAGTTTAATATCTCTTTAATAAATCCAATTCATTTTACATCTATTTAAAAATCATAAATTGTATAACTTAGTAGAATTCGGTTAGTGGAATTAGTGGTTCGATACCTGTTGTAACCAAGAGAATCGAAATTTCGCGTTCATGGACTTGGGGAGTGTTAAGTTCGGTTCGACTGCTTCAGGTTCGAAACGCTCCCTTTGGTGCTTTGTAGAAATTGGACTAGGCTGTATTGGCTCTAACATCGTCCTCACCTACTTTATAATATAGCGAGTACAAAAATAAGCTCCTTGTAACTTCAAAAAGGGACTAAACACTGTTTCTCCGAACTATTTTGTACTACATACAAAAATTCAAACTTATTTTTAAAATGATTTAGCTCAAAAAAAATTTTTTTGAGCTATGCCTTTTCGAATAAGGCAGTAAACTTAATAGTCTAATATTCTTTGAATAACTTTAGATCGTTTTGCATAATCTTATTCAGGTGGGATGATATATTAAAAATCGTCTAAACCTCCATTGATCCGGTTCCACAAGTTTTCAAAGTTGCATCTACAAACACCCAGACCAAGGAGTCTCCACTAGAAATGATTCAATCATATCACAAGGAAATATGTCGATGACAATTTACGAAAGAGTTTATGCTAATAACATTTCAGATAGAACCAAAGGCAGGCTAATCTTACTGTGATGAGTCTGCTGATGTAATCTGAATGAACGTTACAAGTGGCTCAATAGGACGTGCTTCAAATATGAATGGCAGGTCAGATTCACACAGGAGACCACCAACGCTGTCTCATCAACCGCTTATGTTTCCTCATTATTTTGTCTTCTATAAAATCCCCTTATATATTTGTCAATTACCTAAAGCATGGATTTCTTTTTTCGTATTTTGTTTATGGTCGAAAATCGGCACTTTTGTAGAAGATTTTTTTTTTATTTGTTTTGTTTCTTTCTTTGGCGCTTAACCTTTTAACACTGTTTATTTAGTCTGGCCTTGTAACGCAAACGAAAATTGCCCGGGATCATTCCCGGAAGAATATCGAAATACACTATACTCCTGAGTATCCGGTTAGCGACTATCCTTCTTCTGTATTATCAAGCCTAGTTTTCCTTTATCATAATTAAATGAGAGAGCTAAAATGCAGAAGCAGTCATCTATTAAGGGCATTTTCAAAAACTAAAAATAACTTTTGACTCTTAGGTTAAGATTACCTTTTCATATCTGTGTCATCATTTATCAGTGAAAAATAAAATCTGTTTTGAGTCAATTTTCTTAAAAATTAGGACCTATGATTTACATTCATGTTTTGTTTATGTTTCCTGCCTTTAAATTGGGAATTACAGAATTTATGTTAAAATGTGAACAATTAATTCTTTTAATTTAATTTGTCTCTAGTAAATTCTTGAAACGCGCAGTGCAGTATAGAAACTACTTAACTAAACAACTTATATAAACTTTATATAAACTACCAGTACATAGCCTTATATTTTAACTCGACACGTTACCAGCAACTGCTTCTATAATTCACTGGGCCGCAGCCGCGTTCGCATTCTACGTGGCTTGAGATAAATAGAGGACTTAGTACTCAATAAGAAGTGAGAAAATATATTACAACTGTGAGATTTGTTATAAAAACTTTATCTTCTGGTAGTGGTGGGCAAAGAAATGAGTTCATAAAGCTCTGGTTTACCCAGGTTTTTTTTTTTTTTTTTTCGGCCTGCCCTTCCGCCACATTAGGCCGGATACTCGGAAGTGTACTGTATTCCCTGGAGTGTCCCGTTTTGGCGCTGATCTTCTCTTCACTTAAGTTCTCCGCACCTGGTGCGCGATTATCAGATACGCTACCGGGATCCCAAAGATAACATTGGCTTCTTTTTTTAAGAGAGTGGTAATTCTCTCGGCTAAGTAGCGTCTCGAGTAGAGAAGTGTTTATACAAGAAAGGACAACTTCAGTCGAGAGCAAGTAGCTGTTTAATTTATTCACTAACTCTTTAGGACAGTTTTTAAAAGAATAGTGTTGAGTGATTCAAATTGGGAAGGCGGGAAATGACAGTTTCCACAACGTTTTTGGATACTTCATAGTCGGACTTTTTCTCTTTTTCTTCCCCGTCTTTTGTTTAAAAATGTGCGTGTGGTCTTG
This sequence comes from Argiope bruennichi, assembly GCF_947563725.1. Taxonomy (NCBI): domain Eukaryota; kingdom Metazoa; phylum Arthropoda; class Arachnida; order Araneae; family Araneidae; genus Argiope; species Argiope bruennichi. The sequence continues at coordinate 24,906,764 of NC_079154.1, read as the reverse complement.
TTTTCAGAAGTAACCCCGACTCTGAATCATGAGATGTCATTGACACCGTCATTTTCTGTTTTCTTTGGGGAAAAAGTGTTGTTAAACTAACTCAAAAGAGTTGTTTTTTTAAATGTCTGGGACTCTTGAGCTATTATTTGTTAAAAGTACAAATCTTATTTTAATTTCTTGACGATTTTTAAGAGAAGAAATCTTTGAGAAAAAGTGAATATTTAAATCATTCATTCCCCCTCTCACGTTTATTAACAGTTTTTCAGATTCGATATAATATTATTTTTATCGATTTTAGTAGAAAACCAGCAACTATTCCCGGGGTTTTCTAATAACTCTATAATAAGTGCGTTTGTGTATTATTAATCTTATACCACTGGCGAACAATAGTAAAGAAAAAATTTATTAGTAGCCATTGTTGGCGATTCTTTTTGGCGATTAATCGCTGGAATGAGGTTAGTACATAAATACTAAAACATTAAATATGTCTTTTGGAAGTTTTCCCCCCGACCCATTGAAACAAGATTTCGAAATAGAACTACAAATGTAGTTACAAAATGCCATTTTGTCATTATAATTTTAAATGACTCCGTTTTTGATCTATCGCGTTTGCATATAAGAGCAATTAGACCGGCAGACGGCCAGTTCTTTAACAGGTTTGTTTCAAAAATTTTATAAGAACTTACATTTTAGATACTAAACGTGTGTACCAAATTCTATTCATCTGACTTTTCACCTTTAGGCAGAATTCTTCTGAATGGATTTCGTTTAAAATTTGACCGAGATCTAAAACAATGGTAAAATACCGGCATACTAAATTTCGCCCGCCTAGTTCAAAGCGTTTTAGAGTCATCGAGTTCATAAGCAAACGTCATGCCAAAAATGAGTTCATCGGATTCAGGAAGACTGGAAATTTATCAAAATCTCCAGTTCAAAAGTTTTGACGGTTACAATACTTTCTCTTTCGTATACGAAGCATACAAAAAAGTGAAAATTCTATGTAAGAAATATTTTTTTTTAAAATTTGACCATACCATGGTTAATGATAAATACCGTTAAATTTTTCGATCTTACAAAACTCACACTCACACTCACTTGTATATTGAAAAATTTGAAAAGAAATATGCTGGCTCTGGTGTTGTTCTCGTCATTTGATTGCAATTCGAACCAACGACGTCCATTCTAAAACAGTTCTCGCATTCCATATATACAGGACATTAATAAATAATGAAATTAAGAATCCCGCTATGAATTCGAAAAATCGACTATAATGCTCTTCAAAACTGGAATAATTCATTTCATAAATGTAAATCTAGTGAGAGGTTTCAAATTCTGTTAAGAATCAATGTCATTTTACTATCTACTTAAATTATGCGACCAGAAACAAAGATTTGAAATCAAATGGAAAGTAACAATATTCCCATGGGAATTAGAATTCAGTTTTTAAAATGTGCCATAAAATGGTATGAATAGAAAAATTCTGCAATCAAATCGATAAAATTAGTAATTGTTTGCTGTAATCTTTTCTTTTTAATTTGGCAATAAACAATCCTAACTAAGAATTTACAAATTGTTAGGATAATAGTATTTCTAGCTGTTATTTTCTATTCTACAAATCTGGTGATCGTGCTGGCAACCTTTCTATTCTAAGCTCAAGAATAAAATTCGATTGATTTTTTTAAAAAAGTTCTTGCCAAATATGGTAATCTTGACAATTTATATTGTACCCTAAAATATGTTTACAATCATTTCTTGTAGTCATCTAAGTAGGTGGATTTTTGACAAGTAAGTGGACAGTTAATATGGTTTGTCATCCTTGACGATAATTAAGTCATACTGAGAACTTACGATTTCATGTTTTGTTTTTGTTTGTTATTTACTCCAAATTTTATAGGAAATCAATAAACTACATATGATATTTTTATATGGTTATCTGCAAAATATGCGCATTATATAATACGACTGGTTATACAACTGATGAGTACAATCAATCAGTTATAAATTTAAATTTGGCGATATTCAAATGTTTGCTCGCTTTTTTTACACAAGAGGATAAATACCTAAAGTGTCGCAAGGTCCATCTTTCCAGGAACATATGTCGAGTCCTGTGACGAGCACTGCGTGATCGTGCTGGCGACCTTTTGCTGTATGGATTGTAGACTGCCACTGACAGAAGCTGTGGAGGGAATTCTCCGCGTTGTGCGAAAGCGTCAGGCCAGGCTAAAGAAAGAAAAATGATGTTAGGATATTTCTCCTTTGCGTACCAGTCAGAATAATCACCAATCAGTAATCTTCCAATGTACATGAAAATTGGTCGTAAAGAAACTCTTGATCAGGTATTATAGTGTTTTAAGAAAATATTTTGAATACATTTTTTTTACCTCGTCACCTTCCAGAAGTACGAGTCCCACTAAGATCACGCTGACGTTGTTTCCAATTGTGGCATCTTGGTACAACATGGCAACCTGAAATTAAAACTAGCATTACAAAAGAAAAACAGATATACTTGAAAATTCTTTCGTGTGAGATAACCAGCGGAAGTGGTCTCCCCAAAACTTTCTCGCATACACTTTAATAAAGGTGTTATCCCAAAGAACTACTTGTATGACATTGGAGTATAACAGTTATGAAACATTTTTTGGCTTGAATCTAGCAATTTTAATGAATCTATCATACCATTCTTGGCCATTCTTCCATCTATCATACCATTCTTCTATTTCTTTTATTAACCATCGGAAATGGTCTCCCTAAAACTTTGTCATATACTCTCGAAAAAAAGTGTTACTCCTCGCCGCCCAACATAAAACTTTGGACTTTGGGTAAGGCCGGGAATGCCTTGAATGACATTGGCGAACAATATACATGAAATATCGATCTTTGGCATTCATTTAGCATTTTTACTCAATCTGTCGAGTAATTCTTGGCGATTAAACCCTTGAATCTAGCAAAAAGTACTTGAAAATCGAATTTGCGTTTAGATGCATTGTTTAGACGACTGAAACCAAAATTTGACAACTCAATTATAGCCACAAAAATATACCACATATTGCCGTATTGAAAAGAGACAGTGGAATCTCCATGGCCGAATGGTCATAGCACTGGTCTCTTAATCAAGAGATCGAAAGTTCCCGCAAGAGACAATGCGATTCATAGTTTGTGTAAATATTTAATTCCTTGATTTTATGTTTCCCTTTATTTCATGTTCCAGGAGAGTCTGGACATTTCTTTAGTTTACCAGACAAGTGTTCTGGACTTTTCTTACTGTCTCCAGAAGAGTACTCTGGAACTTTCTCTGCTAGTATAAAAGCAGAAGATCTGACAGTCACTGTGTTCTGAGCTCGCAGTTGAGTTAATAAATTGGTTTAGCTCTACTTCTTGTGTGTCATTGAGTTCCACACTAAAGAACCTACGTGACAATATAATAAATCATTGTATTTACATGTTTGTGAAGGTACAGGAAGTCATCCCCTTGGGGAATTTGGTTCCAAATAGCTATATACTCTTTAGATGATAATTCTGTGTACCGAATTTTATCGATCTTCCTTCGTTTTTCAGTTATCGTGTTAACTTATATTCTGATAGCCAGACAGATTTCTCATGAATCTATTCAGTTCTAAATATGACATAAATCTACAAATTTAGTATTAAGATCTTATACCAAATTTCATTGTTTCACTGTTTGTCGGATAGAGAGATATAATGCTGACAATGTGTTTGTCAAACTCGGAAATCTCTACACGTGTAGATTCATCAAAATCTCGTGTTGGATGATTGCAATATTTTCTCTGTTCTTCGTATATAAGAAAAAAAATAGAATTCGAATGTAAAGATAATTAACTCTAAATAAATTACATACAAATGAATATAAATATTAGTTATATTAATCATGAAAATATTATTCGTTGAAAGTTATGTAAGTAAGTATAAAAATACGAAATCTTTTAAACGTTTTGAACTTTGAAAGGAATTAAGAGCTTATCTTCGCTAGTAAATCAAAGAACAAGCCATTTACAGCTTAGAAGAGATCTTAACAAGAGATTTCTCCCTTCAATTCCGTTGTATATACATTAAATTCTTTAGAATTCCTTTTATTAATTTTTATCAACTAAGAAATTTGAATGAAAATTGCGAGAAGATAATGACTATGATTGGAAGAAGTATTGCTATCCAAAACTAGCTGTTATTAGCTGGTAAGACAGTCATTTCGGGTTGGAGGGTCAAATCATAATTACAAAAATTCTTGATTTGCCAAATATTTCATACCAAATCTCCTCACAGACAAACTTAAATTATTATTTATAACGAGAAATCATTTAAACATAGTACTCGCGGAATCAAACTCTATATTAGCAGAGATTAATGCAAAAAGTTTATCATTGAATCCTTACCATATTAAAGACCGTCAGCAAATACGTGGTGACATTTTCCGTGCCATGCTTCTTTATCATTTCTCTGTCTGCCACCACCAAAGTCTCGATGCTTCTCTGCTTCCTCCTGGAGTGGAGATTCCTCTTCTCTTCGACCACTCCATTCTCCGAATCGTCCCTCGTCCATCTCTTTGTCCTTTCTTTGGGAATTGAACCAACAGAATCTTTGTTCACAGTGAATTCATCTGGCAACCAGTAATCCTTCCTGCGTGGTTTGTGAGGCATATCTGCAAGAGAGAAAATATCGCTTTTCTAAAGAGCTAAAACACTGTTGTTTTGTAAATTAATCTTTATGACACGATATTTTCATGAGAGTTAACAAAACTTTTCACGCGTCATCAATGCACTCAGATTACCTTAAACTCTAACGTAGTGAAATCACCGGCTCATTTCGATTTTCAATATTTAAAACTCCAGTTAGAGTTAAATTTAAAACAGCAGGAATGATCTAACCAAAACTTTCTCGCACTGTCCCTAATCTATCCATTATTATCCCTTCCACCCATAAGAATTGGTGAATTTAATCATAGCCTAAATTCATATTCGTAAGTTTTATATTTAAAATATTAAACTCAGGGAATCAAATACTTCACCTTAGGCCTTCCCATAAAAGCTTCGATTGTTCAAATTTTTAATTGCACTTTGCACATGAGGATTTCATTCATAGCAGAACTGTCAAAAAAACCGAATACGCATTTTTGGAAGTCGTTTTCTCCATCGTTTGAAACCAAAATTTAAAATATTTTGATCTAGCAGATCTTATTTGATCTAGCAGATTTAGTAGCTAGATCCCAAGCGAAATTTTATTTATGAAAGTCGATGCGTCTTTGGGTTATCACTTTCGTATGCAGGCAATTGTACAGACCGACAGACAGTTAGTTAATCCTATAGCTATTATAATCTGTTAGCTGTTTTGATTCAAAATTTCATAGAGATCTATTATATTTTAAAAATGTGAACTAATTTTTTAATTGGACTCTTAAAGGTTTGTAGTTATTATATGCACTTGCATTCCAATAGACGGACAGACAATCAAACTTCCTCTGAATGGATTTCGGTTAACATTTGATAAAAAAATCTACAGATTACCAGTATACCAAAATACAAAATATTATCCGAACTCAAAATGTTTCTGAGCTGATGCACTCACAAACAAACAATTTCAAGGTGTTTTTTGGATTCTTAGAGGTCTGGAACGTAGAGATTCGTCGAAATCGCGAAATCTGTATGTTTTATTATTTTTTTAATGATTTCTATGTTTTCTCTTTGTAAGTTTATTCTAAAATAAAAACTTATTTAGAATAAATTTATAAATTAGCAATAGACCTTATCAAGCTTTATTAAATTGTCAGTTCAAGTATTTTTATTCTTATACTGGAAGGATCATTAAAGACGGGTTAGCAGCTACAAAATGTCTGGTTTTTGTTGCATATTTAATATCAGGGTCCTAAATGAAGTAATTTATATATCATATCGATATTTAGAAAAGGGTGCGTTCAAGGCTATTATTTGGGATACCTTAATCCTGATTTCATTCTTTAAGAATGGTTAACACATAATATGTCGTTACTTTTCTGTCTATAAGAAATAAAAAACAAGCACAACTTTTGTGATAATTTAATGAACAGGATCATAAAAAAATGTTTTGATTTATATAATAAGTAGAAAGGAAAAATATGAGAATAATGTGTCACGTTGCCTAACTAACTGTGTTTTTCAAAAAACATTTTACATCCACAATGTAAGGTTACATTAATAGTGATTATCTATACCCATTGTGTATGCTATAACATTGGTGCTTAAAAATAGTTCAAATTTCGTACCCAGTATAAAACTACAATTTTAATAATTATATAGGCCCGAATGTATATCCTTCATATTATTTTTGTTGTCAACAGCACTTTTTCTTAATAATTAAAAATCCTACTTTACATCGAACCACATTTGTTTACTTAAAATTTTAATGTAAAGAACAATTCAAACAACAATAATTAAATTATTACAATGCCAAATACTTTATCAACACAACATTATTGTCCTATATATTATTTTTTTATCATTAATACTCTTCATCGATTTACACAAAGGCTATAGTAATGAATAACGTATCAGCGGATTTAAAAAAATTGTTACAGATTTCTTGCACAGCATATTTATTTTACACTAGCCGCCTTTGGCGACCAGCCAGTTCACCAATCTTAATGCTCGTTAAAATTTTAATAATTAAATATTTTATGTAACTCCTATTTTAATAGCTTCTTTATCAAAATATTTTAAAGCTACAAATTTTGATAGTCATATAATTCATTCATAATATTATAAAGGCTTTCAACCATAACGCAATATGTATCTCTCTAATTTTCTTTTAGCTCCGGCAGAATTTATGCTTTGAATTAAAGTGGAAATGGTTAAATTGCAATTAATATAAGGAAATTTTTTACTGAAACGAAGCATTTTTTTTTTAAATATGAGTACTGAAAACAGAGTCGCTGAGTATTTAAACTAAATCTTATGGGCACTAAAAAATATCTTTCTTAATTTATGTAATATCTCAAGAAGTTTTCTACAAAATGTTCTCAGATTCATCATGAGCAGATCGATTAATTAACAATGTTTAGTTTTAAATGCATGAAACTCTAAGAAAATAAACAGAATCGTTTGAAATAATCGGTCGAAAACAGGTTAAGCCTTCAAAACATCCGTATTCGTTGTCAACAATCAGAACACAATGTGCATGCGTGAATTTTCAACGCCAATTATGGTAACGCAAATGCGTGAATTTTTCTACGCCAGTTGGTGTAACGCTATGCAGATTATACATTTTTAATTTCCTTTATTCTGTTTTATTTTAATTCAAAAGTACTTCAGAATGAATCTAAAAGATCGATTAATTAACAATGTTTAATTTTAAATGCATCAAACATTAAGAAAATAAACAGAATCGTTTGAAATAATCAGCCGAAAAATGTTAAACCTAGCCTCATTACTGTTGGAAAAAAAACCCGGAAGCCTTACTCATTTGGCGGTTGGGAAAATGAAAAGATTTTTTGGCGGGAAAGTTAGTTTTTAATTAATAGTTAAAATTCTAATTAAAAATTCGAAAAAAGGAAACCCAGGTGCACATTCCCGACCTCTAAGGTATACATGTACCAAATTTGGTAGCTGTAGGTCAAACGGTCTGGCCTGTAGAGCGCCAACACACACACACACACACACACACACACACACACACACACACACACACACATTGAGCTTTATATAAGTATAGATAGATTAAGAAACATTATTTTTTTAAAAGTTAAGGTTAAAATGAAAACATCGAAAACAAAGTGGTGAACACCCAAACTAAGCGATGAATGTGCGGATACAAGCGAAAATTACCAAGGTGAATTTTTCCTAAAGTTATTTACTAGCCCATTTAGAGACCAAAGAGAGCTTTCCAATTACTTATCCCAAACCTTACACGATACCTATTAGGACTGGAGTTAATTTCACGTACTTGGTAAGAACTCTGTTAACCATCTAGTCTACCAAGGTGAGCTTCATCTGCATTAGTGGAACATGATAGTTATGCAGTCCGTATCGTCTATTCATGGTGACCTTTAAAATGAGTATTTATAATAAATTCTACAATTTTCCCATGAAAAATTCTTATTTTCACAAATACTGTGAACAAAATATATGGGCAGCTCTCTCATTTTTATTTTGTTTAACGAAGGTAATCCATGTAATTAATATATATCTCTTTAATAGGTAATAAATTTAAAAACAATTTTATGTCATTTACCAAAAATTACAAATAAAAATGAACGTAGAGGATACAAAGACACTGCTAGAATTTAACAAAAAAGTTCAAACACGAATGGTGCAGAATGCATTGCCATCGAAACGAGATTAAAAAGGATAAACAAAAATTAATTGCAAAGTGTGAGGTTTGATAATACATCCTACAGATTAAGTCTAATCGATTACTTTTTATATTATATTATATATATCCCTTTTTATATGTATAATATTTCTTACACAATTGGTGACAATCAGCAATATGGGGAAGATTCAAGATAAGAGACAATTTTAATAAACTCTTTTAAAAAAAGAGCCATATAAAATTTGCTTTTGTAATCGATAAAATCTGTTTTAGAATATAGAATAAGAATGGAAATGCTCTTACATCTTCGTCTTTTTCCACAAAAGAAAGTTTGATCTTGCCTAGTAGATTTTCTCTGACTTTCATGAGCATCTAGGGAACGCTTCTTCAAGATATGAGGCTTTTCCACAGCTTTCGGGTCACTGATGTTTCTGGTAACTGGTTCTATGAGATAATCCGAAGTTTCAGTTTTCAGTAAGCCACTCTGTAAAAAAAAAAAAAGGAGGGAAAGTTTTATTTCTGTGATGTTTAATATTAATAAAATCTACGCAGCAGAGTATAATGAAACTGGATATACCAGGATCAAATTATCAAATAAGAAAGTTAGACAACTTCATAGGAGCTCTAATGCCACGAAAATTTTTCTGTGATATTTTCATGGAATTTCGGGTTTTTATTAGACTTGCAAAGGCCTTGTACTTGAGCTTATTCTAGTTAAAATATTATTTGAATTTGATAATATTCTGATTAGGATTTTCTAGTTTTTTCCACCACATGGGGAGTGGTCTCCCTATGTGGTGAATAGCTTATAAGCCAGTTAACAAATACGCTACACCAGCAATTGCTTTTGTATCCTCGCTCAATTCAATTCCTTATATTGATGACCTCGGACGATGAATCTTCACCTTCGTACTGTGGCGCCATCTACCAATAGCAACTCAAAGTCGACAGACTCACTTGACGCAGCAACCACTCACCCACACACGATTGCCATAACGCTTGGCGCTACTCAAATGGGTACAGGCGCATTAGAATCAACAGCTAATACATCACCTCTCAACAGCCATATCGTTCGTCTCACCTCCGACTCACTGGAAGGAGAGTCTGTGGTGAATAGCTTATAAGCCAGTTAACAACTACGCTACACGAGCCTATTCTTTTGTATCCTGGTCATGTTACTGGACTGCGAACCACAAGGTTCCAGGTTCTATCGTCGCGCATCTCAATTCCCTATACCTATAATCTTTTCGCATGCTCTCTAATAGAGGTGATATTCCAGCAAATGCTTTGCAAGTTATTGGCGTACAATAGTTACGAAATATATTTTGGCGTAAATGTAGCATCCCTGGCATGCGTAAATAATATCCAAAACCGAATTAGATTTAAACACGTTTTTCTCAACAGATTGAAACAAAAATTTGACACAAAACTAGACATGTAGTCATAGAATTCCAAAACAAACTTGGAACTGCCTGGCGTTTTTGAATTATCTTGTTCACCTGTTGCAGACCGACGGACTGTCAATCCGTAGTTGGTTTTGGCTAAAAATTTGACTGGTGTGTGCACTATAAACGTTAAATTCTTGTATCTAACTTTATCTAATTAGCCCTTACTGTTTTGAATTATCGTGTTAACTTATATTCGAACAGCCGGACTTCATCTGAACAGATTTTTTTACTCAAAATTTGATAGAAATCAACAAAATCAGTATATAAGACGAATACCAATTTTCATCCGCCAAGTTAAAAGCGTTTTTGAGTTATCTTTGTCACAGACATACAGACAGACAAACGGACATTTTTCCAAAAATGTGTTTTTTGAACTCAGGAAGAACTAAAATGTGATGAATCATCAAAATCTCGAATTCGAATTTTTTGACGATTACTATTCTTTTTCTATACTACATGTACGAGAAAGTAAAAAGAAAGTGAACATGAAAATGTCAAATCTTCATTATATGCGATTCGGAGCATGAGAAAATGAATGGTGCAAAATAAATTCCAAAAATAAACGAATAGGGAGAGAAGAAAATAGTTCCTAGATAAATATCTCTCATTCAGAATTGTGTGATAAACTAAGTACAATTATTTTACAATCTCTATATTTGATTAAATTAAGCGCAATTTGTTAGGATAAATTCTATCAATTGAAAAACTTTGCTCTTTTGAATAAACGAATTAGCGCTCACTACATGAGAGAATAAATTTATTTTAATTCATTAAATAAAATTTAAAGGCAAAATTTTAGAATTTTTGTGAACTGAAACAGATGAAATGGCGCACAAGATATAGAAGATTACGTAGTACATATTTGTGCAAGAATTTAGTAAATAAATATCATTAGTGGAATAGTTCGTTTTTAAAAATATGCTAAAACACTTAATCTAGACTAGATTCTCAAATGCCTCTAAAAATATCACAAGATTAATATAATTCAGAAAAATACGAGATATATCTGGTAAGAGATTGAACTAAAATGAGATGCTAAAAATATATTTCATTCTTCAAGTTGAAGCACTTGTATATATACATAACGGTATTGATTGTGATTTGATAACATCTATCATTCGAATGTTTAAAATTTCAAACTGACAATGTTAAACAACATATCATCAGCAAATTGTTACCTAACAAATAAAAACAAGAATCTCCAAAGAGTTCTTATCTCACTCAAGTTTTATGACTAACATTCGTGAAGTACATCAGGTTTAATTACACCTCTCTTTAGAGCACCGCGGTTAATATTTACAACAGGATGACGGCAGAAATAGACTTGCTTTCTTTATATATATAGAGCGTACTAAAGCAAAGACCCTGCCAGTGACTAATGACAATTGATTACGTTAACCTACAACCACCGGAACGCTCATCTTTTCGTATTTAACGGCTGCCACTGCCTGAATCCAACCTCGGAATAGTTGCACCGTTGCCAAAGGGGGGGGGGGATCTAAATTAGTACAGCGCTGCCAACGCCGAGGTGAGGAGGTCTACTATTGCATGGGGGTTGTCACACAGGCAAGATTTAGTGAGTGTCAGCACGTCAACAATGCAGTTCTGATTCGCGCTCAACCGGAGCGCGGCTAATTGTCACTTTCAAAGCGCCACTTCTTAATTTGCGAAACCTGGAGACACGTTTCTTGAAGGCCATAGAGAATGTATAGATATCCCGTGAGAAATGAAGAACTTTAACTTTCTATTGTTCGAAACATAAAGAAAGAAAGCATTATAAAGAGTGTCCTAAAATTAAGGCAAGATTTGAATTTGCCGCCATTCGTTCAGTAAAATGTTGGCAGCTCTATTAAAAAATAAAACTATTTGACATCTGATAGATTAAGATTAGTAAAAACGGAGGTTTACATCATAGAAAGACGTGTTTTCATTGTTGAATAATATTTCAAAAATAATGAAAATCTGGCGGCCACAATTCAAAAATTTAACAATTGGCCCTTTAGATCGTGTGGTTTAACACCTTTGAATTTCTTTTTATGGGCTTATTTGAAGTCAAATGTCTATGCCAGCAAGGAAGAATGCACTGAAGAAGGAAATTCAGCCACATTTATGAAAAATGGTCATAGAAGATTTCGACAAAAGAGTGTGTATTTGCCATCGAAGCCATGAAGGCCCTTTGCCTTATGTGTTATTCCATACAAACTCTATCCTGAGTACTTTAAATTGTTATATTTTTATTGAATCGTAAAAAATTCTTTTTTGGTTAATTCAAATCTTGCGTTAACATTTTCTTCTATCGTGTAATGTTCCATATTTACTAACCCAAAACTATCAGCTGTTAAATGGTTTTTTAATAGGGTTGCCACACTTTGATGCATGAATGGTGGCAAATCAAATCTTCATTAATTTTGGGACACCCTTTAATTGTAAAAATATATAAATAAAAGACCTGGAGATTTTGGTGCATCTCTGCGTTGTAGGTCTGAAGTTCAAAAAATAAATTTTTAGAATTTCCAGTCTGTAAGCTCGATAATTTAGAAAAGGAACAAGATGCACAGATGAAAATTGGCATGACGACTTTGCAGCAAAATTACTTACTCATGCCAAAATTCGGGCGAAATTCGACAATGGAAAATCTCTGTTTCCATATGCTTTTGAACATGTCATGTGAATTTAAATATGCAATAATTTATATGGATGAAATTTGTTTTACAGGTTTATTAACAGAGTCGTAGATATGAATTTTGGACCAAATTAGTTAATGGGTTGATTGTTTCCTATCTATTTACTCATGTGTATGTAAAAGTGGCAACTCAAAAATGCAGCAGATTAAATACATGAGTTTTAATCTGTAGTCTTGGTACAAAAATTCCTGATTTGTATCAAATTTTGAACATAATTACTAAAACAAAAGACGTTCAAAATGTATACTGAATTATCTTCGTTATCTTCATCCGGCTATGTATAAAACGCGTCATATTGAGAATCATATAGAGAAGTCTAGAGAAAGACGCATCTGCTGTAATTATTCAGTTATCCACGAACTCATATGCTAACAAATGCTACTTAAGACCAATAAGCTCGAAATTATAATAAGCCTACATACATAAACGAAAGCTACTCACCATTCCCCCACACAAATTGAGTGCAAAAGCAGAATTAGGTCGATTCTTTAGCTTTCCTCTGAATAAACAATTTTCCATATCTTCCCGGCTTTCTACATCTCCATCACTGGTGTTAGCATCTCCACCCAAGTGATACACTCTGAAACCTGGGGCAAGCAAGTGGGACGATGCATCCGTCTCTAGACGAAAATGTTCTCCAAAACCATTGATCGAAAAGTGTCTCTTTTGTCTTGATGCAGCATCTCTTTTGAATCTGGCATGATTAGTTGAGGAAGTCATCAGTGGATGACCGGCATCGTTTACTTCAACTGGGATGATATGTTCCTGCTCTAAAAGCACGATAAATAGTTTATATCCCAATTGAGAAAGATATACAAATTAAAAAAAAATATTAGTAATGTGAAAGATGATTTAAAAAATGGGAGAACAAAATTCTTTCAAATTTATAGCCGCGTTAATAATAATATTCTATTCATTTTTACATAGACCAGGGACGAGCATTAAATCGATCGCGATCAACCGGTGGACCACCAAGACATTCTACGGTGACCGCCTTTATTAAAACCCAAGACGCGCATACTAAAAGAAACATATTTATAGAACATTGTATTCACTTTATCGCTTGATGAAAACGAAGTTTTTCTCCTTCAAAATGGCATAATGACATAAAGCATGTTGTTCAGAATCTAAGAATAAGTTTTGGAATCTAATGGCCGTATCCTAATTTTAATATTATTTAACATTGTTCTTTGGTTCTACCTACCTGTATGAATCTGCATTTTCAACGATGAATATAAGTAAGACAACAATATATCAATCCCTTCTTACAGACGACCACTTAGAATCCGAGTGTAAGAATAGCAGTTAGTAACTATATACCGAGATATTGGCGGGCACTATGTAGCCGAAGTCTTCTACTACTACAACTAAGAGAACTAACTGCAGATAAAAATGCTTTATTTTTTAATGCATTTTGAATTTTTTATTAAATGCATCATTTGATATTATTATATTTGGTGCAATTATTATTATATTTGTAGTTATGTAGGTAAGTATATTCCGTATTTATTATTAAGTTGTAATAAATATTATAGACCTACACCACTGTGTGGACCGCAACACTTTGAAAAAATTAGATATAGCCCTGTACCCTGAAAAAGTCTACCCACTCCTGACATAGACTGTTTAATGAAATATAACAATAAATTAATTAAAAAATAACTGACGGCATTAATCTTCCAAATTTTGTTGGTCTTTCTCCGAACATTCTCTTTTACATCCAATGCATTTATCTAATCTTATTTCCCTCTTTTCAAGAACGATGGAAGCCATTTTTGTTAGGTCCTTCCAAAGCGCCGTCGTAGTTTTCACTACTGCCTCTGATGATGAAAAAACCTTTCTCCAGAGATGTGTCTTCAAGTTCAAGGGAGTGGGATGCATGGTGTTGAATTATGGCTATAAGGAGCTTGAGGAATCCACATATTATGTTGAGTTTAGAAAGATACTTGGCAATAAACAGCATTGACAATGTAGGGCCTTGCATTATCATGATATAATATCCAAAATATTATTTACAATTGTTTCGTTTACAATAGACGTTGCTTATTTTAAACATGGCTTAAAACATGAAAAAAAATTATTACAGCATTTAAAAAACTTACCGAAGTGTTCAAAAGCATCAATTGTAATTTCTGCAAAGTCATCTGAGAAGTGTTTGAAGCAATATACCTGAAATTAAATGCACAAATATTTAATCAAAGTTGTATAGTAATCAAAACAAATTATGAAATGCAACATTAATTTATAAATCACTGAATCCCTAAATATCACTGGAATATATTTACAAAAATATACTTAATTTATGCTATGACAAACGATATTTCATTTTTTAGCTAAAATGAAATAAATGCCGTACTTTTTACAAATAGTAATGAAAGAGTAAAAATAATGATGAACATATTTTAGATGCATTTCAATAAAATTCTATAAATAAATTCTCATATCTACTCACGAATTTTCAAACAGTTCGTGTTTGACTTAAAACAATAGCATTTTATCTAATTTTATTTCACCTTTCGTTTTTTATTTCACTCTACATTATCATCAATGAAGCCAAGCATTCTTACAGGCAAAACATATCTATCTTGACAATGTTTATGTATAGGATCTTTGAATTGAAAATTATGGCAATCCAAGAACTGTTTCAAATCAGCAAAGAAGAATTATCTACATCTCTTCGGCGATTCAATTAATTTTCATCCCCTGCGTAGAATATGACTATGACTTCATCAGGCGCAATTTACGAGACGCGTTTTGCTAATAAATCAGAGGAAATCGAGTTTGGAAATTCAAAAATGTTTATATACCTTGAATGTTTCATCTCTTTCACTCACTCTGTGGCTTAAAGCATAAGCTCTACTGGCAGTTTTTTTAAAATTTTCATGTAATTTTAATGACAAATTCATCACAATTGGACAAATTATTGACATTAAATAATCAATTTTGATAGACAAGAATCAAATCATTGTTTTCATAAACTCTTTTAAAAAAACTGGAATAATAAGAACACTATTTAATTGAAAGTGCTTCATTCGTTTAGTGATAAATTGTGACCCTGTGCGAGTCCGACTTTAGGAAGGCAGTTACCTCAACGAATATTAAAAAAATTCCGATCTTTTAAGATGTATGTTGTAGTGATTGGATTTTGAAGCGTTAAGAAAATAAACGTTCATAGATGGCGCTAGGCAACTAGCGCGAGTGTAATTCAAAGAGTGATGGCATTCGAGTGTTGGCTCTTGGAGGAGAAGGAGTTACTGAGCAGAGTAACTCGAACGAATCTGCAATAAATCTGTTAAGTTTTCTATTTGCCTATTTATTGAAAGCACTCACGAACCAGCCACGACATATGTTATAAAGATAATTAACTGATTATTTTTCGAACGTTTCTGACAAATCATTCAATCATAATGCATGAAAATTCAAACAGAAAGAATGGATTTAAAATTTATGTTTAATGAAGGATAAGACATAGAGACATAAATGATATATAATTGGAGAGTTCCATTTTATGCATTCAAGTTATTTCAGATTGAAGTAATTTATATCTCCCACGCCAGATGACGCAGTTTTGTTTATTATAATTGTTTTATCCCTTTCACCTGTACATATGTAAATAAATAGTCTTTCTCTTCTGCCCTATAGAGTGCGATGGGGTGAATTTCTCTCTTCTTATAATACAGCATAACTTCCCTTGAATCAGGGGTCGGACCATATAGGACATTTTTCTGTCTATATAAGTATTTTCAATCGCTGTGTACACAAAATACACTTACAAACATCGAATCGGGTCTTCATTTCTTGCTATACATGAAATAATTGATCCTTAGTTATTGAATTCAGTGCTTCAACAAATCTATCTCGCATATCTTGAAGAGTGGTAGGTATAGGCGGTATACACCCGCTGTCATTTCTGTATACCCATAACTAAGGATGCATTTCCTAGAACTATGTTGGAAAGCAGTTCGAATTCGCTTAATATTTTCATCTGACATGTGAAAATGGGGCTTCTCCGTTTGAATGTGCACTTATCGTCCACACATTTCTTATGACATCCTAGTCATCAACCTTCAGTCAATTTTATGTAAATTCGTTGAAAAAGAAATATTGGTATATTTTCTATATCAATAAGATTTTGTCCGTATTTTCAGGTTATTCTGAGAGGTTATAGAAGCATAATTAGTATTTTATTATTTTGGGATATTTTTTAAACAAAGTTTAACGCTTGTTTGATGCTAATAATAGCGCTAATAAAACAGTTTTACTATATAATGAAATGCACAAAGAGTGTAATTAATAGCGTTAAACGATATTATATCTCAAACATCAGTCTACTTTGCCGGCTGTTTATCACCACTACAGTCTCTTATGAAATAATCAGAAGGTGTCAACGGCGACTCTCATGGCTTTCACTGTGTTAACCAAAATCTCGACGTAATATTTTTTGACGATTACATTACATAACTGTCTACATTTCTCATATAAAAAAAATGGGAAACTATTGCCAGAATACCATATTCTAACAAATACATTATGATAATAAAAATAATGTTGTATTGATTAAAGTAAATAATGAATGGAAACGTCCATCAGAGTCTTCGCTTTTGTAATTCTTGCTGTCTTTGAGAAATTTCATTTGAATCAAAAGAAAATACAACAAAATTCATTCAAAAAATAATTTTGGAAATTTTTCAAACTTTTAAAAATTTCTCCATGATATAATTATCTTTAAAAAATTTTCATCTACAGCAGTTGAATTTTGAAACGTATTGACATTCTGAATATTGAACTTTAAATTTTGGTCAGTTACATTTCGAAAAAACTTTCGATTTTATTGAGTCTGCTTTGTAGCAATTTGTTTTGCCATTGATATTAACAGCTTCATGAAAATAGCGAAGATCTGAAAACAAAAATAAACATAAATAAAACATTTTTGATTTAAAAGTAACAAAAGATAAAGCGATATGAATCTTTTTTGATATTTTATGAAATGCTGAGCAATAAAAGAAAAAAAACTATCAGAATTTTCTTTTTAATCCAGATCTAAACATGATTGGCCTTGTTCTACCTTAATCAGGTTCAAAAACACTACAATTGAAAATGTGTGAGAGCGGGTGTGTAATTTGTACCTATATTATATACTTCCACATTAGATTATTAATAAATTAATCGAAATTCAGTTAAATAATTTGATAATTCAACACTTTAATTTTTACTTTCTCGTATACGAAGCATAAAAATATTGTAATCTTAAAAAGAAAATCGCACTCGAGATTTCACGAATTCTCACGTTTTAGACCTTCCTGAGCTCGAAAATCACATTTTTGGAAAATGTCCGTCCAATGTCTGTGTCAAAGATAACATAGATTAGTCAGAGATTTGTAGATTTAATCAGCTCAGAGGCAGTCTGTCTGTCTGGTTGTTCGAATACAAGTTAACACGATGATTACAAAACAAAGAGATCTTGATAGATAAAGTTCCGTACATAGATTTAACATCTATAATTTAGACACCGGTCAGATTTTGTGCCAACTCCAATTACTGGTTGACTGTCTGTTTGTACTTTCAGAAACATGTAAATTCAGAACAATTAACTTCAGAAACAATTTAAAGGGGCAATGACTTAAATATATGAAAATTGGTAATTTTGTGATTACAAGTGCAGTTTTGCTTCAATTGTTTTTGCTGCAATAGCCGAAAATAAAACGTCTGAACCAAAAATTCTATTTTTGGATACCATTAACTGCATGCCAGAGATGAATCGGAAAATAAATCGCCAATGATGACACGACAGTGTAAATAAAAAGGCTAAATTCAAGCCAAAAATTAAAATTTTATCACTGTTGTAAGCCAGTGCCATGAAAGATATTCTCTAGCATGACAAGTTTATTACAGAACATGCGAGAAAGTTTTAGGGAGACCACTCCCGATATTTTTAATTCTTAATCTACCTCCATTACAGGTTAAGAATATTCGATCTTTCACTGTCAACCAATTGGCATGTTTTAAACTGAAGACAGAAATTGGTAGCTTGATTAAATCTAATTAAATTGGAAACGCGAGACTTCCACGCCATTGACAACTTATGATAGAGATCTTGACGTCGATTGTCATCGGCATGATTGATATGTCGTCTAGATAAATAACCAATTACCTCCCGACGAGTGGAATGAGATAGGTCATATAGACTGGCATTTCCATTTGTGGGTTTTGAAATGCTTCTTTATAGAAAGATGAGTAGAATGATATACAAGAAACTCATTTATAATGAATGACAGTGACAGTCATCTATAATGAATGTACAAGTGACACAGTAATAGAATTCGGGTTTTTTTTTTATATATATATTTCATGGATAAAATATTTTCTCTCATTAAATAACTGCCCATTGAAGAGAAAGATAGATATAAAATTCTACCAATTGTTTTGTGTGTGTGTCAATATTAGAAATAATTAAGAACTGAATAAGACTAATATGATAAATAGTCTCCAAGAAATCTAAGAATTTTTTTTAATTTATTAAGATTTTTTTCGTTATTATTTAAATTTATAATGTATATTTATTTTATACCTTATTTAACGTATATTTATTTTATACGTTATTATTAGTTACTTTATAAAAAGTATTCCAAAATTAAAGCAAGATTTGAATTTGTCACCATTCGTGCATAAAGTATTGACAACTCAATTTAAAAAAAACATTTGACAGTTGATAGTTTAGGGTTAGTTAAAACGGAGCGTTGCACAATAGAATATTTCGTTTTCATTGTTGAGCAATATTTCAAGAATAATGAAAGTTTAATGCCACATTTCTAAAGATCGTGTGGTTTTACACCGTTAGATTTCTTTTTATAGAGTCATAGATAGATGCAAACAAGCCCACAAGCACACGTGCATTGAAGGAGGTAATTCAACGCTGCATCAACGAAATTCAACCACATTTATGCAAAATGGTCATGAAAAATTTCGTCAAAAGAGTACGCATGTGCAAACAAAGCCGTGGAAGCCATTTGCCATATATATTATTCCATATTTAACCCTATCCTATGTACTTTACGATTCAATAAAAATATAACAACTTAATTTTTTAAAAAAAACTGCTTTTTCTTTAATTTAAATTTTTCGTTAACACATTGTTCTATCGTAAAACGCTGCTAATCCTAAACTATTAGCTGCCAAATGGTTTTTTTAACAGGATTTCCAACTCTTTACTGCACGAATGATGGCAAATTCAAATCTTGCTTTAACTTCGGGACACCCTTTATATAATAAAATCATTATGCTTAATCAGTTATTATTATTATTAATAATCCATATTATATATATATTATACTTTTTGAAGGATTCAAACTAATTAGAGCACACATGTTATATAGTACCTAAAAGGATTAACTGAACTATTAAAAAGTATCAATGCCTCTCTACGGAGGTTGAAATGAGGATTAAAAGATATTACTTTTTTTCACCATAATTTTATAACATATCGCTTCGCAAGCATTATTTATACACCAGTTTAAAATTCAAAGAATTAGCATTTTATTGACATCGGTTTTATCATCAGGCCGTTTTTCTTCTATTTTTAATACATTTCTCTAGTTATGTTTAAATTCTATTATTTCTGATAATATATTTTTCGACTATAAACTCTAAGATTTACAAATACAGGATTATCAAGAAATGTTACCCAATGCAGAGGGCTCTAAAATACGTTCTATTGGTCCAAATAAGATAAAATTTGAACTACAGATTATTCAGATGATGAGCTTTACATTTATTAATTTAAAAGATTTTGTACAGAAATTCACCAATAGATGGCGTTGTAACACAAATGGCCTTTATTTGCATAATAGGGGTTCCGTCCCTACTCGCTTATGCCCGCCAATCCCCAGGAACTGCTAATGCAGTTTCTCTCGGATCACTTCGCTCGTTTGCCATCTACTAAACCACTTTAGTCTAGCAGCAGATATATGCAGATTCAATTTATTTCAAAATATGATAAAACAATGAAAGATATAAAAAATGTAAAGCAAAAATCACCTGCATCAAAATTTTTTGTAAACACAAATAACCTTTCATTTACAGAACTAACTATATATATCCACAAAAGAAACAAATTTTTTTAAAAAAATGTTCTTTTCTCACAATTTTTCAAATTTGGGAACTATACCATAGAAAAAGAATAAAAGATTGATATTTACAAAAAAAATTGTGCTTTTGTCGTAATTGTTTAAATTTGGAAGCTACACTACAGAAACGGAATAAGAATTGGATATTTACAAAGAAATAAATTGTCTGAAAGTAACTATATTCAAGTTTAGTCCATTCCAAAATAGGATAAAACAATGAAAGAAATAAAAAATATAAGGCAAAAAGTACAGAGGAGAATTATGTTGAAAATTGAACATAATTCTCCTCTTCGAAACAGCAAGGGATAGACCATGGGATCACAACATTGGTTTAATTGAGAAATATTTTTGCAGCTATCACCTGCAAGATAAATACAGATGTCTCGATTAGCAGGTGGTTAGCCATTATCTCCAACAAATATCGCTGCAATTTCTGTTTTTGTAATAGGTTGGTTATATCTATATATATCTAAATTTCTAGTCTCCATGAAAACCATCCTGATATTTGTAACAGGATTTTCTTCAATTATACGATACATCTGCAGGTAACAATCGATGAACGGATTGATTGCTCTCAACATAGAATCCAATCTCTCCATCACACAGAGAAAACATCCTTCATTTCTCTCCAAGCGTTTTTCAGTGGCTTCACTGGTATCAAACACATATAACTGACCATAACCTGGTTAGTTATGACCACTGTATAAAGGAGAAGCCATGTGGTATGTCTGACCATGAATCCTATAGCAATAAGACCCTATTTCTTCTCTGTTCGTCACGCTTATGTTGCAAGAAAAAGAATCCCATCTTCCAGCATCGAAAATGTTACGACCGCGCTCGTTGAAGCCAGCAGTCAGTCGCCGCATGATAGTGAGTTTGCCAGTTGTTTCCCGTGTTCTAGATATGCCGTATTCAACTGTTCGAAAAATCGTACGGCAGATTTTACATTTCGATCCATACAAAATCAAGTCTGAGCACATATTACAGGACGGGGACTTAGAGGTCCGTAAAACTTTTGCACTTCACTTCCTTTCTCGGTGGTTGATACAAATTGCCCATGGAACATTCTGTGCAGTGATGAGTCCCACTTTTGCCTCAATGGGCAAGTTAACACCCACAACTGTCGAATTTGTTCAGAGGAAAACCCTCACGTTATCCAGGAACAACCCTTGCATCCTGAAAAAGTGACAGTATGGTGTGGTTTTACAGCTGTCTTTATCATTGGACCGTATTTCTTTGAAGAGATAACTTCAAATGGAATCCAAATCTGTTCCGTAACAGGACAACGGTTCCATGATATGCCGAGGGATTTTGTAATCCAAACTCTTCTACAGCGTTGATGCCTTCAAGACATCATTTTCATGCAGGATAGTGCACCACCTCTTATTGATCATCATGTAAAAGCGATTGTTAATACAGCATTTGACAGAATCGCGATTTATTAGCCGTCATTTCCCAATAGTATGGCCCCCTAGTTCGCCGGACATCAACCCTTGCGACTTTTGGTTGTCGGGATATTTAAAAGACAATATCTACCATCAAAGGCCATCATCTCAACCAGATCTGAAGGAATAACATTCGGCGCCATGTTCTTAATATTCCGGCAGACTCAGTCCGGTCATCTATAGAAAATATGGTTCTCCGATTAGAGCATATTGTTGAAAATGAAGAAGGACATATTGAATAATTTTAATTTTACTTTATTTAACAATTATAAACCATATTAAATGTTTTTAAGTGTATTAAAACGCCACCTAACGTTGAATTGTTGTAGTATTTTTTTTTTTTTTATTTAACAAATGTGAAGCGCATCATCTGAATAATCCGTAGTTCAAATTTTATCTCATTTGGATCAATAGAACACATTTTAGAACCCTCTGAATTGGGTAACTTATTTCTTGCTAACCCTGCATATGTATTTCAGATTTTTTTTACATATATGCAGCATAAATAGACGCAGGCGAAGCCACGGATACAAAGGCTGGTAATTAGTAATAACCAATTTATCATACTAATCGTAACATATACTTATCAACTTAAAAAGAGCCATAGATATATAATAAGAAAGCTGCGAATTGCTGATTTCTAGATAAAGCATAATTTCTTTTGAATGTGTCAAAGATTTGATTAAGGTATTCGACTAGTTTATAAGAGGATATTTTAAAAAAACCATTTTAATGTTTATATGATGTTTTTTTATTAATATAAGGGAAATTATATAGATACGTATGCAGATTTTGAAGAAAAAGCATATTTTGATGTAAATTTTAGCATCGATTTATAAAATCTAGGATTGTTCTAGAAAAAAAGATTGTTACAGTTTTTTATTTGCCGTTCTAATATTACATGCACAACTATCTTAGAGTGTAACGAAATATTATTTAATAATTATTTTCAAAAATAACATGTGCGTAATATATATAATTATCGGATTTTTTTAGCAATATTTATATTAAACAATCATAAATCTAATTCTAAAGCATTCAACATCAAATACATAGTTCATTACATTCTGCATAACATAACGAGCACTAATTATAAATTTCTATAAGATATCTTGGTTATTTTTTGAGATATAGTAGAATTATTAAAAACCTCGTTCTTCAGAAAATACATTTAAAGTTTTTAAATGCTTACAAAAAAGCATCACTTAAATGTGAATAGTTTGCTATAACTTGGCTTCTAATTGATGTAGAGACAAAATAAAGATACACTGGAAACAGAAACATACCTATATTTTGAAACTGCAAAAAAAAATGCGTTTTTTTATCCTAATTCAAGTTTTTAATCTAGTCGGATACATTAATAAAGAAAAGTAGACTCCTTGCCCGGATAATACTGTGACATAAATCATCGTCTAATGCTATCATAGGATATCTTGTAGAAATAACAACTCTGAGTTTAAGTACAAAAAAAAAAAAAAAGTGAACAATTTTTTGTTAATATTTTAACATTCAGTTAACTGACTACTTTTATGAAATAGCACTATCTTCGTTTTCAAAAAAACTTTTGAGTTGCAAATATGACCATATTAGACTGAAAGATACAATTTAAAAGAGGGGTTTTTTTTTGATAAATTTTGTTCTCCGAGTCATTTTCTACAACAAATGAGAGCAAAAAAACTGCTTTTGACACACGAGTGAAAATAAATGAGGTAATTTAGAATCCACAATGCACTTTCAACTCTCTTCACTTCCTCATTTTGGATTCTATCGTCGTCATTTGGGGCGTTATCCGTTTTCTTTCACAAGATGAGAAAATAATTTTTTTGCCACTTATGGATAAAAATGGAAATTTTGACTTTTACTGCTGAAACTGTAAATAAATAAATGGATTAAGCTTCTTTTTAAGCCAGCAATTTGACCATTAAGATGCTTGTCGATGTTACAGCTTAGTTCTTAAATTAAAAAAAGGAGAGAATTTGTGAGATAACTACGGTAATCGCCAACCTGGAGTCGAAAGGGTTAAAAAGAAGCTATTTCGTTGGGTGAAATTTAATATTTTCTCACATGCCGAGAATAGATAGCAGAAATTTATGGTCGTTTTGCGAAATAAGAAATTCCTATTAACTTAAAGTTATGAATGAACTCGACTAATGGCAATCGAAAAACTATTTTTCCTTCTAAATACCTTCCTCCAGTAAAACAACTTTCAGGATAGAAAAAAGTCACTTTTTGAAACTATTCTTTGAAGCCATTATTTTATTAAACCTAAAATTTAGCTTTATGGTATGTGTTAAGGGTCAGAAACGAAATAGATTTATATATTTAACAATGGCGCCTATAATGAAAAAAAAAAAAAACTGGATATCACCTAAGTGTGTATCTCGTTTAGTTCTCACCCGGGATACATTCTGTATTCTGATGATGATTAGGTGTGTTTCCGAAATGGCGTTACATTAGTAAAAATCTCATAACTAAAGTTAAAAAATAGAATTTAAATAGCTATCAAAGGTGTAGCTATTCAAAAAAAAAAATCTTTTATATGCTTGTGTACTAGAGGCAAAAAGTGCTAAAGACAGCCAAAGATAATTTTTAAAAAAACTGGAATAAAAAATAAAGGAACGGGCATAAAAAGAAAAAGTGGAGAAGGTTTAAGTGGCTAAAGCAGAAGAGCCTACATAATGCTTCACAGTAACAGTATCATTGAAATATAAATAGTAAAAAATAAAATTTACCAAAAATAGACAGTTTAAACTTTAAAAACAGAAAAAAAAATTAAGAAAAATAAAGCAAAGAGAAAAATATAAATAAATAAATGAAAATATATATATATATACATTGGCTCGGTCTAAGGTAGAATCCATGATCAGGAAGGAACAAAAGGCTAGATAAAGAGTTCTTTTTGCATTTTTTTTTCCTTATACTCATAAGATACTGTCCACTTTTAACAGTACTTGACATTCTCTATGCATACTTACAGTACAGGATACAATATAAATGCCATTCTATGATCTCTTATAATTTTATTAAGGTACCTCATTTTTAATTAAATATAAAACTTTGTATACTATACAAGATGAACACAAAGGAAATATAGGCAAAAAAAAATGAAAAAAAAGTTTTAGCTTGTGTAACAGAGATTTAGTGGTTAGGATAAAATAAATTCTTAATTTTTGCATACAAATCAAGTTACTTAAAAATATATAGAATTTCTTACTTCCAATAAAACAATAAGCAATTCTATAATGCACTTTCTTTTCCAATTCAATACAGTTAAAGTGATTTGCATTCACTTCGAGATTCGTATTTTATTACTTCAATTATCTTTTCCTGTTACAGAATTTCAATCGGTGCTCTTGCATTCAATTCAATTTTAGACGAAACATATACACGTGAATTTAAGTCTTTTATATACGCTGCATCAACGCTTTGCGAGAGTAATGGAAGCAGTAACTGAATTGCACATGACAGAATAAAATTGAATGAACTTATTTTTCATGGCTATTCCCAGGTCTCTATGATCAGGCTTAATAAATAATAAAAGTTCCTTCTGGTCTTTGTTTCAGCCAATGAAGAAAATGATAATTCTAAACTTGGGTTATTTTATTAAGCATTTTTCATTACCACTGATGATAATTCGAAATAAAAAGTATAAAATATACTATCAAATAATAAATAAATGAGATATAAATAAAGAATCCATAAATAAATGAATAAATAAATAAATAAATATTATAAGAATACTATAAAACGTTATAATACTATAAATAAAAATACTATGAAAATTCAAACATAATGTGATCAAAAAATTCGATATAGAAATATAAAAAAATTAAAAAAAATTCGAATCTCTTTTTCTGAAACATCGCAGAGCGATTACATTTTATATTTTCTTTGTCTAACTGTACTATATTTTTAAAATTTGCTCATAATTATATAACAGCAATAACGTAACTCAAAAAAATGTATTTAAAATGATTTGGATACACAAAGAATAAACATTGTAAATCCGAATTCCCTCGAAATCGTCCCATTTCACAAAGCCCTGACTAGGGTGTTTTCAAGAACATAGCTGAAATTTACAATTGAAAGGTAATTTGAGACCAACAGTTTGTAAAGATAGAATGATTACATTCTGTTTCCGTGCATGAAAAAAATTATCCCGAGTTTTGAGGTATTGGAATTCTCATTCTATAGAATTAATCCGAGCGTTAAAACAATGACACATATTGTTGTAAATATGTGCATTTAAAAATCAAAGGAAATATTGTACGAAAATAAAATTGGTATCATTGAAAAGCTTTTTAAAAAACTTCAAAGCAACGTAAATAAATGGTTTTATGGAATAATATAGTTTGAAGATAATAAAAATAAAATACTACGATTTTTAGATTAGTCTTTAATTAAAAATTTTGAAAAAATCTTTTCTTAGAGCATTAATTTTCCATGAAGTAACTGTGTATTAAATTCTAATTTTCTAAGTCCAACTATTTACCCTACAGAGAATTTTGACTGATTTTTTCATCACACACATATTATCCAGCAATTTATAGATAGAATATAACCTAATAAACATTATGTTAAAGTTATCGAAAAAAACATTTAAATAATATAACTTTAAAGAAAAACTGTGGTGTATATATATCTCCAACTTTCTATATTTTATTCACTTCAGAGATATAAGCAAAATAATTAGAATTAAAAAGGCACATTCTAATTAATAAATTCTTTAATAGCAAGGGAAAAGGCAATTTCCGGAGGATAAAAATGAATTAAACTTCCGACAAGACGAATTATAAAATATTGGGGCATCAAGCGCCGAGATAATTGGGAATCTGCCCAAAAAGCGGCTCTTTAGATCTCAACCTATCACCCATTTTTGTGACGTTTTCCTAATTATGTGTCACTCCAGGGTTTGAGTCATAGACCGTGTCTTTGCCTGTCAGTCAGGCAGCCGTATTTTTATAACGAACAACCACTTTTTCATCTTTTTAAATGACGGTTAGATGAATTTTGGCGTATGTTTGGCACGTATCCCATAGCAACCGTCTCTTCACAAGATCAAGAGTTCGTCTTTTATATCTTCGTGGATCTCAGTCTGGCAGGTTCACGTGTTTGCTTTTCCGTTTTCATATTTCAACGCGAGGTCCTCGAATGGATGATGAAAGATGCATGAGGAAAGGTGTTTTAAATATCAAACCAGAGCTTATTTAAGTAGTCTCCCAAAGCTTTTTTCAAACAACTCATTCTTTATTTTTAACAATTTATCACCACGGAGAACATGCTGGGTTCCAACTTAAAGTTGTATACTATTTTTAAACAATCATTTAAAAATACTCTGCAGAAACATAAAAAATGTTACTCCTACTATAATGAATCTTACAAGTTAAGATTTATAGACCTGAGAAAGTGGATTTTAATAGCTACTTGCATACCATCAAAATTTCACATTTCTCCTTAAGAAAGTCTATCTTAGTCGAATTTATCTTACTTGCAGTTAATAAAATTGCAGTTAAAAGCTGAAACCGATTTTTCAAAATTACATAGAATATGAAATAATTAATACATTAGTAATTTTGCGCATTAAAATACCTCTAATTTCGTGCGCACTTCATTAAAACAACATTTAATAAAACAAATACACCTAGTAGTTTGGCGTCAACTTGAGAATTATTTTGTTTCTCTCTCTCTCTCTCTCTGTAAATATATATATATGAAAGCATATTGAGAGGTCAAATTAGTTTCGGAATCGTCTTAAAGTCTGTAATAACAAACGGAAGTGGTCCCCCCAAAACTTTCCAGCATACTCTCTAATAACGGTATTATTCTAGAAAACGCCTTTCATGGAATGGGCGTACAATAGTATTACACTTTGATGTGAGTTTAGCTTCGTTATTGAATCTATCGTGTCATCCTTGGCTATTAATAGTATTTGAAAATCGAATTTGTGCTTTAGATGAGTTTTTCCCAACCGATTGAAATAAAAATTTGACACAAAACTGCATTTGTAGTCACAAAATGTCATACTAAATCTAATCTAAATCCTTGCTCTTTTGAATTACATGTTTACATGTTTCTAAAATTACAGACCGACAGATAGTCAACTTCTTGTTGGATTTGGCTCAAAATGTGATAAATATCTAGAATATACATATTTATTCTGTGTATTGAATTTTATGAACCGAGCTCTTCATTTTGTAGTTCTCATGTTAATTTGTATTCGAACAACTGGACAGACAGACTTCCTCAGATCAAATTTTGCTCAACATTTGACAAATCGATATAAAGACCGTATGCTAAATTTCATCTATCCAGATTAAATCGTTTTTTAGTTATTTTTGTAATAGACAGTCAGACAGACGAACGTATTCCAAAAATGTGTTTTTCTAACTCAAGGAGGTCTGAAACTGGAGATTCGTCAAAATCTGGAGTTCAAATTTTTTTAACGATTTCTATACTTTCTCCACAAGAAAAAATAAAAATATAATTTAAATACCAATAATTAATAATCCACGGCATTTGAAAATTTGGTATTTCTGCCAGTGGTAAATTTCTTATATAAATCAGCCATAAATTATCAATTTTTGCTTCTCTCTTTATAGTTCTTCTAAAAGCTAAACTTGCAATTAAATGTGAATTTATAAAAATATTGTCCATATTTGTTGCATCATTGCTCGTGCTTTTGTCTGAAGCGAAGCAATGCTTGCTCTTTGCATTCCATAAATACTTGCTAAGCATAATTTTGAAGAATGATTTCAGGCAAGTTTACATTGGTTAAGAAATACGGTTGATCGCCAAATTAATCTTTATTCGTTCACCAGTAGCTCCTAGCCTTTGGGACTTTAGAAACAAATAAGTTTTAATCGCTTTTATAAGTTTTAATCATTTTCAATCTTGATAAAATGCTGGGTGGAGGCGAAAAAGCGAAGAACAAAAATTATTTCTTGTTTCGAATATTGAAGTTCGTTTAGATTTATTTTTAATATTCAAGCTAGCAATACGTATAAAAAGGCATTTCAAAATGAAGAAATATAATTGGCTTGTGATTTATGGAAAAAATCTATTCACTTCTGATTACACGGAAAATTTATCTTCAACGCAAATTATTTAAAATATTAATTAAGAATAGACAGAAAGAAGAAATTGAATTACTATGTACAAGATTTGGATTAATTTATTGCATATATTTATTTTAAGGTTGACATTCTAACAAAAGCAAAATGCATTTTTTTTTTCTTATTTTCGTTTCAATGATTAGATCTATCAAATTTTCACTTCGCGTTCATTGAATTATTTCACCTCTCTCCCCTCCCTCCAAGGGGTGCGTCCCAATGGGGGCGCGTCCAGATGTTGACAACCAAAAATATTTCAACACAATTTCAATATCAGTAATATTTATTGTGTTGATACATTTTACAAGAAAGCAATTACCTGTTACATTGTAAATTTTTGAGATGTCAAATGGCTGCAATTCTGTAATTCCCAGATGAAATTCCTTAAAACAGGAATGATGTATCACTTATTATATTAACCATCTTCATAAATATAGATTTCATTATTGGTTTTATCAACTCCCTCGCCTCAAGCAATTTTCGTTTGATAAATGGAGGCGTTGTGCAGAAGAGTATCATGTTAAATCGAAATCGATTAAAAGCCTTTCATCATCTGAATCCTATTCAATATTCTTCGATGCGTTTTATTTTTTATTGGAAAGAACCTATTAACAAGAGGGTGAAGAGCACGAAAGGAACTTTGTAGGAACAAAAAAATGAAAAATAAATTATTTGCAAAAAGTTTGGAAGAAAAAACAATTCCTCTCGGCAAGCTGGAAGGCGAAAGTAGATTCCTTTTCATCTAAGTTATTGTTTTCAAATTCCGTTCAATTCTTAAACAAAAACTATGAAATATTAAATTTTGAAGCAACTATCGATAATAAATTTATTGCTATCACAAAATTTAATATTTATTGCAAAATAACTAACAAATATTATAAAAGCAGTATAAAAATATACATTGTTACGAAGTTTATGTTATTGAAAAGGTTTGAAGTCTCTAAGCGTATCATTTGAAAAGAATTAAAAGTTTATCTCTAAATTTTAAACATATTTAAAGAAATAACTATCTTTTGCAGTTATTCTTCTTTCAATTAAATGCAGAGAATATTGTTTTATGATAAAAAGTACAAATTTATCATTTAATTTTCCAATTATATTGAAGAAAAAATTCGTCTGCTTTTCGTAATGTTGGAGTTAACATCTTATCTTTTAAGGCTTTGAATATTTCAGTTATAACGATTAATTGAAGTAAATGAAAGTTTAGGTTAACACGATATCTTTGGAAATTAATTGCTCTTATGCGTTTAATACTTAAGTAAAACCCATAATGGTTAGCTTTTTAACTGTCAGTAATGCGACAGATATTAAATCAAAGGAAATCAAATTAACAAAAGCTCCGGAACAACGAATGGCATTTAAATAACAAAACATGTTTATTACACAAAATACGCAGAATTTTATTTATATAAATTTTCTTCATATGATTATTCATTTTCTGCATTCCTACTTTTCATATATTGTAAAATAATTCCAAATTGAACTGTATTTTACGATTTGGGAAGAAATAGAATATAGTTTTAGAAAATAATTTTGTTTATTTTAAGATAAAATGGCCATACAAGTGAAATGGTACATGGTGGTATATAGTACAAGTTGTAATTTTTTTTAAAACGATAAGTCGCCAAATGCATTAAACTGTTTTTTAATTGTTTTCTTTTTATTGGTTAGTTTGGAGAGTTTCGATAGATTTGGCTAGAATTCTTCTTTGAGGACCCATAATCAATAAGTGCATATTTCGCTTTCATGAATATCGTCACGAACAAAATATAATTTTACAAAATAGATTTATTCGGAGATAGAATATTTAGAAGAGTGAATAGAATGTAAAAGTTTGGAGATAGAATACGAATATAAAAGTTCGCTATACCTTCTTTGAATTCGAGAATGATCAATCAAATTTAATTTTATGAGCTTATCACAAGATAATCAGTTCACACACCCTTCCTATTCTATCTCCATATGCTCGGTTTATGTTTTCATTATATATCTGTAAAGACAAAGATTATCCGTATCACAATGTTACTGTAGTTACTGTATATCCAATAAAAAAATCTTTAATTTCACCAAGCCTAGAGTAGGAAACTGACAGAACTTTTGCCAAAATATCACCCAAAATAAAAGATTCGTAATACGAATAAAAAGGCTTATGAAACTTCTACAAAATCGAAGGTATGATATCATCATTGACTTAAAATGACTTTTAATACCTTCACCAGCCACTAAGACATTCTTTGTGACCATTTTCGATCACGTTTTATGTTAATCTACTTTTGCCTGACTTTTTTTCCCCCAATGATATTCTTTATGCCAAGAGAATATTGTTAAGCAATAAACCTTACCAGATTTTTTTCTATCCCTGGTTTAATAAAAAAAATATTAAATAGTTTCCTAAGAGTGTATACATATTTGAAATACCATGAATGACTCAGAAAATTACGTATTCCGTTATGGCAACACCATCATCATAGTTTCTCTAGACACGTAATGTACTGGCCTCAATATATTGCATCCCGCTTTGGTACAAATTCTTCGTGAAAAAGATTTTTATGTCGTGACTTCGTCCATTCATTGATAATTTTTAAGTTGCTGTTGTTACATGAAAAGTCTATAACTTTAATTCAGCTGCGATAAGGTGCTGGTTTCATATCCATTTTAAGTGTATTTATATGACATTATCAGCTTTTCTTTAAATGATGCCATTTATTAACCCATAAAAATCTACACAAAAATTCGAAGAGAATAAATTTCTATTAGAACAGGTTTCAGATAAATTACTTTGTAGTTGTTTCAAGATAAGAGTCTTTAATGCGCAGATTGGCAAATTGCTGGTTTCTGTTTTGTTCAGAGCATGCTATGAATCTTAATTGAACTGAAAACAATATTATTTCGGTCATGCGCGCAGTTTTTTCATAAAAATGATGCTCTTAAGATTTTATGGAATGCTTATGATTTCCGAATGTAAAGATAGGTGGTATAATGAAATTATAAAATCATAAAGCAAATGAGAAATAAATGCAAATTTTAGATCTTCAAATCAAGATAAAGTTTCTCTTAAGTCTAAATTGTAAATTCCGAAATAAATTATACATCTTCATTTCAAAGAATTTTTATATAATTTAATATTGTTTATAGTTGTATCGTAAATTTAAAATAATACTACAATAAAGCAGATATATAATTTTTATTTTTGAATTTTACTTAAAATTCACATTTGCATAAATAGTTAAGCTTAAAAATGCGATAAAATATAATTTAACATCAGTATAACTATTTTCTTATAGCTTATAAGGATGACGTGCCAGAAAGAAGAGAAATCTTTCTTAATTTTAATCTTATCTGGAAAAAGAGCAACTGTATAATATGAAAACCTAGATACTGTTGATTTCAAGATCCCATTACCAGCAGTTCTCGAACGATTATATTTCATTAAAGGGTGATAAGCAGAAAGTTGAACGGTTAGTACTCTTCTTAATTCCTCGAATAATTTAGGTTCACCCTATTGCTAAATATATCTACCTTTCAATTTCCCTTTCACCACTTTATTAATGAAATAAACGTCAGCTGAAGCATGCGCAAAGGCGCGGAAAGTTTCCAAATCCAAGAATGAACAACGTTAATTTTTTTTTTTCTTTTTTTTTCGAAAGCATGAAAGTTAAAAAAGGGAGAAAGAGCAAAAATATTTAGAGATAATCATGTGTACTCTAAACAGTAATATAGTCGCACATAATTTCAACATAAACTTAATGCCATGCAATATTTTTTTCTCCTTTATATTATAAAGTTTGTTTTTTTTAAATTTCCGCTAAAACTTTTATATTGACATTTTCTAAATCCTCTAGGTGTGTATTCTGTGATTTAGAAGAAGTGCAAGTTTCTAGAACTTGAACCTCGCGATATCCGTAGATTAATGCATTTGCCTATTTCAGTCATGAGAGATAATAAAAGATAATAATATCTTAGATTAATTTTGCCTCCATCTCTGCTAACTGCTTGCAATCTTTTCATAGATCATACGAAGTTGTATCCAACGCCGATTCATACGAAAGATTTCTCAAGGAAGGGTGATTCAAAACATTGGAAATGTCTTATGGTAATGTATCTAGATTGGAACACTATCTGTGAACAGCGTCTTGCAA
The DNA here is from genome assembly GCF_947563725.1 of Argiope bruennichi. NCBI lineage: Eukaryota > Metazoa > Arthropoda > Arachnida > Araneae > Araneidae > Argiope > Argiope bruennichi. The sequence continues at coordinate 24,873,530 of NC_079154.1, read as the reverse complement.
GTAAAGTGATGCGACGTGCACAAAGAAAAAAATATTTAAAAAGCTCTACAGGGCAAGCTTGGTTAACCAAGAGCTAAAAGTTTAGCACTTAATTACTTTTCGGGTAGTAGTTACTCATTAAAAAAATAATTCATAAAAACATTAATGAGATTTTTTTAATAAAAATTTATCAACATTTCAATGCTTTTCTTTAATATGTATGCAGAGCATTTTATCATTTATATGTAAAATAAATTTATGTTTAATGTTTTAGCTATTTAATATGTATCAAATATTACCAAAATCAATTTTAATCAACTGTACAAATTCCAGAAATAAAAGTTTTTAGTGAAATTTATCTTATTTCTTTACAATTTTTTTTCCTCTAATTTTTAAAAATGATCGTAAATATGTATTGTAGCAATATCTGGCATAGCATTCATGAATGAATTAATATTCACATATTTGGCGATGCAATTAAATACTTTTCTGAGTGCGCTATCACTACTAAAAGAGTAAAATTTAAAGAAGAAATCAAGATAGACGAATCAAGCCTAAAATATTATCATCCTTCGATGTTACCATACTTCAATATTATCAGTTTAAATTTCCTTAAATTTTTTATTAATCGGATATTTACACTAATTTCTGATTTAGATTTTAAAAAGAAATTCGGGTAAATTAATTCAACGTAGCTCATAGTAAAATAATCTTGATATTCAGACAAAAAATAAATGGCATTAAAAATGGCAGGAGAAACTGTAAATAATGATTTTTCATTTTAAGGAAATGTGTGACCTTTTTGAAATAATCATAACCGAAACTTTTATCGGAAATTTTCTACATGAAAAATATAATAGTGATGGATAAAAATGGCTCTCTTTTAATTTATTAATTTAAAGTTTGTAATATCTTAAGAGTTTGTTTTGAATATAAATTAAAATGCGGAATTATTAAACTTGAGGGAGTGATCTCACCGAAACTTTCTCGCATACTATCTAATAAATGTACAGGGTGGCCATAAAACACTTTTCTCTGTAAAACCACATTTCATATACAGACCGTGGAAGGTATGGTAAGATAAATTCAGCAGTAAAAGAAATTAATACCAAAAGTTGCCGATAGAGGAAATACTGGTACTATGGGAGTACGGTTATGAATGAATTCATGAAACTCACAGAAAATAATCTTTTATTCATCCATATTAAGGTCCCCTAGACGCCATGTAACATTTTCAGTATTCTGGCTTCCCATGTGTACAGCATATTACTGACTGTGTAGGGCGTTCTCCACTGCTGCGTGTAAACTGTCAGTTTCGATGTTCATAACAGCTCGTCTTATGTTCTGTTTCAAGACTTGCAGGTTTGCTTAAAAGAAGCCACGGCATTACACTATCTAGTGAAGAACAGTTTTATCACTAAAGCATGCTGAGGTAAGGTAGGGCCCCACTTAAGCACACATCAACAGTCAAAAATACATCAATAGTCAAGAACGAACTGCTAAAAGGACGTTTGCTCTTTCGTTTTTAAAAGGAATGCAAGCTGCTGCTGCCACGCTCCCACTAGGAATTTTACATAACCCATCTCGATATGCAAATTTCCTTGTTCGTACGTAAAAATAGCGCCAATATTTCTCCTAATGGCAACTTTTAGAACTTTTTTTTTTTTTTTTTTTTTTTTTTTTTTTGCGGATTTCGTCTTTCTATGCCTTTTACAATCTGTATATGAAATATGGTTTGATTTCGTTCATTCGTTTTAGCTGTAGAAGCCACCAAATAGGAAAAATTACTTTATTGCCACCCTGTATTTGTATATTAGCCACATGCCTTTGGCGAATAACGGTTATGAAAGAGTCTATTAGAATACGATCTTTGGTATTTTCACTGCCTATTAATCTCTGAGATGCGGTTAAAACACAAAGTACCAGTAAACCGAAAATGCATTTTGTACGTATTTTCTCCGACTGATTAAAAATAAAATTTAAGACAAATCTACAATTATAGTTGCAAAATCACATATTTAAATTTCGTTTGATATGATATTACGTTTCTAAGTCTTCGTATTTATACCCTTGGAAAAGTACAGACCGATAAATGGTCAACTTTTTAACGGATTTGATTCATACAACCACTTAACAAAATTTTACACATATTTACAATGCATTGTTAAATCTGTATATCAAATTTCACCCATCTAGCTTTCTTCTTTTTGTAGTTTTCGTGTTATCTCATATTCGGACAGCTGGACGAACAGATTTTGTTTCTGAATGGATTTCGTATAAAATTTGATAGAAATTAACAAATTTGGAATAGAGCCATATACAAAATTTCATTTATTAGTAATCGTGATCACAAACAGTCGGATGGACATAGAAAATTCCAAAAATGTGTTTTTCGAATTCAAGAAGGTCTGAAACGCACAGATTTGTCAAAATCTCAAGTTCGAATTTGTCTGACTAGTACGATACTTTTCTCTTTATATACTTCGTATACCAGATATTTAACAAGAATTATAAATTGTTTGGCAATAAAAATAACATTCTTGATATATCAATATAAACGAGTCTAGAAAAATAAATGCTTTAATTAAAAAGATTTGATCAAATAATTTGTGTTCCAGAGCAAAATGGAATTCTTTAAATATTTAGCTACATATATCTGGTTAATACAAAAATAAAACATCATGTTTAGAAATTAATAAGCAATATGTTTGAACTCTAATAATCTCATTCGGAACTTTGGATCCTAGGAAGAGAATTAAAAATTTTAAATTAAAAATATTATATATTTTTTTTAATTGTAGTTTCCTATAAAAGCAGATTAAAGGACTTGAACGAGATTCGAGGAAATATCAAAAATTCAAAATAGCTTAATGATATTTGTTGTTTTCGTTACAATGAGAAAAAAATAGTCATTTGAAGCCTTCGGTAAACTCAAAATGAGTGAAGTGTTTGAAGAATGAATGCGTAAATCATCAAAGGAGTCATTTGCGTACTCATTCTCAGAAGAAGTGCAAGTTCGTTTCATTCAACTTTAGAGAGCAAGGGTTTTTCAATAACAGACGATTCGAAAATGATGCCAAGAATCTTTCTCAAGGGTAGATGTGCCAAGAGCAGTTGCTGTCAGGGTCCTTTTTTTTCTGGCATCCCGACGAAATTTGAGAAATTTTGTATGATGGGTAGCATTCTAAGGAATCCAGTTAAAAATTGAATGTCACTTTTATTGCATCCATTTACTAGGAATGGCTGATCTCGTTTTCGATGATCTTCCATTTCTTGAAAAATAGCAGAGATGTTAGACATTCGAGAATTTTCTAATAAAAATAGAAATTCTAAACACAGACTACGAATAAAATTACACTTATTTTTGGAAACGTTGATAGACATTGAAGAATGTAAATAAATGCTTTGTTTTAAACAAACAAAAAATATTTTTTTATAAGTGAACTGAAATATCCTCGAGTCTAGACACACCCATAAATTTTGCAGTTAAGTGAAGAAAACGCGAATTCACAGCGAATAATATAAGTGAAGAAATAGAGAATAATAAGTCTGAAGCAACAGTGGATGTGTGAATGTCTCGTGTAATGACAAAATCTTTCTGGAACATCCGATTCTCGCAAGACCGAGGACTCTTGTGAAATAATTTCAAGAGAGGGCATGATAGAATAAGTTCCTTTTGCCAACAAATATTACATTTATAATATTTTATTATTTTTCAGACAATTTAGATCAAGTTTCACATTTTCAACAGCTATGCTTTTAATATTTTTCGTATTGAACCAATCTTTTTTTAAAAACCCTTTATGTGAAATCACCCAATATTATATGAGAATTCTATTTTCTTTTTAGTACGTGATAATCTCCTTAAATATTTAGTAAGAGGATAAAAATAACATAGATGATAATGTAAAGAGTTTTAAAGCGGTAGAAATTACAGAATAGATTGACGAAATACATCATGCATAAATCATTTTCTAGAAGGAAGATATCAAATATCAGAAATAAATGAAATTATGTTATGCTAGACTGTCAAATCTCCAAATGCCATTTTGATATATTCATAAAGCTACATAATTTTTCAATATTACTCTATGTAGGCCAATTCAAGACAATTAAAGAATTATTAAGTAATTCACTGGAGCAATTTCAACAAAATGAAGAGCAAACTCAAACATCTCGCTCACACACAAAAAAGAAATGCTAAAGAATGTCATCTTGAATTGCACCCCGCTACAACATCTTTCTTTTATCTTGAACTCAAGAAAATTCACGCTAATAATCTAATTTTAATTTTAAATGAGCTAATAATAATCTAAGTTTATTGTTCTATTTTAAGTAAGCTAAAAATCCCTCGGTTTCTACTGAAAGGTTGTTGCATGAAATCGACATAAAATATATTTGTATTTTTTAAGGAAAACTAGCAATCCGAGTTGAACTGAATTTAAAAATGGTGTTTAAAAATCCATGCGTTTAAATTTACACAATTTTAAGAATAGTTGGCAAAAAATTAAGAAAAGTCAAAATCATTGTAATAAAATAATAAAAGATCAATCCATCTATTAAAAATACTTAAATTTTGAATAACTTATAAAATTATTATTAATTACAAAAATCATAAATAATTCTAAAATACGAATAAAAATTTTCTTTCTTCGACAATTTTTTTAAAAATATTTTCTGGACAGATATTTCTGCAAATGCATCCGCATTGTTATGTATAAATATTATTCGTTATTCAAGAACATGATGTATAAATAGCATCGGGCGAATATTAAATATCAGTTTACTGAAATTTATATATTAATAACAAATGATGGCATCATGATGCTCAGCGAATTAATACTTTTCAGTGTTTTTTTATAAATTCTTCACAGTATTTTAATAATGAAATATTTATAAGTTTCAAAACAAATTATTGAAGGATGAAAAAATGTAGCAATTATTAAAAGATATAATCACGTGTTTCGATAAAAGAGATCATTAGCAGACGATTTTGCTTCTGCATGATGTAATTTGATATTAGAAATATTTTCCTGTCGAGTATGAGATTTAATTTCAATGTACAATGGATCATCTTTCAATATTGCATGGCTGTCATCTTTTTATATTGGATAAATAACATAAACGCAGCATAAAATAATAAAATTTGTGCGTTTAAATCTGGCAGCAATACAAAAAATAATATCTGAAATTTATCGTTTGCATTAATTTAATATGATCTCATTCAATATCTTTATAGTAATTACATAAAAACACAAAAATCTCAAACAATGTTGTACTTAACCTTTGAATCCAATCAATAAGTTTTTGATGTTTGAACCCATGATTAAATCAAAATAATAATTAATTTCAATATCCTTCGGACGCGTGTAAATATCCCAAGAGTCTTAAGTTTTGTATGAATTGAAATAACAATAAATATCCCAAACAGGGTATGTCATTTAATTAAAATAAATTTTTAAGTCAAAGTTTTAAATGGCAGTTTTTCCCAATTTTTTTGTTTGTTTAAATTTACCTAAATCTATATCTTTTTTAAAAAAATATTATTACAAATAAACATTTGCATTACATAATATAAATGTCTCATGAAGAATTAATAGATTTATATAATATAAGTAGATAAACTTATAAAGCATTAATTGATGGTTTAAATAAATATCTACTCTATTTATTTCGAAATAACTGTTTCTATCAGCTTTTCACAAATTTAACGAGAATAATTGTTTTACTAATAGGCTAGTTACAAAATAAAACTGCAGCTGATAATATAAACGTTCCATGCATCTAAATTCCTTTAGTTGAGTATCATCTTTCTCCTCGCATATTTCGTTCGAAACTCCACAGAAACTCGTTCAAGATCCCATCAGGATCTACGATCCGGCCCCTTTTTCTCCTCGTAGAATGAAACAGAACAAAACGCTTGCGCTGAATCTCATAAAAGAAAAAAAGCGTAAAACATCTCACATACCTGTTTAGGGGTTGCCCAGACAACCACACAGGAGAAAAACGCGAGAGTCCAAACCGCATGAACCGGCATTGTTGACAGAAAACACCGATCTAATCCAGCCAGCATGTCTTCAACTCTAGCGGCTCTTTTCTCTCCTGGAATCTCAAAATAGCGCCAAAACTCACTTTGGACAGAGTGAAACAAAAACAAGCGAAAAAGGAACCGCCACGATTGGCTGGCTTTCCTGACTTTTTTGGTTTATGAGTTATGGCCACCGTGCGATATCACGCCGATATGGCACACCTGTCCAGTGTTTTCTATTAAAAATATAAATGACAGACGCGCAAAATGAATGTATAGCAGATATGCGTTACTGCTCCATTTTTGCTTTGTTTTTTTAATTCGCGGGAAATTGGTGTTCTTTGTATGGCTTCGGGTCGACGAGATTAGCTCAAAATATTTCGGTTTAGAAGTATTCTTTTTTTACAGGGTTGCTATTTTTTATTGCTGAAGTTTTTGAAAGAACAAAGTTCAGTTTACATTTTTTTTTATGTGTGTGTGTGTATTGAAACATTTAATACTGCACGTAGTTCAAAAGGGGGGAAAAGGGGGAGATCTTAGGGAGAGCAAGCAGATAAGAATAATCTAGTATCATTTTTCATCCACTATTGTATAAAATTTATTGGAAGACTCTAAAATCAGATTTTTCAAATGATGTATTCCTTTTTTTCTTTTTATCTTATCACTGTCATTTCAAATATTTTCAGAATAAAATTAATATTCTCACCCAAATTTACAATAATGATGAGATATTTTTGGAGGGGGGGGGCATTTGTACATATTTTAATATTGGAATGTAGTTTTAATTCGATATAAAACTTGTTTCAAAAATAAAAAATACCAATACCAGTACTATATCCTGGAATATATTAATTTTTCATCACAAATACATGAAATTAAAATAGTTAATCGGACGAATAACAGATGGATAATTTCTTTTGCATTATGCCTAAAAATAATATATATATTTAGGTAATATATATAACAATGTAGTAAATAAACAAATATATTATGTAAACATATATTCATGTAGTATGTATAACACACTATTACATAGTAGTATTTTGTTATAATCATTTATAATCCCAAGTATTTCATTTGTATATTTAAATCATTATTTGTGATTATTTATGTAAACACATAGCATTTTTTGTTTTAGAGGAAGGTTTAAAACAAACAATACTATCCAATGACAGATAATAATTTTTATGGCTAGGCGTTTAATAAACAACGAATACTTCGCTTAAATACATAACCTCCAACAGCTACGGGATTACCGTAGTTGCTACGGGAATTAGAAGAAAACTATGGAGTTACAGATATATAGTAAAAAACAACGGAAAACAAAAAAAAGAAAGAAAGAAAGAATATATATCGAAAACTATAAAAAACTTCGAAAATACCTTCTTCCTGAAACCTCTCTCACGGCAATGCTGGCAGTGAAAGAATTTTTAGCATGGTGAGAAAAAAAAACGGGACCTTGTTCCCACATGAATACAATAACACTGGAGTCGTTCCTTAGTACAAAAATATACACGGGAGTTTATTATGATGCTAAACTGAGCTACCATGACATAGAAAAACAGAAGTGCTTGCCACTTACTGGAAAAAATTGTAAATGTCTAACAAGCAATTCGCTTGATTAACAAAATCATGTTGTGTGATTTTATTTGAAAATCATTTCGCTTATATATTTATTCAATACTAAATACCTGTTAAATAATTTTGAATAATGTATGAAGAATATGTGTTTTAATTAAAATTTTTTGGAAATATCTATTCTTCAATAGCTTGTTAGTATTACATTAAACGTAATATATCTGTAAGAGGTGATACTGATAACTGAGTAATAAATAATGGAGGGTATGCTTATAGAGGAAAACTTACGCATAGCATGTATAGCAGATCTGAAAAAAAATTTAGAAATCTCTTAAAGAATTGAAATTTAAGGTTATGTGTTGGAAAATTATTTCGAAGTTTTATTCTGAAACAAAGACAACCCGAAATTATCCAAGAAAAATGACAATGTTTCTCTCAAACTAAAATAGTACTAATTTTAAAACATACTTAATTAAAAAAACTTCTGAATGAATGTTTCCATAATTTGTCATAAATTATTAATTGCTTTGAAAGATATAGTAAATGTTTTAAATATTTATTTATCTACGTTTATTTCCTTTGAAAACATACGAACTCAACTCAAAATATATCATTCATCATAAGGACTCAAAGAATTCACTATCGTGTTAGAAAAGTTGGATGGAGCGTAAGATAATTGAATTCATAATTAAGTTATGTTAAAAGAGAAAAAATATAAATTATTCAGAGAATTACAATGAGGCAATTTCAATGGAAAATCTTTTATTTTCACATCCTTTGAAACTTTGAAGTCGTAAAATATTATTCCTTAAACTTATAGATTTTCTACTTACATACTCTTAAAAATGCTTCAAATTGGCAAAATATTCGACAATCTCAGTACTTCAAATATCATATAAACATCACCAAAAGATAAGCCAGCTTTTCTACATCAAGCGTTCGATCCAAATCCAATCTTAACATAAATAAAAGTCAATATGGTTTTGTTTCGATTTCCGACATCTTCTCCTTTATAAATGGATCGAATCAATAAAACTTAATCCGCTTATTATTTAATATAAGAGAAAGAATATTATAAACTTTTCAAATTGCAAAGTTAGTTAAATATTGAATTAATTACAAATTAAAAGAAAACTTACCGCTGTAACTTTGATGAAAATCAAATCGTCTCACAATAAACATTATTATATTATCTAGAAATTCAAAATTTTGCTTTTTTAATGATTCACATAATTTTCCTTTCAAAGTTTCATTTATTCTTTAACATTTTAATAAATAACTGAATAAATGCAAAAGATTTTGGAATGAAGAAATTTATCGATAATCCGTTGCCAAGCAACTGTGAGATTTTAAATTGTTCTTTAATTTTTTAACTTATTTGTAAAATATTTTTGGCAATATTATTTTATTAGTTTGAAAAGAATTCTATAATTCATTTTTAAAATTAAAATTAGAGATATTAGAAAAATTTCTTGTACTATAATAATTTATATAAAATAAGATGTTGCAATAAATGCATTTTTTTTAAATGCATGTGTTAACGGATGCGTTGAAATTCTTTCGAAAGCTAATAATAAATAGATTCTCATTTTGTTGCAAATGATGTTTAATCATTCATAAATATTGATAAGCTAAGAAGGTTTTAATAAAGTTTTTATGACTATTAAATCGTATGTTTTTCGTTACTAAATAAACAAGAAAATTTCGTTCTTATCTGCATCGAGCGTTTCAGATAGTTTTAAATAAAATCTCATCATTATGTAGATATCGAATATAGCAACTAATAATACCTTTTAAGCGATTCGAAAAATAAAAGCCATCGCTTTTCTTACATTAAGTATTTGCTCCTTTGATCTTCATGAATATTTTATGAGCTATTTTACATTTTAGGGAACTTTAACCTTGTGAAAATTTATCTATAACCTGTTTCAAATGCTTTTATAATAATTTTTATTTTGCTTTTTTTGTTTAGCTTTGTCTTAGAGAAGGCAAAGCCAAAAATATTACAAAAATATAAAAATCCAATACAGCAAAATAAGGCTGAAGCGATACAGAAGACTCGAAGTTTTTCCAAAATAGTGTCTTTTTTTCTCTATGTCCATTTATATAATTATTTTAATGTGATACTATTTACAGGCTGGCATACAATCTGTAAACTGCGACATGCACGATAAAAAAATTTTCAAAATGCTCTATAGCACTGAAACCAAAACTCCCAAATACTTTTTCTTGGGTAGCGATATCACGTACTTATTCTTTGAGTAGCAAGAGCTCACTTAAAAATATTTTAGAAAATTTTAATTAGATCTTTATTTAAGAATTAATCGAAACGTTAAATTTTTCCCTCAATAATTTCAGAACATGTACGGAACGGGATTGTACAAAAACCACCTACATAATTTTTAAATTAAAAAAAAAGAGTTTTTCAGTGATGCCACTTTTATTTCAACAGAATTTTTTGTAGCCAAAACATTTGAGGTAAATGCTTAATTTTATATTTACTTACTAAAACAATACTAAATTTTTTAAAAATACTTTTTAGAATCATTTACAGCAAAACGTTTTATTTTAGATATTGGATTTATATTCAAAGGAAACAGATAGATATGTTATTAATATATGTCCTATATATGTTTTAATCGGTATCATTCTTTATGATTAATAGCAATTTTGAAGAATCAAGACTCAAATATTATAGCGCTACAATATTTAGGCCTAGAAATTTGAATGTTCTTTAAATTATCTAAAGATAATTTCACCACGTTAAGATTTGTCATGAATTCGAATTTTATGACATCGATAATTTTTCATTTCCCATTCCCAAATCTTATTCAAGCATTAGACGAATAAAGGCTTCAACGGCCCTTTAAAAGTAAATAGAATAATTTCGACGAATCGATTTCATGGCTCTCAAAGAGCTAAACATTATTAGCACTCCGGATTAAACACTAAAGAGAGACTTTGACAATAATTCCTTTCAATAGCGATCATTGAACTCCATTGTTCATTTCCGTATTGGAGAGCTTCTATTACAGGAACAAGAAAAGGAACAAAACTCAGCTATGCAAAGGTTTCTTATTTTCACAATTAGGCCTTTTACATAAGCAAGGACAAAAGATACCGTTATGATATTATCGATACGCTTTTATTGTTCAGAGGCTTTTGAAGTGGGTTTTGGTACTTTGGTAAAGAGTTAATTTGCCGCATGATTGGAAATACATCAACTTAATAGAAAGAAAATATTTAGTTTTGCCGTATTAAAATTCATTTGCTATAATCAAAACAACTAAATGCTAACAGTGTTCTTGTAAGCTTAGGAGAAATTTATTATTTCTTGTAATATTGTTATTAGGGATTACAATACCGAACCAAAAGTTCAATACCGGTATTCGGTATTTTTTAGATCTTAATACCAGGATACCAGTTTTAATACCGGTAGTAGAAATTTTAGAAAAAGAAAGAAAACACTGGTGTTTCTTTGTTTTATTTGCCAGTTTTAACAGAGAGTGTAAATATCACAAAAAATAATTTATAAATTATTACAGTATATAAGTAATCACAAAAAAGTAAAAGAAAATCGTATTTATTTAAATCACAATAAAAGTGTAAATATCACTATTCAGTCTGTGGTACTATTACAAATTTTTGAAATGTGATCTTAAAAAACATAATGCATCAATTGCCTGGAACATAATTTTGTGCAAAAATTACCAGCTGTCGAAAAAAAAATTAATTTACAGGTTTAAGTCGATTATTGCTTTTTGGATTGGATTTCTCAGTTCCAAAAATCGTTCCATCATTAGGAATAAACTGTTCCAACGTGTTTTAGAATTTAATCTTAACATATATTCTGTTTTATTTTCATTTAGTATATATTTTTGTATTATGGCATTTTTTGTCGGGTAACTTTTAAATCTTAACAATTTTTCGAATTTTATAAATTATAGGAAGCAATTCTTGATGGGTTAATATTTCATCCTCATTAGCAATATCTTCTTCAACAATTACATTGTCATTATCTTCATTGTCAATATGACTCCCACTCTCACTATCTTCAAAGTCGGAATCCGAAGTTTCTATATCCACAGTATTTGGATTCTGTTCTTTATTTTTTTGGTATAATACATCTATTACTCCTAATTGAATTCCATGAGCATAGCACAATTGCTGATTTGCACCAATCAACTTAAAGTATCAGTCAACCTAAAGTATGATATACAAATACAATGTGAATAATAAACTGACCAATTTACAAAATATCGAAATTTTACGCCCTTTCTTCAAATCCAACCTTGTTTTCACAGATACGAATATCAGACTACAAATCCTGCTCGTGTGCAATATCGCTCGGAGCTGTAATAGGATAGCTTTGACCCGCCTCCTTGGATAATTCACGTATTTAATCACTTCTCTTGATTGTACGATGCAACTCAACTTTGTATTCACAGTCTAATTAATTTCACCCATTAGGGAGACATAAAAACAAAAACGTATACTATTTTGCTATGTTGGTGATCCCCGAACATATAGTGAAGACAATTTAAAAAATTTCTAGAAAATACCAAAAAAACGGTATTTAAACTTGTGAATACCCGTATTACAAAATTGTACAAATGGCTCGAAATACCAGTATTAGGTATACCTGTATTGTAATCCCTAATTGTTATACTTGTCTTGTTAGACATAAATATACGAATCAAATCATAAAATAAGTTAAATAGATTCAAAAATTAAAACGGAAAGATTTTTCTTTACATTTGTTTCTAAATTATAAGAGTTCAGAAAACAAATCCGTAAGAAATTTCTTCATAATGATAAAGAAACGATTTTTTTTTCTTTCTTCTATATAAGTGAAAGAAGTATAGTAATTCTCAAAAATCCACCAGGACGACGCCTTCCCATTGGACGAGAGACTTCAACTCTCTCACCCATGCCTTGGACACGAGACCAAACGGAATAGACGCTCATTTCCAGTATCGCTACAGTTCAGGGCACATCATCTGCCAGGCCACCACTGAACCAGGAAGGAGATAGCCTCGAGATGGAGGCGGGTGCTCCAATAATCGTCAAATTATTGTAATTCTCAAAAAATTCGAACTATATATTTTAAGAAATCTCCGCATTTCTGATCTCTCTTAATACGAAAAACACATTTTTGGAAAATATCTATATGTCTTTCTGTGACAAAGGCAACTCAAAAAGCATTGAGATAAATGGATGAAACGGTTTGGTATGCGGTCTTTACTTCAAATTTTTATCAAATTTTGAAAACTCTCCATTTCGAAGAACTCTGTCCAACTAACTCTTCAAATATTAGTTGACACGATAGCTTCAAAACAAAGAGAGCTAAAGGAATAAAATCCAGTACACAAACTAGGCATCTAAGTGCAGACATCTTTTAAGTTTTGAATCAGATCCAACAAGGTATTGATTGTATATCGGTCAGAAACATGTAAACGTAATAAGTCAAAAATGCAGTAATATAAATTTATCAAATCTTATATGGGATTTTGTGAAGTGTAGTTCAGTGCCAAATTTTTGTTTGAATCGGTTTTGAAAAACGCGTTTAAAACACAAATTCGATTTTCGGAAACTATTAACCGCATGCCAGGGATTAATCGCCAAACATCTCGCCAAAGATCATACGATAGATTCTGTAAAAAATGCTAAAGATTAATATATCGTAACTATTATAAGCCAATGCCTTGCAATGCGATTTCGGGTACTATACTTTTATCAGAAAGTATGCAAGAAAGTTTGGTGGAGACTACTCCAACTGGTTTACATGCAGTGACTTCGATAAAGACGATGTTAATATTGAGTATAAAATTATCATTGTTAAAAGAAAGATCTTAGGAAAATTATTTTATATTGGGTATTGTAAAATATTCCGTTCCTACAATAGTTTTTATGGATTGAGTATGCCAAGCATTGCTCATAGAGAAATTATTTTAATGTTTTCTACAAATGAAAAATTAAATCTTTATTAACTGTCAAGAATCCTTCATTAACTTGAAGCAACCAAACCTTTCCCCTGCATAACCCTTTCCTTTCTTATATTTGAATATCTGTAAACATATTTTAAAATACTTATAGCCTAACAAATATTTACAGCAAAAAATTTATCATATATCTAATTAGCATATATGTGTAGATTTATGTAAAAGATTTTTACGTATAATATACTACGCCTTCTTTCTTCTGCAATTTTATTTTAATTAAAGTGAGAGTAGTTATTGCAGCAAAGAATGTTAATATTTATTCATTACTGGAAAAATTACAAAAGATTTTTAAAAATTGCAAAAAAAGAAAAATTGTATGTAAGTTATTGACAGTTTTTAAAGAATGAAGCAGAAATTAGTTAAATATTTTGAGTGGCAACTTACAACTTGGATTATAAAAACGACAATTTTCAAAAAAGAATTTCAATCTAAATCGGCCATTAAAAGAAAATCACGTCTTGAATATTTTTTAAGTAAAAGATAACCTAAAAACGAATTTAAAGTTAATAAAAGTGTTTTTTAATATCAAGAAAACAAGATAAATCTTATTTAAATATCGCTCTTTCCCATGTTTTAGCTATTTCAAAATGAAGTTTGCTAAACAAATCGTGGCGGCTGCCATATTGTTTTCTTGTGTGATGCAGAGCATGAGCAATGGAAATTTAGTTTTAATTAACAAATATTAATTTTTATTTAAGGAATTTATTCATTACTTATAATACTTCGTAACATTTTTTTCTAAATCCATTTAATAATTTAAAAATTCTACGCGTAGCAAAAATTTTGGAATTTTATTTATAATTTTTTTTAAGTAATTAACTATCAGAAATGTTTCGCTTGACTTTCTCATATATTTGTAAAATATGCATCATTTTGTGTTTATATTCGTCACTTAATGAATAGGAAACTGATACGTGCATATATAGAACAATTTATATGGGATTTAGAATTCAAGAAAGATTTTCAATGTTTTTGTCAGGATCACGTGCAACATTTCATTCATTTAAACATGTAGGGTTTTACTTTTGACCAATCCCCATGCTTCAGACTTCTCCGAAAGGAAATTTTTTGAAATATATCTCTCTGACTGACTGTGGCTTTGTCTTTGAATTAAATGGGTGATAATTTAGGTATAATCTTTAGGCAGTATAATCTTATGTATAATCTTTTTATCTTATTTTTTTTATCAAATTTTAAATGAAATCCATTCAAAAGAAATCTGTTCAAGAGTAAATGAACATGTTTATTTCAAAGTTTAAAGTGCTAGATGGATAAAATTTGGTGCACAGTTTTAACATCTAATATCATCTAAAGTGCAGGTCCGTATTGAATGTTGAGTAAAATCCAGCAGGGAATTGGCCGTCTATTAGTCTGACGAAATGTATGCTTTGTAAACGCGATAATTCAGAAACTCAGTGATTTAGATAAATGAAATTTGGTATGTGATTTTGTCATTAAATTTAATTCTATGCTAAATTTTGTCTCCAATCCGTTGCAAAAAAAACACACCCAAAATACATATTTAGTTTCTTTACTATACTAAGAAGCAAAAACTATCATGTGTGGGATTCTAAAAATTGTTTTCATATGATACCTTTGCCTTAGATCAGTGTTTCCCAAACTTTTGACATATGTGTACCCCTTCTATAATTTTCGTAACGCTAAATACCCCTCGTCAAAAAAAAAATGGATGTATTTTAAAAATAATCAAAAATATATTTATTTTTTTCTTTTTTTGTAACATACACAAAATAATTAAAAAAGAGAAATAAAATTATTCATAATAAAATATAAATAAAAGTTATATTGTAAGCAAGTAAGCCAAAGCGACAAGGGGTACTTAACTCCGTCCGTGGTAAAAATCAAATGTTTCTCCGATTTCGGTCACTTGGGAGGGGCAGTGGATCACAGATGATTCGGCTTTCTTTCATTTTGGATAGTCACGTGATTTTCCGGGGGTTGACTTTCGCCTCAGTTGTACCCCCCTCAAACTCTTATTGTACGTGTACCACACTTGGGGGTACGCGTACCATACTTTGAGAAACACTGCCTTAGATCCACAATTTTATGCGGTGGGGGATGTGGGGTTGATAACACCTTTATGAGTGAGTATGCGAGAAGTTTCGGTAAAAATACTCTCGTTGATTACTAATCACGTCTGCATTATCACAAATGAGCAAATTAAGAATTCAGTCAATCAGTAGACAGAAATGGACGAAAAATTTATATGGGTTCATAATTCTGATGATTAATCAGTATAGCAAATTTCATGATTTATGTCATTAAATATTTGAGTTACCATCTCGTGTCTGTCCTGTATGCCCGTCTGTTCACTTGTAATAAAATAGATGGACAGACAGAATTCTTTTGACAAAATTTAGTGCAAAACTGGATAGACATCAAGCCATTTAGTCTAAAATCCACACACTAAATTTCATCCTTCTAGCTGAAATATTTTTTGAGTTATCGTATTTACAAACGGAAAGACATAATGTGAGAAATGTGGTTTTTTAACTCACAGGTCTAAAACGCGAAGATTCGTCAAAATTACTTCGAATTTTCGAGTGATTACTCTGTACTTCATATACTAGAAATTACTACCAAGTCTCTTCTTTTTTTAATCATGTTCCCAGAGAGACAGACAATTCTATATTTCATAGTTTTTTGTTATTATTATTTTTTTCTTCTTAGAGAGATTTAAAATGCAGAAAAGCATTCAAATCTTGAAAGTCGAGTTCTTTATTAAAGTTTTTGAACTCTTCACTTATTATATTTATTTCACAAAAGAATAAGCAAAAGTAGAAAAAAAAATTGTTATGAATGCAAAAAAAGCGCTACATTTTCCCCATCGGTCTACAGTCAGTTTGAAGAAATTTATATGGCTTTGTTTATAATTATAAACTTAATATGCAAAAGGTTGTACCGACATCTTTAAGCCGTGAAGTTAGATTCTAACAATGAAAGTTATAGCCGTGAAAGCAATTTTTATCCGCAGCAAATTGATTATGTTATATCATACGAAGCTAATTTTTTGTTCGTATTGTAAATTATAATATTACTGTGATTTAATATAAGTGCAGATTTATTATATAAATAGTATATAATTAATATAATATCTGTTAAATAAATAACAATGTAATAAACGTGTAGGGATTGGAATGTTCATGTTTGGCGTTTGATTCCAATCATGATTCATTTTTATTACAAAAATACATTTCTTATTTTAGCATTAAAATGCAACATATTTGCATCCTACGAGCTGAGCCTGATCACGTGTTGACGATTGAGTGTCGAAAGTATCGTACGATTTTGTTTTCGATTAAGATTACGACAGTTCCGTTAGTTTCCCGTTACGTCGCACTAGATCAGGATTGGCTCATAGGTTACAATTATTTGTATTCACTACAGACTAATATTATTGTTATTTGTAGCCTTCACAAAAAGAATATTTAATATTTTGCAAATATGTTAACTTAATCTGTTTTAGAAATAAGTTTAATCTTTATATTACTTACGCATTTCATTTTTACACCAGTTGGCATTAATAAAAATGTGTGTTTTGGCACTCTACATATTTGATTGTTCAGCCATTTTCCACATACATATTTCTGAGGGTGGGAATGTACACCTTGGAACGATTTTTCTTTTCTGAAACTTTTATTAGAATTAATTTGGCATTTTTCAGTGATAACTTTCGAAAATATTGCAGCACAAAAATGATTTTTACCTCATCATAAAGTTCAAAAAACTTTTGTTTTCAATTATACCTATTATTTTGCGACGTAATTTTTTTAAAAAAAAATTTCTGCCATTTAACTTAGAGCTAACAAACTTGGCTTATTGGCTTATATATGCAAGCATCAGAGATGGGAAATATGTATTTCGAAACAATTTTTTTTTTTTTTTTTTTTTTTTTTTTTTTTTTTTGCGGAAATTTTACTTAAAATTATTTTTGAAAAATTAAACGAAAGTTTAGGTTTTGTCATCACAACGTCTGAAAATATTAGAGGAAAAGGATAACTTTAACATCATCTTTTAATTCAAAAAATTATCTTTTTAATGTTACCAGTTTTTAAGTATATAAATTAAGTTTATAATTTGTACAAATTCCAAAAAAAAAAAAAAAAAAAAAAATTTAAGCATATTTTACAACAATTTATTACACAAAAAATAAAATTTTAGCTGCACGAGCTCAAAGCGCGTGATTGGGAAAAATAAGCTTTTATCAACGTGTTGCCATCACGTTGACAAAAACTCAAATTAAAAGATATAGTTAACTCTCATTGTATACTAAGCGTAATCGGCAAGTGTCTGTAAGAAATAAAGATGAAATCTGATATTTTCTAGAAAGATAATTGAAAGAAAAATTATTTATGTGAACTTTCAAAATATCTGTATTATTATTTCAATAATTCTATAGTATTTAAAGCAATCATGGTTTATATGTATTTCTAAACACTTAGTATTAGGCATATACATCTAATAGGATAAAGCATTTAAAGGAAATAAAGAATACTATTTTATGCAAGTTAATAAATATTCTGATGAATAACGAATTTTATATTTTTGAGTCATGTTTAGTGAAATATTCTTGTAACTCTAATTTTTAAAGGATAAAGAAAAGTCCACTCTATTTAAAATAAAACTGAATACGTTATGAAAACTTGAATATTATTATAAAAAAGAACGCGCTTAGACCACATTAAGAATAGAAGCCAATCAGCACCCGTAGTTTCCTCAAGGTTGATTAGTCTAACATTATGAAATTGTTGATTGTTCTAAAATTGTAATATTCAAAACTTCACGATTTGGTCAAATTTAATCGCAGAAAATAGAAACATTTATTTATTTAAATGTTGGATTGTCAAGAATATTTCGCAGAATACGATTCCTTAGCACCAAAGAACTGCATAAAATGTAGTCTTCATAGTTTTGTGAAATATATTTATAGATCAAAACAGAATAAATCATTATTATTTGAAAATAAAACTAAAAAGTGAATTTTATGATGAAACGAAAAAAAATTATTGAATAATTCTTTGAGATTTTACAAAAATTATTAAAAAATATTCTGTTGTGCACATATGACTTTAGTGATGAGCGGTTCTTTTTCTGTATTCATATGTTTAAAAATAGGTTTAGTTTCAACAAATTTTTTTTTTATTTTAATTAAAGTTAATCATTTCTACTTCAATTTAAATTTCAAATGTTACCGAAAATTTAAAAAAAAATACATAACACAATGAGCAGAATGGTGTAAGGCTTCAATAATAGAATAAATTATATGGCTATCAAATGTAAAGTTTAAAAATATTTTGCTGAAGAAATTATTAAGAAATCAATTTACATAAAATATGAAATTAAAAATTTTAGCGAGTATTAATTCTGGCGAACCAGCCATCCACCTTTGGCGGCCCTTTATAAAATAAAATTTTAATTTAAGCATGCCATCTTATTTGCATCATATTCGAGAACATATATGACTTCCAATTTGTCGATTCCAAATAATATTATTATAACAATTATATAATATATAAAATTTTATATCAAAAATTAAAAGAGAATTATATAAAATTAAAGATACGTCAGATGTTTACGATCTTTGTTTAGAGTACAACTGATTCCGCATAAAAGGACTCAGTACAAACAGCAATAGCTTCGTTTCATTTTCTTCTGAATATGTGTTCTGTAATTACTGATATAAAATAATCCAGGAGTCTTCTGGATTGTTTTTCTCTCTTTATAATATTCCTTCTATTGAATTTTTTGTACTAAAATAATAATTTTATAAATTAGCTAATGGGAAATATCTTTCCAAAACTTCCACGCCTAATCAGTAATAAGTATACTTGTGTATTATTAGCCGTATGTCATGAGCAAGCAATAGTTCCGAAAGAGCTTATTAGAGTGCCATCATTAATCGTTTCGATATGGTTACTACACAAATAGTATATTTTCTTTCTTCTTTTTCTCATACGATTGGAAACAAAATTTGGATAGAATAACAATTGTAATCATAAGATCATATACCAGATTTCAATCATCTAGGCCATAGCTTTTTTTTAATTATCGCGTTTACAAATATTCAAAAATATAAACCGATATATGATCAATCCCTTGACAGATTTAGTTCCAATTTTTATAGAAATTATATTTCAAATCTGTATATCAAATTTCAATTAGCGTCTTTCGTTTTCTATTTAACGTGTTCATTTATTTTCGAACAACCGAGCAGACAGACCTCCTTTGAACGGATTTCTCTCAAAATCTGATCGAAATCAACAAATTTGTAAAGATTACATTCCAAATTACATCCATGAAGCTCATTGTGACAATTTTGTTCACAGAGATATAATTCCAAAAATGGGTCACTGAGGTCCCAAATGTGGAAATTTGCCAAAATCTTGAGTTCAAATTTTTCGTCGATTAGCTGTACTTTCTCTTTCCATACTTCATATACAGGAAAGTAATTAACTTCCGCCTTAAAATGTTTCTATTCATTTGTTATGTTTCATTCATTTTTATTCAAATGAATCATTCATTTGTTTAGGGACGTATCTCTTACGATGATCTCATAATTTAGTTCCGTTTGGTTTAATTCAGTTATATTAACGTCCCGTTTTAAAGCAGCACCAGGGCTATTTTGGGAAGGTCCTCGTCATTTTGAACCTCGGTCAGATCATGATGACACCTGAGCTGACGATCCTCTCTCCAAACTTCCACATCACACCAGCGGGAGAACATTTTGCCCGACGGATTTAGCGTGAACTACATCCGCTTACACGACGGTCCTTCAGTGGAATCGGGTCTTGAATCTGGAATTTTTCGGGCACAATGACAAGATCTTACCACCAGTCCACCGCGGCTAAGTTACCGTTGAATATAGAATTTGACTTACATATTAAATCGGCAACAACTATAATTTTTACAACTGACTCCTTTTCTCTGTCTGTCATAGATGTAGAAATAAAATTCCTTTCTTTCTGGATTAACTACTAGAAGCGCTGTGATGAATCTTTAATGTTAGCAGATATGACAACTCCACTAATTTCTAATAAAACCAATTTCTTTTTAAAAATATAAATGTACATACCTTATAATAAAAAAAAATCTAAAGTAGAATATATTTTTTTAAAAAAACGTGTAAACCTGTGCATACCAATTCATTTTTTCTCCTCTCTTTTCCGATGAAATTCGAATTCCGTGTTCATCTGCGGTTGATGCTGAATTTTAAATAGCTTCGAGTAGCTTCTAAATAGTCAAGCAATGCACGTATAAATGAACATATTTTTTGGTTACCTAAAGAAATTTTGCAATATTTCCTAATGACATAGATTTTTTTTCGTGTTATTACGAAAAATAATCCGAGTTACACCGGATTATTTTTGACATATTTATCCAGAATTTTAGGCAGCCCATTCCATAAATATTCCTTTTTTATAAAAATTATATTATTATCATTCATGTATTAGTAATTATTATTATTTATGTTTCATATATATTTAGTTTAGCACTGAAGCAGTGCATTTGAAATATTAAGTATTTTTCCTTTTTTGTTTGTTTGTTTGCTTGCTTGCTTAACTATAACGATGAATTGTAAAATAATTACAAATTCTGAAACTATCCTTGTACTGCTACAGTGTCTCAAAAAATTGAGAGTACACCTTACTTTTATTTGATAAATCTGACTTTCAATATAAATAACGCATTACTGGGATGTGCAAACATGCTTTTATTTTTACACATAACAAATGGTTTAATTTAGAGTAAAAATAAAGAAAAATCAACGAAAAACTTCTAAATTGAAATGTTTCAGAAGCATTTTAAATAAACATACGCAGAATTTTGACTCAAAAAATTGAGAATACACCAATGAAATGTTTGCATTATCACGCATAGAAACAAAGTGTCACTATTAAATTGCAGGTCTTTTGGCTCTTATAATGGCTTCTAAACGTCATGGTACCGATTAGACCCATTTTTAGTGATATCTGAAGATATTTTATCCCATTCTTCTTGCATCACTTGTTTTAAATGGGTTTTGTTTCAAATTTTGTGTTTTTGAACCTCTTTTTCGAGTATGGCCCTCGAATATTCAATGGCATTGATGTCGGGGTACTGTGGTGGTATGTGTAACTGCTGTTTAAAATGAAAAAACACACCATATTTTGACGTTACGTGCATTCTGCTTGGGGTCGTTGTCCTTCTGGAAAATCGAATTTCCATCTAAACACAAATTTTTAACACTTTCCCTTAGATTGCTGCGACCCTATGGTACATCCAACTTGTTCCAGAAACTTTTCAAATCATAGGCAGAAATGTAAGTGCTGAAACTGTGCGAAATGACATTAGACAAGCTGGATATAAAAGTCGCATTGTTAGAGAGAAACCGTTCATCAGCTTGCAAATTCAGAAAAAGCATTTGAAGTTTGCAAAAATCCATAATTGAAGACCAGTAACCTTTGTAAGAAAGTTATATTTAGTAATGAAAGAAAACTCAACATTTCCGGCAGTGACAGCCATCGTACTATATGGAGAAAGTCTAATACTACTTTGTATCCAAAACATTTACGCCCTACAGTTAAACATGATTGGGACTCCGTCATTATTTGAGGTTCCATGGCTTCATCCGGGGTGGGAAATTTAATTTTTATAGATGGCATTATAAACGATATGGTTTACTTATATATACTTCGCAGCAATCTAAAGGAAAGTGCTAAAAATTTGGATTTAAATGGAAATTTCATTTTTCAGTAGCACAACGACCCCAAACAGAATACACGTAACATCAAAATATGGTGTCTTTTTCATTGTAAACAGCAGTTACACACACCACCAGAGTACCCCGACATCAATACCATTGAATATCTGTGGGCCACACTCGAAGCAGTGGTCCAAAAACACAAAATTATAAACAAAATCCATTTAAAACAAGTGGTGCAAGAAGAATGGGGTAAAATATCTTCAGATACCACCAAAAATGGGTCGAATCGGTACCACGACGTTTAGAGGCCATTATAAAAGCCAAAAGACATGCAACTTAAAAGTGACACTTCGTTTCTATGCGAGATATTACAAAAATTTCATTGGTGTATTCTCAATTTTTTGAGTCAAAATTCTGCGTATGTTTATTTAAAATGCTTCTGAAACTTTTCAATTAAGAAGTTTTTCGTTGATTTTTCTTTATTCTTACTCTAAATTAAATCATTTATTATGTGTAAAAATAAAAACATGCTTACACTTCCCGGTAATGTGCTATTTATATTGAAAGTCGGATTTATCAAGTAAAAGTAAGGTGTACTCTCAATTTTTTGAGCCACTGTAAATGCTTTTTATTAAATTACGGAAATGGAATCTAATGGTTAAAATATAATTACTATTTTAATCCTTTAATTCCATTTACAATAGTATAATTAAATTTTAAAACGTTATCTATTTCTCTCGCATCTTTTTAGATTGCATATTATATGCATCATAGTAATTTAATCGTCTTATTTTTCTCATATATTTGAAAATAATTAATAATCACTTTTTTTCCAATACAAGAATTTCGAATATTCTCAATAAGAGCAATAGTTCATAACGATGCCATCTATCTAATGATAAAAAAAATGAATAAGTAAATAATTTGTATTTAATACCTAAATAAATTATTTAAAATAATTGAATGAATAAAATCGTTTGCTATTTAATTCGTACAAATGGAATAATTTAGAATTATTATTATCGTCTGCATAATCAGATTCATATATCTAATGTTTTTTTTATTGTTTTATTGCTTTTATTGTTATATTGTGATTTCACATTAAGGATTCTGTAAAAACAATGAAAGTAACATAATTAATTTATTTTATAACTAGCCGCCTTTGGCGACCAGCCGGTTCGCCAATCATAATGTTTATTTAAATTTTAATAATTAAATAGGTTGAACCGGAGTTTAACCCCCTTCTTCGCCCAGTTGCGATAACGCGCCAAAGCTGACAATCTTTATTATGCACTATAATTGAATATCTGCTCCTTTGCTTTTGAACATTTCGCAAGACCGTTGTTGGCGATTTTTAAAAATTGTGCCACGCAGGGGTTAAACTCCGGTCGTACCATTAAATATTTTACGCAATTCCAACTTTAATAGATTCTTCATCAAAATATTTTAAAACTTCAAATTTTGAGAGTCATATAATTCACTCATAATATTATAAAGGCCTTCAGTCATAACGTAATATGTATCTCTCTAATTTTCTGTTACCTCTCATAGAATTTATGTTTTAAATTAAAGTGTAAATGATTAATCTGCAATTAATATAATAATATTTTTTACTGAAACAAAGCATTTTTTTTTAATAATATGATTACTGATAATAGAGTCACTTAGCGTTTAAACTTTATGGGCACTAAAGAATATCTTTCTTAATTTATGTAATATCTAAAGAATTTGTCAACAACATTTTCTCAGATTCATCATGAACACATCGATTAATGAACAATGTTTCATTTTAAATGCATCAAACACTAAGAAAATAAAATGAATCGTTTAAAATAATCGGTCGAAAACAGGTTTAAAAAAACTTCTTAAAAAACGATGTAGTTAAAACTATAAGCATATACAAAAAAATATATAACTAACATAAATACAATTTAATTACAAAAGCATGCAACTAACCTAAAAATAATTTAAATCACTGAAAACAAGTTAAAAAAAACTACTTAAAAAACGATGTAATTAAAACTATAAGCATATACAAAAAATATATAACTAACATAAATACGATTTACTTACAAAAGCATGCAACTAACCTAAAAATAATTTAAATCATCCGTTGATATGGTTGTCATGACAAGAATTAGAACAATGCGCATGCGTGAATTTTCTTCGCCAGTTGGGTAACGCAAATGCGTGAATTTTTCTACGCCAGTTGGGGTAACGCTATGCAGATTATACATTTTTAATTTCCTTTATTCTGTGTTATTTTAATTCAAAAGTACTTCAGAATGAATCTGAAACATGGATTAATTAACAATGTTTAATTTTAAATGCATCCAACATTAAGAAAATAAACAGAATCGTTTGAAATAATCCGCCGAAAAATATTAACCCTAGCCTCATTACTGTTGGGAGAAAAAAAAAAACTGAAGCCTTACTCCTTTGGCGATGGAGAAAATGGAAGATTTTTTTGGCGGGAAAGTTAGTTTTTAATTAATAATTAAAATTCTAATTAAAAATTCAAAATAAAGGGACCCCAGGTGCACATTCCCGACCTCTAAGGTATACATGTACCAAATTTGATAGCTGTATGTCAAATGACCTGGCCTGTAGAGCGCCAACACACACACACACACACACACACACACACACACACACACACATTGAGCTTTATTATAAGTATAGATAAAAGTTTTATTGAATAAATATTTCTCAATAAGAGATCCTTTTAGTATATGATATAGTTCTCAAAATTTCCAATACTAATAAATGTTATAAAAAAAGTGACAACTCAATATTTGAAATATAATTCGTATTAACAATGTTCAGACTCCTTTTTTTGAAACTGCATTCATTAGAGCTTTGTATGCTTGAAAAAATTTTGCATACAGAAAAGAGTAATTTTGTGATTATCTTAAAAATCTGCGATAAAAGATATATAGCTTTCTTTAATAATAGTATCAATGTGAAGAATATCTATCGGCGTTTTATATGCACAAAATAAACACTTTATTTGGAAAATATAAATTCTTTCATTTTGAAAAGGTATTCGTTTTATTACATGTTTAAAGTTTTTGAAAAAAAATATATCAAATCTGCACGTCATATGAATTCATTTCAAATGTTTAAAATTTGTTTTTCTCCAAAATCGCAAGATATATATATATTTAATGAACTAATTTTGATGTGATTTAAAATTTGTTTTACATCCACTAGGCCTGGTTTTTTAAAGTTAATGGTGTAATATATTTCTCCCTTTCTTAATAAAAATAGGGATAGCATTTGTAGAAAATAAAAAAAAATACTTATTTATTTAAAGTTTATAACTCAGAGTAGAAAAGACAATTTGGAAAATGAAATTGCCAATACTTATTTAAATTAGTTAGCACTATTGTAATTTGTTTTAACTAATAAAAAAATGTGAATGCACATATATAACATGAATTACTATTCACTACTCATAACAACATAATTAATATAAAAGTCAAAAAAATTATGTAAATCAATAAAATATTATAATTTAATGTTTAAGCTTGGAAAGGAATCACAGATTCTCCTTTAAATCAATAATCTTCAGAATACGAAACAATGGATTCGAGATTGCAAAAAATGTACAAAAACTGTTAAATTTTTGAAATTTAACAATACAATTACAATACAATGCTTTTACAATATCATCTTTTTTTATTTTTAGGAACTGGTTATTTTTCATGAAAAATTAAATTAATAACATCATTTCTATAATTTCAGATGTGATTTTTGTTATAAATATTAAAAAAATTAACATTTTTTTAAAAAGATGTATAATTTTCTGTAAAACTTAAGACCAGTATACTTGCCAAGCATGCTAGAATCGTGTCATTCGTCCAATTTTCCAATATTTTGACAACTTGGGCGACCATCAAAATTATCACATTTGGCGAGAAATCGTCAAAAATTATCAACTTTGGCTACTGGATCCTTAAGTAGAATCAACTCTCAAATATTATACTAAAATAATTTTTACTTAAATGTAAAAAAAAAAAAAAAAAATGCATCATTATCCGAATTTATTCTTTCCAATTTAATGGCTGTTACATGTTAAATTTTAGGAGATTAAAAAGTTTTTTTAATATAAAAAAGTTTTAACCTTTTAATACATAAAAGGTTAAAAAGTTTTTTTTAATATAAATATATTTTACAATGATTCGTACATTGAAAGTTCTTTTCTATGTTTACAATAATAAATTCGTAAAGTTTTAATTCATTTCCGTTCTTATTTTATTAAACTACAGACATTCGGGTTCAGTTTTCTTACTGAATGCGAAATGCATTAAATGGTAATTGATTTTCAACTGGATAACTATACCCCATCTGAAAAATCACAGTGAGTTTCAACTATATCCAAACACATTAAACATTCACATATTATACAACATTTAAAATATCTTGTGTTTGAATACTTGAAAACATAAAAGCAACTGACCGACAAAATCTCACTAGCCTAGATTTTTATCTCTTAAGTGGTAACATTTTATTGAAATATTTGTAACAAGTTGTATTCATGACTCTTTTTTTGCTATGCAATAAATCAAAACTGCAAGAAAACCCAAGTGCATTAATCACAACAGTGTACAGAGAAAAGAAAGCGAAAGAAGAAAAATTGTTCCTCTTCAGTAATATGCGTTTTAATGAGTGATATCAACATCTGTCGGACGCTTAAGGTCGCATTTTAAGTCCAGCTGCCATTGGCCGACTTTTAAAGGGTAGAAACCCAGAGCATAAACAGCGGAGACACAATCCCACCCTTTGTTCAGTTAAGTTTCAACTCGAAGGTACTAATGAGCGATTAACCTTGAATTCTGAATGGGAATCATTGAAAGGTTATTATTTTTGTTTCTGACGCTTTTTTTTTCTCAACCGATCAGCTTTTTGCTGTATGAAAGCACCTCTTCATAAGCGATGCTTTAAAAACTAGTTCATTATCTTCACCTGTAGGCGAGTTATTAAATTATCTGTCATTCATAGAATGGGACTAAGTATTCAAAAGTGAAAATTAATAAATGACTAGCACCTTTAGTGACCAGTTGATTGGTGGGGATTAGGTTAAAAGGAGTTTTAATTCATTTTCTTTCTCTTAATGACATCGTCAGCAAAGTATCAGCAAACTTCAAATTTTGACAGACATTTAATTCATACTGTTTAAAAAGAAGTTAAAAATTTCTACGCTGGCAACGTTAATTTAGCCAGTTGTAATGTATTTCTTTTTTCAAAATCATCTCTTTTACTAATATGTTTTTGGAAAGTATTTATATAAGTAAAATTTCTCATTATAATAAAATCAACTTTTGATAAAGTTTGAAAATTTTTTAGTTTTTTTTATAAATTGTTGTATTAATTACAATGAAATTCTTTATTTTTTAATAGAAAAAATTCTAAATTAGCGGAAGTGGTCTCTTCGAAACTTTCTCGCACACTCTTCAATAGAGGTCTTACCCTTCCAACCTCCATAAAAATTGGATCTTAGGTAAAGCCGCGAATACTTAACGTGGCATTGGCAAACAATAATTACGAAATATTGATTTTTGACACGAAACTGTCATTTTTACTGAATCTATCGTGCGAATAGGTATTTTGGACATCCGAACTTCTCTTCGACTGAATTGGAACCAAAATTTGTCATGTAGTTGCATTTATAGTCATTAGAATTTATACCAAATTCCATTCATTTAAGTCATTGCGTTTATGAAAGATTGCACGCGAAAATACAGACCAATAGATAGTCCATTTTTTGAAAGATTTGGGTTCAAAATTTGAAAAGAAACTACATTTTATGTTGTAAATTTATATGCCAAATTTTATCTATTTAGTCCTTTACGCTTCGTAGTTATCGAATTCCTTTGTAATCGAATAGACACATTTTCTCTGAATGTATTTTGTTCAAAATTTGGCATAAATCTACGAATTCAATGAAATGAACACAGACCAAATTTTATCCTCCTAGCTGGAAACGATTTTGAGTTATAATGTTTATAGACAAATTCACTTTTCTGATAATTTTACATTAACCGCATACAAACAACTAGCGCCAAAAAAATCGCCACCTAGAGTCAGCAAATTCTCGTCAAACATCGATATTTCGTAACTTTTGTTCGCCGAATGCCATGCAATTAATGAACAAATAACAATTTTCTTTATTGCATTGAGAAGATATAATTCTCATGTGCGGGGCTCTAAAAATAAAAATTGGAGTGCTCGTGGCATTCACGGCTTTTTTCAAAATCCACAATTTTATATGGGGTTGGGATAGGTGGATATCACTTTTATCAGAGTGTATGAGAGGAAGTATTGCGACCACTACTGCTAGTTAAAAAAGACAAAAAGAATTCACATAATCAACTTCATAATGTTCATCTAAAAATAAATATCAAATAGATGTGCAATAAATGAGTTTTTCCCCCTTCTTTTTTGCAACATTTATCATTTTTTTTTGCTTGTAATAATTAATCCTTTATAAAAATTTTATCTGAATAAAGTTTTTAAAAAAAACTGAAAATGCAAAAATTTTAAATAACCATTTTTGAAAGTTTTAAGGTTCCTATACTTTTAACTTTTACACCACTCTGCTGAATGCCCTACACAAAATTTGACAACATGAGTGTTTTTGAGATCTCTCTCAAAAATAAAGAAAGTTGACATTTAGCCGAATAATGACGACATATCTTTAAGTCATAAAATTTTATATAAAATAAAAATTAGCGAAATCGGTTTGATATTTTGGAGTGAAAACTAGTATTTTGATTTTGGCCAATTATTTTGAACAAATTATATTGAATATTACTTTTTCTCTTTATGGTTACGATGGAATGCTTAATTATTTAGTATTAATTTATGGTTAGTATAAAAATTTGAACTTTACAAAGAATTATTTTATTTTTAAGTCAGTATTAGGTAGATAAGAAGTATCGACTCTTTGAAAATTAATTTTTGATGAAATTCTGATTTGTCAATGCAGTTTCAAAAACATTTAAGAATTTTAACCTTTCCTGAGTTTCTTTTGAAATTTAGGGCATCGACGTACTTTCACAACAAAGAATCACATTTTTCGCACTTTCTTGTAAGATTTCAGCAGAAATTTAAGTAAATCCTTTTTTAAAAATTTGATTTTTGTTCGAAATAATTAAAAATACATTCATAAACTTTTTACGGGACATATAGAAAATGAATTAAAATGATGTTTATCTAAAACAAACATTTGACAAAAATAAAAAAAAATTCATTAAATATTTTATTTAATTCGACTTGTTTTGTGTGTATAAAGATGGATTTTTGTAGTTGATTTTTAACTTACATCTTGATGTACTAGGTTTCTTAAAATTTACGCGTTTCTATAACCTTACTGAAAACATGCCGTATTAAATGTTCAGAGTGTGATTACAAGTTTAATTAAATTAATTAAATTATCATTAAATCATTAGTTTAATTAAATTGAGTTTTGTGTACAACTGGCGCCACAGATAGTTAGATAAACTACCAGAATCGAGATTAAAATATGGTTGATATTTAAAATAAATTCGTTTACTAATTAATTGTCGTTTAGTATACTAATAAAAGAATATTTTAAAACTGTTTTTAATTTATATTTTATTTACATTTATTATATTTTCAACTTTATTACCCCTTATTAATATTCCATATATTTTTGTTTTTAAAAAAATGCATAAATATTCAATACATATGCTTCTAAGTAAAAATAATTTTTGTATAGAAATTTCCTTTAAATTAAATTATGATTAAAAAAGTTTTTTAGACTGATTTTAGTTATCTTCCTGCTATCAATTCTTCAAATTTATTTCCGAAAATTTGTAAATACCATTGAAAAATTAAAAACCGCTGTACATGAGATAAATTTATGAAAAGAACTGATGTAATTGGAGAAGTGAGATATATCTTTCAGACTAAGTCTGAATTTTCCACCCAGAAGATTTGCGGAATTCGGCCATTTCCGTTCTTTTAAAAGCTTTTGACCTTTCGGAACGAAAAAAAGATTCGATCGCGGTGACATTCAGTCGTTTAACCCTGGAATTCACATCCTAGCTCTATTTTATAGACAGAGAGATTTGTTATGTAGATTGTAGGGGATAAAAGCGCATTATGGTTTTATGGTTCCACAAAAAAAATAAATGCCCTCATTTTCTGCCAGTATGTCTAACGGATGGTCATTTAGTTTCGGTTCAAAGATCCAATTTTGATATTAATTCGCTGTATGTATCTAATTTTGGAATTCTGGGAATTGTTCTAAGGTCGCCTTTTGTGAAAGAAAAAGAAAGTAAATATTAGGTTAAGTTATTGCGTGAAATTATAGTTTTCTAGTAAATTGCAGAATTTACGAAAAGTGATATGCTTTCGATAACTTAAATGGTTTAATTTTTTTTTCTTGATATTCATGAGGTATTTCGTTTTGAATATAACACTGAATTAACGCAGGATTTATAAGAATACTGGGATAAATCAATTTTGAATGAGACTTTTTTCAATAGCGGCCTTTGATTTTTAATATATGTTGCCATAGTAACCATGATAAGTTGTTTAAAGGAACTGGGTCGATTTGTATCTTGAAAAAAAATTGATTTTTCAGTTTCAGTCAGAGAATAGAGACATTACATTAACTACAGAAACGAATAATGTGTGTAAGTGCGAAAAACTGGAGGTTTGTAAATTAATTTTTTTAAATGTAATTAATAGGAATCTTTATGATAGAACGATGCAGTCCTTAGCCTTTTTCTCAAAACACACTTTTCTATATTATTTATTCTTTTTTAAATTTCGGTAAGCATAGATAAAATTCTTTTTGTTATATTTCAATGCAATATTTAAATTGCTAACAAGTTACTATTGTTTCTATATGTTTGAATTTGTGTTAATATTTGTATTTTATATTTGTATTTTGTATTTATTTGTATATTATATTTTCTTTTATTATATTTTGTGTATTTTATTATTTTTATATTATACTATCGTATCTGGCAAGCATTTTATTTCTGATGCCATTGAGTTTGACACTTTGTGAATCGTAACGTTGCTGTAGTTTTAATTCTATATGCATGACCGCACTATGCTGCAGGCATACTTTTCTGTCACTTTATTATATGGTGACCTTTAATGTGAAAATAAGCCGTTGTGAGTGCAAGAACTTTCATCTTTTAGTCCAAAGCGATTAACTACAATATTCATAAGCATTATATATTTTTTGAACTTAGTTTCATTCATTTCTGTGCAATAATATATAAGACTCTTTATAATGAACAATTAGTATGTATATTTTATATTTCTTTAAATAACATTCAGTGTTTACTGTAAATCTTTATTTTAAGTAAATTAAAATGAAAAAAAATTATTATAATTATTGATTTGTAATATAATTATATTGATTTGTATTATAATTATTATTATAAAATTATAAAAATTATTATAATAGTACGCTACTTTGGGAGTGAATTTGATCAAAATTCTTTTTTTTACGAAAGTATGCAGTGAATTTAGTGTACGAACACTTTTGAAATTTCTGCAAATTTCAAAAGTGTTCGTGCACTAAAGAAATTTGCAGAAATTATGTTCTATACTTCTTAATAAAGCATTTTATTAGTTTGTTTTTTTAATTAGCATCTTTAAATAGTTCTTAATAAAATTGAACAAATATTTTTATAAAAAATCAAGTAGTATTGTTCTAAAAAATAAATAAATAAAAAATGTCACAAAATTAGAACACAAAAGTCTTCGTACATCCAAACATTATTTATTTAAATTCATCATAAAAATATCTTTTGAGGCTTATTTTTCTTCTAATTGAAAAATACACGAAAATCGTTTGATTTCAATATTTAATATCACAATTATTTATTCTATTTACTTTATTCTTAGATATGACGCGCATTCGTAAAGAAACGAGTTTTGACGTACGAAAATTAATTATATTTCATTTTAAAGCTGGAAAATCAATTAGAGGCATTGCAACTATAACTAATCTACCTCATTCAACGGTGCAAAGCATAATAAAACGTTACAGAGAGGGAAAAAGAATTCCAAACAAGCCTCGTAATGGGCGCCCTCAAATTCTGTCAGCTAGAAGTCAAAGAAATATTGTGAGTAAATTTCTAAAAAATCCACGTCTGAATGCAATAAAGTTTACTTCACAATATAATGAATCAAATGGAACTTCTATTTCCTGTGAAACTATTCGTAGAATTCTTCGGAATGCTGGTATACATGGCCGCTCTGCACGAAGAAAATTCTTTGTAAGTCAAAAGAACAGAATTGCTAGGCTTAAATTTGCCAAATCTATGATAAACCAGCCAGAGAGCTATTGGAATCGTGTCTTATTTGCAGATGAAAGTAAGTTTAACATCTTTGGGTCGAATGGGAGAATCATTGTATGGAGGAAAAAAAAAAAAAAAAAACGAAGAACTTAATCCCAAGAATTTAGTTGGAACAGTAAAACATGGCGGTGGAAGTGTCATGATTTGGGGGTGTATGTCAGCGGCTGGAGTAGGCAATTTAGTATTCATTGATGGTATAATGGATCATAGAGTTTATATAAATATTCTCAATAATAATTTAAAAGTGTCAGCACAAAAACTGGGCATTTTAAACAACTTTGTGTATTACCAAGACAACGATCCTAAGCACACGGCCATGAATGTTCGTCTTTTTTGCCTCTATCATTGCCCTCAAACCCTTAAAACACCAGCTCAATCACCGGATTTAAACCCTATAGAACATATTTGGAAAGAATTAGAGGTGCGAATAAGAAGTTACGACATTAAATCGAAAATTCAACTGAAAGCAGTAATGATCGAAGAATGGAACAAGATCGGTGCAGAAGTAACCGACCGTTTAGTTAAATCTATGCCCAAACGTTTAAAAGCTGTTATAAAGAATAAAGGATATCCTACTAAATACTAAACATTTATAAAAATTTAGAAAAATTCATATTTAGTGATGTTTTTTTAAAGTGTATGATCACTTTTGTGTCCTATTTTTGCGCAATTTTATTTATTGTCATTTTTAAAAAAATAATTTGCATCGTAATTAAAATTTATTCTTCGCTGCTTTATTAAGAACTGTAAAAATATGCTATGAAAAAATTTTCATGTAAAAATAAGAATATATAATGGTAAATAATGAGGTTTTTAATTGATTCTTGTTGGTGTACGAACACTTTTGGGAGCCACTGTAGGCCTGCAGTTATCAAGTAGAAGATTGCTTCATCACATCACATTTTCGATTTAAAATTAGAAAACAAATGCTTTATGAAACACAAACATTTGTTTATGAATGAAAATAGCTCATTCTATATTTGATGCATTTTTTATTATATATATATATATATATATATTATTATATTTCTTTGCAAAAAAATAGTACCCTTTATTTATTTACAACTCAAATTTCAACAATTTTTGAAGTCGAGAACGTTTCACCTTCTTTGAAGTTTAAATATCGTCTGGTATTGTTTTATTTTTCACATGATCACTTATTTATTCATTAGGACGATGAGTGAAAGCGAAGTACAAGTGTAGTCTCAAGAAGAAGAATCATTAAATTTCTAGCGAATGAAATTTTTGAATAATTTTAATCATTCAGCAGATGCCAGGGACGTTTTGTAGAAACATCGATTAAAACAGCGATTCTCAACCTGTCGGGCCCGCCCCCCTAGGGGGGGGGCGCGATCACACTAGAGGGGGGGGCGCAAGAATATCCAAGAGAAAATATTATTTTAAAAAATTGATTAACTGACAGAAAGGAAAGCACACATACACATAGAAAACAAAATACATTTCGACATATTTAATAACTTATTAAAGTAAAACAATTTACTTAATCAAAACATGCTTAATTAAAAACAAATTTAATAATTATTAGTGACTTCCTTGGGCCTGTCTTGCAGAGCAAAGTTTTTTGAAGGAAGGCTTAGTATTAGAAAAAGCCACTCTCAGTTTTGTTTCTATATTTTGTCTTCAAACATGCCACAGTAGAAAATCCAGTTTCACAAAGGTAGGATGTTGAAAATGGTAATAGAATGCGAAATGCCTTTGTTTTTAGTGCAGAAAAATCATCCTCTACTCCTACCCAAAATTCAAATAGTGATTTATTACAAAATTGCCTTTTAGTTTCGCCACTTGTCGTGAAGTCTATGAATTTTTCTTCCTCATCAATTGAGAGTCCTTCGGGAGTCTTATAAAATGGATCCCTAATCCACTCGTATCTTGCTATCAGTTTGTCGTCAGCATGGAAATACTTCTTAAAATTCTTTGCCAGCATGGCTAAATGATTTTTAATGGTTACAAAAACAACTTTTACATGTCCATCTTCAGACTTGTAAGTTTTATTACAATCATCTACATTTACAAACATTGTTAGGTTTTTTGCTTTAAATTTCTGCTCCACAATTCCAATTTTCTACAAAAAACATTAACTTTATCACTCGTATCCAACATATGTGTATTTGCGCCTTGGAGTTGAAGATTCAAGTTATTTAATTTCTCGAATATGTCGACAAAGTACCTCAATTTCATCACAAATAAACTATCGCGAAAATTCTCTGCCTCCTGTATGTTTTCTTCTTCTAGGAAAATGGCGATTTTTTCTCTTAATTCATAAACAAGTTGCAAAAATTTCCCACGTGATGACCATCTTGCCTTGTAATAAAATAGTAACGCTGAATGTACAGAACCCATGTCTGCGGAAAAGATTCCCGATTTCAGGGATCTCATTTTTATATAATTTACTACGGTTACAACCGTAGTTAACACAATATTCAAACCATGACTCATTTCTTTCGAAGTCAAAGTTTCTCTGTGTATCTTGCAATGTTGCACTGAGACGATTTTTGTTTTACAAGTGCTTGTATACCTAGGAATCTTTCGGACATTGAACGAGCACCATCGGCGCATATTCTGATGCAATTTTTCCATTCTATGTTTGCCTCATTCATAAAATCATTTAAAATAACAAATAATGCGAGCGCTGATGTTTTGAGTTCTATTGGTTTGCAGAAAAGTAGTTCTACTACTGACATATTATCACAAATTCGAACATAGTAATAAAGATGCTGATTTAATTGCCTATCTATTGCTTCGCCAAGCTGTATTGAAAATAATTTGTCACGAAACTTCGAGAAAAGCTGACACTGTACATCTTCAGCTATATCGCCAATTCGACGAGGAACAGTATCATTTGAAAGACGCATGGACTGCAATTTTTTTTGAAAAATTATCTCTAAACATAGTTTCTACAATCTCAATTACTGCTGGCAAAATAAGCTCTTCACCAATGGTGTGAGGATTTCTACAATTATATGAACTTTGTAAGATGCAATTAAAGCTTTTTTTATTTACAGACAAAGTTTCTTTAAAAAAGGATTTTTGCTTTTTATATGATTTTAATTTTATTTCGAAGAATTCTCTGGGTTTGTTGACGTACTCACTAAGAAAGTCTTCCCGAATGTCGTTTAAGTTTATTAGGTTTCATGCTGTCTTCGGCCAACATTTTTGAGCAAATGATACACAGGGGCCTTTCTTCTTCATTTACTTCAGTACTGGTAAACCCAAAATTTAAGTATTCTCGAGAATATTTCCTTGATTTTATTTTCGGAACCACGCTCGTTTGTGTGCTTGTTCATGCTTAACTATCTTGTAATGCTTGCTTACTTCCGCTTAAAAATTTATTCATGAGCCTGCATAAATCTGCTGCCATGAATATTTAATATGGTGAATTGCAATTAACACGAAAACATTTATAACATATAAATTCACGATAGATTCGATAGCGATAAAAGGATCGACTCGAATGAGACTGGCTGGAATTGAAACTTGCGTTATCGAATATTTTCCTTCTTCCTATGAGAAAACATTTGCTCCGCGTATACTCGAGATGACATCGGTCGTGTGTATTCCCTTCCACAAACATTGTTATTTTTTTCACTTTTGTTTTGTCATGCTTCTGTTTTATTTCTTTTATTATTCGAAAAAATGTAATCCCAGTCTAAGTTAATTTTCATTGATGAATTTTTCTACTTTCATATTCTTTTAACGTTATGTTCCTATTTGGCTTTCATTTCAAATATAATATTTAAATTTTCTCCACTTTCATTCACTTCATCTGTTCACCGCACTCTTGTCCAAAATGCAAGATGTGGTTTCTCGCCAACGTTGGCTCGCTTTTACTCTTGTTTTGGCAGTTAGTTAAAAATAGTTTAAAAACAAAATCCAAAATACTCAATATACATTATTGTTGTATACATTTTATTGTAAGCTGGGGGTGCGATGAAAATTATAATTGAAAACTGGGCCACGAATACTGAAAGGTTGAGAAACGCTGGATTAAAACATCGCAGAATGATATCGATTATTTTTTACATTCTTATATCCGAAGTGCACAAAGAGAAAAATTTGTACTTAATCAAAGAGTTCAACTTCGAAAGTTTGATAAAGTTCTCCATTTTTAAAATTCAAATTTCCTTCTTTTTAATCATGTATTCCTCATTAGAGACTTTCCAAATCCAAATAAAAACTTTTTTTTAATTTTTGTTTTTTTTGTGTATACAATAATTAAAAATCAATACTAAAATTATAGATTTCTGTCATGTTTTAGACTTGATTCCTCTACTGAATGACTGATTGTCCACTCTTTTCATTCGCAAGCATGTGAACATAATAAACTGAAATGAGGTAATAATAAGATAGCTGAACTTTCGTGTGCATCAAAATTGCAATTCTAAATCAACATTTTATAATGGAGTCGATTCCTGACATCACAGTGACACGATAAATATCATAATGCGCCCATTTAATTGATGACATTGTCTTACACCGCTATAAAGTCGCTTTTTTCTGCTAGCAAGAATTACCTTGGATGCGCAAAATTGATATAGCGCGTTTCATGTGAATTGATTCCATTTTGCTTTATTTTTCATTACAAACAAGTATGATGAGATATTTTTATTTGAAAAACAATCCTGACAGAGATTTATTTTATACTTTTAAGAAGAATTGTTAAAACTTCGTAACGAATGACAGTTTCAAAAGTTCATCTCTCTAAGTATGAAGTAAAATTGAAAGAATATTTGTAAAATAATAATGTCACTAATAATTTTCTGTTTTAAAATTAATATTTCTAAACAGAAATTTTAATAAGAATTTTAATATCTTTCATCATAATAATTTCATTTGCGGTTAGATTTCTTAAATATAGGAATCAATTTTGATTATTAATTGATTCTTTCAATCGATGAGTTTTTCATTGGAGTTGTTGCAACAAATTCAAATTGAAACTGAGAATCATCTTACAACAAAAGGACGAGATATCTTCAAATGCTTCATTTTTTGTCTCCATTTTTAGATATCTATAGTGATTTAATTTGAAATGCAAAAATATTATTTTTCATAATTACAAAAATCAAACTTTTGGTAAAATAAGAAATTTAGGATTATAAGTTTATTTCAAACAGAACAGTAAATTTTGAAGAACGTTTTTCATGTTATGAATAAAGTTTAGAACATCTATGGCTCCGGCTCCGGACAACATGCGAAGAAGATTCAAGATCACGTTAAATAATATTTCAACTCTTGATATGTAAAAATCCATAAAACTCACTATTTAATCCAAATTGCGTGATAAAATATATTTGAATTGCAGTGACAGCATATCTAACTATGCAATTTTATTTCTAAATAAAATATCTTAATGTTGCCAACAATGAAGCTTTTAAAACAAAGTAGTTATAAAAAGAAGTAGTGCGCATGAATCAAAGAATAAAAGTAAAGACAATATTAGCGTTTTCTCATATACACAACATACTCTCACAACATAATTTTCAACACAAAACTATCGTTTTCATTTATTACACAACATAATTTTCAACACAAGACTATCGTTTTCATTTATTACACAACATAATTTTCAACACAAGACTATCGTTTTCATTTATTACACAACATAATTTTCAACACAAGACTATCGTTTTCATTTATTACACAACATAATTTTCAACACAAGACTATCGTTTTCATTTATTACACAACATAATTTTCAACACAAGACTATCGTTTTCATTTATTCCCAAATATAATTTTCAACACAAGACTATCGTTTTCATTTATTCCCAAATATAATTTTCAACACAAGACTATCGTTTTCATTTATTCCCAAATATAATTTTCAACACAAGACTATCGTTTTCATTTATTCCCAAATATAATTTTCAACACAAGATTATCCTTTTCATTTATTCCCAAATATAAATTTTAACACAAGATTATCGTTTACATTTATTATACAATATAATTTTCAACAGGACAGATCTGTAGCTTTCTATCAGCAAAAGTTTTTGCAATAAAACCAAAGATAATGCGAATTATATCTGTATAATTTTTAAGTGATTCGTATTCTTATACATTATCAACTCACCTAAAAGCTACACAAATAAGTACCCGGTAGTAATTTTCCATAAAATTGCGGCTTTTCGTTATGAAAAATTTTCGAATTTCAAATGCATGCATTTTTATATAAAATCGCCATTTTCCTATTATTTCAGGTGTAAAAGCCTTCAATTCTACTATTAATTTTCACTTTAAGAAAATAAACTGGAATTCAACAGTTCCAACAATGTGAATTTCTATCAAGTTTGAGAGATAAAGGATTAATGCAAAAAAAAAAAAAGTCTACTTGCTGCAAAAATAATGCATATAACTACAGGTCATTAAATCTTATTCTCATTTTTTTTTTATTTCTAGGATAACAAAGCCATTAATCAAAACAATTTTTAACAAGAACCAGTATAATTCCACTACTTTTTTGATTTGATTCTTAAAAATCGGCGTAATTTTAAGACACTAATAATCGTTAATCAGATTTACTTCATAAAGTATGAAACCGCGGTAACATAATGAGAAAAAAAAAACGTGGCAGGATACGTGTTTTGAATTAAGGTTTGCCCTTTGAAACCATCGATCAAAAAAGATTGACATTTTCACACTCTGAAAACCACAATCAGGAACACATTTATCAAGCTTAGAAGCGTTTCATTATAAACTCTGTATTATCTTATTCTCCTTTGTCAATTAGGATTCTCAGATAATAACGTATGGATTTCTTTTTAAAACACCGAAGTACAATTACTCGATACAGATTAAATCGATAATCGTAATTTAGCCTAGGTTTTTTTTATTTGTATTTTCTTAAATTATATTTAGCTTACTTTCCAGAGCTTACTTACTTATTAGCTTATTATCAGTTTAGCTTACTTACAAACATATATGTATCATCGATATACAGCTTAAAGGGACCAAGTCAAAGAAAAAGAAAAATGGATTAATGAGTTTCTTGTTGTTTTAAAATATAATCTCTGTAAAAGAAAAAAAACCTCATCAATATATCATTAACATGTTTTCTATATAATGATACAACTTTCTATATTACAGAACCGACAGTTTAAAACAACAAAAATATAGTAAATCATTTTTACCTTTTTTTTCTTACTTAGTCTTACTTTACTCTTAACTTTCTTACTTTACTCTTAACAACATATCGAAGATATTAAAATAAACATTTCAATATTAAAGAAAGTAGCTTGACAACATAAAATAATACTTAAAAATTTAAATAAAAGATATCAATCATGCACTTTTAGGAAGAATTTATTCGAAAATGGATTTTTAAAACAACAAGAGGATATATACTCGAGGATACCGAATATTCCACCCAACCTCCCCCCAAAAAGGCAATATTGATTGCATAATTTACAAGATATCAGTTTTTTTTAATAATTATTTAAATTCGATTGCATAATGAGGCTTGTTGAATCCACTTGTTACTTTCTTGTATACGTAGTACGGACAAAATTTGGTAATCGTCAAGAAATTGAAACTCGATATTTTGACGAATTTTTACGTTTCATGCTTTTCTGAGATCAGAAAGCATACTTTTGGAAAATGTCCGTCTGTCTATGACAAAGATAAGAACAATTTGAGCTAGATGGATGAAATTTGGTATACCATCTTTACCAAATTTGTAGATTTCTATCATATTTTGGGCATAATCCGGTCAGAGGAAGTCTGTCAGTCCGGCTCTACGAATATAACATAATAACAAGAAAGCGAAGCGCATTATATGGATTAAAATAGGTATATAAATGTAATATCTAAGTGTAAATACCTATCAAATTTGGAATAAACGCTTTTAGCGCCATCTATCGCTCTGTACTTTCATAAGCATGCAAACGCGACAACTCAAAAATGCTATGACTGAAATATAAAAAATTCGATATGTAATACAATTCGGCTATGACTAATTGCAGTTTGTGCAAAATTTTAATTTCACTCGTTTTAAAGAAAAGCGTCTAAATTCCACATTCGGTGTCCTGGGGCTTGTGTATGAACTGTATTTTAGCGATTCATTGCCAAAGATCGTACTCTTTCGTAACCATTATTTGCTAGTGACATGTGACATATGGTTAATAATACACTACATTTATTGCAAAATATATGAGAAAGTTTTGGAGTATTTACAGCCCCTGGTTCTTAAAGCACCCTTCTCGCTGCATTTGAGACTTTGCTCAGATACACTGTCTTTGCTGTTAATGTGCTACGATGAAAAAAATTAAGATATTAAATGCATTTATAATTCATTCTTTTGTGATTATTATGAAAGAATTTTAAATTTTTCTTAAGTTGTTTATAAATTTATATATCAATATAATATCAACATCAGATAATAAAACATATTAGATATTGTCTATATATATTACATGGGTGCCAAACATCAGCGTACATATCTACCGATGTATAAGAATACGAGATTATATGGGAATCGAAAGTCCTATCGAAAGAGAAAGTAGATTTAAATCAGTATATTCATAGACAAATCCCTCACTATTCGTATTATATCTTTGGGAGCTTCGCACAAAGAACTGAAATCTATGAACCAACATTCGTTTATGAAACCTACATTCTTTTTTTTGAAACTGAAAATCTTAATATTAAATAAAGTCATTGCATATATAAGGCAGATGATTTCTGACTAGGCAGATAGGCAGCTGCCTTGAGTCGCTGGTACGAGAAGAGGCCGCATTACCTAGTAAAACACAATGCCTGAATCCCCTACTTGTAGTGAGAATAATAAAAAAATAAGAAGATAAAATTTTAAATTGAGATTTTTGAGAATTGTGAAACGTAAGATGTTTAATTTGAATTATTCTAGAATATTTTACTGTACTATTAAATTTCGAAAATTCGTAAAGTTGGTTAAAAATTTCTGTAACATTTTAATGTGTTCTGTATAATTAATTCTACAATGTCAGAATCTTTCCAAATTTGCAATTTCAAAATTAATCTCGAATCTTCAATATGTCTGGAACATTCTTGTAATAGAAGAAATCTTGAAAATTCTTT
The DNA here is from genome assembly GCF_947563725.1 of Argiope bruennichi. NCBI lineage: Eukaryota > Metazoa > Arthropoda > Arachnida > Araneae > Araneidae > Argiope > Argiope bruennichi. The sequence continues at coordinate 24,831,815 of NC_079154.1, read as the reverse complement.
GACACAAAAAATGGATGGGATTATGAAAAAATTACGACTCCAAGCAATGTCGGATATATCATCCAAAAATATTTCTTTTGCAGTAAATGTAACATATAAAATATCACCATCCATGTAGTTCTAACAAGCGTTTCGTACCACTACTCCTGTTGTCACCATTTATACCCTAGAAAAACCTGTTACCCACCACGAAGTCCCATTCTCTTTAATGCTTAAGCATTACGCTAATTTAGCACAAAGACTGACATAAACACAGCAGGCACAGGAACACTTGCACCGCTCCTTTAAAAACAAATGTGACGACTATAAATTTCAAAGGTTCTTTAACTTCAACGAGCTTCCGATCTCTATTTTCAGTACCTTGTAAACGTCTGGAGGATAACCACCAGACAAAATATCGTCTGATAACACCTCGACTACCCTATCGGAAGTCGTGTCTGTCTGAAGGGGGTGGCGATTGCCCGATTTGGCACGGGTTCGAATACCCTTTCAAATCTTTTCTTTTTTGCTCTACAGAAAGGAATGGCGAATCTGTCAAAGGCAGTTTGGAAAACATGTTGGTGGGCTGTGATTTTTGAATAGCGAATTCATCACGCCTGTTGACAGCCTCCCCGGGGAGGGTATTCGAGCAAAATGCCGGCGCGACTTTTAGGAGCAATAAACTGGTTCGTTCAGCATGTTGCTGTTTGTTTATCCCAAGCATTCTTCTTTTGCAGACGTCTGAACTCTTCATTATCCTTGGGCGAGTTGCAGAATGAGTGGCCCTTCATTCGTAGAATAACGCAAAACGAAATGAATAGGTTGGAACGATTTCGGTCTGATGTTCGACACACTGTCTTGACCACACCAGGATCTGGAAGGTTAATTAATGGGCCAGTGCTGATATTTTTTTCTCTGGTTTTTTTTTTTTTTTTTTTCCTTTTTTTCTTTCTTTCCTTTTTTAAAAGTATCTGGCATACTGAATTAAAGAAAGTGACATTGCTGTTTTAAAGACCCATTTAAGTCAACGTAATCGGCGACTATATTTTTCTAATTAGAGGGGATTATCTCAAATTTCTGTTATATGCTCCATGTTGGATATTTCTTAAATTTATTAAGAATCTGAATGAAAGATCTCGGATTTTAATTTTAAGTCAATTGTTTATATTTAAAAATATTAAAATCTTATTTTTTTTAAAACGTTAAATAATTAATTTTAAATAGAAATGAAGTAAAAGTGAGCTCCCTTTTCCAATTTTTATATCCATATAAGAGGCATTTCAGATTTTCGACTTTCTGTCTCGTCTAGAAAAAACGTAAGAAATTGTTACACTTTTTATTATTTAACCCTTTGTATTCGGATGTCTCCACTCAGGCACCATTTGGAATAGTGCTACATTCTGATGTCTTTTTTTTTAATTCTAATGTTAAAAATATCTATAGATTGGTAAGAAAAAGTAGATTAATTCCTCGGGGAAATCCAATTAAAAAATTTTATATACAGTGACGCAATAAAGTATTGGGGCACTTAGCATGAATAACTACGAAGCTATTTATAAAACTATTTATCGTCTTAAAATAAAAACAAAATGAATCAAGAAAATTTTAAAATTTGGTGTACAATTTGTAAGGAAAATTTTATTGGAATTTTAAAATTATAATTTTATCTAGCTTTTCAAATATAATTCAAAGGCAAATAGGATTCAAAAAAGTATTGGGACACTTTTGAAATGAGTAATTTAACAAACATATAGCACATCCATAGAGCTGAATATATTACCACTTTTTTAGACAAAATTTTAAACATAAAAATCTCAACAGATTTCAACAGATCTAAACATAAGAATCTCAACAGATTTCAACAGATCTAAACATAAAAATCTCAACAGATTTCAACAGATCTAAACATAAAAATCTCAACAGATTTCAAAAGATCTAAACATAAAAATCTCAACAGATAAGATTTCTTATAGAAAAAATAGCGAGAAACAATGATATATCTGTTGATGTGCAAAATCTTGTAACAAGTCATTGGAAAAATGGAAAATTAGTTCGCTGTATAGGTCATATCTTGAAACTGAGTAAGTCTATTATTTTTTGACATTATTCACAGGTTCAGGAAAACAAATAGTACCGAAAACAAGCAAAGGTCAGGGCGTACAAGGACATTTAATGAATGTGAAGAGAGGTAGGTGGATTGTGAAACAAGTTTACTTTAATCCAAAAACAAGTGCAATAAAATTGACTCTGCAATGTAAAATTAAGTTCGGAAAATCTTTAAATCCTGAAACTAATAGAAATGTTTTAAGAAGAGATAAATATTGTTACAAAAAAAAAATTTTCTCGTACAAATACCGCCAATCAATTGTAATAACGTAACGCATTTAATCGCTATAGCTCAGTAGCTTGCTTGCTGTCTAATCCTCCAGTTTCTTTACTTGTCAGCGACTCAAACTCCTCTCACACACAACTTCTGACGATTCACACGACTTCCTCACCGCAGCTTCAGATTGCTTGTCTTTTATAGTTCCGGAAGGCGGGGCTAGAATTGTCCAGACCAATCAGGGCGTAACTGAGTGTATCTTGGTCCCTACTGGATGGATCGTGAAACTACTCGAACTTTCCAGTATGATCCATTTTGCCGCCAAAGTCGTCAAATTCATCGCCAAGCCGCCAAATGCTCGCCGAGTTTGTCGCCAAGCTCAGAGGTCATTGTCGCGGCACCCGCTCAGCATGCCCAAGACAGATCGTACAACGGTCTTTCTTACGATGACACTATTCATGCCGGGTAGCAAAATTACAGATTTGTAAGAATATCATAGCAGAGTACTTCAAAGAAAACCCTACATCAGCGAAGCAAATTGACAAGCTATGCTGGCTTTTGTAATGTAAAGCAGCCAAAATAATTTTAGAAAAATGAAATTTTTGTTGATGAAAGCAATTATAACATTTTCAGATCGGATGGCAAGGAAAAAGTTTGGCGGAAATCAAATATAGTAATGCATGTCAAAAAGGGACGGCGCACTATCAAATATGGAGGTGGCAATCAAATAGTCTGGGGTTGTATGGTAAGTACTGGTGTCGGAAACTTGCAGTTATTGATGATACAATAAATAAATACGTCTATCTTGACATTCATAAGCGAAATTTAAAGCAAAGTGAGAGAAAGCTAGTAATCTCAAGACATTTTAAACTGTACCAAGATAATGACCCGACACCTGAGACTGGTATTCCTGATTGGTTGAGAGGCTTCTAGCACCGCCTCCTGAAACCTATAAAAGGAGCTGCAGCTGCCGGGGAATGACGGTAAATTGAGTCGTGGACCAGTGGAGTCGAAGGGTCGTAGTCGGAATCGACAGTAAAGAACTGGCTTTCCAGAGCTAAGCGGAGCAGTGACGGAGTGAAGCTAGTGCTGAACTAAGCTGTGGGCTACTGTCTGCAGTAGAGTCTGTTGTATGCTGCTGTTTATGCACTTCTCGGCTGAAGATAATCGTCTTTTGTGCTGTATATAGTTGTCGTCTTTGTGCTGTCCTGTGTGTCTTCGTGTAAATAAACGCCGTTGTTTTATTTTCTACTGCCGCCTGGTGATTGAGCGTTCTTCACACCATATAACTTCCACTATCCAAACGAACCCCGGAAATTTCGTAACAATATATATATACACACACACAAGAATTGCGCGTATAAAGTTATATGTTAATTATGCATCGAATTACTTTCCCGAGTACAAAAAGTTAATATGATGCATTAGCAAATATTTTGTATTAACCTTTTGATTATAACTTTTAAATACAAGTGGGACATATACGTTCCATTAGTAGTCAAAAGGTTAAAAAAAAATTGACTAGATTATTTTTTAAAACTCCTCCTTAAAAGTATACGAAGAATTTCTCCTTTTCAATTATGCTAATAATAGGATTTCTTTAATACATTCTCTACTCTGAACGTTCCGGGGTGCTCTTTGATCTCTTTCTCGGTAAACCAAGAGCGTCTCGATGTGTTCCGCTTTCCCTTGAATTGAGTTCGGTGAACGTTTCTGAATGCGTTCGCCGAAATGAATACGTTAATATAGCCAATGTAAATAAGCCAATTTGAAGGGAAAGTAAACAGTAATAAAAATAGCACTAAGTTTGTTTGTTGCTGTTTTTAAATTTTCATAATTAATTATTCCATCACCGCATGTTATTGTTTATTAATCGTATTATTGAATTTTGTCCAATTCAATAAACTCTAATCAGAACCATGGTGACTTAAATTATTACTGTCTATTGAAAAGTTAAAAATAAATCCAATATTCTTTCTTTTAAGTTTATTTATTAATAGTTGGAAAATAACTTAAGAAAAATCTAATCGTCAACTTATTTTTACTAAGTTCCGAATGAATGTTGTACAGTATGATTAGAATTCTTCAGAATTTTGTTTAGGAAAGCCAAATTATTATAACAATGCCAAATCTATTTAGTACTGTTATGTAACTCTTATTACAAGATATTTTGTTTTTTGCAAGAAATTATATTTGCAATATTTTGTTTAAAGATATGGTAAATAATAAATCAACAAATAAGATATCAAATCTTGGCAATAGAAAACATAAGAAAACGAAAGATGCACAAAATAAATAAAAGAAAATTAAGAAAAGAAAGGAAGGGAAGTGCTTTTAAGCGAATTGCTTTCTGCAATTAAGTTGCATGCTGGGGATTCAATGCGAAACCCAAATGTGGACCAGTTCCTCCTGGAAGTTTACCGGAAACTCAATCACAAGCTAAAATTCCTCATATTTTTTTAAAGCTTCAAGGTTGCTTTTGTCAATAGAATATATTATTTATCATGAATCCTTGGCACTTGGTGTTGGCTAGATATATTTGACAAAGTGTGATTAGAACCATCATTTTCATATATTTTTTTCAAAATTTCATTTCATATTCATCGATACTTGTTAGAGGAAACAAAAGCTAAGGAGTTATCAGTGTAAGTAGTCTCTCAGAAACTTTCTTGCATACTTTCTAATAAATATCTTATTCCTCATCGTCTATATCAAAATTATAGATCAGAGTGACTACCATGAGTACTCTGGTTTTTATTTTCAGAGCACAGGAGCATTTTGTATTTCATAATAAACTGTAAAAAACTGAGTATATATTTTAGATGCCTTTCTGTCAATTCATGAAAACTAAAATTCAACATACAAGTACATTTAAGTTATAAGATTATATACCAAATTTCATTTATCTAGGTCATTGAGTTTCTCAATTTACATGTTAAGATACATTATAATTATGATTTCGTTCAACCTATTGACTGATTTCGTTCAAAATTTGACCAGGATCTGCATTTTCGATGCTAAAAATGTGCTTTAAGTTTCATTTATCTGTCTCTTTGGCTTTTGTAAGTTTATTGCATTCCGACAGACAAGCCTCTGGTGCATAGATTTTGTTCCAATTTTCACCGAAATCGGCAAATCAAAGCATTTACGAGCTATCGTGTGTTAAGAGATTAGACAGACGGGAGACCTAATACCAAAAATATGTTTTTCGTAGGAAGGTCTGAAATGTGTAGATTCTATTTCCATTTCATCATCCATTTTTTTTTTTTTTTTTTTTTTGTTAATTACAGTACTTTCGCTTTACTTTCAAGAAATTAAAAAGTAATATCTGAATGAAATTAAATGTTTTAAAGGAATTAAGTGTAAACGATATGTATTATGCAAATGTTTTTACTGACACTTTTTCTCTAGGCATTGTTTCGAATGGGAATGATTAACTTTTTGAATTACGAAGTCATTTCGATTCGTAATTAGATGACACGTTTTAGTTTAGACAGTTTTTGCTGTTTTCATTCATATAAGAACAAAAATAAATTTAAATGAAATCTACGATCGCAAATTTCAAGTTATCATGTGAGAACATTATTATTTTTAAGTCATTATTGTCTTAATTAATTTAAGTCATTAACCAGTTTAAACCGGTTTGAAACAATCACGAGACTTCTCTCTTTGTATATAATGATAATTTTTTTTAACTTTCATTTTCAATTTTTCTAGTTGGCAAACAAAGTTTTGGAGCTCGACCGATTTGAGATGAAATAACAGCTATGATGTCATAATTCTACGTCAACCTTTTAAACACGCATCTGCTTCAAAGAAGCAAACGTAATAATAAAGCAATACTGGTAAAAGCAGGTGAACCTTTTAAAAACGCATCTGCTGTCAAAAAACATACATAATAATAATAATAAATGCAATACTGGGGAAAGCAGGTAAAAAAATATATGCGATAAAAAAATGATGATGAAAATTGCCATTTATGCTTTATTCATTGCCTACGCGATTTCGAGCTTCAAAATCCCCTAAATCAAAACAACATCATGTTCTCACATGATAATACAATAAAAATATTGTCCAAGAGATTTTTTTATTTTTAGCAATAATTACAACTTTAACTTAAATAACTTAACTTTAAATATCAAAAATTTTATAATTCGTTACAAGAGTCTAACTCGTCATTTCAGGAAAAGAAATAACTTATAATCATCCATTAAGTGTTTAACACATCTAGTTTTTCTCTTGTTATAGCATCAGTTGCAAATCAGCTGAAATGTGTAACTTAGATATAAAGGTTCGAATTCCAATCGATCTTTCTAATTGATTTTGTTCTATTGTTTCTTATGAAGGAATTCAAAATTTCAATAATCGTCTTTAATTCTACTTAATTTAATAAATTTTTAAAAAATATTATCTTTACCCTGAACTATATTGATTCAAATAGTTTCAGGAACATTTCCAGTTAAAATTAGTCATGAATTAAATACATGTTTTCGGTAGACAAAATTTCACTAAGTAGAAAGATAACATTAACCCTTTGCACTGGTGACTCTCATTCACTTTTCAAGACAGTGCGTCATTTTGATATTTTATTTATTTATTTTCTTAATATTTATTGCTAAAAATGTCTGCAGAGTTGTGAGAAAATATAGATAACCTTTTCGGGGAAATTCGACATAAAACAAATATATATTTTTATTTCTCGGATCACTAAACAAGGTAAATGTTAGGAAGAATAACTATGGATCGAATTGCTTTTTCCTAGCGCAAAGACATAATATTAATATTCAATAATTTGTCACTGAATTGTAATTCTTCTATTAATGAATGGTTCGCAAAAATAATTTTTATTGTATTTCTTCATATCATCATTTGAATTCGCTGAATGATGAAGGTGTTTTTACAACTGCATGAAGTAACTTTCAACATCTTACAGTTATCAAAAAATTTTAGATACAAAAGTTGTTTGTTTTAATGAGACTCTAAATTGGATTTATTTTTCTACTTTCAGTATTAAAGAAGTTATGACGAAATTAAAATTTCAGCCCCCCCCCCCCACACACACTATTTCCACTCCCTCTTAGATAAATGGCCCATTTACAAACTCATCCGAGGTTTTTGCATCTCTTACAACATATTATAAACAAGTTAAAATTTCAAACAAAATTTACCCGAATTGTTTTGTTCTCAATTTAGCATAGGAAAAGTGTAGTGTTATACGCATATAAACTTTTGAACGACGTTTGGTTTTGGGTTCTAGGAACCATTATCGATGAAGAGCTGCAGAAATTTTTCCAAAGTCTTGTCTTGAGAAACCATCGCAATAGGTAGTCTTCCTATAGGAATCTACCTAAAAAAAACTTTTACAGTCTATTCATTTTACTTGTTCTCTTTTTCAGAAATTTTAACATTTGGGGGGAAATGTTACTTAGGAAACAATCAAATTTAAAATGTTGTAGGTAAAAAAAAATAAACATAAAGTGACCGAATTTCTTTTTAATTATCATAAATTAGTGCTTCTTATTTTTCTAAATTATTTTCCATTTGTTTTGAGTTTCTTTCTTTTTTTTGGGGGGGGGGAGATGCATAATAGCTATTTTTGCTTTTCAGAAAGGGATACGAGTAAATAAAAATAAGGTAAAGTAATCTTGAAGATTGGATATATATATATATATATATATATATATAGCAATTTTCACATTAACTTCCACCAGATGTCAGCACAACAAATAGCACTCATGACTGTACAAAAGAGAAAAAGCGAGAAAAAAATTCGATTCATTTATTTATATCTGTTTATTATACATTTATACTTCATTCTATAAAAAGTTCTGAAATAAATTAGTGAATTCTAACTTCCTGGCAAAGAAAAAAAAAATAGAATAATTTTTTAAGAGAACGACTGAACATTGCCAAAATTACACAATGCATTTGTAGACATATTTTCGTTGATACTTTTAATTTGATTATAACACAACTCCTTCATCCACCATTCCTCTTTTCTTTTTCACAAGCTATCGAATTTTGCATTTATCAATAGTATAATTTTACACTAACAATTCTAGAGCACCGCAATTTTACTTAATATTTTTATCTCAAATTTCCTAGCTGCAGACTTTTCGTCACTTAAAAAATTGTATTGCTATTATTTACAATTTTTTTTTTCTTTGTAGTATGCAGATGCAAAATATTAAATTCAGTATCAACCTGTAAAATTTAGTTGGTTACGCATAATCTTTCTTCGTCATCAATATTTTGTTTCTTATATTGACACCAGATGTCAGCACGAAACTCAATCTAAAATTCAACATAGTGTGTATTGTCAACACAGACAATACATTATCTTTTATTAGTAGAAAAGGTAGAGATTTATTTCAATTTGAGGAAAAGATTCTTAAATCACTGTAAATACAAAAAAAACAGCTAATTGTATTAAGGCTTAGCTTTAAGACAATTAAAGCTTTATTTAATTAAAGAAAATACAGCCTTAATTAATTAAAGAAAATACAGCCTTAATTAATTAAAGAAAATACATAGTAAATATTAAAACCTTACTTGGAAACAAGTAGTTTTGTATATAATTATATTTTTCACATAACCTTAATGAAATATATATATCATTGATCATCACCGTGTGTGTGTGTGTGTGTGTGTGTGTGTGTGTGTGTGTGTGTGTGTGTGTGTGTGTGTCATGTTCAGCAGTTTTTATCTGATTTTAATTAAACTTGATACAAGTGCTCTTCAGAAAATAAAAAATCATTATCAATATTTCAAACTTAATTAAACTATAAGAATAAAGACTAAGCAAGTTTTGTGTTTTTTCAGTTATATCTTCCAAAAGTATCATCAGACAGTAAAGATTTTTATGCAATCCTAAAACTCTAAAAAACCCGATTTAATGATATGAACTTCCGTGCAATTTTTTTCTCCAATTTTAATACATTTTTAAATTTAATTTTGATACATAACGTGTAGCAAAGTGTTTATGCTTTTGACGAAATTCAAATGAATTTCATTGCTCATCCAAACCAATCAATAGCATGTTTTTACCAATTTCAGAAGTAAGAATTTAAAAAAAAAATTACTTTCTTTGGACATTGAATATGATTTTTACACACTTACTTTTATACACCCACTTGTGTTTCATGTTAAATATACTTTTTAATTGTCGAATGCCAACACTCAAATGTAATTTAGTTAGTTTACTTTAGTTATATTAATGTCCCGTTTTAAAGCAACACTAAGACTATTTAAAGACGAACCTCGTCAATTTGAACCGCGATCAGATAGCGAGGACGACACCTGAGCTGGCCCTCTCCACACCACGCCATGCCAGCTTGAGAACGTTTGGCCCGGACGAATTTGACATGCACCAGACCCGCATACACGACGGTTCTTCGGTAGAATCGGGCCACAAGGCCACCGCGGCCCTCATTCAAATGTAAACTAACTATTACACGAATTTCAGACTGCTTCGTTGAACGTTTTTGCAACTGCATCAAATTCAACTCTCCGTTTAACTTAACAACGGAAATGCAAAATATCATTAGAAATGTTCTGATGAGGGTTCGTCGTGTCACCAAAAGAGAAAAGAAGATATAAAAGAAAACAAGAAATAGGTTGCATACAGAAAGTTTAACCGAGCCCGAAAATTGACTTAACTTTTACCAGCTGAGTAATAACTAAGCAAAACAATTATTTTAAGAAAAATGATTTTTGTGTAATCTTAAAACTCAAAAAACATCTTTTTAATGATATTGATTTCATTTCTGTGCACTTTTCTCCTTAATTTTAATAATATTATTTATCCAATTTGATGCATAGTCTATAACAGTATTTCTAAACGTTTTGATGAAATTCAAATTCATCCATTAATACTGCAAATTGATATTATATTAATTTGCAATAAACTGATTCAATTAAATTCATGTTTTTCAGTCATAGCAAATAACAAGGTAAATTTTTTTTATACTAATTATTTGAACCCCTAAAGTGTCAATAATCTGGGCGAACAAAATAGTCGCCAAAAGCGGCTGCTTTTAATAAATGCAGTTCAGTTTAATAGTTTAACAGCTTGAAAAGCTAATATTCAGACGAACAAGTTGATAGTCAAAAATGACAATTTGCTTCTCCACGCGGTTTAGTTTAATTATATTAACGTCCCATTTTAAAGGAACACTAGGGCTATTTTGGGATGCACCTTGTCATTTTGAACCGAAATCAGATGACGTGGACGACACCTGAGCTGCCCCCCCTTCATCTCCACACCACACCACATTAGCAGGAGGACGTTGGCCCTGATAGATTTAACGTGCAATAGACCCCCTTACACAACGGTTCTTCGGTGTAATCGGGTCTCAAACCTGAAACCCTATGACTCACGAACCGAGACCTAACCACTAGGCCACAGCGACCTCTTTCTCCGTCCGGAATTTGATAAAAATAGCTTTAAGCAAATATTTTATTTACTAAAATTGAACAATTTGACTGATTAATCTTTCAACAAACCCAAAATGCATATTCGCGTTTTAATTTGAAAACAAATTCATAACTGAAAGATACTTAGATTGTTAATTTTGATTATACAGAACAACGCTTCTCAGAAAACTCTTTGTGAACAAATACAGTTAAATAAATGTATATAAATGTATTTTTTCATTACGAATTTATTTCTTATTGGTCCATTAACAAATCTGAACATTTTAGCTACAAAAGAAATCTTTATCTATAAATAAGCTCGATAAAAGATTTTTAATCCAACCGTATCAAAAAAGCTTCAAATGGCGCGATTTCTTCAGCCATCATTTTTTGTTCTTTTTGCCATTTAAATGATGCATTCTTTTAACATCATGTTTATAGATTGGCGTAGTGCATGTTCCCATAAAAGTGATAAAATTCATTAAAAACAATCGGCAAAACATAAGACTTTAATCTATCAAATTGCCTATGCAATTATTTTTTGAATAATGAGTACTCTAAAAGAAACAGTTTATCAAAATATTCATCAGATTTTTAGTTACAAATTAATCAAAATTTTGAAGATTTCCAAAATAATATTATAGCATATAAACTTTTCATATTGCCTTAAATTTTAAAAAGCAAGGTTTCCAATGATACCAATTTTAAATTTTAATGTTTTTTTTAAAAATTATTTAAGTATATTTTACAAAAATACTTTTCATTGTTTTAAAAGTCAGCATTTGTACTCGCATGCGTTGTGATGTTATTAAAATACAATTTTTGTGTGTACGTTATCACTGTCGCATTATTAAAAGTAAATTTTAAAAATAAAATAAACAAAGATAAATAAAATCTAAAATATTATCGCTACTTCTCTCACAAGAGTTACGAAATATTAAACTTCGGCCTGAATTTAGCATTTTTATTGAATCTATCGTGTTACAAATGACGAGTAATTTGGCGATTCATCTCTGGCATGCGGTTAATATTATCCGAAAATAGAATTTGTGTTTTAGCCGAGTTTTTCTCCTCCGATTAAAACAAAGATTCTACACACTTGTAGCCACAAAATCCCATACAGTATTTGATATATTTTAGTCATTGCGTTTTTGAGTATCGTGTTTACACGTTTCTAAAAGTACAGACCGACAGACGGTCAACCCCTTGTTGGATATGGCTCAAATTTTTATAGATATCTACATTATAGATGCTATATATGTGTACCAAATTTGAAACATCTAGCTCTCGCAGTTTTGTAGTTATCTTGTTAGTTTATATTCGACTTGACGGATAGACAGACTGCCTCTGAATAGATTTTACTACAAATTTGATAGAAACGTACGAATTTGATATAGAGACTGCATACAAAATTTGATCTACCTAACGAAAAGCATTTGTGAGTTATCTTTGTCACAGAGACGGAAGGACATTTCCCAAAAAATATGTTTTTCGAAATCAGGGAGGTCTAAAATGGGGATATTAATCCAAAATCTCGAGTTCGAATTCTTTGACGTTTACAATACTATGCTACGTATGTAAAGAGGGCCGCGGTGGCCTGGGGGTATGGTCTCGACTCGTGAGCAGTAGGGTTTCAGGTTCGATACCCAATTCCACTGAAGAGCAGCCGTGTAAGGTGGTCTGTTGCACGTTAAATCCGTCAGGGCCAAACGTCCCTCCGCTAGTGCGGTGTGGTATGGTGTGCAGAGGGGGGATGCCAGATTAGGTGTCGTCCTCGTTATCTGAACGCGGCTCAAAATTACGAGGTTCGCCCCAAAATAGCCCTAGTGTTGCTTTACAACGGGACGTTAATATAACTAAACTAACTAAAACGTGTATAAGGAGTCAAAATTGCGCTGTCGGTTTTGGTGTGCTTGCGTATTAACTGCATGCCAGCGATTCATTGCCCGCAATGAATTAAGTAAAAAAGCTAAATTCACCCTATAGAGGCGTAACTATTTTCCGCCAATACCATGTAGTTAATATACAAATGCCGATTTTCTTTACTGTACTAAAAAGTATACAGTTTTGCCTCGGGATTCTGAAAATATAGATCTGAGGATTGGTGATATTTACGGCCTTGCCCAAGGTGAACAATTTTAGTGGTGGTGGGAAATAGTAAGAATATTAGATAGTATGCTAGAAAGTTTCGAGGGGACCACCCCCGTTGGTTGAATAATGCGTTGCCATTTAGATTCAACTTAGAATCCATTGAAAACAGCTGAAATGCTCATAGACTCCATGGGATATTTGCATCAATCTAGCAGTTATAAATAATTTTGTTTCAGCGTCTTATCTTTAAAATATTTGGCAGTTCGATTAATGACCGTTTTGCTATTTGACTATTACATTTTTAAGAAGTCTAACAATATCACTTACACTTTACAATACAAAACTCTCATTGCTTTTGATTATTCCTTTGTTCTCGCTTATATTGCTGTCCATATGGTAGCGATAATAAAGCATCTGCACATGAGCAAACAGCTGTACAAACAATACGCATTACGCATTGATAAAAGTTTATTTTCAGATGTCTTCGGAAACATAACTGGAAGTAAAAAGGGCCATAAAAAAATTGCACATGTTGCGGTACATCTTAGACACCTACGTGCACTAACTTCTCGACATCCAAGTCATATACCATCCACGCTTCCGTTCTGCTGCCCGCGAAGGTTGGTGAAACGGCACCACAACGAGATAAGGTTACGATGAAGCACAGTGTTGGAGTATTCAGTATTTACAATTGTGGTTGCTTGTTTTTATAAAGCCTTTAAACTTCCTTTCTAAGTTTTTTTTATCGTCTTGTTGCAACAGTATGAAAATGCTGGTCCAGCTGTCTTTTGCGTAATACAGCAATGAAGGTCGGTATATGCTCGTATAAATCTTTTCAAGGCATTGAAATATGGAGGGTCCATAAAAAAGCTATTTATATGTCAAAGAAAGACCACTTGTTGCATCTAAATTTGTACAGTAAGTAAGCTTTAGGAATAGTAATAATGCGTGATATACGAGTAAAAAAAATCCACTCCTTCAAATACAAGATTCTTGCGTCAAACTGTAGATTTTTTTTATATTTAAATCTGTAATTAAGTGAAGGTTTTTAATTTATTGAGAAGGAAAAATGGCACGTTTAAAATAACTTAAAAAGTTTCAATTCATTAAAAATTTAAAAAACAACGCTTAGATGAGCTTAAAGTGTTTCAGATATTCATCAAGATATCTGGAAGAACAAGCTTCGATAGGCATTTTTTTTTAATTGTAAAAATAGTGGTTTTTTCGTAGAAAATATTTGGATACGAATCACATATGAATGTTTTTCAATCTTTTCTATGTATGAACTGGTCATTTAAATAATATATATGATTGCACTTAGCTTAACATGTTATTCGAATTGGTGAACACAATAATTGCATTGTTATTTAAATAATTTTCTAGTTTTTAGTTTTGAGTGTATGAAATTTTACAGTTCATTTTAAGCTAAATTCCCGATGAACATCTGATGTCCTTGTTTATATGGCTTAATTCTGTGGTAAAGGGGTGACTGGCTGTAATTTAAAATAAAAATAAAAGCTACACCCGATGACTAAATTGGTACTTAACAAACAAGAAAAAGAGTTATTTATTGTCATCCAGTTTTGAGCTATGTTTGAAGTCTCAAATTCCTGACTAATCGGGAAGTTAGTTCAAAATCAATGCCAAAGTTTTCTAACGAACAGGAAAACAGAGAGACGGCAAAGGGAGTTGATAAAAATGTGTTAAAATGTTATTTTTCTATATCTTGGGAGGAAATTCATAGAATTTATTGAGGGCAAAAATGCTTCGTTTGCGTTTATTGATGAAGAAATTCAGCAAAAATTATGATAAGCGACCTGTTTCATTCAGAAAATGTAATTTTGTTGTGTATTTTAAATATACTTATCGATTATCAATATTCATTTTCTACAGTACACTTCTTAGCTTCATATTTAAAATATAACAGACATACTCGCTGTTGTTAAAATTAAAATAAAAAACTTACAATCCTAGATATACATTTTATGATATCATGTTGTTATAGCATATCCATCATTGAGAATGAATCAACGTTGAAAAAAATTACTTTAATTTAGTCTGTTATGTGTGACTATAAATTTACGAGATAAATGTTTACAGGGATTGATAAATTAAATCAATTACTCATGTCCAAATGTGACCTTAAAACTTTGTTTTTAAATGTCGTTTTAAAAACTCTTAAATCTTGTCTAGCACGTGTTAAGGAGAACGCCAGGAAAATTTCCATCTTAATCACGGCTTTCATTTGACAAGGGAACTTCGTCATTCATCATTTCGGCAGTAAGAAAATACTTCTACTCATATTTCTAAGAAAAAAAAATCAATATTTAACAGGAAGAAATTAGAGCTATAATCTATAGATAATTGTGATTTTGCAACCATATTGATAAAAAAGAATCCGAAAAAAAAGAAAGACTGGGAAGTAGAAACATGCTTATTCTTTTTATTGTTCTTGCAAATTTTTAACATGCCCATAATCATTATCATTAATTATTCTTATAGGTGGTAGAATGCACTATTTGACATAAAAATTTTACCATTAAGTATTGATAATTATGCCGTCTCCGCGTTACCACGGAAAGGGGGTCCAGTATCTTCTGAGGGTAAAGATCCCTGAGCACCCGAGGGCAGAAGTCTGACTTCTAGCTCAATGAAGATGAAACTCACACATTCGCTGGCACAACCCTTTTTTACAGGGAGGGGAGCACATTCACGCACCTCACAGATAGAACACAGATGAAGAACAGCCATGCCCGAACCGGGATTCGAACCCGTGACGCCCAGATCACGGGGAAGATGCACTACCCCTATACCAGGACGCTGGTGTCATTAAGTATTACATCAGTAAATTAAAACATCTAATCAAATTTCTATAAAACCAATATTTAACTTAGTGTGAACCTATATCATAAAAAAATCGGGATATAAAAGCATTACTATTTTTATTGTACTTGTAAATTCTTTTAATTTCATTATCACATCTTAAGGTGGTAAAATCCAACATGTGACTGGGAACTTAAGCTACGATATATCAGAAAAACTTGAATCAGTGGAGGAAGGTTACGAGTTCTATCGACAAACTGTGTTTTTTAACTAGTATTATTCAGAAACTTGTAGATGAATCTGCGCTTTAGTGATAAATTTCTTTTTATGATGAGCAATTTGCTTCAGATTCCAATCCGAGCGAAGTACTCTTATGGTATATAATTTCCTGAAACCCTTCTGAAAGTTAAAACTACAACCAACAGAAGGTATCTCACCTTTCTTGAATTTGAAGTTCTTGATTTAGAGACAGCGAACCAAGTCGTGACTCACGGACATGCGCTTTAACAATGATTTTCCTCCCTAAAGGTGGGTTCACACGAGGGCAATGGTTGCGCCGAATGTTGTCTTTCTACTGTTGTCTCTGTATTGTCCTCGTGTGAACAGTTGAGACAACGTCGGTGGGACAATGGCAAATGGTTGTCTCGACGGGACAACCATTTGCCATTGTCCCATTGCGGTCACGTGATTTCCCTGAAGTAGGCGTGACCTACTTCAATTGTGAACCCACCATAAGGCGAGGTGCCTGCTGAGCAGTTTAGTTATATTAACGTCCCATTTCAAAGCATCACTAGGGTTCTGTTGAGAAAGACCTCGTAATTTCGAATCTTGGTCAAATAACAAGAACGATTTCTAAGCTGGCACCCCCTCTCCAAACCTCCGTACCACTCAAGCCCGTCGTTTCGATTGATTTAGTGTGCAGCATACCCGCTTATTCCGCGATTCATCGATGATTCGAATCTTGAACTTGAAGCCGTCTTACTGAAATTGAAACTTTTCAACCAAGCCACTGTGGTTATCAGTTATCTACTAAAAGTTTCAATTCAAACAAAACACATTTGTGCTCTTTATTCTCTGGAAGCTTTTCAGGTGGCATCTTGCCTTCTATAGCAAACTCCGACTTCTGCCTCAGGTTCTCATACATACTGCCATATTTCTTCACCATCATAAGTTCTTGTTACACAAAGTGGCATGAAAACCATAACCTTTATGCGTAACACGGTTTTATAATTTTCGAATTTGGTTCTGACTTACTAGAATAGTTTCTTCAGGTGGAACTGCAAAGGCCTGTTTTTGTGATGAGTTACGCGATTTTTCAATCGTGCTGATGTCAAGGACGACATTTCAATCGGAGCGTAACTCTCCAAAATTCCATGTCACACAGTTTGACTTAAGATGGCAAATTTAGAATCCAGGATGGATTTTCGGTGTTGTGAAAATTCTCTTGGATTCTAAATTCAAATCTCGAATCTATGATCCTTCAAATCCCAAAGCCGAAACTCTAAATTCGACTTCTCAGTTTTCTACATTCTGTAAAATTCCTATATCCGGAAAATATTGAATCTTAGAAGATTTCCATTTGATAAGAGATATTTTTTTTATTTTGTTTAACATCAGAATATGAAATTTTGTGATTATTATTAAACCGCTCAAAAGGAATTGGTCTGATAAGGTATTGGATAAAAAATCTTTCCTCTCTACGTAAAGAAGAATCGCAAACAAAGGAAGGGGGAAAAAAATTACAAAAATTCCGATAGGTCCAAAGTGAATGTGTTAATGGCTAATAAATGCGAATGAAATCGTCCTTAGTCTAATAACGATATCATGCCTTTTTTCACATAAAGTTTTCATAATAAACAATCTCTGCAGTCCTCTAAATTTAATCTCATTGAAAATTTATAAATATATTTTAATAATTAAGTATGCCAAATAATTTTTAGAATAAAGAAAAAAGATGAAAAAGATTATCATGAAAGAATGGCAAAAAAGGTCCGATATCGATGCCTAGAGGTTTAAAACCTGAGATAAAATTCAATTAAAAGCAAACGAGAAAGTTTTTTTTTTTTTTTTTTTTACAGTCAGAATTCTCTAAAATAAAGCAGACTGTATTTCTGATTTAGTTGAATTATTTCTTGTTGTATTTTAATTTGATTTCTGTAAGTTGTTAAGTGGAATATATTCTTACTTCTGTACGTTTAATTTTATTTTTTTCTGGCGCTTACAATAGACATCATTTTATAATCGTATCTTGAATCTCCACGCCCACCCTTCTAAATCATGGATTTCATACATTCTGCCAGTCCCATTACCTTATAATTGCACCACTTCTGTAGATTTTATTAGTTCACAGCTATAATTGGACGATTGTGGAATACAAAAAAATATTAATTTATAAATTCAGAGGCAAACAATATATTACTCTATATTAATCTATTCACAAATACATTAATTATAAATTCAATTATATTAATTTGTAAATATATTAATTTATCAATTCAATTAAGTATTCCTCTGTTCAGTTTTTGAAACTGAGCAATCAGACACTACTTCATAACATAGAACAATAATAATAAAAGAAATCATAGTAAAACAGAAATCAAAGCTATTTAGAGTAACCTTTAAATCGATTTGGTTATACTTATTGCAATTATAAATTTACACTCACCAGAGTGGATTAAGTGAAGAAATTATCTCAAGCTGCAAGAAGTAAAATCCTCTCCGCTCACAAATAGTTTCTCTTCTAAATTGGTAATCAGACTTTTGTTTCGGAATGAAGACATATCCAAATGCCTTATGTTTGTTAAATATGTTGAAATAAACTTTTTAACTCATACTTAATAAAATACGGAGAGAACACCCAGATCTTAGCCTGAAATAGTGTTCACATGAGGCCAACTATTGCGCGCAATTGAAAATCACGCCTATCTCAGGAAGATCACTTGACCCCAGTGGAACAATGGCAAATAATTGTTTCATGACAATAGAAAATCACGCCTACCTCAGGAAGATCACGTGACCCCAGTGGGGGCAATAGCAAATAGGTCTCTCATCGGGATACTTATGTGCTACTGTCCTATTGGGCTCAAGTAATCTTCCTGAGAGGTAGGCGTTACCTTCTATTGCGCACAATAGTTGGCCTCGTGTGAACGCTGCTTGACTATAATCTGAAGTGTTACAGATTACAACTGATTTTATTTTGTATGGCAAATTGCCTGGTCACAATAAAAGTAAAGCTGAGATTTGCAAAATTTATTTTACGAATGCATGCAGTTATATTTTAGTTTAAAAAAAAAAAAGCTAACAAGAGCTCACCCTTCCCCCTCTACTCTTTCGTATTCTTTCTTAGTATGACTGGTTCAGTATTTAGCTTGATGGTAAGGCATGAGAATCGAATATGCATTTGGGCTTTTTTTTTTCTTTTTTTTTTTCCTTCGACAAATTATGTCCAGATTTTGAGTCCAAGTCTTTCTATTCAATTTCATTTATTTACCTTTGAGTTATCGCATTCATACGCATATGAAAAGACAAACAAAGAGGTGGACTGTTCTTGGATAGGTTTAGTTCAAAATAAAAACAGAAATCTCAACTTTAGATTTAAGATCAAATATTTAAACTCCGTCATCGAGCCTGCTGCGTTTTGAGCCATCATATTTATATATACGTAAGAATAGAAATCAATCCTTTAACCCCTTGGCATGCGAATTTGCTTAACTTCTTAATTGGACGAAATGTCCTATCTGAGACATTTATTGTTATTTTATTTCCTATAATAATATAAGATGCTTTGATATCTTGAAGAGTTTCTAAGTGCTTTTAGCATTTTAAATTACTTAATATTTTCATTTACTTACAGAATTAGAAAAAAAAAAAAAATTCTGTAATTCGATGTGCGTGTCAGACACGTCATTGTAGAAGAAAGGGTTAAAAGTACCTCAAAAAGCAACCCTTGGAAGATTTGGTTCAAAAATTCCATAAATCTGCAGTTGTAGTTATTAAATCTTCTTTAAAAACTTTATAGAATTCATCGCACTTTTTGCGCTATCGTGTTTACAGATTGAAGGCTACAGATAAATACTAAAATTCAGTCATCAAACTTGCTGCGTTTTTAAATCATAATATTCACAATATATGCAAGAATAGACTGATTGTTACTATCCCTTTGGACTCGAGAGGTGACTCGTGGTCATCATTCAAGATGGTGCATCATTTTCAGGCTTTATTTATTTTTCAATTTTGATTGTTAAAAATACCTACAGAATAGAAAAAAGATGTAGTTAAATTTTTCGGGGAAATTCAACTTAAAACTATTATATATATATATATATTTATTTTTAGAGAAATAAAGAAGCCCTCGTATTAAGTGAATAAATTATACATCGAATTACTTTTCCGAGGGCAAAAGATCAGCTGATCCATTTGAATAATTTGATCAAAAATTTGTTATTGACTTCATAGAAGAACCAGTAAACCAATTTTAATAATAAACCATCTATCAAATTTCCCAGAATTCATTACATTTTTTGAATTACCGTGTTTACAGATACATATACAGACAAAATTCCACAAATGTTTTTTTCATCGAGAAGGATTAAATCGTAAAGGTCTTATAATACTCCGGAAGTGCCAACTATTTTTTGTATTTTATACACCTGGTAATATAAACCAACATTTTTTACTATATAGATTATCCGACCTCTTCACCCTTAGTCGGAAACACGGATACAGGATGTGTGAAAAAATATTTATGGAAGCGATTAAAACCAAGCTGCATCTCATCCCTAATATCTTTATTGTAGTCCCTAATAAAAATTACAGGCGCGTGGTTGCCTGGTGGTAAGGTCTCGGCTTCGGAACCGGAGGGTTTCAGGTTCGTGACCCGATTCCATCGAAGAACCGTCGTGTAAGGGGCTCTGTTGCACGTTAAATCCGTCATGACCAAACGTCCTCCCGCTGGTGTGGTGTGGTGTGGAGAGGGGAGGGGGAGGACGACACCTGAGCTCAGGTGTCGTCCTCGTCATCTGACCGCGGTTCAAAATGACAAGGTCCGTCCCAAAATAGCCCTAAGTGTTGCTTCAAACGGGACGTTAATGCAACCAAACCAAACCAATAAAAATTATATATTTATTAAAAGTAATTATAAATAATGAAAGTAAAGTAGAAAAAAAATAAAAAGATGTAAATCCGGATTTCATCATAATTTCCGGATATTTATAGCCTTCTAGACATTTAATTTTAAAAATATGGGCATTTAATTTAAAAGTATGTGCTAAAATAAATTTAAATGAAAAAAAAAAGGTAATAAAAGACGATATTCACTTCATCCTACTTGAAATACTGAGAGATTTTCGGATATCAAGAGGTACTCATGAAAACTGCTTAAAAAATCTAAACATTTTGTTAAAAAACTAGCGGGAGTGGTCTCCAAAAAGCTTTCTCGCATACTCTCTAATAAACTTGCCATGCCTGATAACGCCTGCATTTCGTACAATAGTTACGAAATATTAACCTTTTGCATGGATTTATCATTTTTACTTACTTTATTATGTCATCCTCTGCGATTTGGCGATTCATTCTTGGCATGCGGTTAATAGTATCCGAAAATCGAATTTGTGTTTTAAATGTGTTTCACTCAACCGATTGAAACCAAAATTTGGCATAAAATTTCACTTGTAACCACAAAATCACATACCAAATTTGATGCATTTAAGTCACTGCGTTTTCGAATTATCGCGTTTACATGTTTCTGAAAGTACAGACCGACAGACTATCAATCAGTCGTTGGATTTGTCACGAAATTTCACACATGTCTACGCTAGAGCTATTAAATCTGTGTACTGAATTTATCCATCTAGTTCTATCTGTTTTGTTGTTATCGTGTTAATTTATATTCGAATTACCGGACAGACGGACTTCCTCTGTACGGATTTTGCTCAAAAGTTGAAAGAAAAATTTGCAAATTCTTAAGCGGCATTTCTAAGATCCACCCGCCAACAGACAAAGCACAATAAATTGAACAGATATCAAAGAACCCCAGGAAACCATTAGAAAGTGTCAGTCAAGAGGGGGGGGTGCTCCATCTGAAGAATCACGGGTCGTTGGAACACGGCTTTACAGTATTCCAAATTTCAATCGTCTAGTCGGAAGCGTTCTTGAGTTACTTGAGATATTTTCCAAAATTGCGTTTTCCGAACTTGTGGAGTTCTAAAACGAGGAGATTCGACAAAATCTGGAGTTCGAATTTTTTGACAATTATTTTACTTTCTCTGTACTACGAATTCGAGAAAGTAATAATAGATGATATATGCGCTGAAAGTAAAATCTAAACAAAGAAGATAAAAATAGAAAAGAAATAAAAAGATGCCTTGTAAATTTAGAAGTTTATGTTTGTCCTACATTGTAAAAGAAGAACTCTTGAAAGTGAATTATATGGGTTTTCTGTTTCAATAAAGAACGGAATCGCAGCTATTTCAATCAAGCCTCGAGGTTCACTCATCATCGCTAACAAGTGAAGTGTCGCAAAGAGACCAGTGCAGTGTCCTCTATCTGATGGCAGAGAAATCTGAGCTTAGAACAACACCAAAACATTTGTCGTTACTCGCCGTTTCCAGCACTGAATCATCCGCCGAAATGCGTCTTGACGAAAAACATACAATTTTCCGAAGCGCTTACATTAACAGAAACGACCGAAAAAAGAAATTAGCACAGACACGTCCAGTCAAAGCTTCATTTCATTCATTTTCTCCGCCTGAATCGTTTCTTCTGTTTAATATCAGCTTATCTCGGCTTGACATTTATTACGGAGATTATGTCACCGAAGACACGGTAAATAGTTATAGGTTATGAACTTCCATCCCCCCCCCTTGGTACAAGTACCCATCTATACTAATAGCTTGCTTTTGGGCTTGAGGATGATACGTGTGGATGCTCCAGGGAAATGATATTAGTGGGTCTTTTTCCTTTTTTTTACATCGAATCTCATTTCTAGAAGAATGAGACATTATGTACCCAAAAGGCTGGATTGCGCCCGTTCAAAGGACCGAAGGTCTGTCTATCTGTCCGTCGTCCAATAAATTTGTTTTCGCGCGTGGATCGTAAAAGTCGGTTGTCGTTTGACTCAAGTCTTGTATGATGACTAAAGTTCGGCCGTCATTGTAAATGTTGCTGTCGTGTCAGTGTTTTCTTTGTTTTGAATTCGCTTTTTTAAATTCCCTTTCTGTTCTTGGAACTTGACGGCTTCTTCTAAGTTTTGTTGGAAATCGTCTGAATCATTGCAGGATGCTGTCATTCGAAACCGAAAGCTAAATGTTTGCTTTTCTAACTTTGGTTATAGAAGGAATTATTTCGTTTTTAAAGCAATGTTGCTCTTATTATAGGAGTAATTTTTTAAATTTTATATATACCATTTATTTCGATTAACATTTTAACTCTCTAGTTTAATTTACTATCTAATTAGATGACAACACTACAATGCTTTTTTTTTTTTACTGATTCGACTGAATCTATGGAACACTTGAAGTTTTTGTCGATTATGTGTAATTTTTATATCGATTTAGGGTTAATGTTTTAAACTAATTTAATATCAGAAAAATGGGGGGGTGAGGGGGTACCATGATTAAATATTTGTAACAATAATGACAACAATATTAATTTTCTTTTTCAGAAATAAAATATTTTGTTTTAAAAGAAAAACTGATAAATTTTTTAAAGAATTAATTAAAAATAATAAACAAAACTAATTGAATTTGGAAAATTAAGCCGAATCTTCAAAATTCGGTCATCAAAAATGAGAAGAAAATCAAGGATTAAATATTTGTAGCAACACTGAAAACAGTTTGAATTTCTTTTTGACAATGAAATGTATAGTTTTAAAATAAACTGAAAAATATTTTTGAGAATTAATTAAAAATAAATAAATAAAACTTAAATGGTAAGTCAGCCATCTAACTCTCCGATCCGCCACAAAGGCACACGGATTTAAACCAAAAAACTGAATGACCGGACCGCCGCAACAGCAACACTGGGGGGAACTGTGGTTGAGTCCTAAGGGCCATCACCGGCCACGGTACAACCCTCCCCGAAGGAAATACGTTCCGTCATCGATAGGAGGAGTCAGATTTCCCACCTATTAGTGTACTCTTCAGGGTGGCGAGATCCAATCACCAAGCCGGAAGCATCTCATCCTCATTTCGAGGTACCCCCCGGGGGGGGGTTAAACTTAAAGGGTAAGAACGCTGGCATCACTGAAAAGATTTTTAACCATTAATATAATGCAAAAGTCATTTTTATGATACAGTATTTTCAGAAATTATGGCAAAAAAGGCGTTAAAATTTTGCGTCATTTTTAAATAATTAAAATTTTTAAAAAATAGTTCTCAAATGCATAATCTGACTTTCTTAAATATATATATATGACAGCTTTTGGCAACTGTAAGTTAAGCCTAACCTCTAGAACACCAACATATTCTCATTTACTCATCTTTATTATTAGTAGAGAAATAATTTTTCTGATAACATCAAATCATAACAAAATTCAAATCATTTTCATTGTTACTGCAAGTATATTATTCTAGATTTTAATTCTTTTCTTGATACCCAAATCTAAAAATATGCCTTTTTTTCTCCCTTTTTGAGAAGGTTTCTTTTTTTAAATGTTTTCTTTTACCAAAAAAGATTCGATTTCTACAAATTAATTACAAATAGAGTTTAACTTCAAAAACATGCAAGAAAGAAAACTTTTCTTAATACGTTGTTGTTTCTTATGGCACTTGCCATGGACAAGTCCGCTGTTACGAAGACAGCGTTTTTAAGCCGGTGGAGGAGCGTCTCTTGTTTTTATAGTAGCGCCATCTAGAGCCAAGAGAACGACTTAGCTACACACACATCACAACCCGTTTTAGGAGGCGGACTTTATTCACTCATCCACAGATCGTAATTTAGACCTGAATCAGAGAAAGATCACCGCTGATTCAGTACCCCCAGTGGTATTATTCTCGACATGGAGGACTTTGTGCCCACGACGGATTTATACGCGCGTCAACCACCACCATACACGGAGAATCTTCGGCCGGCGGGGTTCGAATTCGCAACCTAAGGGGCGCGAATCCAAAGCTCTACCAAACAGGTTATCCTGGTCTTTCGTAATGCGTACATTTGTAAACACTAAAGCCTTTTCCTTTAATACAATATTTTTTTAATGTAATATCGAGTTTTAAGTTTTAAGTCTGGCTTTCTTATTGGATTGACCTTTTTTTTTTTTTTTTTTTTTTTTCGGAATAAAAATAAAAATTCCCAAAGATATTACAGAAATTATGTAACTTATTTGGACAATGATGGAAATACAGAAAAATCGTATAGTGAAATGTTTCATCATTTATTATGATAAGTGATTTCACGCATTATCCTCACACATTAAATGAATATGTTTCATTTCAGCAAGTAAATTATTAGGTTGGTTGAAATGGAATCATTTCTCCTTTCAGATTGAAATTCATATTTCAGGACAGATGACAGCAGTACGCCGCAATAAGCAGAATAGGTGCAAAACTTATAAAATAGTATAAGTTGTATATCTGTGGGAAAAGGCAACGATCAGCATTAATATGAAAATATATTTATTATAATTAAAGTACAAAACATTACTATATTAACATTAAACATATAAAGATACATGAGCGTGAGTTGTACGTCTTATAGTCTCACTACCCAATTCGCGTCTGCCAATAATGGCGGGAAAGCATCACTTGATTAATGACGCAACATGGCCAACATGGCGCCATACAGGATATGAGATCTGTCAGCAGTTCCCACATATCTATCATAATTTTAAATTTAAATTTGCTTGGCTGAAGGAAAATTAAGACAAAATTAAGCATAAAAGACATTATTGAAATTTTTTGGACATAATAATCTCGGCAAACCAATCGGTTGCCAGTGGCGGCTAGTTACTTGATAAAATTCGATATTTCAATATTAATCAGCATTTATTATTCTTGTTTTTTTTATTATTTTTTTATCCTCTAAAAACAGTAGAATGGGCCATTGTAGAGTAAAATATTTCTCTCGACATCGATTACAAAATATTAGAGACAATTAAAAAACATTGTGTAGTATGTCTGAGTTATATTGCATTTTTAAATAATTTTTTTCTAGGATTCGAATCATCTAAACATTTTTTGGATCATCTCCTCAGAAATTAATTTCTTTTCACTTTTTTACTTCTAATGATTTTGATTCTGCGAAATCTACTTCCTTCTACTGTTGTCTGATATTTGCTTCAACGAACCATTCCAGAGATAAAACACATCTTTTAAAAAGAGAATACAGAATTATTTCTTTATTTAAAAATAATTATGTATTATTGTCTTATACAAGTTTTAGCAATTAGTACTTCAAATGACAAAATAATTATTTAAAAAATGGCAAATTAAACACCAGTGCACGTAACTAAATAAATTTTCAAAAAAATTCCAAAGAAAATACTCCTTTAAAAAAAAAGTTCATATTCATCACCAAAGTCCTTACATTCCATTATCCAAACATTCCATTTAGGAATCTCCCCTTTGAGTCCAAATCAACAACTCACCCCTCCCCCGACCTCCTCTCACTCTTTCTCCCGTGCACCGGCGTGGGCGAAATCACCGGTGGTCAGACTCATCCCTCGAATGGTAACACGACACTGACAGGCGGGGGAGGGTGGACGGTGCGGCACGCGACGTCCACGCGACGCCACTGACGTCGGCGCCCTCATCCGGCGGGGGAGAGGGACGCTCTTCCGCCGCCCAGGGAGGATGCGGACGGAGAGAGGGTGAGTGCAGCTGTTGCGGTGGGGAGCGTGGGTCGGAAGGATGCGCATCATCGGCTGGGTGTGTTGCGCAATGGCTTTTTTTTTTCTTTCGGTTTCGATGGCACCGGTGAAAGTGGCGGTTCTAGTAACGAGAGAATAAGGTGAATCGGGTGACAGTGGCGTTATGTAACGAGATAATTGTGTATTCGTTAAGATCGTTGCATCTTTAACTCATCTTATTTTCATCACAGTTACTAACAAAAAAAGATTTGAAGATTAATTAAAACAGTTATTTTTACTTTCTCGTGTGAAATATAGAAAGTATTGTAATCGGCAAAAATTACACAAAATCAAGTTTTAAAAATTAAATTATCTTTTTGATGACGCAAATTTAATAGACTAATCTTCCCGAAATTTTGGCAGTTTTTACTCTCTCGTATAAGGTGAATAGAGAAAGTATAATATTCGCAATAAAATTCGGACCTGAGATTTTGTTGAATTTCCATAATGTGGATCTGTGTGTAATGTGTTTGAAAAACACATTTTTGGTCATATGTTTTTCTGTCTGTTTGTGGCAAACATAATTAAAAGACACTTTGAGCTCGATGAAGTTCGGTATTTGATCTTTTCGCCAAATCCGTAGATTTCTATCAAATTGTTGCGATTTCAAAGGAAGGCTGTCCGTCCGGCTGTCCGAATATTGGTAAACAAGATAACTACGAAACGAAGAGAGCTAGATGCATAAGATATAAATAATAGGGCTAGATAGATAAATGTAAAGTTTGATGTAAATATCATCAACCAAGTTTCATCCATCGAGCTGATTCCTTTTTGATCTATAACCGAATAAGGGGATAGTAAAATTCTTTTCCCCCACCGGATATCTGATATATAACAATAACAATATCTGGAATGTGCGCTTTCATTTTTTTTAGAGTATAATGTTTTTTTTTTTTTTTTTTTTTTTTTTAATAATGCCTTTGAAAGGTCGGATAATGAATTCGAAAGCTGGTTGTATTTAAGCAGCTATACACCAAAGATAGTTTAAACTGACAGTTCTGCAAAAGTCCAGAATATTTAAACAGACATTAATCATAATCACATTAATGGATGATGTATGATAACAATAGAGTGAGATATATTTAGAATTTAGCTTTACCTACCAATTGTCTTCATATTGAGTCATATATATATGTGTGTGTGTGTGTGTGTGTGTGTGTGTGTGTGTGTGTGTGTAATTCTTCAAATTCATGGAATGTGTGTCTTTGCTCTGTCATCAAGAAATATAGCTACATTCGCTACTTTACATTCGCTTGCAATTCAGTCACTAGTAGCTTTACCTGTGCTATTCATTTCAATTAGCATCTGTCAACTCGTGCGGTGTGAAAGTTTGGTGAAAGTATGCCTGTTCAGGTGTCTACTTCGGTTGCGAATTGAGAGCATCACCACAAACTAATATCTGATGGAGCTTCAAATATAATTAATAATCTTTCTTACCAATTTGAAATCCACCTCACCAAATATCATTTATAATATCACACGGCACATGAGTTTGTATGATATTAAATATACATAAACACATATTTCTGACTGTTAACTTTGATGTCAAGGAATGAATGATGAATGACAAAGAAAAAAAATGAAAAGGGATTCGAAACTTAAGGCCGAAAAGTTGTACCGTGATATATTCTAGATTGATTCATGCATTTTAAAATTCTGCTCTTTATTATATAATAGCGATAACGTGTATACAAAAAGTGCATTTTAATATCGTCTCAATGCGTGTAAATATAAATCCTGATTTCTAAAATAATGAAAAGCATTAAAGTATTCTTAAAATCATTTTTAAAAATTTATGGAAATTTAAAAATGATATATTGTGTAGAAATAAAATTCAAATCATTAAAAAGTCTTTAAAAATCACTGAAAAGTTTTTGACATGCGTACAATTTAAGTTGACAAAAGCCATACAACATACAGTAGCCTATAAGAATTATTAGTAACATTATTAGATTCACACGTAAACACATCATTATTAAATTATAAAATTCACACATTAAAGCATATTACATTCAAATTCAAATCTTATCAATAAACCACTTCATTAAACAATTTATGTAAATACTCAACTGTTTCTGAGAAACTTAGAGTAAATTAAATATAAAACTCTTATTGATTATAAGATGATACACCTGGCGCATTTGGAATTTAAATACTTTCATGTGCAATATTTTTATTAAAAGAATTAATTTTGTACTAATACAATCAATACCATACCACTTGATTGACTGCCCTTGGACTTGATCACTTATTATCGCTTGAAAACGGCGGGTATATTAGTTCTTTTTTTGTTTCAGTTGTTTCAAACATAATTAAATAAGTACTTTAAACCAATAAAAAAAATCCCAAAAGATGTGGAACAGAAATTTCAAAAAAGCAATCGTTCAAATAGGTCAGTCTTACTGTTACTCTATTTCAAAATTATTCACATTAAATTATATATATATATATATATATATATATATTAGCAGTTGTACAGCCGGAGACACTTTTGAATTTTTTACTATTCCATCTCTGGAGACATAATTTATGTACAAGAATAAGTAATAAGAAATGCGTCAATCTGCATCGCAACAGAGAATTTGGTAGGGATTTTTTAAACGTGTTGATTTAGGAAAGGGAATCTTAGATATCTTTAAATGAATGTGCTATTTTATCCTTCACTCGGAGCGTGAGAACCTGCTGAATGTATCAGTTTTCTAGAGCGCGTGTTAAAATTAATTAAATAAAAAGTGGAATTGGATCAGGAAACGAGAGAACATTTTAGAGAATGAAGTTCATATTGGGTTAAATTAAGGTAAAATTTAGGAAATTAATGAGGATTTAATTTAGATTTAAAATATATCATTACATATATATGTAGGCTCAATGACTTTTAAGTATATTAATATACATAGAACATTTCATGTCTAACAAAAGATTGGTTTAAATCTAATTATCAAAGTCTAATAAAAATATAAATTTTATAAAGGAAATTTCTGTCAAATTTATAGACTAATGAATATATTATTACTGATTCTGCTAATTTTGACTACTGAATCTTCCAAGCACGTCTTTTTATCTTTTAAGTTAAAACTTTCTTGATGATGTTTGAAAATTACTCTCTTAATTCGGATTTAACATCAAAGTTGAAATATTATTCCAGATTCCCCACAGTATCTATTCTTAGTGCCACCGGTGACATTATCTGTAACCCCCCCAACTAATTTAACGGGTCTGTTTCATGGTCTTATCCAATTATATGCAACCCCACAAGATTTAAAAGTCATTCCGCCGATGTCAAGAGCGCCCGTAACTGTCTCAATTAATTATTTCAGTTTTTCCAAATTCTTTTCCTTTCTAAAAACAGAAAGGCGGGCAACGAGGGAAGGGATGAATATCACTGGCAAGAACGAAAAAGAAAAAAGAAAAATGAAAGTCAGTATTTCTTGGTCGTAAAGGTATCCGTTGGAGATCCTCAAGTTTCTGCCACGTTCTCTACCATCGTCTGTTTTACGGTCTTATTCTTTTTTTTACAAGGAACACAAAATGCCATTCTTCAAGGTGAAGCTGTTCACCGAGAAAGATCCTTGTGGAGACAGTCTCTCCCTTTGATACCAAAAGTGAAATTTTTCTAAAATAAGTCGTCTGACGATGGATGGGGGAGGGATGGATAGGCCCCTGTCTTTGCGGGGCCCTGTGAGGCTATTTCCGCTGTGGCCCTACCCTCGCTTCCTGCGTAGTATTTTCGTACACCGAGACACCTGGTGGACCTACTCGTCATTCGTCGTCTGAGAGGAGGAGGGGCCCCGTAGCTCGCACCGGCTGTCCTCCTACAACAGAACTGGAAAAAAAGAAAAAGACGCTTCTTAAGAAAATTAAACCGTTCATGATTGACTCCAGAGGATAAGTCACTGTTGAACAAGCTTAGGACGTCGTCGCCATGCCGCTGATTCACTTCTCGACTATAAAAATATCTGAAAAACAATCATTTCGAAACTACCGTCAAATCAAATTTTTACAGGAAATTTTTCATTCTGGATTATTCAATGAGTTGTTTTCGAAATAATAATAAAATCTTAACTTTAAAAAGAATGATCTTTTATTTCCTCGTATATGTAGTATTCAGAGAGTAGTTGTCAAAAAATTCGAACTCAAAATTTCAAGGAATTTCCACGTTTTAGATCTCTCTGAGTTCGAAAAACAAATTTTTAAAGTTTCCGTCTGTCTGTCTATAATACGCATAACTCAAAAACGCTTTGAGCTGGACAGATGAAATTTGGTATTCGGTCTTTAAAAAACTGCAGATTTCTATCAAATTTTGAAAAAATCTTTTCAGAGAAAAGTCCGCCCGTTCGAATATAATATAACACGGTAATTACAAAATGAAAAAAGCTAGATAGATAAAATTCGGTACACAGATTTAACATCTATAGTGCACCTGTTCAAATTTTGAGCCAAATCCAACAAGGGTTTGACCGTCTGTCGGTCTATAATCTCAGCAAAATGTAAACGCGGTAAGTCAAAAGCACATTGAATTAAATATATCAAATTTGGTAGGGGATTTTATGATACAAATGCAATTTTGTATCACATTTTTATTTCTATTAGTTGAGGAAAACGGGTCTTAATCGCAGATTCGGTATTTGGATACTATTAAAGCATGCGACGGATTAATAGCCAAATAACTCGCTAACGATAGATTCAATCAAATTGCTACATTCACACCAAAATATATTTTGTAACTATTGTAAGCCGGTGCCATGTAAGGCGTTCTCTGACGCGACAAATTCATTAGAGAGTATGCGAGAAAGTTTTGGAGGGACCTCACCAGCTGGTTAATTAGGTAATTCAATGAATCGTTTCTGAACAACCAGAAAATAGAATCTGAAAAATCAACGGATGTTTCCTAAGATCAATTGACATAATTTTATCTGCATTCCATATGGTGCGAAGAAAATAATTACGCTTATTATTTCACAAACATTCATATTCTTTGCTTCAGAGGAATGTAAAATAATAACGCAAAGGATAGTATAACTTAATCCATATACGTTGCTTGAAGTGAAAATGAAATCATTGTAATTGCAACTCTGCTTACGTCTCTTAATGGCGTTCAGAAAATTATTTACTAATCAAATAATTACAAAAATTCTTCATGCATAATAAACCTGGAATAATTCTAAATCTAAAATAGAAAGTCGTTGCTGGAAAGTATGAAATATTGTAATTGACAAGTTATATTTTCCTTAAATTTGCGCAATAACTGCATCAAATTTAAATACTAGACATGAAAATATGATCTTAAATGATTAGGGGGCTTCGCCTGCTGCTTGCTTTTACTCACCAACTCTGATAACCGATACTGTACCTGGTATTCGTCAGTTCCACTGACCATTCGTTCATCATTGGAAGTATAATCTCCATGATGGCAACATACATTTTCCGATCGGCCTAGTTCCGATTCAAAACTCAAAGCCCCACAATGAAAACAGTATTAGCTCATATCTCCAATACCTAAATATTGACTTAATTTTTCACTTCGTGTCGCCAACGTAACAGCTTAACGATCAGCTTTTCTTTTTAAATTGACAGATTCTTGCTCGATCTTTCTTTGCATATTTTTCTTTATCTGTTATCGCTGGACACCCCATTTATATATTTTTTAAAAATTCAGAGTTAACACTTGCATTGCTTAAGTAATCAGATTATTGCTACTCGAGAGACGTGAAAGTTCAGTTACTTGAAAAAGGTAAACAAACCGGCTATTTATTAATGATGCCACAAACGGTGCCTCTGAAAGTAGAATTGACAAGTAATATTGTTTTAAATTATTTTGGTGTCAATTAAACCATTACTTTTCCTTTTTTGTCACCATTTCACCGTCAAATGCACTATAAATACTTACTGCACGTAATAATAATTTTCACTAAATATTACAAACAATACTGGCAAAACAAAACTCAAAAGTCATGGTTCACGTGATCATATGATCAATCAAAAGCGAATAAAACTCAATAGTTGGGTTAAAAAAATTTATAATAGAAAAAAAAAATATTTTATTGCCTTTCTCAAGTATATTTTTTCTGCCTCTTTAGAGGATTTTTAATGAAGTTAATCTACGTTTTCAAACACAGTTCATTGTATATATAATTGATATATATAATTAATATTGATAATTATTGATATATATAATTAATATTGATAATTATTGATATATATAATTGATATATATAATTAATGAAAAATTATTAAGATAGAATGTTAAGAATTATTATACAATAATATTTTTCGTCTATGCCGTCCATAAATTAAATATTTCTTGAAAATAATTATTTGATTAATATATAATAATATTATAAATCTTATTTTTTCATTACTAGAGAGACCAATTATTTTTGAAATATGCTCAGCTTTTCTGACTTTAGTCTTTTAAAAACCGAAGCTGAATCGTAGAAGCTATAAGACTTATAACCAGTTGAAAGGACTTACAAAGTCAAAATTTCGCTAAAAATTAAGTATGAATTCTTCTATCAGTTTTATCGATTCTAGTAAACAAATATAAATTTTAAAAAATCCTCTGGATTTGAAACATTTCGTTATATCTTCAAAAAATGGCACATTTACTGCATTCTGTTATGTTCATTATCCAATACATCCTTTTTCGTATTTATACTACAGAGATATCGATGAAGAAAGAGATGGAATGCCCGTGCGCCTGTATTAGGGGATGCTATGAAGACAAAAGATTAGGGCATTTATATCTCTTTTTAAAACCAAATACGACTTTGGTGGGGGAAAAATAATATTATGTCTGGGAGCCACCTACCTCCGCTATGCCACTGCATAGCAATTGCCCTTTTTAGACATTGATAAAATTTAAGTTTAATTATATTAATGCCCTGATTTTAAGCAACACAAGAGCAGTTTTGAAAATTACCTCATAATTTTGAACCAATCAGATGATGACGACAATACCGGGGTTGGCATACTCCCCTCCAAACTCCCACAAAATAACAATAGGGACAATAACAATAACAATACTTAGAATATGACATCGGATTTAACGTTTACCAGGGTTACATATACGATGATGCTTTAAAGGAATTTGGTTCGGATATCTTCAGACCTCAAAGGCGGTAACTTACTACTGAACGATAAAACTTAATGACATTTTCCTTTTTTTTTTCTTTTGTACTTATGCTCATTAGCCTCAAGGTACAAATTTGGTTATATTAACGTCCCATTTTGAAACAACACTAGGGCTATTTTGGGACTGACCTCGTAATTATGAACCGCGGTCAGAGGACGAGGACGACACCTGAGCTGGCACCCCCTCTCCACACAACACCAGCGGGAGGACTTTTGATCATGACAGATTTAACGTGCAACAGACCCTCTCACACGACGATTCTTCAGTGGAATCGGGTCACGAACTTGAAACCCTCCGGTTCCGAAGCCGAGACCTTACCACCAGGCCACCGTGGTCCCATTAGCTTCAAATAACTTAATGAAACTGTACTTATAGCTAATTATAGCTCCGTTTATATCCGATCTTTAAATTTTGTTAATGCAATAGAAGTTGTTTTTATACGAACTGCATAAAGAGAAAGTACAGTACTAGTCAAAAAAAAAAAAAAAAAAAAAAAAAACCCTCGAACTCGTAATTTTGAGGAATCTCCACGTTTCAGATCTCCTCGTCCGAAAAACACACTTTTGGAGTTATGCCTTTCTATGAATACGATATACGTGGTCTCTACACGAAATTTGTAGATTTCACTCAGATTTGAAATATCTATTCTTAAAAAGAATCTTTGTCTGATCGTTCGAATAGAAGTGAACACGATAAATATAAAAAATAAAAAGCTATACAGTTGAAATTTAGTACACAGCTTTAGTATTTAAAATGTAGATACATCTGAAATTTTGAACTAAACCAATGAAGTGGCTGACCCTTTATTAGGCTGCGTTTTCGCATACATGTAAACGCTATAACTCAAAAACACAATGGCTTGGATAAATGAAACTTCATACACAATGTAAAATGTAGATTCTTACAAGCTTTTGAATTAAATTCGTCAGAAGATTGACCTCCTTTGGACAGTACTTTTGCATTGCATGTAAAAATAACTCAAAAACACAAATAGCTAAATTAAATTTGATGCGTGACCTTGTTATTAAAATTATAATTCTGTGTCAAATTTTAGTTCCAATTGGTGGGAAAAAAGGCATCTAAAAGGCATATTTGCATCATCATCATTATTATACAACGAAACATGAAACTCTTATATGCAAGATTCTTAGTGTTCACAATCTTACCCATGGTCCCCAATTTTTATACGGAGTAGAGAAGGGAAACTCTTTTATAAGAGAATATGCGAGAAAGTTTCAAGAAAACCAATCTCGCTGATTTCTTTTGCCACAATCAATGCTATATAAAACATCTTCCAATAAAACTCTATTGGACTGCCAAATTTCTATGTATCTTCTTTTAAGCTTAGCGAATTCTTTTTTTAAAAAAAATCAAGTCCACACCACCCCTTTCAGAAGATCTTGTCATCTCTCGTTCCTCGCCAGTCATCTTCAACCCTCTTATCACCCAGAAACAGAAACCAGTTCTATTTGGAAGACGGTGACATAAAAGCGACGACAAAAGTGTCGAAGTGCATGCTGAAAACTGAAGTGTGCCCTCGGAACATCTCCTCTTCGCACCCGGGCTTATCGAAGGGTGCGACGAAAAATGCGCAGATAGCGATCGCCTGACCCCTTTTTGCGGGTCTTCCGAACGCGCCAGGGTTGTGAGACTATTTGTCAGTTGGGAATCGGATGGCCATCGGATTGTTTGTCGGTCTCTAAAAGTCGAATAGATCTTATCTGAGTGCTGAGGAGAGAGTCGCTAACACGTCGGTGTCAGAACTGGACAGTTTCTTAGAATTCCCTGAGAGGGTTTTCTTTTACTCAAAAGGGTGGATAGTTTCCTACCCTCCTTTCAAACTTTTTTAAAAGCACTGCAATTGAAGTTGATATTCTTCTACTGTATATGCAAACTGAATAAAATCCTCTAGGGACTATAGCAATCCAAATGTCATGGTCATCCATTTCCCCCTCTCATATTTTTTTTTTATTGATTTCTGTTAAATATCTATATAAACACTTATAAGCAGCAAATATTTTGCGCCAGATTTATATATAATTTACTACTGCTTAGGACTCCACTTTCTTGAGGACTCCAGAAAAGTGAGTGAAAAGATATGCATACTAAATGGTGATCAGTTTGTTCTCCCAGATTATTAACTTATTAGGCTGTTAAATTAGTAATATGGAATGCATTAAAAAAAACGTTTCTCCTAGTTATTTAATACGATTAAAACACGTGAAATAAATTAAAACAGTTTACTGCAGTTTACAATGCATATATATTACTAAAAAAAGAATCGGAAATGAAAATTCTACTATGGATTGATTGTATGATTGGCAAAAGCAAGTGCTTAAATGTTTTGATGGAGAGTTTGAATCCCGTAAAAACATTGTTTCTGAGAGTGTATCTTTTTGAATTAAAAATGTTATTAAAGTTAAATGAAAAATTGTATGAAAATGAAATTTATGTTATTAAAAATGTTTTTTTTTTTTTTTTTTAGTCTTAAGGTGTATGTACACACTTGAAACTTCGAAAATCGTTCAAAATATCGAATATTTTTTTTATTGCTAAATAATGTTCTCTGATCCTTTAGCTTTCAAACGATACCAAGATGTTATCAATATTCAAAATATTTCTCGAGTTATAATTATTTTTCTTGAGGTACTTTCATTAAAAATTCTAGTTACGGTTTTTTTATAACTCATTTTATGAAGCATGATATTTTCTCACTATGTTGCTTCATTCAAACAATCATAACTCAACAAGAAATGAACCAAATACAATTATTTATATATCAAAATAATCTGTATGAAATAACTGATGTTTTGTGCCTCAATCAAAGTTATATTTATAGAAATAAATTTTTTATAGCTATTTAAAAGTTTAAATTACAGAAAAAATCCCACTTTTTCTATTCATCGTTGATGAAAAAGTTGTTAAAAAAAACTATATATTTTTATAACTTGATTGAGGCAGACAACATAAAGACTAATAGTAGGCATAATTTCCAACTTGAATTGTGTGCTTTCACAAATTAGAATTTAAGAAATCATGTTTCAAAAAATAGACTAATTAGCTCATTAAATATTATTTAATGAATTAATAATTAGTGTAATATGGTTTTTTCTCACTGAAAGGAGCTTAAACATATATTAATGACCTCTGTAAAAAAACTGGATTTTTAAAGTTAAAATTTAAAAAAAAAAAATCTTGTAGTGTGTACGTACGATAAAACAAAAAGAACTTTTTATAAGATAATTGTTTCGGAAGATATGAGTATCCATTTCCGTTGGCAAGTCATAGCGATTACGGCTAAACTTAAGATTAATATACGGGCGCCAAAATTGAACACTTTTTGAGAGATTTCTCGCCAAATACAATCGTGACAATTTTTGATTGAAACTTTAAAAGTCGTTTGTTAGTATTTCTGGTATATAACTAGGATTGCAGACTTTTAGATAGTTTTTGGACGATTGGCACGATTTTGTTGCGGTTGTCTAGAAAACTACTAAGACTATGAATTTATCAGATAATAAGTCGCCACGATTAATTATCTGACTACGGGTAAGCCTACTTTTATGTTCGATTGAACTTTTTGTTTGAAGCCTATTTCTTGATTTCTTTTATATCTTCTTTGATCTGACTGAATGTCCTCTTTGGTGATGTGGCGAACTGCCTACAAAACACTTCTAATAATATTTTGCAGCTCAGTAACTAATTAAACGAAGCGTTTGATTCAGTAAAGTTGTAAAAATGTTCAATGAATAAAGCAGTCTGGAATTCGTATGATGTTTTGATTATGTTTAATTGTTGCCATTCGACAATTAGTAATAAGCTTGGTTTTTATGCCACGCATGTTAGCGTTTTATATAGAGAGAGATTTAACAAATGGACATATAAAAGGCCTCATATCTGAAATAGATTAAGGCCCCATGAAATCTAAATCCAACCTTGGGAATTTTGGGAAATTGAAATAAAGAATTTTTAATGCAGACTTATTTTCATGAGAATTGGTTTCAGAATTTCGGGTTAAAAAATTCGAAACTCCATTTTAAACGCTCATAAAGGAATTCTAGCTATAAATAACTCTTATTATTCAATTATAGAATCGAACTTTCCATAAATGATGAAATATTTTTTTTAGAATTATAAAACAACGTTACTTAAAATTTTCAAAAAATAATTCATTTGGAATTCTTTTAGAAAATTTTTCTAAAATTTAAAATTTAATTGATTTTATGTTGATTGAGTTCGAATGCAAGCGTATAACTAATTGGTCTGCAACTAACGAAAAATATAAGCGAAGCCTCAATAGGCAATTGCTTGCTTTGTAAACTTTACAATCCGGCTCAATTCATATGCATTGTTTCTCTTCGTTCCGAAGTTATCTTTAAAAAAATCCTTATTTTGGACAATAGAATTTAATTGGGATCAATACTATAGATGTTGAATCTGTGTATCGAATGTTATCTAGATAGATCTCTTCTTTTTGTAGTTATCGTGTTAAACTATATTCAAACAATCGGACAGACAGACTTCCTATAAACAGATTTTGCTCAAAATTTGATGGAAATCTATAAATTTGATATAAAGACTGTATACCAAATTTCATCCATCTATCTCAAAGTAGTTTTGAGTTATCTTTGTCACCGACAGTGTGTTCCAAAAGTGTGTATTTCGAACTTAGGGCGGTTTGAAACGTGGAGATACGTCAAGTTTTCGTTCGAATTTTTTGTCTTTGTCGATTACTATATATCCATACTATAGTTCATTATACTAGATATATACTCTTTCATTATACTATACTATACTGTACTTTCTCTATATCTATACTTATAATAAAGCTCATTGTGTGTGTGTGTGTGTGTATTGGCGCTCTACAGGCCAGACTACTTGACCTATAGCTACCAAATTTGGGACATGTATACCTTGAAGGTCGTAAATGTGCATCTGGAGTCCCTTTTTTGAATTTTTAATTAGAATTTTAATTATTAATTAAAAACTAACTTTCCCGCCAAAAAAATCTTCCATTTTCCCCACCGCCAAATGAGTAAGGCTTCAGTTTTTTCCCCACACTAATGAGTTTAGGCTTAACATTTTCCGACCGATTATTTCAAACGATTCTGTTTATTTTCTGAATGTTTGATGCATTTAAAATTAAACATTGTTAATGAATCGATCTTTCAGATTCATTCTGAAGTACTTTTGAATTAAAATAAAACAGAATAAAGGAAATTAAAAATTTCTAATCTGCATAGCGTTACCCCAACTGGCGTAGAAAAAATCACGCATTTACGGTACCATAATTGGCGTTGAAAATTCATCCATCCGCATTGTGTTGTGATTGTTGACAACTATTTTCAACGGATGCGGACCTGATTTAAATTATTTTTAGGTTAGTTGTATGCTTTTGTAATTAAATTGAATTTATGCTAATTATACATTTTTTTTATGTGCTTATAGTTTTAAGTACATCGTTTTTAAAGAAGTTTTTTTTAATCTGTTTTTGACCGACTATTTTAACTCTTTCTAGGGCCGTGGGAAGTATGCTTCCCACCAAATTTATCAATCTTTGCATGAATTTATGTAGGTTGGCATCAGTTCCTGACAAATTTTTTTAGAAAGACAAAGACTTAGAGGCTTCAGTTCTTTATCTTACACAAAATGATGTGTCTTGATTTGTTACTTAATTATTAATTAACCTAA
Organism: Argiope bruennichi; assembly: GCF_947563725.1. NCBI lineage: Eukaryota > Metazoa > Arthropoda > Arachnida > Araneae > Araneidae > Argiope > Argiope bruennichi. The sequence goes on along the minus strand of NC_079154.1, from coordinate 24,792,518 downwards.
TTAATTAATTAATCAAATTAAATGTATCTCATAAGCTAAATGAATCCCTTTTCTTATTCTAATTTCAAGCCTAAAAATATTTTAACATAATATGACTAGAAAAAAATGGCCCTTTAAAGGGTTAAACGATTCCGTCTATTTTCTTAGTGTGTGGTGCATTTAAAATTAAACATTGTTAATTAATCCATCTGCTCATGATGAATCTGAGAAAATTTTGTTGACAAATTCTTCAGATATTACATAAATTAAGAAAGATATTCTTTAGTGCTCATAAGCTTTAAATGCTTAGTGACTCTGTTTTCAGTAATCATATAATATTTAAAAAAAATGCTGTTTCAGTAAAAGATTTTATTATATTAGTTGCAGATTAATCATTTCCACTTTAATTTAAAGCATAAATTCTACGGGAGCCAACAGAAAACTAGAGAGATATATATTACGTTATGACTAGGGATTGCAATACCGGGCCAAAATTTCAATACCGGTATTCGGTATTTTTTAGATCTTAATACCGGGATACCGGTTTTAATACCGGTATTAGAAATTTTAGAAAAAGAAAGAAAAGACAGATGTTTCTTTGTTTTATTTGCCAGTTTTATAAGAGAGTGTAAATATCACAAAAAATATGTAACTTATAAATTATAACAGCATATAAAGAATCAAAAAAAGTAAAGAAACAACTTATTTATTTAAATCACAAAAAAAGTGTAAATGTCACTATTAAGTCTGTGGTACTATTACAAATTTTTGAAATGTGATCTTAAAAAACATAATGCATCAATTGCACTGTCATTTTTTGTAGGGGAACGTTTAAATATCTTAACAATTTTTCGAACTTTATAAATTATAGGGAGCAATTCTTGATGGGTTAATATTTCATCCTCATTAGCAATATCTTCTTCAACAATTACATTGTTATTATCTTCATTGTCAATATCACTCTCACTCTTACTCTCTTCAATGTCGGAATTCAAAGTTTCTATATCCACAGTATTTGGATTCTTCTGTTCTTTATTTTTTTGGTATAATACATCTATTACTCCTAATTGAATTCCATGAGCATAACACAATTGCTGATTTGCACCAATCCACTTTCCAACTTTTTTCATAATTGTTGCTCCATCAGTCGTTATGGATACAATATCTTCTTTCAGGGATAATCCATGTTTGGCTCATTTAGATTTAAGCAATTAATTAAGCCATTAATTAGCTAATTAATTTCGCCCGTTAGGGAGACATCAAAAACGTATATTATTTTGCTATGTTGGCGATCCCTGAACATATAGTGGAGACGATTTAAAAATTTCTAGTAAATACCGAAAAACCGGTATTTAAACTTGTGAATACCGGTATTACAAAATTGTACAAATGGCTCAAAATACCGGTATTCGGTATCCCGGTATACCGGTATTGCAATCCCTAGTTATGACTGAAGGCCTTTATAATATTATGAGCGAATTTATATGACTATCAAAATTTGAAGTTTTAAAATATTTTGATGAAGAAGCTATTAAAGTAGGAATTACATAAAATATTTAATTATTAAAATTTTAACGAACATTAAGATTGGCGAATCAGCTGGTCGCCAACGACGGCTAGTTAGAAAATAAAAAATTCCACGTACAAAAAGTAAATTTATAATACGATCTCATTTTAAAAATATCTCCTGAATTTTTCTCCCCTTTTATGTTATAAATCAAAAACTTGATAAATTATATTCCATAGAAGGAATAAGTAGTCCAATTTATTATTTTTTGGACTGTAACAATTCTTTTTCCTTGCCTTCATTAAAAAGAAGAAAAAACAAATAAAGTGACAATACTTTTTTTTTGACTTTATATAAAAAAAGAAACAAATTGTCTGACAATTCTTCTTCGTTGCCTTTATTAAAAAAAAATTGTGTAACGACAATTTTTTTTCTTTGCCTTTATTAAAAAAAAGGAAGAAAAAAAAATCTGTGACACTTCGGAAAAAATATGGCGGAAGCATAAAGGTCCAAAGACCTCTTTTCGCCACAGATAAGTGCGGTTTTACCAGATGTGTACCATATTTATATTCAAAATAACAACATCCTCACCAAAAGATGCACAATCCCAATATGAACCCTTTAAGCACAGGCTCTCGGGGGATTTGGATTGTTGGCATGGCAGCAACAACACACGGCGTCAGCAACCGCAGAAAACCCCAAGGTTGAATCTAATTATTTCTCTGGAGATACGGAAAATGCAGCGCTAAGGTCAAGAAAACAGGGACTTTTCTTTTTTTAAAAAATGACGTCGACAGAGGAAGAACGATGCTGGAGGGTTGTCTCTCTGTCTCTGAAATATTGGCTAAAAACAACCAATTTGGGCTCTGTCAAAGACTAGGTCAAGATCTATTACCCATTCTTGCTCAGTGAGTGAAGTATATAAATTTCAGAAAGTTGCTACAGTATAATTAAATACTCCCTTAAAGAAAAATAGAATTCCACTTGCTAGAATAATAACAAAACAAAAAAAATGTTAGTTTTAATATTTATGCTTCAAGGATGATCTTTTATCTCATGCTGTCTTCCTAATCTTCAAGTTCAAGGCCCAGATGGCAAATCTTGCAACTTTATAATCACATGATAAAAGTTATTGTTATATATAATTACTGTGCATTTCAACAGTAATTATATGCTTTTAACGTCTTTCTTCACGAGAGAGACACGATGAATTTTGATATGGTAGCAATTGCATTACCTTATCTTCTTTTTTGTATAATAGATGGCGATACCTGATTAGGTACGCATCCCATAGTGCATTGCGATTGTAATTATAATGAGATGAGATGCTGTTCTGTGATGTGCGCGCGTTAATGTCTTGTGTTGAATTCGTGTTTTGTGTGAAATGTGATCATTAAAGAAATTAAGCAAGAGGACTCGAAAAACATACGTCATCTTGCTTCCACTGTAAGGATCATAATGATCTTCTTTGCACCACAAAATTAGATTTCGGAGTTTATTTGTAGTATTCACGTTGATTAAATTGATTTATAACTTCTTACCATAAATTCCACTAGGACACAATAATTCTCAACTATCTAGTGTTTAACCTGTCATTCTTTTCAGATTAGCTATAAAGTAATCAAATTTTCTGAATTTCAATCCTAGACCTAGAAAATAAAAGAGAGGAAACTCGGCGAAGGATCGATGAACACCAACTAAGGATCTAAAATCTGATGGTTTTTGAGTATTATTGATAGCTTCTAATTCCTTCTACAGAAAATTCATTCGAGCTATTTGAGAAGTTTCAAGTTGGAAAGAAATGAAAATGAACATTCGAAACTTCTTACCTATATAACTTACTATTATTATGATTTGAATTAGAGCAGATTTTCCCGTCAGATCCTAAAAAATGAATGAAAAAGTGCTTTTTGAGCAGAATATAAAGCAATGGTCATTATGGTACATAATCATTTTGACATGAAATACTAATCAAAATTTCCCAAGTAATAGAGCAACCACTCTCGTATAATAAACTATTAGATTTCCATCTTTTTAACTCAATACTTAAAATTTCTTATACATTGTGATGTAAACTACGACGAAACCTTTTTTTTGCATCATTAGTATATATAAACGTCCACCGATGTCTGTAATGCTGTACAGAGTAAAGGGCAGATCCCAACTTTATTTGGTTTGGATCGTTATCGGATGCGAAATCTTGATTTCTGGTTTAGCTTCTAGCAACTGAGACCGATTCTTTTTTTATATTTATAAATGGTAAATTTTATACTTATTTAAATTGTAAAATGGTAAATTTTATACTTATTCTTATATTCTCCATTCACAGATCAAATTGAAGGGTATTGAGAATATTTCTTTCAACACTGCATTTTTCTTTTATTGGACCAGTATTTGTTTTAGATCGATTTTAGCTATCAGTTTTGATCATGGATGTGGATATGCAGGTGATCCCATTGCAAGGAAATAAAACTTTTAATGTTATTCTATGTTAACATTTAAAGCGTATTGCAAATGGTAATTTTTTTAAAAAAATTTCTTAAACATTTTGCAAAAGTGCATGAAATTTTCTGTTACAACTTTCGTTAGTTAATCTGAGGCAATCAAAATTGTATTTAGTTTAGTTTAGTTGTATTAACGTCCCGTTTGAAGCAACACTAGGGCTATTTTGGGACGGACCTCGTCATTTTGAACCGCGGTCAGATGACGAGGACGACACCTGAGCTGGCACCCCCCTCTCCACACCACACCACATCAGAGGGAGGACGTTTGGTCAGGACGGATTTAACGTGCAACAGACCCCCTTACACGACGGTTCTTCGGTGGAATCGGGTCTCGAACCTGAAACCCTCCGGTTCCAAAGCCAAGACCTTACCACCAGGCCACCGCGGCCTTCAAATTTGTGATACTCGTAATGGGATAATAACCCATCCATATGGCACATCTAATGAAATAAAAACCAGTGGAATGTGTCTCCCGATACATTTTTTGCAAACTCTCTAATAAAGGTTTATACCAGAGAACGTCTTTGCAAACTCTCTAATAAAGGTTTATACCAGAGAACGTCTCCTGTGGTATTGGCGCACAATAGTTACAAAATGTTAATTTTTGCCACTAATTTAGTATTTTTAATTAATCTATCGTGTAAAACTTGGCGGGTTTTTTGGCGATTAATATTTTGGCATGGGCTGAATAGCATCCGGAAATCGAATTTTTGTTTTTCCCAACTGATTGAATCAAACATTTGATGCAAAACTACACTTGTAGTCACGAAATCTCATACCAAGTTTGATATATGTAAGTCTTTATGTTTTTTGAATTATAAAGTTTACATGTTACTGAAAGTACAGACCGACAAGTGATCAATTCTCTTTCGATTTGGCTCAAAATTTGATTAGCGACTACACTATAGATGCACTCCTGGGGAGGGGGGGGGGTACCTCGAAAAGAGAATGAGATGCTTCCGGTACAGTGGTTGGATCTCACCATCCTGGAGGGTACACAAAAAGGTGGGCTCCGCTAGTTGATGACTGGACGTACTTCCTTCGGGAAGGTTGTACCGTGGCCGGTGAGGGCCCTTAGGACTTAACCACATTTCCCGCCAGTGTTGCTGTTGCGGCGGTCCAATCATTCAGTTTTCTTTATCCGTGTGCCTTCGGGCGGGTCGGAGAGTCAGTGATATGATTTGTGTACCGAATTTCACTCATCTAATTCTCCTTGGTTTTTATTTATCGTATTAACTTATATTCGAACAGCAGAACAGACAGACTTCTTCCGAACGTATTTTGCAGCCAGGAAGTATTGCAGCCTTCGAAAAATTCGGAAAAAGATCTATATGGTTGCAGTTAGTGAGCAAGTATTTGCATTTAGATTAAATATTTTAACGATATTATTAGCTAAAAATAGCAAATATATATTTTAACAGAAGGTGTTCGGTAAATGTCATAATCTAAATCTGTTAATAGACATTTAGCAGACGATTCCTTTTCAGATATTTTATAATTGCTACTATTTTAAATTAGTTAAAATATTATAAAAAGTAGAAGCCTAACGATTTTTTCTTTGATATACATATTTTATTAATATTATTTCGATTCTTTTTTGTATAATAACTGATGATCAGTTGTAAACCTTTTAGAATCTGGCAGTGTTTGTAATACATGTTGTTAAGTTGAAAGAATAAACGAGCTGATGGAATTCTAAAAGAAGGTAATTAGTTAAAAATACCAATACCAATAATAGTTTTTACGCCAATCAAAAGAAAATAGCAGGATATTTTATTACAACGTCAGAGAGGAAACTCATTTTGCTGCAATTTACTACAATTACTTTTATTCAAAATGCTTAAAAGATAAGATAAATTTCTTTTTGCTATAATACAAAAGCTAATCACACAGAAGCACAGTTGTATGAATTGTACAAATTAAATCAAAAGGATTATTCTCTTGAAATAGAAGAATAGCCAAGAAAGCATTAATAACTGGTAGTCATTATAAATTAAATTTGGATAAAGTCAAATTTAAAGAATACATAATGAATATAGTAAAAATATTAAATATTTGTTCAAAAGGAGCGAAATGAAGGCATCTTGACTTTGCTTCATATCTGAGTAAATAAAGGGGAAAAAATTTCTTACGGCAAACTGGAAGGCAAAGATAGATTCCTTTACATCTGAGTTACTAGCTGGCAACATAAATTGCTGACGTAAGAAATAATCAAAATTAGTACGTGAAAATCACATCTCAGCCACTAACTTCTAAGATATTGATTGCAGTTATCGAAATACAAAACTTGTTTGTCTTAATGAGGTGCTAATTTGGCTAATTGAATTTATTTTTCCATCTTCAATATTAAGAAAGTTATAGAGAAATGAAAATTTCACCCCCCCCCACACACATACCATTTCCATCTCCTTTGAGCTAGAGGGGCCATTTACGAACTCTACCGAGATTTTTATGTTTCTAACAACATATTCCAAGACAATTAAAATCCAAATAAAATTACTCTACTGATCTTGTTTGCAAGATAACATGGGCAAAGCGTTATACACATATATAAACTTTTGAACGAAGGATAGTATTGGGTTCAAAGGAACTAGGATCTGTGAAGAACTGAAGAAATTTACCCGAAGTCTTGTCACGAGAACCATTGCAACAGATAGTCTTCCAATAGGAATCTATCTAATAATATACAGTAAAGTGCATAGAATGTCATACTTGTGTTCAGGCATTATGAAATCGATGCGAATGAAAGTCATAGAATATTTTTGCTTTGAGAGATAGTAAATATCTTTGCTAATTGGATTCAAATAAATTAAAAGTCTGATTTGGGGATCCGGTCTGGATTGATCATATAATTTTAATACGTAGATTCTGCACTACTTTATAAAGAACGTTTTGATAATATTAAATTAGTCTAAAGATAAATAAACTATAAAATTGTCTATTACTCATTTTACTAAAATGATATTCAATTAATTATCATTAAGAAATGCTTAAGGAGTCCAAATACAGCAACTTTACTTTCTCTTTATAAGAATCACAGCCTGATATCTGTTGGCTTGAGTTGTTATTAAAATGAAAAAATTGATAGATCAGTATATTCATTAATTTTGTTACAGTGTATAAAAAAAATATAAATTTTTCTATTTTATTCAATTGTCATGGCTAAAATATCAATCTGCTATCTTGGAAAAGCATTAAAATTTGGCAGCAGAATCTAGGTAACATGACATGTCTATACTACCACTTCGGTCCTACTCATAGCACCCCTTTATAGTTCCGGTTCTAATCGTTGCCATCTGACAAACAAACCTTGCCACGTAATAGCTACCCTTTCCCAGCAAAGGAGCACCTCAACCCGAAAAGCATTGGGAGCGTAACCACCCCTACTTTTTTTTTTGCATTTAAAATAGCTTTGCACCCCTTTTCTGCGCGAGTGACACTCCTCGAGGACATCCCAGTTGTTGCAAACGATGAGGCTAAAAACTATGACGCTTCGCCACCAAGACTTTCTTCTTGCACTCATCTGGGTCAACGTTCCTGAGGAACAGGTGCAACGACAAGGAGGCAGAGGACGAGTTTATTTTGGAACTCTCCCTCCTCAAGAAGTGCCTTTGTTCCGGAGAAATGGCAGGAGGATAGGTAGGGATCGTCACGTAACGAAAGACAGTTGATGATATTGTTTTCGAATTCCTCCGAATAACGAGATGTCTGAAAGAATGCAGACGGGGACGACCGAACACGTGCCGAGGTAGGACAAAGGTAACCTGCTCCAGATACGCGATGATTGATCCAAAAGAAAGAGTCAGCTGTTTTGATTGCTGGAAACAAAGAAGTGAGTCGATGGGTGAGATTCTAATGGGGAGAATTCTAAATTTGTGCACTTGGCTAAGGAGGAGAGATTGCAAAATCAGTTACGCACACATTAAACATCATTAAAGAGTTGTTCATATTTGCTGTTCGATAATTAATTCAAAACTCATAGTCGGAAACAATAAATCCTTTAAAAATTTAATTGATCATTAGAAACAAAGAAGGGAATAAAGCAACACCGTTAGGGAAGATTCTATATCTGTACTCTTGGCCACAAAGCAGTTCTGTACTAATCATTAAAGGAGTGGCCAGCTTGATTGATTGCTACAAATAAAGAATAAGTTGAAAGAAAGATTCTAATAGGTTAAACGATTTTAAGTTGCGTTCACATTAGCTTATTAAAAGGTTGCTCATCTTAATTGATTGTTGGAAACAAAGATGCAAACTGAAAAAGAGTCTCAGTTGGGAAAAGATTCTATATTTATACTCTTGGCTAAGAAGCAGGTTCACATGAAGTATTCAAGAAGTGACAAGATTAATTGATTGTTGGAAATAAATAATAAGGGAAAGAGAAGCTCTAATAGGTTATAAGCTTTATGTGTCCACATTAGTTTACTAAAAGTTGCTCATGTGATTGATTGTTGAAAGCAAAGAGACGAGATGAAACAGCAGCTCTAATAGGGAAGATTCTATAACTGTACTTTTGATTGACAGCAAAAAAGAATGTAATTATTGCTCTATACGTCTATTTAGCTAAGTGTCCATCTTGACTGTTTGTTAGAAACGAAAATTCTTCTAAGAATCTAATGAACATTGGAAACAGAATTGAAGAAACACCTCTGATTGGAAGATTTTATATTTGTACTCTTGGCTAAGGAACAGTAGTAAAAAAAAACAGTTACATGCCCATTAGTTTATTAAAAAGTCATCAATCTTGATTGGTTTTTGGAAATGAAGAATCTTTGAGGAATTTGATTAAATATTGGAAGCGAGGAGTCTTTAAAGAATCTGACTGATTGTCAAAAACAAGAAGTAAGCTGAAGAAAAAGTTTTGTTGTGCATGATTCCTAGTCTATATTCTTGGTTAGAAGCAAATCAACATTAATTATTAACTATCCATTTAATTACACAATTTGATTTATTGATGGAAACAAAGAGATGAGTTGAAATAAAAGACTGTAATTGGGAAGAGTCAATATTTGTGCTCTTGGCTAAGGTGCAGAGATTAAAAAAATCAATTACGTTACTTAATTAATTAAAGAAGTGTCCATCTTGATGAATTGTTAACAAATTAGTGAGTTAAAAAAAGACTCTCGGTTGGAAAAGATTCTGTGTCTTGGCTAAAGTACAGATGCATAGTAACAAATCATTATTTAATTTATTCAGCTGACATATTTCATGGTGATGTAACGCTAACTTATTTTGAAATCTCCTCTATCAAAAAGATAGAGTCGAGTGCACTTTGGAGAGCCCCACATGCTCATTCTTGGTACTTTGGTAAGAGTCCCGGTTGGTGTCACCATATCTCAAGAAAATAACAACTCTCGTTTTTAGAGTGGACACACCAAATCCCTCATCTTCCAACACGGACGGAAGATCTTTGCTGAATGTTCTTGGTAAAAAGCAGATCAAGCCTTCCCTCAATCATATTCTTAAATGTTTAAATTTAATTATTTTTGAGATTTTAAGGAATCCGCTATTGTTTTTGGACTTTTTAGAGATCTTTGGTTTTATGGAGGTGGTATAGCGCGGTTGTGTTGTTCCACCTGGGATCAGAAACAACAACAACATTTAATTTATAATTCATTTCATTAATTCATTATTATTCTTGTGTGTGTGTTCATCTATATTAGCCATTATTTCATCCAACATCGATTTTGAATAAAGAAATTATATACAATTTTTAAGTAGTTACAAATGAAATTCAAAAGTATTTCATCAATAAAATTTTCCCCCAAGAAAACGAGAATGCCTTTTAACTATCTCAAAATTATTTCTAGCTTAAGAATATGCTGATATTTTATGAAAATGCTACAATTAAGATATTTACTAGAATTTTAATTCTCACTAATATTCTAAAAAGTTTTGGTTATTTTTTTATTTCATTAACAAGACCGCCCCTTCTTCAACCTTGGAGGTTGAGTATTTATTTTGTCACTGTTACTCAGACGCAACATGTGTTCTCCAAGGTTCTTTTTGAGGGATCTTACCACTGTTGGCCAATTAAAATATTAATTAACACTACAAGACTCAAACTCACTCTTGCATTAGATATTTACCTTTTTCCCCACCACAAACAGTGTGAAATATAATCAAATTGATTGAAACGTTCAAACAAAATGTTCATCTCTCAAGAATTTCAAAAGTTGACTTATTTCTTTTCCAGAATGAATGTCTGAGTGGTGGAGAAACAACTTGAAGAATATTTTTAGATACGGCGGGAGGCCCTTTGCGGATGACGGAATTGGCACCGTTTCCTTTTCTGAGATGCATCCCCTTCTGTTGTCTTGTCTGAGGGACTGAGCAAAACCGATGTTTTTCGAAGAATTTCTAACAGTGACAGTTATGGCGGGTCTTTCTTTTTTTGTTTGCAACTTTTATGGTTTGCAAAGTCTTGGGAAATCCAAGAGAAAATGTTTGCAGAAGCCTTTTTGGCTGGAAGAGACGTAGCTTTTTGCTTTCGGTGCAAAGTAGTTTGTTACAGGTTGTTCCCTAATGCATAATCCACGAAAGAGCTTACCTATTGAAGTACATAAAAGTTTTGGCAATGAATGTTAAAGAAAATAAATTACAAGAAAGCTAATTGGAGATTTATGTAATAATAATAATAATAACCGCTTTAAAAAGATACGTATGCCATGATTGCTTTCCTCATATTATTCTTTCCTTTGAACAAAAACAATAATTTTATTATTATTTTCATTTTTATATGATTTGAAATGACAATTGTAAGTAAAATGTTTTTGCAGGAATATATCATGGCTTGCTGAGTTTGATATAAAAAACAAAAATTTTATGTTCTTAAGATAAAATACATCAAAAAATATTTACATCATTTGGAAGCCATCTACTTAGAGAAAAACTAAGTTAAAAATTCTTTTAAAAAAGCCATATTCTTTCTAATCTTTTTATTTTATTGCATATTAAATGAGAATTTGATCTATAAAATTTTCATAGAATATTTATTCTTTTAATTGAAATTCCAAATGTAAGTTTCATTTATTCTGGTCTATATTTTTAGATATCCTTTCTCATTTTTATGTAATTTGAAACTACAATTATCATGGTTTTTAGATGTCGTATAGATTAGCCGATTATACAAACTTGGAAGCACATTGCAATTTTTAAAAGCTTTTTCCCAAAATAATCGATGATTCATAATTGTTCCCATAATTCTTCTTCCCGCAGTATCATGATAATAGAATCTCAGTTTCTAGGTCAGATTCAATTAAGAACAATGAGAATTATATTTCTGAAAACCTGAAATAAAAAAAAATCTGTCCGTAATCAGCGTTGTCAAATCATTGTAACTCTAGATATTATAGCGAAATTTTTCTTCAATTACAATTGCTTGCTTATTAGTTTTATGTCATATTTCTATCTCTGTTGTCATCATTATTCTTACAAGAAATTATTCAAGAAAAAAAAATTCAATTACAAGAAAAAATATTTGAAAATTTCGTATTTATCGAATATATTCCGTGTACTTATTAATGCAAACATGTTTGCTTGATTGGTCCATTGAATAACTGATTTATTAGCAATACAAGCGAAATATAAAGGAAACACAAAGAAGTTGGCAGTGCAGTTAGATCCATACCATGTGCAACAAAATTTGAATATTTTTCTAAGGTCTTTTCTACTATTTTAATACTGTCTCTAATATGTAATGTCTCTAAAGAACAACCAACTTGTATCTTCGAAGATGAGGTAACTGAATATTGCATTATTGAAAGCGAGATCCATACTCCCTGTGTTACTTCTGTTTATTGCTGTCGAAGAATTTGATTCATAGCTTCTTTGAATACTTCTCCAGTGGAAATGACAATTTTTTGAAAACATTAAAAATATCTCGACCTAATCTATCTTCACAGAACGGCAAACATATAACTGAAGGAAGCCTATGCATTCAAGCCATCTTCCTGTGAAAAAGTATCAGGTTTCAAAGTAAAAATGCAGCATTATGGTAATGAAAAAGGAATGGGAAATCTTGCCGATATTCTTGAAAACTTTGATTAATATTTCGCTGAAAAAGGTTTTAAGGTCAACTCTTTAAAGTAATGCTGCTATCAAGGTTTTTTTTTTTTTTTTTTTTTGAGAATTTTATCATATTGAGAATAATTTCCTCTTTACGTGAAATCATAGGCCATTCTGGACTTCCATGTTTGCCACTACTTTTTCGATCAGAGCCCAAAAGACTAAAAAGCGATGTCAAATGTCAAACAAAGAGCACTCGAATATGCACCAAGAGTATGCCCACCTCTAATCTTTTGACTTACAGCGTAATCAGATATTGTTTTCTTTAATCTGCAATATTCAAAAACTGGTTAATGGGATGCGCTTTAGTTATGAATTTTTGTCTGCAGATAAAATGTTTGCTGAAGGTGCAATAAAACACAAAATTTGTCGGATTCTCCTGAGAAGCATTTAGGATAGCAACCCGTTCCCTTGTAATGTAGAATTGTTAAGCGTTTATTGCAGATGGTTCTAAAATCGATATCATCACATTAGTGGAGTAAAGGTATTCTAAAATTCATCGTCAAACCATAAAATAAGCATGGAGTGTACTATAAAAGAAGTTAACAAACTCATCTTTATTTCCTCTAAGTCCATTTCCAGCTGGAATTGAGGACCAACCGCCCCCAACCCCCGAAAAAGAGAACTTTGCGGAGAAGAGATGACTGCGGACACGGGATTACGCATCCCTCAGGTAAAGGATTGGATTTCCTTTAAGAGGAAGCCAGTTCGGACAATCGGCCATTGATGTGGCTGGATGTTAATAAAAGACAACAGTTGGTTGCAACACTTTTTAACGTTATTACTTCTTTAGGGCGGGATGGTCAGCTGTAGACAAGAGAAAGACCATTTCCATCGTGCCATTTGAATTGGGTGATCAGGGAATACGGTTGGGGAAGTAGGGACTTTTATGATACCCTAACAAGGCATTCATCTAGACGTTTAGAGCTAAGCTGGAGTTGACTGATAATGAATATACAGCTTTGGGCATTTCAAGTTTGCTTTGACTAACATGTATCATATGTCCTTGACTCACTGATTTGCCTAGATATGCAACATCAATGGAATTTTCCTCATTTTACCAATCACGTTAATTTCATATTAGTGTATCTCTATTTGTTTACAATTGGTCTTTTCAGGTAAAGATTGCTTCTGGCTCTCAAACAAGGATAGTTCAGCAGTTCTTCTGCGATTAATATAGTGAATTTACAAGTTTCATTTTCTGATTTGCCATAAAATCTATAATCAAATCTATCTGATTAGTATGTGTGGAAGAAACACATTTGGAAGACACATTCATAGAAAAGACATCTTAAATCAAATCTACAAAGGTTGAGATGTTTATCTAATAAATCTGGATTCACGTGACTGAATGATTCTTATTACCTATATCTCTCTCAAAAATAAAGTTGAGTACATGTATGAGAGTGCCTAGACAACAGCCTAGACCGTTTGACCCACAGTTATCAAATTTGAAAAATAGGTTGGAAGTATGCCTCCCAAAGCGATTTTTTAAATTTTTATTATAATTTTAGTTAGCTAAAAATTGGCTGAATTTTTCCGATTTTCAGTGGTAACTTCTAAAAATATTATTGAACAAAAATGAATTTTACACCATTTCAAAATTTAAAAAATTATCTTTTTTTAATGATATCAGTTTAATAGACGAGCAAATATTTTCTGTTTTTGGCAATTAAAAAAGTTTTTTTTCCCCTTCATTTCAAACAATATGCATTTTTGCACTGAATTTTCAAATCTCTTTATTGTTTCGTCCAATATATAATCGCGTGCTCTTCTTTCATTGTTGAAAGTTAAAGATTTTGTATTATAAATTGCATCATTCCTGTTAATGATGTAATATAATGATGTAATTTATAATACAAATAAAAGTTACAATACAGCGAAATATTGGAGGATGGCTGAACTGGTATTTACGTTTTTAATAACGCCATGATATTATAGAAATGACTCCATTAGAAATATTCATCTATAAAATTCAATAGAAGTAGTTAAGATAATTCAAATAGCACAGTTTTAATATCAGAAAATTTAAAGAAGTAACGAAGTTATAGCTAAATAATTTATCTGAAATCAAATATAACCAATATTCCAAGTGAACCAGTCGGTCGCCTAAGGCGACTAATATATATTATAATAATGGATGTAAAAATAAGTTGCTATAGAACATTAAACTGAAGTTCTGAATTTGTCAGTCAACATGTGCATATATATGCCTTGTACAATGCATTTATCATAGTTTAAATTAGAAAGAAAAAAAACCTATATTTTGTAAAATATCTTGTTAAAAATGAATACAAACGGAAACTATTTTTCCCTTTTTTTAGATAGATATTATATGTTTTACTTATTTCTGCGGAAAAAGAACAGCCTCTCTCTCCGTTTTTTTATAACTATTGTTCAGACTCACTTTTAAGAGAGCATTTCAGGTCCAGAATAAATCATGTAATTTAAAATATGAAAAACGTAACATATGCTTTCATTGTCCAATAAATGTGACTACATTTCCTCTACCAAATATGCACACTAGAAGAAAGTAGATTTTTCCCTAAGCTACTATATTGGAAATAAAATTTACGTGTAGATGCGTAGATAGAATTATCCGTCAACTTAAATTGGTAAAATAAGTTCGTGGCAAATAAAGCAACCACAACTCTTTAGCCGTTAGATTCCTCCTCTTTTGTTCTCCCTCTAATGGTTTCTGCTTTTTAGACCACATGATTGCTTCCTTTTTGGTAATTTAAAACCGTGTCCGTCAGAAACAGATGGGTAAGACCTTGCGTGTAAAGACTTGAATCTCCCTCCCCTAAAAAAAACTACAAATAACGGTATGAAAAATTCTTTGAATCATTATCAAACATACTGGTCGTGAAAGTATCCACAATTCGAAATAATAATTACATAACGATCAAAAACTGATTTCATATAGATGTTTGCAAGAGTATAAAGAAAAACGAATGTTGCAAAAATTGGTGTAAATAATACTGGTATAGACCTTAGTACCAACATAATACAGTTTTTCATATAGAATGATTCTATCTTAGTCGTTGTGCATACAGTTATGAATCTGTAATATTGTTTTCCCTACCATTGTGGTTCCCCTTTTTGGTAGGAAAGAAAAATTTATGGAAATACTTAATAGGTGCTAAATCAGTGACCTCCGATCTTGGAGACAAATTTGACAACTGTTTGTCATTTTGGAGACAAATTTGTTGACTTTATCCACAAAAATAAAGATTCTAGAAATTGCAATAGTCATGGCTTATTTCAGTTAGGAGCAAAGATATGAAGACTCTTCTTGAGAACTCCATGTGAAGGTATATTGTAATGAAAATCTATAAATACTTCATCAATTCAAATGCGTTAATCTCTGATACCTTACTCTATGATCTTATTCAAAGAGTAAACTGTTAACATTCTAGAACCTGTCCATTATTGATATTCTGTTACTGTTATTTAATTGGTATTTACAATCTGTTTGTATTGGTCTTTCTGCAATTACTGTTGTTTGTGCTCGCCTTGACTGTGTTATTGTTATCTGAACTTTATGTTTTCTAGAATATTCGTAGATTCAGGCGTAGTTTCCCACTATCTATTTTTTGGGTAATATTCAGAGCACACCCAAAGGCCGATGCACGTAATAAAATTAATTACAAGTGGTATAAGAGTTCAACAGATATATACATTTGTGATAAACACTGAAATGCCAGTTTATGCATATAAGGCAGTGATTTCCAAACTGTAGGCCACAGTGATTTGAAGGGGGGGGGGGTCGACTGCATGACACCCAGATAAAGCCTTTAATCTATCACACTTGGTTGATAAGCTTGAATTACTATTTATATGATTGGTGAAAAGCTAGTCACCGAAGGCGACTAGTTTTCCTCTTAAAATCCCAGAAATATAGGAGTAGGGGGAAAAAATTCTAAATATTTTTCTTTTTTTAGAAAAAAGTGAAGATTGAGGGTTTTCACCTAGACCCAAAAGCATAGCGACAGTTCTGAATAGTCCTTATCGTTGTCCCCAACCCCCCTCTAAGCAAACCAGCCGAGTCATCGTCCCCTGGAGTTCCTCGGAGTATTGTGCCAAAAATTCCTGCCACTTCTGCAGTGGTTGTTTGGGTAAGAGACCACCGCGGTATTTTCTTCGCCGCCGGGATGAAAAGAAAAACAAACTTTATTGGCAAACTCTTACCTTTCTATTTAAATCTGCGATTCAACAGGTATGTGGGTTGATGCCATGGCGGCGGAATCAGAGATCCAGCCTGTGCCATTTAGATGTCCTGGAAATCGAAATTCATTTCAATGAAATGTCGATCTTCGTTTTGGATTGGGTTAATCTCGGAAAGAGATCACAGAAAAGAGATTTTTAGAACGCATATCTTTTCCAGTTTCTAGTATAAGAAATATCAAAAGTATTGCCACAATCATTAAATAAGAAATTCAGTGAAAACAATTTTTGGAATAATTTCTTTCGGTCCATCTGTAAATACGATAGCTCAATAAACGAACTGATCTACATGTAGGATATATGCTATGTGGTATTTCTGTTAAAATTTTATATCTGTATTGAATATTCGAAGTATTCCCTCGAAGGGAAGTCTGTCTGTCCATACAAGTGCATCTAAATTTGATTATTCAAAGACTCATTGAGTTAGATTGAAGAAATATGTGATAGCACTTTATGGTAATATAAATTTTGAACGAATTCCATCAAAGGATTTAATGTTTGTTGGTCCACTATAACTCAGAGATATAGCGAGCTGTATGAATAGCTTTCAATACGTGGTCCTTACTTCTCTTTGCCCTTAGATCTTATTTCTTTTCTTATCGATATTTATCTTTGGCAAATTCTACAAGAGCTAGATTGTCTATTAGTTGATATATCCATGCTTATGTAAACGCGTTAGCTGATAAGCTTAATAAGGTAGAGAAATGAAATGTAATCTAGACATCGAAATTTAGATCTAATTGGTCAATAGGAACAGGCATTGAGAGGAAAGATTTAAAATTGTCTTCATCTCTAATAATAATAAAGATAAATGTGTGTGCATGTGCGTGCATGCTCATATTTATTTGAAACATTTCACTATGTATACTGATTATTTAATGCAAATTGGCGAATCTTTTTAATTATTGCCGCCTTAGCGACCAACTGGTTCACAAAATAATTGATTATATTTAATTGAAATCAAGAGTCTTTGCGGAACTTAATGCTTATGATTCCCTTAACAAAAGAAGAATTTGCCTAAATAAGTCGAGTTTTGTGACTTGATAATCCATTAAAAATTTAAATAGTCGGGATAGGAAATGGATATTTAATATATTAAATATCCATTAAAAATTTAATTATTATTAATATATTAATATCTAATATATAATATTATTATTTAAATATTATATTAATCTATTACGAATAACGCATTTCCTTTTGGGGGGTACTTTTATTTCATTCGCTAACTTCTCATATAAACTGAACAGATAACTAGCAAAATTCTTCTTCCTTAGCTTTCCCTAATGCTAAAAAAAAAATCTTGCGATTAAATATGTGAGGAAACAATGAAAACGATTTTAATTTCAGAGCAGCAATGAAATCTGTTATTGAAAATTATGTAAAAAATTACTTTGTAAAAATTGGCAGAAGTTCAGGGAAAATATTACATGACAATAAAATTCATAGCCTTAAAAAGACTATTTTCTAAATTTTAAAATGAAGAATAATTTTTGTGAAATTATATTTTCAAGGGTTATCGCGGGAAATTCCAAGATCTCGCTGAATTAAGATAAATTTCTAAATTTCTGATACTGAAGATAAATTTCAAAAAAATTAAAAAACTAAAGTAAAAATAAGAAAAATTGAGAAAACTTTCATTAAAAATAAAAAAATTCGTCTCATAAAGCAAAAAAAAAAAAAAAAGTTTATGATTTGATTTAACAAACTTGAATTATCTCTACTCAAAGTACGAAATCGTTTGCGAATTTTCATTGTAATCGACAGCTGCCAGACATTTTCTCTTAACTCGCTTGCAACTGATAAAAGCTGATTTTGAATAAATCATTGCACCAACAGACTTCTGCAGACGGCATCTGCCGGAGTGGCATGCCAAGGGTCAACCGACAGAGGGTCAGAAACCTGCGTCCCGTCACCGCGCCAGATTAAGGGTCGAGGAAAGATGAAGTCAGGCAGTCGCGTGCCATCCTCGGCTTATAGGAGAGGGAGGGAAAGACACCAATTGATTGCCACCAGCTCCCCCCCCCCCCTGCTACATCTGGACAGATGGATAGCTGCCTCAAGATTAATTCAGCTAATGACGTCTATTAACGAGAAGGGGGGGGGGGAGAAGAATAACATCACAGAGCGAAAGGGAGCGGATTTATCTGGCATGTTGAGTGTTCTGAAAATGGTATCTGTTTTAATAGAAACTATTAACTTGCACTGAGCAGACGATTATTTATATTTTAATTCGTTGTTGGTGTTGTAATAATAAAATAATGGTTCTACTTCTTACATTGGAAGAGAAAGTAGGGTATTTGCTAAAAAGTATGACCTCGATATTTCATGCTTTAGAACTCGCTGAGTCTAAAGGGAAAATAATAATAATAATAAATAAATAAAAGCATTTTAACCCTCTGACAGCGTAATTTTTTAAAAATCCCTATTTAGATGCGATGTTTGCAAATAAGTTCAAGCACTTTTCATAGAAAGTGAGCTGATATTATATGTTACACGATAATAATATGATATAATAAATATCTGTAATCGTAAACACAGACATTCTAAACTGCGGAAAACGTGATATGCAACAGAAAATGAACTGATTGCCAAGCCGCAGAAATCGCAGGATATTCAACAAGAGGGTTAAAAATTATGTCTATCTGTCGTTCTGTAGGCAAGTCAATCAGAAATTCAAAGTGGAAGATGGGTGAAATTTTGCACGTGGGCTTTACACCAACTTTGCAGATTGCTAACAAGTTTTAGAAAAAATCCGTAGAAGGGAAGCCTAATTTTCGGTCCACACGCGTACATTTGAATAGGAAAACTTTAAAAAAAAGCAAAGACTTAAATGGGTGAAATCTGGAATATTATTTTACTATTAGAATACTGAGATTTGCATTTCATTTTGAAAGAAATCTGTATAAAAAATTGACTCTTTGTCGTTCTCTCTATTCAACATTGCTACGATTCTGTAATGTTGCTTTCCAGCACTGTTTGCTCCATCGTAAGAAAGGCCGTTTTACGGTCAGCTCTGTTGGATACTGATCGGATGCCGGATCAGTGATACCCGGGCTTCCCGACAAACTTGGCGACTTGGCAACGAATTTGACGACTTTGGCGGCAAAATGGATGATACTGGAATCTTCAAGACTTTTGGCAGAGGAGTCAATAGGAGTTGAAATATGCTTGATTGTTTGAGAACCTTCTCTGCCCTGCTCCGGAAATTATAAAAGGTCAGTAGTTCAAGCTGAAGACAATCGCCATCGAGAGGGTTAGAATCGCATAGCGAATTAACGGCAAATTAGTTGGATCGCTCCAGCGAAGCGCAGGCGTTGAGTGGAGTTGAAACATTCGGTGTATTGAGCTGTGTGTCGAATCCTGGTGTTTATTATAGAGGCAGCATCAAATCGTGTGAGGAGTCGGCAGTCGGATACAGCTAAAATGTGGAGACAGTGGAGAAATGCAGGCTTTTGGAGAGACCGGAGTGTGAAGTTACGTAGATTCCCTCCTCCTGCTGAATTCTGTCTGGCCGCTTTGAGTGCTATGATTGTTGTTAGCTATCGATTATTACTTGTGGGCTGCTGTTTGTTCGAAGTTCGCTGCTGTGTGTTGCTTGTGTACGTATAGGCTGTGTATTTGTCATCTGTGGATTCGTATCTTCGTGTTAATAAAATCGTCGCTTGTTACTAAGGCTTGTTGATTATATTACGCCATACACCCATTACAAGCGAACCCGTTGACTTTATGGACTTGGCGGAGGAAGTTCTGTAACACTATATACATTCAAAATCATAACTAATTAGAATAACGAAACAATATTCAGGGGAAAGGAGAACAGACATGATTAAAAAGAAATCGCATTTTTATTTATTTGATTCATTATTATGGAAAATCTTCAACTATTAGAATACATTTTAAAAGTTCCTTCTTATGGCTCAAAGTGATTTTAAGTTATCAGTTCACGGACAGACAAACAGACAGATAGCCATAATTCTAAATATGTACTTTTCGAACTCGATGATATCTTAAATGTGCAGATTTGTCAAAATATAGAAGTTGAATTTTGACTTTAAAATATATGACAATATATAAAATGCAATCTTTTGTCATCACTTGTATGTAAAACTTAATTTCATAGATTGATATTTGGGAAAAATGTATTCAAAATTTAGAGAAAAACAAATTCTGCGCCATTATATATGCGCCAATGCTCATAATGAAACAAAATAAAATAATATGCATTTGATTTTGAGCATTCATACAAACTTTTCGATGTCGTTCTACAACTTATTAACGGATTTTTTTCCATACTTTTTATAATTTTTTGAATGACATATTAACTTCAGGCTTTGCCACTAAGGACGCTATAATTAAATAGTGCATATTCACATTACTATACCAAGATACCTTTTTATGGCTCTAATTGTCGATGTTCAAATGTTGAAATAGTGAGAAACAGTTTTTAAGACACTTTGTATTTAAATTTATAAAATTCATTTGTAAAGTTATGAATTCTGCATTTAAAAGTTTAAATAAATTGTCTCTTTTGCAACAAAGAATGAAGAAAAAATAGGCAGCAACATTTCTGAAACATTACTTTTAAAAATTATTCATTGACATAAACTAACTTCATAAAGATGATGACGCATCTCATTACGTACATAAAATTTACTTTATTACAAAATGCAAAAATGACCTTCCTTGTATAATAAATTCAATATACATAAAAAAATAAGTATTAAATTTAAGACTGAAATTAACGCAACGCAAAATGAAGCCATCTTTGTCTAAACTGGTTTCTGCAAAAGAGCGTTAGATTTATTCAATGATCGTTTAAAACTGACTTTTAACAAGAACTAGCTATTTAAAAAGAATTAAATTTCACGAGAATGTTCCTAAAAACAGTTGCAAGACAAAAACGGCGTTGAAAGCGTTTGCAAAGACTAAATATCTCGATTAGTTGATTCTAATTATAAGTCATATTACTGACTCTCCGACCCGCCCGAAGGCACGCGGATAAAGAATACTGAATGACCGGTCCGCCGCAACAGGAACACACTGGCAGGAACTGTGGTTGAGTCCTAAGGGCCATCACCGGCCACGGTACAGCCCGTCCCTAAGGAAGTACGTCCCGTCATCGATGAGAGAAGCCAGATCTCCCACCTATTTATGCACCCACCAGGGTGGCGAGATCCAACCACCATACCGGAAGCATCTCATCCTCATTTAGAGGCGCCTCCCTCGGGGGTTTGATTCTAATGATAAATAAACATAAAACGCTAATGCATCACATTTCATTTTTCAACATTGCAAAATATTGTGTAATACTGTGTAAGAGCTCCAATAATGCACAATGGTGTATATTATTGTGCACATTATTGAGTAGTTTTATATTCATGCACAATATTGTACAATAATTATGATATCTCACAATATCATAAATATGAATATTTCAATATTTACTTTAAAATGAATAAAGCTCTAATATTATTTCCCATGCAAAAAAAACGAACTATTAATATAATTAGCATTAGCTTTTACATTGTTTTTAAATTTAAACGTGTAATATATTTTTAAAAAAATACGTCAATTCCTACTTAGGTCAACAAATTTGTTTTTATTTTAGTTACTTTTTATTAAATAATTACAATTAATATAAATATGTATGTAATGATGACAGAATTACAATATTAAGTGGCAAAATAGAGCTTGGCGACAAACTTCGCGATCATTTGGCGACGGTTTTGGCGACCAAATAGAAATGACTGGGCAAATTTAATTAATTAATTAATATTTGAAAAAAAAACTAAATTAACATCAAGTGTCATCCACTACAAGTTTAAAAAAATGTATTTGAACTTGAGTGGATGAATAAAAAGTATTTTATTAGCGATTGAAAATTTGAACAAGATATATAAATATATACAGGAACAGTGCGAACTAATAGTAAGAATTGAAAAAAAATTAATTGGTTTCACTCATCTGCAGCTTTCTGTTAAAGAGTGCAATGAATAATCAAAAGAAATTTAAACTTTTTTTTCTACTTCAATATGACTACTGCGAAATAGAAAAACATTGGATCCTTGAGAAGCCAGCTGTAGTGGTCTCCTCAAAACTTTCTCGCATGCTCTCTCATAAACTTGTCATGCCAGAGATCGCCTTGCATGAGACTGGCGTGCCATTGTTACGGAATAATCACCTTTATTGTGACTTTGTCATTTTTTACTGAATCCATCGTGACATCTTGGCGAGTTATTTGGCGATGAATCTCTGGCATACGGTAGTAATATCCGCAAATCGAATTTGTGTTTTAGACACGTTTTTCTCAACAAACTGAAACAAAGATTTGACACAAAACGACACTTTTAATCGCAAAATCCCCTTCCAAATGATATATTTCAGTCATTGCTTTTTTAAACTACCGCGGTTATATGTTTCTGAAAGTGCAGACTGACAGACAGACAACTCCTTATGGATTTCGCTCAAAATTTGATAAGTGTTACTTTACATTTGTTAAATGTAGAGTAAACTATCTATCTAGTAAATAACTATCTAGCCCTCTTCGATACGTGTACTTATTTATCGTGTAAATATATGTTCGAACAACTGGATAGACAGACTCCCTCTGAACAGATTTTATTCAAAATTTGACAGAAATTTGACCTTATGACAATGACAGAAAATTTGACCATATGACATTAACAAAAAATTTGACCATATGACAATGACAGAAAATTTGACCATATGACAATGACAAAAAATTTGACCATATGACAATGACAGAAAATTTGACCATATGACAATGACAAAAAATTTGACCATATGACAATGACAGAAAATTTGACCATATGACAATGACAGAAAATTTGACCATATGACAATGACAAAAAATTTGACCATATGACAATGACAGAAAATTTGACCATATGACAATAACAAAAAATTTGACCATATGACAATGACAGAAAATTTGACCATATGACAATGACAAAAAGTTTGACCATATGACAATGACAGAAAATTTGACCATATGACAATGACAGAAAATTTGACCATATGACAATGACAAAAAATTTGACCATATGACAATGACAGAAAATTTGACCATATGACAATGACAGAAAATTTGACCATATGACATTAACAAAAAATTTGACCATATGACAATGACAGAAAATTTGACCATATGACAATGACAGAAAATTTGACCATATGACAATGACAAAAAATTTGACCATATGACAATGACAGAAAATTTGACCATATGACAATAACAAAAAATTTGACCATATGACAATGACAAAAAATTTGACCATATGACAATGACAAAAAGTTTGACCATATGACAATGACAGAAAATTTGACCATATGACAATGACAAAAAATTTGACCATATGACAGAAAAGATCATATGACAAATTTAAACTGTATCTCAAAGCATTTTTTGAGTTATTTTTATCACAGATAGGCAAACGAACATCTTCCAAAAATGTGTTTTTCGAACTCAGAGAGGTCTAAATTGTGGAGATTCCTCATAATGTCGAGTTTGAAATTTCTGACAACTAACACTTTCTCTACTTTCTATACACTACGTATACGAAAAAGTAAAAATAAAATACTATGAAATACTTGAGAAAACACTGAATTGTTCTATTCTACGAGACTAGCAAGAAGAACGTAAAAACTCAACTACGCAGTGCAGATCCGTTATATATTTGTTCAAAAATAAAACAGCCTCACATTAGGATAATATTTCTAAGTTGATATCATAAATCATTTTTTGCGGTGATGAATATGATGTCACAATTAGAACTTTTTTTTTTTTAACATTTGGCAGAAGATCCACCATCCAAACAGTGCATCAGAAAATAAACTTGTAAGACCTTCATCAAAGCATTTTTTTTTAAATTCTGATTCTATTTTTTTTTTCAGAGAATCAAGCTACCTGTTCCATTTCTTTAGATTGCCGGGTTTCTTGGAACTGCTTCAACCACCATTTAATTTTCTTCACGGTTAGATAACTGTTTCTAAATCTTGCTTCAGAATACTTTCTTACAAATTCAAACGCAAATTATGTTGTTGTTTTTTCGTATATTAATTAACCTAGTATCTTACATTGTTTGCAGAAAATTAAAGACATTCATTAGCTGCCAAAACTAATTTAATGCAATGCATTTGCATATAACATGTTAATATGAAATGGTTCCATTAAATTGCAAAAGTAAATGACTACGGCAGAAAAGGTCTATAAAAAATCGCCTCTTGCCTAGGATTGGGTGATACCATATCAAACTGATACATTGTATTGGATATAAAAAACTGATAGATGCTAAGAGTATCAGTCATTTTATGTCAGATTTTGAATTCGTTTGATACCGATTAACAGTCTCCTCGATATCGGCGATATTACACATATCGCCTCGATATCGGCGATAGATTATATTGACCTGATACAAAGTATCAGGTCAATATAATTTAGTTCACCGTCCAGCGTCGGCTATACAATGAACATCATGATATTTTTTAAACTTGTATATTTCATCCCCAGCCATTACTGCCTTCGCACGTAACAGTTCCCATATCCCTGAAAAATTATAGCTTTCTCTTATATTAACTATACCATATAAGCCTTTTCTTCCCTCTTCTTTTCCACCCGTCAATCACCGTCAGAGCCCAGGCCACCGGCACATCCTCACCAATACCTCTTCCGAAGAATCTCAATTTGGAATCATATTCATATGAGTGCTAGCTGCTAGTTTCGGCGCAAGTGGGAGAACGGATTACTACAGAGTATCCGGTTTCATTTGGATGGGAAAAGAATTTTTTACCGGCTGTATGAAGTACAAAAGTATCGGTTAAAATTATCAAGTATAATCGCTACATAATCAGTATCAACCTGTATGCAGCAAAACCGCTATCAATCCAAACCAACTCATACCTACTGTTTCATGCATCTTCTGAAAATAAGACTGGCAGTTTTGTACCTCTTCTGACTTTGAGCAGTGCCTCATTAGCTCTTTCCTTTCAAACCTGCCTCACCTGTCATGTAACTTTTGACATTGCCTAATTAGCCCGTTCATGCCTGGTAATCTTTGCTCAGGTTTCCTGTAACATCAATTTTTAGAAGAGACACAAATCTTTGGAGAAACGTTCGTTTCACAAAATCATTTAGTTATCAGGGCAAGCTCTTGCGATTCCTCATCTGATTGCAACTACTTTCCGGCACAATTTTCATTAGATTGTAAATTAAATGTAATTCTTTATCTGTTGAGCTTCAAATCGCATGGGTTAAAGGATACTCCCGTGTCTTAGGAACATGGCATCCTGCTTATTGGGCCACTTTTATAGTAACGATATCCCTCTCTAAAATATAATTAAATCCCTATCTATAGTATAATTTCGATATCCCTCAGTCTGAAAGTATTCATCTGTCATTTGTCAAGATTTACAGATTCAATCGAGACCGTTCTACTACATTAACCACAAACAGAACATTACTTAATACGAAAATAAATCTACGCATCACAGGATTCTTTGTGACTTATCTGCACATATTTGGTGTATATCATAGGTTCCCAAAGTGGTCCAGGTGGACCCCCAGGGGTCCATAGGAGACCACACGGGGGTCCACGTAGACGTGAAAAGAAAACAGGGGTTCACAAGTTGTAAGTGGGGGTCCACGATAAATTTTCTGGTTTTCATAATAAAGAACAAAAATTTTGGCTTGGATTTACCTATCAACGTAGGCAGGTAGCATCATTCACTAGGTAGGTACTCAAAAATACTCAAAAACTCAGTTCAAACACAGAATTGAATAGAACAATAGATAATAGTACAAGTGTACACCACATGTCGAGACTTGCAAAGTGCCGCCTGTGCGCCCGCTCGTCCGGGATGCTTGTTTAGACCTGCAAAGGGATGAAATGCGACTTGCGTTGTGCTTGCAATGTACATTAGTATAAATATGAATGCCAAGAACAAAACGTTATTCATTTGTTTCCGGGATTTTGAACATAAACTATGAACACATCTCATTAAAACTATGACTATTTTTTATTGTTGATTTACATTTCAGAGTTCATTGTTGATTTTTTGTCAATTGTTGACTGTTTGTAATAATAAATGCTTATAATTTTGTATAACCACAAGTATTATTTCAATAAATAGGACACAAGAAAATGTGCTACTTTTTTTTTCTTCTTAACACCCCCAATTTAGGGTGATATTTTTTAGGAGTTTTGGGAATACAGTAGAAATATAGCAGCAGGGGGGTCTACCGAAAATAATAAAACTTTGAAAATGGTCCACAAGAAAAAAAAGTTTGGGAACCTCTGGTGTATATGATCACGATCAATGCATGCACTTAGACGAAGATTATTCAGATCCTACATTGTCATCTATTCTACATCTATGTGATCTAGTTGAGTGTTATAAAATGTTATCTAGCAATGTTTTTATAACAAATGCAAAATTATTGTCCAGAAAAAAAACTTTTGCACGAATAGAATAAATATAGTGAAGATTCTAAATCAAAGAAGACTTGACATCATCATAGAATAAACAAGCCATTAATCGTGTCCATCAGCCTTAATACGGAAATAAATCTACACATCACAGGATTCTTTGTGACTTATCTCCACATGTTTGGTGCATATGATCACGATCAATTCATGCACTTAGACGAAGATTATTCAGATCCTACATTGTCATCTATCCTACATCTATGTGATCTAGTTCAGTGTTGTAAAATGTTATCTAGCAATGTTATCCATTTAATGCAAAATCATTGTCCAGAAAAAAACCTTTTGCACGAATAGATTAATATAGTGAAGATTCTTAATCAAAGAAGACTTGACATCATCATAGAATAAACAAGCCATTAATCGTGTCCATCAGCCTTAATACGAAAATAAATCTACACATCACAGGATTCTTTGTGACTTATCTCCACATGTTTGGTGCATATGATCACGATCAATGCATGCACTTAGACGAAGATTATTCAGATCCTACATTGTCATCTATCCTACATCTATGTGATCTAGTTCAGTGTTATAAAATGTTATCTAGCAATGTTATCCATTTAATGCAAAATTATTGTCCAGAAAAAAATCTTTTGCACGAATAGATTAATATAGTGAAGATTCTTAATGAAAGAAGACTTGACATCATCATAGAATAAACAAGCCATTAATCGTGTCCATCAGCCTTAATACGAAAATAAATCTACACATCACAGGATTCTTTGTGACTTATCTCCACATGTTTGGTGCATATGATCACGATCAATGCATGCACTTAGACGAAGATTATTCAGATCCTACATTGTCATCTATCCTACATCTATGTGATCTAGTTCAGTGTTGTAAAATGTTATCTAGCAATGTTATCCATTTAATGCAAAATCATTGTCCAGAAAAAAACCTTTTGCACGAATAGATTAATATAGTGAAGATTCTTAATCAAAGAAGACTTGACATCATCATAGAATAAAAAAGCCATTAATCGTGTCCATCAGCCTTCGTAGTACTCATGATGGACAGTTTCTAAATTTTATGTATTAATTTTTATGCAGAATAGTTTTAAAACCACGAAACCAATTCAATGTTGCTGTAAAAGATACATTCTACGACGATGTAAGTAATTATGCAATGTTTTTCTTTCTGTATTTCTCATTATTTTGTATTTATCCCCAGATTCTTCATTTCCACTCATACATTTCTCTATAAAAATTTTATAGTCAGCTGTTCTGTGACACATCTCAAAATTTCTCTCTTTAATCCCCTTATAAATTTTTATGATCAATGCATGCACTTAGACGAAGATTATTCAGATTATACATTGTCATCTGACAAAAGTTTTTGTGTGATCTAGTTCAGTGTTATAAAATGTTATCTAGCAATGTTATCCATTTAATGCAAAATTATTGTCCAGAATAAAATCTTTCGCACGAATAGATTAATATAGTGAAGATTCTAAATCAAAGAAGACTTGACATCATCATAGAATAAACAAGCCATTAATCGTGCCCATCAGCCTTCGTAGTACTCATGATGGGCAGTTTCTAAATTTTATGTATTAATTTTTATGCAGAATAATTTTAAAACCATGAAACTAATTCAATGTTAGAATTGCTGTAAAAGATACATTCTACGACGATGTAGTAATTATGCAATCTTTTTTTTTTTTGTATTTCTCATTATTTTGTATTTATCCTCAGATTCTTCATTTCCACTCATACATTTCTCTATAAAAAATGTTTTTTTTATATAGTCAGCTGTTCTGTGACACATCTCAAAATTTCTCTCTTTAATCCCCTTATAAATTTTTATGATCAATGCATGCACTTAGACGAAGATTATTCAGATTATACATTGTCATCTGACAAAAGTTTTTGTGTGATCTAGTTCAGTGTTATAAAATGTTATCTAGCAATGTTATCCATTTAATGCAAAATTATTGTCCAGAATAAAATCTTTTGCACGAATAGATTAATATAGTGAAGATTCTAAATCAAAGAAGACTTGACATCATCATAGAATAAACAAGCCATTAATCGTGCCCATCAGCCTTCGTAGTACTCATGATGGGCAGTTTCTAAATTTTATGTATTAATTTTTATGCAGAATAATTTTAAAACCATGAAACTAATTCAATGTTAGAATTGCTGTAAAAGATACATTCTACGACGATGTAGTAATTATGCAATCTTTTTTTTTTTTGTATTTCTCATTATTTTGTATTTATCCTCAGATTCTTCATTTCCACTCATACATTTCTCTATAAAAAATGTTTTTTTTATATAGTCAGCTGTTCTGTGACACATCTCAAAATTTCTCTCTTTAATCCCCTTATAAATTTTTATGATCAATGCATGCACTTAGACGAAGATTATTCAGATTATACATTGTCATCTGACAAAAGTTTTTGTGTGATCTAGTTCAGTGTTATAAAATGTTATCTAGCAATGTTATCCATTTAATGCAAAATTATTGTCCAGAATAAAATCTTTTGCACGAATAGATTAATATAGTGAAGATTCTAAATCAAAGAAGACTTGACATCATCATAGAATAAACAAGCCATTAATCGTGCCCATCAGCCTTCGTAGTACTCATGATGGGCAGTTTCTAAATTTTATGTATTAATTTTTATGCAGAATAATTTTAAAACCATGAAACTAATTCAATGTTAGAATTGCTGTAAAAGATACATTCTACGACGATGTAGTAATTATGCAATCTTTTTTTTTTGTATTTCTCATTATTTTGTATTTATCCTCAGATTCTTCATTTCCACTCATACATTTCTCTATAAAAAATGTTTTTTTTATATAGTCAGCTGTTCTGTGATACATCTCAAAATTTCTCTCTTTAATCCCCTTATAAAATAGTTTTTGCATTTGTTCGTGGACACACGGGCATTTATGGAAATGAGCGGGTCGATTGGCTTGCTAAAGCTGCCACTAAGCGCAAAATCGACATTGACGTTAATATTCCTAAATCCTTTTACAAAAAGATTACGAGAGAAAAAATGGTGGAGTCTTGGAATCAAGAATACCTCCTTTCAAATAAAGGGAGCTTAACAAAGAAATTTTTTCCATCCATTAATAAGAGACTGTCATGCCATCATTTTTATACTAATTACAAAATAACCCAATTTCTAACTGGTCATGGTAACTTTAAAAGTTACTTGTACAAATTTAATTTGTTTCCGTCATCTTCCTGCGATTGTGATATTGGTGGGGAGGAAAATGTTGAACACGTGCTCCTTCTATGTTCCAAGTTTGTCAAAGAAAGACAGATCCTAAGACTGGCTCTTAAGCACATGAATTTAAATTGGCCTACAGAGTTTCACCAACTTATTTCCACTAGAAGTGCTTTTGAAAATTTCTGTAAATTTATTGTTGACATATGTAATCCTTCATAACTGTTAAATTTTCTTATTTTTCTTTTTGTAATGTGTTACATACTTACTTCTGTAAGCCCCGTGTGATACTTTGTGGTGTACGGGGGATTCATAAATGTTCAATAAAAAAAATAAAAAAATCCCCTTATAAATTTTTATTATATATCCGGCTTTTTTTTCCTCTTGATTCTATGATAAAAATGTATTCTATAATTTTTGCCTTTGCGATTGTTCCATGTTTTACTGTAAAAATGACTTGTTTTTAGTCTCTCTGACCAAAGCTTAATATTTATCTCATCATAGAATTATATTTATATTTGCCTTGTTTTCTATGCTTCAAATTGCACCCAAGTCTATTATTTAACTGTAATCCTGTTTATTGTTTAACGGTAACTGTTCTTTCGTGAAAGATTTGTAACAGCAATAACTAGAACAACCAGCTGTTCCCTAAGCATTAAAATTATTAATTATTAATCTTGTCGTGTTGACTAACTTATAATTATAACTCGGGAATTATAATGTATCACAACAAAAGAAAGGACTATATAAAATTAAACTTGAATAATAAACATAGAGCATTTTGATTGGTAAGCAATGTCTGCAAGTTCACGAAGTTGGTCCTGTCGTTAAGCCCGGGGATTTGACCAAAGTTTTGTTTTGAGATGAAACTTTCGGACGGTAGAAGCCAAACAACCACTGATGACGTATATAGATCAAAAACTTTCATATGTAATAAAAACTTTTGAAATCGGCGCAGCGATTGCGGCCGAGTAACTCTATTGCAGTTTTTCCACTTAGAGAAAGTACAGTTAAATAATGTTTTTCAGATTTATTTGAAAGTATGGAGTGGAGGAACAGATGATCGTTGATAATATATCTAGAAGTTTCATATGAAAGAAAAACTACCAAAATTATATAATATTGGTTAAAGTTTTGAAAGTGATTTTTCCTGATTATTTTAAATATTTTGATACCAAACTATTCTTTTGATTTTATCAGATCTTAGGAAGACCAAAAAAGTCTATTTCACTGAAACAACATGGTTAGTAACAATACAGCATGAGAGGCAAAGGATAAGGGAAAGTAGTTACCCCCATGTGCCAATCTTAAAGGATGCTTTAGAGAAAAAATGTTAGTCCTTTTAAATTATTTTTAAAGCTTAAATGATGGGACTCGGAAAATGTGCTATAAATTATCCCATAGAGAATATATATGCTGAAATAGTATTTTTGAAACATCTCTAGAAAATAAAATAAAAATGTGGAGGTCATTAACTGTTGATGATATGTCTAAAGATTAGAGCTAATTGACAAAATTAGTACAGTAGTTGTAGCCGTGGGATTGGATCTATGGTTTTCTTGATAGTTTTCATTTATGTAAATAGTCGATGTACAAGAACTTTCTGTTACTGCATTCACATTCAGGTGATGAACCCAGGTGTGGGCCCCAATCTTCCCTTCTCATTCTACGCCGGAATCTTCCGAACCTGGGAGCGCAAAGACCGTCATCTATTTTTAGGCACTAATCCACCCTGACCCCGAGAAAGAGGTTTAGGGACATAAACAAGGTTTTCCGCACACGCACTAGCACGCGCTCACTGCGGTTCTTAAGAAAGAACGTTTTGCTGACGATGCGCGTCTCGTTCGGAGAGAGAGAAAAAAAGCGGTGGGTGGCAGATAGAAAGAAAAAGAAGAAAGGAAAAAAAGTAAAAGAACATTTGAAACAAATTCTAGCAAGAAGATGCCTGCTCACTAAGAGAAGAAAAAAAAAAAAAAAAAAAAAAAAGATCTTCCCCCTTAGCGCCACTGAGTATGAATTTGTTGCACCTGTTCAGGATATGAAAGTCGCGTTAGAACTTGAGGTTTGGCTTTTTTTCTCTGTCAGTGAAGGAAGTTGGTGGCGCCGGTTAGGAGTACAACACGGGAAATCCCTTAGTTATTGAGGTGTCTAGGCACTGAAGTGAAGTGCAAAATCTTGTCCACCTGAAACCCCTTTCGTTAATTCTTTTAGATGATATTTCCGGTCTGTGAGATGGGGTGGGTGAGGATTTGATTCAGTTGATTCAACAGACGCATGAACAAGTGTTTGGTAAAAGATGACTGAAGGAAAGGAATAGCGTTATGAGAACTACATTTATAATTTTAATTAGTATATTTTAGATTTAAAACTATACAAAAATATTTGGTTATAAATTATATAATTATAATTAAAAACCATGTAAATATATAAATTACATAAAAATATTACGAGTATTTATTGTATCATATTTTTAAAAAAAATGGGTAGTCAGAATGGTTAATGTTTTACTAAAGAAGATATATTGCAATTTTTGGAACATGATATCGCAACATTCTCTTATTAGAAAATCGTTTTTCATCAGACTTGATTTTACAAACTAGAATTTGTTAAATGCTGATTCCAACCTCTAAGGCAATTTATCCATGAATTCTGAAGTCATGAAATCATTCATAAAAAGAATTCGATTCGAATTTTTAATATTTGTACGCAAATTTTTTTAATATTTGCTATTATATTTTATTCCTGAAAGCCATTTTCAATTGAAACATTCAAGTGTACCAATAAAAATGGAATATACTTTAATTCGAAATAGACTGTGCATGGAAAAAGTTTACCTAAAATAATAAATTAAAGAATAAAATCGTTTATAATATTATGAATCTGTATCATTTAGATAGATGAATAAAAATAAAATTTAAATTTCTTGACGATTGCTGTGAGCAATTTTAAAATTTTAGAATTTAAATAAATAAAATTTATTTTATCAAAAATTCGGTTTCAATGTTTTGATTATTTTGAATGGCATTTAGATCTTTTGATGATTATCTAAAAGGGAAAAGTCGTCACAAAATTTAAAAATTCTTATGTATATTCAAAAAATAATAAGCTAATAAAATGATTTGCAATGTTGTTACACATTCGTATTACACGTCATATTCGTAAATCAAAAAAAAAAAAAAAAAGAATTAATTTTCAACCAATTTCTCTCTAATTCTATAAAGCAAATTTTTAGAGAATACTTTATGAAGATAACTAATTTTTTTAATTGCACATTAGCGTGTTCATATTCTGTATTATGTAAGCAAGCAACATGGTGATGCAAAAGATTTGTTTAATGAACTGAATTGAAATACAAGATATATTTTAATACGAATTCTTTTACTTCACTGGTTAAAAAGAGATTGTTTGAGATTTCCGCTACTTAAGAATTGATTCAAAACTTGATTACTTACTTTTATTGGTCGAATAAGACTTAAATTCACGTTTCAAAATGATTGCCTTAGTACACCTTGCAGTAAATGTTTATCTGAGTTGTCATAGTTAAGGTTGAATGAAATTCGTATAACTCTTCAAAAATAATCCGATGCAAATCATTTTTTTGCTGTTTTTTGAAAATCGTTTGGAATAATCTGTTAATTTTGCAGAAGCTAAGAGATACAAAAAGAAATTGTGCAATAATTTACATCACATTTTAATTAAAAATAAAATGATTTAATTAAATATAAAACTTAATTTAATTTAAGATTTATGGAATGTTTAATTAAATTTGTATAATTTTTACAGAAATAATCTATTTCAAATCATTTTTTGCGGTTTTTGAAAATCGTTTGGAATAATCTGCAATTTTTCAAAAGCTAAGAGATATTTTTAAAAATTGTGCAATAAATATTATCACATTTTAATAAAAAATAAAACGATTTAATTAAATTTAAAATTTAATTTTATCTTTAATTTTAATAAAAAATAAAACGATTTAATTAAATTTAAAATTTAATTTTATCTTTAATTTTAATAAAAAATAAAACGATTTAATTAAATTTAAAATTTAATTTTATCTTTAATTTTAATAAAAAATAAAACAATTGATAGAAAAATTTTATACGGAATAATTAAGTTTGCTTTGCCTCGTTCGGTAACTTGAACGTTTGCTGAAAATATTTGTTATAAGTATTTCAAATTTTGCTCAGAAATACTGGGAAATAAGAAGGGATTTATGAAGATTTTCTGACAATTACTTAAATAGTTTCTTTATATTTTTTTAAAAAGGTGAAAATGATTCTTTTCCGAATAAGACTGGATGTCCCAACTAATAAATAAATAAATGATGAAATTGCATATTGATTAATTCTCTTTTATTTAATTCCATTTTACCTTCTTAACTTTAAAGGATATGAAATTTACTTAACCAAAAACTCGCTTTCTGTATCTTAAAATGCGGGAACAGAAGCAGTCTCGTCGATTTGCGTAAAATTTTTCTTTCGTTATCAATGAACGACGTGAGGCGTCTTTTTCAGCATGATCTGGCGAAACTTTTTCATCGCCGCACGCGTTCGCATTCCGCCATGAATGAGCCACACGATTACACACGATGACAGGATTTTGTAAATTCTGTTCTTATGGCAGCTTTCTTAATGGATCGCTAGTTGACCGATAATGATTTAACATTTGACATGGCCAGCCATGTGCATTGATAATTGGAATCTGAAATAACACGATGTTGATGATTTTGATTGGTTGTTGATTATAAAGCTAAATTAACCCCTTCACTGCATTGGCATGCTTGAGTGCATCCAATTATTGAGAATTTATCAATTAAATCTGTTAGTCAAATTATTTTTATTATAAAAAGCAGTGGCGCATTTAGACAGTTAGTGATTCTTGGCGATACATATTATGATGCCCCTCTTTTAAGTACCAGAAAATTTCGAGAAGTGGTTTCAAATTACTGGACAATAAATTGGTATCATTAAAAAGATAATGCTTTTGAATTTTAAAAGATGTAAAAGTCCTGTTTGAACTATCATATTTTGGAAATTGTCGTGAAAAACAAAACACCAAACTCTTTCTTAGCTTTCATTAATTAAAATTTCAAAAAAAAAAATTGCTCCGAAGTGCACATTCCCACTATCTAACCGTTATTTACCCAAAGTTTATTTATACCAAATATGGTAATTCTACATGATAAGACTTAACCTATAGTTTAGTTATATTAATATCCCATGTTTTAAAGCAACGCTAGGGCTATTTTGGGACGGACCTCGTTGTTTTGAACAATCAGAAAACGAGAATGACACTTCAGTAGGCACCCACTTTCCGAACTTCCACATCACACTAAGGGTGGACGTTCGGTTCCAATGGATTTAACGCGACCAGCTTACAAGATGATTCTTTGGTGGAATCGAGTCTCGAACTTGAAACCCTCTCTTTCCGAAGTTGAGACCTTACCATCAGGCCACCGCTGGTCGACTGAACCTATAAAGCACAGCCATATTTTACTTTATTAATAGTAGAAATTGGCTAGAGATCACTTATAATACAAAGCTAGTTCTCTCAAAGCGTATGAATTATATTAGCATTATGCGTATGAATTACTGTAGCAGTGCAATTTTCTTAAGGCTTCTATAATTGCAAATTCAAAGGATTTTACAACGTCTTTAAAGAAAAGGGAAATAAGTTCTACAAGTTTTTCTTCGTCATCTCTTAAATTAACATCAGAATGCTTTGTCTTCGATTAATCATCTTGAATAATTCCTAAGTCATGATATCTCTATTAAAGTTCACGTATTCTTTGAAGGAAATCTGCTTTTTAACATCGAACACGACTGCTGAAGTTTTACATACTTTGTCTCGTGTTAACGATATATATATATTTTCTCTACAAATGATTGTGTTTGAATGGGACTATGATGAAATGACTTATAAATGAGAAATGTATAAACAGTATTTTTCTATATAATTAAAAGAATTGGTTTATTGATTTGCCATTATGTATTAAAATAAATAACCGTGTTCTCTGCACAGAAAAAAAAGAAAGAATAGAAAATGTTTCATATTGTAAAATATTTAATTCTGCATTTAAACTTAGTAAAAAAAAAAATCCACCTCTAATTTTCAATTTATATTACTGTTTAATTAAATACTATGTGCCAATCTATGAAGGGAAAAATTCATCCTTTTTATGACTACGCGAATCCTTATATATATATATATATATATATATATATATATATATATATATATATATATATATATATATATATATATATATATATATATATATATATATATATATATATATATATATATATCAACTCTAAAAGAAAGTGTTTTTTTTTCTATCGGAATGCAAACGATTATAAAAAGAAATGCAAACGAATTCTTATAAATAATAATTCAATTAAGAATTCTGTTTTGTGAAGATGTTCCATTGCAAAAATTTTAAATTGCTTTTTGAATTAAAAAAAAATAGTTATTATTTTTTTTTTTTTATTTATTCATTTGAAGTTGTTTTTAATCATTTGAATAAATGGAATTTAAAAGACAGACGTGGATCTGATTTTTATGGCTTAGAAAATTTTTCAGATACGTATTATAAATGTGAACTATCCACTTATAAGCAAAAGCTGAGACAACCTGGTGTATTTTAAATCAGTGACAGGATGTTAAACACCAGAACTTTTAATCACTGTAATAATAATGAATTCAACGAAATTTTAATTAGATCATGTTTGGCAACTTTCAATGAATGATGATAACAAAAGTTAAATAAAAAATATATAAAAAAAAATCCTTATCATCTGCAACCGCAACCTAAACCAGTCACATGTGTTGGAGGATAAAGAAAACCATCCGTATAAAGTTTACAAACCCATATCCGGTTCATCCCTGCCGCCCAATTTCCTAAACGCGTCTTACAGCACACAAATATGAAAAAGGAGAAAAGGAAAAAAAAGAAGCAAAAAATGTTTACGGGATCACTGCCTGCAAGCCAGAAGCCCGAATTCGCACTCCTACTTCTGACGTCAGTTCCGGACAGAACAGGCGGATGTTTACATTTTTTAAAACAACGTGCAACAGATAGTCCAATCAAATGATCGGACCTGTCATTGGCACGAGTCAGCTTTCCAGGGTTTATAAAGTAAATCTGATAGGCATGCTTTTTCTTCTTTTTCTTCTTCTTTTTTCCGTTTTAACGTGTAATCGTTAAAAGGGGAACATGTGCCGATAGCTGATAAACAGGGAACGTTCGCCGGTGGTAGTGATTTTAGCTATCGTTGTTCAATCTATTGTTGATAAACAGGACAAAATGGTCCTGATGTTAGAATATGTCTCAGATGTTTAAATTGTTTGCGTCTGTTGCTGGATTCAATAGTCCTAACCCTCGCATAAAAACTTATGAAAATAAAAATTGAATTAAAAGGTGTTATGGTAGCTTTATATGAAATAAAATTACAGTGAAATTTGATTAATGCGAGACCGACAGGACAACAATTAAAATTCGTTTTATCTCGAAATTCGAAACAAAAAACATGGAATTAAAAAGGAATTCAACGAATGCAAACGATAATTTTTTTAGCAAAAAATTGCAATTTAGATTTATTTTAATATTTCAAGATTTTAATAAATAATACAAAATTGATAATTAAAAATTAAGTAATCTTACTAAATAAAGTTATAAGAATTGTGGTTAAAGAATGTTAATATTATATAAATAATGATTTTGTTAAAGAACTAATTTTAATTTGTAAAAATTTGTACAGTCTTTTAAATACTATTTAGCAATAATTTTTTTAATAAACATTATTATTATTATCTAATGCACTCAAACAATTCATTTAAAATTAAGAGTTTTGTATAGAATAAATTGTACAATAATAGAGCCATCGAATGACTACTTGAATCAAATTCTGCACCTAGGATCTCAAATGACATAAAATAAGGTTATATTATACCTATAAAAGCAATCCAAAAATTTAAAAAATATATGAATTTTTTTTTATTCTTATGAATAAAAATAAATTCGAACTACAGACGATATTTAAACATTATGTTACATTCTGTACACAATTATTTCAAAATAAACATAATTTAATTTCAATTTAAATTAATCTAATCTTATTATAATAGACAGATTTTCCTCTGTTGATACAAGATGGCACAGAAGCCAGAAGATGAACCAACTAAAGGAATAAATTTTTTCTTTAAAAGAAAATAAGAAACTATTTAAAAAATGAATAAAGGGACGAAGAAATAATATCGGTGTATTTTACAGCAATAATTTCGTTTTGTTTTGTTTGCAAATTGATTCTTCTATTTAAGTTATATGAATATATTCTATGCATTGGAGAAAATGGAAAAGGACAATAATTAGAAGTAATTTTTTTTAATTAAATATCAGTATCTTTGAATACGAGACTTTGACCCAAAAATAAAATCTAGAATATTTTATTCAAAAATGGAATAGTTCCAGAATATTTTTCAAATTCAAAAATCAGGAGACAAGATAAATAATTCTGCAAATAAAGTAGAGTTAGGCTGGTTAGAGGTCTTGTGACTGTCTCCTGTGACTCCCGATGGTGGACATATTTGCTCAATGAAACATGTCCAAATGGTGTTATTTTACAGAGAGTATTGCACTTGTTTTTACAATGTGAGGCGGCCATTCAATCATATGCATTCAAGTGATGACGTGCGTTTTTGCGTTTCGAAATTTTAATTAATTTTAGAATAGTATTATGAACTATTGAATTGAGAATTTCAAAAATCGATACGAGTTTTTATTGATTGATCTCATTTTATAAATGGTAGGGGGCATTTTTGTCCAATAATGGAAAAAGAATTCGCAAAAGGTTTCGCTTCATTTCTAAATTTAAAATAATTATGAAAGCTAAAGAACCAACCACCAAACTCCAACCGATTTAACTACTTTTTATTTTAAATGAGAACGCATGATCTCTAGATATATCATCGGTGATCGCCTATCTCACCCCAGCCCCCATTTTTGTGAGAAATCTCAAAATTATTACTTTATCGTACCTTCTCTAGAGGAGGAAAAAACAAAAGAGTTCAACAGCCTCAATCATTACACCGTTTTATATTTTTCATTTCATACTAGTCACTTTTATCGACCAGTTGATTTATCAGGGTTAGTTTAATTTTAGTTAAATTGTTTAAATATAAGTTCAGAGACCAGGATAACCTGATTGGTAAGGGCGTTGGATTCGCGTGCATGGGGTTGTGAGTCCTAACCTCGCCGGCCGAAGACTCCCGCATGTGTAGTGACTGGCGTGCGTATCAATCTGTCATGGTCATAAAGTTCTCCATGTCGTGAGAAATACCACTGGGCTGTGCAAGCGAATGTGATGCATGAGTGGCAAAGTCGTACTCTTGGCCCTAGTTGATACAACTAAAACAAGAGACGCTCCCTATCGGCTTAAATCGCTGCCTTCGTAATAGCGGGCTTGTCCAACAATGGCAAGTGCTATAAGAAACAACAGATATAAGTTCATACTCATGATTCTGTCAAATTGTAACATATTAAATTTATGTCATTTTAACTGCCCTACAAATAATTTATTCATTGTGCATATGAACCTTTCTAGTGGAAATCTGTCCCATGACGTCATAGTGCTCTCAAAACATAAATCTCCAGTTCGTCTATCTTCTAACTAATGCAATATTATAAATTCACTTCTTTATTCTTCCTGTAAAATATTCAATGGTATTCTTCTTCCTTCAAGGAAAAAAATTGCGCGATCAAGTATTTCATGAAACAAAGAAAATGGTTTGAATTTCAGGTAAAATATATAAGTATGTTGTTAAAAATTAGATAAAAAACATAATTTTAAAAAAGCTGCCAAAAATTCAGGGAAAATTTGGCCCATTTTTAAATTAGCAACATCAAAAAGATATTTTTTTAAATGGTGTAAACTTATTTTTGTACAGTAATATTTTCGGAAAAACGTCAAAATTCAGCTTAATTTTTAATGAAATAAAATTATAATTAAAATCTCTAAAAGATCGCTCTGAGGTTCATATTCCTACTCTCTAAGGTATATATGAGCAAAATTTTGTAGCTGTAGGTCAAATGGTTTGACCTGTAGAGCGCCAGCACACACATACACATTCATCTTAATTAATAATAGAGTACATCTTGTTTCTACGGCGACTGCTGTTAAAACGACCCCAAGAATAGCGCCAAGCTAGTGAAATCCAAAGTGAAAGTGCGTGTGGTTGCTTTTAGTTTGGATGCTTTTGGCTATTTTTTTTTTTTACATGATTTGGCGGTTTAGCGTGGAAATCAAATTGTACCAATAATAGAAATAAAAGTTTGAGCTTCCAAAGTGTATTATCAATGATAACTTCACTATACTCCATTATCCGATATTTTCGAGGGAAATCTCAAAACTCTCTATCACTATATAATCTCTATATCCGTTGAATCTATTTTGTAATTTTTACGAAAGTTCATTATATTCATTTAGATACATTGTAAATATTCTTTTACTCACCCTCCCAGGAGGCATCTCGAAAAGAGGATGAGATGCTTCCGGCATGGTGGTTGGATCTCGCCACCCTGGAGGGTACATAAATAGGTGAGGGTCGGGCTCCTCCCATCGATGACGGGACGTACTTCCTTCGGGAAGGGTTGTACCGTGGCCGGTGAGGGCTCTTAGGACTCAACCAACCACAGTTCCCTCTAATGTTGCTGTTGTGGCAGTCCGTCATTCAAACTTCTTTATTCGGGCGCGTCGGAGAGTCAGTGATATGACTACCCCCCCCCCCACACACACACAAACGCTGTTTTCTGTTTTAGAAATGTCACAAAATAAAATCTGGACACAGCCTCCCACTTCAATAACTGGATCCATTTCGCCAATCAAATTCGCCGCTGCAAGCAAAACATTTCATGTTTATTGAGCAAGTATAATTCATAATATGTTCATTTAATCGATCAAATGTAATTCTTCAAAGTTATTTGACATTACTAAATCAATACTATTAGTAGGCTAAAATACAGTTGATTGCAGAAAAAAGCTAATTAATAAGCGGGTTGGTTTCCCCAAAACTTTCTCGCATACTCTGTAATAAACTTGTCATGTCAGAGAGAGCCTTACATGCCATTGGCATACAGTAGTTACGAAATATTAACTTCCGGCATGAATTTAGCATTTTTACTGAGTTTATCGTGTCATCCTTGGCGAGTTATTTGGCGATCAATCTCTGGGATGTCGTTAATAGTACCCGAACATCGAATTTGTGTTTTAGACACGTTTTTCTCAACCGATTGAAACAACGTTTTGACACAAAATTGCACTTGTAGTCACAAATTCTCATACCCAATTTGATATATTTAAGTCAAGGTGTTTTTGAACAATCGCTTTTACATGTTTCTGAAAGTACAGACCGACGGACAGTCATCCCATTGTTGGTTTTGTCTCAACTCACTCTGACAGGTGTCTATACGACAGATGTTAAGGCTGTGTACTATATCTTATCCATCTAGCTCTATTCTTTTTGTAGTAATCGCGTTAACTTCAAAAAGCCTTTGTTCGAAAAGCCGGACAGATGAAATTCCCTTGATAATAATTTACTCAAAATTTGACAGAAAACTGTAAATTTGATGTAAAGATCGCATGCCAAATTTCAACCGTCTAGCTCCAATCGTCTTTTAGTTATCTTTGTCACGAACAGACAGATGGAAATTTTCCAAAAATGTGCTTTTCGAATCCAGGGAGATCCAAAACGTGGAGATTAATCAAAATTTCGAGTTCGAATTTTTTATATTTTCTCTCTACTACGTAAACAAAAAAGTAAAAATGTATTAACCCTTATTGTGGCAAGATTATTTTTTTGAAGAAAAGCAAAAAAAAATGTATATAGGTAGCTATACATTTTGTATAGTATACTTCATTTTATATAGCATCTCATTTTGTATAGTATACCATACATACAACTTTATAAAAATTATTTTATAGTGGTAGTCTATTTTTTTAAAGTTGTATGTATGGTATACTATACAAAATGAACATAAGGGTTAACTAATTCAGCCCATTTTCATGTAAATTAATCATTATTTTAATTTGCAGGCAGGAAAAATATTCTCCACTTCAAAGCGTTTCCGCCGAACAAAAATAAAAATCATAATTCATCCCAATTATCTTCCTAGAAAGAGCCTTTAAAACAAACTCTTGTGATAAAAAATAACGGTTTTAAGCAATTAAACGTGTTTTTAAATCATAATTTAACTGCAAAAATAAAAATAGCCGTAATAATATTTATTGTGAAATGGAATGCAGTAAAAAGAGAAAAATAGTTTATCGAAAGTGAAAGCAAGCAAAAGCAAGAAGAACAAAATATTTAATGGCCGTTTACCATGTATGTAGATGCTGAAAAGCTTTTTCCTCTGCTGAATTTTCTTTTAGAAAAATAAGAGCGTCAACTGTCTTGTTAAATTTGCGCGATAGTGGACATCATGTTTTGATAAACGCAAATTATTTAAATAGATACAAGGGTTTGCTCTTAACATGTGAGTTATTATGGAATAAACCGAGATTAATTCATTGGAGTCAGAATTATGGAACCTGCGGTTGATCCGCAGTGGAGGCAATTTCCATGATATCATAGTCACATGATAAGTATAATTATACATATCAAATGAGATCATATTACCATGCTATAACGTAAAATACACTATGGACTGTACAATTAAATAACAGCTCTGTATTTTATATGTATCGTGAGACAATTAATTTATTCTTATAAACAAATACTATACAGGAAGATTATAAATGAATATTCCAAATTTTATGGGGATACAGTGGCCTAATTATGGGTCTCCGCTTCGGAACTGGAAGGTTTGAGGTTCAAGACCCGATTCAAACCGAAGAACTGAGTAAGCGGGTCTGGTGCATATTAAATCCATCGGGGCCAAACGTCCTCCCGATAGTGTGGTGTAGAAGTCTGAAGAGGGGTTGCTAGCTCAGGAGTTGGTCGTTACATCTAACATCAGCTCAAGATTACGAAGTTTGGCCTAAAAAACCCCTACTGTTGCTTCAAAACGGGACGTTAATATAACTGAAAGGAATTGAATCCAAATTTATAGAGCTAATTTTTAAAAAATTAACGTGCACCCTGCTTATTTGTCAAAAATTTCAAATAACAATTGAAAGTTCAAATTCAACACAATTATAATAGATCCTTGTAAGCCTCTAAAAAATAAGAATGATATCAAGGCGAAACGACCATACTTTTCAGCATCTTTGATGTGATGCTTTGAAGGCCTGCAGATATGCATGTTTACGCTCGTCAGTGTCAGTTGGTAGCAGTAAAACAAACGTCTGATGTTTGATGAAGCCTAATTAAAAAAATCAAATAGTGCTATACAACCATACTTGTATTCTTTAAAAACTTCATATCAAACATGTAGAAAAAATTGTGAAATGAATTAACATAGCGCTTCAATATCTTTCGCATTTCTGGAGAGACTTAAAATTGTATTGAATTTAAACTTTCAATTATTATTATTATTATTTTACTTTATCATATCCTTAGTATAGAGAAAATAGAGTAATCGTCAAAAAATTCGACCTTGAGATTTTGACGAAACTTCGCGCTTAATCCCATTTTGGGATTAATGAAGCCCAATAGAAATATCCTTGACATCCTTGAAATGCTTTTAGATGAAAATTTGTAGAAAAGATCGATATATGACAATAGCAGTACTAGGATTAGATTTAAAGAGACGAGAAACTCGAACCGGCGTCCTTGCAAAGGGGTAGCGCATCTTCCCCGTGATCTGGGCGTCCCGGGTTCGAATCCCGGTTCGGACATGGTTGTTCTTCATCTGTGTTCTATCTGTGAGGTGTGTGAATGTACCCCCCTGTATAAAGGGGTTGTGCAAGCGAATGTATGGGTATCATCTTCAAATGACCTAGAAGTCAGACTTCTGCCCTCGGGTGCTCAGAGGTCTTCACCCTCAGAAGCTACTACACTGCCTTTCCGTGGTAACGCGGACATCATCATGACTGGGGACTCCAGAAAATACAAAGATGTATGAATAACTCAGCTATCAAAAATACTATCAATAAATA
The DNA here is from genome assembly GCF_947563725.1 of Argiope bruennichi. NCBI lineage: Eukaryota > Metazoa > Arthropoda > Arachnida > Araneae > Araneidae > Argiope > Argiope bruennichi. Next base: position 24,748,449 of record NC_079154.1, on the reverse strand, counting down.
CTTTTTTTTTTTTTGCACTGTTAAAAATATATTGGTAAAATGGGAATTTTATTATTCTGTCATTACTGTAAACTCGTTATAAAGTTATTTCTGTCATTTTATTACAAGTGGGATATCGTTTCATTTATAATGTAGCCGTATAGGCATATTTCAATTTTTTAAATTTCACGAAAGGAAACAATTAAAAATTTTTAAATAGTATTCTTAAATTGTATTAAGCTATTCAAAACGCGTATATATATATATATTGTTACGCATCTGTAATGCGGCTTTCCAGCATAGTTGGTTCCATGGGAGGTCCCAGAGCTTGGCGACGAATTTGGCGACTTTGGCGCCAAAATAGATTATACCCGAAACATCGAGAATTTTCCCGATCCGTCCAGCAGGAACCAAGTTACGCCTCGAAGCCTCTCAACCTGATTGGTTGAGAGGCTTCTAGCCCCGCCTCCTGATGCCTATAAAAGGAAGCAGTCCTGCCGCTGCCGAATAGTGGTGAACCAGTGGTGAATTGAGTAGTCGGAAGCGACAGAGAAAAGAGTGGTCGTGGACCAGTGGAGTCGAAGAGTAGTCGGGATCGACGGTAAAGAACTGGCCTTCCAGAGATAAGCGGAGCAGCGACGGAGTGAAGCTAGTGCTGAACTAAGCTGTGCGCTACTGTCTACAGTAGAGACTTGTTGTATGTTGCTGTTTATGCTGTTTTGTATGCTGTTGTATGCTGCACAACTCGGCTGAAGATAATCGTCTGTTGTGCTGTATATAGTTTTCGTCTTTGTGCTGTCCTGTGTGTCTTCGTGTAAATAAACGTCGTTGTTTTATTTTCTACTGCCGCCTGCTGATCGAGCATTCTCCACACCATATAACTCCCACTATCCAAACGAACCCCGGAAATTCTGTAACAATATATATTTTAAATAGTCATGCATTCTAGAATTAAATCCTCCTGAGTTCAAAAAACATGTTTGGAATATATTCATTTATCTATCTGTCTGTGACAAAGATAAATCAGAAACCTTTGAGCTAAATGTTTGAAATTTGGCATAAGGTCTTTATTCCAAATTTACAGATTTTTATCAAATTTTGAGTAAAATCTGTTCATCGGAAGTTCGTTTGTACTTTCAGAAACATGTAAACGCGATAATTCAAAAACGTAATGACTTAAATATATCAATTTTGTATGAGATTTTGCAACTACAAATGTAATTCTGTGTCAAAGTTTTGTTTCCATCGGTTGAGAAAAACGCTTCTAAAACAAAAATTCGATTTTCAGATACTATTAACAGCATGCCAGAGATTAATCGCCAAAAAACTCGCCAAGGATCACAGAATAGATTCAGTGTAAATGCAAAATTCACGCCAAAGATTAATTTCTCGTAACTATCGTACGCCAATGCCATGTAAGGCATCTTTATTAGAAAATATATGAGAAAGTTTTGGGGTGACCAGTTCCGCTGGTTATTTTCCATCAATAACAAAGCTTTACTTTGCTTTGTTTTCTTTGAACAGGCCTTCAAATTGCGGATATTCATTTATAATCATATTTTATTTTATTAAAGGAACCAGAGAAATTTTGGTAATTGAATATGCAATGTAGTTGTATTCGAATAACATTTCATCCGTTCGTTTTTATGGAATACTTGTTGAAATACTCAGTGTTGCTTGAGATGATTTTCATGCTCTTTAATACAGAAACAGTTATGGTTTAAGCAATTATCATACGAAATTTTTATCATAATCTTTCTTATACTTCAGTATTTGTGAGCAAAATTTTAATTCTGCATCGTATACGAAAAAGTGAGAAACTATTTAATACTGACACTCAGCGGAATTCCAATGAGAATGCAAACAAATTATTTTTAAATAATGCTATTTTAATGCGAAAGTTCAATTCACGGAGAAAAAGAATTTTTATATGAAAAATTTAGAACATAAAAATCTTTTTATCATCTGCAATTTTATTTTCTACTATACGCCTTTGGTGATCATCTGGAATGAATGCTCAATAAAATTTTCAGTTAAATATTTTATAGAACTTGTAATCTCAAAAGCTTTTTCAGCAAAGTTTTTTTAAGTTCCAAATTTTGATGGTGATATCTCATATTATTTTTAGAAATGTTCTGTATATCTGTTCATTTACTACGGATTTCTCTTATATTCAGTCATTCCCCCTAAAATTTGATGTTTAATTTGAAGCAGAAGTAATTAAACATCAACTGAATTACTGAATTTATATGTTTAAAGTTCATAGAAATCTCTCTTTCTCGTATCGTTCTAGAAAATATCATATTTCATGTTTATTTCATTTCTTACAGACATGTGCTGAAACTTACACTTCTCTAAGCTTAGTTTGCAGTAAAATTAATTTAATCTTTTAATTTGAGCTTTTATCAACGTGATGGCAACGCATTGACAAAAGCTGATAAAAATTAATTTTTCCAAGGCAAGTTAACATATACACGCTAAATTTCATTTTTATTTTGTGTGCAATAAATAGTTGAAAAATGTGCTTAACATTTTTTTAAAAAAATTATGTATAAATAGAAATTTATTTTATAAGTTTTAAAAAATTGATATCATTGAAAGGATAATTTTCTGGGATTTTAAGAGGAGAAAATTATTTTTATACTGTAATATTTGCAAATATTTTTGTGCTGCTATTTGGCGATACCTAAATTGTTCCTTAATTTTTAATTAATTAAAATTATAAATAAAATTTCAAAAATATCATTCCGAAGTGCATATTTCCAGCCTCTGAAGTATATTTATGCCAAATTTTGAGAAGCGTCAACAAACACACGCGCAAACGCATATTTCTCTTTATTATAAGTAAAGAAGATAAATAAACTTTAGAACTCTTTTAAAACCAATAAAAAATATTGCCAAAATATTTTTTAATAAAATAGAAATTTTAAAGAAATTTCAGTTTTTGCCAAGCAATGAAACATCCATAAATTTTCATATTTCAAAATCGTCTGCATCTATTCCAATATTTATAAAATTTTGGAGAGAAAAAAATAAGGAAAATTGAAAAACCTTACGGAAGCGAAATTGATATCAATGAAAATGTAAAATTCGAAATTGTGGAGTGATATAAAAATATTTCTTCTGGAATAATTCGCTCCAAAACGTCAAAATTTTCATTCAATTTCTAATCGAATATTTAACTTTTGCGTTTTGAAATATTATGTGCACGAAGTCTGTTTGAATTTGGGCCACTTATTTTAAAGCAGATGGGGAGCATATTATACGTGCAACATAGAAACTTTTATTTATGTTAATATTTTGAATTTTAAATAAAGCCTCCTTAATTTAAGACCAGATATACCCTTTCTAATAAATTTCAAAAATCATAACAGCTTTATATATTTAAATATCTTTAGGAAAAGAGTTGAAGAGAGTACCTCTAAATATCGTAATAATTACGAAAAAGGAATCTGTAACATTATAGAATTTCTGTGGGAAGAAATTATTGATTGAAACACTCAAATGACCAGTTCTCTTTATTGTAACAATTTACAATATAATCTGCATGAATTCATTTAAAACAATTAAAATGCATAATACTTAACTCCGATTTTGACATTTTGTTTATATAACTGGTATTCCCGGAATGGTCAAACAACCTCCCATTTCATTTTTTTATGAATTGCAAAATATCCTAACGATCACGATTTTAATCCTTCGTAATTGCTTTTAATAACTGATTGAGATGAACCTCATAACTTCGAACCCCGCCCAAATGACAAGGACAGCACCTGAGCTAGCACCTCGTTCTCCAAACTTCTGCATTATACCCCCAACGGAAAAGCATTTGGCCCACGGCGTCAGATTTGATGCATATCAGGCCCGCATACTTGACGGATTTTTAGTGCAATCGGGTCTTGAACTGGGAACCTCCCAGCCACAAGGCCACCATGGCCCATCTCAATTTTGGAAATCATGTTAATTTTAAAGGAAACACTTAAAGCAAATCAAGAACATTTAAAGCAACAAAATAAAGAACCACGAGATGTAAAAAAAAAGTTGTTACTAAGACAATGAATTTTTTTTCCCTGACTCTCATATAAGCGGAAGCATTCTGACAAAATACAGTACAGTTCCTGGATATTGTGAGGTTTATTTTGACCATCCAACAGAAAACTAGAATAGAATGTAACGAAACCTACGCATGATGGAACATGCCTATACATGTTATGCAATCATAATGAAGGGTTTCTTTTTTAAATAAATTAAGAGGACTTAAAAACCTAGAAGAGAAATTTAAGCTCATTTTTTAATACAAAAAAACTTATATTTTAAATTATATTAATTTACTATAAGTATACTTTTATATACTTATTATACTCTTAAGCATAATGAGCTTTTCATTACATACAATTACAAAAGATATGCTCAACATATTTTAATTAATTGGTGTACTTCTAAGATTAAAAATATATTCTACAATTGTCAGTATTGTCAGCTTGTCCCGAGGTCAAAATAATCTTGCCGTAGTACCGAGGAAAGATGAGATGTTTGCACTATTTTTTAAATAACAAATTAATATGGATAATATTAATTAAAAATTCATCCAATTAGGAGCAATACAAGAAAAGAGCAGTCTAATAATACGTGCAAAAACAATTTACCCCCAAACATTAATTAAACATGTCCACTTTTTTAGCATTGTCGTTTTGTCCCAGTTTCTCTTAATTCCTACATACTGGCTTCTGAAGAATCCATCTCGATTTTTATTTTATCCAGAGAATGAAATTATTTTATTTTAATGAATAATTTTAGTTCCACATTAACATCCCAGTATTTTCAATATTAATTAATTAATGCTTTTATTAATAATCAGGAAAAAGGGAATTGATGTTCTAGATTGTAAGTAAAAAAATCCTTGATCTCATCTCATTCCCGGTGTGGTACCATATGTTAATGTTAAAACTATCTTTAGTTGAAGTTCAAAAAATCTTGTTATTACACATAAACAGCAACTCATACAAACGATTGGAGATAAGAAATAAACCTAGTGCATGATATTTCCCTAACTTTGCAACATTTCATCAACATTATCAATTCGAAGAGTAGTTTCTGACAACCAAATCATTTTTCCGACAAAAATACGAGCACTTTGCAAGATCCATCGAGTCTCAACACCTCGAAAGACGATCGGAATCGAGCGTTTTATTCATAGAAGAATCTTCATAAATTCCTTCACTATCTTTGCAACAGCATGTTCAAATGTACCGACAAAGACGGACTCAAATCGAATATGGTGGTCTTGAAGTAACAGAAAGAGATAATGTGAAATTCTCGGTTTTCCTTTTTCAAAGCTTTTTCTTTATCTTGTAATCGCATGAACACTCTCCCTAACACGCGCCCGATAAAGAAAAGAAAAAAAAAAAAAAAAAGAAGAAGAAGAAGATTTCGTTCTCGACTCAGGATGAATCACTTCGATGACAACAGCGATCGGATAGCAAGAAGATGGTTTTCAGAACTCTACTGCCTGAGTTGTCTTGAAAGCTTGACATCGTCTTGGAACAATTCCTCTTTCCCATTATTATAAATATTTGTGCACTCAATTTTTCCGAGCTGATAAAATATGTTTGCAGACAAAATTCAAAATTCTGCGAATTCAGTTCAAAAATATTTTTGAAAAAATTGGTATTTTTAGAACTCGTTAAGTGGTGGAATTTCGGTATTTGAGTTAATGAGAATCGAGGACAAATTGCGAAAATACTGGGACAAAAAAAAATGAAAAAGTTTTCGAAAATAAACAGAAAATGCACTAGAACTGATGACTAAGCTTACAAAATTAGAGCTTACCTGCTTCTCTTTAAACAAGATTTATTTACGTGTTTAAGCTTAAGTTATACGAACATAGTATAATAATACATATGTTTTAATTTTTTTATTAACTTAAAAAGGCAGAAGCAAAAGCATGATCAGATGTTTCAAAGTAAAGTGAATTGATTAACAATAATAACAATATTCTCAATATTGAGTTCTGACAAAATCGTTTTCAATGAAATTGCTCCGATTAATATAGAAAATCGTTCTGGAAAGAAATGTTTTCATTCTTTTCTTTCTAAAATATGTTTTTTCTGAGACATACTATTTCGTCAGGGAAAAAAATAAAAACAAAAACTAGCAAAGATGAATAAGAAACATCCGTTAATCCACTTCGAATTATTGTATCTTTTTTATATTTTTAAAGTGAAATATTCAACAATATATAAGACAATAATATGATCTGATTTATGTTTAATTTAAAATGAATAAAATACGTTTATTGAAATGAAATCCTACAAGAAAAATTCGATTTACCAACAGAAACAAAACAAAACGAAAAAACATTAATTATGGAATTATTGTTTGCTTGTTTCATAAAATGAAACTATTCTATTCTATACGCATGAATACTGAAAATAATTGTTTTTTTTTTCAATTCCTACTATTAGTTCGCCCTCTCCCTATACCTATACATACAAGACCCGACTTAGCCTAATTGGAGCCCGGGGCAAAAGCTTATTTAGGGGCCCCCCTCTGCCTCACTACTTCAGTAATGAAGAACGTTCATTAAAGAAAGAAAAGTAAAATAAATTTTCTATTCGATTTGGGGACACCCTCTGATGTGGGGTCCCGGGACAACTGCCCCGTATGCCCCTGCCTTAGTTAGGCCCTGTATACATATTATAAAATGAAGTCTCCTGAAATCGTCTGTATGTTAAAACCCTAAAAACTCGAAAAATACTTAACTAATTTTGGAGATATTTGTACCATTTTGTAGGGCATTTATTGAAGAAGGTTTTGGTATATTGAAGTCATATCAAAATAAAAAAAGAGTTTTATAATTGCAGTTTTAATTATTTTCCTACTACGATTCACGCATGTGTAAAGCAGCAGTATCTGTGCTTTGCACTTATGAAATCTCAAACTTATGAAATCAAGACTGCAAATAGCAAGAGCTGTGGATTCATATGCGATACATTTCTTTGTCTACGTCTGATTTTAAACAGCGATTCAAATCTCATTATCCCAAAAGAAGGAAATTCAACCTTGGCCGGAGCACATTAAATGCCAAAACGCTTCGTTTGTTGCGCGATAATGAAATTGTAGAGGAAATAAACGTTAGGTTAGCGAATATCAGAGAAAGAATGTCCACACTTTCTTCAAAGGTGAGTCTTCTACTGAGCGATGTAACCGTCTCTCTTTAAACCGCACGGCAATTGAATTGCAGACAGAATGAATATCACCTATCTGCTGACAGAGAAAGACATTTAAATTTGAGACACAAGAAAAGAAGTGAAAGAACAAGCGTTCTTGATATTTGGTCCGAAAAGGAGTACTTCACTCTGAATTTCGATCCATGTGTGAATTATAGAAATGATGCCTCCGTTTCAATAGGAACAATGTTTATAGTCTGTCCATATTGATAGCTTTAGGAACAGCTTTGATATACAGTCATTTTCGCCAAAAAATAATTTATCGCCATATTTTAGCGAAATGGCCGAATGTAGCGAGAACGGCAGCAAAAGTGACACCGAAAAATTGCCAACCTCGCAAGGCGCAAAATGACTGTATATCGAAGCTTAGCCCAGCTTTAAAATGGAAAGACGAATCAAAAGGGATGTTTGTTTACAAGGGAAAAATTGAAACCATTTTAATAGCCCAAATATGGAACAGCATTGATATACAGTCATTTTCACTCAAGAAGTTTATCGCCAAATTTTAGCGAAATGGTTGAATTTGGCGCGAACGGCGTTAGCAATAGTGTTTCCAATCTAAAGGTTCCGAAGAACGCTGCAGCAAATTAAAATGAAATGCATACAAAAAAGTGTAATCGAAAATAATAAAAATAAGCAGAAAAGTGAGCAGCAGGAAAAATTCAAGGGAAATGAACAGGAAAGATCGAAATACAGTAGCATAAAGTAACATAAAAAAAATGGCGGCCATGTAACACCAAACAAAGCGCCACCGAAAAATTGCCAACCTGGCAAGGTGCCAAATGACAGTATATCAAAGCGCAAAACTAAATATTTCTGAATATGAGCTATAAAAAAATGTTTTCTAGTTATTTTTGATGATTTCTAAATATCTTTTTGATCCTCCATGACATTCCCATGTCATATCGGGTGGAGGTTAGACTTAAGTCTAAAGCTAATTTTCCGTTTTAGATGTTATGCCACAGGCAACGCTGTGCTGGTACTGCTAGTATATTTATATATCTTGTTCAAATTTTCAATCGTTAATAAAATACTTTTTATTCATCCACTCAAGTTCAAATACGTTTTTTTCAACTTGTAGTGGATGACACTTGATGTTAATACAGTTTTTTTTCAAATATTAATTCATTAATTAAATTTAATTAATTTTTTAAATTTTAAATAGAGTTTTAGCAGTTTGTAATGAAAATTGAAATCAACAGAAAAGTAGTTCAATCAGTAAAATGCAAGGATTTCAGTATTTTTCACGTGAAGGTGAAGAATGCTCTTTCAATCTTGTGAAAAATCAATAACTTTTTGATACTTATTTTTTGATACTTAATAATTTTTTGATAATTATTTAATAAAAAGTAACTAAAATAATTTTTTTTTTGTTGACCTAAATAGGAATTCAATTTAAAATTTTTTTTTATATCACTTGTTTAGATTTTTAATACAAAAAGAGCTACAAACATACTCAGCGCTAAAATACTTTTTGAAAAAAATATTCATTTTTGTAAGAAAAACGCGAATAAAAAGAAAGGAAGAAGGGCATAAATATTAACTCCCCGAGGTCCCTCGTCTGAAGCATCTCCAAGATGCTGTCTTATCAGTGTCTGGTAGACAGAAACTAGTTGCTTGGAGATAACGACTGCAGAATAGATTTATACAGTTCTCCTGAGTGGTTTCGCGCCCTTTTTTTATTCTATTTCCCCTTAATTTTGTCTTATTTCATGATATTTTATGGATATGAAAGTAAAATAAATCGCTTCATGAAAATACCATATGAATGTTATAAATTTTTATAACGAAACCATATGATTAAAGGAGATGTAAAAATTTTGTTTGTACAACATATACAAAAAGAATGGATTTGAAGAAAGTGACTAGATTTTCTGAACTCCGAGTCTGGATGTTCGTAGTGGAATTCTGCACTTTCTTTTCCATCTAAAACGTTGTGGAACAATCGCATAAATGATATATAATATGGAAATACATTAAATAAATATTTAAAAATTTCAGTTTAAAATAATTATTTGGGATATTTTAATGAAATTCTTTATATTATCATGATTTTTTTTGTATTTAATTCTGAATGTCTGGTGGATTATTTTTTATAGAATTGTGAATTCTTATTTTTTTTTCCTTGTTTAGATACTGTCAATCTGCTTTATCATAGCTTATGATAATTTCATATGGTAATTCTACACATACCTATAATCAAATATAAATAATGCAAAAAAAAGCATTAAACAAAAGAGCTTATGTACGTGGCTATGCATACACGAGCCAACACCAAAACATGTTAACACTTAGCAATTCAAAAGCTTTCACACACAAAAAAAATATATTATTAGAAATATCTCAAAAATTAATTATTGTCTAATAAGTTTGTTGCACAGTGTATTGCAGTTGGGTTGCTTTTGAACTCCAAATTAGAAGCACTGAGTTAAAAAAATATATATAGTGAATACAAAATCTATAAAATGGTAACTGTTTCTCAATTGCATAACTGTTTTAATAAATGGAAAGAAAGTAAACAATAATTCTTTAAAGCCAAACATTGCAGCATCAAACTGTTACCTTTCAAATGTTTGAATATGAGCGGCAAGTTGAAATCACTTAAAATATTAAGCAAATATAACATTTCTTTATAATGTATTAAAATTGCAGAAACAGCGTAGATGATCTTTTCCAATAATGTTTCAGGTCATAATGTCAGGTTTAGAATATTTAGAATTTAATTTTGGCGACTATTTCTTGATTCTTTTTACATCTTGTATCCTCTGACTGAATGGAATGCCAGTCATCTTCAAAGCATTTCTAATAATATTTTGTAGTTTCTGCAATAAGCGGTGCATTGAATTAAAAAAATATTCTGAAAAATTCATATAACGATGTGCTTATATTTGACTGTTGCCATTCAGCAATAAGTAATAGAAGCAATTTCTGTATCACATACTGTAGCCTCTTGAATGTATAGATTTCATATTTAATGCAGTATCTAGGATGACAACATTCAAAGATATTCAATATGTCATATAATTAACCATTTAAATGAGATTTGATAAAAGTAATAACAGATTTGGATATTCTAGGCTTATGGATGTAAAAATCCAGACTTCTCATATTCAATGTCAATCGAGAACATTCTGGACGGACTATTCAATTGAATCCAGAATATCATCTTCAGACCTATCAATCCCTATCACTTCTGAGTAACTTAAATGTTCCGAAAGTCTGCCAAAAATATTCTAAATACTTCTTATCACTTTCTTAGAAAATGAATTGCAACGTTCATTTTTTTTTCATTCTGGACTGAAATAATTCTATTCTTAAAGTGATTTCAAACGGAATTTTCACTCGAGACAAGAGATTGAATCCGTCAGTGTTCTTGTTCGTTTCGACGTGGGCACTTACCCATCGATGACGCGGATCTGGCAATGGGCCCGCTAAAGTGCATCAGTTATTTTTATCGTGGTCTTAATTCCTTTTCTCCAGATCCGTAAACTGTTACAGGTGGTAACACGCCACTCTGAGCAAACAGTGCGTAATGTAGGCGCAAACCTGAATTATTTAAGTGCGCCATCACTTTGGCACGGCGCTAATTCTCAATTTGCTATTTTCTACCTTTAGATTTGTACTTTCTTGTATACAAAGTATCTTGGCGATCAAAAATTCAAACTTGAGAATTTGGCGAATCACCAATTGTCAGATTTCCCTGAGTCACTTTTCGAATTATGTCTGTCTGTGAAGATAACTCAATCTGACATGTGTCTTTTCTCCAAATGTGCATATTTCTGTCAAATTTTGACGAAATCCATTAAAAAGAAGTTAGTATATCTATATATAACAACTCTTACAAGAAAGTAAAAGGATGTCTAAGTATTGCAATCATTTCATTTATAAGCAAGCCGCCTTTTGGAGACTGGTTCGCCGGGTTTATTCCATTAAATTTTTTAAAGTTTAACTTAGATGTTCATGATTTCGTCAAAACACTGCATTTAAGTATGAAACTATGATACACAGTAGAGTTGTATTACCTTCCTATTTATCGTATAAATGAACCTTCTTAATGATATCAAATTCCATGACGTCATAGTGTTATTAAAGAAGTAGGTGTTCGATTCATCTACATTTTAACTTTCGCAGTATTGTAACTTCATTTTCTTACTCTTCGTGCAAATTATGCACATACTAAACAAAATTCTTCTTTAACTTTCAAGAATGGAAGATAATTACACGATTAAATATTTGATGAAACAATAAAAAAGGTTTAGATTTCATCGCAACAGTAAAATTTATTGTCTAAAATTAGGCAAAAAAAAAAAAAAATTATATTCCCAACATTTTGGGCATATTTAAATGACAATTAAACAGTCATTAAAAAGACATTTTTTAAAAATTTAAAATGATTTAAAAATCAGTTTTGTGAGACTGTACTAAAAGAAAGCTATCGCAGATAACACCCAAATTTCATTTAATTTTTAATTGATTCAAATTTCAAAAAAATAATCGACCCGAGGTACAGATCTCTAATCTCTGAAGTAAATATATGAGCAAAATTTGATAGCACATATCAAACTAGCTGTTCTGTCGAGCATCAACATATATACATATATTCCCCTTTATTATTAGAAAAGATAAATAAATTCAAATATTTTGAACAATCTGACTGTCACATAACGTGAATTATCTCCAATTACTGTCATTCATGCAATTTAAAATACGAACTCAAGGTTAACTATGATTCCCTTATTTCTGATTTTTGTAACAATGTCATATAACCACATCGATAAGGTTGGTCTATAATTTCAATAAACAAAGTCTTTCAAAGGTACCTAAATAAAAAGATTGCTGAAAATTTCATTCCTAGATGCTTTTCCACCCTTTAATTCCCTTTCATATCCAGAAACAACAATGATTAACTTTAACAGTTCGCTTGTGTCTGAAAGAATAGCAGAAATGCTCAATAAAAATGAAGGGCACCCGTTAACCTCTTTATTACCATAACACATGTCCCCTCCAAAGAAAAGGCGCACTTCCACCCTAGAGTGTACCTGCTGAAAAATATCAAAATACATTCTTCCGGATGCACCCCTCCTTTTTTTTTAGACCGTCAGCGCGTGTCTACCCCCACGGAAGCGAGCCACCCCTCAGTGCACACCCCCTTTAACGAAGTGCGAAAAGGTGAAAAGTCTCGTCCTTACAGCAGTTTCGTGTAATCCTGTAACTGTGGGTGGATTATCCCCACCTAAGAACTAAAAATAGATTTCGCTATGATGGTCATTGTTTCGGTTTTTCGTACGTTGCCATCTTCTTTGGCTTTAATTTCATAAAACATTTTGGAGCATTTATTAGGAATATTGTTGTATTAGTTGAGATAAAATAGAAGTTTAAAAATGTGGAAAATTTGATTTTGATTCGTTTATATCAAGGGTGTGAAGTTCAAATCGTTAAATGAGCTTAATAAGAAAGGTCTAAGATAACCTGCAGGCGGAAACAAACTTTAAAAAACATTCCGATTTTTATAGAAATTTAAACTTATATCGAAAAGAAAATATGGAAAGAAACAGGAACAACGATATATCATAGTATAAATTAGAAACAAAAGTAATGTTACGTAATAATATAGACAATATAAATAAGTAAAAGCTATATGGACCAGGACAAAAACGGGAACAAAGACGAGAAAAGAATAACTATGCAATATAGACAAAAACAAGAAAAAAAAAATTTTTAATGATAAGTTTATGTTAAAGCATTATAAAGATGTAAAAGTTAGTATTTTAACATTACAGAGAAGAACAAGTTATTTTTTTAGCATAATGTAGATAAGAGTGAAAATTAACAGATTATTGCTAACTTAATTAAATAAATTATCATAAATACGATAGATAGACAAGAACAAGTTAATAAGACATAGACAAGAGCAAATTAATTATTGTTAACTTAATTAAATTAAAAATTATGATTATCACAATAAGAAAGAAGAACAATAAAATAATGCTGATTTCCTAACATTTGGCGGCCTGGTAGTAAAGTCACGGTCACTGGACTGCAGAGTATCTGGCTCGAGCCCCGATTTCACCGAAGAACCACCATGCAAGTGGGCCCAGTACTCGCTAAATCCGTCAGATTCAAACGCCTTCCGGCTAGTGTGGGCATTGAAGCCCAGAGAAAGGAGCGTCAGTCCATGCGCCGCCCTCATCAACTGATAGCTGCCCAAAACTACGAGGTCAATATCAAGATAGCCCTAGTGTAGCTTGAAAATGGGACGTCAATATAATTAAACTAAACTAGACTTAATATTTACCGATTCTTCTAACACCTTTCCTACATCGGAAGGCATTTTTCCACGACGATTAATTTCGTAAAGAATTCAAGGTGAATGACTAATTCTAGATCTGGCAAAAGACATTTCTTTTTATTAATTCAATAATTTCTCCCACAGATAAGTGCATCCTAGGGTTAAACTAATTTCCCAAACCAATTTTCAATCTTGGTTAGCAAATAAATATTAAAATTCCGGCATTCTCATTTAACTGAAATTTGACCTTCAACTCTGAATTGTACTGGATCTCAATTATCTCCATTTTGTACATTGTTAAATACTAATTCATTATTTAAACAGAAAATGGAAGAAAAGAAAGAAAATGATTCTTCTAAGGATTTAAAGTCCGAAACCTTGCTGTTTGAATTGGTGAGAGAAATGATTATGTAGGTATAATAAGGCTAGCTCATGCCAATATGTTAATCCTATCCTGCTTGTTTTGTACACCCTGACTACAAAACATTCATATTCATATTCATTCATAATCGTGTCAGTGCGTTTAGGAATTTGTACTCTAAGTAGGATTTTTCACAAAAGACAATAGATGATGACAAAAGTACAAGATGGGGGCAAAATTTTGTGTTTTGACTACAAAGTATTCATATGAAATAATCATTGGAGAGACTGCTACAAAATATTTGTCATTGCATAGTAAGTCATTGCTAATTGGTGTAGCGACAAATTTAATTAAGAAATTTACAATTTTCAAGAGAAACACCTGGCAAAGTATAATGGTTTTTGCACGATAATTTTTTTTTTTATAATCAGAGCAAGAGTTTATTCTTATTTTGTGTAACAATCCCTTTTTATTTTACATGGAAACAGACAATCACCCTTATTATGATAAAATACAATCACAATAAATTGAATTCAAGGGACATCATATTCACCTGATTAACATAACTGAGTTTGTCATCTAAACAAGAAATTATTATCATAAAATAAGAAAAAATAAAACCTCAAAGAGCAGAACAATTGCTCTTACCGCCACGAACAGTGACTTCACGACGCACTGCAGTTTCAGGTTATGGAATGGCAAATCACGTGACCATTAAATTCCATAAAATTTGGCTTAGTATGGCCAACGAAGTCTTTATGTTTATAAATCCAAACCAAATTAAATTCAAAAAACAAAACAATTTTTGAAAGAAAAAAAAAACAATCATCTGGAATGATTTCCTCAAAATTTTTTCGCATGCTCACTAATAAAGATATTACCTTAGAGAACCCCTCAGATATCATTGACGTACAATAATTACGAAATATCAAACTTTGGCGTGAATTTAGCATTTTTACTGAATTTATCTTGTCATCCTTGGCGAGTTTTTGGCGAAGACTGCTTGGTATGCGGGTGAAAGTACCAGAAAATCAATTTGTGTTTTAGACGCGTTTTTCTCAACTGATTAAAACAAAAATTTGACATAAAACTACACTTGTAGTCGCAAATCCTCATACCAAATTCGATATTGTTACAAACCTGTGATGCTGCTTCCCAACATAGTTGGTTCCATAGGAGGTCCCAGAGCTTGGCGACCATTTGGCGACTTTGACGCCAAAATAGATTATACCCGAAACATCGAGAATTTTCCCGTTCCGTCCAGTAGGAACCGTTCCTGATTGGTTGAGAGGCTTCTAGCCCCGCCTCCTGAGACCTACCTACAAAAGGAAGCAGCCGCAGCTGCCGGGTCGTAGTGAACCAGATCGGAGAGTATAGTCGGAAGCGACAGCGCAAGAGTAGTCGGAATCGACGGTAAAGAACTTGCCTTCCAGAGATAAGCGGAGCAGCGACGGAGTGAAGCTAGTGCTGAACTAAGCTGTGCGCTACTGTCTGCAGTAGAGTCTGCTTGTATGCTGCACGTCTCGGCTGAAGATAATCGTCTTCTGTGCTGTATATAGTTGTCGTCTTTGTGCTGTCCTGTGTGTCTTCGTGTAAATAAACGTCGTTGTTTTATTTTCTACTGCCGCCTGCTGATTTAGCGTTCTCTACACCATATAACTTCCACTTTCCAAACGAACCCGGAAATTTCGTAACAATATATTTAAGTCATTGCATCTTTGAGTTATCGCGTTTACATGTTTCTAAAAGTACAGACGGATTGACGGTCAATTCTTTGTTGGATTTGGTTCAAAAGTTGAGAGATGTTTAGACTAGATGTTAAAACTGTGTATCGAATTTTATTTATATAGTACTCTTTGTTTTGTTGTTTTTGTGCTAATTTATATTCGAAAAACTAGATGGACAGACTTCTTCTGAACGGATTTTACTCAAAATTTGATAGATATCTGCAAATTTGGTATAAAGATCGTATAACAAATTTCATCCGTCTAGATCAAAGCGTTTTTCAGTTAACTTTATCACAGATAGGCAGAGCGACAGGACAATGTCTGAAATGTGTTTTTCGAACCCAGGGAGTTCTAAAATAAGCAGATTCGTCAAAATCTCGAGTACAAATTTTTTTCTATTCCTTCTCTGAAATTAATTATATCATTTCTTTTGAATTACTGTATTTTCTCTATGCTACGTATAAGAGAAAGTGAAAATCAGCATGAATGTATTTTGTCTATACTGCAGCATTAAATGTGTTTCCACTAATAATGCCTTTGTAAGCGGAAAAAAAAAAGCTTTTACTACTCTTTTTTTTGCAAGGAAAAAATTTGCCACGATGTAGAGTTGTTTTTATCTAAAAGGCTTATTGGGATGAAGTCCAAAGGCGCTTATAATCCAAGGGCGCCTAGGAAAAAAGAAGAAAGAAAAAGTTTTTTCCCTTCTTTTTTTTAATTAATTAATTTATTTATTATTTTGGCATATTCGTAGTCATTGTTAGATACGTGAACAAGATTGAAACAATTCCAGGCAAAATATTTCTAAATTTTATAGAAAATGGAAGATATAAAGCTGAAATTTCAGAAAACATCTAATAGAGGTATATGCAAATATCAGAATTCTTCAAAACCGCAAAGAGCAGTCGTATCATAATGCATTTAATACAATGGGAATGTGTAGAGGGCTTGAAGTAAGAATTGACTAACAAAATAAATTAACCTCTGAGGTACTATGCACTGCTCATTCTTTAATTTTTATTGAAGAATGTGCCGCAAAGAGTTGTTTAAGAGTCACGAAATTTTCTTTCATTCAAAACATATATAATTTTTTAACCTCAGCAAATAGGTAGAATATATTAAAAGATCACTTACTTGAGCAATGTAAAAAATATTGAATGACTTTAATAGTAGACGGAGTGAAAGATCTGAAAGGACTACAATCTCCGCGCATAACTAGAATTTAATATTGGTCATGACACAGATGATTTTAATTGGTTTAAAATGTTTCATTATAAAACTTTAAATCATCATTATTCCATTATCCATTTATTATACTACTCATTAAAATACATTCTCGCATTCTTTCTTATAAAAAAACATCGAGTTTCATTCGATAGTTTGCACCAGCAAAAATAATTATTAAATTAATTATAGAATATAATTCCTTTTGAGAAGGGCTAAATATCATTTGAACAGATTTAAACAAAGAAATGTTCCACAATATTTGGAGATGAAAGTTTGAAAAAATATATTAATTAATAGGAAATTTCTTTTATGATTCCGTCTATGAGTGGTATTTTGGATGCAATTGAAAAGAAAATGCATTTTAAGTAAGTTAATTTTTGTATAGGCACCAGGTTGAAAATTGTAAGGTGTTAATAAGAGAATATGTGCTATTTTTGTTCCTATATTATTTTGCAAAGTAATCATTCCGTAAGCACTCAATTTCTAAGCGCCAAATTTTCTAGCCTTGTACTCCAAGTTTGTTAGTTTTAGCTGTATTTCTTTCCCGTTTTTAAACAACAAGAGGAGCTGAATATTTTGGATAAAAATTGAATGTAATTTGGTATTTGAATCATATTCAGATGATGAGCAGTCACTTTAGATTGCACTTCACTCTCTAAACTTCGACGCTATACCTTTGGCCTCGAAAAATTGAAAGCATACCAGATTCACATAGAATCGAGTAATTATTGAAAACGAGACCTAACAACCAAGTCACAGCGCACTTCCGAAATTACTTAACAGAATTTTTAAGACTGCCTTTCTAAGACCACAAAAGCGAAAAATAGATAATTATTTTTAAATAAATAATTTTAATTGGATAATTAATTTAAAAATAGATAATTAATTTGTAATTTCAAATTACATTTTTTTTATATCATTACAACGAAATCAGCAAGCGTCAATCGGCAATTTTGAATTTTTCATACTTTCACTATATTTTCGTTAGAGTCCTCTAATCTACCTTTATATAATAAAAAAAGATTCTTTCATTGTCTTATTTGCCTTTTATTTATTGTGAACATGAACCTTTCTAATGGAGATCAGTTCCATGACATCATAGCATTATTAAAAATTTAAATATCAATTCATCTCTCTTCTAAATTTCACGATATTGTAACTGAACTTTCTAACTGATCTTGTAAACGATATAGAAATTGCATCTTTCTTCTTTAAGTTACAACATCAAATGTTTAATGGAAGAAAATTATTCGATTACTGATCTTGTAAACGATATAGAAATTGCATCTTTCTTCTTTAAGTTACAACATCAAATGTTTAATGGAAGAAAATTATTCGATTAAACATTTGATGAAACAATGAAAACGGTTTAAATTTCAGGGAACAATGCAATCTTAGTGGATTTTTTAAAGCAATATTTTAAAAAAAATTGCTGAATTTTTTGCTGAAAAATTTGCACATTTATTGAAATGGTATTATTACAAAGATAATTTATAAAATTTAGAAATGAAGTAAAATTTAATTTTATGCAAAAATATTTTCGATGTTATTGTGGTAAACAGCCAAACTTACTGTTTTATGAATTAAAATTCGAATTAATTTTTTAAAATCACTCTGATGTGCAATTCCCAGTCTCTAAAGAATATATACATCAAGTTTTATAACTCCAAACCAAATAATCTGACCTGTAGAGTGCCAACATACACACAAATTAAAGTAAATTAAAAATTTGCTAGTTAAATAATTTAATTAATTATTTTGAAAAAAATTATTTCTTGATTATTTTTGCTTATAAAGATTAATAAGGTAATTAATCTCTCTAAAAGCAATATCTGAGAATTTTTTAGCAATTACCAGACAGTGCTTTGGAGTTCCAAAAACTGCTTTCCAATGTCACCAAAATGTAGTAGAATTTAATAAATTAACCATGCTATTCATCAAAATTTAATTTGGACAGAACATTTTCTTTCTTCTGTTAATTTCTTTAAATAACTAACTTAAGAGCATTAAATTTGAAGCTTTTAATTAAAAACTTCAAATAGTTCTATACTAAGTCAAGGCATTCCTCAGCTGCTGAATGAATCGGTGAATAATATTTTCTAGATTGTCTCTTCCCCCGTCTCAATAAGTATTATAAAACCGAATTTAATGTTTTTAAAATTGTTCTTTTACAAATAAACTAATACATTTCATCCAGCTGTCATCTTCTGTGTCCAAAGTTCGCGTAAGTATTCTGGCAGAACATCTGCATGATAACTAAGAACGAATTCAAACAGTCACCATTAATTTTTTTTATTTATTTTATCATTACGGCTTAGTTAGTTTATTACCTATACGCCGTAGTTTTCATCGGTTTGGGAATTCAAAGATTTTTAATCTTGGAATATTAAACATTACAGAAAGTTAAGTGGCATTACAATTATTTATTAAGATTTATCTATAGTTTGAAGTTTTTATTGCACTTTAATTGTATTTATTTTTTTCCACGTGCGTTCGAGCTAACTGTAAATTATAGATTTTTATTATCTTTTTATTTATTTATTATTTTTAATAAAATCTGAGACTATTTTTAAACAATTAAAAGCAGCATTAATTTTTAACATACTTTTTCTTTAAAAAAAGATATCAAGTAAATTCTTAATGATGATATAGAAGCAGCTACATTTGCTTCGTTAAGTATTTCTTTAAGAAAGAAAAAATAAAATTCGTCTTTCTAACAAGAAAATTCTTACTAGGCATTTATATTTCAAAAACGCCACTTAGCTTTAAAAAAATATGCAACTCGCCATCGCGAAAGTTAATAATAGAAAATTCGAAAAGATCCACCTGCCTTGGATTTGGCCCATCTGAATGAAAAACAAAACGAGGTACTGTCTGCTTAAACAGAGTATTTGCTTTTATTTCTTTTAAACTTTATTTTGTTGAGTCGAATTCTCACTTCTCTTAAGAGGCCAAGGACCTGTCTGAAAATTCTATCGTTGCAGATGTGCATGCGTTTGAAAAGAGCTGTGATTTCGAATTCGATTACCTTAACATTTAAAGTATGATTTTAATTGGGATTATTTCTATTATGCTGCTAAAATTTCTTCGTGATAGTTCCATTTGCCAATCAAAGAATTGCAATAGAAATGTTTTCAACTTTTAAACCTAAATAAAGGTTTTTTTTTTTTTTTTACAAGTATTCTTTTAGGAGAAAGTATTGGTGATAAACTGCAATTGCATCAACAATTTTTGTTCCACAAAATCTCAATAATTATTTTGGTTAAAAATCATCATTAATAAGACAATAAGTTTTCCAAAAATTTGAATGAATAGATTGCCTAGATTTCAGAAAATCCATTTTTAACTTAATACGATTCATAGAAGCAAAACGGCTCTTTGTTTTCTATTAATTTTTAGAATTAGAATCATCTGAGCTAATAAGAAATTGGAGTAATTTTAAAGAATTTTTATATCCTTTATTATTAGATAATATTTATCACATTCTTTGAACAACAAATAAAATCTTCATTTATTATATTATTCGAAAACATTAATTACGGCTTGTTCAAAATGGCGAAATGGACTCAAAAATATATAGCATACGTTATACGTTATAGAATACGTTATATTGTGTTAATTCTGTTTTCTTTGGCAAATTAAGAATGGATTTCAAAATAAAATCGTTTTCCATTCGATATTTATCTAGGGAGTATGATTTGATTTTAAACTTCTAGTTTAATCCAAACTTTGAATTTGTTCTAAAATATGAAAGATACACATCTTAAATTGAAAATAAAGGTAAATAAATATATTTTTCTCTATCAATACTTCCAATCGTTTTTTAATCGTTGCATTAAAGAAGAAATCTTGAGAAACATCTAAATTTAAAAATATTATAGATATTTTTAATCTTTACTCAGATAATATGCAATAATTCAACCTATTTACTTATTTCACTATAGAGTTTTAATAGAAATAAACCATTACGCATTGTCATTTGCATACAATTGCAAGATTTTTTTTTGACATCTATTAACTTCACTTCTTGGTATTAAGAGATGATAGCCTTTATTAATAAATATTCTAATGAGTAGATTTTTTAAAAAAATTGCATACATTCAATCTCTGAAATTACTGAATTGCCTTTTGTTATTTTATTTTTTCTGTTTTCACTGTCTACTTTTAAGAATAAAGACATGCCATATGCATGCTTTAAAATTTAAATTTATCAAAATTTTATAATTTTTATTAATTTTTCAAATATGACCAGATTTAATATATATTTTGAATCATGGAAAAAAGCAGCGTGGTAAGCGGTGATCTGCATGAAATTATTCCAAATTTATTTATTTCTATTTCATTACGACTTTCTTTCATCCTCTAAACGAGACTTCATAATTCACTGTCGACGCACGACAGGTCGTGAGGGCCTTGAATTATGGGCACCCATTACGCACGCTCGATCCACACGCAACGGACCATTTCCGAACATGGTCAAAAATACCTTTTTACCCCAAACGTCATGGCATTAATCCCCAAATTTAGAGAGGGGGTGATGCCATCTTTGCTTCTTCCTTTACAACCACAGATGCAGTTACTGAACTCCCAAAGAGAAAAAAAGGGGAAGGGGGGAGGGAGACAAGACGATTCGGATGATGAAAGATCATACGGTGAGGATGCCACGCGCTTCGCGAGGACCAGATGTCGAAACCCACCAGCGAGAGTTATTTTTATACCTTTAGGTTTAAACCTCCAACGCCATTGGTCTATCTGGCACGTTGCCTCCGCCTTCCAACGCACGTGGACGTATGTTGGCCCGCATCCCAAGGAAACCTATAGATCCTCATGGTGGATATTTGCATCCTTCAGCGTCTCAGAATCTCTTTCCTCTTCCACACCATCCCCTCTATGACATCACTACCTCTTCCTATTCCACCTCTCGCTGCTTTTCCAAAAAGATACACTATCTCAAACGTGGCCCCCGAGAGAGCTAAGAAGTGAACAAAAGAATTAGGAACTTGTGTTCGATTCGTTGTGGATTTAATTGGAATGGAACAAAATTTCGAACAAATACGGAAGAACAGTACGAATTAATCTAATGTTTCTGAATAATTCTTGCGTTAATTTTGATTTTTATCTTCTGTATTCGTTGCTAAAAAGTTTAAAAAGATATAAATTTATTCTAGAAATAAGGAGCTAACGTATAATTAGGAATTTTATTAATATTATTTGGAAAATATATTCCCAGAAGATTTTAAAAATCGTTTCATTTTTTAAAACAGTTATCGTTTACTTTGCTCGCAATAAATACTAGTAAAAGCTATTTTTTTTTTTAACAAACGATTTTATTTTGTTTGAAATATTTACATTTTTTTCTGCTAATTTAAAGTTTAGATGAGAGATTTGTAAATTCTATATTACAGTTTATAGTCCGTTAGCAAGTAAAACATAAAATAATTTTTTTTAAACATTTAAAATACGTCAATAATACGTCTCGCTCTAATATTAATTTATTATTTTCTGCCTAATCATTTGAAGTTAAATGATAAAATAACCGAAAGTTACGGTTTTTAAAATTGGCAACATTTATCATTTATTTAGCATTTTATAACCACTTGCATAATCGGCATCATTTTAGAACTCCATTTAGCGTAATAATTTTATTTTCAAAGATTTTAATGTTTTTTATGAAATATTTAGAATTATCAGCAGAGTTTTATTATTTACAAGATTTTATTCCTTAGCCCTCTTTTTTTCCTTGCAAAAACAATAACGAGTCATCGCTTATAATCGCACATCGTTTTTGAACTATAAATTTATTTCTGTTTGTACTCTAATCAAAACAGGTAGACAGGAGAAAAAATCGTTTGGACTTTACGAGCATTTTATGAGAATTTCCTGTCAAGCATTCTAATGCTTATTTGTAATCATTTCACTCATCGGACCTCGCCGCAGATACTGATTTGAAAAAAAAAAATCAAAGAAAAGATAAAACTCCAACAGGAGAGAGAAAAAGAAAATGAGAGAATAAAAAAGTAAAAAAAGCGCTACCACCACTTGTTGAGATACACTATCCCGCTCATGTGTTAAATGAAAGAACTGTTGGGACCACTGCATAGAACTTCTGTCCTGTAATAAAAGATCTCAAGGACAGTGTCTTTTCGAAAGTAAGAAAATAAAGTAAGAAAAAAAAAAAAAAAAAAAAAAAGACGCTAGAGAGCAAAGTGCACGGGAAAACGTAACCTAGGAAGAAAGGGGGAGGACCATCTTCACTTAACCGGAAGCGGACCCCCTCAGACCAAACCCACGTGGCGCAACAACCCCAAACTCCCCACCCCCTCTTAGCATCATCCTCATCGGAGTTTGTTAAAAAGTCAAGTCACTGTCTTGTGTTCTTCTCCACAGTCAAGTGGTCCTGTTCATCGCTCGCTCAGTCCTGGGTTCGATACGGATCCTATGTTGATCTTCTGAAAGTTTGGACTTAGGTCAAAGTGTGACTTTGGAGTGGACAGTGTAAGGTTACTGTGATAGACATTAAAATAATCAAATATGCCTCGAGCATTTTTAATCACTAATAAAAGGTACAACTCTGCGGTGGATTATGAAGATAATCAACAGTCCAGAGGTAAGATAGGATTTTTATTTGTAATTTATTTAATTTAATTTGAAGAATATTGTTTTAGTTTGAAAAATAAGCAAACACAATTTGCTCCTGTGCTGTGATTAAATCAATTTTACCTACTTGTAAAAAAAGAATATAATTCTAAAATAGTACCATTAAAAGAACGAATTATTCTAAGATAGTTTTAATAATACTGTTTTTACAATATATGTTCTTTAAGAACGATAATAATTTTGAAATATTTGTATTAAATTTCTCAGATAATAATCAGTTTTTATGCTAGTGAAAAGGATTCTTGATATTAATTTCAATTTCTATCCCATTATTTTTTTTTTCTTCTGAGAATATAATTTTCTTCTTTTTTTTAAAAATCCTTTTAGAGAATTTTATTATGCGAATAAAACATAATATTATTTAAAATTTACTTAATTTTTCTCAAAAATATAATTGTTGGTTTTGTAAAAATGACTTCTCTTATTTCAAAATTTAATTTTCTAAAATATATATATATATATATTTCCCATTATACATTGTTTTGTATGATGTACTAGGTAGAAAAAACGTTCAAAATATTTACTATAATCTTTTGTTAGACATCTGAAGTAATTAATAATTCATTTATCAGTCCCACAAGCTTTGAAAAAACATCTACATTATCCTTATTAAAACACAAAACTTTCGTTGTTTAAATTTGTTTGAAAAAACTTATTTTGTAAAAATGAATTTAATAAATAATTCATTCATATCTTAAAAGCATATTGAAATTATACTTGTTAATTATAAAATGAATCTATTGCTAAGGACATATACTTTGTTTATATTGAAACGGTATTGAAAATGGTATATATAAACTCTAAAGCAAATATCAAACTTAAGATCCAGAATTTATATAACATTTTAAATTTCTTTTTCTTTTTTTCCACAATGGATTATATGAACAATCAATATGATTGCCATTGGAATACCAAATTGTATAAAATTTGGATGTAAAAATGATTTTCTTTAAGCAAAAAATTATTTTTCAGCGTTCTATTTAAAATATCAAAGAAGTTCTAAAGCATCTCAAGAATATTAAATTGGTGCTTATAAAATGTTAAATACTTTTTAATTGTTATGTCTAAAGCTAACAAAAGGATTACTGCTCTTATCTGGAATTTCCCAGTTTAAAATATTGTTGTATTTAAGAACAAACTTTTTTGTTTTAAGAAATAGTAATTTATTCTTTAATAATTGTAATAAAATGTAAAATAAAACAAACAAGAATGACTTCATAAAAATATAAGACATTAAAAATTTTAAAATGGCATTGCGATATTTCTTGCCAGAAATAGAACATTAATCATTTGCCTGCGAACATAATGCATCTTTGAAGGAATTCAAATTATCGTATCACATGACGACAGAAAATGATGTAATGTGGTAAATATAGGCTCTAGACAGCATTCATTAATCAGATTTTACTCTATTAATCATTTCATGCGGACATAAAAAGGATAGTATAAAATTATTATTAAATTATTTATAAAAGCATTTTAAATAATATAAAATGATCAAATTCGATGAAATACGACATTAAATAATCTATGATAACATTTTTTTTCTTTTTGTTAAATTGTAATTTTACAAATAATTTTTTGCAACTCCATTTTGTATTAAAAGGAATAAACATACAATTATCTGTATGTCATGCAGTAGTGATATTTTAAGACCATACATTGTATAATTTGATATGTGTATGTTAAGCTTTACTAAAATTAATGTTATAATTTGAAAAATGATTAATGTGTTTTACTAATGAAACATAACAATTTTAAATAAAGAAGAAATAGTATTTCGACAAATCTTAATATTATCCAAGAAATAAATCTCTTTTATATATATTTCATTGCCTATATTTTAAATTTAATTTATGCTTAAATCTATTGTTTTATGCTTCTAATCTCAGTAAATTGCAGTTTTCATGCCTAGCTTATTCCCTGAACTGCTCAGTACAATGTATTCAAGCTTTGAAATACTTATCTTTTTAAACACCCTCCGATATAATTTTACTCTTTTACTATATTGTTCAATCTTATAATGAATATTCTAAATGTTTTTATATTATTTAATTAGTATATTTAACAACTAAAATTATTTATTTGTATACATTTCTAACATTTATCATGAATTTAATATCAGAATTAATGCCATTGAAATATTTCCGATTCACTACTTTTAATCAATACAATCAACGTCTTCTATAATAGTTATCAGAAAAATTCCAAGAATTTAAAATTAATTTTACTTTTAATTAAATATAGATTTCATTTTAAATTCTACTTTCGCATATAAAATCTGATTGTCGATTGTAGGAAATAAAAAAAAAGAAAAAGACAGTATTAGTGTAAAAAGTAAACAATTTTTTTCAGTTTTCACCTTTTCTCGATATTTAGAAATAAAATTTTAGTGGCTAATCTTATAAATGGCAGAGAAAATGCTATGTGAAGCTTCGATCAGGCGATCCAATATTTAAATTTTAGAGCCGAAATTACCGAACAAAAAGAAGAATCTTTTTACTAACACGATCTATATTTCCCAAACTGACTTTATATAAAATATTGAAGAGAAGTTTTTATTTTTTCATTGAGAAATCCGCCGCAGAAACGTGAACTATAGTTGGTTAGAGCGACAAATTATTGGCGTAAAAGTCATTCATTCCTCGACCATATTACTGCAATGCCCGCAATTAGAGTCTGGTATATGGATTTTCGGATCTCGAAAGCATTGTCAGAAAGTGCTACTATTAAAATCTTTCATTGTTTTTTAGTGAGCATAAAAAATGGAAAATGCCATCTTTATTTTACAAAAGATTTTTTAAAAATTAATAAATTAAAACTTTACAAACATAGCATATATTTAATAAACCTTTATTTATTTATTATAAGACAAAGCTTGACTACCTCGATTTGTCTATTTATATGTAATTGAGATTACCCCAAAATGTTTCCTCTTAGATGAAAGAAATCATAGAATTTATTTTGCAGCGGAGATAAAGAAAAATTTCTTTTCATTCTATAAAAGTTTATAAATTAATATAATAAATATTCTATAGAAATTTATAAAGCATCTCTTCTTAGAATTGTTTTGTTAATAAATGTTTTATTAAAATCATAATGGACTTTGCCTAATATTTTGCAAACACTTTAGTATAAATATGAAGAGTATCATTTATCTTAAATCGTAAATAATAATAGATATGAGGTACTATCTATGCTTGGAATATAAGGAAACTTCAAAATAAACCTTTTACTAAATATGAACAGTTTATACTTCCTGAAAAAAAAATGACTCAAAATAAAAGAATTTAGTAAAATGAAGCTCATCGAATCGCATCCAAGATTAATTTAATCCATAATTAATTTAATCGTGAAAAGCAGCGGTGATAAATTGAAACTTCAGTAATGAAAGCCATTAGCAGCCTAGAATAAAAAACAAAAATTCGAATCATTGGCAATCACTATAGAGACAATAAACCTCACTTTTAAACTTTCTTTTTTTATTCTGGAACTTCACCTGATATTGTTCTGTTGAGATTATTCTCTTGTCTGTTTCTAAATGTCATGTCTTGTAAGTCATATACATGTTAGAAATGTATACTGAATATTTATCTGACTAATAAGATTTGGATAAAAATAACCCAATCCAAAAAGAGAATAATACATTTTTCTCTCTCTATTATATTTCAAATTATATTCCTAAATTTTTTTTTTAATTATTTTTTTGAGAAACATAAATATTGAAAAATGTAGATGGAAATGTTTAGTACTTTCCATCTCCTTTAGAAAAACAGGCAACCGGTGTATGTCGCAGGCGTGGAGAATGATGACTTAACGGATTCGTTTACACGAAAAAAAAATGTGTGACTACTGAGCAGCCTGACTCCAACACTATTGTGACACATTCACATCGTGGCACCGTTCCATACCATGTTATGTTCCTCGTTGATAAAAATATTCTGCAATATGTTTCAAAATTAATTAAGCTTTGTTATAGATGACGGTGGGTCCAATTAAATATCTCACAAATAACAGTCATAATAGTGGAGAATGATGATTTAATGGATGCTTACACGAAAACCAAAAAATGTGTGACTACTGAGCAGCCTGACTCCAACACTATTGTGACACATTCACATCGTGGCACCGTTCCATACCATGTTATGTTCCTCGTTGATAAAAATATTCTGCAATATGTTTCAAAATTAATTAAGCTTTGTTATAGATGACGGTGGGTCCAATTAAATATCTCACAAATAACAGTCATAATAGTGGAGAATGATGATTTAATGGATGCTTACACGAAAACCAAAGAATGTGTGACTACTGAGCAGCCTGAATCCACTGTCATCTTGTGATATTTCTAGTTAATATTCGTATTTTCCCTCCCTTTAATGTTGAAAACCAAAATTAAAAGTCATTCCATTATACATTCGTCTAATAAAGGGAGTTTGATGATTATAAAAAAAAATTGTATAAATATTTGTTGAGTATCCATTATGATACTAGTAAGAAATGCACTTGTGGAAAATGGTGATTTAATGGATGCTTACACGAAAACCAAAGAATGTGTGACTACTGAGCAGCCTGAATCCACTGTCATATTGTGATATTTTTAGTTAACATTCGTATTTTCCCTCCCTTTAATGTTGAAAACCAAAATTAAAAGTCATTCCATTATACATTCGTCTAATAAAGGGGAGCTGGATGATTATAAAAAAAAATTTGTTTGTATAAATATTTGTTGGGTATCCATTATGATACTAGTAAGAAATGCACTTGTGGAGAATGATGATTCAATGGATGCTTACACGAAAACCAAAGAATGTGTGACTACTGAGCAGCCTGACTACTTTCGTACTGTAGCACATCTAAGATTATTTTCAAATTTGAAATAACCTTACATTTCATAGTGTTTAATATTTCTCATAGGGAAGAATTTTCTTCGGTCGACTTGAACAACAGCAAATCCTTTAGTATCATCTTATAGATAATGCTATGTTCCACTGAACTTCAGAACTAATAAAATCCGCAGCTGTGGAGAATGATGACCCAACGGATTCCCTAACACAAATATTTAAAAATGTGTGATCAATAAGGTGTCTGACTCCACAATTTATTGCGCCATTTTTTTAGTTATTTCTCTTCATATTACTCCTTATTGTTTATTTTTAAAGTGGAATTTTTTGAAATGCGAATCATCAACCATTATAATTAAGAACATTCTGAAAAAAGGAGTTTGTTTCTTTTACATTGGGTTAAGATTAGCTTATTTCATTCACTGGATATCTTTTAAGGAATCATTCTCATCTTTCCATGCATTGTCCATCTATCTCTTTTTCACAGTTTCTCTTAAATACTGTAAAGATAACGGCAATTTTATTTTTTATCCTTAAATGCTGTAAAGATAGTGACAATTTTTTTTTCCAAATGAGTTCTGCTTTATTTTTTGTGCACTTTTGATTTTTGAAAATTCTGATATTGCCAGTTAGTATTTCTTTATTGGTAACCATTTTACCATGCAATTTGAAATAAATTGAAAGCTATTATGAGAAAACTTTCATATCTTGCAGATCTTCGAATCTATGATTCGAAATCAACGACTTGGCAGCTGCTTTACACGACCTATAAATCAACAATATGTTAACTAATATTAAATTTTTATTAACGTATGTATCAACCGAGCAATTAACTTGAGCTTAGTTAAAGGATGAACTCAAATTCAAAGAGAAAAAATCATCTTCCTACAATATGGAGTTATTTTTGTTTTGTTCAAGAACTTCAGTGACAATGTCAAAGGAGTCATTAAGAAAATCAAAAGTAAGACTCATTTGTTTCATAATGAGGTGGAGCTAATTTTAGTCCAGAGCGGAGAATGATGATCAATCGGATTCCCTTACACGAATATTTAGAATGAGTGATAATTACATGTCTGACTCCGCAGACATTGTCATTGTGACTAAGCTTGATACCAAAACTACAAACGATTTTTTACTCTCTGATCTTTGTTTAGAATTTAACTTATATTTATATATATATATATATATATATATATATATATGTATATATATATATATATATATATATATATATATATATATATATATATATATATATATATATATATATATATATATATATATATATATATATATATATATATATATATATATATATTGTAAAAATATATTTATAAGGAAAAAAAAAAAAGGATTCTATGTACAGAATTGTACAGCGCGGAGAATGATGATCAATCGGATTCCCTTACACGAATAAGAATGAATGATAATTACGTTTCTGACTCCGCAGCTGATTATAATTGTGACTAATCTTGATACCAAACCATTTATTCCTCTCTTATCTTTGTTTAGAATTTGAGATATATCTGTAAAATCTTCATTTATTTTTATTTTTTTTGTAAAAAATGTATTAATAAGAAAAAAGGATTATATGTCAATACTATTTTTATTTTTATCGTCTTTATTACTATCGATTTCGTTTGGTACTACATTGCTTTTTACTCTGTTTATTATAGATCATAAGTTTTATTGGATTTTTTTTTCTTTTGAGACAATTTCATTCAATAAAATTCACGTTAATGTTTCACCAAATCAAATTAATGTAATGAGAATAATAAATACAAAGAGAATGCATTTAATTTCATGTAGATAATGTTCAAATTTGATTAAACTACTTGTGAAAAGGTGATTCGAACTATGAAATTACAGATACTTTAATAAAAAGAACGTGTTACTCATGAAGTACTGTTTCGACCAAATATATCAGTTTTGAATTTTTTTTAATGTCCTCCGTCCATTGTTTTAATATATTTTTGGGGATCTTTAAATAAATGCCCACTAGGCTCTTAGAAATTCTTATTTGCAGATACAAGCAGAATTCGTATTGTTCCATTAAAATTATTCTATAAATAGTATGTTTTTAGAATTAGAATTGGAATTTTGTTTAATCTTTCCATGATCAAAGATATAAAGTTAAAAATGCAAAGCTTAATTTCTTTATGTGAATAAAATATGTTAAATACTGTAATAGTAATTTTTTTCTTATTTTCTAGTTTATTATATTCATCGGAATTAGATTCTATATAGGTTTACAAAACTGAGAAATGAAAAAATTTCATAGACTTCTTTTTTTTCTTAAGCAAATTTTTCAATGTTTTCAAGAAATAATAATAACAACCATTATATTTCTGACTTAACCATTAACATTTATTGAAAAGCTTTTTTAAATTGAATTTATTTTTAATTGTCATTAATTAATTGTTTAATTTCCAATCAAATTGAAATTGCAGAATTTATTTCAATTCTGCAACCAATATTATGTAGCGGAAAATGATGTAGTGAAAAACGAGGTCTCAAAACATAAAAATTTCAAAAAATGCCAATTTAATTTTTTTACTACATAATATGATAATACTTTTTAAGACTTACTTTTTCCAACTCCACCTCGAGCATTCATGAATTTAAAAATCTGATTAATGGATTTTTATTTTATTGTACACACTTTAATACATATTTCTACCATTCTTCTCCAACAAAACTTTAAGAAAAACCCCAATCCTTAACTAGACAGAATGACGACTGCCTTCAAGATCGCGTCACCCACTTTTGTGGTCCTCGGATAAGAGGCAAAGCACCGGATTCATCTAGCAGATAGCCGAACAAAAGCACCAACAAGCCGGCCGGCCCGCGAACAAGATGCGTCTGGCGACAATCTCTTAAGCTTTCGCATGTTTTTACATTAGGGTGCGATTAGACCTCTCAAGTACTCCACCCAGATAGTGCTCGTTGTGGTTGGTAAGGTTTTGAATCCGAGAACGGTGGCTTTATCGCAGATTATTATGGGTTTTGATGGGCCTCCATTTAAAAGAGACGGCTACCACCTGAGTATGGGATAAAAGATAGTTTGGCGTCAGTTGCTTTTGGGACTGGAAGTTCAACCAGAATTAGGGGAGGAATTAAATTTTACTTCTTTGCTTTCTTATTGTATTGTGATTTGCTTTTTCAAAATAGTAAAGAATGGATTAATTAAATTATACTGTTCATATGCTTTGAGTTAGAACCAATTATTTGGGAAATTAAATGCAATTTTTTCTCGTATTTACATTCCCATAATTAAAGCTTTCCCCCGTTTACCAGAAATTTTTCTTGTGCCCTTTAAATTAGCGAGAAATTACGGTAAGTGGTTTTCTTTTATTTCCACTTTCCTTCCAGTTATTACTGCATTGCTTTGAAAAATGCAAACTCAGGGTAGTACTGTGTTTTTCTTAAAAGGCAACTATTATCGAAATAACATTTATAAAGCACCAGAATTAGCTTTTTTGAGAACGAATTAACGATTCATAACGAATTTTTGAAATTCAAATTAGTAATATTTCTGATTAATCCTTGAAATATCTTTCTTTACAAAGATGACATCACATTTTCACTTCTCCATTCGTATTCACTAAGTGATACGAATAAATTTCATTGAAAATTATTCGAATAAATTTCATTGAAAATTATTCATTGAAAATTACGAATAAATTTCATATAAAAATAAATTTCATTGAAAATTAAATAAACTAAGTTCTTTTAAATTAATTATAATAGATTTTAAAAGTGAATAAAATGTTAAGTCAATGTCGCATTAGATATCATTTTCGCAATGGATATTGCTTGATTTACGCATTATTTTTTCAAATAGCATATCTTAGATTGCATTGTTGTACTTCGAGTATCAACGATGCTGCCGTTCTTTGGAATCGCTAGTGGCCGAAATTTATATGCCCTTAAGGAAGGTCTAGTTGCCGATTTTTGATCATTTTGAATGTTCAGAAACGAAAAAAATAATTATATCCTATTATATCGATTGCACTTAATCTTCATTTTTACTACTGATAAAGATGAATGTACGATTGGATGTTGGCACTCTGCAAGTCCGGTCGTTGGACGTAAAGGTACCAAATTTCGCACTTATATGTTTTGGAGTGTAAAAATGTGAATCATAGAACTAATTTATTTTTGAAATTTTAATTAGAATTTTAGTTTATTAAAAAACAAATGAAATATTGTCATTTTTCTATGATAACTTCCGAAAATATTGCCGTATTAAGATGATGTAAAAAAGATTTTTACATCTTGTTAAAATCTAGAAATTATCTTGTCTTGATATAAATATATTTTAATAATATATTAATAAATTTTATTGTATATTTTTCCCTTTATATATTATATTTAATACATTTTTCCTTATAATTTTTGTATCTCCTTAAAAAAATCTTTTAAGACTATTTTACAATAATATATTTCACTATTGAAGTGAAACTTCAGTCCATTATATTTCATCTTCACAATTGTGTAACTTCAGAATCAAGCAATGATAATTATTTTAAAGTACATCCCTTTTAAACCACTGCTGTTCTTTTTTTTAATATAATTAATATATAAAGGTATAGATAGAAAATAAGGGAATTATATGACTATATAGATATTTTATTGAGGAAGGCATTTATATTAAATATATAACTGCAATTTTCAACTATTATTAATTCCGGCGAATCAACTGGTCGCCAAAGACGGCTTGTGAAGAATAAATTGATTAGCGAATAATGCTGATTTTGTAGATGATATCATACCTTACTTTCGTTATATGCACCAGCCTGTATTTAAAGACCTTGCAAGAGAAAAAAAGAATGACTTTCTATAGTTATATCAGGTAGCATGCGCATTTACACATGTGACTGAAGTATCACCAGAATTGATTCCATTAATAATTTGTGGAATATTTCAAAAATTAGTATATATTCCCTTGCTGTTCATATCACTTCAGTTCATCACTCATCTATAAAACCGAAGCAAAAAATATGTTTCCTTAGAATTATACTTGCTATGGCCTCCGGAAATAATCCATCTAACTCAACTCATCAACCATTGCTCGGAATTCCCAATAAAGATGCTTATTTAAAAAATATATTCTTAAGAAAAAAGCAAACCTCAGAATAATAATATTGTCTTTCTCAGAAATTTCGGAACCTTTTTGCAGCTTTTTTTTCACTGGCTATCATTTTCTACGGCTATTTACCAAAACCCCACTATCACTTGTAACAGAATCTTCATTTTTTTTTTTTTTTTTTTTTCCCAAAAAAAGAAAAAGAGACGAGTTTCGAATACTGACCGAAAAGGCGAGAAAACGATGCCATAAAAGTGTTCATCCCACTAAACTTTCCCATGATTCTCTCCATCGGTCGCGATCGGATCAAAACAAGACTCTCTCTGTCAGAAAAGAAAAACTTTCTCTCAAGTCCTCCGTCCCCCCTCGCTTCGACTGACAACCCCGTTGATGCATGGGCAGTGTATTTGACCCCTCCGGTGGTGACCCCCACAGACGTGTGTGGTAAAGAGTTAGCGGTTGATAGATTGATAGAGAAACACCGGCTTTTTCTGCTACGATGTTACAAGCATTCTTTTTCTACTTTCTGAAAAGTAATTTCTCTATGATTTTTTTCCCCTGTACCCCACGACCCCGAGGTTGGTTACAGATTAGATGAGGGTGAGTAAGTAGGAAAGAGGGTTGGGGGGATGATGAAAACGGTTTATCCTTCATTTTGTGAGCTAATCCTCATCGTTTTACGGTTTTAATGATTATGATTTTTGATAGCGTTTAGTTCAAACAGGTCTTACTAGTTAGTCTGGCCCCAAGACTAACTTTTGTCTTGGGTTTTGCCGATTTGTTCAAGTTAAAATATCTTTTTGCTTTGAATCTATATATGTATATATAAGAGTTATTTTGGACATAGTAATTTTAAAACGTGGTCAGATAACAAGGACAACATCCGAGTGCTCATCCCTTCCTGCGCACTCTCATATTTTACAAATTAGAGTAGGTCTGATTTATGGATCCATCAAGGATCAACACTTTGCGATCGTACCATCGCAGTGACGGCATTCTCATATTGTTATAGCAGTGGAATTTTTGTATTGTTATAAACGTTGGTACTGCTACAGAAATGACAGGATATTAGAGATAGTCTTCCAATACGTGGTATGGACAAAGAATCACTAGGTAAGTGTCAATGGTTACCAATCTATGATGGTCAGTTTGCCGAACGCAAAAGGCTAAAACTACAGACTCCTATACACAGCGGATGATTGAAATAATCTGGTCTCGAACCCGTAATATTTTCTTTCTCTAATCTCAATGTCTGTCACTACGACCCTCATCCCGTATAGGGTACGTTACATCCATATTACATTATTTCGGATTTCTTCCATCATATTCCAACCGTTAGACATGTAACAAAAGCATTCTAGTTTAGATTATTGCATTTAACTTTATCTATTAGTAGCATTATTCATCACAAATGAATAATTTACTTATTAAAAAATTTTTATGCATATTTGTGTGCATCACTGAGTTGGGTATTAAATTTTTGCAAATGCAAATAGTGTAAGAAATTATTTCTTTCACTCGAAGAAATATTCATTAAAAGGATATTTATTTTTAAAAATGTGTCATGCTTTTACCATTTTCCAAATAAATACAACAAAATACTGTTTATACATCTTTCAACGGATGTCTTTATGACGAAGAATAAATGAAATTTTAATAAACGGCTTTAATTATTAATATCACTTATGCAAAATTATTTTAAAGCAATAATTTTTAAAGTTTTTCAAGATAGTTCCTGTATTATACTGAAAATGATAATATAAATTTTTAAATTAAAAACTAATCCGGAAAATAAGGAAAATCATTCCCTAATTGTATATCTTGAGTACAAATTCACATTTCGTATTTTATACATTTATGCACATGTAAATAGGCTTAATGCTGTATTTAATTCTTTAAAAAAATCTTGAATCGCCCTGTTCTAATTGTCTGATCTGTAAATACAAAATTACAAATCGAATTAAATTCGTTGCTTCTTTTTTCTCTAGTCCTTTCATACACAATTTGATCCCATGTTTTTCAAAAGAGTCCACTGCATTTTTAAAGCAAGATGGGATGACTACTTTACATTATCTTTCACTTTCGCTTGAATAAGTGTTTTTGTCTTCAATTAATTCATCGTGAATAATTCCATGATATTGGCATCACAGTGGTCAGGCTTCTCAAAAATAATATTTTCCCTCCGGTGATTCCAGTTTTCTTCAAACCGAAAACAACGTGTAATCGGAGCTTTGTTTCGTTATATCGAGATTATGATGAAACGACATACAAAGGCAAGAAACGTACAAACGGTGCTTTACTCTATTTAAGAAATTAAATATGAATTTCAAAACAAGATGCAAACAATATGATACAAACTGACTTATTTCCAAAAACAAATAACACTTTCAGTTAGCGGGAAAATTCTAAAATTAGAAAAACTACGTCATATAACGAACTCTATAAGATTTATCTTTAAATTTCAACTTTTTTTTTTTTTTCGAAACATTATTTTTCTTCCCGTAAGGGAGTTATGTATTTGAGAAGAACAAAATAATTTTAATTATTAAAATTTACTATTATGTAAAATTATAAAAATCTTGATTGAACAGAGTGAGATATAAGAAGGCAGATTAAATCTGCCTTCTTATATTCACTCACCGATGCCGCCAAAATCAGCTCAGGGTGCAGCTCCAATAAAATCGTTTAAACAAGAATTTAAAATTCTTAAAATGCATTTTTAATTTTATGACGCATTTTAAGACAATTTAATGCGACTTCATTTACAATGCATTGCAGATGAAATAGTAAAGCCAAAATGAAAAAGGAACGGAAAAAATGATATCATACGTCAGGACTAACTTACTTTTGCATAGCCCCTGAGAGCGAGTCGGGGGAGGGGCGTATCATATACCATATACCTTGAACAATACTATTTCATTCCTTCAATACCAAGAGGAGGAAAAGATTGTGTCTAAAATGAACCCAAGAACAACATCAGATTCAGAAAAAGACCCCCTTATCTGAATTGCTTATCTTAAAATCTTATCTTATAAAACATAAGAGTGTCTAACAAACAACCACCACCTCTTAACATCCCAACCACTGCCACAATTTACAAATCTTTGGGAAAATTCGTACATCTCTCGACACCACTGCGTACCCTTTTGGCCTTCACACAGGGAAACGAATCCCCAAGCAGACAAATATCGTTTACTTGGTTCCGGGCATGTGATAACAGTTTTATTTTCTTCTTTTCAGAATCCAGCCCAGAGAGACGGGTATCAACTGCTGAGGGGTCGTTGATCTTCCGTTCGCCTAGCTGTGACAGCGAAACCGATTCCATAGGATTCGACAATCTCAAGCCGACCAGCCCCCACTCGCCGGCTCATGAATCCAGATCTAGACAACAAAGTCCTTCGGACGATAAATCACCGATGGGAATCACGGTAAGTGAAATAAAATAATTCATTTGTTTATAATTATTTGAATGAAAATTCAATTTTCGAAATTTAATAAAGCTAATATTACAGAAAATACTGCTTTGTACATATATTCGATATATTC
Organism: Argiope bruennichi; assembly: GCF_947563725.1. NCBI lineage: Eukaryota > Metazoa > Arthropoda > Arachnida > Araneae > Araneidae > Argiope > Argiope bruennichi. Next base: position 24,711,507 of record NC_079154.1, on the reverse strand, counting down.
TAATGATAATTTTCAGTAGAATTCAGTTAAAAAAATAGAAGACCTATTTTTTAAAATTTATTTTCTCTGATCAGTATCTCTAAAGAGGTGAAGTCAATGTAAGGAGGTAAATTTTAGAACGAATTTTTGGTTGGCCATTGTCTATCCCATCAAATTGGAGAATATTAACTCCATTTTTGATCAGATCTCCTCATAATAGAACAGTGTGGAAATCAGGGAAGTAAAGTGCCAGTACCAAGAAGCTCGTATAATTCTGTGAAAATTAAAAATGGCACGGTCTAATCTCAAACAATATTTATAGTTTTAAATCGCACATTGATAAAACTAATAAAAGAATATAAGTTTAGAGTAAAGTGAATAATAAAGGAATCATTTTTTTTTATCTGCTAGAAAGGTCATGAAATTTTCTGTATAACATAAGTATCTTCTTTCGACAAATTTATTGAAAAATGAGAAAAAGTTTATTTTTTCGCTCAATACTGAGACTCTTTTTTTCCTGGTATAATTCTCACACTTGAAACCTATTAAATAATCATGCGCACAGAAAATAACTAACTCTGATTTTTTTTAAACTTATACATTTTAAAATTAATTAATTAATAATTAAACATTTAAAATTTTTTAATCTTTTTGTATTAAATCTATTAAAGAACAGATATTTTACGAAGTGTAAATCTTTATTTTTATGAATGTATATGTATGTTTACAATTAAAGATAAAAGTTAACTTTTTAACGTTTCGTTTAGGTATTCAATCAAATGGACCACACATCTTCTCCTTCTCCTCCACAAACATTCAACAATCTCCAGGTTACCTCAACCACACCATGTAGTGTCTTCCGTCCCTGCCAAACTACGACATCAGCTCTGGTGACTGTCATTCGTCAGTTGATGCAACACCAGCCAACTTCAGCTATCATCAGTCATTCACCAAACAGCAGTCCATGCTCTACAAGTAGAAATTCCCCCACTTTCCAACAACAGGACTCACACATATGTACGGAGTGTGGCAAGCGTTACAGCACGTCCAGCAACCTTGCCAGACATCGTCAAACCCATCGCAGCGTCACGGATAAGAAGGCCAGAAAGTGTCCACACTGTGACAAGGTGTACGTGTCCATGCCGGCCTACAGCATGCACGTGAGGACACACAGTCAAGGTTGTCAATGTCCATACTGCGGAAAGTGCTTCAGCAGACCCTGGTTATTGCAAGGCCATATCCGAACACATACTGGAGAAAAACCATTTTCCTGCCCCGTGTGTCGAAAAGCTTTTGCTGACAAGTCAAACCTGAGGGCACATATTCAAACGCACTCCAGTAGTAAGCCTTATGTGTGCCAACGATGTGGTAAGGCTTTTGCCTTGAAGAGCTATCTCTACAAGCACGAAGAGTCTTCCTGTATGAGAGTCCACAGACAACAACAACAAGACCATGGAAATGACTCCGGAGTCATATTAGACTTGGCAACTGCCAAAGAAGTGAACGGAGATCGCAAGAATCCTTCCTCGATATTTGTGGATAGGAACGCTGCCATACTAGTCGGATAGTGAAAAGTTGGAGTAAATTGAATCATCCATTTTAAGCGAAAAGGCTGTATTTCTGTTGCCCACCTAATAAGGCATTATTGAAATGATTCCACAGGATGAGGATAGTATGGCTGTATCCTCTTCTACAGAGCATGCTTGAATCCATAAATACAGAGTTGGAACTCGTTGTCCTCGGTCTTCGAAACCAAAAATCGTTTTAAATAATTAAATTGGTATCATACTGAGCTTAAAAGTCAATCCAAGTGCAATACAATTCATCGAAACTTTTCTACAGATATGTTGGTGCAATGTTTGAAAGTTTATTATGTTTCCGAGACTTTTGACTGTGAAAGGAAAAATCAAAGAATTGGTGAAGGTGAAACGACTGAAACAATATTGGAAAGTTGAGAAGATATTTTTATTACCTACAGTTATACAGATTCCTCATTTTATTTCTGAGGACTGGTCCATAATTATTTCTAAAATTCATTGCCCAAAGTATTCAATATCGACATTTTTTGTAAACTTTTTCGCAAAAATACTTTAAATGAATATAAATTTGCAATTTTTGTTCTTAATAATTTTTTAATAAATTTGAAAGTTACAAATGCATTATAACTTAGATAACGTAAATCTGTTTATCCCCCCCCCTTGATCTTGTATTTCTACTCAGAATAAGTATTGATTTATGGTAATTTTTACTTGTTTTTAATATGACTTAGAAAGAAATGGTGCATAAGGGAAAGAATGGTGAAGTGACTTTATACCAAAGAAAGCATTTATGTTTACACTGAAGATATTTTTATAAGAACAGTTTATAGAGAAAAAAAACCCAAAGATTTATTCCTTGTTTTTGTAACGTTAAAGTTTTTACTGTTTGTACTTTATGCTGAAATATTTGAAAGAAAAAAAAAGATTTTGCTGTATTTGTTATATCACTTGTTATGCCTCACACTCTCGGAGACATTCAGTTGTTTTTAACCAATTGTTGTCATAAAAATCAACTTTTTAAACATTTATTTACTCTATATAGTCTGATTTTATAAATATTCGATTAGCTATAGAGCAAAAACGAGAGAATTTGTGTTTGAGCCACGAATCAACACTCCAGTAGTAGAATTTTAGCTATGTCAACTGTGTGTGTGATCTCTTTCTTGCTATATGAATGTTTTATATTAAATTCTGTTTTGATACGTTCTTTCCAAAACGCGAAAGATAAGAGGTGAATATTTCATTAATTTTTTAAAAATCATTATACTGGGTCTGTAGTTGTAGGCAAACGTCTGATATTGTGAAGTGATCTCTTTTAAAAGTGGACCAAAGTTGTGCCTTATTGTGCCAATTACTTATGAGATTTCTGCCTTATGCTGAATGCATAGTCTGAAATACTATTTGCTTCTTTTTAGCAGATATAAGGGTGTCTATAAGTGTACAATGTTAGTGAGTCAAAAGCTATACAAGAAAGTAGTTTTTGCAAATATTTATCTGTAGGTACATTATAAGAAAAAAATTCTATTTATTGCCAAATTAGATGTTTTTATTCAAGGTTCGCTTTATTTGCTTATATTTATTATTTATTATTACGCGCTTAGCTTTATTTAATGCATTTGTTATATAATAGTAAATTATTATTGACAATGTGTACATCCTAGTCATAAGTTAAATATATATTATTTCAACTATATCTTCGACGGAATAGTGCATTGACTAATGAAAAATATTTTTATTGCTGTTTACGCAAAAAAAATAATAATAATCTGAAACTTGTTAGAAATTATTAATGAAAATATTTAACAAGTAGTAAGTAAGTGCGAATATTTTTATGTAGAGACAATCACAGTATTTTTGTGAGAGATCACAGTGCAATATAGTGCATTAAAAGGTTGAAAATATATTTTCTGTGCAATAATATGTGCTTGTTATGTTTTAATGTATTTTCAAAGTGTGAATTTTTTTAAAAATTTTGTACTCGATTTTTTTGTGTGTGTAGATGTGGGCACAAACCATATCTTGCTTGTTTTTTTCTACACTTTTGTGTACTGATTTTATTGCTAATAAAATATTGGATACTAATAAGTATTTTTGGTCATATTTTTTTATTCGCTTTTATATTCACTTCGCACTAGATTAAATTTTAAAGGTGCTTTTATGTAGCAAATCCATAAAAGATAAATAAACTCACATCCCAACAATAGAATGAATGAATGTTCGATGACTTTTTATTCAAATTCATATTTTTTTGTCTTATCTTAATAAAAATTGGGATATGTCCTTATCAAAATATGATAAAGGTCGCGGGTCACTGCCAATTTTTTTTAGGTATCCGACTAGCTGCAAACATGAATATAGATGAAAATTTTATTTATTTTTATTTTTTATTTATTTATTTATTGCGGTTTCAAAAAATAGGCACGTTTCTGCTTCCAGTTATTCATAGAAACATAATATGACTTATGTTTCTATGAATTATGACTTAATATGACTTATTATGTTTCACATATAAACATAATATGACTTATGTTTCTATGAATTATGACTTAATATGACTTATTATGTTTCTATGTGAAACATAATATGACTTATTTTGTTTCTATGTAAATTAGAAGCAAATCATAGCACACTATTGGCATGTAAGTGATGCTTATTTATAAGCATTTAAAATCTTTAAAAACATTTTCTGAACGAGTTTTTTCACATTTCTGCTGAACGAGTATCGTCATAACTGAAAAAAAAATCAGATACCTTAACGGAATTTATAGTTAGTGCTCGTTCGGTTATGCGGAATGTAATGAATTATGGATTTGATGTTGAATAAATACTCTAGAAGTAGATTTATGATTGTTTAACCCTTTCTAGGACCGTGGGAAGTATGCTTCCCACCAAATTTATCAATCTTTGTATGAAATTACGTAGGTTGACATAAGTTCTGACACATTTTTTTAGTAAGTCAGAAACTTAGAGGCTTCAGTTCTTCATCTCAGACAAAATGATGTGTCTTGATTTGTTACTTAATTATTAATTAACTAAAATAATTAATGAATCAAATTAAATTTATTTAATAAGCTAAATGAATCTCTTTTCTTATTCTAATTTCAAGCCTAAAAATATTTTAACATAATATGACTAGAAAAAAATGGCCCTTTAAAGGGTTAAGGCAAATATTGTTGAAAATAAATTCCAAAATTTCGTAGATAATTTCATATATTAAGTGCACAAATTTATTTTTGAATATAATTCTTAGACAATAGTCAGTTGTATCTAAGATATGTTACACATGTAATGTGACAAAGAAAAATGAAAAACTGTAAAAAAATTTTTTCTCTAGAACACTCCTAGTTTTTGCATATAAATACTAAAATTTGCATCAAAATGCTTTTTCTTCAAAAGCTACATATATATTTAAATAATTTAATTTGTATTCATTATTTTATCCTTTTATAAATAAATAAAAACTTTGTATAAACGTTAAATTTTTTTTAAAAAAATATCTCCGCTGAATCTAGTAGGATACCTTAATCTCAAAGATTAATCAACATATGTTAATTAAAAATTAAACAAGTTTTTGGTGTTTATCAGCTATACCATCCAAAAAAAAATTATCACACAAAAAGGATTTTTACTTCATCTTAAAATTAAATACAAATTACTTTTTTAATAATGTCAATTTCATATAACAGTTACCAAATTTAAATATTTTTTAAAATTTATTTTAATACATAATTTGTAGCAAAGTTGTTATTGTCATCATAATCTTCAAACATTTTCATAGTTTCATCAAATCATTTAATTGCGTACCTTTGCCAATGTTACAATTTAGATTTATTTTTAAAAATTCCTTTCTTTGAATATTAACTCCAATGTAAGATTTTCATTCCCATTTTTATTTCGTATTTTATACACTTTGTTCCCATCAATCTGTAGTAACCTGATTCTTTCAAATTCATATTTTTTCAATCTAATCGCATAGCAAGTTGAAATTTTAAATAAATGCATCCCATATTATCAGTTTAACAACAAAGAAAGCAATACTGAAGGCGAACACTTTAGTCGCGAAAGTTGAATAGCCATTAATAAAACTTTTGTATCGTTTAAAACTAATTTTAAAGTTTAACATTCAAAAAAATAAAAAAAAAATATATGAATAAAAAAAAACAATGTTAAAGATTTGTTTAAAGATTTTTATTCTAAAGGCAGCTGATATTTTTTTTATCTAATTCAAATAATAGATCTTAAATAAATAAAATGCAAACATTTATTTTGTATTCTTTAATTAACCGCTTAACTGCTTTGTCGGAGTGCCATACGTACATCGATTTATTGAATTTTGATAGTTGTAAGCAAGAAATAAATCATTCTTAACGATTATAATTCAATATTAAAATTACTTCGAATACATAGATAAGTGAAGTATTCATTGGATCTCCATTTAAATCAAAATAAGGAAATATTCCCAAAATAGAAGGTGTCATTTTATTAGACAGTAAAAAAAAAATAATAAAATAGTTAAGTGGTTAATACATTATAATTAAATTCAACTTTTTCCTTTTTTTTTTCAACTGATTTAAGCTATTTGATCAGCAGCAACGTCTAGTCTCAGTTATTCCAATTATAATTTGGATTGATTTCATAAAAAATATGTTATGTTTAACGAATGAAAGTAAAGATATACGCTTATAAACAAAATACTTAAAATAAAATATACGCTTATAAATTATGATTACATGTTTAAAAAATTATTTTAGCTAAATTATGAAAAATGTGATTACATTAGTACTCATCATAAAATTAAAAAAAAAAAAAAAAAAAAAAAAAAAAGAAGAAGAAGAAAGAAAGAAAATGCACTGCATTGCTTACGACAGCATTTTTTAAAAAGCAATGGCTGAATTGGCAATGGATTCCGATTCGGAGAGAATTCATAAACTTGCCTTTGACGCATAAATAAATTTAAAGCATTTTCAGATTTTTCATTATTTGTTTATTATTCTCTCGTATATGTAGTACTAGCTTTTACCCGCGACTTCGTACGCGTGGAAATAGATTGGAATTTATAGCATCAATGGCTTTATCTTTTATTACTCCTGTGAATGCATGAATTTTCAACGCCAATTGGGGCAACACAAATCTATGAATTTTCTACGCCAGTTGGGGTAACGCAATATAGATTATAAATTTTTAATTTCCTTTATTCTGTTTTATTTTAATTCAAAAGTACTTCAGAATGAATCCGAAAGATCGATTCATTCACAATGTTTAATTTTAAATGTATCGAACATTAAGAAAATAAACAGAATCGTTTGAAATAATAGTCAAAATCATGTTAAGCCTAATCTCACTGGGGAAAAAAAAAATCTGAAGCTTTACTCTTTTGGCGGGAAAGTTAGTTTTTAATTAATAAACAATTAACCACTCAATTAGATGGAATAAATAGTAGCCTATGTCCTATTCCAGACTATAATCTATCTCTCAGCTAAATTTCATCCAATTCTGTTCAGCCGTTTTGGCGTGATTGACTAACAAACATCCATCCAAACTTTCACATTTATAATGGTAGTATAGATAAAGACAGTACAGTAATCGTTAAAAAAATTCGAACTTAAGATTTTGAAGAATCTTCACGTTTCAATCCTCCCTGAGGTCGAAAAACTCATTTTTAGAAAATGCTCGTCTGTCTGTCTGTGACACAGGTAACTTTGTTAGACCATTGAAATTTGATATACAGTCTTTACATCAAATTTGCAGGTATCGAATTTTGAGTAAAATCTATTCAGAGGAAGTTCACTATACCCGGCTATTCAAGTATAAGTTAACACAATAACTATAAAGCAAAAAGAGCCAAAGAGATAAGATTCAGTGCACAGATTTTAGTGCAGACGCCTGTCAACTGTAAAGCCAAATCCAATAACGGGTTAAATGTCTGTCGGTCTGTATTTTCAGAAACATGTAAGCACGATAACTCAAAGATGCAATAACTTAAATATATCAAACTCTGTATGTGATTTTGTGATTACACGTGCAGTTTTGTGTCAAATTTTCGTTTCAATCGAGTCAAACATGTCTAAAATACAAATTCCAATTTTGGATGCTATTAGCAGATGCCAGGGATTAATCGCCAAATAACTCGCCAAAGTTGGCACGATGGATTCAATAAAAATGCTAAATTCATGCCAAAAGAAAATCTTTCGTAATTATTGTACGCCAATAGCATATAAGGACAACTGGTGTGACAACATTATTAGAGAATATGCGAGAAAATTTTGGAGAGACCAGTCAAGCTGGTTTAAAAAAAAAAAAGTCTACAATATAATTCGGATTAAAGCATTTCATGGAAACCAGCATTTGAAAATTAATTTCTTTTCATTTATTTTATGAGTATATTTTATTTTCTTTTTGAGTATTGTGATAAAACTCTAAATTAATATTTAGTTTTTTTCCTACTTCATTCCCAATTTAAGGTACCCTAAAAAAATACGAACATCGCAGCATGATAATGTTTTAGGATTGATTTAAGCCATTTTAATTCATTAGTAAGGATCAATATGCAGGCGAATATTATACTTACTTTCCAAATTCAAGGCGAAATCAAAATGCACAACATTACATAAATGTTACAGCCGCCATTGCATTCGGAATAAAGCATTTCATGGAAACCAGCATTTGAAAATTAATTTCTTTTCATTTATTTTATGAGTATATTTTATTTTCTTTTTGAGTATTGTGATAAAACTCTAAATTAATATTTAGTTTTTTTCCTACTTCATTCCCAATTTAAGGTACCCTAAAAAAATACGAACATCGCAGCATGATAATGTTTTAGAATTGATTTAAGCCATTTTAATTCATTAGTAAGGATCAATATGCAGGCGAATATTATACTTACTTTCCAAATTCAAGGCGAAATCAAAATGCACAACATTACATAAATGTTACAGCCGCCATTGCATTCGGAATAAAGCATTTCATGGAAACCAGCATTTGAAAATTAATTTCTTTTCATTTATTTTATGAGTATATTTTATTTTCTTTTTGAGTATTGTGATAAAACTCTAAATTAATATTTAGTTTTTTTCCTACTTCATTCCCAATTAAAGTACCCTAAAAAAATACGAACATCGCAGCATGATAATGTTTTCGGATTGATTTAAGCCATTTTAATTCATTAGTAAGGATCAATATGCAGGCGAATATTATACTTACTTTCCAAATTCAAGGCGAAATCAAAATGCACAACATTACATAAATGTTACAGCCGCCATTGCATTCGGAATAAAGCATTTCATGGAAACCAGCATTTGAAAATTAATTTCTTTTCATTTATTTTATGAGCATATTTTATTTTCTTTTTGAGTATTGTGATAAAACTCTAAATTAATATTTAGTTTTTTTTCCTACTTCATTCCCAATTTAAGGTACCCTAAAAAAATACGAACATCGCAGCATGATAATGTTTTAGGATTGATTTAAGCCATTTTAATTCATTAGTAAGGATCAATATGCAGGCGAATATTATACTTACTTTCCAAATTCGAGGCGAAATCAAAATGCACAACATTACATAAATGTTACAGCCGCCATTGCATTCGGAATAAAGCATTTCATGGAAACCAGCATTTGAAAATTAATTTCTTTTCATTTATTTTATGAGTATATTTTATTTTCTTTTTGAGTATTGTGATAAAACTCTAAATTAATATTTAGTTTTTTTCCTACTTCATTCCCAATTAAAGTACCCTAAAAAAATACGAACATCGCAGCATGATAATGTTTTCGGATTGATTTAAGCCATTTTAATTCATTAGTAAGGATCAATATGCAGGCGAATATTATACTTACTTTCCAAATTCAAGGCGAAATCAAAATGCACAACATTACATAAATGTTACAGCCGCCATTGCATTCGGAATAAAGCATTTCATGGAAACCAGCATTTGAAAATTAATTTCTTTTCATTTATTTTATGAGCATATTTTATTTACTTTTTGAGTATTGTGATAAAACTCTAAATTAATATTTAGTTTTTTTTCCTACTTCATTCCCAATTTAAGGTACCCTAAAAAAATACGAACATCGCAGCATGATAATGTTTTAGGATTGATTTAAGCCATTTTAATTCATTAGTTAGGATCAATATGCAGGCGAATATTATACTTACTTTCCAAATTCAAGGCGAAATCAAAATGCACAACATTACATAAATGTTACAGCCGCCATTGCATTCGGAATAAAGCATTTCATGGAAACCAGCATTTGAAAATTAATTTCTTTTCATTTATTTTATGAGTATATTTTTTTTTCTTTTTGAGTATTGTGATAAAACTCTAAATTAATATTTAGTTTTTTTCCTACTTCATTCCCAATTTAAGGTACCCTAAAAAAATACGAACATCGCAGCATGATAATGTTTTAGGATTGATTTAAGCCATTTTAATTCATTAGTAAGGATCAATATGCAGGCGAATATTATACTTACTTTCCAAATTCAAGGCGAAATCAAAATGCACAACATTACATAAATGTTACAGCCGCCATTGCATTCGGAATAAAGCATTTCATGGAAACCAGCATTTGAAAATTAATTTCTTTTCATTTATTTTATGAGTATATTTTTTTTTCTTTTTGAGTATTGTGATAAAACTCTAAATTAATATTTAGTTTTTTTCCTACTTCATTCCCAATTTAAGGTACCCTAAAAAAATACGAACATCGCAGCATGATAATGTTTTAGGATTGATTTAAGCCATTTTAATTCATTAGTAAGGATCAATATGCAGGCGAATATTATACTTACTTTCCAAATTCAAGGCGAAATCAAAATGCACAACATTACATAAATGTTACAGCCGCCATTGCATTCGGAATAAAGCATTTCATGGAAACCAGCATTTGAAAATTAATTTCTTTTCATTTATTTTATGAGTAAAATTTATTTTCTTTTTGAGTATTGTGATAAAACTCTAAATTAATATTTAGTTTTTTTCCTACTTCATTCCCAATTTAAGGTACCCTAAAAAAATACGAACATCGCAGCATGATAATGTTTTAGGATTGATTTAAGCCATTTTAATTCATTAGTAAGGATCAATATGCAGGCGAATATTATACTTACTTTCCAAATTCAAGGCGAAATCAAAATGCACAACATTACATAAATGTTACAGCCGCCATTGCATTCGGAATAAAGCATTTCATGGAAACCAGCATTTGAAAATTAATTTCTTTTCATTTATTTTATGAGTATATTTTATTTTCTTTTTGAGTATTGTGATAAAACTCTAAATTAATATTTAGTTTTTTTCCTACTTCATTCCCAATTTAAGGTACCCTAAAAAAATACGAACATCGCAGCATGATAATGTTTTAGGATTGATTTAAGCCATTTTAATTCATTAGTAAGGATCAATATGCAGGCGAATATTATACTTACTTTCCAAATTCAAGGCGAAATCAAAATGCACAACATTACATAAATGTTACAGCCGCCATTGCATTCGGAATAAAGCATTTCATGGAAACCAGCATTTGAAAATTAATTTCTTTTTATTTATTTTATGAGTATATTTTATTTTCTTTTTGAGTATTGTGATAAAACTCTAAATTAATATTTAGTTTTTTTCCTACTTCATTCCCAATTTAAGGTACCCTAAAAAAATACGAACATCGCAGCATGATAATGTTTTAGGATTGATTTAAGCCATTTTAATTCATCAGTAAGGATCAATATGCAGGCGAATATTATACTTACTTTCCAAATTCAAGGCGAAATCAAAATGCACAACATTACATAAATGTTACAGCCGCCATTGCATTCGGAATAAAGCATTTCATGGAAACCAGCATTTGAAAATTAATTTCTTTTCATTTATTTTATGAGTATATTTTATTTTCTTTTTGAGTATTGTGATAAAACTCTAAATTAATATTTAGTTTTTTTCCTACTTCATTCCCAATTAAAGTACCCTAAAAAAATACGAACATCGCAGCATGATAATGTTTTAGGATTGATTTAAGCCATTTTAATTCATTAGTAAGGATCAATATGCAGGCGAATATTATACTTACTTTCCAAATTCAAGGCGAAATCAAAATGCACAACATTACATAAATGTTACAGCCGCCATTGCATTCGGAATAAAGCATTTCATGGAAACCAGCATTTGAAAATTAATTTCTTTTCATTTATTTTATGAGTATATTTTTTTTTCTTTTTGAGTATTGTGATAAAACTCTAAATTAATATTTAGTTTTTTTCCTACTTCATTCCCAATTTAAGGTACCCTAAAAAAATACGAACATCGCAGCATGATAATGTTTTAGGATTGATTTAAGCCATTTTAATTCATTAGTAAGGATCAATATGCAGGCGAATATTATACTTACTTTCCAAATTCAAGGCGAAATCAAAATGCACAACATTACATAAATGTTACAGCCGCCATTGCATTCGGAATAAAGCATTTCATGGAAACCAGCATTTGAAAATTAATTTCTTTTCATTTATTTTATGAGTATATTTTATTTTCTTTTTGAGTATTGTGATAAAACTCTAAATTAATATTTAGTTTTTTTCCTACTTCATTCCCAATTTAAGGTACCCTAAAAAAATACGAACATCGCAGCATGATAATGTTTTAGGATTGATTTAAGCCATTTTAATTCATTAGTAAGGATCAATATGCAGGCGAATATTATACTTACTTTCCAAATTCAAGGCGAAATCAAAATGCACAACATTACATAAATGTTACAGCCGCCATTGCATTCGGAATAAAGCATTTCATGGAAACCAGCATTTGAAAATTAATTTCTTTTCATTTATTTTATGAGTATATTTTATTTTCTTTTTGAGTATTGTGATAAAACTCTAAATTAATATTTAGTTTTTTTCCTACTTCATTCCCAATTTAAGGTACCCTAAAAAAATACGAACATCGCAGCATGATAATGTTTTAGGATTGATTTAAGCCATTTTAATTCATTAGTAAGGATCAATATGCAGGCGAATATTATACTTACTTTCCAAATTCAAGGCGAAATCAAAATGCACAACATTACATAAATGTTACAGCCGCCATTGCATTCGGAATAAAGCATTTCATGGAAACCAGCATTTGAAAATTAATTTCTTTTTATTTATTTTATGAGTATATTTTATTTTCTTTTTGAGTATTGTGATAAAACTCTAAATTAATATTTAGTTTTTTTCCTACTTCATTCCCAATTTAAGGTACCCTAAAAAAATACGAACATCGCAGCATGATAATGTTTTAGGATTGATTTAAGCCATTTTAATTCATCAGTAAGGATCAATATGCAGGCGAATATTATACTTACTTTCCAAATTCAAGGCGAAATCAAAATGCACAACATTACATAAATGTTACAGCCGCCATTGCATTCGGAATAAAGCATTTCATGGAAACCAGCATTTGAAAATTAATTTCTTTTCATTTATTTTATGAGTATATTTTATTTTCTTTTTGAGTATTGTGATAAAACTCTAAATTAATATTTAGTTTTTTTCCTACTTCATTCCCAATTTAAGGTACCCTAAAAAAATACGAACATCGCAGCATGATAATGTTTTAGGATTGATTTAAGCCATTTTAATTCATTAGTAAGGATCAATATGCAGGCGAATATTATACTTACTTTCCAAATTCAAGGCGAAATCAAAATGCACAACATTACATAAATGTTACAGCCGCCATTGCATTCGGAATAAAGCATTTCATGGAAACCAGCATTTGAAAATTAATTTCTTTTCATTTATTTTATGAGTATATTTTATTTTCTTTTTGAGTATTGTGATAAAACTCTAAATTAATATTTAGTTTTTTTCCTACTTCATTCCCAATTTAAGGTACCCTAAAAAAATACGAACATCGCAGCATGATAATGTTTTAGGATTGATTTAAGCCATTTTAATTCATCAGTAAGGATCAATATGCAGGCGAATATTATACTTACTTTCCAAATTCAAGGCGAAATCAAAATGCACAACATTACATAAATGTTACAGCCGCCATTGCATTCGGAATAAAGCATTTCATGGAAACCAGCATTTGAAAATTAATTTCTTTTCATTTATTTTATGAGTATATTTTATTTTCTTTTTGAGTATTGTGATAAAACTCTAAATTAATATTTAGTTTTTTTCCTACTTCATTCCCAATTTAAGGTACCCTAAAAAAATACGAACATCGCAGCATGATAATGTTTTAGGATTGATTTAAGCCATTTTAATTCATTAGTAAGGATCAATATGCAGGCGAATATTATACTTACTTTCCAAATTCAAGGCGAAATCAAAATGCACAACATTACATAAATGTTACAGCCGCCATTGCATTCGGAATAAAGCATTTCATGGAAACCAGCATTTGAAAATTAATTTCTTTTCATTTATTTTATGAGTAGATTTTATTTTCTTTTTGAGTATTGTGATAAAACTCTAAATTAATATTTAGTTTTTTTCCTACTTCATTCCCAATTTAAGGTACCCTAAAAAAATACGAACATCGCAGCATGATAATGTTTTAGGATTGATTTAAGCCATTTTAATTCATTAGTAAGGATCAATATGCAGGCGAATATTATACTTACTTTCCAAATTCAAGGCGAAATCAAAATGCACAACATTACATAAATGTTACAGCCGCCATTGCATTCGGAATAAAGCATTTCATGGAAACCAGCATTTGAAAATTAATTTCTTTTCATTTATTTTATGAGTACATTTTCCAATTTTGGATGCTTTTAGCAGATGCCAGGGATTAATCGCCAAATAACTCGCCAAAGCTGACACGATGGATTCAATAAAAATGCTAAATTCATGCCAAAAGTAAATATTCCGTAATTATTGTACGCCAATGGTATGTAAGGCAAATCAAAGAAATAAGTGTTACAATATTTGCTGCTCGTTAATATCTAAGCGACAAAAAAAAAAAAAAAAAAAAAAAAAAAAACAGACATGTAAAAAAAACATCAAAATTTTTAATCAATTACTATTTTGTTGGTGAATTGCGCTTTATGAGTATTGTGATAAAAATCAAAATTCGTTTCTTTTTAAAACCGTTTTAATCTTTTTTTGCATGAAACCCACAAATGAGTCAAATGAAAAGACAAATAAACGAAAAGAGAATTTTTTTCTCAAAAGCAGATACATACTGAAAGTTTCAAAATATTAATTAATAATAAAATATTGCCCTAGCCTTTATATTTAATAAGTAACAATTTCACTATCCCACAATTTACAAAAGAAACCAGATAAAAAAAAAAGTTTTAAAAATCCTGATATTGTAAAATTCTGTTTTTAAATATGAAAGAAAAAGATACAAGTTTTGCATGAACTCTAACAACCACTAATCTATATCAGTATCTTAATTACCCTCCCTCCGCCAACCTCTTTACCATTCAGGACGAGAAAGGAGAAGGGAAGGGGGTGGTCGGAACCCACCATTTAGTAGTGCAAGTACCTTCCGTTTTCATTCACCCGTTCTTGACAAGCATGCATCACGAGGGGTGTATACAGAAGGGAACGTGAAAGATGATATTAATATGAAGCAGGTGTTTACGGTCCTATCGTACGGCGGAAGCTGAGCATCACCCACTTGTACATCGGAAGTGCACCCATTTCCTGTCCCCTCCCCTCCTTCCTCACTCTACTTCCTCTTTTATCCCTTCATTCAATTTTTGGTTTAGAAATGACAAAATATTTTGTGACACAAACTGGACACTAGAATGATCAGAGAAGTGACATTAGGTCGACAGCCATTTTATCGACTGTTATTAGATGGCATGACCTTTTGATCGACCCTTAGGCCCTGAAATATGTAAATCCTCAAATTTTGTTTAAACCTTAATAATTTAATTTCATATAATTATTATTTTATTTACTAAACATAATTATGAATGTGTACTTATTTAATACTTGCGGCCTTTGGCGACCAGATGGTTCAACGGATTAATTTGCTCTAAACTTTTCAATTAAATATTTCGTTAACTTATTCTTTTAATAGTTCCTTCATCAAAATATTTTTAAGCTTCGAATTTTAGTAATCTTAAAACTCGTGTATTATTATAGAAGCTTTCAGCCGTTCTGCCAGCTCCGGCAAAATTTGAATTTTGAATTAAAGTGAAAGTGATTAAACTTCAAATAATACAGAAACATTTTTTGCTGAAACTAGTTAAAAAAACACAACAACAAAGAACAGAATCGGTCGGCATTGAAGCCTTATGTGCACTATAGAACATTCTTTTATAATTTAAACAATACCTGAAAAAAGTATTCACTAAAAATTCCTCTAATTCTTTATACAGATCAGTTTTTTTTTTTTTTTTTTTTTTTTTTTTCTTTTTTCAAAAGAATTAGAATGATTTAAACGACATTTTATTATGTTTCAATCAATAAATATACTTCAAAAATTATGAAATCTGAATTTTATACAGTCCTTTAGCTCTAAGAAAACATATCATTGAAATATTTTTGACACTCCAACTTTGAAATCAAAGAAGCGTTTCTACTCCTGCAGCCAAATCTGAATTATCAAATTTTGAATATCATTAGTTTAGGACAATCAGCAGTTTTATAATTTTAGATTAATCAGCTTTGGAGAAACTGAGATTACTGACTGGCTTACTTTCTAAATGACGATGAATGATCTAAAATCGGGCTTTTTAATAAGATAGTAATATTCGAATTTTCAGGACAATTTTAGTCACAATACAATACTTTTCTTTGTATTTAAAATGTTGGCATCTGAAGAATATTTTACTAGGTATGACTCATAGGACGGAAGACTTGTAAAAAAATATATAATTCATTATTCATCAGAAAATTATTGATTCAAACAGTATAAAAAAAAACTCTATTTCCTTTAGACCATTTTTTTCTGTTAGATTTATATGCCTAACTGTTTGGAAATTAGATGTTGGGACCGGATATACTTTATATACAAACCCTGTTTGCTTTAAATACTAGAGAAAAATTGAATGAATTTTTTAAAAGTTTACAAAAACCTTTCTTTGTTCTTTCTAGAAAATATCCCGTTACATTTCTTATAGACACCTGCGGAAACTCACGCTTTTCTAGGTTTAGCTTGCAATTTGCAGCTATTTAAAGATAGGGAGGACCGAACTCGTAACCTTATGGTTCACAGTCGCGTAACATGACCAGTAGACAAAAGCAATCACTTCTGGGCAGAGGATGTTATCTGACTTATAAAACTTCACCACATTTTTATCAACATTTAATGCAATAAAATCATCACTGTACTGTTTATAGAAAATAATATAGATAAATTTTGATTTTTACAAAATTGTGAATTTTTTATGAAATATGTGTTTTTTATAATAAATCTGAACAAAGCAGAATTACAAACATTTTTACAGTTTAGAATGGTTTTGCATAAGCGTTCAGACTTTCATTTTTTTTCTTTCTTATTTACATTATTTAATTTAAATATTTCCATTTAATGACTTTTCTTTAAAACGAAGATTTTAAGACGAACAATGAGACTTCCGTCAATAGAGATTGGCCAATATAATAAAATACTGCAAACATTCAAAATTATCTTCGACTTTAAAATCATCTACGAGGGCAAAAAAGAATGAAAGCATTTTCTACTGTCGTTTACACTGTTGTGTTCGTGCGTCAACAAAAATAAAATGCAGACAAACTTACTATAAAACTAAATATTTGATAATATTACATTATAGATAATATTATCAAATTTACATCAACTTATTTTCTTTCAAAATTCTAGCATCGTTTTTAATACAACAAATTAAAAGTTCCAAAAATATCATTGTTGCCAATCTGAATTTTACAACTATTTACAAAATAAAATTTATAATTATTAAAATAATCGTTAGCTACTTTTAAATAAAATATTTACGATTTATGTCGCAACAACACCTTCTCACTCATAACATGAATACATTCTCATTACAAGAAGTGCACAATGATCAATGTTGTAGTGATTAAAATATTCGACATTTTGTTGAATTATTGCGTTGATTTCATAGAATTTCGTAGAATTCTAAAAATTATTTCAAGAATCGTCCTTCTTTTCGTATTGAAAATGACACTCAAAAATACAATGAATTCAATGGATGAAACTTGGTATGTGGTTTTTAAGCAAAAATTTTTATTTATTAGTGCTTTCATGAACTTTATAATTCAAAAACACAACGAAATGGATAAAAAAACAAATCTATATAGTTTTATCACTTAAACTATAGACCTGCATCGAATTTTGGGAAGGTGGATTGACTACTTACCTGTCTGTCATTTGAACTCCAACTTGATGATCTAATTCAAACTCAAATATCAAACTCACTGTCTGCTTTTATGTTGGTAAGACTTTAAGACTAATGTATGAATTTTCGTCAAGCAAGTTAAAATCTAGCCAATCGTCCAAAAGTTCGGCAGAAGACCGCCATCTTGGATGACTACCAGAAATGGTAACTAGTCAGCTTTTAGAGGTTGAAGCAAAAAGTCGTTCACGATTACATTTGGCGAGAAATCATCCTAAAATAATTCAACTTTGGGGACCATACATTAATTTTAAAACTAACCTGCTTGTCTTCTATCCGTATATATCATGATTTTCACAAGAAACAAAATTCATGGCTCTTAGATACAGTAACAGTGGTTGCCAACCAACCACCAACAGCATCCTACACTTTCAAGAGATACGGCAAAATAAAATCTTAGCAGAACCTCCAACATTAACAACTAGAGTAATTCCGTCAATGTTATTCGCCAATTCATTTCCCTATCTGGCAAAAACATTGCTTCAATCTTTTGTCTCAAGCTCTGGCAAGTAAGCATCATCTAAGCATCTTTTTTCAAGCCCTCAAATATTTGATATCCAGTAACTGTAACTTTTTTCGTTCCTATGGGATAACAGCCTTTGTCGATATATTCCTCACTGCTTATATTCAAGCTGTAGCTTCAATCTATGTCATTTCTGCAAGTATAATTTGAATTAAAGCTTTCTTTTACTGCTGTCTCCGAAAGCCGCTAATTATTTTAAATTAAGTTATGAGCTGACCATCCTTGCCAGTCAATAAGGACAAGAACGAGTTTTGAAAAGCTCAAATTTCATTCTTTTCAAGCAACACTTCTTCGAGACGATGATGATATCTCCACACTGAACTGAAAGAGATAATCCGCCTACTTGTGGTTAGCAGGTAAAGCTCCGTCTGGCGCCTCTTCTTTATATCTCCGAAGAGGTTCTACAAAGAGGGGGCCCTCGAAGACGGAACTCGCGAAAGTGCTTTACTTTATTTGGTTCCAACAAGTGGCAACACTGAGTAGAACTTCCGTTGGAAGATTATCACTATTATTATGAAGAGGTGGATTGCTTTAGCATAAAAGAGATCTGCGATGCGGCTCTCTCCCGTTTATTGTGGTAATGGGATCTTTGAAAAAGGGAGATATGATGTGACATTTTAATGATATGGATGCAATGCTAGTTTATGGCTATGGCCGTCCCACTCTTTTGAGGCGCCTTGTTGAGCGTGTGCAAGAGAGAAGCTATAGGGAACATGTCAGCAATGACCTTTTGTTGATGCAAGCTTTGGAGACAGATGAAAGTTTAGGCAAATTCAGCCATTGACGATTGGTGCTATCGTTCGCTCTCTTATCTCTAACTTTCTTTCTAAATGAAACAATAGAGGCAGAAGCAATACCACTTTGTACTATATTTCCTTGTAGTGATGCTAATATCACCAAATCAAGTAAAATTTATACATCTACGTTCTTTCTTATTATTTTGCTTCTGCCTTTATCCTCTGTTCAATAAATTTGAAAAGAATAAAAGATGGAATTCGATAAAAGGCTCAAAAATCTAAATGGTATTTTTGTGACATCGCATTTCTATACCGTTTTAAATAAATGTATTTTGGATTGGGCTTTATATTTTTCATACCAAATTTAAACATATTAAAAATAGTTTTAATATGAATATAAAAATCCATAAATGAAAAAATTTATTTACTCATGTGCAAAATACCGAGTAGGCAAGAAGTCCGTAAAAGCTTTAAAAATTCTTAAAACCCTGTAAAATTAAGCAAAATAAAAAATGGTTTGCAGATTTACCATCGATAAATTACGGGATTTTTTTAGGTAAGAAAAAAAATTAATTCATAAAAAGCCGATAAATGGCGTTTCGATCATAAGTGAAAGAATATACACGCAAATAGCAATAATAAAGTTATCAAATTATTTATTATTGCAATATGTGTTTCACTTGTCCACCACCACAAGTGATTACTCATTGCAGGCGTGTCACAAATCCAGCAACGGCAGAGTGCATCATGTCCGGCTGTATACATGACATCTCTCGGCGGATTGAATCTTTCAATTCCAATAGATTGAATGGACGGGATCGATACACCCGGGATTTTAAATTTACCCATAGCCAAAAGTCTCCTGGTGTCAGATTTGGAGACCGAGAAGACCATGGAAACTTGCAACATCTATTAATGATTCTCTCTTCCTCGGACGTCTGTATCAGGAATTCTTTGACTGGAGTAGCAGTGTGACTTGTTGCTCCATCTTGCATAAACGTAACAGTAGAAAGAGCATCTTCTTCACGCAAACATGGAACAACCTTCTCGCACAGAAGTGTTAAATAACGCTGAGCATTTACTGTCACCGTTTTCCACCCATTTACTGGACACTGTGTTTCAAAGAATAAGGTCCTATGATGAAGGAATCTGTGAACCCACACCACACTGTGACTTTGAGGGAATACAGTAGTTTCTCAGCGTACACTCGTGGATTAGATGTCGCCCAGATGCGACAGTTATGTGTACTGACGTCGCCATGGAGTGAAAAATGAACTTCATCTGTCTACAAGATGTTAAAGACCCAGGAGGGATCTTGTTCAATTTTGGAGAGAGCCCGCTTCGCAAATGCTTCTCTCTCTACAGCATCCCATGCTAAAAGTTCATGGCAACGCTGTAATTTGTATGGATACCGATAAAGAACTCCATGAAGAATGTTGCATATCGAGGATGGTGGTAATCCCAAGCACCTGCCAGCTTCTTGTGCACTTCTAGTCCCTGTCGCGGTTCCAGAAGCTAATGTTTCCATTTCAGCTGCAACGCGCTCCGAACGTGTTTGCATTAGACTTGGTCATCCGGACCTTACACGCTCTTCCAGCGATCCAGCTTCATCAAATCGCCGAACAAACTTTATGAGGCCTGCCACTGTTAAAGTCCCTTTCCCATTCCTCACATTTTTCTGAGGACGAAATTTGCGCAGTGCAACAGTTCCTGGTTCTGGTAAAAGAGCTTCACCAACAAAACTTTTTCTTTTCCACATAGCATCCTTGTTTACTTACATAGCATGCAACAGAGAACTGATTCTGCATCAAGAGTGTAAGTATTTATAATCGCCTGTCTCATTTGCATATTGCCACCTAAGTCGATAATACTAGCTCCACCTATCGGCTGTTTTTTGAATTTTTTTCTTTCTTACCTAAAAATATCTTTTGACTTATCGATGCTAAATCTGCAAACCGTTTTTTATTTTGCTTCATTTTATGGGTTTTAGGAATTTTTAAAATTTTTGCCCATCCGCTAGTTCAGATAGTCTATAAATCTCTTACATTTTTTTTAAATTTTGAAATATGAAAATTTATAGGAAGTCTTGCTTAGAAATGTTAAGAGTCTGAACTATTTTTGGTTATTTTTTCCCAAGAACTTTTACGATATTTTAATGGTTATTCTGCTATTCTGGGCTGAGACGAATCCAAAAAAGCAAATATCATTAAAATCGGAACAGGCGTTCTTGAGTTATAATGTAATGAACACGATTTACGACTTTGTTATATATATATAGATAATATACATATATAGCTATTGCTTCATATTATTTACCTTTTTCTATTTTTGGAAATTTCGGACAGCTTCAGTGGTTCTCTGTGCATTTAGAAAACAATTGCAGTATTTCATAACTGACTTGAGACCAAATTTTTATTTGAGAACATTTTAAATGGAAAGGTTTGAAACAATACATAGCTCATTTTTGGTTTTCAGTTATAAAACAATGCCAAAAATGGGTTGTTCCATTCTTAAGATACAGCATAAAAGAAATTTTCCAAATTGTAAATCTACTCCAACTAGCTCAAAGTTTCACAATTCTTTTATTACTTACGTACCTCTTGATCTATTATTATTCTTTCATTTCCTCACAAACCCCATCCTATTATGTATAATTACTAACATCTACAAACCCTATAGTAATAGAACTATATAGCAGAGATTTTCATTTGTACCAGCTATTCAAAAATGGTGCATATTGGTAATTTGACACATTTAGTTTTAATTCAAATATAAAAATGCATATTCACTGGGAAACTTAAAGTTATTTGGCAGCTCTCAATAATTTAAATACTGGAGATGACAATAAATTTTTAATCATAAAATATAATTTAAATTAGAAATGACGAGTAGTTATAACAGCATTAAATCTTCTTTTTATTATTATTTATGATACATCTTGAGTTCATTGTACATACTTTGGCCTACTGCAAGTTAAACCAGCGGGAGTTGTCCCTCCATAGTCTCTAAGAAAGGTATTATCATATATGTTTTCTCGCGTATTCTCTAATAAAGGTATTATCCCAGAGAACACCTTGCACCATTGGCAGACAATGGTTACGAAATTTTAACCTTTGGCGTGAATTTAACATTTTTATTGTATCTATCTCGTGATCTTTGGCGCTTTATCCCTAGCATTTTCGACAATAGGTATCCGAAAATTAAATTTGTGTTTTAGGCGCATTTTACCCAATCGATTGAAACAAAAATTTGACTATCCGCGCCTGCCGCACTAAGTTTTTTTTTTTTGCTTCCAAGCAAAGAGAAAATGCTTCCAAAAGCAAGAAGCAAACGACTGATTTCTTCAAAAAGGTGTAGTTTTTACAGTTATGCTTTTGTAATTACATAATACATTACAGTATTAAAACAGTATATATGTATTAATTTTTCTGTATATCCTTGACGCCTCTCATAAGTACAAAGCACTTTTCTGTTTTCATTAACAAAATGCATTTTAGGTTAGTTTTGAGTGATATGCTAAAATATTAAGCGTTCGTTAAACATTTCCTGCTGTTTATTTTACGTTTTATTGTACATAAAACGATGTTTCAAAGTTGGAATGACTGTTTTCTCTTTTGCTATACCCGTTTTTAGCTTTTTTCGGATTATCCGCGATTTTTGTTATCCGCGGCGGCCGCGCCACCCAATTCCGCGGATAATCGGGAGTGTACTGTATTACAATTATAATCACAAAATCCCATATCAAATTTGATTTATTTAAATCATTATATTTTTGAGTTAAGGCATGTACATGTTTCTGAAAATACAGAATGACAGGCAGTCAATATTTCTTGAATTTGAATCAAAAGTTAATTGATGTCTACTCTATAGATATTAAATCAGTGTAATCAGAGCAAGACAGATAAGCAATTTAACAAAAAGATCTTTAAGAAATTCTTCATCTTCAAGGTATTTTGTTTCCAACCAGTGGGAGTTCTCACCACAAAACTTTCAAGCATACTCTCTAATAAAGGTGTTACCCTAGGGAACGCCTTGCATAGCATTGGCATACAAATAGTACGAAATAATAATTTTTGAGGAGAATTTAGCATTTTCACTAAATCTATTACGTCATTCTTGGCGATTAATCCCTAGCATGCAAATAATAGTAACCGAAAATCGAATTGACGTTTCAAACGCATTTTCCGCAACCGATTGAAACAAAAGAATATAGAACTACGAATAAAAATATAGAATAACCATTAATAAGAATATATATATAGAATATAACTACTACTAATAATATAGAATTGGCATAGAACTACAATTGTAGTCACACAAATCTTTTACTAAATTTGATATATTTAAGTCAATGCATTTTTGAGTTACGCGTTTACATGTTCAGGCGCGGGTTGACTCAAAATTTGACAATTGTCTACACTTTAGATTTTAAATCTGTGTACCAAATTTTAGCTACCTAGCTCATTTCGTTTCGTAGTTATCGTGTTAACGTACATTCAGACAGCCGAATACAGATTTCCTCTGAACGAATTTTGCTCAAAATTCGATATAAATCTGATGTCAAGACCATATACCAAATTTCATCTGTCTAGCTCAAAAAGTTTTAGAGTTACTTTTTCAGAGATAGATAGAAATTTCCCCAAAATGTGTTTTCAGGAGAATTCAGAAAGATCCAAAATGTAGAGAATTCGTCAAAATGTTGAGTTCGAATTTTTTGACGAATACAATACTTCCTCTGCACTTCGCATACGAGAAAATAAAAAGCTGATATTAGCTCAATGTCCCATAACAATTATTTTGGAGCTGGTATTATATCATTGAATCAGTCATGGTAACACATATTCTTTCCCATTCCACACAACAGCAGATTGGCTTGTTGATCCGAACAGATATTTGAATCGCATTTTTTAAATTCAATTTACTTGATTGATATGTTTACAGAAATACAAATATCAATAGATCAAGAAAGATAAAATTGTTAAACAGAAAGATTAAATTGCATTATTAATCCCAATTAATAATATAAATATCAACTGCAAAACAGATTTCGAATAAAAATGAAAAGCTGGTTCTAAATATTCAAATTTTATATAGCTTTCTTCCATGGTCCTCTTCTTAATAAAACAGAACAATATCATTAGCAAAAATATTGTCGATCTTATATGTAAATTGTTTCGAGTATTTCCAAATCTTGATGGAATATTAGCAAAATTAAACTTTGACCACGAGCTGAAGAGAAGTCATATTGGATATTGATTAATTACATGTACATGATTTTAATATTTAATGGAAATAAAGAGTATTCTATGAAAACAGGACTTCCGAAAATAAGCTAACATTATTTCAAATATGCTTAAGCATTTAAACTTTTGTTCCTACAGCTAATCCAAGTTATCAATTAGAATTTCTTCAAGTTTTTTGAAGTATTAGGGATGTAAAATGATTTATCAGCTAAAAACTGCTTCTTCACACAACTAACATGATGACACGCAATATAAGCTTAGTATATTTATTTTAAAATAACCAGATATTTAAAATAAGTTTTTTTGTCTTGAAAATTACTTGCTTTTACAATGAAATTCCCTGTTGGAAATGTCTTCTTCATACACCATTCTAAAACTAATATTAAAGTTCCTTTTTTGGCACCTTTAAGGGGGGGGGGGATAGAACCAATCTTAACGTAGTATTTTTGATTACAGAACAAATTCATTAAAATAAATCGTTGGGAATTAACGAAAAAAGTGTAATTTTATACGATAAAATACCACTACTTTGAATGTTTTTGACAAACTAAATGATGATTTTTTTATGCAAGTCCCATTAAAAGACTTTCACTACATATTTTAAATTATATAATTCTAAGAGGGAGGGGGAGGTTATACCGATACTTTACTATTTTAATCCTTCGAAAAAAGAAACCTTAAGAACACAAGTAAACAAATCTAGAATATAAAAATCATGCTAATTATTATTCTACTATGTAATTTTTATATATTTTTTAAAACTTCGATTTGTTCATGTATTTCACCAACAGCTTTTCCCAACTCATTCGATTTTATTAGTACCGAAAAATTTCAGGCTTGTCAAATAAGCACCAGTTTTCTTTTCCAAGAGAAATACTTTTTCCCTCACTCTATAAAAGGACCAAGAAATCCGAGTTCAAACTTCATGTCATTTGCAGCCCCCCCCCCCCCCGATAGATAGAATTGGTTGATGCTGTTCTCAATTCTTTCAATATCAACATTCTCAATTCGTTAGCAATGTTTACGAACCTGAATAAATTCCATCGGACTTCGTTATGTGATTGCAGAATGCGTATTGCAAAATATATTTTTCATTCCAATTTCCCACTTCTAGTATTTTCATTAATGCTGAAACTTCCA
Source organism: Argiope bruennichi (assembly GCF_947563725.1). Lineage (NCBI taxonomy): Eukaryota > Metazoa > Arthropoda > Arachnida > Araneae > Araneidae > Argiope > Argiope bruennichi. The sequence continues at coordinate 24,686,024 of NC_079154.1, read as the reverse complement.
ACAGTTGCTTATTCACGAAAAAGGACGAAAATTTACAAAATTCATTTTTTTTTTCTTATGATCTTCAAAGAAAGGATAATCTTTTATCCTGCAAGTGCAAAACAGAACAAGCCCTCCCCCCCCCAACACTTGTTCTCCACCAAAACATTTCTCAACGATGCATAATTTACTGGAAATTTATTAATTGCACATTTCAATGTTTTTAAAATAAGCTACTGGCAAACCATGTTTGCAAAGTATGTGCCTTTTTCGACAACTTCTTTCAAGGATTGCAAAAATTTATTACACTTGCACTAACTTATCAATTGCAAAATATGATGCATTAGAAAATTAGCATTGGGATTAGTAACATACTGAAGAAATAATTTCAGAGAAATTTTTTTTCAAAACTTTAAAAAACAGACTTTTTTTAAAACAAAACTTTTAGTATCATATCAGATGCACAAAAATGTAGAGTTGTGCCATTATTCATACTAGCCTAATAAACTCAGCAACACATATAAAACTAACAGAAAATATCTCCTTAAGACTTTATATAATCTCTAATAAAGGTGCTGTCACCCATCTATCCAGCCTAAAAATAAGGTCCTTTAGAAAGGATGTGAAAATCACAAGTACTCAACATTTTATGATTTGCAATATAGTAGCAAAAAAATAAATAGCATTTTGACGAGCCAATTAACTCCAAAATTTGTGACAGAACTACATAATTCTATCAACTTGTTCTTTATACAACTACAATAAAATTCTTACTTTTCAAAAATTTGTATACTAGAAGGTAAAAAAAAAATGAATTTTATTGGCATTAATTTAGTTCTGGTATGTTTTGGTAAGAATAACAAATAACCTACAAGTAACTTTGGAACATCAAACATTTTTTTAAAAAGCCTTTAATCATCTGGGGTATTCATTTTTGACACACAATAAATAGTCCACAATAAATTAAATACTTCTCGGCATACTACTTTTACGAATGAATGAAATTTTTACAATAATTACTTGATTTTTCATTTGCAAAAAGCATGAAAATATTTTCATCCCAGATAACATTGAATATGCCAACCAGTTTAACCCAAATCTTATGCATGCTTAGTGGGAAAATAAATTATGCTTAAAAAATATAATTGTCATTAAAATTTATTATGTATATCATTAATATATGCACTGCAAGTCAACTTTTACGCAAAATATAAAATCACAAACAAAGAAATTAAGATGCTCTGTCACATACTGCACAAAGTGTTTCCAATTTGCATGTCTTCCTGTCAAACCTAAGACAAAACAGATAACTTATGGGATGGGAAAATGTTGCTTGTCATCTTTATGAGGAATTTATTTTAATCAATTTCTTTTATTCTTCTCACAACTTTAAATAATAATTGAATTCTAAGTTCTTATATGATATTTTTTTGCAAACATTTGTCTTGTTTTTCATTTTAATTTCAGTGTAAACTTCTGTATGCAAGTAACTGTAGCACATGGTCCAAATATAAAGGCTATATAACAGCACACTTCCAAAGTAAGTGCAATTCCCAATAACTTTCAATGAAAACAAATAAGACTTCTAGCATTTCATTTCAATACCTCTGAAAATATATAGTATTAATCCGGAACAATAAAATAACTTAAGACTTTGCTACAATAAATAATTGCTGGTTGAATGAAATCGCCCGTAAAAAAAGATCTAAATTTTAAACCCATTAAACTTTATGATTTATATTACAATTCTAAATTTTAGTTCAAAATAAAAAATTATACCCTACTCAATGCTCATTCCTTGATCTTACAAGTACTTCTAAACATTATCTATACCACTTGTAATAAAACTAAAAATTCTATCATTCAAATGAATATCTTAAAAGGATGGAAGCAAAGAAGGAGAGAAATTTTCAAATACATACAATTGTGCTAAACATTTGTAGCAAAATTAATACATTAGATAGGTATAACCAGCCTGAAAGATAGCCAAAATAATCTATACCCTTGCATCAAAAATAGACAATACTTGAAAGGCAAGGGAGATAAAAACCATTGCGAAAAAAGAGGGGAAAAACACATTTGTTACAAAATTTTATTTTTTAATAATCAGTTTAAGCTGACAATACAATTTAAAAATGGATTAATATAACAAAATACCCATCTCCATACAATAACAGATGGAATATATACAATTGATTTCCCTCTAAGTATCCTATTCCACAGCAATATTTTAAAAACTGTATATTTAGTAGGATACAAATGTTGAATCAAATACTTTTTGGCTCTATCAAACAATTTCACAGAAGAATGGCAAGTTAATTGAGAAGCAATTGTCACATATGTAAGATTGTCTAGGTAATCCAGACTGTTAATATCAAATCATAAATAATGTAAGCATGAAACAAAAAGACACAAAAATGAAATTCTGAGAATCACTTCTATTTTAACTGTACAAGTTCAAAAAATTTACATAAATAAAAGAAGGTGTGTACAAATGGATGGAGTGTTTATTCAACAAGTTACAAATCATCATCATCTTCATCAGGTAAGGATGTGTTCTGTGCCTCCTGTAAATAAAGCAAATAGTTTGATAAATGATTTTTATTAAAACATTCTTCAGGTTTTATAGATACAAGCTTTAACATAAGAACATAAAAAACAATAATATAAATCAAATGAAAAAAAGTTAAAAATCAAATTCAAATGTCCTTAAAGTAAAAATTGATACCAAGAATTATACTAACTATTTAACATCACATAACTATCAAAACTAACCACCTTTTATTTTAATATCAAGAAATTAATGGAAATTTTTTTATACATAAAGTATTTCTATAACTATGCAACATTCAGTTCAAAGAGAAACCATCAGCCAAGTAGTTCATATGAATAAATCCATGACATTACCGTTTCCTGTTATCATTTACTTTATAACAAAAATTAAGTTTTCTACTTTAAATATAAACAATGCATTTAATAATAATTTCTATATTTGAAGATGTTGATCCCAATTTAACATCACTCCTTCCAATATTAGTTTTCAAGAAGGAAAAAAAATGTTGCACCCACACCTGATTTATTATCAATTGTCAAAATAATCCTAATTGTTAAATTGGAGTATTTCATTTGATATTGCATAAAATAGATTAAATTCTCTTTTTAAACTCATGATGACAGCATTTATTCAAGCCTACTATATTTCATCATACTGAATAGTATTTGAACTCTACATTACTTTTGAGTTCAGAAGAATCGACAGAATTTTGTTCAATAATATTAGAAATCAAATCTGCAGTATATGACATTTCACTGCCATTTTTTTAATTATAAATAATCACATATTATAGCAGGCGTTGTCCTAATTTAAGTTATTTTTCAAATTCAATATTGAATTAAAATACTATAAAAGTTAATATTTAAAACATTAATTGCTCAATGTAGAAACAGTAATAAAAGAAAAAAAATTGTAAATTAATTTATACTATTCATTGTATTTTATACAATATTACTGACACCTCAGGCAAAGAGTTTGAACCATAATTCATTTGACCAGTGAATATATTTGCTTTTATAAATGTGCATCTCAAAGCACTAATATTGAATTGCTGAATACACTTAAGAACAAGTTAGCCTTTAAATAAAAAAAAGGTTTCTTTTTAAACTTCCAATCTTCTCTATCCTAATAATAATAATTTTAAATGTGTGTAAACATGAATAATAAACAGCCTCTTTTGTATCAATACATGCATTTAAGTTAATCATCTTTACAGAGGACTAACTTTTCAATTCAATAAAAGATTTTTAAATTCCTGTCCATATAAACAATCTTTAAAAATGTCAAATGAATGTCACAAAATATTAAAAACTGAGTACAACCATGACTTTCATCTAAAAAGAAAGTAACTTACCCTCATGTCATTTTCAAGTTTAGCTTGCCATTCTGGATCCATCTGAACTTCAGGTGGAGCAAGTGCCGGCATTGCTACAAATTCTAAGTTAGGATCTCCAATTAATTTACGAGCCAACCATAGGAAGGGTTTTTCAAAGTTGTAATTACTTTTTGCACTGATGTCATAATACTGAAAGATAAATAGTAAAAACATTTTATAATCAAGATCATAACAAATCAATAAATTACAAATGGCAAAAAATTGTCAGAATAAACTTATTAGAATATTAATTTCTAGAGATTATTCAATTTGCTGAATAAATTAAATTTTAAATTAATAAAACACTTATATGCTCCATGAAAATTTCAAACAACCTGATTTCTGAATATAAATCAGTAAGCCAAAAGTTCATTTTGAAATATATATACTAAAAATAATTCCTTCAAAAACAAAATCATTAGCATAAATAGCCCATATACAATGCAAATTGCAGGAACCGAATTTCCGTATAGAATTGTTTTCAAAATAACCATTTTACTTTGATACAAGTTTGATATTTTTTTTAGAATAATAAAAACTAAGTTTTTTTACAATTTAATAACTTATTTTATAATTCATTAGTTATAATTTTTAATTATATTTTATAATTTATCAATATTGATATAATTTATAATTGATTACTATACAATTTCAACCTTCACAATCATTACTAGATAATATCAAAAATATGTAAAGTACACAACCTGATAATTAAGTACTATCAAAAGCATAAGTACTATCAAAAGCATAAAATAATTAAAAAAAATCACAAAATGCTTGATACTTGAAAGAGCAAGAGAAATTCCAATTTTCAAATTTTACAAATAAGAATGACAAATAGAATGTAATAAAGTAATAATTACCTGCAAGTTCTTTTTTCTATGGAAGACAATAGATTTTGCTTTGACTTTTCTATCTTTAACATCTACTTTGTTGCCACATAAAACAATGGGAATGTTTTCACATACACGAACTAAGTCTCTATGCCAGTTGGGAACATTTTTGTATGTAACTCGAGATGTAACATCAAACATAATTATGGCACATTGACCTAAAAAAATATAACTCTTCAGAAAAAAGCATTCTAAGTTTCACACTTGTTAAAATAAATTTGCAAACTGTAGTTACTAATAAACAAGCTTTTTTCAGAAAGTATGTATCTTCAGGATATCAGAGGTGTCCTAAGAATTTCATCATATAAAGCTTTGTTTAATTTATGAAAATCATTTGCCAACACAAATCGACACATGAAAATCATTTGCTAAATAGAATAGAATTTGCTTAGAATTAGACATTGCACAAATATTTAATCATTAAATAGTTATAAGTATAGCATGATAAATATTAGTTTTAAACCATAATCTTATAATAAGTATAAAAAAGAATTCTTTAATGTTCTCTGAATGAAAAACTAGAAATATACTTCTAACTAAATTTGATATACTTTAGACTAATTAACAGCTTCCTTCAGAAAAAATGTATCTTCAGGATATCAGAGGTGTCCTAAGAATTTCATCATATAAGCTTTGATTAGTTATGAATTACATAATGGCAAATTCTTTGATAGTAATCAAGTACCTAATGAAGAAATCTTTCAAAATTTAATATAATCTGGATATCATCAACACATAAAATAATTCTATACATCAGAACTTTTGAAGTCTCTTCATGATATCAGAGGTGTCCTAAGATGGTCATCATAAAATAGAAGTCGATCATAGTGTTATACTTCAGATAAGTTTTTCATCATATTTTTTATATTGATCTGTATAACCTCATCATCAGTATAAAAACAGGCAATTTAAATAAGATTTATATCCATAAATCCATTTGAAGCTCTTCAAATAGTTGGAATTGATTAAATCTCAACAAAATTTCTTGCAAAATACTCTATAAAGGGAATAAGTATTCATCAAAAAAAAAAAAAAAAAAAAAACATTTTAAAGTATCCCATTTTATAAAAAAAGATGTTGCAAAATCATTATAAGATTGTTTCGTACATTCTATACTTATTACTTCAGAAAAGCTTTTCATCATAATTTTTTATGATCTGTATAACCTCATCATAAGTACAATAAGAAGTTTACAATAATTTACATTCCTAAGTCAGAATTTAAATCTCTTCAGGATTTCAGAGGTGTCCTAAGAATATCATCATGTATATTTACCAAAATAAAAAATGTAATAGCTGAAATCTTACAATAAGCTTTCACAGTGAACTGTTCTAATACTTGTGTTCTTCAGAAAAGGCATATTATTTTCATGATTGATCAAAGACTCTAGTCTGATTAAAGCATTTCATCATAAACACCTTTTAAATAAACCAATAAAATAAATTCAAAAACAAGGGCCCTAAAATAACTTGAACTTAGATACAGAATGCAGGCATTTCACTATACCAGCTACTGCTACTTCAAAATGATGATTATCAACTTAAGTAATAAATTTTTATGGCTGCTCATGCCATTTTTTTTAATCCTAAGTAAACAATTTTTTTAGAACCACTTAACATTAATAATAATTGAACAACAAAATCAATGATCTTTTTCAAAATCTGTTAACTTGTACAACCTTGTTTTTTAATTAAAAAAATTTAAATTCATCTTAAAATCAAATTAATTTTTTAAGAATTTTATAACATTATGAGATGTATGATACACTTACAATATGAATAGAACGTATAGGGAAATAAAACACTATAGGCAATAAGTGGAATTATATAATTGTCATCAGAAAGGCATAATAGTTACATGTATGATTCAAAGACTCTAGTCTGAATAAAGCATTTCATCATCGACAATAAATAAAAATGCAAGAAATTAATAGATCTTAAATTTTATATCTGACAAGGACATACATAGCATATTCAAGACTACAGACACTGACCCTCTTTATTAATCATTTAGATTAAAAACTCTTTTGAAAAATATAGATCAAGAAAAAGAAATCTAAATTTCTTAAAATATTCTGACTGAAATTCATAAATGCTTTAATAAATTAATGATTTAGATACCAGTAGAAATATACATTAATTGTTCAGATTTATCTACAAAGAAAAAAAACAATAGCTACTTTTAACAAAATTTATAATGGGCACATTCTAAATCTGCATTTTTAACAAAAACAATCTGATGTTTTGGATGCTCTGATTAGCTTAATAGATTTAAATTCAGACAAATGCCTCATGAGTCATCAAAATTTGATGTCTGTCATCAAGAAATCTGCCAAGAATGCAAAGAACTTGCATCAATGACATATTCAAAATTTCAGATACCAAATCAGTCTCGTCATCTTGTCATCATTCATTCAGCTAAGAATTCATTAAAAAAAACAGGTAGTAATTAAATAGCAAATATGGCAACTGCAATAGTGTTTACCATCAAGAAAACAAATGAAAGTTGCAAAATAGCAATACTTCAAGATTTTATCAAGTCGAGGTTTCTTGATCAGCTGAAATGAAGAAAATTCAGACAAATGCCTCATTAGTCATCAATAATTAGTATCTGTCATCAGGAAATCTGCCAAAAACACAAAGAACTTGCATCAATGGCATATTCCAGACTTCAGATACTAAATCAGCCTCGTCATCTTGTCATCACATTATTTTAGAATGCTGTGTTGAAGGTTCCATCTAAATTACTGTATTTCAGAAATTTTCATACATGTAAGACATGAGTAATTATTTAAGAAGTGTCATCAGAAGGGCATAATAGTTACATGGGTAATTCAAAGACTCTAGTCTGAATAAAGCATTTCATCATAGACAAGAATTTCAATTACTACATGAATTTAAAAACTTAAAGGATAATGCATAGTTAATAAAATTAATACATTTCAAGAATTTTTTTGTGTGGATTATATGTGGTCATTATACCATCTAATTACATGCATAATCAATTTAATATACATTTGGATATAAATATCAGCACTATTTTATCTTCCCCTACTCCAAAGAAAAATCACAATGTAAGTGGAAAGCAGCTGAGAATACTGTTCATTTCAGTATACTGAAGAACAGATATACAGTATACTGAATGCCTCTTTTCGACGATTCTATTTCATTGAGGGGCGAGACTTAGAAAGATGAGTGCATTCCAGGAATTTATCATTCTCTGGCTTTGATTTTCAGCCTATTAGATACTCCCTCATTCATTCCCCCCCCCTTTTCCATGTACGAGTGGAGCATCATTTCTGGCTGTATTATTTTAATACAAAATATATTTTACTTTTGTGTTCCCCAAACTTTATTGTTAAATGTAAACATCACCCGTCATCATTCCGCTCACCCCTATTTTGACGAATTAAACCTATCGCAACACATGTACAAAAGTGCAGAGAATTTTAGAATCCTTTAGCAAATATATAAATATATTAACTAACAATGGCATTTACTACTAAAGAAATGTCAAAGTAAATGAAAATTGCACAAAAAAGCAATCTTCCAAGATTTCACCGAGTTAAAGCTTTTCGAAAAAACAGAAATCAGACAAATGCCTCACAAGTCATCAAAAATTAATATCTGTTACCAGGAAATCTGCCAAGAACACAAAGAACTTGCATTAATAGCATATTCCAGACTTCAGATATTAAATCAGCCTCGTCATCTTGTCATCATTGAAACTTGAATAAAAATTATATAAACTACAATTACAGTACTTGCAGAAATTTCATAAACTGAAAGAACAAGTCAAATCATTTACCAAGTGTCATCAGAAGGGCATAATAGTTACATGGATTTTTCAAAGACTCTAGTCTGAATAAAGCATTTCATCATACACACGGATTTCAATTACTACATGAATTCATAAAGAATTTAAAATAAGAGCATTCAAACAATATATTCACATTATCAAATAATTGCCTACTGGTATACTTAAGGTACTATGAAATAGTAGAAAGATGTACCCATAAAGAAATCCACCAGATTCAAAGATTTGATACAAAATCAGTTTCGTAATTTAGCTATCATTCATTCAAGCAAGAATTTGTATATGAAAATAGCTATTAAACAAATGGTAATATCCATTTCAGGAATCCAAAACTATTACCTTAGTTTGATTTTACCCAACAAAGAGATAATGAATAGCTAATATAATGAATGTATTTCCAGAATTTTATTACATTTTTTCAGTTTCTCCATTCATTTCTCCAAATCATTTTAAAATGTTTTACTTTAATTCAAATCTTAAATATTTATTACCCATATGGCTAATTCATTTTACAGCTTATGTGATCATTATACTATTTAAATTGATGGATAACCAATAATTACTGCTAGATACAGGGGTGTTTGTGGGACCCCAAAAAATCCCCTGAAACTTTTACGCACTTACTACCGACATTTTGGAGTTTCAAGGAGGGGGGGGGGGGAAGAAATGAAAAATTACGATTATGAAGTATTGAATGACCTAATTATAAAAGTTCAATGAATTACTTTTTTTGCAAAATTAAGACCTTCGAACCCAGGTCACGTGATCGCACATCTGGTCGAACGAAGTCTCGACCTTTTTTTTCTGCCGCGCCTACTTGCCGAAAAGAATCCAGAAGAGAATGTCCGAGAACCGGGGGAATGAGTCATAACTCGCAATAAGGAAAGAACAAAAAAGAAGTTTTTTCCCCCTTTTCACGCATTATCACTGCCTTTGGAGAAAGAAAGGAAAAGTTTTCACCACACACACTGACCTTGCGTTTTCTGCTTTCAAAGCAAACAAAATTACCCAGATCAAAATAAATAATTCATTATTATTCCTACTTCCTTTTGAACGACGATCCCCGGAATTTCCGGGCATCAAAGTTCAAAATCCCCAGAATTCCGGGGTTTCCCCGGAGCACAAACACCCCTGTAGATAAAATGCAAATATCTGCATTATTGTATTCCCCCCTATTCCATTGAAAATTCTCGGAATGTAAGCAGACCATCTGAGAATACCGCTCAATTCAGAATCTTGATACTACCATTTTTCAATGATTCTATCTCATTGAGAGATGAGACTTAGAAGGATGAGCAATCTTTGACTTTGATTTCCAACCTATTAGATACTCTCACATTCATTTTTCTTTCCATGCGCATGTTGCCCACGAGAAAACTACACGAAAGTCTTACAAGATTTCATTGAGTTAAAACTTTTCAAAAAACAGAAATCAGACAAATGCCTCAAAAGTCATCAATAATTAATATCTGTCACCAGGAAATATGCCAAAAACACAAAGAACTTGCATCAATGGCATATTCCAGACTTCAGATACTAAATCAGTCTCGTCATCTTGTCATCATAAACTTCAATAAAAATTATATAAACTATAATTACAGTACTTCTAGAAATTTCATAAACAAACTCATTATTTAACAAGTGTCATCAGAAGGGCATAATAGTTACATGGATTATTCAAAGACTCTAGTCTGAATAAAGCATTTCATCATACACACGGATTTATCCAATACAGCCGAAAATTTACGAGACATAATAAATTTTAAGTATAATAATTAAAAATTATACACTTAAATAAAATTCAACCAATTTGTTATATTTAATTTACAAAAATGGTCAGACAAGCCATAAGCTTCATCAAAAATTAATACCCTAATCAAGAAATCTGCCAAAAATACAAAGAACTTGCATCAATGGAAGACTTGTGACTTAAGGTACCAATCAGGCTCGTCATCTTGTCATCATGCATTTAAGTAGGAATTCTTATGTAAAACTAGCAACAAATGATTAAAGTATATGGCATGTGATAGAAAAGGGGAGGGGAGGAAACAACTGGAGAAGAATAGACTACTTAATTTAATCTTTAAGTTAAAAGGATTTTTTTTTTTTTTTTTACAGAATTAGATTAACCTATATCTTGCTAAAAACATTTCAAAAATAATTTACGTACAGCATAACGTATTCTATAACATGATGAGAAATTTATCGGTTAAATATCAATAGTTAAGAATTCAGTTGCAACATAGAACAGTCTTTTCCCCCAACTTCACATAAAAGCTAATTCAGACAATTCAATTTTTTTAAAATTTGTATTTACTATCTGCTGATAAAAGAAATGATTGCAAATAGTAAAAGTTATTATATCCACCATTTGCACACTATGAACACAAGATACATGTACATAGCCGGCTTAATTTGGTGGAAAACCTCACATTTTAGAATAGCTTTAAATATTTTAACGAAAACTAACCAGGTAAAATGTAAATAACTAAAAATTCTTTTTATCTTTCAATGTGTACTTTACTACCTGCTTGATTAAATATCTTCACAGATAGCAAAGAATTAATATATCCACTTTTTGCACACTGTGAATACAATATGTAGACACAGCCGGCTTAATCAAGTGGAAAAATCAATACAAAATTCAATGTATTGCACCTTGATTGTTGAAGGATAGATCAATTCTCAAATTTTAAAAAATCAAATAGAAAGAAACTTCATTTATAAAAAATATTTTAATACATAAAAATCTCACTATCAATAGATTGAAAATATCCCCAAAGTTTATTTTTATTATTTTATATACACATATGAAGTTTACTCGAAATTACATGAAGGTTAGTCTTAGTATAAATAAATCATTGTAGCTATGCATGTTCCATATCTACTTCTAAATAACTTAGCAATTTTAAACAAGAATATAGCCAACTTTTTAAAGTGTCAATTAAAAAAAACTTTATTGTCTCCCTATAGCAAACTTGGAAAGTATTTCTTATAAAATTTAAAATATTGCCATTTCAATGACATTAAATCCATCCTTGTACAATATCTCTTTCAACTTTTATTAATTAAAAAAATTGAACCCATTAAAATTAATGTCAACCTTGAATTAATCAATCACTGTATTGCTTTAATGTATTTTTTTTCATTTGTTTCAGCTTAAAAATTAACAATGATTATATACAAGTACAAATCAATCACCAAAACAAGCAAAACATGTACAAATCTTAAATATGCAAATAGCAGCTACTTTAGGATGCAAGAAATCAATACTTTGAATTTCATTCATAGAAATTTCAGAAGAAATTAATACATAAAAATTTGCCTATCATTAAAAATTTTATATTTTAAGCAATCCAAATTCCATTTTTGTCAAATTTTTCTTTCATTTTTATTAATTTTGTAAAAAATGCAAAAGACAAAATAAGGAAATTATACTTTAATATACCTTTGTTGGACAACAAAATAATTAAAACCACTATCATTATTTCCATCACTTTTAATTCCAAAAAGAGATCTCTACATTATAATATTTTATACAAAATATGTTTCTAATTTTAAAAACGTTACATGTGAATTTTTTATAAAATCCTGAACAATGAAAAGTATATTAATTAGTATTCTATAAATCATAAAAACAAGTTATTTATAAACCTTGTTAACTTTTGTAGTAAAATTAACTTACTTTTGTAGTAGTAAGTTAAAAGAATAATTTACATGCCAGGTTGATAATAGCTACAACAGGTCTATAAATGAAAATAATTTTGGTTACTTCACATAAAACCTATTTTTCAAGCATACTAATTCTCTTTCGCATCTAATGAATTGCCAGCCATCTAAAATAATTACAGTTTAAAAGTGGATATCCAATTTATTAGAAACATCTATATAATATTTGATGCATAAAGAAGAAAACGAAACATATTATTTATTCTGGAACAAACATGCTGATGGTAGAAATAGTTTGGATTAAAGATCATTTTTTCTTACCTTGAATATAATAGCCATCCCTAAGACCACCAAACTTTTCTTGGCCTGCAGTATCCCAAACATTGAACCGAATAGGACCACGGTTAGTGTGAAAAACTAAAGGATGGACTTCAACCCCAAGAGTGGCTAAAAGAGAATAAGCCGTTAAACCTTACATTAATCACCTAAAAGACAATTCAAAATAACAAAAGTTAAAAATATAACTTACCAACATACTTTTTTTCAAACTCTCCTGTTAAATGTCTTTTGACAAATGTAGTTTTACCTGTACCACCATCACCAACAAGGACACACTATAATACAAATATTACATTCTTAATACACTATAATAAATATTACATAATATTATAGAAAAACAGTTTAGTTCATTATTTAAAATTACTAAATTTAGATTATCAGTCTCAAAATTTTCCTACTGATAATTTCAGCATTAAAGAATTAAAAACTTAAGTTTCATTTTAAAATACAGTATCATCAAGTTATAAAAACATTTCATCTGTTCAAATCAAAGAAATCATCTACTTGGTTAAAGCTCTATAATGCAATGGTGTTAAAGAATAGAAATTAACAATTCATGGAATTAACATTTAAATCTTGGATACGATCTTAATAAATTTAAAACCAATATAAATGAACAGAATTTTGTTCTCAATATTTATTCCCTAAATTAAATTTTTTAAATGAAAATTAATAGATTTTATATGCAAGATGCATATAAAATATATTTTATCAGATATACTGTAACTAGTCGATTTCTATTCACCAACAACTTGAGTTCATTCAAGCTTGCATTCCTTTGCAGTTGCACCAAGCAAGTTGTAAAAAAAAAAAAAAAGCACTCTATCTAAACTTAAACTAAATCAAAAACTTAAAAATTCTTCTCATGCTAAATATATATTTGATAAAAAGCAAGAAATCATTCCAAACACTTTCTTGCATACCTAAACAATACAGCATCTTTTTGGTTCACCTTACAAGAGGCGGCATATAAAATTGTATGAATGCATAATAAGAAACGAGATAGATGGCAGATTAACTAGCACCAAGTTTAAAAAAAGGAAAGCTCTACCTGAATTCCACATAAATGCAACAAACTATATTTGGTACTTATTAATAGTGAGGGATTGACAATACATGCCAATGTCTCACTATTGGTTGGTACATTTTTTGATACTACATTTGACTCTTTCACTGTTAATAAATGTTTTATTTTTCATAGTATAATAATCAAATATGAATCTTGGATGACTTTCAATTAATCCAATTTTAATCTTAATAAAAGATTTATAACTTTTGTTATAAGACTGTCAATGTAGTTCATTTACATGATCTTTTGAGTTATAGCATTTATATGTAGACAAATATTCAGGCAAACTTATGATCATCTTACTGAAGGATTAAATTCAATGGACACCAACACTTGGGACAAAACTGTAGGCCAAATACAACAGCGAAGAAAAAAAAGGAGAGGGCAGCTAGAATTTTCAGATATTTTTTAAATTATAATATTAAATTTTCTAGGGAGTCAAATATCTAACACAGGAAAGATTTTTTAATACAAATTTAATATTTTTTAAATGTTTTAAGTTGTAATCAATTTTTAATATATTTTTACAGAGTGCAAGTTGAGAATAAAAATAGAGCCATTCAGTTTTTAAAAACATTCTGAATTTTTTACTTTGAATCGGTTATTAGATGGCCTGAATGGCTTTTTAAAACAATTCTAGTTTATTAGAATTCCAACATAAAAGCAAACAAAGTTGTTTATTTTCACTAAAATTTACAATTCTATTGATAAAAATATTCTTGATTCATTATAATACTGTATTTATATCTCTTATATTTCTAAGATTGACTTATGTTGCTTCTAATTTTGGACAAAAGAATTTTTGATGACATACTATTTTCTCAACTAAGGAAAAAAGTTGTATGAAGAATGAGGTAAGAAAAAAAATTAGAGAATGTAATCTGCCTTACAGAGAAATTGCAAAATGTTTAAGATGCTCAAAAAGTATTGCTTCAAATAACTTCTTGAAAGATTCAGACCAATATACACTATATAAATAATTTGGTAGAAAAACACCTATTTAATTGACCAAAAAGGGCCATAATTAACCGAGCCTGTTCTCAGCAGCAATCTTCTATTATATTAAAAAAGAATTACAAATGTCTTTTTCAAGAACTATACATTATATGCTTTTAAAATCTAGCAAGGCTGTTTTTTTCATCTTGATGCAAAATATATCAAGATGGAGAGGGGGGGGGGGATGGACGGACCTGATAATTTCCAATATTATTGGCATGATTTATATCACGAGTGAACAGTTTTGTAAATGCAAATTCGTTGATGGTAATGTTATGGTTCGAGGAAGACTTGTTCATAAGAGAACAACTTTGAAAACTCTTTTTGAAACCAAAACTCTAAAGGATATCGAGACATGCTTGATGAAAACTACAGAAACCTCTCCCATCACAGGAGGGCATTATATTTTTCAACAAAATAAAGTTTCTACCCAACTATCATTATCTACAGTTGTAATTTCAAGCGAATTAAGTAGAATTATTAAATTGAGTGTTGAAAAGCCTTGACCCGAGTAATACGAAAAGTTTGAGTGTAACGCCTAGAGATATTTATGCACAGGCACTATCATGGCAATATATACAAGTTAAGAGTGCAATAAAAAATTTGTAGAAAAGATATCAAAACAACTTTTAGAAAGACTTGGACACTATGAAATTTCCATTTGTATGCATCATAAAAAAAAAAGGCAAATATCTGAATGATTAACTGTTTCAAGAGCCAAATTTGTAACTGGCCCTATATTATTTTCCAATTTTTCCTTTGTGTAAAGTTAAGCATCAGTAAAACTGTAATAAATTAAAATGAAATATTCAAAAAAATGACATAGCATTTATGCTATTTAAAAAATTATAATACACCAGAACAAATAGTTTAAAATTTACAATTGCTTTTTTTTTTCTGGCCATATCTACATCATAACTGTTTCATTCATTGATTTGTACTTTCAGATAAACATGTTCATATAGATACAGATAGGCAGTTTTTTTTCTTTGTCAAATTTTGTTCAATTGAAGTGTACAAAATTTGATATTAAGACCACAAAGGAAATTCCAGCTCTAATTCAAGGCATTTCTGACTTATAATCAAAAACTAGTCATTTAAAGTCAAAGATATAAAATAGAGATGCATCAGCCTAGAGAGACAAAACTTTGATAAAACATTTTATATGCATGCAAGGAAATATAAACATTTAAATTTATTAACATAAAAAGATCATAGCAAAATCTAATTCCTGTGCACATGTCTACTTAAAATAATAAGAATTCAACTACTTAAAATCCTCATAATTTTCAGGAAATAAAATTTAGTTCACAAATACTAAGTTGATAATTCTAGAAATTTATTAAAAATTCTGTAACAAAATACCTTAAAAACTGCTTACTCTTTAGATTTCATCTAATTATATTTACCAATATTTCAACCTTTTAACATTATATTTGACTCAATTCATGAATTATTTTCTGTTCATTTAAATGAACAGAATAACTTGGAAAAAACTCAGCTGAAATATCATTGGATTGCATATTATTGCTTATGTATTCATAAATATGCGGTGCCACAAGAATAAACTCCATTCAAATATATACCTTGATTTATTAAGCATTGGAACATGTTAGAAAGAAATTTTCCACATCAACCATTCAATGAAATTGATTCATATCCAAAAATATTGAGAAAAAAAATGCAATTTTAACTATTAAATGTTAGCCACCAGGAAAATAAATTTCATCAAAAGCTAGATCCAAGATAGTTAGGTTTAGTAATTAAGCCTAACTACTGAGCACTAAAAATGAAGTGAAAAATCAGACAAATGCCTCAACAGACATCAGTTATTAATATCAGTCATCAGGAAATCTGCCAAGAACACAAAGAACTTGTGTCAATGGCATATTCCAGACTTCTGATACCAAATCAGCCTCGTCATCTTGTCATCATTTTAAAATTAACTAAATATGAAAAACAACTGCAAAAGTTTTAATTGATACCTGATAAAATTTGTTCAAGCATTGCTTGAGAAATGTCATCAGAAAAGCATACTAGTTACATGGGTTATTCAAAGACTCTAGTCTGAATAATGCAATTCATCATAGACAAATTTTTCCAATACTTCAACACGAATTGTATTGCAATATTTATAAAAAGCAAAAGAAAAACAAAATTTTAAAATAAATTCAAAACAATACACTGTGCAATGTGTATTGGCTAAGTATTTATAACACTAAAGACATAAGTTTGAAGCTCGAACACAACTCACTTTGAATGTTGGAGTATTATCGCCTTCGGCCATTCTACAAAGAAAAGAAAGAAAATTTATAATTACAAAAAAAAAACAATTTATACAAACAAATAAATGAAAACTGTTAATATTAAAACTGATAGTCAAAAATGCACATTTCCAATTATTGCGCAATATAACTGAAATTTAGGGTTATAACCGGTAAAACAGTACCGGCGAAAAATAAAGTAAAATTACAAAGAGATAATAAAATAATAAGATTTTGAAAATTAAGGAATTAAAATAAAACATATGAAATGTTTCTACACACCTATAAAGACTAACTTGTGGCGATTATTAAAGGTTGAATTTGGTCTTCAAATTTCAAATTTCCTGACGGCTAAGCTTGCGGCTAAGCGATTCACAATTTCAATGGAGGAAGAAGTGATGCCATCCATACATAACCTAAACTGAATGCTTAAAAATTAATTTGCTGGATCAGGCTCAAATGTAGCTAAATTTTCAGTTTCAATATCATAAACTTAAAGTCAGTATTTTACAAAACAGCTTCACATTTTATGATTTCTAGATGCAAGAATTTAAAGTAAAATATTAAGATAAGTATATTTCAAAACTGTTGGATTTTCATCAATTCTGTGAATTCTTGTTATTTGCATTCCATTGTCATCTAGTTCTTTCTAGAAATTAAGATCGATTTTTCCTTTAAATTAATTATTTTTTAAATACCATATTTAGTTCTTGAATGCATGTTACATTAACTGTCAAAATCTGTATATTAAGAGTGCATAATTCACAATTTAAAAAAAAATAATAATAGAGGTTCTTTATTCATTTAAAACAGCAAGCGAATTATTTGTAAAGGGTCTCGTAATTTTGAACCATAGTACCCGAATATTTGATCCTCATTGTCAGACGTAGTATGTAACAAGCAAATATACGCAGTGGAATTTCATAGAATCATAAGATTGCTAACCTTTTTCGCTTGATGAATATTTTCCCCGATCATATTTGAAACGCCTGTAGTTAAGCTGAATCCATTTCAATAAATGGCGCCATTTCCACGGCGCAAATGTTTTAGTAATCTCGAATGAATTGCAATTCCTCAACAACCAGGAATGAAATGTGTGTGACAGTAAAAATACCGATTTAAAAAAATATATCTTCGTTCACAAACTGTTCATTCTCTGGAGAGTAATATCATTTTCGACAGAGTTTATTTTTAATTGATGGTGTATCATGTAAGATCAAAAGTTTAGAATGTAATGAGATTGCAGAAGAACGCAAAGTTTGAAAAATATGAAAAATAATAATGTAAAACTTAAACAATTCATAAATAATTATGATCACAAAAAAGTTAAATCAAAATATAGCTTATTTTTATGAATAATAATAGATATTATGGAATTGCTCTTTATATTAAATTTTAGTTAATAGCTTCATTCAAAACTAAGTTCAATGCGTTAAATTATTTTTCACACGATTCAGAAGATTAAGATAATGTTAAAATGTTAGAAACAATTTTGGAAGTTGAAAGTAGAACATTTTGCAATTTAAATACTTTTTTTGAAATAACTAAAAAGTTTTATCTCCCCCCCCCCACCGATTTGAGAAGCAATAGTAATTTAACATGTTAATATTTTTATTCTTTTCAAAAGATTTCTGAACGCGATTCGACCATGGATTTGATTTTACTGAATAATTGATTGGATTTTCTTTATAAATTTTAGGGGTTACAAAAAATGTCTTTTTATGTAATACTAGCAGTACTCGCAAAGCGTTGCCCGTGGCATACACAACATCCAAGAGGAAAAATTAGCTTTAAACTTAAGTCTAGCCTCCACCCGATATGACACGGGAATGTCATGCGGGATCAGAAAGATGTTTAGAAATAATCAAAAATAACTACAAAACAATTTTTTATAGTACATATTCAGATATATTTAGGACTAAGATATATTTAGATATATTTAGGACTGACTTTGATATACAGTCATTTGGTGCTTTGCGAGGTTAGCAATTTTCGGTGGCACTTTGTTTGTGGTTACATGGTCGCCATTATTTTTATGTTACTGTATGCTGCTGTATTTCAATATTTCCTGTTCATTTCTCTTGATTTTTTTCCTGCAGCGCACATTTCTTCTAGTTACTTTCATTATTTTCTATTAAATTTTTTTACATTCATTTAATTTTACTGCATTTATTGACTTTTTTTGATATTTCCGTTAATTTGCTGCAGCGTTCTTCGGAACCTTTAGATTGGAAATACTATTGCTGCCGTTCGAGCCACATTCAACCATTCGCTAAAATTTGGCGATATTTTTTTTTTTTTTTTGGCGAAATCAAAGCTGTTCCTAAAGCTTAACAATATGGACAGATTATAGACATTGTTCCTCTTGAAACCGAGGCATCATTTATGCAATCCACACATGGATCGAAATTCAGAGCGGTATACTCCTTTTCGGACCAAATATCAGGAAAGTTTGTTCTTTCACTTCTTTTCCTGTGTCTCAAATTTAAATGTCTTTTTCTTTAAGAAGACAGGCCAGATTCATTCTGTCTGTAATTCAATTGCCGTGCGATTTTAAGAGAGACGGTTACTTCGCTTAGTAGAAGACTTGCCTTTGAAGAAAGTTTGGATATTCTTTCTCTGATATTCGCTAACCTAACGTTTCTTTCCTTACATTTTCATTATCGTGCAACAAACGAAGCGTTTTGGCATTTAATGTGCTCCGGCCAAGGTTGAATTCCCTTCTTTTGAGGATAATGAGATTTGAATCTCTGTTTAAAATCAGACGTAAACAAAGAAATGAATCGCATATGAATACCACAGCTCTTGCCATTTGCACATGCGAAGTTTGAGATTTCCGCTCAGCGGATAAGAGTAAAGCACAGTTACTGCTGCTTTACCATGCGCGAATCGAAGTAGGAAAATAATTTATTCTTCTTCTTATTATTATTATTTTTATTTATAATCTATTCTTTTTTTTTTTATTTTGATATGACTTCAATATACTAAACCCTTCCCCAATAAATGCCCTACGAAATGGTGCAAATATCTCTAAAAATTAATGAAGTATTTCTCGAGTTGTTAGGGTTTCAACATAACAGACGCTTTTAGGAAACTTCATTTTATGCTATGTATAGATTATGTTCGAAGTTCAAAATATTAAGAATACAGTTTCATTAAAGGAGTACTCAAGACAAGCGATTACATTCCTCTTAACTAACTAAAATTAAACTAATTAAAATTTTGAAAAACCTTTTTTAAGTGAGGGATATTTTGCCTCAAAGTAAGTGTGTGCCAAATGTGGTAGCTCCATGTGCGGCGATCTGCTTCATCAATGGAGGATTTCTATACACATGCTAGATGAAACTACCATAAACCTAGAAGGACACAAAATCACGTATTTAACATATATCGCAGTGCTAAATTGACAGCAAAATTTCTGCTTTTAGTCTTATTTATAAAATTTTCTCACTTTACTTTTTCTATGAAAAAAATAATTAAAAAGAAAGAAAACGAATGAATGAAAAGAACCAAATAAAAGTTGGGGGAAACAAGCCCTAATGTAAATGCGAAAAAAAAAGGCACAGATTTTGGAAGTCATGATATTTAGGATTTCCTGAGATGTAAAAATAATTTTAAAAAGATTAAAAAAGGATATTGTTAAGTCAAGTATTCTTATGTTTATTTAATAAAAGGGATAAATTTTGAGCAGAATCATTTACATCAATCATCGATTTTCGGTGAATTTTCTTTTCCCCTAGAATCGCAGTTGCCGATATTGGAAAGATTTTTTTTTTTTTCACAAAAGTGTCACAGTCACTCAAACGCTGACATTTTCATTTTATAAAATATAAAGATGCTTAAATCAGTAGAAATATTGAAGCATTTTTCTAAATGAAAGAAAAAAATTCTAAATACAGTATGTTACAAAGGATAATTTAATACATATGTAAAATTTTTAAAAATTTCTTTTCGTTTAGAAAACATTGTTCGTTTATTTTTAAAAAATCTTTATCTTATTTTTAAAATTTAGCAAACATTCATCCCAGTTTGTATTGTAAATAAAAACTTTTTTTGTCCTAAAATCGTTAAGAATATTTCCGGAATTGTGTGACTCAACTGTCTCGCTTTCTCATTAAAAGTGATTCAGTATAAAAACGAGGTTAAGGAAAAAAAATTACAGGCAAATTTTTTCTATGAAAATCAAGGAAAATGATATTTTAGTAGTCTTTAAATATTTGCTTTTATGAGAGAAATTTCAATAATCGTCAAAAAAAAAAAAAAAAAAATTGAAATTTTGAGGAATCTCAATGTTTCCAAATTTTCTAAGCCCGAAAAACCCATTCTTGGAACTATATCTGTAAATTTGTGATCTCTATTGCTCAAACGCTTCGAGATCGAAATTTGGTATAATACTAAATTTGCACATATTTTTTAATTAAAATTTTGTACGAAATCATAAGAAATCTGTTTATTTGGTTATCAAACACATGCCAAAACATATAAAGAGTAGATCTGCTCCAAATTTTGAATTCGTCAAGGAGCTGATTGCTTGTTGGTAGGTGGTTTCGCATTTGTAAAAATACGATGATTGAAAAACGCATCGACTTGGATAAATGAAATTTGATACATGATATTAAAATTGTAATATATTGGTATTAACATTGTAATTCTGTGTCAAAAGTTGTCTTCAATCAATCGAAAGAAAGGCATACAAAATGTGTATTTGAGTTTGCTTTTCTCTACTATGAAGTACAAAACTCTCATTTGGAAGCAAGTCTCAGAAAATAAAAATCTGAGCCTGATAGGGTTCACGAGCTTGCTGAAGAATCCCAGTTTCATACACAGGTGAATGAACATTTATAAGAATATAGAAAAGTTTTGGTGGGGAAATGCTCCTGCTATTCATTTTTTCTAAACTTGAAGCAAAGAAAAACAAAAATAATTATTAAAAACAATTTTTTTAAAAATATTTTTATTCTTGTTTAATATAAAATTTGAAGTTTTTAAATACTGTTATATTCGTCCTCAGACGCAAAGACCCCCCCCCTTCCTAAATTTTTTTTATATATTGTTTAAAAATGTTTATAGAATAAAAATTAAAGGTAATGCATGGCAACCAAATTATATCCTTTCTTTTCCTATTCAAATGTATATATATATATATATATATGTAATGATATCTCTAATTTTATTTAAATGACAGATTATATGATCCAATATATGCCAAAAATATAGATAAACGATAGACATTTAAAATAGTAATATGAACTTTCTGCTCTCTATTAAAAAATAAAGTATATTTAAGTCTATGATTGAAAAGTTAATTTTGATGAATACGAGTTAAGCTCAGAACTTGCCACCTGAGGAAAAAATATGGGAGAGGGAGGGGGGGGGGGGAGTATACACTCCCTCATTTCGTCATATCCAAAATGGTAATTTATGAAATGTTTATATCACGATTGTATCCCTTGCAGTTGGATAAAAATTCGATCAAAAAGCTTTTATATAAGAAATCAAAAATTCTTTATTACCTATTAGAAAAGAAGGAAGGAAACAATAATTCATTTTATCAAAGTATTTATTTTTAAAAAAAGCACGAAATACATTTCAAGAATGAAATATATTCTAATACATTTCTATACATTCTAATCAGTGATAAAAAGATATGAAGTATGTGCACTGTAAAAAGAATCCCCAGGATGTAGCATAAACAAGCATCAATCTTAGATTCGAAAGGTTTTGAACATCGCAATACAGAAGATAAAAATTAGGATCATTCATCCCATTATGAGAAAAAGTTTAGAAGTTTATAGAGAACATTTCTGTTTAGCATAAAAGAAAAACTCATAACTTCTAAAGAATTCCTAAAATTTAATCCTCGTATCATATAACTGGATTAATTCTTTGAGGTCTCAACCGTAATTGGATGCATAATATTTTGTGATTTCATTACAGAATTTAACATCTCTCGATCATATAGAGAGATTATTATGTTTTAGACTTTCTTATATAATAAGAGGACATGGCGCGTTTTGTGTTTCTCAATGTTATGAAGAAAACTGAGAAGCAATTTTGAATATCTTACTTTCCAACGATTGAATTCAAGATTCTATATGAATGTATAATGTTGCTGATAAAATAAAATTCCGTATTTGTCTAAGTCATTGTGTTTTCGAAGCAAGGCATTTATAGGTTCGCAAATATACAGATGTTAAAGCTGAGAAAAATTGAGATAAAAAATGAACACAACATAGGCAGCGTTAGCAGGTGGGCAATTGCATTTCCCCCGTCGACGAGAGATTGAGAGTTTCGTCGGCAAAATTCTTCATTACTTCTGTATGTTTGTTATCGAATATAATAAATTAAAAACTATTTTAAAGTTGATATGTCGCAAACAGTCGAAATATATAAGTAACGGTTAAAGCTGTTTGATTATATTTGGAAAAATAATCGATAGGGTGGGTGGCATATCATAAGATGTCTCATTTTGTGGACAATTTTTGATCGGTCGACTATGAACGGAATGTGATGGATGTCAAAGAAGTTAAATCAGCAGATAATTAGGCTTTTGATTGAAATATCGTTCATCAAACTTATAATTTGCATTACTTTTGGCAGCATATCCAACAAGGTGAATGAGACATCGCATTTTGCCAACAATTTTTGGACGGCCGACTACGAACTAAATACGATGGATGTCCGAAGATTTTTAGACATCTGATTCAAATATCGTTCATTCAGTTCATAATTTGTACTATGTTTTGCAACATAACTGATAAGGTGACAGGAGAAAGAAATATCGCATTTTCCAAAAATCTTTGATCGGTCGACTAAGAACTCTATGCGATGGATGCCAACGATGCTAAGTCCGCAGATTTTTAGACATCTGATTTAAATGTCGTTTATTCAATTTATAATTTGCACTATATATAGCAGAATAATCAATAAGCTGGCAAGTAAATTAGACATCACATTTTTGCCAATTAATCTTTGTCTTTAGGCTAAGAAGTTATCATAGATTAGGAGAAAAAATTGTTTCCATCAAGTATTTCGATTACCTGCAAATGGAGTTATTAGGGAAATGTACTTCTATATTGTACATGAACAGGGTTGTTTTCCCTAATTCAGAATTCATTGAATAATAGTTCTAAAAATTAATCGTAATTTTTTTCAACTTTACTTTCTCGGTAACGAATTGATAAATTTATTTTATTTACTTCACTGTGAGAATTCTCGGATTAAAATCTATTTAATGGTTAGATTAAATTTAATAAAACTCTTTTCTCTTGACACTCTTGCGCAATATGCTAAGAAAAGTTATTTTGCTGTAGCCAAATAATGTTAATTATGAATTACTAGAATAAGTAAATTCTATAACTATGAATTAAGTTTATTTAACATTAAAATATCTGTATTTTGCAATCTAATTTACAAGCTAACTTATTACATTAAAGACATATTGACTTCAATCGACGACAAAAAATAAATATATGTGGTATGGTAACTTTTCAGCTATACTAAAAAAGCTTATCTATGTACGCACTAAATTTATCAAATACATTACTACTTAAATTCTTCAGATTTTGCATTCAGTATTTCAACTATGTTATCGAGAAATGCATTAAAAAATTTCTTTTCCATTTTTTCTTTTAATGGCTCTTCGCAGCAAAATCAGTATAATTTCAGGTGCTTCTAACTTTTTATAGACTTTGGGTAAAGATGTCTTGATAAAATGATGATTAAAACACTTATTCATTGAATATCCATATCCATATATAACATATCCATATATCCCCTTCACATACGAATTTATTTAGCTTCCAAATTGGATGGCATACCTGATTTTGGACAATTATTATTATTTTAATCCCTAGAATAATATAAAGGTATTTGAGGTATTGATATGATTTCAAGTGATTTTTGCGTTTTAAATTATTTATTATTTTCCTTTAATTGTAGATTAAAAATTTAGTAATTCAATACGCAATGCAGACTTATCATTTTATACGAAGGGGATAAGAAAAACGAATGCACGCAATTGAGAGGATAAAATTAATTTTTGGAGAAAATTAGTAGCTTGCAATAGCTTCGAGGAAAGAAATTATTTAACCATGCATAAAAATGGGATAGGGGAGTTCATATCTAAGATCTAATTGTTTTTTAATAAAATGCATTGATTTTTACTTTCTCGTATAATAGAGAAAGTATAGTAATTGTCAAAAAATTTTAACTAGAGATTTCGACGATTTTCCACGTTTTAGATCCCCCAGAGAGCGAAAAACACATTTTCAGAAAATATTCGTTTGTTTGTGACAAAGATAACTGAAAAAGCACTTCAAGCTAAAATGATTATACTGTCTTTACACCAAATTTTCAGATTTCTATCAAATTTTGAGTAAAATCTGCTCAGAGGAAGTCCGTTTATCTGGCTGTTAGAATGTAATTTAAAACGATAATTACAAAACGAATGGAGCTTGATCGGTAAAATTCAGTACACAGATCCAACATCTACAGTATAAATTCCTGTAAAATTTTAAGCTAAATCCAGCCACGAAGTGATCGTTTATCGACCTGTATTTTCAGAAATAGGAAAATTCGATGATTCAAAAATACAATGATTATTATATGAAATTTGCTATGTGATTTTGTGACTACAAATGCAATTTCGTTTCGTGAGAAAAACGTGTCTAAAACCCAAATCCGAGTTTTGGATACTATTAACTCATGCCAGAGATTAATTGCCAAAGATGCCACAATAGATTCAGTAAAAATGCTAAATTTACGCCAAAGGTTAATATTTTGTAACTATTGTACACGAATGCCATGTAAGACGTCCTCTGGTAGGACAAGTTTATTATTTATTAGAGAGTGTGCGAGAAAGTTTTGGGGAAATCACACCCACTGGTTTTAATCTTCAATATACACAGAAAAATAAATACATGGGAAACCTAATATTTAAGTTGCCCATTTTTCACAAGTACATTTTCTATACCTAACAAAAAATAGTGTACATATATTTACAAAATGTTTTCTTCAACCTACTTAAGAAACAGCATCTTTGTATCTTTATAGCATTATATATATATTGTTCGTGTTCGAACTATAGTGCATTTTTATTTGTGCGCGCGCGCTTAGATTCAAAATACATCCGATTTCCTGCTCGTTGCTGCAATTCGTATAAAAATTATTTTTTGAGAAAATGCCAAACGTGGGATATTCATTGAGCAAGCATAGCTCCGGAAATCGATGTTCTACATGGAAACTCACTCAAGAAACAGAAATAGGGCCATAGGATGTTTTTTCCCGGTTGCCAGCATTTTCGATCAATTATCCGATTTCGTGTTGTTATGTTTCGCCCTGTTGCCTCGAAAACTTTGTTTGCAACCTGTTGATTTTCGTTTTTCTCTGTTCGGTTTCGTTTAAATCCTGAAAATTGGTAATCATCTAAATTTAAAAATCAGTTTATTTAATAAAAATGGTTAATGACAGACTGAGAGATTTGAAAGCCGTAAGTATCTTCTTTAATACTTGGGAAAAACAAAAGGGTTCAATTTTTGTGACACATTCTCGCAAGACAAGATGTGGGAAATAATCTGTTTATTTCTTTGTAAAAACTTCTTTTTATACTGATCTGAGTCACATATAAAATAAAATTCATATTTATTTATTCCAATATCGATGAAATAAAAGATATGTAGTTACTAACAGCTTTTCAAATTATTACAACTGTCTATTCTTGATCAAAACTTTTTTTTGATGTAATTTACCTGTTAAAATTCAATAGAAATTATTAAAATATCGATTTTTATGAACCTCTTCCCTGTTGTGTGAAAAGATAACAAAGTTTAGAATTTTCCCTGTAAGCTATACTTTTTTTTTAAAGAAATTATGTTGGATTGTCAGTTGGTTTAAAGTTCAATAATTTATTTAATTTGTGACGTGTAAAAATATTTTATCTGTATTTCTTACAAATTGGATTATTTCTACAAATCCTAACATCTAATGATTTTGTTCTAGTAACTTTATGGTCTAAAAAATTTGGATTTTAAAAACTAGTAAGTAAACTTAAAACTGAGTAAACTTAATTCTTTTATTTAAATTTTCAAAAACTAAAAAATAATTTAATTTTGTATTGAGAAAATCTACATATAAATAGGAATTATATGATTTTCAAATGGATATGAAAACAATTGATTTGATCAAGACTTAAAAAGTAAAATTTGAAAATATTGCTTTGACATTATAGAATCGTTTTTTTTTTTTTTTTTTTTAATGTACTGTAGCTGATTTAATCTAATTTGGTATCCCAAATTGATGTATTAAACTGTTGAAATTATATTTTAAGATTATTATTACTTTTTCATGTCATGTAATTTATCATTGAAACTTAATTCATTTTTCCTCAGTGAATAACATAGGTTTTCAGATTTTTTCCCTTGAATACTGTTGTAGTTTAGATTTTTTCCTTATTAAATTATTCAAAAAGTATAATTAAATTATAATGTCAAAACCTTACAAATTGCTTACAACATAGTAACAAATCAACATGTTAAGAAGCAATATCATCTAATTAAATATTTCAAAATTTTCAAATTATAAACTGATTTTTTTAGAACAAGTAAAATAGTTCTGATTTGTTCTTCACATCTAATATGAACATGAATCTCCATGATCATATCTGGTATGTTGGTACTTGCAGCATTTGTGGTAAAAAAAATTAAGTATTTTAGATATTTATTGCATTAAGTTAATTTGGCAATTTTAAGATCTAAGATTACCAAGCTCTATTATGAATAAGGCAATCATTTTGCAATATCTCTAATTTATTTCACTATAAAACTGGGAACTGAAAAGTCTGCAAGTACCAAAGATTCATTATTTATTTGAAAAAATTTATTTTTCTCTTCTCTTTATGAATAAAATTGAACTAGGTGATGCAGACTATTTTTATATATCTCTTAAAAATTAATATTGATATTGACACTGTCAGAACTATCTTTTTGTTCTGTTTGCAAGAAGACCTGTCATTTCAGCATATAAAGTGTTCTTTGTCAAACTCGGATGATATTTCTGCAGATTAAATGTTGTCATTGGGATGCATTACATGATTAAATGAGTTATCTTAATAAGTGTGGTTTTCTTTACTTCCATTTCTCTGTGTGTGGAAATAAGAATTGTTTCCCTATAGTTGCTTTAAAGCTTTTTCATCCTTGTTCGTCCAATGTATTTGTTGTAAGTTACCTGGTTGTTGTTTTTCTTTCTACGTGTCACAATTTATTGTTAAGTATGTATAAAGCAATTAAAAAAGACAAGAGAAGGATCACATTTGTACTATCTCAAATCTTCAAACTGCTGTGCTTTTGTATTTTGTCCAGAATGATTCACCGTTATGAAGTATTGTCAAATAACTTAGAAATACACACTACTAATGACTACTTGCTATCTTATCTCTTTCTTACTTCAAATCTTTTATTTCCATATTCTAACTAAATTGAAATATTGTCTTTCCTTTTACACCCTATCAATTGAATATATGCAAACAATCCTTGAGAGTGACTTAGACTGCAAAAATTTGTATTAAAAATACACATTAAATAAACTTTTCACTGCAAACCAATGGCAGGATTTGCTAAAATATTTCCGTTATCATCTTAATGGAAATTCTGTTTTATAGCCATGTACAACGAACATGACATGGCAGAATGAACCTGAGGAAACCTTTCAGCTTTTGCCAGGAACAAGTTTAAATGCTGCTGAGGTAAGCAATCCCTGACCAGTAAGAAAAATAGGAGGTGCATAAGGTATTTAATTTCTTGAATTGAAAAGTGAAAAAAAAATTCAGTCAGTTTTTTTTGTAATCAATATTTTATAGATTCTGCAATTATAATAGTCTTTGGCTCTTGAAAATTTACCTGCTGGTCAGAGATTGATATACTGATTTTTTAAAAAGTAGTATGTTCTCTTTGTACTTTCCATTAGCATTTTGAAATCCTTTTTTATCTAGCCTTTCGTTATTTTCTTTTTTACATATTGCCCCTTTGATAATTTCATGTGTTTTAATGATGCATTTTGGTCACTATTTTTCATTTAAGCATTTAAAGAACCACATTAAATTTTAATATTTCCATTTCTTATTAGTTGTGAAGATATTTGGGTTAACTGCATCCTTTTGTTGCTTTAGTAATGTACAAATTACAAGTGAAATATTTTGGTGCAAGTTATTGTTTTGTATGACATTTCCCATGACAGAATGCAATTTAGAAATCAGTATATACTGATTAAGATTTTCAAAAGATTATTTAGACATTTATTTTTAAGAAACAACTGTATGTAAGCAGTGTGTCTAAATATAAAATATAAGAATTAGGTTGCTTATCTGCTTTTTCTCCAGAAGTATTCATAACAATTTATCATATACATTTTTAAAAAGATGCTTTCACATTTAAACTGATAACAATGGCTCCATTTTATTTGGCCCCAGTTTTAGCTTGATATAAAAATTTTTTTTTTTGGTAGAAATATTTATCCAATAAAGTAATATATTTTAAGTAGATCATAGATAATTAGATATATCTTTTAACTATTCTATAATTAAATTGAGATTTTACAAAGTGGTTCATTAATAATAACTCTGATTAATGTTCAGGGTTTCATCCATATGCAATTGGAATAGTAACTGCTATAGCTGGAAATAATAGCAAGATCATGGGACGTAATCACATGGGTATGAAGTTATGTAGATTCAGATCTGTTTCATTTGCAGTTGTCAGAAAGTGCATAATCGCAGATCTTGCAGATGAATGTCGTGCATATTTTCAATTGGATTCAAATCTGAAGGATTTAGAAGGCATAGAAATACTATAATCTTAATGTATCCAAGTTCTAATGATTTTAACTTTGGTATATTGATACCACATTATTGTGTCAAGAGGATTCTATTTGTTTTAGATCAAACCAACTATATGTAGTAGTAGTGTACGTTGTTAACGAGGAGATAAATATTTTTTAATTAGTTTATTCTGCTTTCCCTAAAGATCAATAGAACCAGTTCATGTAGTGAATACATTTTCTAGACAATAACCCTGCTTATGCTAGCTTTCAGTGTGCATGTTAGATATTTGATGTTTCTTGTTACATATGCCC
Organism: Argiope bruennichi; assembly: GCF_947563725.1. Classification (NCBI taxonomy): domain Eukaryota; kingdom Metazoa; phylum Arthropoda; class Arachnida; order Araneae; family Araneidae; genus Argiope; species Argiope bruennichi. The sequence continues at coordinate 24,655,945 of NC_079154.1, read as the reverse complement.
GAAGCCATCTCTCCTTTGTAAAAAATTAATTAAGAAGGCAAGCTTTTGGCAGCCCATAGAAATCCATTCTCTTACCCCAATGTTAATATCAAACTTTCCTGCAAAAGAACAGTCTTGTGCATTTATCTGTTTTGAAGACCCATTTGCTACAAGGTTTGGTGAGACACATTTCTAATAGTCTCTAGCTCGTTTGGGATGTCAGTTACTCTATTATAATATGCAATTTGGCCGGAATGGATGGGCCAACCATTGCTCACATTTCTGATTTACGTCTCATAATTTTTGTATTTTTTAATTTTTGGTAATAATAGCAGTTTATTAACTATAAATTTTTGGAAATGTTGCTGCCTTTAGCCTAGACTCTAATGATGATTCCTTTCTCTGATTTCAACACATCATATAAAAAATTCATGGTAGTGAATGATTTATTGTTTTTCTTGAATATTTATAATAAATTTTATGCACTCCTCAAACCTACTGATTCCATGTGTTTGCAGACATTAAGCTTTGTCATGCAGAGTTAAAAGTTAGATTAATGTGATTCAATCATGTATTTTCATTTGTAATTATATATTTAATATCTTTCTTATGTACATGAACATTTTCTAGTTTTCAAAAGGCATTTGCATTATATATATATATATATATATATTATGCAATTGCTCTTTTTACTATCATTTTTATACACTGATGTTGTTATTGCTATGGAAATTAATTTATAAATGGCATTATATGACAATATAATTTTTTTTAGATATAAAATACTTCACAAATTAAAGCATTTAATTTTTCCAATAATATCATTTGAAAATAATATGTATGTATTCAAATTGCTTTGATTACAGAATCAGAAATTTAATCAATGATTTCCAAAATTCATTTAAACTTGGGACTTGTTTTCAGAAACACATTCAGACTTAAATGAATCATCAAGTATTGAGTCAATCAAATAACATCAGCTTGTCAACTATTGAATTTAGGAATTATTTGAAAAATTTAGCCTATGCGTTTTTAATACTTTCAGAGATTCAACATCATAAATGTTTTACTCTTCCTCAAAAAAATTGACAAGCTTTAATCCCAATTTTTGGAATAGCTTTTGCAGGATATTTTTTCTATTGATTTCACAATATTATTATATTATAATCAAAAGATTATGTTTATATATGTTTATTTAAAGTTAAAAAATAAAATTTTTTATGTTTCTGAAATTTGTGATCTGTGATAATTATCGAAGAATAATTATTTTATTTAGTGTTAATTATTTATGATGCATTTTAATTTCAGGCATTGAATGATAGTTATGAAGCCAACAGTGATATTACAATTACAGTGGATGGCACAGATAGTTACATGTCCGATTTTTTCAATGAGGTAATTTTATTTTACTATTTTAAATTTTTTTATTCTGATAATTTTCAATACTTTTTTTACTAAATTTTTCATTTTTCTTGAATTGTATTTTTAGACTCTAAAATATGTCATTGTAATGTAGTAATGTTTAAAACTGAATGTAAGATGCCAGTAAAATGTGTTGAAAAGAATGGGTTCTGCTAGTATTAAATGCTTATGTGTGTGTTATCATTAAGATAGATGAGCAAATTAGTATGAATAATAACTAGTTAATATTATTAATAACAGATTCATCACATTGATAGTAATAAGCATTAAATATAGTTGATTTCTCTCTAATTAGTAAAGGGTCTATATTAAGCACATTTAATCAATAGCTGTAGTTAGGTTTGATGGTGATCTTTTATTCATGAATATTTTTTCTTATAAAATAATTTCTCTTTTTTTGAAATATACAAATTTTTAATTTCCATTTATTTTGAATTAAATTTATACCTCAAAATATTTTTCAGAATTCAATTTTTTTAAATATTAATTAAAACCTTTTATTTTCCTTTTCAGGTGGAAGATATTTCGACAAGCTTGGATAAGATCAGTGCTACTGTGGAAGAAGTGAAAAAGAAACACAGTTTTATTCTTTCTGCTCCTTCAACTGATGAAAGTAAAAAATTTTACTACCTGAAGTTTGTAATTATGTTTCTTATGCAAATTGTTTTAATTTTCATTGAATTATAATCTCTTTAAGAGAGCCAATACCATTTTATATAGTACCTAAATAATATTACAACTAGGGATTGCAATACCGGGATACCGAATACCGGTATTTTGAGCCATTTGTACAATTTTGTAATACGGGTATTCACAAGTTTAAATACCGGTTTTTCGGTATTTACTAGAAATTTTTAACATTGTCTCCACTATATGATCAGGGATCGCGAACATAGCAAAATAGTATACGTTTTTGTTTTTATGTCTCCCTAAATTAATTAGCTAATTAATGGCTTAATTAATTGCTTACATTTAAATTAGCGAAACATGGATTATCCCTGAAAGAAAATATTGTATCCATAACGACTGATGGAGCAACAATTATGAAAAAAGTTGGAAAGTTGATTGGAGCAAATCGGCAGTTGTGCTATGCACATGGAATTCAATTAGGACCAATAGATGTATTTAGGGATTGCAATACCGGTATACCGAATACCGATATTTCGAGCCATTTATACAATTTTATAATACCGACATTCACAAGTTTAAATACCGATTTTTCGGTATTTAATAGAAATTTTTTAAATTGTCTTGTAATTTTTGAAATTGTTCAGGGATCGCCAACATAGCAAAATAGTATACGTTTTTGTTTTTATGTCTCCCTAACGGGTGAAATTAATTAGACTGTGAATACAAAGTTGCATCGTACAATCAAGAGAAGTGATAAAATACTGAAAGACAATGGATTGTTAAAGCCTCCACCTTTTTCGCACAACTTTGCGTTTACTTTGACAAAATAGGAGTAAGAGGAAAGATGAAAGGAGATGTTTAGGAGGAGATTCAAAACACGTTGGAGCAGTTTACTCCTAATGATGGAACGATTTTTGGAACTGATATATCCAATCCAAAAAGCAATAATCAACTTAAACCAGCAAATTAATTTTTCAGATAGTGAATTCGACTTAATATCCAGAACAGGTTGTTATAACTTAATATAAACTTAATATTAAAACTGGCAGTTGAGGCATTATGTCGGAGAGATTCTAATTTATTAACAGCGAATGCAACAATAAATTTCATATAACAGTCATTGAAAGAACAGCACACATCACTATCTGAAGAATTATATATTACATTGAAAAATCCCACAGAAGAAAGGCATACCGAAATAGAAAATGTCTTACGGTATTTACATAATTATAACTATTTTAAAAATGAAAAAGAAGAAAAGAGACTAACCAATTCAAATCCGATCAAGTTTATAGTAAATTTTCTTAAAATTTTTTTACCCACAAACCTGTCCACATTCAGAAGAATTTGGTACTGTTATCGGAGATTATCATGGCACAAATGTCGACAGTGAAAAGGAATTGTCCCTTGAACAAAAATTAGAATTAGCGATAAATAAAAAATATTCAACAAACTAAAATACAATACAGAAATCAGCTATATCCAAAACCATCCGACGAGTAATCGATTTATTTGAAGATGAGGTATTTTAGAAGTAAATATTTGGAAAAAGTATATCACAAATTGCTAACAGTACCACCAACTATCGTAGATGCCGAAAGAGCGCTTTCGACAGCTGATAATTTTTGCCCAAAATTACATTCCAGGCTTAATGACAGTACAATTGATGCATTATGTTTTTAAGATCACATTTCAAAAATTTGTAATAGTACCAGAGACTGAATAGTGATGTTAAGACTTTTTTGTTTATCTAAACATTATTATTGCCAGGTTCTCTGCTGAACACTCTATACACTTTCAGTGGGTCCCCTCACATGTTGGTTTAAATTGTAATAAGATAGCGGATAATTTAGCTAAGACTGCCTAAGCAGACATATTTCATGGTGATGCAACACTAACTTATTCTGAAATCTCCTCTATCAAAAAGATGGAGTCGAGTGCACTTTGGAGAATCCCACCTGCTCATCCTTGGTACTTTGGTAAAAGTCCCGATTGGTGTCACCGTCTGAATATCTCTAGAAAACAGCAAACGGCTATCTCTCGTTTTTTAAGTGGACACACCAAATCCCTCATCTTCCAACACGGACAGAGGATCTTTGCTGAATGTCCTTGGTGCAAGGCAGATCAAGCCTCTCACAATCATATTCTTAAATGTTTAAATTTTACAATTTTTGAGATTTTAAGGGATCCGCTATTGTTTTTGGACTTTTTAGAGATCTTTGGTTTCATGGAGGTGGTATAGTGTAGCTGTACCACTTTGGATCAGAAACAACAACAGCACTTTTTTTGTGATTGAAATAAAGAAGATGTTCCTTTACTTTTTTGTGATTCTTTATAAACCGTTATAATTTATATGCTACAAATTATTTTTGTGATATTTACATTCTCTAATAAAATTGGTAAGTAAAACAAAGAAACGCTCGTGTTTTCTTTCTTTTCCTAAAATTTCCAATACCGGTATCCCGGTATTAAGATCTAAAAATACCGAATACCGGTATTGAACTTTTGGTCCGGTATTGCAACCCCTAATTACAACCTTTCTTGCAAGATATTTGGGATTAAAATCCTTGTACCTTAGTGTATTTACTAGAAGATTTAATATCTGTTAATTTATGTTTTAAAAATCTGTGAAAATGTTTTGGTTGTTCTGTTAAAAATTATTTTAAGGGTTTTTTTAAAAAATATGTATTTGAAGAAAGTTAAATATCTTAATTGTGATTTTGGTAAAGAAAACATATTTGTAACTTTTTTTTAAATCTATTCATCTTCCTGTAATGGAGAATTATTTATTTTATTATCTTCACTACTTTATATAGATAGTTAATGAATTAGAAATTTATTTTTATTTTATGTAAATATTTTAAATAAAATTCTTTTGGGTTTAAAATCATTGTATAAAATGGATTAGTTGTGGAATAATTAATTCAATCTCTATGCATTCATTAATTTTTGGATAGCTATTATATTTGTTTTTCAGGGATTTGAGGGATTATGTGTTTTATATTCTGTTAAAAAAATAATGACTAACTTTAATTGGTAGTGACATCAGAAACAAATATTGGAGACGAGTTACGAGTACTTTCTGTACTGAAAAGATGCTTTGTGTGACAAATGATAATTTTCAAATGGTTTGCTTCAACCTTTAATAAGTTTGCTATAAATAAATTTTTGACTTGATAATTGCATGATCTAATTATTTTTATAATAATCTTTCCAAATGCAAATTATATGATTTGTGCATTTTTCTTCATTTTAACTTATCTTCCTACTTCTTTTATGCTTTGGTGACCTTTTCTTCTACCTATTTTTAAATATGTTTTGGTTCCCTATTTAATTATTTATTTTTCTCCAGAAATTAAACAAGAACTTGAAGATTTAATGGCAGAAATTAAACGATTATCAAACAAAGTCAGACAAAAATTGAAATGTAAGTAAATGGCATTTTATATATTTTGTATAATTTTTACAATCTTTTCCTTTTTCCTTTAGTATGTTGGTTTTGTATAAAGTGTAATTTTCTCTAATAGGCAAAATATAAATCCTTATAAAAATATATAGTCAAACCTCATTTAATGAGTACTTCACATAATAAGCAAATAAAAATGTAAAAAAAAAATGACTCCCTTAATAAGCAATGTTTCGCATATTAAGTGAAAGGAGACATTGTGACTTCGCATAAAGGATCTTTGTAGTTTCTCATGTTCTCGTTTGTCTGATTTTCATTTTCCCCCTTCAAATTAGAACTAGAACTGTAAAATATACAATTAATTAAATTTTCGATAAAAATGCAGGACATTTTAGTAGGAATCATGGCTTTATGTTGTGATATGAGAAAGGAGCATTTTAATAAATGATTTATGAGCACAAATATAAATGAATTAATACCAGAAATTACAACACTTCTATTTAAACAGACAAGGAAAAAATTATATTCAAGGAAATAATCTCTTGGTATCATAGTACTTATTCAGGGGGCATCTTTCTATCACTTGTGAAAATTGTGTTCAAGACATTTTATTACAATTTTTTTTAAAATTTAAGGTTTAGTTATGTTTACACATTTGACCCCAAAGAAAATGTCACCGAATGAGGGGTGTAAAATAAAAAATAATTACTATGGAAATCAAATGCCAAATCATTCGGAAGTGATAATGATGTGTGAGTGTGGCTGACTTAATGCACCATGTAATCACTCTAAATCAATAATTTGAAGTATTCTAAAAAACAAAGTTAAGAAGATTGATATATAAAAAGGCTTCACCAGAATGTCTCGCAATGGAAACATACATTCAACAATGCTGAAATATTGTTTCTCACATGGATCAACAAGGAGAAAATACAAAGTGATGCTATTAATAAAAACATAATTTGTGAGAAGGCAAAACTATTTTTTGCAGATCTCATTAGGAAGTGCCAGAATCATCAATGGATGAAGAAGATGAATTGAATGCAATCCATAGGTGGTGTGAAGCACCATCATCCACAATGTCAAGAGGCATGGAGAAGCAGCAAGTTCAGATAAAAAGGCGACTGAGAACTTCATTGATATATTCAAGAAACTTACAAATTCTAAGAATTTTTTGCCACAGCAGGTTTTTAATTATGATGAAACTGGTGACTTCTGAAAAAAGCCAATGAACCAAATTTATATTGCAACAGAGGAGAAAGCATAGCCAGGTTCTAAACTGATGAAAATCTGTATTATGCTGTTGCTTTGTGCAAATACATGTGGCATATGAAAATTAAACCGCTGCTCATTTACAGTTCGGACAATCGACGAACTGTCAAGTAGTATAAAGTCAGGAGAGCAAGCTAAATGTCGTGTAGAGGTCTAACATCCCTTGGCGTAGATGGTGACCTCTTTGAAGAATTTAAATTAATGAAGATTTTGTTCCTACATCCTACTATGACTCTTTAATGCAGCAGATCATCTCAAATTTTAAAAAACTCTACACTAAAGCACTCTTGCTTTGAGATAATTGAAGGAACCAGTGTAATTCTCAGAGAGTTTTGAGAAGACCATTTTCACATCATTGCATGCCTCAAGATGATTGACTAGGCATGGTAAAGGATCACAAAAAGAACCCTTATTTCTTCATGAAAGAAATTTTGTTTAGGAAGTATTTTTGAATGCAACTACAAGGGTTTGCAGAAGTGTCTGTAGTCCTCAAGATTGTGTTTCTGACCAAAATTATAGAATTAGAGGTGGATATCAATGATATTAAGGAACTGGAAGAACATTGCCAGGAGTTGACAACCGAAGAACATATTAAGCTGTATTCTGCATCACAGTAAGGTGAGGAGATATCAACAAGAGAGGAGATTGCTGTCTCAGCAGAGCAATAATATTTTAGTGAGATTTAACAATATTTATTTATTATAAAAAGTAAGATGTTGAAAGCTTGGTAACTTTTTCCATAGTATGTTGAGAAGCATCATCTTAATGAACTTTAACTATGTGTGCTATAAATTTATTTAATGTTAATACTTTGTTGAATTTTCTGAAAATTTTAAAACATTGATAAAATCAAATGTCTCTAGACAACTTGTAAATAATAGCATTATTGTAAATTTATTATAATATTTTTTTGGAATGAAATGCATTAACTTATTTTATTTTGATCCCATGGGGAAAATTAGTTTGCTTAATGAGCATTTTATATTTTTAATCAGATTCGGAAATGAATTATGCTCATTGAGCTCATTAATGAAAAAAATATTTGTAGCATATTGTGAAACTATGGTAACAGTTTTATGAATTTATCTCATCTTTCAAAAATAAGAAATACTTTCATAAAATTTATTTTGTGATTATGCATTTACTTTATTATGCAATTTTTATATGCCATTATTTGTAAAATATCCTGTTTGAACAATATCCTGTTTTGTAAGATAAAGTTAAAAAAAATTCTGAACTCCAAATAATATATATAGGAAATTTTTCACATTTTAATAATACCTATTAAAATACTTTCAAGATTAAGCCATCATTATTTTGAATGCAGGAAAAATATATTTTCTATGTTACCAAGGCACAAAGCAAACGAGGCTTTACTGATTCTTTCAATGTATGCAAAAAACTGGTAAACATTGGGAAAACTTAATCATTTATCTGGAGCTTCTGAAGTGAGTTCGTATGTGAATTCTCAGTACAACCAGAGAAAAAAAAACAGAAAGGAAACTTAAATCAAACAGGGCTTAATTTAGATATTACTGTATTTGCAAAGCATATTGGATAACATAATTATAAAATTTATGAATGCCTTTTAAAATGTGTTATCAGGTTTAAATTTATTTGTTTTTTTATATATTATTTGATGCAAATGGATTTTGCAAAGTCTTTTTATTATTATTATTATTATTACTTTGAATATATTAACTAATAATAAGAATCTTTTAAAAAATTCTTTATCTGAAAACGAAAATGATCAGTTTAAATTCAATTTAAATTCTGAAAATGTTCTGAATAATTAGAAATATAATAAGGGAAAACATAAAATTGTTTAAAAAAGGATCCGATCTTACAATTCATATTGTTTGAATTTCTTCAGTTGTCTAGAATTCCAGTTCAATATCTTTTGGTTTGGGGCAATATATAAATGAGAAAGATCTCTATTTAAAAGGTTGATTTGCAAGCTCTTTTAATTATTAATGCTGATATGAATTTTATTTATCTTTTTATATCATTAATATGGTTTTTAAAATTTTTTTTTTACTTAATGAAAATATAATTTTATTTATGATAGTGATGGAACAAAATATTGAGCAATTGGAGCATGTAAATAATACATCAGCTGTTCTCCGTATAAGGGAAACACAGGTATGCTTTTTCTATAAAAAATATTATTGCTATGTTGGTAATTCTATATGTAAATTCCTTAAAAGATTGGATAAATTTTAATTTAACTTAATATTTGTATTTTTTCATTATTAATTTTTTTATTTAATTATTATCCATTATTTATGCATTCTTAATTTTTCAATCCTATTGAAACTTATAAATTTAATCTTGTGTGTAGAATTCCTTTAATGCTTCAATTATTATTATTATTATTATTTTTTTTTTGTATAATTTATTGATTGTGTTATGCATCTAAGTTTCTACATTTTGATAATAAGCCCAGCTTATTAGTCTTTTTTTTTATCCTAGTGTAATTAACTTTTCATAATCAAAATGAGATACCTGAAAAGCCTTATTTTGAAACTGAATTTTTGTGATTTTATTTAATAGTAATATTTTCATTAAATGTTGATACAAATACAATTTTTTTATGGTATTAATATTTTTAATAATGATCAGAAGATTTTTTTAAAATTTACATGTTAATGTTTCTCACTAAATATTTGTGTTTTGTGTCATTAAACTTTTTAGATGCAGTAGGAACTTAGAAGATTACTATTAGTCATATTTATTCTAAAAATAATAATTTTAAAAATTCCATCTAAAATTGATAATTTGTGGAGCATGAGAATACTCAATGACTATTGCTTGCTTTTTGTAATTTATTCTCCTTTTAATTAAAAGATTATTTCATATTTAGCAATCAGCTTTATCTAGAAGATTTGTCGATATCATGTCGGCTTACAATACCATCCAAGTGGAATATCGTGAACGTTGCAAAGATAGAATAAAGCGCCAATTAGAAATTAGTGAGTATTTCCTTTTTAAATTGGAAGAATAAGTTTAATAATATTTGATAAAGTATTTTTTAAAAATCATTTATTTACCCATATATATATATAATATATACAATTCTGTCTGAAAAAATGTTTATGAATTTTATGGTAGAAATCTTAAAATATATTGTAAGTTTACACTGTACATTAAAGTTTTTTGATTATATATTGATCATTTATGCTTAAATCAGAAAACAGAGAAAGATATAAATTATTAAAATATTGCTAGTTTAGTGAATCACCACATCTTGATAGTTACTTTTGAGTTTTCATGAGCCACTTCTAATTGACCATTCTGGAATGGAAACAGATAATGGAACTGATAACAGGCATAAATGATATTATAGATAGTAGGACTTTCCCAAGTGATAATGGACTCTATTTTTAGTGAAAATGACTTAGGTAGCAAATTTATAGGAGAAGAGAAAATAGAGATCAGATTATAGTGAAACAAAAATTGTTTAGTTGATAACTTCATGTTATAATTTGTAAATGTAAAAAGTGGAAATGTCCAGATAATCTTACCTACATTATTAGGTTTATCTTTCAATTTTGTTCAGATCAAGACTTGAATATTTTTGCAATCTCTTTTCTTCAAGTGCAAAAAAAAAAAAAAAAAAAAAAGTAAAATAAAATTTTATTTTTATTTTAAAATTTTTATTGTGAATCTATAATTAAAAAATAAAGCAGAAAAAAGTAATAAAGAAGCATTTATTAATGATAAATAAATGGAAATTCAATTTTAAATTATTAGACAAATTTTTCAAAAAATATTTTCTTTTGGATGAGGTGCTTCTGGAAGTGCTGATTTTTTTTTTTTTTTGTACAAAGTATAAGTGGCATTATTATATAAACGCCATCAAGCATAAACTCTTCTGAATCTAAGACTTAACTAAAAAAAATTGAACTTTTATTTTTAAAACTTATAAATAATTATAGATTCAATTTCAATATCTCATGTAGTTTACATAATATATGCTATACATATTTTGTGCTTCCCATTTTAATATCATTATATATTTAAAAATGAGATGGCACAATTATATAATGAATAATACGTAATTCTTTTGTTTAAAAATTTTTTAATTTAATCTAATTTCAAAGATTTAATGATTTTTATTTTATATGGATTACTCTAATAATATTTCATTCTTGTAGCTGGTCACTCAAAAACTGATGCTGAAATCGAAGAAATGTTGGAAAGTGGCAATCCAGCTGTATTTACTCAAGGGGTAAGTGAAATACAGTGTTAACAAATATTTTTAGTTTTTGTGAAATGAAGTTTTAAGTTTAATTCAGTTTTTCTGGTTGATATTAAGAAAAAAATTGATAAGATAATTAAATAAGTATAAATTCTTTGAAAAATTTATAAAATAATTGTAATTTTTTTATAATTTTCCACTGTCTATGGGAAAAATAATTTGCTGAAAATAGTTAATTATTTCCGAAGCAATTACTTTTTTAAAAATTTATATGTGAAAAAATTGAATTAAAATATAGGATAATCGTAAGATATATTGTTTACCGTAGCTTTTCCACTTAGTGAAGTAACAATTATATAAAAACTGCAAATTACTTAATCATTTTTTCTAATGGAATATTTTTTTATAAACTTCTGATTCTGGCTTTTTTTTTTTTTTTTTTTTTTAGATTGTCATAGAGACTCAAAAGGCTAGACAAACTGTGGCAGATATAGAAAACCGTCATGCTGATATTATAAAACTTGAGAAAAGCATTCGTGAACTACGTGATTTGTTTGTGGATATGGCTGCTCTGATTGAAAATCAGGTAAATTATCTTTCACTTTTCTGAAAAATTGATGAATAATCTTATACCACTTTCTTATTTGTGGTTCATTTTTGAGTTTTATTTGAAAACTGAACATGATTATTTAATTAAAAATAGATTTTTGATTTATTTAATTATATTAATCTTCTTTTGTAAAAAAAAAAAAAAAAATCAGTAATGCACTGTAGTTAGTTAATTTTGGAAAGAAATTTCTCTACTGGTAAGGCATATACAAGAGAGAGTGGAAGCAGTTATTTTCCAATAGGGAGGCGAAAAGACATCACCAATGGGGGTGGGGAGAACATTTTTCTTTAAAATAACATGGAGTAATTAATTTTGTGTTTAATTAAAGATGATTAAGTACTTAATATTTAATTTAATTATAGTGAATAATAATTTGGAATATTTAATTACTTGTATGATGTTGAGAAGTAAAAATTGTGTGACCAGATTGAGGGATAATAGAAAATGAAATGAATGAAAATGATTAAAGTAACTTAATCTCAAATTGAATGTTCCATGTGGATGTTGGAAACAAAATTTCACATTTTTGCAACTTTATAGCAAAATAAGAAAAACTAAAAAGCTGAAACAAATCAAAATAATTATTAACTTATTATTAAACCTGCATATTGAACAATATATATGTTGAAAGGTAAACTGTTTAATTAAAATGATGTTGTTGGATATTATACAAAATGAAATCAATCAAATCAAATGCTAAAACATTTTTCAAAATCAAATTTGGATTGTTTACAAAGTATAAATTTTAATTATTATTAAATCTATCAATTATAATTATTGCTGTTATTATTGTTATTGAAAACAAGAAATCTGCATATAACTGACTAAAAAATATATATTTTTTTTAAGGATGATCACTTAATTTCAAACTTGATTTTAAATTTTACATAACCCTTCATCTTTTCAGTTTAGGACAATTGAATTGGATCAGTCTTTAAAATGCTTAACATATTTTATTATTCATCACAATAATTTTGATATGTAATTTTCAATAATTAACAAAAGGTTCTACATAAATGATATTTTATTATGAAAAACTGATGACATGAAAGAATGGAAAGCAAAATCTGCCTTAATTTTTTACAAAATCATTTAGTTGAAATGTAAAAAATAATTACAATTAAAACAGAGAGAATACATTGTTCTTAATATATTAAAGAAACAAAAAACAGCTAATTTATTACAATATTTGAATATTTGTTTTGAAAATATCAAAGAAAATATTTTTTAGTAAATTAATATAAAAAATCCAAAGGACTGGTCTAAATTGTCTTCTAATACAAATACAGAATATTTCATTTTTCTTCAAGACTGATATTCTGTGTATGAAATAATTTTTTAATTGGAAACTAAGTTTCTGGGAGAGACACCTTAACTTCCTTGTTGTGTTTCGCAAATCCACTGTCTCAGATAGAATTTTGAGGAACAGATGTAACAAACTATCTTTTAATATGCATTTGTTTTTAATTTATAGATGCTGAAAAAAGCCCTAATCATTTAACAAGAAAGGGAAGAATAGCACTGAATTCATAAAATTGTTGCATTCTAATCATATATCTAGTCATGCCACAATTAATGTCCAACATTTTGCAGATATGACTGTTGTTCGCTAGATCATTAAATCTGGAAAAAGTTTACCTATTTCAACTGCAACCATATTATAACTTCAAAATGGTATTTCATTTATAAGCATTGTTAATACTTAGCTCTCCATACCTTTTTTTCGTGGAAGTACTGAAAATTTTTGCTCTTAAATTCTCGCCAACAAGGGAAAGGGAATATTGCCTCCCTATTATCATCACTCTTGGGCATAAAGTTTATTTAAGAATTATCCTCTTGGATTTTACTCTTTTATAAACTTTTTATATCTTCTGTGAAACTATCTTGAGAGGAAGACTATTAAAAATGGTTACAATGCATTAGTTTAACCTAATTATGTTCTCTCATATGCTTCAACCACAATAATATTCTTTTGGTCAACATTTGATTTATTTCTTTCCTGCCAAGTAAGTTTGTATCTAAATATTCATTTCATATCACCATTAATAATCTATTATATTTTTGAATTCATAATTTCAGCTTTTTTAATATTATTAAATTTAGATTCATGCATTAGAATAATAATATATTATTCTTAGGGTGAACTTGTGGATAGAATTGAACACAATGTGCAGAATGCAGCAGATTTTGTTGACAATGCTGCAAGTGATTTAAGTCGGGCTGTAAAATACAAAAGTAAAGCTCGAAAGGTAAGGTTTGAATCATTGTTCTCCTTTCTTTAAATTTTCATCACATTAAATGAGTTTATAACAATAATAATTATAATTTTTTACTCTACTATCAAATTTATTTTTTTATCGAAAAAATTAATGATACAAAGCACCAGTGAAACATTCAACTTTTATGGTTCTTCTGTTATCTACAAATTATCTTAAGTGGAGCTGTAACTCTACTTTCTTATTCCTAAAATAAAATATGAAAATGATTCCAAAATTAAAATAGAGAAACATATTTTGCTTATATGTGCACATCTAATAATTTCTTCACTGTATCAAAACATTAATAAAGAAGTTTAATCTTCCAACATATTTGATATTTTGATTAAAATGGCTAACGTTGTTCTACAAAAAGTGATGAAATAAAACAAGGAATAAGATTTAATTACTATAGTGGCAAATATGAAAAAATAAATATAATCTTCATTTATAGCTTATATAATAAAATGAATAAACAATAATAAAATAAATAATAAACAAACAATAATAAAAGAATTAAGCGTAATATTTTTTTAATAAGTTGTCAGAATTTAGGAAAATACTATACTACTAAATTGGTATTATTAAAAAAAAATTAATGATGTGAATTTTTTTTGTTAATATTTTTCAAAGTTATTCTCAATAACCTTAAAATTTTTCTAAAATATTAAGTAGTTAATTTTTTTTAAAAAAAGATGCATACTTCCATTTTTCAAAATAGATTTGTGCCAAATTTGTTGATTCTATGATGTTATAGTTTATCTTTTAGAGCAGCAACACACACATACTTATTTGCTTTTATTATTTGTGGAGAAGATAGATACTTATTACATAAGAAATAATTATTCTATGAGGTTATTAAAGAGCTCCTAAATTCTTTTTTCCATGAATGTTTTCATCAAAAAGAAAAAAATTCCCTTATCTCTTCTCTTCTTTATTTGAAAAGTAATTTAATGATACATAGTATATTGATGAATAAAAAAAATAGATTATACATGTGTTTTTTGCTTTATATTATTTTGCTAATTTTTAACAAAAACAAAGATTTTTCATTATCAAAATTTCATTTATTGTTTGGCTTAGTTTTTGCTGATAATCAAAAATGCTTTTAATACAGTACTTTTTTTTTTTTGCATTTTTTAGAATTGATTGTGATATAAGTTATTTTAAAAACCAGAGATAGTTTTATTTACTGTGTCAGTTTAAGAATTAAGTAAAAAGTAGTTTTTTGTTAAATAACAAATAATTTAAAAAAACATGTTCTATGAAGATTTCAAATCATTATCAAAGTTTTCATTAGCCTCCAGTGATGTTGTATAAATTCATTTTACATCATAAAATACAATTTATGAAAGTAGACCCATTATTGTAACTGGGAATCATTGAATTTTGACCTTCTATAAGTATTTTTGATTATTAAATTTCTATTAAACCTATATACTTCTCTATAGTAAAATTATTTGTAGTTTGTCTACTAAAAGAATTTCATATGATATAACATATGTATAATTTGTATTTATTGCTGCAGAAAGATAGAAATTTTAAATTTGAATTTCTTTATGTTCTTTAATGATATTTTATACTAATTCATCATCAGCTGTAATTTTTTAAAATTTATTTTTTCTCAGTTTTTATTAGTTTAAATTTATATTTCTTAGTTTACTTCTATTATATATTATCATTTTGTTTATTTTGTATTGTTTTTTTTGCTTTGTTTTTTTATTTATCATTTTCTTATTCTTTTTTATTTTTTAGAAAATCATCATTTTGTGCATTATTGTAGCAATTGTGCTGATAATTCTGGGATTAATCATAGGATTTTATGCATAACATATTGAAAATAACCATTTCAAAATGTTGGTGCTACTAACAAAAAATATCTTTATTGGCAATGAAAACTTATTTTTCTTTTTGTTTTTCAGTGAAAGAGACTATAATGGGTATTAAAGCTGTTGCAGTGCTTTTATTTATGCTTTTTATATTTATAAATTTTTGGAGGTTCAATGCTTATAGCATTTTGACTTTTCTCCTTTTTTTGTGAATCGTGAATGAATGTTGATTGTGTTCTATTTTTCCTTTTGTTTGCTGGCTTATATTTTGTAACGAAGAAATACTCTAGCTCATAAGCATTATTATTGAAGATGGGAGCTTTAAAAATATGTTAACAATGTAATGAAGTTATATTGCAAAATATTAATGTAAATTTATACTATCCCTAACAATTTTTTAAAGATAAGTGATAATTATTGTTATACAATTTTATTAGAATTTGATAATCTTAATTTTTTGATTTTTCCAAGGTTTATTGTAAATTACAAACATTTCCAGTAAAATCGATTTTATGAATGTGCAAATATATATTATTTTATAAGTAATGATGGGAATTTTCATAATAATTCTACTAAGAAAAATGCCTGTTATTTTTAAACTGCTTTGAAAAGCAGCTGTTGAAATTTTAGTACCTTCAAAATTTTTATTATGAAAATATTTTATAATGTATTGCAAATGACCAAGCAGAGAATTTTTGTGAATTAGATATTTTTTCATTGCTCTCTTTTTATTATTTTTGTGATTAGAACTTTGAAAAATGGCTTTCAAGATGACTGTATGTAAGGTGTTTTTTTTTTTTTTTTTTTTTTTCCTTACCCAGTTTTTTTATAGCCATTAAAATACCTCATTTCACATTTAAGAATAAATACAATATTCAACTCATTTAATAAAAAGTCAAATATATAACTTTTAATAGGACAAACAAACAAATGCATTTTTAAATAAGAGAACTGTTTTCACAAAGAAAAAAAAAATATTATCCTATTGTTTTATTCAGAGATCTCTTTTTCATATATATTTTATGCAAAATATATTAAAGCTGTGTATGCATTTCTGATGAACATAACAAAAATTTGTACTATCAATAAGATTGCATGGACACTAGATGTATAAACTTTGTATATAATCATAGATATCTATTTTATTGCTAAATTTTTTTTCTTCAAAAAATTTGTCTTTAAGAAATTTTTATTCTGTTATTTTTTATATTTTCTAATTATTAATTTGTAATTTTGATATCTTACGGAAGCTTAAAAGAATGCATGATTTAGAATTTTTGTACAGTTAATATACAATACTAATGTGATATAAATCATTCCATTTTTTAAGATTTTATTTTCATTTAGAAATAAAATAATTTATTGTCTTTAAAAGTATGGATTTCTTTAATATGGGTTTTTTGCTTGCAAAATATGGTAATTGAGCTTCACAAGATTTTTATTTATTTTTGAAACAAAAGCTTTTATTAAGATATTACATTGTATATTATTTTGAAATAAAATTTCAGGAGACATGCAACATAGCAAAAAAATGGATGTTGGTGAGCAGAGAACAAATTATATTTTTAATTTATTATCAACTCTAAAGTTATATATTTAAGTTGTAGTTGCATTTTGATATTTTATATCTTTGGATTCAATTTGAAGCATTCACTATCATTAATCAGCATAAATATACTAGTTTTAGTTATCATTTCTTATTAAAGTGCATTAGGTTTTTTTTTTTTTTTTTTTGTGATAAGAATAAAATTTCTGCTCAAATCTTTTATTTACATGATTTTTCTCATTTTTGCACGATTTTCTATTATACTATGTATTTTTAAAAGTAAAGATGTATGGCATTTATAAAATTTAGTGGTCTGGCACGATTTCCATTATAATGTAGTGATTATTTTAACATGTTTAATTTTTCTTTATTCAAGTATGAACTGTCAATGAAACTCATATTTCAATTTAGTTTTGTTATGGTAATTAAACAGTATAACTCATTATACTTTAATACTAAATGACACAACAAAACTGCTTAACTTATTTTATGCATTTATACTTTTAATATATTTTATATTTTTGTTATATCCAAGATAAATAATAATAAAATGTAATACTTAATAAAAGCAAGTGACTATGAAAACAAAAGTTCCTGTAGGTCTTGAATAGGCATTAATTTTTTTTTTTAAGTCCATGAGCTTTGGAAATCCATTTTATTGACACTATACTTTTCAAGACATAAAATAGTGTACTTAAAATATTAAATACTAACTGAATGTGTATTTTTTTTAAAATTTATTTATTATTTAAAATTATATGTTGATGTATTTTTTAAAGAATAGTGCTGCATGTGATGGTATTTTAAAAAATTTAGTTTTTATATGTATTAATGTGATTGTATTACAGTTTCATTTTGGAATTTGCAGTATTAAGTGTATAATTTATATGAGCAAACAAAAATGTTTTATGTTACTAAAAGTCAACATAAAATGTAAAATTCATTTTAAGTAATCTTTTATTAATTACTACTGTTTATCATTTAGCATAAAAATTGTCATGAAATGATAAATTTTTTTTTAATGACCAGTAAAAAATACTGTCCTATTTGTGATCTCCGAATTGCACTGCTGTGCAAATAAATCTAGTCTTTGTGTTTTATTTTTTCTGTTAATAACTTTTATTTTGTTTTATTAAATTTTAGAGAATTTGTTTATGTAAATTTTGTTATGTGTTTATATATTTCACTTTTTTTTTTCTTTTTTTTTAAAGAAAACATGAAATATTTTTTTTTTTTTTTGTATTACTTCATTATAAACTTCCATTATTAGTGATTCAGTGAGGCATTTTTCTAAGACACTCTCTTAAACTTAGCTTAAAAAGTAAGATTATAAAGCATAAATAATGATAATGGAAGACAAAAATAAATTCTGTGATATTTGTAATGTTTTAAACAATTAATTTATATGTATTTATTAAATTTTTATATTTTTTAAAATTACTATTTGTTGATATATGTTTATAAAATATTTTCTGATCACTTTTATCAAATCTGCCATGTTCTCTACATATATATTACATGTGTAACAATATTTCTGAAATAAAAATGCTAATTTTTAATCTGTTTGCTTATTTACTAATCACAGAATTTTTTAAAAAAACTATATTAATAATTAAATGAAACTCAAAATTAGTGTCATTTGTTAATCTCAACTGCACTTTAATGTACTTCCAAAAATCATCATAACTAAAGAAATAATTGTTACCTTTAATGACAAGTAATAAATAAATTTAAATTATTTCAATGAAATTATCTTGGATATATTGATGTTTTCAGTTATAATTTTTTTAGTGTGTGATAGTACACCATTTTGTAGTTCATTGAAACAAGAATATAATTTATTTTAAAGCAAAGAAAACACTTTGAGCAATCATAATTAGAAGATAACTGGAATAAAGGCAACTAAATCATTGTATAACATTTGATAGAAATTTCTGAAGGTTATTAATTCTATGAAAGAACTCTCTTTATTTTGAATAACATTAAAATCATGCTTTTTGTTGTGTATCTTGTTTTACCAGTTTTATTTAATTCATAATTAGTATTTAAAAAAGGAGTGCAATCTTTATGCAAATTTCTACTTGTGTAATATTGCATTTTTTTTCCCCTCAAACATAATTTTTATCATCTGTCTATCAATAAAAATAACAGTGGCCACTCTAAAAAACCCCTGATAAATAAAACACTGTTCTTATCAAACTAAACTATAAAATGCATTAATTTCAAATAATTAATTATGATTTCAACTAATTAATTATGTTTTATCAGCTGTCTTCTGTATTAAACTTCATTTAAAAAAATTATATTTTCAGTTCAAAAAAATTATTATTATTTTCAGATATTTATTCATATTAACTTAACTAAAAAAATTGTACTGATTAGTGGATTTTCTACTTGGAATATATAATAAACATCTGCAGTGCACATAGAACAATATAGAAATGAAGTATTTATTCCTTAGCATTATTTATAAATTTGTTTGTAAAACATGAATCTAATTGACCTTGTTTAATTGCAGTTCAATATTATGAAGTTCTTTCTGAAATTTCTTATTCTAAATTGGACATTAATATTAGGCTATTATATTGAAAACTGTCAATTGCTCTATTCACCATGTATTCATAAATATGTTATGAAATTACAAATGCATGAAATTGAATTTTGAAATAAATGCTAATTTTATTATAAATTATAAAAATTTCTCAGAATAATCTGTTTTTATTTACATTCTAAGAGTGTCTACCCTCCCACCATTTGAAGAAGTAAGGAAGAAAATATTTAGTTTGTCTTAAGTAAAGACTTAATTTGCTATTTAAAAAAAAACAATTGTTGCCAATTTTTTTGGGAGAAAGTCTATTAGTCTTGATTATAGTTGATATTAAACTCAATGTTAACTCAACCATGTTAAACTCAAAGGAAATCACAAAATAAAAGGCAACATTTGTCATATTCAATTTATTTAATTAAAAAATATAATTAAATAATATTGCATGTTAACACTGCCATTAAAAATATTTGGCAGATGTAAATTTTATATATGAATCTCATTCTCATCTTTTTGCTGTGTATAAATTTATAGTTGGTTTTTTTTTTTTTTTTTTCTTTGGTGAAAAATTTGTTTTATCATCTGAAATTTAATATTAATTTGAATACTTCTTTTTGTAGAAGTTTAAAATTATTTTTTTCTATGTAATATTTCTTCAATTTAAACTTTTTACAGAAAAGGATCATAGCTATAATATGCCTTTTTGCTCTGATAGTGCTTATTATCTCCGTAATTGCTGGCTTTTTCAGTTTTTCATAATTGTAAGTATATTATGAATTATATATTATATTCTTAATCAAATATGTTATTTCTACTTAAAGTTTGTTTTTGCCTTTTACCTACTGTATATATAATGGAGAAAAGTTTGATTTAATTAATCATTGTATTTTATTAACATAATAATTGCCACATGATTCTTGTAAATGATGTAACTCTTCAATTATCACAATTCCACCAACCACATGCTGCTTTCTATTATTGTTTATGCTTTAAGTAATAAGCATATTTTTTCTTTTTGTATTTTTATGATTGTCATAAATTTAGAAATTAATAAATTTGTCTACAATAGTATTAGAATTTGATATGTGTTTTCTAAATGTAACGGCATCTTATAGCTATTACTTTTGCATTCTTGTTTTCATGGCATTCCTTATGAATGACTACAAAAAAAATTATTAAGTTTGGTGCAGTTTAGCCAAGAATGGCTCTTGCACCATTAAAACACAAGAACCAAACCAAACCAAACCAAAAAATATTATATTGCTTTTAGAATGAAAGTTTCTTTCTCTCTTTTCTTCTTTTTTTTAATATCTGTGAAAGATTAGGGAAAGAGCGGCATTTTATTCGCCATTTGCAAAATATGAAATATTTATCCCAATAAAAATAATAATTAAGCTTATAGTATATTGCAGAATAAAGTCATCTAATGATTCCTTTCCCATTGTTATTTAGTTTCTATGCATAGTGATTAAAGAGAACAAATTGAATGGAGTTTTTCATTGTACCTTTTTTTGTGAATTGTATAATAAAAAATATAGAATAAATTCAAAATATATAAACAATAAGTTATATATATTTTGTCATATTAGTTGTAAAAATATTAGAAGAAAAAATTTTGAAACAATATTTTACTGTGCATCTTTAGTTTTATTGATTGTTATATTTTAATTATTTTTATCTATTTGGATTTATGCTTATGCTAATAATAATTATTTCATGAAATTAATAACTATACTGTGTGATTACTAGTTTTAATGCATAATTTTTGATAAAGCTAAAAAAAAATTCTTTTTTATTAGGTTTTATGAAGAATGACTATGGCCAGGTCAGTTTTGTTTCAGTTTCAACAGTTTCTGATGATTACTGCATTTAATTTTTTTTTTTTTTTTAATTTTTTACAATTCTTGTGTTGATACATCATTAACATTGGAGGGATTCTTAATTATTCATTGCTTGTTGCATTAATATCAAACAAATTGAATTCGTTAAGCAGTTTAGAAATAATTTCATGTTACAAATTTTCCATCTTATTTTTATCTATAATAGATAATTGTAGCAATTTTTTTTAAAGGATAATCTTGTAATTTTGAAAAATATTTGAACTACAAATTTCTTTAATTTTTGTTTTGGAATTACTCTATATAATTAAAAGAATTAATTTTTTGTACTGAGCTCACTATCCATCTTTCCCTTCCATATTTAAAAAATATTCAAGGCTTCTCTTAAATGCTTGAGTATTTTAAAATATTTTACTCTTTCACGAATGTATCTTAAGAGTTTGAAAACTATCTTCTTACTTCTTAAAATGAGCTCTAGTATTCTGTACTGTGTTCATGTTTAAATCATTGGAAGTAATTGCACTAATCTCCTTAGTTATAAATGTATTTGAATGTTGGATCTGAGTAAAATTACCGTCAAATCCTAAAAATTACAAAACCAGCTGAAAACATCATTCTGATAATAAGAACAATCAGGCATTTATAAATTATTATTTGTATTAGTTTTGTCTGCTAAGAAATTCCAAACATTGAATCATTGAAATTAAAGATCATGATTTTCTTTATGCTTAAGTAAAGTTGCTTGTATCAGGTCTTCTCATTCCATTTTCATATCCCTTATATGTGGGAAAACCTTCTTACGACTTATTTGTGAATGAAATTGTACTTCAATTTGAAAATTAAAGACTAAATAAATAATTCATGATGAATTCAATTAAAAAATTATTTAATTAAATCTTAAATGAAGACTTCTGAATTATTTTTGCTTACTAATGCTAATTTATTTACTAATTTTTTCTACATTAGCAGCAATGTAGATTTATATGTGAGAATTTATATCATCCCATTTAAGAACCTAATTTGCAATATCAGAAGTTCTGGTTTATAAGAATTTATTTGTATTTATTATTTTAAAATAAATTAATTAATTGCATTTAAAAACTAATTTTGATTTTCTGGTATCTGCAATTTTGATTATTATTAGTTCTTTCTCTATGGAATTGCTGCATCAATTGAAATCTTGGAATTTGAATTCAGGTTTCACTATATGTAAATAATTTAGAAAAGTTCATGTAAAAGTTTTTTTTTTTTTTTTTTGCTAGAAAAAGTTTTTTAAAGTAAATATTAATTATATTTAATAAGGTTTATTGATAATAAGCTTTACAAAAACAAAGCCAACTATAAAAACAAATTCATACTTTTATTTCATCTTCACTCATAAATAGTATGATTTTCTTTTTGGTGGATAATTATACTTTTTTACTGCTGTGAATTTGTTTCAGTTTAAGTTTTTACATTCACTTTCAAGAAATTCAGAAGAATTTTTTAGATGAAATCTATGATTAAAGATTGTTAACAATCTTAATTTAGTTTGTAAATTTAATAATCGGAATGCAGCCAATCATTTATATTATTGCTTCCAAATTTGAAATTGATCATTCTAAAATTGATTAGAACAAAATAAAAAATAAAAATAGTAATAATAATTGTCTTTTCATACTTTTTTTTATGAGTACATTAAGTTGAAATGAAAGCAATGAAGGTTTTCTTGTATTTAATATAATATATTTTTTAATTCGGGATTCTGAATGTCATATAAATTAAGGACAAAATACATAGATAAATAAATTAGAATTACATCCTACTCAGCAGTTGAAAATTCTCTTTCTAACACGCGCCAAGTTTAGAAGATTATTAAAATATGAAAAGTGTCCACAATAAAAATTTTTCTAGAAGCAAATATTTTTTTAAAAATAGTGATAAATTTATCTGTAGTGTATAAATTTATCTTATACTTTGTGATTTAGAATAATTTTTT
This sequence comes from Argiope bruennichi, assembly GCF_947563725.1. NCBI lineage: Eukaryota > Metazoa > Arthropoda > Arachnida > Araneae > Araneidae > Argiope > Argiope bruennichi. The sequence continues at coordinate 24,632,434 of NC_079154.1, read as the reverse complement.
TCATAGAAATTTTAGTAATGTAGACAAAGAAATTTGATATATATATATATTTCAAGAATTGAATTCTACGATAATATATCTTGCATCATTTGATTAAAAAATTCTTGATTTTCCTTATAATAGTTATATGCCCCTAATATATAATATTTTTATAATTTTTCAATGCTTGAAAGTGATTTTAAGGAATTGTTTTTGTAAGTTATATAATGTAATTTTTGATATTTATAAAATTAAAATGTTATGTTTATATACATTTTTTAAATTATAAAAAAATGTTTTTGTTACATTTCTTTTTATGAGGCTTTTAAAATGTGCTTCTAGATCAGTTTTTGTTGCATATCAGTTTCATTATAATCTGATTGCTAATTTTTTTAGCAAAATTTATAAATGATAAAAAAATGAAAGATATATTTGAAACTATTTCATTACAGAATCAATATTTTTGTACATAAAAAAGTATTTTTATGGATTAAGTGACTTTTGATTACAGCACATTTGTAATGTTTACAAAGTGATTTAACTTTCTACTTTTTTATCTTTAAATTTCTTGCTATATTGTTGTATTTGATATAAAAATACTTGAATTTATTTTGATAAGTGTGTGTTCAATTTAAAGAAAGAAAAAAAAAAGAAGAAATTTTTTGCAAAAATAGCAGTCCAAATTTTTGTGATGAATTTAAAATGTTGTAATTGTTTCATATAAATAATTGTGAAAAATTTTAGAAATATATTTGTTATGATTTATATTATACATGATTATTTTTAATTTAATTTTATATCATACTAGCTTTAAATTATTGAAAAAATATTTAAACTTGTTAATTTTGATTGAAAGACATTATAATATCTGAGTCTAATAAATCATGCAAATAATGAAACAATCTGTAAATAAAAAGTAGAAAGACACTATGCACAGATTTTTAAAAAAAATTATTTTGATATTTTTACTTAAATTTCTTTTTATATTAAATATTTTTGAATTTTTATTTATGTATTTTTATTTTTATAATAAATATATTAATATATTAAATAAAAAGTATTATCATTAAAAACGAGAACTCTAAAAAATATTAATACCAGAAAACTTAATTTTTTACTATTTTAAATTTAGTAAGGGGAAAAAAAACACAGTGGAAATGAAAATAAAATAAAATGGATGGTAGTATAAAATTTTCTGCCCGTTCTTTTCTGATGCTTTGAAAATTCTGTTTTGCATTGTTTACAAATTGAATTGTTGTCCAAAGATAGGATTTCAATTTGGCAGAAAATGTCCTGTATATTATATTGAGCATCCTGAGATTCATTGATTAATTTAAACTATTTTTCACCAGCATTTACTCAATTAGCCACCAATGTATATTTTGAAGATCAAAGCTTTTATTTGCCTTTGGCAAAATCTATACATTATTAACAAGGAATCAATTTTTAATTTCACAGTCAGTGTGAGTTTCTTGCTGAAATATTTTTTTTCACCTTTGCTAAATCTTAACCATAAGGAAGAAGCTGAGATTCAGTCACTTGAATATAATTTATATTCTCTAGCGTATCAGTTAGAAATATTAAGTGTGACTTCCCTCCATATCCAACTCTTAATCAGATTGTAGTTTTACTTCTATTTGCTGAGTTGAATAAAATTCTTTTGTATTCATAAGATAATGCATTAATACTGGTTACCATGTAGAATTATTAAATAAATTTTTTTCTCACCATGGATCAGGACAAAAGCAGAAGCCAGGACAGAAAGAACATATGGTTCACATATGTTCTTTCATCCAATAATAATGGTTATCATAAAATGTTTTTTAACCACCTTGGGTGATGTTTTTACTTTTTGAAAATGAATGTCTTTGATGTTTTTATGTAGTTGTAAACTATTTTCGTTGATGCATAAGTTAAGTCCTGCTAGAATTCGAGTTTTTGAAGCAGATGCGTCAACTTTTAAGTTCGTAAAATATTTTTTTAAATCTAAAATCATAAGTTTTTTTATTTAATATAAATAATTTATTTATTTGCCTTCTTTGTTTTCTTCAAAATAAATTTTCTTGATAAAAATAAGTAAAGTAATCCATACTTCGCTTTTATTGAATTCCAAAATTTTTAACCAGTGTCCTTCTACTTTTTTTTATATGCTAGGAATTGTAATTTGCTTGCTAATTGAAAATTACTATTAAATATTTAATTTTTAATTCATATCAAAGTAAATATTGCCAAAGTATCTGATATCTTGAATAGAAATTATTAATTAAAAAAGACTATATTTACTCTTTATATAATGTGTAGAATTATTTCGGGTATCATAAATTTTTAATTTTACCTCCTCCTCCCTATTCATTTTATGATATTGTGACTTTTATTTACTGCATTTGTTTTTTCCCCAATAATTTTTATTCTGGAATATTTCTTTAATGTATTTTATGTGCTTATAAATTTAAAAAAATTCTATTTTAGTCTTCTTGTATTGCCCTTGAGTAACGTTTGATTATCCGCCTGACAAATTAATAGAGAATACCTCTTTAATCCGTAATGCTAACTCTTGTAATTTTATTGATCTGAATTTATTTTTACATTTTTATTTTATTGCATTTACATTTTTCTTTCTGTTATGCGATACTTTTTTAAAATTATATTTGTCTTACTATCAGTATTCCCTATAGAATAGCTGACTGAATAGGTTATAGAAATGTTGAAAACTCATAACTAAAGATTAAGATTCAAATCTCCTTAGTATTTAGTTCTTATATTGAAATTAAGTTAAAATATTTGTTTAGATAAGTAAAATAGACAATCTGTTTTCATTTGCCTTAATTCATTATCCTGTCATTTTAATAGAACACTATATGTCTTAGTTTAAATGTTCTTGTTAAGATATAATATAATCAGTAGCAGATGTAGGCATTTTGCTCCATTCAGGTAGTGCACCTTAGAAAGCCTCTCATTTAAAATAGCTATTCAATTTAATTTCACATTTCAGTGTATTTTTAATTGACATGCTAATGATTTATTTTAGTTTAATATTTTATTTTAGTAATTATCTTAGTGAAACTAAAATAAAAACTTAATTGTACTTAAAATTAAAATAAAAGAATTTTTAGAAAAAGAATTAAAATTAAAAAAAATAATCATAATTAATGATTTACTTATTTAAATATAAACACATTCTTTATTTACATATAAAATTATGATACATTATGTACATTCAAACAATTGTAATATTAAAAATTATTATTTATGGAATTTGTTAAGTGCATAAATGAATAATTAATTATCAATGAATAATCAGTTAAATGAATTATAAATAATTAATTATATTCTAATTTACTTAATGTTATTTTTAATGTAATGATTTATGTTGTATCTAAAATTTTATGATTCATAGAATTTGTATTTTTTCAAATTTATTAGTATGTATTATTCAGTATTAGTATGTATTATTTCAGCTACCTAGTTGGAAATCTGCCACTGAATACAATAAAATACTAATATTTCATAGCTGCTAATGCTTAATTAGTGATTCATTGGATTATAGTAATGCAATCACAAACATTACTAAGTAATTTTTAAAAACGTCAAACTGGTGCCAAACTTCTGTGGGAAAACAATCAGTTATTAAATAACATGACAAAGCTATTTTTTTTTTTTTTTTTGGAAAATCAGGTACTATCTATATTTACAGTCTTCAACCAAGCTGCAACTTATCACAAGAAATCATGGAAATATAATTCAAAAGCACAACATAAAAATCCTTTCATCCTTTTTACAAATAAGCACTCATTTTTCTACTACATATTTTCCAACATAATATTGAACATTTATATATATATATTTACATATATATTTAATAATTTTAAAATGTAACATGATATATAAGTTTTGTGAGATTTAATTTTCTATTATATTTCTATATATTTTTAAACTGATCAAATTATTATGTATTTAATTTATTTTTCCTTGCTTTTTTAAGTTATAAAATAAAGAGAATGAAGGGTAAAATTAACGTAAGATTTGAATTCGCCACCATGCATGGAGTAAAGTATCAGCAACCCTATTAAAAAAAAACATTTTACAGCTGATAGTTTAGAGTTAGTAAAATTTAGTTTAGATAATTTAAGTTTAGATAGCTGATAGTTTAGGGTTTTAGGGTTAGCAAGAAAAAACTCAGTGTTTCTTCTTCTTTAAATTGTTATATTTTATTCAATCATAAAATACATAGGATAGGGTTATGTATGGAATAACACGTAGGGCAAATGACCCCCATGACTTTGCTGGTACACAACCATTTTGCATAAATGTGGCTGGATTTCATTCATGCAAGGTTGAATTTCCTCCTTCAATGCTCGTATGCTTGTTTGCATAGATCTTTGACTTCAAATAAGACCATAAAAAAAATCCAACAGTGTTAAATCACGTGATCCAAGCTGCCAATTCTCAAATTTTTTATCTGTGGCTGCAAAAATCATTATTTTTAAAATATTGTTCAACAGTGAAAACATGTTGTTCTATCATGTCCACGTTTATTAACCCTAAACTATCGGCTGCCAAGTTTTTTTTTTTTTTTTTTTTTTTTGTTAAATAGGATTGCCAACATTTTACAGCATGTATTGTGGCAAATTCAAATCTTGTGTTAATTTTGGGACACCCTTCATAAAGTTTTATTGTATCTTACTTTTTCTAATAGATATGTTAACAGTGTCCAAAATAACATTTGAAAATCAAAAAAGATTTTACATTACCATGTCTTATAATCTGATCATAAGGCATTCATATAAAAAAATTACAGCAGTGGATGATTGGTTAAAAACATTATTCAAATAAAGATAATGTTCATTACCTGAATTGTAATTAATCAATCATTGATATGTTGGTGATATGTAGATATTTATTTTTCTGGAGAATGCAACTGATAATTAATTTTTTTATTCCTGAAAGAATCATTTGTTCCTTGTTGTGATGAGCATTTTTTTTTTTTATAGTGAGTATAATAGACCTTACCAATCCATCTTTTCTAGGTCCTATGATATCAATCAGACCAATCAGTTTTAAAAATAAATAAAAGTGTTAAAAATCTTAAAAATCATTTGCAAATATTTAAATATCAACTATGTAGTTATTTACAAAAAAATCATGCGATATGTGATTGTTGAAATTTTATTGCAGAAATTTTTCATAGATATGGATAAAGTTTCATATTTTTCATTCTTATTTGCTTTTTGCAGCAACCTGTTGCTCTATCCCATATGCATTACATTGCTGCACATTGACATAAAAATACTTTTTGTATGATTTATTCATGCCCAGAATGTTTAACTGATCATCCACTATAAATTAGCATCAATTAACTATCAATTAATCATTGGCACCTAAAAGATATAACATTAAATTATTTTTAAACATTCGAAGTATTCATATCTAATTATTTCAAAATGATTATTGCTAATATTGTTATGCTTTATTCCTGTCAATTTTTTTGTGTTATTTTTTTAAAACTTTTCTTTTAATTTATAACATTATCTATATGTTATTTACAAAACTTATATATTCTTGTTGTAGATAATGAATGACAGAAATTAAATAAGATGTTTTAATTAGATTTTATGAAGAAAACGCGCAATTTTGAATGTTACTTTTCTTGAAAACATAAATCATTTATCTCTCTGTTCACTTAATGAAATTTGAATTTCTGTAGATTTCTTCCTGCTCCTTCATTGATTAAATTAAAAATATCAGTGAAACTTGGCTAATACGAATTTGTAGAACCAGAATTAAAATTCAATTTATCTAAATATTCATAGTAAAAAAAAAAAAAAAAATTAAAAATCGTGGTTAAAAATTGGAAGGAAAGAAAAAAAAAAATCGTTATTTTAAATTTAATTTAAAAAGTCGCAAAGATTTCTTTTTATTGTGTATTGATAATTAACAGCTTTGAAAAATAATTCTTACTTAATATATTAACAGTAATAATTTTTAATAAATAGGTAATGATTACTGTAATAAAAAAAATAATGTAAAAATAGTTTTAATAAGTAAACTATCTAGAGCATTTTCAATATAGCAGTTATACAAAACAAATGACATTATTTACATCTAAAGTGTTCAAAGTTTTTTAAACGGGATCCAAGATTTACTGTTCAGTTTTTTTTTTAAACAGAAAAAATTATTATTATTATTTCAATTGAATACATTTCCAAATGAAGTATAACTGATGCAGTGGGCACAAGGTGCATTTCTGTTTAGGTTTTTCTAAAAAAATAATTACAATTTTTTTAGTTTTGACTTCAAAGTAACCTAAATAAATTTGAAGTCTAAAAGATATATTTTACATTAATTAAAAGGATAGAAAAAATTCTAATTACTGATGTTTTCGAATAAAAACATTCGAATTAGCCAAGTTCCACTATGTATCGATTTTTTATTGGAACTTTTCTAGTCAAGTGCTTTTGTTTTATGAATAAGTAATCATAATATCTTATAAATTCAATATATTTTAAGATACAATTTTTTAAAAAATCTTACAGAAAAGTGAAAAACATCTTTTTTATAAATTTTCTATACAGTTTTACCATATGGTATCTATGAAACGTTGCAAATATTCACTCTAATGATTAAACTTTCATTTTTGTATGGTTAATGTATTTTCGACATTAAATCACTAAAACATGTATATAGTGCAAATGATTTTTTATAATACGTTTGTTACTATTTTATTGTTTTACTGGAACAAATCACTTTAATAAATTATGCGACTGTGATCTTGATAAAATCAAAAGCAGCATTTAACTGCGTAAATGAAGACAACACCTGATTAGTCTGTTGTGATTACAATCAACTATATGTGTCAGATTGCTGTCCATGTGCTGTGTATTTGTAGTATCAATGTATGTGTGTTTAAAAAAAATAAGTGTGAGTAAGTTATTTTCTATGTATTAGCATAACTGAAATTTCAGAGTTTTTTTTATATGTGTGTTATTTTTTAATTTTTAAATGATGAGTGTAATAGTCTAAATGTGATTTATTGATATTAATATAATATTTGTATTTTAAGTAAAAATAAAGTACTTTTATTGCAGAAATGAGAGGGTTTTTTTTTTTTTGTTGTTGTTCTGTTGTCTTTTTAAAGCCATGCATAATTGATATACCATTATTGATTTTAAATTAAATTAAAGGAAATACATATGAGATTCATAATTTTTTTATGAACTGATATATTAAAATGCTACTAAGTAAAAATTTATAAAATATTAAATGCGGTACAATAGCTGGTCTTCTCCTTTTACATGTTTTCTAGAAATATTTTTATATTCTCATATATGAAATATAGAGAAAGTATTTTAATCGTCAAAAGAATTCAGATTTGAGATCTTGATGCTTCTCCTCATTTTAGACCTCCTTGAGTTCGAAAAACACATTTTTGGAAAATGTCCGTCTGTCTATCTGTTACAAAGGTAACTGAGAAATGCTTTGAGATAGACAGCTGAAATTCAGTATATGGTTTTTACACCAAATTTGTAGATTTATATCAAATTTTGAACAATTAATAACAATGTTTAGAGGAAGTCTGTTTAGCTACTAGAATATAATTTAACAAAATAACCAAAAACAAAGAGAACTAATAGAAAAAAGTCGGCACACAGATTTAACATCTATAATGTATACAGATCAAATTTTAAGCCAAATCCAACAAGAGGTTAACCGTCTGTCGATTTGTACTTTTAAAAACGTGAACGCGAAATGCGATAACTCAAAAACGCAATGATATAAATGTGTCAAATTTTTATTTCATTCGGTTGAGAAAAACGTGTCTGAAACACAAATGTGCTTTTCGGTTGGTATTAACCGCATGCTATACAAGGCGCCTCTCTAGAATGACAAGTTTATTAGGAATTTTGCGAGATAGTATTAGGGAGACCACTTCCCTTGACACCTTTCAAATTTTGAGCCATGTCCAACAAAGGATGGATCGTCTGTCGGTCTGTACTTTCAGAAACATGTAAATGCGATTACTCAAAAAGGCAGTGACTTAAATATATGAAATCTGGTATGTAATTTTGTAGCTACAGGTGTCGCTCCTCATAAAATTTTTGTTTCAATCAATAGGGAAAAACACCAATTTGATTTATGGATATTATTAACCACATGTCAGGGATCAATCATCAGAAAATGTGACGAGGATGGCACAATAAATTCAGTAAAAATGCTAAATTCACGCCTGAAATTAGTTGTTGTTGTGACTTATGGCACTTTACAAGCCCGCTGACAGTTATCTGTCAGCAATTTAAGCCGAGTGAGCGTCCTTTGTTTTTTTAGTTACGGGGGGGGCACATTCACACACCTCACAGATAGAACACAGAAAAAGAACAACCATGCCCGAGCCGAGACGCCCAGATCAAGGTGAAGACGCGCTACCCCTATACCATGACGCCGGCCTGAAGTTAGTAATTTGTAACTATTTTTCACTGGAATAGTACCTTTATGAGAGTATACAAGAAAGTTTTTCGGAGACCACTCCCCTTGTTTATTTTTTTACTGTCTCATACATAAAATATACAAAGGAGAAATAGCACAATCTTTAAAAAAAATGTTGATTCTGATACACGCTTGAAAAAAAATATTTCTGAGAATTCATCTTTGCAGTTATGTAGCTCTCCCTATCTATAAATGAATCAACTTAGATGATTGAGATTTAAAATTTGGCATTCTCACCAAAATTGTGGATATGGATCAAATTTTGGAAGAAATGTGTCTTCTATAAATCTTGTCTTGTGCGTATATATGGAACTAGTAACTAAAAGCGCAACAAACTAAATGAAAAATATATTGTTTTATCAACAGAATTGTATATCTGTATTGTAGTGATTGGATTTTGGAGCGTTAAGAAATAAAAGTTCATAGATGGCGCTAGAAAACTAGCACGAGTGTAATTAAAAGAGTGATGTCATTCGAGTGTTTGCTCTTGTAGGATAAGGAGTTACTGAGCAGAGTAACTCGAACGAATCTGCAATAAATTTGTTAAGTTTTCTATTTGCCTATTTATTCAAAGCACTCACGAACCAGCCACGACATTTGGCGCAGTCGAAAGGATTGAGAATCGAGTTCTATTTTTGACGAACTTGAAATCGAACTTTATTCGATAAAGGTGTGTGCTTTCGGTATCGATATGGCCTTCCTAGGCAGTGCGAAAAAGGAAGATTTGAAGTTGCTGGCGGAAGAGCTGGGTGAAACTGTTTCATTAGAGATGAAAATTGTGGATTTAAAAAAATTAATTGCTGGAAGTAAAAATTACGAGGAAGAGTTTGTGAAAAAACAAATGATAGTTATCATATAAGATAGAAAAGAGAGAGAAGATCAAAAACGAAAGCAAAAAGAGCGGGAATTGCAGGAGAAAAAGGCACAAGAAGAACGAGAATTCGAACTTGAGAAACTGAAGCTGCAATATTCCAGTGTACCCGTGGATGTCGAATTACCAACTCCCAAGATAGAACTCAGGCACGTGATGCAAAAATTCGATGAAAAGAATAGTGATATCAGTTTAAATTTGCTGTTGTTCGAGAGGCAAGCCGAGTGGGCTCAAATAAAACGAGAAGATTACGTGTCGCATCTATTAGGATTATTGCCAACGGATATAACCCAACTCATCGCTCGAGAGCCAATCGAGGAAGTTAAGGACTATGACCACATCAAGAGTTTATTAGTGAAACGATTTAAACTCAGCCCGGAAAAATTCAAGCAAAAGTTTATGACTCATTTTAAAAAGACCCGAGACTACCTGGTGCGATTTTACTTACGAACTTAAAAATTATTTTGAGCAATGAATTCAAGAATTGGAAATAACTACTTTTGAAAGTTTGTCGGGTTTAATCATAACAGAACAGATAAAGCGAAAAGTACCTACGCATATTAAAGTACATTTTATTGATGTTTGGTCACAATTCACGAATCCAAACGAAACTGCAAGCAAATTAGATGATTATGAAAATGTGCGATCAAACAATGTGAGGAAAAAGAAAGAAATATATCAAGAGAATAACTTTTCTAAACATCAAACCTACGACGAAAGAAAAGAGAGACATTTTTCGGAACGGAAATATGTACCCCCGCATTAATGAGAATTCAGAAACAAAAACTTTCATAAAAACGAAACTACAAATTCAAGAAAAGTAACAAGAGACTGTTACGTTTGTGGATTGTCGCATTTTGCTAGAGACTGCCCAAATAGACATAAAAAATCGCAGTTGAGAGAATCTGCGGCAGAAAAGAAACGGGAAGACATTTTAACCGCCGAAATTCAGTCGGAATTAATTAGTGGTGAAAAAAGCTTAAATATCAACCCTTTACAATACGTTGATATTTGTGTGGACAATAGAGAACTGAAAACCCTAGTTGACTCAGGTGCTATGATACCAGTTTTAAATTCTAAATATGTGTCAAGTGAACAAAAAGAAAAAGGAAAGATTATTTTAAAAAGTGCATTTGGAGAAAGGATTAACGCTACTCTTTTGAGTTTTCAAATATCATTAAAAGATAAAAACAACGAAGAATTTTCCAGGCCTATTGAGATAGTTGCAGCTATCACGGATAGAATTCAAGAGCAATTCATCCCCCCCCCTCTGTATTAAACTTACTGGGAGAAAGCATAAACCATAGCCGCACCCAAAACTCGTCTGGATTAGAGGCGCCGATGGAAGAGAGCTTTGATGAATTTATGATATGTTGTGGAATTAGTCAGAGCGAAGAACAACCGAACGGAAATGAAAGCGATTCTTTGGATAAGAAAAACAAAATTAATGCGTTGAAAGAAGAACAAAGAAAATGCGATACTTTGCAGTCAGTAAGAAAAAATGTATCGCTTGGAAAAGGAAACTTATTTATGAATGATGAATTAATATTCCACCGGGGTAAAATATTAGGCGAAAAAGTGAGTCAGTTGGTTTTGCCCAAAAATAAGAGACAGCAAGTTCTTAAATTAGCACATGAATCAATTTTCGGATGCCATATGCGATTAAAAAAGACTAGTGAAAGAATTAAATACAGTTTTTATTGGCCAAATATGACAGATGATATCAAAAACTTTTGTAAATCCTGTAAAGAATGCCAGTTGAGGAGTCCGGAAAAAATGATTGATAAAATTCCTATTACTCCTGTTCACCGTCCGGAATTGCTATTTGAGATAGTAAATATAGACCTAATAGGACCCATTGAACCCCCTTCTGCTCGTCAGCATAAGTATGTATTATGTCTAATGGACCAGCATTCTCGATGGCCGGAGGCTATCCCTCTTCGTTCGTTAACGGCTAAAGCTACGTGTGATGCTTTATTGGAGATATTCATGCGGACTGGAATACCCAATGTTATTGCAAGTGATAATGGAACGAACTTTATTTCTAAGTTAACCCAGGAATTCATGAAAAGATTAGGTTGTGCTCCCAGATTTACGATGCCTAACCATCCAGCTGGGAATGGCCTTATAGAAAGATATAATAGGGTGTTCAAAAATTCACTCCATCACATTATCAGAACTGATCCGAGTAATTGGGATAAATACATTCCATATATGCTTTTTGCGTACAGGGAAGTTCCTAACTGTACGACGGGTGTTTCGCCATTCAAGTTGATGTATGGACGTGAAGCACGAGGACCTCTCAGTGTTCTAAAATCGAGCCATTCCGTTAAACATGGAGAAATCAGTTGTGGATTATTTACAGGAGCAAAAAATAAACTTAGAAAGAGCTGCAGAGGAAGCATCTCTCATCGATTCTGGTAAACAGCCGGCATATGCAGAATATTTTAACCGCCGAACCGCTTCTAAGGAATTTAAGCCAGGTGACCAAGTTTATTTATTAATACCTGATTCATCGAACAAATTGTATGCCCGTTGGACTGGTCCTGGAGAAGTTATCGAGCATTGCCCTCCACATTCATATAAAGTAAAACTGAGCGATGGAAAAATTCGGCATTGTCATGCGAATAAAATTCGGAAATACTATCCAAGAATTAATGCTGTAGGCATGATCTTTGAAGATGATGCAGACTTTGGAGAAGTTTATTCATCCCCCAGTTATGAAAATGTATGTTACTGGAAAGAGATATTTGATCAAGTGGATTTGCGACATCTTTCTGAAGAAGTGAAATGTCAAATCCTGAACTTATTGCGGAATCATCATTCAATATTTACCGGACAAGTTAGAATTGCAAAGGTTGGTCATCACAAGATAAAATTAGAGGACGATAAAGAAAGGAAAAAACCTTACATGTACAGGATTCCTGAAGCGTTGAAACCTCAAATAGACTCCCAAATCGAAGAACTCCTAAAACTAGATCTAATCGAAGAGAGCTCAGCTGACATTGCTTATCCTATAGTCTGTGTAAACAAGAAGGATGGATCTATCAGGATGTGCGTGGATTATCGAGCTTTGAATGCAGCGACTAAAACCGACGATTTCCCCATGGAAGACGCGACGGAATTAATATATTCCATAGGACAGGCAAATGTGATTAGTGTGTTAGACAGTTTGAAGGGGTACATGTTTTGAACAAACATGTTTTGATACAAACAGACATGTTTTGAAGGGGTACTATTCGCTTCCCATGGAAGAAGATTCGCGGGATTATACATCTTTTAAGACCCATAGAGCTCAATATCGTTTTAAGGTAATGCCTTTTGGGCTGAAAAATGCAGCTGTAACTTTTCAAAGGGAAACGAACAAAGCATTGTCGCCATACAGAGAATTTTGCCGTGCTTATATTGATGACATTGCTATATTCTCCAATGATATTCCCTCTCACTTGAAACATCTTCATGTGGTGCTGGATAGATTGGAAGAGCTGCTATTCACTGTTAATCTTTCAAAGTGTGCTTTCGCGAAATCTGAAATTTCATACCTGGGACATACAATTGGCTCAGGAAAACATCAAGCTGATCCAGCTAAGTTAGAAACGATCTCTCGTTTGCCCGTACCTGAAACCAAGAAACAACTACGTAGTGCTCTTGGCCTGTTCAACTATTATCGTGATTATATTGCGAATTTCGCCGAGATTGCCTTTCCATTAACGGAACTAACAAAGAAAAGAAGCCCTGATGTGTTGCCATGGTATGAAATGCATAGTGTTGCTTTTGAAAAATTAAAATCAGCATTGTTACACGCTCCTACTCTACACACTCCGAATATGAGAAAACCCTTTGTGATTCATTGTGATGCCTCGTCAATCGGGATTGACTCGTGTTTATCACAGACTGTTGATGGAAAAATGTGCCCTATCGCTTATGCAAGTCAAAAATTAAACAAAAGCCAACAATCTTGGTCGACAATCGAACGGGAAGCATTTGCTATAGTTTGGAGCTTGAAAAAGTTTGAAACCCTTGTGTTTGGATCCGAAATCCACATTTTTACCGATCATAACCCCCTTCCTTATCTGACCAAGTGCGCTCCTCAGTCATCTCGACTACAAAGGTGGGTATTTGCCTTGCAGAGATTCAACATAACATTAAAACATTGCTCTGGTTCTAAAATGCCGCATGCTGATGCTCTATCACGTTTATTACCAAAATAGACTGAAAAACATTTTTTTAGTACTAATATCATTTTTCTGATTTATATATCAATATGGGATTAATGACTATAAAATAATAATAATTTGTGCTTGATATTTATGCATATTTGTTTTAATGTTTTTTATTTGTTTATCATTTTCTTAATATGTTGAATAATTGGTATTCGCAAGTTTGGTTTAGAGTATAATGTGCAAAACTATTTGAAATAGGAGTAGTTACAGGAATATAACTTTTTCTAGTGTTTGTTATAAATTTTCAATCAGCAGTTTTGGTTATATTTGAAATATCATTTGAGTAATGTTTATCAAGTGAAATCCTTTCTTAATTATTTATTAATGTTTACTAAGTGATTATATTCATTATACACTTGTGTTTATTAGTTGATAAGTGATTATATTCATTATTAAGTATGTATTAATGTTTATTAACTGATAAGTGAGTTTCTTATTATCAAGATGGTATTTATATTCAATTGTGCATTTCTTATTTTACCTCATTGCTTTCTTAAATGTTTGTTAGTAATTAGTTATTCATTCAAGTTAACTTTGCATTTGTGTTTATTTTTATTTGGTAATTTGATGTTATTAGATACGTTTTAAAATCCAATTCATAATTTTAATTCAGAGGTGTGTTTATGTTTTCATATAAACACTACTCTTACGTTGGGGGTGTAGTGATTGGATTTTGAAGCGTTAGGAAATAAACGTTCATAGATGGCGCTAGAAAACTAGCGCGAGTGTAATTAAAAGAGTGATGTCATTCGAGTGTTTGCTCTTGGAGGATAAGGAGTTACTGAGCAGAGTAACTCGAACGAATCTGCAATAAATTTGTTAAGTTTTCTATTTACCTATTTATTCAAAGCACTCACGAACCAGTTACGACATGTATAAAAATTGGAACTGAATCAGTTAAAAGATTGGCCATCCCTCAATTCCTTCCCAGCGAATTATCTAAAAGCAAACAGTTAGTTTACTGAAAATTTCGGTTTTCTTTAATTTCAATTAAATGTCTTAAGCAAAATTTCATATTCATAATTCCCTTAAAATATTTTTGAACGCCAAATTATGATAGAAATTAATGCCTTAGATCAATAGAGTAACATCTGTTCTGTTCATTGTTAATATGAACCATCCTAATAGAGTGAAGTTCCATAACATCATAATCCTTTAAAACTAGTTTCCAATTCATTTTCTAGCTTTCGCGGTACTGCAACTTCACTAGCCACCTTTGACGACCATTTGATTCACCAGGATTTGTAAATGCTAGAAATTTATGTGAACTTTTAAAATATCTGTATTACTCTTTCAATAATTCTTTAGTATTTACTAGAGATGCATAATCCACGATATTTTAAATAACAAATAATATTTCTATTGTTATTTTTAAATATTCGTTCCAAATATCTGTTATTTCAATCATATTATTAATTGAAAATTATTACTTAATATTAAATATAAAATTTATTAATTGTAATTAATACTTAATTTACTAATTTAATTAACGTGTGATTGAATTAATTTATCTGTTTCAGCTTACTTCTTAAATTTTATTATTTTTCTCAAAACTATTTATTTAATTTATTTATTAGAGTGAACCCTTTTCTGGAAAAGATGAGTTAAAAATATATGTCATTTCTTTAAAATGTTTGCTTTAGTCTTATATTCTACCAATAGATGGCGCCAGCAGTAAACAGAGTACATGTAATCAAAGTCAATCATGTCACGAGCAATTAAAAATGATCTGTTTGGAATAATGCATTATCAAATAAGAATATCGGTCACTCCCGTAAAGTGGAGCGGTGACTTCGCACTTTCCAGTGAAGCCTCGCACTTTCCGGTGAAATCACCGCTCCGATAAATTTCAGTGATATGCAATTCAATGATACGATACGATAATTCCAATAACTGGTCCGTTCACTTTTCAATCCAATCACAGATTTCTTTCTAGAGCTTCCATTGGACAGACCGTATCGATTGTTACTTTGCAGTGAAGTCACCGCTCCGGCAAATTTCAGTGATATCGTATCGATTGTTACTTTCTATGGTGATCCAAAACCTGTAATCGAAATATCATCAGTAAGATCGTATCAAGGATTTGAATCACACCCTTCTTTGAAAAGTATTGATCACTTGTATTTGTGACTTTTTGATATTGTTTACGTAATAACCGCTCTAAAAATATTCGTCATCCCTAGTATTTACAGCAACTATGGTTTATATATACTTCTAAACACTTAGTATTATACTTATACATCTAATAGGAAAAACCGTTTAAAGTAAGTAAAGAATAGTATTTTAATAAAAATTACTATTTTAATTTAAAAGAATACTATTTTAATTTAAAAGAATACTATTTTAATTTAAAAGAATACTATTTTAATTTAAAGAATAGACTATTGCGCTAACATTTAAAGGGTAAAGAAAAGTCCACACTATTTTAACCCTTTAAAGGACCATTTTTTTTTCTATAGACATATTATGTTTAAATATTTTTAGGCTTGAAATTAGAATAAGAAAAGGGACTGATTTAGCTTATTAGGTAAATTTAATTTGGTTAATTAATTAATTTGGTTCATTAATAATTAAGTAACAAATCAAGACACATTATTTTGTGTGAGATAAAGAACTGAAGCATCTAAATTTCTGTCTTTCTAAAAAACTTTGTCAGAACTTATGCCAACCTACATAATTTCGTACAAAGATTGATAAATTTGGTGGGAAGCATACTTTCCACGGCCCTAGAAAGGGTTAAATACATACTTTTGCATCTTCGCAAAAAATTATAATTCTTTAAACATTGACAGCCTTAGAACTCATGCTATTTTAGAAACTGTGCATCATTCTGCTCATTGTTCCCGCACCGCTAATACGTCTTATTGGAGTCTAATTTTCTATCTATATTTCACATATTCTTTTATACCAAAGGAAAGATTTTAAAAATATTTTCATCATTCCATTGATTTTGAATTTATTCATTGGAAGTACAAGACAATTTTAAAGATTTTATCACGTGTACACTTTATATTGAAACCTGAAAAATGATCTGAATTATCATATCTTGACCAACAACAATGAAAACTGACGGGAATGGTATCTCCGCAACTTTCTTGTATACTAAATAATAAAATTATTACCCAAGAGAAGTTACAAAATATTAATCTTTGGAGTGAATATTTATCGTTTATATTTGGCGTTAATCGTTTATATTTGGCGTCTTTGGCAATCTTTTAGCGTTTGATTTAGATGACGTGCATATTTGTTAAGATCCGTATATTTTATTGAACAAGAAGATAAATTTATATGAAGAAATGTTGTAAATTATTTTTTAACGTATTTTGTGAAGAAAAAATTTAATTTATTAAAAATAACGATAATTTTATCTTGCATCTTTAGTCAAACACTATTCTTATGTTTTCATCTCTAGACTGGAAAAATCCCTTCATAATGTAAATCGTATATACTCCTTCTTTCCCTTAAGAAAATGTACTCATCTCTCTGAGACCGACAGATTTGATAGCACGATGAACATTTTTGTGAATCTTACTTTTGTACTCCTTATAACTATTATCTATAAGAAATATGCAAGCTAAATTGAATGAAGATGTAATGACTCGCTGAATGTAGTTTATTTATTGAATAAACGTTATTTTGTAGTTATTCTAGTATATTTGGATATTTATATAAATAATTTTTTATAAGAACTAATATTCACATAGTTTTTTGAAGATATGATGAAATAATGAAGACAAAACGTATTTCTTATATTGAATGTGCAAAACGACTTTTTTCATAAGTAATTTTATTTAAAGGAAAAGAAATTAGACATTTCGCACAAAAATAAATAAAAAAAACTCTGGACGATTGTTCTTACTTTGAAAACTGAACGAAATCTATTAAATTCAGAATTGTTCCAAAATAATCCATCGATAATACTATGCTTCCAAATAAGCAACTGATTCAGTCGTGAAAATTACAGCATCAATAGATTTGTAAGTAAAAGAACAATTAAAAAGATTTCACAAAGCAAATTTAGCAAAGAAGAGCACTTTTTACTTTTAAAAATAATTTTTGTTGAATTTATTTTGATATACCGGTGAATTATTTTTAATTCTTTAAATTCTATTTTCCACCCTTGGTATTTCGACAAAATATTTTTTATAGAATGTATTTATGGTATGTTGAATGGAACAGAAATGAACACAGAAACATTTCTCGAATGGAATGAGCTTGTAGTATCATGTTGTGCCACAATCACATGAAAAAAAAATAATAGATTTAAAAAATATTGAAATCTGGTATCGCAAATTTCAAGTTATCATGCGAGAACAGTTTTGAATTGCTAAGAGCTAGAAAGCCATATTTGAAACTCAGAATCGAAACGGAGACGTTTTGCGTTGAACGTTGATGGTTGTGATTCAGAATCCAAATGGACACGCTCTGTGTTTGCAGTTGAGTGTTATGATTGAGAATCTGCAACACACTACATACGTTTACGCTTTCTTCGTTCCCGTTGTAAAGCTATTTTACGTTCATGTTTAATTCGACCAGCTTCTAATTTTAAATTTTCATCATTCGTTTTTGTTGATTGAAGGTTTTTGTCTCCGAGGGTTTTGTTCCGGCCACTGTTTGTTCTTTCGCTCCTTTTCTTCTTTTCTTTGCAAGTCTTGATCGGGAGAAAGTTGAGGGCGCTCCATTTATGATTTATTCATTGTCTAAGTGATTTCGAGCTTCACCCCCCCAACCAAAACAACATCACTTTCTTTTTCCATTCTCGTTTTCGTTTCTCAGCTCCTAATAACGTAAGCAACGTGAATGTGGTATCGCTCGATAGAGGACATCGAGTAGAGTGTATCGATGTCAGTCGTAAAGAGAGTTTTTGCAAAAATGAGGTCGAAAACCTCGCTCGAAAATTCAAATTTTTACAACTTTGAGAATCACTCGGAGTAGTAACGTGAAACTCGTATCGTTACGTGCATTTTGGCGAGAACTATCCAATGATGCGAGCAAATGAAATGTAACTCGAATTTATAAATTTCGAGACCCCGATGTCGGATCCTACGAGACCAGAGTTTGGGTAAAAATGTCATTCAACTCTTTTAATCGAGACGAGTGTTTATAAGGGTCGCCCTCGTCTCTATATTGCATAGAAGCCGAGCTATAACAGCTTCCGGTTTGACCGGAAGTTGACGTCATCGACATCCCGAGACCCATAGGAACTCTATGGTATCAATCCGACATCGATTTGACCAATATTAAGCAAAATCCGTACTGCGCGTGCACAATGGATCCAAAATTTGTGTGTGTGTGTGTGTAGGGGGGGGGGTAGAGGACCCTCGGGGGTACTTCTAAGTGAAAACCCCATGTCTCTAGCATATATAGTTTACGAGATATAACGAAAACCATCTGCGTATGCGTAGTAGATGAATCCATGGGGGGGGTCTTCTATAGCCCCGCAGGATTTCTATGATGAAAACCACGACCTTCGTAGGTCGTGATGAAAACCCCATGTCTCTAACAGCAGGTCAACCTTTTAGAAACGCATCTACTTTCAAAGAAACATACAAAATAATAATGCAATACTGGTAAAAGCAGATGAAGATGCATATTGCCATTTTTGTTTTATTCATTGCCTACGCGATTTCAAGCTTCGATTATTCGTTGCCTTCAATTATTCAAAACCCTGCAGCGAAAACAACATCATGTTCTCACATGATAAAAAAAAAAAAAAAAAAAGCTATGAGTATGTGATTTTTCTGTTTCTTCCCAAATTCCCATTTTTCTCTCTTCAACAATGATCATTAAAGATTAGGTGCATAGAAAATAGTGAATATGAATTGATTCCATCAATCAATATTATCTTAAAATTACTAATTTTCTTCTAAAGAGAAAATTTGTTATGATAAAGAATCCCTTGATTATTGAATTTAACTTAAAACACTGGTGAAATGTCCTCAAATACTTCTTGGTGCAAATCTGAAATATAGCGCTCTAGTATGAACCCGATTCAACCTCTTTACGTACTATCAGGTCCACAAATAGTTTATTATCGGATTATCTTCTACAGTCTTTAATAATCAATCTTATAAAAAATTAACCTTTTATTTAGTATTTTATTCATTTTCGAGATTCCAGGAAATTTTTTCTTTAAACTACCTCCTATTATATACAAAACCGATCCCCTCTTCCGCCGTACTTCATCGCAATTCTGTTGCAATGCGCTTGCCGGTTGAAAATAATAGTTTCTGTTTTCACGGCGTGAAAAACAGCGTGGCGTAAAATACGTGGATATTTTCATTTAAGCAAGAGCATTGCATCATTTTGAGATAAGGAAAGATTAAAAGAAAAGGAATTTTTACACCACCAAACTAAATTATATATCTTGGTTACAATTGTAAATAGGTCCTGGCAAAAATAATACCAAAATTATAAATTGAAAAGATGGATGTGACTTATGAGAGTCCTGGATTTGAATTAATTAGCTTTGAAAAATCTTTTGAATTGTCTGAGCATAGACATGCAGCTCATTGTTGCATTTATTCTCCTTATTCTACACCTGTTTTGAATAATTATGTGTCTTCAGCATTAGTATCAGTAAGTTTCATCAATTCTCTTGAATTTTGTCATATTCATCTCTAAGGAAATAAGCTAAAGATTTGTTTTGTTATTAAATATTCAAAAAGTCATTGCTATTTTCCCCCTCCCCCATCTATTCACAAAATATGATGTTTAAACATTAGCAACAAATTTTAAAATAAAATTTGTTGCAAAATTATAATTAATAATAATTTAAAATGCTTTCTCTGTTAGAGTCAAAATATACACCAAAGCGCTACTTTAAGTGTACAAGAATTCAGAAAAAGGAACATGGCATATTAATTTTTATACTGGGCAATAATTGGTGTTAGACTGGTCATTAAGTACCAATTTTAAATTCTTTTAAGCTTTAGAGTACTATTTCATAAGTGGAGCCACATTCTTAGCTAAGCTTGAATCTTGACAGTATTCTGTTAGCATCAATATTATTTGTGAGATTTAGTAATTGTCACTAATATTTTATTGTGTTTTTCCTCATGATTTTTGGTAATGGAATTAAATTATTTCACATTGAATTGAAAAATAGCTATACTATTGGTTTTTATATTTTTATAATGGAAACATGTTTATGCTTTTTCAGATGCAAATGCGTTTTGATGGTAAAATTGGATTTCATGGTGGTCTTGTACATGAAAAAAACATTACTGAAGGCTTAAACAGAGAACTAGCAGAAGAAATTAATTTAAACGAGAAATTTTATATTACAGACAAAGACTATCTATTTACTCATGTAGATATTCTCAACAAGTTATGTTTGCATTTTTATGGTAAAGAAGTTTCTATTGAAGATTTTAAAACTATAGAAAAAGAAGCTCTTGATGCTGAAGATTTTGGACTGGAGGCAAGTATTTCTTTAGATTGTTGTAGTTATTGTATTAATGTGAAAATCTGTTATAAAAATTTTGAAATATTAATTTGTTTTTTCCCTCTCCTAAATATGTATTTTTGTTTTGAAATAAAGAAGAATTTTAATTTAGTTGAAATTTTTTTATGTAATCTAACTTTTTTTTTTTTTGTTTAGACAAAGTATATTTGTCTGATTTGTTACTGTGACTATTGCATATGATAAAATTTATATTATTTTGAAAGGATATCCTCATTCAGTGTTATGATTAGTTACTTAAAATATATTGGATTGCTACAAAAACAAATATAATTATTTCTATATTTGTATGTTTATAAAACTAAATTATTATGCAATGTGTTATTTTTAGAATTGAATATTAAGGACAGTTTTCTGTTTTAGACTATGGGTGTTTTTCGTGTTCCCATGTTTACTATGCGTGATGGTTATCGTGGTTTACCAGCCTTTCTGAACAATAATTTTATTGGAGAAGCAAAGAACCAGTTGTTGAATTTCATTCTACATCGCAAGTTAATGACACCTGAAGAGGTCAAAACTGTTTTAGAACACTCTCAGAAAGGTAATGTTTAAATTTAGAAAATAATTCATTATATTTTTAAGTTTTTGAATAATAATAACTGAAAGCTTATAGCTTCGGAATTTTAAAAAATTAAACATATTCTAAGGAAATATTAATTTATTAGTTATTTATATATGAATTGATTTTATAAATACTGAAATCAAGGAAAATAAGCTATTATGTGATAGAAACATTTAGTAAAATCTTTTCAGTCTTGAAAGTTTAGATGTAGATCATTATTTCCATTTAAAAAAAGAGATAGACATAAAATATTCTAAATGTGCTTTAGTGAATATTGATATATTCTTTATAAGGCTAAAAACTCCAATTCTATTTGAGATTAAAAGTTAATTTATTCAAGATGCAATACAAATTTATTATTCAATATTCGTATGCTGCAATTCAGTTTTAAACAATGTTAAAATATTTTGAAAGTTATTAATATTTAAAAATCTTTTTTCCTTCTTTTAAAATAATTAGATGTATCAAAAAAGATTATTGCTCTTTTAACTAGATGTTTTCCTTTCTTATGATGAAAGCAAAGTATGAAAAGCAGATGAAGCATTTGAATGCATTGAAGTTTTTTATTGAAATAGAGAAATTCTTATTGAATAATCTGAGATATTATATAAATCAGACCTTATTATATATACAGACCTTTAATCATAAATGGTTCTAACTTTTACTCATATGTTTATAAACATACTTCAATTCAGCAAGCGTATTCAACTAATTATTTCTGTTTAAAATTAAAATTCAGGTTTTAGTTAAAATTACATTATTAGAATGCATATCTTAATAAACATAAATGTCCAAGTCTTCTAAAATAGTATGAATTTTATGTCTGTCAAAATTTGAAATTTACTTTTAAATTTGAAATTAAATACTTTATTGAGGAAGCCATTAAAACCAAATTAAATTTAAAAAAAGTAATAAAATTTTTTCTCAACCAATAAAAAAAAAAGGTACTTTGTCCATATTTTATCATATCATTGCCTAGGAGGAAAAAAAAAATTAAGATTGTTTAATAAACTAATAATATATTGGTTGTATTAATTAAATTTTCCAGAGTTGGTAAATTGATTGAAATAAAATAATATAATTTAATTAAACATGGTTTGAAGGATTTCTTTTCATATTCATACATTGTATGTTTTCTCCTTTTTCTGCATATCTGAAATAATAGGTAGTAAAGTGGTTTGTTTTGATGATTAAGCTCCAATTCCAGGTAAGATTTTAGTATAATATTATTTCAGTAATCCTCCTCCTCAATCCTTTTTTTTTTCTTTTTCTTTTTTGTAAATTAATTTAATGTAATGGATATAAAAGTAACATCAAAATGAGCAAGTAGCTTGCCCCAGAATCATAGAACATATAGAAACTTATTTTTCCATTTTAGAAATTTATTAATTCTCAAGTCTAGTTTGACTAGACTTGAGTATAAGTATAAGAAGTAATTGAATAATTAAAAAAAATAAATGCAATACAATACATTCACTGATAACAAAGACTAGACTTGAGAATTTTTTTCTAGAAAAAAAAAAAAGAATAAAATAACATTTTTATAGAATGATTGTAACATTAGTAAATATTTTATGTTACAAATTGACATTTCATTTATACCAATATAATCAAACTATAGAAATTTTAGTATGATATATAAAAAGTATTTGAATCGGTTTATATTACTAATTTCTGTTTTAACAATTATATGTATCCAATTTGATTTAGAAAGTTTTATGAGCCATTTTCAGATAAATTATTGTTTCAGATTAGAAAATCAGAATTCATTTATTTCTGAATTATACATTGATTGAAATACCTTTTCAATTATCTTTAAATTTATGTTATAATAAAATTTGTATCTTTCAGGAATACTACCAAGAAATTATCATAACCAAATACCAGGCTGAAAAAAAAAAGAACCAGTGTTTTAATTTTTGAACCATTTTGAATTGCTGTTAAATATATATATATATATATATAACTGTCTGAAATGAAATTTAATAATGTTCATATGTATGAAATAAAATTATTATTATTTTTTTTAATAAAATTATTCTTTAAAATAGCAAATTCATATGCTATAACACATAAAGTTTAAAGAAAAATTCTAAAATGTTGTAACTGTGATTCATATTCCATATCGGAGTTTTTCATCCCCACCCTGCAAATACATTTGTTAAAATACTGCATAAATGAAACCAAATTAGAAATAAATATTAAGTTTAATGCAAAAGAACCAAAAAGAAAGACATGATGAATCCAGCCTGAAGACTTTTTCAAGGGTCGCCCTCAGGTAGAGATTCAAATTCAAATCATATTTTATCAACACATTGTATTAAGTGATTAGTATGATTTTCTACTAATAATTTTTCATAACTTCTTATTTACATATAATTTCAATTTTTACTTTTATATTTGCCTGAAATATTATAATATTAATTGAATTATAAATTTATGCATTATTGGGTGAGAATTATTTTTTTGTGAGAGAGAGAAAGTGCACACAATACTAATTTGGGTATTGAATAATATTTTTTTAATGCAGATAATATAAATAAAAATATAAAGCAATATAATCTATAATTTCAAAATATATAATATATAGAAACACATTAAAAAATGTAATACATCACATGCCGCATTCTGATTATCAAGATGATAGAAGAAAGAACATAGAATTATCAAATTAATAAGTAAATAAATTTATCTCTTTATATTATTACAAATCTATAATATTTCTTTTCTGATAAGGAAAAGAATTTTCACAGATATAGTAATGGTTTCTGAATGAATGTTGAGCTAAGGACTTCTTGCTTTGGAGACAAAAATAAAAGATCCAGAATATTTAAGGCAATAGCTCCATTAGGATTCAAGTTTTATTGTTTGTTCTGGAACATTCAATGCCTTATTATGGGAGCTATAAGAAGACCCTAAGAGGAGTCAGTCAGTAATAGCAAGTGGAGTTGAGAGAGAGTAGTTGATGAAATCTCTCTTTGGAGTATTCATCCCCAATAAGTTTACCTTGATCAATATTGTGCTGCTGTTTACTATTCTTGTTTACACTTCGGCTCTGTTTTTGTGCAGAATAAAATGTGATCTCTTACTGAGCCTGTGGGAGTTTTCAAATTATGCCTCAATTTTGACACAAAGTTATGGGAAAATCTGTCCAGTAAGTATACAGTGAAAAGTCCAACATCCTCAGTAAGGGATAACAGTACTTTATTCTATACAACAAGATAACAGCAAAATTCAGCTGAAGGAAAGAACTTGCAGTAAAAGGCAGCAAATTGGTAACTTAGTGGAGAACAATACTCCGAAGGGAGACTTGGTTCAGTTTCTCCCACTCAACTCCATTGATAATCTCCTGTTATCTTTTTATATCTTCCATGTCATTGTATTGAATGTTCTAGAACAAATGTCAGAACTCGAATCTTAATAGAATATTCTGTGTTCTTCATTTTTATCACTGAAGCTGAAGGTCATTGACCAAACATCAATTAGAACTAACTGTAAAATTCTTTTTATTACCAAAAAACAATTATGCATGGAAGTATTATTACAGATTTGTTACAATATGCAAAACATATAATGCATTTCATAATTTTAATGGTAGAAAATGACATAATAGTAATAATAATTTGAAGATTATAAATAAAAAACTTCTCTCCTTGATACCAGAGAGATAATAAATAACAAAAAATTGAATTACACTAAACATTAATGGTAAAAGCTACAAAAACTACTAGTGCATGTTAAGTCCTTTGGAATAACAGGGTGCGTAGTGAGAAATTGCTGCAAAAATTAAGTACTTTTAAGCACCTTAGCCAAAAAAATCAAGATTTTTCCTAAGCATAAGATTTTTTTGTTTGATAATAATGCATAGTTTTTATTGAAAATTTTTTAAAAATTAATTTTAAATGCTTATTTTTAAAATTTCATGTCTATATCATAGATGTTAAATCTGCACACTGTATTCTATCTATCTAGCTCTGTTCATCTTGTATTTAAATGCTAACTTATGTTCGCACAGCCGGACAAACAAACACACTTCCTCTAAACGGATGTTGCTCAAAAAGTGATAGAAATCTACAAATTTTGTTCGAAGACAGTATACCAAATTTCATCCGTCTAGCTCGAAGTGTTTTTTAATGCTACAGACGGCTATTGAGTTTGACAGTTGACATTTTCCGAAAATTAAAAGGTTTAAAGAGGATTGCAAATAGGAGATTCGTCAAAATCTCGAGTTCGAATTTTGTAAC
This sequence comes from Argiope bruennichi, assembly GCF_947563725.1. Taxonomy (NCBI): domain Eukaryota; kingdom Metazoa; phylum Arthropoda; class Arachnida; order Araneae; family Araneidae; genus Argiope; species Argiope bruennichi. Next base: position 24,606,609 of record NC_079154.1, on the reverse strand, counting down.
GATTGCAATACTTTCTCTAAATTTCGTATACGAGAAAGTATAGTAATAATCAAAAAACTCGCCAAGAAAGACACAAAAGATTCAGTCAAAATGCTAAATTCACACCAAAAGGTAATATGTCGTAACTATTGCACGCCAACACCATGTAAGATGCTCTCAGTGATGACAACTATATGAGAGAGTACACGAGAAAGTTTTGCGGACATCACTCTCACTGGTTTAAAAAACATCGCACTGCTTCAAAATTTAACAAAACTCATTAAATAAAGAATAGTATTCAATGAACTGCTTTTTTTTTGTTTAAATTAAAGCAAAGGAAATAGTTCCCCCCCCCCCTTTTATTACAACTTTAACAGTTGCAAAACAAAGTGATTCGATGAAGCACTGTTATTATTTTGAATTTCATTATAATAAAAACCATTGTTATAAACTGTTTCCAAAACTAATTTCTCAAAAATTACTAAAATTAAAGAAAAATAATAAATTTGTTAAAATAATTTTTGTGGGATAATATGCTTTGATGTTATGAAGAAAACACGTTAAAATTCTGTTTTCATTTTTTAAATAACCTTCGAATTAAAAGTTTGAGAATTCCATTCTTAGCGAGCCTCTAATGCCCAAAAAAATAACTTCTCAACTTTCATGCTCCTAACTTTAATGGCTTTATGCTAGGAGTTGCTCAGGGCAAACATTTATCTATTAAGAGAGATTTCATTAGGAAAAAATTTCTATAAAAGTTATAAAAAGAAAAGATCGTCATAAAACAATGGAATCTAAACCCTAAAAAATTAAATAATATTAATAGTAATTTTTATATTTCTTTAAAAATTTTAAGTACTAAAATTAGCAATTTTTTTCCTTTTTAAAAACTAAAATTTGGCAAGATTGGTCCAACAAATAAAAATTTTCAAATGGATGGGTGCAATACCGCAATAAGATATCACAATCATTGAAAGTTTAAGACATCAAGTTAAAATTTCATCATACTAAATTTTACACGATTGACTAATGTAATTACATAACACAATTATTGCAATTCAATATAATAAAGTTAAATACCTGTAATTCAATATTAATCCATCTGTAAAGGTCATTCAAGCTATTGCTCCAAAATTGCATATTAGAGAATGATGATCAAATATGTGTGGGAAGTAAGGCACAATACATATTTCATATTGCCCCTTCAGGATACTATTCCAGTATATTAATAAATGACAATGCGCATCATTGATGAAAAAAAAGGGGAGGGGGGAAGAAAAAAGAGTCATTAAGTGTTATCATAATATGTGCTGGAACACCTGGATTCCTTCTTCGAATTCTTCCTTTTCGTCGGCTTTCTTTTTTTCATACATCCGGTAAACAAGCCTTTACGACCATAATTTCAAATTATCATATTCAATTTGTGAGGAGAAAAAAAAAAAAAAAAAAAAAAAATTTTTTTTTGTACTTTACAAAAAACATTAAGAATTTTTTTAAGGACTTCTAAAAATTACGCAGTTTTAAGGTGCTTAAAAGTGCTTTTCAAATTTAAGTACTTTTCATGACGCTATGCAACCTGAATAAGATATCCTTATGCTAGCGTGGTTTGAGAGTTTCGAATGGGGGAGGGGCAGAGGAGCAGTTTAGGTGTTTTCCACATCATTTAATCACAACTGAAAATTACAAGATCTGCCCTGAAATATATTGCTTCTATATTACTTCAACATAAAATAATTAAATTAAACTGGTAGAGAATTAGTGATTCAAATGAATCAGTACTTGTTATCCAACTTCTAAGAAAGAGACCATTTTAGTAGTGAAGATTTCATATTTGAGAAGGCAACAAGATACAGATTTGATACAGACTTTGTTAGGACCTTAAGCCCAATAATTGTTTTTCAGACATGCAGTTGGCTTCAGGAATAATTTTTAAAATGACATTATTTTTAGCTGATTTGGTATATTAATTTTCTGGAAAGTGAGGATATTTTATCTATGAATTAACTAATCATATCTCTAAATATAAATCCTATAAAGTTAGTCTGAAAATTCTTGAGAAGAAATTGCAACTCACTTCCTCCCTTTCTCAGAAATTGAAAAAAGTATTGGTAGAAGAATGGCTTTAACTACTATAGAGTGGATTATATCTTTTCCTACCTCCTTTTTTGTATGATTCTAAATTTTTTTCGATAATATTTTGCTAATAAATCGATGTGTATAATGTCATGATTATGAATGTATGGCATAATGCTTATATTCTTTTTTTTAATATTATATCAAGCTATGAGCCTGTCTAATTATTTAAAAATATATGTCTTAGTTTGGTGATAATCAAACAAAATGGAAAATTTTCTTAACTCTGAATATCAATGTAATTTTGAATCTAACTGTAAAGATGCATATAAGAATAATTAAACAAATATGATTTATCTGCATTCCAAGAAATAAAATATTGTGTACAAATTTGAATCATAAATTTTTAAAAGTTGCGATAAATACTACATGTGCAGAAATTTATAATATAATTCATATACAAAATATAATTCAAATCTGCATTTAAGTAAAATACATTTCTTTATATTTCTTACAGCACAAAAGCTTTTCAATATTCAGCAATAAAATATTTTCTAGAATTTTATTATCCTTTGTTTAGATGCAGGGCCGGATTGCACAGTTATATCCTAAGCCAAAGAATATTTTCTGTATCTTCTTCTCTTAAAAACATTGATTATAGTTTACAAAATGCATAAAAATTTAATATAATCTTTGAAAAACATTATATATTTTAATCAAAATTACACAAATTTCCATGAAATTTCTTCAAACCATCTTAATTATCAAAAAATTATGTTCAATTCTGGTATACCTTAAATACCTTCAAAATGTCTGATCTCAAATGCCAATTTTAACGTTAACTTATTAAAAACGTTTTTAATTTTTTCTAAATAAACATCTAATGAAGACTGTAAATGTGCTATGGTAAATTAGATGGAAAAAACTTCATAATGAATTCCAAATTGAACGTGTTACGGAATTTATTAAAATAAACATCAATTAAGTTACCCCAGATACGCAACGAGTTACTTGAATTGCCAACATATGATCCTGCAGCACCCAGGTCTAGGAAAAGACCTAGAGCTGCAATTGTCAATATTTATATTTTTCATCTGTAAAAAGACTGAGAATTACAAAGTAAAGTGCCAATCTGGTAAATTAAAATTATTGTTTCGGCCTTAAATAGCTATAATGAGCTACACACATGAAATTTTCTGAATTTTTAAAAAAATAACTAATTAAAATACTTAATTAAATTAGTCTCCATAGAAAGGCACATGCAACGTAATTCCATAGAAGTTCTCTATTCCCTCGTAAATAATCAAAATATTATTTTTTATTAATAATTAGATTATAACAATTAATTAAATAATTATACCAAATTTCATGAAGTTAGAGCTTTATGCGCTTGTCTAAACTAGTTTCAGTTAATTTTAATCTTTCAAACTCACAAATTATAATTGCTATTCCAAATTTTGATATGGAGGTGCTCATGATTACTTTGTCACACCGTGGAACTCTGAAACATCACAACGTTGATTTAAATGCTTTAAAAGGAATTAAATTGAAAACCTCATCATTCAAAAAGGCATTAAAATCTTAAAATCTTTTTGAATAGAAATCCATTTTTTGTAATTTTTTTGATAAGATAAGTATATTTAAAAAAATTAACATCAACTGATAAGTAGAAAAGAAGAAATTTAAAAGTTTGCTAGGAAACTATTGTCAAATTAAATCTAGAAATTTCTTTTAACATGGGGTTATACTAAGCATAAGGACGGGAAGTAGCAAAATGTCTGCTTTTTCTGCAATGCAATATAAGCTATAGGGATAAGTAACATAAAAACAGCAATTAATTTATTTAATGTCCACAGATATCAATTTAAAAAGCAAAATTTTTTATGCCTTTTCAAAAAAGTACCGAAAGTTTTGTAAATATTTAGGCATTATATGCTTCATATATAAACTGTCTCTGACACTGCATCCTAAAATATGACCTAAAGTGGCTATATGGGAAATCCGGCCCTGTTGAGATATACATTTTTTTTTACACATACAATCAGGCTAAGTACAATAGCAAAAAACTATTCATGATTTCTTAAATTTCAACAATAATAATGGAATTTATTCATACACATCGATTAATGAAATTGGTGACAGATTATGAAGTACAGTCACTTCACAACATTAAGTAATGCCACTTAAAGTGATCATTTTGGAACTTAAGAATTTTAATAATATTTAATTATTAGTTATAAAATCACTTATATTTTAATCAAATCAAAGAAAAAACACTTATCTCAGAACTATCTATAATTTATTTCATAAATAATAATAAAAATATTCCTTAATTGTTGCTTCTTGACAAACATTCCTTAACAATTTGCATTATATAATGCTTGTACTATTATTTTAAAAATTAGGTGAATAAAGCTGCATGCTGAGTTTCAAATGGTCAAATGTTTAACTCATTTTGGCATTTATTAAGAATTTTCTTCAACAAATTTGTCCTTATTAGAATCAACAACACTTACTGCTTGATCTTACTCATAAGAACATCATGATTTTTCAAAATTTTACAAAGAGGCTGTGAAATTTACAACTACACAGTTTTTTAGGTTAACTTCCAGATCAGTTAAGATTTCAAGTACATCTTTAACACTCAAACCAGTTATTTCTTTAGCCATTTCACTTTTATAATTCAATTGCAAGCAACAGTGTTATATAGCTGTTCATCAGATTTCAAGCCATACTTGACAGTGCAAGTATCTATTTAGTCCAGACAACTCTAGTGCAAATAAAGAATGCAAACCCAATCCCAAGGGAAAAATGATTCCCAAATGTTCCCATAATATTTTTCTGTGTCTTTGAGTACATTGGTTTGGTATCAGTGGATTTTAATAATATATAACAAATACTAACATTAACTATGTTCACATTATAAGGCATCTACTATACTTTAAATTCGATTTGAAATTGGCAGTTTATTTTCTAATTTCTTTGAAACAGCATCCACCAAATCTTTTGGTTTTACAGGTGACATTATGGAGACATTGGGGGACTGTGCAGGAGTATTCCCTCTGCTACGAAGATTATATCTCTTTTGAGGAGAAGTATACTAAAAAGCATAAAATATTGAATAAAATTATTATATTGTTGCATATTTAATCAAAAGTCAAGTTTAAAATTTTTAATGTTCATAAGTGTCAATCAATACATCTGACACCATATGAATAATATTATTCTGATTTAATTTATAAAATTTGAATTATAAAACATTGAAACAACTGCGAATATAATAAAAATTCAAACTCAAATAAAATGCACATGCATATAAAATCATTCACACTCTCAAATTAGCTCAATGTACTTGGAATAAAATATATTCATCATTAAATGAAAGAAAATTTAAATATATCTTTGATGCCACATTAAATTTTTGTTGGCTGTTTTGAAATGCGGAAAAATTGTTTTTTTTTTTTTTTTTTTTTGCATTTCTATTTATACATTGCTAGCCATTATATTTGCAAAATCTTCCCGTTTCAGCAACAAGAAGCATCTAGACATGTTTTCTTTTGTTATAAAATTGTTACAGTTCAAGAGCTAAAATAAACATTTTGGTGGCTTCGCTATTAATAATAATAATTAAAAGTTCAAGTAAAGTTTAAATAAAGTAAAAGTTTTCACCGAAACTTATGCTCAAAGATATTTGTTAGTAATCTAATGGAAAAGTAAACACATTTTCAGCTGTTATTTTTACAAATTATAAGCATTTTGTATCATTGTGTATTTAAGTGCAAAAATATTAATCTACTGAATTATCTCAAAGAATATCATCATGCAATTAATACATTGTCTAAAAATTATGATATATATAGAAAATGACAAGTGTGAAATTAAGTTTAAATGCCATAGCAATTTTGCATAAATAAGCACATTACAATAATTGTGAATACATAAAGAATTACATTTCCTAAATAAATTAAATTATTCCATTTTTTTCTTTAATTAAGAGCTATAAATGTCATAAAATTTAAAAATACCTCATCAAAATTCTCTTTGGCAGATAATGGTGAAGCTTCTTTTGATGAAGTATCTAAAATAAAATAAATAACTTAATAATAATATAATAAATAATAATTAACATGAAATTCTGTAAAGTAAGGCAGCCTTCTTAGTTACTGTAAATTAACGCAACATTGCCAGCTTCTGAAAAAAAAAATGATATTTAGTTTCCTGTTTTTTTTCTGAACTAAGTAATAAAAGTTTCATGGCACAAATAAGATATGTAATGGTACATGTCTTTTCGCATGTTTTAACTTTTATAAGTTGTTTACAAGTTTTCACTTCAAATTAGCACTTTTATTTTTAATTTATTGAACAAGTGTTTTTGAAAGCCAATTATGTGATTCAAACAGCCCATTCATTCAAATGTAAGCAAAAAAATTAGAATAGCTTTTAGATTTAATTTTTATATTACATCTTGATTTAATTATAAAACTTGGGAAAATTATGTCAGAATTTTGTGTGAAAATGAGACAACTTTAGCAATCTAGAATTTCGTATTTTTTTCAAAACACAAAATTTCTTTAACACACTTTTTACAAACTGAGTGTATCCCACGTTTGTTTTATAAGTATTTGAGATGCATAAACACATTAGGATCAACTTGGGAAATTGAAGCTATCAAAATTATGATGATACTTCATAGCAATGTTATTAAGGAAATGACCAGTGAAAAAACTTTTAAGAATAAAAGTTACTAGAGAACCAATGACCTATGAAAAATCATTAAGAATAAGATTTTAGTGCCTTCATTTAAAGAAACCAAGATGCCAGACATTATTTAACAGTAATGAAGAAGTTGAAATCCTTGTCATTACTTGCATAGACTGGAGAGTACTTCTTTGGTGTTTTTGGATTCATCAGTAGCTTGCAAAAAAAGGCTTATTTTTTTTTGGGGGGGGGGGGGGGGAGAGTAGATTCCACGACTTTACAGAAATCATCTTTTTCATTCTTCAGCAAATGAAATGCCAGTGTCCTGGCCTAGGGATAGCACGTCTTCCCTGTGATCTAAGCATTCTGGGTTCAAGCCCTGGTTCAGGCACTATTGTTCTTTCCCTTGTGTTCTCTCTGTGAGCCCCCTTGTAAAAAGGGGTTGTGCAAGTGAGAGTGTATGTATTATCTTCATTTGAGCTAGAATTCAGACTTCTGCTTTCGGGTGCTCAGGGGTCTTTACTCTCAGAAGCTACTGCGCAAAAATTTGGCTTAAAATAGTCACACATCAAAAAAAAAAAAAAAAGCAAATGAAATGGGGGGAGGGGGTACAGAATTAGTAAATGGAAGAAGTAATAGAGGAATGACAATAACATCAGAAATGAATCTTTTTTTTTTTTTTTACATAACACAGTAGACAAGCACAATGGAACATTCAGAGTCAACTTGACCCAAACAATTGATAATATAGTTTGAAACTAACACTTGGAAAGTTTATTGCTGTAAAATTCTTGGAGAAAATTAGTGTCAAACATTTTCTTGATCAATTCACTCTACTATATGAAGTTGGGGAATCTGAGATATATCTTCATATGAATACCAAAATTTATATTTTTTATATATATATTTCTAAGATATGCATAATGAAGTTTTACTGAATGCACAAAATATCATATACATGAATGATCTCATAATCATAAAAAATTTACACTTTTTGATGAAATTCAAATTTTTGAAATTAATTTTTTTTTTCAACTTAGAGGTTTGTGAATTTTTAACATTTTAGTTTTTATGTTTGAAATATTTTTACATATATTTTTTACAATAAAGAATTAATATTAATATGTAAAGTAAATAATAATTCCTTTTCTTATAATGTTTTTGGGGAAGTTTCCACTGTTTGGCAAATTTGCCCCTTTTTTTTAGAGTAGCTTTGCCAATACTGTTTATTGTTTTTTTAATTTATATTTATTGAAATTGTTATGTTCCTATAAAATATAAAATTAGTGATCAAGTCTAATGATTCATGATCATTTTAAAGCACTTTTTTTTATACATTAGCTAAAGTATTTCTTTAGTAACCAGTTTCATTGACTTTTTAGATTTTCAAACAATTAATATGGAATGCATTTTTTAAAATTTCAGTTTATTGATACAATATAATGGTATAAAATGGAGAAAAAAAAATGGAAATGAAAATCTAATTCCAGAAAGTATGCCACCAGTTTCATTGACTTTTTAGATTTTCAAACAATTAATATGGAATGCATTTTTTAAAATTTCAGTTTACTGATACAATTTAATGGTATAAAATGAAAAAGGAAATGAAAATCTAATTTCAGAAAGTATGCCCAAAAAATGCAATTTTTAACTTTTAATTTTAACATTGGCAAAAGCATGTGATTGAATATTTTGATCTAAGTTTGAATTTCATCATAATGTCAAAAGCATAAAACATTGTAAATTGAATTTGAAAAATTTATTAAAAATAAAGGGAAAAAACTGTATTGAAATTAAATTGATATTGTTAAAGAGGTAATTTTTTGAGTTTTAAGATAATCCCAAAACCATATTTGCGAGATAAATAGTTTTGAAAAATAAAGTAATCTATTTCCATCTCTATGTCATAGCGTTTATCCATCTAGTGACAGTTAATCATACTTTTGCACTAGATTAAATTTTCTGTTTGATACTTATTTCTTGATTTTTTTTTGAAAGAACATCTTTTCTCTGACCGAATTAAATGTTTAATATGGCTAGCAGTATTTATAATAATATTTCAGATTAAAGGAAGTGCATTTGTAAAAACAATAATATTTTCAGATGCGTTAATTAGTGAAGTGTTGAATGAAGTGCATCTGTAAAAATACAGGACAAATCGACCTGAAACATTCACATATCAATTTGTTTTAACTTCAACTGTTGCCATTCCACAATAAATAACAAATTCGATAAGAGCAATTTCAATGCTATATATGTTAGCATTTTATGTATATAGTTTATTAGTTTACAAAGCAATTGAAAAAAAAAAATGAGGCAATGTTGTCAGCTTATAGTACCATATCAAAATAATATTAATAATAAAACTAAATCCTCCATTTTTAATCGAACTAAGTTACAGTTTTTTTTTTTAATTTTTAGAAAATAAAGTGTAATTATTATTAAATTGACATATAAAATCTTATACCAAGAAACTGCCCCATATAGTGATGAAAAATATTGCTATAAATAAGAATGAATAACTTTGCTTTCTGGAAAGCTATGAAAAATAATCAAATTTATGATTATATATATATAAACGTCATTTCTTATGTAAATCATAAAAAGATTACTTATGAAAAACAAATATTATTTTTAAAAATCTTTTGAAATGAAAATGGTAACAAGCATAAATTAATTGACTACTTACTTATCTTTCTCACACTTTGCTTTTTTCTTTTTTCAGGAGTCTTTTCAACTGTTGTTTTAATTCTTTCATCAGATTTTGTAAAAGCTTTGGTTTCATCTGTAACATAAAATATTTTTTTTCTTTCAAAATTGTAATAATTTAAAACATTACATTTTTAATATATATATATATATAAACATATCTTTAAAAGATATTAAATAATAAATATATTAAACTTTGAAAAGAAAACTGCACATTTTTTTTCTCTTGGAAATAGTTAATGGATTAACTTAGTTTCAAGAAACAAATATAGGATAGCAGAATAATAATCATAATAAAAAGACAGAGTCAATATATAGCTTAGGATCAATATAGGAACCCTCAGATGAGTTTTTAAAACTATGCTGTTGTCCTATTCTTTAAAATTAAAAAAAATAATAATAATAATAAATTAAAATAACACAAAATGAAATCAATTTTTATTGAAAATCTGTCCTTACTGCTTTGAAATTATAAAATTCTTTAAAATAAGGATCTTGTACCTCCTAATAGAATCTTAGACTGATTAAGTCTTTTAAGAAATGAAGCATTTATATAATAAGTGATGGTAAAAAGCTGAATCTATTAAATGGCCCACATGTGGATTCCACTTTGTCTACTCAAACCATTGCTTAGTTTGGGGAATAATAATGTTGAGCAGATATCACAGAAGGAAATTGGAGACACATATATGTAAAATAAATGAATATATTTTTTCTTTACAAATTTTTTAGCAACTTACTTGACTGACTAGAAACCTCAAAAGAATTATTAATTTCTTTTATTTTTTCCTTTAATTTTCTTGAAACTGAAATAGACTGGTTTAAAGATGATGATTCATGGTTTACAGTTTTAGTTGAAAACAAATATTCCAAACTCTCTTTAGTGGCTTGAATTGAAGGTGTTGTCAAATGTTGTGACTGTAAACCTAAATAAATAAATAAAAATGTTCAAATAATTACTCAACATTAAAAAAAATAAGACACTACAATTTCACCAGTGTAAAACATTTTCAAGATAAAATAAAACAAATACATTTCAATATTTTCCCCAAATCCAAAGTACGTTTGAAATGGATTTAGCAACTGTATTCAACAGAAATGTAATTTTTTTTTTATTTGCTTCATAACTAATATGATACTGCTACCATTTAGCAGATGCTATGACAATCAAAAAGTATTTTATAAACTTTTGAATTTTAATGATTTTTTATTAGCAATTTTTGACAAATGAGCTCATTTTTTGTAGTGTATCAGTTAAATTTAAAAATTTACTAAAAGAAGGGGGGGGGGGGACATAGAATGCAAAATGCATACTTTTCAAAAGTACCATGTTTAGACAAAACAAATATTACAACTGATTGGATCCTATTCTCAAATGACGGAAAAAATCATAAACAAGATAATTATCATCAATACTGGTAAAGCTCATGTTAAATTCAGAATCAATGATCTAATTTGAAATTTTATATAATTCTAGGAAAACTCATATTTTTTTAATGGGGGGGGGGCATATAAAAACATTTTGAAACTTTCAAGATCAGAATTTAACATTAAAAGACCAATTCTGATCAACACAAGGGAAAAAAAAAAGCAGAAAATATAAATATGTTAAACATAGAGGAAAGTATTTTCATCATCATATAACAATCAAAATAATTTTTTTCTGGACCATTATATTTGTCATAGAGTATTTATATCTCAATATAGCATTTAATTTTAAGCATTTATTACAGGCAAAAGCAAAATAAATTTAATTGATGAAAGTAACTTTGACATAAAAAGAAAGATAATTACAATTAAAAAAACAAACTTCTAATTTTATTGAGTTATACAAGACATAGATAAAGCAAAACAGTAGATCATTTAGTTAGAAAATATAAATTTGCTTTTCTAACTAAATAATATAAATTCTAACTAAATCAGAATTTAAAATTGAAAAAAAAAATTAATTTTACTTTTTAAAGCTTCTTGAAGTTCAGAATTCTGTCTTTGAATTTCTCGAAGCAACTGATTGTTGATGGAATTGTAATCTTTATAAGAATGGTAAAAATAAAGTAAAACTATGAAACATACAATACACACACATTTTCTACACATCCAGATGTTGGAATAAATTGGACCCTGAAAAAAATTATAATATAAATGGAAATTTTTTACAGAATTGAAGATTTTGAAAACAATGTAATATTTCAATTTATTTACTATTACTGATTTTTTAATATGTATTTAAAATATTTTTAATCAATAATATATTCTTTCTATATTTTTTCAGTTTCAGCTTTTAGTATGAAGGTTCCAAAAATTACTAAAATACCAGTGACACTAATGATATGGATGGAGAAAAAAGACAGTAATATCTTTTTTTTTTCAACTTACTGGAAAATAAAATTTGTAAATGAAAATTCTTGATGAGTTAATAGTAAAATAGTTGTATTAACTCAACTTGCACAAAAAGGGGGAGAGTTCCATGTTTAGAGCATTTATACTGCATATATGGTAAAGTACAATAAATACTCAGAAAATCTGAATACATATTTTTTATAAAGAATAATGTTAAATGAGTTTGAAAGACGCAACAATTTACAACTATCACTTTTTTTTCATAATAACTGTGAATATAAAAAACTTACTTGAATTAGTCTACCAATATTCATATGTATGATTTCTTAAATTGTGTCTCACTTAGATCAGAAGTTTAATTATAATGTTCTTTGTAACTAATCATGTCAATTAAGAAAGACTAAAAATAAATATGAATAGATTATTTATATCTTGATAAGAGAATAAGACAAATGTTCAAATAATTGAGCTTTCACATTTCATCAAATAATTATTCTGTAATATTAAAATAAATTAACTACTTCCAAGTCTATTTCATAAAATTTCAGAATAGCAGTAGGTTAAGCAGCAAATACTATCTAAAGTCAAAGAGAAAAGATAAATAATTATACAGCATATCAGAAATTCATCAAGATTTATAGTCTTGTCAAAAGTGATGAGGGAACTATGCAAGTGAAATCTACATATGATTTAGAAATAGAAATAATTTGAAATTTAAAATAATATAGTAGGATAAAATAACTTCATTTTATGAATTATTTTAGCAGTTTGTAATTTGAATTATTTTACAGCAGTTTGTAATATCTGAGCATATTGTATACAGCATATTTCTGAGCCAGAATGTTCCAAAAAACAATGTTAGAATGCAAAAGAATACATTAATTTCTTATTTTTTTAAAGAAGAATTAATTAATTGCTTAATTTATAATTTCGCAGACAATGCGATTATTCTAAAGAAAGATTTATTGAGAATAAGAATGCTGATTAAACTTTTTATATCATTAAAATATGTTAATTTATTTAAATAATAATGATGTAAATATATCTCACATTGATTTCCAGTGGGAATAACTTTGTCATTTCTTCATCAAGATTGTAGGATACTAAAATTCTTTCAAGGACAACATTTCCTGACTTAAGGAGCAGAAGCCAGATTCTAGCACTTGCTGTTTGAGGTACAGAAGTGATTAGATATATGACAAAGACACCAGCAAAATAATATGCAAATGTGTAAATACTGGTAAATTCTCCTAGAACAAAATGTTGGAGCCCTTTCACACGATCAAATATCTCAAATATGAGATGTTTCTGTTCATTGGTTGAAGCCTTGAATTCATCAAAAGCATATCTTGCTTGACTTCGGGACTTTGCCAGTTCCTTGTTTAAAGATCTACCATTACTTATCAGCCTTCTTTGCTCTGACAAAGAAACTTGTTGCATATCAAGAATCTTAGATTGTGTTTTACGTGATTCATCCAGTTTTTTACTAACTATTTCAGAATTTTCTGTTAACATAGCAACAGTCTTGTGAGTTTGTTCTTGCCATTCTCTGTGCTGCAGATAATGACAAATACTTTGGGTATGAGTAAAAAATTCTGTATAAGTTGAAAATACTCGATCAGAACTATTTCCTAAGCAAGTAGATATAGGAGAATCATCAGGGCATGGACATATTTCTGAGCCAGAATGTTTCAGAAAACAATTTGTAAATGAAAGAGCCAATCTGCTTTGAATTTCTTCTGTCAAATGTTTACAGCTGAAATGCAGATGAGACAAAGCTTCTTTCCAACAACTACCATAAGATTTTTTTACTAGTTCTTTGTAAAGACTTTCTCCTTGAGTCAATTTGTCTTGAAAATTCAAATCGACTTCAGCGGAATCAGTTTTTGCAAACATAAAATACAATAAAAATACATTGAAATACAACATTTTAACTCGGTAATTATTTATACAATTCAAAAAATTATAAGATAAGAAACCCAATAACTTTGAACCGTTAATACACATAATGATTACTTCCCAAATCAAACACCTGCCTTTTTTTTTCCGATTTTACAGAATTCTAAAAATTAAATCTACTTACAGAAGTATGTATGTAAATTCATACATACTATTAAAATCAATTTTTACAATATGTAGTTAAAATACAGTGATAACAAAAATTTTAACTTTAAAAACTCATCGAGACAATGCAGCGATTCTTCATGTCAAAACACGAATTCAAAATTCACGGCAAAATAAACAAATGTAATATAGTATTGCCATTCAGGAATCGTATTTCAGAAATACAATGATCTTTTTAAAAAAATTAGTAATTAGGGAAATGCAGATAAAATGAGTTATTTCAAGACTTATACTATTCCTTGTCATGATCATTAAGTAAAGAAAAGCTTAATGAAATGAATTTATATAAAAATTATTATCAAAAAGGATTATTTCACTATGATACTCTAGAGTGATAGCATTCTCGACAAAAAGTAAAAGTAAGATGAGGAATGGCAATAGTTAACGATCGTGTTCAAATTGAAAACGTAAACAAGGTTGGATATGTCGAATTTCGTGTAATTTGATGAAGTTATCTAAGGATAAATAAAAGGTAATATCGAAATACAGATTTCTAGGGCAATGAAATCAATTATTGTAACATAGGTACTTAAATATAAGTTCAGTGACATTTAATTTTTTCCACATTTCTGAGAAATTTTGGATGGATATTTATGATATGTGTAACTTTTGTTATTAGCTCGGAATGATTCTCATGAATAAGTTCCAAATAACCATTGAAATTAAATGGAAGTAGCTTTCCCGTATTCTTGATATCTTAACTTGTTGATTATTATATTTCTTTCCCCTTAATGATTAGAGTATCTAACTGTGCTCGACTTAAAAAAAAATAGCTTATACATTTTGTGTAATGTTTTTTTAACTGCATATGTTTTATAATTATAAAAAAGTTTGTAAAATTAAGCTTCCAAGATATTTTTGTAAAAAATCTGGAAATGGAAGAAAAAAAAAAAAAAAGCTTGACTCTAACAATTAGGCAGAATTATATTCTATGCCTAAATTCTTGCGAAAGTACATTTTTAAATCAGTTATCCGTTATGCTGATACAGTTATTGTTAATAGATCCTGGAGTTTCTCTTTAACTGCTGAGAAACTTGAAGAGTTGATTTGTTTGTGCATAATTTTAGCAAAAAGATCTTTAATAGAATTTTTTTCTTGCTTCTGATTTGGAATTCAGCCTAAAGTCACTCCCTTTTCAAGGAGGACTTTTTGTAAAAAAAGAAAGAAAAATATTAGTATTATGGACATTTTTACAACCATGATATATGGGATCATTATGAAGATTGAAGCAATTTAACAATCTTGGTGTAGTAATCATTTTGCTGCACAGTCTAGATGTAATAATATCCTCCCACCATTTCCTAATTCAAGATGATATTGCATCAATACTTGGAATATCTCATAATGGTATAAAGTGTTTTCTGTTGTAAAAGTTATTTATTGTGCAATGTCTTTTTTTTTATTTTTTTTATTTAATATTAGATCTTCAGGAGAGATTCAGTTGATGAAAGTGAATAGTAGAATGATTTGGCATCCACATAAAAGTTATACTTTCATTTGGTTTAGTCTTGTTAAGGAGTGCACCTTGAAAGTCGGGGATTGAATAATTTTTGGTGAATGAATTCAGATATCTTTCCAGAATACTAACAAATATAGTACAGACTATAATCAGTAAGTATCAGATAATCTTTCTCAGAGATGACAAAAATAACCTGTTCCTTGATAACGACTAAATTTTCAGCAATAAAAATGGAATTAACATGGTGGATATGAAAAGTGAATTTTTGAATCTAACATAAACCAACTGTTTAGGTGAATTGCATTTTAAACTAGCAATAATGGAAGTGGGTTGGAAAGGACTTCTTGCAAATTTTAAAATAATAGCTAATATCTGATGAGGAAAGTTTATTTTTTTTTCTTTTGTTTTGAAATTTAAAATTTGAGAGAATTATTTCAAACAGAGTATGGATGAGCAGAACATTGAGTGTTTCAATCAAGGTGATAATCTGTTTGAGATTAATGTTTAGATCTTTGAGAATATTTAAAAGGGATTCTTTTCGTAGTTACTTAAAGGAATTTTCCAATTTTGTGAATGCTTTTGAATGACTAACATTTGATATCTGCTCATAAAATTCTGAAAAGCAAAATTCTTGATTTCCTTGAAAGGATTTCTTGGAAAATAATTTTAGAAAAGAGGATGTTTGAGGCCCATTTATGAAGAATTAAAACAGTTCATAGATTAAGGTTATTATAAGCTTTGAACTGAATGTCTAAAAAATAATTAATTATAGTACAATTGTAGTAAAATATGCTTGAAATGTTTTTATTTGTGATTTTGATTAGATCTTTAGTTCCTAGACCTTGGTTCTTTTTAAGCGAGTATTTTGAAACTATTATTTTTTTAGTGCTCTATTTCTAAAGTTTTTACCCTAACCAAGTTTTGGTTTCATTTTTGAGAATTGAATGTTGATAAAATTGATTAACTTTGTTGTCACCTAATATAAATCATTAACATTTATTTTAGTTGTGCTTTCATAATATTATTTTTATACATGTATGAGGATTAATTACCCCCTCTCCCCCAATAAAATGTTATGTATTTTTAAACCAGCAATAAGTTTGAAAGATGACATATTGAACTATTGAATAAGTTTGTCATTGACTTGTGGTTAAGTCTAAACTTTGCCAGTGGTATGTAGTTTATGTAGTAAATCAAATGTTTACCAACAGCATGCAATTAATACACAAGTGCTTTTATGCATCTCTAATGTTAGTTTAACTTTTTATTTACATCCCTTTCAATTAAAGAAAAATTGTATTATTATTGCTGCGGCAGAGATTTATGCATTTACTATATACTTATGATAAATTATTGTTGAATTCTTATTTCAAATGAAAATGTCATTAATAAAGGAATCAGGAATATGAATTTGTTTTTCCTGCCAAATGTTAACTGTGATTTGACAAAAATTCTTTTTATAAAAAGGAAAAAAACAAAAAATCATGGAATATTTCAAATTTTTGTTATAAATCACAAGATAAAATTCCGTTAGTTGGATACTATGTAAAAATCTGCTTTGATGATGAATATTGGCTCTATAGAATAACTTAGAATTAAATTTAACAAAAATTTTAAACGGAATAGTATCTAGGCTATTTTTAAATTGTAGCTCATTTTAGAAATTTATATATCAGCCATTATACTTTAAAATAAAATTCTTTTTTTTAAAGTCTGTCTTTGATTAGAAAAGCTTAGTTGTCAGAAGCATTACTTTTAATTTAATTTAAAATAGTTACATTAAAAAAATGACTGGAAATAATTAATTGTAATATCAGACTTCACTTTTAGAAAAATCCTTTCTCTTTTAGAATTTCTTGTATACATGATTTTTAATTAATAATAAAAAGAATTTAATGGATGACAATAAAGAAGTTTATGTGTATAAATTACATACCAATGGCTAACTTAATCTTTACAGTAACATGATGATGGCAATTATTTCTCTGTTTGCAGAAACATGACATTTGTGACGATTAATTGAAAGAATGCAATTAATGCATAAGTACTATATTTAATTCAAAACAATTTAATATGGAATTTCTAAGGTAATTCCCACATTCCTTCTGAATTTAAGATAATTTATAACATCTTGAATATTGGTGAATTCCCTTTTTTAGATTGTTTTTTACATACATCATTTGTTGTACATTATTATATTTTTTAAAAAAAAGTCAGGAATGAAGTCTGCAAGTGATAAAAAAAAAGCATTTTCTTTTGCTACTACAAACTAGTTTTAGATCCAATAAAAGTTATTATACCATCTGATAGAAGTTATAGCAAATTTTGTTCTGCTTCTAAAATGTTAATATTAATCAACAATGCATAGTTCTTTAGTTAGTTATAGATTGATATATATTTTGATCTGGATATAGTGTTTTAAATAAAATCTCTTGAATAAAAAAAGAAACGAGTGATTATGGTGTAATCGATAAACAGTCACAAAAATGTACCATACATAAAATAGTATTTTAGATTATGGTTTTAAATAAGTATTAAATATGTGGCAAAAAATGTGAAAAAAATTTAAACAAACCAGATACTAGAAATTATCATTCCAATAACTATTTTAACATATCTTAAATCATTATTATTTTTTTAATAAACTTTAAGTTGATTGAAATTTTTTGTATAAGAATGAATTCATACTTAACCATTCAAAATTCTATAAATTATTGTACCATACATTTTTTTTAATTTAAAAAATGTTACAATTTTAAATAATTTTTTTTTAAATAGCAAGATATTTTAATGCATATAGTTTAATTCTAATTAATATTAGTATTATGATATAGTGTTATGTTAGTATTCGTTCATAAATAAATGTTTCTTAGATGTTATGAAGGAAAGCAGATGACAAAATATACTTTTAAAATCATCTTATTGTTATTTTCAGGAACTAGTAAACTCAAACTGTAAATCAAAATTTTCACAGTTTGTATTTTCTTCCATTTAGCAGTGTACCTTGTGAGAATGGAAACTGAAATTTTCTCAGATGTGTTGATGAAATGAGTAAAAGACAGAAAACTTTATTTGAAAGTTGGAATAAAAATGTATCGAAAACGGCTGCATGGCAAGGTAATCAAACACAAAGTGGTGTAAATAATTTATCAAGTTGTTCCTCCTACACTTCTCCTAGCCACAGTTTATTCCAGGTAAAATTAATTTATTATTTTTATGTTTTAAGTAAGATTATTTAATTTTTCAAATATTCTCTGTACATTGAGTGCATGGAAATTTTTCATTGTTTTAATCAAATTTATAACTTATTCAAAGCAAATAATATTGTTTCATAGATTGAATATTAACAAAATATATTTAATAATTACTTGTTTCATTAAAACAGCTTTTTCTAATTTTATAAAATTATTTGTATTAACTGTACATAGGTGATATATTCATTTAACTTATTTGTACATATTATTGCAGTATCATAATTAATTTCTGCATAAATTTTTACATAATGTGATAATTGATTTTTATTTTAGATGATAGAAATCTTTTCAATGAGCTACCCTTGTAATAATGATATCATTAAAGGAAAGATTTCAGCTTATTAATATACTTTCATTAACTTGTTATCTTATCTGCCTATTTGATACAAATTTTGCAATTGATTTTAAACTGACTTCCCAATGAACTAGAGATTTTAAACTTGGAACAATGGACACTGGATGACAATGCAATATAAACTTGTTTTTTGTTCTGCTCAGTACATATTTTGCCATTATATATAGATCATTAGGACGTTTGTTTAATTCTTCAATCATCTGGAACATAGAAAGTCATTCTGATGTTTTTTTTTACCCGTAACAGCGGAATGTAGAAGGTTATTCTTTTCATATTTAAACATAATCATTTTAGAAAAGTTTGGGTACAAGATAGTCGCTGGTTAATGGATGAAAATCAATTGTAACATTTCATATGCACAAAGCAGAACATGATTATTTGAAATAAAAAGTTTTTAATATATTATTTTAATATTAATAAACCATAACAGATTAAAAAGTACAAAATAATTTGTCCTAGCCCATATAAATTTATAACCTCATATAGTGTAGAGCTGGTTGTGTGTATTTAAGCCAAGGAAAGATGCCTTCTTGTCTCTTTTCTTATTTATTTTGCACACACACATATATAACAACACATGGACGATGACTTCACATATATAAGGTAACACATAATACTATATACAATTAAAGTAGAAATTGCTGCTAACAAAGAGCGAACGAATACTTCTTTTTGCCGCTAACAAAAGAGCGAGCGGTGCCTACTTGCACCAGTTTCACACCAACTCTCAGGGAGAAGTCTTTACAAAAACAGCTTAAGTGCGCCTCCCCCACATTCCAAACATACATATGGGTTAGCGCATACTGCGCCATCTATGTTCAGTATTAATCTTTACTGTATGAATAAAGATACAAAGAAACAAAAATACAAATAAAGTAATTAAATAAAAACAAAATATTATAAATAATAAAATCACATAAACATACTCCCACCCATCAAGAAGTCATTCTTGATGCACAGGTAAGATACACAGTTTAACTATAGGCCTTTTAAAAAGCCCTTTCAAAGTTTTTAATGTAACTACTCTTATGGCCCCATCCTTGCCAGGATGTATAGCTACAACCTTACCAAGAGGCCATGTTGCTGGGATAATATTGTCTTCTTTAATAATTGCAATATCACCGATTTTAATGTTTGGATAACAATTTTTTCCATTTTCTCCTGTTTTGTTTTGACATATTACTTCAAAATCTACAACATACAACACAATTTAATACACATTTTTTAACTATTCTTTTAACATTTAATTTCTAAAATGTTTGGCGTAAAATACCCATTAACAAATTACCACATGCATGCAAATTTAAAATATGAAAATATTGTACAATCAGAATACTTAATTTATGCTGGTTAGGTAATATGATAGGATGTTTTGCATTATACTGCAAAGATGCATTTTGAAGACGCCCTCCCACTCTGAGCAACCCGTCCTTATCAATGAATGGACAAAGTGCTGATAGTGGGCTTTTCTTTGGCATTGGTTGGTTTGACCTTATACAATTGATTTCAGCATCAAAAAATACAGTTTGAACATATTTTACAATAATATTACGAGCAAAAATTCTTTCCTTTGAAGTTATAGGTTCAACTATACCTGTAGAATTATTAACTTTACCAGTTTTACAATTATTTATAAATCTAATACAAAAACATAATACATTAATTAACTTGGTATATGACGAGTATTTTTCAATTAATGGATCTATTAAGTCATTTTTCAAAATTGCAGCAAATACACATGCAGTTTTTTCCTTTTCCTTAAGGACAGAGTCATTGGTTTTGAATACTGGTTGCTTTGGCCAGTAAGCCTCTGATGATGATAGGAAAGTAGGGCCCTCCCACCATAGACGACAGTCTAGCAGATCCTTAGGAGACAAACCTCTGGATCCTATATCTGCTGGATTTTCCTTTGACGGCACATACCTCCATCTATTTTGAGGGATGAGGTCCAAGATCTCTGAAGTCCTGTTGGCAACAAAGGGCTTCCAATTTCGAGGAGGTGAAGACAACCAGGAAGGAACAACTTGAGAATCTGTCCAGGCATATATATTAATATCATAATCATGAAAAGTATTAATTAGAACAGATAATAATCGGGCTAACAGGAGAGCTCCATTTAACTCTAGCCGTGGAATGGATACAGGCTTTAGCGGAGCTACCTTGCTTTTAGCTGCTAAAATAGTGACTTTAGTAACACCATTATCAGATCGTTGAACCGCATAAATTACACAGGCATATGCTGATTCCGATGCATCCGAAAATCCATGAAGAGTAATTTCCCTTTCTGTAATTAGAAGCCATCTCGGAATAGAAATGTGACATATTTGCTGAAATTCCTTTTTGAATTTACGCCACTTAACTGCAAAATGTTCCGGTAAGGCACTGTCCCAATCAAGTTTCAGCAACCATAACTGCTGACAAAAGATTTTTATTAATATTGTGCAGGGTGAAAGAAAACCCAAAGGATCAAATAGCCTTGCTGATTGTGACAGAAAAGATCTTTTGGTGATTTCATTCTCAAAATTAAAGTCAATTTTAGAAACAAAGCAGTCAGTTAAAGAGTTCCAAATAAGTCCAAGAGTTTTAGAACAGTTTTCGGGATGAATTTCCACATTAGATTCATTAGCACTCAGGCATTCAGCTAAATTATTTAAGACATGTGGAGAATTAGAACGCCACTTTCTTAAGTGAAATCCTCGGACATCTAGAATTTCCGACAATTTTTGAATTAACGCGATTGCTTCTTCATTAGATTTTGCTCCAGCCATCAAGTCATCCATATAAAAGGAATTTTGAATTATTTTTGATATTTCAGGATTTATAATTTGAGAATCCAAGCCTATTTGATGTAAACATCTAGTAGCTAAAAATGGAGCGGATGAAGTTCCATAAGTTACAGTAGAAAGTTTGTATTCCTTAATAGTGGAATCAGGTGAATTTCTCCACACTATTTTTTGCAAATTTTGATCTTCTGAATCAATTAAAATTTGTCTATACATTTGCTTTATATCGGAAGTGAAAGCAACTTTATTTAGTCTGAATCTGACAAGAATAGTAAATATATCTGGTTGCAATAATTTTCCTACCCCCAAAACTGAATTCAACGAATTAAAGTTAGGCGGTTTGCAGGATCCATCAAACACAACTCGAAGTTTGGTTGTAATACTGTCTTTCTTTTGCACAGCATGATGAGGAAGGAAGTAATCTGGTTTAGAAGAATCAAAATCTTTGTTAGGTGACATATGCCCCAATTCTTCATATTCTCTCATAAAACTCTTGTATTCCATTTCAAATTCTGAGTTAAACTTAAATTTCCTTTCCATAGCTAGAAGCCTAGAAATAGCCATTCCCTTTGTATCTCCTAACTGATTAATGTCCTTATAAACAGGTAATCTTACAACAAATCGACCCTGACCATTTATCCTGCAAGTCGATTTAAAATGATTTTCACAAAATTCTTCTTCATCTGACATAAGAAACTTTTTATCCGGCAACTCTTCCATTTGCCAAAATTTTTGCAAAACAGAATCAATGTTACAATCACTTTCAACGGAAATCAGATGCGATTGTGTGTACGATGATGAAATAGAATCTCTTCGAATCTGACCTGCGACAACCCATCCAAATATTGTGCTTTGCGCAATTGGTTGTCCTTCAGACCCACTAATTTTTCCATTACGAAGGATTGAGAAAAAGCAATCAGAACCTAAAATTATATCACATTCTGATGGCCTTGAAAAATCTTCATCTGACAGAGTCATGCCCTTCAAATAATCTAATTCTTTAATGTTAATATTCTCAACTGGGATTTGAGAAGTAACCTTATTTAAAATAAAAGCATTAACTGTCAAACATTCTTTACTAAATCTTGACCCAATTTTTAAATTAACTGAGCCACGTGTGGTTCCTGCTTGAACCCCACTTATCCCACTTAGAGACACTCTAGCATTCTTTCTTTTTAGTCCTAAAATATTTATTACATTTTCACTGACAAAACTGGACTCCGAACCACTATCTAGTAAAGCTCTGAATAAGAAAGAATCACCCCCACTATTATACAGTAAAACCTTTGCCGTGGGAAGGAAGGTTATAAATTTGGAGTTGTTTAGACATGTGCTAGAACTAACAGGCCTTTGAGGTTCCACTGATTTATTGCGTTGCGTTTCTCCCCCTGGGCGGATGTCGTCTTAGTAGGGGTGTTTTGGGGTTTGATCGTTAGGTTCGGGTTCGGATTCTGAAACACGTGCACTATTTACTACCCTTTTAACATCTTCATGCAAGAGTGAATTATGGTTTCCTTTACATATTGTACACTTTAAATGGCTATTAGTGCAATCCTTAATTTTATGAGAATTCAAACATAAAAAGCAAAGATAGTTTCGCTTTACAAAATTCTTCCGAGCATTCAAATCCATATTTCTAAATTTAATACATTTAAACAATTTATGCATTCCCGAACATTTCAAACAATTTTTATCACTTTTATTTCTTTGAATATTTTCACATGCAACAAACTTAGACTTAGTAGGAATTTTAGCATCAGATTCATTATAAACCATTAATTCAAGAGATGAACATCTGGTATTTAAAAATTTCAAGAATTCTTCCCACGTAGGAAATTCTATTTCTGACGTTTTCACGGACCAAAGTCTTCTTGTTTCAGGATCTAATTTTTGCAATAACAAATGAATTAGCCATGGATCTCTGCTAGATGCCTCTTCTCCTAAAGATTTTAACCCTCTCAAAACCTCATCACTCGTGTCAACTATATTTCGCAAATTCGTTGAATTGGCTTGAGAGATGCCTTTTTGTTCCAAAAATGTTTTGATTAATGCATTAATAATTTTCTTCTTCTTATCATACCTGTCCATTAATTTTCCCCATGCTTCTTCATAGGAATCATTGGACAACGGTATGTGCTTAATTAAAGAAGCGGGTTCATCAGACAACAAACCCTTTAAATATTGAAATTTTTGGCTATTACTTAGTGAAAGCTGCGAATGAACTGTGGATACAAATAAATCTTTAAAGTTCATCCAATCTTCAAATTTACCAGAAAACACTGGAATAGTAAGTTTTGGTAAACGAAAATTCGAAATAGATTGAACTGAAGAATTTTGTGTTACAACAGAAGTAAATTGTGATGTATTAAAGACATCAATTTTATTTTGAAACTTTAATTTCAAGGAAAAATATCTATTTTCGAATTCCTCTATTTCAGAATCCTCAATAGTTACTTCTGAATCTAATTTTTCGAATTCTTTCAAAAGTTCTTCTAACCTCTGCAAACGAATCACTACCTCATTTCTTGATTCCAATTCATCTGCAGAATGTTCTAATCTAGTTAAGGAGGCCTTAACCTTGCCTCTTGCTACTTTAATTTGCGTTATGTGTTCCTTATATCTTTTCGGATCGTCCATGTTGAAAAGAAATTATATAACAAATCGTTTGCGAAACGGAACCGAAACTAAAGCAAATTATGTTCGCTCGCAATTCGAGAACTTCTTATTAACTCTTCAGATGTTCTTCTCTTTAAAGACATCAAATTAATAATCAATAATAATAAGAAACAAATGAAAGAAACTTATCTGTTTCTCATGCTGACATCTCGCCGGTGCCTCCAATTTTATATGTAGAGCTGGTTGTGTGTATTTAAGCCAAGGAAAGATGCCTTCTTGTCTCTTTTCTTATTTATTTTGCACACACACACATATAACAACACATGGACGATGACTTCACATATATAAGGTAACACATAATACTATATACAATTAAAGTAGAAATTGCCGCTAACAAAGAGCGAACGAATACTTCTTTTTGCCGCTAACAAAAGAGCGAGCGGTGCCTACTTGCACCAGTTTCACACCAACTCTCAGGGAGAAGTCTTTACAAAAACAGCTTAAGTGCGCCTCCCCCACATTCCAAACATACATATGGGTTAGCGCATACTGCGCCATCTATGTTCAGTATTAATCTTTACTGTATGAATAAATATACAAAGAAACAAAAATACAAATAAAGTAATTAAATAAAAACAAAATAATAAATAATAAAATCACATAAACATATAGATTATCCTGAAAATTTATGATTTTAAATTACAAATTCTATTAAAATGGATAAAAAACTTGGAAAATTTAGCAATATCATTATGTGGGGTCCATATTTCTGTTGAAGGGGATCATACACTGTATTAAAAATTGTTATAGAAGCAATAAATTCTGTTGAGCTATTTCCTGAATTTTAATTTTAATATTTTATGATTAATCTGGCAAAATAATAATTTATGGTAGATAATATTGCTGCAGAAATTAATTTCAATATTTTTAAGAAATTATGATGTTTTATTTTTACCAATATTCTTTGATTTTTGATGATTTCTTCGCATTAAATTGTCGAATATTTATTTTCTCAGACTTTCCATTTTTGGATCTTGAATTTATTCAAAATTAATTTTTGATTGAATAATTTTAACTATAATTTACTTAAAACTTTTAATTTTCAGTAATATGTCATATATAGATCCTATAAGAATAGATTTTTGTATTTATTTTTTATTTAAGAGTGTAAATTTTAGAGACTTCATTTCTACTTTTATTTATATTTCAGCACAATGTATTTTCCAAAACGGCAGACCAACTGGTTGATAAAGGATTTGATTATGAAGCTGGAAAAACATGGATATACCCCACAAATTACCCAGTTCGTGATTATCAATTTGCAATAGTGAAAGAGGCTCTATTTAAAAATACTCTAGTTATTTTACCCACAGGATTGGGAAAAACTTTTATTGCTGCTGTTGTTATGTACAATATTTATAGATGGTATCCAAGTGGAAAAATTATTTTTATGGCCCCTACACGGCCACTTGTTGCACAACAAATTGATGCATGTTATAAAGTGACTGGAATTTCACATGCAGATACTACGCAAATGACTGGTAATTTAATTACATTTTGTGATCATTTCTAGCATTAGTTTAATTTTTAATTTAATTAGTTTAATTTCTAGCATTAGTTTAATTAGCTTAATTTGTAATTTTATTGTTTCTATTGTTTGTATATTATGAAAATAAAGTAACTCGCTCTATGTCAAAAAAATATGGTATACATTTTAAAATAATTTTTCTCTAAATTTATGATGTACATATATGCAAGGATGCATTATTAGTTGGGTAGAGTAAGTTGACTCATAGTAAACATAAATTAAAATACTATTATAGAAATTGTCCAATTAGGGAAAGAAATCCATCACCTTAGATAATGGAAAATGATACTTTATTTCACTTGAAAATATGAAACACAAGTATAAAAAAAACTGCAGTGAAAGTATAACCAGTGAATAACTTTTATAGAAACTCACAATACAAGCTGACAGCAAATTGCTTATTCGATAATAGTACTAGTACTCAGAGTGCCAGCTAGATCTTGCTTCCCATATACAACTCAAGAAAGAGAGCTTATTCTCATGAGAACGCATTGCCTTTTGAAGTCAATAGATTATGTCATCACATAGAATTGTTTAGATCTCGATTCCTAAAAGAGCATTCTTGCATTCTTCAAAATCTATTTTTGTTGCCAAAATTGGAGTCATTGACTTGGCATCCAATCAGCATTCATTAATAATCCCCGTAAATCTATCTTTCCAGAAATGGGACTAACATGGCAGGGGTGCTATTTTATAGATTCATAGCAATATAATCTCATTTGAAATGGGATCTGACTTTGTCAAGTGGTTCTTGAGGACATAGAAAATTTGTTTGTAATTATCTCTAATTGTTAAATACGCTTTCTTTGCAGTACAACACTAGTCTGATGAAAATTGCCAAGTTTATAGATACAATGGATATATTATATAAAATTTGTTATTTATTCAAAAGTAGTCATTATTGCTGACCAGCTAGTTCGTTGGAGATAATGGTTATATTTTATTTCAGTTAAATCACTTAGATAAAACTTCTTGTTCATTGATTCCATGTAATTGTCAGACATTAAAGGTGTATTATTTTAATTATAAGAAATTTATTATTTAATAATATCTGCGTGTTTACTATCACTTGTTAATAGAATTATTATCTGGTATAAACTGTATTACTTGATTTTTAAATAATTTATTCTATCTATTGATCTTCAATATTTTTGTTTAATATATGCCATATTTTGGGTCTAAGAGAGTAAAAAAGAAGTTTCAAATGCTCCAGTATTCCTCCTTGAATATGTCAAATGTATATTTGCTGTATATAAAATATATGGAGCTTATATTATATTAAGATTATTCTGTATTATTTAGTTAAATAAATTCACAAATTTATAAGATGCTTATTTCTTTTTATATTGATATAAGTTGTCATAGTAGGTGTGCTTACACCAGCTGATATAAAATATCTTTTCCTAATATTTTACTTTTAAATTATATACCATTTTCATTTTATTCCATTTCTGGAAACTTCTTATTTATGTAATGATTTCAGAATTTTTTTTTTAGTGCTTCATATAATTTTTAACCATGTTGCCAAACTTTTAACATATTACTTTTTTTTTTCCAGTTTAAAGCTAAATTCTGTCTATTCCATTTTTGACTTAATTTTTTTTAGACTTCCTACTTAGCATTTAAATAAGAGATATATATTTTGTAATAAGAACAAATAAAAAAAATTAATGCAATTTTAAAAGCTGTTATTAAATGTCTTAATCATAATAGCTTTTTTAAGTATTTACAATTTTTAATGCTAAGTAGGAAAAAAAAAAAAAAACTGTGTAGCCCCATTTAAAGTAGAAAACTTTAAGCAATATTGAAATAAATGATATGCTTATTAAAAAAATTTGTTTTCTTTTTATCAAACCATGTACTTATTAAGGTTAAACATTTCTTAATATGAAAATGGATTATTTACATCCTGCTGTTTGTCTAATTTTTTTATACTACTTTTTATTTTTAATTCCTGAGCATATCTTTTATAAATTATATATATTTTTTTATTATTGAGAATGATTTCTTGATTTCTGTAGAATGATTGGCTGAAGTATTTGTTATTTATTACTGTCTCACTTTTATTTATATTATTATGATTTTTCCTTTAGGAACTAATCAACCTGAAGAACGAAAAAGAATGTGGATGAAGAAAAGGGTGTTTTTTCTAACACCCCAAGTTTTAGTGAATGATTTGGCTAGAAATATTTGTCCAGCTGAAAGTATCAAATGTCTAGTTGTTGATGAAGCTCATAAGGCATTAGGAAATCATGCTTATTGCCAAGTAATTTTTGAGAAGAATCTTTTATTTATGTGAAACTTTAAAAAATAATTACAATGGTTTAACTGATTAAGAATTATTATTTTATAATTAATTAAGATTATATTGGTATTAATAAATTGTTATTATATTTTCTATTAATCTAGCATTATTTTAGATTACTCTTTTGCTATAAATAATATGACATTCTTCATTTAATTTCCTTAATTAATAATATGACATTCTTCATTTAAATTGGCTTTGAAATTTTCTAGTTCTTAAATGTATAATGAAAAGGTTTATATTTCTTTCAGTCTTTTTATTTTTTCCCTCTATTTGTTTTTTTATTTTTTTATTTTGCTATCAGCTTTAATGTGTTATAATTTTATTAATTTTATTATTATTTTTATTTTATTCAAGCTATTTGTTAAAATTTAAAGATCTTGTTTTTATTTTATACTTTTATTTACAGTCTTTTTTGATAAAATGCAAAAATTCATTTTAATTTAAATTTGTATTTTCTTTATATATATAATTTGATTTTTATTTTTGTATGAATTTAGTATACATAAAAAGAAAGAAGAAAATTTTTTGCTGTTAAAAAATTATTTTTTGCTGTCTAACCAAGGAAATAGATTTGAAGTTATATTTTAGTATAAAATATTTTATTGTTTTTAGTGAAAATTGTTTTTAGTGAATTTTATTGTTTTTAGTATAAAATATTTTATTGTTTTTTATTGTTTTAGTTGTGTGAAATTGTTTGATCAGTTATGATGAAATATAAATTATTAAAAGTAAACATAACTTGCTTCTTCATTATATTAAGGAAATATTGGTCTTATCAATTATATTACTTTTAGAACTGTAAAAGATGATGAAAACAAAAATATTTCATATTATATATATAATGTAAGCAATATTTTTTGAAAGCAGAAGGCAGATTCAATAATAGAGAAGACACTTTGCATTTTTAAGTTCGTTTTATTCTCCTTAATCCATCCTGGGAAGGCATAATTATTTACAAGCCGGAGCGACGAGCACACAGAATGACACAGAGCGAAAGGAAAGAATTGAAGCTGATGAACATTTTATCCCTGGTCTTATATAACATGAGATTTCTGATATGTGTCAATTCTGTTTGGAATTTTTCTCACGTGTCGACCTTGACAAGGGAAACAGAGATGTCTTTTAGAAGAATCTGTTTACATCAGTGTTTCTCTATGCCTTTACTCAGCACGTGGGAACCGCAGACACAATAATTTTTACAAAGTTTCAGTTGAATTAATTAGAATTGAAATTAGAGTTTAAAATATCATTACATATATATTACAATCAATTACAATTAGCTGATTTGGATGAATAATTACTGATAACAATTATTATTTGTCACATGGACTGGTAGCTATTCGTTCTATTAGTCACATTAACCATAATTTGCATATCTTTTTCAAGGGAATACACTAAAAAAAAAATTTTTTTTTTCTAACATTACTCATAATTATCCCAGAAGTTTTCACAAGAATTTATTATTTTTTTTGTTAAATTAATATAATTACAATTACATCATTTACTTTCAGAATCATACTATCATATGAAACATATTTGATTGGTTCTTTTATTAGTACTTTCTATTGCTGTTCATTATAAATTCTCAATGACTCTTTTTAAATCCTGTCTGAAGCTTGTATATGTTAGTGTTCCTCATTTTGTCTTCACTGTGCTCCTACTTTTCAAGTATACTAAACCTGTTGTAAATGAAAATATTTTGATTCAAATGAATCAAATTTGATGAAATCTGGAGTGATTAAAACATGCATTTTTCACTTCTGTATAATAATATTAACACTTTTTACTCTGAGTTAATTTTTAATATTTTTATCTACCTTGTACTATGAGTCATTTTCATGGAATTTTCTTTCTATCTTCCAGGTAATAAAAGAACTTCAAGCCTATACAACTCATTTCCGTATTTTAGCATTAACAGCTACTCCAGGTAGTGATACTCAGGTAAAAATTTTTATTCAGTTTTGAATATCTACATAATGTTTTTATTTATCTCTGTTGAATTACCTGTACCTTTAAAATTTTTTACATATGTTAATTTATAAGATCTAAATCTAAATCAAACATTAGGGAATTGAAGGCATAATATGTGTACTTAAAATTGTCCCATTTTGGTATTAGAAAATGCATTTTTTTAAAAAAGTTATTCTTCTATTGTATTGAAGACTGCTTCATTAAAAACACCATTTTTAGGATAATTTTTATTTTTTATTAAGCTTTTCATCCATCTCCAAAGTGGAATTTTACCAGTGAAAATAACCAATACTACACAGAAAAGGTCTATAGATGCTTTATATCAATTTATGACTACTAGTTATGAGTGAATATTTCTCACCAAATCAAAATAGTACGCTCTAGGCTCACAATTTAAACAGCCTCTCCCCCAACAAAAAAAGCTTATGACCACTATCTGAACAGAAAAATTATAGTGCTGTGGGACATAAAAGAAGTTTTATTGGTTTATTTCCTACTAAAAACTGAGGCCATAAATATTTTGCATTATTGCAATACTTTCAGAAAATTATACTGCATTATCTGAAAGAAAAAAAAATTATCTTAATTTTCTGGATTTGCTATATGGTAATGCTTGATTATATATTGCTGATAAACAGAAAGACTGATTGAGCATTTGAACTAGTTTTCTTTTTGTTCTGGTGTAGCTATGAATGACGACCACTTGCTTTCCTATTTTATAAAATTCCTTAACATTCAGTATTACAACAAGAGCTTTTCAAAAAATATAAAAAAGTTGTTTCAGACCTTTTCATATTTTAAAGTTATTCTATTATAATTTTGTGTACTACTACTATCTAATTACTTTCTAGATGTGTCTGATATAAATGCATCATTATAACTATGCTTTCTTATGTTTACAATTTTTTATTGTTAAAAAAAATTATATTTTTTAAAAAAGTATTTCATGTAAACTTGTTTTAATCTTTTTTCCTTCAGGGGTGTTTGTGCTCCGGGGAAACCCCGGAATTCCGGGGATTTTGAACTTCGATACCCGGAAATTCCTGGGATCGTCGTTCAAAAGGAAGTAGGAATAATAATGAATTATTTATTTTGATCTGGGTAATTTTGTTTGCTTTGAAAGCAGAAAACGCAAGGTCAGTGTGTGTGGTGAAAACTTTTCCTTTCTTTCTCCAAAGGTAGTGATAATGCGTGAAAAGGGGGAAAAAACTTCTTTTTTGTTCTTTCCTTATTGCGAGTTATGACTCATTCCCCCGGTTCTCGGACATTCTCTTCTGGATTCTTTTCGGCAAGTAGGCGCGGCAGAAAAAAAAGGGAGAGACTTCGTTCGACCAGATGTGCGATCACGTGACCTGGGTTCAAAGGTCTTAATTTTGCAAAAAAAGTAATTCATTGAACTTTTATAATTAGGTCATTCAATACTTCATAATTGTAATTTTTCATTTCTCCCCCCCCCCCCCCTTCTCGAAACTCCAAAATGTCGGTAGTAAGTCCGTAAAAGTTTCAGGGGATTTTTTGGGGTCCCACAAACACCCCTGTTCCTTGCTAATGTTTTAATTATTTTTTTAGGCTGTAAAACTTCTGTTATCAAATCTTTTAATATCTCATGTTGAGATGCGTACAGAAGATAGTGATGATGTGAAGCCATACACACATGTAAGAGATATTGAAAAAATTGTTGTACCACTTGGTGACAGACTTCTATCAATCAAGAGCAGATTTCTGGATGTAAGATATATTTTAACATTCCTCTGTTCTGAATGTTTTATTTCATTCGTTACTCTTGTTTTCTTTTGGCAGTTGAATCAATTCTGTTTTAAACATATTTAATTTTAATATTAAATGAATAGAAATTTATTAAATATGCATAAATCTCATTGAAGCATTCTCATTGATCTTTTAACATTATTTAAGTATTTTTATACCTTAAAATTTTATGATTATTTTTTACAAAATGATTTCATTATTCTAAACTTACATAGTTTGGATATTAACTTTTTTAATGCCTTCTATCTTCATGCAAGATTATCAACTATTAACCTTTGTGTGATATGTAATCTTATATATTAATGCCTTCAAAATATTATTTTATTATAATTTTAATTATTTTATTTTAAATTTATAACAAGTAATTAAATTTGCATTATGCTCTTCTGGATTAAATATAAAAAATATTAATTTCCATTTTTTTCTTTTGCCTTTTCTCTTCATATTTTACAATTTTCAACTTCTTTAACCTTAATTTTATATTTTAAATCAGTGCCTTTAATTGCAATACATGTATTAGTAAAGATTAAAAATAACTTGTATTTAAGATGCTTATTTTATCAACTTCTGAAATGCTGCTTTTTTTTATAATTTCTAATATTATCCTTGACAATTTAATCAGATATATCACAAATATAATAACATATTTTTTTAGATTATCAATATTTATTTGAAGCGTCTAACTCAAAGACGAGCAATGACAGCCAAAAACCCTAGTTCTTTATCAAAATTTCAAGTTTTGAAAATGCGGGAAGATTTCAGCCAGCATCCACCAAGTAATATCGACAAATTTGCATATGGACTTATAATGGCTGATTTTTCTTTGTGTATCAGTTTATATCATGCATATGAATTGCTTTTATTGCATGGTGCAAGATCATTTTACAACTTTCTAACAGGTATGTCATAAAATATTTTTTAGATTGATTTGTGTCTTTTTTGCTTTCTAAAAATATTTTTATCCTTCCTTTTTTAATACACTAGAAAAACATAGCTATATCTGTTTTTAGTTTGATATCATTTACAACATCATGAAAAATGAGTTGTGCATAACTTTTAACTCTTTAATTGATAACTTGATTATCAAATCTCTGTTTGTTTTAGATTTAGCTTCATGTAGGATCAGCATTCCAATCAAATGTATCATTTCTATAATTACAATTTCAAAAGCTCATTTTTTAAAAAGTTTATATGCTGACTTGATTTAAACTACCATTAAGGATGTGGAATTTGTAAGATTAGTTGATTATACTTTGCACTATTCCTTAAGGTAATTTGAAAGGATTTTGAACTCCTTTTATGTACCTTCATAGATTTTTAAGATGTAGGAATTGAAGATGTTTCTGTTTCTCTCATTCTTTATCAAAGCTGAAAACCATAATTTCAATGTTTTAGATTACTACACCCAAAGTTACAATTCTTATCTCCTCTTTATTTAAATTTTTTTTGCATGCATATTCTATTTTAATTGTTAACACACAATAAGTCTATTGTGTGAATGATTTTTTTTTTTTAGAATTTGTAAATTATTATCAAAAATTGATATGCTGAATGGTAGTACTTTTTCCTTAATTTCAAATATATTTTCTTTGTAATGAAAATGATTTATAAAAAATTTTAAGAGCGTTTTTGTATCATTGTGGAAATAAAATAATGTATAAAAAAATATGTTTTAAATATTGAATTATAAAAGTTAAAAATTGAAACTTCGTAGAAATTAAAAAAAAAAAAAAACTTGTGACTTGAAAGATTATGCATCATAATATGAAACTTACTATAGGCATGCATAATGAAAAATTAAATCATTTATAATAATATATAAATTGAGTTTCTACATCATTCACTTCTTGACAATTTTCAACATCAATTTTTATTTTATGATATGAAATTTGTCAATTTTTATTTTGTTAAATTTAGTAATTTAACAAATGCATATATTCACATATGCAAATTTAATTTAACCATTAGGGTAAGTTACCATATGGGACTATTTGTAAAAAATAACAATATGTAAGATATTAGCAACTTTTATGGAATAGGAAGTCTAATTTGAGTTATTTTCTAATGAAAGATTTGTAGAAGACATTTCAAACTCAACCAATTACAATGCATAACACTTTATATTTAACATGACCCCCCAAAAATAAATATGTGCCAAAGTTGTATTTCACAATATTTTTATCTCTAAGGGGGGGACTTATTAAAATATTAAAATTATTAAAATAATCTGTTTAGTTAATTTAAAATAATCTGGGAAATTATTAAAATAATCTGTTTACAAATATATGCTCAAAAGAACATTACTTTATATTGCTTCAATTATGAGATTATCGTATATTGTCTAGTTACACATTTCTAGTGTTAAAGTATAAGGTCCTGATGGCTAATTTATAACTTATTAACCTTTGTTTATAATTTATACTATATCTGAGATAGTTATTTTTTCTGTCAGTAATCAAATAATATACAGATATTTAGGACTATAAAAATATCACTAGAGTGTCAGCCATGATAATTACCCCTTGTACCTTATATGAAATCATTCACATTACTTAAAACATGTAAAGAAGTTTGATGAGTTAAATAAAGAGGTGTTATTAAGTATATATTTCTGATTTAAAAAGTTAACAGTTTGGCCTGTAAATCCTGTGGATATGCATTATACTATAAATAAGTATACTGTCAAATATCAAACAATATATTTGTTATGTGTAATTAAATTTAATATTCTTGTAAAATTCCCTTCAGTGTTATAATATTTCCTTCATTAGTAAGTTTTTAAGTAAGTATAATTCGCTCAAAATTGTATGAAAAACATGTTACTTTGAAAAAATATTTCATTTTTAAAATTTTATTGCTGTTTTTTTTTTTGAATTCTCATTGAGTAAATTATAATAGGATTAAATAATTTTTCTGAATCAAGATTAAATGTTCATTCTTAATCAATATTCATTTGGTAGTTGATACAAAAATGATAAAACTTTGAGTATGTTGAAAAGAGTACTAAACATCTTTTTTGTTGTTGTAGTAATAGTAGTAGTAGTAGTAGTAGTAGACATATCAATTTATATACATGGATATGTATTCCATTGTTAGGAAAGATATAGTCATAAATGATAGGAATCAAAGATAAAACTCAAAGAATTAAAAGAAATTATATCTTCAATATAATGTGCTAATTTATTAAAAAGACTTTATTTTTTGAAAAATTGACAAAAATAATAGATTTATTTTTTACAGTTTTTTTAAATTCTTATTTTTTTTCTTTCATTTTTTTTTAAAATTTCAGTTTTTATCTATGTTGACTGACATGCTACAAGACATTTCATTTTAACTTTTTCATCTATGATGTATGTAGAGAGAAATAATTGTTTTTAAAATTTTTTCTTTAGAATGTTGATAAATTTCATTGTTTTAAATCTACTTGTATCCATAGAAGCGTTTTTGGAAACATTGTCATTGCATATATCTTTGTAAATGTGATATCTCAAAACTCAACAACACTATAGTCTGTGTTTTTTCTGTAGGCTGTTCAAGGTCACATTTTCTACCTCGTTACTGGTTGTCTGCCTTGGAATGCTGAGGCAGATAACAGTGTCACTTTTTTTTTTTTTTTAACACAGCTGTTAAGGTATTCTGAAAGTAAGGTATTTCTGAAATGTACTGGTCGGGAAAAAAATACAAGATTTTTTGAAACCATGGCAACAGAGAAAGAGTGAAGAGTAGGGAACACGAGTGAAACATCTACAGAAATTACACAGACTATAGATGGGCGAAACTTTATATTATTATTTATTGTTCTTGTATCAAATTGTAGATCAGAGTCAAATTTAAGAGCAAATTTATCAGTGGTAAGAGATATATATTTAACAGATGTATTTTTTCCTTCACTATACTTTATGGAGATACATAATTAAACAATATGTGGGGGAAAAAAAAGATCAAAGGGATTTTTCCAAAAATGTTTTTGTATAAAATTCAGAAAAGTTTTATATATATATATATATATATATATATATATATATATATATATATATATATATATATATATATATATATATATTAATGCAATACACTAACAAATTGATGAAAAATTTGCTTTCATTCAGGAATAATTAATGGTGAGAAATCCATTCCACATGCTCGATCAGAATTGCAGAAAAATTATGATTTCGATGTTTTGTTGAAAGAAATTCAAGAAAATTACATTGTTGAAAACATGGAAGGAAATCAAATAATGGTAAGCCTGTAAAACTGAGATCAATAAAAATATATTTTGATGTATATGCATTTTATAATTTCTTGCTGTTTTTCAATGTTGTTAGTTTATATTTGTTTTTATTTCCAGGGATCTAATAGTTTTGGTAAAAAGCCAGGACACCCAAAATTGGAAAAATTATTAGAAGTTGTATTACAGCATTTTAATTGTGTGAACAAAGGTATGAGTTGTTTTTTGCTTTCTGAAATGAAAATCATATAAAATGAATACCAGTAAACTAATCTTGATTGCATTATTGATATTCATTATAAACATTTTTTTAAAGTTATTAGAATTTGATTTCATTGCTAATTATTTAATGTATACATATTTGCTTAATGTACCAATTTTATAAATATATAATTATGATTATTTTTTTTAGTTAAAGATACCAGAGTAATGATATTTTCACAATATAGAGATAGTGTTCAAGAAATTACCGATATGTTGAATCATTACAAACCTATGATCAAAGTTATGAGTTTTATTGGCCAGGCTTCTAAATCTGCTACTAGTGCTGGTTTTTCTCAGAAGCATCAACTTAAGGTAAATAAGTATCTGAATTTAGTCTATGAGATTGCATTTTACAAATAATAATAAAGTATAAATAAAATATTTTCTGTTCTGTAAATCACATTAGCTGTAAACTCTTCATATTGTTATTACAACTCTAGCATTTTCATTTGTCAGTAAACATCTCTTTTTAAGAATTTCTTTTATATAATGCATTAAGTATTTATGATTGTTAGAAAGCAATGTAATATCTATTTTTAAATTTTAAATTTTTATATAAATTCATATGACATATAAAAAGTATTAATATGAAATTAATATTAATACCTTATATGTTAAGACTACATTAAAAAAACTTCATTTATATGAAAAACTATATTTCTCATAATTTTATTTACTTAAAATTAGCTGCCTTTAGTGGCTATCTGGTTTGTGTATTATTGATTAGGTTTAATTTCATTTAAACCTCTTATGCACGTTTTAATATCCATTATTATCTTAGCAAAATATCTTTGAGGCTTCAGATTGTGACAGTCAGTAAAGCTATGTTATTTTAAAGCATTATATATGTTTTATTTATTGGGTACATGAACAATCATAATATAATCGAGTATCATAATACAAAATGCGTCTTAAGAAAATGTTTTGTTTGGGTATGCTGTTTTAAACTGCATGTTGTTGTTTGTAATGAGTTTAACTTTCTGATTTTTTCATGCAAACTGTGTAGATGAAAAGTTTCATTGCAATAATAAAATCTCGTAAAAAATTATGCAAATTTTTTTTTAATTATAAAAAATTTGGGAAAAAATTGCACAATTAAAGTGATATAATTAAAAAGTCAATTTTGGGAAAGTTATAAAATTCAGTTCCTACAATAACATTGCTGTGAATCATTACAAAAAATCACCAACATTTTATTTCAACTTTAATTATTTAAAATTTCAAAATAAATAAATAAATGTGTTTATATTTCTGCTTTTCAAAGTGTCATTTATGCTAATTCTAAGTCACTAGTCTGTTCTGTAGTATCCCAACAGACAGACATACTTTCTCTTCTATTCGTAGTTGCAAGAGATTATATAATTTCTTCTATATGATATTGTTTTTTGTGTCATACATATTGTAAAAAGAATTAATTAAGAATTGAATATTTAACTCAATGGTTTCTGATGCTTAATAAGCAAATAACTTTTTATTTATTCTTTTTATTTTATATATAGCTATTTATTACTAATGTTTATTTTGTATATAGCTATTACTTATTCTTTTATGCATAAAATTATATCTATATAACTTGCAATCTTAATTTTTGAGAATGATAGCTCATATAGTAGAGTAATACACACAATATTAGTTAAATGAATGGAAATACTTAATTTTTTTCATAATTGGTTTAATTTTGTTATAATTGGATTAATAAGAATTTTGGATTATTGTTTCATAAATTGATGCTATAGAAATTTTAATTTTCTTGAATGCTTTGATTATACAATCAAACCTGCAATTTAGATGTTATCTAGAATTACTTTGAATATAATATTTGTATAGTTTGATGTATAATTACTTATTGATATTTTGGAAGCATAAAAAAATATTTTTATATAGTGTGTTATTACTTGAAAGAATGAATTATGAAAGAATATACTGCATTCTTATTATTCCTTTTATTTTTTCCTCTCACTTTTTATGGAAATATAACATACCGTCTGTTTAAATCCAATTATTATAAATAGTTGATTATTATAAAAAAGATTTAAAAGTGGTTTGGATTAAGAATTAAATGCATAGGTTTTACATAACATAACACTCTTTATCTATTGCATATTTTATTTTGAATATGAAATAATTTTTAATATCTATAGGTTAGATAAAACCTAGAATTGAAACATAGTGGCATTGCTTATCACAGGTTATGATTATTATTTATAATCAAATACACAAATTTCTTATTATAGTTTGGATATTAATTTTGTCAGTTGCATTTATGTTGTGTATAATTACAAGCGTAAGATCTTTTTTTTAATAGGTGATACAACAATTTCGCTCTGGTGGCTATAATACCTTAGTGTCTACATGTGTTGGCGAAGAAGGTCTTGATATTGGAGAAGTAGATTTGATTGTTTGTTACGATTGTCCAAAATCACCAATACGCTTAGTTCAAAGAATGGGGAGAACTGGGAGACTGCGTGGAGGAAAGATTATTATTTTGATTGCAGAAGGGAAAGAAGAGCAAGTACGGCACAATTCCACTTTCTTGTTAGAAATATTATTATTTAATTTTCCAATGATCACAAAGAAAGTTTTTCTTACCAAAAGTTGTGAGAAATATAGAATTCTTGGCAAATTATAAGAAAATGTCATTGAGAATTCTATTATTTTACAATAGTGCAGATTTTTTCTGACAGAAGTTTTTTCTGAAGAAGTATGATTCATGTTATTAGTTTTATCCCACCCCAAGGGGTAGAACATAAGGATGAGAAACTTCTGGAATGATGGTTTCTGTCCCTGGTGGGTACAGAAATGGTATGGGGTGATTGACCCTATTGATAACCAGATATGCCTCCTGCAGGAAGAGTTGTATTGTAGCCTCTGATGGCTATTAAGTACTCAACCTTAGTTTAGTTTCCAATATTAGCATAGTGGTCATTCAGATTTTTCCATGTACCTCAGAGCAAGTCAAAGTATTCAAATATGGTATTTATTATTCAACAGTTCGAATAAACCCAGATTATAACTCATTTTTTTATACAAATAGTTCTAACTATTAGTTACTAGTAATGTATTTAAAAACATATTAGTAAAAAATGCTGTTCTGAAAATTTCTAAATTTTTTACAAAATGGAAACAAATCTGTTGAAAAGAAGTTAGGAATTTTTCTGATAGTAAATTATCAATATTAAAAAAAATTGCTTTGATATTGAAATAATGAGTTGAATTTTCATTAATAAATTAATTTCTATAAAATAATTTATTATTTTTTAAAAACCACATTTACCCCAATTTTTGTCAATTGCTAAAATCTTAGTATTCAGTGTAATAGGAATACCATTCTTTCAAATACAACACCTTTAACTAAAATTATTTATAAAATCTTATGAACTATACTTATGAATTATTTATAATCATTAAAACTTTTTTAATAATTATATATATATTTGCCTACTTTTATATTCTTATATATATATTATATACATGAAAATGAGAGGAAAAGAAAGATCTTTATTGTCATATTTTACTGACAGTAAGAAAACTAAACTGAACAATGTGTTAAATAACTATCGGTATTCAACAAGTTACTAATTACTAATGCAATAAATGTACTGCCTTCATTTGGTTTGAATTGTAACTTCAATGTCAAAACATTGCATTTAATTTTAATTATTCAGTTTTTATTTTCCAGATGTATAATAGCTGTGAAAGCAAAAAGAAAAGTGTTCACCGAGCCATTTCAAAAGGCTTTGTATTTGCTCAATTGTATAACAAAAGTCCCTCACTCATACCATCTGGTGTTAAACCTTTGTGTGTTAAAACTGTGGTTACTGTTGAGACTCAAAAAACTGCCACCAAATCTAAAGGTAAAATGAGCTAGTTATATTATTGTTTTCCAATGCTATTTTGAAATTTTAGTTATGTCATTTATTTATTTTCCATAAAAACCCCTCCCCTTTCTTAGCTGTATTATATCTTTTATTGCCTTTTAATCCTATAATTTGTATTTTATTAATTTAAAAATATATTCTAGATAAAATATCATATTAAATTCTTAAATTCGTTTATTGTATATAAACAAAGTATAAATTTTGTCCTTAAAAAAAATCATTTATTGGAATTTAGGCTTGTAGTAATATTAGTACCTTTTTTTTTCATGTGATTATTTGTAAAGGTTTTTTTTTTTTTTTTTTAAACCATTGCTTATGCAAAATAGAAAGCTCATGAAATGTTGATTTTTAATCTAGAATTTTTAAAACCAGATTTACTTTATATATTTTGTTTTCGTCTGAAAATATTTTAGCTTATTATATGTAGACATTCTGCTAACTACAACATTTAGTCTCCTTTTTTTAATGTTTGCTTAGTTTGAAGTTCATAATTTAGCTTTTAAAACTGCAGGTTAATATTGAAATTTGGATTAAAAAAATTTTTTTGATCATTTAAATGTGTACAATATCAATGTTCTGCTCGGATATTATAAGAATTTTAAAAATGTCTTCGTATTTAGCTTTTATTTTAAATTCCAGTCATCAAAATAAAAAAAATAGTCTAATACAGATTATCTGATAAACAATGTTGGAGTTATCTATAATATGAATCTATCAATGCTAAAATATTTCTTCTGTATAATAAAATGTTTGACTTTGTATATTGCTTATCTTTTAAATGAACACTTTGAATCTAACTGATAATTTCTTTTTAATTTTATGAATATATTTATAAAATTTTTTGCATGTATAGGAAAGTTGAAGGAAGATGGGTTTTTAAATGAAGATGAATTGAATGAATTCAAGTCTTGTTTTGAAATTCCGAGATCTGAAAATCCTTTGCTGGAAAATTCAGAAATAATTTGCTTGAAGGGTTCTCTAGCTCAGGTCAGTATTTTCTTCTTTTTCCAAGTCTTAATTAATATTAATCTAGTATTAATGTTAACTATTGGAGGTCATAATATTGTCATAAACCGCTGATATAAGATTAAAAAAAAAAGAAGTTTCTGTGATTTTTAATTCACTTGTTTCTTCATTATATTCTTCTGTATTAAGTATTTTATTCATTTATTTTCAGGAAAACAAAAATATCCAAGGTACTTCACCCAATAATATTCATCATTTTGATCAACCAATTTTTTCTTTGTCAAATTGGCTTCTTTGGCAGACTACACCTCAAAGAACACATATGGTTTCTCATTCTTCAAAGACTTTGCTATTAACTGAGATAGTTGAAAGAATTAATTTTTCTACAGAAAGTGATATTCAAAATGTAATTGGTGAAGAAACAATATATCCTTTAGAAACAATGAATTCTCTGGCAGTGGAAAATTTAAAACCTCCAATCATCGATTTGTGCGATGATGAAAATATTGCCTTTGATTTCGATGAAACATTACCAATTGAAAAAAATGATTTAGTGCATGTTACAACCGTTCAAGATTCTACTAAAGCAAAATCTACTTTAATTACTAATTTTAATAATCCAATTTCAATTGTAAGTGTTTCCAGTTCTACTGTTAATGAAAAGAGTAATTTATTGGAAAGGATGTTTGGTGTTTCTTCAGTGAAATTTCCTGTTGAATTTGAAGAACAAGAATTGATGCCACCGCCAGTTATATCAGATACTGTAACATTTCAAAGTGTTTTTATTGAATCTACTATCCCAAATAATTCTAAAAGCTGTTTGATATTAAATATTTTAAATAAAAAAATGAAAGCTCGATTAAAAAGAAAAACAAAGGAACTTGGTATCAACTTTGAAATTGCTTGCAAGAAGAATACAATTGCCACTTCTGTCACTGATTTATCAAAATATAAGAGAAATACTCTGGAAATATCAATGAATGTTCCTAAAGCTGATGATATGAGTAATTTGGAAACTGATAACAAACTGGATGAAACACTGCTTCCAAAATGTATAACTTTTGACATTGATTTTGATCCACCACAAATTATGGATAAGGATAATCAACTCCAAATTACCAATGAAGGTAATTTCTCTCAAGCTGTGACTTCTGATAATCACCAGAGTACCATTCAAACCATATCATCTGATCTAAAAGAATCATTTGATATTGATTTTGATATACCAGATGTTATGGATGAGTATAATCACTATCAAGTGACTGATGAAAATAATATTCATCAAGTTGCTGATACTGATAATCATCAGGACATCATCCATAGCATATCTAATTATAGAAAGGGATCAGAAGAAACAGCCTTTGCTGAGAATCATCCAGACACTATTCAGGTCAAATCAACTGATTTAAAAGAATCATTTGATATTGATTTTGATGCTCCACAAGCTGTGGATGAGGATCATCATTTTCAAAATCCCGATCGAAGTAATCTTCATCAAGCTACTGATGCTGACTCTCACCAGAACATCAATCAAACTATATTTACGGACAAAAAAGGATTGAGAGAAATTTTTCGACAAAAGCAGGAAGACAAAAATAATGTTCAGTCATTGGATGGTGATAGTTTTGAAATATTACAGCAGTTTTTTGCTGACAAAAAAGATAAAAAACTAGAATCTTCCTTTACTTTGCCTTTGACTGTTAAAAAAATTATATTTGACAAAAGTAATGAAACTCCAAAAAGTTCTCAAAGAAAAAGATCTATATTAAGAGATAAGAATATTTCTTTATTAAGGTCGTACAATAATAGATTTAAAAAACTCTTAAGTGTATCGCCTTGCTCTAATAAGCAAGCAAGCGATGTAAAACAAGGGAATAACACTTCTAAAGTACAAAATATGGGTAAAAAGAATGGAAGTGACAGTGATACCAATATTACAAAAGATTGTAATGAAAATGAAGAATTTTCACAATATACTTTAACTCAATTACTGTCTTTGATTAATAGTACTGAAAGCAATGAAATTACAGGTAATAATGAAAACACTGCTAATACTTTAGGAGTACCTAAACAAAGTACTCCTAAGAGAAATATGAGTTCAGATGATGAGATAGAACCTACACCTCCAAAAAGAAGAATCCCTTCAACATCTAAGTTCTTTTACCGAAGTAACAGTTTTAACTCAAATTCAGACTCTGTTCATAAAAATAATGCACCAAAAGATAAATTAGAAATTCTTTCCTGCCCTCCAACTTCCTTCAATATTTCATTTGATTTATCTGATATGCAGTCTCCACAGAAACATGGAATTGATACAGCTGCTAGTAAGCAATTGGTATGCTCTGATAGTACGAAAAAACATTTGCAAAATACCAATCAAAAAGCTTCTGAAATGTTTAGAGTAGATTTCAGTAATGATGATTTATCAAAAGAAAAGACAAACACATCATTTCCTGTTGAAGATCGACAATGTAAACTAAATAACAAACAGATGACAGCAAGAGAGCGAAATCTTTGTGAAATGAAAATTTTATTCAGTCCTAAAAGTTATATATCAAATATTTCTTTTGATCTGTTTGATGTGGATTCTCCAAAGTGTGAAAGCAGTAAAGAAACTCTCAAACCATTTGAAAATCCGAACAAAGGCAATAGGATTTACCTAAACGGGCGATCTAGGCTTCATGCATCCAATTCCACTCCCATAAAGGCCAAAGTTAGTAGTTCCTTTGATTTTCCTGATAAGAAAAGTACTGAATGTGATAATACTAAGCTTGAACACTCAGTTCTAGATAAAAACAACTGTAAAGATGAAAGCAAGCCTTGTCAAACAAATATTACAAATAACCCAACTAATTCTTTATCAAATATTTCATTTGATTTGTCTGATATGCAGTTTCCTCAATTAGATGAGAAAAAGGATGATAATGTAAAGAACT
Source organism: Argiope bruennichi (assembly GCF_947563725.1). NCBI lineage: Eukaryota > Metazoa > Arthropoda > Arachnida > Araneae > Araneidae > Argiope > Argiope bruennichi. The sequence goes on along the minus strand of NC_079154.1, from coordinate 24,562,313 downwards.
TTGTTAAGCCTGAAAACCCTTCACCAATCAATATATATGATGAAAATCAAGATGAACATTCTTCTGTCTTTGAAAATGCAGCTGCTGAAAACATATTTTTTGATATTTCTTTTGATTTCCCAGATTTACAAGATGTTTCTTCTCAAAAAGAGTTACCAACTGGGGGTAATAACAATGTTACTGAAAATATTGTATTGGATGCTTTTGAAGACTATTCAAAAAATATACAGTTCAGCAAGAACTCATTGATTTCAGATAATTGTCCATCAAAAAATCAAAGCATATCTTTGAATAATGACACATTAAAAGCATCTTCAAATTCTAGTAAAAGTTTCGAAAATGGCATGTCAAAAACTGCATCAATGACTCAAAATTCAAATAATAGCAAAACTGCAAATAAAAATATATTTAATAAATTCATTGTTAATGATTTGGACTTATCGAATTCAGAGGACTTTATTCTGCCTCAAAAATTAAATTATAAAAAGAATAAAATAGTTTTTGCTGAAGCAAATGACAAACAAAGGAACTGTTTAGAAATAAGGAATAGTAACTCAAAAAATTCAAACCCAGAAACATTCTCTAAAACTTGCAAATATAAACGAGTAGAAAATGTAACATCTGAGTATTCAGTTGACAAAAATGCAAATAGTAACTTCAAAAGACCTTTGAACAAATTATCTAGAACTTCTACCAAATCTAAAAAGAAAAAAACTAATACCAAAAATGATTTACTGCTTTCACAAGCATCTGTTTCTGGTTCTGATTCTTCTGGTGGAGATGATGAAGATCTTGATTTTTTGGAAGAAAGTTTTATTGATGATAATACTGTTTTGGAAAGTCCCCCAAATCAACACTGTATGTATTTAGAATCTGTGAAAAATGTTGCTGGTCTACCACAGAAATACAAATTAAAAGCCACAGAAGGCTGGGCTAATTCTGGACCTGTTGATGAGGGTTGCTCCAAATATTTGTTAGATAGTTTTTGTGTTGACGATGAAGAAGTGGTGTATACTTGCTCCGATGATGAATTAGAAATTGGAAGAAAAAAGACCAAGACAAATAAAGTTAGAAAGAAGCGCAAACGTATTATTACATTTAATGAGAGTAGTTCTGATGAAGAACAATTTGTTAAAAAGGTAAAAACCCCTGAAAAAGAAGAATTTATGAAAAAAGTGACACCTATTTCTAGCAATGAACATAAGCCAAAATTTTGCAAAAAAGTGAAACAAAAATTCATTACTAGTTCAGATGAAGATGGGGAAGTACCACCTCCAGAGAAACATTCCAAGAAACAATTTAATGGAAAGGCTAATGCTGAGCTTCCTGTTAAATCAACAAATTCTGAAACTGAATTAGTTGAAAAGAATCATGATCTAAGTGATACTGATCTTAACTGTGCAAATTTTTCATTTGATTTAGAATGGGATGATGCCATTTCTCCTTCACAATTTCCTGTCAATAAGTGTGATGAAATAATAATGCAAAATGAATCAAAAAGGGATCCTGTGCCTTCTACAACAAATATTAGAGATGAAACTTCGATTTTCAGACACCAAGCAGTTTCAGCTAATTCCCATTTATTTACAACTGGTAACAATTTACAAAATTTTTCAAATAAGAATCCGATTTCTTCAGTTGTTCCTTCCATGAGTATTCTAACTCCATCATCTGCTGTTATCTCTGATAATTTAAAGAACTCCATTGTAAATACATCTTCATCTACTTCTGTTTCTGTAAACAATATGATTAATAAATTTGATTCTAATAAAACTATTTTAGTTGATTCTCGCGAATTAGCCAGTGGCAAACCTGTGATCTCTGCTCTTCGAAACAAATATGGAATGAATCCTTTTGTAATGCAACTGTCTGCAGCTGACTATATCATCAGTAACAAAATTGCTGTTGAACGCATTTTAGATTCTGATTTTTCTAGTTCTGCAATTCCATTAAAGATTATAGAAAAAGTCAAAGCTATGAGTGAACAATATGAGAAATCTTTTGTGATAATTGAAATTGACAGTCGCAAGCGTTCCATGGGTTTTAACAAATCCAGTACTAAATATTTGCAATTTTCTGTGCATATTTGTCATCATCCTTCCGTAAAAGTGCTTTATTCCAACTCTGTAGATGACACTTGTAACCTTCTTCATAGCTTATATGAAAAGGAGAAACAAAAGAGCTTACATATCAATGTACCAGTTGCTTTAAATTCATCTAGTCAAAAATTATTTAACTTTTATAATAGTTTGCCTCATGTGAGCCCAGTATGTGCTCTTAATTTCACATATTATTTTCCATCTGTCCATGGATTTTTTAAAAGTTCGGCAGAACAGTTGAAAAATGCAGGCTTCATATCTTCACATAAAGCTAAAGCTATAATACAATATTTGAAAAGTGAATTATTGTTTGATGCTTATTCTTGATCTAATTAATCTATCGGTACTTATATTTATTTATTAGAGTCAAGGCCTCAAATTGAATAGTACATATGAAAAGAAGAAAAAAAATCACCTACCTTAAAATTCTATTTTATATTTTTAATTATCATAATTTGAAATGTGAATATGATAATTTTATTCAATCACTTTTTTTTTTCTTTCCTATAACCTTAATTTGTATTCTCTGTTTGTAAATATTGTTTTTAATGTTGTATGTAACTTCTGTCTTTATTGACAAAAACTATGTTAAAGTTGAATATTTAAATCAAAGTTGCAAATTGATTGCAGTTTCAAATTTTGTAGAAGCATGAATTTTCAGTCTACTTTTAAAATTAGAGACATAATATAAAAAGATGTATTTTTCAGTTTATTTTTATTATTAAAATCAGCATTCATAAATACTGAGTAATGGCAGTTTTTGCTAAGTTTTAATGATTTGCAAAATGGGGGATTAGCAATATCAGTCTTATTGTACAATAAAGCAACAAGTAATTGAAATGAGTTTTTAGTATGAGCCAGAACAGGTGCCAGGTTAAATGTTTTGTTTTAATTTTAGATGTGTTACATTTGAATCTCATTAATTTAATTTTTCAGTTGGTAGAAATGAATTTTCGTAGTTTTTTAAATTTTCAAATCGCCATATACTGTTCCACTAATTTCTTCCTCATTAGCATTAAGAGCTGCACTTCTTTTGATCATAAATTATTTTACATTAGTTGTGTTAATTTTTCCAAGTTTTGTTATTGCTGCATTTGTCTATGTACTAAAATTTTCAATATTAATGTTATATAACTAATACTGAAATTCAGCCTTTTTAAAAAATGATAAATTAATATCTCTGGTGAAAATTTATTTATTTATTGAAAGAAACTGTATTGTATCATATTTATTTTGTGTGTGTAGCAATTAACAAAAAGAATTAAAAAAAAACTATAGATTATTTAAAAACCTTATTTTGCCACTCTTATTGTTGCTTTATCTTTACTTAATCATCCTTCAAGGATTTTTTGATTTGAAGGATTTTAAAAATTTGTGATTCAATTAATTAAACAATTAATTAATTAAACATCAAGCATGGTATTTAAAGTGTTAAGATTCTTCTGCTTATACGAAAAAGAAATTTGTCATTTGAAATGTATTTTGTGATTATGCTTATTTATTCTGTACATAAAATACACTTATTTGTATTTGAAAATTGTTGTGTTTATGATTGAATTGAAATAACGAATTTATGAAGAATAAATTATTTTTGTACTTTGTTGATTTTGCAAGAGTTTCTTTGAAGTATCATTAATAAAATTAATTATAAAAATTAATTAAAATCATAAAATTCCTGAAACATGAACAGTAATTATTATTGGTTAATAAGCTTCTTAATTGGAAATAAAAGCATTTTGTTATTATAATAGATTTTTTAAAAATAAAAAACTCCAAGCAAATGGAACATTTCTTAAAAAATAATTTTTACCGGACTTTTCAAGTTGTATATAACACAGAAATTAAATAAATAATATTCCATTATGTTATAAATATTTAATTATACATTATGTAATAATGGTTCTATATGAATATGCTTTATTATGGTCTCTAATATTTTACAATTCATAGAATTAGTATTTTTTACAAATTTATTTATTTGATAACTAGCCTAAAAGTATTCTTTAAATTGACCTGTTTTTGCCCCTTCACTCAGCTTAAAGGTGCCAGATAATTACCTTGTCTAAAAACTTCCTTTGTTTGGATGTGGGCTTTTATAACTCCATAGGTTATTCAGAAAGAAGGAGGAAGTAAGAAAATGTTTCCTTTCTTAAGCATTTTAGTAGTGATGTGTGAGAATTCTTTTCATTTTTGTAAAAAAAAAAAAAATCCCTGTTGTTTGATTCTGAAGCCAGTTTAAATTTAAATACAACTAAATTTCAGAATTCTTATTAAAAGAGTTCTTACTCTGTATGGAAAGCCAAGTTGAATCTTTCATATCTTGATCATCAACAGTGGGGGGAGGGCAGAATGAAATAGTAGCGAATGAAAACGATTTGAATTTTACTTCAATAATGAAATGTATTGTAAAATTATTTTAACATATTTTTTTAATAATTAAGATCCATAGAGCGCCAACACAGACACACATTTATTTTTATTATTAGAAGAAATTGAAATTCTTGAAAGCAATAGGGGGGGGGTATTTATGTATTTATATAATTTTTCTGTTTTGAATATGGAAGTAGGGACTAAATCAATCATGAATTAGATTTTCATGATGCAAAAGCATGTTAAAGGTCATTATTTGGATGCCATGGTGGATTTAGGCATCGCTACATTGTTTGGGATCTGTGTTTTAATAGCTGATTCAGTTTCACATTTCAATCCAATATTTCATCTTAATTATTTATATCAGTATATATATATATGTGTGTGTGTGCAAAGGTATCGCTAAATCTAATTTAAAATTAACTTTAAAGAAACTCATTTTTATTTGAAATTAGCCCATATAAGCTTCATTTTAAAATATTCTCTTATTTCTTGATCCAGTTTCCACTTTTTATTTATTTAATTTGACACGCGCTCTGTAAAACTGTTCACTTCGGCATTTGCCCATGCTCCAAATGAAGGGATAAAAATCGCTAATGTTTATTACATTTTTTTTAAAGATGCCTAAATTTCCCTATCCTAAATCTACATGTGTCAAAGAAATTCCTATCAAAATCTCATAGTAAAACCACCAAAGGGAAAAATTTCGGTCTCTTTTGCTCTTGTGTCGCGATGTAGACAGACCTATTTCTTACCGCTTATTTGTATTTAAATTATACCTCCCGGGATGAAGTAAATCTTTTAACATTTTCAAACGTTTCTTCTCGGCCACGCATCTTCCAAAAATATTTTACATACGTATGTGTGCGTAATCTAAGTTTGCAAATGAGCTTCCGACAGACAAATCTGATATTTTATTTCAATTTATTTTTTCACGCGAGGATATAATTGATACAGAAAATTAATGATGGAACTTCTCTGTCCGTTGGATATTTATATTAAATAGTCAATTTTAATATAGTAATTAATATTAAATATAATCATAAATATATGTGATAATAATTAATATTAAATATAGTTCTATTATTTTGATATTAAATAGTCACTTACAGTAGCAGATGCAATGATGTCATTGAGCGATTTTCAATTTTGAATTAAAATCCTTTTTGAAAGAGTATCATGTTTCCTAAAGTTATTCTGTTTGTGTGTGCCTTTTTAGCAGTTTTCTATTTTTTCCACTCCATTCAAATTATATTACATCTATTTGAGTGGATTGTTCCAACACATTAAATTTGCCTGTTTGAATGATATATCAATCCAATCGGTAATTTCAATAGTTACATAAAATGCAAATTCATTATGAACACTGTTGTAAGGAATGAGGCTTTATTTAAATGTGATGAAATCCTTTTTCCTTTGTCTAAATTTTATAAGTAGCAAAATTTGTTTTTCTTTTTTATATACTAGATTATGTTCTTTTTTACTTGAATTGATATTTTATCTCAACTTTTAAAAAAAATCAATAACTTTTACATTTTATGCTACCAAAATTACAGCGATCATCATCTTCATGTTCTATTTATAATTCTGTAGTGTTTTTTTTTTTCATAGTTTAATTTTTAGAATCATAATTTTAAACAAGAAATGCAAAGCAAATGTTTAAAACGCTACAACTAAATGTGTTATGCTCTAATTATAAATGCCCCTGTAAATTTTAATAAGACTTAAATTTTTTCTGTCGATTATCTACTTTAATTAATTACCATATATATTAACTTCCACTCCTATTCTTTGGCTATATTCCGTCAGTTATTTGAAATAATGAAAGGTGTTCCTTCTACCACTTCCATAAATACTGTTACAGAAAATTCCGCTAAAATCGACGACAGGTTCGTCTGTAGTGTGTGCGTGGTGGCACAGTCAACAACCTCAATAACAAATAACGATGTCTATTATCGCGAAAGCTGGGATACGCACCAATTAAGAAGACGACCAAACATAGCCGTAGCGTACACAAGCAATAAGCAACAGCACTTCTTAACAAACAGCAGAATGTAAGCAGCACAAACAATGATAAACAACTCAAATCTCTCAGGGAAAAAAAAAAAAAATCCCAACACCAAGAAGGACTTGTGCTAAATAAACAAAATTGGTAAGCATGTTTATATATCTGAAAGATGACATCGAGTCAAATTTCGCGCTTCAAGCACAAGTGTGGCGCTAGTAGCGCCACACATAATTTACGTATCAGTTTGCTTTAAATGCGTACTGTTAAGTTCGAGAGCGTTATTTATCTTTGAAATCTGACGTATTGAGTTGATGTTAACCAAGAATGCCTTTAAGAGACGAAGAAGCCACTATCAACAGCTCTCCGAGTTTGAACGAGGTCGTGTAATAGGGCTATGAAAAGTAGATTTTCTTCCCGCGATATTGCAGAAAGACTGGCCAGAATGTATCCATTGTGAATGATTGTTGAGAGCAGTGATCAAGGGATGGTACTGCCTCAAGAAGACCGGGTTCTGGGCGACCAAGTGGCACTACTGAGAGGGAAGACCGCCTTATTCGGCGTACGGCTGTGGCGCATCGTACTGCGTCTGCGGCAGAAGTTGGAGCTGCAGTTGGTACCACAGTGACACAATGAACTGTTAGAAATCGGTTACTTCAAGGACAGCTCCGAGCCAGGCGTCCTGTAGCGTGCATTCCACTGAATCCAAGTCATTGCCGTTTGCGACGCCAGTGGTGTCAAGCCAAAGCTCATTGGAGGAGATCTGTTGTGTTTTCTGATGAAAGCATATTCTGCCTTGGCGCCTGTGATGGCCGTGTGTTGGTCAGGAGGAGGCCAGGGGAACTCTGCAATCAAACTGTCTGCAGTCTAGACACACTGTACCTACACCTGGAGTCATGGTCTGCGGAACAATTTCCTATGACAGCAAGAGCACTCTCGTGGTTATCCCAAACACACTGACTGCAAATTTGTACGTCAGTCAGATAATTCAACCTGTTGAGCTGCCATTCATGAACAGCATTCAAGGGACAGTTTTCCAACAGGTTAACGCTCACCCTCATACTGCTGCTGTAATGCAACGTGCTCTATAGAGTGTCTACATGTTACCTTCGCCTGCAAGATCATCATATCTGTCTCCAATTGAGCACGTATGGGATATCATTTTATGACAACTCCAGCATCCTCCACAGTCAGCACTGACCGTCCCAGTATTGACAGAACAAGTACAAAAAGCATAGAATTCCATAACACAAAGTGACATTCGGCACCTGTATGACACAATGCCAGAACTTTTGCAGGGTTGCATTCAAAATTCTGGAGGGTACACCGATTATTAATGTAACAACATTTCACATTTGAAATGCATTTTTTTAATCTTAAATTAACCTGTGATCTAGAAAATTTAAGCAATTAAACATGTTAACTAGACAAATATATTGTCTAGTTAACATGTCATTACTCTATAATAATTTTTTCTTGGTGTTGGGATTTTTTTTAATCAGTGTATGAACTAGTGCTGAACTCAAATGACTGACTATAGCTCGGTCTTGCGGCATTTTAAAGTCCCCGAGACAGAGAAAAGAAGGTTTTCGAAAGGTCACTTTAAATCAGGTCCTAATGGCCAAAGTTCTTGGAGATTCTAAAATCTTCCATTTTGCTGCCACGTTCAGGACTTATTGATCCGGCATCCGTACAGCAACACATGGAACTATCTGTCAAATTGCTTTTCAAGCGATGGAACTATCTGCACAGGGAAGCAACATTACAAATTTTTAACGATACTGATGAAGAATACTTCATTTTAATCACATCATTTTCACTTTTGTTTATGTCAGCGAGTTATAACAAACAATACAATTAATATGATTTCTTTCCATGCAAGAATTAATACAATCCACAGTTATATGGAAACGCGTGGCAAAAAATAACTGAGATAAATTATCTGGAATTGAAATTTGACTTGCTTTTGCTTGAAATTGAAGTGCCGCTTTAAAATGGATTGTACTCTAGGAACAGTGTAACAAAATTACAGTAAAATTTTTTAAAAGACACTTTTGTAATAAGTGTTACAATTAACACTTATACAATTGTGTTTCGTGTAAGTGTTACAATTAAACACTTTTAACTGTAACAGTTTCGTAATAATTTTTTTTTCTTAAAGTTGATATATTGAGAACTGTAACATTTATTCCTCTCAAGTTCTTAGAGAATAAACCGATGGAGAAACTTAATTAACAATAAATACAATTGATAATCAAGCTTGGGGGTAAACCATTTTTCAATTGTCTAATCACTACTTTCATGTGAAGAGAAACTGACCAACTTTTTATTTTTATTTTCATCCAATAATATTGTAGCTTTTTAATTGCTTTAAATGAGTTTATCTCCAAGTATGCATTAACTTGTTAAAGAAATTAGTGCCTAAATATTTGAGATCCTGCATTCAGCTTCATCTTTTTCAATTTTTCTCTCAATTACTCTTTATGACAAAAACTGTATAATTCCATGTACATCTAAATTTTTAATAAATTTTGGATAAAGATTGGCATCTTAATAAAACAATGATTAGATGGTTTTTTCATAGAATAATCATAAAAAAGCGGGAGTGGTCTCACAAAAACTTTCTCGCAATTCTAAAAAAGATGTTATCTCAGTGAACGCCTTGCATGGCAACGACATGCAATAGTAACGAAATATTAATCTTTGACGTGAATTTAGCATTTTTACTGAATCCGTCGTTTGATCCTTAGCGAGTGTTTTTGTGATTATTCCCTGGCATGTGATTAATAATACTCAAAAATCAAATTTGTGCTTAAAACGCGTTTTTCCCAAACGATTGAAACAAAAACGTGACACAAAACTACAATTATAGTCACAAAATCACATACCAATTTGATATATTTTGATGTCTTTACATTTTCGAATTATCGCGTTTACATGTTTCTGAAAGTACAGACCGATAGACGGTCAACCCCTTTTTTGGATTTGTCTCAATATTTGTACGTGCCTATACTAAAAATGCTAAATATGTGTACTGAATTTCATCTATCTAGCTTTCTTCGGTTTGTAGTTATATCTGAACAACCGAACAAGCAGATTTCGTCAAAGGATTACTCTCAAAATTTGATAGAAATCTACAAATTTGCTCTTAAGTCCGTCCGTCTAGCTCAAAGCGTTTTAAGTTATCTTTATTACAAACAGGCAGACGGACATTTTCCAACAATTTACTTTCCGAACTCAGGTGAGTCTAAAACGCGGAGATTCATCACAATCTCGAGTTAGAATTTTTGTCCATTGCAATACTTTCTCTATACATATACGGGAAAGTAAAAACTATCGTATACGTATTATGAAAAAGTAAAAACTCATTTAAAAAAAGATATTATCTTGCCTGAAGGGAATTTCTTAACGACAAAAGCACGTGCTTAAAAATGAAGAAAAGAAGTTGAAATTCCAAATCTAATTGTTTTTGAATAAAATGCATTAGTTTTTAAGTCGAAATATAAACATATAAATAAATGTATAGAGAATCCAACTTTTAAGTTGCTCATTTTTCATATTTTACTATTACATAAAAGAATAAGTTTGTAGTACATACATTTACAAAATATTTTCTCCAGATTTCTTAAAGCAACAATCGTATCTTTTCCACATTCTATATTGTTTGTGTCAGAAGAATATTACATTTTGTTCATGCATGCAAGTTTATTTGTGTCAGACTTGAAAAATATTTGAATTCTTGCTCGTTGTTGCAATCTTTATTTAATCAAAATCCTTATTTAATCAATCCTTATTATCTCGCCAAAACTTTCTCTTATACTCTCTAATAAAGATGTTATACCAGTGAACACCTTACATGGCATTAGTGTAAATTAATTACAAAATATTAACCTTTGGCGTGTTTTTAGCATTTTTACTGAATCTGTCTGCCATCCTTGGCGATTAATCTCTGGCATAGGATTACTAGCATCCGAAAATAGAATCAGCAGACGCTTATTTCCCAATTGATTAAAACAAAATTTTGTTAAAAAGCTATATTATTAAACAAAAAAGCCCAGAGCAAGTTAAATATATTTAACTCATTGCGTTTCTGACTTATCGCATTTATATGTTTCTGAAAGTACAGACTGACAGACGGTCAAACCCGCATTGGATTTGACTCAAAATTTGACAGATATCTACAGTGTAGACTAATAATTTGCTATGTGTGTTTGTGCCGAATTTCATCCATCTAGCTTTCTTCGTTTTGTAGTTATGATGTTAGCTTATACTAGACAGATTTCCACTGAACGGATTTTGCAAAACCTTTTATGGAAATCTACAACTTTAGCGTAAAGTTTCATCCGCCTAACCCACAGCGGGTTTGACTTATCTATGTCACAGACAGACGGGCATTTTCGAATCTCGAACGAAAATTTCGAATTCGAACTTTTTGACGATTGCTATTATTTCTCTATACTACATATTAAAAGAAAGTAAAAATTCTTTTAGGTAGATGACTATGTTAAACCGCCGAGGGGGGGGGGAGCATAGTATTTGAAAATCGAATTTCTGTTTTAGATGCATTTTTACCAACCAATTCAAGCAAAAATTTAACATAGAACTACGAATGTTGTCACCAAATCCCATATACAAATTTGATAGATTTAAGTCATTATGTTTCAGAGTTAATCGCGTTTACATGTTTCTGAAAGTACAGACAGACAGATGGTCAACTCCTAGTTGGATTTGGCTCGAAATTCGATGGATGTGTTGCGATTGGTTATAGGCGAGGATCGAATTCACAACCTTATGGTTCGTAGTCGAGTGACATGACCAAAAGACAAAAAAAATCTCTCATGTCTCGTAGCTGTTATCTGGCTTATAAAGCGTCACCACATTACTTTCTTTATAGTTTCTTTTATAAAACCGCTTGAATTCAATTTTTATATTCACTACATATAACCTAAAGTTATAATACAGTGTACACTTGTTCATTTAGCATAACATGCCATTCAGATGCAATCAATTCAAAGTTGAATGCATTTTCTGTCAAGAATGCATTAGGCTTAAAGATGCTCGAGTGTGAAACATCCAACAAAATCAACTAGCTCTGGTTTATAAAGTGGGAGTGATAAAAGGAAGAATTCCATAGAAAATTATTTTATCCAAAATGCTCAATTTATTTATTTCCTAAATTTTGTGAAAATAATTTCTTTTTTTACTTTCTCGTATAAGAAATATAAAATATGTATTGCAATCGTCAAAAAATTTCAACTCCAGATTTTGATGAATCTCCAAACACATTTTTAAAAAAATGTCTGTCTGTTTGTGACAAAAGTAATTAAAAAAACGCTGTGAGCTAGACGGACGAAATATGGTATTCAGTTCAGTTTCACTTCACATAGTTGGATTTCTATCAAATTTTGAATAAAATTAATTCAGAATACGTCTGTCTGACCGGCTGTCCGATTATACGTTATAACACGATAACTGCAAAACAAAGAGTTAGATTGAAAAAATTCGGTACACAGATTGTAGACACCTGTCAAATTTTTAGCCTATTACAATGAGGGGGGTGACTGTCTCTCGGCCTGTACTTTCAGAAACCTGTAAACGCGATAATTCATAAATACATTGACTTAATATATCAATTTTAATACACAATTTTATAACTACAAATGTATTTCTGTGCTATTTTTTTGTTTCAATCTGATGGGAGATGTACGTCTAACACATAAAATCGATTTTCGGATGCTATTAACTGTATGCCAGGGATTTATCGTCAAAGTGCTCGCCAAGGACCATAGGACAGATTCAGTAACAATCCTAAAATCAAGCCAAATGCTAATATTGCGTAAATACTATACACTAGTGCAATCCAAGGCATTATCCGGGACAACACCTTCATTAAAGAGTATGTGAGGAAATTTTGAGAAAACTACTCATACTATTTTTTTTTTTTTTTTAGCTTTGAAGAATGGAAGAAAATGATACGATCACATGTTTACCAAACAAAGAAAACGGCGACAATTTCAGGGTAATGATTTAATTTAATGTAAGGAAATCAGACATAAAATACATGAAATATTAGCTTTTGCAAAAATTTAGAATTTTTATAGAAACTATTGTGTGATCTTTGGCGAGATTTTTAGTGATTAATCCCTGGTATGCGCTAAAAGGCATTCAAAAATCGAATTTGTGTTTTAGACTCTTATTTCCCAACCGATTGAAACAAAATACAACTCAGAACTGCACTTCGCAACCGACTCATACAAAAACTAGAATTGTAGTCACAAAATCCCATACCAAATTTGTGTTTTTGAGTTATTGTGTTTACAAGCTTCTGGAAGTATAGACAGAGAGATGATCAACTCCTTGCTAGCTTTGGCTCAAAATTTGACAAGTGACAACATAATAGATGTTAAATCTGTACACCGAATCTTATCTATTTAGCTTTCTTTGTTTTGCAGTTATTGTGTTAACTTATATTCGAATAGCCGGACAGTTGGAATTCCTCTTAATAGATTTTACTCAAAATTTGATGAAACCCTGCAAATTTGGTGTAAAAACAACACACCAAATTTCAATCGTCTAGCTTCTCAAAGCCTTTTTGAGTTATCTTTGTCACAAACAGACTGAAAGACATTTTCCAAAACTGTGTTTTTCGAACTCAAGGAGGTCAAAATCTCTGGTTTTGGGATCTCGAATTTTTTGAAGATTACTATATTTTCTCTACTGCGTATATGAGAAAGTAGAAATGTTATATTCACCCTTTTTTATAAAATCTGAAAAATTGTATTTTCTCTGTTACTAAACGTTTTGGAAATTCAGAAATTTAATTAAATGATTTTAAAAAATTTTTCACCCAGTTATTGGAGTCATTTTTAGTAATAAAACAAAACTTCTGCACTGAAAAAGAAATAATTTTAGGAATGCACACCACTAAACATGGACTCGTGCTATTGTTTGTTCATATCTTTAGAGTTTTCGATTCGTCCTCCCGGATTTGGTTGTTTTGTGTAATTCATCGGTATTCACCGATTTTCTGAAGTGTGATTTAGTTTAGATTTTAGAATTAGTAATTTATTAAAAGCTGTTTGTGTCAGTTATGTGTTCTCAAATTTTAATTAAAGAAACTACTATTTCTAAAATAATAAACATTAAATTTTTTTAAATTATAATGAAGATAAATATTTAAATTTATGGTGATTAATTATTGATTGAATTATCTATATCTCATCTTCAAGTGTACTGTTATATAAATAAAAATACATTAACTATTACATTTTTTTATGTTTCAATACAATTTTGCTGGTTAAAAATGGGAAATAGGTCTGTTTAAAAAGTATATTGAATAAGAAGTAAAATTAAAATTGATTTCATGTATTAATTATGTTCCTGAGAAATTAATTTCATGTTAAAATTAATTTCATACATTATATGCCGCTTTACAGCAAAAATCTCTTAAAAGTATTTTTTATAAATTTTTGATTTTATTGTAACTTTCTGCCTTCTCTCTCTTTTTTTATATTACACAATTAGTTTGTCATAACATATGTTTTTTGTCTCTCGAATGACAGGTAAGTAGTAAAGTTTGTTTTATTTTCAAGAGGTCATCATTTATATACAGAATATGTAGTTATTTGATAGTATATAATTCGAGCCATTCCTTTTTATATTAATGAATTAAAGGGAAAGTAGTTTTTCCACAACTTTTCATTTGCTTTTTATCTCATGCAGTGAATATTTTATAGCTTTATATAAAAAGAATATTTTCTACATTTGTGCTTGGATTTATCAACTTAAAAAAAACTTCATATCCTGTGTCCATATTTAAAAAAAAAAAAAAGAAAAGGCAAAAATATCAATAAAATGTGGTAAAGCAGTAATAAGCTGAAGAATTAAAAAAATTTTCAAGTTGTTATTATTCTTTTTTAAATCTTTGCTTTTGTGTAACACGTGTACTATTTGTTTTTTATCTTTGATTGCATTATAAAGATTTTAATTTTCACCTGTTTTAATTAACATTCCTAATTTCAGGACATCTTACAAGTTTGCTAAAATTCAAAATGATTTTGAAATAAGCAAACATTTACATATATTTATTGAAAGTAGTATTATTTATCCGGATATGAAATTCAAATTTATATTCTAATGAATGAGAGAACTTTTTATTTTTATTTTGCCAGAATAAATTGTTGCTTGATTATTGATAGTGGACTGAATTTAATTGCATGAATTCTAATAAAAAACATTAATTAATGAACTAATGGAATGTTTTCCTAAAGAAGACAAACAACATTAAATTATAACATTAATTAAAAAAGATCATTTATATGATATCTAATGTTAGTAAATAACATATGTAAAACAATAAATAAAACACATTTTTGTATTTCATTGTTTTTTTTTTTGTATTTGTTTAAAACTTAAAATAAAATATAATTTATCTGTATCAAATAATTTGGCTATTTGTTAAAAATTTTTGATGCTATAAAAAAAGTTATAAACATTCTAAGTGTCCCGAATATATAATCTTATACGCTGTTTTTACATTACTTTCATATTATTGATGAGCATAGTTTTTTCATTTTTCCAGGAAATCTTTATTCTGATTATCTTAGGTTTTTTTTTATGTAACTTGTTTTGTTTTAAATCATAGTTTTCAAAAAAATTGTATTGAAGAATATATGAATTATCAGAACTTAAAATGTTTATGACTAATGACTAATTTATATTTATAACTTACAGCCATTAAATATTTTTAGTTCAATGTGTAGATATATATATAAAAAATTTCTTTGTGGAATTGTAAATCTCAATGCCTCTGGCATTGTGTATGCATGCTAAGAAAAATTTTAATTTAGGAAAATCTTAATATAGCACTTGAATATTATAAAAAGAATATTTGTAATAAGATTATGTTAATTGTATGTAGTAATTTTATATTATTACCCAGTATTGTCACTTTTAATGTGCAAACAGTTTCTGTGAATTTTAGAAACATTTTAAAATTTAAAATTTTAAACTTCTTAATTTTTTTTACTTTTGTATGTTTTTTTTTAAATTAGTATTTATGATATTCTATTAATTAATACTCTATTGTATCTGGATAATACAATTTCCTTTCAGTTGTTCAGTAAAGTAAGTATATGGATGCCACATTTTGAATCATTATTTAAAATTAAAATTTTAAAGTTCAAAATTTGGAAGTTTTTTCTCTATGCATATGAGCTTACTGAAACTTATAAATTTACAAGTATATTAAAATACATGATTATGAACTTTTAATAATCCACAACAATTTTAAGAACTTTTTTATTATCAAAGGCTGTTTTTATGTATATAATTGTAAAAATATGGTACTTGTTAATTAAAGGTGTAGGATTGCTGATTCGTTTGTGATAATATTGTCGTCTTTATTTTTTTTCATCTTTGACATCATTTATATAAACACCTTTTAATATTAGTTTGTAGATTTGTATATTATGCATTATAACATGCACTGAATTGTCTTCCCATTTTGCATACATTGGTTTGATTGCATTTTAAATTAAAATAAATAGGTCACACAATTTATTGAACTTATTAATTGTTGTATCATTAAAATATTTATTTTGTCTTTTTCAGATTTTGCTACATTAATGTCATGCCTATGATATTTTTAAATCATTTTCAAAAATCTGCTTAAATATGTTTGTAGATTAATAGATGCACTAGATAATAGTTTGTAGAATAGTGGGAAAACTAAACTGAAATTTGCAATTATAAATATTTTGATTTATTTCAATGATTTAATACATATTATTGTCACATTTAAAGTTATTATTCATTCTAGCCCTCATAAATAGTTTTTTGAGTAGTATAGACAGTTAAAATAAATCATGCAGATCAGATAATAATTATTAAAAAGTTAATTTATAATTAATTCCAGCTTTTATTTGCAAAACAAAATACTGTTTTTGGATTTTCTTTTTTTGCAATGGTTTTACCATCTAATTATTTGATTAGTATATAACTTTTAACTTGGGAAAATAACATATAACCTTTTGAAATGAAATTTCAAAAATATTCTGTTTGTTTAAAAGAAATGCTCAAGCAGTTTTTGTTTTGTTTTCAAAATTTATTTACAGAATAGTATATTTTATGAATTAAATAACTACACAGTTACTTTTTTCCTTTTCTATGTAAAATTATTTTGCTGTTGGCTGCTATGAAATTATTTTTTCATTCTTAATATATAAAGGAAGGAATATGCATATCCCCTCTCATATAAAATATGTATAATTTGTCCTGAAATGCCAATCTGTACAAATATGGTGAAGTGATTTTTTCTTACAGATGTTAAAAATTTAAATTGTTTTTTGAAATAATACTGGCCTGTTTAAATAGGAAGGTTTTTTTTTTTTTAATCTTAAAAAAAAATTTTCTGAATATCTACAGTAATTGAAAATGTGTTTAGATATTAAAAGAAATATTTTTTGTTTAAATATTAAAGAAATACTTTATCATAAAATATTCTCTTTTTATGTAAGTTAATAAAATGTGAAAGCAGTCAGCATTAACTTTTTTTAAATGCAAGAAACTATTTTTGCTGAAAAAGTAATAGATAATTCAATAAGACACATTATTCTTAATTAAGTATAAATTTCATTGGTTTCTTTAATTTTATGCTTATTACCTGCCGTACTAGAATTCCCCCCCCCCCTTTTGAACAATGATCTTTTACCTGGAAAGAAATAGAAATACATGAATTATATATGTTTTTTTAGGTAGTTTTGCCGTAATTAATATGAGTTAAATACAACTTACAATGTAGTTAATAGTAGTAGCAATTACTTAACGAGTTAAACACAACTTACAATGTAAATCATTAGTAGCAAAATCAAAACTCAGGAGAATGGTCTGTAGAAGAGCGATTACTTAGTTATCAAAAGAATGTGTTTAATGGTAAAAGTATCATGATAATTTATATATATATATAATAGTAAAATTGCTGATTATAAAAAATGTATCAATGTAAAAATTGTTACAAAATAAACAATCAGTTGCTATATTATAATAGAGCACGTGGAAACAAAAACATTTATTGAAATTATATTAGAAATAGCTTTATCCTTAGGATGTATTTTTAAAATTAAGCACAATAAACTTTATTATTTAAGACTTAGTTTAAGAATACTTTAGTAAAAATTAAGATTATTGTTTTCAAAATCTTAGGATATTCATCTATCCATTTTTTTGTGTTTAAATTAAAGTTCAATGCGTAAAATATAATAGTTATTTTAATTTTTATTAAAAAAAAGATCAGTCATTCTTATGAGCTATTCCTACTGTATGACAAGTAAATTTTATTTTTTCTTCTCTTAGATGTATGGAAGCGACCTGAATTAAGTGCTACTACAAAAGGAATTGTTCAAAATTCTTTCAGTTCAGAAAACCAAATGTATGCTTGCCCTTTTTGTAAATATACTTGCTATAACAAGGTAAATTTTGAGTACCACATTATAACTCATACTGGGGAAAGACCTTACAAATGCACAATATGCAATAAAGGTTTTACACAAAAACATAATTTGCAGTATCACATGTTAATTCATCGTGGTTTAAAACCTTTTGTTTGTGAGGTATGTAATCAAGGTTTTAGACGAAGCTATTGTTTAAAATTGCATAAGGAAAAACATGGGCATGGCCAATGATTTGGGCTTGCTAAATTAGAGAGAAATTTTCTAGGCAGCATATATTTGTGAATGATTCTAGCGGCCAAAAATAAATAAGTTATAGTTAAAAGATATCTGAAATTTCATATTTATCTGTAAGTTATATATTTTTCTGTACAAAATGTTTTTTTTAAATGTATAGAGTTTAAAAATTTTTGTTATTTAAGTTTAAAAAAAATTCTTTTCTGTTATATATTTTATACATATATCATTTTTTTTATCTGAAATCTTTTTCCTGCAAATTAATTAGTTGCCTTTTTTTTTTTTTTTAGATTTGATAATAGTCTCTTAAATATATGTATTATGTTGAGAAATACCAAATGTTGAAGCATATGGGATTTGATGTATATAAAAAGAGTGAAGGGGGGGGGCATGTTTCTTTTGTTAAACTATTATTATGTCAGTGTTTTCATATAATATATATATGCATGACATAAAGCAATGCCTTTTGATAAAATTATTATAATCTGTAAGTTGTAAATTTTTACAGGATATATAATTGTTTTTCGACTAAATGAAATGAAATGAATTTTAAAAGAACCATTTTTCTAGTCATTTATTAATTCAAGTTATTGAAATTCATTAAAAAAAATAAGAAAATAAGAAGAAGAGGGAAAAAAGATTAAAACCTTCCAACTTTGGTTAATCTTAAAATTAAAAAATCATTTGATCTTTACAGAATACAAAATATTGTTTATGGTTGATTCACATTTGAATGATAACCTAATGCCTGAAACTAATATTGAGTACGTATTTCAAAGTTGGCGTTTATGTATTACTGCTTTTAAAGTGCACCTTTGTGCTGATTTTTAATATCAGAGAAAATTTCATTCCAAAGCAATGAAATTTATATGATTTCTTTTTGATAACTGTCCTTTTAAAATATGTGAATGTTTTCGATAATGTTTTATTTCATAAACAGCTTTTTGCCTCATCAGAATTTGGCAGGTTGCTTTGGTGTATATGTTTCGAATTGAGAATTTTTTATGTGAAAGATATTTATATTAAATCAAATACACAACATTAAAAAATATTTTATAAACATCTAATAGTAAACTTTCTATATACTTCCCTCACTCAGGAAAACATAAATGCTTAGAATCTATACAAGTGTACCTTTCTCTAAGTACAATATGCAGTTGTTTATAAATTTTTAAATGTATACTAACTTTTAATGTGCAATTTTTTATACATTTTGTATTTTCATGGGCAAGTCATTTCTAGTCTTTCCTTTGTAAGTGATTTCTATGTGTTGTGTGATTGTCTGATTTTGTGGAATTGATTGTTAAAAAAATTTTATTATAAGAGTTTTTATCTTTTATGAATTTATTATTTATTCTATTTTCTTTCTCATAAATTCAGCAGCTAATATGAGTCTATCTATATCTGAATTTATGAAATATGAAAAATAGAGTTTGAATTGTTTAAATTTGTTATTGGTCAATTATATATCTTTAATCAGAAATAAGATGAAATTTAGTTGCTGTTTTCTGACCTATTTGTTGTGCATTCTATTTCCTATATACAGAGGCGGATTTAAAAAACATCTTTGAAATATTTACTGAAATTATTTTGGAAACTTCCTTTTTTTTTTAATGGTTTTATTATTATTTTATGGAGCAGTCTTTTGAAACACGTTATTACAATAATTTATGAATCTAAGAATAGTTAAAAAAAAAGAAAGAAAAGAAAGTAGAAAATGTTTTAATTGTGAAAAGAAAAATATAATGATAGATAAGTTATATTGGCATAAATATTCAATATAAAACATCTCATTTTTTGTGTTTATATTTAATTTTCATTTAGAATTAATTTGTGTTTGGGATTTATGATTCATTTAATGCTATATAGAAAATAAAATTTAATTATAATTCTAAAAATAATTTTTCCCACGAAAAAATATTTATAATATTATATTTTCTTGTAGATAGTGAATTTTGCTATTCTGATAATGCTTTTATAAATATTTATACATTCAAATTTCAGGTATAAATTTTAAAATTTTCATATTTAGAGCATGCTAATTATTATAGAAAATTAATTAATAAAATAATTATGGTGTATTATTAAAAGAAATATAATTATAACAATTAAAAATTGATTAAATTATTTAAAAAATGTAATTGGTTATTTATGTAAAAATGTAATGAATAACAAGTAGAAATATGCATATACCTATTATCTAGATTTTTTCTGTGTGAGAGATTATCTGAGATATTTTGATTGAAATATTTTCTCTGATTTCTGTACATGGGCTTGACAAAAATTGAATCTGCCTCTGCATTTATATACCGTTTCTTAGCAATTTATTTATTTTAACTCATGTTCAATGAGAAAATGTTCTAGAAATATAGTTCAGTGTAAATCATTTTTTTAAAGAAACGTTTTTATTACATTGGATTTGATAAATTTAACTTCATTGGGAGAATAAAGCTGGCATTTAAATATTACCTCACTATTATTTAGATGTATAATTTATTATTCCATTTCATATTATCTATGCAAATCATAAAAAAATATTTTTAGATTTTGAAATGCTATTTCAATATTATAAAATGATTCATTTTGATTGTGTATATATATATATATATAATATATTGCAGAGAAATAATTTTATGCATTTGACTTTAGGAACTCTTGTATGCTCTTACACTTCATAGTACAAATATACCGGTGATTAATATTATATGTCTAGATGTATGCATTTATTAAAAGAGTAGACATAACACACATTTTATATTTTAAATAATGAACTTCAAGTTCAAGTCAGCAACACTGTACTATTCAAAGTCAAATCTGTTGGCTTCCATAATATAATTCCAATTGTAATTTTGTGATACTTTTTGTAGGATAAAATTGTACAAATGCCAAAATGGATAAATTAAACATAAATTATGCAAAAACCTGTAACAAAAAAGAATGACATTTTTTTTGAAACCCATGTGTTATTTTTGTATTTTTTTAAAATACATTATTTTTAATATAATGGTGATTCTATGTCTTGAAGAGCAATAATAACTTTTGAACTCTTATTGTTTTATAATAATTATGCTTTAAATTTTTAAAAAAGAAAAAAGCCTTATTTAAAAACACATTTTTGATAAATATAGTGAAATACAGTTATGCAATATGTACTTTGATATTGCTTTTGTATTAAATATCAGTGCACTGGTTGTAAATATAATTCAATTTTTCCTTCCTAATTGTTCAGATAGCATTTTTAAGCTTTTAAGAGCTGAGAGATTTGTACAAAGTTAGAACAGCTTTTGATTCTTTGTCCACTCAGTTAAGTTTTTATTTATACAAACCAAAAGAAACATTGAAGCATTTCAGAAGTAAGTAAATTGCTTGTTGTAGTTTTTATTTATATGTATTTCAATAACAGAATTTTTTTTTTGTATCATAACCTGTAATTAAAATATGACTATATTAAAGACGACAATGTTTCTGATAAGATGTATGCAATGTATACAGATTGTAGAAATAAAGTTTTATGGCTTTCTTGAATTTATTTTCCTTATTGATGATGTGTTTATTCCATTTTCAAGAGAGATGTTACTATTTTCTTGTGAATTTATTTATTGAGCTAAAACATAAAATTTCAGATGAAGCTATATTTTTTATAATAACTCAGCGCATTTATTACTATTCAATATGTATATTTCTCAGTTACGATAAAATATTATTGATTGTTTCATTCTAGTCATATACATATCTATCCATAAAAAATACTACTTCTAGTATTAATAATTTTTTTCTGAAAATTCTCAATGAATTCTGTAGAAATAGATATCAGAAATTAATTTAATATTTCGATAATCGTTCACTGCCGTCTATAATACTGGATGGAGTTAAAAATATCATCCAATCATTTGTGTCATTATCGTGAACGCAAATCCTAATTTTTGTTTTGGCATCAAGAGAATGGGTCAGTGTTTCCCCCCCTTGTGCATAAACTGACTATTTTATCTATGTACGGATAAAGCTATTTATGAATAAAAATTAGATATGGTATCATAAATTCCATTCTATTTTTTATGCTGGTTTCTAGCAAAGATCAACAAGCTGAGATCTTCAATTTTATGCTGATTCATTATAGTCTCACTTCAAGGCCAGTTAGAAGTTAGCATTTTTTTAAAAATTGTTTTGGGCAATACAGTTTTTTTTTTCTGTTAGTAGATCACTGTTTGTTTCAATTCTATTTTGGTGATTAGTTTTTATTTGAGTTAGTGAACCGTACGCATAAGCAAGAATTCATTGCAAGGCAACGAAGGTTCGTAAGTGAGACAATTGCACCACAGACGGCGAGACAAAGCTAAATAACATTTAATCAGTTATAAGATATTGTTAATAGTATTACAACTTGTCAAGATGAACACATCTTCTAGTCTAATACTAATAAACGATATGAAGATATTAATAATGTATTTTGATGTTTTTAAAATTATATCAATCGAAGTCTTTAACACCATGGTTTTATTGCAAGCTTTTATTTTAAGCGATTGTGTTATGATGTAATTGAATTTTATGAAAAGAAAATAAATATATTAAATAGTATACATGAACTTATACGTAAAGACATGTTAGTGTGTCTGGCAGTAACTACGAAAACGGTGAACGGCGATTTCAGCAAAGATAGGGAGTGATCTCCCCTCACTTTCTCGTATATTTAGACAATGCAGCACTTTCTTGTAAGAGTCTGTATCCTCTTAACGTATATTTCGAAGAACGGAGGGGCAGACGGCAAACCACTGAATGTCATGACTAAGTGGGAAGGTTTCCCTTACCTCCGGATCTGACATATCATTTTCATATAGACCATTCACAGATCATGGAGATCATTTTAAAAGTATGTTTTTCGGACATGAAGATGTCTGAAGTATTGAGATTTGTCACAATCCTCAGATTGAAATTTTGATGACAACGATACTTTTTCTCCGTATTCGAAAGAGTAAAAAAAACCTTGGATCCCCCCCCTCCCGACTATTTAGAGAAAACAAAATATTAAATTGAAGAAAGTGTCATATTTATTTTTTGTAAGACGTGAAGGTATAATGGAGAAATTCATTAAATTTCTTAAAACTGTGTGCACTGAATATTTTATTAAACGAATATTTTACGAAAATTCTATTTCCTTTGTTGCAAATTTTCTTTATTTAAATTTAATCGAGTGGATGTGGTACCAATAATGTATGCAATGCCTACAGAATGTAGGCATTTTATTCAATACATGACTTTTTTTTAGGTAATGTATGACGTACGAAAATTATTACTTATTTTCCGTAGGCAAATATGTAATACTTAGTCATTCTATGTAATGGCAAATACTATTTAGGTAAACTGAAAAACAGCAGCATGATAAGGCTTTTATTCTGTTTTGAAACAAAAAAATGCACAAAATATTCTTACTATATTAGCGTGGCCACAAAAGATAAACATTTTTGATGACAATTTACATACGCATTGCGGGTTTCTTTTAAGCGTACACAACAGGTAGTAAAAACATAAATATTTTTTTAAGCATATCATCATTATCATGTTAGTTTAACCCACTCTTAAATATAATTTCATCTATTTTTCTCCCCATTTGAGAAGCATTTTATATTTTGCCGATTTCACATTTGGCATTTTGGAGAATGCCTTAGAGATGAGTGAAATGTTTTTTCATTTCATACATTGCCCGACAGTTTTCCGGCATTTTACAGAATCTTGGAATTTATATATTGACGGTAACATATATATTTGAACATTTTAAATTTCTTGCATATATCTCAAGCATTAGAGTCTATAAAATTTATTTCAGTTTAGAGATATATGGAGTCGTTTAGAGAAGTATAGAGTCGTAATGGATAAAAAAATAAATATATAAATCGTAAATATTTTTTAAAAATCATTAATAATTTTCAAAAAAAGCAATTTTTCTGAAACAAACTTTGGTTTAAATCTAATTTAATATACCTTTCGAGTTTGTCGCCTTATGGTAACCCAAAACAATCAAGCGGAGTAGTTCCACTAGCAACCTTCGGCTAATTTTTTCTCCCACTGCTGAATTGTACATCCACCGAGGAACGGAAATTACAAATTATTATTGATTTAAAACAATAAATTAGAATGTGAGTCCAATTTCTTTTTAATGAGATTATTTAGAAAAATAATAATAACCTTTTAACTCTATTTTTAAAGCAAATTTCGAAAAGATTTTTTTCTTTTTTCATGATGAATGAATTATTTTTAAAAAAATCGTCTGCCTTCAAGTTTTTTGAAATTGCTTGCTTTCATTTCGCAATTCTTCAATTAAGTTTTCGTTTCAACGGATTTCGTGAAATCCCCCCCCCCCCCCTCTTCTTTCTTCAACTGATTTTACGGTTACTTTGAAATTTTGGTATGATATTTATTGATAAGAAATAAAGGAAAAATGAGTAGATTTTTATTTTAAAATCCTTACTTTCAATATTCCTAGGAACCTACTGCGTTGCCTCTTTTCGATTACCGAAGGCATAGATTATTTTTTAATCAAAAATTCCGCTTGTTGATTGCTTGAAATGCAGCGGATATCGCGAGCTCTTGTAATTCTCCATAACAATGGTTGGCGCTACCGGATCAAAAGAATTCTTATTTTCAGAATTCAAAGGAATCGGAACAATTAAATCCTAAAAGCAGAGTTTAGAAAATGGGATTCAGTGTTTAAAGGTTAAAAATTTAAAAGATTATACATTTAAATTCTCTAGTAAAAATGAAATCTCAGTAATCTTTTAACTTTATTGGTTTCTCTGTAATATTATTTGGCATTCATATCTTTCTTTAGTTTAGTTAGTTAGCAGCTTGGCATGTTTTGAGAAATGAAAAGATAAATTAGATGTCTAATTAAAATTGATATTTAAAAAAAAATATTTTATTACGAAATTTTCTACAGTCTTTCATGAAATTTGGCCTTATAGTTAGAATAGTCTCCATTTTTCCGATATTTAATTTTTAGATAAAATCTAGATGAGCTATCATATAATAAGATACTGTAACAACTATTCAGTTTTACAATTCTAAAACTGGACAAAATATATTTTGTTATTGAAACGTCAGAACGGTCCAAAGAAAAGAAAATACCCGATGCTATAATTCATTGTGGTGTTGTAAAGCACCAAAAATTTCATTTTCCCAATAACTAGAAAATTTGATTTCAAACAGAAACATTTCAGCAATTTGCTTTTTTAACTAACTAGTTATTCAATAGATTGCATGTGTTCAAGTAGATAAAATCATAAATTCATTTATGATACTTTTTTTATAGATAATCTTATTTATATGCTCACATGTTCATGAAAGAATGACGGTTTATATAGTTGAAATAAATGAATTACATTTATATAATTATGAAAATATAAGCAATTATTCTTAATTATGTATGTGTCGAAATTTAACACAAATTAACTGCATAATTTACACGACGTGGCACTTGCACTCAAATTTAGTAGCATCAAGTACTAGAGAAAACAAACACTTAAATGCACTTTTTTGGAATCGACCCTATACCAGTTACGTCATGTTTGAAGCAGAAGGCAGTTTTGAAAATATAGATGAGCCATTTTACATTTTTAAATTCATTTTAATCCATCGGGAAAGCATAATTATTTACAAGCAGAGACGCGGACAAGGCACTTCCGCCACATTGCGACATAAAAGCAGAAGTAGGGAAGAAGAAGAGAACTAAATTATTCCTCGTCTTATATAACCTGAGATTTTGATAGGGAAAATATTTCTTTACTGTGCTAATATATTATTAAGATTCTGATAAGGATTTCCGACGCATGTCAATCACAAGTAAGAGAAACACAGATCTTTTAAAAAGAATGTGCTTACTGGGCATTTTCCTATTCCTTCAATCGGAGCGTGAGAATGTGTCGGCGTTCAGCCGATTCAGCAATTTTATAAAGCTTCTCTTGAATTAATTAAGTAGAGAAAGTGGAATTGGATCAAGAAATAAGAGAATAAACTTACTATGGGCTCAATTAAGATAAAACTTTGGAAATTAATTAAATTGAAATTAAAGTTAAAATATCATTACATATATATAAATTTTTTATTGCTAAATGTTGGCCATTTAAGTTAACTATCCTATCGACATTAAATTTGGATTTTAGAGGCTGATAAATTAACAATTCTTCAAGTAAAAAAATGAAAGATTTGATAACACAACACTCAGAAATTCAGCGTCAAAAATTCCTATCAGAATCTTAATAATATATTAGCAGTATGAAGAAATGTTTTCCCTATCAAAATATCAGATTACATAAGACTAGTGATCATTCGTTTCGTTCCTTTTTCGACTTCTGCTTTTGTGCCGGCATGTGGTGGACGTGCCTTCTCCGCGTCTCTGCTTGTAAATACTTATGCTTTCCCGAAAGATTAAAATTAATTTTAAAATGTAAAATGTGTCATCTATGTCTTCAAACTTGCCTTCTGTTTCAAACAAAATAATGGTTATATATATATATATATATAACCATTCCGCCACAGTTATATATATATATATATATATAACATTATTTTGGTTGAAGCAGAATGGATTTGAAGCAGTTAAGAGACATTTTACATTTTTAAATTAATTTCAATATCCATTCAGGGAAAGCATAATTATTTACAAGCAGAGACGCGGACAAAGCACGTCCGCCACAGTGTGGCACAAAAGCAGAAGTAAGAAAAAGGAACGAAACAAATGATCACTAGTCTTATATAACCTGGGATTTCCGGCTACGTATCAATTTAATACTCGTGTTGACCTTGAACAAGGGCAACGAAAAGTAAACATCGAAAGCGCAGTACTTTTTACACAGCCCCTGTTGAATTAATTAAACCGAAAATGGAATTGGATCAGGAAATAAGAGAATGAAATTACTATGGGTAAATTAAGATAAAGCTTTGGAAACTAGTTTGGTTTAAATTAAGAGTTTAAAATATCATTACACATACACACATACATATATATATTTGAAATTCTAGTCTTATTTTAGTTTTATTGAAATACAAAAAATTCTTTGACTATTCGTTTCATAAATTCAACAATTTGAGTATGGAATTTTTATGGAATTTGTTAAAAATAACAGTATTGTATTTATTTGACTCATTCCATGAAAATAAAGCATGATTCATTAATTTTTTCCTTATACATAAGAAGAATATAATATTATATGTCTCCTTGGACCTTATACTCATATTCGTCTAGTTACCTGTCTGATTTCCTTGGTTCTGGCTTCAAGACAGCGATCGATATGGTCTAGCCATACTTCGATAACTATTGCTTGTCTGATTTTTGAAAGTAACTTCCACAGAACTAATAACGTTTTGAAATTGCAAATTTAAAATGCCCTAATTTATTAAAAAATAATTTAAATGTTTTTTATCACGTATAGAGTTAAGAAAAATTAATGTAGCGTTATATTAATTTATCTGTATATTCCTAGGCTAAATGGGTTGTAAATTTATTATACTGATTTTGATTTCATTTTGGGCCAAAAAATACATTTAATTATGAATTTAGAAGTGTTAAAATAAAAATTTTAAAGACTTGTAATCGATTGCGCAGTAGGACTTGTAATTGATCCATCGATTTTATAATGTTATATAAGCATGTATACTAACTCAAAAAATATAATCCTTACCTTTGCGTATAACAGAAATTATCTACATATTAACAAAAATTATTAAATGACTACAGAAATTATAAAGTAAATAGCCGCACACTAATTCCTAATATTATAAGTAAAGCAAGATATTTATTTCTTTGATTACACTATATAAAATATTAAATGCTGAATTACAATTTGGAAAGTTCTGTTGATTATTTTATGTATAATTTTATTATATTAAATTAAGAACAGAATATTTTGATGTGAATATTTCTTTATACATTATTAACCAATATTTACCCACGAATATCAAATATGAAATAATCGTGATTATTTATTTTGTTAATAATTGCATTTTACGAATTTATTTACTCTAATATTATTCACATTTTTTTCTAAAATTTTTTTTTGAAACTAGATAAAAATAACTGACTAATACTAGTAATGTAATAACAGTAATAGTAAACTATAATTATATGTAACCATTAAAATAAATCATGTATATGATTAGAGGAAAATGGCAACTGGTTTGCAAAATATTCTTTTTGAAAAGTTTTCTATTTGCAAAATTGTAAGGTTGTATATATCAGTGAATCAGTAATGCTAATGCATCAGTAAACTGGTGAAATTTTTTTCTTGCTCTTTTAATATTTTATTATTACTGCATTGGGATATCAGTATTCAAATTCCTATTTTCGTGTGTGATAGTTATTGAATAATTTTAGCGAAATTTAAAATTTTGTTGAGACGGCTCTACGTAAAATATTTCCTGCTCTCAAATTTTAACATTATGTCAAACATACTCTTAATATGAAAGCAGGCTTGCTTCAAGATAAATCTGTCGGGACTGAGAATTTTACTTCTGGTGTGGTGTGGGAGTTGGAGAGAGAGTATCTACTCAGGCATTATATTCGTCATTTAACCAATGTTCAGAATTACGTGATCTGTCCTAAAATTACCCTAATTTTACGGGATGTTGATGTAATACAAGTGATTATCAAAATAATTGAAACATCTTAGATTTATAAAGAATCTTTTATTAGTATTGTGTAGGACGCCTTTGGCATGTAATAGAGTTTAAATTCGAATAGGAATTGATTCATACAAATGTTGAATAGTGTTTACAGGAATTTGCACCATTCTTCCTGGAGATATTGTGAAAGTTCTGGGAGAGATGCCGGTGGAGGATATCGGTTCCGTATTGAACTCTCTAAAATAAACTAAACGGTTCAATTATATTGAGGTCGGGTGATTGTGCAGGCCAAGACAAATGTTTAAATTCATCCTCGTGTTCATCAACCATGATTGACAACTGCCTCTGTATGGATACGTGCATTATCATCCTGGAAAATTCTACCTCTTGCTGTAAACAAAGTTTGCATCATAGGATGGACCTGGTCAGCTAAAATACTTCTCCACAGTGGTCCTTCCTTTCAGGAAAGGAAGGATTAGTCCAGCAGAAAAAAACGACATGGCTGCCTATATCATGACAGATCCACCTACATGCTTGGCAGTTAAAAGGAGATAAGCACGATCATACGCTTGTGATTGTGTCCTCCAAACGTGCACTCGTCTTGTTGTAGGGAAAAATGTGAAACGCGATTCGTCAGATGATATTACTTTCTTCCATTTATGAATCAACCAGATTTTGTGAGTGTGACACCACTGTAGATTACTTTTACTATTAACATCCGTGACAAGTTGGTTGACAATTGCTGCTCTGCCATAAATGTTCTGTTTATGAAGGTGCCTTCTAACTGTAATCACTGACATTGGAGAATCCAGATGGGTATTGAACTCTGCGGTCACTTTTACTGCAGTTGTTCGCTTTTAAGTCATTACAATCCGCTTCAATACCCGATGGTCTCTTTCACTGAGCTTCTCTTTTCACTCACTATTTTGCTTTTCCGAGCTTGTCTTGCCTCGTTGTGAGTATACTGTAATGTCTTTGGACACCGTACCTCTAGAAGCGCTTAAAAGTTGGGATGTTTCGGTCACACTTGCTCCAGTTAGACGGGCTCCTGCAATTTGGCTTCTTTGAAAATCTGAGAGGTCTGACATTTTACTCTTTTGTAAAAAATCCAAGAATTACAGAACTTAAATAAATCTAACACATACTGCCAGAATATATACATTGCTGTTTATAAAAAAAATTGGTGACTATTATTTTATTTTAATGCTTACGAAAACGCATTCAAAATTGTCACTTTTATTCACATGTGTTTCCATTATTTTGATAACCACTTGTATATTATAATATATATTAAGAATTGCTGTAAGAATCTCTGCAAAGTAGAAAAGAAATATTTTTTGGATGTTATATGTTGTATGTGTCATTTTTGGAATCTAAATACTAGTTCAAAATCCTCTTCAATTTTTTCCCTTTTTCTTCTTCTTTTTTTCCTCTTTTAAACATTTTCCTTCTTCTTTTCATTGCCTATTAATTATGCAGCCATATTCTCTTTCCATTGCTTTTTTATCAGGTGAGTAAATTAATATTTATTTTTTATTAACTGAGCCTTCGGTGATTTATTTTATTCTATTTTTTTTTTATTTAGTGAGGCGAATCCTTAAGGACAGATCTGATCTTTGATGGTGCATGTTAACAGTTAAAGAAAAAGTATAATTATATGAATCAAACGCAAATAAAAATAAATATCTCAAGATGTAATATTTTATAATTGACGCCATCAAATGATTTTGGACATTTTTTTGATTTATAAAAAAAATATTGTAGTTATTAAAAAAAAGCCGATTTTTAAAATTTAATACGAATACAAAGTAAATAAGCAAAAATAATTTTAAAGAAATCCGATCAATTTATATCAAATTAAAATATTTAATTTGATATAAATTAATATATCTTTTCTCCATTTACCAGCTAAACGAAGCATGTGTTCCCAGTTCCTCGCTACCATTTCCGATTGGATATCTTCCCATCATAAAAAGCATGTTTATCGAAAATATTGATTAAAGTTTTTTTTTAAAACAGATGTGGAACGCGAGTGTTACTGTTAGCTTCTAACACTCCTAGCAAAATTACGACTAGTCATTCCAAAAAGGATTTTTTTTCGAATCCGGGGAGATATAAAATGTGTTAGATTCATCAAAATCTCGAATCGAATGCAAAACGGAGAGAGTTAGTTGGACGGGTAAACGTCCTTTGTATTGATTTCGCTCCAATTTAATGTGAATCTATAAATTTCGAGTATATACAAAATGTCATTCAAAACGTTGATTGATTTATTGTATACACAGCCAGCCAGAAATAATTTCAAAAATGCGTTCTTCGGATTGAAGGAAGTTTGAAACTTGAATATTCATCAAAATATCAGTCAAATTTTTCGACGATTAAATTTATATACTTCATATATAAGAAAGTAACCAGCCCGAGTGGTCCCCCCAAAACTTTCTCGCATACTCTCTAATAAACTTGACATGCCGGAGGAGGAAACCTTACATGGCACTGGTGTACAGTAGTTGAGGAAACCTTAACTTTATGGCGTGGATTTAGCATTTTTAATGAATTCATCTCTTCATCCTTGGCGTATTATTTAGAGATTAATTCCTGCATGTGGTTAATAGCCTTCAGAAATCGAAGTTGTATTTTAGACGCGTTTTTTTCAACCGATTGAAACAAAAATTTGACGCCAAACTACACATGTAGTCAGAAAATCCCCATGCCAAATTTGATAAATTTAAGTCGTGTTTTTGAATGATCGCCTTCACATGTTTCTTAAAGTACAAACCGATAGACAGTCAACCCATCGTCGTATCTGGCTCAAAATTTGGCAGTATCTACACTATAGACATGACGGCGTCTTGGCATAGGAATAGCGCGTCTTCCCCGTTATCTGGGCGTCCTGGGTTCGAGCATAGTTGTCCCGGTTTGGGCATGGTTGTTCTTCCATTGTTCTATCTGTGAGATGTGTGAATGTGCCCTGTAAAAAGAGGTTGTGCAAGCGAATGAGTGATGCGTGAGTAGCTAAGTCGTACTCTTGGCCCTAGTTGGCGCTACTATAAAAACAAGAGACGCTCCCCCACCTGCTTAAATCGCTGTCTTATAACAGCGGGCTTGTCCAAGGCAAGTGCCATAAGAAACAACACACTATGGGCATTAAATGTGAGTACCAAATTTTATACATCTAGCTCTAATTGTTTAGCAGTTATCCTGTTACATTCGAACAGCCGGACTTCCTATGAACAGATGTTATTCATCATTTGAAAGAAACATGCAAACTTGGTGTAAACACCGTATACCAAATTTCAATAATCTAGCACAAAACGACTAGCGTTTTTTGAGTTATCTTTGCCACATACTGTTATTTTCTAAAAAATGGGTTTTTCGAACTCAGGGCGGTCTAAAACGTGTATATTCGTCAAAATCTCGACTTCGGACTTTTTGAGGATTACTATACTTCCTCTATACTTCGTATGCGAGAAAAAAAAAAAATGGAGACGTTAACTTTTTGCAAAATTAATTAATTGCACGAAACCCCCAGAAATGGCCTTGTGTGCTCACACCAATTGATGCTGTGCTCAATGACCCTTTTGTTCAATAAATTAGTAACGCTTTGTTCTCATTAGTGATTTGTCGTCTGTGCTCAAAACCTTTGTGTCCAAAGGTTTCTGGATGGAAAAGAGTCCTTTTACTTTTAAGTGTTTCTATTTCTAATTTGTATATATATTGTCACGTAGGTACTTTAGTGGGGAACTCAAGTTTAGTGACACACACAAGAAGTAGAGCTAAAGCAATTTATTAACTCAACTCAGAACACAGTGACTGACAGATCTTCTGCTTTTATACTAGCAGGGAAAGTTTACAGAATACTTTTCTGGAGACAATAAGAAAAGTCCAGAACACTTATCTGGTAAACTAACTGGTGTGATGTGGTGTGGAGAGGGGGATGCCAGCTCAGGTGTCGTCCTCGTCATCTGACCGCGGTTCAAAATGACGAGGTCCGTACCAAAATAGCCCTAGTGTTGCTTCAAACGGGACGTTAATATAACTAAACTAAACTGGTAAACTAAAGAAAGATCCAGAATCTTCTGGAACATGAAGTAAAGGAAAACATAAAATGAAGGAATTAAATAATTACACAGACTGCGAATCGCATTGCCTTCAGCGGGATTTGGACTTACGATCTCTTGATTACGAGACCAGTATTATGACCATTCGGCCATGAAGAGTCGACTGCCTCTTTTCTATGAGGCAATATTATCATTTGACGACATGATAAGGGCACCACTAAAAACATATTATTTTTTCCTTCAGATAAAGCTGCCTTTCTTTTATCGGAAAGATATTTTTAAAAACTTATTATTATTTTTCATTTATTTATGTAAGTTGGTTTTCTTATATATAATTTTTGAAATATATTTTGTAGCCAATAATTCTTAAGATGTCGATGGAACACATTTTGGTAAGGATATATAAACAATAACAAAATGAATTTTTTAAAACAACTTTGTGAAACGATGTTGATTTTCATTTTCATGTATAATAGAAAAGAATTCTCAAATTTATTTTTCGTATTGTGCAGAATCATAACATTGTCAGAATAGTAATAGCCAAAATTTAAACTGATGAAAATATAATTGGCCATAGCTCAAGAAAGATTGATTGGTCTGCTAATAATATTAGGCAAACAGAATAATGTAGTTATAAGTAATATCAGTTCAAAAACTCCTAAATGTAAATTAACTTAAAAATTTTTTTTTGCAATAAATAAATAATAGGAGTAATAACAATATATTCATCAAAATAATATTAACCATAAATATTAATTTCTCGCAATAAATATTATTATGTAAATTTCAATGAAATTGAAGTATTAAGATAATTAAAGAATTATCTGTATATTTAAAATAAATAGGAAAACAAAGAACCACCTTTCCACTAGCTACTATAATCGATTTCGCCAATTTTTATTCATTTGAATGTTTATGAGGTCTAGATATGTAATTAATAGTACTTCCCTCATTTTCGTGAAAAGTCTGAAAAAAAAAAAAAAAAACCAACAACTTCGTTATACAGTATCTACTGCAAAATCCTACGATATGGGTCCAATTACTAGGTCATTTGTGCTCCAGTTTTTATTTCATTTGAAATTTCATAACCTTTAGTATGTCGTCAGTGGTCTCCTGCACCCCCATATTCTCTATTTTCTAGATATATCGGAAAATAAAATCTGGACACAACTTGATCTTCTTAAAACTTTTCAACAATTGATCCGATTTCACGATTTGGCCAGCATAGCTAACCAATCGGAATGTTCTATTTTATTGTATAGACCTAATTCAAAGTAGTTTCATCTCATATGATCTATTTCATCAAAGTTCGTAAACATTACTTAATTAGTGCTACTAAAAAGCTGGTCGAACAGCTAGTCACCAAAGGCGGCTGGTTGATGTTTAAAATATAAACTAATGAAGATTGCAGAAACATGTTCTCCTTTTTTATGCATTACAAATGCAGTTTTGTTATTTTTGTGTATATTTGGGGAAACCTATATTTTTATTGCAAGCTAGTTTATTTCTCCTCTTTCATTGAAGTAATTTTGTTCATGAAATTGTTATAGAAAAAATTAACTCTATTGATTTGCTCTCCTGCAAACACTACAGATTATTAAAAGTATTTGAGCCTTATTTTATCTTCAATACAACATTTCGCTAATTGTTATTTTTATATTATAATATATTTTATATTATAATATAAAATATATTTATTTTCTTTGCTATATATATATATATATATATATATATATATATATATATAGAAATATAAATAAATAAATATATTTATTTATTTATATTTCTTTGCCCCTTCTCCTATTTTAAAATATTAATAAAAGAAAAGAAAATTTTTCAATGCAGTTATTGGATATAGAGGCAAAAATGCAAATCTTCAATATTGGCATTTTTCAGATATCTCGTGGATCTGTTTAAAACTGATTTTAACAAGATATTCGAAGGTGTTTACGATGATAAACTAAATGGAGTGGTCAACTTGAAACGTTCTCACACATTTTCTATTTTTTCTAATAAAGGTATTATTTCTCCTAAAAATTGTAGATTTTTGGCAACGCCATGAGCTCCCCGAGAGTTCAGAACTTTAGTTTTTGAGTCTCGCATATGAGCGTTTTGTACTGTTACATTATACTAAAGGGGGAAAAAAAAAAAAAAAAAAAAAACCGAGTATCAATTTGAACGGGTTTTTTTTCGATCAGTTGAAATCAAAATTTTATTTACGAGGTCACGTATGAAATTTAATTTATTTAAATAGTTTTTGGGCTATAGTTTTAACATGCATGCGAATGTAGTACAGACAGACAGACGGTCAACTTTTTGACGGATTTAATTCGAAATTTCTTTCAAATCTTTACTTTAAATGCTAAAATTGTTTACGAAATTTTATCTATTTAGCTCCTTGCATTTTATGGTCATCGAGCACATTTGCATTCGGGCAACAGACAAGTTTCTTGTGAATGGATTTCATTCAAAATGTGTAGAAATTCTATAAATTTGGTATAAAGGTTATATATCAAATTTCTTATGCCTAGCTCTAGCGTTTTTGATATCATGTTTACAGATAGACATTATTCTAAACGTAGGCTTTTCAGACACAAAATGGTCTGGGACAGGAATCAGGAGAGAAAATTTATTTGGCGATTATAATATTTTCTTTTTTGTATACTTCGAATATGAGGAATTAAAAATGTATTGAGTCATGAATTTAAAATTTTTTCCATTGCTACTGAGTGGCTCTTTATAATAATGTAAACTTTCCATTATAGATCCATTATAGATTTTCTTTTTCTCGATAATAAAAGAAATTCTGTCTTATTAGTAGCAAATCTGAATTAAAAAAAAATTTGGAATTCATAAATATTTATTTCAAATTAAATAATTCTTTACTTGAATATAATAGATAGATTGCCGAACTTTGAATTTTTATTTAAATTTTATATGAAGTTACGCCATTTTTTTGTTATAAAAGCGAAGTGAAGTATTATCCTCTTTTTTTTTTTCTTCATTGACACAAAAGTTTTATATTTTGAATACGGTTTAGTATAAATTGTTAAGTATAAGCCATTTTCTCAAATACAGTTGAAAATTCAGTGGAATAAACTGATGCTTAGTTAAAGGAAAAAAATTGAAAAGAGGAAGATAACGATCTTTAACAATTGGTCTATTATTGCAGTTCGAATTCGTAGAATATTGCTTTAAAAATTCTGTTGCATGCGAAAAAATAGACATTTTACTAAAAGGAAAAGCAGGAGAAAAAGAAGTGGAATTCCGGTTGATATATTCTTTCGTCAAGGTAACAACAAAAAAAATAATAATAATAATAACTACTTATCTTGAGATTATTTATTCTGTAAGAAATGAAATAAAACAACCAAGTTAAATTTGATTCGAGAAAATAAGTATTAAAAACTGATGGAATTTTAGACAATAGGCAGAAATTTAAAAATATTTTAAAAATTTCTGTTTAATTTTTTTTTTAATAATATTCTTATTATAACTTAAAAATGCTCTAAATGTCATTTTCGTTTGATTATTCTTTATAAAATAAACAATATTAAAAGCGTTCAAAATAAATTGTTATATTTTTGAAAAATAACCGACATTTTTTTGCTTGAGTTTTCAAAAACATTTGAATATTTTCTTAACAGACTGATTTTTCCCTAATATTATTTTATTTTCCATATGAAACAAATGAATAAACAACAACAACAAAAAAAATCATTTTAACAGAAAATGATGAATGACAGAATTATAAATTGTTATGATACGAATTGAAAGGCGAATGTCACGATTGAAATTTAAGGAAATTATGCGTTGCCGAATTTGTATTCTGACCATAAAATTAACAATAAATATCTTTATATCATATATATAAACCCTTTATATAAAATAAATTTTTTTTATCAAAAAGTATTTATAAAATATTTTATGTATGTAATATAGAAAAGGAGAAAAATTATAAACAGATTAAAATTCCACATAAATATAAAAGGAATTGCATTATCTTTAAGAGGAATTAAAAAGCCTTTCATAATATTGTTTTAACGATTGCGTTTTATAAATATTTTTTTTCTTGAAGTAGCACTATTTTGACACGCATATATTGTACATAATCGTGGGAAAATGCCAAAGTTCCTGCTTGAATTTTAATTAATTAAAATTCTAATTTAAATTTAAAAAATTGTTCCATGGTGTATTTTTTATCCTCCCAGGTCTGTATGTGTCAAATTTGGGTAATTTTAGGTCAAACAATTTAACTTGGAAAGTGTTCCCTGTTATACATTCACATTCATATTTATTATTAGTAGAGATTATCAAATCAGTATTAATTAATTTCATTTAAAAATGCTTTATCTTTTTTAGAAAAGTGGCATTTAAATAATGATTAAAAATCATTAGAGACAATTAGAGGATTAATGCATAAATTATCTTTCACTCACAATATTTCTTGCAATTAACATAAAATGGACATTTTTCTTTGGATATCTTCTTTAGTTAATCGCTTTTTCAACAGATTAGAATTGACATTTTAATGCTAATGTGGATGCGTTTACATTAACCCTTTCTTGGGTCGTGGGAAGTATGCTTTCCACCAAATTTATCAATCTTTGTAAGAAATTATGTAGGTTGGCATAAGTTCTAACAAATTTTTTTTAGTATGCTTAGATGCTTCAGTTCTTTATCTCAGACAAAATGATGTGTCTTGATTTGTTACTTCATTATTAATTAACCACATTAATTAATTAATCAAGTTAAATTTATCTAATAAGCTAAATGAATCCCTTTTCTTATTCTAATTTCAAGCCTAAAAATATTTTAACATAATATGACTAGAAAAAAATGGCCCTTTAAAGGGTTAAATTATTACAGTACATTAATTATGGATGCATTAAATTGAACTTTGAAATGCGCTTCATAAACTTTTTACTTAATAATTTTCTAATACCAATAACTCCTATATTTATTTGATTTAAAAAATATTTGATTTAAAAAATAGAACATGGCACAAATAATAAAGAAAAGCATATGTAAACAATATAATCAATTGGGCATTTTTAATATAGCTATCGTCGAATTGCAGCTAAAATAACAAAAACCGACGCCGATGTCGGAAAAAAAAATATTCTCGCCTCGAATTTTTATTACTTTTGTCATATAAGAGAGAGAGAGTTATGTATGCATAATGATTTGTTTTCTTTCACCGATTTCACTCATAAATTGACTCTGATCTGGAGTTATGATGTAAAGATCACAAAATAAGATTAATGTACCTAACACATTTGGTTTTTGTGTTGTAACTTTCGAAATTGAAGTGAGAATACACAGCATATCAACATATAGTTATTACACAATTTGGCAGAGACCCACAGTCTTTGCAAATATTATATGTAAATTTCTTCTACTTATTTGCATTTTTACTTTCTCTTATACACAGTGCAGAGATAACAAGTATATCAAGTAGGTATTATAATCATCAAAAAATTCGAACTCGAGATGTTCACGAATCTCCGAGTTTTTGATTTCTCTGAGTTTGAATAACGCATTTTTTTTAAAAAAATGCCCGTCTGCCTGTCTATGATAAGAATAACTGTGAAACGCTTTGAGCTGGATGGATAAATTTATTTATACTATCTTTACACCATATTTATAGATTTCTGTCCAATTTTGAGCCAAATGTGCTCAGGGGAAGTCTGTTTGTCCGGCTGTCCAAATATAGGTTAACGTGATAACTGCAAAATGAAAAGGGCCAGATGGACAAAATTTGGTACATAGATTTAACATCAATTATGTAGACATCTATCAAATTTTGAGCCAAATACAACAAAGGGCTGACCGTCTGTCCTTTCACAAACATATAAACACGCTAACTCAAAAACGCATTGACTTAAATATATCAAATATGGTATGGATTTTCTGACGAAAGTGTCATTTTGTGTCAAAGTTTTGTTTCAATCGGTTGTGAAAAATGCGTCTAAAGTACAAATTCGATTTTCGGATACTATTAACCGCATGTCAGGGATTAATCGCCAACAAAACTCGCCAGGGATGACATGATAGATCCAGTAAAAATGCTAAGTTCACGCCAAAGCTTAATATTTCTCAGCAATTGTACCCAATTCACTGGAATGCGTTTTCTAGGATAACACTTTTATTAGGGAGTATGCGAGAAAGTATTGGGGAGATCATTCTGGTTGGTTTTAACAATCATGTCACTTGAGCACTAACAGAATCATAATTTCATCTCCCTTTAATGGATTTTATCCAAAATTTGATGCATGACATTTTGTGCACTGTATTTCATTATTCAGTATCATTGCCTTCTTATTATGAACATATATGTAACATTATTTTGGTTGAAGCAGAGTGCAGGTTTGAAGACATAGACATTTTAATTCGCTTTAATATCCATCTCGGGAAAGCAATTTATTTACAAGCAGACGCAGCGCGGCACAAAAGCAGAAGTAAGAAAGAAGGCAAAAAGAGACGAACAAATGATCACAAGTCTTATATAAGATGGGATTTCCAATTTAATAAACGTGGTGACCTTTGACACCTTTTCAAGGGCACCGAAGGTATCACTTTCATTTAAGACGTAGATTGATTGTGCGGTAATTTTTACAAAGGAATAAATTAAATCGAAAGTGGAATTGGATCACGAAATAAGAGAATATTTTAGAATGAAGTTACGATGTGCTAAATTAAGATAATATCTTGAAAATTAATTAAATTGAAATTAAAATTAAAATATCATTACATATATTTAACTTGACTTGTTTCGTGTTTGTGAAGATAAAATTTTGTAAGAATTTCTTACTTACTTCCTGATAAGCTAGAATTATAAAGCTAGATTTTTTTTTCCATTTATGTGTTCTTTATAACATAATACTATTAAAAAAATTTCATAATTTAATTTTTGTTAATCGATTAATTTTATAAATTTTTGATCTTATTTTCGTTATATTATCCATCGTGTATTTATTATCTACCTGGTAATAAATTGATAGAAGAATTTATATTATTTATGAAAATAAACTAAAAATGTAAAAAATAATTAAATAAAAATATTTTAATTTCACATGATTTACGCCTGCCAATAGTGAATTTGTGAAGAAAAAATTATTTCTAGATTCCATAACATTTATAATTATTGTTATAACGTAAGACTGAAACAGTTGTAAGAATAAATATAATTCTAATTTCTTGGGCATTATTAGAAATATATATTTTAAGAACTGATTTACTAAATTTATTATTTTTACGGTCTGATATCAACAGTCAGACATAATATCCAAAATAAATTTCTTGGTCTCAAGAATATTCCAAATGTGAAAATTTCTTAAAATTTCCAAGTTGAATTTTTAAATATTCCTATATTTTTTGTGTACTTCATATATCAGAAAATAAAGAAATATAGCATAAATATATGAATTATATATTTAAAATAATCAGGAATATTAAAGAACCAGTCTCCGATCTATTGGTCTGACTTCGAAAATTTTTCATTTCATACGATTGCTTATGACCCCTAATACATCATCAATGATCATTTGACTCCCCCCCCTCCATTTTCGGGAGTAATCTCAAAACCATTTCTTCTCTGTATATCCTCTATGGAGTAAAACTTTGACGAAATTCTCCAGCCGCAGTCACTGTACCACTTTCGCCAACTTTCATTTTTATGAAAATTCTTAGCCCCTAAATACTCACCATGGTCGCCCTTGTTCACCGTTCTAAAATTCCGAGAAATGTCGCGTAATAACACTTTGGCAAAATCCCCTGTCATAACAACAAGATTAATTTCGTAAACTTTATTCACTAATATAGAGCGACGAGACTCTTTATAATTTCATTATGAGGTAGAGGAAAATAATAGATGAGTTTCAGGAACAGTTATTTAAATATTTTCTAAGTTCCACATTTCACAAGATAAAACAAACACGAACACGAAATACCCAACACTCACTTCGAATACATTCTAAGTGAGTATACCCCAAGAAGGATCATGGAAAATATACCTTGATGTTAATAAGGTAACGCCATCTGTTGTATCAAAAGAGAGGGTAATAGAGTTTTGTAACCGCTACACTAATTAATTTTACCAATTTGCAGATTTACTAATCTATCAGACTGCTGTATGTTCATTCTTTAAGTTAATTGGAAGTGATATTTTCTATCGTGGTAAAACACAGTTCGTCAAATTTGGTTGGTAGGACTAGGTCAATTCTATTAATAAGGCAACTGATAGAGTATTCTATTAATAAGGCAACTGATAGGGCAACTGATTTTTGAAGGTTACTGATTGATATAAAAATAGAAATAATAAAATAAAAATATCTAATCCAATGCTCCTTATGCGAATGAAATCTAATTCAATATCAGAAAACATTTGCAGTTGCAGTTGCACAACAATCACCTATCTCAAAAATACGCAGCATTTTTGTGTTTAAAATGCGTGCTAGAAAGAAAGAATAAAATCTACTAGGTGAATAATGAAATCTGTAAAATATGCTAAAATGCTCAAAATAAAATTCTACTGAGCTGTAACCAAATATTAGATTTGTATGAGAACTGCCAATTTGCTCATTCAAGTGATTATCACTAATCCGAAATAATGTTATATACAAGGGTCTCAACTTAACTGGAATTTTGAACCCTACATTCAGTCAGATTTGTTTTGTTCAAAATTCGTTGCAAACATGCATTATTTTGATGTATACATCGCATGTAAAGCATGCATTATACACGTACTTTACCTGAAAAATAGACACTATAGCTGTTAGCCTCGTCGATAATTACTTAAAAGAAAACTGCTTCAACGTTTCTTTTCATAATTCTACTTTCGTTCGAAGCCAGCGACCTTGCATAGGGGTAGCGTTCCTATTGATCTAGGCGTCCCGGGTTCGAATCTCGGTTTGGGGATGGTTCTTCTTCTATCTGTCAGGTGTGTGAATGTGCCCCCCCCCTCGTAAAAAGGGGTTGTGCAAGCGAATGTGTGAGTTTCATCTTCATATGAGCTAGAAGTCATATTTCTGCCCTCGGGTGCTCAGGGGTCTTTACCCTCAGAAGCTACTGCACCCCCTTTCCGTCGTAACGCGGACACGATATCATCATCATTCGACGAATGAAACTAAGATATTTAGCTTATATTGAAGGATAAAATCAGTAAAATAGCTATTAATCATAAAAAAAGAAATTTAAAATGTTCGATAACTTTTGATGAAATGCTTTGAATTAAGGTCGTTTTTTTACGGCTTGTTTTACTTATTTGAGAAATCTAAAAATAGCTTTAAATTGTCAAACAGCTCAATTTTTCATGAAATCTTGGAAACCTTGTATAAATTTTAGAAGTGACAGAAATAAACCTTGATGAGAATTGCAAAAAAGAGAAAATAAAAGATTTCGTATTCCATAGATTTTTTACATAAAAAAGCCTTTAAAATGTATTGCAAAGAATTTTAGTTTATGATTTGTTAATCAATTCATTCATTTCTTTTAATCTAACAAAATGAATTACTTGAATAGATTGTATATTTATTTTTGTGGGTATATTTTTTGCATACTGTCACGTAGATACTTTAATGTGGAACTCGATGACACACACAAGAAGTAGAGCTAAACCAATTTATTAACTCAACTCTCAACACCGTGACTAAGAGATCTTCGGCTTTTATACTAGCAGGGAAAGTTCCAGAATACTTTCCTGGAGACAATAAGAAATTCCAGAACACGTGTCTGGTAAACGAAAGAAAGTTCCAGAATCTTCTGGAACACGAAATAGAGGAAAACATAAAATCAAGGAATTAAATATTTACACAAACTGTGAATCGCATTGTCTCTAGCGGGATTCGAACTCACAATCTCTTGATTATGACACCAGTGTGATGACCATTCGGCCATGGAGAGTCGACAGCCTCTTTTCAATGCGGCAATATTATAAATAGAATATTTCAAGATAATGTTCATTAAAATTACAAAAATTTTAAGATGCCTTTAAAATTCTTGAATTTTGTAAATATTCAAAATAAACAGAGGAATTGCGATGGACTAATCAGTAAATCTTAGCAGGATAATGCTTGTAAGTTGACTTACTGTCTATAAATTACATGATACAAAATAAAGAGTTCAGAATACTCTATTTGGCAAACCGATGATATTTGATATGTAGTCATTTCATGGGTATCAAATGCTCACTTATAAAGAGCTTACAAGAATTTTAATTAGATTTTTAGTTTAAAGTTTATTGTTATTAATAAATAAAATTTTTCCCTCAATAATTTTGGAATATATCATTACATCCAAATTAATTTTGTGACACTTAAAATTCAAAAAATTAACTTTAAAATTATCCTAATTCTTTTCTACAATTTTTTCTCTTATTTTAATAAATTTCTAAAAATACTTTTAAGTATATTTTTACATCAAAACTTTTCATTCTTTTAGTTTCCTGGATTTATACTCACGCTCATTGGAATGATATTAAATACAATTTTTATTTGAATGTGCAGGTAATTGCTGTTGCATAATCAAAAGTAAATTTACAAAGTAAAATTATGATAGACGAATCCAACCTAAAATAGCATGATGCTATGATGTTGTGGACTAATGGTTCAAATTTCTTTTAAATTCCTCTCATTTTTTAATCAAATTTCAAGAGAGGAAAAAAAATATATCTGCCTTACTTTTAAATACTGAAATCTTGCTTTGTTTTCTTCACATTTTCGACGTTAATATTAAGAGAATCAGTCCCATATCATTTCAAGGAGCGATTTCAAATAACTACGAATTTTCTTATTATGCAGCTTTAATAAAGAGCTTTCCATAAGTCATGAATCTTGATTCGAAATCAAATAGTGAAATTAAACTTTTTAGTCCTGAAAACTATGCTAGCACTTACTATTTTTGATTTCAGATATTAATAAATGAAAATAATTTAATTTTATTGAAGACTAGATCTTTTTAGACGATTGATTAATTAAGAATATTAATTTGGATTAATTTCAGTTAAATCTTTTATGCATGATTTGATATGCAGGATTTTTTCAACGAAGCATTTTCAGCATAAAAGTTGTGATAGATATTAAAGCCTTTTTATTTTAGTAGTATCACTTGCTCTATTTATTTTGACAATTCACTTTTTAATGGAAGAGAATTTCCGTTACATTAAAAAATTGAATGTGTCGGTTATCTATTTCAGATCTCACATTTCAATCTACTGTTTGCAATTTCACTTTCTGATTCATTGCGTTGTTAAAAATATTTTTTTTTGAGACATTGAAGAAAATACTGAAATACAGCTTTCAAATATTTCATGATATATAGAAAATGGTTTGAATTTCTTTGCAATAATAAAATCTATTGTTAAATGGTACAAAGAAAAAATATTTCTTAAAAATTTTTTTTATAATCCATTGCTAAAAACTGAACAGTAACTGAATTGGTATCGCGAAAATGATATATATATATAATATATATCACGAAAAGATATATATATATATATATATATATATATATATATATATATATATATATATATATATATATATATATATATATATATATATATATATATGTATAGACAAAAGTAATA
This sequence comes from Argiope bruennichi, assembly GCF_947563725.1. NCBI lineage: Eukaryota > Metazoa > Arthropoda > Arachnida > Araneae > Araneidae > Argiope > Argiope bruennichi. The sequence goes on along the minus strand of NC_079154.1, from coordinate 24,517,899 downwards.
AAACCGAAGTTAATAGGAAAATCAAATTAAACCAAATAAAAAATGAATCCGGCCTGAAGACTTTTTCAAGGGTCACCCTCAGGCAGGGATTCAAAAAAAGGGATTTTTTCTGTGAAGGAATGCAGACTAAACAGTCTAATAATAATTCCTCGTGACCCGAAAATCCCCTGAAATTAAGCCTAAGAGATATACCATTTTAACAGAAAGGAAAATACAAAACAATAAATTAGAAGAATACATCCACTAATAAGAAAAAATACAGTAACAAAAATAACCAGAAAATAACACTCAAACCGGTAATGGAAACAAAAAGGAAAGTACATACCAGCAGCAGGCAAAGAAATTTTAAGCTTTCGATTGTGATTCCCGCTTTTTAACACCTCCAAGCTAACGCATTTAAGGTAAAAAACAATTGTAGGGTCCCAGCGTCATCTATTGAGTGATCTAATAATATTTTAAAATGGTTTAAAAATTAGTTTTGTGCAATAATATTTTCGGTTGTTATCTATCACAGAAAAAAATTAAAATCTCCCTTAATTGTTCATTTTTTATCAATTAAAATATCAAAAAATTTGCTTCAAGTTGCACATTTTCACTTCCAAATTATGTTTGTGGCAAATTTGGTTCTAAGTCAAATGATTTATCAAGTTGAGTGCGTGCGAGCCCACACGTACACACGCGCACACACACTAACTCTATTACTAGTAGATTTTATAAGTAACGACAATTTTATTCTTCTATAAACTTTCGCTAAAGAAAAATTTTTTGAATTCAATTTCTGTTTTAAAATTGCCCAGAAGAAAAATAAATTTTCGAAAACAATTTTATTTACTTCAAAATGTAAAGTATAGAGAAAGTAAAAAAAGCACTCACATCCTGGCTTCAAAAACAGAGATCTTAATAGCATATTCCAAAGGGAATAAAACAAATGCTTAAGTTTATACATCACGCAGAAATTTTAGGAATTTTCTAAAACGGATAATTTTACACAACGTTGCCAATAAATCTTTAATAGCTTAAAGAAAATTTGAAAATAAAACTTCTGAAATATAGAGAGTGAACAAGTTTTATTTCTTTTAAATATGTTTGAAAAGGAAACTCGTTATAAATGAAATATTTAAAACCAGCGGAGGTGGTCTCCATAAAACTTTCACGCATACTCTCTAATAAATTTGTTATCCCAGCCTTGTTTTTTGTTTTATTTGCCTTCCATTGCATTGGCGTACACTAATTACGTTCTTTTGGCGAGAATTTAGCTTTTTCATTGAATTCTATCGTGTTATCCTTGGCGAGTTATTTGGCGATTAAACCCTGGCATTCGTTAATAGTATCCGAAAATCGAATTAGTGTTTTAGATACAGTTTCCCCAACCAAATTAAACAAAAATCTGACACAAAGCTTCACTTGTAATCAGAAACTTCAATATTAAATTTGATATAATTAAATCATCATTTTTTAGAATGATCGCGTTTGCATGTTTTTGAAGTTACAGACCGACAGACAGTCAATTCATAGTTGGATTTAGCTCAAAATTAGACAGGTCAACATTACATATGTTAAATCTGTGTTCCGAATTTTATCTATATACAGGGTGTTCCAAAAAATGTATACACACTTTAAATAATTGTAAATTTGGGGTTTATTATAATTCGAATAATTTTCAACATGTTCTTCAACATGTTTCAACAACATTCTTCAAATATCATTCTATTATCTTGTTATCGCATGTTCTCAAACTGATGTCCGTTCTGCTCCAGACACTGCTGACAACGCGAAGCGATGGAATAGCACACATGATGGAACAATTCCCTTGGGATATTCGTACATTCATGTTCAATCGTGCCCTCAATTGAACAACTGTTGCAGGTTTATGGACGTCCTGAATATTTCCATCAGCTTATCTCTAATTCGAGTGATGGTAACTCGTTTAGGTGGTTCTTTGTTAAACTCCCACTTAAATTGTCTTTGCACTTCTACTGCATTTTCATACTTCCAGTAGCATTTTAGAATAAATTTCTTTTCTTCAAATTCAAGTCTGTCTGCCATCACTCGGTTCAATGGGTTCAGTCCGTAAAGAAAGAAGAAATAACTTAGTTATCAGCTGCTAAAATGTGTATACATTTTTTTGGGACACCCTGTAGTTGTCTTCGCTTTGCAATTATCGTGTTAATTTATATTCGAACAGATGGACTTCTTCTGAACAGATTTTACTCAAAATTTGATAGAATCTACAAAGGCCTTATATCAAATTCCAGCCATCTTTGAGTTATCTTTGTCACTGACAGACAGACAGACTTTTTCTAAACATATGTTATTCGAATGCAGGAAGATTTAAAACGTATAGATTAGCCTAAATTTCGAATTCGAATTTTTTGACGATTACTATACTTTCTCTATACTACGTATACGAGAAACTAAAAATAAATTTTAAAAAATGTTTGTATTTTTTCAATAAACTTTAAGGCATTATGATAAAACGCTTTAATTCTTAAATAATTTTACCTGCTTATTTATTCATATTCTGTTCTTTTATGAAGTTTATGTTCTTTATTCGTTAAGAAGTAGATAGATTTAAATATATCAAAAGTAAATTTGATACGATTGATGGCATAAGTTAACAGAAATCGTGTATTTATATATAAAGCTTTTGTAACTGTTGCTTTATCATGGTGAGATATTAATGCTAATATGAACGTATCTATTTTTTTTTGTCTGTCTCAATCACTTTGCTATTAATTAATCAAAACTGAAGTGGTTAGCATTCGCGATTTATATTTCTTTTCTTCATTACTTTGATGTCAGTGACAGCTCTCAATTCTAATAAACAAGCTTTACAATTAAAGTTTCACTTCAATAATCATTTACCAGCACTTTAATCAATTGTTATTCGTTTCCTTAACGTTTATGAGAAAATAATCATATTCATTTCATATTTACATGTCCTTTAGTCTGAAGAATTTAAATCTATTCATTTATGCAAATGAAGGTCCAAGCATCTCCCAATGTAGTCATCGCGACTAACTGAACAATGAAAACATAAATTATCAAAACCTCTGGTAAATATTTCTCATTCAAGTTCTCCGCTCTCGCATCTGTGACGTCATTACTCCGAGACGCGATCGTGGCGCCATCGCAACGCGAGATGACCTTGCTGTAAGGTGACTTCCTTTCTATCCTTCTGTCAAACGTTCACTTGAAAGGATCGTTCTGTCACTCTCTCTGCCTCCTCAGCGCAAAAGATGAGCAAGCCCAAAGTTCTCGTTACGAGGCCCGATGTGCCCGTCGAAGGAGTCAATTTGCTTAAGGAAAAGTGAGTATATTAAAAAAAAAAAAATTGTTATTTTGTAGTTTAATGTGGACATGTTGCGCTTGTATTAAAATTTATTGGATCTTCTTTTAGGAAAGGGTTGTGAGTGTGTTTGGAAGGTTATTAGCCTTGGGATTTGAATACGAAATATCATATTACGCTTTGGGCGTTGCGTGGGAGATTATTAAGCATGCATAAGAATTTTTTAAAAAGTGTTCTTTTATACCCCCGAATTTAATTAAGTGCAAATTGTTGGTAAAACGGGCAACAGATGTTCGAAGTTGGAAATGAGAAAGATATTATTTATTTTTAAGAAATATTAGTAAAGATAACAATTAAAATATGATCAAAAGTTGAAAAAAATTCTTTGGATTTTGTCTTCATTTATTGACGAGAAGAAATATGTGTTATTTAGTTAACTTAGAACTTTGCTGTGCACCCCCCTTTTTTTTTACTTTCTTTTTCACAACTGTCACCTTCAAAGTGCAAAGCAGTTATTTTTTTTTACGATTCAAATTATTTTCGGTTTGCTTGTGATTAACATTCCAGAACATGAGATCTTAAAAGAATGAATCTGTTTTTATTTTGAATAAATTCGTGAATGAACTGAAATTCGAGACGAGTTACGAATGCGCGAGTTACGAGTTCAGATACGCGTTTTCAGCGGTAGATAATCATAAATGGAGTACTAAGGAAATCGACCGCTACTCTACTTTGGATTCTTGTAGTTCAGCCAGACGCAAGCATCTCGCGTTCTGTCTGCTGTATCTTTTTCCACCCCTCTTTTCGCTTTTTGTTATTCTTTCTTTTCTTTTGCTCTTTATCGTTTGCTTCCACTTCCTTTCTAATGACGGAGGCAAGCAAAGCATTGCCATCTTCGCTTTTGAAAAAAATGGATCTAATTTAAAGCAGCTCTTACGTGTTGCGGAATAACTCTATTGCTCGAATAATTGAATTAATTCTAGAAGCAGAAATGGATTAAATTTTAAGGAAACAATACACACGTTTGTTATAAACTTAAAATTAAAGAAAATGTAAAGAAATATTAAATACTTTTCTTTTTAATTAAAACTTTGTTAGAATAAATTTTTTGTTTTCTAAAACTTTCAACAAAAGTACATAAAATCTTAATAATTAAATTAAAATTTCTTTTTTAAAAGCCAAAATATAAGCATTTAATGTGTTTTCTGCAGTATCTTCGTAAATAATGAGATATTGCTTTTATTATTCTAAAATTGAGAATCACATTGCAGCATAACATAATAACAGCTGGGGGAAAAATGCATTATTTATCGTAAAAGAATTATTACGGTCTTTTGAAATCGTCTGAATTTTCCACCATTTGTCATTTCTTGCCGACAGATGCCTTCGTTGATTGGCTTTGTAAAGTGTCAATTGCGAAAAAGAAGTGTTTTTCTTTCCAACTGTGGAGTATTATTAGAAATGGAAAAATTAAATCCGGTGAATATGAAAAGAATATTATTAATTATTTGTTACGTTCCTAATCAAGGCCGTAGTATTACTCTTATTATTAGTATGTTAAAAATCCACTGAATCAATAACATATTAATTTTAAATGTATTTATTATTTTTACATGAAGTTATTAAATTGATAAATAATTTATATGACATTGAAATGTGTTATATAATCTGAACAAAAGATCTCTTAAGAACAAAAGTTTGCATTTATTTTACAGCATTTCCATTTTAATGAATTATATAATGGATGATTAAATTAAATATTACACATTCTCTAGTATTTCGTTTGCAATCATGTATTTTTTAGCAAGAGAAATTTTTCTGGTTTATTGAAATTGAGTGTAAATTAATGACAAAATTAAATGCAATATTTTTTTCTGAATTAAATAAAAAATAATTTCTGTTTTGAGAGTAAAAATTCATTCACTAATAAAGCTATTTTTTAAAAAAAAATCGTCTGTCTCTTGCTGCATTTAAAAAACTAGTTTAAAAAGATATGAAAACGTTATTAAAAATTTAGCTGGTTTGTTCATCTGGAACATTCTTATTTTTTTTTTGGTTGTTAAATATTAATATGGAATATTATTTAAAATTTTACCTAGTCAGATGATAAGACTAAAAAATTCTGAATTTAATGGAATAATTGTATTACAAATCACTGAAGCTGAAATTAAAAAGCATACATGCTAAGGAGTAAAAGTGAAAGTAAAGACCCTACTACGGAGTTAAAGTTAAAAAAAAAAATCTTTTCTTAATTTAAAGGTTGGCAAAAGTAAGTTATTGAGTTTAATGAAACAGTGATATTAGTTTAAATTTCATTATAACAATGATATTGTTACATATATTGTAAATCAAATTAAAATAAAAAAATATTAAAATTAGAAAATGTTACGAAAATGAAAATTATATATTTAATAGATAATTTGTAAGTTTTATGATAGCATGAAAATAGTTTTTGTGACATATATTTTCGGAGGACATGGCCGAAAAACATCAAAAATGGCTTAATTTGAAAATAATTAATATTTTAGTGAACTTTTGAACTTGGGAAAAGTCGACAATGACCTTGCTTTTGACTTGAAGAGCACGTATGCAAATTTCGTCAAGACTGGATAAAAACTGAAGATTTGTTAAAAAAGCATACAAACTAATAAAAATATATAATGTTATAAATATATATTTCAGCTTAGGATAATATTTTTAATCTTTACTTTCATTTCACAACTCTTTGTCCAAATAGTTCTATTTTTAGCTTTTAGACAATTTCAATGACTTTAATCATTTGCTGAATGTCACATTATGAGTGAAGGTATGAATTATATTTTATACTCTAAATATTTAGTTAATTTCGTACAATTTAGATCACAGAGAAAAATTTATATTTATGTAAAAATTATTTTAAAAAAACTAAGCTTATAATTTCTGGTAACAGTTGAAACATTGTACTTAATTAAGTTGCACTGAAGAAATTCACTACGATGGTTTTTCAGTAGTGAAGCTGATGGTTTTTTAAAATAAACTATTAATAAGCTGATGGCAATGTTTGTTTTGTGTAAAATGATTATATTAAATATTACGGAAAAAATATCCTTGCGCAACTTTAAAACAAAATCTATTTATCTTTTCTTCTAAATTAAAAACAAGCAACTAACACTATAAATTTAAAATAGGAACTCACTAACTTTCAGAAATATTTTGTGATATTTTTCTTTGTATGTGAATTTTGAAGCAAAGGAAAACATTTGAAATGAAATTTATAACATTCTTCTGTCACTGTAGAAGATCTTATTCATTTACTAAGATTCATTCATAAGATCTTTAGTTGGTGAGAAATTTAAACTCTCTAGCCATTTTGATGTGAATAAATTTTAGAAATGTATTCACATAAAAATTAATTCACATTAGTTTTTATTAGTAGAGAAATAGTTTAGAATTGCTTTGTTTTTTTTCTCAAAATCAGCATAGAAATTTCTTTCAACAATAATAAATTGCGAAATGTAATATATCATTATGTCTTTCAGCTAAATCAATATTTTATTTATTTTTAGCTTTATATCTCTGCTTTTATATTTAAATAAATGATTGATTTTTAAATCTTTTATACTTTTACCATTTGATTATTGCAGTATAGTTAAATATAGCTCTTGCGCCAAAAAAAAAAAAAAATAATAATAAAGTTAGATTCAGAATTCTGATTCTAAATCAAAATTGAGTTAAATCAAATTCGTTCATGCAAAATGTTGTTCAAGAATAAAGCTTTCAATAGTGTTAAATAAATGAAGACTATGCATTTTATAACCATAGGTTAGACTTTGATATCCTAAAGTAAATATTAATAGAACTCAAGAAGGAAAAACGGAAGCGGAAACGTCAGAGGAGATAGAAAGATGGAAAAAAAAAAAAATGTGGCACTAACGAAATATCAACAAATAAAACTTGAGAGATTTAGTTTGATTCAACCATTGTATACATATACAATGCCGGTGTCGTGGCATAGGGGTAGCTCGTCTTCCCCTGTTCTGGGCATCTCGGGCTCCAGTCCCGGTTCGGGCATGGTTCTTCTGCGTTCTTTCTGTGAGGTGTGTGAATATGCCCCCCTGTAAAAAGGGGTTATGCAAGCGAATGTGATGCATGAAGTAGCTAAGTCGTACTCTGGACACTAGTTGGCGCTACTGAAAAAACAAGAGACGCTCACCTGGCTTAAATCGCTGACAGATAACTGTCAGCGGGCTTGTAAAGAGCTATAAGTCACAACACATATACATATACAATACTTTTTTCGAAAACTGAAACGACTAAAAAATTATAACTTCCTCTCTCTTTCAGAAAAAAAAAACTTTACGAAAAAAAATATGAAATGACTTTTTTTTTTCTCCTTTCTTGTAAAGGAAGTACATTGAGAAAAGTATTGTATTCGTCGAAAATTCAACTTCGTGATTTTGACGAATTTTTGTTTTCAATTTCCTTTTATCTTAAGGAAAAATTTATTTTTACTATTATGTCTCTCTCGATCTATATTTATCTAAGAGCACAATGACTCAAAGAAATAAATAAAGACGCTTTTAACAAAAGAAATGAAATTTAGTATGTAGGCCAAACGGCAAACTGTAGACTTTTGTTAAATTTTGGATGAAATCTGTTGAAGGAAAATATGATTATTTATTTGTTTATATGCATGCGAATACATAAAAAGCTAGAGGAAAAAATTCCTAATAAATAAATAAATGAAAAAAATTAAAAACAACAACAACCGTAAAGAGTTACAATTTGATGCATAATTTTATTTTCAGAAACATAAAGGTATATTAAATCTTGAGACATAGCTGTTGATGGACTGACTGACCATTTGTTTTCTAATTTATTCTCATTATGAGAATGTGATAAACTCATGAAAGAAACGATTAAGATGAATGAAATATGGTATGTCGATTTTTCATCAAACTTGTAGATATGTATTAAAACTTCAACCACAGTCAGTCGAAGTGAAGACATCCAAAATTCATTTACGAAGCACAAAATGTGTAGTGAATCCTGGATGAGAGGAGAGAACTTTCTCTTGCGGACTTGCTGTGACTTAGGAGAGTTTGCTACTTCCATATCTATCTCTACTTCATGATACGTTCAGGCGATGCAGAATTTTATAAGGAAAACAGAAAAGATAGTACTATATTTTCTAAGCATTTTCTCACTGGATTATCTAATTATTTCCCGTATAATGTTTGAGAGATTACTATTTTTGTTCTGTTTATATGTATCATTATGGGAATTATATTCTTCAACACATTTAATTAATTATAATAAAAAAGCATAAAACAACATGCTTTGGACTAAGGGTATAAACAATGTTATAAAATGATAAAAGTGCAAAAAGTGGTTTTTATTCTTTTTTTGCATTGAATTTTTTATAACAATTATTCATGCTGAAACTGAAAATCTGATACGTGAACAAACGCTATTATATTCGTCTTAACTTAAATTATATTCTCGTTTGTTTTTACAAATTAACCAATACGAAACTGAAAATTTTACTACTTTTAGTTCCGCTAGTAATGTTTCTTTTTATTTTCCTTTCGAAATTTCATTCCATGAAACCATAAACGCATTTTATAAAGTAACCTTGAGAAAGGTGTTTACGATTTGAGTGTGTTGGTAGATACGGTTGTGACATTTCTCGGATTCGTTTGATGAAATACTGGCGTTTCACATTTCAGGAATCGGGCTTCAATTTCACAATTTAGAGTGTAGCTGTTAAATCATTGTATCCGAAAGCTATTTTATATGACTTTTTCTAACACTTGCTAATTTTAAAAGGAGTAATTGGCGTCAATATTTTTAGTAATTATTTTTGTAATACACGAATTTAATCCTGATTTGATTAATTACATTCTAGAGTTATTTTAACCCTTTAAAGGGTCATTTTTTTCTAGTCATATTATGTTAAAATATTTTTAGGCTTGAAATTAGAATAAGGAAAGGGATTCATTTAGCTTATTAGATAAATTTAATTTGATTAATTAATTAACTTAGTTAATTAATAATTAAGTAACAAATCAAGACACATCATTTTGTGTGAGATAAAGAACTGAAGTATCTAAGTTTCTGTGTTTCTAAAAAGTTTTGTCAGAACTTATGCCAACTTACATAAATTTATACAAAGATTGATAAATTTAGTGGGAAGCATACTTCCTACGGCCCAAGAAATGGTTAATATATTTTCCGATGCGTAATAAGTATAATCATACATTTTCTTTTCTGGATGACTGGAAGTAAATATGCATCTTTTTATTTTAATAATTTTTTTTTGACAAAATTGGTGCTTAACTAATCATAATTGCTAAACAGAAAAAAAAAAGAAAAAAAGGCGGGAGTAGTCTTCCAACACTTCCTCGCATACCCTCTAATAAAGGTGTTATCCCAAAGAATGCCTTGCATAGCTTTGGAGCCTAATAGTTACAAAATAATAACCTTTGGCGCGAATTTCGCATTTTTACTGAATCTATCGTGTCATCTTTGGCGATAAATGCCTGGAATGCGGTTAAGAGTATCCGAAATTGGAATTTGTGTTTTAGATGCGTTTTCTCCAAAACATGTTTCGGATTGAAACAGAAATTTGACGCACCATTATTATTGTCGTCTCAAAATCCCATACCAAATTTGATATATTTAATTCATAGCGTTTTTAAGCTATCGCGTTTATATGTTTCTAAAAGTGCAGTTCGACAGACAGTCAACCCCCTTTTGGATTTGGCTCTAAAGTTAATGGGTGTCTACTCTATAGATGTTAATTCTTTGTACCGAATTTTATCTATTCATCTAAGTCTGTTCGTTATGTAACTATCGCGTTATATTCGAACAGTCAAACAGACATTCTCTGAGTAGATTTTACCCAAAATTTAATAGAAATTTACAAATTGGTGTAAAGTCTGTATATCAAATTTCATCCATCTAGCTCAAAGCGTTTTTGGTTTATCTTTGTCATAGACGGACCTTTTCCAAAAATGTATTTTTCATAAGTAGGGAGGTCTAAAACATGGAGATTCTTTAAAAAACCGCCTATTATTATACTTTCTTGGTACTACCGTTATGAGAATGTAAAAATCCATGTAACTTTTTCTTAAATAAACAAACTTTTTTGACCTGTCGATTATTTATATTGCAACAGATGTAAATATAACAATTTTCCATAAAAATCAACAGTTAAATCATTACTGTATGTGTTTCTCACAAAATGTAAATATTTTTACCGATTCATTACTTTTTTTTTAATTAATTGAGAGCTTTTTTCGATTATTTATGTATTTTGTGAGATAAACATGGAATGACAGATATGCAATCATTAATCAAAGGGAAAGAAACGAAAAAAAATAAATATAGAAATCAGTCAAACCTAAAACTGAAAGATAGGCATATTAATCAGGCATAAATGGTATGACAAAAGTGTATTAATTTTTATTCGTCTTGTAATATTTGATTTATTAAAATTTAAGATGAGGAAGTGATGGTAAGTGGTTTTTGACAGAAAACCAGCGAGAGTGGTCTCTTTAAAACTTTCTCGCACACTCTGTAATAAACTTACATGGCATTGGCATATAATAGTTACGAAATATTAACTATTGGCGCGAATTTAGCATTTTTACTGAATCTATCGTGTCACCTTGACGAGTTATTTGGCGATGAAGCTCTGCAATTAATAGCATCGGAAAATCGAATCCGTATTTTAGATGCGTTTTTCCCGATCGATTGAAACAAAAATTTGTTAAATATCTACACTTGTAGTCACAAAATCCCAAACCAAATTTGATATATTTAACTCTTTGAGTTCTGAGTTATGGCATTTACATGTTTCTGAAAGAACAAACCAACAGATGGTCATTCACTAATTGGATTTGGATCAAAGTTTGACAGATGTCTACACTATAAATTGTAAATGTGTGTGCCGAATTTTATCCATCTAGTTCTTTTCGTTTTGTAGTTCGAACAGCCGGACAGACAGACTTCCCTGAACGGATTTTGCTCGAAATTCGATAGAAGTCTATAAATTTGGAATAAAGAGCGCACACGAAATATTCTCCGTCTAGCTCAAAGCGGTTTTTGAATTATCTTTGGCATTTTCCAAGAATGTGTTTTTCGAACTCGGGTAGATCTGAAACCTGGAGATTCGTCGAAATCTCGAGTTCGAATTTTTTGACCGTTACTATACTTTCTGTATAATATGTATACAAAAAAGTTTTTTAAAAAATCAAAATTTTAAATGTAAAAGAATTTTTTTGTTTAGATTCCAAATATATTTTAATATCCTTATAGATTCTTAATTCGGTTATACTACAAATTTTGTTATTTTACATAAGTACGAATTAATAACCTATGATATTACAGGATCGCTTTCAAAAAGTTTAGTAAATGGCCTATTTTCGTCTAATATTCAGTAATAAATAAGCATGCATGGTTTTTTTTTATTTTTAATTAATTGCATATAAGCATATTTTCCAAACAATATATTTTTTAAAAAAATTCTTTTTGTTTATGAATTTGACTTTTTTGCGTATCACGATTTTAAAATATATTCCATTGTTTATGTTTATGTTTCACATAAGCAGAATGTATTCAAAAAAATTAATCGCATGCAAACTGTCGCAGTATTTATATCCTTAAAATAAAAAATAATAAATAAATAAATAAATAAATAAATAAAAAAACCAAGAGAATCACGCAAGCATAATACGCTGCACAGCAGTTTTCACAGTTGGAAAGAAAAAAAACAAGAGAATCACGCAAGTGTAATCCTCTGTACAGCAGTTTTCACCGCTGACATCTTATGACAGCGAAGCCGTCAGTATTCATTGGTTGTTTACAAAAAAGGCTTCCCTGTAAATAATCGATATTTACGGTGAAACCAACTCAAGGAGAAAGAGAAATGACCAATGGCGGTAACGTATTTTTCTCTCAGCATGACTGCTCGTGAAGATATTTGCACGTAAATATAGATCAGACAAAGGGAGAAAAATCAATATCTTTTTTTTTTTCTTCATATAGTTCTTGTTTCATGAAAAATAAAATCGTTCTACAATTTTCTTTTTTTTTATCAAAAAAGGTTTTTGAGTTAATCTCATTTACGAGAATAGAAAAATTCTGAAATGATAAAATAATATTAATTTAATTAAAAAATAAAATAAATTGGAATTACAAATATAGTGGTGTCTTTATTTAAGGAAGTCTCGTCGTTTTATTTAAATTCTTCTTTATAAAAAAACATTGAATAGAAATCTGTAAACTGAAGTTAAAGAAGAGGGAGAAAATACTTATTTCTATCCTTAAAAATTATAAAAGTCTGTCATATTTTGTACATGTTTTATATAAAAATCATACATTTTTCTTAAAAATTCATATTTTTGAAAATTGAAGCGCATCATCCTTAACATTTTGTTGAAACTGTGGATCTCTTTATATTGTCTCAATGCTTTTTGAGAAAGATTTTTAATAATCCCTTCATTATCATCTTTATTACTCATTGTAATGTCTTCATTATTTTTTGTAACTCTTAGCAGTATCATATTTCGTAGGAGAGACCCCCCCCTAGGGGGCATCTCGAAATGAGGATGAGATGCTTCCGGTATGGTAGATGGATCTTGCCACCCTGGAGTGTACACGAAAACGTGGGGCTTTGGCTCCTCCCATCGATGACAGGACGTACTTCCTTAGGGAAGGGTTGTATCGTGGCCGGTAATGGCCCTTAGGACTCAACAATAGTTCCTACCAGTGTTGCTGTTGCAGTGGTCCGGTCATTCAGTAATTATTATCAATGTGCTTTCGGGCGGGTCAGAGAGCCAGTGATAGGATTATTCCGTAGGTGATTCAACAATTAAACAACTCTGCAATTTCAGTAATAGAGTAAAATCGCTAGAGGTCTTGGTAAAATAGAAAGTTGCAAAAGGTTGCAACCCCCTTTCCCTCCCTAAACATCTCCAATTCCCCAACTCCCTCTGCAGAAAATCGGAAAAATTTTTTAGATATAAATCATGTCTCAAATATGGAAAGAATATTATGTAAATATTGTTCCAAGACAAGATTCTGTAGGTTATATATTTAAATGAGAATTTGTTAAGTGAAGGCTATTGCATTGTATTTTATTTCTGACGAAATGAATCATAAACCGCATGCACAGAATTCCTTTCAGTTTCGAAGACAAATCTTTTAAGACACATCGCTTCATTTGAGTAGTGATAATTATAGTTGATAAGTGAAATGAAAGATGTTATGTAATTTGTAATTAAATAGTCCGGAATATAAACCAAGTCTTATTAAATCTGTTGCAATTCTTTAAAAATTTTACTTCACATTAATGTAAATAAAAGTCATTCTAATTTTAAGGGCTTTTTTTCATATAACCTTTAAATTATTAAGCTAATTTCATCTAAATTAAGAGAAAATTAATTTAAAGTGAAAAGAAAAAAATTACTGCTGTCAACATTTCAAAATGCAAAAGTTAAGTATTCGATTAATTTAAAATTAATCTAAATTTTCACATGCTTCGGAAGAAACTTCAAACAAATTATCGCTCAAAATTTTTTTTAAAAAAATATTATTTTAAACTTAAAAAAAATCCTTTTTAATTATACCAATTTCATTTCAGTGCAATTTTTCCCCTTCAGTACTATTAATTTTTAAAATTTAATTTTTTAATGTGATTTGTAGCAGTGCAATTCATCGTTATGGTGAAATTCAAACCAACTTTAATTTTATGATTTTTTTTTAGCCCATCCATTTGGTAAAAACCTTGAAGGCTAAGAGTTAATTAAATTACGATATTTTTATTTCACTAGATCATTTTTATTATTAAGAGTTTTTTCTTTTAAATTTTTAACGTGAAGAGAAAACACAGTATGTGGCAGCATGCAAAAGCACAGCTTAGACCAAGCACAAGCCAATAAGACAAAAATTCCAAAAGCAAATGAATAAATAAGATGAGATGAGAACTGCGAAGAATGCAGATAATATTTAATATATATATATATATATATATATATATATATATATATATATATATATATATAGAGAGAGAGAGAGAGAGAGAGAGAGAGAGAAATATAAATTCTAAATGAATTTATAATTGAGATTGTGAACAACAATAAAAAAATATATAAAAATAAAAATATTAATTTAAAAACATATTGTAAATACATAACTTAAAAATTTATATTTAAAAGGAAAAATAAGTTTTATATATACTAGAAGTTGGATAGCTAAAGTGCAACTGTCAGTCGCTTTCATTTGAATTGAAACCAGTTGCTTAGTTTGAACTTCGTTTGAATGAGGTACGGTGGAAGTATAATATAATCATTTTTGAGGGTTCGAATGTTTTTAGTAAAACGCTTGTAAACCAGGAGTTTGTATAAATTTTTCTTTATTACAAATATACACCATACTATACCGTTCGTTGCTAAGTAAAAAGAAAAAGAGAATTATTCGTTTAGATATAGTTGCTAAGCAATAGTTGAGTTATAGTAAGCGAACTGGCGCCGTTTTGAAACATAGCAACGGTCCCTGGAACTTGTTATTTTTTTCTTATTTGTATCATAAATTGGTAGTTTTTTTTGGTATTGCATATACCTTGCCGAAAAATTGCAATGAAAATTATTTTACTGATTTAAGTTTTGTAAATAATTTTTAATCATATTCTCACATTAGAATTCCATAAACAATGAATTCCCACATAAAGTGTATAAATGAATTTATGAATTACTGAACACTGGCTTGAGAGATTCTATCAGATTATTAAAAGAAAAAAACTAATTTAGAAAGTTGCATAGAATGGATTACTTTAAAAATTTTACTGCCAATATATCTTACTTAATTTCCGTTTTCTTTATCAGTTATAGTTTTATTTCATTTTCCTGTTTATTTTCCTACATGTATGTACAGATAGGAGTACGAACATTTGTTTTTTAGAGAAAGGAAAACAAAATTACTTTTGAAAAGAAAACTTTTTAGAGAAAGGAAATTTTAGCGAAATATTCTGGGAAATTTTGCGATTGGAAAAAATTGTAAGAACTATTGCTATAACTCAGAGCAATTGCATATTAACGTTCAGACTTTAAAAGATAAATGCTATATGTGGTTAAATATTTCCATTTGTTTACTTCAGTTTTTATTTTAGCAGAAATAACAATCGATATAAACACCAGTAAATTTAAGATGTTTATATCGAATTGAAAATGTTCCAACATGTTTTTACTTTCTCATATTCTCTCATTAGAAGTATAAAGAAAGTTTTATAATTGTCAAAAAATTAGAGAGTGATTTTGACATATCTCCATTTTCATGCTTCTCTGAATTCGAAAGACCGCGGAGGCCTGGTGGTAAGGTCTCGGCTCGTGAGCCGTAGGGTTTCAGGTTCGAGACCCGCTTCCACCGAAGAACCGTCGTGTAAGGGGGGTCTGTTGCACAGTAGATCCGTCATGCTAAACGTCCTCCCGCTGGTGTGGTGTGGAGAGGGGGGTGCCAACTCAGATGTCGTCCTCGTCATCTGACCGCGATTCAAAATGACGAGGTCCGTCCCAAAATAGCCCTAGTGTTGCTTTACAACGGGACGTTAATATAACTAAATTAAACTCTGAATTCGAAAATCATTTTTTTTTTGGCATTATACGTTTCTGTCTATCAGTTTGTCTATGCTTTGAGCTATGTGAATGAAATTTGACGTATGGACTTAGAAGTAAATTTCATCAAATTTCGAATGAAATCCGTTCAGAGGAAATCTGCCTATTTGAATGTTCGATTACAAGTGAACTCGATAGTTCCAAAAAGCACTGACTTAGGTAGATTAAATTGGCACACAGGTTTAGCATACTGTACGATATCCCGCCCTAGCCTGCGGCCACTCAGGAAACTTGATGGGGCCGCCGAAGAGCAACCCCACCTAGCACGAAGGAACAAACTACACTTGGTGGCATTAGACCCTTGCAAACAATTAAAAAAAAAAAGAACCCTCTAGAGAAAATGCATATTGGTGCAGAAAAAGAATAGAAAAAAATATTACATTTTATATTACCTATTAAGTTGCAAAATATTAAAAATGCATAAAAACATTAAATGAGTGTTAACTTTTTGCATTAAGAAAGAGCTAAATGCAAAAGATTTGAGAAAATGTCCCTAATAGAAGATTTAATGACTGAAATTTTTATGAGGTCATTGACTTCAAGAGACATCCATTTTTTTGGTCATCTGAGTCTGTGTTCCCGAAATAGTGCACACAGGTTTAGCGCCTAAAATTAAAATTCCTATTAAATTTTGAATCATATGTCAAAGGATGGATCGTCTCTCTGCTTGTGTCTTCGCGTGCATGTGAACGTAATAACTCATAAAAGCAAAAATGCTAGATTCAAGCCAAATATCAATATTTCGTAACTGTTGTTCACCAATCCATTTAAGGCATTTGCGACCTTACCCAATGACCCCAATTTTTTGTGGTTGAAAGGGTTAAACCTTTATTGTAGTATATATTCGAAAGGTTTGGGGTATTATTTTCATTGGTAATAGTGTAATAGCGGAGTCAACAATTTAAAATCCATTGTTAGTTTTATTTGTTATCCAGCAGTATGAATCATTATGCTATCAGCGATTGTATTCTCTCCTCCATTTTCTCATATGTTTCCGAAATATGGCTGCAGGTCGAATTTTTTTTATGATTGTAATGCTTTTCATTTTGTGCATTTTGTTTAGCAGAAAGTAAAAAATAGCGTTGGTATAGTTATATCTAATTTTACGATAAGAATTTTAAAATGGTAATGTTTACAGAGTATCATACTGCATGTTGCATTATCACACTGTATAATGCGGCATGCTTGATGAAAGAATCATTCAAAATTCTCTATAACGCAAATTATTGGATTTAGAACAATCAAATTTAGCACATGGTTACTTCTTGGGTAGTAGATACAATCACTTAGCAAAAAAAAAAAAAAAAAAAAAACATTTAGAGGTACCGATTTTTCCCCTGTAATACATTTTTCAAAATATTTTTTTAATATACTTTACAAAAATCGTTTTCATTGTTCTAATTACAACAGTAACACGCTTTGTGGCGACATTAAATACTGTTTTTGTCTATACGTTAACAATAAATTTTAAAAATAAAATTAAGGTAGACGAATCAAACTAGACAAGTTTTCGTGCTATGATGTTAACACTAGAAGTTTAAATCTCTTATATTTCATATAATGACTTAAGAAATAAAGGTATCTGATTTTTAAAATTATCACCTATGTATTTTAAATAAAAGTGTCTGTCTTTTTTCCTCCGCAGATGCGAGGTGGAGATTTACGACCAAGAAAAGCCCATCGAGAGGGACGCCCTCCTCAAGATGATAAAAGGGAAGGACGCTCTCTTATGCCTCTTGACAGATCCCATTGACAAGGAGGTGATTGAAACAGCTGGTAAGGAGAAAGCACCTCCGTCCTTGTTCTTTTCCTTATTCCCTTACTAAAAATGTCGACGGACTTGTGTATCCAGGAAGAAGAATCGGGTTGACTGATGTTGATGTAAATATCATGTTCGAATGAGTCATCTTCGACAGGGGGAAAATAATTTTTAAAAACGTGCTTTGAGTAGTATGAAAATATTTATTAAAAAGAATAATTCTTTTTCCTTATTGAATGAATCATACTAATGGAATTTGTCTTACTGACAACATTTCAAAAAAATTGATGGCCGTATTTCTGATTTATAGATTACAATTCTTTCTTCTATCGAGAAAGTATTGTAATCGTCAAAAAATTCGAAATCAATCAATATTTTGATGAATCACCAGTTTTAGAACTCAATATTTTTCAAAAGGAGTTCAAAAACACCTTTTTTGGTATTATGACTGTCTGTTTGTATGTGAACACAATAATTCAGAAACACTTTGAGCTGGACGGATAAAATTTTGTGTACATTGTTTACAAAAAAATTTGTTGATTTCCTTCAAATTTTCATGCAAAATCTATTTAGAAATTTGTATAACTGGCTCTTGGAATCTAAGTTTACATAATGATTACAAAAAAAAGAGAGTTAAATGGACTAAAATTCTCTACACAGATTAACATCAACAGTGCAGATATTCATCAAGTTTTGAACAATATTCTACTAGGGGCTGTCAGTCGGTATATACAGAAAAATATTTTCAACGATATGACATAGAGAAAGATAAAAAGATGTAAAAAGATGACACAAATTGTATTAATAATAATATTTATGATTATTGTAGTATTAATATTATTATTTATAATTGTACTGAGCATTTTAGTGATTTTTACAACAAACCTTTGATTTGGAAGATTTTCTTTTAACGTTAAAGATACCACATTAGATATATTCAAATAAATGCAAAAATTTTTCACTTCAATCTGACATAGAAGACTTTAGCATTGTGGTTACAAATATCGCAAAATCATAACTTTCACAACGCCTTTAAATAAGTGAATAAAAATAACTTTTTTCAAAATCATCAAAAATGATGTTTTCCATCCACCACTTCTTTATAAGCACCATTTTATAAATAAACAAAACTGTTAAATTGTAGACGATAACTTATATTTTCAAAAACGTAACTGTTATGAAAATAAATTTTCCGCACAATTTTTTTTTTCTATAGAGAGTACAAAATCGTTTGGAAAATGTGTGAACAGTCTATGTATTTTGTTGTTTACTTTCGTTCAGCCTTTTTTATGATCAGTAATTCGAATTTTATGGGTAAAAAAAGTGTAAAAATGAAATATAGTACAAAAGAATTCCAAATAAATCTATTTCACTAAAAGTATGAAAGAAAATATAAATAAGAGAAGTTTTGATTCAAACTCTCTGAACAATTGAGATGTTTCTTTCGAAACATCTACAAGTATTTGAAAAAGAATGTATAATTTTGAATCGTTTTAACACAACTGAAGTTTATTCTGTAATGAGGAAATGGCATCTTCTTTTCAATGTTTCTGACTGATGATAACCACGAGTTGCAAGGTAGCGTCAAGGTTATCGTGTTTACCAAGGCTAGCATCTTTCAAAATAATTCAGAATATTTATAAATGAGTAATGGGGTTTTTAAGGAAGAAAAAAATATTATATAAAATATTTCAGTCACTTATGAAACTTATTTTTGTAGTAAAATATTTCCATTTGCTCGGATAAAAATGCGTATTCTGGGATTTCGATTTCGGTTACTATATGATGGAATTCAGCCGCTTCATTTGATGCTAGCTTATTGTATGTATTGAAAAGTCTGAATCAAGGTCATATTGAATAGAATTCTGAACTTTCCTTGCGTAACAGATGCAGCTATTGTTTTGATGATGAATAATTCAGGTTTTATTTTTTGTATTATAAAAGATAAACGCAAAACAGAACATTTCATTCGAAAATTCAGTAAAGCATCATTTATACACCTTTCAGGAGATTGATGTAAAACGATGCATAAAAAACATAAAGTAGAAATTCAAAGCAATCAATTTTAATGCTTCTAAAAAGTAAAACGACATTACAACTTGTTTACTTACTACTACTACTACTAGCAGTTGAATGTTGTACTAATGCTATCAAATTTCTACTTCAAAACTGATAGCATTAAACTATGTAGTGATCATTAAACAAGTATTTTTATGCGCATCTGAATACGTTGATTAACGATCACACGTTTTAAAAATAATGTAAAGCGAATGATAGCTTTAACTACAATCCCATTAAACTCTATACACAATAATTAAATTTTAAAAGTAATTATTTATCATAAAGACGTAGAATCATACTTTTATTGCCTATTTGGAATACTAATTGCAATAAACTTACAATTTTACACAATTATATGCATTTAATAATAATAATAATTATAATAAAAAACTTTGATTGTAGGTTGTTGTGCTTATTATTTGTGAGCTTTATAAACAGTTTTACGAATCGAAAAAAGTTCATTGAATCTTTTTTCATTTATATTTTTTGACAGAAAAAAATTAATGGGGTCCGTTGCGTTTTTAAAAAGAAGAATAACTTCTTCGCTTTCTTCATCATTGCTTAAATTACTTATAGAATGCTTGTATTTTATTATTAAAAATTTTTTTGCTTCTCCAAGTTTGCGGTTAATACATTCCTTGCAAGTTTTTCTTGCTATCAGCAGATTTTTGTTTTTTATAAAGCCCAGAGCGACGCATCACCGAAATTTTTCAGCCGTTGGATTAAATAAACGAAGTATTTCACCGTTGCACTGCTTACGAATGTATCAGGAAAATATGTAACAACATATGCATGTAAAAATTGTTAAACGAGAAACGTATAAAGTCATTTTATTATAATTTATTGTAATGTCATTTTATTGTATTCCAATTTTTTTTCTCGAATAGAAGTAAAACATGAGTACTATAATCATAAAAAGAAAAATCAATTTCAAGTCTCTATTTATAGATCTCTCCGAATTTCAAAAATAGTTTTTAACTTATTTATAGATTTCTCCGAATTTTAAAAATAGTTTTTAACTTATATCTTGATGCTTGTCATTTTGCCGTTTGTATGTGAATAGCTGAAACACACACACACACACACACACACACACACACACACACACACACACACACACACACACACACACACACACACACACACACACACACACACACACACACTCAAATAACAAGATGCATGCGATTTGGCAACACCAAAATTATACATTTAAATCACATCTTAAGCAAGATACGTCTAGAGAAGTTTCTGTTTCTTGAGATATGCATATATGTACTTTGCTATTGTGCAATGAACGCATTAAATATATTTATTAGTATGCAAGTTTTTATGGCTAAACTTCAAAGGAATCAATCAAAAATGCTCATTCCGACCCGACCAAAGGCCGAATGAATATTTGAATAATCACATAGGCGTGAACTATGGTTGAGTATTAGGGCCATCACCGGCCACAGTTCAATTCCTCCCGTAGGAGGTACGTCCCATCATCGATAGGAGATAGTCGCCTCACATCATTTTTGTATTCACCAGGATGGCGAGAACCAACCACCATACTGAAAGTTTTTCACCCCCAAATTTTAAATGCCACCCTGGAGATAAATTTCAGAAGAGAGAGAGAGAGAGAGAGGGAGAGAGAGAGAGAGAAAAGGAAAATCGAAAAAATAAAAAAAACCTGTGGCATTCAAATTGGCTCTAATGAATAAATATTACTTGACATTTTAAGATAACACAATAATTACTTTCTTAGAATAATATATTGCGAAATTATAACCGTCAAATTACGAAACAAAAACTATAATGGAAAATTTGAATACATTTTAAATACTTTTATTAATTCTGTTTCCGAATGTTTGCTTGCATTGCATACACTACACCACATCTCCATTTCTAGAGGTCATGTGGCCCTTTTCCGGTTTGGTATAGATGCAGGTGGACTTAATAAAAACACACAAAAAAAAGTAAGAAAGAAAGAAATAAGAAATAGAAAAAGAAAAAGAAAGAAAAAATTACATTGAATCAATTTGAAAAAACAACAACATGCAAATGACAAAATACGAATACATATAACATAAAAAAATGTCTGTAGTACAATAAAACTGGATGAATGAATAAGACAGTGTACAGTATGAGTGAAAAAATAAAAAAAATTGTAAAAATTAAGTACTTGAAAAGGCTTAAAGATATATTATGAATAAAATGCGAGGAGTATAAAAATATTGTACGGAGAAATTTATAGGGTTAATCTAATTGGAATAATTCGTCTTAATCAATTAGGAATTTAAACATGCTTATGACTCTTTTTTTAGAAGATGAATTATTAAGCACGCTTTTGTACCAAGCTTAGACTTTCTAGCGAAGATGAATTGGTAGGATGCATTACTTACAGGCAAAATCATGTTTAATCACTTTTTATAAATAGTACCTTTATGAGTATCTTTGTCACTAGATAACAGTGAAGAGGGGGAGGGGGGGGTGATCACTCCCGATATTATCGTGCATTTCCTGTCTAAAATGAAATTAACTTCTATTGAAGTTTTGTCACTCATGCCTCTGAATGTATATATTACAGGTCCTCAACTAAAGGCTATTGCCACCATGTCCGTTGGATATGACCATATTGATACTAAAGTATGCAAAGAAAAGTTAGTACGATTTCATTATATTAATTTCTTTAATTAAACATTGATTTTATGCAGTTTATTCAAAGCAATATACTAGGTACCAGTTTTATGTTCATGTCCCATCCATTTCAGAAACATTCCTGTCAGCAATACACCTGACGTATCTACAGACTCTGTTGCTGAAATGACCGTTACTCTTTTGCTAGCTGCTGGAAGAAGGCTTATAGATGCTTCAAAAGCTATTAAAAAGTGAGTTCGATTGTCAAATTTTTGTATTATTTATCTTTATAATTTCGTTCCGTATTGTTAAATTTGGAATATTTATTTCACTCTGATATTATGTATAGTATAAGAGGTGAGTGGTTATTTGGAAGTAATTGCATAGAAAATGGCTTCCGGTAGCCGAATATTGTAGAACATACTTAATTACTTTTCTTATATGCACATATATTTTAAAATTGAATTGTTTGAGTTCATTTATAAAAGTACCTTTTAAAATATTTGTTTCAACAAAGATTGATGAAAAATTATTGGAAAATAATAAAATTATTAATGCAAATTAATATAAACATTTAGAATGGATTATTTGATCAATTTTTTTAAAGATCTTCTCATGGATACAAAAAATTTCGAATAATAAATTCCGAAATTGGCTTATTTGATTCAGAAGGGACATAAAACGCTCTGAACAAAAGCCACTACAGAAAATGTTCTGCACTGCTTTTGATTTATTCGTATTTGTATTTAGTTTGAAAATATTCGCATTTGAGAATCTGGTTTATTGTTCAGAAGATATATTGGTGTAAGACAAAGAAAATCGCATAAAATCGCGATACATTTCGAAGCAGTGCTATGTGGGAAAAGTGTGTAATGTGTAAATGAATTTATTTCATTTGTTTCTTTTTTATATCGTCAAGTGGGAGTTAATTCTGAGGCATTAAGCTCTACAACGGAAGCGTAGAAGAGTCAATTTCTCTACTTGTTCCTTTATTTGTTGGAGAAATAAAACGCAATGTATTTCGGAAATTCTTAATCTCCTCGACTTTAATTTAAAAGAAACCTTCGAACTGCTCTTATCAATGGTATTTTTAATTCAGAAAGAAAATGTTCATTTGCCAGAAAGAGAGAGTGGTTACTATTAATCTTCATATGAATTGAGTAGAAATAACTTTCACAATGTAACCGAATAGAAGAGACTTTTAAAATTTTAACTTCGCTTTATTTCATCCCAGTAGGTCTACTTGTATAAAAAACGAACGATCATAAAAGATACGGCAGTCTACAAGAGCGAAAAGACCCAAGTGTTTCCCTTTATTGATTTTACTATGAGATTTTGATGGGGATTTGCTTGACACGTGTCGATTTAGGAAAAGGAATTTTAGGTATCTTTAAAAGAATGTTGTAAGGATTAAGGATTTTTATCCCTTCACTTCAATAAAAAAGTGGTATTTGGATAATATTAATATCTTCAATATTAAGGAAGTTATAGCGAAAAGAAAAATTCGATCTCCCCACCAATTCCACTCCCTTAGAGCTAGGTGGCCCATTTACGAATTCGTCCGAGATTTTTACATTTCTAACAACATATTCCAGGCCAGTTAACACTTTATTTACTGACGGTACTTGAAAGTACCATTTAAATCTGGCTTACATCTTCGTAATATGACTATGTTTGCTGATAGTATTCTAAAGAACACGGAGAATGTAACCGAAATAGCAAAGAGTTCATATAAGCTATTAAGTAGGAATTAAAAATATTTAATTAATAATTAAATTAATTAAAATATTTCTATTAATTAATTTTTTTTCTTGGGTGCCCTGGTATTATTCTGCAAGGAAATTTAACTACTGGTGAAAAAATGAAGGTGAAAAAATTGATGGCAACATAATTCGGTAAATAAAGGGTTAAAATGCAATATTCACAAGATAACAAGATATATATATTGCAGTTGCATGGCCGAACAGAAGAAACTTTTAAAATTTTAAAACTTTGATTTATTCCATCCCGGGAGGAAAGTAAAAGAAACGATCATAAAACATGCTTTAATCTATATCGCGACACAAGAGCAACAAAAAGCAAAAGAGACCGAAACTGGTGTTTTTACTATGAGATTTTGATAGGGATTTCCTTGACACATGTTGATTTAGGAAAGGGAATCTTAGGCATCTTTAAAAGAATGTTGCAAGCATTAGGGATTTTTATCCCTTTGCTCAGAGTGTAAAACTGTTGAATTCAGCAGTTTTACAGAGCGCGTGCAAAATTAATTAATTAAAATGTGGAATTGAATCAAGAAATAAAGAGAGCATTTTAAAATGAAGTTAGTGTGAGTTAAATTAAGATGAAAATTAAGAAATTAATTTAGATTTTAAAATATCATTTCTTTTAGAAGATGAACACATTCGCTCCCACATATACAACTTTTGAACAAAGGGTGGTTTCGGGTTCTGGGGACCATGATCGGCGAAGAACTACAGAAATATTCCTGAAACCTCGTCATGAAAACCATTGTAATAAGTAGTCTTCCTATAGGAATCTATATAAAATTAAATTAGCGTGGAATAATTAATTGTCAGAGCCCCCTATAAGCATATATTGAATCCTTTACGATTGTTGACTGCAGAAATAAATAATCTAACTTCTAGACGCCTTTACATTATCTTTACTTTTGCTTTAGTGGTGAATGGGTCTATGCCTGGAGTCCTCTCTGGCTCTGCGGTCAAGGGTTGACCAATGCCACTGTTGGAATTGTTGGTATGGGAAGGATAGGTAAGAAATATTTTCTTTTGAGCTTTTTATTTATTCCATTCTGTTGGCATCACGATACTTTTTTTCGAACATTTATCGTTAATTTTTTTTTAACTTTAGGTCAAGGTGTAATGAAACGAATCCTGCCTTTCGGGGTTGCAAAAGTGCTGTACTTTGACGTATTCCATCCTATCAAACCAGGTAATGCTGAGATACTGATAAATTTATTACTTTTACTAAAATTTTAGAGTTTATTTAGATGAAAACACACTTTACAGAAAACTTGAAATATAGAATACATTACAAAATGAATATCTAACATACAGATAATAAAAGCTATAGATAAAAACATTAAAAACGTATTCAAAATTTAATATATGTATACAGTCAATATAAAAACAAGTAAAAATATGTTAAGAATTTAGAAGTTGTGAACGCTGAGTCTTTGAAACGTCAAAAAAATGCATAAGCGATTTAAAAGCTAAATATATTCAGTCTTAAAAATAGTAAAAATATATTAGCTGAAATTTGGAAGTTGTATATAATTAATCAAAAAATGTGAAAGTTAAATATAATCAATTAAAAAAATATTTAAAAAAATACTATTTTAGGAATTTAGAAGTTGAAACACACATTAGGATTTGAAAATTTAATTTTATAAGTACTAAAAGACATATTAAAATTATCAAACTCTTTAGAAACATGTTTACAATTTTATAAAATTCATATAATGAGAATTTATCCTCATAGTTAAATTATCCTCATAATCCTCAAATTAAACCTGCTGATTGTAATATTCTATTAGTGCAGTTAAAGAATATAATACTTTGTATTTAAAGAATAGTTTCAGGAAGAAAAATCAAGGATGCCGTTATATTTATTATAAAGAAAATGAAGAACAATATGAATATTATGTTCAGACGATAATTTTTACTGAAATGCTGCTATTATTTAAGATTTTCTTATTTTAAATTCAAAGATATATTTCCTAACATATTTTCTTCCTGTTCTCCATCTGAACTGTTAATTTTTATACCATCTGTCCAAAACAAACAACTTTTACCACAATTCACTTTTATAAAAATGTATTTTCTCCTAAACATATATAATAGATTCGTTTTTTTTAAGTATTTGTTTTAAAATATCTGAGACTGTATTGATGCCTTTCTACTCATTTTCACCATGAAAATCAAACCATTCGATTTTCTAAAAACACATCTATTAAATAAATAAATGCATTGCACATTAAATTACCATCAGCTATTAAAGAAATTTTATATCTAAGTCCAAATAAATTATAATTAATAATTATCTATAAGAAAAGGAAGGTAGCTCATTTATGGTGAAACATGTTCGCTCTAAATGAAGACAAACATTCATTAGCAGGACGGACATTCATTAGAAAGACGAACATTCATTAGTAAGACGGACATTCATTAGAAATACGAACAATCATTAGCAAGAAGGACATTCATTAGGAAGACTAACATTCATTAGCAAGACGGACATTCATTAGGAAGAAAAACATTCATTAGAAAGACGAATAATCATTAGTAAGACGGACATTCATTAGCAAGACGGACATTCATTAGCAAGACGGACATTCATTAGGAAGACTAACATTCATTAGAAAGACAAACATTCATTAGCAAGACGGATATTCATTAGGAAGACGAACATTCATTAGAAAGACGAGCAATCATTAACAAGTCGTTCATTAATAAAAGAATAATGATACATGCATGCATTGTCTTCTGCTTGTAGGCAAGATAATAAAAAATAATTACATAATGATAGATTGCTAAAATAGATAGATAATAGATTCATAATAGATAGATAGACAAAATAGATAATAATAATTTGTATTAATAAATGAATGCAAGAACATAATTCATGAATTATGTTTCTAAATAATAAATTTTATATTTTATATTAAAAAAATATTGATGAAAGTAAAACTTTTTAAATGAAAAAGAACAAAAAATCATAAGTAATATCATCATAACAATATATTTTTAATGTAACCACCTATTGTTTTAAAATCTAAATATAAAATATTTATATTTATTAATTTGCAAACAAAATCTTTAAACAAAATTAAAAAAGTAATATTTGAAATGATATTACAAGAATTGATATTTAATATTAATTAGACCGTTTTGATTTTCAAAATTGTGGCAATATTTGATTATCATGCTGCTCTATTTTTTTTTCTTTTTCCAATCAAATAATAGTTTTTATTTTTAACATTTCTTTTGTAGCTGAGGACATGGGTGCTCAGTACGTTGAATTTGAAGAACTTGTGAAACAGAGCGACTTCATCGTCGCCATGTGCAACTTGTCTGAGCAAACACGAAACCTTTTCAACAAGAAAGCTTTCGATTTGATGAAACCCACCGCAGTATTCGTTAATACCAGCAGGTGAGTGCAACATAATGTCTTGATACATGTCTGATACACATGATATCTGTCTGAACACATTCAGAATTGTCTCAAAATGTGTATACATATTTCGAATAATTGTTATATAAATAATAACAACCTAATTATCATGCATAAAACTTCTGCATCTGTAATTAATATTTTAATTATAATTGAAATGAATGAATTAATCTCATTTATAAATTTATTCCAAACGTATATTGATGGAATTCTGGTAAAATCATATTTAGGGAAAAACTGATATATAAAGGCACTGAATTCCTATTACATGCCTAGGATCTTCTACTTGAGCCATTTTTATTTGAAAGTAAAGAAAATGGTCTAAGCATCAACAAGTTTATGCCCAATGTAATTCATTCAATTATACTGGCAAACAATAATAAAAAAAAGAGCGTTCACATTCTTCTTGCCCTAAATAAAATATGTTTCAGTTCCAATATACACTCCATTTTACTTTCGCATAAATGGTAGCCTAGAAATTCCACAATTTTCCCATGGAGAGGTTCCGTACTATGTTGCAATATAATTCCATTTTTATATTGCATATCAAAAGTATAAACTCCAACATTGTTTTGCATATAGGTGGCAAGATTAAAAATGTCATTTTTCGTAAAACTGTAGCATAGCGATTAATTAGATGTTATCAGTTACAATTAAGGTCCTAAAATTTTTTAAATACTTGTAAAAAAAAAAAAAAATGCGCGAACTGTAAGACGTAAAGTTAGATGTATTTTCCTCCCCCCCCCGTGCATACAGATCCTATAAACGCTCGTTGAGCCTCTGGTAGAACGGCTAAATGAGCTAAAATGGGCTAACTATGCGCTAATTATACATTTCTTCCGAATCGTATAAAAAGACTTACGATTAGATAACAAAAACATACTTTATCTCTCTTGCCAAGTCAGGATGACCATATTGGTATGCTTAACAAAATTGGAGAAAACTAATCAGGAATTACTCTTGTAAATCTTAAGTTTTTCTATAGATTTTTCAAATATATAATATTTATTTATCAGAAAAAAAAACACCCAATGGGAGTGGCTGCTCAAAACTTTCCCGCATGATCTCTAATAAAGGTGTTATCAACGTTATAACGTTATGTTATAACGCCTTGTATAGAATTGGCGTACAATAGTTACGAAATATTAACTTTTGACGGGAATTTAGCATTTTTACTGAATATGTCGTGTGACTCTTGTCAAGTTATTTGGCAATTAATTCCTGGGATACGGTTAATAGTATCAGAAAATCTAATTCGTGTTTTAAACATGTTTTTCCCAACCGATTGAAACAAAAATTTGATACATACTACACTTGTTGTCACAAAATACCATATCAATTTCATATATTTAAATCATTGCATTTTTGATTTATCGCGTTTACAAATTTCTGAAAGTAAAAACTGAAGGTCAGTCAATCCTTTGTTGGATTTGGTTCAAAATGTGAAAGGTGTCTAAATTATATATGTTAATGTTGTATATCGGATTTTTATCTATCTAGCTCTCTTCGTTTTATAGTTATTGTGTTAACTTCTATTCGAACAGCCGGACAGATAGACTTATAGACTTCCTTTAAGCGAATTTTCCTCAAAATTTGATAGAAATCTACAAATGTGGTTTAAAGACCGTATACTAAATTTCATCCATCTTTCTCAAAACAGTTTTGAGTTTTATTATCGCAAACAGACAATTGGACATTTTCCACAAATGCGTTTTTCGAACTCAAGAAGCTCTAAAATGTGGAAATTCTTCAAAATCTCGAGTTTGAGTTTTTTTTTTTGACAATTACTATATTTTCTGAGTACTATATATACGAGAAAGTAAAAATTGATTGTATAAGAAATTTTATTCAAATGCGAAATAAAAGGTGTCATTTTTCTGAATTCAAAGGCAGTGTCAAAAGAGGATTGCTGAGAACATTTTGTCAGTTTATATCAACCAATGTCATTTTCTTAAAATAGCATTTTAAGCACTCATGTCTTTGCAGGGGCGGCGTCGTGAACCAAGAAGATTTGTATGACGCCCTGAAGAACAAGAAAATCCGCGCTGCCGGTTTAGACGTCATGGTCCCAGAGCCCTTGCCTAAGGATCATCCTCTCACTACTCTTGAGAATATCAGTAAGCTCCTCTTTTTTAGTCTCTTTGCATATAATATGTCTTCAAAATTAAAGGAGATTTGAACTTTTAGTCTTGAATGTTGCAATATGATATTTTTCATATTAATTCTTCTATATTCATATTATTTGTGAAATTTACTTTTAATTATAATAAGGATAACATGCACACTAAAAATGCATTTAATAATTGTCGAAACGCATGTATTATAAATACGCAATTAAAAAAGAATGAAATATATTGTTGTAAAATATACTTAAAGACATTTCTAAATATTTATAAAATTAGTAAAAAATTGTGTACAATAAAATTGGTTTCACTGAAAGGTTAATTTTTAAATTTTAAACTGATGCAAGAATGATTTTTATGCTATAATGTTCTTCGAAACTACAGAGCAAAAACGTTTACACTTCTATTTTTAAAAAAAGGCTGTTTAAAATTTTTGAAACCCTTGACGCCTTAGTAAGGCAAAAAAAAAAAAAAAAAAAAAAAAAGGTTAATGTATTGTTTAAAAAACGTTTAATGTTCTTTCTATTATAAAAGTAACTATGTACCAAATATGGTACTATAAGTTGCTCTATAGAGCATTTTGAATGACTTGCAGCATGCATGTCACCATTTATAGATAGTATCTAGCCTATAAACATTATTGTGTTAAAATAGGCTTTTTTTGGATGCTTGAAGATTATGTCAATTTGGTTTTATAGAAAATTTCCAAAAAAGAAATTAACAGCTTTAATATTCAATACATAATATCAAAATAATAGGGGTTTCTCTTATTGATATTATTTAATTTATAAATAGTGATATTTAAAATTTGAGGCATAGAAGCAGTTTTTTAGAAAGAAATTAAGCAAGCTAATTCATTACAACAATTTACATTAATTGAATTTCGTTTCGTAAAGACGAATTTTTCTTAAATATATTTTTTTAGAAATTTTAAATTATATTTGTTAAAGTTATAGATTTATCAAATGAATCTAAAGCGAAAAAGACAAAAATTTTATTACATAGAAAATTAGTTTTTAAAAACTAAAGAAAATATGTATTTACGACTTCAGTTATATATTTATGGTATGATGTTTATTTTTAATATTTTTAATTATTAAAATAATTATACTTTTTTTAATAAAAAAAATGTCATTCTATAAAACATTATTTTTTACTCGAATACTCGTAAATTTTTCTTAAATATTTTTTTTTTAGAAATTTTAAATTATGTTTGTTTAAGTTATAGATTTATCAAATGAAACTTTCTAAAGCGCAATAGACAAAAATTTTATTACATAGAAAATTAGCTTTTAAAAACTAAAGAAAATATGCACTTATGACTTCAGTTATATATTTATCGTGTGAGGTTTATTTTTAATACTTTTAATTATTAAAATAATTATACTTTTTTTTCAAAAAAAATGTCATTCTATAAAACATTATTTTTTACTCGAATACCGAAACTGTATTCTTTTTTTTTTGTTTGTTTTCGAATCGTAATAAGTTATTTGTTATGAATTTTCGAGCAGCGCTCATATTAAACCACCTACTGCGGCACAACAGAGAGGTACGCCAATCTTAAGAGGATAATGTGACTTAAATAATTTCTTTTTTTTTGTTTGCTTTTTTTAAATCTTTTATTAAAGTTACAGATTTTTCAAACGGAACTTTCTAGAACGAAAAAGATAAACATTTTATGGTACAGAAAATTAGCTTTTAAAAATTAAAGAATATATGCACTTATGACTTCAATTATATATTTATAATATGGCATTCCTTTTTGATACTTTTAATTAATAAAATAATTTTTTAAATGACATTCTAGTAAAAAATTATTTGTCACTCGAATAACGAAAATGTATTCTTTTTTTTTCTGTACGAATCGTAAAAATGTCATTTACTATGAATTTTTAAGCATTGCTCATACAAAACCAACTATCGCGCCAATCTTAAGAAGATAACGTGATCTTTATAGAATAATTATTTGCCACTTTCCGGATAGTGTTGTGTCAGCTGCTCACATTTGCGGAAAGATAACTACAGCGCGCAATAGTTATTCTTGCATGAACGCAACTTTAATCAGAAAAGAGATACAATATTTTCAAATATTCTTTTCATTTGAATTTAAACCAGTTCAGCTTTTAATTCCTAATTTTATTTTCAGTTTTGACACCACACGTTGGCAGCGCTGAGGTCTCTGTTCGTGTTCAAATGGCTAAGTTGGCTGCTCAGAATATTCTGGCCGTTCTGGATGGCAAACCCATGGTCAGCCCCGTTCCTCTGGGATAAATTGCTCAGTTATGTACTTTTCCAGACTCTATGACTGTAGGTCCGCTTTCCTCTGTGCTTTCTGTCGGTTCACAACATAATTGACGCCTGCTGTATCGGAAAAATGTCCGCCCAGACTGTATTTCTTGGAAGAGCTTTGAGTGCATTTCAACAGTGAAATATGCCCCATTTTGTGAATTATTAAATATAAATTTTAAGCGAACAGCTTCTATTAGCGTATTTTGGTAATTAAGTTTTTAAATGCTTGCATTTTCTGCATGCAACTAAGGATTTTCGAAGTTGGTGCTAATATTTCGATCAAAAGGGCTTATAATTGTTTAAAAATGATCATCAAATGTTTTTGAATTTAATTTAAATAAAAAGGCATTATGGTTAGTGTATTTAAAGCACTATTAAGCGATCTAGACAAATGCTGAAAGTATATATTATAAAGAAAAAATTGTGTTAAAATTAAATTGATAAATGTTCTATAACCACACGATGATTGGATAATTTATTTTCTAACTGCACGCGTCAATTAGCAGTAACTTTTTTTTGTCGTGCTATAGAGTAGCTTCACTTCATTTCTTCATCTGTGAAATGTATTTCCTTCTCGTCAAATTTTCGTATTCCTATTTGTGATAATCTTTACTTCTAGTCGATTTTCGAATAATCTTCACATCCACTGGATTTCTGTTTAGAAAATCTATTAACTATCCAGGTGCAAAGTAAATAAACTCCTTATGCAAAGTAAATGTTTGTGATAGGTTTACATATGAATGTTACGAAGTGTTTAAAATCTTATATCTATTTTCCAACCTTTTCCAAGCCTTGCCACTAAGTAATATCTCCTTGGTGTTATTTTTATAAACTCTTAACGAACATAAATTGTACATATACATATGAAATATTTTTTATTTTAAATATCTCTCAAATAATCGTCATCCATAACTTTCTGCGGCATTTAGATTACATTAGTGAATGGTGCTATACGAAAACAGACACTTTTCTCATAGGAATACAAATACCCTCTAAAACTATATTTTCTGTGCTTTTACTTTTATGTACTACTTATTAAACAGAAATTTATTAGTTAAAAATGTTTTAATTTTGGAACTTTTATTTACAATTATTTTATGTCAATTGTGATTTTATGTTGTTTAAGTGGTTTCATGTCCATAGGAATGTTGCGTTAAATGAATTATGCATTTAAAAACTCGAGAGCCTATATTAAATTGTCATATGCCTACGCCTTTTGTATGTTTGCTTGATGCAGGCTTTTGTATCTGCGTGATCGTGATCAGTGTATACTCATTGGAAAAATAAATCTATTCCTTTCCTATCGATTTCTCCTTTTTTTGTCTTCTGTTTTGTCTGCTGTCTTTAGTATTTTCAAATGGCTTTTGTTACAATATATTCTGAACTTAACTTTTAGTCTGGGAGAAAAATGAAAACTCTAAAAATCCATTTGGTCATAAGTGCACATTCCTACCTTTCGTAGTATAACTGTTTCAAATTTGGCAGTTGGAAGAAAAATGATTTTTCCTTTAGAGTGCCAACATATATATATATACACATACATAAAGAAAAACGCGTGCACACACAAGCACAGAGAAACACACACACACACACACACACACACACACACACACACACACACACACACACACACACACACACACACACGTCTTAGATTGACTGGGAGAGACAGATAAAAAAAATCCACTTGGTCAAAAATGCACATTCCCTCCTTCCGAAGTATATATGAGCCAAATTTGGTAACTGAAAGTAAAATGGTTGGGTCTTTAGAGCGACAACATACATACACACACAAAGAAGCACACAAGCTCACACACAAACTCACACACAAAGAAACACACAAACTCACTCACAAAGAAACAGGGTTACACAAGGAAACGCACTCACACACATATGCAAGGAAACACACGCATTCATTATTATCAGTAGTAGAAATAAGATATAACAAATCTCAGTTTTCTCTAAAATAATTTTATTCTTTCCTCTATTAAAATTATTTATCATTAAAATAGAAATTAGCGAGATATTGGGAGCAAAATCTAATTGCTCTGATAGAATATAATGCCTGATTAATTTGATAATAGTTCGGAAAACGAACACATTTGAAAAAAAATTAACGACTCTTTAACAACCACTTCATTCAATAAACTTCATTCAACACAAAGAAGAAACAACGTTGTATATAATATTTGTAAATATGTATATTATACAACCATTTGATGGCGCTGACGTAGAAAAGATTAGTTAAAAGTCAAATCTCAAAAGGTTATCAAGAGCGCCATAGTAAGTAGTTGAAAATAAAATCAAAAGTGAGAAGTGGGAACTTGTATATTTTCTGAATGATTTCTTGAGAGGGATTCTGATTACAGTATGCGGCAAAAATTCATAAAGCAAATCAAAGAATAGAAGTTAATTAATTTCTTTTTAATTTTTGTTCGTTTTTTTCTATTATTTCAATCATAAAATATTTTATAATGTATTTTTAGTTAACAATTTGTTTTGGCCTTTTTACAATGCCAAGCAAAAGATATGCTATTTTAGAGTTGTTTAAGCAAGGAAAACGATGATGTGTAGTAATTCGTTTGCTTACCTCGACAAATAGTGTCTAATGCAATCTATCGTTTCAAAGAGCTTGGCAATGATGGCCAGGAAGTGAATGAAAACGTATGGTGAACACTTTCAATAGCCGTAAGGTTATCAAAAAGTGAGTTCTATGAAATTCGAGGATTTTCATGAGAAACATCGCTCGTGAACTGAAAATAAGGGACCTATCGGTGCAACGAATGGCAAAAACAGAGCTTGGACTGAAGCCTTACAAATTCCAAAAAGCTCAGCTTCTCACTGAAGGAAACTAATTCGTGCGGCTCCAAAGATGCTGAAAACTTTTGAAACGGAGCGCAAGTCATCGCTGAGAGAGATTCCTTTTAACTAATAAAAAGCTTTTTACTGTCCAAAAGCTTGTTACTCCTAGAACTGTAGGATCTGGTCTGTAGATGCTCCAAACCCTTCAGCAATTGTTGAACATCGCTAAAATCCAAAGTCGGTCATGGTGTTGGGCGGAATTTGTGTAAGCGGAAAAAAAACAAAACTAATTTTTGTGGGCGAGGGCGTTAAAATAAATCAAAGACTGTACTAGCGGGACATTCTAGAAGCTGTTGTATTTCTGTGGGCCAAAACGCACTTCGGAAATATGAAGTGGAAGTTTCAAAAAGACTCCTCTCCAGCTCATAAGGCTAAAAAGACAGAAGGGGGGTGGAAGACGCATTTTCCGGACATGATATCATCTGGAGAGTGGGCACAATACTCGCCGAATCCCACTCCCATGATTATATAGTATGGTCCATTTTGGAATCTAAGGCTTGCACTAAACTATACAGAGGTTTATACTCTCTAAAGCAATGGCTTCTGAGAGAATGGGATAGATTAAAGGTAGAAGACTTGCGGGCCTTTGCTGAAAATCTCAATAAGCGTTTGCGCCTCTGCATCATTGCAAAAGGCGGCCACTTTGAAACAAATTACATTTATTTATTATTAAAAGTCTTATATTATTATTATTTGTTATATTTTGTTTGTTTATTTATTTTTAATCAAGTTATATTAAAAATGGTGTGTCCGGGTTTTTCTGCCGGACAAACCATTTTTAATGTAACTAAGTTTATAAACGTTTTGACTTTTGCTAAATGCTTATTTCTACTATTTAAGTTTTTGAATGTGTCTTTTAAAAGTTTTATTTAAAAAAGAAAATTCAATAAAATAATGAACTTTAAAAGCGTAGGTGTGGAAGCACATGGACAGGAATCAAACAATAGAAATGTATGCTGTTACATATAAATAAGTATAAATAATGCGTATAAATGCGTATAAATAAGAGTGTTAAAATATATAATTATAAAAATTACAATTTTTTAAAAATTTTTTTAAAGTATTCAAAATAAGTTATTCGATTTTCTGTTAAAATGTATGGTAATTCAATGATAGCTTAACGAACAGTTCACATACAAACATCATTTTGGACGTCATAAACTTTTTGCCCACTTGTATTCTATTCTTCATTTTTCTCACAAAAATTAATTGAGAAATAAATGTTATTTTAACTATATCAAATTTTACAAGCAGTTATCTTCCTTAGAATTTTTATTAATAAATAAGATCTTAAAATAGATCCGTTCTCGATGTTTTACAAAAGTTTTATTAAAGATATGCCAAAAACAGCGCAAATAAATTTGTTTTTATATTTATTCCTAATTTTAATCAGTCATTTTTTTTCCCAATTTGACATGAAAACAGCATCAAAATCATTTGGGCATGGGAACTGGTGTCTTCAAATCTTTGCCTTCCACCCCAAGTAAAATATTTTCTGCCGCTAAATCTGCCATTTTGATGCGGACGTTCGTTTCTGCACTGGCTACGTGAGGAGTAACAACTAAAACAAATAAATAAATAAGTAAATAAAAACATTTAAAAAACGAATGCATTAATGAAAGATATAATTAGGTAAATTAAAGCAATAATTTTATAAAATCAGTTCATTCAGAAAATGCTTTACATAGCATTGGTGTACAACTATGAAATGTTAATCTATCGCGTGAATTTAACATTTTTTTATGAATATATCATGTGATCCTTGGCGAGTTTTTTGGCGATTAATACCTGGTATGCGGTCAACAATGTCCAAAAACTAAATTTAGGTTTTAGATCCTATACCAGATTTGATACATTTTAATCATTGCATTTTTGTGATATATCGATTACATGTTTTTCAAAGTACTCTCTGACAGACGGTCAATCCTTGTTGCGTTTGGCACAAAATTTGATAGATATCTTTACTGTAAATGTAAAATCTCTGTACAGAATTTTATCGTTTGTAATTCTCGTGTTAACTTATATTCGAACTGCTGGACAAACAGACAGACTTCCATTGGACGGATTTTGCTCAAAATTTGATAGAAATCTACTAAATAAGTGTAAAGACCGTATACCAAATTTCATCCAAAGCGTTTTTCAGTTATCTGTTACAAACAAACGGACAGATATAATACCAAAATTATGTTTTTCGAACTCATAGAGATCTAAAACCTGGAATTTCATCAAAAACTCAAGTTCGAAGTTTTTGATGATTACAATACTTAGTTCATACTTCGAATAAGGAAAAGTAAAAAAATGATGCATTATTACCTTCTCATATAGAAGTCAAAGAAAAGAAATAGAATTTAGGCTTTTTGGGGCTCTTTAATTCCGAAAAGCTCGTTTTCATTATATATATGTATGTATATATAGACACAATCAGAGGCATAGCGACAGGATAAAAATGTACGACTCCAGTCTTTTGAGCCGCCAAGGTGACAAAATATTAGTCCATTTATATCACTATTTGAAAAGAAACACGTGTTAAGGTGGGTTCGCTCGAGGCTAATAGTTGCGCGCAATTGTTGTATCTCTGCTATTGTCCCCGTGTGAACAGTTGAGACAACGTCGATGGGACAGTGGCTAATAGTTGTCCCGACGGAACAACCATTTGCCATTGTCCTGTTGCAGTCACGTGATTTTCCTGAAGTAAGCGTGATCTTCTATTGCGCGCAATAGTTGGCTTCGTGTGAACCCACCTTTAAGGGAGAAAAATAATATCCTATCTCGGGGGAAGGGGCATTTGCTTTTAATTAGTTACAAATGACAACTAGAGGTGCGAAAAAAGATATTTTCTTTAGGACGCCCCTTATTCTTGCTACGCCACTGAATGCAATAAAATAAAAATGCAAAATCTCGGTTTGAGATTTCTTAGCTGTGGCTTGAATAACACTGAGCAACTTATCTTTAAATTATAGCGCAAAATTACAGAACAACAGTTTCTTCTACCCTTCCTTTACAACATTTATCTAAAATTTAATACATTCTAACAATTTTTATGATACAACTACCTACCAAATATCATCATTATAGATATTTGTGTTTTTTAGTTTTTGTGCGCAAATGTGTAGGAACAAATAGACTTCCTTTTGATGAATTTTGATTAAATTACAATCTACCAAAATATATCTACAAATTTGGCTTTAACATTACGTACCAAATTTCATTGCTCTGACTCTAAGCCTGTTTTTAGACATCATGTTCACAGACCGAGGAACAATTTAATACTAAAAAGGTGTTTTTCAGACTAAGGGAAATATGAAACAAAGATCCATCAAAATCTTGGATTTTTCTGGTGATTACATTATTTTTCTATTCGTATGCTACATATAAAAAAAAGGTAAAAAATGAATAAAACTAATCAGACGAACTAAGGTAACTGATGATTATGTACACTCAACAATGACTTGTTTAGTTAACTGACAGAATTTTTACGTTGAAGTTATGATATTTGGCATTAACACAAAATCAAACTTTTTTCTTTTTTGTTTTCAAGGCAATGAACCAAAACAGCTGCTATTTTTTCAAAATAAATATAGGGGTGGGGTTTCACAGGTTGGAGAATTATTTTTAGCCATTCGTCCGGAAATACACATATCACTGTTTTAAAAGGCTCTAAGAAGTTATCCACCTCTCTTTTTCTGCTAGACGATGAGTCTAGCTTTCTGGTATCTGAAAAACAAATCAAGTATTCCTGTAAATTGATTCATTTCAAAATTTTATGTGGATTTACAGTTTTAGTGTAAATTACAAAATTTTCCTCATGTAGTTTGATATGCTTTTAATGTATAGTATTAATGAAAGACGTAAACATTACTGAGATGTGTTTTTATTTTTCATACACTTTTCATGTGCAAAAAAAACAAAAAAAACATAAGTATTGAAATTGCTAAAATATTTGATTTCAAGATTTTGATCAATCTCTTCATTCTTAGACTTCTTCGAAACAGATAAATTGGACTATATATAAATATGATTATTCAAAAATGGAATAAGTTAGAGGGAAGAAATGTTGATTATTATTTTAAAAGTAAGACTTTTAATCAAACTTTATAGGAATCCCGTTAACAAGAAATCGGTCTGTCCGACCGACAGAATGTATAATAAAATTCAAAAATCACTCAGATTAAGCAACAAGCTGCATAGATGAAATTTGGCATACGTTTTTATCATTAGAATAGTAGATATATGTCAAATTTTAAATCAAATCCACTAAAAGATTTGCTTTCTAAGTGTTTGCTTGGTAGTGTGAACGTGATTATTCAAAAATATAACACGGTTATGTTTTTACAAGGTTGTAGCCAAGCTAGCGGTATATAGGGTGTCTCAAAAACCTTGACCGCGGCTTTTATTTCTGAAATATTGATCGTAGACATATACTGTAAGTTACAAAGTTGCGTAAAAAAAGGTGCAAATTGCTATGAAATGAATTAAAGTTTTCAGGGGATTAAACTTTAAAAAATACAAAATTTAAATTTTTATACGGACCCCGTACAAAAAAATTCCCAGTGATGTGCCCCATCCTCTAATAGGGTCATGCACAAAATTTCAGAATTTTATCATGAAAACTCTCAAACATATGAAACTACATAAATGCTGATTTTAAAAACTTTTCGATGCCTGTATATGAGTTCGCAAAGACGAAAATTCAAGTTGGATATTCGTGTTTTAGGGTCGTACACAAATTAACAAAGAAAGTAATGATTGAATAAATAAATAATAATATTACTATTTATTGGCTCAAAAGTATTAAAAATGTGTAGAAATAATAACTTAAAGGAAAGATTACATAAAGGAAAGACTGCATAAGGAAATATTACTTTAATGAAAGATTACGTAAGATTTGTTACAAGTTCACTGTCTGTCCTATTTTTAAGTTATATTCTGTAATTCATGATATGAAATTTTAAAGTATTTTTCAGGAAGCATAGATTTTAAAATTTGTATTTAAAACTAAGCATATGAAACATGTTTAATTTTCTTATGATGCATCCCAGCGTCGCGTCATCTGCATTGAAGCTGTAAACATCACCATTTTAATTTCTGATTGATCCTTTTCAACTTTGTTTTAACATATCTTTGAGAATTTTCATGATAAAATTCTGAAATTTTGTAAGTTACCTTATTAGAGGATGGGGCACATTTTACTCTTTGAGAATTTTTTTGTACGGGGTCCGTATAAAAATTTAAATTTTGTATTTTTTAATGTTTAATTCCCTGAAAATTTTAATCGATTTCATAACATTTTGCACCTTTTTTTACGCAACTTTGTAATTTATATAAATATGTCTGCGATCAATATTTAAGGAATAAAAGCCGCGGTCAAGGTTTTTGAGACACTCTGTATAATAACATCTTAAATAAAAATATCTAATATATAAAAATCTCGTATCACGGTGTTTGTGTTCGTACTCCACCGAAACGGCTCGACCGATTTTCATGAAATTTTTTATGTGTATTTGGTTGGTATGAGAATAAGTCGTAAAGTATATTTCATAATGCTAGGTAATTAGGGTGTCCCTATCCACGTTCAACATACGCTGATGAGATCGATGCTTGCTTGAAATCATCGCCACTGTGGCGTAATGTTGAAAAAATCCAGCTAAAAATAAACATGCGCGTCCAAATGCTACAAGATCCATCTGCTGACACATTCTCGGACCAATTGTTAGATATCGGTGATGGAAAAGTTGCTGTCTATAAAAATAATGGAGGCATAAAATTGCCCACTCATTTCTGTACTGTCGTTGATTCGCAAAATGCTCTCATTGACCGCACATTTCCCGATGTAAGCGCACAATACATAAATCATAATCTTCATAAATCATGCGTGGCTGGCAGCAAATAATGTGGACGTCGACGATTTAAACTTCAAGATACAGCAGTTGTGGTATGTTCTTGCGTGGGTAAACCATCGAGCTTATTTGTATTGGCTAAAGACGGACTGACAAAAAATATCCTACACTTAATTGCTCTTCGAAATGAATATTGATTTTCTTTATCATTTTTATACTTTAGAATAAAAAGTATATTACTTTTTTCACTTTACGTTTAACTTTTAAGAGATCAAACAATGTATATGTTCGTTACGTTAATGAAATACATTGTATTGAGAAAATGAATGATTGGTGGTTTTCTGTTTTTATCGACGATCATCGTCCACAGCGCTACATTCCTCTTTCTGTCATAGATCACATCCCCACACATTTGCAATACATTCGGGTTTTTTTTAATTAACCACCAGAATATTCACTAGAAATAATTTATGTGGCAGAACAACGTTTGCCGGGTCAACTAGTAGTATTATAAAATTCAGTATGTAGTCTTGATACCGATTCTGTCGATGAAAGTCGAATTTTCAAGATAAACGATCAAAAAGAAGGGATGGAAAATACATTCACTCTTCTCTTGATTATACGATAAAGTTAAACATAAAGCGTGCAGTAATGTGACAGTATCCTAGAAAGTAGAGGACTAAATATCCAAGGTCAATTTTTCGAACTCAAAAATGCCTAAAATTTCTCAAAATGCCAAATCGGGGATTTTTTTTGTACATTTATTTACTTCGTGCTTGGAAGATAAAAATAGGAATGAAATACGCGTTTGTACGTCAACAATAATAATAATCTATATATAAAAAAAACGCTAACGTACGTAGTATAGAAATCATTCTTATTACATATTGGCGAATGGCAACAGTCAAATGTAAACAAGTCACTCTACGAAGGTTTCAGACAACTTCAGTGACTGTTTTTACAGCTGCATTAAATTCAACACTTCGCTTATTAATGAAGCTGCAAAATATTATTAGAAATACTTTAAATACAACTCATCAGAAACTCTATTTAATCAGAGGAAAGATGTAAAATAACTCGAGAAATTAGCGTCAAGCAAAATTTAATCGAGTGCGGAAATAGATTTAACAATTGCCAGTGGGTATGATTTACTTATAGAAATGAATGACCATATCTTTTAAAAATATTATCTCACAATATTGGTTTTTGCGTTATATTAAGAAATTAAATCAAGAAATTTCATTTTTAATGATATCAGTTTTTTTGTACAATACTTTATTCTTAATAATTTTTAAAAATATAATACATAATTTGTACCAAATATTTTTTATTTTATTTTATGATGAAATTCAATTTTATACTTCTAAACATTCAATCCCGTGATTAAAAATTTTAAAAAAACTTTCTTTTGGACAGTCATTCTAAAGTAGGGATTTTCAATTTTTATTTCGTAACAGTTTTGTTCCGTAGTATATATGCAATTTTTGATATGCACGCGTTATAATTTGTTTTGACTTTTTCAATTAAATTCATGATCTTAAATCTAATAAAAGAGTGAGATTTGTTTTAAAAATTTGCATTCCACATTAAAATATCAGAACCTAAAATATCAATCTCGATGTTTAAAGTAACTAATAATAATAATAATAATAATAATAATAATAATAACAACAACAACAACAAGTACTTAGATTCGGAAGTGTGAGCAACTCGTGATCTTTAGGAAGAGGTTCGGGAATCGTCACATCTAACGCAGCTGCACGGAATGTTTTCTTCTTCAATGCTTCGTACAGATCTTTTTGGTTCACCACACCACCCCTAAGAAAAAAAATCGACAAGTTGGAAAACATGAATGTGAAGATTGGTAAACAAGGTATGCAACCGCTTCAGGCTATCGTAACTAAAAGTAAACAAAATACGAAGACTGTTTCTTTTTTTCCGATACATTACAATAAACGACAAAAAAAGAAAACAAAATGTATCATTACCAAAATTTTTGGACAACATAATTGCTTTTCTCCGTAATCTTCGTGAAGATTTAGGCATTTATTACGTTGTTACTAGAGATTCGGGATACCGAATACCGGTATTTTGATCCATTTGTACAATTTTGTAATACCGGTATTCACAAGTTTAAATACCGTTTTTTCGGTATTTACTAGAAATTTTTAAAACTGTCTCCA
Source organism: Argiope bruennichi (assembly GCF_947563725.1). Lineage (NCBI taxonomy): Eukaryota > Metazoa > Arthropoda > Arachnida > Araneae > Araneidae > Argiope > Argiope bruennichi. The sequence goes on along the minus strand of NC_079154.1, from coordinate 24,475,031 downwards.
TTATATGTTCAGGGATTGCCAACATAGTAAAATAGTATACGTTTTTGTTTTTATGTCTCCCTAATAGGCAAAATTAATTAGTTAATTAATGGCTTAATGAATTGCTTAAATCTAAATTAGCGAAACATGGATTATCCCTGAAAGAAGATATTGTATCCATAACGACTAATGGAGCAACAGTTATGAAAAAAGTTGGAAAGTTAATTGGTGCAAATCAGCAATTGTGCTATGCTCATGGAATTCAATTAGGAGTAATAGATGTATTATACCAAAAAAATAAATAACAGAAAAATCCAAATACTGTAGATATAAAAACTTCGTATTCCAACTTTGAAGAGAGTAAGAGTGAGAGTGATATTGACACTAAAGATAATGACAATGTAATTGTTGAAGACGATATTGCTAATGAGGTTGAAATATTAACCCATCAAGAATTGCTTCCTATTATTTATAAAGTTCGAAAAATTGTTAAAATATTTAAACGTTTCCCTATAAAAAATGGCATATTATTAAAATATATACTAACTGAAAATAAAACAGAATATATGTTAATATTAGATTCTAAAACACGTTGGAACGGTTTACTCTTAATGATGGAACGATTTTTGAAACTGAGAAATCCAATCCAAAAAGCAATAATCGACTTAAGCCTGTAAATTAATTTTTCAGATAGTGAATTCGACTTAATTTACAGAACTGTATCAGCTCTACTTCCAGTAAAACTGACTATTGAGGCATTATGTCGGAGAGATTCTAATTTATTAACAGCTAATGCAACAATAAATTTCATGTTGCAGTCACTGAAAGAACAGCACACATTACTATCTGAAGAATTATATATTACACTGAAAGATCGCACAGAAGAAAGACATACCGAAATAGAAAATGTCTTATGGTATTTACATAATTATAACGATTTTAAGAATGAAAATTAAAAAGAAGAAAAGAAAATAACCACTTCAAATCTGATCAAGTTTATAGTAAATTTTCTTAAAATTTTTTACCCACAAACCTATCCACATTCGGTTCAGTTATCGAAGATTATGATGACACTAATGTCGATAATGAAAAGGAATTGTCCCTTGAACAAAAATTAGAATTAGCGATAAATAAGAAAATTTTAACGAACCAAAATACAATACAGATAGCAGCTATATCCAAAACCATCCGACGAGAAAGCGATTTATTTGAAGATGAGGGATTTAGAGGTAAATACTTGGAAAAAGTATATCGCGCATTGCTAACAGCACCACCAACTAGCGTAGATGCCGAAAGAGCGTTTTCGACAGATGGTAATTTTTGCACAAAATTGCTTTTCAGGCTTAATGGCAGTGCAATTGATGCATTATGTTTTTTAAGATCACATATCAAAAATTTGTAATAGCACCACCGACTGAATAGTGATATTTACACTTTTTTGTGATTTAAATAAATAAGATGTTCCTTTCCTTTTTTGTGATTCTTTATATACTGTTATAATTTATAAGTTACAAATTATTTTTTGTGATATTTACATTCTCTAATAAAACTGGCAAATAAAACAAAGAAACTGCGTTTTCTTTCTTTTTCTAAAATTTCTAATACTGGTGTTAAAACCGGTATCCAGGTATTAAGATCTAAAAAATACCGAATACCGGTATTGAAATTCTGGCCCGATATTGCAATCCCTAGTTGTTACATCAAGTTTCCTATCCCCCTCTTTGAAGAATGTTGCTACGAGGATGCAAAATGGGTCTTAACGCTCCTTTAAAACACTTCCTCTCACTGGAAGCTTTTAAATCAGAACCAATTTTTCATTTCAGGGAAGAAATGAAAATCTCTCGGCTTTAAATCGTATTCTCGATGGAGGACAAAGATAAAACTCCTGTCACAACAGAAGATCTTGTTCAACGGATGGATCGCATGGCTCTAATGAAATGGACATTGATGGAGTGCCAGGCAACGAGATGGCCGACCCACTTGGGATGAATGTTTAGACATTCCAGAATGTTTATATACTCTGGTCTACATTCTAAAATAAAAGGAAATTCAAAGAACCTCCGAAATAATGACCCATCTCATATAATTTACGGACATATTCCACAAAGAGGTAACCGAAAACCTGGTTCACTCATACGACCAATGCCTGTATCTTTATATCAATATGCCTGAAAGTAAACATGTTGGTACATAACTTTTTTTTTTTTCAATAAATTCATTTTCTCCTCTGTTTTTCTATATTTTATGGCTTATCAGAGCTTGAAAAAAAAAACTATTCTCATAGTTTATAAATGTAGACCTTTCTATAGCTATAATGATAATTTCAAATCGATCATTTTATTCAAGTGCATATTAAGTTTATCCCAAACCAAATCCCACTACTGTAAATAACGTTTACATTAATGCAACCTCTTTTGTACTTGTTCTTATCAGTCATTCCAACAGATATTGTTACAAAATTTTTCTATGCATTTAATCCCTAATAGTTCAGCAACTTGCTTGCTTGCTAATCCTCTAGTCTTTTTACTCGTCGGCGACTCCGACCACTCTCATACACACAACTTCTGAAGACCCATACCACTTCCTTGCAGATTCAGATTTCCCATCTTTTATAGTTCCGGGAGGCGGGGCTAGAATCTTCAGACCAATCAGGGCGTAGCTGGCTGTACCTCATGCCTTAGTGGATGGATCGTGAAAGCTCTCGAACTTTCCGGTATTATCCATTTAGTCGCCAAACTCGCCAAATTTATCGCCAAATGCTCCCCAAGTCTGTCGCCAAGCTCTAAGTTCATTGATCTCAGCACGTACAGGACCGATCGTACAACGGTCTTTCTTATGATGACTCTATTCGTGCCGGGTAGCAATATTATAGGTTTGTAACAATATCAACTGATAATTCATCTCTTATGAACTGTCAGTAAATTACTCTGTATAAAAGTGTTCCCAATATTTCCTCATAAAAAGAAAATCCATTGGAATAAGATCTGGTGTTTATGTATCTGATGCTAAATTAATGCTTTATTTTATTTTTTTATTCACCAGAATTCACTCAAGATAATATCTCAAGCTGCGATAGCAATGTGATGGTTCTGCATCTTTTTTCTCAAATATCTGCTGAATGCGATGGTATAACACATCTCTGTCGCATGCACAGACAAATTTCAACAATCGCGATTTTCTCGAATTAGAAAGATCCAATTAATTCAAACGCAGACGAATCGATTCCGGCGGTATTTCTTATTATATTCTTCTGTCAAAAGAGGATTAGCCTTTGCGTTGTAATTATAGTTATGAAAAATAATTAAATCATTAAATTTAAGAAAATATCTATTAGCAAAAGCCCGGTGGCGTAGTGGTAGCGCTTCGTTTTCCCAACGTACAGGTCCGAATGTCGATCCTTGGGTTGGGCAAGGTCGACTCATCTCTTCAGTGAGTCGATAAACCGAGCGCCAAGCATGCTTGGGAGCCGAACACTTGGGGATCCGCGTTAGGCTGATCACCTAACCTGGACATATGCATTGCACCCCTGGACCCTGGGTCAAGAAAGCAGATATGGGCCCTGTAAGCCTTGAATCCCATGGACTGTCGTGCCATTGAGTTTAGTTTAGTATCTATTAATAAAAATTTGAACTATAAGAAATGATATTTTTTATATTATTTAATTAAATTTTGAAAATTATGAAATTACGAAAATTACGGCAACGGCAACGTCGTGATGTTTCGGAATTCCGCGGTGGGACGAAGTGGGCACGAGCATCTCTAAATCATAATTTGGAATAGCAATTATAATTTGTAAGTTTGAGGGGAAGTTTGAAATTAAATGACACTAGTTTAGGCGAGCGCATAAAACTCTAGCTTCATGAAATTTGGTATAATTATTTAATTAATTGTTTTGATCTAATTATTAATAAAAAAATAATATTTTGATTATTTATGGGGGGAATAGAGAAATTTTATAGATTTACGTCACACGTGCCTTATTAATTACGAATTATGAAATCTCCGATTGATTGAACTATTCTACATTTATTTTAATTCATTTGAATCGCATTCAGAATTTTATAAAATTCAACTGTATGCTGTTGTTTACATATAATTATTCAAAGTATGTAATAAATTTTGGGGATGCCCTGTACTTTGTAGCATAAGAGATTTTGGAACTGTTTGTTCATAAAAAGTATTCTTTCTTTAAATAGAAGCTATTTTGTTATAATACGAAGGGCTGAAGAGAAAATTTAAGATTTGAAGGCATTAATCTAAATTGATTTGGAGTTTTATAGAAATGTTATACAGAAAAGTAGTTGCCATTACATTTCTTACGTTGGCGTAATGATGCAGTGTAAAATAAAACTTATCAATGAATAATCAATGAATTTATCAATGAATGTTCTCACTCACCTGCTAGTATTGATGAATACTGCTGTGGGCTTCATTAATTCAAAAACTTTTTTGCAGAACAGGTTCTTGGTTTCGTCCGACAGATTGCACATAGACACAATGTAGTCTGATTTCTTGATTAAGTCCTCAAACTCCACAAACTTCGCTCCCAATTCTTCGGCTGAAAGAGTTGGGGTTAACTTTCTCTTAGGCAAAAAAACTGATTAACGCAGAATAATAAATTATACATTCTGAATCAGAATAGTCAAAATTTCTTGATTAATTCCACAAATTTCGCTTCTAATTCTTTAGCTGAAAGAGTTGGGGTTAAATTTAACATTAGACAAGCAAACCGATTAACACAAAATAATAAATAAATGAATATATTCCGAATCAGAATAGTCGAAATTTCTTGATTAATTCCACAAACTCCACAAACTTCGCTCCCAGTTCTTCAGCTGAAAGAGTTGGGATTAACTTTCTCTGAGGCAAAAAAACTGATTAACGCAGAATAATAAATTATACATTCTGAATCAGAATAGTCAAAATTTCTTAATTCCACAAACTTCGCTCCCAGTTCTTCAGTTAAAAGAGTAGGGGTTAATTTTCTCTTAGACAAAGAAACTGATTAACTCAGAATAATAAATAAATGAATACATTCTGAATCAGAACAGTCGAAATTTTATAAAACATCTTACTCATCAAATTATTAACATATTTTTAGAATCTAAAAAATCGTCATCCAATCTACGATTATCTTCGTTTGCTATCACCAGAATATTATTTAGGATGCTTCAATCACATATAAAACCAGTGGGAATAATCACCCTGTAACTTTCTTGTATACTCTCTCTTTCAGGGTAAAAAAAAGCAATTCTACCCCTTCCACATAAAAATTGGGGATCTTGGGCAAAGCCGTGAACGCTACGAGTGCTCAGTTTTTTATTTTCTGAATCCCGCACCTGAAAGCTATATGCTTCGTTATACAGTAAAGCAAAGCGGTACTTTTGCGTTATTAAATGTATGTTATTTAGCAAAAAAAATTAGGAAAGAAACTATTAAAGTGCTATTTCGATGATTAATCACTGGTATATGGTTAATAAACAAGCGTCAGAAAATCGAATATACCTCTTGAACGCATTTTCACAATCGAATGAAACCAAAATCACTTGTTAAAAAGTCGCAAAATCATTTACTAAATTTCATTTATTTACGCCATTGCGTTTTTTCAATTATCGCATTTACATGCACGTGAAAGTACAGAATGACAGGTGGTCGACCCTTTGACAGATGTCGTTCAAATTTTAATATTTCTTCCATTTAAATGCCAAGTTTAGCTAAATATTATTCCTTTAAGTCATTCCGTTTTTTAGTTATATGCATGTGAAAGCACAGACCGACAAACAGTCAACCCCTTGACGGATTTGGTTCAAAATTTAATACTAATTTGCCATTTAAACATTAAACTTATGAGCCAAATTTTACCCATCTCCCTCCTTATATCTTGCAATTGTTCCACCGCGACAGCAACACTGGCGAGATCTGTGGTTGAGTCCTAAGGACCATCATCGGCCACGGTACAACCCTTCCCTTGGGAAGTACGCCCCGTCATCGATGGAAGAAGCCAGACCCCCACCTTTTCGTGTATCCACAGGAATGGCGAGCACCAACCACCATGTCGGAAGCTTCTCGCCCTTAATTATGAGGTGCCCCCCCCCTTCCCTTGGGACATTATATTTCTGTAAAAAGGAATTTTACCGATTTTTTTCTGGAGCATAAGGTGATGGTTAATTTTAATAAAAAAGTCCTGAACATCACATTGTTTTATGTATTGATACAACTGAAAACAACTGTTTTATTTAGGTATCAATAAAAATAAAGTACATATTAATTATAATTTCTTCTGTTTTTTCTAAGATCTAATTTGAAATGAATCTCGTAATTTTCAACTGTGATCAGATAAAAACGATGTGAACAGAAAGGGTCAAACGCTCCCCAAATTTACACGCCACAAAAATGCGAAAACGTTTTATTTTAAGGATATTCTCAGCATTCATCAGGTCCATATGCAGGATAGATTTGTGATGGAAACAAAAGCCCCATATTCATTATCAAGGTACAAAAATCTGTAAAAGAAGTGTCAGGAGCAGCATCATGTATTACAGATTTTCGAATTCCAAATTTTTGAATACTTATATAATTAGACAGCACTTTAAACTTGGGAAAGAATTATTAGCGATATCTGTATTTGGAAGACATGAATTTGCAAGAAAGTTGGAAAGGAATTTCAGGCGGTAAATCAAATGGGTGCACGCTAAGAAATTTAGTCAAAAAAAGTTGTAATACAGATTAAATCAGTTAAATTTTTAGAAACTCACCAGGTTTTATGGGATGATATATGTCGAAATACAAGACTTCTTTCACTTGGAAAGGCAAAACCCTCTTCATGACACTTTGCCCTAAGATTGAAGAAAAAAAAATATTTATATTCTTACATTAAAATGTTGTAGAGCCATCATCTAGTACATTCTGACTTTAATTTATATAATATCTGACATATAAAAATAAACTCTTGTTTCTTCGTATTTAATGCGCTGCCGTACCGTTCATCCAATTGCGATAAAAATTTTACCAACTTATTGCTTGTACTTGCGCGATGGTTATAGGCATAGTACAAATATTAGCATTTATTTTAAACACAATAAAATTTATAAACAAATCTTTTCGTACGTTTCTATTATTCAACATTATTTTAAAATTGACAATCGACAAACAGTAAATAGCAAACGGCACATGTCATACAGAGTTAATTGCACATATATCAAACAAAATAAAATTATTATGACTGATGCCAATCAATGTGAGTGAAATGAAATCGAGAATATTTAGTGCAAGCACTAATTTTTTTTCTTTTCGTTAATGAATAGTCATCTACACCAAGACATTGTCATTCAATATGCACAATATTTTGACTCCAGCGAACCGCATATATTATTCAGAGTTTATCTCACACATGCAAAATAGAATTATTATTATTATTATTAATGTCGTTTAAGATAAGTTATATATAATGGAAATTTTCCAATGCAAACAGTTGTTTTTCTATTTATTCAGTGAATCCACAAACGATATTTCCGATTTACAAATGTATCGTGTTAATTGCTTCGTAAAAAAAAAAAAAAAAAAAAAAAAATGCTTCTTAAACGTTTGTTACTTAGTAGATCTAAAAATGCTGCACATAGAAATAATCAAAGCTCAAATAAACGAGAAACGACAAGCGAACAATGAAGCAGATCGTTTACGAATCGCTAATTCATGTGCATCAGAATCTCAAGATCAACATACGGCAAGAATTCGAAAGACAACGTATATTTGCTACCTGATCACGCGCATCAGAATAGAAAACTAACATGCGACAAGAATTGAGGCAACTATTGTTAGTGAAAAGGCAAATGGAGGGGAGCTCATTCCACGCATTCCCATTATTCTCACCGACAATGCCTTTTGATTTTAAACGACTGCAGTTTCCCATTCGAATTCCATTCTCGATGACCTTCAACAAGGTGCAAGGTCAATCACTTCAAGTGTGCGGATCGAACCGATCGAACCAGGAAAATCCATGTTTTCTACATGGCCAGTTGTATGTTGGATGCTCACTAATCCAACAGCCAAGAAATTTATTCATTTTTACTGAAGACGGAAAAACAAAAAATATTAACAACCCTAAAACACTTAAATAATAAAGTAAATAAAAAATGAATAAATATTGTTTATACTTCTAATTTATATATCATCCAATTTCAATGAACGTATTCATTGTCGACAAGAAAATAAATATCATTCTTTCTATCACTTCTAAATAAACAAAGTAGCTATTTCAAATTTTAAAATCATTACTTCTAAGGCAGGAACGCGTGAGGTACCAGCGTGTTCATTACAAAAATACATTCCTTTCTTTACATTCCTATCTTATTCATCATAAAAATACATTCCTATCTTATTCATTATAAAAGTACATTCCTATCTTATTCATTATAAAAATACATTCCTATCTTATTCATTATAAAAGTACATTCCTATCTCTTTCATTATAAAAATTGATCATGATATATTTTTCTTTGCGTATGGTTTTGTTCCAATTCTCAATTAGGCTCCTGTTATTATACAAGGGGGACACAAAATCTCCTGATTACAAAATATTTTTGTAAAAAATCTAGTATAATTTGGCATATGGTTGCTTCGATATAATGTCGAGATGCTGTAAAGTTTTAAATAAAACTACTTGCATCAATAAATTTCAATAGGAACACCTATGGTAGCTCTAAGAATGTCTAGACTGCATTTTAACTCTTTTAAAGTATTATACAACATTTCGGCTATCATACTAAATAGAGCATCTAGGATCCTGTCTTTATGGGCATCAATATCTTCAACCAACTTCGTAAACATTTTGTCTTAAAACTCCAAAATTGACGATAACAACAGTAATGGCTGATTGACTTAATTGAACAGAAGGATATGTTGAACTTTTTACTTCTTCGACGCCATTTGGATAACAATCGACTGTGGAATAACGATTTATAACCAGTTGTGCTATCTGTTGGACTAAAAAAAAAAAAAAAAAAAAAAAAAAAAAAAAAAAAAAACATGTCAAGCCCGCTGTTACGAAGACAGCGATTTAAGCTCATAGCAGGTGCGTTGCGTCTCTTGCTTAGTACCGCCAACAAGGGTCAAGTGTACGACTTTACCACTCGCGCATTAGTCATTCGCTTGCACAACCCCTTTTTACAGGGGGGAATAATCACACACCTCACAGATAAAACAGAGGAAGAGCAACCATGCCCCAAATGGGACTCGAACCCAGGACGCCCAGATCACGGGGAATATGCGTTACCCTTATGCCGGCACACCAGCCGAAAATAGGAAAAAAAAAAAAAAAAAAAAAAAAAAGAGAGACCATTTCATAGTAAAAATGTTACAGCATTGCATTCATCAATTTTTTTTATATTGTTCTCTATATCCCTGAATATTTCCTTTTTTCCCCCCTGCGTATCATATATTCATCTACACTTCTCATATTTGTCGCTTCATTTAACTTTGATAAATTTAGTTAGTTTTGCAGAAACTGACTATATCATGTTGCAGGATTGGGAAAATACTCGGCATCTAAGAAGAGTCCTGGTTCGAGATATTAAATAGTCATAAAAGTATTGTTATAGTCTGTCTGTGAGAAGCTGGCGAAGGCTAATATAAGTGAAATGTAGATTCAGTGATATCAGACGAATTTATTTTGATAAGTTTAGGAGACAAAAATAAATCGAAATTTGCCAAACCTGGCTGAGTTTGATCTTCCCTAATACGAATATAAATAATGAGAAGTAATAAAAGCAGGCGGGAGTGGTCTTTCCAAATTTTTTCCGCATATTCTGTTATAAAGGTTCTACCTCATAGTACGCCTTGTATAGCAACAATATAATAATTACGAAATATTAATCTTTGATTTGAATTTAGCATTTTTGCTGAATCTATCGTGCCATTCTTAGAGCGATCGGTTCCTGGCATGTGGTAATAGCATACGAAAATGGAATTCGTGTTTTAGGCGCGTTTTTCTCAGCCGATTGAAGTAAAAATTTGACACATTGCTATCTTGTAGTTGCAAAATCATATATCAAATTTGATATGTTTAAGTCATTGTGACTTTTAGAAACATGTAAACGCAATGACTCAAAGTGCAGACCGTTAGATGGTCAATACGTGATTGGAGTTGGCTCAAATTTCGATAGATGTTTACACTATAGATGTTAATTCTGCGCATCGCATTTTATCTATCAAGCTCTCTAAATTTTGTTGTTATCTAATTTAACTATATTCGGACAGCCAGACTTCCTCTGAGAGGATTTTGTTTAAAATTTGGTAAAAATCTACACATTTGATATAAAGCCATACACCAAATTTCAGTCGCGTGCTCAAAGCATTTTTGAATTATCTTTGTCACAGGTAGACAGACAGACGGACATTTTCCAGAAATGTGTTTTTTGAACTAAGGGATGTCTAAAACGTGGAGATTTGTCAAGATCTCGAACTCGAATTTTTTTGACGATTTCTACATTTTTCCTATATTACGTATAAGAGAAAATAAAATAAAAAAATAATAATAAAGCATTGGGCTCAATCCACTGGGACAGAGGGATTCCGCATCCGAGAATGAACAGTCATTCAGCCAGCGGCCTACCTTCTGCTTCGTTATCTGTGTTTTGCTACAAGGTAATATCAATTTAGATTAACAAATGAAAGAAAAAATAGCATTTTAAAATTAATAAACATAAATCTTTTTTAGTAAATGATATTTTTTTTATCGAGTAATGATCCCGTAACCACTTGGATAGCACTTATGCGCATGCTTACCTATTCTTCCCATTCCCACAATTCCAATGGTTGCATCCGCCAGACCTGCCCCACACAACCACATCGGACTCCACTGGTAAATCCATTTTCCTCTAAAAGGGAGTTATTTATGATAAGTCCATGCTTTTTAAATCATGATTAAAAAATAAAGCTATGATTATCATGAGTTTAAAGGAGATGGTATTTATTTAACGCGTGGATATTTTTATTTCAATTTTCATTTATTCGGCGAATTAAAAAAATAATGCTACAAGAAAAATTCAGTATTGAATTCTTTTATAATAATCAAATTTTTCTAAGATCCTAATTAAAAAATTGCATAAAAAACGTCATTCCACAGATTTCTGTAAAGCAAACTTTATTTTATAGCTGGTATTGTTCTGGTAATTTTGTCACACAACTTGTTATCTTTAATATATTATTGCTTATCTAATTTTTATGTTTTTAATTTCACACATTTTTGCTTTGTTTGCTTTTCAAAAATATCATATGCAGTGCAGATTTTTTATTCAATGATATTTTAAATTGGACATTCAGATGCATTAACTATCTCTTCCCCCTTTATATTTGTTTATTTCGATAAGTTTTAATTTAAAATTATTCTTTTTATTGTTTCATACTATTTGCTTCCAATAAGCAGGGCCACTTTAGATAAGTCACATTAAAAACCGAAGCTTTAGTCTTCTGTTAACTTAAAAAAAGAAAAGAAACTAAAATTATGTGCTATGCAAAAATTTTGGTACTTATTAATTAACGCCAAAGGATTGACGATTCATTGGCGAACAAAAACGAAATGTATATTACTTTAGATTTTGTCTCTTCTCGTAAGTTAGTACCATACTCAAGAATATGCCGATGAAGGAATGTGCCCGTAGGTGGCACATTCCTTCATCGGTAGGGGCTAGTCACTCCACAACATTCCTGTACCCACCAAGGCGGTGGAAACTTGGTTGGTACAGGAATGTTTAGAAGCCATCATTTTAGAAGCTTTTCATCTTCAAATATGAGGTGCTCCCAGAGAGGGAGGGATGCTGTGAAGTTAAGTACTCACATTCTGTTCCCATGATGTTTAGCCATCTAACAGCTAGTGATATTTTAGCTGTAATCTTACATAAGCAATAATACTCACTGAAAATGTTTTTCTGTGAGATGTTACAGAGTGCGCAAGTGGCTCAAAAGTACCTATTTTTCTCATACTATTCATTGGCCTGATTTATTTGCGCAAATGCAAAATTTAAGTATGAACTTAAATTTAGTAAAGTGAGATTAACAAAGCAAAAGTGGTATATAAGTAAAATAAAGTTTTTGCGAATTACAGTAGAAAAAAAATCTCTCTGTATATTCATGAAATAAAAGAAGGATACGCATCGTACTTTTTTATAGCCGTAGCCGCCTCCATGAAGTTGCGCCCGGCACAAAGCATCAACGTGACTGTCCATTCTGCCACGGAGTCCGACGAAACATCAGGAGTATTGCTCACTTTTATATTTCTGTAAAAATTAGTAAAGTCATGATTCAAGTCAGAACACTGATAATGGTTTTAAGAAAACAAGTAATATAAAAATTTTTTGTCAATTCCTCCTTAGGTCAAAAAAGAAAATTTTTATTTTAGTTACTTTTTATTAAATTATTACAATTAATATAAATATGTATATACAGATGACAGAATCACAATATTAAGTGGCAAAAGAGAAAGCGAATTTCCTTACAATTGTCCATTTCCCTTTCTATATATGGTGTTGGACTATTATTTTTCTTTTTTACTATTTATTCGCTTTCTATTTGTTTTCGTCTTTAATTTATGAAGCTGATGGTGGTCTATAATTTCTCATTCTATCCATCTCTTGTAATGCTTCATTATTGCAAAGAACCTTTCCAATCAGTTTCGAGCAATCCATTTCTTCAATTAATAGTCCATCTAATGATTTCACACGACGTCAAGGCGACATATGCTTGACCTGCTGCGAAGAGTTTCCGACCTAGATATATTACTGCATAATCTACAGTGCTACCTTGCATCTTATGTACTGTTGATGCCAATGATAGTATTAATGGTAGCATTCTTCGTTCAGAAGTACCGTAGCTGCGTTTGGCGGGGAATTGTACTGATATTGGCTCGATTCTAATTCAGTTTGTTTGTTTAGTTTATTATTTTCATTCAATTAAATTTAATAATTAATGAATTAATATTTTTAAAAAACTGAATTAACATTAAGTGTCATCCTCTACAAGTTAAAAAAATGTATTTGAACTTGAGTGGATGAATAAAAAGTATTTTATTAGCGAATTGAAAATTTGAACAAGATATATAAATATATACAGGGAGAGTGCGAACTAATAGTAGGAATTGAAAAAAGGGGAGAGGAAAGAGGAAAACAAGGAACGGGTCCATTCCAAGGCTTCTTAAATTACGGTTTCTAAATCCGAGTGGTGTCGATTTATGAATTTTGGTCCTGAAAGTAATTACAACAATGGCTTCAATTAGATTTACCTATACAAATAAGTTAAGTCAAGGAAGTTTAAACCCAATCCGGGGTTTTTGTTCCTCAAGACCTGTAAGTGCTCCTAAAAGTGTTCGTAGACTTAGAAGTTTGAATGAAATAATATTCTACCCATTATTAAAAATTAATATTTTGTACTGAAAAATTTTAATAATATTTATAAATGTTTTTTAACGAAACTTCGTCGAATATTTTAAGAATAAACAATTTTTTTTTAAAAAAATCATTAAAAAAAGTTATCATACAAAAGTTTTTGTAGGTTATAAAGAAATCTATTCATATTTATAATTATTGTATTATTTTGAGCAATTAATACTTTATAGGAAGGATATCTTGTTTCAACTACAACAACTTTTAAATTTCTGGAGATAGACAGAATTTTTTTGTAATTATTTTTTGTAACAATGTTTCTCCAGTAAACCATTACAACTATTTTCAGTTTAGTTTTCGTATTACTACTGCATCTTTGTCCTCTAATTTCCCCCAAATATATTCCATAGTTCTTAAATCTTGTGACTAAGGTGGGGTTTTCAGAGCTTGCAGACAATTATAAGCGAATGTTAGGAGAAGTTTACTCAAGATTGTTATATTGGTAAAAAACAAAGCCGTTTCCATTACCCAAATTTTGGACTGTTAATTTTAAATACTTTATAAAATATTTAAAGACAGAACTGTCTATATGTATACTTAGTTTACGATTTTTTTTGTAGTCTTAAATGTGTGTGTGAGTGTTTTCCAAATCAGAATGGCCTTTCATCTACTTTCCAAAAGAAGAATCATGATTGAAAAAGGTTTCGGAACCTCTTTTTCAAACAATTATGCCTGCTTTTATAATGCATAAGCTCGATTTTCTCTTTTGCCATTCATTATTTCATTATGATTTGTTAATTTATCGTATAGGAAGTATAGAAAAAGTATTGTAATCGTCAAAAATTTAAAATTCCAGATTTCGACGAAACTCCACGTTTTAGACCTTCCTGAGTCAGAAAAACACATTTTTGGGAAATGCTCGCCATGTCCTTTGCCTGTGACAAAGATATCTCAAAAATACTTTAAGTAGACGGATGTAATTTGGTATACGGTATTTGTACCAAATTTGTAGATTTATATCAAATTTTGAGCAAAATCCACGCAGTCTATCTCTCAAGCAGTTCGAATATAAATTAATAAGATAGCTACAACATGAAGAGAACTAGGTAGATATAACATCTATAGTGTAGACATCTATCAAATTTTGAACCAAATCTAACAAGTGTTGACCGTCTGTCTGTCTGTCTGTACTTTCAGAAACATGTAAAAGCGATAGCTCCAAAACGCAGGGACATAAATTTATCAAATTTCGTACGTGATTTTGTAATTACAATTAGAGTTCTGTGTCAAACTTTTGTTTCAATTAGTTTCAATTAAACACAAATTCGATTTTCGTATATTTTTAATCTTATGCCAGGGATAAATCGTCAGAAAAAAAATTCTCCAAGCATTACATGATAGATTCAGTAAAAACGGTAAATTCACTTCGATAGTTAATATTTCGTAACTATTGTAGTCCAAGCCATGCAAGGCGTTATCTGGGTATAGAAAGTATGCTAGAAATTTTTCAGGAGAGCATTCCCACTGGTCATTAAAATTTACATTAAAAGAGGACCATTGAAAGTCAATTCACATTAGTGCAGCTTCCAAACATTCGTCGTTTTTAATGAAGAAAAAAAATCAAAATCGATATTTTTTTATTAACAATGAATATTTTAAGCTTAAAGCATAATTTTTAGATAAGAAATCGTAACCAGTATTCAATTGACACACTAAATACGACACAAATTATTTTTAAACTGAACAGCACAACTTAGTCTTTATTTATAACTTAATATTTCAATACCTAGTGTTTTATTTCGTTTGTCAAAGATAGTTCTTAGATTGAACGTGTGAGGAAAATCTAATAGTATATATATATATGTATATTAAAAAAAATGGGCTTTTTTCACTTCGAAAAAAATAAAAAATAAAAAGAACTATCATTCTCCTATCAAATAAAATCTGTGAGAAATATATTTCTTTTCCATTTTGACCAGTTTAGGACTCAGAAATGATCAAAATCAACAAAGACTAATCAAAGAAGAGCTAATAACATAATAAATGAATGTAATGAAGTCTAAATGAACCTCCCTTATTTTATATTGATAATATTTTAATGTTTATAATTCATAGAATTTGTAGTTTTTTACAGATGCATTTATTTGGCGAATAGAGTAGTAACTTTTTTATTCTATCTGCCTGTAGTCTTCTTCAATCCAGCGGCCCTAGACAACTGCCTATTCCGCGTAGTCCGAAACCCACCACTGATTCTGATTGAAGAACAACATCATGGCTGTTAAAAATTGGCTTTCGTTTTAAATTTTGAAGGATTAGCAGATATACGAAGGAAAATAATAAAATTTGCTCCAGTATTTGTTTGATGGACTTGGTGATGGAGTGGTTTATGAATTTTCACAATAAGAAAGGTTTTTGTAGATTTACTAGCCTTAGTTTTGATTTACGAAGGAATCTTTGAAAGAAAATATTAAAACCATTACATAGAAATAGATAACAAAAAGATTACATTCTTTCAATGAGATAAAAAAATTATTGAATATATTTAACTAAAATAAGAATTTGTGTGGCGAAAAAAAAAAAAAAAATCGCAGACTACTTTAATAACAAATTTGAAGACGAATGAGGCAAAAATAATTTTACTAATTTTGTCTTCTTGATGGGAATACTACAATTAATTTAGTACGGTTAGGAAACTCGCCTCAAAGTCCTACTGAATTACTAGTTCAGTTGGCATGCCAATGCAGCTGCATTAATCATGGAATTCTCTTTATATCAACATTTTTAACTGCTGTTTCTTTTCCTAGAATGAATGCAGGAAGATTGAAAAGAATGTGACAGATTAAAGCGAAATATTATAATTAAATGCATATTTTACATGAAACGTGATCCATTCCGCAGCTAAATCAATAACAGTATATGATTCTACTTCGCAAAGACGAGATAAGTAAGACTTTTGAAATAAAGAGCAGTTTTGAATTCATTTAAACTTCTGAAGACAAAATTATTATTTGTGAATAAAAATTAGAATATTGAAACTAGCTGGTCGTCTCCTCAAAACTTTCTCGCACACTCTCTAATAAACTTTTCATTCCAAAAAAGTTTAGGCGAAAAGGTCCCAGTGCCATGCCGCCTTGCATGGCACTGGCATATAATAGATATGAAACATTAACTTTTAGCGTGAATTTAGCATTTTTACTGTATCTGTAGTGTCATTTTTGGCGATTAATCCATGGAATGCTGTTAATAATATCCGCGAAGCGAAAGCGTACTTTAGACATTTTTTCTCAATCGAATGGAACAAAGATTTGACAAAAAACGGCACTTGTAATCACAAAATCGCATTCCAAATTTGAAATATTTAAGTCATTGTGTGTTTTTGAATTATCGCGCTTATATGTTTCTGAAAGTATACACTGACAGACAGTCAACCCGTTGTTGACTTAAAATTTAGCAGGTGTCTATATTATACACGTTAACTATGTGTAACAAATCTTATGTATCTAGCTCTCATCGGTTTAGGAATTATTGTGTTAACTTGTATTCGAACACCCGGACAGATGAACTTCCTCTGGACAGATTTGACTTAAAATTTGATAAAAATCTGTTAATTTGTTACAAAGGCCGTGCACCAAATTTCAATCGACTAGTTCAAAGCATTTTTTTTTAATTATCTTTGTCTCAGATAGACAAAGGGATATTTCCCAAAAAAACGTGTTTCTCCAACTCTGTGAGATCTAGAATGTAGAGATTTGTCAAAATCTCGAGTTCAAATTTTTTGACGATTATTGTATTTTCTCTATACTATGTGTAAAAGAAAGGTGTATTCGAAATATTTCAAGTTTAAAATTATTAATTTCGTTCAGATTAATTAGTCAGTTAATATTCAAATCTATTAATCAAAATTAATGATTTGTTTCGTTATTCATTCAATCATCATTCCTTTTTTTTTTTATCTGTGACTAGTTAAGCCAAATTTTTGCGCAGTACCTTCTGAGGGTAAAGACCCCTGGGCACCCGAGGGCAGAAGTCTGGCTTCCGGCTCATATGAAGATAGCACACACACACACTCGCTTGCACAACCCCTTTTTAAAGGCGCGGCTCATTCTCGCACCTCACAGAGAGAACACAGCGAAGAAAACACCCATGCCCGAACCGGGACTCGAACCCATGGCGCGCAAGTCACGGGGGAAGACGCGCTACCCCTATGCCATGACGCCAGCAGTCATTATTCCTCCATCGACAAATATGTAAGCACAAGTACAAACGATAGCATTTTTATAAATATAAATTATATTATTTTTTGGGAATTCATCATCGGGCAGGATGGATTAAATTATGCTCTTTTTAAGTCTTTTGCGGGGAAATATTCAGTTATCTTTTATTACTATAACAAGATTATTATTTAAATTGAATATCTTTCAGTATAAGGAAAGGTTCCAACATCACGAGAGCTTTATTTTATTCTTTCTTTAGGAATAATTTAAAATGCATTGCATTTAGGTGAAAATAGATATCATGACTTTTTTTTTTTTTTTGCCTTTTTTTATGTAAAAGGAAACTAGAAATTTCGATCTAGTCTTTTCAATACTTAACAATTAAAATGAAGCAATACTTAATACTTAACAATTAAATGAAGCATTGAAGAATTAAATGAAGCATTAACATTAATGAAGCATTAAAATGAAGCATCTAGCTAGATGACAAAATTTTAATTTTGGAGAATGATAATACAAGCTCATTTATTACCATTAGTGCCAAGAAATAAGATGCAAAAACTCCAAATAGAGCCGAACTACAAAAGATCTTATAAAAGGTTTTTTTAAATTCATTAGATTGAAATTACATTCTATATAGAATATTAATTTTTCTGCGTTTTAATATTGCTATGTAAATAAAATTAAATTTACTTTTTATTTTGTTTTGTTGTCATTTTAATGAAAGGTGACTTACAAAAAAAATGTTTTTCAAAATATTATTTTCTGAGAAATATTGTCTTTAAATAATTAATAAAAATAATTAGTAAAGTGAAGGAAATAAAAAAATCTAAAAACAAAAAAATTCCTCACGGAAAACTGGAATGAAAAATAGATTCTTTAACACCTAAGTTAATATTTTCGTGTGGTAGATTTGTATATAAATTTTCAAAATCCTAAGTATTAAGTTTATTAGCATTATTGTCTTTTAGAAATACCAGAACTTCTTTGTTGGAAACTACTGCGCTAAAAATTCAGATGTTTGTATCATTCAATAGAACTATTTCAGATTTTTACAAAGACCAATTGGCTTGAATTATGCAAAGTTAACATTTAGGAAAATTATAATTTTAATGGAAATAATTTTTGTAAACAAGTGAGGGAATTCTTGTGGGAATAACTTTTTCAAGTGCCTAGCTAATATTTTTCTTCATTACTATAAGAAAAAGAAATAACTAAGCATAATTTAATAAATGGTTTTAGATATATTTATGATTCAATTTTGATAAACTAAGATAATTCTAATATTATTATTGATTATTATTCAAAAGAAATTACATGAAATGAACGAAAATCAATGCAAAGCTATTTATCTGGATTTAAAAATAGAAATTTCTAATGGAAAAACTTGGGTAGATATTTAAGATGAAAAGAGACGAGATTGACTTCAAAGTAATTAAATTTAGTAATAAACATTCTAATTTAACCTCTAAAATTTTCAAATTCTCTTTATTTAAGAGGATTAAGAACATTTATAACAACAAAGTTTCTTAAGTTGAAGCGCTAAGCAATTTTATTGAAAACTTAAATGTAACGATTTTTCTAAGAACTAATATAGAAATTTCAGTAAGGGAAAATTTATCTACTGTATTCTAATCTTTATACTAATGTTATCACATTAAAGATATGTTTTCTTTTTTTGGTTTATAATAAATTAACAGATGTACTGAGATAATTCTATTATTTTTCCATAAGCTGACGAAACACTTTCTCAGCTGTAAGCGCAGGAAAAGTATTGTTTGCCAGCAGATTCTAACATTATTTCGCTTCTCATCCCTTAGTGAGATAGAATATTCGAAAAATGAGCGTCTCAGGAGACTGAAACGAACAGCATAAAGTTGACTGGAATAAATTTAATTTTTCTTGTAAAGAATTTTTATATTCAACTGGTATGTTTTTTTTCTTTGCTTTATGTTTGATTTTATTCTTAATGAGGATTTTTGGCTTTATTGTTTGATGATTTTTTTTTGTGTGTGCGTGGTTTGAATTGATTTGATTTTGCAGTGGCTTTACTTGGTTGGAATTTTGAAATAATTTTGTATTTGTTGTTGTGTATTTTGATTATTATCTGGTTTTAATGTCTTTCCTTTGTGTAGATTGATTCTTCAAGAAAGAAAGGGGGGGGGAGGGGAATCCTCACTTGCTTGGGATTTTCGGATCCCAAGCAAGTGAGGGGTCAATATTTAGGGATGAGGGGTATGAGGGGTCAATATTTAGATGGAAGTCAGATTTCTCAGAGAAAAAATCATCGGTTTGAATCCCTGGTTGAAAGTGACCCTTGATAAAGATTTCAGGCCGGATTCCATTTTTCCTTCATTGTTTTTTTTTTAATTTTAAACTTTATATTTATCTTATTTCATTCATTCCGTTGGTGTTTCAGATATAGCAGCATTGGCGCGCTGTAAACACAATGTTCCTTCCTCATAAAATTGTTTGACTCTAAAAAGATTTACTTTATAGTATGATTTCATAAATATTGCTGTGGTTTTTGGTTACTCTAAATTTAATTTATAGAATAAGTTGAGATACTGAGTTGGAGCGTTTACTTGTATACAAATTTATAGACTGACATACGGGGAACCTTTTGACGGATTTGATTCGAAATTCGATAAAAACTTGCACTTAGAATGATAAACCTATTTACTAAATATGTTGTATTTATCTAGCTCTATATATTTTTGTTATCATGTTCCGTGGTACTCTAATAGTCAGATAGACCGATTTCCTGAGAATGGATTTCGTTCAAAATTTGATAAAAAGCTACAGTTATGGTGTAAAAGCTACAAATCAAATTTCATTCGTCTACTTCAGAGCATTTTTTAGTAATCTTGTTTACTTAATACAAGCAAACGTAATTTCAAAAATGTATTTCTTCGTACAGAGAAGTCAGAAGAGAATTCTAATTTGTTGAGGATTTCAATACGTTCTTTTCACATACTTCATGTACATGAAAAAAAAAAAAGAGAGAGAGAGAGAAAAAAGCAGCCAATGAGTGGATAAAAATGAATGAAAAAGCAAAGATGATTGGAAGCTTTCTAATGTATATTTTTTCAATATTTCGAGTGGTTGTTATTCTTATTAGCACAAGATATTTTCCGATATATCCACGATGTTCTCCGATATTCTGAATGCTGGTCAATATTATAGAGATAATGTAACAGTATTATGACATTTTGTGCCGATAGGGATATCTACATTCCTAATAGGAGGAAAGAAGAATTTCACCAAGCAGTGGCCTAGTCTGGGTAGATGGTGACTGATATATCACACGATATTTTCACTCTTTGCCATCATTAGTAAATTAAAAAATTATGTAAATTATGCCAGACATGAATGTAAATGTCAGACATGGAGGCAGAAGTTTGCCAACGAAGAGTCAAGACAAATCCGACTAGGGAGCAAGCACAGTTTCTCTAAATTCGCTTCAAAATAGCTCATAATTCATTTCACATTGAATTAAAGAAAATGAAGATTATTTAGTTTTTTTTTCTGATGCTGACTTCTGACATCTGAGGACTTATCGTCATCGATATACATCGCATTGAGTTCTTTGTCGACCGACTAAAAATAGCCGGCTGCATGTGATATCTTATTCACTTGTTACCATGTAGGTTATGCTGCCAAATATAGTCAAACAGCTTAAACTTTATTTAGATCTTTCGATTGTTTGAGATATATTAAGAGGGTTTTTAAAGTATCATATTCGTTAGCCCAGCTCTCCATAACCATCCTGAGGTGATGAAAAGTTTTGTGAACGAAACTCGCCATCTCCCTCTGGGGCGGGAGGGGGGGGGATTCCCCCACCCTTACTCTCCTACTGTTCGTCAACGAATTCTGAAACGACCGCATTTCGACGACTCCATCTCATTAAGGGGTGAGACGCGGAACGTGAGTGCATTTCCGGTATTCCCTTTGACCTTGGATTTCCCCTATTAGATACTAGTAAATGTAAACATCTCCTCCTTTCATTTTTCCTTTCAACCCTACTTTAACGGATTAAACCTGTCCTAACGCATGCGCAAAAGCGCGGATTGTTTTACAATCCGTCGCTGAATAGTAAAGCCGCCTTTGCCGGATCTGGTATTAGTGTAAAAAATAGCTTCTCTATAGTTTTGATTCCATGGCGCCCCAGTAAGACTGCCGTTCGGAGTATCTATAGCCCCCCTCCCACTTTTGCAAGGTCACCAAGTGCCCGAAGCGATTTTCGTATGCTCTAAAAATCAGCCAGTTGAACTAGTTTGGTAACTAGTACAACTACGCTGTCATCAAACTAGTTGAACTGAAACTCGGTAACTAGCACGAAGCCCTTGGCGACAGTGCTGACATTGACTTGAAATTCCGCCAAGCTACAGTCAGCAGGATCTAGTGAAAGAGTCGACCGTTTGTGTTACAGATTCTCCTGCATTCACAGTTATAGCAAAACATTCTCAGTATTAATTTCACATTTAAATTATTTTTCAAGAACTTACTTAGATTTACAATGGTTTAAATCGATATGCTCGTAGCCAACGGACATAGTAGCGATGACTTTTAGAGTTGGTCCTGAAAAGAAAAAAAATAAAGTTTTTCATAAAAGAAAATTTATGATATTAATTTCTAACTAAAGTACCAACATTGAAAAAAGATCTCATACAATTATTAAAAAAAATTGCATTATTTTCTTATAGAAAATAGCTATGTACATAAAATTAAATTGAAGTTTTACTAAGCTGACGATTGTCTCTATTCTCAGACAAGTTTGATTACAGATACCAAAACAAATTCTTTGATAAATTAGAAACTTTGTTTCATTTAGAAATTTCATGTCCACTCTAAATGTAACAACAAGAAATTTTCAGATGAGAATATCAAATTGATTCTTCCTTGAATTCATATTGCGCTTCAGAGGGCTGGCTCTCTTTTAACCCTTCTTTGCATAATGAGGGACATTTCCATCATAACATTAAGTGAAGAAAAAATTGTACTCAAAACCGGTGTACAGTAAATTGATTGTTGCTGGCAATTTTTTTCATGACTATTGCGTAATAAGGAACATAGCTGTAGAAAAAAAAATAATCAAGTGTCACAATCATTATAGAAAGTTTGAACTTGTCATTCCGTTGTTTGCTGTGGTTGGGAGAAACGTCGATTTCTAGAATATTTTTTTATAACTAATCTGAGACTTTTTTTTGATAATAAAAACGATAACGAGTGGAGATATTTAGAAGCGAGGAACATTAAAGATGTTGCACTCAGCTCAACATGTACATTTGCATGATGATCGATATTTCCATCATACTGTTTTTTGATTATTTTATATAATGTATTTATAACAGGATTTTAAAAATATTTTGCCTTTAATCTAGAGCATGAATTATATCACCTTGATTTATTTCACAAAAAAAGAAGAAAGCGTGCGTGGTTTTACCCACGATTGCATCAAAATAATTTATTGAAAGCATTTGGGTGACGGTAAGGCGTGGATCAAAAAAATGGAAATTGGAATTTCCATTGACAAATATTGTAGCATGATGATGTTTCGCTACATGATGATCTATCTTTATATTATTTGTAAATAATAACAAATACATGCAAGCACAAAATATATTATCGTAGTGCAAAATACATCATCATAGTGCACATGTGTACAAATGCAGTTACTAAAACTATGAAAATTATTGTTCTAAAATATACTTACAACTTTATTTAGTAGTTTACTAAAATCAAAGAAAAATTATGCGTAGGTAAAATTTATAACATTGTAGAGCTTATTTTTGAATTTTAGTAAAGCTGCGTATTTTTCACGTATTTTGCCTGCATCGAACTTACAAAAAATTTAATCTCTACTAATACCAAAGGCGAGGGTATGTCTGTGTGTATTTGTTATTTTTGACCATTCCTCTTGACTCAGAACTATCAATTTTGATGAAAACGTACTTTTGAGGGTAAGAATATGTATTTAGGAGCTATTTTTTTAAATTATAAACAATATTACAATATATAACTTTTAAAAATAGTTTCGCAAATTTTTTTTATACAATTTCAAATTTTAAAAATGATGCCAATTTATTAATAATGTAATGTTTTCTGATGTTTGGTTATTTTGAAACTAATTTTTTTTTGCAAATTTTTTTAATAAAAGGTTTTCTTGTCAAGTATTCATAAAATATTAATTTGCGTAATTTTTTATTTATAAAATCATAGGAAGTAAGATCTTTTTTAATATTCTTGGAATAAGAACATGAAGCAACAGTACTGCGAAAATTAAACTGATAAAGTGGACATCTACATTTTTAATAACAGTATGATGCTGTAAGACATGACTCCTCTACAACGGTTAACTTATATAATAAATATAGAAAATATAAAGCTTTTCAAATAACACTACTCTGGTTGTCACAATATGAAGCTTAAAAGTACTTTTTTTTGTAGGAAAATCAGGAACAAAATAAAAATTATGCATAAGAGACTTCGATGAAATTAAACATAAATTTCCCAAAGATCCAACTAGTCACCAAAGATGGATAGTAAAAAGGTAGAACTCTTTAAAGTACCCCCTCACATCGCCCAGGATGCTAATAATGTCAAGTCGCCAAGTCAAAAATAAAGATGGCGATAAAATAAACAATATTAGGCATCTTGTTGCTAGAAAAATTACTCTGGTTTTTTTATTATTATCATTATCATGTTTGGCGAAAACTCAAGGGATAGTTTAAAGTAGATTTCAATGCTAAATTATAGGAGCAAAGAACAAATGAAATAAAATCTCTTACCTGCGGCATCGATTACTGTCTTATCAATTGGATCTGTTAAAAGACAATAGAGTCCGGCTTTCCCTGGAAGGCGCTTGATAAGTTCTTCTTTAGGTATAGGTTTATCTTCTTCGTATACTTCCACATCGCAACTGGAATGAAACGTTTTTGAGTTGAAAACTATTTTAATGTGCTGTTTGAGTTTATCGCCAAAATGGCAACACAAACAGTCAAAAGAAATAATTCCAACTAGGAACAATGGACAAACTCAAAACTTACAATAACACGTTGACAGTCAATCGTTTCACCTGTGAATCACATCTATATTTAATTGTACTACTTCACTATCTGCTTAATAGAGTAGTGAGTCGTGTGTTAAGTCAGTCAGCCATGTGACTCTCCGACCGGCCACGAAGGCACACGGATTTAAACCATAAAAACTGAGTGACCGGACCGCCGTAACAGCAACATTGGCGAGAACTGTGGTTGAGTCCTAAGGGCCATCACCGGCCACGGTGCAACCCTCCCCGAAGGAAGTACGTCCCGTCATCGATGAGAGGAGCCAGATCCCCCCACCTGTGTAATTTCCAGGGTGGCGAGATCCAACCACCATGCCGAAAGCATCTCATCCTCATTCCGAGGTGCCTCCGCGGGAGGATTGAGTCGTGTATTAAAGTAGATGAAAATAATGCCAATATCAAAAGTCAATAATCTCCCTTTTTGGTATGGTATGTTTGGGATCATTGGCAATGTGATATGGCAATAAAGTAATTTCTATCAGGTTTTGCATTAGACTAAAATAGAAACGACAAACTACAAAATTAAAGCGATATTTATGAAAACAACTTAAAAAATAAATATTTTCTGGGTTAAAAACTGTTAAAAGGAAGATACGTTGTATTTAGAGCGCGCTAATGCTGCTGCATTTAAAACATAAATGAACTTACCCAAATTAGAAATAAATATTGAACTTAAATTGCAAAAAGAAAAAAAAAAGGAATTAAATGGAATTAAAAAAAAGAAGGAATAAAATGGAATTAAAAAAAAGAAGGAATAAAATGGAATTAAAAAAAAGAAGGAATAAAATGGAATTAAAAAAAAGAAGGAATAAAATGGAATTAAAAAAAAGAAGGAATAAATGAATTTGAAAATTTTTATCAAAGGTCACCCTCAGGCAGATATACAAACCGGTTCTTTTTTCTGTGAGGGTTCTGACTTTTGTCCAAGTATTCACCCCTTATGAACCGAAAATCCTAAGGACACGAAGGATCATACTTGGATGGAAGTCAGAACCCTTACAGGAAAAAAAAAAAAAAAAAAAAAACTAGTTTGAATCTCTGCTTGAGGGTGACTCTTGAGAAACTCTTCAGTCCTAATTCATCATTTCCTACTTTTTTATTCCATTTTTTAAAAATTTAAGCTTAATATTTATTACCAAAATAGAAAGCAATATACAAAAAACATAAGGTTTGTCTAAAACAATAGATTCTATTTTAGTGTAAAATTTCATATTACTGATGATGCCAATTCGCTAGTGCTAAAAGGTAAGATGGCTGTTAAGACAAATATTGTACTGAAGCAATCAATAGTTGATATCTAGTTTAGAATGCGCCTTCACCTCCCTAAGGATGCTAACAATACCAAATCCCCGAAATAGGGGGGGGGGAAACCAAGATTACTGATATTAATTGTTTTACAATATTGTTTTTCTGGTAAGTTGGCGAAACTACTACTACGGCGGATTAAAATCTATTTTAGTGTACTCCTTCATATCGCCAAAGATATCATTAAAGTGAAATCATCGAATTAGCAGGTGTAAAACTCAACAAGACAATCGATTAGAGCACAAATCTTCAATAAGGTTGTCAGTTACTCAGCTTCCTTCTTTTAGTTACCATACTGGAGACAATCTCAAGTATCATATTAAAATATTTTTTCAGCTTGGGAACAAAATAATAAGCATATTTAGCAATAATGAATAATATTGCATCTGTATATCTACTAATAATAAAGATGAAAGGTGTGTGTGCTAGCGCTCAACAGGTCAGATCATTTGAATTAGAGATACCAAACATGACATATATCTACTTAAATAGATAAAAATGTACACTTCGGGGCAATTTTTTTTTTTTTTTTGAAATTTTAGGGAATTAAAAATGAAGCGAAATTTTACATCTTTCGGCAGTAAATTTTGAAAATATTATTGCACAAAAATAAATTTTACACCATCTCAAAATTTCAAAATTTTTTAATGATATAAGACTTAACAATTGCGCAGATAAATAATAAATTTTGGCAATTGGCAATTTTTTTAAAAAATATGATACTTCTTAATTAACGGTGATGAATTGGAGATTCGTTGTCGAAAACAAGCAACCAGACGAAATGATTATTAGTTTTTTAAATTATTTTGGCTTTTAACAGCGTAAACAGATGCTTGTTTTCTTCTCGAAAATTAGAAGCCTGCTCATAGGCTTGCAATGCCAATTGATTTTGGTGCTACATTTGACGAGTTTTGTCTCTTTCACTGATAATGAATGAATACCAAAAATATTTTCTTCCCTGATTTCCAGAAATACGTTACATTATTGTCCTGAAATTCAAATATTTTCATTGTTTCATCAAATATTTAATCTCTCGGTTTTTTTCCCGTTGTTGAAAACTTAAGAAGAAGGATTTTATTTATTATTTATGTAGCTTACAAGACGAATAAGCCAGCGGGATTACTCACCTCCCAGATTTCTTGTGTAGTTTTTGTCCTACCCTACATGAATTACTCTCTGTCCTACCCCATATCCTCCTTACCCCAGATGAAATTATGCAACATTAGTTAAAATCGCGAATGCTTTGCAAGGCAATGGCTAAGAAAGGTTATGAAATATCGCTCTCTGACTTGAGTTCAGCGTTTTTACTGAATCTATCGTGTCATCTTTGGCAATTCGTAAAAGTATACAATTGGGTGCCCTTTGATATTTTTTCAACGCCAAGGGGATTTTCGGTCGGTTATCCAACAGTAACGTCAATGAAAACAAAACATTATGAAAACCAGAAGTAGTGCTTCATCACTGAAATTTGTCGCCAATCGAAGGAGCACCGAAATCTACACCAGAACCGGCAATTTTATTGGCGGTTAATCCATGACATACGATCGATAATATTCGAAAATCGAATTTAGACGTATTTTTTCCAATCCGACTGAAATCAAAATTTGATGCAAAACTGCAAATGCAGTCATAAAATCCCTTTCCAAATTTGATATATATAAGTCATTGTGTTTTTGAGTTTACATGCTTCTGAAAGTACAGATCTACAAACGTTCAAGTTGGATTTGGATAAAGTTTGATAAATGGATATACTTTTCCGTTAGCCGTGCGCAAATGTCGCCAATTGTGAACCAAACGCGAATTTGGCGGAATTCTACAATATTTAGCGATTTTTCGCATGCGCCCGGCTATGGAAAAGTACCGATAAATGTCTACAATATAGATGTCAAATTTGCGTACCGAATTTTATCCATCTAGCTCTCTTCTCTTTCTAGTTATCGTATTAGATTATTTCTAACAGCCGGACAGACAGATTTTCTCTGAACGTTGTTTGCTCAAAATTTGACAAAAATCTACACATTTGGTATAAAAATCGTATACCTAATTTCATCCATCTAGTTTAGCTTACATTTGAATTACTTTTTGTCACAGACAGATAGACATTTTTCAAAAATGCATTTTTCGAACTCAAGGACAGCGAACGTGTGGCGATTCGTCAAAATCTCGAATCCGATGTTTTTTGAGGATTTCAATGTTTTCTCCATACTACGCATTCGCGTGAGTAATAATGAAGTAAAGTTCTACAAATTTGATATAAAGATTGTGTACCAAATTTCACCCATCTAGTTCAGAATGTTTTGACTTATCTTTGTCACAGACAGATAGACAATAGTTACGGTTACCATTTCCCGCCATATAATTAGGACTTTTTACTGATAAGTATTGTTTTTTTTTTAATACTTCCCGGTACCTTCTACAGATGCCAAGGCATATGTAGATGGCCCCTGGCAGAATTTTTTAACTTAAAAAAAAACATCCTACGGCTTCGCTAGCAGCGGGAGCGGGAACCTAGTAGCTTCGCTAGCACATTGAACATAAAGACTGTGTGGATAACAGAAACAGCATATAACCAAATGAAAAGAAAAAAACTGAAAAATAAGCAATCGGAACATTCTCCATACAAAATTTCAAACAAATATACTTTTACCAACTTCATCAACTCGTAAAAAAGTATATTCCACTCACTTTTCATCCATTCTGGCGGTCCGATATCAAACCATTCTCAATACAAAATTTCAAACAAGCATCCTTTCCTAACTTCATCAACTCGTAAAATATATATATATGCATATTTAACTCATCCTTCATCCATTCTACAGATTCGAAATACTCCCGACATAACAAATTATGAAGAGAACCAACCGTTATAATTCCAAAAGAATTACGAGAACTGCGAAGAATTCCATTGCAGCTGTCTTATAAAGTGAGAATGCAGACGATTTTTTAAAGCGCATACTGACAATTAAAAATTGCAAAAGTATAAATATGTTCTGTTCGTATGCACATTAAAAAAAGGAAGAAGAAAATAACTTTTAATTATAAACTTAACTTTCTTTATTTAATAAATTTTATTTATAATAAAGAACAAAATGAAAATCTTTAATCAATATTTTTTTAATATTTTTAATTTAACATTTTTCATAATGTAATTTTAGTTTATGTACAACTCAACCATTGCAAAAAGTAAACAAAACAGTAGTACGGTTGCTATAAGAGGGATCCGATGGATTGCAATATTGGCGACAAACAACTGGTGCACACTAATCTTCACTTAGGCCCTAACTTTTTTCATAATGTAATTGTAGTTTATGTACAACTTAACCATTGCAAAAAGTAGTAAACAAAACAGCAGTACGGTTGCTATAAGAGGGATCCGATGGGTTGCAATATTGGCCACAAACAGCTGGTGCACACTAATCTTCACTTAGGCCCAAAATTGGTTCTAGTGTAGATTTGGGTGCCCTTTCGATTGGCGACAAATTTCAGCGATGAAGCACTACTTCAGGTTTCGATAATGTTTTGTTTTCATTGACGTTACTGTTGGGTTAGCGACCAAAAATCTCCTTGGCGCCAATATTGGCCTAAAAAAAATTGCCAAAAAAATCAGGCGGCACCCAATTGTAAACTTTTAACACAAAATTTTTGAAATAAATTTTTTCTTGTATTTAAAATTAATTTCATTGGATATAAATTGATTTGTTTTCTCAACATCTTAATTTCAATTCCTATTAATTAGTTAGACTTAATTTTTGGGAGTTAAAATCCTTTTGGCTAGGCAAAAACAATAGAAAATTTATCTTTTTGAAATGTATTCACATATTTTAATAAATAAAAGTTCTTTAGAAATTTTTAGTAATTTCTTATTGATAAAACCAGGGATGAAAAATGGTTAAGCATTATATTTACAGTGATATTGTCAATTTCATTAAAATAATCGTACAATTTTTTAACAAATAAGAAAATTGAGAATGAAATAAATTTACACAAAAAAATATAAGAAAACCCTTACTGCTCTTTCAGTTTTTTAATGCTGTCTTCAGGTACATCAATGCGTGTAACAAGAACTTTTGGCTTGCTCATATTTTCATAAAGATTTCGTCTACCATTAATCGAATGAAGTTTTTGATGCAGTTTAAAAAAATATAATACAGAGCGATAATTTTTTGAAACGACAGTTCTAAGCATTTTTTGCAACGATCTGTTGCCACCGATCGTTTAAAAATTATTCTCACGTTTGAGTTTTCTTTATAGGATCCAAATTTTAATCCAACACGTGATGCTTCAAATATATTTGATCTTTCAATAATCAAGCAAATATCAGATTAGAGGACGTTGCTAATTACGAGATTGGATATTTAAGAAAGAAAATGAAAAATTAATCAGAAAATCGCTGGATTAATGAAGATTAATTTAAAAACCCAATTTAACAGTCAGTTGAAATGTGAATTTGTACAAATACACTTTAGCATAAATTTAAAATGAACCTATTTTTTAACACAAAATGGTTATAATTAAATTTCCCTTATAATCAGCATCCTACAGCGCAAACGGGTGAACGGATTGCAACGAAATTTCTTATATAGACAATACACGAGATGCGGTCACGGAATTTCGAAAAAAATAATTTTAATTTTAAAATATCCACCAGAGGGCGCCTTTGCCGGAAAAACATTAGTTTAAATTAGCCAGAGAGAAACATTTGATAGCTTACGACTAGTTAAGAGATTTTTCTTTCATTTTTTCCTTTTATATACATTTTCTTCTGAAAATAGTTTAATGCATGAAAACACAATTTCATAACATTACTAACCGTTAAATTTTTTGATTTAGTTGAAAAAAATTAAAAGCTGACAGCAAGTACACATTTAAAGCTCAAAGTTGTAGATTAAAAAAAAAATCTAAAGACTCAAAAATTAACTAAGACAATATACAAAAATTAATTAAATAAAAACAGTAATAGATTATGGTTTAAATGGCAGCATTATCTTCTTTAAGAATTCCAATCGCGAATTCTTTTACATTTTTCAGTAAATATTACTTTACACTCTTATTTCTACATAAAATATGAAAAATGCGCATGAATTCGCACAAAAGAGGAACAACTCACTGGATTCTTTAAAAATAAAAAGCTAAGTGATCTGTAAGACTTTTCATATTTCAAAATATCAATGCTAATTAATACCTAAAAAAATTTCATTTTAATAAAAATTAAAGTATTTTTATTTATAGGATTTATCTATAAATACTTATTAATTTTTTTAACAAATTATTTCATGATATATAGTTAATTAGCAACATGCATGATTTTTCTTTCTTTCTAAGTTTTAAGCTAAAGCAAACTATACGAATTCTATTTCTTATATATATAATTTAAAAAATTAACGAACTTTGATAGCCAGCTTGTTGGCATAAATGATTGACTTTTTTGGCTTTAAAACAATTAATAATTGAAATAATCTATCACAAATCTCTTTGCATGCAAATTTAAAAAAATACATATATTATGAATTAAAAATGGAAATTCATATCTTAAATGAATGTTCAATGAAAGCAATTTTTTTAATTCTCAACTTTGACATTGGAAAATGCACGCAATTCGTTCGTTTCTTATCAAGTTTATTTTTGATGTTAAGATGAAATCCATTGTTACATAATATGTATACAATTAAAATTTATGAATTTATAAAAAATAAAATGTTATGATAATGAAATTGTTACTACTAGAAAGATACTTTTTTTTCTGTCTTAAGACAATGTAGACATCATTTTTGGGAGACATAAACATCAAATTCAACAAGCAACTCATGACAGTTACCCATCCAGCAATAGTTAAACCTATTTTTGCACTCGATTAAACTTGAAGTTTCATGCCTATTTCAGTCATTTGGATTTCTCTCACATCTTCTTTCTTATAAACCAATGGCATTTTTGATAACACATCGAGCCTTTTACCGAGCATTTGAAATAATATTATCAGCTTCATTAATTTACAAAGTGAAGTATGGAATTAAGTACAGCTATAAAGCAATCTGAAATGTTTGTACTTCAGTATGTTTATATTTGACTACAGCCATTCAACAGAGAGTGAATTCCGTGCCACGTATGTTCCATTTTATGCATGCACAATGAATTTCTAAGTTTTTTTTTTTCAGAAACAAAATTTTTTTAAAAAGATATGTAGTTATTTGAATATACGTTCATTTGAACATGTAGATCGTTTTAGTTGTTTAATAAATGCATTCTAGAACATAATATATTGTCCTAAATATTTTTAGTGCCCTAAATATATATTTTTTCATTTTAAAAGTTTTTTTAGAATTATTTTTTATGTATGAATTACAGATATTGAGTAACTGCTTCTTATTGTACAGTAATACATTAAACAAGAATATCATTACAAAACTTTTATTACTTGGTTTAAAATATTATAAAAAGATTTTTACATAAAACTTTGCAGTTTACATTAGCATAAAAAGATTTTTACATGCATCAAAAATTTATTACTGAATATGTTGTGATAATAAATACATAGAAGCAAAATTTTAAAGAAAATTTTAGTAACTATTTACTAACTAATTTTAGTAAACATATATATTTGCATTATCTTATGCACATAACCAAATATAATTAAAGAATATCAATTGAAAACTAAGCAAGATACAGTAATTTTTCCGTACTCACTTCCTAAAATGTTATTACAGGAAAATAAATGCTAAACAGTTCCAAAATTTACAAAAATCGATTTTTAAAGTCATGAACTTCAAAGCTGTTTTAATTTTTCCTAAAATTGCAATTTTTAAACGGCTTATTTTATTGATTTTTAACTTTATTTCTGCATAGAAAATTAAAAAAATTTCATTCTTGTATATTTTATTATTTACATACATATTTACTTACATGTTTACATTCACATACATATTTACATTTACATACATTTACACACATATTTACATTTACGTACATTTACACACATATTTACATTTACATACATATTTACAGTTACATACATATTTACATTTACATACATATTTACTTACATATTTAATCATTTAGGATTTTTTTTTGTCATTCTTGAAAATGAAGTAAGAATCTAATATTATCTAAACTATATATTATCTATAAAACTATATATATCTGAATGTTTGACATGTAGAAAAAGAAACTGAATGTTACAATTTTGCAAAAGACAAAAGGGCAATTAAGTGATAAATCACTTGGACAATTACATTTTTAATACATTATCATGAAATAAGATTTGATTCCATTGAAAAGGTTTGAATACACTATAAACAGAGTTGGTATAATGCTATTAAAATCCTTAAATAGGGAATATTGAACAGACAGAAATTAATTGAAATTTAAAACAACCAATATTTGTAACAAACCAATTGTCAAAAAAGACTAATATTAAATGTAAACTTGTGACTTTAAAGAAACAATATCAATCCAATCCTCAATAACGAATTTCTTATTTGCAATTTTATTAATAAAAACTATTTGAGTGTCAATCTGGCAACAATGAAATGTATTGCTGTGAAATTAACTTAAAATAATTTAAAAAGTTATTTATATAGACAAAACAAAATGAAAGACAATAAAATTGGCAACATTGAAAATAACTCAAACCGATTTGTTTAAGATGCTTCAGAAAATATTTTATTCAATCTGCAATGTTAAAAAAAGAGAGTTTTAGCTTTGGTGCAGTAATTGGAATTACCGACAAATTAAAAAAAAATATTAAAATAATTCTCCTATATCTTTTCAAAGGAGCACTATAACATTTTGCAGTCGGGGTACACTTGCAAACATTTTTTTAAAAATTCCTTTTTAAAACAATTTAATCATAAATTATTCGAAATCAAAGTTCTATCAACTACGGATCAAAACTATAATAAATCCAGTTTTGGCAGTTTTACTTCACAAATTGTTGTCATTTTTCAAAAAACAATCAAAATAGAAAATGCATTTTTTATAAAAATACAAAAATTAAGGTAAAAAAATGAAAAAAAAAAAATCATTCCTATTCGTACACAAAAAAATGCTGAAAATCATCAATCATTTTAAAATACACATCACGCTACATTATATGGTTGAAGCCTGGGTCTCTTTTTCCTTTTCTTCACCTCTCCAGTTTCCCGAGACTTATCTCTCGGTTTCTAAAATAGAGAAAAAGTCACATTTATATGCGTGAAAGTCATAGAACTCTATTTTTCAAAACAACAAAATATTTTCTAAGAAAAAATTATTCTAATTTAAAAAGTACTCAGAAATTTTTAAATCTCTCTCTCCCCTTCTCTCTAGAATAATAGAAAAGAATACATTGGCATTCTACAGAGCAGGTCATATCATCTAGAGCTATTAAATTTGGAATAAATATACTTTGAATGATAAAAATGGGTATCCGGAGATGAATTTAAAATTTTTTTAAATAAAATTTTACTTAATTAAAATTATGAGAGATTTTAAATTTCTCTGTAATAGCTTTCGAAAAAATATTACTCAAAATAAATTTTTATGCCCTTTAAAAATTTAAATGTTTGCTTCTTCAATTATATCAAATGAGTTGTAATGTAATTTTTACTGATTTTACTATATTTCGAATATTTTTTTTGACATATTTCGAATTTTTTTTTTACTATACTTTCTTTATACTACATGTGTGGGAAAGTAATGATTTCAAAAGTAACTTACACTGTACTTCAGCTCGTGTTGGCCACAAGCATTGCAAACACGTTCGCCAGGGTTCAACTGGCTACGTCTCCACGTCGTATCCTTCGTGGTTCCGCAGTTTGCGCATTTTTTAATTTCTTCAACGAGGGATGGCTGTAACAAGTGCAGAATAAACATTTAAAGAAATATTTCTTCTTGATTGAAAGAACAAGATAGAAATAGAAGAAAATACAAATATTCAAAGAAAATATTTAACTTATTAATAATTCCGACAAAAAAAATTAAAACGTAGGAACACGATAAAGAAAATAAAACAGAAGGGTGTCGTTCCCACTAAAATTTTCCGGATGCACCACTCAAAAGTGTCATCTCCCCCACCCCCATATGAAATTTTAGACACTGGGCAAAACTGGGCACAATGAGAGTGTTCAAAATTTATTTTTTCTTTCTTATACGCAATCAATAGAAAGTATAATAATCGTCACAAAAAAATCGTTGAGATTTTGACGAATCTCCACATTTTAGACCTCCATCAGTTCGAAAAACACATTTTTAGAAAATGTCCGTCAATCTGTCTGCGATAAAGATAACTCAAAAACACTTTGAGCTAGACGGATGAAATTTCGTATACTCTCCTTATAGCAAATTTATAGATTTCTATCAAATCTTGAGAAAAATCTGTTTAGAGGAAATCTGGCTGTCGGAATATAAGTTAACAGAATAATTATAAAACGAAGATAATTATATGGATGACCTTGCGTTCACAGTTGTCACATCTATACTGTAGATACCTGCCAAATTTTGAGCTAGGTTTAACTATACGCGTTCACTGTCTGTAGGTCTGTTCTATCAGAACTATGTAAACGTGATCATTCAAAAGTGCAATGACTTAAATATATCAAATTCGGTATTGCATTTTTTTATGACAAGTGCAACTTCGTGACAAGATTTTATTTCAATAGGTGAAGAAAAAGTATCTAAAACACCAATTCTATTTTTGGAAACTTTTGACGCGTGCCAGGGATTAAACGCCAAATAATTCGGCAAGTATTACACGATAGATTCAGTGAAAATGCTTAATTCGCGCCTGAGGTTAACTATTGCATGTCAATAACTTTATGACTTAACAAGTTTTTTTCGATCAAATGCGAGAGAGTTTTTTTTGGGGGAGGGGGGGGGAGGGGATTCCCGCTGGCTTAATTTTTGAAATTCGGTGATTGGAAGTTACATGTGTATTTCGTATGAAAAAGTAAACCAAATATACAATCTGGAAGCTTTTTATCGACTGAATGAAAAAATATGACACAGATCTGCTAATTTAGTAACAAGAATACATTTTAAATTTCTTCTTTTCAAGTCGCTACTTCTTTTAGGTATCGCATTTGCAAGAGCGAGAATGTTCAAACCAGCAAATGATCAATCTTTTCACGTATTGGATATAGAATTTATATCTATTTACAAATCTATATTTTAGAAATTAAAGCTCTGCATCTAATTTCAGTTATGAAAGTTGCTAAGCTTTTTAGTTGTCATGTTTTCATGTCTACGAACGTACAGACGAGCGAAAAGTCGTCGGACTTCGTTTTTGGTTACTAAATCTACACCTTACATGCGAATTTTGTGTGCCAAATTTTATTCATCTAGTTTTTTGCATTTTAAAGTTATCGAAGCCAGACAGAAAGATGTCATGTAAATGCATTTCGTTTAAATTTTGAAATTACTTTTTTCGGAATGCGACAGATATTTATAAATTTTGTATAAAGTGTACATGCTAAATTTCATCTGTCTAGAACAAAGCGTTGTTCAGTTATCGTGTTCACAAGCAGAGAGAAATAATTCTAATTTCATAATTCTAAAAATTTATTTTTATTTAAACCAGGAAGGCCCGAACCGTAGAGAAGCATCAATATTCATATGTAGAATTTTGTTTAATGACTACAATACTTCCTCTCCTGTATATGAATTTGTATTTGAAAAAATAAAAAGTAAAAGAAATTGTAACAGAAGCTCAAAATAATGTGAAAGAGATATGGTTTTTGACAACAACATATGTCCTGAGCCAAACTTCAACTAATAAATTACCGCTAAAATTACAGATGTTATACTTTTTGCATTATAACTCACCATAATAGATGATTACAAGCTTAATGAAGTCTTAATGAAGAACCAAAGATGTTTAAACTTTAAATTTGGTACACATATAACTCATTCTATTTCAGAAGTCATACTGAAGAGCAAACGATTTTTAAACTTTAAATTTTGATATAGATAAAATTCATTCTATTTTAGAAGCATTGTATCATTTTGCTCACTCTGTTATGCAATTCCCCATTATTATTATTATTTTTTTTTTATGTATAAAGCATCAAAATGTATCGCAGGAAAATGGAGAAGTGTTTAAAAATGGGCGGCATTCAAAAACGTTTCACCATTGCTTTGCTCCGAAGTTAAATCTTAATTGTCAGTACAATAAAACTTGGAAAACGTTAATAAAAGTCTGTCTTATGGTAAAATGTACTCCGCATGGAAAAAGAAGTGGAATCTTCATATCTTAATCATAACAATGGAAATAAAAGCCAGTGTGAAATATTGCAATACTGAAAATGATTTGAGTTTCATCGCAACTTAGAAATATGTTTAAAGTGTCTTAAAATATGTTTTGTGTCTTAAAATATGTTTTTAATTTATTACAAATAGAAAAATATATACCACAATAATTACATTGAGAAGATAATTTTCTTGAATGTTAAGATGATATAATAACACTTTTGTGCTGCATTACTTTCAGAAATTATCTTAGAAAAACGCTAACTTTTGCTTGATTTTCCGCAGTTTAAAAAATTTACTAATAGTGTATATTTCCTCACTACAAAATATATATGAGCCAAATTTCATAGTTATTGGTCGAACGGTTTGTTCTGTAAAGACCCAACACACACGCGTGCTCTTTAATCTCCATTATTAGTAAAGATAGAAACAATAGAAATCGCACTACTGTCTGTTTGAGAGTCACTGAATCCAGTCATTAGTAAAAATAAATTTAAAAAATCTCTGATTTATGAAAATAACTCTTTAAATGGAATTTTAAAATTTACCTGTCTGAAGTCTCTGTTGAATTGCATGAGAACAGGCAATTCACTTAATTCATCAACAAGAACAGCATCTGAAAGAGATAAGAAATTAGCCCAAAAGCTGCTAACAATTTATGAAATCACTATCCGTCTTTGATGACCAGCTAATTAGCCGGGTAGCGTTATTTCCGTTAAATCTCTTATAAAGAACTTGTTGTTCATGATTTAATCTGCAAGTACTTCTAAATTTGAAATTGTAATTATTACAACAATGCAATTTTAATTATTTTAACAGCCTCACAATTGTTCAATTTACTATGTAAACGAACCTTAATATAGGAGTCATTTCCTAAAACTGCATAGTGTTATTAAAGATATAGATTTGACTTTCATAATGCATTGATATTTAGATTTTCGCAGTGCTATCATTTACTTCCTTGACATAAATGATCCAGATATTTAACAGAATTCTTCTATTTTAGTTTTTAACGGTAGAATGATATTAGGTGATTGAAATATTTGATAAAACCGTGAAAATGGTTTCAATTTCATAGCGACAAAGGAGCATGTTATCGAAAAATTATGAAAGAAAAAGTTTGAAAAGTTGCCAAATTACAGAATAAATTTACGTTAATAAACTGACATCACTGAAAATGCAAAGTTTTAATTTTGAAAGAATGTAAAAATCAATTTTAAGCAATAAGAATTTCAAAACTTAACGTGGAAAAACACTAAATTATTTATTCAAAATTTTAATTGAAATTGCGAGAAAAATTTCTCTTAGGGGCATATTCACATCCTTCAAAACATATTTGTACTATATTTAAAGATTCTAACCATGAGGTATGCAGGGTGTCTACAGACAACTCTTAGAGATAGTTATGTGCGTGAATTAATTTATAATCGAAGAAATATTTATCATCCTAAAATTTACATCCAAAAAATGTTTTTATGTTTTCATACTGCTTGTTTTTTGCTTTTAATAAATATATTTCTTAACTTATGACTGATTTAAGGATTGTCTTGCACAATTGTCATTTCACCCCCAAATTCTGAACACTAAGATATTTTTAGCAAGTTTCTGTGTCGTATTCTAAATAAATATATAAATAAAGTGTATTTTTATGTACATTTTTATATAAATGTTGGATAATGAGATATATTTTAATCCAGTATTAAAAATTATCTAACCCGCTATAACATTATTGAATTATCTGTTTATAATAATTCTAATTCAATGAAATAGATACCGAACTTATGAATGAAATAAGAGACTTAAAAATAATCATTTCTTAATAATTTCATTAATTACTAAATATTAAAAGTAGTAAATTTATTTTTAAATTCTACTTTTGATAATTTTATTATGGTTATAAAAACTTTTAATAACCAATCAATGAATAATTTGTCAATTCTTACTGCGATTTGAGTATTAATTAACAATTAATTATTATTTTTGTTTCAGTGTGGCAATACAAAGGATAAAAGGTCAGTTGGAATAAAATCCTTTTTTTTTTTTTTCTATAAAACAACAGACTAAATATTTAAATTTCTTATCACAAATCATAATGAAATGTATAGTCACGTTTATTAAATATTAATTAATCAAAAATCTTTTGAAAATGAAATTTAATTTTATGCAATAAGTTAAATCAATTTTACTGATTAAAAAATACACCAATTGTAAAATGTCATAAGTACAAAAAAGAAAATCTGTCACATAAATATTATTTGTAATGCTTAGTAGTATTATTTGTAATGCTTATATTTGTAGTATTATTTGTAATTATTTGTAATGCTTAATAGTATTATTTGTAATGTAAACACTTTAAAACAAAGGTGACTTTAATGCTTCTTTGTTCTTCCCAAAACATTCCAAATATATCAAATAATTCTCTGCCGCTGTGCAGGCCATTTCGTTTTGCCTACAGCTGTAAAATTTGGAATTTTTCCTAAACTAAATTTTTTTATTTTATTTATTTTTAGCTTTATTTTAAAAAATAGATTACTTTTTTGCTCAGAAATTAAAGCAATTTTCATTATTTCATCAACTATTTAATCACGTAATTTTCTTAAAATGTTGAAATCTGTTGAAGATAGTTTCTGCTTAATATTTGTGTCGTTTACAAAACGAACAAGAAAGTGGTTACAATATAACGAA
Organism: Argiope bruennichi; assembly: GCF_947563725.1. NCBI lineage: Eukaryota > Metazoa > Arthropoda > Arachnida > Araneae > Araneidae > Argiope > Argiope bruennichi. Next base: position 24,435,189 of record NC_079154.1, on the reverse strand, counting down.
AGCTAGAATGTAGACGAATTGGGCATTTGCGCTTTAAATATCGTTTTTCTGTTATGGTATAGATATCTATCTGAAAAGTTCATGCACACAATAAACCGAACATATGCAAAGCAATTAAAATACACACGGCTTTAATGAGTGACAATTTGACAGAAACATGATCATGAAATTACGTCCAAGATATTTTAACGAAATAAATTATAATCAATAATCCTAATGAAACGGATGGTCGCCAAAAGTTGTTTGTTCACAAATAAATTATTAACCATTTTTGAATAGATTTTTAATGCATATATATATATATATATATATATATATATATATATATATATATATATATATATATATATATATATATATATATATATATATATATATATATACATATATATATTAAAATTGTATTTAGTTGATGGTATTCACAAAAATAAGAATAAGGAAATTTATTTTAAATAAAAATAATAATTTAAATAATAAAATTACAATTTTTTTTTCATAGTAGAAAATCTTATTTAATATCTCCTGTGAGAATATGTTTAAATTGCAATTACTAATTTAGGACATCAAAGGACTAGATTAAATATTAAAACACTGAAATAAACAACTTACTTGGATGGCCGTTTAAAATGGCCGGTTTTTTTGTAGATACGAAGCTGGATTCAGCAGCCGCATTGGGATGTTTCCGATCTGCATTGCTGTTCAAAGATGATTTCGAATTGGAGTTTCGTTCGGTAATTATGGCTTGCAATAAAGGTGAAAAGTGTGGCACACTAGGAAGTCTGTTCTGAAGATCTATCATTTCCTGCAGAGGAGAGCTCAATCCAAAGAATTGAGAATTTGTAATTTGAAATTGAGAATCGGAGAATTGAGAATTTTTAGAATTTGTAATATCCACATAATTTGAGGTCGCTAATGTTGCATTATTATGAGACTGAAACTCATTATGTTCTGCCTCTGTGCGGGGTAAACACATTTCAGTTGTGGGATTTCTCTGTCCGCTATGAATATCAGTAGTTGAAGTGTAGTACGTTATATTTGCATTCTGGTTCATCATTGGATAAAGTAGCTGAGAATCAAATACACTGAAGGATGGTTCCATGTTGCAGCCGGACTCTTGTACTAGGCTGAATCAGTCTGAAAATTTGAATAAAATTAGGTATCAAATAGTCTATACATATGTAAAACGTTAACGTTTGTAGCACAGAAATCGCGCTTATTACATATTACCGATTGGCAATAGTTAAATGTAAACAAACTATCAGATCAATTCTAAACTACCACACTCATTCAACAATTTTTTAAAGCTGCATTGAATCTAACGCTTGTTCTGGAGATGGTTCGTTGAATCATCAAAAAGTACATTCAATTAGAGGACAGAAATATTATAGAAAAGAAGAAATAATAATGTAATAAAAATTTAATAGAGCGCAAAAATAAGCTTAATTAAATAAGTAATCGTAATGAGATTAAATATTGTGTAAAATTTCCCGGCCAACACGTCAAAATTGTGTCAATCTGCTGAAACCTCGCCAAATATCCATCATTCCGGATCCATTTCAGAAATAGTAACAAGCGGCTTTTAGTTTGCAATATAAAAACTGCTATGACTACATTTGGCAAGTAATTGCCTCCAATATATTTTAAGATTAATATACGGTCACCAAAGTTAAGTTTAACTATAGTCATTTATGACTTGCCTACAGAAATTGATATTCATATCTTCTAAAATCAAACTTAAAAAAATCGCCTTTAAATCATTTTAAGACAATAAGTTTTTTTATACTGATACCATTTCCTTTTCTGTAATTTTTTTATTTTATTTTAATAATTTAAATTCAATTTAAAACATTATCTAAAACAAAGCTGGTATGATGGAATTCAGATTCATCTATTGATATGGTAGAATTTTAACTTTTAAACAAGAGATGGCGCCACGAAATAAAAACGTTTTTCATTCTTTATTGCCCGTATTTCCATTATTTGCTTAGACCTAAAAATATTGTTTTCTTACATGATACTAAAAATAATTATTTGTGCATAATACGAATCTCTAAGTCATATCATAAAAAGTAAAACAAATTTTTCGAGAAAAGCAAAAAAATATAAAAAAGTTGCAACGGTTTTACATCAACTTAAATATTTTCGAAAAAAAAAAAAAAAAAAAAAGAGTTGGGGGTGTGACACGATAATTTAGTATATTTGTTACCGTTAAAGTATATAATGCAGTTATTTCATAGAATACCTAGTTATTCCATGAAATAACTGATCGTGTCCGCTAAAGTGTGTAATATGTTATTAATTGTCACTTTAACTAGTTATTCTATGAAATAACTAGGTATTCTATAAATTAACAAAGTAGAGACAGTTAAAGTGTAAAATGAACAATTTATCTAAAATGAAATTAAACTAGTGATAGACAATTAAAATGAAAAAGAAGCAATTTATCTAATTTATGCAGCGTATAAATGATATTTATGGAAATGTACCATAAAATCATTTGTTACAACAAGGATTACTAAAATGACACTTGGAATTACAAAGAACATTATTTCTAAAACAAAAACATCTTTTGTTGACACACTGGGTTTTACACGAACATTTTTTAAATCCCTGACCAGTACCTAAACTTTGAGCTGTAGTTCATATATGCAGTAGGGGTGGAAGGTAAATGTATGGTTCTATGTCACTTGCGCTCGGTAAATTTCCCCCTTTCCGCTCAAGTGACAAGAAAGACTACCACATTATAAACTTTATCTTTGCATATAAGATTTGGCGATTTTAGAATGTACGCCTAATGGTAAGCAACTCACTATGAATGAGAAAGATACTCCTTGTCTCTGATAACGAAACTTCCTTTAGAAAAATGCTGATGATCTTACCACGTTTCAAACGAGTGTTGAATATAATAAATATAAAGTGTGAGAAATTTTCTTTAAAAATGTATTTATTAAAAGGAATACATTTTCCCACACGGAAGACATTTATAAAAATTATAATTCTGATGTGCATAATACAAATTTAATCTAATAAAATGAATTATAATTTTTACTTTTAGGAGGATTTAATCTTTATATCTCTTACGTTTTAACTTTATTTAACAAAATGAAAAAAAAAAGAAACATAGAAAGGGCTTTAAATTCAAATTTAAATGGATATCAATACTGTTTAATTCTTTCTATATGTATGTATGCTTTTATGTATAGACATTCAACAATCTGATTCTTGAAATGAGCTAATGTATTTTTTACGTTAAAGCTGTTCAAATAAGTTTTTTTTTTTTTTTTTTTTGCAAAAAAAAAAAAAAAAGCTTTTTGGCTGGCTAAAATAAATGATAGGAATCATATTAATAATTTTAAAAACAGCTGCTGGTTAATTCTCAGGAGAAAAAAAACACATTTTCAATAAGAAAATGTTGATAATTAATTTAAATGCAACATCTACACGTGCTACATTAAAACGCTTAATTCTCAAATACAGTATCATGAGCTTAAATTTTATTCGCAAGTAATGTAGTTGCAAATTTCTGCCTATTTTCTTAAAAGCGCTGGCAGTGATATGTTACTAATTTTCAATTTGTCTTAAATCTATGCACGAAAGAAAGCTAAAAATAAAATATATTACTTTATATTTTATTCGTTCTTTTGTTTTTTTCACCCCTGAATTTCTTGCCAAAAGTATAGATTTATATAGATTGGACCTTTATCGTAATCAAAATTGAAATTACAATGGTAAATATTTAAATATTAGGCCTTAAGATAAAAACTAATTTCACAACTATGTAAGCATGGTTTCTAAAGTCACTTTTTTTTTTTTTTTTTTTTTTTTAATATTGCATCTAAACATACTTCGAATTACAAAATTTCATTAAATAAGTAGGCAATTGTACAAAAATTGCAAAAATTAAATTTTAATATATCCATCATAATTTCAAGAGTGAATTAGTATATATTGATTCTTATTTTCATCTATACAAAATTTCACATTTCTATCTAGAACATTTCTAGGTATATGCTTAGTTTTAAATTTCGAAGGACTGGCCACAAATGTGGAAGAAAGCGTTTATTTCGGAATGCAATTAGTACATCATCAAGTCATTATGGCTTGAAAAAAATTTGATAATAATAACGTTGTTCATTTTCACTCTTCGGCAGTTGCACTATCATCTTTATAAAGAAGGGAAGAGAAACTTGGGGAACTGAACATTTAAACCATCTCAAAGACTTACTGGAATACTCAGCAAGAAAAGCATTGTTTTTGTTTCAATGCAAAATCAAAACTTTTTTTTTCTGAAAAATGTTATTTGGAGAGACGAATGTTTTTTTAATCTAGATAGAAACATTAATTTGAAAAAAATTCACGTTTGGAAAAGTGAAGACAATTTTTCGTGCAAGAAATTCATCATCACTCGCAGTTTTCTGTTCATATGTTACAACTGCCGTTTTTAGAAGTCCTTGAGTTGGTCTCATTTTCTACAAAAGTATATTGTATGGTAACGATAGATTCAGTTAATTTTTATTGGCACTATATCTGAACTAAGAAATGAATTAACTTTATCAATAGATATTTGATAAATCTTTGCTGACTAACTCAAAAAGCCAGTCCTCATGTCACATGAACTCAATCACATATGTTCAAACATTATTAAGTTAATATAATTCTGCATAGGTGTTGAAGGTGTTAATTTGGAACCAATTTTTAAGCACTTTAATTAATAGAATATCATTCTATTTTTTTAAAAAAAATGTAATGAAAGTTAATAAATGTTATGTTTTATCAAAGGAAAGATAGAATTTCAACCGCTTGAAATTAAGCATGTTATATCCTTTGAGAGTAAATTTTATTGACCACAGTTTAGTACATATTATAGTATAATTTTATTCAAATACGTTAAAGATAATGTTAGGTTATTCTTTTTTTTTGGGGGGGGGGGGGAGGTCCTCCAAAAAGGGCTTAAATTGAAATTAAAATTATTACCTGAATTTGAAGAGGTCTATCGTAGCTCTCAGAAAGCAGTTATAAACATTATCATTAATTGAAATTGGAAAAGTCTAAAGCAAAAAAATAATAATTAATATAAAAAGCCACCAATCAATAGAAAAATTAAGGCTGTATTCTTTTATATCTTGAGGAACAAACGAATAAAAAAGGAAATGATATCGTTCATAAAATATCAAACTTGAGTTCAGATTTTATATGCTGATATGAGCTTGAAAATCAAAACCTATTTTCCATTATTGAGCTTAAAAAAATTAGTGATGTAATTTGTGGAATCATTTTCTTTAATTGATCCGATGAAACGATTTTAATAGGCTATATTTTTTTTCTACATTAAAGCGTATTTCTCAGAGTGTTTATTACATTTTTAAAAGTAAATAAACTACAAAAAATTTACTGTTTTTCCTTTATTGAAATTATTTTTCTATCAGATTTCATTAAAAACTATTTTGGCGATTCAAATGTGACAAACTTCCCTTATTTCTACTATTTTGAAAATATTCCTATTAAAGTAAGCAATATCAAACTAATTTTTTTTCTTAACCAATAAATATAATTACGAAGGAAACAAAATCTATAAAATAATGTGGAACGCACTAATCATTCTGTTTACTGGCCAATTACATTAGATTTTTTGTTGTTGTTGTTGTTAATTGATATAGTTGTATCACTAAAACCTGAATTTGAAGTCAAAAATTCAATTCCCTGTGTATTAGATATCCTATTCTATCCAAGATATAGTATTCAAATTTCGCATGTGAAAATGTTCTCTTTAGGCATCTATTTTCTTTATCTTTTTTTGTAAAACATAATTATTTATCAGATATAAGACATTTCTTTGCATAAAAGCAGAATTGATTTTGTAAATAGAATTTACATGATTTAAAATATTTTTTAAAAGAATATTTAACAAAAAAGGGAGTTGAAATAAACAAAAGTAGGTTTTTCCAAACTAATGTATTGAAAGAAAAAGGCAAAAGAATTCTTGAAATCTATAATATAAAATTGGCAGATAATTGGCAGAATCCTATGTTCAATTTAATCCACTTATGTACATTTTTTTTTTTTTTACTAAAATTTCTTTTCCATTACGAATCTAATTTCAATAAATGTTAAGACAGTTTTACTTTATGACATAAAACATGAGTACCATTGAGATTAAAAAACATAAAATTGCTAAGTGAACTATTGTAATATATATACATACAAATACATTTTTTCCCTTTTATGAGTAAAGATAATAGCGATTTTGAAGAAAATTCATTCAGAAATATGAGATTGTTCAAATATTAGTAAATAAAACAGCTATAGATTCTCTTATATCTTACTTCTTTTTAAATGCATTTAATTCCGCTATTTATTTTTCTGATAAAAACAGTCTTACTTTTCTATTAATAATAGAATTAATTATCATTTATTGCAAGATATATGAATAAGATAAATGTATGTACAAGATCTCATAAATGAAAGATCAAATAAAATTTTTACAAAAATTATCGCCATTCCATTATTACCAATTAGCCCGACCGGAAATGCAGCTATGGAAAACTAAAAACCGTCACCCGCGCCATGTTTTCTTGCCAAAGGTCTAAATCCCAGTAAACCTATGACAGCAAGAGGGGTAGGGAATGATTTACCGAGCGCAAATGTTTGGATACCAAATGTATTTGTCGTGCGAGATATATGATATAGATTATTTTACACTTTAATGGGCTGCAGATCGTTATTCTATGAAATAACTAGTTAAACCATAAAATACAAGAGAGTTTTACACTTTAACGGACACGATCAGTTATTTCATGGAATAACTAGGTATTCTATAAAATAACGGATTTCATACTTTAACGGCAACATATTCACTGACAGTCTCGTGAACAGATAATTCATACATTGCAAAACTGCAGGAATAAACAAATTTTTTTTTTTTTTTATTAAATCACTTTTTGTCTCATAGTAAAAAAGAAAAAAATATTACATGATCCCCAAAAAAAAAATCATTTGAAAAATAAAAACACATCTTCTCTAGCAAAGAAATAAGCAGAAAATATATTTGAATATGTATAAATTTCATAAACGAAATGCACGTTAAAAATATTTTTCATTTATCCTCAGCAGTTCCTTCTTATTAAACCAGTAGTTCTTCTACACAAAAAAAAATATTGCAATATTTCTGCACATCAGAGGATAGAAATGTAAAACAAAAACCATTTTTCTTTCTTTTTAGAAACCATTCTGACATATGAACAAATATTACATTTAATGTTAATCTTTAAGCGGTAACAATGAATAACAAATTATATACAATAGGCTAATTCACAAATGATAATTTGCTTCAAGTAGATGATTATCAAAATATTCTTAATAAATTTTGATTCTTATATACACGAAAACAAAACAAAACATTGCATTTATTTTTAAACCTGCTTTGAGAGAGGGAAAAAGAAATTCCATCCCACTTTATCAAACGGTGTAAGGAATCATTGTTACCTGAAGTTGAACTACAATCCACTATTTCTGTCCAGAAGAACTGGAGCGGACATCTTTGACGCTTGGACAATCTTCAAAGAATCGTCGCATAAATTAAGTAGGCATTCGTTTAAAAGAAACAGCGGTATTTTGACTTTGGATTTAAATAATTTTTCCGAACGCAAAAGAGAATTTCAATCCTCAACGCAGATTTCATTGAAATACAACCATTAACGTTTAAGAGAAAATAAGCAACAACGAGGTTTCACATGCGAATCAGCTTACTACGCAGCAAGTAAATGTGGAACTGGAAAGGGGAAGTGATTTACTTTACCATTCCCTATTGTTAACGCTGTACTGTCCTAATACTTGACCAACGCCTCCCATTGGCCGGAATAGTTGGACGATAGCTACCGATTGCGCAGAATCAGGACAGTAAAAAATGCACAAATCATTCAACGATTAGAACACAACCTCTTTATTTATAAAGCAATTTTAAAAAAAAACGTTTGAGTGAATTATATTTCATTTCGCTCAAATTAGGAGTATATTTCATAAACTAAACAATTATGAAAGTTTTTGTAATAGACCTTTGAACGACTGATTTTTAAACCAGCAGATATTTTCTCCCTGAAACATTCTCTCAAATAAACTTGCCATGCCAAAAAATGGCTTACATGGCATTCGAGTACAATAGTTACGAAGTGCTACTTTTTGGCTCGCATTTAGCATTTTTACTGAATCTATTGTGTCATCCTCGTCGAATTATTTGACGATTAATCCCTGGCATGCGATAAGGGAATTTAAGTTTGTCTTTTAATCGCACTTTCCCAACCGACTGAAACAAAACTTTGTTACAATACTAAACTGGTAATCATAAAATTCCACACCAAATGTATTCAAGTCACTGCATTTAAGAACCATCGCATTTACATATATCTGAAAGCAAAGAAAGTCAATCCTTAGTTGCATTTGGCTTAAAATTTCTCAGATCTCTTTAGTAAAGATGTTAAATCCATCTACCGAATTTTATCTTTTTTAGCTTTCTTCGTTTTGTAATTATTCTGTTAACTCATATTTGAATTTCATCTGAATAGATTTTACTCAAAATTCGATAGATATCTGCATATTTGATGTCAAAAATCAAAATTCAACCATCTAGCTCAAAAGGTTTTTGGGTTATCTTTCTCGCAGGCAGACAGAAACAGACTGGCGTTTTCTAAAAGTGTATTTTTCGATCTTAGGGAAGTGTAAAAACTGGAGACTCGTCAGAATCTCGAGTTTGTATCGTTTAATGATTACTATATTTTCTCTAAACTAGAAGTAGAAAAAAAAAAAAAAAAAAAAAAGGAAAAACGCTATTGACCGATGTCCTGCAAGCGTATATAGAGTTTTTGTAAAAAACGGCTGTAAATATATCTTACCTACTGACTGTCTTCGGCAACCAGCTCTTCGTCCATGTACATCTCTTAATAATACATGCATTTCTTAATGTCAACCAACTTTCTTGAACTGAATATTATTACAACAAATGAAAGCAATATTTTAAATATTACTTTCTCTATATGTGCAGGACAATCTGTTCACTTAATTTTGTAGGTTAAATGGTGAAATCAGTCCAGTTGTTCAGGCTCGGAGCTGTGTTAAGGTTCTATTTTGTAATATCATTAGATGGCAAAGGAACATTAACCTGTTGTACCGGGGTTTGTACCTTATATTCTGTTTGTTTTACATTGAAATATTTCGTCATTCCCAGTTAACAGTTTAATAGCGTATCGCCACGCCACGAACTTTCGAACAAAATAAAAATTGGGGAAATGGTTCGAAAGTTGAGGTCAGACAATTTTGTCGTATTTTTACATAGTTCATATTTATGAGATTTCTCTCCTAATACCAGTTCAAACATGTAAATCTGAAATCTTATGATTAATAATTTTATGCAGAAACGCATTTATAAGGTTTTTTTAATGCAAATAATAATAATAACATTTTGTGCTAACTCTCAAGATTAATATCTATTCTTTCTTAAGATTGCCCTTTCATTCATTGATTTTTAGAAAATTTACTATATGTTTTTTATTTGAAGGAAGATTTAATGAATGAAGTAAAAACAAAATGGAATTAAATAATAATAATATTCAATGTTTCCCTCAGAATAATATTAAAAAAAATATTTCAAACAAATTAATCATTAAGTTAAACGAAAAATAATGAAGCATCAGGAGAAAAGAGGAGAGATAAAAAGAATTACCAACATCTGCAGTAAATTCTGAACCAAACTGTATATATTTGGTTTCATTGAATTATACCTTCCTATTGCGACAAGCCGTTCAGTCTATAGTCACTCTGAATATTTTCAAAAAAGTCTGAGTATAATAAGCTATTGCTGCCGCCAGTTGTTTCCCAGGCCGAACGACCAAGACAGCTTTGCAAATGATTCTGTTGAGTTTTTGTTATTCAAAATAAAGGCAACGTTGTAGTAAATGGAAGCAGGTTTATGAAGTATCAAAAGTGAACCCTTCTTGTTTACAAGTAAATTATAATAGAAAGAAAATGGATTTTCAGAAAATGCATGTTCCAGAAAAGACGTTGAATTGGGGATAACTGAAGACAACAAGATTGTAATGGGCCCTGTATGGGTCCTTTGGCCATGCGAAGGTTGGACCCCTATTTTCTCACATCTTTTAAAACCATAGTGTTTTTAAAATTGATTTCTATAGAGTCTCCACAGAAACTCTTTTAATTAGCATATATTGGTAAGAATAAAAAATTCAGAATCTCCAGGAAAAAAATAAAATAACGAGTGAACGGAGAAAAATGGAGAAGTCTGTCTTTACAGCTGTTCGAATATAATTTAACGCGATAGCTACAAAACGTAGACAGCAGGATGGCTAAAATTCTGTACACATATTGAATATCTGTAGCGTAGCACCTGCCAAAATTTTGAACCAAATCCAGTAAGGAGTTGACCGTCCGTCGGTCTGCATTTTCAGAAATATGTAAACGCGATAACTCGAAAATATAATTACCTAAATACATCAGATTTGGAATGTGATTTTTGTTTTCACTACAAGTCTAGTTTGGTATCGAATGTTTATTTCAACTGATTGGGAGAACGCAACTGAAATTGAAATTTGATTTTCGGATACTATTAGCTGTGAGACAAGGATCAAACCGCTATAAAACTTACCAACGTTCACACAATAGATTCAGTAAAAATGGTTAATGCACGCCAAAAATTTCTACTTCCTAACTATCGTACACAAACTCCACGAAGGGCGTTTTCTGGAATAACACCTTTCTTAAAGTGTACGCGAGAAAGTTTTAGGGAGACCACTCCAACTGGTTTAAATTGAATTGTAAAGGAAAATTAGCAAAGAGTTCAATCCGTTTTACCTTTTTGCGAAGCAGCTGATTCTTTGATATCTTGAGAAAATGCTTCATCGAATGGGTTTAAAATCCACTTATTTGTATCATCTGCAGTAAATATCGGCTGCACGAACATTTTAATTTTTAAAGATTGCCGTGAAGAAATTTTACTTCTTTTACAACTTGAGCACAGATTAGAAAATTGATGCGAATGAAATAATTTCATACTAGTATTTTTTTAATGCTAAATTCTCAAAAAATCCGCTTTTTTTTAAAAAAAAATCATAAGATCGATTTCTCTTAGTCACCTTAATTATCTATGTTAATGGAGTTTCTCTTACGTTTATTTGTTTCTGAAAGAGTGTCAGATAAGTCCATTAAATCTTACTAATCCTTAAATCACTCTCTTTCTTCGAATTTAAAGCTTAATTTAAAAAAAGGACTTCGGAAATTAAACTTGAGCTTCATGTGTCAAATAGTTTTGTGAATATACTTCCTCATGAAAAGCAAATATATATAAAGAAAGCGGCATAATGAAATTGACTTGAAAAAATTCTCGACATTGAGCGATTGATTGCGTGCTTCCGCCAACAAATTTGGCAATCAGTAAATCCAGAACTGGTAATGGAATTCTTATATCTTATATTTTCAACAATAATTTTCTCTCCCCCCCTCCCCCTCAAGTGTTCTGTCAGTTATCTTCAGAAGCATGTGTACCACAGTTTGAGGACCTCGAGTTTAGAGAATATTTTCAGTGAAAGAGATGATTAGGAAATATGAAATACTGACTCAGAATTACTTAGTCATCTTGTATTTCTAATTTTGCTTACATTTTTTGATTGATAAACGAAAATGATAAATCCCGCAGTTCTTCTATCGAATTTCTTTTATATACCACATAAAAATACCACTTATTATATATAAGCTGCCAAAAAGTTAAGATGCTTATGTGTTAAACACTTAAGCAGTAAACTTTCTCGTCAAGCAACTGTAACCAGTGGAAGTAATCTCCCGTAAACTTTCTCGCACACTGTTTAGTAACATTGATATGTCCTACCCTTCCCATGGAAAATTTGACCTTGAGCAAGGCCGGGAGTACCGCGTGTGTTCTGCTTTTGATTTACGGAAAAGTTGACTTATGAATACCACGAGTTCTCAGATTTTAATTTACGGATTCCCACGCATGAGCTTTAGGCATCGCAGTACAGTAAGGAAAGCCGGTACGTGTGAATTAAATGCATAGTTGATTAAGTGCAAACTTGATAGCATAGTTGATAGTGAATTAAATGCAAACAATAGTTGCGGAATATCGATTTTTTCCTTGAATTTAGTGTTTTTTTTTTAATATACTTTATAACTTTTGGTGACTAGTTGCTGGCATGTGAGTTACAAGTACCAGAAATTAGAATATGTGTGTTGGGTGTCTGTTTTTCAACCATTTGGAAAACTAAAATTTGTCACAAAACTATAATTGTAGTGAAAATATCACAACAAATATCGTTTAGTAAAATTCTTGCTTTTTAGTGTATAATAATCCTTGCTTTTAAATTATAAGATTTCTCGTTTTTAAATGCATAAGAAAATACAGACCGACAGACATTTAACAATTCGACAAATTTTTTCACGATTCCATATTGAATGACATTATATATGTGAAATCTGTGTCACTTCTAAAAAGCTCTTTTAAATGTTGTAATAATCGAGTTCCTTTGTAATAGGGTAACCGGACAGACTTCCAGTAAATAATTTTCACTTAAAATTCGATTGAAATTTACGAATTTGGATAAAATCCGTGCACCAAATTTCATTCATCCAACTCAAACTGTTTCCAAGCTATCATGTTCACTAGTAGGATGGACAGTTTGATAAGAGAGACATAATTCCAAAAATAAGTTTTTCAGAGTAACAGAGATATGAAACATAGAGGTTTGTTAAAATTTCGCGCTCGAATGTTTTCAACGATTATAATTTTTTTTTCTTTTTGTAATTTTTATTAAAGGAAGAGAAAATCTTTTAAAAATATCTAAAATTAACATTTTGATATACCATTTACTTCTCCTCCCGTTCTTTTTTTTTTTTTTTTTTTTTTTTTCGATTTTGATATTTTTAGGCTATAAATTGTGAAGTTATAGCTAGGGGAAAAAGTCAAGCCATCTTAAAATTAAATATATATATCAGTTCAATGGCAATTGTTAGATTATTACGCTAATTTTTATCGGAATATTCAATTTCATATTGATCGAGCATAGAAGTGTGGGGAATGTTGTTTCCACCTGACCAAAGATATAAAATACCAATGCTTGGTAACTTAACACTTAACTTATGACATCCCTTTTATGCAACTTTGTAAAATTGATTTTAATGAAATGTGTGCTTTATGAGTAAACCTAATGTTTTATAAAATAAAGGTATATCAAAATTTATTAGAATTTTATTAGAATTTAATATATTAAAATATAAGCAAAATATTTTGTATGAAACTTATACTGCCGCGATTTTTGTTCTGAAAGATAGTGCCACAAAATTGCAGAAAAGAAAAAGAAAGATTTATGTAATTAAATAATTTTACGAACTATCTTAAGTTATTCACAAATACATGAAAAAAAAAGATTGAAAATGGAAGCATTCAGTTATTCATGTTTCGCAGAAGTTTAGAAAGTCCAAATAAATTTAGACATTTCGATTGGAAATTTAAGTACAAAATGAAACGCATACTTGGAAGACTATTCGAGCAATTGTTTTTACTTTATAATAATAATCTTATTTTAGAAATGATGAAAAGAGAGTGATAATCAGAATTTTTTTAAGAACGCAGGTATGATATTGAAAAAGTTTTGAATATGAATCAACTATGCGAAATGAAACATTCTTTCTCATTCTAAAGAAAACCGCTTTATTTTCTATAAATATGTGAACTAATTTTATATTTGTTCTTACTACTAACAAGAATTATATATAAGCCGTTCACAGGCGCCACAAAAGCAGATTTTCTAAACCGTTACAGATGGAATATAGATTTAAAATGAAAAAAAAATGCTCTAAATGCCATAAATAATTATATTTCACATTGTTTATTAATTGATATTGCTGAAAAAATTGCGAAATATAAATCTTTATACAGTCACTGGAAACTGTTAGTCGTATTTAACCAAAATATTACTGAAATCCTTACACTTAAAAAAATAATTCTGCGACTACTACTGGCGGAGTTATGAAGCTGTCAATTTCTTTACTTTAAGCCAGTCAATTGTTGCCGTAGGCAAAATTCACATATTCATTGTCAGATCTATGTGAGGTGGCATTGGAATGGGCTAGAATACGGATACTCAAAGTTTCATAGCTAGGTTAACTTAAGACTCAAAAGAGTGGAAATTTTTGGTTACATCTTAATACATCAGAAACATTTTGTTAACTCTTAATCTAACACGACTATGAAAGGAAATCACTCTTTTAAGTCTAATTAGATTTCAGTTAAAAAAATATTAGACATCATAGTTTTTTCAGCAATGCAATTAATTGTTTTTATACAATACAAAATATAGTTTCTAAAGTCCTTTAAAACATATTTCCACAGGAGAATTTCTAATTAATTCTATTTTCTAACCTTTAAAGGTTTAGAAATTAATTACTGAATCCCAAATATATAACCTATATATAACTTTACATACTTATTACACTATGATCACCAGCTCCGAGTAGATTTCTTCTCATAATTAAAAAGATTTTAAAAGTTTATGTGTTTAACCTTTCAAAAAAAGTATAAGTAAAAACAATTAAAAAAAATTGTAACTTAAAAAAGACCCTATTTTGAAACCCGACGCTTAACTTATTTGAAAAATTTTAAATACTTTCTGGTCAAAAATAATAATAAAAAAAATCTATGAAGTTTTCAAATGATCGGATCCATTGATTCCCATTTAATTGTGATCTTTAACTTTACAAACATTGTCTTCATCATTCTTAATCTGCACAGTATTTTAAAATTTACACTTTTTTATTAAAAAGATCATGAATTAGTATTGGAGGCATTCGAATTCGTTAAATTATTACCTATAACCACATACCATTTATAGCGGAAAAGATATATCAGTTTTATTTAAAACTATGTATCCCATCAAATGAAAGCCAATATATATATATATATATAGCTTTTCAAAGATAAGAATTATGACGCTTATTGACTTAAAAACTATATTTTTAATTTCACCACACGAAGCTTATAGTGGATAACAAATATATAAAGCAACAGTAAGTGGTAGACGAAATTCTAATATATTTGGCGGTTTCTTTGGCGACAAAAAACATGAATTAAAAAAAGTCGATAGCATGCAATTGAAATCAAATGCCAGATAAAACTGTAAGAACTAAAATAAATCATGTTTTATGTGAGATTTATGCTCATAGAATCAGAACATTGGCTCATGTCCTGCGTCATGTTCTTATTTATTCTTCACTAATTTATGTGAAAGTAGCATAATTACGCCCATTTCTGATAAAGCGAGTATAAAAGTCAATGAACCATCTATGCAATGTTTAAATTTCATCATAAATGGGTGATAAAATACTATAGATTTTAAGGACGAGGGGGTGAGTGTGAGTACACGCATATCCCTTCTTAGTCACCTTGATTAGCAACTGCCCCCATTTGGAAGTTTCCATAGGAAAGCGCCTGTAGTTTTAAACAGGTATTTACAAAGACCATGTGGTGTCTATTCTTGAAAGAGCAAGTTGGCCACCTACCTAGCTTCTATAAGGCCCGTCTCCACCTTCGGAGATAATTGTGATAATAGCCCTCAGTTTATTCTTGCTTTTAAATTGGCATTGGCAGATGCACAATTTGTTAAGACCACATGTGTCTTCTCTTTGAAGTAACATGTTGTCCCATTATTACCCATTAATACAACTGGCTGTATGATGCACTATCTCCATATTATTATTAAGCAACAAAGAGATTTCACATGCAAATGGGCATACTACGCAGCAAGTAAATCGTAGTGGAAAAGTGAAGTGGTTTACTTTACCATTCCCTATTGTTAACGATGTACTGTCCAAATACTTGACCAACGCCTCTCATTGGCCGGAATAGTTGGACTCGTATGAACACTGCCGATTGCGCAGAATCAGGACAGTGAAAAATGGACAAACCATTCAATGATTAGAAGACAGAATGGAGCAGACCTAAATGTTACACTTCTTTCCCTCAAAACTTCGTCATAGTATACTTTAAATGTAAAAATATTTTGTTACTACGACTCCTCCTTAAGCGGAGATACCTTCATAACATTAAAAAAAAAATTTTAAGCATTATATAAAAAAACTCTCCTAGTAATGTATGTTAACACTGAAATAAAAGCCACAGGAAAAGAAAAAAACAAAAACAATTTTAATATGCCTACTGTGATTAAAGTTCAATTTTTAACATTTACTACTACTTTTTTAAGTATGAGTATTTTTTCATCAAACATTTTTTTATATATTCTGAGAATTATATTACACAAAAACGTGCATGAATTACGAGATATATTTTGTAATTATTTAATATAAAATTTTTACTTCCATATGTGGTGAAAAATAGGAAAATTTAGCAGCACCTCATTTTAACTGTAGCTTTTAAAATAATTAAACAAGTGAATGGTTATGGCATGCACAATTTTATTAAATACATAATGATGAACTTGTATATAAAATGTGAAAGCTCTGTCTTATTTAGGAAAAAAATAGTCTTAGCATTTAAAAAAGTAAGTCTTCACTACAATTTCAGCAATAGGTAAAGTAGAAAATTAAAATTATAGAGGCTTTCATTTAATTTATAATTTTAAATATCAAAAAGAGACGATAAATTAAAATTAATATGTAAAACATGAATGAAAAAATTATGGAGTGACAATTCATTTACAAAAGAATGGTGAAATACATTAAAAACTTTTAAAAAATAGTCATCGAACTTTCGTTCAGTTATGAAACCATATGATAAAAGAAGAAAAATACATCATTTTATATTATCGTTAATTTAAAAACGAAAAAAAAAAAAAAGAAAAGAAAATCCAACACTCAAATAAATCTGTAGGTTTCTGAATATTAAAATTCTATCTAATTTTCTATATATTATTACTAATTTATAAACATTTTAGCATATTTTGAAATTAAAAATGAAATGAAAAATAAAATTAAAAGAATTAAAATGAAGAAGAAAAATGACATAAAAAAGGGTTATACAAAAAAAAAAAATACAGCTAAAAAACCGTTAAAGATTGAAAAATCAGCATTAAAATAATTATCTTAAAAATAGAAAAATAATAATTCCAAAAAATTTCTTCAGCCAATTAGAAGCAGAATTTCTTAAGTTAATTCAAAATATTTTGCAAAATGAAAAAATGCCAGAAAAAACCCCTGCTTAAAGAAAAAAGAAAAAGAAAACATTTTTAAACTGCGTGAAAATTTGAAAAAAAAACAAAAAAACGCAACGTAAGTTTCAGTGATATAAAGTGAAATCAATCGGAGCAGTTAACAATTATTCAATAAAAATAATCTTTATTCTTTATCTTAAACATAAAAATAAAGCAAGCTATTAAAAGGAATATATTATGAAATTGAAAAACAGCATTTTTAAAGGTAGAAAAGTTATACATTATTAAAAATATAAAAGCGCGTATTAAAAAAAAGCGTTTAGAATAAAAATTTTAAAAAATGTATCAACTTACTTTCTATTGATGTACAAAGCAATGCCCTGAAATTCAGTCGTAAAATATTGCCATGACTTCTCGAAATGATCGAAATTTTAAAAAGTATTTGAAATTTGGTAAGCCTCGGAAGTTCGATCCAGACCGATCGAGCACTAGACGTATTTGCGAGAAGAGTTCAAATTTATAAGAGCAACTAATGGTCAAAGTTTTAGGATTGGTTGATTTCGTTTCCATTGTCCATTCCTGCACCCCTCAGTTCGGAGGGGAAAGGATTTTTAACAAAAAGGGCATTTAGATAAAGTTTCAATTCACGTCCATTGTTACCACTTAAGCAAAACAGCATGTTAGAACATCTGCATAACATATGTGATATGTAAAGAAAGGATTTTCTGGCTGACGATTAAGTTTTCGCTTTGTCATTCTATTTTGCGTAAAAAAAACGGTGATACTAATATCCTTTAAGTGTATTGTTGTTGGGAGGTCTGTAAGTTTTCAAAAACTCTTGCATTTATTACTCCAGATTGTATGAGATCACATGTAGCATCAGATATACTCTAAATTTTTAATTCCAATGCGCTACTGAAAGTTTTAATTTTGCTCTGCCGTTTTTATTTATATATTTTATATCTTCAATATTGAATTTGAAAGTCATCAGTAGTACTAATTTTGATTAAATCTTTTTATTAATTTTTTTCGTGAAACAATCAATCTCGGCTATATTTATTCGTTTATAGTGTACAGTAAGATATATTATTTATATTAATGATTAAAAGAAGTTGAATTTTAATTTTAATTTTATTCAATAAGGATATTTACACATTGGGTTATGGCCTCCATCCCCTTGCATACTTACAGCAAAAATGAAAAAGATAAAAAAAGCCTATTTTGTAAAATTGTTTAAAACATTATTACTGTAAAGTAAGACTTTTCGGCGTTTTAAAAAAAATCATTAGAACAAATTTAAAAAAAAAACAGAACTTACGTTTACATTGAATATTATAATAAATTTAGTTTTGTGCTTTACAATGTATATACAAAAGTAAATTTTAGAAAGGCATTATAAAATTTAGACAAATAAAAACTTGTATAGAAAAAATTAAACAAAAAAAAATGCTTGAAAATTGATGGCAATGTTCGAATACTTCGTTAAGCATATCTGCTCTGAAATTCGAATTTAAATAAGAACATCTTTTAATGACAAACATGAATAATATCTTAATTGAACCGCCATATCTGAATGAATCAATTGCATTAAAATGTATTTAAAATTAATTAATGTTAAGTCTTTGTTTTCGAATAGATACATCTGGTATTCAGTTATTTGTAGGAATTTACAATTTAATTCATAAAGGCATTAAAAATATTCAAAAAACTGCTTTACCATTATTTCTGGAAGATATTTCAGATGCTTAAAATAAATAAAGCATGAGAAAATTTGTTTGAATTGTAAGTATATCTAAAAGTAAAATTTTCCAATATATATATATATATATATTGGAAATTATATATATATATATTATATTATATATATATTATATATATATTATATTATATATATATATATATATTATTAATTATATTATATTATATTAAATTATATTATATATATATATTATAATCATACTGTAAAATGGATTTAATTGGCAAATTAGTTTTGCGCCATTTTTATTTTAAGGAAATAACGGAAGAACGCCAAAATCTTGCTAATTTTTTAATTAATTAAAATTTTAAAAATCAATCTAACGCATATTCCCACCCTTTAAAGTATGTATGCGCTCAATTTAGTAATCCTACGCCAAACGGTCTGGTCTATAGTGTGCCAACATACACACTTTCTGCTTTATTAGAAGTAGAGTAGCGATTGTGTCATTAATTTTTATAATTTTACATTATTTATGATAAACGCAGGGTCAGTTGCATTTTAAATGTATGCTAAAGTGCATTTGTACAAATTTACATTTTAACTGGCTGTTAAATTGTGTTTTTAAATTATCCAGCTTTTTTTCTGATTAATGTTTCATTTTCATTTTTGAATATAATATCTCGTAATTAGCAATGTCCTCTAATCTGATATATATCAAATATGGATTTGAAGTTTTTACAACATACAATATGGATTTGAAATTTTTTTTGTACATGGATTTATACTTTTGAATCTTAAAATAATGAAGAAAAATTTATCTTGAGCTTTTAGGAATTTAGCATTTTGCAGATGACCAGAAAACATTAAAAAAAAATGGTAATTTTGTATAAAAAAACCATTAAAAAAAGAGTACGAATAATATGGTGGTATAAATTCAACATCCAATGCTTTTTCCTAATATTTAGAATAAATTTGATTGCATTATAGTCAAATTATTAATCAAGGCAGAATTCCGAAATTTTGGATGTTTTGTATTTCTAGATATCTGCTCCCCCTCAAGTCCTGCGGGTCGCCTCAAAGTGTGCCGGCGAGGGGGTATACCTGGGTGGAACGTGGGAAGTACGTCGGGAGAGTAATCTCATGGTAGGGTTACCCAAGGCGTGAAGGACATTCCGTTATCCGCTAAGCCCTACAGGCAAAGGAGCAAAGACAGATTTCTATCCTTGGACATAATCCAGGATGCTATAATCTTTTTGACCAACAGCAGCTTCTCACTTCCTTCTTTTTTGGGTTGCATCGGACTGTAACTTAAGATCCGATTCCCTTATTATTATAGATTTTTTTGGCGGTCAACAAACTATTGGAGCTGATTTGACGTATGGCAGATATTTTGAGGGTAAGCAACAACAACAAACAGATATCTGCTTCGAAGGTAAATGATTAAAAAATTATTTATTTTTTAAATTATTTAATTCTTATTTTTTTCCCCAAAAAATGTATTTTTGTAAATGCATATTTTAAAATCCGATTAAGTTTGAGTGTGATAGATAGTGACACAATTCTAAAAATTAATGGATGTTTTTAAAATGGTAAACTCTTCTGATTCGATTCCTAAGAAAGCCCCCCCCCTCACCCAAATCCGGCTAGCTGATTTGCAGAAAATGTCATTGTGACGACAATGACCAAATTATCAGTAATAATAATCCCCGAGTCTTCTCCGAGGTGGTCCTGACGCTTAATATCTTAATATATATCGGAAGAAATCATCACCGCACCTTTGGAGAGTCGATCTGTCATTGCCAGAAAAATCATTAATAAGGTGATAGTCCATCACACAACCAGTTGCAGTAATGGACCACATGTCACTTCAAAGTGAAGACACATGTGGTCTTAACAACGTGCCCATCTGTCAATGGCATCTTAAAAACGAGAATAAACCGAGGGTCATTATCACTACATCGGACACGGGCCTTAACAAAGGAAGTAAGTGACCAACCTGTAGTTTTAAGATTAGATACCTTCAAATGGTCTGTTACCTGCTTTAAGCTACTAATGTCTTCTTGCAAAAGCTTCCTGATGGGGGCAGTTGGATTGATTAAGCCGCTTTCTAATGACCGGTGGCTTTACGGATATGGTCGTAAATCTTCCTATTGTCCCATTGTTGGACCACCCCGCCTGGGGACGCGAGTTTCCGGTAAATTGTCACTAAACAGAACTGACATCAAAGAACCCCGAAAATCCACAAGAGAGGGGAAAGTGTGCACTTTTGGAGAATAGCACAGGTCAGTGAAACGCGGCTTAAGGTGAAGAAGGGATACACGTGCACAGCACCTCCCCCCTCGTCTTTAATATGCCTAGTATTTTATCGTCTATTTATGTTGAAATCTGAACATAATAGCTCATAGAATTTTATAATCGCTTTACCAGAAATGGACATAATTACGTTATTTTGACATTCTTTCAAACTCTTAGGAATCCTTACTTTTATATTAAATATAAAATGCCATTTTTTTTTCGCTTTAGTGGCGAGTAAATTCGGACATGGTACAGGACAGTCAACATTCTGATTCTATCAACATAAACCTCAAATAAGGCACCATGTATTTTCTATCTTACAATTTTATCTGGAGTTTTATTTGAATTACTTGTTACTGATTTTCTTAATTCATGTTTTTTGTCGCAAAAGAAACTGTCAAATATATTAGAGTTTCGTCTACCGCTTACTGTTGCTTTATATATTTGTTTATTCACTGTAATCTTGATGTGGTTAAATTAAAAATATTGTTTTTGAGTCAATAAGCGTCATGAACTTATCTTTGGGAAGTTCCATAGACTTTTTGGTTTTCATTTGATGGGATACTTAGGGTTAAATAAAACTGATATATCATTTCATTATAAAGGTATTATGTGATTATATGGAACAATTTAGAAATTCGAATACCTTCAACGCTATTTCATAATCATGTATATTTTTTTTTTCATGTATATTTTAAAATACTCTGCATACTTCGAATGATTAAGATAATCTCTGTAAAGTCAAAGATCACACATAGCTATGAATAAATGGATCCGATGTTTTGAAAACTACCTAGGTTCTTTATTTTGAACCAGTAAAACATTTAAAGTGTTTCGAATAAATTGAGTGTCGGGTTTCAAAATAAGTTTTTAAATTACCATTTTCTAAAGATTTTTTTTTAAATGTATGCTTTTTAACATGTTTAAATGCATAAACTTTTAAAATCTTTCTAATTATGAGAAGAAATCTACTTCGAGCTGATGATCATTAAATAATAAGTTTGTAAATTTATATATAAGTTGTATATTTGGGATTCAGTAACTAATTTCTAAACCTTTAAAGGTTAGAAATTAGAGTTAATTAGAAATTTTCCCTGTGGAAATATCTTTTAAATGAGTTTAGAAATATATTTTGTATTGTATAAGCCAATCAATGTATTGATGAGAAAATTATGATGCATACTATTTTTTTTACTGAAATATAATTAGACCTGAAAGAGTGCTTTCCTCTCCTGGTCCTGTTAGATTAGGATTTAACAAATGCTTCTGATGTATTAAGATTTAAATCAAAAATGTCCACTGTTTTGAGTCTTAAGTGAACCTAGCTATGAAACTTTCAGTATCCGTATTCTAGTCCATTCCAATGCCACCTCACATAGATCTGACAATCAATATATGGCTTTTGTCTACAGCGACAATTCACTGGTTTAAATTAAAGTTTCATAATTTCACCAATAGTAGTCGCATAATTATTTTTTTTAAGTGTAAGGATTTCAATAATATTTTGGTTAAATACGACTAACAGTTTCCGGTGACTGTATAAAGATTTATATTTTTTAACTTTTTAGCAATATCAATTAATAACCAATGTGAAATATAATTATTTATTGCCTTTAGAGCATTTTTTCCATTTTAAATCTATATTCCATCTGTAACGGTTTAGAAAATCTGCTTTTGTGGCGCCTGTGGACGGCTTATAGTTCTTGTTAGTAGTAAGAACAAATATGAAAATAGTTCATATTTTTATAGAAAATAAAGCGGTTTTCTTTAGAATGAGAAAGAACGTTTCCTTTCGCAAAAACATATTCAAAACTTTTTCAATATCATACATGCGTTCTAAAATTTTATGATTATTATTAAATAAAAACTTGTTGCTCGAATATACTTTCAAATATAATGTTTTAATTTTCGCTTAAATTTCCAATCGAAATATCTGAATTTATCTGGACTTTCTAAATTTCTGCAAAAAACTTATAATTGAATGCTTCCATTTGAAATGAATTTTTTTTGTAGACACACGTGAATAATATAACAGTTTTCATAAAAGTATTTTATTACTTTAATCTTTCTTTTTCTTTTCTGCAATTTTGTGATATTTTCTCTCTTTGTCTCTAAAGTTGGCTTGACTTTTTCGTCTCGCTATAACTTCACAATTTATAACAGTGAAATATAGAAATGAAAAAAAGATGAGAGGAGAATTGAAAGGTATATCAAAAAGGTAATTTTAGATATTTTTAAAAGATTTTTACTTCCTCTAATACAAATTACAAAAAGAGAAAAAATTATAATCATTGAAAACCTTCGAGCACGAAATTTCAACAAATCTCTAAGTTTCATATCTCCGTTACTCTGAAAAACTTATTTTTGGAATTATGTCTCTCTTATCAAACTGTCCATCCTACTAGTGAACATGATAGCTTAGAAACAGTTTGAGCTGGATGAATGAAATTTGGTACATGGATTTTATCCAACTTCGCAGATTTCAATCAAATTTTGAATGAATCTTATTTACAGGAAGTCTGTCTGTCCGATTACCCTATTACAAAGGAACTCGATTATTACAACACTTAAAATACAGATTTTTAGAAATTTATGACACAGGTTTCACATATATAATGTCATTCAATATGGAATCTTGAAAAAATTTGTCGAATTGTTAAACAGCTGTTGGTCTGCATTTTCTTGTTCATTTAAAAACGATAAATCAAAAAACGCAAAGATTTTATGAAACGATATTTAAGGTGTGATCTTTTCAGTACAATTATCGTTTTGTAACAAATTTCAGTTTTTCATATGGTTGAAAAACATATACCCAACATACATATTCGAATTTCTGGTACTTGTTACTTAAACACATGCCAGCAGCTAATAGCCAAAATTCATAAGCTATATTCACGGACTAGATTCATGGAAAAGTTCGATATTTCCTAACTATTGTCTGCTAATACTATGTATTTAATACACAAGTATCGGCTTTCCTTATTATACAACTTTCATGTGTGGGAATCCGAAAATCAAAAACTGAACACTTGTGGTATTCATAACCTTTCTCAAGGTCAACTTTTCCGTAAATCAAAAGCGGAACAATCGTGGTATTCATGCCCTTGCTGAAGGTCAACTTTTCTATACAAGGGGGCGAGGCATACATTTTTATTAAACTGTGTGCAAGAAAATTTCGGGGAGATTACTTCCGTTGGTTAATGTGCTTGTGGAGAAAGTGTATTGCGCAACGCATAAGTAACTTAACTTTTCGATCGTTTGTACAGAATAATGGACTTTTTTATGTGGAGATATACAAAAAAGTCAAAAGGAGCAGAACATCGGATTCATTATTTTCGTTTATCAATCATCAAATTTTGCAAGCAAAATGAGAAATACAAGGTAACAAAATAATCTTTAACGATGTTTTATATTTTTTCCTATTCTTTTTCACTGAAAATATTCTTTGAAATGGAAGTCCCCAAACTGTCCCACGCATGCCTCTGACGATAATTGGCTAAATAGTTGAGATGGAGGGGGCTGATAAAATTATTATCGAAAATATAAGACATAGGAGTTTTACTATCAGGTAAGGGATTTATTGACGGAAGTACGCAATCAATCTGTCAAAGTCGAGAATTTCATCAATCAAATTCGCTATGCTGCTTTATTTATATATATTTACTTTTCTTGAGGAAATTTAAACTCACATAAGAAGCTCAAGTTTATTATCTTCTGAGTTTTTTTTTAATTTTTAAATTAAGCTTTAAATTCGAAGAAAGAGAGTAACTATAAGAGTTAATGGGCTTGTCTGACTTTTTTTCAGAAACAAATAAAAGTTTGAGAAATTCAATTATCATAGATCCTTAATATGAGTAAGAGAATTGATCTTATGATTTAAAAAAACAACAGATTTTTAGAGAATTTAGCCTTAAAAAAGACTAGTATGAAATTACTTAATATCGCTTCAATTTTCTTCTCTGTGAGCACGTTGCAAAAGAAGTAAAATTGTTTAATATCAATCTTAAAATATTAAAATGTTCGTGCGGATATTTACAACAGCGCGATGATACAAATAAGTGGATTTTAAACCTATTCGATGAAGCATTTTCTCAAGATATCAAAGAATCAGCTGCTTCGCAAAAAGGTAAAACAGATTGAACTCTTTAATAATTTTCCTTTACATTTCAATTTAAACCATTTGGAGAGCTCCCCCCACTAAAACTTTGTCGCCTACACTTTAATCACAGGCGTTATTCCTGAAAATGGCTTCCGTGGAGTTTGTGTAACATAGGAAATAGGAATTTTTGGCATGAATTTACCATTTTTACTGAATCCAGTGTGTGGACCTTGGCGAGTTTTCTGGCGGTTAATCTTTGCCATACAGCTAATAGTATCTGAAAATCAAATTTCAATATCAGTAGCGTTCTCCCAAACAATTGAAATAAACATTAAATACAAAACTAGACTTGTAGTAAAAACAAAAAAAAATCACATTCCAAATCTGATATATTCAGGTAATTGCATTTTCGAGTTATCGCGTTTACATATTTCTGAAAATACAGACCGACGGACGGTCAACTCCTTACTGGATTTGGTTCAAAATTTGGCAGGTATCTGCACTACAGATATTAAATATGTGTACAGAATTTTAGCCATCTTGCTCTCTACGTTTTGTAGTTATCGCGTTAAATTATATTCAAACAGCCGGAAAGACAGATTTCTTCCGAAGGGAAGTCCGTTATCTTTTTTTTTTTCTTTTTTACTCGAGATTATGAATTCTTGATTCTTAACAATATCTGCTACTTTAAAGAGTTTCTGTGGAGATTCAATAGAAATCAATTTTAAAAGTACTCTGGTTTTAAAAGATGGCAGAAAATAGGGGTCCGACCTTCGCATTGTCTAAGAATCCCTACAGGGCTTCCTACAGTGCTGCTGTCTTCGCTTATCCCCTATTCAACGTCTTTTCTTACGCATACATTTTTTGAAAATCAACGTCTTTTCTTACGCATACATTTTTTAAAAATCAACGTTCTTTCTATTATAATTTACTTGTACCCAAGAAGGTTCACTTTTATTGGAGAGACCCCCAAGAAGGGTTCACTTTTGGTACTCCACAAATCTGTTTCTATTACTGCAAGGTTGCCTTTATTGTGAATAGCAAAAACTCAACAGGATCATTTGCAAAGCTGGCTAGGTCATTCGGCTTGGGAAATAACTGGCATCAGCAATATCTTATTATGCTCTGACTTTTTTGAAAATGCTCAGCTTGTCTATAGACTGAACGGCTTGCCGCAATAGGAAGATTGAATTTAATGTAACCAAATAGATACAGTTGGGTTCAGAATTTACTGCAGACGTTGGTAATTTTTTTTATATGTCCTCTTTTCTCCTGATGCTTCATTATTTTCCGTTTAACTTAATGATCAATTTGTTTGAAATATTTTTTTTAAAAATTAATCTGTGGGAAGCATTGGATATTATTATTATTCAATTCCATTTTGTCTCTATTTCTTTCATTCAATCTTCCTGCAAATAAAAATATATAGTTAATTTTCTAAAAATCAATTAATGAAAGGACAATCTTAAGAAAGAATAAATATTAATCTTGAGAATTCGCATTTTTTTTATTTACATTAAAAAAACCCTTATATATGCGTTTCTGCATAAAATTATCAATCATAAGATTTCAGATTTCAGATTTCATGTTTGAACCAGTATTGGGAGAGAAATCTCATAAATATGAACTAAATGTACATTTCCTCCTGATATATGTAAAAATACGAAAGAATTGTCTAACCTCAATTGTCGGACCATTTCCTCAATTTTTATTTCTTTCGAAAGTTCGTGGTCTTTCTATACGTTAATAACCTGTTAACTGGGTATGACGAAATATTTCAATGTAAAACCAACGAAATATTTCATTAACCGGTTAACAGGTCAATGACGCTTTTCCATCTAAGATATTACATAATACAACCTGAACACAGTTCCGAGCCTGAACAACAGGACTGATTTCGCCAGTTAGCCTACATATTTAACTGAACAGAATGTCTTACGTGTATAAAGTGATATTTAAAATATTAGTTTTATTTGTTGTAATAATATGCATTTCAAGAAAGCTCGCTGACATTACTAAATAACTGTATTATTAAGAGACATCTTGGACGAAGAGCTGGTTGCGGAGGGCTGTCAGTTGGTTATAAATATTTATAACCAACTGACCGTTTTTTTTTTTTTTATAACCAACGGACCAACAGCCGTTTTTTCCAAAAGTTTTATATTCGCATGCAGGACACCGGCCATTAATCTTTTTTTTTTTCTTTCTTCTACTCCTAGTACAGAGAAAATATACTAATCGACAAAAGATACAAGCTCGAGATTCTGAGGAATCTCCATTTTTTATACTTCTCTTCAGAACACAAATGCTCGTCTATCTCTGTCTGTCTTGACAAAGATAACTCAAAAACCTTTTGAGCTAGATGGTTGAAATTTGATTTTTACTCCAATTTGCAGATTTCTATCCAAATTTGAGTAAAATTTATTCAGAGGAAGTTCGAATATGAGTTAACACAATAATTACAAAACGAAGAAAGCTAAAAAAGATAAAATTCGGTAGATGGATTTAACATCTATAGTAAAGAGATCTATGAAATTTTGAGGCAAATGCAACTAAGGATTGACTTTTTGTCGGTCCGTTCATTCAGAAACATGTAAACGCGATAGTTCATAAATGCAGTGACTTGAATATATCAATTTCGGTATGAGATATTGTGACTACCAGTGCAGTGTTGTATCAAAGTTTTATTTCAGTCGGTTGAGAAAGTGCGATTAAAACACAAATTTGGTTTTTGGATAATATTAACGCATGCCAGGGATTAATCGCCAAATAACTCGACGAGGATGACACAATAGATTCAGTAAAAATGCTAAATTCAAGCCAAAAAATAACACTTCGGAACTATTGCACTCCAATGCTATGGAAGCTGTTTTTTGGCATGGCGAGTTAATTAGAGAGTAGGCGAGAAAGTTTTGGAGCGACAACTTCAGCTGGATTAAAAATCAGTCGTTCAAAGACTCATTATTGGCTTTCATAATTATTTAATTTATGAAACATACTCTTAATTTGAGAGAAATAAATGATAATTCATTCAAAGTAAACGTTTTAAAAATTGCTGTATAAACAAAGCGGCTGTTTGTATTTAGGCAGTTAATATTAAGCTAAAGTAATATTAAAAATAATTAAATTGTGAAGAATTTCGAAATCAAATTTATGAGAAGTTTTTTGAAATGCTGATCAAAAGTTAATTTAGAATCTAAAAGTAGCCCCTTGCACTTGTAATCAGTCATCCAATAATAAAAGTTTTGTTCAAATGTTGGGTATAATAAAAGCACTATAATCAGTGATTAATCAAGCTGACAGAACAGAAAAAATGGCCGATAAATCATTACAGACAAATATAGGAGACCCTAACTCAAAGTTCTGAACTCCTGAAGTCAAATGTTTGAATCAAGATTTGGATAGAATATATCTAGACGGCAACTGCAACGTTGTGATGTCCGAGGTGGGGCAAAGTGGCCACGAGCACCCCCCCCTCCCCCATGAAAATTTGTAATAGCCAAATAATTTAAATATATTATTATAATTATAAATTAATAATAATAATCAAAATTTGTAAGTTTAAGGAAAGATGGAAATGAAATGAAACTAGTTTAGACGAGCGTATAATGCTCTAACGTCATGAAATTTGGTAAAATCATTAAATTTTTGTTAAGTTATATTTTTTAATAGAAAAATAATATTTTGATTATTTATGGGGTAAAATAGAGAACTTTAGCTTGAATTACGTTGCACGTTTTTTTTTACTATGGGGGTTCATTTAATTAAATTTTTAAATAATTTTTTTTTTTGAAAAAATACTGAAAATTTCACGCGTGTATTTCCTTGTAGTTATCCAAAATCGAAAAAGTAATAATTTTGAAAAACTTTAATCCACCATATTAGCAATGACGTTAGAGATTCTCTGTCTTTTTACGCACGAAAAATTAATGTAAATATTATCAATTGTAAACCAATGTCTTTTCCTATAGCTGGGCACGGCAGGATCATATGCTGACAGTTGAAGTAACTCGTTGTGAATGTGGGGTAATTTTCAATTAACTTAATTCATGTTCTTTTAATTCGAAACTGGCTTAATTTGGAGGTCATCATAAAGTATTTATATATCTAGACAAAATTCATTTTAAAGTCTAATTAAGCAGTATTCTAGTTGATAATCTCTATGTTTAAATCCAAAGTTGTTTCATTTCATGAATATCTGTTTACAAACTCTGCATCTTTCAAAGATGATGTGGTCGTTCCTGGCTTTCTCTGGAACATAGATTCGAATCGTCTATTTTTGCAATGCTTCGATTATCTTTTCAAATTGTCTCTGTTTTTCTCTTTTAAAGAGAAAATTGCATCCTGGGTACAGTATTTTTACTTTCTTGCATTCGAAAGTTTTGCATCCATCAAACTCTTGATTTTGATGAATCTCCCTGTTTTAGACCCCCACCTCTACCGAGTTCGAAAAACATTTGTTTCGAAATTGCCCGTCTATAGCTTAATATGTCCGTCTGTAAAAACGATAACTTAAAAACGTTTTGAGTCAAACATATGACATTTGGTAAATGATATTTCTATCAAATTTAGAAAGAAATAGATTCACAAAAAGTCTGTTTGCTCAGTTATTTGTGTATAAGTGGACATGAGAACTACAAAGAGAGCTAGACAGTTAAAATTTGGTCCATAAGTTAAGTATTTAAAATGTAGATCCATATCAAATTTGGAATCAAATATGTCTGAGGGACAGTCTTTTCTACCTGTCCGTACTTTCGCATGCTTGTAAACGATAACATAAAGATGCAATACCTCAAATAAATGAAACCTGGTATGTGATCTTGTGACTATAATTGCAGTTTTTTGCAAATTTAATTTCAATTGGTAGGAAAAAAAAGGGTGCGAAATGCATATTCGGATTTCTGGCACTTGTGTATTAACCGCATAAAACCACTCATTACGGCACAAAAAAAATCGCCCTCCAATTGACTTTTTCAAAATTATTGTTTGACTATCAAAATAAAAATGCATTAGAAAGTTTTTATTTATAGTAAAAACTATTAGGAAATTAATAAACAATAGACTTCAGAACTGGCAAACTGTGAACTTATTCTTTTTTTAAAAAAAAAATAAGCTAAAATTTCTTTTTCTTGCCAATTGTTTCGCAGACGTCGCCAATGACGGCCAAACATCACAATTACAAACTTCGACTACCCAATCAAATCCGAATATGCAACCATCGTTAAACTGCAATGTTGGCGAAATATTTGAAACCACTCTGAAGGAAAGTATAAAAATGAAACGCATTCCTGAAATCATTCCAGCAATGGTAAAATTACGTTACTATCAGCTTTGGATTGAGCTCTCCTTTTCAGAAGGCATTTTAAAGGGGCGTCTTGGTAAGTTTTTTATTTCAGTATTTCAATATTTAATGAAGTTCTTTGATGTCCTTAATAAATGCATTTTAGACGTATTTCCACAGTAATTATTAAATAAAATTTTCTACAATAAAAAGAAAAATTCTTAATTTTATTATATAATTATTGTTTTTATTTAAAATAAATTTCTTTATTCATATTTTTATGAATATTAAGTACATTTTAATTAATATTTATATATGCATTAAAAATCTATTCAAAAATAATTCATTTGCGTACAAACCATTGTTGGCGACCATCCGTTTCATTAGGATTATTGATTATAATTGTTTTCGATAAAATATCTTGGACGTAATTTCTTGCCCATGTTTTTGTCAAACTGTCACTCATTAAGGCCTTGTGTATTTTAATTGCTTTGCATATGTTCGGTTTATTTTGTGCATGAACTTTTCATATAGACACCTATACCATACTAGAAAAAAGATTTTTTTACACGAAAATGTCCAATTCGTCTACCTGCTAGCTTTCGTTATATTGTAACTTCACTTTCTTATTCGTCTTGTAAACGACACAAATATTAAGCAGAATCTATAGTCAACAGATTTCAACACTGGAAGACGATTGCGCGATTAAATAGTTGACGAAACAATGAAAACGCTTTGTATTTCGGAACAAAAAAAGTGATCTATTGTTAAAAATAAATAAAACAATTATGTTTAGAAAAAATTAACTCTGCTATTATTTTAAAAGATTAACATTTTAAAATGGCGATTTCTTTGTGCAATAATATTTTCGAAAAATATCGCGTAAAAATTCCACACTTCAGCTTAATTTTTAATTAATTAAAACTTCAAAAAATCTCTCCCTGAGGTATATATGTGCCAAATTTGGTAGCTGTAGACTAGACGATCTGCCCTGCAGGGGTTGATTTATATGTTTGTAATTTTTTTTTGGAAGGATAAAGAAGCATTGAAGTCGCCTTTTTTTAAAAGTGTTTAAATTACAAATAATGTGTATATAAGTTTTTTTAACGCTTCTTATGCTGGCATCCTCTTTCATAAAAATGCTCTCAATATATAACTCGTTAAAAAATGGTAATAAAAAAAAATCCTCTATTCTTTTATATAAAGGTCTCATTGAATTAAATTGATACTGATGGCATTTTACAATTGGTGTATTTTTTAATCAGTGAAATTGATTTAACTTATTAAAAAAAATTCTTCTGAAAAGAAAATTTAAGATTAATTAATATTTAATAAGCATATCTAGACATTTCATTCCGATTTGTGATAAGAAATTCAAATATCTAGTCAGTTTTTGAGTGGAAAAAAGATTTTATTCTGACATTTTATTATTTATTTAGCGACACTGAAATAAAAAAATAATTAATATGTTTACTAAAATCGTTTTAAAAAGGTGCAGATGATTGATTGGTTATTAGAAATTTTTATAATCGCAATAAAATTATCAATTAGAATTTAAAAAGTTACTACTTCTAATGAAATTATTCAGAAATGAATGAAATTAAGAGACTTTAAAATAATCGTATCTATTTCATTGAATTCGAATTATTATAAACAAATAATTGAACAATAGTAGTGGGTTAGATAATTTTTAATAGGAGATTAAAATATTTCACATTATCCAACATTAATATGAAAATGTATATAAAAAAATGCATTCTATTTGTATATTTATTTAGAACTAGCTGGTACCCGACGCGTTGCTGTCGCAGAAGACATAGTTTGGAAATATCGTTTGAAATTTTAAATGCCTGTGTTTTGTGATTAGGAATGATAGAAGGAATATTTATTTTCTTATAGGCAGTGAATACATTCATTGAAATTTGAATGATATATAAAAGTAAAAATAATGTTTGTTCCATTTTTTTTTTTTTTTTTATTATTATTATTCAAGTGCTTTAGGGTAGACAATATTTTTTTTTTTTGGTTGTTCCGCCTTCATCAAAAGCAAATACATTTCTTGGTTGTCCAACATGTAAGCACAGTATAGAACTGATCATACGAAAAACATGGATTTTCTATGTTCAATCGGCACACTTGAAGTGATGACCTTGACCCTTGTTGATGATCATCGAGAATGCACATCAAATGGGGGAACTGCAGTCGTTTGAAATCAAGACATATCGGTGGGAATAATGGGAATGCTTGGAATGATAATCTTCTCTAATCGACTTTCGTTAAGAATAGATGCATCGCTTCTTGCAGCGTATTGGTCTTTTGATTCTATTGCGTGTGATGCGGTAGTGCATAAATATTGTCTTTCGATGCTTGCCGCATGTTTATCTTGTGACTATTAAGCAAGTGAATTTGCAGTTCGTAAACGATCTACTTTATTGCTCGCTTGTCTTTACTCGTTTGAGAAGTTCGAATTGGCTTATTTATAAGTTCTGCGCCTGTAGATCTATTAAGCGACGAATATTTCGGAACATGTGTTGATTGCTTCGACAAAATACGATAAATTTTATTACCAAAATATCGTTTGTCGATTCACTGAATAAATATTTACTATTTGCACTGGAAAATGTCCAATTTATGTAACTTGATTTTAAAAGTAGCGTTTTAAAAGTTAATTCTCTTCTATATGCGTGAGATAAACTCTAAATAATATGCGCGGTTCGCCAAAGACAAAATATTGTTGACGCTAAATGAAAACATCTTGTATAGATGTCTATTCATTATTAATAACAATAATAAAAAAAATGGCGCTTGAGCTAAATATTTAATTTTACTCGCATTGATTGGCATCAATCATAATAATTTTACTTACTTTGATATACGTGCGATTATCTCAGAATGACGTTTGCCGTTTACTGTTTGTCTTCTGTCAGTTTTAAAATATAACCTTGGCGTAAGTACAAGCTATAAGTTGACCAAATTTAATCGCAGTCAGTTGAACGGCACGACAGCGCATAAGATGCGAAAAAACAAATTCATTTTTATATATTAGATATGACACAAACTTGCTCAAAATATCTTAGTGTTCTGAATGTGGGGGAGGGGGGAGAAATTACAACTCTGTAAGACATTACTTGAATCAGTCGAAAGTTAACATTTATTAAAGGCAAAAAAAAAAAAAAAAAAGCGGTATGAAAACATTTTTTGGATGTAAATTTTAGGATGATTAATATTTCTTGGATTATAAATTATTTCACCTACATAACTATCTCTAGGAGTTGTCTCTAGGCGCCCTACAAACCTCATGGTTAGAATATTTAAATATAGTACAAATATGCTTGGAAGGATGTGAATATGCTCCTAAGAGAAATTTTTCTCGCAATTTCAATTAAAATCTTAAATTAGTGTTTTTCCATGTTAAGTTTCGAAACTCTTATTGATTAAAATTGATTTTTACATTCTTTCAAAATTAAAAATTTGATTTTAAATAATGCCAATTTATTTAAGTAAATTTCTTCTGAAATTTGACCATTTTTCAAACTTTTTCTTTCATCATTTTTCGATAAAATGCTCCTTTTTGGCTATGAAATTGATTCCATTTTCACTGTTTTACCAGATATTTCAATCGCCTAGTATCCTTCTGTCGTTGGAAACTAAAATAGAAGAATCTGTTGAATACCTGTATGGTTTACGTGAAGAGGGAATGATAACAACGCTAAAATCAAAAGATCAATGCATTATGAAAAATCAAATCTATATCTTTAATAACTCTATACGGTGATGGGGCATGACTCTTTTTTATATTAAGGCTCGTTTACATAATAAATTGAACAATTGTAAGGCTGTTAAACTATTTAAAATTGATTGATGTAATAATCGCAATTTACAAGTTTAGAAATACTTGCAGATTAAATCATCACCAAGTCCTATATAAGATATTAAATAGAAATTAATCGCTACTCGACTAATAAGCTGGTCGCTAAAGGCGGAGAGATTTCATTAACAATTAGCAGCTTTTGTGCTAATTTATTATCTCTTTCAGATGCTGTTCTCATGGATGAATTAAATGATACGAGTGTCCAAATACCAAACCCTTCAAAGAGACTTCAGGGAGGTAAATTTTAAAATTCCATTTCCAGAGTTATTTTCATTAATCTTAGAGTTTCTAGAGTTATTTTTACTTACGACTGGATTCAGTGATTCTCAAACAGATAGTAATGCGATTTCTATCAGTCTCTATCTTTACTAATAATAAAGTTAAGTGTGTGTGTGTGTGTGTGTGTGTGTGTGTGTGTGTGTGTGTGTGTGTGTGTGTGTGTGTGTGTTGGATCTTTACAGGACAGTTTGATCCATAGCTATGAAACTTGGCTCATGTATATTTTGTAGGGAGGAAATATACACTCGGAGCAAATTTTTTAAAACTAATTAATTGAAAATAAAGCAAAAGTTAGCGTTTTTCCTGGATAATTATAATTTTGTGCTGTATTATTATTATATCTTATAATACAAGACAATTTTTAAAATGGATATTATTGTGGTATATCTATTTGTATTAAATTAAAGCGTATTTTAAATGTATTTAGCAATAATATATTACTAAGTGACTATGAAACTTAAATCATTTTCAGGACTGCCATATTTCACACTGGCATTTTTCCATTGGTATGATTAAGATATGAAGATTCAACTTTTTTCCATGCTGAGTAGATTTCAGTATAAAACATGTTCTTAGTAACGTTTTTCAAATTTTGTTGTACTGAGAATGAATATTTAACTTCGGAGCAAAGCTGTAGTGAAACTATTTTGGATTCCGCCCATTTTTAAACAATGATCCGTTTTCCTGCGATACATTTTATTGCTTTAATAAAAAAAAATGGAGAATCGCATAGCAGAGTGAGCAAAACGTTACAAGGCTTCTAAAATAGAATGAGTTATGTTTATCGAAGTTTAGTTTAAAAATCTTGGGTTCTTCATTAAGACTAAAGCTTGTAAGCATATGGTACGGTGAGTTGTAGCGCAAAAATATAACTTCTGTAATTTTAGCAGTAATTTGTTAGTTGAAGTACGTCTCGAGACGTAGATATTTGGCAAAAATCATACCTTATTCACAAGATTTTGAGCTTCTGTTACGATCTCTTTTTACTTTATATTTTTTCAAATGCAAAGCATACGAAGTATTGTGATCATTAACCAAATTATATAACTGAATATTGACGATTCTCTACATTTCGGGCATTCCTGGTTTCGAAAAATATATTTTATGAATTGTCTTTGTTTCTGTCTGTGGACACGATAACTGAAAAACCCTTTGTTCTAGACAGAAGAAATTTGGCATGTCAAATTTATACATGATTTATAAATATCTGTTGCATTTCGAATTAAATAGTTGTTAAAATTTGAACGAAATGCATTCACAGAACATCTGTCTGGCAACGATAACTTTAAAATGCAAGACTAGATGAATAACATTTGACACACAAAGTTGGCATGTAATATGTACATTTAGTAAACAAAAATGAAATCCGATGACTTTTCGCTCATCTGTATGTTCGTAGACACGAAAACATATGACAACTTTAAAGCTTAGCAACTTGCATTACCGAAATTAGGTGCACAGATGTTTAATTTCTAAAATGTAGATTTGTAAATGGATGTAAATTCTACATCCAATACGTGAAAAGGTGGATCATTTGCTGGTTTGAACATTCTCGAGCTTGTAAATGCGATGCCTAAAAGAAGTAGCGACTTGAAAAGAAGAAATTTAAAATGTATTCTTGTTACTAAAATTGCAGTTTTGTGTCTCATTTTATATCATTCAGTGGAAAAGAAGTTTCCAGATTGTATATTTGGTTTTCTTTATCATACCAAATATACAATGTGGTTTACTTTATTATACCAAATATACATGTAACTTCGAATTTCAAAAATTAAGCAAGCGGGAGTCCCCCTCGCCCCCCAAAAAAACAACTTTCTCGCATTTTCTCGAAAAAATTTAAGTCATAGAAAGGCATTGGCATACAATAGTTAAAAAATATTAACTTTAGGCGCGAATTAAGCATTTTCAATGAATCGATCGTGTAATACTTGCCGAATTATTTGGCGATTAATCCCTGGCATGCGTCAATAGTTTCCAGAAATCGAATCTGTGTTTTACACGTTTTTCTTCACCGATTGAAATAAAATCTTGTCACAAAGTTGCACTTGTCATGAAAAAATGCCATATCAAATATGATATATTTAAGTCATTGCATTTCTGAATTATCGCGTTTATATATTTCTGAAAGTACAGATTGACAGTGTCCCCGTATAATTAAATCTGGCTCAAAATTTGGCAGGTATTTACAATATAGATGTTACAACTGTGAACGCAAGGTCATCCATATAATTCTATAAGTTTTATAATTATTCTAATAACTTGTATTCCGACAGCCGGATTTCCTCTGAACAGACTTTTCTCAATTTGATAGAAATCTATAAATTCGCTATAAGGAGAGTATACGAAATGTCACCCCACTAGCTCAAAGTGTTTACGAGTTATCTTTATCACAGACAGATTGGCGGAAATTTTCCAAAAAATGTGTTTCGAACTGATGGAGGTCTAAGATGTGGAGATTCGTCAAAATCTGGAATTCCAAAATTTTTTTAACGATTACTATACTTTCTACAGGCTGCGTATAAGAGCAAGGGAGGAATTTTGAACACTCGCAATATGCACAATTTTCCTAGTGTCCAAAATTTTATATGGGGGTGGGGGGAAACGCCTTTTTAGGGAGTATGCGAAAAATTTTAGTGGGAACGACACCATTTTGTTTTATTTTCTTTATCATGTTTCTAAGTTTTAATTTTTTTTGTCTTAATTATTAATAAGTTAAATATCTTTTTGAATATTTATATTCTTGTATTTCAATCTTGTTCTTTCAATCAAGAAGAGATTTCTTTAAATGTTTATTCTGCGTTTGTTTCAGCCGTCCCACCTTGCAAAAATGAGAAAATGCGCCAATTGCGGAACCACGAAGACTACGTGGAGAAGCAGCAAGTTGAACCCTGGAGAACGCGTTTGCAATGCTTGTGGCCAGCACGAAATAAAGTACAGTGTAAGTTACTTTTGAAATTATTACTTTCTCGCACATGTAGTATAGAGTATAGTAAAAAGAATTCGAAATATGTCAAAAAATATTCGAAATATAGTAAATAAAAAAGAGAAACAACGTTACATTTAATTTGATATAATTCAAGAAAGCTAACTTTTAAATTTTTAAAGGGTATAAAAATTTATTTTTGTAATATTTTTTCGAAAGCTATTAGAGTAATTTAAAATCTCTCATTTTAATTCACTAAATTTTATTAAATTTTAAAATTTATCTCCAGATTCCCATTTTGATTATTCAAAGTATACTTATTCCAAATTTAATATCTCTAGATGAAACGACCTGCTCTGTAGAATGCCAATGCATTTATTTATGATTATTAAAGAGATTTAAAAAATTCTGAGTACTTTTTAAATTAGAATAATTTCTTCTTAGAAA
The DNA here is from genome assembly GCF_947563725.1 of Argiope bruennichi. Classification (NCBI taxonomy): domain Eukaryota; kingdom Metazoa; phylum Arthropoda; class Arachnida; order Araneae; family Araneidae; genus Argiope; species Argiope bruennichi. The sequence continues at coordinate 24,397,118 of NC_079154.1, read as the reverse complement.
ATATTTTGTTTTGAAAAATACAATTCTACGACTTTCACGCATATAAAAGTGACTTTTTTTCTATTTTAGGAACCGAGAGATAAGTCTCGGGAAACTGGAAAGATGAAAAAAGAAACCCAGGTGTCAACCGTATACTGTAGTGTGATGTAAATTTAAAATGACTGATGATTTTGAGCATTTTCTGTGTAGGAATGGAAATGATTTTTTAATTCTGCAATTTTTATAAAAAATGCATTTTATGTTTATGAATTTTTTAAAATTACAACAATTTGAAAAGTAAAACTAAATATATTATAGTTTTCATCCGTAGTTGATAGAACCTCTATCTCGAATAATTTACGATTAAATTGTTTTGAAAAGGAATTAAAAAAAAAATATTTGCAAATGTACCCCGAACTTCAAAATGTTAGTGCTCTAACTTATAATGTTATTATATAGTATACAAGAGATTTAATGGAAATTAAACAGTGCCTGCCAAATTAACTAGGCGGATAGTGGTTTCCTAAACTATTAGCAGCTCTTGTGCTATTTTTTTATCTCTTTCAGATGCTGTTCTCATAGATGAATTAAGTGATATGAGTGTTCTCATGCAAGACACCAAAGACTTCAGAGACTACCGCACCAGAGATATTTCATGCAGGCAGAGACAATCTTGGTGTTATCGCAATGAGAATAATCCAGTCTTAATTTATCCGATATCGGAGGAATCCAGGTAGAATAGAGCTGCGACAGCACCCATTTACCAACGAAAGTCGAAAAAGGTAAATTTAAAAAATTACATTTCCATAGTTATTTTTTATTAATTTCTGGAGTTATTGTTACTAATGACTGAATTCAGTGGTTCTCAAACAGATAGTGGTGCGATTTCTATCAATCTTCATCTTTATTAATAATGAAATTTAATGTGAGCATGTGTGAGTTGGATCTTTATAGGACAAACCGTTGTACCCATTGCTATAAAACTTGACTAGTATATTGTTGTTGTTGTTTCTTATGGCACTTGCCACTGACAAGCCCGCTGTTACGAAGACAGCGATTTAAGCCTGATGGGGAGCGCCTCTTATTTTTTATAGTAGCGCCAACTAGGGCCAAGAGTACGACTTTGCCACTCATGCATCACTCATTCGCTTGCACAACCCCTTTTTACAGGAGGGCACATTCACACATCTCACAGATAGAACAACAGAATAACAACCATGCCCAAACCGGGACTCGAACCCGGGACGCCCAGATCACGGGGAAGACGCGCTACCCCTATGCCAGGAAGCCGGCTGACTAGTATATATTTTGTAGGGAGGAAATATGCATTCGGAGCAAATTTGTTAAACTTTAATTGAAAATCAAGCAAAAGTTAGCGTTTTCCAGGATAATTTCAGAAAATAATACAGCACAAAAATATTGTAATATAGTAAAATTCAAGAAAATTATCTACTCAGTGGTAATTAATGTGGTATATTTTTTCTAATTGTAACAAATTAAAAACATATTATAAGAGTATTTAATAATAATATATTTCAAAATTGCGATGAAATTCAAATCATTTCAGGATTGCAATTTTTCACACTGGCTGTTTCCATTGTTATTGTTAAGATATGAAGATTCAACTTTTTTTTTCCATGCTAAGTAGATTTTACTATGAAACATGCTTTTTATGACTTTTTCAAATTTTGTTGTATTAGGAATTGAGATTTAACTTCGGAGTAAAGCATTGGTGAAAAGGTTTTGAATTCCGTCCATTTTTAAACACTGATTCGTTTTCCTGCGACACATTTTGATGCTTTTAACTAAAAAAAAACTGCGTAGCAGAGTGAGCAAAACGGTACAAGGCTTCTAAAATAAGTTGTTATGTGTATTAAAATTTACAGTTTAAAAAATTGTTTGTTCTTTATTAAGACTGAAGTATGTAAACATCTGTTACGGGGCGCTAGAATGCTAAACAACATAACTTCTTTAATTTTCACAGTAATATGTTAAAGTATGTCTCAAGACATGTATTGTTGTCACAAGCCATATCTTTTTCAAATGGTTTTGAGCTTCTGCTAAAATTTCTTATTTTTTCTAATACAAGGTATACAGGTATATATTTTGTATACCTTGTATTAGAAAATATTGTAATCATTAACCAAATTAGATATCCGAATATTGACGAATCTGTTTTGAACCTTCTTGATTTCGAAATATACACTTTTGGTGTTTATCAGTCCATCTTTGAACATAATAACTGAGAAACTCTTTGTACCAGAAGAGAGAAATTTAATTTCGGACCTTTACATTAAATTTATAAATTTTTCAAATTTCTAACAAAGTACATTCACAAGAAATCTGTCTATTTCAGTGCAGGTGACTTCGATAAATTAAAAATTTAGGTGGATAAAATTCGACATATGATGGAATAAAGAGTAAATTTAATATATTATAATAAAAAAGAAATTTGAAAAGCGGTCGGTTACCTATATTTTCGTAGATGTGAAGACATAACTTAAAAACGCAACAATTTGCATAAATGAAATTGGGTATATAGCTGTACTTCTAAAATGTAGATCTTCATTAAAATTTGCATCGAATACGTAAAAAAGGTTAATCATTTATCGGTATTCTCAAACGGTATGCAAACGTTGTACCTAAAAGGAACAACGACTTGAATAAATTGTAAATTTTTTAATAAATTTGCAGTTCTGTATTTGATTTAGTTTTTTTCGGAAAAAAAAGTTTCCAGATTGCTTATCTGGATTCTTTTACCATACGAAGCACTAAAGTTCCAAAAATTAAGCCAGGAGGGAATTATCCTTCCAAAAATTTCTCGCATTCTCTCTTAAAAAAACTTGTCAGAGAAAGGCATTGGCATGCAATATTTACAAAATACTAATTTTTGGTGGGAAGTTGGCATTTTCGCTGAATCTATTGTGTCATCCTTGGCGAGTTATTTGGCGATTAATCCTTGGCATACGTCAATAGTATCCAAAAATCAAATTTGTGTTTTAGACACGTTTTTCTCCATCGATTGTAACAGAAATTTGATTCAAAATTGCACTTGCAGCGACAAGATGCCATACCAAATTTGATATATTCAAGTCGCTGCATTTTTGAATTACCGCGTCTTCATGTTTTGGAAAGTACAGACCGTCGGACAGTCAACCCGTCTTTAGATCTGGCTCAAAATTTGACGAGTATCTGTATATAGAGGAGTATAACTGAGTACGTAATTTCATTCATCCAGTTTTCTTGTTTTATAATTATTGTGTTGTCATATATTCGGAAAGCCGGATTTCCTCTGAGCAGATTTTACTCAATTTGAAAGACATCTGCAAATTTGGTGTAAGGAGAGTAAAATGTGAATTTGTCAATCTGGAATTCGAAATTTTTTGACTATTACTATACTTTCTATATACAAAATATACGAGAAAGTAAATATAAATTCTGAACACTCGTATTGTGCCCAATTTTGCCCAGTTTTTAAAATTTCAGATAGGTGTGGGAGAACAGGTTTAACTAGAAGGAATTTCTTTTTTAAATGTTTATTTTAGCCATTCATTCCTGAGAAAATTAAAAAAAATGAGCCAACTGCGGAACGACGAAGTATACTAGTGGAGAGAACACCTGGAGACCTAATAACTTTGAATGCTTGTGGCCAACACGAAGAGAAATACGGTATAAGTTATTTTTGAAGTTATTAATTCCTCGTATACGTAGTATAGAGAATGTATAATTTAAAAAATCGAAATGTCAAAAAAATACTCGAAATATAGTAAAAAAAGGTAAATTACGTTACAACTTAATTGACATAGTTAAAAGCGAACTTTCAAATTTTAAAAGACCGTCAAAATTCTTTTATATAATTTTTTGAATTTCTCTGCAATAGCTTTCAACATCTCTCGTAATTTTTAATTAAGCAAAATTTTATTTAAAAATTATCTCCAGGTACCCATTTTCATCATTCTTTGCATATTTAATCCAAATTTGATATTCTAGGTGAAATGACCTTTCTGTAGAATGCCAATGCAGATATCTACATTCTCTTCTATTAGTAGAGAGAGATTTAAAAAATATAGTTCTATGACTTTCACCCATATAACTGATTTTTTTTTTCTTATTTTAGGAACATTATCCAGGAATAACCTTTGCAACAACCTGAAAAAGTTGCAGCATGGTATGGTTTTAAGCTACCTTTATCATTGGACCGTATTTCTTTGAAGAGAACTTCAAATGGAATCCAAACCTGTTCCTTCACAGAACGGTACCATGATACTCTGAGGGATTTTGTGATGCCAACTCTTCTACTCAGCGTCGATGCCTTCCAGACATCAGTTTCATGCAGGATGGTGCACCACCTCATATTGATCGTTGCATAAAGCGATTGTTAATACAGCATATCACAGAAGCACGAGTTAACAGCCGTCATTTCCCAATAGCATGGCCTCCTGGCTGGTCGGACACCAGCCCTTTCGACTTTTGGTTGTGGGGTTATTTGAAGGACAATACTTACCGTCAAAGGCCATCTCTACAATTCTGAAGGACAACATTCAGCGATATTTCTTAATATTCCGGCAGACTCAGTCCGGTCACCTATAGAAAATATGGTTCTCCGATTAAAGGATATTGTTGAAAATGAAAGAGGACATATTAAGCAATTTTATTTCACTTTATTTAATTGTAAATGATATTAATTGGTTTTATGTGTATTGCAACACAATCTAATGGTGAATTTTTGTACTAATTTTTTTATTTAATAAATGTAAAGCGCATCATCTGAATAATCTGTAGTTCTAATTTTCTCATTTTGTTCAATAGAAAGTATTTTTGAGCCCTCTGAAATGGGTAATTTATTTCTTGCTAAACCTATGTTAGTAAAAAAAATCTTTTCATTTTGCTTTGTTTTTATTATCAAAGTGTAATCAGTATTAAATTTTTGATGCGTGTAAAATCTTATGTACTTATTGTCTGGATTAAAACATTATAAGTTTCGTAATGATATTCTTGTTTAATGAATTATCTATACTTATAATAAAGCTCAGTGTGTGTGTGTGTGTGTGTGTGTGTGTGTGTGTGTTGGCGCTCTACAGGCCAGGTCATTTGACATACAGCTATCAAATTTCCCGCCAAATGATTAAGGATTCAGTTTTTTTCTCCCAACAGTAATGAGGCTAGGGTTAGTATTTTTCGGCGGATTATTTCAAACGATTCTGTTTATTTTCTTAATGTTTGATGCATTTAAAATTAAACATTGTTAATGAATCGATCCTTCAGATTCATTCTGAAGTACTTTTGAATCATTTGAAGTACTGAAGGCGTTTATAATATTATGAGTGAATTATATGCCTATCAAAATTTGAAGTTTTAAAATATTTTGATGAAGAAGCTATTAAAGTAGGAATTGCATAAAATATTTAATTATGAAAATTTTAACGCACATTAACGGCTAGTTATACAATAAGAAGCGGTTGCTCAATATCTGTAAATCAAACAAAAATAATAAATAAAAAAAAAACTTAATCACACTAAGAATATTTAGGGCAGTATATTTTATTCTAGAGTGCATATATTAAGCAATTAAAATGATTTACATATTCAGATACATCTATGTTCAAATAACTAATTATCTTTAAAAGCGAATTCTGCTGTTGAAAAAAAGTAATAAAAATGCAATATATATGCATAAAATGGAACATACGTGACACGGAATTCACTCTTATTACTGAATGTTGAATGGCAGTAGTCAAATATAAACATACTGAAGTAGGAACATTTCAGATTGCTTTATAGCTGTACTTAATTCAATACTTCACTTTGTAAATTAATGAAGCTGATAATATTTGAAATGTTCGGTAGAAGGCTCGACGTGTCATCGAAAAATCCATTCAGTTAGAAAAAGATGTGAAAGAAATCCAAACGAACGAAATAGGCATGAAACTGCAAGTTGAATCGAGTGCAAAATTGGGTTTAACTGTTGCTAGTTGGGTAAATGTTACGAATTGCTTATGGAAAATGATGTTTCTGTCTCCCAAATCGATTGTCTCACAAAAATGATTTTTGCATTGTCTTAAAATGGGGAAAAATTATCTTTCTAATAGTAACAATTTCATCATAACATTTTTGTTTTTAAAAAAATTCAAAATTTAATTGTGTATATATCGTGTAACAATATTTTTACTGTTAAGATAAAATTCAAACTTGATAACAAGGTATTTAATCGCATGCTTTTGCCAATGTCAAAGTTAAGGTTTAAAAAATGGCTTTCCTTGGGTTTTCATTTAACATATCTATTTTTAATTCATAATAAGGCATTTTTTAAATTTGATGTGCAAAGTAATTTATGATAGATTATTGCAATTATTAATTGTTCAAAAGCCTCAAAAAGTCAATTATTTATGCCAGCAAACTGGCTAAGTTTTCAAATTATATAAAAACAAATAGAATTCGTATAGTTTGGAGCTTTAACTTAAAATTGAGAAAGAAAAAAAAAGTCGTACATATTGATAATAAACTGTATATCATGAAATAATTTGTAAAAAAATTAATAAGTATTTATAGATAACCCATATAGATAAAAATACTTTTAATTCTTATTAATATTAAATAATTAAAAGTATTCCATTTTAAGTGAGACATAAAAAAAATAATTAGCTGTTTAAAACAGAATGTCTTTAGCTTGTTAGAAATGCTCATGTTGTTTTATTTCATACATCATATTTGCAGACAAAATATACGAGCATTTAGAAATATATACAAATGCCCTATATTGATGGCATGCTTACAAATGAAAGATAAATATAGAGTAAAAATAACAAATGATGTAGATTCAGTCACAGATGTTGCGTATTTAAACAAGAGTTGGCATTTTAGTTTTCTTCTGTATAATCTTCTAATATGTCGCTGATATGTTGATTCAATTATTTGAAATTGCTCTTCCTGTTGGATATCTTTTTTTTTGTACAGGCGTCTAATTAAACAATAAAAGAGCAGTTTTTAGAAAGAAAATAATTATTAACAACATTATTTTACTATTGTAATAAATTTAATCGAAAAGCAAGGAAATAAAGAGCTACATCAGTTATAGAAAAATGTTTTCGGGCCTAAAAATTTTCAAGTAAAATTTGCCAAAGTGAAAAATTTGATAGGTTACAACTAGTTTTTTTATCTATAGATTTTTTTCTTTCATTCTTTCCTTTCCTATTTTTTTAAACATTTTCTTCTAAAAATGGTTTATTGCATAAAAACATAATTTCTTAACATTAATAAACATTAAAATCTTGTATTTAATTGAAAAACTCAAAATATTAAAAGTTGGCTGCAAGTGTATATTTAAAGCTCAAAATTGTAAATTAAAAAAATTCAAAAAATTCAAAAATTATCTAAGATAGTATACAAAAATTAATTAGATAAAAATAGTAATAGATTATAATTTAAAATACCAGCAATATCTGCTTTAAGAATTCCAATTGCGAGTTCTTTTTCATTTTTTGGTAAGTATTACTTTATACTCTTATTTCTACATAAATTAAGTATGGAAAATGCACATGAATTCGCCCAAAAACGGAGCAATGTATTGGTTTCTTTAAAAAATCTTTTTTTTTTGTCATTTAATACGCTAATTTGGTTTTGATCTATAGAAAAAATTTCACTAGATGATAAAAAAAGAAAAAAAAAATTCACTAGATGATACAATCTCAAAGCATAAATAAATAAAAATTATTTTTTCTAGGCCGCTTCAACTATCATTAATTACTAAATTTAGCACAAATGTTATTTAGCACTATGTTAAAAAAAAAAACTTTCAATACTGTTACTCATATTTAAAATCGATCAGAATAAAGGAGAGAAAAGAAATTCAAACACATCGAGCCCCTAATCTAAAATAAACTTTCAAAAATGTTCCTAGCAATCGCAAAGAGAAATTATCAGTTTTACTGTGGAAAAAAAGGTGAATATTTCAAGAAAAAGAACCCTCAATCAGCAATCATTCTCTTATCAATACGTGAAATGTGCATTCTCTATAGCCCCTCTAGACGCACTGTCAATGGTAATTAAATCCCAGTAAACGTACAATGTGAGGGCAAATGGCATTATTTAATGAGTGAGCGCATATGCCATTTAGCGCAAGTTCCAGAAACCGGATTAGCTAGCTAATTTTCACATTAACTAATTTTCTGCACTTTAGCGGTAATATATCCAATTATGTCTGTTATCCAATTATATCCATATATCCAATTATATACGTTATTTAAAGATAAAATGGCAGTTTAAGCAATTAACGAATGATTAAAGAGCAGCCATTAAGTATTCTATCATTACTTATTTTAAAATTTAGAATAATAATCACTAATTGGATATCAAATTTTTTCCAAATTTTGACGCCCAGAAAAGAATGATTCATAATTATAAGGAAAACATATACGGACATTCATTTAGATTAATTGTAAAGTTCTGTTCTTGGAGTTTGCACAAAATAGCTGCCAGATGAAATATATGTTGTTCCAATTTATTTGAATCTATAGCGACGTCATTAATAAGTATTCTTTTTTTTTTAAATTATTGCTTTCCTTATTCAACAATTTTTCTCATTTTTTAAGATTACATGGAATTATTCATACAATATATTTTAAAGAGTTTTTTTTTAATATGCTAGAAATTGAACAAGAATAAATCCTATTCTTGTTCAAGAATTGTGCTTCTTTTTTTTATAGTTTTATAGTATATAGCTTTACAGTTATAGTAAAGGTTTTGTGTAATCAAAATCTTATTAACTTGAATCGATTTTGTAAATTGGAGGATTGTATAAATAATGTATTTAAAGCATTTTTGTCGCACCTATAAAATAAAAATAAACTTAAAGGAACAGATTTCGTATTTTTGGAATCTACATAATTTAATTGTAAAATAAACCAATAGATCAATAATGAGTTAAATGTTGAGAATTCATTACTAAATCTATAACAGTTTGAAACATTGTTGAAAACAGAATTTCAGTAAAACAATTCACCATGATTTCTTTTCGATATAAAAATTGTTTTATGTGGATCATCTATTGTTCAAAGCTAAATTTAGTATCAATTTCAAACAAAGCTTTTCATATTATTTGAACAATACTCAAAATCATTATTATAAAAGTTCATTTCTTTTATCGAAAAGAATCCATCAAATGCGACCTTGTTGAACGCGACCGAATACTTGTATGCAAAACTTTTACACCTGTGTTTATTTCATAAGAAAATCATTTTGGAGTATCTTCAAACATTTCATAATTATCTCTAACAAAGGTGAGTACTGATTATTTTTTGTTTGTCACTAAGTTTTCTTTAAAGTGAATAGGAATGACTTCATTGTGATTTCTAAGAGTTCGTATTTCTTCTAAATTCAAATTTTTATGTAAACTTATATTGTCCATATTTATTTTCTTCTAACTATTTCTGTAGTATAAAATTTCAAGTTTATTACGGACACTGAATAATAATTTTATTTCCGATTTTTAATTCATGTCTTGCTGTATGATAGGATCAGTTAAAGAAAATCTTTGACTGTCTTGTTTTTCCTTACTCATTTCCATTTATATTTGGTAATAATTAAATTTTCGTCTACATTCATTTATATATATATTGGCCTAAGAAAATTTTAGATAATATTCATCTATTTTTAGAGTATACGAAAACCGATTATTTTTCTTGTTAATAATGTTAAGCAAATTTCCCTTTTTTACAAGTTACAAACAACCACTAATTTTCAAGTTGATAGCATAGGTACATCGGATAGTAGAGTAACATTAAAAAACCAAAATATTTATTGAATTAAAAGCGAAAATATTTTGGATCTGTATCCAAAAGATAATATTATAAAATAATTTTGTAGCTTGTATATCATTATCCTAACAATTATTTTATTTAGAATAATTATGTTAAAAATTATTGATTAAAAAACCCTTCAACTTATTTCTAATTAAATCTAACATATTCATATCAAACTTGCAGATTGAGGTTCCCTTTAATTTTTATGCTTCCGTTTCCTTTATTTTCCTTACATTTTGACATAAATACTAAATCTAACTACTTACTAAACAGACAGACACTGAAAATATTGCCGGACAGCCTGAATATCAAGAGCCTAACTTGCATGATGCGATTGTGAAAGAAAATTCTAATCCTGTGGTCAAAACATGTTTCTGCAGCTCGAAATAACTCAAGTGCTTTAAAAAGAGTCAAATTCGACACGAAATTGATGATTAATGGCGCCTGTAATACATTCATGTTGAACAGTGTGGGTAAGTTACCCAAAAGAAAATCTGTTTTTATTTCAAGACTTAATCCTGACATTACTGTCAATGAAGTATCCCAGTTCCTGCATCCTTTAAAACTAGATAATAATGTCTAGATTAAAATTAAATTCCAATCTTACGCTTCTTTTCATGTTGAAGTCTTCAAGAATAATTTTCATCGCCTATCTGATGCATTAATTTAATGCATTAATTAATGAAGGCCATCTGGTTATGTAAAAAAAAAGATTAGATTTATTACTCTGGAACCAACAGCAACCCTTCACCATAGTTAGATTTATCGATAAAAACAGATTCTTCGAAATGCTCGTTGTTTACGCGACAAAATTATAGAGTTTTTTTTAGTTCTGTAGCTTCAGTGGAATGTGATATGATTTGTATTACAGAGACATGGCTTTGTGACCCTGTAGATTCTTTGTAGTTTCTTCTTCTTGTATACAATCGACCACCTTGTCAAACACTGACCGAAGCAGCATAGGCAAGGTTAGTTATGGGCGATTGCTGTCTAACATAACCTATCCATAACACAGATCGAATCACCGAACTGTCATTCTTTTCGAATCAGTCGGCCTCCAGCCACAAATTGGTTCAATCTCGGATCTTCTTTCTCCTCTTCCTGTGCACTTATCACCCTGTTAAAGGAGAAGCAGGTCATCATTTTAAGAAAATGTCCACAAAGGTCTCAGTATTCCACCAAATTCTCATTCCACAACAAAAAAAAAAGAATCCAAAAACTTAACATTTTCAGAAACTGATAATTTTTTAACATCATATCCTTCAGCGTTTTAAGATTATCTGGTGTCATCAGTAAATCATAATCAAGCTTAAATCATCATTTTCAAGTTTCAGATTCTTTCTTAATCCCGAGATTTCTGTGCTTTTCTTTAAATAATGATAGACAATTCCAATTCCTACACAGATACATTTATTTTCCAGCATTCTTACAGAAGATTCTTTGCAGCTATTCGATTTTGGTGCCCAATTTTTCGAAAAGATCGTGGTTCATCAACTAATTTTTGCAGACTGGGTGGCGATGTTCTTGGGACTATCAAAAAATGTCTTTCGTCCCTTAAATTGGAGGTTCCTGGTTTGGATCTGGAAGCTATTTGGATTTCAATCAAGTTAAATCACAGAAAAAGAATGCAAATTTTGTGTTATTTATTTTCCATCTTCCTTTCACATGGACACGTAAGTTTATATATTTTTTTTTTTGTTTTGAAAGATTTGATTTTTATGATAAAATATTAATTGTTGTTGATTTTAATTTATCTATGTATGATGATTTTTATGAACGTGACAATTCAATTGTTTATGAACTGTCCAATTTTTTTAACCTTTCCAATTTGGTTCAACGTAGTAATATTCATAATTGTAGTAACAAATATCTTGATTTGATTTTGCCCGATATAGAATTAAATAATGTTTCTGTTTGGCACTGGGATTGCTATTTGGTATCTGAGGATAAATATGATCCTGTTCTGGCAGTTTCTGTCGAACCAATATCTTTCTATCTCAATAACAGTAATGTGAATACTTCTGAGCTTGATTTTAAAAGAAGAGATTTTTAACTATGTGGCATTTATTCCGTGAGACGGATTGGAGTTTTTTTTTTACTTAGTTTTAATGGTATAAAAGATGCAGGTTTCAGTTTTTATAATTATTTAGAAGATGTTTTTAGCAGAACTGTTCCTTTTAGAAAAAAACTATTACTGGGAAATTTCCCTTCTGGTATTCATAGGAAACCAGGAGACCAATAAAAAGGAAGGCCAGGAACCGTAAATTAGCTTTAAAGGGTGTTAACCTGCTTTATTCGATGAATTTAAATCTTAACGATTATCCGTCAAATATAATATCCCCAAAAGACTATGAAGCATATCTGCGATTAATAGAAAATAATTTAGCTTCGAATTCAAAAAAAAAAAAAATTATTTTATTTTAAGGATACAAAAATTAGATACGCCAAATACTATATACAATAATAATATACGTTATGAAAAGGATGGCCGATATCACAAGGGCTTTTGCTACTTATTTTATTTCTGTTTCCAAACCTAGCACGGATATGGATGGCATTGCTAAATATATACGTTAACAACGTTGATCTTTTTAACCCTTTACACTCGAATGTCTTCTCTCAATCACCATTCAAAACGGTGCATTATTTTGACATTTTTTATTTATTATTTTTTTTAAATTTTAATTGTTAAAATGCCTACACAATATTAAAAAGATGCAGATTCATTTTTCAGGGAAACAATTGCATGTATTTATTTTTTTAATGTAAGAAATAGGTTCATATATTAAGTGAATAATTATGCATCGAATTATCTTTCCGTGTGCTAAGGGTTAAAATCGACAGTGCAATACTGATGTGGTGTTGGTCATCAGGGAATCAAAATGTTCTTTAATTGTTGTTGTTGATAACATTCCATCCTTTATTATTAGAGATGCGCTAAGTTTTTGATTTATCCACTGCTTATTTTGTTTAACTCGTCGTTAGGAACAAATGTATTTCCTCAAATCTGGAAACATGCAAAAATGATTTCTATTTTTAATGAGCAGATGTGGTCCCCTCAAAACTTTCTCGTATACACTAATAAATTTGCCGTGATAGAGAAGCCTTACATGACAATGACGTACAACAGTCACGAAATATTAACTTTTCGCTTGAATTTAGTATTTTTACTGAATTTATCATCTGATACTTGGCAATTTATTTGGTAATTAATCCCTGGTATGCGGTTAACAGTATCCGAGAATCTTATTTGTATTTTAGGCCGGTTTTCTCATCTCATTTAAACAAAATATGACACAAAACACTTGTAGGCTCAAATTCTCATACTAAATTTAATCTATTTACGTTACTGCGTTTACTTATTTCTGAAATTAGAAACCGACAGACAGTCAATCCATAGTTGGATTCGGCTCAAAATTTGACTACAGATGTTAAATCTATGTAGTTTCTTAGTTATCGTGTTAACTTAAATGTGAACAGCCGGTCAGACGGACTTCCTCAAACCTTCCTTTTACTCAAAATTTGAGACAAGCTTGCAAATTTGGTGGAAAGATCGTATACCAAATTTCAACCTTATAGCTCAAATCGTTTTTGAGTTAGCTTTGTCAGACGGACATTTTCCAAAAATGCGTTTTCTGAACTCAGAGAGGACTTTAAAAGTGGAAAACCGTCAAAAACTGAAGTTCGAATTATTTGACGATTACAGTACTTTCTCTGTACTAAGTATACAAGAAAGTAAATAAATTAGATAAACATTATTGTAAAAACTATCGCCCTATTGCTATTTTAAGTACTTTGTCTTATATTTTTGGAAACAATATATCATAAAAGACTTTTCTAGAAAGTTAAAATCTAATTTCTTCGTCTCATCTCGGTTTTTTTTTTTCCAAAAAGTTCAACTGCCATTCATTCAGATTACTTCTTAATTCGAAATGGGTTCACAACTTGATGTCATTTACACCGATTTTTCGAAGGCATTTGACTATCGATTTTGAAAGTGTCAAACTGACGAATTGGCTCCATTTTTATTTATGTAATAGGACTCTCTGTGTTCATTTCAGTAATAATTTAGTGAGTTTTCTGGTACCTCCATTGTTACTCAGAGTTCTAATCTTGGACATTCACATTTTATTTTACTTATTAATAACATTTTAGTGTTTTTAAGTACTGAGTGCTTTTTATTTGCTGACGAATGGAAGTTGCCTCGTTTAGTACATTCTAATATTGGTTCTGTCCATCTGCAAAGGGACATCTGTTCTCTTTTGAAATGGTGCACAGATGACAAGCTGCACCTGAACACTGATGAATGTAGTATTATTGGTTATACAAGAAAAGCCTTTGAATTACATTTATAAAAGCAATGAACTTGTATTATCATACTCATGTTCAGTTTCAGACTTGGGTATTCTCTTTAACACTAAACTTGAATTTTCCGAACATATAGATTCCTTGGATTTCAGAACCTATCGTAGGATTGAAATTCTCAAACGCGAAACTAGGAATTTTCGATTGAAATTGCCCTGATGTTTTATATTATACTCATATTAGATCTTGTATGGAATATTGTAGCGTTTTTTGGGATCCAAATTGCCGTAACAAAATTCAAATGATTGATCGTATTCAAACCAGTTTCTTGCAGTATTTGCTTTACAAGAAAAATGGATTTTATTCAAGATATATCTAATTCTTGTGCGTGATATTTTTGAGTTTACCTAGTTTGTGTTATAGATGAGATATTTCTTGTGTTTTTTTTTATTAGGTTACAATAGTTCGATTGATTGAATTGATATTCTGAGTTCTATAAACTTCAGTGTGCCTGTAAGATCTTTAAGGAACCAGAGTTCTTTCCAAATGTTTGTTTTAATTTTAACTATATTAAAAGATTCTCTTGGGATAAATTTTATAAAACTTTTAATACGAAAACTGGGAAACTTGACATTCATCATAGGACTCCATGCGCTTTAAAAGCGATTTGTTTTCAACTTTTATCTATCTGATCTTTTATCTTTTTCACTGACTTTATTATTAAGTTTTTTAAATTCTTGATTCCTCATTATATTTTATTATACAGATTATGATATTTATGTGTACTCGTGTTTCTGTGTTGCTGTTGTGTTTGCATATGTTTTATTCTTTGACCCTTGCTAGTTGTTTACATTTTTATTTATATAAGATTTCGAACTTAGACACTCTTCATTCCGTTTTTATGTGTGTTTTAATTTGCTATGTGGTTAATGTTCCTTGTGCGTTTTTGATTCATTCACTCTGTAAATGGCGTCAGTCTCTGTAGTTTGCTTATTTCAAATGAATAAATGCTGATTTCCTTATCACAAACCCAACATAATGATCTTTATCAGCTATTCATGCTTGCTTATTAAGTTTATATAACACATTTCTGGGAGTCCTAAACAAAGCATTATCTAGATCAATCAGAACGCCGAATCGCCTAGCTATGCATTGCCCTTACTGTATGCTTATCGTAATACAATTGCGAATGCATGTATCAAGCAGTTTAAATCCAATAGATAACGCAATCCATTTTCTATTGATTCATTTTTGTCTGGAATCCATTTAGATTGAAATAAAGCTATCAAAATATTCATTGAATCCTTTTGCAATTCTCAGAGCTGTATTTGATTACATTGTAAATTATTTTCTTAACTAGATTTTGTAACATTCTGATTCGGTATATTAGAAAGGCCATTTTTAAACAGATAGGAATTATAAGGGACTTCAACATGGAATAAATACCTCGCAGTCAACATTGATGTTACGCTCAATTCAGAATATTTTTCAAATGACACCACTGGTTCTTCTGCTGGCTGTTAGATATCCAAGACTAACTAATATATCTGATGAAAGCACACAGAATTTTAATCAATTACTTCTAAACGCTTTTTAAGTCGTAGGAAGTATAATTCATAAAGTTATCAATGTTTAAATGACCCTGATGAGCTATTTTACCGCCTACGATTAGAGCAGTTACTTCAAACCTCAAAAAATAAATACTTTAGTTACATAATACAGTTTTAATAATTATACTGATAATCAATTATATTTTGTTTTGAGATAATAATGTGAAAAATTCCTTTATGCCACTTGAAATATTTTATTCTAGTAAAGCTCTAAGTGGAAAAATTTGGACCCAATACTCCAAAGACATATTTGATTTTCTCAAAATCGTTAAATCAATTGCAGCCTACATATTATTTTTCAAAACACATACTTGGTACTAAATAGAAACCACTAAATTAGTAAACAGAATTCACTTATCTCTTTTCGAGCCTATAAGATTATACTTGCAATTAATTAAAATTTTTAATACCCATCGTAAGTTCATTTATCATATCTGAGCTGAGCTCTAAGATCTAAAATCTTGAATCGATTTCAAAACCCAATAAGAAATGTTCATAAATTCCTTGAAAATACAATACGGTTCAAAAATGAAAGTTAGCCTTGAATCAAAAAAGGAAGAACAACATATGGAAGACAATTTTCCCACGAGGCATATTCATTTGTTAATTCTATTTTCAATTTTGTTTGGGGTTTATTGATTTATATATATAAAGTCATACATTTCATTTAAGTTCAAAGATCTGAAATTCAAAAGATTCAATTTTTCATTTATTTTAACAAAGAGTGCTTTTCTAAAGAAATAAGTTATTTAATGAATCATTAATTTATCCGTAAAATTTGTTCAGTACAAACTATTTTTTATATCGAAAGCCAAAGTATTTCTTATAATCAATATGAAGCTCAAAAATAATGTAATATGAAATTATTAAGGGGAAAAAATGTCTCTTTAAGGAATTAATTTTTTCTAACAAATCCATCCCTAGATGATAAATTTGTTTGATTTATTTATATTTTATAAAAGTTGGATTCCAAAAAATTGAAATTATTAAAATCTCATGTTTGGTTTTGATTTTTAGTTCTAATTTAAATTATCTAAAAGTCGTAAGAGTTTTACACTATATGAAAAAAGAATTTCATGATTACTCGTTTCCTCAAAATGTTCATTGAAAGCAATACGTTTAAGGTAAAGTTTTGGGTTGGCTTGTTTTACCCAGGTGACTTTCTAAGGGTCGGATTATTGAATAGGCAATGTAGGTAATTGGTTAGGGGCTCCAGAAATTTAGGGAGCCTCGAGCACAAATGAGGTTTTAGCGATATTTTGGAAGTTGTTTGATTTTGAATTCCATTTAATTATAAAGGTCATTTGGATCATTTTGAATTCCATTTAATTATAAAGGTCATTTGGATCATTTCAAATTCCATTTAATTATAAAGGTCATGCAACGATCATTTTCAAATTAAAATCATTATTCAAATAAATATTGAAATATTACTCTTGTAATATTCCTAATTAATTACCACTTGTAAGTTCTATGTTTTTTTTATAATTCTATATAATTGTAAATGTTTTTTAAAAGACTTCTCAATTCTGTTATTAATGATTATTTGCTATAAGAAAAGTTTTGGCGTAATTTTTATTATTGCATTAAAAAAATCCTTTAAAAATAATTATTAATTGTTTTAAAAAGCTAAACATTTTTTTAAAATTTCTGGTGAGCAATATTTATACGAAACATATTTAAACCTTCTTTTAGAAAGGTGATTTACACTTAATGACTCTGATATTTCAGTCTGTCAAATTTTCATCTTAAAAACTGTTTGTAAAATGAATAAATTAAAGGCCATAGAAATATCTGGTTTTGAAATTTTAGAAGGTAAAAGGGGAACTGAGATTTGCATTGTTTTTAAAGGCCCATAGAGATTTAATCCGATCCTAGTTTCTTTTATCCTTCTTGGCAATTGAAACTTATGGAATTTTAGCTTCAAAAACTCTGTAAACTTTCCTCCACAGTAATGAAGAGTATAGATTAAATTTACTTATTCTAAAATATACTAATCTCATTATTGTATGCTTGCTTTATAAAAAAGATGAATATCTTAAATTCAAAGAACTTGATTTAAGCCATTTCTGCTTTCAACGTTGTTGCGGCAATTTTTGGAGGAAGAATTTCGTCCCACTTAAGTCCCATGAGCTACGTAGTTGGAAAAAAAATCCAAGCATTACTTATTTCAACAGAAAAACGAGTAATGTTACAGCGAATAGTTTTCCGTTTTAGCTTGTGTGGCATCAACTTGCTTTGTTGTTATTCTATAAAACTACTTATATGCTTACTTATATGCCTACTTATTGTGAAAAATAAATATATGTCATACTAACGTCGTCATCTTTAATAAACGTGCTGTTTGTTTACGCTATTCGTTAGCTAAATGTTATATATTCGGAAATTTTGGAAAAACCTTAATCAAATGTCATTAATAAGATACTTGTGTCAAAATATTTTTTTATTTTGCTTTTTCTCAGTTCGGGCATCATTTTTTATTTGAAATAGAAAAAATTCTGAAATGAAAGTACTGAAATGAAGTACTGTTTTTCTGAAATGCATATGATCAGCATCCACCATTAAATTTTTATCTTATTTAAAAATAAATCCATTTTCCAAAACTAATGCAGTTATTCTTCTAATATAAAAATCTTTTTCACTTTCATTAAATGATGCTTTACTATCAAGTCTTCTTTCATAAGTGACACAAAAAATTCTATAACAATTGAAAACATTGTTGTGAGCAAAAATTTTATTACAAGAAAATAAACATTGTTACCTTTGGATCATCCGTTGTTCCAATTTTTTTTTATTTCAAGATTTTTAACAATGCTTTGTACTTTTTTAAACAATGACTGAAGTCATTATTATCGAAATTCATCTTTGGTGATCGACTTCTTTCCATCATCCTGAAGTGTTAGTTGCAAAGATTCATAGTTTTGATAAATTTACACGAATATTCCCTTGAAGAATCTTCAGACTTTTGAAATCTTTTCTTCTACGAAGGTTAGTGAAGAATATTTTCTTTATTTAATGAATTTTTTTTTAGAAAAACTGATGGAAATACTTCATTAGATATTTTTTGAAGTTTTACTTGCTTTTTTGGAATCCTGAGTGTTTCTGAAAGTAAATATATTTCGGTCGAGGCAAAATTATTTCCTTACTTTTATTCTCTCACCTAAACTTAAGTTGATTAAAACTAACATTGAATAAGTTTTTATTTCTGATTTTTAATTTTCAAATCACAAAAAACCTAAAATCATTTTAAAAAATAATTTTTTTTTGGTTTCTTTTTGCGCATTGTTCTGTTTAAAATGTACTTGAGAGACTTTTAATTTGAATATAAATTTGCTTTTGTATAATCGTTTTACAAATAGTATTCGACATTCATGGGAAGTATGTGAAATTTATATTATTTATTGGAACTAACTATCACCCATCAGTCTTAATTTGAACAGTTTTCTTCATATAGGTTAATATTAAATACGTTTGCTTAAATTTTACAAAAAAAAAAAATGGAAACTAATGTTTCTGTTGATATTTTACAAAAACATTTGTAACAATATGGATTACCGACATAATTATGTCTACATTCTTATCGAATTTAAAGTGTGTCAAGAGAAATGTTTTAATATGAACGCAATTAATACAAAAGCTGAGCAAGTAATATGGATTAAATTTGGAGAGTATTTTTGTCAATAAATTTATAGAAGTGTGTCATTTTGAATCGTACACATCATTTGTTTACGTATCATTTACATGTATGAAAAATAAGTGCAACAAATTAGAAAAATGAAATTTGTATCAAGATTTGGATCCAATAGGTCAAAGCGTACTTTATTTTCTTAACTAAAATACTAAACCAATTGTAGATCTCATAATATCGTGGAAGCATGGACGAAAGTTTAGGGATAACATCACGATGTCTCATATTGCTTTTTCAAGGTGCTTTCCGCAGCTTGTCCTAAATTGGACATTGTACCAATAAATCACACCATACCGTAACATACCATCAAGGTGTTTTCTGATTGATTTTAATATTGACATCCATCAGCTCCTTTTCTTCTAAGTATTTTTCACACATTCTTTATATTTAAGCTAGGTTGAATCCGTCTCTTGTCCCAATTGCAATCTCTTATCCAATCCATCTCTTGTCCCAATTGCAATCTCTTATCCAATCCATCTCTTGTCCCAATTGCAATCTCTTATCCAATCCATCTCTTGTCCCAATTGCAATCTCTTATCCAATCCATCTCTTGTCCCAACATCCATCTCTTGTCTTGTGCACGGCTGATCACCCCGTTACCACTGAATGAAGCAGTATCGCCAGTATTTGTTATGGCTGACTGCTGTATTTAACAAAACCCGTTCATAACACCGGTCGATTCACCGAACTGACATCGTCGTCGAGGCAATTTGCCCTCAGCCACAAAGTGACCAATCTCTGATCTTCCTCATCGCCTTCCCGTACACCTATCATTCGATTAAATGAGGAGCAGGTCACCACTTCAAGAACATCTCCTCAAATTCTCAATATTCTTCCACAACAAAAGAAATCCAAACACTTTAAAATTTTCAAATAGTTGTTAAAAAATTACAATTGTTAAAATCATGTCCTTTAGTGTTTTAAGATTATCTAGCGCCATTAGCAATGAAATTAAGTCCTCATTTTCAACTTTCAGATTCTTTCTTAATTCCAGGATTCCTATGCATTCTTTTACATAATGATAAACAGTTCCAAATCCACTACAGGTGAATTTATTTTTCCCGTATTTTTTTAATCTTTGGAAGCATGCGGGAAATCTTTCATGACCTGATACGATTTGGATTATCAGTGGATGATATCTTCTTATTTTTATTCTTAGGTTAGGAATAAAGTCATAAGAAACTCTTCTTTTTTTTGGACATATATCATCTGTCAAACCATTGTAGTATTATTTTTTCTCTTAATTCCCATTTTAAGACACTATTTGATTTGGGGACAATTAAATCAACACACTCTTTTTGCCAACTTTGTATATTGATCCGCCTTTTCATTACCAACGTATATTCCAATATGGGTCTTAACCGAATTTAACTCCACTTGTTAATTTTTAAATTTTTTTTTCTTTTATTGTACATATTTCCCTTTTACGATTGTGAGAAGACTGTATAGTTTGTAGGACTGACAGAGAATCTGAAAAAACTGGGCCTTTCTGCCCCTTTTTTATACTTTCTCAATATTCAATGGCCATCTTTAAAGTTACTACTATTGCAGCTCCTATAGTAATAGTAAACTACTATTGCAGCTCCTATTTCATTATCATATTTTGGACCATAGCCATGAATCAACCATTCTGTAGGGAGTTGTTTGAACTTGTCAAAATACATCTCATCTTTACTGCTAAAGTATTTGTTTTCTATTCTTACTTCATTATTTTTAGTTCTTATTTGAAATTTGATGACCATTTCCATTGCTCTGAGATCCATCGACAAAATTCCCGTTATCACTTGAAGTACGTCGGTAGAAATGGTTCTGCATGGCCCAGACATAATGATGAAGAGGGTGTCATTGGATTTAAGCTAAGGATGCTTTGGGTTTTTTTTTTCATGCTACCCCATGTATGAAAGATGACGGCGTTAATAAAACATATATTTATTCTTCACAATAAGTAGACGTACAAACATATAAGAAGTTTTAGAATAACAAAAAAAAAATTAGGTGATGCCACTCAAGCTAAAAGTAATTATACAGAATGCTTGCTTGCCGCAACATCTATGTTTCCCAATTGATTACCCCATGATCCGTGCCCGAAAAGCACAAATACTTCAATGGCCCCAGTGTTGATTCTTTTTAAATGGTATTTCCTTTTTCTATAAAACCTATCCGCAATTCACACTAGTTTGTATGTTAATGTATCCATTTTTTTCTTGGCTTTACTAAAATAGTAAATTTATTAGCTTTACTTACTGACCTGTGTAATTCCCAAATACTTAGTTAGAATAGAAACATTTATATTATTTCTACCCATTTTTACTTTAAGCGGATTTGTTAATTTTAAATGTTCTCCAAATGTAATCGGCATTTGAATAGTTTTCCTTTCATTAAACTCAAGTTTATGAATTTTGCCCTATTTTGTTAGCTTATGAATTATTTGTTTTCTTTTAGTTTTCACTTCACCTTTTATTCTTCCTGGGATTATTAATAACATATTATCAGAATAAGTTTGTATAAAACAATTCTTTGGAAGATTAATCTTGAATTCAGAATTCAAGTTCCAGAATAACGGCTGCTTCAAGAACCCTGCGGTATTCTATAAATTCTGAACTTCCAATTATTCTCTCCATCTTGGCAAAGGCATCGTCTTTCACTTAAATTATCATTAATGACTTCAAAAAGTTCGCTAGGGCAATTCAGTTTTATAAAGACATCTAAACCACTTCTCTTCTATACTGAATCAAATGCAACAGTTACATCTAAAAAAATAATTGTTGTTTTTAGTTTTTCATTAATCGCCTCTTTAATTTACTTTACTCCATAGTGTTTATTGTGTTGTTTCACGACTGATTTTATCTAAAACCATGTTGATCATGATGTAGTCTATTTTGTGCCGTTAATAAGTATTGCACTCTTTGAGTTATCAGTTTATCCAAGATTTTACTTGCTGTTGTTAGCAAACAAATTGGTCTATAGGATTTAAGATCTTAATTTTGCTATATTCCATTGATTAGGAAACGCATCTAAATCTAAAAGTATGATTGTATTTTTCAATTAATTTCTGCAAGTATTTCCATTGGGATGCAGTCCAATCCAGGTGTTTTCTTTTTAGCCCTTTTATTAATCGTTATTCTTTCTTCATTTATTGTGAATACTTTTATCTTTTTCTGTTGTTTTCTGCTCCTTAATACTTTTTCCTTATATTCTTCTGCTTTTTATTTTATTCTTTGGGCTGTTCCTCTTTGAAAAGACATCTTGCGATAGCTTCTATTTTTTTCTGTTCCAGTTTCTTGACACCATGTAATATTGTTTTTCTTTTTATTTCATCTGCCGCTAATTTATAAGGTAGCTCATAAGGGTTCGCTATCGTTATTTCGCTACATAACATTTCAAAGCATTCTCTGATTTTCTTTCTCAACATTCCTCTGTATAGTGATTCCTTTTTATTCTTATAAATGTGTCTTCTTTTCATTTTCTCTTCAGTGTTTTTGCATCGCTGGTATTGATGCTGCAAGGCTCTTGCCAATTGTCGTTGTTTCTAAAACTCGGTGTCCTATCATGGCACCCCGAAGTGGGATGTCTCTTTACTGTTTGGTAAATTTCCTTGGATGAATTCCATAAATTCTTTAACTCATAATTCTAAATCCTTCTTAGTTTTTATCCTTTGCGTTATTTCTTTTATATTTACATATTTATTGGTCACTTGGGAGTTCATTTGTCGAATTTTCCTCTGACTCAGTTTAAATCTCTCTGCTGAAAAAAACTGTTCCACTCATATTAATTTGAAAATCCAAAACCTCAGGGTCATTCAGCATACTTTGGATAACCTTCCAACCCATTGCTCTATCATTAAGGCCTTTAGTTGATAAGGTGACATCAGTCCGGCTTTTTCCACGTGCAGATTGAAACATAGACAATAAGTTTGGATAACTTCCATTTAAGAAGGTTTTTCTTAAAAATGGATTCTATAAACGAACCATTTTCATCCTGTGGCCTATAACTGAAATTTTAATTCCCCACAGAGGACTACAAGAGTTGAAATCTCCCCTTAGGAATGTGGATGATGTCCCCAGTTCAAAAATATTTTCAAGCTCTCTGAAGATTTCTTCCTTAATGTGAGATGATGGGAAGTATGCTGATACCACTGTAATTTCGCTATTTTCCAATGACAAATTGGCTGCTACTATGTTTTTATCGTAATTCTTGTCATTATGGAAATAATTTGGTTTCCTATTTCAATTTTGGCCTTCTCATAAGGGTGAGTCAATTATTCCTTATCCCAAGTAAAGCCCATTATTTTCCCCTTTAATTGCATATGGTTCTTGTAACAAGTAAATATCGGGAGTAATGTCCACAAATAAATTAAGGAATTTCTTTGCCTGAAATTCACCCTGTCCCAGATTATAATAATTTGGTTTCCTACTTCAATTTTGGCCTTCTCATAAGGGTGAGTCAATTATTCCTTATCCCAAGTGAAGCCCATTATTTCCCCCTTTAATTGCATATGGTTCTTGTAACAAGTAAACATCGAGAGTAATGTCCACAAATAAATTAAGGAATTTCTTTGTCTGAAATTCATCCTGTCCCAGATTATAATAATTTGGTTTCCTACTTCAATTTTGGCCTTCTCATAAGGGTGAGTCAATTATTCCTTATCCCAAGTGAAGCCCATTATTTTCCCCTTTAATTGTATATGGTTCTTGTAACAAGTAAATATCGGGAGTAATGTCCACAAATAAATTAAGGAATTTCTTTGTCTCAAATTCACCCTGTCCCAGATTATAATAATTTGGTTTCCTACTTCAATTTTGGCCTTCTCATAAGGGTGAGTCAATTATTCCTTATCCCAAGTGAAGCCCATTATTTCCCCCTTTAATTGCATATGGTTCTTGTAACAAGTAAACATCGAGAGTAATGTCCACAAATAAATTAAGGAATTTCTTTGTCTCAAATTCATCCTGTCCCAGATTATAATAATTTGGTTTCCTACTTCAATTTTGGCCTTCTCATAAGGGTGAGTCAATTATTCCTTATCCCAAGTGAAGCCCATTATTTCCCCCTTTAATTGCATATGGTTCTTGTAACAAATAACATCGAGAGTAATGTCCACAAATAAATTAAGGAATTTCTTTGTCTCAAATTCACCCTGTCCCAGATTATAATAATTTGGTTTCCTACTTCAATTTTGGCCTTCTCATAAAGGTGAGTCAATTATTCCTTATCCCAAGTGTAGCCCATTATTTCCCCCTTTAATTGCATATGGTTCTTGTAACAAATAACATCGAGAGTAATGTCCACAAATAAATTAAGGAATTTCTTTGTCTCAAATTCATCCTGTCCCAGATTATAATAATTTGGTTTCCTACTTCAATTTTGGCCTTCTCATAAGGGTGAGTCAATTATTCCTTATCCCAAGTGAAGCCCATTATTTCCCCCTTTAATTGCATATGGTTCTTGTAACAAGTAAACATCGAGAGTAATGTCCACAAATAAATTAAGGAATTTCTTTGTCTCAAATTCATCCTGTCCCAGATTATGTTGAATGACTCGCCATGAATTTCCATTGAGGGGCTTATTAACCATAATTTGTTACTTTAATCGACCAATTTCTCTCCCTGATAATTACAGGGCAATGTTCCAATGTTACAGTTGGTTTGTTTGAATCATAATCCCTGTTTGCAGTTTCTGCATGTTAGATGTTGCTTTGTGCAATTTTTATAGTTATCCGATTTCAAGCACTTGGTGCAGCTTCCTTCTTTTTACATACATTTTGAACGAACATACCCATATTTCAGGCATTTAAAACCTCTAAGGAGTTCCAAAATTCTCTAAATCTATATGATCCGAAGCCACATAGTAGTCTTGAATTTCTTTAATTATTCAGAACAATTGCCTGTCCAAAATTTAACTCAGGGAGTCGAATTGCCTCCTCCTTATTTCCTATATAGAACCCGCATGTTCCCTGCTATGTCATTACTTTGTTTGATTTTCTTAAGGAAATCAAATTCCTCTTCCTTCCCAGGCCTCTCACTTTTCTCCACACCGTATATAATGATTCAAGACATTCTAATCTATGGTGTAGCAGCCTTGCATACATTTTGCAGATTTGGATGCATTGCATCTTTTAACTTTGTGACCATTCCGGTGTTTCTACCTGAGCCAGGACTCCATTTCTCATTGGAGGCTTCACACCCATAATTTTAATTTCCATCTCCCTTGTGCTGATATTCGCCTAATGTCCTCTCATTTTAAACGATAAGTCTGTTGTGTCTGTAATAGGTCTAACCATCAGTAGTGTAGGCAGGTTTGCTTTAGATTTAGTAATAGATTTGATTTATTATTTTTTTATTCGAATTTATAATTTTTTTGTCGTATTTTATTCCTTTCTTCCCCCACAAGCAGTTTTTTGGGGGCTTGGATCTTTCTAGTAAAAGTTATACCTGGTTTCAATGGAATTTTCTGGTTTCCCATTTCTGCAACGAAACTCTTTTCAATTCATCTTTACCGGAATCAAGGTGTTCCCGGGCATTTTTTTAAAGATGTTCCCATAAATTTTCGAGGAGATTTATATCGAGGCTCGGGGTGGAATGTCCATGGAGTGAGGACAGTTATTTAGGAGCCAAGAAAGCACTCGAGCTTTATATTTCGGATCATTATCCTACATATATTGTGGCGAATTTTTCTTTAAAATGTCGAGGTATACATTCTGATCCATTAACATATCAATAAAATTCAGGATTCCTAAGTCAGCATCTGAAAACAAGCCCCAGCCCATTTCTGATTCCCCATCATGCTCCATAGTTCTTTCAAATTTTTTGTGCGCAACTCCTATTTCGATTTTCTCCAGATAAATGAGGCTTGCCATCAGATCCAAAATTGTCGAGTTTGTTCTCATCAATAAATAAGAAATTTTTTCAATCAGAAAATTCCTTGCTTTTAAGCTTTTTTTTTTACGAATTTAAGTCTTATGCTCTGATTTCGTTTACTTTCGAAAAACTTTTGTCTAGCTTTTCTTCCAAAGAGATCTGTCTAACGGAGAAAATTTCTTATTGTTGATGAATGTCGTGTGGACTTTACTGTAAATCATATTTTAATTGAATACCCATCTTTTGATTTCTCTATTTTACACCTTTTTAAGTTATCAACTATACAAGGTGAGAAATTCTACTCAAACATTTTTACATTTTTAAAAACCATTGGCTTTTATATTTGTATTTAGTACTTTTTAACTTCTGCTTATATTTTGACTTTTTACATCGCTTCTTTCTAATAACAGTTTTATCGCATCAGTGATTCATTTAAATTTATTATCATTCTTGCACTTTAATATTTTGCATTTTTATGTTGATACCTTTTGCTTTTATGTTTTAACATGTGTGTTTTTATTGCCTGGTTTATTTTCTTACTATTTTCTTGGAGCAACTTGGCCAAACACGGCTTTTGCGCCAGAAAAATCAAAACAACCAAATCAAGCTATTGTTGATGAATTGACTTTTTTTTCCTAATTTATTTTCAACAATAATAACTAGTTTTTGTGCACTATGTAGTGGATTTGCTTTCACTTTTCTTATCAATTATCGCTCATCTCTTTCGGCGAAAATTTTATTTTGAGCTATCTTAGGCTTATTTTACACCTGCTTATTGATTTTGGAAGTGTTTTATGATGTCATGAACCGTTGAAGGACTTCTGTCGACAATCTCTGATATTTTTCGTAAAGGCATTTTATTTTCAGCATGCTTTTCTTAACTCATTACTCGTTTGCTCCCTTTGTCTAGACAGTTTGATAAAATTAATATTTACTTCTACAATAAATGAAAATAGCATAATTGAGAAATTCCCCTGAATAACTGCAGCATTAACCATAAAGTTGTCAATAATTTTCATCCAGAGTTGCAATTATTTGGAGTTCAAATGGGAAATGTCCGAGTTTGGCTTACGAACTCTCTTCCCCAAATTTTACTTAAATTTCTAAATTGTGAGTTATAATTTTGAATTATTGATATTTGGTTTGTTTTTAGCTGTACAATAAATTCATTGTTAAAAAAAACCTTTTCGCATTTTTCTAATTTTTTTTAATTAAAAATATTTGAACAAAACAAGTTTTTTACAAGTCGAAGTTTAGATTGCGACGATTGTATAGTTGGCAATATTTAAATTTCAGACTACATTTATTTTCTAGAATGACTTAAAACCGATCAAATATTTCTTTGGATACTTTTTTTCATGTTGATCATGTTAAATAAATTTCCATTAATTTTACATGCTACATATGGACGACTAGTTTTCATGTCGATAACATAATTTAAATATTTTGGATAGTTACTATCACACAAAAAATAAAAACAAACACTTTTTAAATTAAAATTAAATACCTTTTGGATTTGTATCTAAATTACAATATTATTAATAAATTTTGCAGCATTTTTATCATTATTCCAATAGTTATTTAGAATAATTACGATGGAAAAGTAATAAATTATTTAAAAAAGCTTTTAAATCTGTGTTTAATGAAATACAACATATTGAATCAACTTACAGATTGAGGTTTCTTTCAAATTTTAATGCTGAATGCCTTTTCATACGCCTTGCATAGTAATTTTTATCTTTCATTCGTGTTTCCTTATTTAATTTATATTTCCTATGTTTACCTAAAAGAGAGTATTAATTATTGAAAATAAATATCCGAAATTACCTTGCTGCATAATAACTTTACTATTTGTTTTACTTCAATAAAAATGTGAATGCATAAATTAAACAGTTTATGAGTTTTAAATCCTGAAAATAATGCAATTATATTTTTATTTGTGAATTTTTGCATCTGAAAACCCACGATATTTTATTATATTTAAATAAATCCAAAAAAATATCTAATTGATGGTCCTACAGTTTATAGGGATATATTAGATTAGATCATGAATTATTTTCTTAACTAAGCCTTGTAAAATTTCTTTAACATTCTATTTCGAAAGGTAATTAAATACAAAGAACATTTTAAAAAGATTCGGGATTATAAACGATTGCAGCTTGGAATAAGCATCTACCAGTAAACAATGGTGGTATATACAATTCAGAATATTTTTCAAATCACATTACCCATTTCCACTTGTCTGCTGGCTGGTTAGTAAATGCCTGCTTATTAAATATGATAAAATACTTGATGATGGCACACAAAATAAATAAAAAAATACTTCGCAATTTTTTTTTTAAGTCGTGGGAAGTATAATTATTAAAATAATCGATCTTTAAATGGAAGGACCTGTGATTTAAGATGTTGCATCAAAAATAAATACTTTAATTGCATAATGCAGTTTTAATACTCACGTTGATAACATCAATTAATCTTTATTTTGGGATAGTCATGTGAAAATACGTTTACACCCCTGTGGGATATTTTATTCTAGTAAAGCAGTACTTCAATATTTAGAAGTGATTTGATGAGCTGGCACCAATGCCATAAAAGTTTTCTCTGAATAGAAACCAGTTATCTAGATTCTTTTCAAGCCTTTGAAAATTTTTTATAGTCAAAATCTTAACAATTTTAATATCTATGGTAAGTTTTTTTTATGATTTTTGATAAGAATTACATTCTTTAATTGACTTTAGAAACCGGAAAGAAATGTTAATAAATTCCTTGAAAATGTAATGC
Source organism: Argiope bruennichi (assembly GCF_947563725.1). Lineage (NCBI taxonomy): Eukaryota > Metazoa > Arthropoda > Arachnida > Araneae > Araneidae > Argiope > Argiope bruennichi. Next base: position 24,368,101 of record NC_079154.1, on the reverse strand, counting down.
GGTTCAAAAATAAAAATTAACTTTGGATTAAAGTTCTACATTAAGAAGCCTATTTTCTTACAAATCTCTTTCATTCGAGCATTCTCATTCCAATTCTGTTTGCGATTTATTCATTTATGGATACAGAATTAAACGTATGTTCGTTTAAGTTCAAACATCTGAAATTCCTGAAGAAATGCATTAAAGAAAGAGAAAAGATTTCAGAAATGATTTATTTTAATAAGACTTTTTTCCAAAGAAATAAGCTCTTTAACGAATAATTAATTTATTTGAAAAAGTTCTTAAATTCAAAATGTTTTTATCTAGCAAATAAATCAGTTTATTTTTTTAAATCGATATCAAACTCAAAAATAATTTAATATGAAATTATTAGGAAAAAATAGCTCTTTCATGAATTCATTTTTTTTTTTTTTGGATAAATCTTGTTACAACACAAGCTGATACAAATTTATGTTTCATAAAAGTTAAACCCCCAGAAGAATATGTTTGTAAAATGTCATGTCAGGTTTTGATATTCAGGTCTTATTTAAAAGTAATAAGAGCTTTAAGCTACAATGAGTAAAAGAATTTCATGAAAACACGTTTCCTCAAAATGTTCGTTGAAAAGTCATACCTTTAAGAAGGTGAAATCTTGGGTTCGCTTGCTTCCCTGGATGGCTTCTTCAGGGTAGGAATACTGAAATGGCAATTGACTAGAACCCCCACAATTTTAGGAGGTCTTGAGCACTAATGGTTTTTTAAAAACTATTTTGAAGCTATTTAATTTTGTGCTTTCATCTAATTACAAAGGCTGTGTAGTAGATCTTTTTCAAATAAAAATCATTATTCAAATAAATTTTGAAATTATATTTTTGTATTATTACTAATTAATTACTATTTGCAAATTTTATGTTATTTTATAGTTCTAGAAAGATATAGGCCCTTTTTAACCCTTTATAGGACCGTGGGAAGTATGCTTCCCATCAAATTTATTAATATTTGTATGAAATTATGTATGTTGGCATAAGTTCTGACAAATTTTTTTAGTAAATCAGCAACTTAGATGCTTCAGTTCTTTATCTCAGACAAAATGATGTGCCTTGATTTGTTAATTATTAATTAACCAAATTAATTAATGAATCAAATTAAATTTATCTAATAAGCTATATGAATCCCTTTTCTTATTCTAATTTCAAGTCTAAAAATATTTTAACATAATATGACGAGAAAAATATGGCCCTTTAAATGATTAAAAGAATAACGATCCCATTAGTAAATATTATTTAGATTATGATAAAAAAAATTCTGTCATTTTTTTTTTTTTTTTTTTACTGTACATAAAACATCGTAAAAAATATCTTTTAAAAAATCGGTTTAAATTAGTAATTTAATCGGTTTAAATTAGTAAAAAGATCAGTTTTAAGTTTCATATTTCATATGAACATTTTTTATATGCTATTACTGAAATCAACTTTAGAAAAATGATCTGTAGTTAAACGCTTTGAAATTTCAGTTTATCAAATATTTCTACTCAAAATTATTAATGGAAATATTAAATTAAAATCCATGCAAAATGCTTATTATTTTGAAATTTTAAAAGGAAAAGGGAATCCAAAGTTTGTTTTATTTAAGATCCCCTAGAAGATTTGATCGGATCCAGGACTTTCTTTGCCACTTGGCAATTGAAACTTGTAAACTTCCAGTTTCAAAATCCCTGAAAACAATCTATCCAATGTGCTCATTTTGAAATATAATAATCGTATTGTACTATGTCTTATTTTGAAGAAATGATGAATGTATGAAATTTAAAGAATATTATTGAAGCCCTTTCTGTTTTCCATGTGTCAACTATTTTTTACATTAATTGTTACTCAAATATTATATCCTCCAATACTTTGAAAGACATAAAACTAATAGAAGATATTCATTAATGACACAATTCGTTGAAAGAAATCTTTTTTCTGGTTTATTTGCATTGTCATTTTAATTATAATGAAAAAATTCTGAAATGGAGGTTTGCAATTAGCATCTAACCTTAAATTTTTGTCTTATTTAGAGATAAAATATTTTCCAAGTTTAATGCGGTTTTTCTTTATGCCCACTTAATATATAAAACTGTTTTACTTTTATTAAATGATGCTTCAACATCAACTTCCCTTTCGCAAATGGCACAAGAAAATTCTATAACAATTGGAGACATTGTTGTGAACAAGAATTTCATCACAACAAAGGAGAACATTGTTATCTTTGGATCATCCATTGTTTCAAGTTTACTTTACTATTATATTTTAAATAATGCTTCTCACTTCATTTGAACAATGATTGAAATCATTATTATCAAAATTCATTTTTGGGGAGCGATTTTCTCTACCAGCTTGAAGTGTTAACTGCAAAGATTCCTAGTTTTGATTAATTTATATGAATATCCTCTTGAAGAATCTTCAAACTTCTGCAATCTCTTCTTCTTCGAAGGTTGGTAAAGAATATTTTCTTTATTCAACGAATTGTTTCATCAAACTGATTACTGAAAAATGCTTCATTAGATATTGCTGTGAGTTTCTTCTTTTTTCATAATTCTAAAATTTCTGTAAATCTACATATCTTGTTCGAGACTCATTTATTTATTTCTCCACATTCCCTCCTCTGAAACTTTAAGTCTTCTAAAAGCAACATTTAATAATAGTTTTTTTCTTGGTTTGTAAATTTTGTTGTAATCGGTCACAAAACACTTTAAACCATTTTAAGAAAATCTTTGTTGGTATGTTTTTTTTTCTACGAAAGATGAGTATTATAGACGAGCATTTCATTTAAAACATATGCCATTCACATAAGAGTTTACTTAAAATTTATATTAAGTACTTTAACGAGATGTCACTTATCAATCTTATTTTGAACGTCTTTTATCATATAGATTAATATTAAATAAGTTTGTTTCAATTTTACAATAGAAACTAATGTTTACATTGATATTTTAAAAAAATAAATTATGTGAGTCTGATAATATGAAATACCGAAAGTTTAAAATAATTCGAAGTTTAAAATAAAATCAAATAATGTTTTTGGAATAAATGAAAATATTTTGGTTATGTAGCCAATTTACTATACTAGAAATCGTTTTTCAAAGTTGTCATTGTTATTTTTTAGTTATTTAATTAAATAATTATTTATTAGTTATTTAATTATATAATTATCGTAGCAAAATATGAAAATTATTGATTAAGATTTTTCAAACTTAGGTTTACTTACTCTTTCACAACATAAACTTATTGGTTGAAATTTCAATAAAATTTTGAGGCTTTTTTATAAAACCTGCATAAAAATATTTATCAGATGTTCGTATTTGCTTTCTAAAGCAATTTAATAAAGTTACACATTCTGCAAGGTAATGCGAAAATTTAAAAAAATTCTATTTAAGAAAGAGACGTTAATCTTGGATTCAAATCTCTCAAATGTTCTTAAACTTTGCTATAAATCTATCTTCCAAGAGTTGTCCTGAAAACACTATCGAGATGCATATCTGTAGTATGATTATTGAAAATCGCTTTCAATCTCCTTTCTTTTTTTTTTCTTTCGAATTATCAGCATTCTTTAATGGTTTGAAGAAGATTGATTTGATTTGGGTGAACCGGAGTTTAACCCCCTTCTTTGCCAAGTTGCGATAACGCGCGCCAAAGCTGGCAGTCTTTATTATGCACTATGATTGGAATCTGCTCCCTTGCTTTTGAACATTTCGCAAGACCGTTGTTGGCGATTTTTCAAAATTGTGCCAAGCAGGGGGTCGTACATGGTCGTACTGTATGCTGTTGACTCTCAACTCAGTTCATTTGAGAAGGATTAAGTAAGTCAAATGCTCTGCTTTCATTTTAGAACGTGAAAAATTGAGTTAAAGAATTGTTCTAATAACTACTTTTATTTTGACTTTCTAGCATAAAAAATATACAAAAGAAAGATATTGCAATCCTCAATTATTTCAACCTAGATAGTTTGAAGAATCTTCGTTTTAAATATTCCTCTACCTGGAGACTCGCATTTTTTTTAAAATCTATATGTTATAATGCAAATGCAACTAATGAAATTTGGTTTGTTGTTATAGTACCCAAAGTGGTTATGACGGTCAAATTTGAATAGCATCTATTTACAGAAAATTTGTATTTGTATCTGAACCGTTACCTTGTGGCCATGACAACTCAAAATTTAAAAGAGCTAGAAAGATTAAACTGAGCTCATGCTTTTATCATCTTAATTATTTATCTATATCATTATTTGTACCAAATTCATAAAAGGGTTGATTGTCTGTCAATCTGTTTTTTCATGGGTATGACAAAACTATAAATGAAAAATGTAACATCTTAGATAAATGAAATTACTTATGTATCTTTATCTCTGACATTTTTGCTTTGGATAAAATTAGGCTTCCTTATGGAAGAAAAGAATATTTATTTGTCATACTTATGCTTTGAAACATATAACAAGTCATCCTATGGAAGGATATCAGAAAGCCGAAGCCATTAGCTTTTTTTTATTAATATAAAATCTCTATAAACTCTTAATACATTTAAAAAGTTGTCTAAAAATTTATTTTCTAATTGGGTTCCGTACATTTTAAGGCTGGACTGCCCAGAAACAGCGATATCCATTTTGTTTTTATGAAATTTGCATTTGCAAGCTTCTCGGCATCCTTAGATTACTTGCTTAGATTGGCATTACATCTTTAGATTGAGCCTTGTAATCAAATTTCTCTTCGAACATTAGTTTCAAATCATATGATACAAATACATATGAACACATTTTCCTCTATTATTAGTACAGCTAAATTCCAAAATGAACGCAGAAACAGTTATGTGAAACGTCGTTCAATGAAAAACGTCGTTGAAAACAGGGATTACCGACAATATATTTTCCTGTGTATCATATATTTGTCGAAGTTTTAGTTTTGAACAGTTCCTTTTACATTTTCTTTCTTTTTTTTTTTTTTTTTTTTTGAAAAAGGACCGAAATTATTATCATCGGGATTCGGAAAATATTTTTTTTCTGTTCTGAAAAGCTGAATGCGGAGCATAATTTTATTTCTGATTCATTCATAAGAAAATCCTGAAGAAACGTCTTCAAATATTCTTTTCTTCTTTTCAAAATCTTCTCTTCAATAAATGTTTGGAAAGAATATTGTTACAAAAATTTTCTTCTACTACAAATACCGTCAATTAATCGTAATGACGCAGCACAATTAATTAATCATTAGTTCAGCAACTTGCTTGTTTGCTAATCCTCTAGTCTTTTTACTCGTCGGCGACATCGACCACTCTCACACACACAATTTCCGCCGATACACACACGACTTCTCACTATCCACACAACTTCAGAGTGCCCGCCGTCTTTTATAGCTCCGGGAGGCGGGGCTAGAATCTTCAGACCAATCAGGGCGTACCTAGGTGTATCTTAGTTTCTACTGGATGGATCGTGAAGCTTCTCGAACTTTCCAGTGTAATCCATTTAGTCGCCAACCTCGCCAAATTCATCGTCAATCCGCCAAATGTTCGCCAAATTTGTCGCCAAGCTCCGAGGTTATTGACGCGGCACCCACTCAACATGCACAGGACAGATCGTACAATTGTCTTTCTTACGATGACACTATTCGGGCCGGGTAACAAAATTACAGATTTGTAACAATATTTACTGTTGGAAAGGAACATTTTATAAAAATTAGAAGACTTTTAGTTTAGTAATTTATTAATTTTATTAAAAAATTAATACACTTTTAAAAATTTCAGGAAGTTTAGAAGTGTGATACTTCATGCACACATAATTCCAAAAATGTGTTTTTCGGATTCAGAGTTAGTTGGTTGATTTTAATGGCACAAGAGCCTGGTTAGTCTATGCTGCTCTAAACATACGGTGACAATGGGCCACGATGATAAAAACTACATGATAAAATTTCAAAGATAATCTACAATTTAAAAACTAAATGTTGCACAAAGAATAAAACAGGGGTAAATTCTTTAATAAAACTTTAGTACAGGAAAGAAAAAATGCATTGTAAGAATTGGGAAAAGAAATTTGTTAAGAAAAACATTCATAAATAAGAATGCCTTAAAAATTAAAACACAGTTAACAAAACCCTAAGATTATTGGAGATTAAATGAAGGAAAAGAAGTTAATGCTATTTGATTTTATACTTTGTCGGATTTATGTGCTTCAGTCTTGGCCTTTAGAAGGCGGAGGAGTACGGTCGTCTTCAGAAGAGTCTTCTATCCTTCACACGTATCGTAATCCTGAGCGCTTGAAGCACTCATATCTACTCTAGCCTCAGATTGTAATATTGAAATGTTTTCGAATGTAGTAACATCAGAATTATCAGAAATCAAAGAGGTAGATTTGTTGTCACATTCTGTATTTGTATTTTTCTGTTTTTATAACATTTTTTTAAATCCTGCTTTGTAGTAGAATCGGGTATTTGCAAGGGTAAAATTTTATAAAACTGGGATATTTTTCATTTTCAAACTTGAATTCTTTTTTAGATTTTTTACTATCTAAACAAGTCGGAAGTGAGATAAGATTTGGGAAATAGGAGCGATTTCACATTTTGAAGCAAGATTTTCTGTACTTTTATTGAGTGAAGATGCATTTATAAACGCTTCATCTGATCTGGGACATATTTTAGACTGCGTGTGAGATTTTTGAAATGGCCGACAATCAGAAGCTAAGATTATGGAAATGATTTGGGTACTCCGGATTTCTACAGTATTTTTAGTTCTGCTGTATGTGTCAATCCACTAGTTGGCAGATGAGCTCTGATTGCTTTCTCCGCTTCAGTATACGATATCCCTTTGATCACTTTTTCCTTCACAACTTCCTATTCAAATTGCCAGGAAGGACATGATAGAGTAAAAAGGAAGTATGGGAGCCTTTAAAATTGGCGCTTTTTTTTTTGTCCCCTACATTTAGAGCTTTCGTGACCACTTTTCTCACAAGTCAAGTGCCACGGCAGGAAACTTTGGATTGGCCAAAACGTTGGCATTTTGAGCATCGTATGGGATTAGGGATATAAGTCCTGACAGCTAAGCTCATATGCCCTGCTTTCAATACATTCCAATAGTTACGGCAAATGAAATGTGATTATTAGATGCTTGATGTCAAGGAGCTTTCCATCCGGTCGTATTGTGATACGACGTACCTTGATCACTTAAATCCAAATCCTTTTCAATTTCTTCAATTGGAGTATGTAACAACTCTCCACAAGTTGCAACTCCTTTTGAGGAGTTTACAGTAGAATGAGCTGCAACAGGTATGGGAAGAGGTGCAAGATTATTTATTTTGACTATCTGTTGGGCTTGTGTTTTTTCGAATGCTGGAGCGAGATTCTTCAAATTATCAAGTTTCGAATTCTTTGACAATTACAATACTTTCTCTTTTTTTATACTTCGTACACAAGAAAGAATTAAAAATTAGAGAATCTTCATATTTAGGTTATCAACCATGGAAGAAAGAATGTCAGAATGCAATATTAATACAAGCAGTACTATTTTTAATTTCACTTATATAAGGAAATTTCTGTTATAAAATGTACTTAAAACATTTTTAAAAGTAAATTAAATCTAGGCAAAAGCAATTTACAGAAACTAAACAGATATTGTTGAAGAATTTTAAGAACTTACAAATCATTTTCGCTTAATAATATGATTGGATGCTATGCTATCGCGGAAAACATTACCATCTCACTTGCTTTATTATTTAGTTGAAACTTTTATAAAGTCCTTAAATGTTCATTCTGAAATGGATATTCCGACGTTCTATATGTGAACAGAGAAAATATTGTAAGACAACGTATAGTATATGTGCGTTTTTAATATTGTAATGAATTTGTTCTTCATTTTATTTTAGCATAAAGACAGCAAGTAATGTATCCAATAAGCATAAAGCTAATATTTAATATTTACTTCATTTTTACTATCAAATTGGTTCAATGTTGCTAAAAAGATGCATCATAACCATAAAACCATTTAACAATGGCGCACCATTTTAACATTGGAGTTCCATATTCTGTTAACGTGAGGAACAGGTAAGTGAACAGAGAAAATATTGTAAGACAATGTGCAATTAAATCTTAGATGCCTTTAATGCCTGTGTACTTCATGGAACTGTGACTTTACCATATTAAATTTTAGATGCCTTTAATGCCTGTGTACTTCATGGAACTGTGACTTTACCATATTAAATTTTAGATGCCTTTAGAGAAATGAATATCGACTTTAATGTTTATTTCAAATTAAGAATCAACCACTTTAATATTTGCGTACTTCACGTAACCGTGATGTCACTCAAGTAAATTTTAGATGTCTTTAACATTGCGTATTACATGAATCTGTGGCGTTTCTCAATTAAATTTTGGATGATTTTAACTTTTGCGTTCTTTATGCAACTAGAATGTCATTAAATTGAAGAGGATTGACAGGTAAATGCTAAATATTGCAATGCTAAAACATACATCGCAAATTCATGCTAAGAATGCTTCTAAAGAATCATTCTTAGCATGAATTGCTCTATTAAAAGAGAGCAATGAATGTCAATTTAAATGTTTATTTCAAATTAGGAATGAACCAGTTTCCCTGAAGAACCATTTGGACCCAAGAGTCGAGAATACTTTCTACAAATTGTCCAGAACGTTTTCAAGGACATTTATATTTATATCCAATTAAAAGTAAATTGAATTGAAATATTTCTGGGACATAAATTTCGTTGTTGTATTTGTTTCTTTCGGCTAGACTTGAATACCCTTTGATTTTTGATTGTTGAGGAGTTTGATTAGACAATATATATATATAATATACAAAAAGCGGGAATCACAATCGATTGCTTAAAATTTCCTTGCCTGCTGCTGGTATGTGCTTTCCTTTTGGTTTTCTTTAATGGTTTAAGTTTTTAAGTGTATATTGTTTTTTGTTTTTTTACTTATTAGTGGTTTTTTTTCTTCTAATTTGTTGTTTTGTATTGTCCTTTCTGTTAAAATGGTATATCTCTTAGGCCTAATTTCAGGGGATTTTCGGGTTATGAGGAATCATTATTAGACTTTTTGTCTGCATTTCCTCACAGAAAAAATCCCTTTTTTTGAATACCTGCATGAGGTTACCCCTTGAAAAAGTCTTCAGGCCGGATTCTTTTTTTATTTGGTTTATTTGATTTTCCTATTAACTTGATTTTAATACTTTTGTCTCAATTCATTTGTGTTTTAGAAGTAGCTGCATTTGCGCTCTCTAAATACTATGAAGTTTTTCCTGTTCCTTTTTCGGTTTTAGTTTGAATAAGAAATAATTTTTAGTTGCGATTCCGAAACTATTTCGTTTCGTTTTCATTTTAGTTTCGTTTTCATTTTAGTTTCGTTTTCTAAATATTTCTTACTTTAGATTGGTTACTTATGTATATATTGGTTTCTTAAAATTAAAAGTATTTGTTTTATTTATTTTTTTAGATTCACACAAGATAATTAAAAAGAAAAGTTAAGAATAACAGTCGCAATCTATATATTGACAATCATTTAGAGGATAGGATAATCTTCAATAGGCTAATTAAGGAATGTTCATTAATATTTAAAGAAGAAAATAATAATTACCATAGTCCACTGGCCTTAGTTATATTAATGTCTTTAAATGTTGATGAATATTTAAAAACATATTTGGTCACAACACGAGGGTTATTTTGGAACTGACCGTGTAGTTGGAACCCTCTTCATTTGATGAAGACGAACGCCTAACCCCATTTTAAACTTCCGCAGAACACTAATGAGAGGACACTTGCCCCATGACATCAGATTTAATGTGCACTAGGCCCATATATATGACGAATTTTTAATACAATCGGGTTTCGAGCATGGAATCCTATAGCTACGCAGAAAAGATCTTAACCAGTTGACCACTGCGGCCCAGGGAAAGATAAGAAAAATGTGTTTATGAAAAAAATATATATATATTGCCTATGCAAATATATATTTGCATAGGCAACTCCATTAAATTTTTTTCAACAAATATTTGCTTCAAAAGGAGATAAGGGATATATGTATGTATGTATGCTTTCAAATAATTTAATCATCTGAGAAAAGAGGCAACATGATGATTTTTCGAGTGAAAAGATTCGAGTCAATGAATGAATTTGGAGGAACACGCACAAAATTCTTCTAACCAAATAATTTGCTATTCAAGTTAACCGACCACTTTCGAAGCAATATTTTTGAAAAATTGGACTTTTTAAAAACTATTTATGGTTTTTAGATGTATTGTCAATTATAAACACTATATAGTCAAAAAAAGTATTTGGAAATATAATATATTTTGAGAAATAGGAAAATGTGTAGTAAATTTTAATGAAATTTAACCTAAACGGTTAACACTCCACATAAAATTGTAATTCAGCAATCCTATTTTTCTTTGTACACAAGTTATAGAATATAATGATGAATGAAATGAACCAAAATATAAGAAATATTTTGAGATTCAAAGAAATTATGGATAAAAATATACGTATATATACATTTTTTCCATAAATTTACAACTTAATTTTTCTAAAAACACCTATAAATGAAAAAGTATTTCACCAACAATAAAACTTTTGGTTCATTTCATTGCCCACAGTATTTAAAACACACGCTGAAATTTTTATGCAAATACCTCTATTAGTTTTTGAGATATCATGCTAACGGTGGATAATTTTTATAAAAATTAAAGTTTGAGAAAATTGAAGTGAAAGAAAAATTTTAGCTAAAAAAATTCTTTAAAATTCTCCTGGATGATAGATCAGACCTTCCTTTTCCTAGAAGATACTATTTTGGAAAGAGGAAAGCCTTAACTACAAGAAATAATAATAAAAGAAAAATTTGCCAATGGGATCGATAACCAATGTTTTTAAAGTAGTCGGATACCTTAAACAGGGTGAGGGAAGTATAAACATTTTTCGATCAAAGTTTAATCAGAAAATGAAAGATGAACGGTAATTTTCAATTTAAGTTTCTTATTGATGAATAATGACATATGTTTTTCAGGGAAAAGATTCCATTTCAATGGAATTGGATGACAGATCTTCATCCGGAAATGAAGTCGGATGACAGATTTGCTTAGAAAAGATACTCTTCTGCACTGTGGATGAATACACACACACAACCATCATTTTCAAGGAAGGAATGCGAAGATATCAACTTATTCAATGACGTATATCCAGTTGTTCATTGATGGCATCACTTCTGGATTCCAAGTCAAGAATCGGATGAAACAGAGCTCTTTCGTGTGGAGAAGGGAGGTAAAATGAAAACTTATTATTTTTTCATACAAAGCTTCAATTCTAGGGGTGGTATAAACATATTGTACAAACAATGATCTTTCTTATGATGGATGGTGGTAATGCATGAATTTATCATTCAATATCAATTACCTCTTTTGAGCAGGCTATATAAATATACTAGCCGCCTTTGGCGACAAGCCGGTTCGCCGAACTTAATGTTCGTTAAAATTTTCCGTTCAATATTTTATGTAACTTGTCTTCAATAGCTTCTTTAACAAAATAGTTTTAAGCTTCAAATTTTGATAGTCATATAATTCATTCATACTATTAAAAAGGCCTTAAAACATAATGTACTATGTATCTGTCTGATTTTCTGTCATTTCTTTTCATTTCTTCTCCCGTGAAATTTCAACTTTAAATTAAAGTGGAAATGATTAAACTGCAATCTATTTAAAAAACATATTTTACTGAAGCCATGCATTTTTTAAAAATATGAGTACTGAAAACAGAATCGTTCAGCATTTAAGTCTTACTTGCATTGCAGAATCATTTTCGTAATTTATGTAGTATCTTAAAAATTATTCTACAAAAATTTCTCAGATTCATCATAAAAATTCAATTTTAAGTCCATTTAAGTCCTTATTTTCAAAAGGACTTAAATGACGTTAATAAAAGAATTTTATTGTGTTTTGATCTATAAATATACTAAAAAAGTATGAAATCTAAATTTTATACAGTTATTTGGTCCTAAGAAATCATATTTTGCAAAAATATTCTTGAGAATTCAACTTTTAAATAAATAAGTGAACGTTACTATCTTCTGCTATCAAATATGATTGATTTATGAAGTTTTGAATAGAATAGTTTAGAACAATCGACATTTTCATATCCTAGGGCAATCAGGTTTTAGAAATCATGGGCGCTGATAGGGTTATCATCTTTGAGGTATCATCTTATCATTGGGGTATCAACTTATTAATTTTAGACCATTGATGAAAGGTCTAAAATTGAATAATAATATTCAAATTTTCATAAATTAGTTAGTTGCAATGATTGATTTAGTTAATTAGAGCGCAATTGTCTCAAGAATATTTTGTTAAATATTCTTGTTATTTTCTTATTATTTTTCTTATTAATATTCTTATTATTTTGTTAAATATTCTTCTTTGCTAAAGCAACTACTACTACTAATACTATTTTTTTTTATTCGTGGCTCATCAGAGCATTTAATGAATCAAGTTACATAAAATATAAGTATTTACTTCATTTATTCTATTTTAATGCATGTATTTCTAATATAAAAGGTTTACAAATTAGCCGTTGGGCCTTGAATTGAAAGGATATATACTAAACCATGTTTACCTTAAATGTTAATTTATTATCGAATTAATAATATAGATTGGAAATTAGGCTGAATTATTGAATTAATAATATGGATATTGTAAAAGATCACAGAAATCTTTTCTTTGCATTTACCTTTTATAAAATATCGCGTGATGAAAATTACATCCTTATATGTTTAATTTGCAATAATAGTTGATTTATTTTTTTAATTTGAGCTTTTGTCAATATACTTCGAAAAAAGTCACTTTGCTATTATTACTACTACTAATAATTTGATAAAACTGATTTCTTCCCATGTACCAGTAACGTGCTCGAGCAAGTTAAATTTTATTTTGTACGAAATAAGTTGTTGAAAAATATAATTAAATTATTTTTTAAAACTCATTAAAAATAGAAATTTTATTTATAGGTTTAAACATTAGTGTCATTAAAAAGATAATTTTTTGATCTTCAGTATGATGTAAAAATAAATTTTGTGTCGTAATATTCTCGGACGTTAAAGCTGAAAAACGTCAAAATTTCGCTTAATGTTTAATTAATCAAAATTAAAATTTAAAATTTGAAAAAATCAATTCGATTTGCACATTTCCGACTTCCAAAGTATAAATATACCAAATATAATAGCTGTAGGTCAAACGGTCTGGCCTGTAGACTTCCCACACACACACACACACACACACACACACACACACACACACACACACACACCACACACCACACACCACACACACACACACACACACACACACACACACACACACACACACACACACACCACACACCACACACCACACACACACACACACACACACACACACCACACACCACACACCACACACACACACACACACACACACACACACACACACAGAGAGAGAGAGAGAGAGAGAGAGAGAGAGAGAGACGCACACACACATTGAACTTTATTATAGGTCTAGATTGTCGGAAAATATATGTGCACGTATCATTTTCACGCACAAAGTTTCTCTTTTCATGGTCGAAAAGGGGACATAAGCACGCTCGCGTGCACAAATACACGCAAATATACTGATTTTCTGAAGGCCTAAATATTGTGTCAAATTAATTTTGTGGTGAAGGTAATTACTACACATTTCTGTCTTACATATTAAGGTTCAATTTTTCCTGCATAAATATTTCGCTAAAGGAGAGATCCTTGCAGTGGAGGATGCAGGAAAATCACCAACATACACTCATTGTTAGTTCCTTATGGCCATGTAAATGTTTATTTAGATTAGCGATTTTTGTTGTTTAGCTTGAGGACACGCGTCCATAAACGTAAATTAGGTCACCACCAACCTGTATTCATAAAAGAACACAAAAGTACAATCAAGCTCACCCACTTCTTACCAACTTCACAAAAACGGAAACACGCAAAGCACAGAAAATAGCACTCACGGAGACACATATACACTTATTTTAAAGCAAACAAAAATGAACAATTATTTTGACAAAATATTTCAGATAATTAATGCAAATTTCAGACTCACATGTTAAGGGAGACTCATGCTTTAATTCGTATCTATTTAGTTTGCAATGGCGGATAGCACAGATTATTCCAATGGAGGATAGAGGCAAATCACATATATGCACTTCACACACATTGATCGTGTTCTCGCTGATAAACAGATGTTTATGAAGCTCAGGGAGAATTTTTGTTTCGGTTGAGGACATGAAGCAAAACTCCACCACACGCATACAAATATTCTTAACAACATCTCGAGCAATCTGGTGCGTACACACGCACAAACAGGCTTACATGTAGCATATTTGCCTCATACGTAGGCAGAGACATTCTCAAGAAAACAAGCGCACAGTTTTTTTGAAGGAACGTCAATATTCTGTTTAAAAAAATTCAGTGAAGATAATTAATGGAATTTTCAGTTTCAAAAATAAAGTAGGCTTATTTCTTAATGCGTAAATTTTAAGTTTAAGAAGAGATCATTGCAGAGGAGGATGGAGGCAAATCACATATAACTCTTCAGACCCATTGCTCGGGTTCTCGCAGACGAACAGATGTTTATGAAGCTAAACGTAAATTTTTATTTCGTTTCAGGAAATACAGAAAAACTCGTTCACACTCATCCAAATATTCTTCCCACCCTCCCGAGCAAATACGTACTCTGGCTCGCAAATACGTACAAAAGGGCTTACATACAGCATCATTGACATATATTTAGGCAGACACATTCGCAAAAATACCGACACACACATTTTTTGAGGGGGCGCCAATATTTTTTTCAAAAAATTTATAAAGTGAAGATAATTAATAAAATTTTACAGGGTCACATAATAAGGTAGGCGAACTTTTTAATGTGTAAATATTACGTTCAAGAAGAAATCATTGCAGACGATGTTGAAGGCAAATCACATATATACTCTTCACACACATTGTTCGCGTTTTCGCAGACAAACCAATGTTTATGAATCTTAGGATTACTTTTTATTTCGGTTGAGGAAATGCTGACAAACTCGTCCACAAGCATACAAATATTCTTCTTACCCTCCCGAGCATTCTGGCAAGCACACACGCACAAACAAGATTACATTTATCATCCTTGCCACATATGTAGGCAGAGACTTTGTCAAGAATACACACATACACTTTTTTTGAGGGGGCGTCAATATTTTGTCAAAAACTTTCTTCAGTGAGGCTAATGCAATGTAAAGTTTCACATAATAAGGTAAACTCACTTCCTAATCCATAAATATAAAGTTTAAGAAGAAATCCTTGCTAAGGGTGATGGAGGCAAACCACATATATACTCTTAACGGACATTGTTTGTGTTCTCGCATACAAAGAGATGTTTATGAAACTAAGGTTTATTTTTGTTTCGGTTGAGAAAATGCAGAAAAACTCGTCGACACGCATACAAACATTCTTACCAACATCCCGAGCACTTTGGCGCTCACACACGCACAAACAAGCTTACGTACAGCATCCTTGGCACATATGTAGGTAGAAACATACTCGAGAACATCATCGAACACTTTTTTTCAATTGGACCTAAATATTTTGCAGTCAAGATAATTAATGCAATTTTCAGTTTCACATAATAAGGTAAACTCACTTCATAATCCATAAATATTAAGTTTAAGAAGAGATCATTGCAGAGGAGGATGGAGGCAAATCACATATAACTCTTCACACACATTGTTAGGGTCATCGCTGACAAACGGATGTTTATGAAGCTTAGGGTTATATTTTATTTTTTTATTGGTTGAGAACATGCAGTCAAACTCGTCCTCATGCCTATAAATATTATACCTCTCGCCCTCCCGTTAACTCATGTTAAAGCTAAGATAACTATATTAAAGCCTCCCAATAACTCATGTAAGCTCACACACTAAAGCAAGCTCACATACAGCATCCTGCCACAAATATAGACAGAGACCTGCTCAGGAGGACAGACACAGACTTATTTTGCTAGGACCTAAATATTTTGAAAAAATAATTTTGTAATGAGGATAATTAATGTAATTTTCTGCTCCAGATATTAAAGTAGACTCACTTCTTAAAACGTAAATGCTTAGTTTAAGAAGAGATCATTGCAGAGGAGGATGGAGGCAAATCACATATACCTCTTCACACACATTGTTAGGGTCATCGCTGACAAACGGATGTTTATGAAGCTTAGGGATATATTTTATTTTTTTATTGGTTGAGGACATGCAGTCAAACTCGTCCTCATGCCTATAAATATTATACCTCTCGCCCTCCCGTTAACTCATGTTAAAGCTAAGATAACTATATTAAAGCCTCCCAATAACTCATGTAAGCTCACACACTAAAGCAAGCTCACATACAGCATCCCTGCCACATATATAGACAGAGACCTTCTCAAGAGCACAGACACAGACTTATTTTGCTAGGACCTAAATATTTTGAAAAAATAATTTTGTAGTGAGGATAATTAATGTAATTTTCTGCTCCAGATATTAAAGTAGACTCACTTCTTAAAACGTAAATGCTTAGTTTAAGAAGAGATCATTGCAGAGGAGGATGGAGGCAAATCACATATAACTCTTCACGCACATTGTTCGGGTCATCGCTGACAAACGGATGTTTATGAAGCTTAGGGATATATTTTATTTTTTTATTGGTTGAGGACATGCAGTCAAACTCGTCCTCATGCCTATAAATATTATACCTCTCGCCCTCCCGTTAACTCATGTTAAAGCTAAGATAAC
Source organism: Argiope bruennichi (assembly GCF_947563725.1). Lineage (NCBI taxonomy): Eukaryota > Metazoa > Arthropoda > Arachnida > Araneae > Araneidae > Argiope > Argiope bruennichi. The sequence continues at coordinate 24,351,307 of NC_079154.1, read as the reverse complement.
TATATTAAAGCCTCCCAATAACTCATGTAAGCTCACACACTAAAGCAAGCTCACATACAGCATCCCTGCCACAAATATAGACAGAGACCTGCTCAGGAGGACAGACACAGACTTATTTTGCTAGGACCTAAATATTTTGAAAAAATAATTTTGTAGTGAGGATAATTAATGTAATTTTCTGCTCCAGATATTAAAGTAGACTCACTTCTTAAAACGTAAATGCTTAGTTTAAGAAGAGATCATTGCAGAGGAGGATGAAGGCAAATCACATCTAACTCTTCACACACATTGTTCGGTTTCTCGCTGACAAACGGATGTTTATGAAACTTAGCGTTATTTTTTTTTTTTTGTATCGGTTGAGCAAATGCAGTCAAACTCATCCCCACTCGTATAAATATTCCACCTCTCCCGAACTCTCTGGTGAACACACACTTTAACACAAGCTTACATACAGCATCCCTTTCACACAGGTAGACAGAGACATTCACAAGTGCACAGAGACAGAATTATTTTGCGAGGACCTAAATATTTTGCAGTGAAGATAATTAATGCAATTTCAAGTTGAACTTATTAAATAGGCTAACTTCTTAATACGCAAATACTTAGTTTAAGAAGAGATAATTGCAGAGGAGAATGGAGGCAAATCACATATAACTCTTGACACACATTGTTCGGGTTCTCACTTACAAACGGATGTTTATGATGCTTAGCGTTATTTTTTTTTTTTTGTATCGGTTGAGGAAATGCAGTCAAACTCATCCCCACTCGTATAAATATTCTACCTCTCCCGAACTGTCTCGTGAAGACACACTTTAACACAAGCTTACATACAGCACCCCTGCCTCACATGTAGGAAGAGACATTCTCAAGTGTATAGACACAGAATTATTTTGCAAGGAAATAATATTTTGACAAAATAATTTTGCAGTGAAGATAATTAATGTAATTTTAAGTTCAACTTATTAAAGAGGCTAACTTCTTAATACGCAAATACTTAGTTTAAGAAGAGATAATTGCAGAGGAGGATGGAGGCAAATCACATATAACTCTTGACACACATTGTTCGGGTTCTCACTTACATACGGATGTTTATGATGCTTAGCGGTATTTTTTTTTTTTTGTATCGGTTGAGCAAATGCAGTCAAACTCGTCCCCACTCGTATAAATATTCCACCTCTCCCGAACTCTCTGGTGAACACACACTTTAACACAAGCTTACATACAGCATCCCTTTCACACAGGTAGACAGAGACATTCACAAGTGCACAGAGACAGAATTATTTTGCGAGGACCTAAATATTTTGCAGTGAAGATAATTAATGCAATTTCAAGTTGAACTTATTAAATAGGCTAACTTCTTAATACGCAAATACTTAGTTTAAGAAGAGATAATTGCAGAGGAGAATGGAGGCAAATCACATATAACTCTTCACACACATTGTTCGGGTTCTCGCTTACAAACGGATGTTTATGATGCTTAGCGTTATTTTTTTTTTTTTTTTGTATCGGTTGAGGAAATGCAGTCAAACTCGTCCCAACGCTTATAAATATTCTACCTCTCTCCCTCCCGAACTGTCTGGTGCGCACAACGTTAACAGAAGCTTACATACAACATCCATGCCAGACATGTAGACAGGGACATTCTCAAGTGCACAGACGCAGAATTATTTTTCGAGGACCTAAATATTTTGACAAAATAATTTTGCAGTGAAGATAATTAATGCAATTTTAAGTTCCACTTATGAAATAGGCTAACTTCTTAATACGTAAATACTCAGTTTAAAGAGAGATCATTGCAGAGGAGGATGGAGGCAAATCGCATATAACTTTTCACTCACATTGTTCGGGTTCTCGCTGACAAACGGATGTTTATGAAGCTTAGCGTTTTTATTATTATTTTTTTTTTTGTATCGGTTGAGGAAATGCACTCGCACTCGTCCCAACGCATATAAATATTCTACCTCTCTCCCTCCCGAACTGTCTGGTGCGCACACACGTTAACACAAGCTTACATACAATATCAATGCCACACATGTAGACAAAGACATTCTCAAGTGCACAGACACAGAATTATTTTTCGAGGACCTAAATATTTTGACAAAATGATTTTGCAGTGACGATAATTAATGCAATTTCAAGATCCACTTATGAAATAGGCTAACTTCTTAATACGTAAATACTTAGTTTAAGAAGAGATCATTGCAGAGGAGAATGGACGCAAATCACATATAACTCTTCACACACATTGTTCGGGTTCTCGCTGACAAACGGATGTTTATGAAGCTTAGCGTTCTTTTTTTGTATCGGTTGTGGAAATGCAGTCAAACGCTTCCCCACTCATACAAATTTTCTACCTCTCCCCCTCAAGAACTTTCTGGAACGCACACACTTTAACACAAGCTTAAATACAACATCTATGCCAGACATGTAGACTGGGACATTCTCAAGTGCACAGACACAGAAATATTTTGCGGGGACCTAAATATTTTGACAAAATAATTTTGCAGTCAAGATAATTAATGCAATTTTAAGTTCCACTTATGAAATAGGCTAACTTATTAAAACGTAAATACTTAGTTTAAAAAGTGATCATTGCAGAGGAGGATGGAGGCAAATTACATATAACTCTTCACAGACGTTGTTTGGGTTCTCGCTGACAAACGGATGTTTATGAAGCTTAGCGTTATTATTATTTTTTTTTATCGGTTGAGGAAATGCAGTCAAACTCGTCCCAACGCATACAAATATTCTACCTCTCCCCCTCCCGAACTCTCTGGTGCGCACACAATTTAACACAAGCTTACATACAACATCCATGCCAGACATGTAGACACGGACATTCTCATGTGCACAGAGAAAGAAATATTTTGCGAGGACCTAAATATTTTGACAAAATAATTTTGCAGTGAAGATAATTAATGCAATTTTAAGTTCCACTTATGAAATAGGCTAACTTCTTAAAACGTAAATACTTAGTTTAAAAAGTGATCATTGCAGAGGAGGATGGAGGCAAATCACATATAACTCTTCACAGACATTGTTCAGGTTCTCGCTGACAAACGGATGTTTATGAAGCTCAGCGTTTTTATTATTATTTTTTTTTTGTATCGGTTGAGGAAATGCACTCACACTCGTCCCAACGCATATAAATATTCTACCTCTCTCCCTCCCGAACTGTCTGTTGCGCACACACGTTAACACAAGCTTACATACAATATCAATGCCACACATGTAGACAAAGACATTCTCAAGTGCACAGACACAGAATTATTTTTCGAGGACCTAAATATTTTGACAAAATGATTTTGCAGTCAAGATAATTAATGCAATTTTAAGTTCCACTTATGAAATAGGCTAACTTATTAAAACGTAAATACTTAGTTTAATAAGTGATCATTGCAGAGGAGGATGGAGGCAAATCACATATAACTCTTCACGCACATTGTTCGGGTCATCGCTGACAAACGGATGTTTGTAAAGCTTAGCATTTTTTTTTTTTTTTTTTTGTATCGGTTGAGGAAATGCAGTTAAACTCATCCCCGCTCATACAAATATTATACCTCTCCCCCTCCCGAACTCTCTGGTGCGCACACAATTTAACACAAGCTTACATACAACATCCATGCCAGACATGTAGACACGGACATTCTCATGTGCACAGAGAAAGAAATATTTTGCGAGGACCTAAATATTTTGACAAAATAATTTTGCAGTGAAGATAATTAATGCAATTTTAAGTTCCACTTATGAAATAGGCTAACTTCTTAAAACGTAAATACTTAGTTTAAAAAGTGATCATTGCAGAGGAGGATGGAGGCAAATCACATATAACTCTTCACAGACATTGTTCAGGTTCTCGCTGACAAACGGATGTTTATGAAGCTCAGCGTTTTTATTATTATTTTTTTTTTGTATCGGTTGAGGAAATGCACTCACACTCGTCCCAACGCATATAAATATTCTACCTCTCTCCCTCCCGAACTGTCTGTTGCGCACACACGTTAACACAAGCTTACATACAATATCAATGCCACACATGTAGACAAAGACATTCTCAAGTGCACAGACACAGAATTATTTTTCGAGGACCTAAATATTTTGACAAAATGATTTTGCAGTCAAGATAATTAATGCAATTTTAAGTTCCACTTATGAAATAGGCTAACTTATTAAAACGTAAATACTTAGTTTAATAAGTGATCATTGCAGAGGAGGATGGAGGCAAATCACATATAACTCTTCACGCACATTGTTCGGGTCATCGCTGACAAACGGATGTTTGTAAAGCTTAGCATTTTTTTTTTTTTTTGTATCGGTTGAGGAAATGCAGTTAAACTCATCCCCGCTCATACAAATATTATACCTCTCCCCCTCCCGAACTCTCTGGTGCGCACACAATTTAACACAAGCTTACATACAACATCCATGCCAGACATGTAGACACGGACATTCTCATGTGCACAGAGAAAGAAATATTTTGCGAGGACCTAAATATTTTGACAAAATAATTTTGCAGTGAAGATAATTAATGCAATTTTAAGTTCCACTTATGAAATAGGCTAACTTCTTAAAACGTAAATACTTAGTTTAAAAAGTGATCATTGCAGAGGAGGATGGAGGCAAATCACATATAACTCTTCACAGACATTGTTCAGGTTCTCGCTGACAAACGGATGTTTATGAAGCTCAGCGTTTTTATTATTATTTTTTTTTTGTATCGGTTGAGGAAATGCACTCACACTCGTCCCAACGCATATAAATATTCTACCTCTCTCCCTCCCGAACTGTCTGTTGCGCACACACGTTAACACAAGCTTACATACAATATCAATGCCACACATGTAGACAAAGACATTCTCAAGTGCACAGACACAGAATTATTTTTCGAGGACCTAAATATTTTGACAAAATGATTTTGCAGTCAAGATAATTAATGCAATTTTAAGTTCCACTTATGAAATAGGCTAACTTCTTAAAACGTAAATACTTAGTTTAATAAGTGATCATTGCAGAGGAGGATGGAGGCAAATCACGTATAACTCTTCACAGACATTGTTCAGGTTCTCGCTGACAAACGGATGTTTATGGAGCTTATCGTTTTTATTATTATTATTTTTTTTGTATTGGTTGAGGAAATGTACTCACACTCGTCCCAACGCATATAAATATTCTACCTCTCTCCCTCCGTAACTGTCTGTTGTGCACACACGTTAACACAAGCTTACATACAGCATCCATGCCACACATGTAGACAAATACATTCTCAAGTGCACAAACACAGAATTATTTTGCGAGGACCTAAATATTTCGAGAAAATAATTTTCCAGTGAAGAAAATTAATGCAATTTTAAGTTCCACTTATTAAATACGGTAACTTCTTAATACGTATATACTTAGTTTAAGAAGAGATCATTGCAGAGGAGCTTGGAGGCAAATCACATATAACTTTTCACACCTATTGTTCGGGTTCTCACTGACAAACGGATGTTTATGAAGCTTAGTGTTATTATTATTTTTTTTTTGTATCGGTTGATTAAATGCGGTCAAACTATTTCCCACGCATATAAATATTCTACCTCTCACCCTCCCGAACACTCTGGTGCGTTCTCACGCTAACTCAAGCTTACATACATCATCTCTGCCACACATATAAACAGAGACATTCTGAAGTGCGCAGACACAGACTTATCTTGCATGCACATGAGTATTTTGACAAAATAATTTTGCAGTGAAGGTAGTGAATGTAATTTTAAGTTCCACATATTAAAGTAGGCTCACTTCTTCATACGTAAATACTTAGTTTAAGAAGAGATTATTCTAGAGTAAGATGGAGGTAAATCACATTATAACTCTTATCACACATTGTTCAGGTTCTCGCTGACAATGCATACAAGCACTTACAAGCAAACACAGTCTTATTTTGCAGGTTCGTATATATTTTTTCAACATGGTTTCGTGGTGAACGTAGTTAACGAGAATGGAGTTAATGCTCATAAATAATTACTTCACACATTATGTTGGTGTTCTATCAGCCGTATTGATGCTTTTTGTTTAACGCTATTTCTTTATACGGTCAGGAAAAAACAAACGCAAACTCAATCACACACGTAGAAACCTTCACCCACCTCACACGGGAGCACCTGTACGTAGTAGCGCATCTCATACCGCTATACACAAAAACGCAGATACAAGTGCCAAGAAGCTCACCTCCCCACACACACACACACCGGCAGAGACATTCTCACGCACATAAAAACAGACACACATTGATGTTGAGGAGGCGTTAATATTTTTTAAGTAATTTAATATTGAATGTGAATAATGTGCATTTCTGTTTTACATATTAAGGTTTCCATCTTCCTATGTAAACTTTTATTTCAAGCTGGGATCATTGCCGTTGACGATGGAGATAATGCATATATATACACTCATCACATACATTGTTGGTGATACATATTTGCGATAGAGATGTTTTTTAAGCTTAGCGTAATATCTTATTTCGGTTGAGGAAATACAGTCACAAACACATACACACGTACTAACAATCTCACCCATTCTTCCATACCCTCACACATGGACACAAACACACATCCATAGATCTTCTCACAGACACAAACATACTTTTTTTGCGATGGTTGTAATATTTTGTCAAAATAATTTTGTGTAGAGAGTATTTATTGCACATTTCTGTTTTACATATTAAGGTTCCTTTTTTCCCATTTAAATATTTAGTCGAAGCTTAGAACATTTAAATGGAGGATAGAGGTAAAGGATTCCAAATTTTCTGCTTCTGCAATATTTCTGTTCTTCTGCTGTATATATATTTTCTCAAACAATGCTCAATGTCTTTGTGTAGGTAATATAGAGATTGATTGTATTTACATAGAAGAACTACTCGTCTTTTCATGTAAGACTGGATATTGTTGTGATGGATAGAGGCAATATATACCCTTGCCCTTTTCATATAAAATGTTTCTCTTCTGGGAAAAACATATGCGTTCTTTATTTCGATCAAGAATATTTTTGTGGCTGATGTGGAAGTACACTGACGCATACATACATACAGAGATATATATATAAACATAGAAACACATGCAAATACAAACACGCAGACAAAAACATTTATCTTTTAAATGCAATATTTTTATTCTTTTAGTGCTATAAATATTTTGTCATAACAATTTCATGTTGTAGGAGATAAAGACACACCGTATTGATATACAAAATTTCTCATCTTCTCTATTGGTAAATGATTTTTATGGTGTAAGTTTCTTTGATGCAGAGGAAGAAGTTAACCCTTTACATATCCTTTTTCTTATTGAATGCTTCGCTTTTGGTGGCATTGTAGATGTTTATTCGGAACAGCATTTTTTCTTTTTGTGGATGAGGTAATGCACACACCCACACATTTAAAGAGGCATATGCACAGAGATAGTCATGCATCGTTTCCAAATGTAATGCATGTTTTCTGGAAACAGTATAATTGTTCAGATCTGTGCTCACTTCCATAGTGAAGACTATAAAGACAAGTATCATTTTGACATATTTGGCCTCTGTTCTTAAAACTATGTAAATATTTTGCTGGAACAGTACTCATTCATGTGATGAATGGAGGTACTATTGTACTTTTCATTTTGATAAACAATGCTTCTTTTCTTTAAGGTGTATGTACACACTTGAAACTTCGAATATCGTTCAAAACATCGAATATTTTTTTTTATTACTTAATAATGTTCTCTGATCCTTTAGCTTTCAAACGATACCAAGATGTTGTCAATATTCGAAATATTTCTCGAGTTATAATGATTTTTCTTGAGGTACTTTCATTAAAAACTACAGTTACAGTTTTTTTAAAACTCATTTTATAAAGAATCATATTTTCCCACTATGTTGCTTCATTCAAACAATCATAATTCAACAAGAAATGAACCAAATACAATTATTTATATATCAAAATAATCTATATGAAAAAGCGGATGTATTGTGCCTCAATCAAAGTTATATTTAAAGAAATAAATTTTTAATTGATATTTAAAAGTTAAAATGACAGAAAAATTCCAGCTTTTTCTATTTATTGTTGATGAAAAAATTGTTAAAAAAAACTATATATTTTTCTAACTTTATTGAGGCAGACAACATGAAGACTAATATTAGGCACACTTTCCAACTAGAATTGTGTGTCTGTAAAAATTAGAATTTAAGATATCATGTTTCAAAAAATATGCTAATTAGCTCATTAAATATTATTTAATTAATTAATAATTAGTGTAATATGGTTTTTTTCTCCATGAAATGAATTTAAACATATATTAATGACCTACTGTGAAAAAACTGGATTTTTAAAGTTAAAATTTTTAATAAAAGCTTCTAGTGTGTACGTACACCTTAAGTCAAATAGATGTTAAATTTGAATCAGCGTTTCTTCTAATTATGAATGAATTAATACGTACACACACAGATAGACACAGAAACACACACAAACACATAGACATAAATATTTTTTTATTTTTGAAATACAGTATTCTTATTCTTTTATAGTATAAATATTTTGTCAAAATATTTATAAAGATATGCCGTATTGATATTCAAGACTTCGCATCTTCTAGCTAGGTAAATAATTTGTTGGAATAGTTTTTATTGATGTTGTGAACGAAGATAATTCTTATATAATTTTCAAATGGACTACTTTTCTTTTGGAGGTCATACAGATGGTTACTTAGAACATCGTTCTTATTGTACATGATGTAATGTATAAACACACACACAATTCTATGCTCCTATTCTTAATGCCGTTTAAATATTTTGTCAGAACAAAGATCATTTTTGTAGGGAAGGTAATGAAAATACATATCATTTTAGCATACAAGGGCCTCACTGCTTCTGGCAGTGCAAATATTTTGTTGGAACAGTAGTCATTGTTCTGCTGGAAGGAGGTAAAACATATACATATCGTTTTAATAATGCTTCTGTTCTGGAGGCTGTAGATACTTATTTAATTTGGATCAGCATTTCTTCTTTTTATGGATTAAGTAATACAGAAACACACTTCCACACCGACTGTATCTCGTGTACGGTGAGATACTGGATTGTTTTAAGTGTTTTAAAATCTCATCAAACAAGTGCCGCATACGTCAGCGATTTAAAAATGTCTTCTCTCTCTTTGTCAGTGACTTAGTATAAAATATGCTCAAGCTTAAATTAAAAAACTTAGATAATACTCGATGAAAATGGAAAACAGAACTTACTTCCTGGTTTATCTACATATTTTTTAGAAATGTTGCTCCTTTTGGTAGATGACCATTTACATAATATCTAATACATATACTTAACTTTTTCATATATAATACTTCTGACAGTAAATATATTCAGAACAATAGTTTTTCTTAGGATTAATTGAGATACCTGCGCATGATTGGAATTTAATCACTACATGTAGGCGATATAAATATGCACATGGGTTTTTAACTATAAAACTTTTATCCTTTTTCTTTCATGTATAGAATGGAAATGCTTTTTTCGTTCCGGTGAAGGATGGAGGCAAAATGCATATAGTTTATAAATAATTCTCTTTCATGCATATAAAGGCGACCATAGATATATATATTATTCAATCAATTTTCTTTCGTTTAGGGAGTATTCAAAAAGCATATATTTTTGTAACAATTTTTTTTGTTTGGATTATGGAGGAAAAATACGTATCTTCCAATGAATTTTCTTTAATCTTAAAAATGAAGCCTGATTTCATATCTATTAATCAATTTTTTTTTCTTTTGGGGAACAGTGTTCATATATATAATTTTATTAAAAACTATTTTAATTTGGAGTATAGCGGCAACATACATAATTTGTTCAACAATTTTCTTTCCTTTGGAAGACTGCGGCGATACATCTAATTTTTAAATCAATATTCTTTAGTTCGAAAATAGGGCGATGTACATATATTGTTTAGTGAATTTTCTTTCGTTTGGAATTGAGGGAAAACACGTATTTTTTAATCAAATTTATTTCGTTGGAGAATGAAAGTTGAATACATACCTTCTAATCAAGTTTCTTTTGCGTTGGGAATAAAGGCTAATTACATATATTTTAACTAATTCACTTGGAGGATAGCGACGATATACACAAGTGTTTTTATTTATTTATTTATTTTTTAGTTTGGAGTTTGGTGGCGATATACATGGGCTTTTTAATACTTTTTTTTTCGTTTAGTGAATTATAGAGAAATGTATATAATTTTTTAAAATCTATTTTCTTTCGTTTGGAGGTTAGCGGCAAATACATATTGTTTTTTGTAAAGCACTTTCTTTCATTTGGCAGATAACGGCGACATAAATATTTTTAATCACTTCCCTTTCGTTTACAGAATGAATTCAAAATAATAATTCATAAATAAAAATATTATTTTTCAAAAGCGGTATTCAGTTTGAAGATTGGCCTAAATCTATGCTTTTTGTATTTTTTTTTTCGTTATTTTTTTCTTGAAGTATTAGTGTCTTTCCCATGAAGTCTAGATGCAGCTAGAAAACTGAATGCCTTTTTTTCTTTCTTTTTTCATAAAAACTTCCCTTCATCTGCCTGAGGCAAGATTTGGAAAACAAGAATTCACTAAATATCATCTACTGTCGTCTGTATCAGCTATTTACAATACAGCTATAGACTGTGTCAATTTATTTACCTGGTAAGTAAACATTTATTAATGTTTTTTTTTTCCTTATACAATCATATATTGTTACTTTTTGCAGTGCATTCTTTGTTAATATATATTTAACTGTATTTGTTTTTTTATAAGTAAAACTAATCTCTTAAATGCCTAAGTTATTAATTAAACTTCCATTATATCTTTCTCATATTAATTATAAATTAAAGATTTTCTAAGTGATGCCGCGTTTCAGCTATTTAATTTCTAGACATACGTACATGTGGAGATCACTTAGCATAACCTTCTCAATGTCTTTGTTAATAAATGCGTAATGGATAAATAAATCTAGCTTTTTTTAAATCATCATTCCGCGTGAAATAGCAGTTGAAGATCTTGATTTTATTGTTTCAAGAACTGACGAAAGGAGAGAGAAATCGGAAATTTTTAAGCTCTTAAGAGAATAAGAAATTTTTAAGTTCAAAAAATTTGAAATAAGTAATTTCTGAATAATTGAATAATTAAAGAAAAAGTTCATACTATGTCAACAATAATTTGTGTTTTTCTTTTGTTTTTTTTAAACTTCTAATGCATAAAAGTTTTTTATTATGTAATTTTTTTCATCCGCTAAAATTTAATGATATTGAACGCATTTTGAACTGTCAGATAAAATTTATATAAACACATGCCTACTGCCATCGTCTTAAATTTATTTATAGGGTTATCTCTACAGAAAATCTAGAATAGTTTTGCACACTTCTTGAATTCTTTTCATTTTTTTTTTATCATATGATAGTTAATAACTATCAAGGAAGAAGAAGAGCACTTTTTACCTAATAAGGCCTAAATCCTGACACTTTGATTGTGATTTTCTTGTGTAATCTTGTGATTTTTGGAAATAAAAGGATGTAAATATACCTTGCATCAACGTATGATATTCCTTATCATTTCTCGGCATATGAATGCTTTGACGATGATCTCACAAGTTTCTTTTGCTTGAGCATTATTGGAATTGCGTGAAGCAAGGAATAATAAATTTTATTTTAATCCGGAATATCCTTTGGAAATTTTGCATTCAACTGGCTTCCACATTTAATGCAATGATCCTATATACTCTAATTGGATGCGAGATTTTAAAGTACAGAATAGATTTTTCAGATCAATCACTGAATGAAGAAATTCTTTATCTTTTAAAACAAGTTTTTATATGTGAAGAAAGATGAATACTATAAACAGTGATGAAAATGTTTTCTGATAGAATTATTAATTCTTACTTCGGAAGAGCTTCCTTTTATAGATTTTGATATTATTTTCTTATTTTAATTCTGTTTTTGTACACACTTTAACGTACAATAACTAAAGTTGAATTATTTTGAGACAATTTCTTGCCAAATGTAAATGTGAACATTCTTATTGCAACCCTAAAAGCTGTTCATTGTCATTTCTGATAGCCATCGAAAATGGTCGTATTTTAAATAGCTTTTGGAAAATTGGCAGGATTTTGACTACTTGGCAAGAAGCCATACATTAATCGTAAAATTTACTTGAATGTTAAATCATTCAATTTGGATTGGATTTGGATTTCATTGGCACAAGAGCCGTGATGTTGACTGCTGCGCCAAACTATATTATCTTTAGGTTTAAATCATTCAAAGTGATATCGGTAGGGACAATCCTTAACAAATAATTTTAACTCTATTTTTGGAACAGTTCATACAAGCATGTATCTTGTGCCAATAAACAGCAAATGTCAAAACCAAACTCTTAAAAGGAAACATGCTATATAATTTGATGACTGAAATCGCCAAATTGGCGAAATTTTTTCTTGTGCTCTTTGGTTGCCTTTAAAACCGCCAAGTACCGAAATATTTTCTTTTCAAAGAGACTCTGTGACAGGAATACCATCAGAGCTTCTATTGGGTAGAATTCCTATGCTGTACCAGCAGTTAGTTCTGATCATGATTTTTTTCTTGTCAAATAAATTTTAAAAGTTCGACTCATTTTGGGTTGATCGATTTTAAGATGAAATTGTCCTTGCGAGTTTTTGTAGTTATGGTAGCTTGTAAAAGAAAACTGTGAGCGTCGCCTTTGGCTCCAAAATTAATCTGAGCCGTTACATCCAGATTTTCCAGGAACATAATTGATTCTTTGTGTATTTCCTTGCAAATGAAGTATTCATGATAAGATGAGCATAGGCAGTATACATAGACGAGGTTTTGAAAAATCGGCACTCTTTTGTCGTGCTTGGCGAGGAACTGGGTATTAATTTTGTGACTTTTTAGTCATGTTAAACGAAAAACAAAATGCGAGAAAATTCCTGGTGAAAGGCCTAATAAATAGGTCAGTCTGAAAAAGACACAGTATAATATTATTCAAAAGTCGCAGACTTTGTAAACATCAAATTTTTAAATGGCCAACAAAGAGGAATTGTAAACATTTGATAAAACGATTTTAAAAGGCCATAGATTTTTAACCAGATTACTGAGAACAAATATTTTATATCCACTTCAATTGAAATTTTTGCTTCTAAATCCAAAAGTATTTCAAAAAGTAAACGAAATAAATCAACTAAAGAAAAAGCACTTTGGTTGAACAGGAGTTTAACGCCCTTCTTCGCCAAGATGCGATGACACGCCAAAGCTGGCAACCTCCGTTTTCTCTAGATTGACAAACCTATTATCTTTCGCCTTTACTATGATCAATGATTGGACATCTGGTCCTTCGCTTTTGAACATTTCGCAAAACCATTGTTGACGAGTTGGCGATTTTTGAAAATTGCGCCAAGCAGGGGGTCGTACCAGCACTTCAAACGAACTTCGACCAGAGTTAATTACAATTACTGATTTCCATTGCCAGGAAAAAAGAAATTAAAACAGCATTTGTTAAATAAGCAACTGCAAATGCTGCAATGCACGTGGCAATAACAGCAATGAATTTGTTGTTTAATAATTTTACGTTTTCTTAAAAGAAAAGTTTATTGGCGTTTCATTAATTTTGAAACGATGTTATACAAAAAATAAAATGAAATAAGAGATTATAATTTAAAACTATGTTTTAAGACACTATCCAACTATACGGTTAAACAGTGCGAAGATTTTAAATGTAGCTATTTCTATTGTGTTTTAGAAAATAATTAATGTATTCTTTTTCCGGTAACTGATTTCTAACAAAATAAAACAAATGTGTATAAAAGCAGATGGTTTTTTTTTTTTTTTGAGGTTCCAAAGTTAAAGTAAAAGTAGAACCAAATAATGCTTATATAAAATGCAAGGGCAAAAAAAAAAAAAAAAAAAAAAGAAGAAGAAGAGCGAATTTTATATAGACGGTAAAGGTGGGTAAAACCACGGTCAGGCCATGACCATTATAAGACGGCCAGTAGGCAGTGCATGAATGATGCTGAAAAATGCTGTTCGGTCCATGGCAAGTACTTATCCCGGCGGGACAACAACATGCTGCTGTATTGTATTTTTTCTTACTGCGCATGCGTTTGTGGAATTTGGCGAGGGGATTTTTTTTTTGGGAGGGTGAAAAAATTGATCACTTATCATACACTAATTCCAACATTTTTTGCTCTTTGTTCTTTCTGATGCGAGCTTGTGTGTTTTTTTCTCGTTTTATTTGCCATTTTTTCTATAGTTTTCCAATTTTAGGTATGTTGACTTTTTTTTTTATTTTACTGTGTTTCTTTGTGTAAATATCCATCATTTTAATACGATACGCAGTGAAAAAGAAAAAATCAGGGACGGCAAAACAGCAATTTATAGCCAAGCATGGAATGCTTGAATCTATCTTATGAAATTGTATCAAACATAAATCAGTTCCTTTCTACGCATGTGCTTCCTAATGGACGTCTTATAACTGGTCGAGCATAAACATAAGATCATAAGAAAAACAAGCATAGATGCATTTTGGAATGAGAACTTTCCTGATACATAAACTCTCCATTTTCTTCGAAATGTCGCACATAAGTTTTTGTTTGTTTGTTTGTTTTTTATCTTTTGCGCGTTAGCGCTGTACTAGTCTTTGCAATTTTCAGTATTATCGCCAAATAGTGGTGAAAGCGTAGCAATAATAATTTATATATTTTTTATTTATAATCTTTAACAATAATAAAACAAAATATATAAAAATAATAAAGTATTTAACAAGTGTCAGATTCAGAAAAAAACTGCACAACAATGAAAGTGATATCATTAAAAAGAAAATTTTTTAAGTTGTAATGTGGTTTGAAAATCATAGAACGTTTTAATAAATTCTATACAATAATACAATAGAAGAAATGCCAAATTCTCGTTCAATTTTATATAATATTTTTTCAACAAAAAGACTTTTATATCAAACTTGGTAACTTTAGAGTTAATGGTATATCCTGTAGAATGCCAAAGCTCACACACATATTCCTTTTTATTAAGGATAGAAATAAAGAAAAAACAAGACAGTATTGTGGAAAATAAACATTTATTTAATAGATTTAAACTGTACAATTTTATGTAGCATAAATAACAACATTCTGACATGTTATGCGAGATAAACACATATGTATTTTATAAATAATATGAAGCTCTAGTTATGAACAACAGAATGACATGGACAAAAAATAGTGACTTTACAAGAATTATTCACAAATCATTTGCATCTTTCCAACTATAAAGGCAACAACCAAATTCGTCTTGCATCCTTTTTCTTTTACAAAAACCATTTGCACGTCATAGTTCGCCTATCAAGGCATTGTTTTAAATATTAACTAAGCTCTCTATATTAATAAGCTTGAAAATGCATTAAAAATGACATCACATTCATTAATCTAAAAAGCGTGATTTTCTCATTCTTATGAAGTATCATTTAAAATGCAAAGGATCAAAAATTAATTGTATTTATTAATAATAATATTTTATTTCCAAATTGTAAATAGAAGATGCATAATGTGTAGACAGACGGAGCATTATTAGTTCGCTTTCAAGCTGAAATAAA
The DNA here is from genome assembly GCF_947563725.1 of Argiope bruennichi. NCBI lineage: Eukaryota > Metazoa > Arthropoda > Arachnida > Araneae > Araneidae > Argiope > Argiope bruennichi. The sequence continues at coordinate 24,335,700 of NC_079154.1, read as the reverse complement.
TTTGTACCTTAATTAAAATGAGCTACTTATCATACATTTTGATACTAGAAGTAATAGAAATATTGAATATCTTATTCTGAAAATGGCACACTTACTTTATATTTTGCTAATTTATATATATATATATTTACTTGTAGCAAAGTTATAAATTTGCAGCAATAACTTTGGCGCACAACACTATATATTTACTAAAATATCATTCTGTTACAAAAATTTGTAATATATTTCTAGTAAGACGAAAAGATTTTCATATTAATTAATAAGAAAATAGGAACTATTTCATAAATTTTGTTGATAAAATATATGAGAGTAATCTCGAAACATTCGATATGAACATCAGATTACACTTTTACTACTAAAAATACTCAACTATCTTGAAAAGAAAGCTACGAAAATGCTACAGGGGTTCTGAATGAGTCCAGTAACATTTTCTGTGAATGAAAGAATACAAGCTGCTTGCCTTCCAAAGCAGCTGTCCTCACTTTGATCGCTTATATTTATCCTCATATCTTGTAAATTTACCTGGTAATAATAAATTTAAAAAATCAATGGGCTATGGAACTTTGATAAGTTTCTACTGCTCTTTACTATTATGGCAGTGTATTTTTTTATATGAATGAGAGTTTTCGCGAATTTTGTTGTAGAGAAATAAAGCCACAAGTGCTTGTAATATCTATTTGCTATTATTCCGTCAAAATTCAAGAAATTTATTTTGCTCTAACTCGGAATTTTTTTTACCTTCGTTTTAAACTTTTTGGGTGCTTCAATTCTGATAGCATTTTGGAATTTGTTAAAAAGGGATTCTTTTTTGATTAATTGAAATATATATTTAATCAATTGAAAAAGTATCAATTTCAGGAAGTTTCTTTTTTTTTTTAATTTAAATAATACTCAGCAGGTGAAGGCTGAATGGATTTATTTAAAAAAAAATAAGAAAGTAGCAATATTTCTTTCAAAAAAAAGTAGTAAGGAAAATTTAAAAGTAAAAATAAAATTTTCTTTAAAAACGTTGGGGATAAATAGCACCAATAATCACCTTTTATTTTTTTTATACCTTATTATTGAAACCACCATAACTTTAATTTGAAATAAAAATGGCCATATTGCTCTCAGATACCTCATAAATTAAAGTATAATGATTAGGTGTTCCCTTTTTCTTTCGATTATTTAAAATAATCTTATTCTTTAATATGCTTTATAATTAATTCTTTAATATGCTTTAATGCTATGAATTTGCCGTTAATTATAGAATAATAGCAAACTAATCCATTTGCGATCATTCTACAATAACTGCATACAAAACTCACTTCAGAGAAAACATTTAATTAATATTTCTTCTACTGGAAAATGCTGGAAAGCGAAATCGTATGATATATTTACAAATGAACATCTCAAGCAATAATGTTTGATTTTTCATACAGCTCAGAAAAACAAGTTTCATTTTGAAGATTTCACACTTCGTATTGTGTTCAGTCTTGGGCATTCGTGGATGCCAGATGCCACACCTGCATGCTGCCATTTAGGAAAAACCTATACAAAAATTAACTGGATGGCAAAAACTGTATTCAACCCAAATTTTTCGGCATGTGTTGGCATGCTTTCAATTTCAACACACACAAAAAATCTTCGAAAAATAGCATGGCCTCAATCATGCTTTCATTATTTACAACAAAAGAATTTAAATCGACATACAGCTCATCCCTCCCACCAAAATATTTGCATAATGAAGAAGGCAGGAAGGGATCGCGAGGTTGTCCTGGGTGATACTACTTCCAAGGGAGCAAAGATACATTTCACATATGTGAAACAGTCAATGTTTATATGCTCCTGGCGTCAAAACTTAAAACTACATCACTACTAAATGATTCAGATTCCCTTTACTGTTGGGCACACACATCAACACATATTTATGTTGAAAATGGCAGTCTTTCCAAAAGTTTTATTTTAAGATAAGATGGATCATCTGCTGTTGCTGTCACTGTCGTTACTATTACTTCTGTGGTAACTGTTGTGAGGCAAAGGCCTAGGTATAGACCCTGGTGTGCCTGGTGTTGCTGAACCTCCCATTCCCAGATGTCGTCCTATGGGTCCATCCACTCTGACGTTCAATTCGCCTCGCATGAACCTTTCTAGTTTATCCACACAGGCATCTTGATAATCGTGGATCCATCTGCAGAGAAAGGAATTTGTTTATATATATTCGAAAAATATTAGGTATGAAATGTCTGTATTGATATAAAAAAGGATTGTTTTGTAATAAAATTTTCTTTCAAGTATTATAGAAATTTGCTGGTAGTTACCATTTCTTTTTATTTTCTCGTATACGTAATATAGAGAAAGTATAATGTTAGCAAAAATAGGATGCTCGTTTCATATTTTCTTTCCATCCGAATGCGTGTATACAAACTGTTGATGATTCGAACCTCGTTCGCAACGATTTATCAAATGAAGTGAAATGTTGCTTCCAATTATTTATGCAAATGTTTTTCACTATATATAAGAGCGGAAGCACCCGTGCGTAGATACTTAGATGCATAGATCATGCTTAGACGTAGAGGCTTAGACGTAGATTGAGATTTTCTTTTTTCACTCGTGTTCGTAGTCTGTGTCGGTGTGATATTTTATAATGTATTAAATGTTTGTTTGTCTCAAGAAATAAAAGTCTGTTTTTAAGAAGTTTTCTCGACCTGCAACACTTTATAAGAACCAGTCACATGCATTTTTCACTGCTATTAATAGAACATTTTTCTCTGCGGGCCTTACAGACGATTGATCTTGACAATTACAGGGTTTGAACCCAAATATCGTTTGACATATAATAATCATTAAAAAAAATGAACTCGAGAGATTTTGACGAATCTCCACGTTTTAGACCTTCAAAAAACACATTTTTAAAAAAATGTCCATCTATTTGCCTGTGATTTCAACTGTTTTTAACTAAACGGTTGAAATTTGGTACATGGTCTTTACACCAAATTTTCAAACATCTATCAAATTTTGGGTAAAATTTTTTTCAGAAGTTTGTCCGTCCGGTTGTTCGGATATAAGTTAACACGATATTACAAAACGAAAACAGCTTGATAGATATAATTCGGTGTACAGATTTAACATCTATATTATAGACATTTATCTTTTTATTTGTAAAATCTAACAGCAGATTGAGTGTCTGTCGATCTGTACTTCCAGAAACATGTAAATGCGATAATTCAAAAACGCAGTGACTTAAATATATCAAATTTGGTATGTGATTTTGTGACTACAAGGGCAGTTTTATATCAAATTTTTGTTTCAATCAATTGAGAAAAACACATCTGAAACATAAATTCGACTTTTGGTTATAATTAACACATGCCAAGGAATGATCACCATAATAATTCGCCACGAATGACACGATAGATTCAGTAAAAGTGATAAATTCAAGCTTAAAGTTAATATTTCGTAACTATTGTACGCTAATACCATGTAAGGCCCTCTCTGGCATGACACATTTTTGAGAGAGTGTGCGAGAAAATTTTAGGGAGACCTCTCCAGCTGGTTCTAATTTATATTTTATATTCATCAAAACTGCATTTCTTATTAACTGTTTAAATAATTTGCTCATAAGTGAATCGAATAGCATTATATTTCAACTCATAATTAAGTTCTAATTAACATTTTTATTGGAAAAAAAATTTCATGGTTGAATGTGAAACGAATATGTAACCAGAAGAAAAGTGTTTAACTCAATAATCACAATATTGTGAAAATAAGTTATAGACAATGCTTTATAGAAAAATAATCTCTGTCCTTTACTTTGGAATAATGCAAAATTGTGAAAACCCTTAACTATGTGTCTTCTCTAGCAGTTATTCAATCCATATTTGAATATTTAATGCCTCAAATAAAGTGTATAAAATCATAAAATTCTCATTTTTTCGACTTTTTTCATTTTTTATTGATATCCTCCTAAAGAGCAATACCTTCAATAAAATTTCTTACCTTACTCCATTAAAATAAGGAATTGCTCTCATATCTTCAGGCAAGGATTCTACCTCTGGCCATTGGAAGTTATCCAAGATGGGAATGATGTTGCACTGACTCTTTAAGGCTTCCACTATTTCCTAAAGAGAGTTAAAACAATTAGAAACAAAACCGAAATTGGTGGAAGATACTTTCAGATCATCGTGTGCTTGCATGAACTTGGGTAAACAATATATAATAATGTCGTAAATATTCGCCAGATAATTTTATAAATCTGCAGTAAAGTATCCATTGCTCTCCACAATGGAAGACCCGTCCATTGTCCTACGAAAGGCATGAAAATGCATGTATGAAAAAAATAAAGCATGCAGAGGTTATTAATAAACTTGAATTATTCAAATCTGTTTTCTCAGAAATGTCCGCAAACTGACAATGTACTAAAGTACCACTACTTCTCCTGGTCTATCCAGGAGATGGAACGGAGATGGATTACCACTTTACAAATATTTCATGAGCAATAGATGCTGTTTACAAAAGCATTTTTCAAAATTTAAATTAGAAATTAATAAAAATGAAAGCATATTATCAAACAAATCATATATACAAGGTTTTCATTCCATTCATGTTACAACAGCTAGTTTCGAAATCATTAGAGATGGGCATATGTTTTAAGTGACATAAAGAATTATATTTTATTGTTTCAGTAAACATATACACCAGTAATAGAAAAATTACAAAGTCTAATTTTTCGCATTATTTTCCCTTCCTATTAATCCCATTTAGTAAAATATTCTTGGCCCGTTAACATATTAGATAAAAATTCTGCTCTTTTGTTGTCAATGCTGACCTAAGTTAAGAAATTTTAAATTTCATCATTTTAGATGATTTTAGAGTATTAAATAACCGCCTGAATAATAATCCGCAAATTAATAAATTCTGTTTTCTCCAGATGGTCGGAAATAATGAAGTTTTAAGCTTCATAATTCTGGCAATTTTAATTGCAGAATAGTTTTTTTCACTAAAACTTTAGTGTATCAAGAAAATGACTAACAAGACAGAATAGTAGTATTTAGGTTTTTAATTGACGGATAAAGGATATGTTTTATGTCGTTATAGACTTTTATTGATTACGACGGCGTGAAATATTTCTACACCAATTATTGAATATTTCTAAATTGAAATGCAGGAATATCTCGAAATGGTTTAGAAAAGATTATTGCAAACATCTTGTATGTTGATATAATTTGAAAGCAAGGGAAAATTTTCATTTTATTGCTGCATTCATTTTCATTTACTTAAATTTAATCGCGATTGCTAATTTGACACTCCTTTTCTCATTTTCCTCAAAAATTTTTTATTCTATTTGATTAAGAAGAAAAAATTTCTTCTCGATCGGAAGAGGAAAAAGATGTTCCACCATTTTCTACAAGAACAAAATTATATTTTTCTCATTTAGCTCATAAATCCTGCCAAAACTCGACTAACTCGCTTTGAAGCGAAATACATTTTTCCAAATTTCAAAGTAATTGTCTCTATTATAAGATTTCTTTTATGATAAATGATTCAATACAGCGCCCTCTCTTAACCTGAATCAAAATAACTTTTAAGTACATTTGTCTTAATTCGGCCAACTGTCCACATCAAAAGTGTTTATAAACCAACTCTGTGCCATAATTACCAAATTCAGTGTTCTGAATTCCTAGAATACAACCTTATTATTTATCCTTACTATTTAACATTATTATTTAATATTATCTTATTTTTATCTTATTATTTCCAGTTACCTTATGCACCCAGTCTTTGCAATCTGTGTCGTTAATACACCTGTCCAGAGAATTTGCAGTAAGAACCAAGATGAAATGCCTGGCTTGTCGGACACTGTTGAGCAGGTTGTTGTCGAACTTTCCCGCCTCGAGCCTCTCCACGTCAATGAATACAGAGAAGCCTCGCAGTTGAAGATGGACTTTTAATAGACTGAAAAAGTAGTGTTTATTTCAATAAACGTGAACATAAAACACAAGAGGCAATTTACTATTACATGTTCATATATTCAGTAACGGGTTTCTGACTAGGCGGTTGCTTAGAGCCGCTGATCTGAGGAAATCTGCAAGCAGATTGATTTTTAAAATATTTGCCTAGTTGCAAAAAACTCATAATTTATATCTCATTAATATCTTGTCAGATTTTAGAGGTCAAAAGCACGTCTTTCATTACGTTCAGGTAATTTTAAATACCAAACTTCTACTTAGACAATATTCAGTAGAAACCTGAATATCACTCCAATCATAAGTCATTAAAGTTTAACATAATGCGTAAATGATTTAAGTAAACAAACTTGAAAAGTGAAACTAAGTTTACTGGTTTATAAAAAGAGGGCCTCATAGTGTGTATTGCCTTGAACCGCAAATTCCAAAATCCGCGTTCACGAATTAATGGAAGCATTTTAATGTCCATTTTAAAAATAGAAATAATGGATAATTATGCAAGAAAGTTCAATAATATCAAAGAGGAAGCCTTAATAGTAAAGTTTCAAAATAAAAGTTGTATGAATAAATAGTATTTAAAATATCAAACTTTTAAAATGCATTTATAATTTGGTTTATGACATGTCTTCACAAGTATATTTTTAATATCTGAAAGATAAATATTTAAAGAATTAAAAAATTTCCCTGATTTAAAGATACTGTTTCGAATATGAATGTTAGAATTAATATATGCCATTTTGAAATACGTTTATGTAAATTTGTACTTATATGATTAAAAGAAATTTGTAAATAAATTCGAAGATAAATAATTGATTTTATAACATGTTTAATATCTCTTATTTCAAATGCGTTAGTAAATATTGTATGATATGAATAACGAGTTCCCAAAGTATGTAAATATCAAAGATATATCTTTGTACGGAAACATGAAAAATAAGTAGTAGCCTGCACAAATGCTTTGGCTGAAGCAGGAAAAACGAAGTCGGAAAACATATTATTCATTCAGAGTTAATAAACTGACATACTTTGTAATAAAAGTGTTTAAAAAATACTTTAGGAGAACATAACATGTTTTTGATTTTGATGGAACTAGTTTTACCAAAACAGAAAAGAAAAAAAAAAAAAAAAAATCGAATACCTAGCTAACTGTGATCCACTAGATCTTCTATAACTGATGAAAACATCGAGGCTTTTAGGATTTGGACCCTCTTCATATTCTACACCATTTCGACTAGAATGCATGCCTGCAAAAAAATAATATAAGTTCTTTTAAAAAACGTAAATTTTAATCATAAAAAAGGAAATAACAGTAATAATAAATGAGTTACAAAGTTATATTCCTTATAGCACCTTTTTGAATAAATCACACCAATTTATATCGTTAATTATTTTCGGTGTTTCTTAAAAAAAACATCATGCAAAAAAACTAATTCTGAAAAATGTATAATTTTAGAACATTTTAAGTTATCTTGAAAGTAATATTATAATAATAATATGTTACTTATGTCATTTATAATTTCCACAACAGATGGCGCCAGCGGAGCTTTTCATCAATATTGGAAGCAATTTTATTATCTCGGCATGAATATTTGCCACACACAAAACGAATACATTAAAATTTTATAAAAAACTGTTAGTTAAAATATTAATAAAATTGCAGAAATGATCTTTTTTAAATTTTTGCTCATTTTTGGTTTCTTTTACTCTTGTTGAAATGTTGCTAAAAGTAAAACAAAATCCCCGTACTCAAAATCTCTCAAATCAAAATCAGACCCCCCCCCCCCCCCGTAGAAAAAAAATCTCTGGTTTGAATCCTTGCCTGAGGGTGACCCTTGATAAAGTCTAAACCGGATTCTTTATTTCCTTCCTTTTATTCCATTTAATTCATTTTTCCATTCCCACCCACCCTTTTTCCTTGTTCAACACAAATGAACTTATTCAAATTCAAAATAAATAAATAAATATTATTTATTTATTTCGAATTTGAATAAGTTCATTCGTGTTTTAGTCATCGAACTTTTCTTTGATGGGCCAGTAGAACAGGCAATAAACTCCTGCATTACGCGTTTAAGAACTTTTTGAATACACATAATTAGAAATATCGCATTAAAGGAAATATATCTACATAGAAGGCTATAGAGTTAATGAAAAAAATTTTCAAAAATCGAAAATCCTTAAAAATCAACCGGCCTATTGTAGTAGGTGTGCAGTGAAACAGTACAACTAGAATAGTCACAAATTAAGAGGTTTATTCAACACGAATATACTGATAGCAAACACAACCGGTCTTGCAGAATAACAGAACTAACAATAAACAGCAGCACACAAACAGCAAAACGGTATTAGAGAAAACACCGCAGGACGAGATTTCACAGAATTATTCACACACCCTCCAAAAGTTTGTTATTCTTCTTCGCTACTCGCTTCAGAACATAACGTTGACTCATGACTAAAGCAATAGCTAGTCAATGTTCAACATTGACTGGCTATTCAGCAGAAGCATGCTTTCTAAATTACTTGACTACAAGACTAGGTATACGACCTGATTTTTGTCTCAAGATTGACTAATCGCTCCTGCTCAACTCGATTAGCTATCTAACTCCAGCCCGATACACTTTTTACAGTTTCCAAAGCAGGTCATAGAAACTTCTGGACATATCTTCATAATTCGTGTCTAATGAACGTATCGCCAAAATTCCTATAATTCTCAAATCTTCCATTTTATCGCCAAAATTACCAAATTCATCGCCAAGGCTGAGGGCCATTAATCCGGCATTCATTCAACATCCATCACAGCCATAAGCAAAACTGTTCTTCCCGCCCAAAATGGAACCATAAATTCGCAACAATGGTAAATAATTTTGTCATATTGCGCGATTTCCTCAAATTTCTATTCATACAATGCGCGACATTTTACCCTCTTTACGCAGGATTTTCACCTGAAGTGAAAACTCTTCTTACCTTTGACCATGTGCATGATTCTCATTCGGTGGATGCTGTTTGAAATGCCGCACTCCGTTTCAAGCTGCTCGGGAGTGAGATCCTTGAGATCTTTGACGTGTACGCCACTTAACAGCATCTGGTAGGTGTATTGGCAGAATTCTGGGCCCAGACCCTGGAGGAAAGAACTCAGTCCGGAAGTGTCGCACGACGAGTAGTCCGCCAGTCTTTTCAATTGGTTAAGCTCGCGTTGGAATCTGAATGGAAAATAGGTTTATTTAATATACAATATCATTAAAAGTAATGACAATGTTAATAATGAGTCGAAATCTATGATTTCATGAGCGTTTCTAAATATTTTAGAGCTATAGAAAGAATGTAAAATGTACTTTTTGAATATGGTGTTTTATTACGAGGAATGTGGATTATTGAAGATTAAACTGCATCAGTTTTATGATAAATTTAATATGCATTAGGATTATAAAGACGATTTAACTAAACATGATGATGGTCCCAGAATTTTATCCATATAGCCATTTTATTATTTTCAAATATTTTCTAATTTTATGAAACTCCCGATGGTTTTTTAAAACGATGTTATATCACGATGTTTTAATAAAATTTTTAAAATTCTGAGCAGTGTAGATGATTATAAATAAAGAAAAGACTTTGCAGAATTGCAAAATACTAGACTTTAGGAACCATCTTGTCCGTTCGGAATACTGATTTCTTGGTTTTGGTTTTGAAACCATTGATACTGATTGCGTTTATTCGAAATTTCACTTTTTTTATTCATTAAAACTCTAAAATATGAATTTAATGGAATCAATCTGCTACAAATTATTGTTAGTAAAAATTAAAGTGTGTATATACTATGGTTTAAAAGCGTAAGTATAAATCCCTCTTTTCATTTTATGTCCAAAGAAAGCAATTGCTTAATCTTAATGTTGACAAAAGCACTTAGTTAAATGGTTTGACGGAACAAAAAAGAATTGAATTACATCAAATTATTATAGAATGTGTAGTAAAAACTTAATACACAAATTTTAGAAAAAAATTGTGTGGAAAGGAAATTGGTATAATTGAAACGGTAAATTCTTCGAATTTTAAAATATAAAAATCCTTTTCATGACACAATTTTTTCGAAAGTTATAGCTGAAGAACACCATAACACCAACAATTGCCACAAGTTTTCATCATTAACTTTTGAGTTTTAAAAAGTTAGCAGTGACCTTTAAGTGCGGCAAATTTAATCGAGATCGAACAAAAATTGTGCATTTGTGTAAAAGGCATGTATCAAAAATTTGTCTTTACGGATAATGCATATTATACTGAGAACAATGTATGGCATTTAGATTAATTTGAAAGGACATTGCTAACACGAAATGTCTCATAGTCAATGCAAATCACGTGACATCTCTTATTAAATTGTTTAAAACTGATTTGTTGCAATTGGATTCGATATTTTTATATTAATGTTTATCCTGGTTTTCCAATACATGATGTATTTAAATGTTGTAATACTATAGACAACAAGGATAGAATATTGATAAAATTCTAGGTAATTTCGGTATTTAAAACCATATGATAAAACATATATAGATTTAGAATTCTAAGATAAGAAAAATTTTCATTTTTGAAAAAAATTTTCCCTTAATGACTCGTAATTCTTTTAATAGATCTTATCTTCGTTTGAGCAAACACAGTGTGGCAATCTTAATTACATAAATTTTAAAATAACTCTCAATAACTAACATCTAAATTTTCATTGAATGTGCTTATTTTGTTCATTAAATTTAAAGCTATTTCTGTAGAGAAGAATATATATATGTTACCTTTTTCTGAGGATTCCGTTTGCTATACCTATGTCTTCGCTAAGAGATTTTTCACTTAGTTGTAGTAAAAGATCACCATCTACTTTGCTGTTCAGGAACTCTTGACTATAGCGAGAAAAGCCTATCTACAAAAATAATTTAAAAAATGATATTAAAGGAATGAAAAAATTTAGCAAATAATATTTATAATTCTGGCTTATTATAATATTTATAATTTTGGCGTATTTCCCATATATGAAGAGATAGCTGATATGGGAAATCTGCCTTCGAACTGACTGACTATATGAGCCTACTTCGAAAGTTAGGACAGAGTTTACTAAAGATCTGGAATTAAAACTAATTCATTGATGGATTAGTAAATAAACTTTAAAGGAAACTATGCTTAAAAATAAATATTGTTTTCGAGAAATTGTTATTCGTATTTTTTATATCTACACAGATTTTTCAAACAGTCCTCTTAAGTAATTAGAAGAATCGAAGGCGAAAATTACCCCTCGTTAGAGTCTATTATCGTCATAATTTTTAACCCTTTTTCCAATTGACCCTTACTTGTAATTGTCATTCTCTTTTCTGCTGAATCAGGCAGCGATTTTCTACCGCAGTGATTTTTTATACATGTATGTAAATACACGATAGCTATTTGCTACACATGTCCAACAGGTTATTGACATCATTAACTTCTATAAAAAGAGAGTACTTATTTCCGGTTTAGTTCCTAAAAATAATTGTTCAAATTTTGCTTTTTATTTCTAAATCTTGCATTTATATCAGACTGTAAAACTATATAAAATAATTTGGATGAGGAAAGAGAATCAGAATCTGCATACCGCGTTTATTTAAGACTAAACATTATTTACTGAACAAACAACAACAACAAAAAGTTGATTTACCTGCTTGACCCATTCAACCACATCCTCCACCGTCCAGAGAGGCACTTGTTGAGAGAGTTTGTGAGGCACTTGCTCTCCTATCAGTTGCAGAGCCTGGGCGGCGTACTTGGATGCGATAGCGTTGGGGGAGCTGGCGACTTTCTTCAAAGCGTTTACGACACCGATATCGTGGAAAACCTAAGGTGCAATGAAACATGTGATCTTAATATGCGTTTTATTTTAAATTCTTCGGAAACCATTGGTTAAATTTAAGATGCCGGTACGGTCTTGGCGTCAAGCCTGCAAAATGCTCGCCAAATAAATGTTATGTTAAATAACGACAAAAAATCTGCTTTAGGAGCATTTATATTTCTGTTTTGCAAGAGAAATTTTGTGGATTACCGCATTTGGTGAGTTATTATTTGAAAGAAATTAAACCGTACAGTAGAGGGTTGGTTAGATGCTGCGTCTAACTTAAGGATATATGCACTTGGAGAGTGCCGAGACTGAATAAGGAAAATTCAATATACAAATGCTGAGCAAATAAAAACTGAGCATAACACAAAGCAACAAATTGTGATATAATTATAAATGATTCATAGAAAAATAATTCAGAAATGTGTCAATGAATAGTTTACACTTGCTAATGTATATAAACAGCATTCTGCCATGCATAACCAAAATAGTGATTAAAATAAAGACCATATTATTACAAGAAAATTTTCACCGTGTCTGTGTGTCATCTCAAAGAAGTAGATTCATAAATAATATAGCTTGCATAGCCGTGATCTTACAATACTAAAAGTGAAGATATTAATTCGAAACCTATTTCTCGAAGCTTTTCCTCTTTCCACGAGTACGCTTTTATAAAATTAAAAATGTTGGAAAATCATTATAAGGTACTTTACACCCAGAATGCTCAGTTGAAAATGAAAGTTTCTTTAATCCCAGATTCGTTCAATTAACAACAAAAAAAAGTGTCTTCAACAGAATTTGGTTCTAACAACCGTTTTCTTTTTAATCTTTATTAACGGTTATAACAATTATCTCTATCAATGATGGGAAAATCGTTTACTCACGTTTTCCTAAAGATAAATTATGTAAACAAATACTGAATAGTAACAGTTTTTCTAATAATCAATTTTACATCCAAATAAAGGACTCATTTCTATCATAATTACAACGAAAAGTTACTTTAAAATTGCTTACAAAATGAGACAAACTATAAAAGAATTATTAACTGTATCACAAATAATTAAAATATTGTTATAATGCACTATTAATTACTCTGTAACATTCAATTTAAAATATTAGGTATTTAGAAAATGCTATCTTTAAAAAAAACGAATGTGTTCAAATTTCAAAAAATCCTACAATAATATTAATAATTAAGTTAGAGAAATAAAAATAAACAAAACCACTCTTTATTATATTCAAGAAAATTTCATAATAAATTTTTATTTGTGTAGGAAAAATGATTAGCAATTTTATAGTAGCATTAAAACATTCTTATTACAAAATGAAAATGGAATTAGATTTCTCTTAACTTTAATTGCAAACTTTGGCCTTTATTATTAAAAGAAAAAAAAAGAAAAGTAAAGTTTTAGTGTAACATTTTTCCAGTTAAATTTTTCTATAAAAGAAATATGGTCATTTAAATTTTTAAGAGTCAGAATAGAATCATTTAAAACTAAACAAATAAACACTTTTGGTTAAATCATTCATTTTGATATATCTATACACTTACTTTGATAATTTCGCTTTCTCCTAGATACCTTAAAATTCAGTATTACTAAAATTCGACTGATAAAATTAGCTTAATAAATAAATTATTCATATTATTGAATTTTGGAGATTCACTTTTTAAATAAAAATATGGCGAAGCAATGACATGCCATAGACGACTCATTCTCGCCAAACGATTTTTTTTCAGGTTTTTGCAATTGTAGGTAAATACGATGAATATTATTTTCAACTTTAAATTATTTAATTTTATTTAATTAATGTAATGTCAAAAATTATTTAATAGTGTTTAGCAGCTATTTTAGCTTCATTTTTTGCTACTACTTGAAAATAAATAATCCTTCGCAAGAATTTTTTTTTAACAAAAGGATTTTTTTAAATCCTAATAAATGAATTTTATTTCCATATAAGATTCAGAATAATAATTTTTCTATTTATTGCCAATGTTATTTCTCAACAAATTTTATAATTTTTTATAATGAAAAAATATTTTAGCACAGTAAAAAAATAAGTGACTACATTCAAAACATCACAGGCATACTCGAATCATCCTTAATTGTTTTATCCAGGTACATAAATGTTTTCAATGAACCATTCTTTATCTCACATGTCTTATAACAACGTCGGCTCTGTTCTGAAATTCAGACCTCAATTTCCTGCCTTTTTATTCAGTAGATAACAAAAGTTGAAGGTACACATTGGGCTTTTAGCTCAAAAGGTTAGTAAATCTATGAATCTTTTATCTGTCTTAATGTTTGTTGTGAAGAAATCAGAAGCTTAAAATGACAGATAACTGGGAGTTTGAAGGGATTTTACGGCACAAGTGCAATTTTCTTTCTCAATTATCAAAATTCCCCCTTAAATTTCCATTCCGATTTTCATGATTTACAACAAAGTGTATATCTTCATTTTATTAGATTTCTTTTGAAGATATTTTATCAGAAAAGAAAATAATAACGTTTCATAAAAAAATTAAAAGAAAATAGTCAATTTACTTTGCTAACATTATTTTAAGAAATTAATGTAATTAAAAATAGGGGAAATATTTCGAAATAGTCAATGTTTAGTCTTTCAAATTAAACTGTTTCTTTAAAGCAGATGAAAATGTCTTGCATTTAAATCTAAAGATTCAAAATCACTTTTTTTTCCAGTTTGCTGAAGTGCGATAATATTCAATACGCACAAAGAAGGATATTAATATAGAAATTAAGAAATTAAATTTTGAATTCCTTATAGAAAAACATAAAATCAATTTTAGTTCCTTGCTTGAAGTTACGGGGCATTATTTTGTTACAGTTTGTTAACTAACTATATTTAAACGTATTTATGTGTACGCGCGTTTCATTTCTTAAAAAAACAACTAATTAATGCTTTATAGTATAATTCTATCATATCATAATAATTTTAATCTTTTTTGGAATTGATTTGGAATAATTTGATAATGCATTAATAAAATAATTTATTTACTGTCATTTAATTTTAATTTATTAATGAAATTCTAACTTAAAATTTTGTTAGTTTTTCTGCCTTCCTTGCATACGGTTTAATAGATTTATACAATATTTATAGATATCTTATAGTATAAAAATAATTCATCTGTAAGAAGTAAGATTCAACCGAAAAACTTATACCCGATTTTGAAATAAATTATTACGTATCTTTATAAATCTGAATGTTTTTGAAAATCCTGGAATATCTGGAACAAATTTATTTTGTCTTCTGTAGCGCCACTTTGTTATTTCTGTTTAAATTAATCGAACAAACCGCCAATATTTTCGAATCTATTTATAACTTCTAAGATGTCAGTACACGATAACGATAGCCAGACGCCGATTCAGCAGAATGTCTGCATCGGCCTTAATCAATATGGAAGCGACAAAGAATCCATATTGATCTTTCTAAGACTTCTGTAAATATTTAAAAAGCTGCATATATCAAGGAATGCTTTCAGAATATTTAAGTAGCTGTATATATCATTAACATTCCATTTCAAAACTTTTCCGTCTAGTTATCGCGATTCTTTACATTTTTCTACCTAGTAAAAAAAAATATATATCTATCAAAACTAAATAGCGCTTTTATAGACTTTCTTCGATATCGATTCTGTATATAGAAAGTTTTTATCGATAGTCGATTGAAATGTAAAACCAGGAATGGTAAAATATATTAAAGAAATAAAGATTCCTGTACCTTCAGTAAAAGACACAAATATATGATAAACTTCAGTTACCAAAGAAAACTGCTCGTTTCATTATTAACGTTTTCTGGCTAGTAACAGCATTAGAGAATACATTTTCCTATTTATTTACCATTATTTTGATGATAATGATATCAATTATCATTACATCAAAATCAAATATCAATTATTTCAAAATATCATTAATCAATTATCAATTTCACTATCATTTATATACAATTGAAAATTCGAATGAAAAATCTTTAATTCAATTTCTTGATTAATTTTAATACCTAAATTAATAACATTTTTAATTGGTTAATATATAAATCAATATATTATATATAATAATGTAATGTGTAGAATTTTTAATAATCGTTAATGGATTCTCTTCATATCATGTAAAAATTATTTGTAACTAAATTCTGGATCAAGATATTTAAAAATCAGCTGAAAGGATGAAAGGTATATTATAAAATAAAAAATGTTTTAGCATTTTACGGAAGCCGTGACAAGATTTTTAAATATATAAAACAGGAAAAACAAAAGCAGAATAAAAAAAATTATAATTTTTATTAAAGTTTTATTCAAATTAAAAACCCGAATGGAAAAAGAAAACCATTAACTTCCTAATACTAACAAAAATTAAAGTAGCCTTTCCTTTTTCTCTACAGTATATATTTCAAAGCAATTTGTATGACATTTCTCATAAATCATTTTTATCTGATGACATAGCACATGCTTAAATTACATAATGCATTCTACAGAAACAATAAAAAATAAGATATCACAGTTGTATACATCTGATGGTGCAACATTCTAGGTATACAGTTACAGTTTGATTTTCGATGCATAAAATGAAAAATAACAAAATAAAATAACAGTACCTCTTTAAACATAGACAATTCTAAGCACAAAAGTTTTCCGATCGATCATTCTTCTTATGTTTCTATAATAATAAGTGTTTAGAAACTTATCACAAGTGTTCGCTTTTCACCTTTCTACTTTTTTTTTTGGGTGATGCAAGTATTTATTAACTTACGCATCGTTGTGAAATGAATGGATTTGATCTGCACGTTCAAAGTAAGAAATTATCGCTAGATACGCGTGTATCTCATACAGGCTTGAGCATGAAAATATACTTTAGTTCTTTTCTTTTCTCTTTTTCTTTCTTTTTATCAGATATCGCCAGCATTGTTTATCCACGTTTAGTATTCTGACGTCTTCGAGTTTTTTTTAATATCATTTAAGAAATTTCTTTACCGTTTATCACACATACTTATTGTTTTATTATCGAGTATTTTTACTCGTGGAAAAGATTTAATGAAAGCAATTTGTGTTTTCAAAACAAATATACAGAGTTCTCGTGCATATAATGGCCCAGCTGCTGTTTCCAAACGTTTCTTTAGAGATAGGCATTTTATCTAATAAGAAAAATACTCCAAAAGTCGCAAAAGACTGTATTTTATGTTTTTAAGCCAATAAATGTAATGTTGGAATATTTACGAATTTTAAATTTTTATATATCTTTCTTTTGTCCTTTCGGTTATATTTTATTAGATTTTCTTGACACATCAATATTTTAAATGTAAAAAAAGCTCCACTGTTCTGCCAACAAAATTGAACTAATTACAAAACTTCGAATTTCTTTAAACTGTAAGATTTTAGATAATTTCAAATAGTTAACTTCCTCCAATTAATAATACTTACTAGTTAACATATATCACAGTTTATATGTGTCATATTGATTTAAATATGTTAAAATTATTTTTCTCATTAAAACTATTATTTTTAGCCCATTTTCTTATTTATTACCTTTTATAAAAGTGTGTTGGGAACCTCAGAAGTAGGTCCGTTTTTTTTTTGTTTTTTTTTTTAATCTAAAGGAAGATTCATGATTTAATAGGTTGTATTTGCATGAAGTAATCTTTTATTGACTTAAAAAATGAAAATGTAAGCTTCATAACTCGGCGAGTTTTATGTTCAGAAAAGCATTCTTTATTATAATTAAAATATTAATGTGTCAAAAATATAACGGATTAGTTTCATTAAATTATATTAACGTCCTATTTGAAAACAACACTAGGACTATTTGGCGACAGATCTCGAAAGTTTGAATCACGGTCAGATGAAGTTTGGCCCTTGACGTCAGTTTTAGCGTACACCATATCCGCACAGACGATGGATCTTTAGCAAAATCGGGTTTCGAACTACAAGCCCTCCAGTTTCAAGGTCAAGATCACTAGGCCACCGCGACTTCTTAAATATTATGGAATAGCGGGACATCATAAAAATAAATCTAAAATGCGCAATTCTTTCGTAGATACATTTATTGCTTCTAACAACATTACATATAATTATTTACAGATTTTTTTCTAATGTGAATATAAGTATATCTATAATTCCTTAAAAGTTAGCTGTTGCGCAAGTATATCCAAAGTAAACAAAAATAATTGAATTGGAACAAATACCACAGGAATATACTTTTTAGAAAAAATATAAAGCGTAAACTGATTTGCAATAAGCGGTCAGGTTGTAGAAAATTTTCCATTAGAACACTCTGCTCAAAATAACTGCAAACTTTGTTCGAAATTGTATTTGATTTCTAATAACAAAAAATAAGCCAGTATCAGTTAAGTATTCCATATTGCAGATACACTGGGGTTATTTTATTACAGACATTATCATTTGGGGATTACGATCAGATGGCAAGAACAAAACCTTAGCCATCAATTCAGCTGCCAAATTTTCATGAATGTTCTGCACACTTCTGTAGATCTTAGAACGAAGAATTGAACTTATTGCAGGTTCTCATATACAGCGAATATTTTAGGGAGTTTTCGAATATGTTATCCTGATGCTTGGAATTTTCTAACCCATTTAGCAATACGAGAACGACCGGTCTTTCAACGTAATTAAAACTAGAATTTTAATGTTTCGGATCTTAAATGGATTCTGGCAGTAAATGTTGAAATAGTTAAAAATTAAGTATAATATTCATAAGAATACACTTAGCGGTAAAATAATTAATAAACTGGAAATATTGTAATAGCCGAAATCCAAAATGTATAAAATAATTAATATAGCATTGCTTAGCAAATATGGAACAATAATAAAATATAGTTGTAGATATAATTTGTATATATTTACAAGAAGTTTCAGAAAATAATAATGTGTTCCTTTTATAAACAGAAAAAAGATTATTACCAATATTTTACACATTTATATAATACACAAGATCTTTTCAGTTTAAAAAAGTATTTACGTACTTGAGTTACATCCAAAAAAATTTTTGAAATATTGATCTCTAATTATAACAATTTCCAATAAACTAATAATAAATATTTATTCCCCAATAAAAATCCCACAACACGTATAGGAGTGATTTAAAAAAAAATATAGAATTGAAAAAGGAGTATTTTTATATTTTATTATCATACACAATTCTGTGATAGTTTCATGAACTGTAAATCAATTTCAGTAGTTTCAGTGGAACTGTAAATCAATTCCAATAGTTTCAGTGGAACTGTAAATCAATTCCAATAGTTTCAGCGGAACTGTAAATCAATTCCAATAGTTTCAGCGGAACTGTAAATCAATTCCAATAGTTTCAGTGGAACTGTAAATCAATTCCAATAGTTTCAGTGGAACTGTAAATCAATTCCAATAGTTTCAGTGGAACTGTAAATCAATTCCAGTAGTTTCAGTGGAACTGTAAATCAATTCCAGTAGTTCAAATTCAGTTTAGTATATAAATAGACAAAGTAAATCAGTAGATTAAAAGCAATTGCTTTCCATAACATTATGTGTCTTCCAACTGGGGACATCTCAGAAATGAGGATGAGAAGCTATAGGTATGGTGACTGGTTTTCGCCACCTCGATGGATATAGAAATGGTAGGGTTTAGTTAACTCCTACCGATGACGAGACATGCTTCCCACGGGAAGGGTTGTACTGGGGCCGGTGCTGGCCCTTAGGATTCAACCATACTTCCCACCAGTGTCCCGGCGGTCTGATCAATCAGATTTATCCGTGTGTATTCGGTCGGGTCGGTAAAGCGGTTAAAATTAATATTATGTGTTGTACTTGTGAAGACAATATAATAAACACACTAAATACCTTTACCCTTCCAAATAATTCAGATAATGTATCAAGTAAACAACGTGATTTTAGAACAAATTCATGAGTCAGCACTTACGTTTGTATTGCCTTGTCTCTTTTTGATGCCGGCTTCCATAGCAAAATGGAACGCAGCCAAACTACGAGCTTCTTCCCTTTTACTATAGAGCACAGGCACCAGTTTGAGGAGCCAGTTCTTGGACTGTCCGTGCACGTGGGCGACAGTGCTTTGAGCGAACTCCTCCGGAGAATGTCCAGTAACAAAAGGTTCCACTAGATCCAAAGTTCCAGACCTAAGAACAGCTGCCTCGATTTCTTTGTTCGCTACCAGAGCTGCTATTGCCAGGCAGGCGTAGTACTTGATGTTGTCGTCTGAGTGGAAGGCCAGCGGAAACAACCATTCAGAAGCCTAAAAGATGGGAAAATATATTCAAGACTATGGTAGTGAAAATGACAGTTTCATAATTGACATTTCTATAAAGATTTTTCATTAAATATAGAATAATTTTATGCAGTAAATGATATAGAAGTTTTTCAATTTTTTTCTTTTTAATTTTGAATTTATACTAAATTTTATAAAATTTCAGAATAACTTGGTACCAATGTAATTGGTTATTTTTATTTATTTATTGTTCAAAAGAAATAAATTGTTTAATAGTGTGTTATTGATCGTGTGAAATAAAATAAAAATGTCAACGAATGTGGTTGGACATTGTTCGGCGTGTATAATGATTAGATTGATACTATTTGCTATTGACGTAAAGACCAAATATAGAAAAATTACCTAGAAAAATCGAATGAGTAATACAAAATATGAAGCAATTCATCTGTATATATTCACAGAGCCAAGTTCAAATCTAAGCTATTTATTCATTGTTCTAATATAATTCCTCTCCATGTACGATTTCAGGCTACTTTTGGTATACAGGTTCTTTTAAATTATTAAACTTAAAAGTAATTCATAAAGTATTTAATAATCTAGTCGAGCGTAATTTATCAAATATTCTTTTATTAAATGCTATTCTATGCCTAACACACTTAGTTTCATCCATTCAACTAATAGAATTTTTCAGCTATCATGATCACGTGGACATGACTGGATCAACAAATGGGTTTTTTATCGACGAATTTTGTTTAAAATTTGATAAGACAACTATGCAGAATGGGTGATAAGGTCATGTACCAAAATTCATGTCTAAAACTTGTTGGGTTTTTAAAGTTTCATATTCATAGGGCGACATCATCAGCACTTATACTTTTGGTTGGTTGGTTGTGAATTTTAGTTGCGCAATAGCCATTTTCTAATCAAATTGCGTCGTATGCAATATGGAAATATATCAAACTTCAGATATCGAATTTCTTCATGTTTAAGCTACTTTTGCTTTGCATATTTCCTATATATGAGAAAAATAAAAATACTTTTGAAAAACACAGCATAATTTTTGAAATTTATGCATCACCTTATGTTGTATCATGGCCTCTTGGTTCTCTGGTCCTCCATGGAGGGAAAGGTTGGCCAGAGCCGCTGCACAGTGTCTCAGAGTTTCAACGTCACAGTTCCTGCATTCGTAAAGGATAGCTGAAAGTCCACCGAGTCGAATAACCTCGTGACACGTCTCTTCGGAATTTTTGAAGAGGTGTTCCAATATCCCCGTGCCAATTCTAGATTTTTCGACGCACGGCGATTTCGAGCATTCGCAGGCCACTTTGACCACCGTTGCAAGTCCATGCTTGACCACGTAAGCTCGATTTTCCGTTGTTAGAGATTGTTCCAGCAGTCGAGCACTTTCGAACTGGATCGTGCTGTCGTCTGAATTGAAGTTTTTCAGCAAAATGTCCAAAACTCCTGCAAGAAATTTAAATACGTAATGCTTGAAACTAATAAAAATTCATTTGATAGAAATGCTAAGCTGAATTTATTTATGAAACAAACATTTACTTGATACTAATTACTGGTCTACAATACCTGCTACCATCTACTTGATACTAATTACTGGATCCTTTATTTATTTATTTGATACTAAAGACTAATATAAACATTATACAGATTTTATGTTTCAAGGAAAGAGATAGAAATGCTAAGCTGAATTTATTTATGAAACAAACATTTAAAAATAAAAGGATTCTCTCTCTATATATAAAAGCATATCTGTTTAACTTTTCTTTACTGTGTAGTATCAACCCCTGGGGGGGCACCTCGAAATGAGAATGAGATGCTTCCGGCATGGTGGTTGGATCTCGCCATCCCGGAGGGTACACAAATAGATGGGGGATCTGACTCCTCCCATCGATGACGGGACGTACTTCCTTCGGGGAGGGTTGTGCCGTGACCGGTGATGGCCCTTAGGACTCAACCAAAGTTCCTGTCAGTGTTGCTGTTGCGGCGGTTCGGTCATTCAGTTTTATGGTTTAAATCCGTGTGCCTTCTTGGCGGGTCGGAGAGTCAGAAGTATGACTTACTGCGTAGTATCTATTAACTTCCACATTTTCAAGGGACGTGAAGAATGATAGGGTAAATGGTGGAACGGTGTAGCACTAATACTATCCGATATCCCTGTTGTTCGATATTCATAATGTCATACAATATCGTAAGAATGTCTTTACAATATGTTTGGGTATTTTGTGCTAATAAAAAAGTACGCGAAACTACTTGTATTGATAAAAATGCGTAGGAAGTAAGAGATAAGCATTTAACAAATGTGTATTCGAATATTTCGTTCTTATTCATAGTAATTGTCTTGAATAAATATCCAATATGAACTCATCGTTAATCGTATTCTGGCTTTGTATTTCTGTCCGTTCCACTAAGTTGGAGAACAGTAGTTAAAATATTGCGTTATACTTTCTTTTAAATTTGATTACCTTTTGCCATATGGGCATGGAATACATAAAATGCATGGGATTTTAATATTTAAATAATTTAGATTGTAATTAAAATTCTAAGAAGATTAATTCCATTAAAAACGCAATTAATGCATTTTATCGAAATATGTCTTTCAAAGCGGATTTTGGATGACATTTTCTTTTGTTCTCTATTTGTATTTCTTCATAAATATATTTTGAATTTATTTTCATCATCTATCACAGAGACAACAGGTTTTTTCGATGCGTCTCATGTTAATAATGATGTCATTTTACTTCGAATTTTTAGCCATTCAAACTTCGTAGCATAATAAATGAATGCATAATATCTCAAAAACATAGGTTTGAGGTTTAGGTTTTTTAAACATTCTAATTATGGGAAATCTGAGAGGATTAACAAAGAGTACAGTAAAAAGCGAGAAAAGTTAAAAGATTAAAATATAAAAACTTATAATATTATTATATATACATATAAATATAAAGAGAAAGAAAGTGTTCACTCGTAGAAGATTAAAATAAACCAAAAAAAACTTGGGAAATACATAAAACAGAATTATTATAAAAATGAAACCAAAAGGGCAAAATGTCAAAAAGGCATAAATCATTTTCTCATTGATTACATTGAATAAAACAAAAAAAGTTGTTAAAGTATCAAGGGATTTTGTTTTCTAATTTATCCAAGTTTTCTCCTTTAAGTATTTGAAAGCGAAGAATTTACAAAATTTTTTTCATATTTTTACTTTTTTTCCCCTGCATATTATCTTTGTTACAGGTTTATTTATTAAAACGAATAGACAAAAAATTTTGAAAAAAAAAAATCTTTCTATTTTTCAATTAAAAAAATGAATATAAATTGCAACCGAATTTATTGATTATGTTTTAAAATGAACAATTTATTTCCTAATCACAAAAAATAAAATTATAATATTAAATCAATATGCCAAATCATATGTTTCAAACAAAGAAAAATAGCATAATATGATTGATAGCACGTAAAAATGGGATAAAGCATAGCACGTAAAAATGGGATAAAGCGTAGCACGTAAAAATGGGATAAAGCGTAGCACGTAAAAATGGGATAAAGCGTAGCACGTAAAAATGGGATAAAGCATAGCACGTAAAAATGGGATAAAGCGTAGCACGTAAAAATGGGATAAAGCGTAGCACGTAAAAATGGGATAAAGCGTAGCACGTAAAAATGGGATAAAGCGTAGCACGTAAAAATGGGATAAAGCATAGCACGTAAAAATGGGATAAAGCATAGCACGTAAAAATGGGATAAAGCATAGCACGTAAAAATGGGATAAAGCATAGCAAGTAAAAATGGGATAAAGCATAGCAAGTAAAAATGGGATAAAGCATAGCAAGTAAAAATGGGATAAAGCATAGGACGTAAAAAGTTTCCATTTCAACTACGAAATGTTGTCTTTCTAAATTGATAAACAACTGAAGATTGTCACTTTGATAAATGCCTACAATATCTTAAGAGATACAGATTTATTAAAATGATAATCAGAGATAACAAATAGTGGTATCGATAATGGCTCAAAACAAAGTTTAGCACTCTTTTCATCAGGCCGCTGTATTCAGAAAAAATTACTGGAATGACTGCCGTTAAATACAGATTTAATCTCGGAAGTCCAACGATCTTATGTAGTTAAAGAAAACTATTTCCACCAACCTTTGTTTAAGAGACTTTTGCAAAGACTAGATCCCAAGTCATATCCGATGGTGCTGACCGCCCACGCTTTCCGGATGAGGTCATTCATTGCAGCCAGTGTCATTAACTCACTCCTCCGATTGTCCGTCTTGTTATCTGTGATTTCACAAAACACATCGTCAGTAAAGGCACCTCTAGCGCTAGTATTGGCCTTAAGGTCATCCCCTAGGGCGTCCATCCTGGCTATGATGCGCCCCATGGCCAAGGCCAGCTCTGGAGATTCCACTCCCTTCAGTAAAAGATCGAGGTCTTCTTGGACATGGTTAGGCTGGATTTTAGGGGCTTGAGGTGGACGGCTTGGACTCATCTTGCAAGGCGAACTTTGCTTAGATCTCTGCAGAACCTGCCAGAAATTTCAAAATATCTTGAGGCGCAATGCATGAAAATATTCAAATATGATTTTGTACAGGGTATCTTAACAAGATCAATCAAATATGCGAAAACGTGAAGAGCGATATCTTAACATGAACAATCAAATATGAAAAGGAAAAAAAAAAACCTTGAAGCGCAATATGTGAAAATATTCAAATAAAGTTTTATTGTAAGGTGTCTTAACATGAGTAATTAAATATGCAAAACATCGAAGACCAGTTTCTTAACAATAGCAATAAAAAAAGAAAACCTTGAAGAAAAATGCATGAAAATATTCAAATATGATTTTATACTACAAAGTATCTGAACAAAGTCAATCAAATAGGCAAAAAAGGAAAAAAAAAAAAACCTTGAAGCGCAGTATCGTAACATGAACAATTAAATATGCAAAAAACTTTGAAGTGCAATGTATGAAAATATTAAAATATAATTTTATACATGATATCTTAATAAGATCAACCAAATATGCGGAAACGCGAAAAGCGATTTCTTAACATGAACAATCAAATATAAAAAGGAAAAAAAATCTTGAAGCGCAATATGTGAAAATATTCAAATAAGGTTTTATTGTAAGGTGTCTTAACATAAGTAATTAAATATGCAAAAAAAAAAACCCCTTGAAGGCCAGTTTCTTAACAAGAACAATCAATTAAAAAAATAAACCTTGAAGCGGAATTCAGGAAAATATAAAATATGATTTTATACAAAATATCTGAACAAGATCAATTAAATATGCAAAAAAAAAAAAAAAAACGAAGAGCGGTATTGTAACACGAACAATCAAATATGCAAAAAAAAAAAAACCCTTGAAAACCAGTATCTTAATATAAACAATCAAATATGCAAAAAAATAAAAAAAATAAATAAATAAAAATACTTTGAAGACCAGTATCTTAATACAAACAATCAAATATGCAAAAAAAAAAAAAAAAAAAAACCTTGAAGACCAGTATCTTAATACAAAAAAAAAAAAAAAAAAAAATTGAAGCGCAATGTATGCAAATATTTAAATGTGATTTCATACATGGTACTGTAACATGAACAATCAAATACTTACGAAAAGAGACTTGTGGAAAAACTTTATAACAGAGCTTTTTAAAAAGAAAATGTGTTTAAATTCTATTCTGTACATTTGGATGGTAGGTTCAAACATGCGATTTAAGAACTGAATCATTGTTTGCAATGTTCCGCTATCGCGAAACTTTAAAGAAGTACGATTTGATATATCACATGCAGACGCTGTAACGGAAGGAGGTCTTCTGATTCTTTTACCTTGATAACAGTTGTTCCAGTATATTATCAAAAGCCCTTATCTACTTACGTGATTTTGCGAAATTATCTACCTCATAGTATAGCCTTTTTTTACATAAACTTTCTGCTTTATTTTAATCATTATATAATGAAAGATGTACACTTCAGAATACATTTAAAAATATTTAAAAAATGCGTTTAAAAATTAATGTTTCTCATTTAATGAGTAATTTTAGAAGAAAGAATAAGACGGGAAAAATTAAGAAATTATTTATTAAGGAATTGCTATTTTTATACAGTACAAGCAATATATCGTAAAACAATATATTGCTTGGATACCGAATTTTTTTAAAAACTAGAATGTTTGCTACCTAAAAAATATCTGATCCATATTAAAAGAACTAGGAAGCTAAAATCCCGTATTGTTGAAATTTAAAAAAGGATTACATGAATCCATTTCCAAGATTTAAAAGAAAATAAATGTCTGCAGAAAAAAATCTTTCTTCAGTAAATAAAAAAATAGGCTAGAAGAAATAAATCTAATTACATTATTTCAATATTTTATAATTTCATTTATTTTTCAATTGTTAAATCTCTATCATTCAAATTAATCTAATATTTCGAAGGAAAACTGATTTAATTTTAATAAATCTTAATTTCATATTATTACCATGAATGTTTGAATTGGATTGATTGTTTTAATCGTTAATTTTAAAAGAACATTTAGCGTATTCATACGAAAAGCTGTATTTACAAAGATCATTTTCTAGATGCAAGCTGTAGAAAAGTTATAAGCAGTTTTATTTATATTTATAATGGAAATATGAAACTCAAAAATTAAATTATCAATAAAAGTTACATCTAAAAGGCTTGCATTTTTCATATCAGAATAATTAACTTGATAGAAAATTGATTTTGTGTGTGTGTGTGTGTGTGTGTGTGTGTGTGTATTGGTTGAAATATTTCAGAAACTTATAACCTAATGAAAAATCCGAATTTTCATCCCATTTCATATCAAAGACATTTAATTCTATCAATGATAAAAGGCCCCTGATGTCCATTCAACAAAACTACAATGAACCCCAATAACATCTGGATATCATTGCGAAATAACTCATCCCATCTGTTAAGTATGATTGATTCAATACCCTTTAGAATATGGTCTGTCAATACAGTTTTTGAAAGGACAAGGGAATTTTTCTAATCTTTGAAAAAGCATTTTGCTTTTTGAGCAAGCTTTGATCAAACATTCTGAAGCACATGAACTAGAATGATCTTAGAAATGAAAAAGATCAACTGCAAATAACATTTTATTCCCTTTAATGAAATCTCCAATTAAAAATAAAAAAGGCCTGACTCCTATAAAATTTAATAAATAATAATCCTATAAAATTGAATGCGAAGTCAGTTGCTGCATTTCTGTTCTACACTCACAATGCAGTTTTCCAATTCCAGCGGAAATCGCTTCACTCCGATTAAAAAAAAAAATCAATTTTATATATAAGATATTCAAAAGTCTCTAAACATTTGAAAATTCAAAAATTAACGGAATAATGTAAGTAGAGAGATAAAAGCTGGCATACATGCTTGAAATGACATGAGGTTTTATTGAAACTGAAAGAGTGCAAAAAAAAAAATGGGGGAAGATGATGATTGTTTGTCTAACGTGTTGTGTAAGCCCATTTCGCACTACGAGGATCTGTCAACTCCCACAACTGCAGAATTTAAACTATCCGAAATCCTACACCTGTCGTGGAAACCCCATTGCATGACGTTGGCTGTGAGGCTACCTGAAGCCACAAGTCTACCACGATCGTCCGACCTCATTAGGGATGCAAAAAGATAACATTCGACAATTTCTCACCATACCTACACATATACACAACATTGTTCTTCGACTACTGGTATTATTGGCCAATGACGATCGACATGTTGAGTATTTGATATAAAGAACATGGCCTTTGCTAAAAATCAATTATTTTACTAATTATTGCTTTTGTTATCCATATGAAGAGTCATCTAGTGGCCATTTTTTGCACTTTTGTGGTTGCAATAAAACCCCATGTCATTTCAAGCACATGTGTCCCTGCTTTCTTAAATATAAGTTGTAAATATAGGTATATAAAGTTGCGCAGTACAAGCTCAGTTATTGATTCAAAATAATTGTATTTTGTTTAAAAAAATTTGAATTTAAAGTAGTCGCTTCTGTTAGTTAATAAATACAAAAACTCAAGAAAATGTTTTACCATGGACATCTGGCATGTCTTTCCTTTAGTTTCGTTCACTGCCGCTTGGTGAAGATTTTGAGCGGACTGAGACGATTTCGTGCACGAAGCTTTAGACGAAATTGTCATCTGAATCAAAATAAAAACGCAAAATAAATTTTTAAAAGCAAAAAGGAAAATGCATGCAAAATATTAAAAAAATTAATTTAGGCACGTTATATTAAAAATAATTTAGTTGATTCATAATAATTGTGAGAAAATTTAGACGAAATCGTCATCTGAATCAAAAAGAAAATGAAAAAAGAAGCATATTAATTGTAAAAAGTAAAAAAAATAAAAGGCGAGCAAAATATGAAATAAGAAAATTTAAACATATTATAATAAGCATGTAGTAGTATTTTTAAATTGCTCATAAAGCTGTAAAACACTGCATTTCTTAGTGCTGTGGTTAAAGCTTGATTCAATTTTTTTTTAAATTTATTTTAACGAAATATTCTGAACAGTTCACAATTTAGTTCGATAATGAAAAAAACATGCTATTTATTACGGACGAGGCAAAATTATTTTACGTCTCCAAGAACAAAAAAAAAAAAACCAAGCATAAGATTTTGATTTTTATAAACCACAGTAGTTTTCAACGGTATAATAACAGTATAAAATTAAATTAAAAGAAGGATAGGTGTTTGTTCAATGGTCTGACCAGACAATGTTTTCAAGGACACTCCAGGAATTCCAATGAAAATGAATTTCATGAAGACGTTATCCTTTATACTTAAAGGGGGAAACGAATATAATTCTTCAATTGATTTTAGGCAGCTTAGGAAGGTCTGTCACATCAATGAATGCCTTATAATTATGATTTTAAAAAAATTCATGAAAATATCTTTCCTGTAGGCCTGTGATTAAGCACCTCAAGTAAGCTTCTAATCTTAGAAAATTCAAAAACTCACAATTCTCCAAAAAGATGCATGGTACGAGATTTCACCAGTGTATGCATATTAAATCCTCAACTAAGAAAATTCCATATCAATAAGATAAGCACATTCACTTATAAACTTTATTTGAAAATGAAAGTCACCTCTTTTGAAAGTGATGAGAGCGATGATGAGATGTCGTGCATGACTTTCTTCTTGGAGAAGATGCACTTCTTGTTCTCGCCGCTAGACATGGTCTCTGTCGACGACGTGCGGGAAGACTGACGGACAAAGTCTCGACTCTTATGTTCCACCCGAATGTCGCCTTCGGAAGAATTCAGAAGTTCGGACAAGGAAGAAGTCCTCTCTGGTTTGAAGTCCTGCAACAAATTTTGACTTTTAAAAGGCTTTATGTTCCGGTAGTGAACATTTATAGAAATATCGAATGTTCATTGCATTAAAAAAATCTATAGCGCTTGCTCACTGTATGAAATATGGTTTATAGTAGTTAGAAGAGAAAACAATGCTGAAATAATCATTTTTGAAGAAATCAATTTAAGAAAAAATTACTTTTCTAGATGTTCCAAGTCAAGAAATGTTAATCTTTTAAAGCTTATTTTTTCAATTATCTAATTTATAACATCTTTTCGTTTTAAAAATGACCCCTTTTACTAATTCAAATAAGTAACTATGGCATGGTCTTCAAACTTGGTTCCTCGTAACCATCGAGTCCCGAAAGAAGTCCTTGGGGTGTTGCGCGAGTGGGGGGGGGGGAAAGTCCTCAACCAGAAATGCTAATTCTAGTGAAAGATTATGACAAATACGCAATGCTCCAGTAGAACACATATATAAAGGTAGATTTTTATTACTTGTGTAAGAAGATAATGTCTTGAATCAGTCATTAGATGCGATACAGGAAGACTTGATGAAACCAGTAGCATGAATTACACTATTATTAAATAAATAAAATAATAAACAAATTATAAATTTAGATGTATCTTTTTCCTTTATTCTCATTTTACAAACACATACACCATATCACCACAAATGTCTAACTTGCAACTACTTTTAGATAAGGGCAGGTATATGATTCTACCAGAAGATCATGTGGTTCTAAAGATGCCATGATTCTAAAAAACTTGAATGTCACTAAACTATACTTGATGTTTATGTACTTGGTAGGCAAACTTGTTATGTTTGATATTTGAAATCTTTGCATTAATGTAATAACGCTGCTGAATGATTCAGTTCTAACTTATAAAATCTGTTAAGCTATAATGACAAATGAAACATAGATAAAACAAAGAGTTAAATTAACAGGTTGTAATTTATCTCTGGCTATCGAAATTTCATACTTTTTAAAAAACTTTTCTCCATTTTTACTTTTCCTCTTCCAACTAAGTCTTATTTTATTGCCAATGTAAATATTTAGATATCATTTAAAAATAGATTTAATTTTTAACAAATTTCAGAATTTAGCTTAAAGGAAAAAGTGTGCACTTGAATACACACAAAAAAAATGGCATACTTAACATTGTAAAGACAGAAATTTTTTTTTGAGTTTTTAAATTAGTAACATTAGGGACTTCTATGTTCAAAAAATTCTAGAACATTTAAAATATTCTCAAATATAAAGGGGATAT
Source organism: Argiope bruennichi (assembly GCF_947563725.1). NCBI lineage: Eukaryota > Metazoa > Arthropoda > Arachnida > Araneae > Araneidae > Argiope > Argiope bruennichi. The sequence goes on along the minus strand of NC_079154.1, from coordinate 24,305,086 downwards.
TTCCCATTAAACAAGCGAGAACTGTCATGCAATAGGCTATCATTACCGTTTTAATACAGTCCTAATAAGTACAACGCATTCGCATAGCATGTATAATAAGGCTGGTTACACCCACAGCGGATTTTTCCGACGCAGTTAATTCATCGTCGCCGCCATAACAATAGTAGTGTATTGAATTATATGAGAGGTTACACATTTGGCGGAAAAATAAAGGCGCGGTGAATTTGTCGTTGGCGGATGCTGTGCAGACGTCAGCTGCCACTTGCGCCAACGGTACTTTGATCGTCGCAGTCCAAGTACTGGCGCACCTAATCAAATGCAAGCTTACATACACGGCTTTTTTTTTAACGTCTAGGGTTGCATTTTCGCAGTGAGTTTTGCTTTCCCTCTTGAAACAAAAAAAATTTTTTAGCATAAATAGGTTTTCATCTATGATGAACATGAGTGAGTTAAAATCGATAATAAAATTTTAATTGTTTTAATCCAAGAAAGGCCTGTTTTATGTGTTTTAAAAGACTGAAACGCAGGGCTTAGTATGAAATTTATATAGAAATTTGTAATGACTTTAATTTATTGGAAGAAAAAGAGAAACGATTTATAGGAAATCTATACTTTCTCATATGTACTTACTAGATAATAGATGGAGTCGTAAAAAAATCTAATTTTGAGAGTCTAGAAATGACAGTAGTAGCAATATCTAGTTTTAAAAATTTTTATTTACATCGCACTGGTGATGAAAATTTTTCCGCCGTATGTATAAACCTTCAATTTTTGTGAGCGGTAACGGTAAAATGTCCGGAAAAAAACGCTGTGTGTGTAACCAGCCTTATAGGTGTCCGATATTTTCCGTCGAAGGATAACGATGGTAATGTTTTCTTTAATCAGACGGGAGTTCTACCAAAGAAATTCTTTAATCATGGTCTGCCATTGCTGAAGATGAATTTCTTAACCCTGTAATGACTGTTCGGTCCTTTTCTTTCAATCGGATGCATATTGCTTAATGACGGAAAAAGTTTCAATCCTAAAGAGATTAAAATTTATAAAATTCTGCAAAATGTAAGCATAATCGGCTACTCTCACCCTCACTAAGGCACTCGAATAAATCTGATTGCCCGGACCGTCTCGAAAGCAACACTGGCGGGAACTATGGTCGAGTTTTAAGGGCCATCACAGGCCACGGTACAGGATTTCCCATGGAAAGTCCCATCATCGATATTAGGTAGCTGACCCATCATTTCTGTACACATCCGAGTGGCGAGAACCAACCACCATATCGGAAGCTTCTCATCCTCATCTCTGAGGTCGGTAAAACGTATTAGTAGAAGGACTTAATCATTATGCTTCCTCATTATAATGCACAAGTTCACACTTGTCATCAACTTGCCCCAATATCATATTACTTGTCAAAATATAACATTTCAGTACTTCCATAATCAACATATTCTCCTGAACACACCCCATTGAGCTCTTCCTCGAATCAAAAATATGCCTTAAGGACAATTCTCAAGCTCTGAAGAAGAACAGTGAGAGAAAAAAAGGAAAGACAACGACTCTGGAGGACGTAGAAAAAGAAAGCTTTTAATCCACATTTACTTATTAATACGAAAGTTATCAAAAATACATTAGGAACCAGCACCGTTCATCCGTAATAAAATAAGCCCTGGAAATATTTGAAAATAGTAGTATGTCATGCCCTCTTTTCTATCAGTGGTAATGTATATTAAGTAATCAAATTATATGTAAAATTATATCTGCTATCAACATCTCAACTCACCTCTTCCTTCTCGTCAAGAATATCGTCGAAAGAAAATCTCCGATCAGCGGAAGATAGTTTGAAGGCCGCGTTGTCCTCACTGTTGGTGCAGCTGCTGCTAGTCAAGCTGTAGCTCCTGGTGAAGTTCTTGAGCAGCTGCTTCTGCTGCTTCTTGGTGGTGGTAGTGGTGGAAGACGAGGTGGAGGCGTTGTCGCTCAGCTTATCCGAGCTGGCCCTAAAGGTGGAAGTGGTCAGCGACACGGTGCTCATCACGGCGCAGTGTCCCTGAAGAGTCTGAATCTCGTTTTGCCACTCGATGGGGGAATCGGTAAGCTGCAAACAAAAGAATGACATTTTCATTAACACTAAATTTAGTTTAAAAATGGCTGTATTTTTTACTTTATCGTATACGAAGTAAAGAAAGTATAGCAATCACCGAAAAAAAAAAATCGAACTCAAAATTTTGACAAATCTCCAGTTTTTAAAACTTCGAAAAACAAACTTTTGGTTTTAAAATCTGTTTGTCTCTGACAATGATAACTTAAAAAGGATTTGATCTAGACGGATGAAATTTGGTATATGGTCTTCACGCCATATTTTCATTTCCATCAAATATTGAACAAAACCCATACAGACGAAATCTGTTTGTCCGGCTGTTCGAATACAAGTTAATGTGATATCTAAAAAACGAAGAAAACTAGCTATAAAAAATACGGTGCAAGAATTCAACGTCTATAGTATAGACATTCAGTAAATTTTGAGCCAAATTCAACAAGGGCTTGACCATTTGCCGATCAGTACGATCAGTACACAATAATTTAAATACGCAATGAATCAAATATATTAAATTTGGTAATTGATTTTGTGACTACAATTGTATCAAATTTCGGTTTCAGTTAGGAAATATATGTCTAAAAGACAAATTCCATTTTCGAATTCTATTAACCGCATGCTAGGGATTTTTACATGATATATGTTTTTACCAATCATATGGAAGATAATATACAGGCTGGTTATAATTAAACTTCCCCTATAAACAGCATCCTACAACACAATGAAATTTGGTTTGCAACAACGGATTGCAACGAAATTTGATGTATAGACTATACGCGAGATCCGCTCACGGAATTTTGAGAAATAAAATTTTGTTCCAAAATGTCCACCAGAGGGCGCCTTTTCCGGAAAAATATTAATTTTATACAGAAACAATTTTAATAATCCAGAAAAAGAATTGTGAGTAAAAAAATGTAAAACCGGGAAAAGTTGTCAGTTCTAGAAAAAAAATGTCGAGATTTTTATACTTGCGAAGAAGAGGAAGCTTTATGCGAAACAGGTTAGGGTGAGAAACGTTTGCAGTCGCTGTCCTGTTTTAAGTCGATTTTTCCGGCTGTGAAGGTATCTTGTTGCGACGTTGAATGACTTAAAGAACTCCATAACGCTTCATGTGCGAAGCATCACAACTGATCAGTTACGATCTGCTGTTGAGCACACTGTCCACCGACTTGAAATTTTGAAGGTGAATGAGGGTGGTCACATTTAGAAACTTTCCCTACATCAGCCTGGACACGATTAACAACTGCTCCTCTTGTGCAATTTCGCCCTAATCTGTTCTTGTTTCTGCAAACTGAACTGTTTTTCTTAAACGGCGTACTGATATTTTTCCTTGCCTTTACTTAATATGATTCGATGACAAGGTGATCAGAAACTAGTCAATAAATGTTTATATTGTTTCTGCATTCCATTTCGTTTATTGTGTTAAATTTAATATTTTTCATGAAAACGCACCCTCTAGTGGACATTTTGGAACTCAAGTTTTTCTTTCGAAATTCCACGAGCGCATCTCGTGTATAGTCTATGTACCAAATGTCTTTGCAATTCGTTCACCCGTTTGCGTTGTATGATGCTGTTTTCAGAGGAAGTTCCATTATAACCAGACTGTATATTAGGATAAATGTGATTAATTTGGCGATTTTGTATAATTATCGATGATCATATATAATCACCACTAAATTTATAAGCGATTATGAACAATCACTGGTAATTATACATAATCACCAATTTGTTACATTTATCATTACATATCTATTCCATAAATCACTTTATTACATATAATATATTTCATAATTCACCGTATTATACACATTCCATAAATTGCTTTCATATATTCCATAAATCACATGAGTATACATTTTTAAATTAGAATAATGAAACTTCATTGTGACTATTAATTTTTCATTTAATGTTATTAAACGTGCTTGCTCATTTTCGGTTGTGGTATTTTATATGCTTATCTGATATACTCAGTATCATTAAGTATACATACAGAGTTGTTAGATGGCATAGTATACTTTCTTAAATCCTGAATGCATATATTTTTTATCCAGAAAATTTGGAAAACAACTCTTTTTAAATAATATTTTAAAAACAAAACACAGTTTTTCAAGTCTTTTACAGGAAGTGGTTAACGGATATAATAATAACTCAAACATATAACTGATGATTAAAAGTAAAGGAAACTGGAAAATATAGATGCGACAAATTAGGTTTAAAAGAGTGAACCTTAATAAATCAGAAGTCTTATTAAGTAATCCTAAATCTTATATTCAAAAATGTCTTGTAATATTAATTATGATTCCTCCAAGAAATTGAAATAACTTTTTAGAGTTTTATCTATTAATTCATTGAGAAAAAAGAATCGCAAGAATCTTTTTTTTTTTTTTTCTGATTAATAAATGATCACTGTAGAAAATCCAAGGCAGCCGAGATACTACAGTGGAAACTTCGGTTATTTTTAAATTTAACTGCGAATGCTTAAAGAAAAGACTTTCAAACTGAAGTTAATTCTGGGAATGATGTTTTTTGTTTTGAATACTAAGGCTGTTTTTTCTTGCGTTGGGAATTACTTGTTTACGTCCATTAATGTAATTAAATAAAAGGTCAAAATTCACGCTTTGCACATACCGTCCTTTTCTTTGTCAATAAATTCGTTTATTTCTAATTTCTCGGATACTTAGTATAGAGAAAGTATTGTAATCGTCAAAAAATTCGAACTCCAGATTTTAAAGAATCTCTTTGTTTTAGACTTCCATGAGTTCGAAAAACACATTTTTTGAAAATATCTGTCCGTTTGTCTGCCTGTGACAAAGATAACTCAAAAGCGCTTTGAGCTAGACGGATGAAATTTGGTATATGATCTTTACACCATGTTTGCAGATTTCTATCAAATTCTGTGTAAACTTCGTTGTGGGGAAGTGTGCTTGTCCAGTTGTTTGATTAACTTGATAATTATAAAATGAATAGAACTAAATAGATAAAATTCGGCACATAGATTTAACATGTATAATGTAGACATCCATTGAATTTTGAGTTAAATCCAACAGGGGGTTGACCGCCTGTCGATCTGTGCTTGAAATATATCAAATTAGGTATATTAACTATACCACTGTAGTTTTGCGTCAAATTTCAGTTTCAATCTGTTGATATAAACAAATCTAAAACATGAAATCGATTTTAGGATATTATTTCTGCATGCCAAGGATTAATCGCCAAATAACTCGCCAAGAATCCTACGATAGATTCAGAAAAATGCTAAATTCCCCGCAAAGGATTTTATTTCGTAACTATTGTACGCTAATACCACGCAAGATCGAGATAGCCCGATTGGTAGGGCGTCGCATTCCTTAAGTTGCGAGTTCGAGCCCCGCCGGACAAAGATTCTCCGTGTGTGTAGTGGCTGGCGTACGTATAAATCTGTCATGGTCACAAAGTCCTCCATGTCGAGGGTAATACCACAGGGTATAATACTGGTTCAGAGGTGATCTTTCTCTGATTCAGGTATAAATTACGATCTATGGTTGAGTGAATGAAATGCATGAATGAAGTCCGCCCCGTAGAAAGAGCTGTGACGCATGAAGTAGCTAAGTCGTACTCTTGGACCTAATTGGCTCTACTGAAAAAACAAGAGACGCTCACTCGGCTTAAATCGCTGACAGATAACTGCCAGCGGGCTTGTAAAGTGCCGTAAGTCACAACACAACACAACACACAATGACACGCAAGGCTTTCTCTTGGATAGCACTTTCATTAGAGCGCATGCCAGAAAGTTTTAGGAAGACCATTCCTGCTGTGTTAATTTATGTGTAGACCAAAGATTTTTGAAAATCTTAAAGCTTCATAAAGCTATAACAACACTTTCGTGGATTTCTAAAATTCTCTCAAAAAATAGTTCAAGAGGAAAGTGATATCTTCCCATAGATGAAGTACACAAAGACAAAGCATTGTAATTGTCAAAAGATTATTAAAACTCTGGAATTCGACAACTCTCTACGTTTCAGATCCGTCTATGAAATATATTTATAGAACTATGCTTGTCTGCTGACAACACTATAATTTGCGCCAGCTATGAATTCAACAGCTGAAATTTTGGTATGTGATCTTTGTACAAATTTGTAGATTTCTATCAAATTTTGAACGAAATCTATTCATAAGAAATTTGTTTGTCTATCTGTTGCAGTGCAAATAAGCACGATAGTTACAAAATGTAAAATTACAGGTGTATCAAATTTGGTTTACTGTTTTAATATCTAAAATGAGACACATCTGTATCAAATTTTGAATCCAATATCATTCAAGGATTGACCGTTTGTTTGTCTTGACCATTTACATATATGTAAGCGTTCTAACTCAAAGACAACAATGCAGACAAATGAAATTTAGTATGCGATCTTATGATTAAAATTTCAGTTTCGTTTCAAATGTTGTTTTCCATCGATCAACAGAAAAGCGTCCAAAATGTATAATCGAGATTTTTTTTTCTATACAAAATCGCAAAACGCTGATCAAAAAATACGCTCCGGAAATAAGCCTTGACCAAGGTCCAGAATTTTTTACGGGACTGGCAGACATACAATACCTTCATAAGGAATATGCGGGGAAGTTCTGGGGAGACCACCAAAGTAAGTTTTGAGTTTATTGCAACTCAAATGAATCAAAGGGTTTAATTTAGTTGTAAAGCAACACTAGGGCTATTTTGAGACGGACCTCACCATTTTGAACCGCGGTCAGATGACGAGGGCGAACACCTGAGATGGCACTCACTCTCCCCACCACACCACACAAAGAATTAAAAGGAAAGTTTATAATAAGGTAATTTCTTAATAAAACCGTTAGATGAAAAAAAAACTTGCGTTTCCTTTTTAGAAGCAAATAATAAAACATGCAATACATTTTAATTAACCTTCCATATTATATCATATTTTTTAAACCTAGATGTACGATCGAACAGACTATAGAAATTTGCTGCTGGACTTGTTTCGAGCGGAATCCGATCTTTTTCTGTGTGAAATATGAATTCGACAAATGAATAACGCTTTAATCAAGATAGAAAAAACGATTGTTAATGTGATCAATTTTAGAACGATTCAAATTCATAATTCACTAAAGAATGTGTCTGTCTAGACGGACCCTGTTGGCAACATTTCAGTTTTGATTTATCGTAGATAAACTAATGAAAGGCGTAGTGGAAAATAATGGACATTGGGAGGGCGCTTAAGGAATAAAAAATATTATTGCAGACATTTTAGATAAAAATATGCAATATTAGAAATTTTATTTCCTTGTAATGGAAATAATAATTTTCTATTCATAACTATCAAATCAAAACCAATCACTAAAATCAGATTGAAACAAAAAGATTTACTAATAGAAAAAAAAATGCAATGCCGAATATAAAGTATTAAAAAATACTGAAAGAAAATATTAACAATTATTTTCAGTTCGGTATTGCATATATTTATATTACATTCGGCACCATCAATATAAATATATAATAACAAACATTTCAGATCTCAGCTCATTGCCCTTTGATATTTATTAATGATTTTATTTACACACTTATGAATCAGTCAATTTAAAAAATAAAAGTCTGTCTCGATTGCTTGACTCTCAAACAGGAATTGAAATTTCGAATCTGATAATGATACATATCAAAAGGACATGGATATTTTAAACCATGCCGCCCAGCATTATAGACTGTGGTGATTGATTATGTATATTGAGAGTGAAAACTAAAGTTGTATAGGTGTTACATACATAGCATCGGATACTCATAACTAAAGTAAAAATGCACATGATTAGTTTTAAAAAAGTTATTCAAGGTATGATAATTTCTTCTATATTATTTGATTATATTTTGTGGGTTTTTTTTCACATACACACAACCAAGAAAATGCTTACTTTAATATAGAAGGAACATTACATTTTAATACTACATACAAGTATTGAAATTAATTCTTTATCAAAGAAAAAATTTATCTGCAGTCAAAAAAGAATAAACATAAACCGAATAATACAAATGATCTTTGCTTTGATAAAGCATTATTATAGAAAATTCTTGTAATGATGCCAATGATAAAAAGGTAATTTAAAGTCAAAAATAAATGTTAATATAGAAAATCATTTCGTAATTTTAAATTGATAGCAACAAAATACTACATGGTTTATATTAAATAACAGAAATAAATATGAATAAAACGGAACATAACTAATTAATATTAATGTAAATCTTTTATTCCATCACTTTAAAAAAAATCAATTTACAAAAATTATCACTTAAGAAATAAAGGATTACTTTTAATTCTCTTCATCATGTCCCTAAAACGGTTCCAACAATAGTTTGCTACCACATCCCAATTAAATAAATAAGTTTCGCAAGCGCCTATAATTATTTTCTGTTCAAGGAGAAAATCATTTACAACAAACAAAAGGAGGCCTTGGCATTTGACTGTTAACTGCAGTTAAGAGTTTTAAACAAAGAGGTACGACCTCGATTTTAAATCCTAGTAATTAACTAAGAAAAACGCTCCTCTTCAATCATCATTTGAATAAAATCTTTCAATTTGAAGAGTGATATCTCGATCACAGAGATTGAAATGAATCGATCAAAAATCACAGTATAAAAGTGATAATCATAATTAATTGGATACAACAAAGGATTAAAATAGAAAAAAATAACGAAATAAGTATCTTTGGATTATCGGATGAATATTCACAGTGGAATATATCAAGCGGCAAACAAAGAAATCTGCATGGGCCGAGGTCCATTAACTTTAAAACAAAGACAGCTGTCATATCTCTACCAGCTGTTTGTCATCTGGCGTCATAAAAAAAAAAAAAAACAGACCAAAGGGACTGACCTTTCTTGAGTGCTTGTTTCCCATCGCTTCTCTCTAGCACGTGGCCTCGTCCAACATTTGCTCAACAGCAACATCGAGCAAGTGTATTCTCTGCGTACCCTTTGCAGGGTGTTGGGCGCCAAGGGTCCTCGCAAAACCTTAAACCGTGCAAAAATAAAGATGTCCCGTGACGGGAGCAACCGCAAAAGAAATAAAAGAAAAAGAAAAATTAAAAGAAGAAACCATCACTCGGATAAAGAGAAAAGGTAAGTCACAACGCTGGTGACGACGTTGTGAAGCCGAGAGATCTAAAATAATAACAACCAGTAGGAGGGGAAAAGTTTCCACTTTTTTACTCTTTTTTGATGGCACTAGTAACAGATCAACGCTGCTAACTGTGTTGCTTTTAGATTCTTCGATTCGCAGTTTTCTGCTTATCTAAGGTGGGTTTCTTTGAGGATTGGAGATCAAAGACAAAGGGGATGTTGTTCTAAATCATCTGATTAGTCGTAAGGGTAAGCAGAAGCTTGTTTCAAGGTGAAGTTATGGTTGTCACAAGGTACTCGAAGACGAAATTAAAATGTAAACTTAGAACGATAGATGACGATTCCTCTATCTTATTTGGCTTCCACTAAAGATGTCTGGCAATCTTTTTAATTTGGAACAATTAAGTGTCGTAAATGATTCAGCAGTTTCTTTGTTGACGAAACAAACGTCAAATGTAGGATTATAAACTTGATTTAAAAAATATGTATGTTTGGATGAGATTTAAAAATTTATATGTTTGTTTCGGTAGAATAATTACTAGTTTGTCCCTTTTGTCAATGGAATAAATATCAACCTTGTGCTCACAATACTATTCTATTTCTTTTGTTTTGAGTTAAAGAAAATATCAGCAACTTAGAAAGCAAGTGCTTAGTCTGGGAGAAAAATTGAACCGAGCCAGCAAAGCTACACCAGTCAGCTTGTCGGCACATTTTACTCAAGTGTGTGGGACGCGCTCTTTTTAAAGCTGCCTTAACTGCTTGCTAACTTATAATGGAAAGGGCCTCCTTTCTTTCATAATGCTCAACAACAAGGAAAAAACAACAGCCGTAGTGGATCTTTTTAAAATAATTTCAACACATGCAGAAAGTTGGTATCGAAGATAATCTTATATATTGACCTTTAAATTTAATTATGTTTCGCAAGATAATTTAAATAACCTGAAAAAAAAGTCCCCAGATGTAAGAAGATGAAGGTCCATTTCGAATACCCAAAGATTCTATAAAAAGGAACAGTCTCAATTAAATAGAAACTAATTTCAAATAATCTTTTAACTATGATTTTTTAAGATGCAGCAAGTTTTGCAGATAATTGAACTGATTGAAAACGTTACGCCAAAAACATTCGCTTTTCAATCATTCATCTGGTTTTGATGCTGTTGTCATGGTTAATATTAATTATAAATAAAGGAATTCAAAATTCTTATACTGAATATATTTATTTTCTTAATGGGACTGATGAAAACCATGGCAGTAGTAGTCTAGATTTTAGAAGCACCATTTCCAGCAGCTTAAATTTAACAAGTAAATTAAGATTACCAGCACTTTTCTGCCAAATTCAATTCAATAGACGATCCTCAGCATTAAATATCGATATTTTCAGACAGATTATTAATTGAAAAAATGAAATTTATTAAAAATGCATTAGGACTTTTAAAAAATGACTTTAAACGAATAAAATACTATGTAATTAATATAAATACACAGTCATTTGTGTCTCATGAAGTTTTGAGATGGGATTTTGTATTCAAACAATTATGAAAATATATGAAAAAAATTCTTATAGCAAAATTTACAATCAAATGAAACCAAAACAAATTCCACTTGTATTCAAAATCAGATAAATTTTACACATTTTGGATTTTACCAAACGTCCAAAATGTACTTACACACATAAATTGCATCCTTTTGCTTTCGTTGTATCATGGTGATTTTATCAAAAACGATAACTGAATATTATCTTTTTAAACAGGAACGTGCTTTAAGTAAACTAAAACAGCAGAGATTTTGCTAAAATGCTTCTTTTTTTTTAATATGCGTTTTTAAAATAATAAATTAGAAATTACTTCTTATTAAAATATTTCTATTTGAAATATCGATAAATTATTTTATTCGCCATCATAATTAAAGTATAACTTTTAAAATTAATGAAAACATTTCAGCTATTTGAAAAAAAAATTAAAATTTTTTTATAATATATATAATTAGAACATATTTTATATTAAAAAAGTAGCGACTGATTCACCAATAGTTTACATTATTCATTTCTTTTATTTAATATTAACTTTTTTTATAAATGAAATACACGAAAATATTTGTATTGCAACTTTATTTTACGAAGAACTTTAGCAGTCTTTTTTTATAGATTTACTTAAGCATTTAATATTTATGATCTAAATTTGAAATAACTTGTAATAAATACTTATTACAAAACGGAGTAATCATGTATCCGTTCTGTATGCGCATAAATTATAATAAAACTTATAATATCAATCAAATCAGTTGTTGATTCTTACGGGGCCGGAATACTCTGTGTGAAGGAGACAGTTATATTTAATACTCATAGACTTCAAAATGTCAATAAGCAAATAAAGGAACGGAATGAAAAAAAAATATTTTATATTCTTATATAAAAATATTTTTATATAAAATGTTTTACAAGATTTATTTGTTTTTTGAAACTTTATTTTTAATTAAAATTCTGAATATGAGTTAGGCCAAACAATTTTTAAATCTCGCAGCGTCACAAAAAAAATTAAGTTAGAACTAATTTTTAATTAAATAATGATTCATTTTTTAATTAATTATTTTTTAAAAAATAATTCAAAATTTTAACGCATTAAATGAATGTTTATCGATAATTATTATATAATTAGTATATGAGTAAAGTATTTGTAATTTTTATATCAAAGAGGATTAGCACCACTATAAAGATAAAACAACGATTTGCTATGGATGTAGTTCTTTGTAAATTTTGGATATATATCTAAAAAATGCGTTCCAAAATACATATTCGATATTTTGACATACATTAATCGCATACCAAGGGTAAATTGCCAAATTTAAAAAAAAATGGCCGAAGTCGATATTCTTTCTTCGCCAATAGCATGCAGTTAAAATATAGAGTTTCTTTACTATACAACGATGCACATAATTCTCACGTGTGAGACTCTGAATATAAAAATCTGAGCACTCGTGGTGTTCACGGCTTTGCACAGACTCCATAATTTTATGCACAGGAAGAGAAGGTATAACACCTTCATTAAAGAGTATACCAGAAAATATGGAAGAAACCAGTGATAAGACCAGTTACAACAGAGAATAGAGCATAAAATAGATCACCTCCACTGCATCCAACTATAATTTTGAATATTAAATAGAGACAGTCAAAATAAAACATGAATTCCATATGATTCCTTCTAAGATTGGTAAAGAGTTAATAAATACACTAATTAATTATCTCCATTAATTATAGTGATAGGAACTGTTTTCAATTTATAATGGTTGTTTACAGTTCTTTGTGTATAACAACGCCAAAAGTTCATAAATAATCTTGTTTTGTTTGTTTCAGAGATCACATCGTATTCTTATCGTATCGCGTATTTTTCCGTTATGCGTCACTGAATTGAAAAGAATTTGAATTGTAATATTGTATTAAATAGCTATTTGGTTTTATAAATTCTTTGTAAAAAAATATCTTGTTGCGAGATCATAATTTTTTGCAACATTTGTATCATGGTTTAATTTTTTTAAATTTAATAAATAGATCTCGGCAAATGAATCTCCATAAATTCGAAATTTAATTGATTGGACTGTCTTTCCTAGATAATGGAATGATTTTTTTTAAAAATTAAAAACCAAGTATTAATCCGTAAGCTCCAACAACGGGTCCTATTTTGCCAATTTTTATTTCATATCAAAATTAATAACCCTTAGGATACATCATCAATGGGTGTCTACCTTCGCTTTACCTTTTATTTTTAAAAAGTATCGCAACAGAAAAATTAAAAAAGCCCCCCCCCCGCCACAAGACTTGGACCGATTTCTCCTCCTTTATCATCACTTATGCAAATAAAGCTAATCATTCAGTTTAGTGTGACATAATACATTTCAGTTATATTTATGTTTCATTTTGAGGCAGGCTATTATGGAGCAGATCTTGTATTTTTGAATCGTGCTCAGATGACGAGAATGACGCATGAGGCAATTTTTACATCGTTCTAAATAAGAATAGTAGGGAATCTGATTATAAGGTCTCGTTTCCAGAGCCGGAAGTTTCCAGGTTCTAAATCCGTTTCTTAATGTGGATTTACATATAGTCCGGTGTATACAAATCAACTAGGGGCCAAATATCTTCTCACTAGTGTGAATGCGAAAGTTGGGGGTGGGGGAGAGGATACTAGTTCAGACCTCTTCATCATGACATCGCTGTTCAGCTAAATATATATTATATATATAATATATATAATAAAGTTACATCTTATAAAAAGAACACATTGATATGTGTAAACAAATATTCTTGATGTGTAGTTGCCAATAGTCTGAAGAACATATTTTACGATATTCCAATAAGAATTCAAAGGAATAAATATTTCTCCCACACCTATCACTCACAGCAAGAAAGGGAACCGGATAAGAAAGTAACCATTTCTTTATTCAGATATAATTACCATCCCTTCCCTCTCCTTAGTTTTACAGAGAGCCGACCACAAACTGGATGTTTCTTACACACCACTTTGGATGATAAAGCAAACGTGTCGAGAGCTCTGGCTTTTATCATGAAGCGTGCGTTGGACCGACTCCAAGTGCCGCAGTCAGCATTAAGTGGAACATTAAACGGAGCCAAGAGCCACGGATCCCGAAGCAGATTTAAGCGAGATTCATCCTTTGCAAATGAAAGTTGGCGCTCGGCATAGCGCGTTGGAAAAATGGCACTTGGCAATGGGAAAACAATGATTGCCGTAGCGCGTTATGATAAGGGTAGATTTCTCTGACTTTTCGTTTTTTTTTTTCAAACTTTTGATTTGAAAGGGATTTTATTTTATCATGCCTAGGAAAAAAAAATCAATGATCTATATTTTCTGAAAAAAGCTGTGATTTTATTATGCTACTATAAAAAATTCTGCTTTCATCAATATTGTTACTTATTTGAATACTGCTTAATCTGTAACAATGAAGTGTGTGTGCGCGCGCTCTTCCGGACATACCATTTGATCTACAACTATTAACCCTTTGAACTCGAATGGTCCCTCTCAGGCACCATTCAAGACGGTGCATCGTTTTAAACTACCTATAGAGGGGTAAGAAGATATAGACTAGCTTTTTTTGGAGGGAAGATGGAGACAATAATATATATTTTTCTGAGTAATAAATAAATCCTTGTAAAAGTAATTCGATACTTGAATTATGCATCGAATTACTTTTCCGAGTGCAAACGATTAAACTTGACAGATTTTTGACTTGACATTTCATAGATTACAATTTTTTTCTTTTATTTAGGACTTTAGAACCTTACTTAATAATTTTTCTTATGCCTTTTCCCAATAATTCCAGAAAATATTACAACACAACGTAAATTTAATCATTGTTTTAGAGTTTATCCTTAAAAATATCTTTATAAGAGGCCAATTTAATTGCATTACATAAGATAGACACTTTTGCATTATTTTCAACAATAAATTTAATTGTTGCAATGAAATTCAAAACTATTGTCCTTGTTTCATGAAATATTGAAACCCACGACTATCTTCTGTTTTCGAAACTAAGGAAGAAAGATTCCGCTAAATACCTGAGGAATCAGAAAGTGAAATTTCATTATCGCAAAAGTCGAAAAAAAAGTTCGAAAGACATAAATATCGATTTCTTTAGACTAACTTCTTTTTTAATGGTAGAATCATGAAAATTAAACTATATCTGATGGATATAATTGAAATTAAATCTACTAATAATCCTAGCGGTCATCTATATTCCTAGCGGATCTTATATTTTTGAGTCATGATCAGATGAAGTGAATGACACATGAAGCGATACACCCTCTTCAAATTTATAATAAGCCATTTTTAAGTCGCTAAAAGAGATTAGTTTATAATATAGCCTTTAACTCCTTAATCCAATCCGTTTTACTTTCTAGTTAGATACCATATCTTATTAAGAGCATTAATTCATATTTCAATCCAAATACGAATATTAGGATATCTAGGATACTTAAGCGTATCCAAAGGATTATTGACTACTATTCCAGCTTAAATGCCTAAAATTCTGCAAATGGATACATGATTCAAGCGCATTGTTGTATTTAAAAAAACAAAAAATTTATAATTAAAAATGTTTGACTACATCAACTACAATCATGTTAATTTATTATATGTTTCAGTTAAAAGAATCAGTTTAATATTTCTGGGGAATTAATCATAATTAAAATAATAGAAATGATTAAAAGAATAAATTGTTGAAAGTTAATCTATTCTTAATGTAAAATAATTAACAAAATAACTAATTTTTAACTATTATATTTTAAAGTTAAAAATGATCTGAATTTCTATATAGAAACTTGGTAACGTGATAAAGTTTTATTTTTCGTGGCTGTATGGATATTATTTAAAAAAATCGCCATCAATTAAATAACAGCAGCAATAATGGACACAAAAAAACGTATTTAATATAATCGCAACCCGGCATAATAATAAAAGTAATTACTAAAATAAAGCATTGTTAAAATTTAAATTTCAAAATATTTCCAAAAAATTAAAATTATAATTTAATTATAAATTATAATAAATATTAATTAATAATTATAAATTATAATAAAATTATAATAAATATTAATTAATAATTAATTATAAATTATAATAAATATTAATTAATAATTACTTATAATTAAATTATAAAATTATAAAAATTGTACCGAAATAAAAATTAATATCCGAAAAGCTAATTTTTTGAATTTTAAAGTGGTATAAAAAGACATTTTCCAATGCCTTCTTCGAAATTATCGAAACAATTTTTTTTTTAATTTTGATCACCTTTTAAATTAAGAATCTAATAAATTTTGAGGAACATTTTCTTAGTAAACACTTACGTTTGCAAGTAATAAATATATTACATATTTAATAGTTTCAGATTCAAAGATCCCTGTAAAACATTTTGCATGATTTTTAATCCTACTTGTCGCATTGTGTAATTTACAGATAATATGTTGGCCTATGATAATTATATTAAAATACAGTGCCAGTACGAAAATACTTTACAAAATAGCTAAAAAATGTTCCACTTTAAAATATAGCTTTCATTGAAATAATATATTGTGTCCCAAAGAAAAAAAAAACTATCTTTTTACACGTCAGCTGAATTTGTAATGCTTCCTTATTTAGTTAATGCCATCAGAAAAATAAATATTCTGGAAAACACATGTGTATTAAAACACTTATAAGGCGAACCGAGCAGTGCAATTTGATCGAAAGATGACCCACATTGAGAAGGTGTCGAAAAACGGTTCAATGTCAGCGGAGCAAAAATCTAGACACATCTGTTTTTTGAGCACGAGGTCTTTCTTGCCTCCGCAACCCTTTGAGTCCTTAAGTTCAATGAACGTCTCGGTTTAAATTCGCGAAATAAGCTCTAAAAGTTGGAATGGTTCCACGAAACATTTTATTTTATATCTCAGAACAGTTCAATTAGAAGAGGAAGATCCAAAGTTCAATCATTTCAAAGAGCAATTAATTAGTTTTTTTAAAATACCAGCATAGGTCTACTATCCAATAAAAGTTTAAAGAATCAAGTCCTATTAATGCAATTGTAATTAGAGGTTTCGTATTCAATAAGTAAATCATAAGATAACAAAAATTCATAATACAAAACATTCAGAAAATGAACATTCGATATAAAGGTAATTAATTACATG
Organism: Argiope bruennichi; assembly: GCF_947563725.1. Taxonomy (NCBI): domain Eukaryota; kingdom Metazoa; phylum Arthropoda; class Arachnida; order Araneae; family Araneidae; genus Argiope; species Argiope bruennichi. The sequence continues at coordinate 24,288,217 of NC_079154.1, read as the reverse complement.
TTTTATGTATATGAATACCCGCGCAATTTAATTTAGTTTAGCTAGATTAACGATCCATTTTGAAATAATACAAACGTTGTTTGAAGGACGAATTTCTTAATTTTGAACCATCGTGTAATAACGAGGATGACACCGAGCTGTCCTTCCTCTTAATTTAGTAATATTAACACTCCTTTTGAAAACAAACCTAGGATTTCGGAGGAACCTCTTTATTTTAAATTATGGTCAAATGAGGAGGACAACACTTGAATTGTCACCCCTCTCTCCATACTTCCGCACCATTCTAAAGAAGAATGTTTTGCCCACAAGGTCACATTTAAACATCTTCCTCCTCAAACAACAACTTGAGAACATTCGGCCTCTTGGGTCTCGCTTAACGTACATAGACTGCGGATTGTAAACGGAATCCAGTTTCGAACGTAGATGAATATTAGCGAAAATAATTATAAGTTTTCAAAACATAAATAACTTTATAAATAAAACAGGATCCAATATTATAAATATAGTGTTGGCTTATTTTAATGCAATAATACTTATAGACTGTCATACTATCTATGAAAAAAATTCTAATTTATTGTGACCCTTATCTCGCCAAATATGCCAACAGTGCAAAGTCATCGATCAAAATGGCGATCATGCAAACAGTAATGTGAAACGATTACCCATCATTTTATTAAAATAATGAGATTTATTGATCACGATTGCTTTATTTAAGAATACTTCTTTTTGAATCTTTATGGGTCACAATTGTTGCATCTTCTTTGAATTTTGAAATAAACTTTTGCAAACCGGCTGTATTTTAGACAATAAAATTCGAACCCGCGATGGCTTCAGCATCCGAAGAAGGCACGGGCAAAATTTTTTAACTTTAAAGAGAAAAAAAAAAAACCCTCCTACAGCTCTGCTAGCGGCTGGACAGGGAACCTAATAGCCTCGCTAGCTCATTGAACATAAAGATTTTGAGAATAAAAAAATGCAGCACAGGAAAAAAATGAAAGCATCCGCTCCTAATCGCTGCACTACTAGAAACTGGTGCTTTTCTTAAGAAGAAATATGAAGCAATAAGTTCGAAGCACTTATTCGGTTGAACTAGTTCTGCATTTGATCAGGGGACGATTTCCAAATTTAAAAAAAAAAGCCGAACTTTTCAGTGATGCAAACATTGTTCTGTCGGCGCCCTATATATTTCGAAATATAAGCGAATTCACAATAAAATCCCTCATAATATTTCTGATTATCCCAATCATCAGATCTCGGATTATTGAATTCTCGCAGACTTATCAAATAATCAAAGTAAATCCAAAGAAAGAACAAATCGCAAAGAATTCTATTAGAATAATAAGTAATATTAAAATGATAAACTGTGAAATAAAGGCAAACGATTAAAAAAACTCGAGTAGATTTTTTTTTCCCCTGTTCTGACAAAATTCGCAAACAGACAATTTTAATTCGAAAAACACAATTCGATAAGAATCGAAAAGGGATAAATATTACCTGTTTGTAATTCACTCTAAAAATAACATTGAAAGTTTTAGTAGCAGTAATATAATACTTTTAATAATAAAACGCAATTTAAATAAATTCTTTAATTGATGCTTATTTGTCGATTATTTTTAATTTTCATTTCTTACAAAATTGCTCTAGTAGATGCACAACTCAACAAGCGAAAAAAATAGTAAATAAATAAGTTTTAGGGTTACTAGAAAAATTATTCCGCTTGCCATTTTGAATTACCATATTGGCGACAAATTCAGGAGCACAGTAAACTAGAATTCAACTTCTATGAATTCTGATATACATGATTGAAGATAATGCAAAACACTCTGTAGAATATATCACTAAATACGAAATTTGGCGCAAAATTTCTTCTTGATAGTAGGAACTCACAAGGAAAAATTATATTTAAAAAGGCAATTATATTTTAAAATTCTAATTAGAAATAGATTTTAAAACATAAAATTGGTTGATTTGGTTAATTGAAATTGGATTTAAAAATGAAACAAAAGTATAAGTTTATGTCGTCTTTATTATTATTAATAATGGGCTATCGCTATCTGCTGAGTTATTTGATGATAAATTGCTGAATTCGGACTCGTATTCTTCCATGGAATCTTAGAATTTTTTAATGTGGAAACTATTAATCATTTATAGATTTTAGAAAAGATTACTTTGCCTTCTCTTAAATGCCTAGATTTTTTAATGTATACATAAAATTATATGCTGGACTAAAATATGTAATATGATCAATTTCATATATAATTTTGTTCTTAATAGATACCTGTGTTGCTAATAGAAATGTTTTGTTTTGAAATAGCTTTGTTTTGAATTGCGAGTTCTTCGCCAGGCTTGCTTAACTATTTTGATCTAAGAGGCCACATGAAATATATTTGCTTCACGTCCAAAAACATTCTCAACAGCTTTGTCAATAATTTTCAAGTAAATAGTTTTATGATTTTGCACATACTACGAGTCCGTTATTTTCTGTTGTTCATTAAGCTTAAACAAATCTATTGTGGAGATTGAAGATTTAAATAAGAATGAATTTTATACGTTAAAGTTTATGTTTGATATGATCCACTTTATTATTAACGCAACCTGAATCGCTTCCAAAAACAAACGCATAACGAAAAAGAATTCAGCAGTCGTAACAATGACTCTTTACATTTACGGTGATATAACGATTCTAAATCCTAAATGTGATTGGACAATAACCCTTAAAATAAATCAAGAAATATTTCAAACTTAGACGAGGCAAACGTTATCTAAATATACTTTCAGAATTGTCTTGATAATTCTCTAAAAGGAATTTCGCTCGCGATTCTTTTAAAATATGATTCAATATCCCCTACTTTTGTTTTACGTCAATGAATGACTATCGCAAAAAGATAGCGAAAATTCCTGAATTGCGCAATCGCGGGAGTTGCGTCAGTGTAGTCTTCTGAAACAATAATCTTCGTTCCGAGATTATATAATAATTTTTCTTTGTATGAAAACTTTTATTAGCTCCGCCTTTTCGTAGTTTTTAATCAAAAATGCTAGATTAAATATCATTTTTTCATAAAGGAAACAGAAGAGAGACAGTTTTACAGACAGACGAGGTTTAAGAATAGAATAAGGTATTATAGACACCGGACAAATTCCAGTTCAAGGTATCACCTGTTATCAACATACTGTTACAGAAAGTTCTGAATAAATGTTCACGTGGTTACACCAATCTTATATCACATTACTTGAAATGCGCCTTGTATAATTTTTACTTTCTCGTAAATGAAGTATATAAAACAAAAATGGTGAAATGGTGAAAAAAAAAAAAAAAACGAATTATAGATAATGACGAGTCTGCACGTTTTAGACTTCCGAGGAAGAAAAAAAAAACATATTTCTGGAATAAATTGTATGTCAGTCTATAAATATGATAACTCAAACGTTTTGATAGAGGTGAATGAAATTTGGAATAAATGGTCACTAATAAAAATAAAATTTTGAACGACCCCCATTTTGAAGAGGTTTGCCCGGCTGTCCGAATGATACGATAAATGATTTAAAATGATTCGATAAATCCAAAAAAAAGGAGAATTTGATTAGTAAATTTTGGTACAAAGATTTAACATCCGAAAAATTGATAAGTATCAAAATTGAAACCAAATTCGTCAATCTGTACTTTCACAAATATGTAAAGACGATCACTCAAAAAGACAAAATCCTAAATATGAAATTTGGTGTGTAATTTTTTTTTTTTTACTGCAATTGTAGCTCTGTGTCAACTTATGGTTTTAATCGGTCGGGAAAAAAGGCATCTAGGAATTTTTACTAGTGTATTAAGCACATTTCAACAATTAATTGCTTAAAAAAATCGCCAAAGATCACTTTCTGACAGGCGTTTTCGTAGCTATTGTTCGCCAATGGCATATAATTAATTCACAAGTACATTCATTAGAGAGTATGCGAAAAAGTTCTGGGGTGACCATTTTCTGCTGATTAGTTTCAGGAAACCGAGTGAAAATAGTCGAGACTTGAATTCGAAATAAAGAGTATTGTTTCCAAGTAAATTTCGCATCTGATGTAAAATTTAATAGATATAATATAATTATATAAAATAAAAAGTTGGTGTGATTCAATAATTTTCAAACTCATAACCACGATTCAGATATAATTTTGCATAAAAACAGTCAAAATTTAGCACAATATATGTGAAGATTCAATATTCACAATGTGCTTACTTTCATTTTAATATATGTCAAATTTTTAAAAAGTAATTAATGCTCTTGTAATTTAAAAATTTGAAAAATATGATATTTTTTGACATTTTATGCGAGATAATACATGATATTTTTATAAAAAATATATCGATTCCCAGATATAAAAATAGGTTTAAAAGATGCATAATATTTGTAAATAATTGTAGTACTTTTATACGAGTTCAATCAAATGGATTTTTATAAATGATACTAAAATTTCAAGAAAAAATGCTTTAAGAAAAGTATAAAAAATACTTTTCATCATATAAATTACATTCTCAAAGTTAAAATTTAAGTTAAATAAAAATTTCTCAGTTTTTCAAACCTATACATATTATAAATTTTCCTGATCTATCCTTAAACTATTTAAATCCTCTAAATATTTGAATCATAGATCTAAATCATTCTAGCAAACGATTTAAATCTTATTGAAGCAACCTTGATCATTTTAATATCACTGACAATACTTAATTATTCTTCAACCTCGACTATTAAAATGTTCACCTTTTAGTCATCATCATAAAATGGTCAATGCAAAAATACTAATCAAAATCATCAAAACGGAAAAATATACACACAAATAACAAATGCTTAGCGATGGCATTCACTAATGTTGCTATCTGATCAGATAGCACGGTCGAATTGACCTTGAAACTGTATGGTCGAATGACCCTTGTTAATCTATTTTGACACTCTAATAAAAAAGAACACCTGCCTAACAATTTGTACACATAACAATTGTTTAAACTAAAGCATATGTCTGGATTAATGATTTTCAATAAATTCAAAACCTATGCGGTTAGAACATTATCAAAAAAATTCTTGTCTGGTAACGAAATAATCAAGAATCATTAATATTTAAATTATATACAGTTAAATTAGCGCCACAGTTCAGTAAACCATGAAACAAGCAACTTTAAAAACTTAACACATTCATTCATTATTTTTTTTAAATAAATACAAATTTCTCAGTAATTAAATCTTTGAGATATCTTATTTTTCAAGAACATTGATTTCACAAAATATACTTACTAAACGCCATGTTTGTTATTTCCATAAAACCCAAACAAGATAAAAGTTATTCCCCGTAATTCACAATTCTCATGCACACAATATAGTGCAGCACTGCACTTAATTCTGATAGCAGCAAGACTTCAAACGTTAATGCGAGTCTGCTTTTTCGAATATCATCTTAACTAAGTCTTATAACGCGAGTATTATGTGTCTGCATCGAATTTTGATGGATAAAAAAAAGACGCATACTAAAAGAGATAACGGCTTTTTTTTTCAATTGTATTCATTGTTTCGGAGATAATATACCTCGTGAACTGTGGAGCGGAAGTTGCTATTCATAGTAAAAGGAACACAAATGAAAAGAGCAAAATTCGTTTAAGATTCTTGTAATACAATTGTTAGTGATTGTCAAAGTGAAGATTAAAAATCTGCAAGAACGATCTGGTGTGCTTCTTTAGATTTTCTACGCTTTTTAGATTAAATTCCCACTTTAAAGATAAAATTATTATTTTGAGGTAATTTTGAAACTTAGTCAGATGTAGAGGACGAACCTAGGTTGAGTCTCTACTTTCTAATCTTCCAGATCATACTAATGTGAGCAATATTTATCGTTAATGGAATATTTAATTGCGACAAATCTTTGGCAGAATTTGAACTTGAAACCATAATCTCTTAATTCCAAAAGCCACTAAATCATTCTCATAAAGCTACATACAGTCGCTACAAACAAACTCGGACACCATAGGAAAAAAAAATTGTTCTGCCAAAATGTTTTTATTAAAATGAATTAGAAAAACTCGAAAAGGTTTTTTTAATAGTGAATTTATTGTACAGCTAAAAACTGTTCCAAATAGCCCCAATTCATGAATTATAAATAACAATTTAGACATAAAAGTAGAGTTTGTAAAAAAAGAACCCGCAATTCAATACGTAATAATTGTAAGTCAGGGTGAAAATGACTGCCAATTTTATGGTTAACATTCTAGTTGTTCAAGGGTATTTCCCAATAGTGTTAATTTCATTTATTGTAAAAGTAAACATATTTTGTGTAACAACATATTTCGGATTCGAACAAAAGCATAAATAATATTTTGTATAATCTCAAAATGAACTATGAATTTATAGAAAAATACAAATTAAAATGCAATTGAAAAAAATATTATAAATATGTTAATTTCTCTAATGTAATATGTTGAATGCTATGTGATTCACACCAGCTATCTCACATCTACTATTACAGAACCGTCAATATAATAAGATGACCCCTTATCAACTATAGTTAAGAGATAGTAAAGAAGGAGACATTTAATTAGACAGATAGTCTTATTATCAGTCGAGAGTCGTGGAAGTAAGCGTGTTAAAATTCGTTTGGATTTCATTTAATTACAGTTTTCATAATTTGTTGGTTTTTTTTTTTTTTAAATATACATCTTTAGGAATAATCGATGCAAAGAATATACAGGATGTCCACTCTAACAAGATAAGCATATACTTCCAATTAGAGAAATACTTTAAATGATATAAATAATTGTATTTTATGTTGTTTGTTTCAATAAATATTCCATTGAAAAAAATCAGGAAAAAATTATTCGTAACTTTATAAAATTCTCATTTTCAGCAATCATATTTATTCCCTTATTTTTTAATTTTATTAACTAAAAATAATCCTCGGCCAATCCTTTGTATATCCGCTGATAAATTAATATGTTTCATTGCATAATGATAATTAAAGATTTATAATTCGATTAGTCTTAGTTGCAAAAAAAGGGAATATTTTTGTTTAAAGTATTTATGACGAAAATATATTTTACTAAATATCATTAATGCAATCGGCTCGATTCAGTTATATTGAAGTCCCGTTTTTAAAGCAACACTAGGGCTATTTTGGAACGACCCTCGTAATTTTGAACAGCGGGCAGAAGACAAGGACGACACCCGGGCTGACACCTCATCTCCAAACTTCCAAACCACACCAGGGAGACTGTTAGAAGCGGAGAATTGTATAAAAATTTACACTTCATAATTTTTTTTTTCCGAAATATCTCCATTGATAAGAGCAGCACAAATTATAATCTTTTACGTCTTTTCAAACATTTTTCTTATCGGTACTTGACTGACAGTTCAGAAATTAGCTGCAGTGGACATTTGGAAGTAGAATTATCATAATTGGCGCATAGTTATTTCGTGGGTTATAAATGCTCACTAAGAATTTTTTTAATATCAACAGGATTTTTAATTGAAAATTAATCAAAATAACTGTTTTCCTAAATGACTTCAAGGCATATCATTACATTGAGACCATTTTCACCCCATTTTAAAACTTAAAAAATTTAATGATGCTAATAAAAGTTTTACATTATTTAGTGTTACATTATTTTATTTGCATTTTTTTTTCTTATTTTAGTAAATTTTCAAAATATTTTTAAGTATAAGTACAACAATATATCTCATTGTTTGATTTACAATCATTGTCGCAAATGGAAAAATATATATTTTTTGGTATGCGTTATATCATAACTGGTGATAATAAGATAAGTGAGTTAAACCTAAAGTATTTTCATACTACGATGCTTCCTTAGAATAGTTCAAAAACTATTTTCACTCGGTCGTATTATAAAAAGTTTAAATAAAACAAAATAAAATCAATTCATGAACATATAATTATTATATGCAATATGAAAAATATATAAAATGTACTTTATGAAGTACAGTAGACATAAATACAATTTAAAATTGCATTTTATTTTAAAATTTGAAATTTATTTTCTGCCACCATAAATCGAAGGTTTGGTTTAATTTAGTTATATTAACGTCCCGTTTGAAGCAACACTTGGACTATTTGGGACAGACCTCGTCATTTTGAACCGCGGTCAGATAACGAGGATGACACCTGAGCTGGCACCTCGCTCTCCACACCACACCAGCGAGAGGACGTTTAGTCAGGACGGATTTAACGTGCAACAGACCCCCTTAAACGACGGTTCTTCGGTGGAATCGGGTCTCGAACCTGAAACCCTCCGGTTCCGAAGCCGAGACCTTACCACCAGGCCACCGCGGCCCCCCATAAATCGAAGAAAGTTTATAAAAATTTGGCTTTGTGTTAGTACATAAACATTGCATCAATTTAGTAGCGTTGGTGTTTTAAATTATAAATAAAGTTTCAAAAATTTCAAAAATTATTATCCTAGTATAACATTTATGCTCTAGATCAGAAAGAAGAAAGAATCGAAATGGAATGAAAATAATGCAATTTATTCATCTTCAGTTATCATTCATCTTTTTCTCTCTTCCTTTGAAATATTATCATACATCTGGAAACTTTGAAAACAAGACAAACTATAAAATAACTGGGAAAGGTTTTGGATTGTTCCCAATACGCCGACAAGTAGCATCATTTCTGTTTCCGAGCGTCGTATCTAATCTAGTGAATCATGAGTCAGCAAGATTTGTTTTATATAATCAGAGATTATTTATGGTGTATAAAAAGCAATTTCGTAAATAAAAAAATGTCAATGGAAACTAGATTTTTCCTAAGAGATATTCCGTCACCTGGCTTTCCACGTGGAACGGCATGAACCCAATTGCAGAATTTTGGATATTGAACCTAGCGTTATTTATAATTGATTTTAAAAAATAAAAATTGCTCAACCATGCTTTATTTTGTTTTGTATTTTTAAGAGGGATTTATTTATTTATTGATGTAAAAAATAAAGTCTTTAAATTATGTCATTTTAATAAAAAAAATTATGTAATGAGATGAATATTTGAGATGAATTTTTCGAAAATTGATTTAAAATATATAAATTTACGATTTTTGCATGAAAAAAAATTGAAAAAAATCATTTACGGAACATAAATATATCAATTAAAAGCCAAAACATTTAAATTAGAAAAAATATAATTTTTTGTCTAAAAACTGCTATAAAGCAAAATCCAAGTTTAAAAGTTGACAATTAATGTAATGAAAATCAAAATTTCAAAGATAAATTAATACAATCTAATATCTGTTCGTCTTTAAATATTAAGGTTCGATTAATAATTAACATGAAGTTTCAATTTTTTTACCATTATGAACCATTAAAATAGACATTAAAAACTTTTTAAGTGAACTGAATGCTTATTTTATAGATGAGAAACCGCAGAAGTCATTATACCAAATTTGGAAAATTAATAAGTAGTAAGTTTTATTTTATAAGGTTGTTCATGAGAAGATACTACAAAAATTTAGAATTAGTGAAAAGAGTATTTTAAAAATGTAAAATAACATTTATGAATATAGGTGTTTATCAAAATAAAGGAAATACTTGTGATTAAAAGTGACTTTTAAGAATGCATTTTACCAAGCATTAAAATTTAATTCTAGCCATCAATTTTTTTAATATAACATTTTTTATATCATTGTAGTATCTCCCAATGGAGAGAGTACCTCAGAAATAAGGATAAGAAACTTCCGATATAGTGACTGGTTCTCGACATCCAAGTGAGTACAGAAATGCTGGGCGTCCGCTACCTCCAACCGATGACAGGAAGTGCTTCTCACGGGAAGGATTCTGTCGGCGATAGCCTTAGGACTCAACTTTAGTTCCCGCCAATGCTGTCACGACGATCCGGTCAGTCAAGTAAATTCGTATGCCTTAGTAGAGGGTCGAAGTAGCCATGTTTGTGGTGATATCATGATAACATAAGGCAGTTTTAGTAAAGTTGTATATGTTTTAGAGTTTTGTCAAACGCATAAAATGTCAGACCTCAGAGACTTTCAAAGAAGCCCGAATAGCTGTAGCTACTGTGACCGAAACATTTCAGCTTTTATGCGTTTCTAGACGTACGGTGTTTGAAGTCATGACAGCGTATACACAGTGTGGCACAACAAGATCGGCAAAGCAGAATAGTGGGCGGAAACAGAAGCTCAGTGAAAGAGAACGACAGATATTGAAACGTACTCTAGCGTCTAGAACTAATAGAACTCTTCAGCTAAATTGACCGCAGGGTTCAATCAACATCTGTATTCTCCATTATCTATAATAATAATTAGGAGGCGTCTTCATAAACAGAACGTTTGTGAAAGAGCAACAATTCCCGTGCCACTTTTCATAGATTTTAATGTCAAACATCTTCCACAGTGGTGCCATAACACAAAACTTAGTCGATTGATAAGTGGAAGATGATTATATGGTTAGACGAATCATATTTCACACTTCAACAACAGAACGGGTGCATGTTTGAAGGACACCTGCATAAGCATATGATCGTGATTGTCTCTCGTTCTAGCTGCCAGGCATGGAGGTGAATCTGTCATGGTATGGGCAGCCGTGTCGTGGTTTTCTGCTGGGCCTATGATAACTCTAAAAAGAAGGATCACAGAGACGTTTTAGTTGGCCAGGTCCATCCTATGATTCAAACTTTGTCTTCTGCAGGAGATGGAATTTTCCAGAATGATAATGCTTCTATTCATGCAACGAGACTTGTCCAATCATGGTTTGATGAACAAGAGGATCCCCAGATCCACAGTCCTCAGATCTTAAGATTGTCGAACTATTGTGGTCAATCCGGAATTGATATCCCCCCCCACTGGCATCAGTTCCTTAACTTTCACAATATCTTCAATAAGAATGATACAATATTCTTCTAAACACTATTCAGCACTTGTATGATTCGATTCCCAAATGAATCCACAACATGCCAACAGTGACCCTACGCCTTATTAATAAAGATTCTTTAATTCGTGCGTGGTGTTCTCATTATTTTGATAAATACCTACATATTGTGAAAATATAAATATGAATAAAACTTGCTAAAGAGCGAACGTGAAATCTTTCCAAAAATTAAGAATATTAAGTAAAAAAATTATTCGGTATTTTCGTCAAAAATCGAATTTGATTTGAAATGGAATTGAATAAGGTAAGATTTGAAGATTGAATTGAATAAGATTGTTAGATCGAATTTGATTCAAAATCGAATTTGATCGAATTGAATAAAGTAAGATTATCTGAATGAAATCACGTTACCTTAAAAGCGCGAGCAAAATATTTCTGCTGATAAATAATTTTATAAAAGCAGTTTTAATAGCGTACTGAAAAAGTATCATTTCTTTCCTTTTAATGGTTTTCTACTTTCAGGTATTTAACTTATTATTCGCTATTATAAATATTATGGGAAATTAGGATAATTCTTTCTGAAATTGACCGCCAGATGTCGCCCTCTATATGAAATTAAAATTCAATTAGTTAATTGATTAACTATTTAAACTCAGAAAATATTAAGTTATCAGCGTGAACATACACGTGTACAAAGGTTAAAAAATATAGAAAATAAGGAAATGATTGAAAAATCGATCACGAAATTTCATTTTCACAATTATGAAACAAGTTGAATGTAAGCTCACAACTATCTAATGATATTGCTAATAGATAGATATATAACTGCTGATTACATTTTTATGTTGGTAAGGTCTCGACCCAGCGGTCAGAAGGCTCCAGGTTCGAAACCTGATTCCACTAATGATCCATCGTGTACGTCAATCTGATGCACATTTAAATCTGTTGTCGGGCGAAAATTTAGAGGAGAGAGGTGACTAGCCCAGGTGTCGTTTTCGTCATTTGACCGGGATTCAAAGTTGCGAGGTCTGTTCCGAAATAGTCCTAGCGTTGCTTCCAAATAAGATGGTAATATAAACACATTGTTACATGCCTAGGAAAAACAGCTGCGATGACTTTTAGGTGTTTTATATTTTCATTAGGACTACTCATTAATATAATTGCAGAAGAATAAAACGATCTTTCTTGTTAGATCTCCTCAGAATTTTGCAGATTCTTTTTAGGTATTCTTGTAGTTCAGGAATTTGTAAATAATCTTTGTGATTTTCTGAATGAATCAAAACTTTTCCTTATTTCAAAAATTGTATTATTATTTATTACAGGCATATCAAAAATGCAAATTTTTACTAACGATAGGCAGAATAGACAGTTTCAAATATAATTGAGGATGTAATCTGACACATAATTAAGTACGTTGTCCTATGTTATGATGCCACGTCATTTTTCTTTTTAAAAACGTGTTTTGATTTTAAGTATTAACTCAGTATTTTATATTATACATTAATAGCATGATCTAAATTTGATTTCTTCAGATGCTGTTTTATGATTATCAGCTTCTCGTTCTTGTAGTTTCAATAAACTATTTCATTTTTATTAAAAAACTATTTCATATTTATGTGGGATAGATTTAGCCCCATGCGATAGCAACAGTACTTCACGCTGTACGAAGAAGATGATGTGATGCTGATTTTTTTTATTTGTGTAAAAGACAGCCGGCCTTCCTTTCTCTTTTCATTATTTTATCTGTTGTGCTCGTCCTAAATGTTGGGCCAGTCCGTTTAATTATTAATTAAAAAATATTTACAAAGATAATGTACGTTATTATTGGTTCTCAGATTCACACTCAAACCCACATTTATTAAATAAACTATTTCATATTTCTTAATTAAACTATTTCATATTCATTAAATTTTAAATCATTTCAAATTTTCCATTTGATTCAGCCATTTCTTTGGTGCAAGAAAGAGAACGTTTTGAAATAAAAATAGATAACACATAAAAGTGATTCGAATATGCATTTCTAGACATGTAATATTAATTAATTTTTATTATTTTTTTCTAAAATTTAGTCTTAACGTGGTCGCAAAGAATGCATTTAATATCGTCGCAAGTTCTCGAGAGCAAATCGTGTAGCTAAAACAAATATATATATATATAATTGATAAATATGCTCAAAAATATTTTGAAAAGAAATTGATTAAAAATTTAGAAAAAAACTGTACAGAAATAATACTGATTATAATGAACAGGCTTATTTCCTAATTTTTAAATAATTCGAAAGTGTTTTTGTCAAATAATATACTCTTGTTCTTGAGGAAAAAAAAACATTAAAATTTCGATTATTTTTTATTTGTTCTTGAGAAATAAAATATAAAAATTTATTAAATTTTTTATTAAAAAACGCATTAAAACTTTGAACAAAACTCTAGAAAGTGATTACAATACGGAGACTAAGAGAGATCAGATATGGAGACTCTCTTAAAAGGCAGCTAAATATGGCATGCAGTAAATATTACAAGAAGTCATTGTTTGCCAAATCTAATATTTCTAGACCAATTGTCTAGCCAGCAAAACATTTTGAATGATTTCTGATCATTCTTGTTATATTATAATATTTACAAATAGCATCCTAACCTTTAAATATTATCAAATTAAAACAATAATTTTACCTTCTACTAAACAAACGGAAATCTTACAAAACGTTTTGAAAACTAACTTTCAAAATACTTTGATCTTAAGTTTCCAAAGATAATGAAAATATCTTTAACGCTTATCAATAAAACGTTAAAAAATCGATAAAAAAGAAAACGTATCAGTAAATCAGGAAAGAAGTCAGCAAGATTATGGTGATAAGATTCATATTTATGCTATTCATGACTCATTAGAGAAGTTTGTGTAAAAAGAAAGTGAAAAAAACACTCAGTGACTAATATTAGAGTAAATTTTATCTTGGCGTATCAGATGTAGGCAAGAAAACAAGGATTTCAATTTCTTACACAAAGAAAAACATGCTATCTATATTTACAGAATCAAATATGCAGCGTACACTTGAAAAGGAAAAAAAACCATCTCATATTTACATAAACTGAGCAATTTAACCTTTCGATCATACAAAACTGATAAAGCCAATAATTTGGATAATTAAAATCTTCTTTGTAAAGAAAGCTCAGGCTTTAAATAAAATTAAAAATTAAGTAATTAAACTAGAATGAGAATAATCAATTAAAGTTTTTAATGAAGTTTTTTTTTGGGGGGGGGGAAGAGACACAAGACTTTATTAAAAAAATTAAATATGAAGTAAATTTCCAATTAACTTATAAACATCAAATATATTTATTAATAAAGCTTTCGCTATTAACAAGTTTGCTTTTATTTTCCGTGAAAGATATAAATGGCAACCGTTTACAAACAGGAAATATTTTTTATCACTTTCTAATTTATAATAAATATCAGAATTAGAAATTTCATTACGATTCTTTCAGAATTAGAAAATTCTTTTTTATACGCTTTTATTATACTGAACTTCTTCCATTTTTAAATAGATGAATTGTTTGTTTGTTTGTTTTTTGCAATCAATTTTTATTGTTATTTTATAAATTAGAGTTCTGAAATTCTATTTTAGTTGTTATTCCTAATGAGTATACAATATTTTAACATCATTAGTTAATTATCAGTTAATTGATTAACTTTTTCTTAATTATGATGTCGCTATATGGTTGTGTCATCTGACAGTGAATTTGGGAAAAATTATTTTAATTCCAAAGGTGTTTAAAATAAGGATTTATATATTATATTGAAGAGAAGAAAAGACAGATGATAATAAAAATTTTATAAAAAGATTTTAAGAAAACTTTTATTAATATTCTTAAAAGAAAGGAATAAAATTTTTATCAAAAAATCTAAAAGGAATCGCAAATGCAAGAGGCTCTAAAAGCAATATTATAAAGAAACTAAGTCAAATGCGTTTGAGTTACCGATTACATGAAAATTATTTTTATCAGCTTTACACATTTTTATAATTATGTTTTAAAATTTGAAATTTTGATTAAAAAAATGTTGCATACGCGATTTGATTTAAACAATTCAGTTGAATGATTTTTGGAAAAAACGCAAACGATAATTTAAGAAAATTCTTTCAGAACTCTTTTTTTATTTTTATTTATTCATTGATTTTTTGTAAATATTAGTTTTATTAAAAAATTCTTTTCTTACAACTGTGAGTGTTATTTTGTCACGAAAGTAAACGTGCCTAGTTCGAATTAATTTCTTTTATTTTATTAATTTTTTATAAATTTATTTAATTTATTTATTATTACTTAAGGCCACTCAACATATTCACAGCTTATTGAGGCAGAAGTTTTGGTATTTATAAATACTGAGACTAAGAGAATATAATGAAACAGATAGAAATAAGATAAATTATACTAAACCGAGTTTTAATATTATTCTAATATTTTATAATAAGTAAAATTTGTACTCTACACAAATTTATTTATTTTTCAACTAGGAAAATTAAGTTTTTTTAACTGATCTGACTCTTGATTTCTATCAATTTGGCGACCTTAGACAATTGCTTATCGAAAATCCGTCACGGCTTTCTTAAATAATATCAAACATTCATACACCAAATAAAGCAAGTGTTTTGGTACACGGCAGTTTCTATGAGGAACAATAACCGTGCAATTTTTATATTAATTAGAATTAAATTTCTTTTTACTTACCAAGTCATTATATCTATAACGGAAATTGTACTGTGACAAGCAATGAACTTCGGGGAGCGCCTAGTCTCGAGTTTACTTTTACTTATCGCAATGTCCGACATCCGCAAGCGTGGACTTCGTTACTGATTATTAAATAAGAAATCGAGTTGCTAGTTTTCTGATGAAACACAGAGGGATGCAAATATAAACAAAACGTGTTTTTTTTATTAAAAACGAAAATGCTAATTTGGTGTGACGAAAATAGAAATTTGATTATTACTTCCTTATTTCTGTAAATTGCGGAACCTAAAGTAGAAAAGCATTCGTTAACTCATACAAAAGTTGAATGTTTTAACCTAAATTAATTGAAAACCAATCTCATTTCTGTTTCCGATTTTTTTTTTCTGTTTAGATAAAAGAAATGTGTTGCTAATTCGAGCATAACAATCCGAAATATCACAGCAGATTTTCAGATTTGAACTCGTCTGTCTTTATTTTATATTTAAAGCTATACAGTACCCTTTTAATTTTATATTATTAAATTGATTCTGATTTCTGAAAGTTTGTTAAAAAAAGTCTAATAATCATACAATATTAAAATTTGAAAAAAAGTAAAATTTTGAATTTTTAAAGATTTTTATAAAATTATACATTTAATATTTTTATTTTATTTTTGAGTTATTTTTAGTGATTTATATTTCATGAATTAATGACAACAAACATTAGCATGGGAATAAAAATCAGCACTTTTTTAAATTATGACCTTTTTTGCAAAATCTGAAAAAAATACAAGATTAAAAAATTGCCTGATATTTTTTAAAAATAACTTTAACTCCCAGATCTAAATCCATACTAATTCTTATTGTACATATACATAAAACTATCAACAAAACTTTCTGAAGCTCAATTTCAAAAAAAATTAGCCTTAAGAAATCGTAAACACTTGCAGGAATGTAAATAAAAGTCTGAGAAAAATGCATTTAAAGTTTGTAAAAGCGTAAAACAATAATATAGTTCCAATTTTTTTATATGTCCTTTCCCAACTAAAGTGAGTAAAAAACGCTGTTTTTGCTCAATAAGATAGAAAGAATTATCATATTCAAAATACCACTGCTGCTGCACAATACCACTGATTACGGCAATGACAGATTATTCGACTTAATCTAATAAATTCATAAATATTTTTTTATAAAAATATAAATCCATAAATATTTTTATAAAAGTTCGCTTCATTTTCCTTCATATCACCTCAGTGTATACTTTGGAAAGTGGTAATACTCCTTTCATAGCAATTTTTTTTAATTAAAATTTTAATTAATTAAATATTAACTGAAATTTATGTATTTTTCCAAACAAAAGTCGAAAATATAATTTCACAAAAAGATTATTACACCGCTTGCAAATCTAAAAAATTGAATTTTTAATGAACCAATTTAATAATCGTGCTCCACTAGGAAGACTCATATTCATAATGACGGAAAGATGTGAAAGACTGTAAAATTATCATGGCTTAAAAATCTATGGCATTTCTCCCATTTAAAATCTATGGCAGCACTTTAAAGTCTATGGCCTTTAAAATCTATGACAATCTTTGGCATTTAAAATCTACGGCATCTCTCCCATTTAAAATCTATGGCAGCACTTTAAAGTCTATGGCCTTTCAAATCTATGAAAATCTTTGGCATTTAAAATCTATGGCATCTCTCACATTTAAAATTTATGGCAGCACTTTAAAGTCTATGGCCTTTAAAATCTATGACAATCTTTGGCATTTAAAATCTACGGCATCTCTCCCATTTAAAATCTATGGCAGCACTTTAAAGTCTATGGCCTTTAAAATCTATGACAATCTTTGGCATTTAAAATCTACGGCATCTCTCCCATTTAAAATCTATGGCAGCACTTTAAAGTCTATGGCCTTTCAAATCTATGACAATCTTTGGCATTTAAAATCTATGGCAGCATTTTAAAATCTATTGCAGTCTTTTGACATTAAAATCTATGGCGATCTATAGCATTAAAATTATGGTAATAGTTTTGTTGAAGGAATTAGGAACATAAAAGTTATTCATAAGAGATTCAATTGAAATTAAATTCAATTAAGATCCCCAGCGGCCAAAAGACGGCTAGTGTCTTAATAAAAGAAACTAAACTTTTAGTTTAATTTAATCAAATTAAATTTGTAGTCTGTTTGAATGCATATGCATATCATTCTGTTCAATTTGAAATGGTATTTCCTATCCTTAATCAGAATGACTGTTTAACAATACAATAGCTCATTCATAGCTTCCAAGAAACGAACAAGATTTTATCTATTCAAAAGGAAAGATAAAATCGTGGAAGAAAAAAAAAGTCATATCCGAACTACATTGGCGCCTGTCTTATCGCCAAGAAAGAAAGTTCAGAATTTACGTCAAAATGACAATTTTCCTTATAAGTCTAATTTGAATCAAAGCTATGATGTATTGATTATTTTAATCAAATATTTTGCACAGCTGGTGGTAGATCGCTGCTTTTTAATCAGACCCGTGAATTGCGTCAGATTTTTTTTTTTTTTTTGTTAAAGTGAAACTTTTATTAGTATCTTGACTTTTAAAGCTATCTTTTGTTTGCTTCAAAAAACTATTTTTAATCTGAAAGGATAAAGATTGTGAGAATTATTCACATTTTGTACAAAAAGAAAAAAATGTTACATTTTTTTTATTATTATTATGCATTTGCGTTTGCTAAAAATAGAATTTTGAAGTCGATTATTCACTCACTTCCTGCTGTTCTAGATTTTAAGAAATTTTTGAATAACTGAATAAATTTTTGAAAGAATTTTTTGTATAATTGTGTGTTGTCATGAATGAGTATTGACTGGGCTTTCATTTACTTGATGCAGTCTTCATCAAAATTATTCCTGATCCATTGGGTTTCGTTTTCAATTTTTGGAAAGCAACGCTTGCAATAAATATAAAAAACCGTTCCATGCATTATTGGTTGGACTTCACTGATCTGGAATAAACATAAACAGCTACCTCGACCCGCTCGAAACCACACAGGAATATTGAATGATCGGACAGTAAAGACGGAAATCATAATTGAATTCTAAAGGCTATCACCGATCATGGTACAGCCTCTCCCGTAGGAGGTATAGCTCGTCATCGTTAGAATACAACTTACCCCACACTATTTCTGCGCCCACTAGGGTGGCAAGAGCCAACCATCATCCCGGAAGTTTCTCATCCCCATATTAGAAGTGCCGCTTGGGGAGATGCTAGTTTAGAATAATCAAAATAAAATTAACTACTCCGACTCGCAACGAAAGCATACGGATATAATGTGATTGACCTAACCGCCTTGAAGGCATTGGCGAGGACTAAGGTTGAACCTAAGGGCCATCACCACCACGGTACAACCCTTCCCTTGAGAAACATCATCGCACATGCTTCTCATCTCATATCTGAGGAGCACCCCAGTTGAAGACTAGTCGAGAAAGATCACTAATTGACTACTCCGACCCGGCCGTAGGAACCCGGATAAAACTGAATGGCCGGACCACGAGCCATCAACACTAGCGGGAATTGTGGTAGAAACTTAAGGATAATCACCGGTCACGGCACAATCCTTCCCTAAGGAAGCACATCTCATCATCTTTAGGTGATAGCCGACCCCACACCATTTATGTACCCTCCCGGGTGGCGAGAACTAACCACCATACCGGTAGCGTCTCATCCTCCTTTCTGAGGTACCCCCCCCCCGGCAGAATAAAATACAGAATAAAAAAAAACTTGATGAAAGATTAAAGATTAAACCATAAAAAACGGTATCTTTTAAAATTTTAAGATTTCGAATTTAACAATTTTCAGCTCAGTTTGTATATATTAAAAGATATTTAAGTGTCTGCTGTATTAATAAATCGAACAGATATCGAAAATATTTAATTTATAATCAATAATAATTTCGAAAATCAAAAATTGATAGTTAAATATTAATTTTAAAACAAGGTGAACATTTTCATCTTATCAATACGTCTAAATAAGCTAAATGTTTTTAACATGAATATTTAATGCTATCGAAAACTGAGTTGCATGTAGTTTTAAAAAATATTTAAGATATTTTTTATTCACTCTTACATTTTACTCTTAGTATTTTGCTGCGGTTTAACGTGAATACTGTTTAATCTAATCGAAATTTAAACTCCGTGCAAAAGAAAAACATAAGATCACGAGTGTGACAAGTGCAATTTGGCCTTTTATTTTATTTGGGAAATTTGGATTTTCTCAGTAAAGGAACTTTGAGATTATTATGCAATGTAGATAAGGATTGATAAAAAAAATTTTTTTATCATGGATAAGATGATGTTTGAAGTTGACTTCCTTGCTGGATACAAGTGTTTCTTTTAAGATTAAGTATGTTGATATTTTATAATCAAGATACAAATTCTAAAACTCCTCCCCCCCCCCCAAAAAAAACTAAAAAAATTAAATATGTAATTTTTTTAGCATACTCATTGCTTGAATTCAAAAGAATTGTATATGAAATTTGTATTGCAGATATGCAGCTCTAATAATGATTATATATATATATATATATATATATATATATATATATATATATATATATATATATATATATATATATATATATATATATATATTCGTTGACATCGAGATACAAGTGCAAAAGAGACCGAAATTCTTACCTTCACTGGTTTTACAATGAGATTTTGTTAGGGGTTTTTTTGACACGTGTAGATATAGGAAAGGGAAATTTCAGGTATTTTTAAAGGGATGTTGCAAGTATTAAGGAATTTTATCCCTTCACTCGGAGTGCGAGAAAATGCTGAAGTGAGCAGTTTTATAAATCGCATGTAGAATTAATTAAATAAAAAAGTTAGAAATAGATCAGGAGAAAAAGAACATTTTAGAATGAATTTAATATGAACTAAATTAAAATTAAAATTTGGAATATATATATATGTTTGTGTATGTGTAATGATATATCGTACTTTTGTATTTACTTCATCCGAGCAATTGATTTCCATAGATCGTTTGCCCATAGATCGTTCATTACTATTGTTCGCCAATGACGTACTGATAATAATACATATTATTTATTAGAGAGTATGGGAGAAAGTTTCGGAGGACCCCCCTCCCACTGGTGGTTTCAATTACATATTTAAAGAATATGTTATAAACGTTTTAAAAGAGAAAAATTAAATTTCTGATTTATTAAAGATTTTTTTTTATTATAATCCATAGAGTTTGGAATGATTTTCATATGCTGAATTAACTAAACTCTGGCTGGTAAAGGGCAACAGACAAATAACTTCTGACAGATGACAAATAACTTTTTTTTTCTTCAAATTTAAATTAGTATTATGTTTCGAAGTTACAAAACAACAAATTCGAAAAAAATTTTGAATTTTAAAATGTAACCAAAAGTCTGATTGACATCTCAGATGGTTTTCCTTATTATTTTTCATTTATAACGAAATCTGCTTGTATCAGGTTACATACACAGTGGATTTTTGATGGAATCAAGACTCGAATCAGAAAAAAATCCAGCAGCAAATTTGAGATGCCATCAGGCCAAAACAGTCTCTTTAAACAGCCACGAACGTGGCCAGATAGTTTGAAATTTATTTCAACTGAGGTATTTATTTTCCACGAAATAAAATTTCTCGACGTATTTATTTGTGAGGACTGAGCGAGGTAAGAAAAAAAAATAAAGAATACTTTTGTTTTTCTGCAACGAAGTACAACGCTTAAATACGCTTTACATGCTGCTTGAAAATCAACAACGTCTACTTTTTATGTACATTCTTTCAGCCTTTGGTATAGCATTAATGCAACATTCCTGATTAAGAATATTACTCAATTTTTAATCGACTTCTCAAACGATTTCAGAGAGCCTTGCTCAGAGACAAGCTTTCTCCTTCCAACTGCATCTATTCTCGTAACGTCTCCCCTCTCCCCCCAACCATTTTTATTTAAATCGCTTTAATAGAAGGCCGTCGTGCAAAATTAATGTTTTCCTTCCCCCTCCCCCGGGAGAAAGATTTGGCCATCTTCCAAACCTCCTGCCATTCCCTACTCTTGGCTTTCGTTTCCGCCTCATATCAACCTCGCCAAATATTGATCGCCATCGCTTCGGTCACTCATCTTCAAAAACGCGCTCTTGGATTGGGATTGCGACCTTTCGCATTGGGTGCTCCGTTCAAATCGAAGGGAAATAGTTTGTTCACCTATTTCTTTATCAAGAATGTTTTATTTACTTTAGTTTTATCTTTATCTAATCGAACTGTAAGCAGAAGGATTATCTTGAAGGATATGTCGTTGTTTATGTTTGTGTATTCGGAGATTTCAAATATTTGATGAGATTGTTATGATACAGCGGAAATAAATTAGAATGCTAAGCCTCACAGAATGTTCTGCTCATAATAATGATTTTATCAGCTACAGAGAAACTGGTAGATTTGAATTAAAAAGAAATTTTAAACTAACATATATTCTTTTTAGTTAATTTACCTTCTACAAAAAGAAAATTATAACTTTTGTCTTTATTAATTAAATATATTCTCCTAGAAAGATTTCTAAAATTTTAAATAAGCGTGCACTTATTAATTTTGCTTAATTTGCTTTACAATAAAATTATTTCTGAAATACTAGATCATCAAAAAAATATTTTATTATTTTTATTTTGAATTTGAATCCAGGAGAGCAGCATGATATTTTTGCCATAATGGCATGATTCCTAATGATGTAATTAATTTTTAGATGAAATCTATCAACTTTTTTACTTTTGTTGCTTTCGCACAAAATTTTTAAACAATTTTATTAAAGCAAAACAAATTTAAATTTTGATATATAAGAAATGAAATTTAGTGTAAAATAAATCCCTCTGCTAGATATAAACAGGAACTACACAATTCATACCATTCAAGCTTAAAAATAAATATGTAGATGATTCAATCATAAAAAGTGGCAACAATAATACACTTTTAATGTATGCAATCTTAAAAAATGGCAACAATTGTAAACTTTTAATGCATACAATCTTAAAAAGTGGCAACAATTATATATTCTTAATGCATACAATCTTAAAAAGTGACAACAATTATATATTTTTAATGTATACAATCTTAAAAAGAGGCAACAAATGTAAACTTTTAATTATTCGGTCTTAAAAAGTGGCAACAAATGTATACTTTTAATGTATACACTCTTAATAAGTGGCAACAATTGTAAACTTTTAACGCATACACTCTTAAAAAAACGGCAACAAATGTATACAAAAGTATAGCATTTTATACTTTTAAATTATTTGATTTCCTGTCTCTCGAGGAAACACTGCAGAATCCTTACTGATCGAATATCTTGAAACTTCATTCATTGAAAATCTGTAAGTTCTATGCTTTTACTTTTAGAGAAAATAAAAAATTCCGCACATTTTTTGGACGAAATAAGATGCGTTCTTCAACTTCAATGCATTCTTTTACCTTAAATGAGAAAAGGAACTAAAATTCTTGATTCAAAAGTCGAATATCCAGACACCTGAACTCACTGAATTCCACTTCTAAAGGCGAAATAACAATAGATGGCATTGTAATCCATATGGCATGTATTTCATATCCAATGCCTTTTAATTTGCGGTTTTCTGTCCAGTGTGGGTGGATTTTGTTTCTTTCATGCGTCTATAAATTGTATGCTGAGAGTCTCGTCGAATTTTTAATGTGAAGTAGAATCATCATTTGAGTAGATGCTAGTCTTCAAATTTTTTTTTTATCATCGTCTGTGCAGATAATGCGTTAGCTTCCAGTTTTATGCTTTGCTTTTTAGACATCTCATCATACATAATCATTTTTGTAGACATCTTTGAGCAAATCCTTTTAAAGATTTGAAACTTACTTCCCTTGTGATTTCATATTCAGTTTTTAAAAGATTCTTCGATGTTGAACTTTTCGATATAAAACATTTTAATCAACTTATATTGATTCACAGTAAATGTATGCGTCTCTTAGAGGCATATCAGTCGTTTTAAATATGTTTAAGTGTGATGTAGTTAGTGTATGTATAATCAATTCATTTAGTGCACTGTAAGATAGTGTTTGTCGTATTAAGTAAGTTTCTTGGCATATGGGAAAAACATTACCAAGCCTTAAACAAGAATGATTGGAAAGAATCGCCAATACCTTCCTCCCCAGGTAAATCAACCAACTGATACTCCGACCAGCCACGATGGCACACGGATTTAAACCATAAGGCTGAATGACCGGGCCGCCGCAACAGCAACACTGGCGGGAACTATGGTCGAGTCCTAAGGGCCATCATCGGCCACGGCACAACCCTCCCCGAAGGAAGTACGTTCCGCCATCGATGGGAGGAGTCAGATCCCCCCCCCTATTTGTATACCCTCTAGGGTGGCGAGATCCAACCACCATGCCGGAAGCATCTCATTCTCATTTCGAGGTGCCCCCCCCCGAGGGACTTCCTCCCCAGGTAAAAAAATCCATAGGATAATTAAATTTATCTGTGAAAATTGAGATCTATTCTTGCCTCCCTAGTTCTCAACATCAAGTATCATACACGCAAGGACTAAAGGAAAAAAAATTACCAAAATTTCTTCACATTCATATGTATTCATAACTTCCAAATAGATATATTCTTTGTAATCATTAACCGAATTATTTTATATTAGTTTTTTTAACCGCGTCCTCATCTACTGTGTTATGATAACAAGTGCAATAATCTCAGAATTCATGCACGTTTTTTAACACATAATATCATTTTGCGCATTATTAAAACGGATAATTTTTTATAATATTTCAAAGCAGAAAACCGCAGTAAACGGTTTCATCTTATTTTCATTTCTTATATATTTATAAATTCTGTACATATTTATTTCCGTTTTATCCTCTGTAAATATTCTGATATTTATTGAAATTCTCGTAACAAGCCAATCAAACCGTTCATTTACTAGAATGGTTACGGTTACGGGGAGATGAGACGGCATTTTGTTCTGCTGTGTTAAATAAGAATGTTAATTTGTGTCAGAAAATGAAAATTCTTATCAAGAAATATTGTTTAAAATGAATCATATTAGTCACGAAATCATCATTTTATATTTTTATTTTCAAATGAATAAATACGTAGAATATATAGATTGATTCAAACATATTCTGATAAAGTATAAGATAAATCAGGCATATATAAACAAAGTTATTTTATACAAAAAGAATATTTGATTGCATACACTAAAGCAATCGCTATAGATGGATTTTTTTCTCATCAATTTAATGAAAGAGAAGGATAGATCCGATGAAATAAAGAAAAAGGGCTTAGTAGAATATAGATTTTCGGTAGCATGAAAATCTATATTCTACTAAGTTTCTACTAATCTATATTCTACTAATCTAATATTCTACTAATCTATATTCTACTAATCTAATATTCTACTAATCTATATTCTACTAATTTAATGAAAGGGAAGCATAGATTCGATGAAATAAAAAAAAGGGCTTAGTAGAATATAGATTTTAGGTAGCATAAAAATCTATATTCTACTAAGTTTCTACTAATTTATTTTCTACTAATCTAATATTCTACTAATCCATATTCTACTAATGTAATGAAAGAGAAGGATAGATTCGATGAAATAAAGAAAAAGGTCTTAGTAGAATATAGATTTTCGGTAGCATGAAAATGTATATTCTACTAAGTTTCTACTAATCTATTTTCTACTAATCTAATATTCTACTAATCTATATTCTACTAATTTAATGAAAGAGAAGGATAGATTCGATGAAATAAAGAAAAGGGCTTAGTAGAATATAGATTTTCGGTAGCATGACAGATCAATAACAATACAAATCTAATGTAGCATGACAAATGCAATTATTATCAATAATAAATCTTTTGGAGTATTTATGATAAATATCTCCAACAAAACATAGTGCTATATGCAAGTTTTTTTTTTGTTGTTGTTGTTGTTGTACTACGCAACTTACTTATTGCGCTATCAACTTAGCAACTTAGTTGTTGCACTACAATACAAATCGAATTGAGCATAATTATCGAATATTAATAACATATCTTTTAATCTATAACAAGTCTTTAATCTAGTCCAACAAATTTTGGAACATTTATAATAAAAGACTCCAACGATACATAGTGTACATGCAATTTCTTTTGTACTTAATTTTTGTTTGTTGTACTCTTAGTTGTTGCACTATCAAGAACGAATATTTGATTTAGCCTTTATCGTACATATTATTGGGTGTATCCTGTTCTTTTACTAACTGCATTAGTAAAGATTTCCCTTATAAGGGTCATCCTTTGCATTCAGAATCTTAGGTTCTATTGTAAAAATTATTTTTTTTTTGCGTACGTCACTTACTTTTAAAGTTTATCTGGGCACTTTTGCAGCACCCTTTATTCATTTTTCTCCAAAGGAAAACAACCTTATTGCAGTTTCATTACAATAAGGTTATTTTTAAATATGCTATATATAAATTATTCTCGATGAAAAAATAAATTTCGGCCTCTTAGAAAAGTTTTAACAGTACTCTACTCGGGGAAAAATAATTAAATAAATCTAGATGCCACTGCAGTTATATTTTCAGAAATCTGAGAATAATATTAATGATTTTAAGATAAAATTTCTGAAATGATTCTTTTATATACCAGTCATTGTGAAAAATAATGCATTATTTTTATCAAAAATGAAATAACACAAAAATGGACTTTATAAAAATCTGCATAATTACTAAATATTAATACAATTCATTTCACTGATGAAATAAAAGTCGTATATTTGAATTTCTAAACAATACCTTCACACCTCTGGAATATATAAAGAAAAATAAGGTAGTTTTTGATATATTTTACAATTCTGTTTTTGACAGCAATGTGGTAAATAGTATATTTTCCAATTTTAAAAGAATGGGAAATATTAGACAAGTTTAATATCACATTTCTAATTATAATTAATGAAGAAAGATGCAAAAGGTTTTTTTTAATGTACTGAAAACGATGCTAGTTATTGGTAATTATCTAATTTATTAATAGCTAGTAATCTACGGTAGTTCTTTCTTTCTTTTTTTTAATATTAACACTTTCAACGCTACCGACGAGATAGCATGTCTTTCAAATACTTCCAATTACAGGTTTCTGTGAGCTAAAATTTGTCTCTTATGGCAGTTTAGATAAGTTGAACTTTCTAATCCATATCTATCAACTTGAACTTTCTAATCCATATCTATCAACTTGAACTTTCTAATACATATCTATCAACCTGTCTAAACTGCCATAAGAGACAAATTTAGCCCAATTTTAGCTAAAATTTGTATCTTATGGCAGTTTAGATAGGTTGAACTTTCTAATCCATATCTATCAACTTGAACTTTCTAATACATATCTATCAACCTGTCTAAACTGTCATAAGAGACAAATTTAGCCCTATTTTAGCTAAAATTTGTATCTTATGGCAGTTTAGATAGGTTAAACTTTCTAATCCATATCTATCAACTTGAACTTTCTAATACATATCTATCAACCTGTCTAAACTGCCATAAGATATAAATTTTAGCCCACAGAAACCTGTAATTGGAAGTATTTGAAAGACGTGAAATCTCGTCGGTAGCATTGAAAGTGTTAAAGAATTACTATGAAAGTAATTAGTACTAAAATTAAAAAATTATTAAAATTAAATGTAATATTAGCCCTTATCATCCATACTTAAATAAAAAAATATTACTTAAATAAACCATTTACTTAATAGTAAAGCTAATCACTTAAATAACATAATGATCATTTATAAAAAATGTTTTAAGTCGTTTATTTCCCAAAATTCTATTTTTCTTCCATGAATTAAAATTAAAATATCCATTGTATAAGGAACAAAATTGTTTAATATGGAAAATGAAAACAAACAATGGCGTGAATACTAATAATTTAACCCATTAGCTAACACGCTCCCAGTTTGGGGATTTTGGAATTTTCGTACACTCGGCGCCAAGAATATATATTTGGTACGCCTAACAGTTTAATTCTGTTCTACATATATTAGTCAATATTGTGTGTAGCACAAAGTGTATATTCTGCGCTTTGTCTCTTTACAACAAGCGAGCAAATTCGAAATTCGTCTGCAATTTGAATGGAACAGAATTGTCATATTTGAAGCATTATATTTTTGGTTTGGTTTTTATATTATAATGAAATATCGTACATAAATATGCAAGTAAACTTTTATTTGAATATAGACAGAATGAAGATTGTTACATTTTCTCTAATGACACAAGAGATGCGCTCATGTTTACTAAATATTGCCAAAATATATTTCAAAAAGATCGTTAAAACTCATTATTGGGCGCAATCTTGCCTGATTTTGGAGAGTTTAATTAAGGAGCTTAAAATAAGTTAATATTCTATAAAGTGAAAAGTCATTCCAGCGATTTTAAATCAATTTTTTTTAGTTTAAAGGAGCCTTTGACTCATTAAGAAATGGATTTGAGAAATTCTAATAAAATGCATAAAGTTTCGGAAAAAGTGTTTACCATACCCATACAACTCTGAATTACATAAAAAAGGACATTCGCTTAAATAGACTCAGAAAAAATGTATTGTAAATAGATGACTCGCTATGAACGAATTAAAAATTACCTTTTCAGTTTCATGCAAACATCCATCAATCACTCTTTGAAAGGCAAATATCAGTGATTTTAACCGTTACTCTGGTTCAACAAAAACACCACTCATATCGAAAATGTATTAAATGTATTGAACAGAAAGTCTACGTGTGACTACTTAAAATGCTATCAGCAAAAACAGAAGAACACGATTTCTAGGTAGTGTTAGCTGCACAAACATTCCGTTCGTTCCCATCATCCAACTATTTTGCAAGTACAATGCATTTATCTGCAAACAAACGAATATACTAGTTGCTATAGCAACCTATTAGGTCATCATTTCAGAAAAGGATTTAATCGTGAGAATTTGGAATAATAGACTCTTCATGTGAGTAATACTTTAAACTATGCGGCATCATAATAATTAATTACTGCCGGTTTAGTATGGGTTATCTAGGCCATTATTTATAGTCAGATGAATCATTTTCGCAGAATAGAAGAGTTTCTATTTAGTATATTATCTAGAACAACATTCTGGTTTGCTTAGTACATTATGCATCCAGTTTTATTGTACTCCTGATATTTTATATTCTAGTTTTTTTTTGTTGTGTTCTATGAATTCATTTTCTGTTATTTGTATGTTTCTTTACAATTGTTTGCAGTGTATTTTTGTTTTTTAATAAAAATCTATCTACATCTATACTAAACTGGAAAGAGATTTCTAGAAACATGAGCTCTAGAAATGGAGGTGCGATATGGTACCAAGTGTTAAGCATGTTAACAGCTATAAATCCATGAAATACCAATTTTGTTGAAATTTTTGACCGGATATTATATATATATATATATGCTCAAAAAGTGATTTAACAATATAATTGTATTCAAATTAGGTTTCTTGAAAATATTTGATATTTTTGTAAAAGGGTATCGTTATAAATTCATAGATAAAAATCATTTCAATAAAAAACAAAAGATTAAATAATAGATCGTTACTATAATCTCTAAATTATTACATATTTATATACGGTATTTCTTTATTATAAAAAAACCAAACCAAAAATATAATGCTTCAATTATGACAATTTTGTTTCGTGCAATATACAGACGAATGTCAAATTTGTTCACTTGTGTAAAGAAACGAAGCACAGAATACATATTTTCTGCTACATACAATACTGGCCGATATATGTAAATATAATGAAACTAATCTATCAGGCGTACCACATATATTTTGGCACCTAGTGTATACATAAAATTCCAAAATCGCCAAATAGGGATCGTAGCAACTAATGGGTTAATTTGAATACCCAGAGGTATACCAAGACCGATGTGAAACACTATTAGATCTATCCTGACACAAAAAAATAATTTATTTTCGTAGTTTGTTTAGGAGTATATCGTTATTGTTTTGTTTATAATTATAAAACTAATAAATGATGTATAGCATATATCAAATCGCCGTGATTGTATTATAATAATCATATGACTTGCATTAAAATGGTATCAGAGATAATGCAATTTAATTATCATGAATTGGTTTTTCATGATATTTTTTTTTCATTTGCTTTCTTATTTTTCTTTTCATGGTGAATTAAAATAATTGATATGATTTCAATAAATGTAAGTATTTCGAGGTCATAGAAAAGAAACGCAAGAGAGGATAAATTTTACAATGGTTCTTTTTGTTTAATAACTTAATTTGTTTTAAATTAATATAATAATTTTTTTCATTCGCTTTCTTTTTATTATTGCCAGGACGGATTAAAATTATTGATATAATTTCAATAAATTTAAGGGTTGCAATCAGTTTTCGAAAAAAGTATTAATAAAAATAAATTTTATAACAGATTTTTTAAATAATGTAATTTGTTTAAATTAAAAACACACTACATCAGTGTAAAAATTGGAAGTTGTCTGTAAGAAAAAGAAATCAAATGTTATGAACAGCTGAAACTATGAATTGATCTATAAAAACTGTTTGCTTAAGAAGACATTTTTAATGTTGTAACCAAGCAATTATTCCAACGAATTTCAAAAAAATATTTATGGACAAAATACAGACATTACTAGGAATTTATTTGATCAAACCAATGAAAGCATTCCAATCTTCAAGATGATTTTTTTTTTTTTTTTTTTGCTGATTTTAACCATTTTTTGGGGATTTTTACGCGATCAAAACTAAAAAGAAACGATGTGAAATGAAAGAGGGTTACAAATGTTGATTTAACTTGGAGATATTTTAGGAAAAGTAAATCAAAATCTGAAATCTGCAATTTGGTTGAATTGCATATAATATTTCACTTGTTTAAATGAAAAGAGCAATATCAATAGCAACAATAAATGTACCAGAAATTTTGGAAATAATAATTTCATCATAATATCAACGAATGCTAAAATAATTAAAGCATTATTATTTGCTGCATCTAGAATTAATGCATTATTAATGCTGCATTTAGAATTAATGCATCATTAATGCTGCATCTAGAAAAAAAACTGATAAATCTTAATTAGTAGAGACATCTAAATAAGAATTTAGAAAATTTCCAAGATAATTGCTAGTCTATATTTAATAAATCACAAACAGCTACTTTTTCATTTTCTCACTATATAAAAATTGACATTGATGATTGGGTCTTATTTTACTACCAAGTCTATATGCAGCATTTAGCTTGTTTATAATGCTTTTATAAAATGATTCAGAGATAGATTATTGATGTTTTAACACCAATAAAACGGGAAAACTAATTAAAGCATTATTTTTTTGTTGTTTCTTTTCTGCATTTCTAATGCTAATTATGCTGACCAAGAAATCATCACATTCTTAAAAATCATTCACACAAAAATATTGTTTCCCAGCAAAACTTGGAATGAAGGCCAACCCAAATGGAATACCGTACGAAAAGGAATGCATGCACACAAACATCTGTCTTACCTCTCCTCTTCCGGATTTCCGTGCCAGAAGCACACTTCTCACAAAGTCCGTCACCAGCTCGGAACTAGGCATGTCCGGGCCGACTGAGTCCGGACCAGAGTCAAAGGCATCGAACCCACAGTACAATTCGTCAATCAAAATGTACCGGAATTGTCGACCTAAGTTAAGTGAAATGCAAACTTTGTTCTGAAAATACGCGTTCCGTGGCTTTGCCAGGAGGAGAGGAGTTATTTCTAGACTCGTAGAAGGTTGAGGATCCCGAACTGCTGCCTCCCTCTCATTCTGTGTCGTCAGTGACGCTATTGGAACAGCTGGGGAAGGGTGGTTTTCCGAGCGTATACACACGGTTGTGACGATTCTATCCCAGGCAAGTGGTGGCACGGTGTTTATAGCAGAAGGGATGAGACGAAAGTATGTTATACATCAGGAATTCGGGATTTTCTTCCCTTTTTCTTTCTTTTTTGCAGGCTGTTAGGATTTCGAGGTAGATAGCGGAGAGAATGTTATCAGTTGCTTTATGGATTCTCATGATCTCGCAATGTAGTAAAGTGTTCTTGGTATTTATAAAAATACCTGTTGATGACAGGGTCTCTTTTTTTAAATAAGATTTTTTGTTGTTCTTGTTGGTTGGAGCATACAAATTATTTACAGTGACTTAACTTATTTCACAGTCAATACATTGTGAGTGACTTTTAATAAGCAGATATTTTAAGAAACAGTAAAAAAAGTTTAGTAATATCTGTGCAGGGATATTAAAAATTTGATATCTACTTAAGCAAAATGAGTTAAGGCGGAATTAAAATAAAGAAAAACTTTCAACAGCATTTAATTGAAAATGAAAATTTTATTAAATTTTTACTTTGGCTTTAATAAAGGAATTTGCTTTCCTTCATTAAATCATAGCATATTTCAATTTAAAAGCACTTTAACAGTAATATAATTTTATGGTTCTGACTCAGGTACGTTGTTTTATCTCGTAATAATAATCGCATGTGGTTTTTTTAACATGAGCAACTTTTTTAATATGATAATCGTTTTAGGTAGCACATTTAGCAAATTCTGTATACAATATACGATAAAAAGTAAAAGTTGTGAAAAATTTCTATGGCAGAGCCTTGAACATAGAGTTACCATATTTAACACTAACTAAAGGTTTTTCAAAATTTTTAATTTTAAATGAATCAAAATTTTAATGTTTTTCTTATACACATAAAAAAACACAAGCTTAGTTAGTGTTTTACATATAAAAGCTCAAAAATCAACTTTTAAATCCAAAGAATCTTCTTTTCAGTAATGCCAGTTTTATTTTCAAGCATTTGCTCTCTAACGTTAATATTTTTTTCTAACATTTTTATAATGCACATTTTATAAGTTTAGTTTAGTTACATTAACATCCAGTTTGAAGCAACACTAGGGCTATTTTGAGACGGACCTCGTAATTGTGAACCCTGGTCAGATGACGAGGACGACACCTGAGCTGGCACCCCCTCTCAAAATTTTCACACCACACCAACGCGCGAAGGGGGGAAGGGTCGTTTAGCCCCCGACGGATTTAACGTACACCAGACCTACTTACACGACGGTTTAAGCGGGTCTCGAACCTGAAATCCGCAGGTTTCGTAGCCGAGACCTCACCATCAGGCCTCCGTGCCCCCCCCCCTTCTCAACACCCCACCACACCAGCGGGAGGGCATTTGGTCATTACGGATTTAACATGCAACAGCCCCCCTTACACGACGGTTCTTCGGTGGAATCGGGTCTTGTACCTGAAACCCTCCGGTTCCTAAGCCGAGATCTTACCACCAGGCCACCGCGGCCCGCACATTTTATAAAAACACTGTTCATTGTTTTATTAATTGCATTCATACACATGAACGTTGCATTCGATACGGATTTTTTTGTGCGTGCGTGCACAGTTGTTGAATGTTTGGGGTAGAGGTTCGAATCTCCTATAATTTTTTCCTAACCTTTATAATGCCTAAATCAATAAAAAAGATGTGATTGTCAATAACAATAAGTTATAATTATTACAAATAAATAGCTCAATCTCTGCAATATTTTCAATAAATCAGTAGATGAAATTTCACTTGTTCATATTAATGGAATGATTTTGGCATTATGTTGCGAAATAAAATGCATCATATCTCCTTTCTTTTTCTGCTTTACACGTTGTTTAAATACCCCAGAATAAGTCGAAAAAACTCAGTTAAAATTCAAATGTTAATTTATAACAGTGGCTGAGAAATTTTTTTGTTTTGCATTAATTAATATCTGGTGGCAGTGTCATTTGCAATAATAACATAAGTAACGTTTTAACGTCAAAATGTAGATTTCAATATTTTAATAAAATCAAATATAATGAGCAATAATGCAAAGAATATTTATTACTTTACTCTGATATTTCAATAAATAAAACCATGTCAAAAATAGTCAAGTTAAAAATTGACTTATCCCATCATTTTTCAAATAACAAATTTTATTTTTTATATTTCGAAATATCGAATATCGAAAATAAGCAAGCATTTCAAAAGTAATGACATGCTTCGTTATAGTAAGCCTCAACTAATCCCGTGATATCGTAAGCAAAAAAGGTATTTCGTTTTTTTCTTTATCTCTTACCAGCCCCATTCTCTGATCTTCATTCACACATCGAATTTTGATATTTAAAAATTAAAGTTTAGTTTAGTTTCATCAACGTCCTGTTTTAAAGCAACACTAGGGCTATTTTGGGAAGGACCTCGTCATTTTAAGCCGCGATCAGATGAGAAGGACGACACCTGAGCTGGCACTCCCTCTCCAAATTTGTACACCACACCAGCGCCGGGGGGGGGGGCGTTTGGCCTCGACGGAATTAAAGTACACCAGACCTACTTACACGGCGGTTTAAGCGGGTTTCGAACCTAAAATCCGCAGGTTTCGTAGCCGAGACCTCACCATCAGGTCTCCGTGGCCCTATATAAAATCTAAAATTGATTACTTAAGCATTAACCCAATTGATTTATTAAACTCATGTTAAAATTTAAATCCTTGATATATATCATAATTCGATACGAAAATGATGAAAAATCTACAAGTATTTCTAGATTCTTATTCTGAATCGATACATGAACAATTTTAAAAACATAGAGGTTCAGCAAATTAGATAGTAGAAAATACAATACATAGGATTGAAAACATTCCTTTCATAAAATTTCTCCCAATTGCATTCATTCTGCAGTTCTTAAGCTAAAATTTAAGAAATTCTCTATTCTTGCAAATTATTTTTAATCAAAGTTTTCTTTATACTCACAGTGAAGATCTAAAGGATTGTGCATCCACCAACGTTCGAGGAAAATATTAACTATTAAAATTATATATAATTCATGCGTATATATTTTTTTAAAAATTAAACTTTTTAAATCTTATCGTCTCTAATGAACTACTCCGCAATAGCAATACTATTTTATTATGCGCTCCGTATAAAACAGTGCTCACACTTTTCTAAAAACTAATTACATCGCAAGAGCATAACTTTACTACAGTCTTAAGCGAACCAAAATTCGTTTAAATCTGCAGCAGAATCCGCCTTGTCAGTGCCAGGAGCCAGACAGATCTGAAGCAATAACAAGACAGACAGATATGTTTCGGAGAACGAATATAAAAGCTCTTCTAGCAGCGACGCTGTAAGGATAATGAAGCGTTTATTAGAATTCACACTTCGTCACTGTTCGACTGTGACGCTGTCTCGGTTTTTGCTGAAGTACAAATTAAATGAGATAAAGGGCCGCGATAAAAATCCAGTGTGATGTACAAGAAACCATTCGTTTAATACAATGGACAATGAGTTTTTTGTTTATTTTAAAGCTGCCAATTGTATCCGACATTGACAGGTACATTTTGTAACTTAAATGGAGTATGATTAATGTATTTGTGGCATTCTTATTCATAGATTCAATCACCTTCTGGCCTGCACTTTTTACAACAACCTTAGCCCTTACCCGGCGCCGCTGCAGGGCTTTGTATTGCATGCATCATTTAACCTTGAACCCCATATAACACAGCCAATTACTTTCTCTTATTCGATGTATTAACAGAGAAAATATTGTAATGATCAAAAATCTCCCAACTCGAGATTCTGACGAATCTCCATGTTTTGGACCTCCTCTAGTCTGGAAAAAATTAAAAATTAGTTGATCTGCGAATACGTTAAATAAAAAATTCTTTGAAAAAAATGGGTGAAATTTGGAAAATGGAATTGACTCCAAATTTAGAGACTTCTATAAAAGAAAACCCATTCCGTGAAAGTTTGTCAGTTCTACTGCAAGTGATATCCGCAATTACAAAAAGTAAAGAACTGGATATGTAAAATTTAATGCACAGATATAGCATCTAAAATATACATTTAAAAGAAATTGAACTATGCACATCAAAGGGTTAACCTTCTATGTCCTTTCGCATGTATGCAAAGGCAATAAATCAAAAATGCATGAAATTTGGTATATCGTTTTGTGATTACAGTTGTAGCGCTGTATAAAATTTTGGTGTTAATTGCTTGGTGAAAAAGAATCCAAAATGCATAATCATTTTTCTACTACTTTTGTATGAATCTGAAGTCGTCAAATATCGAAAGTATTTATAATCCTGGTATCTCTTATAATAATTTCTCACTATAAGCAACATTGTTTATACATTCATTCTTAGAAATGTGGGTACTTTTCCGTTAGCCGGTCGCAAATATCGCCAATTGTAAACCAAACGCGAATTTGGTGTAAGAAATTTGGCGGAATTCTACATTATCTGGCGATTTTTCGCTTGTGCCAGGCTAACGGATTGTGAACCAAACGCGAATTCGGTGTAAGAAATTTGGCAGAATTTTACATTATTTGACGATTTTTCGCTTGCCGGCTAACGGAAAAGTACCTTATAATAATTTCTAACTATAAGCCTATAAGCAACATTATTTATACATTCATTCGTAGAATTTTTTTTTTTTTCTTTTTTTAATTTTTGCAGTTTTGAGATATTGTCGCTCATAATTAATGTTTCAACAAGCCTTTTTTTTGCATAGAATGTTTTTTTTCTTTGCATGCTGTCTTTCCTTTCTGCTTTATTAAATGTATTCTCTGCCTTATTTTAAAATTCAAATTAAGTCACTCTTATATTCTCTGACAATTTGTAACAGGCACAGGTAAATATCTCTAAAAGAGTTTATATCTGAAATCCAAGGGATTTCATGAAAAGACATATAATATAAAAAATATTTAGAGTTGAAGTGCTACTTGTCAGCCGTCCACATCATCTAGTCTCAAAATTCCGCTATAACCTTTCTAATGAATGTATCGTGCGATCTTCAGCGATTTTGTTGGCAATTAGATTATTGTTGGTATGCAATCAATAATCAAATACTCGAAAATCGAATTTGTCTTTTAGACGTCTTTTTTCCGACTGATAAG
This sequence comes from Argiope bruennichi, assembly GCF_947563725.1. Taxonomy (NCBI): domain Eukaryota; kingdom Metazoa; phylum Arthropoda; class Arachnida; order Araneae; family Araneidae; genus Argiope; species Argiope bruennichi. The sequence goes on along the minus strand of NC_079154.1, from coordinate 24,251,694 downwards.
AACAAAATTCAACATAGAACTGCTATTGTAATCACAAGATTACATACCAAATTTCATCTATTTATAATCACTCTTTTTTTCACACAGCTGTTAATGTATTCCGAAGGTAGGGTATTCCAGAAACGTTCTGGCGTGGGAAAAAAACAAGCTTTGTCGAAACCATAGCAACGGAGAAGGAGAAAGAGTGAAGAGTAGGTAAAACGAGTGTCCTTGAAACGCCTACAGAAATTACACAGACTATAAATCATTGCGAACGTACAGAAAGCCAGACGGGCAACCACCTCCACGAATTTGGCTCAAAATTTGATACATTTACTTTTTAGATGCTAAATTTTTAGTTGCAAATTTTATCTATTTAGTACTTTACTTTTTTGTTGTTGTTACTGAGTTCATTTTTACTCTGAAACCCATACAGGCAGACTTCCTCTTAATGGATTTTATTTGGGAGTCTACAGATTGAGTTTAAAGCCATATACCAAATTTTATCCATTTAGCTCAAAGCGTTTTTATATGACTGTTTTTACATACAGAAAAACATAATCCTAAAAATGTGCCTTTAGAAATCAAAGATGTCTGAAACATGGAGTTTCGCCACAATTTTCAAATAGAATTCTTTGACGATTTCAGTATTTTGTCTTTGTATATATTTTGTCCACGAGAAAGTGAAAAGAAAGATTTGTGCTATGGTTCTGGAACACAGAGCAAACTATAAGTAGAAGATTTATGTACTTTCATACATTTTAAGACAGGTCTATTTGCTGATTCGAGACATTCAATCACTGCAGACCAAATTTGATAGAAAGTTTTGGTAGCTAAATAACAAATTTGTGATAGGCAAGCAGTAAGTTTGAATTAATTTCTTAGAACTAGATCAATTTTGGGGTTGTTTCGCTCAAAAAAAAAAAAAAAAAATCGAAGTTGGTGAATATGGAAGTGAAAATTGTAAATTTTAGTTTTTTAAAAAACGAAATTTTTATTTATTATTAAATTATTGCATATATGATAGCAAGAATGAAATTTATATATATATATAAACCTTCATGGCATAAAGCAGACAGTAAAAGGTGTTTATGACATGAAGCTTCATGTCATAACACATCAATATTAAAAAAACTCTTGCATTAAAAAATATCAAGTGCATTAAAAAAATTCTTGCTTTTTTTACATTAAAAGACAAGGATCTATATTATCAAAATGGCCTAATCAGAAGAAGAAAAAAAAGCACATCTTAACATTTCTGTAATCTTTAAATTGAAATTAACTCTTAAATAGTGAATATTTTAGTTTAGTTTAGTTATATTAACGTCCCTTTTAAAGCATCACAATGGCTATTTTCGGATGGACCTCGCCATTTTGAACCGCGGTCAGATGACAAGGAAGACACTTGAGGTGGAACCCTCCTCTCCATTCCACACCACACCAACAGGAGGACGTTTGACCCTGACGGATTTATCGTGCAGCAGACCTCCTTACACAGCGGTTCGTCGGCGACTCCGACCACTCGCACACACCATTTCTGACGATCCACACGACTTCTTCTCCAGCTTCAGATTGCCCATCTTTTATAGTTCCGGGAGGCGGGGCTAGAATCTTCAGACCAATCAGGGCGTACCTGGCTGTATCTCGGGTCTTAGTGGATGGATCGTGAAAGTTCTCGAACTTTCCAGTAGTATCCATTTAGTCGCCAAACTCGCCAAATTCACCGCCAAGTCGCCAAATGGTCGCCAAGCTCTCAGGTCATTTACGCGGCAGCTGCTCAGCACAGATCTTACAACGGTCTTTCTCACGATGACACTACTCATGCCGGGTAGCAAAATTACAGATTTGTAACAATATTGTTATTAAATCGGTTTACAATATATCCATAGCAACACAAGCACTGATAAAAAAAAATGATGTTTTTTCACTTGTGACTACATGTCCATTTTGTTTACATGATTAAAAATGCCATATTTTTTTATTCTAAAATGTTGAGGTGAAAATTGCATCTTGAAAAGTAGTATATTTAAGTCTATATATTTATTACTATTGACCAGTTTTTATTTTTTTTACTTACATAAACCCCAATGTTTGCGAATTAACAACCTGCTTCTTAGCTAAAAACCATATTAAAGACAAAATATGATTTTTTTAAGCATTTTTCTAACTATTTATTCATGAATTAAAGTCAAAAAATATTTTTAAATCTTTTTTTCAAATAACACATTTAAGGGTTAGCAAAAAATGAAACAATAGTCTTCAGTTAACTGATGGCTTTTATAAAATAAATGCCGGCGTCCTGGCATAGGGGCAGTGCGTCTTCCTCTTGACCTGGGTTCGAATCCCGGTTCGGGCATTATTGTTCTTTATATGTTCTATCTGTAAGATGTGTAAACGTGCCCCTTCTGTAAAAAGGGGGTTGTGCAAGCGAATGTGATGCGTGAGTAGCTAAGACGTACTCTTGGCCCTAGTTGGCGCTACTAAAAAACAAGAAATGCTCCTTTGGCTTAAAATCGTTGACTCGTCAACGAGCTTGTCCAGGGCAATTGCCATTATAAACAACAATAAAATAAAATTTTATGACTGAAGACATTGTACTAATGTTTTTCAGTGTTTCATTGCAGGAAAATGAATTCATTCTTCATTTCGTTTTCTTTTAACCAGTTAACTGTGTAATCTATTTTTTAAAATCTCTCAAGTGCCCCTTTTTTAGCCAAGAGATGAAGTATATACACGTCGAACGCAATGCAAATGGTTGTATAATAAATTTTGCAAACAATCATGATAAAGCGAATAAGATTTCATTTTGTAAAAAAAAAAAAAAAAAATTACACATCGACCGAATGAAAAATGAAATTTTTTATTGACGGTGTATGCACGTCAAACGCACTTAATGGGTTAATAGTTTTTATTCTTTTACGTAAAACCCTTTATGTTCAGAAGAAAATCTATGAGAAAAAAGCAGCAGAATACTTTTGATAGGAATTCGGCTATATCATTCATTCAAGAATAATGAAACTAATAATTGATTTAATGGAAATATATAATTGACTTCTACTTGTTTACTGAATATTTTGTTAACCCTCCAGTTGCATATCCCGCGATTTCCGTGGGTTGGCAATCAATCCATTTTCTATTGCATCCCCCGTTTCTCACAGTTTAGAGTGTTTATTTTTACGATATTACAGATTTATTTTACAGATAATTTACAGATTTATATTATATCATATTCTATTATCGTGTAACATTTGAAAAATATTTGAATTTATTTCCACACATCGCATCTAAATAGTGATTGTAAAAAATTACGCAATCAGAGGATTAATGAATATTTTTTTCAAAACCAGAGATTAAAACAGAAAATAACAAAACATTAAAATAGAGAAAAACAAATCAATTAATACTTTTGTAGCATTCCCATCACTTTTATAACAGTTTTTAGTGGTCTGTATTATTCAAAGATCAATGGACTCGAATTAATTGAAAATTATTTATCTTAACATCGAAAAGTCAATCAAGAAAATATTTCGACAAACCATTCAACTCTATTTCTGAGAAATTAAAACCAAACTCACTCTCTTCCTAAATGGCAATAAAATTAACATTACGACTCAGAGAAAAGTAGCTTGTTTGAATACTTCCCAACCTAAGATCCGAACAACGTGATACACGGCACCGATGTTTACTTTCATCGCAAGTGAACAGCTTATCGATAGCTGCAAATATTTCAAATATTCGATACATGTTTTACTTTAATGCTTTTTCAGGATATTTTATCGTCGTTTCTCAGTATTTATAAAGCTGTGCTCGAATTCTTGGAGGCAGATGCTACCTTGTGAAGGTTGTCAGGACCGTAAACATAACGTCCTCTTCCCTGCTTTCATCGAACAAGATTCGAGAAGGGAAATGATCTCTGTTGAATTAAGGCTATAAAATTTTACGGCTTTAAATTCCTAACGTAATTCATTCTCTGAAAATTAAATGTCGATAAAAGGCGAAATTGTTTATCGAAGAAGCAGGCCTATAAAGCCGCTGTGTTTTAAGAACGGAAATAATTTCTGCACGTGATATTATTTATGGCCGATGTAAAAATAGGAGAGAGTTCTTTGATACCTTTTCATAGCACAAAAAGTGATTGGAAGAAAATGGGCTTTTGTCTTAGCAAGAAGAAAATGCTGATAAAGGAAACGACTTTAGATGTAATGACAGAATTTTAATACATTTCTATATTATTCGAGTTTTATAATTTAAATTCATAGATTTTACTGATATGTATGGTTAACCATACGATACATAATCATTTCATAATTTGGGAAATAACTCTCTCATTCCTAAATCAGTTTAGTTTTCAGTTTTTTATGAGTGTGTGGCTATGTGAGCAACAGAGTCCAATGTGGCATAGCTCATTGCCACATTGGACTCCGTCCGTCACGTCCGGGTCACCAATGTGAGAATTGCCTGAGCGAAGGTCGAACCTGCGACACTAGCGTCCGTAGCAGAGTAACAAGACCACAAGACAAAAGTAATTACTCGTGTCCCGTAGCTGTTATGTGGCTTATGAAGCTAGCACCACAATACTCCCCCACCAGTGAGTCGGTGGAGACGAAAATTTTTATCGCACCAAGTGTTATGGCGTGCGATGAAGGTATTTATCACGCCAAGTGTTATGGCGAGTGACAGCGAGTTGTTGCTGCTGCGTCAAGTGAGTCTGACGACTTTGGTTGCTGCGTCAAGTAGGTCTGACGACTTTTAGTTGCTGTAGGTAGATGGCGCCACGACAACTGTATGAAGGTTGCATTTGTCAGTTCAGATCCAGGGTCATCAATGTGGCAATGAGCTATGAGCGAGGATCGAACCTGTAGCCTCGTAACATAACCACTAGACAAAAATGATCACCTATTACCAGAGAATGTTAACTGGCTTATAAAGTTAGCGCCAGAAGTGTCGCACATTTTATTCTTAGACGCAAAATGTATATTTATTCGTGGTTACATAAGTTAATGAATTTATTTAATAAATAATTGTTATATAAAGGATGTCTGCTATTACCGATATGCAAGAGCTAATTTATAAATTGCTTGAAATAGACAGATAATTCCAACTCGAAAATGCTTTAAATGGCAGAAAGAATTATATTTCATGTTATTTGAGTCAATAAATGTATTTCTGGAAAAGTTGCGAAATCTAACTTTTTATACTGTTCCCGGTCCTATAACTCATGTTTAACAAAACAAAAAACTGTTGATTTAAGATTTATAAAACATATGTTAAAAAATTCTCACAGTTTTATGATTAAAATCGACCAGTTGTAGGTGTTTAACCTAAATGGGAGCCATTTAAAAATTTATTTTAAGGAACGATTTGAAAAAGCAACGTAGCAATGCATAGTTTCAATTTTGCAAACTATCCCTTCAGATTTTTTGAAGAACCTCGAATTTAGCCTAAAAATTCGTTTAAAATAATTATTTTCAACATTTCCTTACTCGATCAATTTCAATAGTAGAATTGTTTTTGTTTATTTGTTTCAAATGTTGCAGTGCCAAGGATATTTTATTAAATATGATTAATAAAGCCACAAGGCAGTATAAAAAGTTAGATTTCGTAATTTTTTGAAGAAATATAAATTTTTACTCAAATAACATAAAATATAATTCTTTCCGACATTTAAAGAATTTTTCCCTACTGTAACTGTATGCAAATCTCTAGCTGTTCAGAAATTAATTTTTGGACCATAATAAGAGTGGATGTCCCAAGTATTTAACTAAATGTACGAAAAGTTTCTGCACGTACACTATCATGACCCTGAGATTAAAAAATAATTCGCATTTTAATGAAAGATTTATTTTATGGATTTATGTAATTTTCATACGCACGTAGATTCAATTATTTGTTTTTCTAAAAAAAAAAAAAAAAAAAAAAATAGGAATGCATTTGAAATAAAATTAGGCTACGAATAGTGTCAAGAAAATGAGTCATAATTCAGGAAACAGCAATAATTTTGTTATTTTACGTATTAATTTTTATTTTTTGCACATAATTTTATCAACTGCCACAATTTATTTAAATTTATATATCTTAAATTCTACTAGTTTAATTTAGTTATATTAACGCCCCGTTTTTAAAGCAACACTACGGTTATTTTAGGACGGACCTCGTCATTTTGAACCACAGTCAGAAGCCGAGGGGACACCTGAACTGGCAGCCCCCTCACCAAACTTCCACGCCACACCAGCAGGAGTACGTTTCGCCCCGACGAATTTAATTGCACCAGACCAGCTTACACAGCGGTTCTTCTGTGGAGTCGGGTCTCGAACAGAAGCCCTCCGCTTCCGAAACCGAGACCTTACCACCAGGCCACTGCGGCCTAAATGATTCTCAAAGAAATAATACAAAAAAGGATTTTTTAAAGTACTTACGAAAGATATTTTATTAATTTTTTTAATTAAAATATATTAGAAATGTAATAGATTTATCGACTTAAAAGCCTCTTTCAAACAATGGGTGTGGCCTACCCAAAACCGTCGTATAGTCTCTAATCAAGGTGTTGTCCCCCCCCCCTTTACTCGTACGCATAAAATTATGGACCTGAGAGAGGCTGTGAACACCCCTACTTCTCAGATTGTAATTATCGGAGTCCAGAACTTGAGACTGTTGTGTGTCGTAATTAGCACAGAAAATCGACATTTGTATATCGATTGTCTGCCATTGTTGAATAATGCTTTAGAGATATCGATCTTCAGTGTAAATCTAGTGTGCAATCTTTGGCATTTTTTTTTTGTCTAGTAATTACTGGCATGTGGTTAAAACTCAAGCTTCAGCGAAATGAATATGTTTATTGGACATCATTTTTTGCTTCAGATTGAAATTAAAATTTGGCATAAAAATACAATTGTACTTTTACATAAAATCACAGAACTCATTTATTTAAGTCATTGCGTTTGCATGCATGAGATCGATAAACGGTCAAAACTTTGGCGGATTTGGCTCCATATTTGAAATGGATTTACATTTTAGGTGCACAAATTTCATTTATATATATCTTTAAGTTTTGTAACGTATTCCCTTGTACTCAGGGAGCTGGATAGATAGACTTCCTCGAAATGGGTTTCATTTAAAATTTGAAAGAAATCTATAAATCTGGTGTAAATTCCATATTCCAAAATCCATCCGGCTAGCTCAAAGCTGTTTGGAGTTATCACACAATTTCAAAAATATGCTTTTGAACATGGAGAATTCTGAAAATGAAAATTCCTCAAAATCACAGGCTCGAATTTTTAAACAATTAAAATGCATTCTTTTCGCATGTTTCGTATGCGAGAAAATAAAAAAAAAACATGTAGCCATCATAAAACTCTAAACATCCTTATAATTCTACAACTGTTGGATATTAAAATTCGTCACTGGTAATTTCTTTACTTTAATTTTTGTCCAGAAATCCGCCGCGGTGGTATGGTGGTAAAGTCTTGGCTTCGGAACCGGAGAGTTGCAGGCCCGAGACTCGATTCCACTGAAGAAACACCATGTAAGCGGGCTTGGTAGACATTAAATGCGTCGGGGTCAAACGTCTTCCCACTGGTGGGGTGTGGAAGTTTGGAGAGGGGGTGCCATCTCAAATGTCGAATTCGTCATTTGACAGCGCTTCAAATCTTTCTTTAAAACGGGACGTTAATATAACTAAACTAAACCAAAAATTCCAACTAGTCGAGTTTTAGATTCATGTAAATCGAGACTTCTGTCTCCAATTATCTTTTTGAAGAGAAGGTGTTATTTCATAAATATTTACTTAAGCTTTAACAAAAAGGTAACTTATTTTTATTCAGTTTTAATTAAAAGTAAAACTTTAAAATACAAAATTATATATTTCTTAATTTTTTTTTTTTGCTATCTTTTATAAAGATTTATTAAATGCGGTCGAATAATTAAAAATAATCAACTTTCTAAAAATATATTTACATGTAGGATGGATTTTTTTCCTCCTACATTTTTTTCCTCTTTAATATCCATACCCCCTTTTCCGAATACCGACAGTTCTAAAAAACATTTCATTCGACAAGCTAGAATGCAAAGGTGTATTCCTCTACTCTAAGCTACTATCTGGCAATATAAATTCTTAAAGTTAGAAACAATCAATATAAGGCTTGAAAATCACTTTTCAGCCCCTACCTTCTAAAGTATCGAAACACTTAAATTACAAAAGTTTTTCTTCTTCATGAGTCTCTAATAGGGCTAATTGGATTTTTTTCTTCTTGCTTCAATATTAAGAAAGTTAAAGCGAAATGAAAATATGGACCTCCACTGTTTCCACCCCCTTTCAGATAGATGGGCCATTTAAGAATTTGTTCGAGATTTTTACATTTCTAACAATACATTCCAAGCCAGTTAAAAATCCAAACAAAACTATATATATATATGAAATGATATTTTAATATCTAATTTAGACCAAATTAATTCCAAAGCTTTATCTTAATTTAGCCCATAGTAATTTCATTCTCTTATTTTCTGATCTCATCCCACTTTTAATTCAACTGAAGCTGTTGAAAAAATTATTGCTCAATCAGTTCTACGTATCAAGTGAAAATTATCCCTCCGTTGCCCTTGTCAAAGGTCAACACGAGTATTCAATCGACACGTGGCCGGAAATCCCATGTTATATAAGACTAGTGATCATTTGTTTCGCCCCTGCGCCCCTTCCTTACTTCTGCTTTTGGCCGCACTGTGGCGGACGTACCTTGTCGTCCGCGTCTCTGCTTGTAAATAATTATGCTTCGTTCCCAGGATATTAAAGAGAATTAAAAATTCCAAAGCGTCTTCTATGTCTTCTTACCAGCATTCTGCTTCAACCAAAATAAGCTTACACACACACACACACACACACACACACACACACACACACACACACACACACACACACACACACACACACACACACACACACACACATATACATATATATATATATATATATATATATATATATATATATATATATATATATATATATATATATATATATAAACATTATTTATGTGAAGGAGAATGTAGGTGCGACAAGCAGTGAAGAGACTTTGTATTTTTAAGTTCGTTTTATTCTCTCGCGGGAGGCAGACATGATTTATTTGCAGAAAGCACGGACAAGGCACGTCCGCTCTCTGCGCGTCACAATAGCAGAAGTGAGGAAGTAGCAAGAAATAAATTATCCCTTGTCTTATATAACCTGAGATATTGATAGGGAAAATATTTTTTCATAGGGCTAATATATTATTAAGATTCTGATAGGAATTTCGGACTCATGTCAATCACAAGTAAGGTAAACACAGGGAACTTTTTAAAAGAATGTGCTTACTGGACATTTTTCTATCCCGTCATGCGGAGCGTGTGAAAGTGCAAATGTAAGCATTTTTACAAAGCTTCTCTTGAATTAATTAAGTAGAAACATTGGAATCGAATCAGGAAATAAGAGAATATTTTAGAATGAAGTTACTATGGGCTAAATTAAGATAAAACATTGGAAATTAATTTATTTGAAATTAAGAGTTTAAAAAATATCATTACATATATATATATATATATATATATATATATATATATATATATATATATATATATATATATATATATATATATATATATATATATATATATATATATATATATATATATATATATATATATATATATATATATATATATATACTATTGCAATACTTAGTCATCCTACAGGAACCTACCTAAAATGCTGTTAAATTTTCATGGACTTTCACCTTGCGTGCAAAGTGCAAAATTATAGAAAGTAATGAAAGTAATAATTAGATCTATACACGAAAGAAATTGGAAAGCTATAAGTCCTCATTCCTTATGTACGAGCCATCCCTGCTTTCCACACATCACGATCACGTGGCTTGACCAGTACAAAATGACCACGGAAAAGAAGAGAATGAAGAGACAAGAAGTAGGATGTTCAATTTTAGATTTTAAATGAGATGAAATTTAGTATAAAATTTCTAGAATACTTTTTCAGGGCATATATTTGTGAGAAATACAGACTCATAGATTTTATGTTCCTATGAAATGTGACTCTTGCGAAGTTGAGAAATCAGCCCACTCAATGGCATCATTTATAACGAACCGTCTGGTCATTGGAACAAATAACCGATTTGATAACTGGCTTTCACTAAATCGGTTTCGGATAAAAATTCCATTATTTAATGCCTTTGAACATCTTAACACAAGTAATGATGAGAAAATTGCTCGGATAAACCACCGGAACAAGACATCAGGTGCGCGCATCGCATGACCTTTCCGAGAATAAAAACATTATCAGTCGGCTTCGACGAATGCGTCAGAAACAGGAAGTGTTTTGAACTAACCAAGATTACAAATACTATTTAAAAAGCGTGTTTTTGAAAATAATTCGGAAAAAAACTAGGAATAATAGCCTGGATTTACATCCGGGAGTTGAAAAAACTCTTCGAACACCTGCTCTAATTGTCCTGGTGGTAATTTATTTCAAATCGATTTCCGATTAGAATTATTTTTATATATTTAAAAAATAAACTCTTGGGATATATATAGCTTATCTTATTTGTTTGTGCTGAATATATAAGAAAATAATAAAATCCTATTTCGACAAATAAATGAAAATGATATTAAAAATCAGAAAATAACGTGCGGAATTTATACGTATCCGAGTGGATAAATATCAATAGAGATGGTGTTAGCATCCTTTTAATATATAAAGACTGAATTTAAAAAGGATCATTTAAAACTCTTTAGATGGCGTCAATTCTTATTTGCAACACAAAACTACGGAAACCTGAGCTCATAAATATAAACAGAAAAAAATGAGAAAAAGGAAACCAAATCTTAATTGATGAAGTTTTTTTTTTTAAATAAATATATCAAAAAAATATTCGCTTCTATGTCTTTCTGTTAAATTTAATGAAAATGGTGCTTTTCAATTTAAGATGTATTGATTAGGGATTGCAATACCGATATACCGGGATACCGAATACCGGTATTTTGAGCCATTTGTACAGTTTTGTAATACCGGTATTCACAAGTTTAAATACCGGTTTTTCGGTATTTACTAGAAATTTTTAAAATGGTCTCCACTATATATTCAGGGATCGCGAACATAGCAAAATAGTGTACGTTTTTGTTTTTATGTCTCCCTAACGGGCGAAATTAATTAGCTAATGAATGGCTTAATTAATTGCTTAAATCTAAATGAGCGAAACATGGATTATCCCTGAAAGAAAATATTGTATCCATAACGACTGATGGAGCAACAATTATGAAAAAAGTTGGAAAGTTGATTGGTGCAAATCGAAGTTTATGATGTCACTACTGTCAATAGTGAAAAGGAATTGTCTCTTGAACAAAAATTAGAATTAGCGATAAGTAAAAATTAAAAAAAAAGTTCAACGAACCAAAATACAATACAGAAATCAGCTATATCCAAAACCATCCGACGAGAAATCGATTTATTTGAAGATGAGGGATTTAGAGGTAAATACTTGAAAAAAATATATCGCACAGTACCGCCAGCTAGCGTAGATGCCGAAAGAGCGTTTTCGACAGCTGGTCATTTTTACACAAAATTATTTTTCAGGCTTAATGACAGTACAATTGATGCATAATGTTTTTTTAAGATCACATTTCAAAAATTTGTAATAGTACCACAGACTGAATAGTAATATTTACACTTTTTTTGTGATTTAAATAAATAAGATGTTCCTTTACTTTTTTGTGATTATATACTGTTATAATTTATAAGTGACAAATTATTTTTTGTGATATTTACACTCTCTAACAAAACTGGCAAATAAAACAAAGAAACACCTGTGTTTTCTTTCCTTTTCTAAAATTTCTAATACCGGTATCCCGGTATTAAGATTTTAAAAATACCGAATACCGGTATTGAAATTTTGGTCCGGTATTGCAATCCCTAGTATTGATATATTTAGGATGTAATCAAAATCAATATCATGTCATGATCTTATATAAATATAAGATCATGACATTAAAACCTAGATAACGTAAATAAAATCGTTGAAATAACGTTACTGTTCATCTACTAATAAGTTAATGGGATTGACAGTCACGTGATTTCGATTGAGTCACGTGATTTTCCCAACCGCCACTTCTTCAATGTGATCTCATTTTTAGAATTATAATGGAGTACAATGCGTTTGAAAAATATTATAAAAAATATACTGCTTTCAATTACATTTTGTGTGATATTAAGAAGTAAAGCGCCATTTCTTAGAATAAAATTTTAGTATTCCAAAATATCTGTAAATATAAGTAGATAATTTTGAATTTATGGAAACATTCTAAGTCGATAATGTTTAACTTTGAATATAGGAACATCTAAAAATATCACAATTCTTTTTATATAATGGAGATTTTTATTTCATCAAATTTTAATAGAAGTTTCAGTCTATAGATGGTCTTTAACCCTTTCTAGGGCCGTGGGAAGTATGCTTCCTACCAAATTTATCAATCTTTGTATGAAATGATGTAGGTTGGCATAAGTTCTGACACATTTTTTTAGTGAGTCAGAAACTTAGATGCTTCTGTTCTTTATCTCACACAAAATAATGTGTCTTGATTTGTTACTTAATTATTAATTAACCACATTAATTAATGAATCAAATTAAATTTGACTAATAAGCTAAATGAATATCTTTTCTTATTCTAATTTCAAGCCTAAAAATATTTTAACGTAATATGATTAGAAAAAAATGGCCCTTTAAAGGGTTAAAATGTCATTTTGAAAATGAAGCAGGCACTAATTTCTTCATTATGTTACTTAAATTCATTAATGATGCTTAATAAAAAAGTTTGTAAAACACATGATAATGGATCAAAATTTTGTATTGTAATTAAAAAATATTAGAATCGAATATTTAAACCTTCGTAAAATTTAAACCTAAAAATATAAACTCTAATAAATTAGTTTCCAGATCTAAAAGCTAATTGCAACCACATTTAAATTAATTCATTTGCATGATATTATGAGACATCAAGAATATTTAAGCTTATATTGCATATGAGACTTTTAAAAAAATCTATAAAATTTTCAACTTAATGTATTAACTTAATAACTCATGACCACTTTTGAAATAATTACAGCAATGTGAATTTCTCACAACTTTGTGATTTTCCTAAAATATGGTTGGCATTGATAAATTACGACCGAGAGAATGAATTACAAATTGTATAATAATTGGAAATAAACACCGAGGGGCGTGTGTGACATCGTGTCAAAAGCACGCGATGCTGTCAGTTCGGAAATTGTATCATGAATATGTAAATTCACTCAAACGAAATGCGTTTTTAAAGCCCTTTCCTGAATGAATACTTGGTGTAATAAAGACAGATATCAACAGAAATAGTAGTAATTGTTCTAAAAGAGACGGTCAGAAAAATAGCTATAGGACAGCTATAGCTATTCAAAGACATATTGCACAACCAGCATTATTTTGTGTATGTGTGTGTGCAAATAAGAAATTATGCGTTTAATTATTTTAGAAAAGCAGTCATTATTTTAATGCATGTTACTTATGTAAAGAAGAGTTTTCTCTTTTTAAAAAAAGAAATATATGTTTACATATGAAATTATTCTTAATTAATTCAAGAAACTGACAGTTTTTAATTCTTTTTAAATGAATCAATTATTTACTACTCTAAACTTATAAATTAATTTAATATATTTGACAAACTTCAATTAAAATTTTTAGAATTCAGTCTGAAATAACAAAGTCACTGTTAAGCGCACTGTTGTCAGTTAAAAATGCTGCTGCTTACAGTGGTTTTTTTAAATTATTGTTAAAGAAAACATTTTTGAATATTTTTAATATTTTTAACAATAGATCTTATACAAGATAAATATGATTTCTCTCTGGAATTACCATCTTCCACAAAATTATTTACGTTATGTGCTTTTTTTCCATTTAATTAATTTTTTTTAATTTATAGTTTTTTTTTCACTAACTACTTAGAACAAAATTCCTTCCAATATTCAACCTTAAATTCAATTCCTAATAACCTATTATTTTTATTCAACTAACGACTATTCTAACAGTTAAATAAACGAACAAAAATGAAATAACAATTTTGTCGATATAATTCCTCCTTTTAAAAAAAAAGATTCTGAAAATCAGAAAAATATGAGTAATATAAGGCATTTAAAATTAGTTGCCACGGTATGGTGATAATGAGCGTCCTTTATTGACTCAAGATCAACTTGGAATAAAAATTTGTGCTATAAAATAAACTGTGATTTTTTGTTATTTCACTTTTTCAAAAATAAAATTTGATTGAAACTAGAATTATTGAAACTAGAATTCCACTGCATCCAGAACAATTTGAAAGTTAAACTGAATTTTTTGTTTCAATATGATTAATATTATGATGGTTTACCCAAACAAGCTCGTTTTCTTTGTTTGCGTTATTACTATTTCGATTTAGTGCACACTTTTTTTTTATTTTGGTGTATTTGTTGCTATACCTACATGCAATGCAAACAAAGAATATAATAAAAATCATATTGACCTTGAAATGTCATTTAAGTTTTTTAGTTTTGAATAATAACTGTTCTTGCTTCTAAATTCTTTCTAGAAATCAATACTATAAAGAATATTTACTAGCAATCGCTTAAAAAAATTGAATTGTTTTATTGACTAACACATGAAAATAAACACATGCTTCATTTTTAAATTAAAAACTAAAAATTTAATTGAAATTTATGTGGATTATTTCAAATTAAAATTTCTACATGTCCTAACATTTTAATTAGGAACTTCATGATAATATAATAAATTTTTCATTACTTTATAATAAAAAGTTTACAGTTTATGATGAGATTTATCATTTTTGAAAGCAGTTGAAATGACCCAATAATCATTTAAACGTTAAAAATCATATCAGTTTAAAATGTTTATAATAAACGTATAATAAAATTATAATGTATGAGAAATAATTATTGAAATTAGTTGGATTAACAAAATTATAAGGCTGAGCAGGTATGAGAAAACAAAAATTCATGTTAAAAAAATGTTAAGAATATTTGAAATTGAAATTATACATAAACAATATTACAATCATCAGAAACGTTTGGCATTTTTTTCACTATTATTTATTTTATTTAATTTTACTAATAATTATTTAATTAAGATAATATTTAATTTAACTATTGCAAAATCAAAATATTTATAAATATATATTTGTTCCATTTTCAGTGTTATAACCTTCACAAATTCGATTTTTAACCTGTCATTAAGTTTGAAAAATTAGTAATACGCCTCTTCAAGATATAATTACGTTAAAGTGCAACCACTTACTTTCAAACATGACTTTCATCTGAAGAGTCATCTTCTTTCAAGAATAATCTGAGCTCCGAATCGATTCTCAGAAATGGGCTTTCCTGCACTGATTGTCTCATGCTTTTCCTGCCTCTCAATCTTCTAAATAGATAAAGGCGAAGTGACTCAGACAGATTAACATAGCGCCATCTATTGAAAGTAAATGTAATGAAAATGTTGGTTGCCGTTGACGATTGTTACAATAAGAAGCTATTCTTACCAAAATTGTAGAGGTGCACATTTTTTTTTCTGAAGACCTTCAAATAATTGATTTTTTTCTCTTTTTATTTAACACTAATATCGCAAGCGTGACGAATAGGAATCTTTTCGTTGACAATTCTGATAATGAATAGTGACCTGAAAAAAGAATAATTAGCCTAGTTTCAGAATTGGATTTCAGTAGAAACGAACTGGTTAATACGAAACCAAGTAATATCATTAATAAAACATATTATGATGAATAAAAATTATTTCTAGAGTAAAAAATTTAACTAGAAAATCATCTCTAAAGGCACATCACCAAAAATGGCTTTTACTACTAAATATGTATTATCGTATAATTACATAACTATAAAATAAACTGATAAGCGATAAAATATACTAACATTATTTATTTTACTCAATATCAATTGAAGCAGTTCAAAACATTTTATCTAATAGTCGTACTTATGTTTTGTTATTCATTCAAATGTATAGCAAAATCTTTTTATCAGTTTCAATTTTATTCAAAAAATTTTAGCAAAAATTTTATTTTGAATTACAGTTAATAAAACAGTACAAATTTTCGCACTAATTAATCAACCATCAGCAGCACATTTTTTTCACTTGTTAAATATTTTATTACTTGATAAATTACTGCAAAGCTGAAATGCATTTTATAAATATCTAATTCTGATCATTCTTATGAAGAATTAACAGAATTACCTAATTTTTAATAATTATGAAAATTTTCAAAAATCAGAAAAATTGGTAACAAAATCTCCATATCAAAATTCTTATTTTTATCACTATAACGATTTCAAAATATATAAAAGAGAAGAAAATTTGCATATAAATAATGAATTCTTTATTTTCTATTTAGGAGCAAAAAGAAAATTTAATAAGGAAATAAAATTTGCTCAAATTAATTTTATTAATTATTGAATTATATTTGTAGTTTCAATACCAGAAATTAAAAAAAAATATTCAAAATTAAATATATGAGTAAATGATAAAATAAAATGATTAAATAACACTTAGCAGAAAAATCACAATAATTACTTTTAAAAATTCCATTTAGAAAATAATTTACAGAAAGTGACATACGTATTTTAATAAAAAGTTCAACAGCAACAACATTAGTTTTTGTTCATTTTTTTGTATGTAATTTCATTTATAACTTAGGATTATATTTCAGTTCAGCTTTATTCTCTTATTTTTAGATTAAACATATAATTAAAATATAATTTTAACATGTATCTAGTGTTACTGAAAACATTCTAAACATTTGATACCTAAAATATATTTCACATATTTTAAAAAATTCTCCTATATTATTAAGCTTATTTTTTTTTAAAAATATATAATGTTCTTAAACATAAACATCAAAAAAGAAAGAAAAAAAGAAAGATCATATTGTATTAAATTACAGTAACAATTAGAAAATTTTTCAATTTGTGCAATTATTTTAATTTCTCTTAAGTTTATTATACTTGTACTTGCAAAGATTCTTTATTAGGCACTGTAAAGGAACACTTATTGAATATTCTTCATATCTGAGATTTTTTTTAAATAGCATAAAAAGTATAAAATTAATTTACATTACATTTTTCAACTTCAAATGCTATGAAATGTTTCAGAAACACTCTTATATTTCTGTACATTTTTCTTACTTTTAGATTTTAGTTTAATTTCAGACAAAAAACGAAAGCAAAAACTCAAGTTTTATCAGTTTTGTTTATTTTGAATTTGGGCTTAGATGACAAGGCAGAAAATTTCATATGAGATTTCTTTCGGAAAATTGTTTGCTGCAAAAATAAAAAAAAAAATAAAAAAATTTAAAAAATTTAAAAAACATCACCAGAATTCAAGATACATTTAGATAAATACTTGTTCTGATAAAAAGTGGCTGCAAGATAAGTTTGTTATCTTGTAATATTTTTTGAAATCAAATTTATTTAAGAAATAAACAAGAAGTTTATGATTATTCATTTTGTTTTGCATGATTTCTTGATTGGTTTCAAAAATGCATGATTCTCTTTTTTACTTTTAAATCATATATACGTATATGTATTTATAATTGTCTAATTTTTTTTATTTCTTAAAATTAATTGAAAAAGTTTAATTTTTTTTAATTATATCAATACATATCTGCTGCCATTAAATATTGTTTATTTCAAAAGGAAATCATTTTAAAAGTAAATTCTATTTTATTTAAAATATGTATTTTTCATAATTGCTCAAGTTTTTCCTTTGGGTTTAGATATATTCGTTTAATTATAGACTTCTCGAAATTGAGACAACCAAAAACAGAAAAAAATATTAAGGAAAAATAAATTATTTGAAATATTGGAGTAAAAAGACCTTGTGTGTCTTTTATAGTAATTTTTTTTTCTTTCAAAAAATGCTGGGTTTTTTTTTATGTTGGGAATTTTGTTAATTGATTTCATCTTGTAAAAAATTACTTGTTAAAATCATTACTTGTTAGCGTTTATATAAAAAAAAACTGCTTCATAACTTTTCATTTATGCAAAATGTTTAATATAAAAAGGTTTCATATCAATATGCTTATAATTTCTTTGTCAGCAAATAAATAATAAATATTTATTGTTATAAGTATTCAATTTTTAGCCACTGTAGTAGCATATTTTTTTAAAAAAATTTAATACAATTAATAAATCGGTAGAATTGATTTTTTTTAGTTTCAAAAATGTGTTACGGCCCTCATGCGCTGTACTAGCAGAGATAGCCTATTTTGCTAAAGATAAAATCAATAAATTCTTATTTTAGAAAAAATTTGGTTCTTTATTAATTTTGCTGAAAACAGAAATGTTTCATTTTTATTAATAATTAGCAGATAACTTTATTAATAATCAATTGCAATTAAATAGTTTCATAGAAAATTACTTACTCTATAAGTAGTAGCTTATTTAATTGAGAAACTTAAAAAGAACGAATTCGTATTCAAAAACTTTAATTTCTTTATTTAAGTTAAATGAAAACAGAAAATTTGATCTGAGTATTAATAAGACATTGAAAAAAAATTATCCTTTGTAATTTTTATTAATAAGTTTGAAAAATATTTCAAAAATGGAGATATTTCTTATATTCTTGTCCAATTTTTTTTTATTTTATTGAAAATTTCTTTATTTTTTAATACAAATTTCTAAAAAATGATTTTTTAAAATAACTTTATTTCAACTGAAGATGGGAAGGCGGTCAATTCTTACAGAATATTAGTCATGTAATTAATATAACCATAAATATAGTTTAACAGTATACAAGATTTTAAGCTCTGTGATGATATTTTAACCTTTTTTTTTTCACCTCTTTCAACGCGCGATGCTAAAACACGTCCCAGTATGAACTTATCCCTCCAACTTTGGAAAAGGATCAGTATATATAATCTTCCAGCGCCGTCTGTAAAGCTGGAGAGTTTAAAAATATCCTCGCAGTTACGAATTCTCAATTTATGTTTTGGCTTTTGGCAACTCAGGCAAGGGTTGTTTTTTTATGTATGCGAATGCAACGAAGCATTAATAAATATTATTTATGGGGTCATAAATCTGGTGTTCCGTTTACATAATTTTATGATGGATTGTAACAAAATCAATGAGTTGAGTTCCACATTTTTTATTATATTAAATTTGTACTTACTCCATTTTTCTCTACCTTTCATTCAACATTTATACTTTTTCAGATGCAAAGTATTGTAATCATCAAAAATCCGAACTCGAGATTTCGATGAATCTCCATGTTTTAGACCACCCTGAATTCGGTAAAAACATTTTTTTTAGCATTATGTCTGTCTATAAAAATAATAACTCAAAAACTCTTTGAGCTGTATTTACGACCCATTTTGGACGCTTCTATGAAATTTTGAAAGAAATCTTTTCACAGAAGTATATCTGTTCGATGACAAATGAACTCCATAACTCCAAAACGCTAAAACTTGGGTAGACAAAATTTTGTACACAGATGTGCCATCTAATATATAAATTCTTATTGATTTTCGAGCCAAATTTGTCCAAGGGTTGACCGTTTATCGATTTGTATTTTTGCTGGAATGTAAAGGCAATAATTCATGAATATAATCAATAAAGATCCGCATGTTCCCTTGTAATAACAACTGTAATTCCCTGTTGTCGGTCGACAAAAAAGGCGCTCAAAATACATATTTCTCTCGATAGATTCAATAAAAATGTTAGATTCACGCCTGTATTTCACAACTATAGTTCGTCAATGTAATGCATAACATTTACAGGTTTACTTAAGGTTTATAATTTTATGCGGAATAGGGGAATAGAATCTTAATTGAAGAATATGTGAGAAAGTTTCAAGGAGACCTTTCTGTTGTTTTGTATTTCATATTACATTCTTTCTGTTAGCGAATCTATATCAATTTCTGTCGGTTTTCAGTAGTTTGAGTGTTATGAGTCACAGAATTCCAGCCCTTTTTTGTTTACTTTTAATATTACAATATATTTACATCTAAAGTACACTAAAGTATATAATTTTTCTTT
Organism: Argiope bruennichi; assembly: GCF_947563725.1. Lineage (NCBI taxonomy): Eukaryota > Metazoa > Arthropoda > Arachnida > Araneae > Araneidae > Argiope > Argiope bruennichi. Next base: position 24,231,626 of record NC_079154.1, on the reverse strand, counting down.
TATTTCTTAAACATTTGCTGCTGTCCTTGATATTTATCACAACAATTTTCTGTAACAATCAAGTCTAAGATAATGTTAACAGGATAATAGCCTGTCTAAAGTCTAAATCGGCGTATCTTCTAATTTCCAACACAATTTATAATTCCAATTTTTACTTGAAGTGTAATGAAATCCCATCAATTTTCCTTTAAATTAATTCTTAAGCTAATAAAAATAAATTCTAATTAAAGCAGATTATCTTTTGCGTTATACCTTTGTATGTACTTATGACAAAAGCAAATAATAGAATAAAATAATTGTTAAGTTAAACAAAAAAAAATTGATGAATCATTTGGATCCCCTTTTTTGAATTGATGAATACAGATTTTTTTAAATTTATTTTTACTACGTCTTTAACGATAATTAATTACACCAGCCTGCAAAAAAAAAAAAAAAAAAAAAAATTTTTGTTTGTAAAATTTTAATTGATTTATATCAGCAATGATGATGTCATTCCAAAATGCAAACTAAATTTTATGTAACACGTAAGGATTTTTTACAAATGACGATGAAAAAATTAACAAAATGCAGTAAAATGCATACAGTTGCAACTGTAGTTACTATTAACTAAACATAATAATGCTGTTCATTTACAATATTATGATAACTTTTGTGTTTTTCTTGAAGCCAAGAAGCTTATTTTTCGGGTTTTTCGTTTATGGTCCACATCACTGTCTCTTTTTAAAGACCAACAGTAATCGGCCATCATGTTAACATCCCACCGTCCTTGATATCTGCGTTCCATCTCCTTTATATCCTGGTGGAATCTTTCACCTTGCTCGTCACTCATTTTTTCTTAAATTGTTTGGGAAGTATTCCAAATGTGAGTGAAGGAAGTGAATTTTAATGCTCATATTGCACCCCAATAGATGATAAGTACGTAATAACTCAGTTACAAGTTCTTTGTAATTTTCTTTTCTCTCATTTCCCAAAAAACCTTCTACGACATCTTTAAATGCACCCCAAGCCTGCTTCTCTCTATTTGTCATATATTTTCCAAAATTGGAATCTTTAACTAATTTCTTTATTTGTGTTCCATCAAATACACCTTCTTTAATTTTAGCGCTAGACAATTTTGGGAACTTCGATATAAGATTCTCAAAACATTTTCCAGTTTTATCCAAAACTTTCACAAACTGCTTTATGAGTCCCAATTTTATGTGAAGTGGGGGCAATAAAATATTTTGTGGATCTATTAAATATTCATTTAAAATATTCTTCTTACCAGGAATCCATTCTTGTCCCTTCGGCCATATCTTTTTTATCCAATGACTTTCTCTGTCCCTGCTATCCCATTCACAAATAAAGCACGGAAATTTAGTAAATCCACTTTGTTGCCCGAGAAGCAGACCTATAACCTTTAAGTTACCACATATTGCCCACTTGTGTTCAGTGTATTTTATTTTAGTGAGAAGCATCTCCATACTTTCATATGTTTCTTTCATGAAAACGAAATGTGCAACTGGAACTGATGCAAGTTTAGATTCGTTATGCAATAAAACTGCTTTTAGACTCCTCTTTGAGGAATCTATAAATAGTCGCCAATCATTCGGATTACAAGGAATATTATCTTATAATTCATGTAACAAATCAGGTATGTCAGCACAATAAACCAAGAAGTTATCAGATTTGAAAAATGATAAAAATTGCTTTTCTCGATTCCTGTACCTACTAAACGGCGTATGTGTCGTTAATAAATTTTTCTCTTTTAACCGAGAGCCTAATAATTCTGCATTTTCTTTAGTTAAACCTAAATCACGAATTAAGTCATTTAATTCGGCTTTATTAAATTTCTCAGGTACTTCATTTTTCACGGTGAAATCCAACTACCATCAAAGTTTTGAATTTTAAAATAAAAGTTTTTTTTAAATACAATTATAAGTATTTATTCAATATAAATGTATTATTTAATTTCAATGAAGTAAGAAATTTTCAGAATTTATTTAAACAAATAAACATACATACTTTATTAATTTATCCTATCCAAATCGCAAAAAATCTGTGTATTTTTACTTATTTAAAAAATTTACTTTTCAAAAAAACTGTACGTGATACTTAAAAACTGATATTATTTTTGAAATAAGCATGCGAAAATACATAAAAAACAACTATTACTTTTAAAACAAGAAATTGTTGCAAGCTGGTGTTATATATTACTCTGGATTTTCTAAAACTTTATGCTTTCTTTCAATTTATTTTGAATAATTTAGTATTAATAGTTACCTTACTTTCTATGTTTTTAACATCTTGAAGAAAAAAGTTTTGGAAATTATTTAAAAGCACGAAAGAAAAGTGGCAAAAAATTAGTAATTAATACTTTAATCTGTTAATTTTAATAAAAAATTCATTATTTTTTATTTTTTTAAAATCAATAAAAAATAAATATTTTTATAAAATTAATTTTAATTAAGTGTTCTATTTAAAATTGAATGCCTCTTCCTGCATTCTTTATTATTGATTTATACAACTTTTTTGAAGAAAAAAAAAAAGTTCGATAAATTGTTTTGGAAAAAAATAAGTGTCAAAAAAAAGATATTTGAAAAATAAAAGATCGTTTAATAAGCGATTAATGTTAAAATTAACAGCATTAAATTTATCAATGATAAGTAATCGGTTTTTCAAAAAAAAATTATTGATTTTTTTTTCTCCCTTTTTTTTTTTTTTTTCTCCCGATGCTCTTCAGGGTTCAAATTTATTCATATGATGTTCATTTCTTTTCCAACTTTTCTAATTTCTTTCATAAAACATAAATCTGCTTTGTATATCTTCTTATTTATCCAGGACTTTCAATTAATAGATTTGTCAAATGCTCAGAAACGAAGTATAGCTTAGTTTAAATATATTAGCGCCCACTTTCTACGCAACACTAGGATTACATTAGTTCACCTCGCATTTTTTTTATTTATTAAAATCAGAAGACAACACATGAATTGACAGTACCCTCTACTAACTTCAGTACCACACCATTGAAAGCTTATGTGATTTCAATGTAATTTAGTTTCTCAAACTAGCAATCCCCAGTCACAAAAAAAAAAAAAGACGATCTAAAGTTTATAGAAACAAAGATTACCGCTAATTTACATATTTAAATAGAATATTCGATTATTTGTGCGTTTATTTGTAATACCGACATTTTGCATTAATTCTTTGATTGCGGATTCTGCAAAAATTTCTATTTAGATACAACGTTTGGAAACAAGTTTAAACATATTTTAACCCTTTAAAGGGACATTTTTTTCTAGTCATCTTATGTTAAAATATTTTTAGGCTTGAAATTAGAATAAGAAAAGGGATTCATTTAGTTTATTAGATAAATTTAATTTGATTAATGAATTAATTTGGTTAATTAATAATTAAATAACAAATCAAGACATCATTTTGTCTGAGATAAAAAAGGGAAGCATCTAAGTTTCTGACTTACTAAAAAGATTTCTCAGAACTGATGCCACCCTACATAATTTCATACAAAAATTGATAAATTTGGTGGGAAGCATACTTCCCACGGCCCTAGAAAGGGTTAAACGAAACGAATTGTTATTATAGGCTACCCGATAATAGCATTATTTAGTTTAAATTTGTAATATTTAAAGATAAATGCATTAGACTTCTAAAATTGCGAGAGCCAGATCCGTGGAAGTCGCTGGATAATCATATAGAGAGTTAAAGGCGCCAAAGAAAATTTCTGTAAAATGTATACATGAACATTTTATTATTACGCTAAGATTTTTAGTTTGACTTATTATAAATTATATGAAGCATGATGCGAAAATTAATTCTTTATTGATTAAAAGAAAGGTAAAGGGAAGGAAAAGCTAGTTCCGTAAAAAATTTCTATTGGACAAACGAAAGTATGGAACACTCGATTTTGCTCGATACAAATATCGCCAAGTACAGAATACAACTCCTTGAATAATCAACCCTAATTAAGACAAGATAGACTTATTTAAGCTAAAACAGCATCAAATCAGGACATTTGAGATTAAAACCTCGATTTTTTAATGTAAATAATAAATATATTTAAAACATACAAATTTAGATCATTAAATATAAGCAAAATAATTTTCTCCTAGTAGGTCTGTTTAATTTGAATATACAAACACCACATATGTTTTTTTAATGAAATCCAGATATGACGCAACGATTATTTTGACTACAAGAGACAGGAGCAGTGAAGTGGATAGAGGGTGGGAATGTTATGGAAGCAATCTGTGACTCATTTTAAAATAGAAAGATGAGATCATCTTTTTCTACGGCCTTATCAAGTAACTGGAGTCAGCACAAAGGAACAAAATACGTTAAACGTATTTTATTCCTTCGTTTAATATGAAATTTTTATGGTATGAATCGAGAGAGACGAAAATCTAAATATGAAAGCAATAGATTATTGACTATTGAAAACGTCTAAAATACTGTTAATTAAACATATTAGTCATTAATATACACGATTTGAAAAAAATTAAACATACTATTACTTTCACTCTAATTCAAATTAAATAGATTAAAATTTGAAAATGGTACCAATGTTTTTAAATTAGGTGGACAGTATCAGGCTAACGGAATGAATACGTCATTTTCATGTTATAAATTACACAAAATACGAAATACAGTAGCATAATAATACTTTAGGATTGATTGGTCTTTGTTTTTAAGTTGTATTTAATATGTAGCAGCGATAACGTGCACACAAAAGTAATTTAATACAGTCGCGACAATCGTGCTTAATTAAAACAATGAAAAGTGATTTTGCAAAAGATACTTAAAAATATTTTTAAAAATCTTATTAAAACTACGAAATATAAGTAGGAATGGTCTTTCCGAAACTTTCACAAATATTCTCCAATAAACGTCTTATCCTTCTTCCACCACATAAAAATGTGGACCTTGGATAAGGCCGCGAATACTTGGCGTGATATTTGGCGTGAACCTGGCATTTTTAATGAATCATCATATTCTATTGCGAGAATATGTATTTTGGATCCTTTTTTTCAGGCCGGTAAATAGCAAAACTAGACATGGAACTGCAGTTGCAGTCACAAGATAACATACCGAATTTCATTGATTTAAGTCGATAATGCATTTATGAGTTATTACATTCCCACATATGCGAAAATACCAACCGACAGACGGTCAACCGTTTGAAGGATTTGGCTCAAACTTTGATAAATATCCATATTTTGGAGACTAAGCCCGTGTATTAAATTTTATCCACTTGGCTCTTAGCGTTTTGAAGTTATCGATTTCTCTTGTACCAACACCTCCTAAAGTACAAAGCCTCAGCTTGTGGGAGCTTACACATCTCATGCAAAAATGTTCTTAAGCATGCTCCTTTTTTTTTTAAAAAAAAAAAAAAAAAGGAAGAAATAATATATATTAATTCTTCAAAATATTCTTAAATTAGAGTCTTATAGCTACTTTCAAATGATGCATTTTATAGATATTTCGCAATATAATTGCTAGAATAAAATTTTGAAAATTTGATTTGAATTTTAAGAAATATTATAAAGATAAAAATGCTTTATATTTAATTGAACCAGTGTTTTATGACATCCAAACGATGTGTTTACTATAGAGAAAGCATGAAACAACATCGCTTTCCCTGTTAGGCTGTTGAGGTCGGCAGACTTCTATAAATGACTCATTCCAGCCATCCTTTGTTGGCTTTGTACTTTAGAAGGTGTTGTGTTAGGAGGTGTACTCGAACAGCCAGATGGACTTCCTCTGAATGGATTTCGTTCAAAATTTGAGAGAAATCTATAGATTTAATCGCAATTCAATATACCAAATTTCAGCTTCCTAGCTCAAAGTGTTTTAGTTTTTAATAATAATGCTTTTTGTTTGTGATGTTTTTTTTTAATTTAAATTTTTTTCTCATATATTTTTTTTATTTTTTAAAACAAAAATTATTTTTTCATATGCTATATACAATGACATAGATATTTTGCATTTTTTCCTCCTGTCATGGGCAGATATTTAATTCAAAACGCTTAATATTGAAATGCTTTATTCCGAAATTAGACACAGTGGGGGATATGGTGTTTTTTTTTCGTATAAATTTCAATTTCCATTCTTTTGAAATAACAAGAATAAAAATCTAAATATTTGAATTCTGTATTAATAGCTTATGTACCAGGAAACCGCTTCTAGTTGACAAAGGTATTTAGTACCATTATTTAAACAATCTCGGATTACTTGTAGATTGCTTTAAATAACAGTTTGAAAATGTATGTCATTATTTCCCTGCCTGTAAGTCCTCTTTACCCCAGAAGAATGTGAAATAATAGAAAATGAGAGGTGAAATATAAAAAAAGGAAGACAAAAAAAATTGCATGACAATAATAAAAAGAAAACTATATATTTTGTCAAATTATCAAATTAATGCTAATGAATTATTCTTAAAAATTATCATTAAATTAAGCAACATATACGATAGTTAATTATAAATTATACAAAATTAATGGTACGAGAGCAATTTATGATACTGTGAAAAGCAAATTATTATAATTTAAGAACCGTCGATTTAAATTATTCTGACGAAGATTTTGAATTTGAACAATTCAAGAAACATAATTAAGCACAATTCAGGATTATTGGGGTGACAATAATTTTAAATAGTTCATTGAAAAACAGTCATTTCTGAAAAGTGTTTCTTGGCCTAGAAAACTAAAATGTTTTGTTTTTGTGATTTCGAGCAACATCACGACCATCGTGGAATAGGGAAAGTTCACGAACTAAAGTGAAGGTTTTAACATCAACCCATCAGTCATCACTTCTCCTGAGAAACACATGGTCGACATTGAACTGAAGAGCAAAAACTTTAACGAGAAAAATGTCCGGGTTATTTTTTTCTTTATTTGAAGCAATACTAGAGACGGATATCTCTTAGCCTCGGCACTGTCCCCCTTTTTCGGAACGTCCGATAACGACCAAGTCAAGGATTGGTTGCTTCCAAAAAGTGTGGGTTTTCGGTATAAAAAGTCCGAGCCGTCAACATGAAAAACCACATTTGTTCGCCACTCATCCAAAGAAGAGACTGAATTCCTCAGAAAACTGCCCAATTAAGTTTCATTAGATATTATCTCCAATTAGTCAGGATGTTTATGAGAATTAGTTTCTGGTGCCTGATGGCTGCTTGCTGTCTTTTGGTGGTAAGTTGCAAATTTTCATATTTATAAAATCGCATTGTTTCAATGGAAATTAATTTTAAAAAATTCATTTTATTAAAAAGTGAAATAATAATTAATCCAATTTAAATAATAATTGTCTGATTAAAATTTAAATAACAATTTTTATTAAGGGAAGAGGAAATAAAAATTAAAGATAAAAAAATTTAATATAAAAGAATTGAATTAGAAATATAATTATTCTTTTAATAAAGAAATCAGAATAATAAATGTTTTCAAGTATTCCAAAATCCAATTTACCAATGAAACGAAGACTGATATTCTGTATGCAGAATTGTTACCATAACATTAATCTATAAATTAAATTGAATTTTGACCAATATTTTTTTTTTCATTTACTAAATTTGCATTTTCTCTGCTTTCAAGAGCAAAATAATTCATAAATTTGGTTCATCTATGAAGTGGAATTAGATATTTAGCATAAAAATTCTAAACGAAATCGTCTGATAGAATGAAGTCAAATAATAATAAGCACTTATATAAATTAGTTCTTAATGTATTAAATATTTACTCTTGGCATTTCTTCTTTCAGTGAAAAAATTCTTTCTATAATTTTTATTTCATTCTCTGGAAATATTAAATAGTATGCAATACTTAACTGTTATGATTGATTAACAAAACACACGATATAATTAAAAAAAAATAGTCGATGAAATAAAATTAATACCAAAATAAAAATGATTGCACACATGGAAAGAGTTTTCTGTAATTTCTATTCAGTTTCTTTAGCATGTCTTATTTCAAAAAGATTTTATACAATATTTTTATTCTAACTAAAATTTAATAAACTGAAATTTCTCATGCAATCTTCAAGCAAATGAAATAATTTTTTAAATTATGACTTACTTTTAGAAAGAACTGAAATTTTGAAAAACTAAACTAAAAAATATAGACTATTATCTTAAAAACTTTTTGATTCCGAAAATTGGCTTATATTTCGCAAGTTCATTAAATTGGAATCATATTGATTTCCCAGTGGTAATTTCATGACTTGGTGATCTGAGTTGAGTTAAATTATACATTCTGCTTTGAAATAACACAAGGTTATTTTCGCTTGCACCTCGTAATTTTGAATTTGTGGCATGAGAGTTCCAGGTTCTAAACTCGGCTTCACTTAAAATCCACACTGTATATAAATGTAGAGTATGCGAAGTCTGTTGCCGAGGGTGGAATGTTCTGTCTTTGAAGATGTGTAGAAATTTGGAATGGAAGGTATGCAGTCATTTGAAATTAGCTTACAGCACAAGGTTGTCTAATTTGCGGCCAACGGAAAATTGAGTAAAAATAAGTCTTCTGCTGATATTTCAATACTGAACTATAGAAGTAAATTTTATTTTGATTTTTCTAATAATACGCTCTGGATCGGATATTTGATATCTAGCCTTTTTTTTATTAATTTAAAGCATAGACTTCAATAAATCTCTTTTAAATTATGCTTAAAATGTTAAGATTAAGATTCATAAAATAAAACTAAAGTAATGAGAAAAAAAAAATTTTTAGAAAATTTTTCGGAAAAATTATAGAGTCATTTTAAAAAGAAGATATTTATAGATATACGTTAAAAGTTGTTTTTTTAAAAGTTAAAAGTTGAAAGTTAATTAAAGTTAAAAGTTTATTTTTATTTTTTTTAATTTTAATTGAATTTTTTTAATTGGATTTATATCAAAAAAATAATACTAACATTTAAATTTCCTACATTATTTCTATATTAAATCAAAACAAACAAATTCAAAATGACGACCCTTTGCTTTCAAAATTTGTCTAATAAGGAATAGGACTTCTTAAATAAATCAAAAAAAAAAAACAGCAACAGAGAGACAGAAATCATCACTCGTTATCATTAGTCACTTTTTTATTCATGTGATTTTAAGAGGTTTTCTTTAAATAAGTGTGCTTATATTTTCATACAGATTTTAGTTGATATGACTGGATATATTTATTTATATCATGAAATAATTAATTAAATTCTACTTTCTAGAACACAAAATTTAGAGAGAGAAACTTCTATAATCTTCAAAAACTTTTAATTTTGACAAATCTTGAACTTACAGAACCTCCTGGACTAGAAAAATGCACACCTTCGAAATTAGAAGTCTGAGATCACAATAACTCAAAATGCAACGCATTAATTGAATAAATTTTAGCAAGTGGTCTTTATAAGATTTAGTATTATAGCTCATTTCAAACAAAATACATCAAACGGAAGTCAGTCTATTTGCCATCCCTGTGCGTGTTAACACGATAGCTTAGAAGGATTGATAAATGATATTTATCACCATAATTGTTGATATCTCTCAAAAGTTAAGACTAGATCGATTATCGGGTCAATTGCCTGCCGGCCGGTTTATTCGTGTTCATAAGAGGCTATCATAAAAAAAATGAGCTAAATGCACGAGTTTTATTTTATGCTCTCCACATCAAAAGTATAAAGCAGCGGCATCAAATTTTGAACAAAATTGGTCAAATGGAATAGGAACTATCTAGTTCTATGTCTATGTTCTAGTCATATGTATTTTCCACAATAAAATTTATATCTTTTAAGACAATTTCATCAATCGAAGTTTTTTTTAAAATTATATTTGTAATCATTCTTTTAAGTCCCATTTAAAACAAACAGAATTATTTGCTATTTATTTACAAATTGAACTTATTTCCAAGAATAAAAATATTTATTTTAGTTGGAGAGTTCACTGTCATTTAACTTTAAACAAAGACTTTAATAATAATCTTTTGTTCATTAAAGTCCTTAATAGTTTTTCGATCCGAGCACTGATAACGTAATAGGAATTTCTATTATTATTCTATTATTTTTTGTTGATGTCTTATTACAAATACGTAATAGTTTGCGAATGGTGTTTTTTTATGTTTCCAATTTGATTTCAGTTTCCAGATATATACATATATATCACTGTATTATTTGTCCATTTTAAAATTTATATTTATTTTTTGTAAGAAGAATATTTCTTATTTTCATTTTTAATTTCAATAAATAATTTCGATTTGCTTTTTTGTTCCGAAACCCACTCTGTATACAAAGAGTCGCGTTCCACTTCGCGAGAAGACCGAAAACAGAACCGCAATAACATTCTAAGATTAAATAATTATGTGAAACTTAATTAATTTTCGTCAACAGTATTGAGTTTTTAAACTCATGAGTATCAAGTCAATCTTTGACGAATCGATTCTCCAACGACTACTGAATGATCTAGCAGATTATATTGGATTAAAAGAAATGTTCGATTATAAAGCGAAATATTCATATAATAATCTGAATTTATAAAATTTTAAATTCGTATTTGTAAACTATACAAATCCAAACAAATGAATGGATTTCCTTATAATCTCTTTCACAGCTCCTATTACGCAGAGAAAAGGTTTTAAAAAGTTTCGGGAAATTTAATCAATTAGTTATTTTTTATTAGTTGAAAACTATATTTCTATATACCGAAGAAAATTATTATATCTTCAGTGTGGCTACTCTTTTTGAATAAAGATATTAGATTTTTTTAAACATTTTCTTTATTGACCTGCGAGTTGCCATTCGCTATGTTTCACTAATATTGGATCATTTTTAAAGATCATTAATTACTTATGGAGAAAATTAAATAATTACTGATCAATTATCTCTTATTTATTATCGCTCGGTGATTTTTTTAAAAAATAAAAAATAAATAAATAAAATTCTTGTAATTAAAAAATTTTCACTTAGCAATGAGACTTATAAATCGTTTGGAGTTCCTGATATTCTCATTTTAATAAACAATACAGTTGCAATAGATTAAAGGATTTTACGAATGATAATATTATTTGCATGAATGTAGCTTTTGCAATAATGATATTCACATTTATAAAATGCATTTATTTACATGACCGTTAGTGTTCCGTCGTGGGCTTATGTTAAACGTATTTTTACTTTCTTGAATGTATCTCTTAAATAGCTTACCCATTAATGGTTGATTTCATAAGTGATAAATGCATCCATTGTTATATTTTTAAGTATTTATTATAAGTACTTCAAATTTTGCTTCTAAATACAGAAGCACAAGAAATTTTTTTAAAAAAGTTTTTCTGACCAACGTCATATTTCCATCCTAAATAATGCCAGAATATCAACTGGTATATAATGGATAATAAAAACATTAAAGTTTTAATAAATTAACTGTTTTGTCTATCATATAATTCAAAATAAAATATTGTTTAAAGCTAAACATCTATTCTGAAAGACAGCTGTAAGCTCTCTAGGATTATGGATAAAAGAGCAGCTAAGATATACTGTTTTAAACCTAGCAAATTACTTTAAGACATTTTAGAAGCATAATCTTTCCATAATCCTATTTGAAATATTTAAAGAACTTAATTTTGAATTTCGCCTATGACTTCTATGCGAAATGTTCTTATTAAATCATCATCAGGGTATACAAAGAGCCATCTATCGGATTCTGAAGAATAAAGATTTGTAAAATAAAACTTTTTGAATCGTGTTAGTAAAATATAGCATCGAAGAAAAAAATTCCTTCGTCTCTAATTATTTTTAACATAACTTTGTAATGTGTCCAAGAATTCTCAGACAATATGCATTTAAAACGATAAAAAAATTTACAAATTTAATTCATTTCTCATAATTCTATATAGATATTTGGAATTAGATCTTATTGATAAAAATACTGATAAATATTAGGTGCTTGTATGCATTTTAATTAGCGACATCTATTGGTAAGCCTTCGAAATATCTATATAAACGACAATGATTATGGGTCTTACCAATTTATTATTACTTTATTGTTATCATTTTGTAAGTTTTCCATTTAATATTATTCAGTGTATAAAGACCCCAACATGGAGCACTCCAAATTACATTTTCGACATTCTTTGTTTTTTTTTGTTTGTTTTTTTGCTTATTTGTTTGATTTAAAGAAATCTACCGCCAAAGCCCATCAGACACTTTTAGAAACTTTTAGTGATTGTCGTGGCTGGTTCGTGAGTGCTTTCAATAAATAGGCAAATAGAAAACTTAACAAATTTATTGCAGATTCGTTCGAGTTACTCTGCTCAGTAACTCCTTCTCCCCCAAGAGCAAACACTCGAATGACATCACTCTTTTAATTACACTCGCGCTAGTGGTCTAGCGCCATCTATGAACGTTTATTTCCTAACGCTTCAAAATCCAATCACTACAGTGATGCTGCTCCGACATATCTCAATTGTCGGTTTTGGTTTCAACAATTTAAGAGTGGTGATTTCGATGTCAATAAAAAAAAGTGGTTTGGAGGTCAAAAAAAAAAAATTCGAAGACAATCATTTGCAAGACTTATCGGACGAAAATAGGAAAAGGTTGCAGAAAATGATGGAAAATATTTTGATTGATATATATTGTACCAATTTTTCTGAATAATGCCTTTTTAAATGAAAAAATGACCAAAATACAAGCAAGCACTAAAATATACAGAAATATGAACACATGAATTCTTTTATTAAACTCACTAATATTTTCAAACTAAATTTGATTTTACTTTTTATTGATTTTAATGTTTAAATTATACTCTGTTACAGGTATCTGGCGAACAAAATGACTTCCTAGAAAGAAATTTCATGTCATCTCTCGTGTCCCGAGTCAGACAGACGGAACCTCGGGAAATCCGGGAGTACCGGACAAGCTGCATCCGGGAACCTGGATGCGCATGGAAATGTCCAGATGACATACCCTCCCAGTGCCAGTGCATATGCGGATCCCAGAAAAGAAGGAAGAATGCCAACAACAACAGAAGAATACTCTACTGAGAATCCTGTTTTAACATAAATTGTTCACACCTCACTTCAGTATTGTCATCATTTGTAAATAAGTTTTTTGAAATTTTGCACATTTAATAAAAATTGTCATTTTAGATTTGATTTATTATTGGCGTATTTCAGGGCAACAAGATATATATTATCAGCAGAGTGCAAACAGTGGAAATACCAGGCAGGAGATTTAGAAATAAATTCTTTAATGAACTAAAATTTCTGCATCTTGCAGCATATACAGCACACTCCAAGTCGGAGGTTAAATGTTATTTTTGATGTCAATGAGTTCTTTACAGATGAAAGGCAGTTTTGACATTTTCCATTTAAATAATTTTACCACGACTCTAAAGTTGACAAATAGATAAGAAAATAAAGTATTGATTAATGGATATTCAAAATAAATTTAATTAAAAATAGCTTTTAAAGAAGCTTTTAAGTTTGAATGATTTTCTTAACATTTTTCTTAAAAGTGTTGAAATATGTAAAAGAAGCAGCTCTGAGAGAGTTTTCAAAAACTAAAATAGAAATTCATCGTCCATGCTTTCAGCTCAGTGCTAATGTTTAAGAGAAGAATTCTGATTTTTGTAAAAGGTTATTTAAATTTTTTTAAAGTTTTATGTATGAAGTTTCCTCCAGTTTCAAGCAAAATCCATTAAAGGATTGCCTTTTGTGTCAAAATTAAATTACGGAAAAATCAAAATTGAATAATGGTTTGATATTGAGGCATATATTTCTTGAATGTATGTATGAACGACATAGCAGGCATCTTTTGAAATTATTTAGTTTTGGAATAATAAAGTATTTAAATCAAATAATGTAATAAAAAAGCAGAAACCAGAATCGTCGAACTCAAATATGTATTATACATTTACTTTCAACTTTTTTTAATTAAGTTTTTAATTTTCAAAGAACTTAAGTTAAATTTTAAGAATTTTTTTTTTCTTTTTCACAAAAGTAAAAGAAATTTTGACTTTGGTTCTTTCTTTTAAGATTCTCTCAATCTAAATCTTCAAGCGTACGGTTTTTTTTTTTTTTTTTTTTTTTTTTTGTATTAGCTTCGAAATTTGATTTCACTCTTTAGTGGATATAATTACTGAATTAAATAAACTGAAATAAAAGAACTATGCAATGCATTAAAAATTGTAATGGATTTTTGCTTTTGTTTCATAATTCGTGTTATTTTTAAAAGATCTTTAATGTAAAAAAATAATAATAAAATAAATATAAATCTTTTTGAAAATATTTTAAAGACAAATTATGCCCATTACAAGATTCATTTTATTGAAAACAAATTTTTAAGTATGTTTACAAGTAATTAACGCATTTGTCTCATTAAGAATAATTATTTTGTGCATGAAAGAATTCAAATAAATTTTAGTTAAACATTAAAAATAACCGTAAACTGAGTTCCTAAAAGTAGATTATATGGATAACCATCATAAAAGGAATTTCACCCAATTTAATTTATTTTATTTTGAAGTATGATTTAAAGTTATTAAATCCGATCAACTTTTTCAAATCCTCTTATAATTCCTATTCTTATGATTTCTTTACATTAACGAACAAACGATGAAAATTAATTTGGTAAAAGTAAGATAAAAATATAAAATTAAATTGACTTTTAAATTTACGTGGTTTTATCTTTTGGGAGATTTAATTTAGTAATATTCATAATTATTTGCTTTTGGTGAACAACTAGTTCACCGGAATATTGGCTCTTTTTTAATAGTTAAACTATTATGGAATGCACATATTTAAAATTTTACCTTATAATTTAAAAAGACAAAAGTATTGCGTGTGCAAATTGAAAAGTGTGTATATTATGAAATAAAAATGTAAATGAAAATCATATTTCAAAAATAATGCATAAAAAAAGCAATTTTTTTAAATCTTAATTGGCGAAAACATGAGTTATCTAATTTGGCAATAACATGTGATGTCTTATTTCATTTTTTAAACACATTTACTAAGATTTTGTTTGAAGAAAGCTACCATGTTAGTTAAGAGGAAGGCTTTACTTACGCGTCCAAAAGTCAGAGCTCGATATATTCTTCTAGCTTTAAATGTATCAAAGAATGAAACACAATAAAAAGATTTTAAAATATTTACTCGTGATATAATTAAATTATCATAACATTGAACAACTCATTTTATAGATCGCTTTTATAACTATAAATTTTAAATTTAAATACTTCCTCTCGGACTTTTTTTTATTTAAAGGCGAAAAAACCGGTATTTCAACTCCTTCACTCTTCCCCCCACCTCTTATCCGGTTATATAACTGGATGTTAGCCTACAGGTCTGCTTTGAATATCCAACTCTGAAAATTAAACCAGGGAAATTACTGTTAGGCATTTTTTATATGTAAAAATGTTTAATACAAGTGCTTATTAACAAACAAAATGGAAATGAGACAGCTTCATTTTACTTGTAGGATACAAAAGTAATTCAATGCGTTGCAAAAGTCCTGGTACAAGCAGAATTACATCCACTGAAAAGAGGGGAATCTAGGAATGTTTTATTAAGGTCGAATTCCCTCTGAGGGGGGGGGGGATCTAGTAATTGCGGATGAGAAGCTTCTGGTATGGTGGTTGACTCTCGCCACCCTGTTGGATACAGAAAAAAGTGGGGGTCGGCTGCCCCCCATTGATGACGAAACGTACTTCCCAAGGGAAGGTTTGTACTGCCAATGATGGCCCTTAGTACACAACCACAGTTCCCGCCAGTGTTGCTGTTGCGGCGGTCAGTAGATTCAAATTCTCCCATGTGCCTTCGAGAGGGTCGGAGTAGCCGGTTATAGATTATTAAGCACAAAATCGATATAAGAGTATTTTTTTCCCACAACCTTTATTCTTTATTATTATTATTTTACCTTTATTTCCAAGTATTACAATTAGCACTATAATATGATTATATAATCTATGAGAGCAATAAAAAAAAAGGAACTGTCGATATTTAGATATGAGCAGTTATTCATCTTCTGTATTAAGATATCATAAAAAGATATAGAAACTTGGCTTAATAAGGCAGATTCGCAGACTTTGAGAGTATACATTATACAAAAAAACCCGAGGAAAACCTAAATATCTTTAAAGTACCACCGTTTAATTATCCATTACCTCTTTGCGTAATGCAAGAATGCGTAAGCATTCTAATAAAGAAACAAATATACTACCAACTACAATAGATAATGAAAAGAGTCTCAATACAATGAATTCAATATGTAAAAATAGAATAAAATTTGAACTATCTTTTCTAAATCTTGTAGCGGTTACATAACTCTATTACCTTCTATTTTGATACAACAGATGCATTATTTTATTAACATCAAGATATATTTCCCATGATTTTTCTTAGGGTTCATTATTAGATTGTATTCTAAATGAGCGCCGTATAGTGAAAAAAAAAAAAAAAACTACTACTTATTGTTCCAATTATCCAAAACACTTCAAAAGTGTTTAGAATTAGTCTGTTATGTAATATAATATTTTATCCTTAATATAGTGTACGGCATTATGTAATGCAATATTTTATCCTAAATATAATATAATAAAATAGTATGATGTGTATATATTTAATATTTGATGTTGTATATTCTATATTTATATTTCAATGCTTATTCCATTAAATTCTCTTTAAAAATTCCAACTGAAAATCCTATTTAATTTGAACAAGAAGAGCGTCACCCATATTTGGGTGATAGAACCCCCATGTAAGCATACCCGTCACCCACCAAATATGGGTTGCGCGACGATGAACTCCACAATGAAGGCAAGATTGCACGCGATACATATTATTCTTACAAGACGGAAAGAAAGCAAGGAAAATGATCATATATAAACAATTCATCTTTTGATAGAAAGAGTATGCCATTCAGAGAATTATGTCGAAGCAGGGCCGAAAATTATACCTTATAGGGGTCCTTAGACAATGCAAATGTAGTGGTCCACTTTTTCTTTAAACTATCTAAATGCTAAATTTTTTTATTCATTTTAATTTTGGCATTATAAAAGTAGTTTTATGTAGCAAATTTTGATACATTAAGACAGCAAAATGTTTAATTACAGATCGCTTTCTAAAGAGTTGTTTTCAGTATATCGCGTATAAAAGAATACACAATTATTTCAAGAAAAATAATAATTACGCATAATTAGTCCTATTATTATGCATTTAATAATAGGACTGAATATTTTTTTTAAATTATAAATTTAAACAATTTTTTAAAATTTTACAATAACAGAGTATAAAATTCCAGAGTTAATTTTTAAAATACGTAATTTTGATTTGAATAAGTTCGATTGCACGACCTTTATAGTTAGATGAAAGCACAAAACTCTCAAAATATCGAGGGTTCGGAACTCTCTAAAATTGTGAGACATTTAGTGTGCAGGAGGAAAGCTTTACAATAATTCTTTTCTTCATCATCTCTATTTTCTTGAAAAGATGCCATATAGTTTTAAAATAAAATTATGACAATAGACAACTGTTTATGACTGTTGACTGTCATATCTAAATTATCTAAATAAATTAGATATTTTAGTCCATTATCTAAAATGTCCTATATGTCCTATAATCCATTCTATAAAATGTCCATTATCTAAATAAAGACGTTCAGATACCTCCCGACTTTCTGAGTTTTCCTGTACATCCGATATCAGGGAGTTTCACTTTCATAGATTTATTTTTAAAAAATAGTACGTAAATATTAAATCTCCATAGAATCAGAAAGTGTCTGTATTCGTAGGCAAGCGTCTGTATTTAATTCGGGGTTCAAATTTGTCTCACTTTTTTGCAGGTACAAAAAATTTTCAATAAATTGGAAAACCTGTAGTGATCTAAAATTATCAGAATTTTCTACGATTAAAGTATTTTTCAAAGAAAATTCTATATGAAACTATAGTGTAGCAAAATATAAATTATATTATTTGAAGTTTTCGTTCAAATATAATCCTTAGTTAAGATCTAAGCACACAGAAACTGCAAATAGTTTCATTTGCAGTCTAGTGAATACAGATAACTTTCTCTATTATTATGAGAAAGTTCCATTTTCTGAATATATATTCAGTAAGACAAATATTTATAAATTCAATTCATATGACACTCCTCTCACACCAACATTTGTCATCCACCATTTAATGACATGTTTTCTTCGGTTGTCTTGGACATACCATCCAACTGAAATAAGCGCAGATTCCAGAATAGTGCTTGAAGTATCTGATTTGTATTATGTGAATATGAATAGATTTCACAAATTCAGATTATTATACTTCTTTTTATCTTCCCTCTTTATAATTAACTTCTCTCCTAAGCAAGAAAAGTTTTTCAAGTGTCCATCGTTTAACTAACGTGACTCAAGGAAGGAAAATGAAGGGGGGGAATTCAGAGATATCTAGTATAAAATTTGTCAACAAGCATTTTGTTTTAAAATATTGTAGGAAATTTTCTATCATTTATAGTATTCCACCACTTTTTCGATTCACAAAATAAACAATTTGTTTAGTACGTTCTAAAAGATACTTCAACTTCGATTTTTATTTAATGTTTTGGTTCAAGTAGGAGAAAGCACATTACTTGGATTACATTTTATTATGTTTAATTAAAATGTAATTCGGATAACTAAAATTAACATCAAAATGTCTATATTTACCGGCACTTTCCCAAAGTGCCGTCTTTTGATATCTCGCCTGAGTACGCCTTTGATACATGAAGAACGTCAAGCTTCTAAATCTATTCTTGGTAAGAAAATTCAAGTTGGCTCCTGTTAAATATTACCTATCCATTTTCTTAAAACTTTTTGTATTGTTTAATTATTTTGAATATTTTTACAGGCAGTAAGTATCTATTATTTTTAAGCTGTAAGTTATGATTGTGTATCTAATTAAGTCAAAAATTGTATATAAGGACTTACTTCAAATATTTTAATGTCAGATATTTTCTTAACACTTTTTTAATATCAGTAATGACATTTGAAAAAACAAAATATATCTTTAGTATAATTGATATGATGTGCAGAATTTTCAGCTTCTGATTTTTTTTAAATGCTTCAAAAAGTTTCTCCAAATATAAGAATGTTTGTGTGTGCATGCTTGCTTTGTCTTTTGGAAAGATTTTGAGTGCAAGAAAACAATACTTTGTATTGTAGCTTACGTTCAATGCTGTTTACGTATAATTTACTATAACAAAATGATTTATAATATTTTTAATGTGTTTTAAAACTCGCAATTAACTACATTCTTTGTTCTATTTTTTACACCTGTTTAAGTTTTATGAATAGAAGTGTAAATTATTGTGACCCATACTTATTTAATTAATAAGGAACGTAACTATCAAATTTATTCATTTTTTCATTAATTAGATTTTAAATGCTAATGTTTTCTACGAATAATGAAATATGAATATCTAGGAAGGTTAAATTGCACCTCCCCAATTAGCCTGTGACAACCTGTTTCATTTTAGTACTGACACAAAGAGTCAGTTGAATTTATCTACTTTACCTCCTCATTGACTAATTGGTATGTTTTAAAACTATGTTATACTAAATATGGTATTTTCATTTCCATTCATAGATATATCATGTTGCAAATTTGGATGCTGAAATGATAATCTTTATTTATTGAAAATGATCTTTTAAGGTTAAAATTCATTAAGTTTTTAAAATTCCATGAACATTCATTAAAATCTGATAAATTCTAAAACTAATAATAATTAACATACTTGTGTGGTAAAACAAGCTTGATATATTGTGTTTTATAAAAATGTAATAGATTTATAATCTTTGTTTCTGTATATCATTCAAACCAATGTAAATTATTTAATGCATGGAATTTATTTTATATTTATTCATCGGATATCAATTAAAAATTATATATTATTGATTCATTGTAATTGATATTACTTTAATTATAAAGTAGAATTCTGATTCACCAAATGCATTGTTTCTTAGGAAATTTTTAGAAGGCTGATTGAAAGACATAATTTTTTACATTTCATAGTCTATTCATAGTTAATATATCATATATAAGGTTATAGAATAAAAGATTCTTTTCATGATTGCTTCTACATACAATTGAAGAAATATTGCTGATATTTTTGAATAGGAAAAGATTATGATTTTAACTATAATACTATTTATGTCAATTTTTTTACATTGTTTAAAATTAAATTTATATGTTTAAGATTTATTCTTGAGATTAAGTTTCTCATTATTTAGATTTTCCTCCAAAATATTTATCCTTTGATATATTTATGTAATTTCTCGAAACAGTCTCTTCTCTGCAGAACAGTGTTTGTAAAGCATATATGTATTTGTTAATCTGAAACAATAAAATCCAAACTGCACAAATCATTTTACCTATTTACTATATTTTATTCCTTAATCTGAATATCAAAACCATGTGTAATAATTACTGTATTAAGCAACAAAAATATGCTACAGAAACAATATAAATTATATTTCATTTCATTTATAAAAGTAAGAAAATATTCTTTTATAATCATGTGTTTGTTTAGGTCAAGATATTATTTGCAAAGCAAATTTTTCTGTTATTGATAAAAACTAAATTGTATGCAATCATTCTTATTGATAGAATTCTTTATTTACCTTTCTTCTTCATTTTGTTTAATTTTTTCAACAAAAAAATAGAAGTTTAATTTATTTAGATAACCTTTAACTCTGAAATATTGCTAACTTTGTTTTGATTGTGATAATTTGGCATATTTTTCATGGTATGTTTCACTGTAATATTCAACTTGATTATAAAGTTTGACGTTTGCATCCCATCATTATTTTATATAGTACTGAAACGTCTTTTACTCATGTATTACACTCTTATATGTTATACACTCTTGCGCTCTGCATGATATAAAGATATCTCCTGCCCTTTGTTAAAGATAATTATATTAAGTGTACAAATGTACAATTCCATATATAAAATGTTTGAAAATCTTAAAAGATAATAATCAGCCTTTTTGTTTTTTATGAACTGTTTATTTGTTCTTTACTTTTATATATTTCTAAAGATTAAAAGGAGATCCAATTAGTTATTTGTTTTCAAACCTTAATTTTTTTTGCTGTGATAGAGCCAAACAATACTGTTCTATTACCAGGATGTAAGATTGAACCCTGAAAAATTGTTCTCATCGTGATATCTTAATGATAAATGCTTATGGATTAATGCCAACATTTGTTGTCCTCTTAAGGAACTTGGATCTAAATATCTGTATGATAATAATTCTCATTACAGATTTATTGAGAGAATTGGTTAATTTGTTGTTAAAAATTGATGTTTATGCATTTCCATGTTTTATTTTGTTGCATGATTTTACTTTGGGTACATTTTTTTTTTCAGGGTCCCTTGCTGGAAAAGGGAAAATTACTGCTACTTTAACTCAAAAGAAAAGATTGCCTGCAGAAAGTGACGTAAAAAAGCTAGTAAACTATTGTTGTGGTAGCAACATTTATAAAGAGGGGGAAGATGTAAAGTTGAAGGATGATTCTGAATATCCCGATTGGCTTTGGACATTACGTCTCGGACCTCCACCTCCCTTAGAAGAAATGGATCCTAACACCAAAGAATATTGGGAACATTTTTTCTTTCTACAAAAAATCAGAGAGCTTCGTCTAAAAAGAGCTAAAATCAAGAAGAAATTATTTGTGAATGAGGGAGATAAAATTTATTTACTCAGGAAGATACGATTTAGAGCTTTGGCTCATCAATATGATCCTGGTTTTAATTCACCTCCACGCTTTGACAAAGATGGATGGAGAATTATTTAAATGCAGTGTATTTTCTGTAATAAAATTAGTACACTTAACTTTATATGTGTGCTCTTTTCTTTTATATTTTGAAGCATAATAATATTGCTAGAATACTGGCAGTCTTTTTAATTGTCCATATCATATATATATTGTGTGCATCTGAATGATAATCAATTTAAGTATTAAACAAAATAGGCCTAAAAGTTTTTAATTAATTTACAAAATAGATTATAAATTTTAACTGGAAATAATAAATTTATAATTCTTAGATGTCATATGTACACTTTTTTGTGTTATTTAAATTATGAACAATCTTTATTTTCCTTCAATTAATTTCAATGTATGAATGCAATTCAATAAGTGTAATTGAATGTGTGTGTATATATAAACTTGATGTTTTTAATTAGAATATTAATTTAAAACATCAAATACACATGCAATATAAATTTGTGCTATATATATAGAGAGAGAAATTTTGTCTCTTATCTAATTCAATGAAACCTCCTATTTGATCATTTTAGACAAGTTGTAGAAGATAATCTATACATCCTATGAGACATTTATTAATACTATATAATTTCAGTATTAAATTATGATGCTTAAAGGTAAAGGTTTTTAATTTTTTTTTAAATTGATAATTTTATGCATGTTATATATAGGCTATATATAAGTAGTAAATATTAAAACTTCATGTTGTAAGGACAATAATTGCTTGCATTGTAGAAATCTTGGATGCTCTTGCATGTAAAGGATAAATATTTAAGAAGATTGATATATTCATGAAATGAGTATCTCTTTTGTTTCTGATATTTCCAAATTAATATAAAAATAATTTTTTTAATAAAAGGAATCAAGCAACCTTATATAACAAACTTTATCTGAATAATTTATATTCAGATTTTTTTTATATTTTTTATACTCTTTGGAGTTTTTTTTTTTTTTCTGTTAAACATATTTATATATTATAATTATAACTTTTTGAGAAAATGTTTCATTTATTCATTAAAAAGGGAAGATAAATATTTACAGTACAAAAGTTTGATTGATATCCTTATTTTTATTGCTAAGAATAAATGTACATCCTTGTGTCTTTTACTCCTATTTAGAAATAATTTATTTCCTTTATAAGAGTTTCATTTTTAATTTTTCTTTCTGCTAATAAATTGATTACACATCGTATTGTGTGTTAACTTCTGATTGTTGTGATGTCAAGGGAATTTTGATATCAATTAAATCAATATTTGCTTGATGTATTTATACTATTTTAAGTTTGAATAACATGCACTTTGTTGTATTAAGTTCATATTTTGAGTTTGGGTTTGAAGAACTTGTAACTTTCTAGAATGAAGCTTGATGCTTTTACAATATTATGTACTTATTTACATTTTCATTCACCTGCTTTTTCTTGTTGAATTTTGTAAGAACTTGTCAGATTTTACAAAACTATGAGCTCTCACCGTATTAATCTTTCTTTTACATTTGTTACTATATAGTAACTTTGCTTTTCAATAAAATATTTAATTATATAAATAATAAGTATTAAATTTAAGGAAGCAAATCAAGAATAATATTTAAGTAAAAATTAAATAGGGCGTTTTTAATTGTTTTTTTTCTAGAGTTTATGATTTTTTCTGGAAAAAACAATCAACCATTTTCCAAAAGCTCACTCTGCTCATTATAAGGATGCTGAATTGCTGTTATCACTCTCTGAAATTAAATATTTTTTGAAAAATAATATTTTTTACCAATTTTTATCTCTGTTTTCCATTAGCAATTGTTATTTGTATTTATTACTGCAAGGCTAAAAGTGCCTTTCAAAACCCATTCCAAAACAACTGATTGGTTGATTGGAAGAAAAAGGAAACGTTTTTCTCTTTGAATTCAAGGACTGAACTGCAGTCACAGCAGACCCAGCAAGGAGCGCTGAATTTATTTTCCACTGTCATGGCCGAAACTTTAGTTATCGATTTTTTTTTTATTTGCGTTTATGTGCGTGCGTGTGTAATTAGATGAATTTTGGTTTTGATTCATATTGCCTTGCTGGAAATACTTGTAATTTGTAGATTCTTCTTTGTTGTTGCTGCTGCTGTTGATAAAAGTTACTCCTCAAAAAAAAAAAAAAAAAAAAGAGAGATTACTTGCTTAATTTTCTATAAAGTTCTTCTTTTGATGAAAACTTTTATGAGAAATCAATAATTGTTACAGAGTGACTAACTGACCAGGAGATAGAGAAAACTGAGAATTCCGAGATATCGGGAAAACTCAGGAAAATTTCTTCTAAAACTGGGATTTTTTTATTTTGATAATTATTGCCACAGTCAATAATTAATTGGTCTTTTCTCATAAGTAAAATGAAACATTTTTGGTAAACAATGAAAATCTGTCATGTACTGTTGTCAGAAACGGAGGCCATCCACGTTTCTACTCACACCGTGGGCATTAAAATTACGAGGGACCAAAATTTTGACGGTTTAGAATTATCAGCTCCGTAAGTGCCTCCAATTCTAAAATACACGCATCTAGTTTATGATGGATTCTGCTTCTGCTGACTGTTTTGAAGCAATTAACTTGTTCATTGCTTGCCTTGTTATACCTTATATTATATAAGTTTATCAATATGCTGTTTAAAAAACTTGATTCTTCCACCGCAGTTTGTTTGCATAATTTATGCTAGAAATCCTTATTCTTCAAAATGGATCTTTCTCTTTCATGGTAAGGGAGGATAATCCGATGGTATTAATTGCAGATTTGTTAATTCAACGTTTCAAAATTGAATCGCGATTAAGGCTGGTTTAACATTTTTGCTCTTAGTCGAAATAAAAAGACAATTCAGGAACGATAAAGTTGGTTATATTAACATTCGGAAATGAAGGGTAAAAATCAATCGTTATATCTATATATATAATGTAATCCCCCCCCCCCCCGAAAAAAAGGTGGGTTTTTTTTGTTTTTTTTAAGTCAAGTTGATCGGCATTATTAACGAAAATGGTTCTGCTTTTATGTTCTATGGGAAATGCGGCTGAACTAAGACCCAACTCATATTACTGTCATGATTTTCAGCTTTAATGAGTCTCTTTTATTTAAAAGAAGAAACAAAAATGACTGTTTTATTTTTTGATCTTTTGATAAACTACAGAAAAACAGTCGGAAAATTTTAATCCAGTAAACGAATTACTGCGTTTTAGATTACCATGAATAGGAAAAATGCATTTTTGGAATTATGTCGGTAACTGTTTGTGAACACGTTAACACAAAAATATCTTGAGATTGTCGAAAGAAATTTGGCATAAGGTATTACGACCAAATTAATATATTTCTAACAAACTGTAAGAGAAAGGGAGCCAAACCAACCAACATCCACAGGAAGATTATCTGACTGTTTCAGAATAGATGAACTCGATGAATACCAAGCATAAAAACTTAGTCAGGTATGTTCATTTAGCCTTGAAAGAATAGATCACTAAACTAGCTAAAATAAACTAAATCAGTCGAAGGGTTGACTGTCTGTACTTTTGCATACATTTGTAGTGAAAGCTTATAAGCCAGTTAACAGTTACG
Organism: Argiope bruennichi; assembly: GCF_947563725.1. Classification (NCBI taxonomy): domain Eukaryota; kingdom Metazoa; phylum Arthropoda; class Arachnida; order Araneae; family Araneidae; genus Argiope; species Argiope bruennichi. The sequence continues at coordinate 24,206,309 of NC_079154.1, read as the reverse complement.
CTACCCGGGCAATTGCTTTTGTATCGTGGTCATGTTACTGGGCTGCGAACCACAAGGTCCCTAGTTCTATCCTCGCACGTCACAATTCGCCACATTGGTGACCTCGGACGATGAACCGTCAACCTTCGTACAGCTGTTGTGGCGCCATCTACCCACAGCAACTCAAAGTCGTTAGACTCACTTGACACAGCATCAGCAACCACTCACCCATACAACGCTCGCCATACCGCTTGGTGCTACTCAAATGGGTACAGGCGCATTAGAATCAACAGCTAATACATCACCACTCAACAGTCATACCATTCGTCTCACCTCCGACTCACTGGAGGGAGAGTCTGTGGTGAACGCTTATAAGCCAGTTAACAACTACGCTACCCGGGCAATTGCTTTTGCATTGTGGTCATGTTACTGGGCTGAGAACCACAAGGTCTCAGATTCTATCCTCGCTCATAACAATCCGCCACACATTAAATATGATAATTGAAAAACTCAATGGCTTAGATAAATAAAATTTGATGCACTTTTTAGAATCTAAAGTGTTGATCCATATAAAATTTCGAATGAAATCTATCAAAGGGTCTGTCAGTCTTTACCTTCTCATACATGCAACTGCGGTAACTCAAAAAAGCAACGATTTGAATGAATAAATTTCGGCATATGTTTCCCCCCCCCCTTGAAATTCTGTGTGTCGAATCCTGATTTCAGTTGGTCGAAACAAAAAGGGCGTCAAAAATGAATCAAAAGGACAGAACACATGCATGCGGGACTCCAAAACTAAAAGTGTAAATACTCATTCGTGCAAGAAAAGGAACGATTATACCTTTTTAAAAAAGTATGTGAGAAAATTTCGGGCAAAGTATTGTGGCGAATCGAATTGAGTGAGGGTAGAACCTGGGACCTTGTGGTTCGCAGCCCAGTAACATGACCACGATACAAAAGCAATTGCTCATGTAGCGTAGCTGTTAACTGGCTTATAAGCTTTCACTACAGTATCCCGCTGATTGATTTATTTATTTTCTGATCGCACCACGTGTTACGTAAACGAAAGCATTAATTTTGTGTTATTAATATTCGAAGTTATATTAATCTATGTAGATGTAAAATATTGACAACCATTATTATCTAGGATTTATTTATTCTAAATAAATGTTTGATACAAGAATTCATATATTTTCCCTCTTCGCTAATATCTTTTAGTTGAATCAAGAAATGCCAGAATCATGCTTCTATTTTCTTTAAGCAATCTTTTTGCTTGTGTATGTTTTTTCGCTAAGTTTTTGGAAACAATACGTACGGATCTTTTGGGGAATTTTGAAATCTTCAAAGTATCGTATGATCATTATTATAATTTCTAATATTTTCTTTCATTTTTTTACTCTTCATTTTTTGTACTATGTATTTTTTAAAAAAATTCTCCTTACTTAAGCAAAATGCTCATATATATATATATATAATTTTTTTTTTTTATTTGAGTTTATGTTATCGCTCCAGAAACCCGATGCTATCTCTTTTGGCGTTTTTTTTCCTGCAAAAGTAATATGCAATAAAAAGGATAACATTTATTTCTATATTTCTTTGTTAGGCCTTTCTATTGTTTCATGAGATACGTTTTCTGCACTTCTTTTTCTCTTCATGTCATTTTGATCCGCACAGTGTTAATTCTAAGCTTGATAATTTTGCAGTGTAACCTCTGTTGTTACACTTCCTACTTCCTTTTCTAGTTATATTATATGGATACATAGTGAAAATATATAGTAGTAATGAAAATAAAGAAACGACATACAGTTTAATTGAAATTTGCATAATGTTATTTTATTTATCTATTTTACAATAGTGTATAAACCGTGCTACTTTTGTATCACTTCTTACATCATCGTATTTTGACCAGGATGTATTTACATTTTTTTAATACAAACAATCAAAATCAATCTCTGCATATACTATTTGCAGATTATTTCGTATTCACCAAGAAGCTTTCGATAAATCGGCGTTTCGAATATTGAAGAGATTCTGTTTTTTCTTACACACGATATTCTTAAGAACATCTCACGGAACCCAATTTAAAGACTACTGCTTTTTGTATCTTTGAACACCATCGGAAGTTATTGGAACTTTGCTGAACTCTCTCATCCCATCGTACGTATCACCCCGACTTAGCTCCTCTGAATTTGCATCTGTTCCACTTTTTACCTAATTCACTAATAGGAAAAATTTCAATTCTCCAGTAGACTATAAATAATACTTTGAGCAATTTTTTAATGATAACCCGCAGACATTGTATGTGAGTGGGATAGTGAAATTTCCAAATAGATGATGGGATTTTTCAAGAGATGATAAATCATTAAAATAAAATAGAGCCTTTATTATTGAATAGGCTGAACTGATAGGTCAAAAGAAATTAAAATCGATTTATTCTAAAGAATCGACAGTGGACTTTTCAAAAATTCCAAAAATGTATTAAAATACCGCTTTATACCATTCTTTTATGTATATTTTCTCAGGTGGCATGAATATTTATTAAATTTTCGCACGGATATAGGTCACACTGGAAATGCCACTGGCTGAAGTATTTTATATTTGGCGGTTTCATCTTCCGGCTTTGTGTGGAATTCATTGAATATGTATGAAACTTTCATTTCTCGCTCTGCAACCCCATTTTCAATTTTATGCAGATTGATGAGTTTGAATAATGTCTGGTAAAATAACCTTTTCGTTTCTTTCTATTTTTTTCTCACAAATTATGAGAACGTGTGATTAAATTTAGAAAGCCAAAAGCCCATAGATTAGCTTTTAAAACTGTAATTAACTGAAACAATTTTAATAGCCAATTGGCGATATCACCCCAAAACTTTCTCGTATACTCTCTAATAAACTTGTTATGACAGAGAACGTCTTACATGGCATTAACGTACAGTAGTTACGAAATATTAACTTTTGGCTTGAATTTTGCCTTTTTACTGAATCTATCGCGTGATCCTTGGCGAGTTATTTCGTGATTAATTCTTGGCATGCATTAATAGTATTAAAAAATCAAATTTGTGTTTTAGACGCGTTTTTCCTAGCCGATTGAAACGAAAATGTGACACAAAACTGCATATGCAGTCACAAAATCCTGTACCAAATTTGATAAATTTAAGCCACTGCGTTTTTGAATTATCGCGTTTACATGTTTCTGAAAGTACAGACCGACAGACAGTCAACCTGTAGTTAGATTTGGCTCAAAATTTGACAGGTGTCTATTCTATAGATGTTAAATCGATAGATATCTAAATAAATAGATATCTAGTTCTCTTCGTTTTGTATATATAGTATTAATTTAATTCAGATAACAAGACAGACGGACTTCCTCTGAACAGAGTTCTCTCAAAAATTTGATAGAAACCTGCAAATTTAATGTAAAGATCTCATACCAAATTTCAACCGTTTAGTTCAAATTGCTTTTGAGTTATTTTTGTCACAGACAGACGGACATTCTCCAAAAATGTGTGTTTTGAACTCAGGGGGGTCCAAAATGTGGAGATTCCTCGAGTTCGAATATTTCGACAATTACTATACTTTCTCTATACTACGTGTACTAGAAAGTAAAAAGACATAGTGAGTTTCTTCTCTCTCTCTCTCTCTCTCTCTCTCTCTCTCACACACACACACACACACACACACATATATATATATATTAAATTTTGATATGCAGGTTCAAAATACTTTTTAATGGTTTCATATGAAATATATTATAGCATTTATGACCATCTGTTAAAACCTGTTTCCTATTTTTATTTATTATGAGCAGTGATATAGTTTTATTGACAAACTTCGTGTATGTATTGAAGCTCCCTGTACCAAAGACCACTTTTATCAATGTAGAAATATTGAGTTATTGACCTGTTTGAAATTGTTAAATAATATGCACACATAGTTACAGTAATTACTTTATATTGGTATCATTATAAATACTTGAAATAAATAATTTTATCTAATAGGAAGTTTTTTTTTAATAAAAATCCTCCTTCAAATGGATTCTTAGGTACAAGATCTCGTTGTATCTATGGCCAATAATTAATATATCTAGGACCACTTTCTGAAATTCAGATTCTACTTGGTAATGAGTAGATATTAATTTTATAAAATATCAACAGCACATAATACATTTATTTATCCGATAATAACTCTTCAAATTCCAATGTGTCAAATTATAAGTAAATTAAAAATATTTTTATAAGTTAATCAACATTATGACTTGAAAAATTGATTCCAAACATCAGCTGTATATATTGTCCCTTTGAAGTACTTATAGACTTTTTAAAATAATTTGAATACAATATTATTAATCTCTATGTTATAAACAACATTTTTATTACACAAAAACCTTTGAGAATGTGCCGTGTTTCTAGATTACTATATTGTTTCTCATTCATGCCTATTATTTCTGCCACATAAAAATGATACGTTTTTCTGCCTTGCAATCTTGTTAAACTAAACCCTCTTTTCAATTGTACTATAGAACTTTTATTCTCCGTGGAATCAGTAGAATCTACACTGTCTGATAGTTCTTCGGATTCCTTAGTCTGAAACATAGCTTTTTCAGGAGTTTTGTTTTTCTTTTGGCCAGTCTAATTGCTTGTTGTTTTTCTATTTCTTTCTTTTTCAGAGTATGTGTCTGGAATGTACATTTATCTGATTTTCGACTGCTTAAACAACCAGGCAAAGACAAGATACTGAACGAAGACATTCCTTTGCCTTTAGAGATTACCGTCCAAATAGAACATCGGTTAGAATAAATAGAATTCCATCTTTTCGGAATGAGTCACCCAATAAAAGTCTATGCAATATTTCTCGGTTTAATCCTAACTGTCGTACTGCAGTCCAAATTGGAACTCGATTTTTCAAAACTACCTCTGCGGCATCAGTTTTTTGTTTTGTTTTTTTTCATTCCATCAAGATTTATAGGTATATAAATATAAAATTGTGAATATGTAATTAAAGAGAAATTACATATAATAAATTAGGAATTCGCGATACATATGTGGGATAAACTCTGAAAATTTGATTGAAACGTGGTTGAAGTCTTACGTAAATTTTTTAATATAAAAAAATGTCCTTTTTAATAAATTCTCTATTAAAACAAATGAATAATTTGAAATAATGATAGTAATAGCAAAAGTACTTTTTTATAAGTCAAGAACATTGAAAATTTCTAAGCAAGATTTACATCTCTTCCATTTAAAAAAAAAAACATTCAACAACAACAAAAAAAATTATTACCTTAGAAGGTAGACTGCATTGATTACTTTTGAATTAGATTAAGGCTTCCTATATTTATTATGAAAATACCTTAAAAAATAACATAAATATGATTGTTGTTGCATCTCGGCCCTAAGCACAAGGAAATTATGTGTCAATAAGTACAAGTTCATATAATTTCATAACAAATATCTTCTACTGAAAAATCCCAAGACAGAAGGATATAATTTAAAATTTCAATAAGTTTTTAAAGTTGCGAATAAAATTACGTATTAGCATTCAAAGAAAAGTTTTTTTTTTTGTTTACCTTCAGGAAACAATAGAAGAGATGAGTTGCTGAATTTTTTTCAGAACTACCTAAAATCGTTTTTCATTTATAACTTGTCACAGCTGTTTCCTGCAAAATTTCAAAATGACTGGCAAAATAGCAATTAGCATTATCAATCATGCAACTCAACAATAAAACTTACTACTAAATATTATTCATTTAAACATTCATTTCAACAATATTTTCTGCTGAGAATGTTCTAGTCACTTCATATATATCTATGCGTATTGTTACGAATCTGTGATGCGGCTTCCCAGCATAGTTGGTTCCATCATAAGAAAGAATGTTTTACAGTCATCTGCATTGGACGGAGTCTGGGTGTCGCGTCGGAGGTCCTAGAGCTTGGCGACAAACTTGGCGACCATCTGGCGACTTTGGTGCCCAAATAGATTATACCCGAAACAACGAGAATTTTCCCGATCCGTCCAGTAGGAACCGAGATACGCCTCGAACGTTCCTGATTGGTTGAGAGGCTTCTAGCCCCGCCTCCTGAGACCTATAAAAGGAGGCAGCCGCAGCTGCCAGAGTAGTCGTAGTCGGAATCGACAGAGAAGAGTAGTCGGAATCGACGGTGAAGAACTGGTCTTCCAGGGATTAGCAGAGCAGCGACGGAGTTAAGCTAGTGCTGAACTAAGCTGTGCGCTACTGTTTGCAGTAAAGTCTTGTTGTATGCTGTACGTCTCGGCTTAAGATAATCGTCTTCTATGCTGTATATAGTTGTCGTCTTTGTGCTGTCCTGTGTATCTTCGTGTAAATAAACGTCGTCGTTTTATTTTCTACTGCCGCCTGCTGATTGAGTGTTCTCCACACCATATAACTCCCACTATCCAAACGAACCCCGGAAATTTCGTAACAGTATATATAAAAAATTATTTTTGATATAATTATTTATATAAGATTTTTAATTATATAATTAATTTTGACTATTATATTCGCATTTGTGGCTTAACTTTTTTTGGGGGGAGTAAGCATAAAATTACTTCTGCAATAATGAGATGGGACAGGTAAGAATATTGCAATGTCCTTGTAAATTTAATATTCAGTTTCGTTAATATTTTTTATTTAATCTAACTCTCTATATATGTAATGATATCTTTAATCTAATTTAAAACTCAACTAATTTCCTAATTTTATCTTAATTTAGCCATTGTAAAGAGTTTTCTTATTTCCTGATCCATTATTACTTTTTATTAATCATTATTAATAAATACACGCTCTAAAAAACTGATAATAGTTCATTTTTTTAAGCTCCTAGCGAAATGTTGAAAATCCCTAATGGTTACAACATTCTTTTAAAAATACCTAAGATTCTCTTTTCTAAGTCTACTTATAACAAAGAAATCTCTCTCAGAATTCCATAGTAAAATCACAGAAGGGCTCTTTTGTTCTTGTATAACATTGTAGATTGACGCATCTCTTATCACTTTTTCACTGAACATAATATGACTTGCATATATACACAGGGTGGTCAAAAAAAACTTCCCCTATATATGAAACCCTAGCGGCCTATCCGCTCAACCAATCGAACCAAAAAGTTTTTATTGGAAGTTTTTATTGCGTTGTCGCCTGCGAAGATGAACACGTTGAAAACCTGTAATTATAACTTTCCATTCCTATAAAAACTTTTTTTCTCTTTCCTCTCTGTGTTGTCATTAGTCCTTTATAATGCTCTTCTATGCATATGCTTTACGGCGGCAATTTTCGTCACACGCTAATCGTTCCAACGCCATTTGTGGTTTCTCAATACGCTGATCAATTTGCGCTAGGAAAAAGTGGGTGTTGCCATTCGAAAATTTCAAAATTCTCTCACTGTAACCGTAACCGTGATTTCTGCGTTGTTTAGAATCATCACAATTTCCAGCGCATACCTTCAAACAACCATGTCTGAAATTTTGGTTCGATTGGTTGAGCGGATAGGCCGCTAGGGTTTCATATATAGGGGGAGTTTTTTTTTTTGACCACCCTGTATATATATATATATAGTTAGAAAATATGGAATCAACATTTTTTTAAAAAAATTTTTACTTTTATACTTGAAAATATTTAAATAAAATTTTATCTGTGAGATTTGCTGAATTTATGAATTTTCTAATAAATTTTTATTAATGTGTTTAATTTATTTATATTTGAAAGAACAATGGATGCTATAATCCGTTTAGAAGCATTATGAAGGCTATTTTTTTGCGATACCGGAATTTTGAATAAAGGTCAAATTACGAGAACAATACCAGAGCCGACAGCCCCTTCTTTACCAAACTCCCACTCGACGTGAGCTTTGTGGACTGAGCCCACATAATATTATATTGACTTTCGAATTCGATGTGTTTTGGTCCTGAAGCTAATACTGGTCAGGGTTATCTCGCCAATGAAATGAACCAGGGGAATGTTCTGCTCTCATCTTACTTATACACCTAAACAATCGAACATTTCGGTTTTACTTTCTCGTGTACGGCGCCCTCCTGCTAGTGTGGTATGGAAGTTTGGAGAGGGGAGGGGGTATCAGCTCAGATGTCAACCTCGTTCTCTGATTGCGGCTCAAAATGACGAGGTCCGTCCCAAAATAGCCCTAGTGTTGTTTTAAAACGGGATGATACTATAATTAAACTAAATTAAACTACACTAAATTATCGTATACGAAGTATAATATTATAATCATTAAAAAAAAATCGAAAGTGAGAGCTTTTGACGAATCTTTACGTTCAAGACCTGCTGGAATCTGAAAACTCATTTTTGGCATTATATTTTTCTCTTTGTGAACACGATAACTCAAAAACACTTTGGATCAGACGGTTGAAATTTAATATGTGGAATTACTATCCAATTGGTCGATATCTCAAATTTTGAATTAAATCCTTTCATAGAAAATCTGGTTGATTGGCTGTTCGAGTGTTTGTGAACGCGGTAACTACAAAATACAAAGAGCTAGATAGATAAAATTTGGTGCACAAGTTTAGCCCATAAAATATAAATAATTTGCAAATAATTTTGAACAGAATCTGCCGAACGGCTGATTGTATATCGGCCTATATTTTCTCAAAAGGAATTAATTAAAAACACAATAACTAAAAATGCAATAATAAAAAACGCAGTAACTAAAAACGCAATTATTAAAAACGCAATAACTAAAAACGCAGTAACTAAAACCGCAATAACTCTTAAAGGCAATGAAATAAAACGATAAATTCCCAGATGTTCTCTAATAACTCCAATTTTAATTTTGTGTCAAATTTTGGTGTCAGTCATCTGTTAAAAAAAATACGTCCAAATTCCATATTGCCGCAATAGATTCACGGCTTTATTCAGTGCCCAGAGCTTTACGCGGAGAAAGGAGGGTGAGACTATTATTAGAGAAAATACGAAATTTTTTTGGAAGAACACTCTCTTTAATTCTTTCTGTATTTCTTCTATCTTCCTCTGCATCCCTGAATGTATAAAAGGGATTGGCTATGACAGGAAGGGAAGCGGCAATTTCGAAGATCAGGACATTAGCAGAAGAGAGTGCTTTTTCCTTACTTCCGCGTGCAGTGACGCAATAAATGGATAGTTTGTGTGTGTGTATGTGTGTGTGTGTATGTGTGTGTGTATGTGTGTGTGTGTATGTGTGTGTGTATGTGTGTGTGTGTGTGTGTGCGTGTGTGTGTGCGTGTGTGTGTGTTGTAATATAATGAAGAAAACTGAGTATACATTATGGAAGCTTGCCTTTTAACCTATTTAATCAAAATTTTAAAATAAATTGACTGTTATGGCCAGCCACAACATTACATGCCAAATTTTATTTTATTTTAAGCCATGGCGTTTTCAAGTTATCGCATTCATCTACAACATGAAAAATATACAGATTAGAAACTAACGACCCCTTTGACCGATTTAGTTCAAAATTTAATTCGCATCTTCAATTTTGGTGATTTATCTGTATACAAAATTTTATCTACATAGCTCAATAACTTTTTTACTCTTTCGTTCACCAAGTTACAAAAAGAAAATTTTGTAATAATAAAAAAGTTCTAATTCGAGATTTTATTCCCGGATACACGTTTCGGACCTTCCTAATTCCGAAAAATACATTTTTGGAATAATATCTAGGAACACGATAAATCTAAAACTATTTTAGACAATCGGAGGAAAGTTGCCATGTGGTTTTATACTAAATTTATGTATGTCTATCAAGTTTTGAACGAAATCTTTTCAAATGGAGTCTTTCTCCCCGGCTATCCGAATATAAGAATGCAGGATAATTGCGAAACATAGATATCTGAGTATATAGAATTTGGTTCACGGGTTTAACATGTAAAGTGTAGATCTATATCAAGTTTGGAATCATATCCGTAGAAGGATTGACTGTTTTTTGATCTGTACTTTTTCATGTATGTAAATAAAATAATTCAAAAGCGTACCAACCTTGGTAAATGAATTTTCAATTGAAAGGTTGACTATTTATTTGGTCTGTACTTTTGCATGTATGTAAACACGATAATTCAAAAGCGTACTAACCTTGGTAAATGAATTTTCCGTCGAACGGTTGATTAATTTTTGTGTCTGTACCTTTGCATGTATGTAAACACAATAACTCAAAAGCGTAGCAACCTTGGTAAATGAATTTTCCATTGAAAGGTTGACTATTTATTTGGTCTGTACTTTTGCATGTATGTAAACACAATAACTCAAAAGCGTAGCAACCTTGGTAAATGAATTTTCCATTGAAAGGTTGACTATTTATTTGGTCTGTACTTTTGCATGTATGTAAACACAATAACTCAAAAGCGTAGCAACCTTGGTAAATGAATTTTCCATTGAAAGGTTGACTATTTATTTGGTCTGTACCTTTGCATGTATGTAAACACAATAATTCAAAAGCATACCAACCTTGGCAAATAAATTTTCTGTCGAAAAATTGACTATTTTTTGTGTCAGTACTTTTGCATGTATGTAAATACATTAACTTTAAAACGTACCAACCTTGGTAAATGGAATTTGGTTCACAATTTTAGTACCTAAAGTGTAGATTTTTAGAATGTTTTACATCAAATCTGCCCAAGTATTAGATATTTATTTACAAATGCATATAAAAGTGACAACTTAAAAACCCAATGATTTAAATAAATAAAATTTGATACATAATCTTTTAACTGTAGTTGTTGTTCTATGTCAAATGTTGCTTTCAATCAGTTGGGAAAAAAGTTGTCCAAAATACATGTCCCTGTTTTGGTCCATTTGTATTAACCGCAGGCAAGTGATAAAGCGTCAATTATTGATATATTTGATACTTGTATATTAATCGAGGTCAAGGATTAGTTCCCAAGGATCGATATTCTGTAATTATTGTCCATCAATGCAATACATTTGATACATAGGTACGGTTTTCTCTTTCTTTCTTTTTTTTATGAACTCTCTCTCTCTCTCTCTCTCTTTTTTATGAAACACAAATTACCATATGTGAAATTTTGAAGATAAAAATCTGATATACATACCAAAAAATAACTCAAATAAAATATGTTTAAAAAAACACTAAGGGATAGAATATAAAAATTTTGAAGAATTCTTTTGTGAAGCATGTGTTTCTGGGAAATAACATACTTTATCGTTTGGACGAAGTAAAAAGGCTGCTAAATGCCCTGGAGAAATAATCCATGCTGATGTTTATGGTCCTACATTAAAACTATCGATTGGACAAGCAATATAGTTTCTTCTATTACGCAAAAAAAAAAAAAAAACTATAAGAAAGGCACTTTCTTTTTAAAAAGAAAATCTGAAGAAAAACTTAAAATAAAAGAAGTTTTGAAGCAAATGGAAAATATTACAGGCAACAAAATTAAAGTTTTGATAACTGATCGCGGTTTAGAAGTCAACAAAGCTGTTGTGGACTGTTTAAAAGAAAAGGGAATGAGACATGAAAAATCATGTATATATATTCCTCAACAAAATGGGAGAATTGGATGAGAAAATGGAACAGTGGTAGAGTTAGAAAGAAGCATGCCAAGAACAAGGAGAAAGAATTTTGGGTTGAAATGAACAATACTGCTGAATTTTTTTAAAAGCAGAACTGCATTTGTTTTTAAGCAGGTTCGAATTTTTACTTTCTCTTATAGTTGTATACAGAAAATATAGTAATCTTCAAAAAATTCGAACTCGAGATTTTAGTGAATCGCCTGGTTTCCTACCTCCCTGAATTTGAAAAACACATTTTTGGAAAATGTCCGTCTGTCTGATTGTGACAAAGGTAATTAAAAAACGCTTTTCGTTAGACTATTGAAATTTGATTTACGGTCTTTACACCAAATTTTCAGATTTCTATTAAATGTTGAGTAAAAATCTGTTCTGAGAAAGTCCGTCTGTCCGACTATTCGAATATAAGTTAACAAGATAATTAAAAAATGAAAAGAGCTAGACAGATAAGATTTGGTATACATATTTCATATTTGGTATACAGATGGCGACAAACTTGGCGACTTTGGTGACAAAATAGATATTTTCTGGAAACTGGAGAATTTTAGCATTTGAGCCAATAGGAATCGTGATATACCTGATTGGTCCAGAACCTCCTCTGCCGCCCTACCGGGAACTATAAAAGTCCTACAGTCTTAAGCTGCAGTCAGTCAGTCAGTCGTAGTCAAGTATGGAGTCTTCGAGAGGATATCGAAGAAACGGTGGAATAGTCCAGCGAAGAACAGGTTTGTGTGGAGCTGAAGTGATTGCTGAACTGGGCTGTGTGCCGAGTCCTGGCATTTATTGTAGAAACAGCATCGTGTCTTGTGTGGAGTAGCCAGTCGTGTAATAGTGAGTAGGCAGTTGGATACAGCTAAAGCTAGAAGACAGTGGTGAATTGCAGACGTTTTGGGAGGCCTTAGAGTGAAGCTACGAGAAATCCCTCCTTCTGCTGAATTCTGTCTGGCCGTTTTGTGTGCTGTGGTTTATTACTACTTGTGGGCTATGTTTGTTGCGCTGTCCTGTGTTCGTTTCGGCTGTGTATTTGTAGTCTTTGTATTAATGTCTTCGTGTTTAATAAATGTTGCTTTCTACTGAAGCCTGCTGATTGTGTTTTCACACCATACACCCACTACAAGCGAACCCAGTGACTTTATAGACTGAGTAGTGGAACTATAGTTCCGTAATAATATATATATTAGTAAGCATATAATTTTTGAAGCAGAAAGCAGTTTCGAAGACAGTGAAGACACTTTCGATTTTTTAACTTCGTTTTATTTCCATCCCGGGAGACATGATTTTTTGCACAAGCAGAAGCGACGAGCACAGCATAGAACAACACAACACGAAATGGGAAAAAGCTGATGAAAATTGTATCTCTGTGAATATACTGTGAGATTTTAATAGGGATTTCCTTCACGTGTCAATCACAAGTAAAGGATCTTTAAAAAGAATATCCTTAGCTGGGCAGTATTTTATTCCTTCATTCGGAGTGTGGGAATCACTGACTAAAGCATTTTTACAGGGCTTTTGTTGCATTAATTAAATAGAAAAAGTGGAATGGGATCAGGAAATAAGAGAATATTCTAGAATGAAGTTAATATGAGCTAATTTACGATAGAACTTTTGAAATTAATAAAGTTTAAATTATATATATATATATATATATAAACAAAGAGTCTTTTTATGTATCTAAAGTCCTATACAAATTGTTTGTATCTAATAAAATGATCAAAAATTTAATAATAACTATAATAAGATGTGATATTTATATCTCCTAATTTACTTTTTGTCCTTGAAATACTTTGCAATGTTTCATTCATATATTAATTTTAAGACTTTTTATGAATAAGTTTTTTTTTTTTTTTTCTTTTTACATTAGAACGAGTAAAGCATATTGAAATTTCCGCTGATGAGCGGATTTCCGTTCTTTTTTCAGGGAATTTCGTCTAAGATACCGTCTTTTTCTTGTTAGTGAAAGAATATTAACGTTCGATAATTACGCTATTCGAGATATTTTTCGTTTAATTCACTTTTATCATAAAAATTTTACTTGGAAAATTTTTTACTTGAGTGTCTCCTTTTGCTTTTAACTTTATAAGAATTTTACTTTTACTTCTAACTTTCCTTTTAATACATATTCACTTTTTCTTTAAACTTTTTGCTTCTAACTTTACAAGAACTGTTCTGTTGTAAATTAAATATATAAAAATGTCTTTATAGTATATTTTGTTTTGTTTTACAAAAAGATTAGCTGAAATACCCAACTTGTATTGGGGATGATACTTTTATTTTATTTATTAATTCTAAATCGTAGCGTTAAATTAATAGTCACAAAAGATTTATTAAAACTTCGCTTATGTGTTATGTAAGCAAGATTTCATTTATGTGGCTTATGCGAAAAATTAAGAATCTTTTTAATTATGATGTTAAAAAGGTGCTTATTTCCCCCAAATTGTATGTAGATGAAAGATTTTAAATAAATTAATTTTAAAATAAAAGCTTATTTTAAATGAAATAAAGTAGTATACAAACTTTTTTTTGCCATGTTCAGTTTTATTTTTAATAAATAAGCTTAAGAATTCTTTTAAAATTAATAAATAAAGACCTTTCCAAAAATATTTTAAAAAATAAAGCAGAAAATTCTGAGAGTACTTCAAAGTCACATCGTTGCCTAGCAACGGAGTGTCTATCATTTCCCTTATTTCAAAATCGTCTGCATCTATTGAATTATTTACTAGCCGCCTTTGTACCAAATATACATGTACCAAATTTGGTAGCTGTATGTCAAATAACCTGGCCTGTAGAGCGCCAACACACACACACACATTGAGCTTTATTATAAGTAAATAGATTAAATCTTGGAAAAACATTAAAAATTGAAGAAAATGACATCGATATTATTGAAAGGATAAAATTTCGAATTTTAGATAGATAAAAATAATTCTTATAATTTACTTCGAAATTCTGTGGAAAAAATGGTAAAATTTCGGTTAATTTTTAATTAACTGAATAATTAATTAACTTTTGCACTTTGAAAATTTGACGGTATTTTTTCTTCTGTTTATATATTCAAAGTTTGCTTGAATTCATCCCAATTAATAAGGAGAAAATGTAAATCATATGTGCATATATAGCCACACTGACTTATTTATATAGACGATTTAGGCGACTAACTGGTCCCCCTGGAGTAATAGTTATACTTGTTTCGGGCACATTATTTAGAAATAACTTCATGTCCATGGAAGCTGATATACGTCTGAAGCAAAATGATCAGTATTAGTCCTTATGGCATAACAAACAATTAATTAAGTCAATGATGCCGCCAAATTATCTGGCATTGTTTCAATTGTCTTACATAGGTTTTATTTACTGTGTACATAAACTTTTCTAATTGAGATAGTCCTGACATTTCTAATATATATATATATATATATATATATATATATATATATATATATATATATATATATATATATATATATATATATATATATATATATATATATATATATATATATATATATATATATATATATATATATATATATATATATATATATAGATATCATTAGACACACACACACACACACACATATATATATATATATACATTCTAAAATGTTCTTTTATTTCCTGGCCCAATTCCCACTTTTTTATTTCATTAATTCTAAAACAAGCTCTTTAAAACTACAAGTCTCAGCAGGTTCTTACTCTACGAGTGCTGGATAAAAATCCTTAATGCTTATGCGATTCTTCTAACGATACCTAAATTTCCCTTTCCTACGACTATACGTGTCAAAGAAATCCCTATCATAATCTCATTGCAAAACCACTGAAAAGAAAAATATTGGACATTTCGGATCTTGTATCGCGATGCAAACGAACATCAGTTTTATTATCGCTTCTTTTGCATAAAATGCTTCCTGTAGAGAAATAAATCGAAGTTAAAAATAATTTCAAAAGTTTCTTCTATTTGGCCAAGCAACTGCTAAAATATGTGTGTGTAAAACATACTTTAGTAGATGCGTGGCCTAATAAAAGTAACTTTTGAGTTTTTAACTTTCCATACCGGGAGGCATGTTTCACGTATACAAAGAATAAGCGGTTCGAAACACATCAATCTACAACGTAACACTAGAGCAGAAGAGCAAAAAAGACAGAAATTTTTCCCTCGCTGATTTTATAATGAGATTTGGATAGAGATTTCTTTGACACATGTAGACTTAGGAAAGGGAAATTTAGGTATCTTTAAAAGAATGGCATAAGCATTAAGGATTTCTATCCCATCACTCGTAGCGTAAGAGCCTGCTGAGACTTGCAGTTTTATACAGCGTGTGTTAGAATTAATTAAATAAAAAGTGGGCATTGGTTCAGGAAATAAAATTTTAGAATTAAGGTAATAGGGTTAAATTATGATGAAAATTGGAAATTAATTAAGATTTAAATTAGATTAAGAGATATCATTATATATATATATATATATATATTCCTTCGGAATTAAATAATTTTTTTGCTTGATTTGATTTGTTTATACATGTTTCATTGAATCTTGTTAATATAAAGAAGATATCATACATGAAGAAAACAGGATTGGTCCCATATGGAGACAGAAAAAAAAATTATAATTTATTTTTATTATGATATTTAACTTCGATGAGTATAAATCAAATTAAGAATTGGACAGCAATGCATATTCTTTTTAAAGCTTTTCTCCTTCCGAAATTAGGATCAAATTATGCTTAAATAAATTTAAGAAAATGGGCAATACCGTAAGGTTTGGTTTGGTTATATTAACGTCCCGTTTGAAGCAACACTAGGGCTATTTTGGGGCGGACCTCGTAATTTTGAACCGCGGTCAGATGACTAGGACGACACCTGCAATACCGTAAGAGCAGCATGGTACCGACATAAGCATAGCAGATAGCAACATGCTTATGCCGGAAATCGAATTTGCAGATTTAATGTCATTGCATATACCTACGCGTTATTTTCAAATATCTGTATCAAATTACAAACAGTGGTCACAAAGTCCTCCATGTCGAGAGTAATACCACTGGGGGTACTGGTTCAGAGGTGATCGTTCTCTGATTCAGGTCTAAATTACGATCTGTGGATGAGTGAATGAAAAGAGGGTTGTGATGTGTGTGTAGCTAAGTCGTTCTCTTGGCCCTAGATGGCACTACTATAAAAACAAGAGACACTCCCCCACCGGCTTAAAATCGCTGTCTTCGGAACAGCGGGCTTGTCCATGGCAAGTGCCATAAGAAACAACAACAACAACAAATTACAAACAATAATTCTCTTCATAATTTATTTCGCATTTCTGAAAAATCTTAATTGATAACATAGAAATAGTAAATAATGATGTGATCCGATTTTACTGATCATTTTAAATAGTAAATAAGAATATGACTATTATTAGGCTTAGAAAAGCAATAATTTTAATTTTGTTTTAGTATTAGAGATTCATATATCGGTTTAGCCTGGTAATATTTAAGGATTGTCATGTAATTTGTAAATTTCGACATATACGCTTAATGAAGCTTATCAGCATATATGATAACAGTATTTGTATGGTTATTAGACCTACCATTATTAGATCAAGAATTATACAGGTCCAGATTAAGCCTTCCAGGGGCCCTTCGGCAATGTGAATCTCCGGGCCCCCATTTCCTTTTTGAATTTTTAAAATCAAGTATTTTTGAAAAATCGGCTTATAAGTTAATCATTACTAATTTTAATTAGCAAATTTTAACAAACTGAAACAGCAAAATGTTTAAATCCAGGTTGTTTTCTTAAAAGTTGGTTTCAGTGTATCACATACAAATACGCACACACACTGAAATTTATAGGTAATTTTAAACAAATAGTAAATGAAAAAGAAAGGAGAAAAAAATTACAAAACATTTCTGAACATAATCTAAATAATGTTTAATGATATGATCGGAGATTTTTTTAAATTATAAGGCGTCAAACATTTTAAAAATTATAAAATAATGAAATAGAATCCGATTTAATTGATAATATTTTATGAGTGTTACTTTTAAGAAATTAAATGTGGCGATTATTTCTAGGCAATGTAATTCCAAGAGCTTTATCTTCTAAAATATATGCTACTTTTCACTCACAAACGCGTAATTGTTTGATACTCTTTAATGCTTTCTATCTCAAATGCATTAAATAGTGTCAAATTAATAGAAAACAAGTTAAAGGAATGACTTTTTCATGTTTAAAATAGTAAGATAATTATTTTTAAAATTATATTTTTTATAGAAAATTATCATCGTATTTTTTTCTTTTTTTGTAATAATTTTGAAAAATAATTAGTAGTAATAATTAAATAATTTGTAATAATTTTGAAAAATATTTAGTAGAAAAATAATTTAAATAAGAAAAATAATTATTAGAATTAGTAAAATAATTAGCAGTTTAAATAAGAAAAATAATCAGAAGAAAGTAATTAGGAATTCTGCAATTTTGTCTTCAATTTTAGGGAAAATTTACTTGTATAGAGGGGTGTGGAGCCTAGAAATTCTTTTTTTTTAGTAAAAAACATTTTTAAAATTTTCCTTTATTTTCTTCATATTTCCGAAGTTACTGATAGCACGTCAATAACCCTGTTATTTCTTTTTAAATTACTGGCTGTAATTTAAAAAGAAAAAAAGCATGTATTTAATGATGAAAGAATAAATAGTTTAATTGTGCGCTCAAGAGATGGAGCTGCAATCGGCACTTCGCGCTTCACGGACCTCGTCGGCTTTCTACGGCCCGCCAACTTTCATATTAAACTGAAACTGGTTTCTGTGCTGGATGGACGATGACCTACCAGTGCTTTGTATCGATTTAGGCGATTTCGGGAGGCACAATTTTTTCCCTCTAGTGCTGTGTGCATATTATCAAGCCTCGTCGCAACGGTTGTTTGTGTGTTGGAGGTCTCATCCCTTATCGAAGATTCGGATCAACAAAGCTTGTGACGCGCTCGAGTTCGTGCGATCTTTTTCTCTGAAGAATAAGTTAACTTCACGCTGAATTGTGTTTTCTTATTGTGATTGATACCACGATGCCGCAAATAAGTTGAAAACTGCGTATTTAATGCCGATGTCCGGATTATTCTCTTTTGCCGATACGATCTTGGATTTTAATTTTATACAGCGTACGAGGTGAGTTGTGTTTTGTTGATTATGTTTTGGATTCAGCATGCGCGTAAACAAACGATATATCCGGGAAGAATAGTGAAAATTTATACGGTCGCTTTTACATCTAGGTAAAATCCTCACTATTTTGATGTGTATTTTCTAAAAATATTCCTTTTATGTTAACGATCATTTCATAGTTTTATTAAGCATGCAGTTCTTGAGCCTTCTTATAAAAAACGCACATATGAGCTTATTTTTTGTTCGTTTTATATGGGTAAAGATGCGAACTCTGTTTACATTGTTCTGAAGCGTGCTTGGTTGCCTTCTTGATATTTGACAGGTGTTTCCGGTCATTTACGAACTGTAATAACCATGATCTGTGACATTCAGTGTCTTATTTTAAATGATATTTTGTTTACGTTCGATTATCGTATAAATAAATAAATTATTAAAAGAATCGATGCTTCTTAAAAATTTGTTTTTCATTTTAAAGTTTAGGGTGAAAATTTAATATTTTTTCTTAAGAGTGGAACTTATATAAAAGTTACTCTAAAATTTATAGGTTAAGACATAATATATATGAGGACTCATCTTTTTTAAATGATAGACATGTGAAATGTAAGACTAAATAAAACTGTAAAATTATTAATTATATTGTCAAACTATTTTATAAGTTTTTCAAAATTCTTTTTTTAATTAAATATCAAATCACATCGATGATGAGAAGAATATTCTTAAAAAAAAAATTTTTTTTTTCTTAAATGTTTCTTAAAATAGTTAACAATTTATGTTTATAAATTATTCTTGCAGTTTTTCTAATTTGCAAGAACTCTGATATTTTTCTTTTAAATCACTTAATTTAATTACTTTTTTATTAATTGAGAATGACATCCTTTATTTTAATGTTCAGATTGCTGAATATAATTCTAGAATGGTGATGCTTTTTTCCATATACTGCATTAACAACAACAACAAATGTATTAGTCCTTAAATTAAAAATAAGAGAAAAATAAGCAATGGTATATCTTTACTTTATTTCAAAAATGGATTAAATATTTTTTAATACAAAAATTGAAACGACTTTATAATGTTCTCTTTCAAACTCACTAAAGTTGATTATTGTTATAATTCACAGAATTGCTTATTACATATCACTATTTATGAAATTAAAATCAATTCTTTTAAGTATTTAAATTTTTTCATCCTACAAAGGTATTTTTTAATGGATTTCAATTTTGTATTTTTTTTAATTATTAAAATAAATTCTATTTGGATTTACTAATAATTAGGCATTAACAAAAATTTTGGATTTATGTCATAATAATAATGAATGAGCATGATTTAGACGAAATATATATTTATTCTATGTGAAAAGTAAAGTGAATATTTTTTTTAAAATCAAAAATATGTTTAGAGAATATAATGAAAAAAAAATACTTAATATAGCTGTTAAAATGTGGAATGTAGATTGTATAATTATGAAAAAGCATTGACTATAAATGGATTTTAGAATAGTAATATACCTGTACTAATTGTTTAACCTTTATGTTGTTGAATATGCATTGGAGTAATTTTGAATAGAAAGGCAAGTTTCTTTATCATTAAACTTCAAGAAACTAAATTATTAATCACATATAGAGTAATTTTCTATTTTTTCTACTATATTCTACTTTATGTGCAAAGTCTTTTCATGTTATATATGTTTTTATTGTAAATGCTTTTCAAAGACATTTAGCATTCATATTATAATTTTTTGTCCATAGAAATAAATCTAAATAGTGTTGTGAAAAATTTTGTGCATCTCTAAAAACCTGTAATGATATCCTTTATAATTACAATTAAATAGTATAATAGTTATATTTTGCAAATATTTTAAGGGCTTTATTTTCTCATTGTATTTAGTGTGTTACTGGTTTAAAGCTTCTTAATCATGTTGTTAAAACAATTGAATATTTTGTTGTTAATTTATAACATTAGATTGAAATTAACATGGCATTAGGTTTTTAAATTCTTAATACAATGACTCCGCTTAATGTTTTCTATATGTATATTTCCCCCATATTGTTAAAAACTTTTTGATCATGAAAATCCTTTAATTGATGATTTAATTGAAATTTTTGAACTGCTTTAGCTGGATCATATAATATTTAGTGACAGAAATTTGTTTTGAAATTTGCTCTTTACCTAATTCTAGAGATATTTCCTTTTATTTTTTCTTTTGATTTAAAGATAGTTCATAGTATAGAAAGTATTTCTTTGGAAATTTGTATCTAGTTCATATGCCTTTTTAAATTTTCTAGAATTGCTATTGATTTAGAGTTCAGAATAATTAATGAGTCAATTTTCAAAAAAGATTTGGAGCACGAAATAGTACTTCCCCTATTTACTAAACAGTTATTCTGTAAAAGAAATTTAATATAGCTTATCTGGTAAAATTATATATTATCAATAAAATAAATTCTGTTAGCATCATACTAATATAAAATCATCTAAGAGGGTACAAACTTAATTGTAGACTTCTGGCAAAGATGTTTCTGATCTAACAGGCTTTGAAAATAATCCATTTTATTTTATTAGATTAGTTAAAGATAATTAAATTTTTATTTATTATTTTGATTTCTGTTATGATCTTGAAGAATTCAAAAGTGCAGGAGAATGATTAAGATTTTAAAGAGCAAGAAGTAACTGTAAATGCCTACTATTTAATCATTCTTTTAAATTAATTGTTACCAAAATTATATTTATTAAATTATATGTATACTTCATTTGGATTAGGAAATGTTAATAATAATAGGAGTTATTCTTTCACTTTTCTTATGCTACAACAATTGACAAAAGAAGGGGGAAAAGAAAGTTTGTCATTGACTGCTTAATATTAAACCTCTGAAGAGACAGTGTATATCTGATCTTAATTGACCCAGATTTAATTTAAAATGAGAAATAGAGAATATTTAAACTCCAAGAATGAATTTCAGAACTGAAATAAAAATATGCGTCAACGAAATACAAATACCACATAATAATAGAGTCATTAAACGCACGGAGCCGGTTGTAGCGTTGAGAATCCAGATTGGTTTCACACTTTTACTGAAGCGTGTTTTTAAATATTCGAATGATGACAGTTATTAAAAAAACAAAACCTCATTATATACTTCAGTAACATTCTAGTATTCTTAAGTCAGGAACATCAATAATTCTGTCTTAATAATTTCTTAAACTATGAAATACACGTTCTTCACAAATGTTTTCACCATTTCTGTTCATTATTACAAATATTTGAATTTGTTTCAATAATGAGTAGTTTAAAAGAATATAACCTAATTATGGAAATTGAAAAAAAGGCGGTGTTTAATTTCAGAATCAGAGTGATAATGTTTAGTAAATATTAATCCGACGGAATTATTTGAGAACAAAATTAAAAAGCCGTTCGTTTGACAAAATCTCGCCTTTTAAAATCGTCTGCTTCAAAATGTTTTCTTAACTGAACTGAAGAGTTTCATATCACGGCAGAAAGCTGTACTCTGTGACGATCGGTGTTTGAATATGGATGTTATTTTAGTAACGACTTAAGGAAATTTACGTCGGAGTCTGATAAATGTTCCTTTAATTCTTGAATTGTCATTAAATTTAATAGCAATTTTAACCGATACTGTTTAAATTCTAAAAATATTTATTTTTATTTTTATTCAGTTGTATTTTGTTACAGCTTTTTAATCAAATTGGATTTGTGCCGAACATTTGTTGTTTTTGATCTTTTATTTTCATATCGACTTTATTGATTGCGATGTGATTTTTTTGTTATTACATAATTGAATTAGATGCGCATTTCAGTGCCATTGCCTTGTAAACTGAATATAATTATAACTGATCTTTCATCAGAATGGATGCAAAATGGAATTCGTTATTGGTTCGTTCTACAGTTTAGTGTTTCCTAAGCTGTTGTTGACATGCGATTCAGAATTTCGAACATGTTTTTTAATATTACCTTGTATTTGATACTTCATCGCTATATTTTGATATAGCGCAAATAGTATGGTGTAATATTGGAAATATATGTCACTTCCGTGTATTATAATCCATTAGCACAACACTGAAAGGTTAAAATGCATATTGTCAGAAGTAAAATTTGGCCAACTGTAAATAGCATTTGTCTGGGACCCTAATATCCATATAATAACATAAATTAATTTTCAGTCTTTTTTATGAAAAGAATTAAATTTTGGTTTAGCTGTAAATATGTTATTTTAAATTAAACAGTTTAGGTGAAATTTACTAAAGTTTATTTAGACTTTATTTAAAAATTTTAGACAGCTGCAATCGTTCTTTCTCCTTTTCTTTTTCATTAATAGTTTCTAAAAGTTTGGCACATTTTAATGACATATTTCAAGAGAGGATACATTTCTTTATTGCTTTTTTGGCAATTAGAATGAAAGAAATTGTGCTTTTTTTGCTTCTTCCAATAGTATTCTATTTAACATTGTGATTTTATTCACAATTAAACAAGCCCTAGCATGGCAAATTTTTACATTCCATTAAGCTTTCCAATTTTTTAGAACATTCTTTTTGTAATTTCATATTTACCAATGTTGTTCTAGATCAGCTTTGATAGCTGAAACTGAAATTCGATAAGGAATAATAGTTGTAGTCAAAAGATTACATACCGAATTTGATTGATTTAAGTCATTACGTTTGTGAGTTATTGCGTTTTCATGCACATGAAAAAGCAGCCAAACAGAACCTTTGACACATTTGATTCAAAATTTAATAAGAATCTACATTTTTGATGCCAAACCCGTATGCCAAATTTTAAATATCAAGCTCTTAACATTTTGTAGTTATCGATTTCTTTTTAATTCCAACAGACTGCCAGATTTCCTCTGAATGGATTTTGGTCAAATTTTGTTGCAGTCTGAAGTCCCTATGCCGAATTTTTTTCCGTCTCGTTCTAAGTGTGTTTGATTTATCATGTTCACAGATAGACTGACATAATGCCAAAAATATATTTCGAGTTATATATATAAACATATTTTGAGTTAAATTGCGAATGTTCACATATATATGTAGGATATGAAAGTAAGCAAAGGAGGCTGTAATCTTTAATAAAAGAAATTTAATTTAAATTTTAGTTATTCAATGATTTTTATAGAAAATAATAAAACTAAATTTATTGAAATCCATTATTAAATTACTGTTATTAAAAGCATACGCTGAAGATTGTAGTTTCAAAGTTGTACTAGACTCCAGTTACATATCCATTTGTTTTTTATTGTATAATTGATGAATGCATGTTAGCATGCCAGATTTCAATTTCCGTTTGCTGACTAAGAAATAGGTAAGAATTGTAGTCCTCATTGTTGGAATATATTTACCATTTATAAGCACGTGTCAGTACTCTTCTACGATCACTGCCTAAAAATTTATTCTGTATGAATCCGGGTTCAACTTAAGTGAAATTGACTGGAGTATTCTCCTTTCCACCTTTTCTGTTTCGATTTTCTGCTTCTTTTGAAATATGATAAACAATGAGGATATGCTGATTGCATAGCTTCGTTGTGTCATGAAGCGAACCGAATATTTATTTTGAAACAGTATTCTTCTTTTTCACCGATTTGGTTCAAAACATGACAAAGTTTATAACTGCTGTATATCAAAATCCAAAAAATTCAGTACTGTAATTCAGGGTTTATGGCTTTACTTAATTTACGAGAGGAATCAATAATTAACACACAAAATTTTATACACAATTATGAAAAAAAAAAATGAAATGCGGTATGAAACGAAAATGAAAGTATTTCCAATTTATTACTTTTTGGCATAATTGCCATTCATGTTAAGGCATAGAAATATATACTCTCATTTTTGACCGAAATCTGCAATTTTGTTGTAGACCATATATATCAAGTTTCCGAATTATCGTGTTCACAGACAGACGAACGTAGAACGTTCCAAAAATATGTTTTTCGAATTCTGCGACTTCAAAAATATGGGACTCGTCGAATTCTCGAAGCCGAGTATTTTGACGGATAAATAATTTAGCGAGGAAACGAAAAATCGTCTTGTTCCTATGCCTGTCGCCATGCCCACCTACATCCTCGAACGTCACCCGTACTATGTAAATCCCTCTCTGAGTTTTAGCGGGACATTCCATCACCTTAACTTTCTGGAATTTTCCGTAAATTATATTAAAAATCTTTTGTAATAATACGGAGTTCAACAAACTTTTGAGACCTTATTTTATCTCTTGCGATAATTTAAATATTATTAAAAGGTTATATATTTTTTTAAAGAAAGAAGAATTTGAAATAATATAGTAGCATTATTACAAATAACAACAACAACAACAACAAAAAAAAAAACTCTCTGAGAATTTATGTCAGTTTGAAGCTGTGTCAGCACGACCTTCGTAAAACATATTACGAAGGTCGTGGTGTCAGTGATGCGTTTTTGCAAATTAAATACTCAGTTTACGCATTTCTGTCTAATGCGTAAACTGACTTTTTACTTTTACGCCTACAAAATTTAGAGAGAAAGTATTGTAATTGTTTAACATCGAGATTTTGATTTACCTTCAAGTTTTAAATCACTCTGAGTTTAAACTTATTATTTTAAGAGTAATATTTGTCAGTTCACGAATACGCTAAATCAGAAAACGCTCAACACTAAAGGAATGAAAGTCGGTAAGTGTTTTTAGCGCCAAAATTATAGGTTTCTAGCAGTTATCGAACGGAAGGCGTCTACGAGATGTCTCGGGCATGTGGAGACTATTTCTCGGAAACAGAATTATATAGATGCATAAAGTTCTCATTTGATTATATCTAATGGCGGATTACTCGTTTTGTTCTGCTAGGTAGCACAGACTTTAAGCTCTCCCTCTAAAGAAAAAAAAAAAAAAAACTAGTCAACTTAGTTTCATTTATTCCTTAAGGGAGGTATTTTAAATGAACACCATATTTTAATACTTTCTTTTAATCTTTTATTTGATTGAGTTTATGAAAATACATGTAAATTTGATTATAAATAATTTTAATAATTATAATAATTTAAAGATATTTATTACACCAGATGATGCATGGAATAATTATTTATTACTCATTTGATTATTTATTTAAAAGTATTAAATGAACACCATATTTAATACTTTCTTTTAATCTTTTATTTGATTGAATTTGTGAAAATACATGTAAATTTGATTATAAATAATTTGAAGAATAATAATAATTTAAAGATATTTATTACACCAGATGATGCATGGAATATTATTTATTACTCATTTAATTATTTCTTTACACATGACTGCTCCGCATCCATATTTGCGTATAATATTATTTAAGTAAACGCTTGATGTTTATAATTACTGTAATTTGTATAATAAATCTATTCATTTGTTCTAAGCATACATAATGGAACAGATAAGAAATTAATCCTCTATATATTGACAAAGTGTTAGTATTATCTTTATTTTATAATTCAAAGAGTTTTTATATTTTGAATTAATTAATTTATTTGGCAATTAGGCTAATAACATTTTTTAATCCACCTGTTAGAGACCCTAAACAGCTGCCTAATCAACATAGTCAGAAATCCGCCACAAGTTATATCATTTGGATTGTAAATTTACATCAAATTTTGGGCCAGTTTCTCCTATAAGTTTATTGTTTATTTCTTCGTGTGCATGTAAATCTGATAACTCAGAAAGCTAGAGTTATGAATTTTATTTTGCGACTCTTACATCACAGTTATAGATTTGACTTTTAGATTAAATCGGCCTAATGTAAGGGGAACTATTCCATAATCGCTTATCACCGCTGTAGAATTTCTCGTTGCTTTTTTATTTACCAACTCAGGTGTCGTCCTTGTCATTTGACCGCATTTCAAAATTACAAGGTCCGTTCTAAAATATCCCTAGTGTTGCTTTAAAAATGAGTCGCTACTATAACTGAACAATTGCAGTCCAAGTTGACCAGTTATCCGCAAAGCTGTCACTAAACTTATTTTGCCATTTCAATCAATTTTTGGTCTATACTTAAAAGTATAATTCTATTGAGTCCCCCCCCCTTCCCATCATCATCATTATCTGCGACCAATCGTGTCTATTTTTGACTTTCACATCAGTTAACAGAATTAGCGGGGCATCCCACCTTGGACCTTTAGTAGTTGGTCATTAGAACCTTACAGAACTAAAACATAAAACGCTCAATATTGTTGAAGTTACGAAACCTTTGCTGTATATATTACCTTTATTACCTTTGCTATATTACCTTTGCTGGTTCAATTAAATGGCATTGGTAACGACACTTCGCTGATATTTAGAAATTAATGTCAGGACTAATTAATTAGACCGAGTATCGATTAATTAGAACCATTAGATAAATTTAGCGATTTATTAGAACCGTCGCGTACGTTTAGTGTCTAGATCGAGTATCGATTAACTAGAACCATTAGATTAATCTAACGATTAATTAGAATCGTTTCTGTACGTTTAGTTCTATGGCATGCTTCCGAATTTAAATCGCTACTTAGGCTCATATATTTACAGCTTATAGTATTTCAATGAGAAAATCATTACTTCTATAAATATGCGCATCAGTGGATCAGGACTAGAAAGGTAGACAACTGTTAAGGTGCGTTCACACGATAGCCAATTATTGCGCGCAATAATTCTCTCTCTACTATTGTGCCGGTATTGTCCTCAAGTGAACAGTTGAAAAAGCGTTGTTGGGGCAAAATCAGATAGTTATTCCGATGGAGTGAAATTCGATGGGATTTGATTTTCACTTAAAATTCAGAACGTTTCGTTGGACCTATGACAATATAATTTTAAAAACCGACCTAAGATTTTTGTGAAGATTTTTTTTAAAAAAAATTCAACATTATTTGATTTTTTTTTTAAAATTATAAATTAAGCAGCAGTAGCTTCATTTTGGTTTTCAAATTTACATCACAACCATATATATTTACCCAAAAAGTTACAGTTTATTTGTTTTTCCTTCAGCTCTGCTATAGCAATTACAAAAACTGTGATTAAATATTTCAAAAATAAATTCTTTCGAAATAACGGTGGACAAGCTGATATTTAAAAGAATTAAATTATTTGAAATGGCAATTTTTTTCATTGAAAATAAAGTTCGCAGTATTCACTTGAATATTGTTTGTCTCGAAGGTGAATATTATTTTGGCTTGTGACTTAAATTCTGCGCGGAGTATATGCCGACTGATTACTGCAAATAAAGGATGGAGCCAATTAAACTCCACAATCCAATGCCGGATCGCTTTGAGGTATTTCTGCGCCTCTTGTGGAACTGCCATATGCTTATCGCCATGAAAATAGTTTTCAGTTTTTAAGAGCCGTTTGCTTTTACGGATATGATTAACATGTTTTTTTAATAACATTTTGCAACTTTTTATCAAGTGGAAATCAGTTTTTCGATGTAATTTTTTAAATATCATTTGATACAGTTATTTTCGATGTAATTTCTTGCCCACAATTTCCAGTATTTTTACCATACGTCTGGCGCAGTTTAGTGAAAATTTAGTCTTGCGTCATTAAAACTCGCAACCAATCAACTAGCCATATACGTACAGCATTTTTCATATCCCCTCTTAATTCCCTCTGTGAAAAAATTTCTTATATTTTGTAAATATTAATTTAGCAAATTTTATATTTTCGTATATTGAAAAAAATTGAAACTTCGCCCACCAGAGGGGCAAAATGTTGTTACTATATGTCAGTAGGTCCAACTACTATTAACTCTCATAATTTTTATTTCCTTCTGCAAGTTTGTTTTAGAATTTTTTCCTATTTCCGTAGCAGATCGCGCAAATATACTTGATGTATTTTAGCTTTATTTTTCTTCCTTTTTATTTGGCATTTATTTACGCATTTCTCTGCTTGCATTTTTGGCAGGGGCCAGTTTTGCTCCTTTTTGGTATGGCCCTGATCAAATATAACTGTGTTTCTAATGTAATATGTTATTATATATTATCCTTCCCTATGTTGTGGTACTACTTTTTCTTTCCTCTTCCAAAATGCTCAGTAGTGTCGAACTCAAGCATTGTTTATTTATTATCATATACAAGGGAATTAATTGACTCCAAAGCAGAAGTCATCATATTCTAACTTTTCAGTTGTATGTATGAATTTCTTTCTTTCTTTTTTTTTTTTTTTGAAATATTTCCTTATTTGTTAAATTTAAGTAACGAAAAGTCTTGGAATTTGCTATTATATTTCGTCATCGTTATATATATATATATATATATATATATATATATATATATATATATAAGGCCTGATGTAAAATGTATTCAATGTATGCAATCTTTTAAAATCATTTCAACATATTGATCCAGCAAATGTTTCTACGTGCATATGCAGATTTGCACAAATACACCAGTGGGACAGTAGACCTTGAATAAGGCTGTAAGCACCTTGTATGACCTTGACAAATAATAATTATATCTCCAATATAGAATTTGGCGTGAATATAACATTTTTACTGAATTGGTCACGCGAATATGTAATTTGTACACCTTTTTGTACAATTTTTCCAATCGATTGAAACCAGAATTTAACAAGGAGTTACAGTTGTAGTTACAATGTCTTGTATCTATTTTTATTGATGTAAGAGGTGTTTATGAGTTACTGAATTTACATACATACAAAAATAATCAACAGATGTTAACCCTTTGACAGATTTATTTAAAATTTGATAAAAATCTGCATTTTTAGATGTTAAATTTGTCTATCAAATTTTATCTGTCCAATTTATTACGTTTTGTAGTTATTGAGTTCACTTGTATTCGAACAGCTAGACAGACAGACAAGTTTCCTGCTTTTCTTGGATTTCGTTCAGAATTTGCAAATTTTGTCTTAAATCCATATGCCAAATTTCGTATGTCTTAAATTAAAGTGTTTACGCATTATATTGTTCACAGTCAAGAAAACATAACACTAAAATTGTGTTTTTTGAACTTCAGGCAAGCGTGATCCTTAGTTTGTGAAATGGTTAAAATCTTGAGTTCGAATTTTCTGATTAGAATACTTTTTTGATTACAGTAGTCATGATGGCAATACTTTCTCTTTGTATGTATCGCATACAAAAAAGTGAAAAAAAAATTTTTTTTTTAAATAAATTTTAAAAAATTATGTGATTATGATCTATTTTAACTGTTTAACTGAGCTTTATATTGTTTTGAAAACTAGTGATTTAATATGCTCCGCTCAAAAAGTATACCAGATCATATCTATTTTATATTAAATTTTCAAAAATCACAAAAGCACATATTAAGGATTATTTGATACATAACACAAATAACGCATTCAGAGAAATTCTAGAAATTTCTTTTCAAAATGTGAAAAAAATTATTTTTATTAAAACTTTTTTTTCCCTCTTACTTTTCGAATATTATTCTCAGTTCTTATTCGAATATTCGAATGGTTATCCCATTGTCGGTTTATTTTGTTCTCGCTCCCCAACCTAAGAAAGAATTGTTTACAGCGGAATATCTTCAATTACTTTCGGAATTTTAATTACCCCCATCAGAATGTTATCGTTTTCAGTTTTTACGAGCTCTTAACTGCTAAGTCTGGTGAGATTCTCCACGGTCTCGCTAGGAAACCGGCAGGCAGAACCGTGCCATTCCGGCGAATTTTGGCGTTATTTTCGTCATCGGGTTTTTATTGCTCTAAGTATTTACTAAGTAAGCTGTTTCAGATTGCTTATTTAGTTGCATAGATCACCTCTCTGATAGTTTGATCCGTTGTTCAAACAAGAGGAAGAGGAAATCACGTCACAGCCGACATAATAGTCGACATCAAAATGTGAAAAATACGTCAGACACACACCAAAAGGATACTTTTATGAAGCGTTTTGAGACATGTGATCGTCGAGGGAGGATTAAAATTATCTTGTTCTTTCATATCTGCAAGGTTAATCTATGAATAATGAGCGCTTTTTGTAGTCAACAAAAGAAAGTTATTTTTCTCTTTTTAAAGCATCAAAATACATATTTCACACTTGAGTGGAGTTTCATTTTTTCCGCCTCTCCTGCTGTTAGGATTCGTTGCATAAGGTGTAAACAACCCACAGAGTTTGATATCGGAAAAAGTCTGAAAACGAAGCATATATCTTAGCATTTATGCTGTGAATTGCAAATAACTGATTATTTATTTACTAGCGTATTACGTTAAAAAATTAGCTGCTATTCAACTAAAAGCTTTTAGGAATGAAGTATATGATGATACATTCTTGTATAATCATATAATAAAATGCTATATGATAGATATCACATGTCAAATGTTATAGTCAGAGCATTTAGCTAAGAAATTTAAAAAATTGGAACAAACTTTTTTTTTTTTTTTTTTTCTTTTTCTGTGTTTAGTAAATAAGAAACATTCAGCAAGTTAAAAATATATAATTCCTGTTTTGTATAACTATAGTCATCGGTAGTGAATTTGTTCATTATTCAATTGGCTGATTAGATAGTTTTTATTTTCTAATTCTATATCAGTAGTATGACAGTTTTATTGGTTTGTAATTATTAATTATTTAATTTTGATTGTTCGAATATATACTTTTTAAATTTTTATTCAAATATCTCTTTGTTTAAGCATAAATATATTCTTGTTAAATAATTTTATAGCATAAGAAATACTGAACAAAATATTAATATTTTGCTTTATTTTTATATATATATATATAATTTGGGGTCTTAAATTTTAATATTATGTCGTACAACAAAGTACGAAATTATATATTTCAGTTTTCATTAGATTTTCTTGTTGTAATAATTACTTTAATAAATATTAAATGAAATATTCTAATTCAAGAACAAATTATATTTATATATATGGTAAGTTTTATAAAAGTTTTATTTTATCAACTATAGTTTAAATTTGATTGCAATTGTGACTAGCCGTTTGAATTAATAAATTTGTTGACTTCTTAAAACTAAACGTAATTAAATGTTTTCTAATTTTGCAAGATGAACTTTTAAAAGTAGAAATCTTTTGCAGTGGAAGTAAAGAGCCGAACTTTTATGATTCACTCTGTTTTATAGAACACACTGTTATAAGGATTTAGAGAAAGCAAAAAAGTAATCTAAAGTTAGTTTTACTCGGATTTACCATCTCTCTTTTCGAGATGGCAATAACTGCGTTTTTTGTCACATTACGAGATATTTTTCTTTATTCAGCACTAAACTGTTGGATTTTATACCATCTTTCTTTTTATGAAATTTCGAAGACAATCCTTTATACCGTTTCCTGGAACAACGTTACTTGCAGTTCCCATTTGAAGCTTTGAATACGTTTCTATAACTACTTTTTTTAAAAGATTTGTGTCAGACTGTGCAGTTGTAGCTTTCTGTTTCATCTATTTTATTTTCATTTTCCGTTGCTTAGAAGTAGGAAAATTATTTTCAAAGCACCAAATTATTGTAAGTATGAGAAAGAATAAAAATAAAGAAATGATTTATTATTTTAATTGCGAGTTAAAATCAGTTTAGAACCTTATCTTGATTTGATAAGTTTGATTAAAATATTTTAATTGAAGCTGTGTTTGTTACTTTATTACTACTGTTCTCTAATATTATATTTATTAAACCGAAATAATATATTCTCGTATTTAAAATTCATCTATGCTGCCCCATTTAGGGTTGAGTTAAGGTTAAAGTTGACATGGTTTGGAACAGAATTTTAAACTGTAGGTCCCGGTCACAAGTACGATTGTAAATACCTTAGAACGAGTGTTAAGCAAAGCAAAGGAGCAGTGTAACTATTGTTTGAAATATTTAAAGAAAGTATCGGAATTTTGGAAAAATAGCACGATTATCAAATTGCTATAATCAAAAAGACTTTTATTTTTTAAATTTTGGAGTAGTGTACTAATTTTTTCTTGTGAAATATAATTTTTGAAAGTTATCGCGGAAAAACACCAAAAATTCACTTTATTATTAATCAGTTAAAATTCTAATTAAAACCTCGAAAAAGTCACTCCATATCTGGTAATTATAGAACAAACAATTTGGCCTGTAGAGCCCCAATGCACACACACACACACACACACACACACACACACACACACACACCTTTGTTATTAGTAGAAATAGACTAATTAAAATTTTATTTCTCTGTAACTGCAGATCAAAGAGTTCGGCCTGTAGTGCGTCAATACACACAATCATTCTACTTTATTATTAATAGAAATAGAGACTACATTTCCTTAGACTGCATTTTCCTTTAACTACAGATCAAACAAACAGTTTGGCCTGTAGAGCGCCAACACACACACACACATATCTTTATTATTAGTTGAAATAGAGGCTAATTAATATTACATTTTACTGTTTTGGTTTTCGGCTCATGTATATATCTGAGGATACAAATAAAATTTTTGATTGGGGTCCTTGTGTGTCAATATTAAATAGTCATGATTTAGAATTTAATTATTTACAGTTTGATTTGCATTCAAGATAAATTTTAAACCACAATTCTGAAGATTTTGAAATTTCAGACTATTTTACTAATTTGTTTGTTCACCTGATTAATAATAATTATGTACCACATTAGTGCAAAGTGTTTAATAAATATTTTAGCCACCGAAATTTGAAACGCAGAAAATTTGTTGCACCATAATAACTACAGAAGAAAAAAACTTTTATCGTGTTATTTGCCTCAAAATATTTTCACCGCTAAGATAGCGATTTCGCGTCGTAAACGAAGAATTAATTTCCTCGGCGGTAATCTGTTTACATCCCGTCCCTACAAAATGACTGCTATCCTGTTTTGATCCTCGAGGACCGTTATTTGCAACATCGTGTATTCCTTTAACGGTTCTCCTTAAATATATTTACAAAACCGACCTTTTATCTTTTGTTTTGTTCCTTCTGCTGCAGCAGGAGATTAGAGTCTCGCTTTGTTCAACAGTTTCCATCTCCCTTTGGCTGTGTGCTCAGGCCATTTCTGTTTGAGTTAGAGCCGGGGAAAATTCTCCTGGCAGATGAAATAAGACACTGCAGCAACATGTTATCGTCGATTTTTATACTTTTTCTCCTCCTGGTACCGATTAGAAAATGGCACTGTGTCTATTTACATGGTATTTCGGCTCTTTCATTTCTTCTTCGATCGACGATTCTATTTTGGTGGAAAAACATGGGTTGTTTTATGATCATTGAGAAAAGGGAAAGTTCTAGGTTTTTCGAAATGAGAAACAGTTGTTTCTACACTGTTACATATTTTTTTTATTATTATTTTTGCATTAGAGATTGTTTTCTGAGGAATTTAACTCTCCTGTTATACATTCTTAGATTGTTTCTTAATTAGGTGTTGGTAAGTGCCATGTATTGCTATTCCAAACACTATACTGTGGAGCATTAAAAATGCATTAAATACATTATCACAGTTTAATATGTAATGTAATTTTTTTTTCTCAGTTCTTTTTTTCTGGACCAATATACGGTTTCTCTAACAGGTCCTTTGTTGTTTGCAAGTGTCCAATATCATCAAGTGTCGTTGTTCCTTCGTGCTAGGTGGGGTTGCTCTTCGGCTGCCCCATCAAATTTCCTGCATGACCTCTGGCTAGTTCGGGTATTGTTTACATATTCCAAACCCTATAAGAAGATTATAAATATCTGAAATACTTAAAGCACGCCTTTGGGCGCTTAATTTTGACTTTCCCGACTGTCAAACTATTAAAATGGAATGCATTTATTAAATATTTCTTTTTATTAATTGATAATACTGAAATTCATGATTTTAATGGAATCAGGTACTACATATTATTGCGCATGTAGATGAAAAAGTGTATATCCAGTGAAATAAACTGATATGAAGTGAAAACCTGTATTGAAGTTAATGTCCAAAGTTACCAATGTTAATACTAACAATGGTAAAAGTAGGTTATAGAATGGTTTAATGGAGCAGTGAAATTAGCTTTAAATCTCATTTTAACTGTAAAAACATTGTAACAGATTAATTTAATTGATAATTATGTAAGATATTTATTTTTTTAAATTAAAATATGTATTATATCAAATTAAATTTCAGGAATTATGCAAATTACGAAGAAAGATCGTACCGAAATGAAATCGTTTTCATTGAAAAGGTAATTTTGTAATTTTAAAATAATGTTAAAAAATAATTTTTTTGCTACGTCATATTTTTGAAATATATAACCATAAAAAAACCCAAAATATATTTCATTTTTATGCTAATTTCATTTTACTTTTTATTTTTGGGTTTTAGAAAATATACATTATTTTCCTCTTATTTGGAACAACACGTTGCCAGATTTCATCAAAATCGGTAAAAACTTTAAATTTGAAATTTGAAGTTTGTAATGAACGTACAAAAAACAAACATTAATCTTTTTTTATAATCAAAAATTTTCCAATTCGACGTATGGTGTTAGATGTGAAGATGTTATAATCATGTCTATTAAATTTGAATTTGTACCTATTATTCCTACATAAATAAAATGGAGATTCTTCACAATTTAAAGTATCCTTTTTAGTATTATACTTTTTATGTGAAATTTTTTTGGGTTAGGATTATATTATCTATTCAATTTGCATTATTAGACAATAGTTATGGTACAATTGCATTATTAATAATGTTAATAGTTTATAATAAGTTTATTTTTATCGTTTCTCCTTAAAAATATTATATTTCATTTCCATCAAAAGGTTTCTTTTACTGTTTATATATTTTAAGAATGTATTTTTGAAAAATGTAGTCTATTGCATTTTTTTTTTTGTCTTAAAGTAGTGGTCTCTTAATGATCACATTCTATTTAATTATTATTTACATGATTATATGAAACATTCTTATAAGAATTAGAAAAAACATAATATCATAAACGAATCCTAATATTAATAACTTTTAACTTTTATTCGAGTTGATTTTAGTATTACTGAATTGATTTTAAATAAAATAATTTTAATATAATATATCGCTCAAATTTCTACATAATTTTAATTGTTAATTTTTTTTTTTTGATGAAATGATGAAAATGAAATAAAGTTGCTTTTTAGTTTATCTACCATAATTCCACAAATCATTTTGTATTTAAAAAAAAATTAAAAAGATGACTGTCGAAAAGTAACCGTTTTTATCGTTAGTCTTTTCCAGTGGAAATAAATAAGAGTACTCCATTGTTTAGAAAAATAAATTAATTTCCTGCTGCCCTTATTCCATTTAACCTCCAGACTTGAGTAGTTTTCTCTGAAACACTTTCTTTGTCATTCGTATAACTAGATCAAGCACTTTTTTTTTTTCACAATTTTTGCGTACGATTGCATTGAAAGTTTCAAAATTTCGTGATTCTTTTTTCTTCATTTCTTTAGGAAACATATTTACTTTTATATCGTCTTTGAACAAAATTATAACCCCAAAGAGAAATACTAAAACTTTTTTTTATGAGAAGTTCCAGCTCATAACCATGTATTTTCATTTTTGAGATTTTTATATCATAAAAATCTGTAGATTAAGATTTTTTTTT
This sequence comes from Argiope bruennichi, assembly GCF_947563725.1. NCBI lineage: Eukaryota > Metazoa > Arthropoda > Arachnida > Araneae > Araneidae > Argiope > Argiope bruennichi. Next base: position 24,170,187 of record NC_079154.1, on the reverse strand, counting down.
TTACTTTTAAAAATGTTTTGCCACCTTATGCACACAATGAATGTAGTTTAAACAATGGCTAAATAATTAAACTTATTTCATTATTGTTATTTGTGATGAATTAAATATTCTCCAGATCCGCAATATTAACATTCTTAGAGTTATTTGTACTAAATAAAATACCTCAATCTGTATTTCTATACTTTTCTACCATATTAGTCTCTGTCTCTAATACTATGTTTTTATAATTATTTCAATTTGTGTTTTCACCTTATATGTTTTAAGTACACCCTACCAACTTTGAAATCCAATTCTTTCTAAATAAAACAAGATATTATACCTCGACCTGGCATAAGTTTTCTAGAAGTTTGATAATATACCTGGTTAATGAATTAATTGTATGTCGCAGTTGTGTTTATGACGTGAATTGATGTTAGTGAAGAACCCAAATTTTCTTATTTCAAATTAGTATTGTAAATCACCAATCTATATATTTAAAATAATTATTATTAAGGACTAAAACCCAAATAGCTAGTTCGTTTATCCGAATTACAGATAAAATTTCTCTAGTTTTCGTTTTATATGGAAATTCAAATCTTTAAAATACCTATTTCATAAATGATCGCTAATCCTCCAGTACTCATCATTTTCTATTGAAAATCTCAAAACTATTTAAAAATCTCAAAAAAATTTCTATGGAGAAAAACCTCGGCAGAATTCCCCAGCCAGAACCATTGTATTGATTTTGAAGTTTTCTTGTTTATATGAATGCCAGATATGTAACCATTGATTGCTTTCCCTCTAATAACCACCATTTTTGAGAGAAGTTGCAAGAAGACTGTTTTACTGCACATCCCTCCGGCCACAACCACTGTACCGATTTCTAAATTTTTGATTTTATATGAAAGCTCCTAACCTCTAAACATGTCACCAGAGGTCACTTGTCCCATACTGTTTTGAAGCTTTGAGAAATATATCAAAATAAGCACTTCGCAGAGATCTGCATTGTTAGCAGCTGGTCCGATTTTGTCGATTTGTAGAGTTTGCTAACCAATTAAAATGATATAAGTTTATTATTTTAGTTTAATTTAAATTAATACTCTCTTTTGTTATGATAAGAAGTAATTTATCAAACTTGGTTGGATGATTTATTCTTTTAATATAGTTGACGAACAACTAACTAGCTGGTCATCAAAGTCGGTTAGTTTATTTTTACTTAAATTCAAAAACGTATTCTTCACGTTTCATTTGATCTAACCGTCTTGGTTAAATCTGATGTTATTCTTACAGTGTCAGTTCTGACAATATTTAAACTGATATTTGATATTTATAATATTTATTTTTAAATATCTGTTTCTTAGTTTCAGTCTTACTTGTTTCATTTCTAACTAGTTATGTAATAATCTTTCCCAAATAAAAATTCTGATTGGTAAAATTTATTATTTTGATCTGGCTTTTAAATAGTCTGACATGATCTACAGAACCTTAAAATTGGCGCACAAAAAAATCAAATGTTGATCATTGATTTTTTTTTTCAGCAGCTAAAACCGCAAGTACTATTTTTGATTTGGAAATATTTCAAAAACATCTTGTGGTCAGGCGACATACTTTTCGAATGCCTCTTGAATGGGTTTTTACGCAGTCTGGGGATCTTTTAGAGAGCTGTTTACTATTTACCTGAATGGCTGAAGACAACTGAAAAAACTAGAAATCAAATGTGGAATGGTGTCAAAAGATGACAGTTCACATCTTCTGCCTGGTTGTTTTCTTAGCAGAGTGTTCATCAACTTATTTTTTAAGCGGCCATTTGTAATTCATTGCATTCTGTTGATGATTTTAAATTTGAAATATCTTGTGGGGGAACCTGCTTTAATTTAGTTTATTTTTTTAATATTCTTAAAATTTTTATTTTTTTGTTGTATATGTTATCGCTAAAGTGTATAATTCGGTTATTTTATAGAATTTCTAGTTATTTCAGGAAATAACTGATAATGATTTATTTATCAATTATTTCATCAAATATCTGGTTATTTCATGAAATTACTTATAATATTCCATGAAATCATGGATTTCATTAATGATAACATACACTTTTTTCTATTGTATATTCTATGAAATAAAGGATTTCATATTTTAATGACAACATACACTAATATTTTTTTCTGTCGTATAATATCGTATATTCTATGAAATAAAGGATTTCATATTTGAATAATAACATACACCATCATATTTTTGTCGTATAATGTTGTATATTCTATGAAATAATAGATTTCGTACTTTAATGATAATATATACATTATTATTTTTTTGTCATATACTGTTGTATATTAGCTCGTAACTATAAAAATTTATATTTGATACAGGGTAGGAAAAGAGGAATTTCACATTCTGTTGGACAAACGTGAAATTCTTTCCACCGATTAAATTTTGTAAGACTTTGACAATTTTTTCAAAGATAAAAGGACTTGATGCTTCAACCACATGTAGTTATTTATTAATAACTATATATACAAGTTCATTTACACTAGACATCAGGGGAATTGATTTCATTGTGATTTTATTTAAATTTTGGGTGGTTTCACCGATTCCTTCCGGTATACTTGGAATAATAAACTATACAGCGTATAGAATATTTCCTGACAAATGCATTTCAAATTGGATTATTCTTTTTTTCCCTTTAAGTTCTCTAATGATTTTTTTTATTTTGAGAATTGTAATTGCTATAACGAAAGCTATTTTTAAAATTTTAATAAAATCATGATTTTTAATCGCATAAGCTGCTCTCAAATTTAATTGTTTACTTTTTTTCTGTTCTTGAAATGGAAGTGAATAATTAAGTAGGAGAACTATAATTACTGTGAACTAAATCAGAATTAATTTTTGATTATTAATATGAAGGCACGGTATATGTTGCTACTGGCGATAGGCGAGGATCGAACTCGCAACCTTTGGGTTCGTAGCCGAGTAACAAGACCACTAGACAAAAGAAATTTCTCATGTCTCGTAGCTGTTATCTGGCTTATAAAGCGTCACCACATATATTTAGAAAAGCACAATAATTCAAATTTATACTGAATCTTTTTGAGAAAAACTAAAACCATGGCATGTTTTTTAATAATATAAATAATTACTAATTATTGGTTGTTTTATTTTTGAAATATAGATTTCGTAATGTGAGTAGCTATTGCAAAAGTTCTCATAGTTGTAGTAGTTATATCAGGAATTCCCAAACTGTGGATCACGAATGATGGGTTGCGACAAAAGCTTGAATGTATATGTATCTTTTCACGTGTGTTGATGCTATGTTAAAATTCTTTTTAATTATAAATGTTTTTCTTTGCAAAAGTTCCTATTGGGTCCATAAAACCAACCACAAGTAAACTTTAAAAAAAGACCGGAAACGTCTGAATTAAATGGTTTACACCAGTCGTAGGCTTCCTAAATGGTAAAAATATAAATAGAATATTATCTTTTGAATAGATTATTAAAACACTTGTGCCTGGTAATTAAAATATATTTGCTGCTTTTCACTTTTTTGTACTGTAGAGAAATATATTTGTTATATTTTTGGAATTCTTTTAATAAACGCACAGCAAACTTCATTCTGTTATCCATTTGAAATAATAAAAATCGTGGGCACTCGAAACAGGCGAAAAATACGCATTTTTTTTACAATTTCTTAACTTTACTTAAAGTATTTACCTTAAAAAAGGTTAACAAATCGTAAAAATTGTGTGTTCTACGTTTGAAACCGTACAGAAAACCCAGTGTTTTCAAAAGTAGGCATTTGCGCAACTGTCTGCAACATTCCATGTGGGTTTCATTTTACATAAACAACCGAAACTCGCGTTATATATGATAATTCTTCGTCGTATTAACTGTTAAGAGCCCTGAAAATAATGTATATGTGTGTGCTTAATGATATCTCTTAATCTAATTTAAATCCTAATTCATTTCCTAATTTTTATCTTAATTTAACCCACGTTAAATTTTTTCTAAAATGTTCTCTTATTCTCTGTTCCAATACCCACTCTTCTATTAAATTCTAATACGCGATTTAAAAAACTGCTGATTCTGTGGTTTCCACCCCAAGAACAAAGGGACAAAAATCCCTAGCATTCACTCATATTTTTCAAAGTTGCCCAAGACTCCCTTACCTAAATCGACACAAAGAAATCTCTCTCGGAATCTTATGGTAAAATCATTGAAGAGAAAATTTTCGATCATTTTTGCTCTTGTATAGCGATGTCTTTGAGGCATATCTTATCGCTTTTTTGCTGTACATAATATAACTCTTATGGAAATAAATAGAAATTAAAATTTTAAAAGTTTTTTTCTTTAAGGCCGCACATCTGCAAAATTTATGTTTATGTATATGTAATGATATTTTTAAATCTAATTGAAATACTAATTCATTTCCAAATTGCTATTTTAATTTAGCTCATATTAACTTCATTCTAAAATGGTCTCTTATTTCATGATCCAATTCCACCTTTTATTTAATTACTTTTTAACACGTGCTCTAGAAAACTAAATTCAGCGGAGTTCTCGCGCTCTGTGCGAAGGAATGAAAAATCCTTAATCTTTGCAACGTTCTTTCGAAGACACCTAAATTTCCCTAACTTAAATCGACACGTGTCTAAGAAATTCCTATCAAAATCTAATTGTAAAACCACGGATCAATAAATCTTTTCTTAAATCACAATCTTTTTTGCTCTTCTGCACTTGTATCGCGATGTAGACTGATATAGATCTTACAAATTATTTCTTTACATAAATTATGCCTCCTGGATGGAATAAATCAAAGTTAACAATTCAAAAGTATATTCTATTCGGCTACGCAACTGTTCAAATGTGTTTACATGTGTGTGTGTGTGTGTGTTATTGAAAAATATGACTAAACGTAACCAGCTATCTACCTGTTTTTTCCCCCTAAATAATTATCTGATTCTGTCTTTTATTGTAAAGTAAATTCCTTTTGTGCCGAGTCATTATTTTTAATGAAAGATCAGATAATTTCACCATAAAAGTCACGTTTAAATGGAGTGTCAATGCGTGCATTCTCTTCTACGGTAGGAATCATGGGTAAAATAATGCATTTGTTTTCTACGGTTTCATTTCCTGGCTTCCGAAACCACACGTGGTAGCCTTGAATGCGCATATTCGAGATCAATCTCTCGAAATCGGAACATGGGAACCTAGGAGTCGAATTTCGTCTCGATTATTAGGAAATACGAGACAGCTTCCGCATAAATTGTTGTGTGGTGCTTCTTGACTTCCACATCCATTGCGGAGGCCTTGATGAATGGCTGCTCGCATTAGTAAACGCGCTCCTGAGCTTTCGTTTGTGCTCGCTCCTTTATTGATTTTCTGCTGGCCAAGGAGTGCAGAGTGTCATTTTTGGATGGGAGGGCTGAGATGAGGATTGTTAGTCCCGAAATCTGCATGGCCGCCATCCTATCAAATTCGAATGTCGTCAATTTTTATTTTATTTTATTCGTTGATTGCGATTGAGTTTTGGGATCAGTGATTTTACACTAGGATTTTTTTTCTCATTTTTTTATACAGTGCTTATAAACTTGCTTAACGAGAGTAATTCATTCCCAAATCTTACTCGTAATGCAAAATATTCATTAAGTCAAACATTTGTTTTTCGTAGGCCATTTAAAATAATCCGGGGGGGGGAGGATACTCATATAAATTTATAATGTAATTTATTATTTATAATACATGCCATTTTTAATAAGAAAATTATCTAAAGGCATTTGTTTTTGGCTGCTGTTCAAAATTTGGCGAAAATGAGTCACAGCATTACCATTAACGGAGTTTATAGCACGCATAGCTACTGCCTTATCAGGGCAATGCTTTTCAACATATGATATATATGACGTGTTTTCAATACCTCCCTGATTTCACGGGAATATTGCTGCTCTGTAATCGTCTATTATTTCCTTTTTTTTCTGACCAAATCTCCTCCGCAGCTGTTTAATGTGACACAGAATGCAGTTCCATAACTTCTTTGGGGGCGGGGGGGGGGATTGTGCTCTTCCGCCAGTTCTCCGATTTTGTTGCTATTCACTTCTAATTCCATAATCTTTGCCATGGACATGATCTCGTTGTTTAAAGTTCCCCAGGCATTTGCTGTAACCCCTCGGAGTCGCTTTCGACAACCCTATTTGACAAAAATTTCTTTCATGCAGATATAAGAGTTTTCTTCAAACAAGTGCTCAACATAGAGTGATACAGATCAGTCGAACATATGACGCCACGGTGTTTCCTCGCCGCTCGTTGTCCAAAATGCTCTTAGAAATATGACTGTACTCACCTTTAATACTCATTAAGTAAAATTTGATTGTGCTCACCTTTAATACTCGCTAAGTAAAATGTGACTGTATTCACCTTTTATATTAAGTGAAATTTGACTGTATTCACCTTTAATGCTCGTTAAGTAAAATTTGACTCTAATCACCTTCAATGCCCGATGGATTTAACTTGCACCAGACCCCCTTACGGACGTGTCTTCGATGAAATCGGGTCTCGAATTTGAAACCTTCCGGTACTGAAGCCGAAACCTTACCCCCAAGCTACCGCAGCCCAACAAAAGTGATTTTTCAGTAAATTAAACTAGTTTCTCTCATTGAATAGGTTTTTTTCTAAAACCGAGATTCATAAATAGCTGATGACTGTAAGCGAAGACGTGTTTTAAAGTGTTGGTATGGGGATAAGGAAGAGAGCACGCTGGAACTTAGGTAGGGAGGGAACAAATGTTACTCCAGTAAATTCAAAGAGAAAGGACTCAGGTTGATTTTTCGTCTCCCGATGTTTCATTCTGCTACGCATTGGACAAATTTTAACGCTTTTTGCAGCTGTTCGATAAACAGCCTCAATCTGCCTCCATTTTAAATGATGGATATATGATTTTTTTCTTTCTCGTTTGTATTGCTCCTGTTTCAACTGTCGCTGATAATCGGAGAATCTCTTTTCTATAGAGCAAAAGTAAGCTAATAAGATTAAAAGCGAAAGGTGAAGCATAGCAACTGTGCCGTCCTAGCAGAGAGTCGCCACTGAATATTGATTACTTTAAAGTCTGCTACAGAATCTTACTTCATTTATCTTAACTTTTCGAAGACTTTCTTCATCTGGGAGCGAATGAAAATGACTTTTTCTTACATTTTAAGCTTGCACAGAATATCGCGTGCTGTTTTGAATAAGTGTGATGTCAAATTTTTGAATGATTATACAGACGCAAGAAAAAGTAGGAGAAAAACACACCACTTTCAAATAGAAAAAGAAGATCCTGCTGTATCTTATTGTCTAGAATTATTTAAAAGCTTTATAAAAATTAACAATAATATTCTACTGTGTCTGTAATAGATTCAAACTCATTCTTTATTTATTACGACTAAATTTTACTGTTATTAGGCTTTTTTTATGCGCGGCAGTTTAAATGCAAATATGCTTATTCTGTTTTATTGATCGAAAGCACCAAATTATTTGCGTCGCAGTTTTAAAATTTTTATCATAATTTTTTCCTTTATTTAATTGAATATTTTTAGAACAATTATTATTTAGAAAAGCTAAAATTGTGTATTTTATCTAGAAATTGCACATTAGTGGCCTGACAAAGATACTCCAAAAATGCTTTGAGCTAAACGGATGAAATTTGGTATATGGTCTTGGTATACACCAAATTTGTCGATTTCTATCAAATTGTGTGCAAAATCCATTCAGAGGAAGTCTGTCCATCCGGCAGATCTAATATAAGCTCACACGGTACTGCCAAACGCAAAGAGCCAGATAGATAAAATTCGGCAACATCTGTAGAGTTAAATCTGTTACCTGTTAAATTTTGAGCGAAATCCAACTACGTGTTGACTGTCTGTCTGTCTGTACTTTTAGACAATGTAAACAATAATTCTAAAACACAATGATTGAAATATATCAAATTTAGTATGGGATTTTGCGACTACAAGTGCAATTTTGTGTCATTTTTTTGTTTGTTTCGATCGGTTGAGAAAAACGTTTCTGAAACACAAGTTCGATTTTCGGATACTATTAAATGTATGGCAGAAATTAATCGCCAAATAACACGCCAAGCATGGCACGAAATATTCTGTAAAAATGCTTAGTACACGCCAAAAGTAAAGATTTCGTAACTACTGTTCGCCAATGTATGTAGCCTTTCTCTGGCATCATAAGTTTATTAGAGAGAATGCGAGAAAGCTTTTGGGAGATCTCTCCCGCTGGTTTTCAATGAATATTTATGTTATGCTAAACTTTGGTTCATGTTTTATTCTTGGGTGTTTCTTTTCTTAACAGCACGCAGCAGTAAATGCACTTATAGTCTCTTTAGCACAGGACTTATGAGAGACATTAGTATCTAATTCTGCACTTGCCGCGTCGCAGCGAGATCGGAAATTCCCACGACACTTTTTCCGCTCGCAGTTCAAAATGATGAAAAAGCGGAAAATCCTGCGGAAATTTCCACTCCAAAGTTGCTGCGTTGTGGCCGCCATCGATTGATGAAATACATTGTTATCGCGGAAGCTCATAATCTTGCCAGGAATAGGGACATGAACTGCAAATTTCTTTACAGTAACAGCGAGTATCAAAATTAAATGCCGCAACGGGCCAAATAAACAAAATCAAAATTTATATGGATTAATTATTAAATTTGTATTTTTAAATTAATTTAAATTTGTATTTTTAAGAAATTCCTTCTCGTGAAAACTGGAAAGTAAATTCTTTATCGTCTAAATTAATATTTTTAAATTCCTTTCAATCCTTAGGGGGGAAAAAATTAAAAAAAAAGCAAAAAAAAACAGTGAAACATTGCATATTGAAGCAACCGCAGATGATGTCTTTATTGATAACTCATAATATTCAATATTTATTGCAAAATAAATAAATTCTGAAATAATAGATGCTGAAAATGCAACTTTATCAATGAAGTCATTATATTCGATCGTTATCCACATTTAAATAAATAAATATAATCAAATATATTCAAAAGAATCAAAGGAAGAAAGTCAACATAGAAGTTTTATTTTATTTTATTTATTTAAACGAGGCAATGCTCATGTTAAAAATAATCCAAACTAAGGGTTAAAAATCACTTTTCTTATTAGTTACAACTATCGAAAAACTTTTAGTACAAAAGTTAAAATACAGAGACGAATAAAACATGAATACCTCTAATTTGATATATTTTTCTATCTTCAACAATAAGGAAGTTATGGGGAAATGAAAATGTTCACCCCATTTGAGCTGAATGGCCCATTTACAAACACATTCAAGATTTTTATTCTTCTTACGACACACACACACACACCTCTGTCTGAAGGGTAGTTTTAGATTTTAAGAATCGATGAAAATCTGTAGAAATTTTTCCGAAGTTGTATACGTTGCAATAGGTACTCTTCCTATAAAGAATGTATCTAAAAATAGGAATACATTAAAGAAAAAGCTTGAAAAAGAAAATTTTCTTCCGGGCATTTCAAATATCTCCTCTTCTACAATCTTTCCTATTTCGAGAGAAATCTTGTTATCAGTAATTAATTTCAAAACCTAACCAAGATGAATATCAGATATTCTGAGTCTGAACGAACTTTCCTTTCATAAATTTCATTTTTTTAATAAATACAAATAATTGTTTGCTCCAATATATATTCCCAAGTACGACAGGAAAATGTTTGTAAAAATCAATCAAGTTCGCTGAATCGAAATGAAATCGCCTTGAAATTCGAAGAGCCTTGTGTCTCGATTACCACCATTTGCATATTATTTTATCTTTGATTTGTCCCATTGGTTGGGCAAGTGGTAAGTTGATGTAATTTGAGCTGCTATTGTTCATTGACGAATGTGGCGATTTGCTTTTAATAATTATATGCAAATAAAAATTTTAAATTATGAAATTTTTGTTTAAAATTTTGTAATAGGCTGTTAATTTTTTCAAGTAACGATGATGTTGTTATTTGACTTTTGGTTTAAATCTGTTGTTTAAGAAGAAGGAAATCTTAGTTTTTGCCAATAAAACACGAGCAATTAGAATTACAGAATAATTATAGTTGAAGATCGCTGAAATTTAATTTAAACAAGCAACAAAATGCTTTTTGTCGACTGGGAAATATAAAATCTGTTTTCGATATTTGTACGCATCGTTTTTAGCTCATCCTCCTCTTTGAGTGATACTGAACGAAAGAATAACATTTCACATTTTTCCGGTCTACTAACCCTTATATATGATATTTAGTTACCTTTATCAAGAATGAAAAACGGATGATTTGTGATGAAGGCGAAATGTAGTGCTTCAGAAAGCCTAATTATTACGTTTTATACAGATATTTTAGTTATTTAGTTACCGTCATCATGAATCAAAAACTAATTATTCGATGAAGGTCAACTATAACGCCTTCTTCAGGTCAAAATGCTTCAGAAAGCTGGACTATTATTCTTTATATAAGATTTTTAGTTACCTTCATCGTGAATAAAAAAATTGATTATTTTTGTTGAAGGTCAACTGTCCCGTCTTCTACAGGTCAAAAGGTTTCAGAACACCTGAGCAGCACCTGGGGTGAAAGTGTGATCTAAAATGTAGGGAAGAAGTCGTGTTTATGGTAAAACTTTTAAGCGAAGCTGGTTGTCATTGCTATTTCTTTTGAAATTCTTTCTGTGTTATCTATCATGGAGGGTGGCTATTAAGATCCTAAAAATGCTGCAGCTGTTCGCAGGTACCAGTTCTTCGTGTTTGAATTGAATATACCAAAATTCTGAATCCTTATATCTATGATGTTTTTCATTTCATAGATCTCTCACTTCCGGTATGATTGTTGATATGATCGCCATCCAGGTGAGTACATAAATGATGATATGGAGTGAGTACATAATGATGTGGAGTACATAAATGGTTGGAATATCCCCCCCCCCCTCCCATCATTGATGACGAAACCTGCCTCCCGCGGGAAGGTTTGTACCGTGACTGAGTCGTAATTCCAGATCATTCAGATCTTTGTCTTAGTGGCGGTTGGAGTAGCCAATGTATGGTTCATTTTATGAATGGTTGCAACTACAATTAGGAAGAAGGATTTGATTTGTTGTCTTGAACCTTTTCTTCATTTTTTGAACTGTGCTGAGATACATATTTCACCAATCGATTGAGTTTCATCAAAAATTGATGGAAGCCCATTTTATATGACTATTTTAATAGAAATATTTGTTATATTGTTGCTTCTATAGTAATGTTTTGTGGCCGAACTTCAATCAAAAGTCTACCAATTACTGCAATTGTTGCTTAGTTTCTCTGTTGAGATTAAGTTGAAAACTTCACTTATGACCTCAATGACAGAGCCGACCAAGGAATTAAACCTTTTTCTTCTTTCCCTTTTTAAAACTCTGAAGGCGAACCCGTTATCGCGGCAGTTTTTCTTTTGAACAGAGATTGTTAGCAGCAGCTGCTGTCGCGTCGGAAAATTATAAACCCTCTCTGCTCCGGCCATAGAAATATTGATTACCAAAAGTCATATTAAACAGTGAGATTGCATAAATTGATTGATACAGATACACTTTCTCCGAATAAAAAATGTGTATTGATTAAGAAAGATTTCATTTTAAACTCTTTTATAAAGGGATCTTGTTTATAATATTTATAAACATGCGATTAGAATAAATTATATTTATAAAACGAAATATGCTTGTATTTAGCTTTGCAGGATAACTCACTAGACGTGGAATTATCAGATTCTGCACGTATATACTTAAAAAAAATATGAATATGTATTTCAAAACGATATGTCTTTAAAAATTTGAATTAGAATTAAAAATGTATCGACATTTTAGATTTTTTTCCCGTCATATTTTCCAAAATGTATTTTAGCGAAGTTTTTACTTTTATCCCGTTTTAAAAAATTCAAAATTGCCTTTTATTATGATGAATTAAGACAAATCAGGTTCAAAATTCGTTAAAAATAGGCATTTTATATGCTAAATCTGTGTACCAAATTTTATATATCTAGTTCTTTTTTTGTATTTATTGAGTTCACTTGTACTCGAATGGCCAGACAAACAAACTTCTTCTGAATGGAGTTCGTTGAAAGTTTGATAGAAATCTATGAATTTGTTCTGAAGACCATTATACTAAATTTCATCCTTGTAGCTCAAAGTATTTTTGAATTGTTGTGTTTACAGATAGGCTAATGTATACAAAAATGTGATTCTCAGACTCAAAAAGGTCTGAAACGTAAGAGATTCGTCAAAATCTTGAATTCGAATTTTTTTTACGATTACAATACTTTCTCTGTACTTCGCAAACGAGACCTTTGACCACACATTTATTTGAAACGACTTTTGTATTTGAAGCATATTTAATTTTTTGAACATGTGAAGACAGTGGCTTTTATATAAGAATTCGTTTATTTCTTATTATTCAGAATATATACTGCTACATGATATTGAGAGGACTTAAGCAAATTAGAATTACAAAAAAAAAAAAAAGGAAACATAAATTCAAACAAATGCGGAACGTTCTGATACATCAAATGTACACAAAGGGTTAATGGTTTGAAACCTTGCAACATTAAATGAAAAAAGTGAAAAAAAGGAAAAAAAAGTGAAATGATTTTATTTAGTTTTTGATATGCTATTTTATTAAGAGAAAAATTAAATCATGTAATTTTTTCATAAATCTTTTAATTATTCTTTACTTGAAGATATGTAATTTAACAGATATCTGTTTGGTCATAATGATAATTAATTATATTACCTTTGCTAGCAGCTTTTAATTAAATAATAATTGATTTACTTCAGCTAAACATTTTTTTATTCTGCCGTCTCTTAACGTAAATCATCGTTCATTAATTCGAAAAGCGACCGTGGGAAGCTCAGTATTACTGAAGCATGCTTCTAATAGCTGAATGGTCTGGCTGTCTTCTTGAAAAAGAAAATTAATGTAAGCTGAGGAAGTGGCTTTAAAATTTTCCAAAATTAGACATTAAACCAGATAATGACTCATATACTTATGAGTTAAATTCAGCTTCACTGCGAAATTTGGGAAACTGATGTTTAATCTAAAGTTATTTGAACGTGTTAATCAAAATTGAAAGAAAGGTAATCTAATTTTCAATGCTTCGCACACGTGTTTTGATTAAAAATAATAACTTATCTAAAATTTAGAAAATCGATGTTATTGTAAGCTGTGAAAAGTGTGGTATTTGGACATAGTTGTATTTTAATAATGTTTGCTTTTAATTTATTTTGTGTGTATGCGGGGATACAGTGGCCTAGTTGTAAGGTCTCGGCTTCGGAACCGGGGAGTTTCAGGTTCGAGACTCGATTCCCCCAAAAACTGTCCTGTAAGCGAGTTAGATGCACGTTAAATCCGTTGAGACCAAACGTCCTCCCGCTGGTGTGGTGCGGTACTAAGTTTGGAGAGAGGGGTGCCAGCTCAGGTGTCGTCCTCGTCTTCTGATCGCGGTTCACTATTCCGATGTCCGTCCCAATTAACCCTAGTGTTGTTTTAAGGCGGGACATTATTATAATTAAACTAAACTAAATTTATTTTGTTCCACTGTATTTTTTATTATCTTTATATTTTACTAGTGTATCTGGCAACCAGTTTTATTTATGATGCCTTCGAGTTTGTTTTTTTGTGAATGGCAATGTTGCTATAAAAAAATCTGTATCCTTGGCACTTTGATGCAAATATATTTTTATATCTCTTTATCTGTGTGCCGCTGTCGTCTTAAATGTGAAAATAAATCATTGTACTTGCAAGAACTCTCGTCTTTTAGACGACTAATGACGTTCTAAATATTATTAACTATTCCCATTCAGTACTCCTTTGCAATTTCTTCATTTTTGCATTAAATATTTTCCTCTGTACTCCAAATGAAAACGTAGAAAAAAGGAACACGTAGAAAGCACGTATATAAAAAAAAGGAACTTAGATTGAAATAAAAAGATTAATCGATAAATGTATGAAAAAACAATAAGAAATAAGAACTGTTACTTTTAATAGTTTCAGCATAAGTCGAAGTTTAAAAGCCCTTATTTAGAATAAAAATGTTCTCTTTCTTTTGCAATTTTTTTTAAAAATCTATTTGTTTAAAATATAGTTGAAATATTTGAGAGTCAAGCACTTTTATTTATTCTGAATATTTTAGCAAATAGAAGTAAATTAAACAAATTCTGACGTTTGTGAAAAAAATGAAAAATATTAAATCTTTGAAATGTTAATGTAATTGGATCAAAGTAGCGTTAAGTTGAATTATTATTATTTTTTATCCTCATGTTATTTTCCAGATTCTTCGAAGCGAATAAATCTCGCAAATTTGTGTCAGCAGGAGATGCTTTGTTAATATTCACTTTTCTTCTAACGACTGAAAAATAAATAGCTGCGTTTTTAATATTTAATTGTATTTCGGAATGTTTTTACATACGCTGAAAAAAATATCGTCTGCATTCGTTCGATATTTTTGAAGCGTGGGCATGTTAAGTAGCAAACAAATAGGATGCTGGTAGTTACGTTATAAATAGATTATTTACATCGCAGTGAGATGTTATTGTAGACCCTCTCTTCTTTTCAATGAGCGTTGTGGAACGTCATCTCGGCGGTGGTTCAATTCTTTTTTTCTGCTTAGAAAATTGCTCCTGGCTGCACGAACTCAGACGTATTAAAAGGAACTGTTTTTCAAATTCTTTATGATTTTGTTCGCGGAAAACATTGTATTATTGATCGGCGCGTAGCAGATGCTCTCGCTCTCTCTCTCTTTCGACAGCAAACAGAAAACCGAAAAGGAAGAATTTGATGCAATTATATTGCAAACCCATTAAAATGAGCGAGCGAAGAAGAAATTTTGGAAATGTTTTCCTTGTAACGCCCTGGGCTGATCGAATCCTTAGCAGAAGGTTGGATACGAAAACAAGAGATCGATTTAGACCGTTTAATTATTTACACATTAATATTTTTTTATCGGCCAAGTGTTGTCTGTCCAATGGAAGCTTAACCATGAGGATTTCCTATATATCCTCCAGGATTTTCGTTTTAAAGTTTATAAAAATCTTTCATACCCAGTGAGAATTGATTGTTTAAGTTAGATGGTGATAAATTTTAATTCCACAAGTTTCTAATGAATTAAGTTATGATTATAATGTCTTATGATTATAATGCAATGAATATGCACGACGACGTGATAGGTATTTCAACGGAGCACCTGGACTCGTAGGTCCTTAATCTCCGAGCCTTATAATAACTTTAATAATTTACTAGCATCTATGATTTAAACATGAATATTTAATTGCCTGGGTATCTATTGGACTCTGTAAGGGAATATTGTTATTAAGAAAAAGAAAAGAAGAAGAAGAAGAAAAAAAAAGGAATAACATGCAAAAAAAATTTATATTACTAATTATGATATATAACTGATTAAATTAATTATGTATCCATTACCTGCTGTGCAATGAATATGCAGAGTGATTATTATAATAGTGGTCCAGTAATTAATTTTCAAACCCTTAGAGATAGGCATAAGCTTCTAATTGAAAAAATAAGTTTTGAATGACTAAAGAATTATGTTTTACGATATTTTGGTCAGCAGATATGCTATTGAAAATTTTTTCAATATTATGCGACTTTTAAGAAAAACGAAACGAGTCATTTAAAGTGGCGCTATTCGCTATTTTATTATTATTCATTCTACTCTTCAGATAAAATAACTTTAATATAAATTCATTTTTTAATTGATGATATGTAGTTGAACAGACATCTTTTTGATCACTAGATAACTAGTATATCTTCCTAATAGCTTTTTTTTATCAAGTCATAATTGATTAACTATAAACAAATTTTTGATTATTCTAACGCCTCTTAAACATAAATCATTGTTCATTAATTCCGAAAGCGACCGTGATGTCTGGAAATTGTAGAAGCCTCAACGTTATTAAAGCAGACATCGAATCGTTGAACGGTCTGCTTGTTTTTTTCAGTTTAGATGAAAAATGAAATTAATTTACTGAACCGAAGGTGCGTCTGAATTTTAAAATTTGTGCGTTGAATTCTTTCATATACTATGAATGATTACTCTTTTTTTGTTTTTGTAGACTCTTAAATATGCTTATTAAAAATCAAAACTATTAATAATAAAATATTAAAAAAAGTCGAAAATGTAATTATTTTGGGGTTTGAATAGTTAACCAAAGGATGTTTTTATGGATTACGTTTTCAGACATGGCACATTTCTTTGGAAACGCGGATTTCAACGTTTTCGGAATCGAATTTTATCACTTTTTTAGATGGGTTAGTCTTTTTTATGTTGTGACTCTATAATATTTATAATATCTCTTGCACTTTTTTGTATAAATTTATTCATTTTATTGTTCAGTTAATCCTGTTTACTTCTCGGTGTTTATTTTGGCATAAGCCATTATTTTTTGAAGTTCAGCTTTTATTCCTCTCAAATCTTTGTTATGTCTGTATATTCAATTTATGAATTTTTATACTGATGAAATATAGTTTTCAAAGTATTTGATTTATAATAAACTATTCATTTGTAAATTGTAGAATATTTAGTATAAATTTTCAATTCTTTGTTAGCCGGTAATTATTTAAATTGAAGCTTTGAAGAATATTTTATTTTTTAGAATCAACATTTATTTAACTTGTCACTTTCAAAACTCCTTTTGAAATAATAACAAAAATGATACAGCTTCTATTTTCTTAAAAAAAATCTTTGAATTAGTGCATGCATTGGAAAAGTAATTTATAGATCAATAATTGTGATTGTATCAAAAAAAAATTAATTGCTTTCGAAAATTTTAAAAAGAATTATTTTAATATTTGTTGCCAAATCAGATCCGAAATTAAAAATATCTTGATCTAAATTAAAATGATTTTATTTTTCTTTATTAATATTTTGCCTGTACATGTATTCTTTTATAAAATTCTATTAATATTTGTTATTCAAATGTTTTGAATTTATTTTTTTTAGATAGAAAGTATCTTTATGGATAAAATAAACTGTTATATTTTCGAAAAAATAAACGAATATATTTTTAAGAATTTATGTTTATGTTTTGCCTCTAAACAGTATTGAGATAGATTATAATTTATTATTATCATAATTAAATTCTTTGATGGTATTAAAACGAACAAATATTTATCTACTAATTTTTATTTATCCTTTTCTTTACAATTAAAAAGATAGTTGCATTATTTAAGCCTAATATTAATATTCAGAATGTTTTTGTACATACATTAAAATATCGTCTGCATTCGTCCGATGTTTTTGGCGCGCGGACATATTAATTAGCAAATAAACAGATGATGTTAATTACTACAAAAATAACATATTTATATCACAGTAGGTTTTTATTATGGAGCTACTCTTTTCAGAGCATAGTTCGATTCATTTCAGTTAAATTAAGTTTTTATGCTTAGACGTATTAAAAGGAACTATTTTTCAAATTCTTTTATTATTAAGTTCCGGAAATCGAGGAAAACATTCTATTATCGATTGGCTAGGAGTAAATTCTTCCTCTTTCGTCGCAAGCAGAAAACCGGAAAAAGAGAATTTAATCCTGTTATATTGGAATCGCATGAAAATGAGAGAATGTAAGGAACTTCGGAAATACTTTTCTCATAATGCCCGAGGCTTGTCGAATCTTTAATAGAAGAGTTGGATATGAAAGAACGTAAACGATTTCGGCCATTTAAGTATTTATAATTCAACATTATTCTTAATTTCTTTTATCGCCATTGTTACCTTTTGGAATTATTCAAATTTAAGTGTAAATTTATCAGCTTAAAACGTTGTTTGTGATTTTGTAAAATTTCGAATGTCTTTTTTTTTTTTAAAATATGAGAGATGAATTAATTTTCATAAATTAGAAAAAAATGGTAGTAGATCTTATTTCAAGCAATTTTTAATAGATCCATCTATTCTTGGAATATATTTCATCTGGTTTTATTTATTTATTTTGATGAATAAATCCAGTTCCAAAAGTCTCGTTAGATTTATAAAAATTCTTTTTGGAATTACTTTTAATATTGCAGACAGTGTCATTTCTTACGTATGTTCTGTAAAGTGTTCGTATTCGAAAATAAAAATCTTTCATTTTTTTTTTTTTTTTTGTCCTATCTATTCGTAGACAAAACAATTCTTTAACCCACCTCTCATTAATTTCTAAATGGAAATTTTTCATTTTACTAGCCTTTTCTTCTTCTTCTTCTTCTCTCTCTCTCTCTCTCTTTTTTTTTTTTTTTTTTTTGTTGATCTGTGTGATGTGTGATTTGGAAATGTATGAACAAATTTTTAAAAAGAATTTATTTTATCTTTTGCCGGAACTATTTTTGATATGTAATCTAGTATTTAAAACCATCCTGAATTATTGCTTTTCCTCCTTAAAAGTCGTAAAAACTATTTACGCCATCAGGAGTAATTGTCTTACTAATATTTCTCAAATAATGTCTGAAGTTTATTTTGCTTTGTATAAAATTGAAAGAACTTTCAAATTTTTTCCTAAGTTATTGCTTTGAATTCTATTTAAATTTTGTCTTTTTTTAAAACATTAAAATCTCTTTTTAAAATATTTTAAATCCACTTCTCTGAATTGCCATTTAAAGTTCAAAGCGTTAAAGAATATATGAAAAGTATTTTTTCTTTTATATATATAAAAAGAAAAAAAAACTATCATTTCTACTGCGAATGGTTTTTAAAAAGAAAAAATTTCCCCGAGGGATTTATATAATTCCAACATCGAAAGAAAAGTTTGGTGCATCAGAGTTCTGAGGCAAGAATTTGTTCTATTTGAACGAAAGACATTTTCTGCAGGATTATATTTCTTCATTTCTGAAAAGAATTCTATTTTTATCAACGGTTTTGCGAATTTTCAGCCATTTTACGTTTTTGAAACCAGATTTATATATTTATTTTAAAGTAGGGAAGTATTTATTATAGATTTTTTTAATTTTAGTTTTTAGATAAATAGCTAAAGCTTGCAATTTTTAAATAAATTTTTTTTACATTTTAGTTGTGGGATTCGAAATTCTCAATGATTTATTTTCATTTTCTACGTAGTACATTCTACATTTCTAGATTTCTACATTCATTTTCTTCATTCTTATTTCTTGTAGCTCATAATTGTAATTTTTTTCTTTTCTTTTCTTCTTCTTTTTCTTTTACCTCTTTCCTTTCAGGATATCTACACAAATTGGAACGAATTTTAGTGAAAACCAAAGGAATTTACTTAAAAAAATACATTGTTATATGTTTTATTATATTAATAACGTGCTTTGAATACGAATTCAGATAATTTAAAATGATTAATTGATTTTTATACACTGTTTTATTTTTTTGCTGCTTTTTTATTTCATTAGAAAGTGAAGATCTTTCGATTCTAGACATGTTCTTCTGTCATTATCATTGCATTAAGAGGTTAAATTAAAAGTCAATTAATAAAGCAAACCGGAAGAATCATTTGTGTGAAAATGATACCTTTCAGAAAGCTAATTATTTTAGTTACTTTTTTATACATCGAATCTAAAAGTTGCTTTAAATGTATTTGAAAGATATTCCGCATAAAGCTGTAGAGACTAGCCGTAGAGCTGATTTTTGTTTTAAAATTGTGATGCATATATTTTAATATCATGATTTCTCACGACTCTCCTTGTAAAGTCCTAAAATGTTTTAAAAGTCACTTTCTGAATAATATTAATACATTTCTCTGAATTTGAAATGCATATTAAGAATCATATGCCTATATTGAGTTAAAGAAGTATAATCAGCTGTATATTTAGTAAAACACTTTTCATTCTTATTGAATTTCGCAGAATATTGGGGAAACTAACACATTTTAGTGAAATTGATGTATTACTTGTTATAAATTTATTTTCCACTTGAAATAAGAGTACGCAGGCTTAATAATTATCCCAATATTTTTCTCTCGTTCTAATTTAGAGACCAAAATAAATTTCTATAATATTTATTATCTACTGACCTCCTTTAGCGACCATTTAGTTCGCTGGAATTATTAGTTATATTTAATTTCAGTTAAATCTCTTATGCATAACTTCATGATCATGTTTCCCCAACAACAGACTTTTAAGCAACAAACTGTGATATATATTAAAACCATGTTATTTTAATAGCCACATATTTGCTGTATTCATTGAAAAAATAACATTTTGAATTTTGAAATGTTGTAAAAATTAGTTTTACACTGTAATGTTTTTTGAATTTATAATTAAAAAAAATCTCAGAATTTCGCTTAATTTTAATTTAATTCAAATTGTAAAAAAAATTTAAAATTTACTTTTAAGTCCAAAGAATATATACAGTGGCTCAAAAAATTGAGAGTACACCTTACTTTTACTTTATAAATCCGACTTTCAATATAAACAACACATTACTGGGAAGTGCAAACATGATTTTATTTTTACACATAACAAATGGTTTAATTTAGAGTAAAAATAAAGAAAACTCAACGAAAAATTTCTAAATTGAAAAGTTTCAGAAGCATTTTAAATAAACATGCGTAGAATTTTGCCTCAAAAAATTGAGAATACACCAATGAAATTTTTGCAATATCACGCATAGAAATAAAGTGTCACTATTAAATTGCATGTCATTTGGCTCTTATAATGGTCTCTAAACGTCATGGTACCGATTTGACCCATTTTCGGTGGTATTTGAAGATATTTTACCCCATTCTTCTTGCACCACTTGTTTAAAATGGGTTTTGTTTCTAATTTTGTGTTTTTGAACCCCTTTTTCGGGTATGGCCCACGAATATTCAATGGCATTGATGTCGGGGTACTGTGGCGGTGTGTGTAACTGCTATTTACAATGAAAAAGACACCATATTTTGAAGTTACGTGTATTCTGTTTGGGGTCGTTGTCTTACTGAAAAATGAAATTTCCATCTAAAACTAAATTTTTAGCACTTGCCTTTAGATTGCTGCGAAGTATATCCAAGTAAACCATATCGTTTATAATGCCATCTATAAAAATTAAATTTCCTACCCCGGATGAAGCCATGTAACCTCAAATCATCACGGAGTCACCACCATGTTTAACTGTAGGACGTAAATTTTTTGGATACAAAGCAGTATTAGGCTTTCTCCATACAGTAAGATAGCTGTCACTGCCAAAAATGTTGAGGTTTCTTTCATTACTAAATATAGATTTCTTCCAAAGGTTATTGGTCTTCAATTGATGAGTTTTTGCAAATTTCAAATGCTTTTTCTGAATTTGCAAGCTGGTGAATGGTTTCTCTCTAACAATGCTACTTTTATATCCAGCTTGTTTAATGGCATTGAGCACAGTTTCAGCACTTACACTTCTGCCTATGACTGAAAAGTTTCTGCAACAAGTTGGATGAACCATATGGTAGCAGCAATCTAAAGGAAAGTGTTAAAAATTTGGGTTTAGATGAAAATTCCATTTTCCAGCAGGACAACGACCCCAAATAGAATGCACGTAACGTCAAAATATGATGTCTTTTTCATTGTAAACAACACTTACACATACCACCACAGTACCCTGACATCAATGCCATTGAATATTCGTGGGGAATACTCGAAAAAGTGGTTCAAAAATACAAAATTAGAAACAAAACCCATTTAAAACAAGTGGTGCAAGAAGAATGGGGTAAAATATCTTCAGATACCACCAAAAATGGGTCGAATCGGTACCATGACGTTTAGAAACCATTATAAGAGCCAAAAGACATGCAATTTAATAGTGACACTTTGTTTCTATGCGTGATATTGCAAAAATTTCATTGGTGTATTCTCAATTTTTTGAGGCAAAATTCTGCGTATGTTTATTTAAAATGCTTCTGAAAATTTTCAGTTTAGAAATTTTTCGTTGATTTTTCTTTATTTTTACTCTAAATTAAACCATTTGTTATGGGTAAAAATAAAAACAAGTTTGCACTTCCCGTTAATGTGTTATTTATATTGAAAGTCGCATTTATCAAGTAAACGTTAGGTGTACTCTCAATTTTTTGAGCCACTGTATGTGCCAAGTTTGGCAGCTGTTTTTCAGACAGTCTGCTCTGTAGAGTGGTAAAGACACATACACATTCATCTTTTATTAATAGTAGATATTGCATTACGGCAACCGATGCTTTCAAAGCTTTTAAAAACATTCTGCGTTCTTTAATTTAATTTCCTGAGTGTAGTGGTTTATAACACAAATAATGATTGTTTTTAAAAACCCAGTATGCAATGCTAATCAATTTTTTTTCTCTTTATGAAGTAATTAGGATGTGCAAAAATAAAAAATTAGAACATTTCGTTCGACTTTCTTGAATGTCTTTCTAATTCTGTTTGGTATTCTTGTTTCCAAATCGAACGTTTTAATATTTTAATGTAAACCATATGACCATTAAATTAAAGTAATAAGAGATCCAAAAAAAGAAAAGAAAGAAAAAAATGATTAGTTGCTTACAAAATATGTTGTTGGAGTTACATTAATTAGTGATAATAAAGTTTTCTCTTTATTAAAACATCAAAAAATAACACAAGAAAAAAAATTATTCAATCTGAATAATGCGAAAATTATCTATTTTTAATGAAAACTAATTGAAAATCCGTTATCTTATAATTAGTATAATGTTTCCGGAGATGCAATCATTCTAAATTTGAAAAATAATAGTGAATTAAATTTGTTTCCCTTAGGCTATGCATGAAATTATGTATTATGTGAAGTCGCTATGAAAATAAAATAAAATGTTTTATATATTATCGCTTGCTTCCGCCATATTAATTCGATAGTTGTTGATGATGAAATTCTTTTTGAAATGGTGCTCTTTGGTGCTTCATCTCAAATTATTTTTTGATTTAATATTGTTAGGGAGATGGGAGTAAACAACTGAATTAGTAATATAAAAATTACGAAAGATTTTGTATTAAAAAATTCTGTTTATCAGTTATATGATGGAAGGATTGTGAAAATTATATCGAAATGTTGCCTGAATCAGAATAGGAATGTTGCTCTTTATTTCCTTTTTAATTTAGATAAATTATTCTTTCTGAAAATCATGTTAGTATTCTTAATTAATGGAATTCTTTAACACTATTTATTAACTACTGAATATATTCAGTTTATTATAATTATTATTTCAGTTTTAAGTAATTACAATTTTGAATTGTTTGAAGGTTTTTTGTTATTTTTTATTATATATATATATATATATATATATATATATATATATATATATATATTGTAAGACTTAAGAACAGATTCCAGATTCTTGCCAAGCTTACTAAAATCGTACCAACCGCCTTAGAACGTGCCAGAATTCTGCCATCTTTAATGGCCATTATATAATAATGCCCTTTATAAAGTTATAAAGACAGAACTGCAATAAAATTTGTTAGGATTAGCACATTTGACGGGAAAAATCTAACTTTAGCAACCGGCTCATTATTTATTTATTGAAGAATATAATTTTGCAGTCAGTGTTAATGGTAATTCATTGTCATTTTCTGGAAAAAGAAATTGCACTTTATCATTGTAATAAGAAAAGTATCAACTGTATCTTAATAAATTCTAATTGAAGTAAAATCTCAATCATTTTAATAGCATTTATTCTAATTTTTAATTGTAGCAATTTAATACTTATCAGGACTCATTTAAGTTTTATAAATTCGGTAATCGAGAAATTATTTTTATATATGCATATTTAGAGATTTGGCAAATTTCCATGCCATTTTTTTTTGTATATTTTATGAATCAAAAAAACTTTTTCATTTATTACCTGTTGATTGATATATATTTATCAATAATCTTCATTTCCACATTCAAATTGTTAAATTGTTTTCGAAACTTTAATAATCCATTTCGTCCTGGGAGATTTTTCCATTATTATAATAGGTGGAATGCATATTCATAATCTCCTATCACAACTTCTCTGGATGAAAGATTGTTCTCCATTATCAGCCCATTCTTCCAGAACAGAATCTCAGTAATTTAAAATAATGTCTTCGTTTAAAGAACTCCCTAATGGCGTATTAAATCTCACATTACTTGAAATCTATTTGCTCCGATTAAATTTTGAAATCGCAGTTTCTTTCTTTTTCAGTTATGTGTAATCGCCGCCATGTATTTGTTTGCATTCTTCCCAGAAGTTGAATTTCTCGTAAGTGTCCCGATGCGGAACTTTTCAGAATAATGGGAAGTCATAAAAGAACGGTAAAAGACATTGAGGAGTCGTTAATGTCAACGTATTTGATTCCTTTGTGGACTTATAGCGCGTGAGTAATGAGGGAGCCATTTTGAGCAGGATGAGTTTGTTAAATTCTCTTTTTTTTTAATTCGTCATTAACAAACGGAAATAATTGTTAGCGAGGGTTTTAATCATCTAGGGGAAGTAGCGAATTATTCTAGGGATTAAATTCTCGGAAAAGTTCTCTTCTCAGAATAATTCTGTGCAAATAGCTATTAGTCTATTTTAGTCTGTTGTCAATCTGAAAGATTATTTTCCTAATCCTAGCCAATAAATTCACAAAATATAGGTGTCTGTCATGTATTTGAATTTAGTGCGCGTTTAGTTAGTTATATTTAACGACCCATTTTAAAGTAAGACTAGGGATATGTTGGGACGGACTTCGTAATTTTGAACCGCAGTCAGATGACGAGGACGACACCTGAGCTGCCACACGAAACTAGCGAAACGTTTGACCCGACGGATGTAACGTACATCAGACCCGTTTGCATGACGGTTCTTCGGTGGAATCGGGTCTCGATCCTGAAACTCTTTGATTCTGAAGCCGAGAACTTACCACGTGACCACTGCAGCACTTTGATGCTTGTTAAATCTAAGTCAAACGTCTTCGCATTAGTATGACGTAGACGTTTGAAAAGTGAAATAGGGTTAACACGACCCTTCGTATTATTTTTAAAATGGAATTTATAGCAAGAATAAGGAATCTACTACATTACTTCTTCAGATTAATAATAATAAAAAAAGAATGTTGTGTCTGAGAGAAAGGGTGATTAGAACTATTTCACTTCTTTTTTTTTCCATAAAATTCCAGAGAGTAAAATGTTATTCAGTATTTAATATTATCTCAGTGACTTATTATCCTTAAATAGGTATTTTA
Source organism: Argiope bruennichi (assembly GCF_947563725.1). Classification (NCBI taxonomy): domain Eukaryota; kingdom Metazoa; phylum Arthropoda; class Arachnida; order Araneae; family Araneidae; genus Argiope; species Argiope bruennichi. Next base: position 24,145,106 of record NC_079154.1, on the reverse strand, counting down.
TAATGGAATTGTTTTTATTCATTTGTTGAATTTTCACATTCAGAATGCATTTATAAAGTAAATGATTCAGATACTAAGTACGTACTGCATTATTAATAAAATTCAACCAGTGTAATCTCCCCTAATCCCCTAATAAATCCCCTAGGGAGTTATAAATTTCCTTTTCTTGCAAAAATTGTGCCCCTTGAACATGAGCATGAACACCACAAGTACTCACATTTTTATATCAAGAGCTCTTTACAAAAGATTTGTATGCTCTGTGGTATAGTAAAGGAAACTGAATATGTATAATAGAAAACTTTTTTAATAACTGATTGAAATTGAAATTTGACTCAGAACTATAATTGCGGTCACAAAATCAAATACCAGATTTCAATTTTTTTCACCAAATTTCATTTATTTCATTCAGTTTTTAGGTATGGTGTTTACATGTATGCTAAAGTACAGATCTACACTTTAAGCATCTGCACTTTAAATGCTAAAATTTTGTATCAAAACTCAATTTATCTCAGTCACAATTTCAAGCCATCGCGTTTATGTGCCGTGAAAGTAAAGACCGACAGATGGTCAATCCCTTGCTGAATTTGGTGCCAAATTTAAGTCATTTATCTTTAGGTTAGTCATTCATTCATCCTTAGATGCTAACCTAAGTACCAAGTTTTATCTATCTAGCTGTTTACTTTTCAATTCCTACTATTAGTTCATACTCCCCTATATATATATAAATCAAATTTTCAATCGTTAATAAAATACTTTTTATGCATCCTCTCAAGTTCAAATACATTTTTTTAAACTTGTAGTGGATGGCACTTGATGTAAATACATTTTTTTTCAAATATTAATTCATTAATTAAATTTGTCCGGTATTTTCTATTTGGTCGCCAAGTTTGTCGCCAAGCTTTGAGATTACTGACGCGACACCCGATCATAAATAATATAAGATATATATAAATAATATAAAAAAATCAGTAGGAATTCGATTAAAACACTTGTTTATACATTACTTGACGTAATTTTCCATTCATTATGTAATTTCAAATATTAATTCATTCGTTAAATTTAATTAATTTTTTATACTTTAAATAGAGTCGCTAAATGGTCGCCAAATCTGTCGCCAAGCTAAAAATTTTAATAAGTAATATAAAAGTAATATATAAAACTTGTAGTGGATGACACTTGATGTTAATACAGTTTTTTCAATTCAGTTTCTATTTTGCCACTTAATATTGTAATTCTGTCGTATGTGTGTACATATTTATATTGATTGTAATTATTTAATGAAAAGTAACTAAAATAACTTTTTTTTGTCCTAAGTAGGAATTGACTTACATTTTTTTTTAATATATTGATTGTTTTGCTATTATAACGTTCATTTGTACTCGGACAGACGACAGATAGACTTTCCTTGAATGGATTTAGTTCAAAATTTAAAGGAAATCAGGACATTTGATGCGCAGAACCGAATGTAAAATTTCATCCTCCTCGTTTAAAGTTATCTTGTTCAAAGAGCGATAAAGCAACAAACAGACTAGATTCCAGAAATGAGGTAGGTCTGATTTTGAGTTCGAATTTTATGACGGTTCTTTGCATACTTTATGTACGAGAAAGTAGATAAAAGTGCAGTCAAAGGAATATTGAGATCGGCTCTATACTCATCATGGTTATTCTGCAGTAGTGCAATTATGTATTAATGAATGAAAAAAAATTAGACATTAAAGTTAAAAACGGATTAATAAATGAGTTGAAGCTTTGCTATCATATTACGAAAATCATTTTTTTAAGTCGTGTTGCGAACGTACTAGTAGACAATTAACAAGATTTCGTATTGGTGTAAGTTATCAAATCGCACATTGCAATTTGAGGTATTCAATTGATTTCAAAATAAGTGTGTATTTCACTTAAGAGTCGAAGGATATAGATCAGACTTCAGAACATTCCTCATAGATGATTCTTTCTCTCTCTTTTTACCGAAACACAAGGAAATATTTTTCAGCATATGTAAATCAATCAAAATTTTTGTTGATAACTTAATCCTTTAAAGGACCATTTTTTTCTAGTCATATTATGTTAAAATATTTTTAGGCTTGAAATTAGAATAAGAAAAAAGATTCATTTAGCTTATTAGATTAATTTAATCTGATTAATTAATTAATGTGGTTAATTAATAATGAAGTAACAAATCAAGACACATCATTTTGTCTGAGATAAAGAACTGAAGCATCTAAGTTTCTGACTTACTAAAAACAATTTGTCAGAACTGATGCCAACCTACATAATTTCATACAAAGATTGATAAATTTGGTGGGAAGCATACTTCCCATGACCATAGAAAGGGTTAAAGAACCAGCTCGGGTGGTCTTCCCAAAACTTTCTCGATACTCTTTAATGAACTTGTCATATCAGAGAATGCCTTACGTGGCATATGCGTACAATAGCTACGGAATATTAATCTTTGACGTGAATTTAGCTTTTTTACTGAATCTGTTGTGCAATTCTTGCTTTTTTTTTTTAAACTTTATCTTTGACTTGCAGTTAATACTATCTGATAACCGAATTTGCATTTTAGATGCGTTTTTACCATTTGATTGAAACAGAAACTTAACACAAAATCACACTTGTAATCGTAAATTCCCAAACTAAATTTGATATATTTAAGTCATTGCTTTTTTTTGAGCTGTCGCGTTAACATGTTTCTAAAAGTATAAACTGACAGACGGTGAATCCCTTGTTGGATTTAGCTCAAAATTGGTAATTGTCTACACTATAGATGTTAAACCTGCGTACCAAATTTTATCTATCTAGTTCTCTTCGTTTTGTAGTCATCGTGTTAACTTATATACAAACATCAGGACAGATGAACTTCCTCTGAACAGATTTTACTGAAAATTTGATAGAAATCTAGAAATTTGGTGTAACCGATGTCAACCGTCCAGCTCAAAACATTTTTGAATTACCTTTGTCACAGACAAACAGATGGAAATTTTACAAAAATGTATTTTTCGCACTCAGAAAGGTCTAAAACGCGAACATTTGTTTCAATCCCGAGTTCGTATTTTTTGACGATTATTATACTTTCTCTATAATACGAATACGAGAAAGTAAAAATTCTAATATTTATTGCATCAGTATAATATACCTTTGCCAAACAATTACTTCGCCGGCGTCCTGGCATAGGGGTAGCGCATCTTCCCCGTGATCTGGGCGTTCCGGGTTCAAATCCCGGTTCGGGCAGGTAGGTTAGGTTGGTTGTTCTTCATCTGTGTTCTGTCTGTGAGGTGTGTGAATGTGGCTCCCTGTAAAAAGGGGTTGTGCAATCGAATGTGTGCGTGTCATCTTCATGTGGGCTAGAAGTCAGACTTCTGCCCTCGGGTGCTCAGGGGTCTTTACCCTCAGAAGCTACTGCACCCCCTTTCCGTGGTAACGCGGACACATCATCATCAAACAATTACTTCCTTATAATTTTTTTCTGATGGCATTCGTTCTTAAATCCCGCAAAAAACAACAACTGGTTGTGGCATAGAGTTAAAATAGTGATCTCAGCTCTATGGGTTGTGGTTGGCTGCTGAACAATTCTGTTTTCGGTAAAGGTAACAGTATAAAAGTAATTGCATTTTCGGTAAAGTTTTGTCTAAATTATTCGGATAAAAAATTATATTATGTATGTGTATATTATATAAAATTATATTATATATGTTTTAAGCCTAAAACATACATTCAATCCAATGATTCCGTAACAGCGCCAGTAGAGCTCTAAAGATTAAAAATCTAGTTTTTAAAAAGTCGCTCACTTGTATGCCATGAACTCTTATTTAATTAGTAAAGAAATCAATTATGATTTTTTTCCCATTCATCATACAAGAAGGACACATTTGATTTTGAGCTCACGCTGAAAAACGCGCACTTCACAAAAACAGTTTTTGATCAATATTTTGTTTAAAATGTTGCATTGCTCCAATATAATGAGTCGACATAGGCGGGAAAATGTTATGTTGTCAACATTTCAGGTGGTTTACATTTCCTTATTCACTCCTGTGATTTTCTATTTTTTTCGGAGAAGAGAAAATGAATAAAAAAAAGAATTTATCCCTGAAGTGGAGGATGTTTCTTTTAACTTAATTACAAACAAAAATTATCCTAATTAGAGATTTGTACCAATTATATATACATTTCCGCTTTGATTGATTCTCTAATTACGCAGATATTGAAGAATTAGTTTATTGTTTTGACAAAACTGTTATAAATTTTAATTCTATCCAATTTATCGTTTTATTAAACATTTTTTATTCATTCAAGTGATAAATGATATATATTTTTAAAAAGATTAAAACTCTTATATGTCATTAGTTTTTTTACATTTGAAATGAAATGAATGGCTATATTTCTGTGCCATATACTTTATTGTATAAATTTTAATTACGTACATCGATGTGATATATGTTATTTTTTTTACTTCTAAGGAAGGAGGAAACATCTTTTCTTATTTTCAGCAACGAAATTATAAATGTCTAGACTAACACTTATTATTATTTTTTTATATAAAAATGTTATTAGCCATTGTACCCGTGTATCCGCTTATATTTATATTTTCTCATTATATGTAAAAAACAATTTTATGTTGTGCAGTGTTCGCGTTCTTATTTTCAATTCCTTGAGAGGTTTTGCAATTCTCAAATCTAATTAATAATGCCTAATACATTATTACCTCAAGCTTGGATAAACAGCATTTTTAGTTTCGCCATTTGGCGCATATATGCAGATATTGCTTGTTGTTTCCTCTCTAGAGCATACAGTAAATAATTGGCTGTGGAAAAATTGTGTAGTTTCTTGGCTTACGGTTCTAGTGCTAGCTACTCATAGGGATTATCTTCGACCTTTAACACCTTGACTGCCGTGGAGATCACTGGTGACCGGCGGGTCTATATAAATTACATTGTAAGAAATTCTTCGCGACAGTCAATGTGTTAATCGTTGGTGCGAAAATTCATTGAAAGTCGAAACGCGTATCGCTTGAAGGGATAGAAATGTTGTGAATGTGAACGCTTTTTTTTTTCCCATTATTATTATTTGTAAGGATAGTTGGATGAGCTCCGTCGCTATTAACCTTGCTGTCGCATAGTCTTTTGTCATTACATAATAACTTTTAAATTTAATGTACTTTGTTTCATTCCAGGTGAATTCAAAGATTTAGTAGGATTATAAACAACTTTCTTATCATCGATCATAGTATCAACAAATTTGCATATAGTGAAATTTCCATATAACTCTTTAAGAATGATATTTTGTATTTTATTAAAATTGTCAGTTTAGTCTCGAAAACTAAAATTGTGCAAAGTTATTGATGGTCTTAATATTTTTGAAATGTTTGGAGAGGCATTTTACATTAATTCTTAAAAAGGGGGGGGGGTATTGATACACAAAAATTTGGTGATGTTGAACTTTGACGCGTTTGTTTGTGGGGGAGAAAAGGGTACCAGCGATCATCCAACTAAAAAATCATTTAAGAAATTTTTAAACGCTGTACCATCAAGTTCGCCCACTCCTGTTAAGTTCTGAGATTTTTAAGCATGTATTTTAATTCGTCTGCTGGTGTTATCCTTGAAATGACAGATTATTTGAAAAAATTATAATTCTGGTCTAATAATCGGACAATACCTCACATGATTATGCCTTCGGAAATAATGTTTAGTTGGGTCAAAAACTTCATGCACTCGTTCTATGAGTTTGCAAAGTCTTTTAGCAATTGCCTTATTAGATCGTTTGCTTTTATCAAATGCTGAATTCTCAGTTTGAGCTGAGTTTAAAGGTAGCTGCTGCGTTGTACAAAATTTAGATAACGCACAAATAAATAATATCCCGGACACGATGTACGCTCACCGAAATGCCAGTGCGCATTAAATAAACATTATTTTTTCTGACAATATTTCTGGTTGTATTTATATTTCTGCGAAAATATTTTTGCTTTGTTTTAGATTTCGCCATTCACATTATTTTAGGACATTAATTCTCCAAAATTTCTTCAGTATTCAATCAAATATGTAAAAACAAGTATTTGAATTTGAAAAAATTAATGTTTCAATAGTGATAGTTAACAGAAGAAAAAAAAAATACTTTATCCTATTCTAGATAGTCCGAAGTTAAAAAGAGGTCAACAATCTGCATTAAAAAAAAGCAAAACTAATAAGGAATGTCCGTTGATATGTTTCAAAAAGTATGAATTTGAAGTCTGTGGTAAAATATATTGTTATAAAAATGGATTACAAATTGGCTTTAAGGAATGTGTTATTCATTGAAGTTGTTACTTAAATTTGCTTTATTGGTCTTACTCTTTGGTTAGCATCGAAAATTGCTTAGTACATAAAATAAAAATCTTCAAATATATTTTAAATCTCATGTACTATCACTTTCAAGAAAATAAAAAATAATCATATATATCCAAAAATTAAAGCCACCAGTGTTTTTTATAAAAGTGTTGCCAACGAAGTTAAATAATTAAATAAATAATAAAACTAAATAAAATATAAAATTATATTAATAATAAATTAAACACTACTATTAGAATCTCAAGTTAAAAAATAGTCATTAGAAAGATATAATATACTGACCGCTTGAAAATTTTGGAATGAATTTTAAAATGCAGCAAAGAGTATATGAGTATATCAAACAAACAAAAAAATAAATAAAATAAAGGTGCAATCGTTTTGAAAGAAATTGTCTAAAACGTTCATATACTTAAAAAATGTTACGAAGTTAAAATGAAAATGTTCAAAGAAAACAATTTGAACTTTACATTGGCAAAACCGAACGAGTGACAGATGTTGTTAAACAGCGAAATACGTTTAATATTTCAATAAAAAAAAAGGGGGAATTATTATAAATCACCTAAAAGAAATATTTATTAAAAATTAAAGAAATAGTTACTTGAATTTAAAATCTGTCCTTGAAAGGCTAAATTCTTGAACTTATTTAAATTCTTGATTCTTCTTCTTTAATAAGATAACAAATATTTTGTCTGTGCGACGAAATATTCCGATATTATTTGTTTCACCTGATAAAATTAATATTTTATTATGATAAAAGGACCGCTAGTCGTTGACAGCGGCTGGTTATTTTTTTTATTATTAATTTAGTTTACTATAGTGCTTAGTAATTCCCTTTTTGGAGAAAAAAAATAATAAAAATCCAATTTCAGAGTTTTGTGGAAAAATAGCTTTTTATGAAAAAAGCTGCTTTAGGTGCTTTGTTTTTAGAAAAAGGTTTTATGTTTTTTTTTCCTAATTATCCAGTGCGGTAAGTAAAAATGAGATGTTAGAATTTTTTTTTTCTGTCTTTTCCTTTTTCCTTTTTTGCCTAGATATCAAATTAATAGAGAGAAATAGCTTTTTATCTTCCTCAGTCTGGTTCTGCGTGTTTGTTTGTTTGTTTGTTGTTTATACACTGCCGTATCTAAGAAATTTTATCCTTTAACCGTGCAAAAAAAAAGGAGGGGGGGGGGTTGTAAAGAAAAAGCGTCTATGACTTCAATGGTGAGTAGATATTTTCTGTCCCTCTCCTTGAAGTTGGTGCAATTATTTTCTATGCCCCTATCTTTTATTTTGTTGTTGATTGGAACTTTCATAGTTTGTGTGCTTCCCCCCCCCCTTTCTCTCAAGTCCGTTTAGTATTTATGAAAAGCTTTTGAAATTTCAAGAATTTCAGTCTAAAGTTTTTGAAAAAGGAAAAAAAAAAAAAAAAAAAAAGAAAGAAAGAAAAAGGAGGGAAAAAAAAAATCTGAGCAAACAAAGCTAGAAATTACAGCATTTTCTTCGAAATTTGAAATTTTTTTTCTTCTTTTATTAAATTGATATTATGATTTCTAGAGATGAAAACAAAAATTGGATGGTAATCTCTACTTATTTAAAATATTTGTTTTTGACGTTCCTCTCTCCATTGTTTAAAAAATGAAAACTTGTCTGTGTGCAAATTTTTCCTTCCTTAATTCTGAACTCAAGCTATTAAATTGAGCCTCTTTTCTTTTATTTAATTTTTTCTATTACAGCGTTTTTAGTCAACTAATATGTTTTGCATTTCTCTTGTATGAAATGGTTATTTTAAGGGAAAAATCCATACTCCCCCCCCCCTCTACCCTATACTTTCAAAAGCCCCTTTTTTCTTTCTTGATTCCAAGTTTTGTTTTCTACTTTTTAAAATTTGTTTTTGTGCTATTTTTTGTATTAAAATTCTGAGTTATTGTTGTTCTTGTTTTATTCAAACATGAATTAATCTGAATTAGAATAACGAGCAAGGATGATATTATGTAAATTTTCATGTCTTACAAAAAGATAATTATTTATTATTTTATTTGTTTATTTATTTACTTATTTGCTTCTAAATGGAATGTATGCGTCATAGTTGTGAAGCTGTAAAAATATAATTTCTCCAACCCCTGAAAAATATTATTTTCACTAGATAAGATATATTTATTGAAATAAGAGACACACCTGTTTTAGTAACCAATTTTATTAATATTTAGTAAAGAAAAAAATATTTATTTTGAATTGTTATGTATTTGGATTTAATTGGGGATCCCCCTTTTTTTTCTTTTACTTTTAAATGGCATGCATATCCCATAATGATAGAGTGATAAAAATGTCTCTCCTCTTCCACCCCACACCCCCAAAGATATAATTTGAAAATAATATTAAATAATCTATATATAGAACCTTTATTAGTAACCAGTATTTACTGACTTTGCTTAAGAAATACAATAGGGATTATTTTAAATTTATTCTGATTAAATGATTTTTTTTCTTTTGTTTGTAAAAAAGAATGCATTTCCCATAGTCACCGAGCGAGGAAAAGTATAGCATCTCTCTTCATGAATAAAATAATTTTAAATAAATAAAATATATTTAAATAAAGACGCTTCTCTTTTAACAATCAGTTTTTACGAACTTTTATTAAAAAAACTATTTTTAGTTGTTTTGCATTCGGATTAAACATACAATAAATATGATCAGATATTTAATTGTATTGAGTAAACATGTTCAAAATATTAATCCGATTGGATACTCTGTTTAATTAAGTGGATAAGAACAACCCCGCTAACTATTTCAAGGACTTTTTAAAAATCTGCTCCTTATTTTATTGGTAATATATTTCCGTTGAACAGTTATGGACTGACAAGAGTTATTTATTTCTCGGCATTGTCGTGCTGGTGATAACTGCCGCAAGCTTATAGATATCAGTCAATATTTATGTCTACTGATTTGCATTGATAGCGATTTGACTGATTTGCACTGAAGTTTTACATTTCATTGATTATGCTTCTAACTCTCAATTTGCTACGCTCAGAATGAAAGAAAGAAATAGTTTTTAAAGTTGTGAATGAGGTTTTTTTTTTTTTTTTTTTTTTTTAAAAAAATTAGCAAACAAGCCAGCTTATAAAATTTTATTTACTTTGAGTTTATGGTAGTAATTTCACGTCACTGGTAATCACATAGGAATCAGGCAATTATTTGCATTCTAACCTGAAAAAGAAATTCATTGATAAGTGAGATGAAATTTTTTTTTATTTGTTAGGTCCTTTTATATAAGAGTGATGAGAAAAACATGATTTATCATCATTTATTTCAATGTTTGTTCTAGTATACAAAGAAAGTATTGTAATCATGAAGAAAAAAAATCCCTGAGCTCAAAATATTTACTTTTGAAATTATATTTATCTGCATGTTACAATGATAACTTAATAATAATGAGCTTGGCAGATGAAGTTTAGTATGTGGGTTTCTTTTTTACACCAAATCCATAGATCCTTTTTATCAAATTTTGAACGAAATTCTTTCGCAGACAGTTTGATTATCTGTTAGCTATATAAATGGGTACGATAATTACAAAGTATAAAGAGTTACATGAATATAATTGGTGCGTAAGTATAAGTATCTAAAGTTTAGTTTTTTTATACTAAAATCCGTCAAAAGACTAATTATCCATTTGTATATTCTCATGTTTATAAATGCGATAGTTCATAAATGCAATGAATTAGTTAGATCAAATTTGCTATGAGACAATGTTTCTAATGTTCTAGTTTTTTGTTAAATTTTGATTTTAATGATTGGGAAAAAAAAAAGGTGCCCAAAATGCATACTCGGTTACGAAGTACGAAGAACATACTACGAAGAACAAAACGCTCATGATGGGATTCGGAAAATAAAATTCCGAGTATATGTAACATTCAAGCCTCGCCCAAGGTCCACAATTTTTATGTCGGATAATAATGTATTTATTAGAGAATATGCGAAAAATGTTCGGGAAGATTTCTGCATCTCGTCCCCATTTGTTTACATTGTAAAAATTGTTAGACTCTCTCTTTCTTCTTCTTTTTGTTGGTATTGCTGATTTTTTACTGTTTTTTTTTTTTTCAATTTACTCATATATATTATCGTTATGAAATATTTCTCTTTCAGTTCAGTTCATTCTTTTCTCCATTCCTTTTCTTAAAAATAATCATCCGTGTATCAAAATGTTTTTAAGGTTTGCTTTTATCAAACATTTTGATTTCATTTGTTTAGCAAATATTCAAATGGAAGATCATTTTGAAATTTCGTGCAAATTTATAATGAATCGCTTTCAAATTAAATCAAATTTATTTCTCCAGTATTCAAGTATATATGTTTAGCTGTATAAATTATTTCTTTATATGTGTATATGTTTGAAATTTCTTTTTTCTTTTCTTTCAGTGTAATTATTTTAAAGAAATTTCGTTAGGTTGATAGATTTTATTGACTAAATTTTTCATGTTTCATTTTAATTGGCACTTCAGGGCATTTGCTTACTTGTTGTTTAAAATAATTTTATTTATCTTTTGAGGATGTTAATTGGCATTGAAAATGATTGAAATCGTTTTCATCTAATAGAAAATAATGAACAAAGCTCTTTGAAGTTTTACCTGAAAATAAACTCAAATTGAAATTGGGAAGTATTCAAGAACAATTTTTTTTCATGCATTTTTGAATACATTTTTCTCACACTTAATTTTTTTTCATTTATTATAATCTTCGTCGAATGGAATTCTTCTAACGAAATTTAATATTTAATTAAATTTTTTAATAAAACCTTTGCTTTTAATGGCATTCACATAATATTTACTTTCCGTATAACGAAATAAAATTTTTATACAGCACAGTCTTTCCCACTTATAATTTTCGTTGCGTTGCGAAATTTTCTTCTTTTGTAATCCTCTCATTTGTAGTAGATCCATTAAAATTAACCAAATCGTCTTCCGTGAAAAATGGCGGCCTCTAAAACACGACATCCGCTGAAGAAAGTGTAAAACACTAATTTTATCCTCGTCGGTGAAGACATTTCAATTGTTGAAGTGTGACGCTTTGCAAAATATTGTGAAATGTAATGAAGACAGCGATAATCAAGAGACTATTTAAAAAAGCATTTGATACAATGCTAAGAGGTTTCGAAGAAATGTTACAATTGATATTTATCAACTTTTTCAAATTGTGTAAATTTTTATGAAATATATGTTTATTTTTAACATATGCAAAGCAGGAGATTCTAAAATAAATTTAATGATATATATTAAATAAATTGGTCTTGTAGTTTTCATTGTTTTTTTCCATATCATTGTTTTTTTCCATAGTTTTATTTCTAATGGGCAGTCTTATTTTATTTTATTGATTTATTTTCCATATTAACCTAGTTCACGTAAAGGGTGTAAACCTGACACGAATCTGGGTAGAAAACATCCCCCCCCCCTAAAAACAAACAAACATATACATAAGAAATATCAACATTAAAAAAGTAACAGATTAACATAATATAAAAGGGAAGTTTTTTTATTATTATCATGAAGTTTTTAAATAGAACTTTGAGATTTTCTTTAATAGAAGTGGCATTTATTTTTAAAGCCATGAAGTTCAGCAATCAATCTGTCTGTCATCCTCATGTCAAATTTTCATTGAAATTGGAATTTGTCCTGTAACTGTAACTGATGTAGTTTCATCAGATTCGATACTTCCTTTTTCCTGCAACTGCCCTTTAAATTATACTCTTATTTGTCTGGTAGATTTAAAAAAAAATATTGATAAGAATGAATTTAACTTTTTTATCCTCCATGGGAATTAAAAGATGAAAGTTAATTGAGTTTCTAATAAAGCAAGATGTTCAGAATTGAAATGAAGTAACTAATGAATTAACTAGCACAAGTGTTTCTGCTCTCAGCCACCTGCGTGTTTTTAGGTATTTGAAAAGTCGGTAAAATTTTGGATAAATTAAAATTTCTTTTTTAGAGTCTTAATTGGTGAAGTTGAAGGCCTATTGGTGCTAGTTCGAACTTCGCTAGTTACTTTGCATCTTTTACATGCTTCCTTTCCTTCAAACTTATTTCCGCATCTTTTCTTAGCTGCTCAGAATTATGGAAATGATGTCATTGGTTTTTTATTGATGTTCGTAGTATTTATTTTAAGGGCATACGTGTTAATAATAGGACAGAATACTCATAAGACGTTCCGGTGTGAGACATTTCTTTCTTATCGAGTTCCGTTCTTGCGCTGCAATCCTTCCGACATAGTTGCAGAAAATGCGCAGACGATCGCGATGGAAATATTCCTATTAATAAATGAACGTCATTCGAATGGAAAAAAAAAAATATCAGCTAAATAAACGTTTTCATCGCGTTACTATCAGCCACTCAAGAAAGGCGGGAAAATGGAGAATGCGTGTGACATTTCCTGGATCGTCTGATACTACGACTTTGTCTCTTTATCGTGGATGACGCAGACGGTTACGTCGAACACGAACATAGTGCAACAGAACAGAAAATGCTGTGGCATGTGGTTTGATACCGTAATAGCAGTTCCTCATTGTGAGAGGGACTCGGTTATTTTTATTGATGTACACGGTTTCGGTTAGCATCGTAGTGTCACTGAGTCGATTTATCACTGTTCTTTAGTAGCGGAAATTGGGCCACGCGCGTGTGTGTCAAACTCTTTTCTTTCATGAAAATTTATCCCTCTTTATTTTCAGTGCATAAAAATAAGAAAAGAGAGAGGGAGAGAAAAGAATGTGTGTAGAATTGAAGTAATTGAACTGATACTACTTGACGAGCTGTAAAAGAATCTTCATAATTAATTGCTTTGAACATAAGGGACGATTATTAAATAGGCAGAGAACGGAATTGCTTAGAGGCCTCACAAGTTTTGGAAAGTCGGAGTCCTCGAGTTTTTTTTTTTTTTTTTTTTTTGGTACTGTTTTGAAGTTGTGCTTTCATTTAATTATAAATGTCTTTTAATCGATCTCATTTCAGATTAAAATCGAGTATTGTTTTTATTAATTTTGAAGCATTATTCTAGTAAAATTTCCTAATTGCAAGTTTTATGTTGTTTTATTTTATAATTCTATTTAAGAAAAAGAAACATGGTGCTTAGTGAATTTTTTTAAAAAAACATTTCATTTCTATTATTAAATGTTATTTAAACTGTGTCTAGAATTTTCCCATTTAAGTATTAATAATTTTAATCAATAATTCTATTTAAGAAAAAGATACATTGTGCTTAATGATTTTTAAAAAGTTTTCAGCTCTATTATTAAATTTTATTTAGGTTGTGTTTAGAATTTTTTTCTTTAAATATTAATAATTCTAATTAAAAGTGAAACGTGGTGTTTAAGGATTTTTTAAAAGTTTTCAGTTTTATTAATAAATGTTATTTAGATTGTGTCTAGAATTTTTCCCCTTTTAAGTATTAATAATTTTAATCAATAATTCTAATTAAAAAAGAAACGTAGTGATTAATGATTTTTAAAAAGTTTTCAGTTTTATTATTAAATTTTATTTAGGTTGTGTTTAGAATTTTTTTCTTTAAATATTAATAATTCTAATTAAAAAAGAAACTTGGTACTTAATGATTTTTAGAAAGTTTTCAGTTCTGTTATTAAATTTCATTTTCTGTATTATGTCTACTGAAAACTATTTGCATAAATATTAAATAAAATTGATAAAAAAAAAGTTGGTTTTGAAAATTTGGAGGGCAAAAGGTAACAAAGGTTTGCATTTGTCTATTAGACCATTGACCCTTTTCAAGATAGCTGTATAGTGTAGTAATAAATGAGAACTTTTGTAAATTTTATTAAATTTAAATTTTGAAATTTTAGTCCTTATACCTAATATAATTTTCCATATCGTCACAAAAATAGATAATTCCAGAAGGCCTCAATTCATATCTAAATTGGATTGATTGAAAAAAAAATGAAGAAGTTTGTGACTTATAACATGTTTTTGCATATAATATTGTTTTAAAACTTTTTAATACTGTTTAGTTAAAAAAAAATAAAACAAGAATATATTGCAAAACTATATGTTATTATTTTTGATACTGAAAATATCTTGTGGGTTAATTTTTGGTTGAATGAAAGTTAGATAGGACTTCAAAACTGCGATCACGTGTCTGATTAATTGCTGTTGCCACAACAACAATTAATCAGTGTAATTGAATGCTTAAAATAAATGCAAAGTCTAAAAGAATGGATAAGTTACTTGTTTTAGCAATTTTTGTAGAAAAATTATAATGGTTTAAAGAGAATTTTGTACTTTTTAAAGATTTTTTTAATGTTTTTGTGTAAAATTAATCTAAATAAATTGATGAAATATTTTTTAAACTAAGAAATTGGGATGATGACCAGACGTAATTGATTTATATATTGTAGCAGTGATGAAACTGCTCATTTAACATTTTATTATTGTGTTAAAAGCATAAATTTAATTTTAAGAAGTTAGCATTTTCTCTATGCAAATGCTTATTAGATGTTTGCTCGCTGTATCTTTTCATCTTTGATTGACAATTGAATCAAATGTTAAAACGCTTGATGCGGAAGCCTGTTTCTATCTTCAAAATAACTGCTGCTTTAAATCTATTTTTAGGTTGTTGGTGTTTGACCGGTATAAAGAAAAGAGAGCTCGGAAGTTTTATCTTGGCCGGCTTGAGTCAGCTTGTGTTGTTGAAATGTTTTTCATTCTCTTTGAATGTCTTTAATGTTATTTATTGGCACTATAAATAACAGATATCGCATTGAAAAAAATAGCATTTTATATCCCTATATCTGTTAGACAATGGCCCTTTCTTCTTTGTGTAGAGATTTTTTTTCATTGACTATCATGCCTTACTATTTGGAATTCCCAAATTCTTATTCTAATGCAATCGAAGAATCTAAATTTGCCTTTTGTCCGAATGTAACAGAAGAATAATTCATAATACCGATCTTCTGTTTCAAGTTAAAACAATGCATAAAAATCGTTAAAAAGTGTATTATTTTTTCCTTTATTTTAATTGGAAAGGCTGAAATATATAACTTTAAATTACCGTAATTATAAATTTTGGTTACATGAATTAAATTTAATTATTATTTTGTATTCAAGATCTATTATTATTTTGTATCTTTTTTTTGGTATTTTCAAGATTGTTGGAATAGACTTTGTGTTATTCTGAAGGTTTTCGCCTTATTTCTCGCGCTGTTATCTATCTGTTTGGATATTTAATTGCTATTTAGCAATCTTTAATATGCGATAGGGCCGCGGTGGCCTGATGGTAAGATCCCGGCTTCGGAACCGGAGGGTATCAAGTTCGAGACCTCATTCCGTCGTCGTTTAAGCGGGTCTCATGCGCGCTAAATCCGTCGGGGCCAAAAGGTCTTCCCGCTGGTGTGGTGTAAAAGTTTGGAAAGGGACCGTCATCTGACCGCGGCTCAAAATTGCGAGGTCCGGCCCAAAATAGGCCTAGTGTTTCTTTAAACTGGGGCGTTAATAAAAATAAACTAAATATGAGAGATTTCTTTGAAAGGTCAGATTTTCGTCAGCATTTGTGTCTGTTCAGTATCAGCATTGCTTTGATTTTGTTTGCTTGCTGTCAGGGTAATTATAGAGAATGAAAAAAAAAAAAAAAGTTCCATTTCCGGCATTTGATACTTTTTTTTTTAACTACCACAAAGTTAAAAATTAAGAACAACGAAAATTATATGTGATGTTTTCGAAAGCAATACTGGAAATGAAAGAAAAGTGCACTAATTATGATGTTTGGATGGGTCAAGGCCTGCAGTGCTTCGATAAGACCGTGCACTTTTGATGGCAATTAAATTAGAAATTAGATTAAAATAATCATCTACTCGTGTATGGAATTCGACTATTTACAATCTTTTGATACTTCTTAATTTCTATAATAAACTTGTTGTTAAGGTGCACTACGAATTAAGAGGCAACTTTAAATGGACCGTATTTGTATATTCGATTTTTTGCCTTACGTTCGGGATGAATTTTTTGAAAATTTTTCAAAAATAGCTGTATTTTAAAATATTTACATAAAAAAGACTAAAAAAACGACTTTGAAACCAAAATATACCACTTAAATGGCAAAAACTTTTTGCTAAAAAGAGGTATGAAGCAAAAATATCCTTGTTTAGAAGTTTAACAAATGCTTAAAATTTTGCAGATAATTTAAGGAATATATTATCTAGTTCCTGAACTAAAAACTAAGCTGTATTTCTATCCATTCTTTTACATTGGCATTCGACTGATAAAAAACACTTTTTTTTTTTTTTTTTGCAATGTGCGGCATTTAAACAATTATAAAATATTCCCAAATTAATAGTTTACTTATTCTCTGGCTCAACAATTTGAGACTATAATAAAAAATTGTTATATAAAAT
The DNA here is from genome assembly GCF_947563725.1 of Argiope bruennichi. Lineage (NCBI taxonomy): Eukaryota > Metazoa > Arthropoda > Arachnida > Araneae > Araneidae > Argiope > Argiope bruennichi. Next base: position 24,128,423 of record NC_079154.1, on the reverse strand, counting down.
TTGAGTAAAAAATTATGCATTAGATTTTAATCTATGAAATTTTTCATAAGTTCTACCGTATTCTATATTTGAGAAAATAGCATCTACTGATGCAAAATAGCATTTAAACGTATATAAATGTAAACATAAAATTCAGTATAATTTCTCAAAAAATAGACTCAGAAAGAAAATTCTAATGGTTTTATATAGAAACCTATCCAAACATTAAGAATATTAAATTTAAAAAAAAAATCGTAGTTTCGCAAAAAAACTGACCTTTTAATGTATAGTCACCTACTTTAAACAAAACAAAAACTATTATCATTACAAAATTATTTATACAAAAATGTATAAATATCCGTTACAAAAATTAATTAGTAGGCGAATAAGAAATGGACGCTAATGTTGATTGAAAACAGCTATAGAGTTATTCACCAGATTCGTTATCGGCCATTCGAAATCCAAGAAGGTTTATGCTATATTGGTGATGAGAATTCGAAGGGCATTGTCTGTCATGACTAAATGTTTCCGCTAGCCAAACATTTGATTCAGTTAAGTTTAGCAGACAGACTGACAATTTGATCCTAGCCATCAACCAGAAGCATCTCGAATTGATTATTCCTGAAAGGTACAAGTCTATTGAAGTCCCCAGGATAAGAAGTTACTTTACTAGATTTGAACCACTGACGTTTAGTTGGGATTTCGTTCTCGATATTGTTCTGAATCTGGATAGTTTTAATCAAAGAGCCGATGGACTGTAAACTAGTGACAACATTGATTCAAGGGTACCTAAAAATTTATTATAATGATAATTATTTAATCTTGAATCAAAAAAATAATTTTAAATGTAATTTTAGTAGAAATAAAAATATGATTGGAGCTTTAATGAACCAGTCATCGATTTTGTAATGTTCTGTGAACAGGCGTATCAGTTCCAAGATATTCATACCGAAACAATTAAAGAGAAAAACTGTGTATACCTGGCTAGCTTATTTACCATTCATAAAATAGGTAACTGCACTACTCCGTCATTCTAATATATCCGATAGAGAGTAAGATTAAAGAATGTCATAAAATGATCATAAGTAAGGTAAGTATTTTCGTTTCTCCGTGGCGATTCAAATCCTTTATTGCTGTTCTGATGGTGATGTCAGATTGCTCTGGCACAGAATTCTCACATTTCTTTTAACTGCCCTTTTTGACATGATGATTTTAACATTTCCTTTATAATATACTATTATTTCGTTCTGTTATCTACCCTTCTGTGCCTTATTATGTAGTATCCTGTATAATCTAATGTTGTCCCATTCTTTAAAAATGGCTAAAGTTAAATATATATATATTTCTCTGGAAAATTTCAAGCAGCAAATCCAGCAATTTTTTAGGACTAAGCCAGAAATGTCCTATGAGGATGAGATAATAAAACTTCCGAAGAGATAACCAATTATTATAAAGAATTGAATAAAGGCTTTATTATTAGTAAAAGGAAATTCTTTTGAGTTTCTCTTCTTTTCTCCGAAATGAATTATTTATCGAACAACTCAGTATGCAGCTATTGACAAGTACATTTTCTGGTCACTTTTACTTGCTTTTGTAGGATGATCGATTTAGGCGATTCGTATTTATTATAAACTACAGATCTAATTGATGTTCCTGTGAATAATTAGGTAAATCTAAAAAATATGTTTTTAATATTCTGTTGGAGTAATCACTACTAATAACAAATTTAAATGCCTATATGTGAACGTATGTTGGCGCGCTACAGGGCAGATTGTTCGACTTACAGCTGCCAAATTTCAACGTATATGCCTTGGAGGATAAAAAAGTGCACTTCAGAATAGTTTTTTTTTTAAATTTTAATGAATTAATTAAAAGTTAATCTCTGTTTTGGCATTTTTTAACAATAGCTTCCGAAAATATTATTCCACAAAAATGATTTTTATTTCCTTCAAAATTTTAAAAAATTCTTTTTTTTTTTTTTTTTTTTTTTTTTATGAAACCACTTTTATACGCATGCAAGCTTTTCCTAAATTTTGGCAATAATTAATTTTTTATTGGCTAATTTCAGCAGTAGATTACATTGCTGTACTGAAATTCAAACCATTTTTATTATTTCAGCAAATATTTAATAAATTTTCTTCCATTTTTTAAAGTTAAAGAAGAAGTACTAATATTTTTATCGTTTATAAGATGAATAAAAAAAAAGTGCTGTTACAATGCCTTGAAATTGAGAAGATAAATGAACCGCATGTTTACGTTTTTAACAGCGCTATGATATTATGGGACTGGTCTAATTGACAAAAAGTCATATGCGAAAATCACAAACCATATGTAAGACAAGTTAAATAACATAGGTTTAATATTTAAAAATTTGGCGGAATCATGAACATGAAATTAGATTTAAACGATTTTACTGAAATTAACCAATATCCTTGGTGAATTAGCTGGTCGCCTATGGCAAGAAATAAAGAATAAGGAAGTGAGGTTACAAAACCGCGAAAGTGAAAAGATAAATGCGCAAAGATAAGGAGTTTTTAAAAGCATTATGCTGCCATGGACTTGACTTCATTAGGTTGGTTCATATACTTCTTGAGTAGAATATTTGTTAAATTACTAAAATAATATAGCTTTCGTGTCTGCCACAATTTAAAATTTTAGAATTTTTCTTGGAGAAATCGCGAACATGAAGTTATGCATAAGAGATTTAATTGAAAGTAAATATAACCAGTGGTACAATTCAGGAATTCGCAAGTTATTAAAGATTATTTACGGGAAAACCTATGAACGCAGATAAACATACTAATTTTTGTGTTTTCTCTGTTCATAAATTAAGATTTTACATGTCTATTGAAATGAATACGTAGTATTACGGATTGTTTTTCTGAATCTTCTGTTGATAAATCAAGCAGTATTATTTTACTTCTGTTGTTACATATCAAGTGGGTAAAGCTTGCAATTTGAAGTGAAGGAAGAGATGTGCTGTGTCAAAAAAGAAATGTGTTGTGTCTTTTTTTTTTTTTTTTTTTTTTTTTTACTGTTACTTTTGTTTAGTGAACCAAACATTGCAATAATTCATGACTGTCTAGTTTTGTTTCAAATTTATTAAAAACATTCCTTAATGCGCCCTATATTAAAAAAGCATTCTTTAATGTGTCTTATATTTATAAAAACATTCATTAATGTTACCTATATTAAAAAAAACATTCATTAATGTTACCTATATTTAAAAAAACATTCATTGATGTTACCTATATTTAAAAAAAACATTCATTAATGTGTTAAAAGGCTTAGGTTTCAACCTCAATTAACTCTAATGCTATCGTGGCTGTGTGGCCATTCAGATTTATCCCCGTACCTAAGGACTGTAGGTAGTCAATGTGTGATTATACTTGTATTTGCATACGATATAAAGCTTAATAAAACTGCCATAATTGTTCTGTAAAAATTTATATATATATATATATATATAAGAATTTTTATGTTTATTTAATTAAATGTTCCTTCTACATTTTATATATGCGAGCATTTTTTTTTTTAAATTTATTTTTTACTGTTAACATCACAGAGTTCAAATCTCCCTAGCAACTTGCCTGATTTCCTATTCCAAAATTTTCCGCATTCTTTTGTGATGTTTCTATCTGCATCTACTTTACATATAATGCTTCTGTGAGCTCTCCAGTTTCGGAAAATCTTTCATATCAGTAAACAATTTATGTTTATTATTTGCCTATCGAATGAATACATTGCGAACTACTCCTCAAAAATTCTTCTCGGCACCGTCGAACATTGCCTTTTGTTGTTGTGGTTCTAGCGAGTCTCTCTCGGTTTGTCTGGTGCGCGAAATTCAGGTCAATGGTTTTTTCGCGTCAAAACTCGAACGCTGTTTGCTCTGGGAGCATTTGTCTTGCACTCCCCCTTCCCCCCTTTTATTTCTGTCCTGTCATTGGCTGAAAGGAAATGCGCAGTCTGCTTGGTAGTCACCGCCCGCCAAAATTATTATGCTCAGCATCCGCACAAACAAACTCGAGAGCAGCTGCGAGAAATCTTCCAATTTTTTTTCAACCTTCATTTTAATATTTTTTTTTATTTTAATTGTGCTTCCAGCATACACCATGGTTTTTTTTTTTTTTTCTTTTCATATGCCTTTCTGACTAATGACAGAATACGCTGGCGGTCAAATGCGTATTTTGTTTAGTTTCATTCATTATTTTTAGCTGCCAAGAGGTGGGGGGAGGGATGATGTTTTTGTTTTTCTCCCCGTCTCTTCCATGTTTAATGGTTTTACCGATACGGTGTTCCTAACTGTAGTGTTTATTAAACTTGTTGGGGATGAAATAATGTCACGGTGCCCCTAAAGGCATTTAAACTGAGTGTTCGCAGAAGTAATGTCGCAGGTGTTTACTTGCAGTCTGCTGAACGATTTATAATTGGGTCGTCAATTAATTAAATGGAAATAGAGGGGAAGTCTTAAATAGTGCGAAATTTTGGTTTCTTTGTTCTGTTTTTTAGTTATTGACATTTTCTAATCGATTCCTTGTTCTTCTTCTCTTTTCTTTCTCTCTCTCTCTCTGCCTTCCATTTAATTCCTGGAATGAAATTTTTGTTAACTGGCAACATTTAGATTTACCCAATAAATAAACTAGCTTTGAGTTTAGTCTGTAAAATAGTTTTTTTTACTTTGAATAAAGAAACTATGATTAGAATTCATTACTTTGTAAGGTTTTTAAATGTAACTTTTTAGAAAAATGAAACAAAAAAAGAATTTAACTAATTATAAGGCTAGACAAAAAATGCAGTGTTCATTTTTGTACATATAGAAATGTTTTTTCTATATTTTGCGATAGCGTTTCTGTTACAGATTGGCAGAGAGTAAATTAGTAACCAGTAGCAACCAAATTAGAAATATATATTAATTTTAAATGCAAAAATGGAATAAAAAAGAAAGAAATGATGAAGGCGGCCTGAAGACTTTTTTAAGAATCACCCTCAGGCAGTGATACAAAACCAGGGATTTTTTCTGTCAAACGCTTTGGAGATAAGAATTAGTATCAAAATCAATGGATTACACAATAATAAGCAAAATATTATTTCAAAAATTTAAATCTATGCAAGACCTCGGCAAAGTTGAATCAAACCAAATTACAAAAACACAATTAAATCATAAAACCCAAAAAACATCAATAAAGTATTAAAGCAAAGAACATACCAGTTGAAACTAAAAACTCCAAAAACGTTGTGAAAAAAATAAACCAATCAGTGCAGCCCCACAACGTTAAATTAAATTCAATTTTCTGGCGTTTAAAACTGAATACGCCTATAACGCTTGGTCAAAGTGCCTCGTCGTCATAAGAAATAAATTGAACTTTAGCAAATCAGTAGCAAATATTTTTCCTTGTTTCTACTTCTTTAATTTTCAGAAATTCTTATTTCTATTTACGATGGTTGCAAATTTAGTGGTGGCTTCAATATAATTACGTCTGATACAATGCGGATACTACTTGTAATGCCGATAATCTTTCAACGCTGTCAGTCATGAGCGATCTATATAATTTATTTCTGGTGACGTGGAATTCTTGGAATGCACTTGAATATCACCAGTTTTTTTAACGGAACGATCTATTGATTTAAAATCTAATCGGTAATTTAAGTTCAGTGCCAATCTGTGACTGTCTACTTTTCTGAGATAGGAACTCGATATTTGAACCCGAATAACTATGATTTGATTCTGAGAAGAAGGTAATCAATCATTTCTTGGGATTCGCTACCTGACTGCTTTAGAGATTTTTAAATAATAGATCGGATCAATTTTCCATTAGAAAAAGTGGTCTGATTCAGAAGCATTCCACGAATTCCACGTCGTTAAAAACAAGTTGTAATGAGAGACTACATCGAAAGACTATATGCATTACAAGGTAGTACTTGTATCGTACCATATGTGTTTATATTGGCGCCATTATTAAATTTCCGACATTTGTATATCCTGCTTTTCTTTTATTTTAAAATGGATTTGTTATGTACTTTTGAATCATATAGCCCAGATTAGGAGGTTCTCGAACTCTTAAACATTAGATTCACTTCACTTCCAACGCATTTATTTTTTCGGGTGACGAAACAACACATTATTTTTCCAAAAACGGTTCTGTGAACCCAAAAGTTATTTTTGTGAAGGGAAAGAAACCCTATTTATTATTCAATTTAATTTTACAAAATTATTTTTGGAGTGCGGCTAGTAGATGATTTTAGACCAATGTCAAATTTTTTGCAAATTGTGGAAGTTGTAATTGTGCATTGTGTGGAATTTTGGAATTCGCAAATTGGGGATATACTACATTCAAGAACGTTTCGTGACACACACACACACACACACACACACACACACACACACACCTATAAAATCTTTTCCAGTGTCAACCTACGAATCAAGGTATTTTAGGAAACCATTTGCTTTAAAGAGCAGAAGTTTTCAAAATGTGAATATTATATATATATAATATTAATTTCTTGATTTCCAGAATTTTGGGGGAAATGTTGATTCAATTATTATACAATTAATGGAAGGATTTTCTTTCGGGGGATAATGAATATAATTTTGGCCTTTTTAATATGGAGTGGGAAGAATATTCGAGTCTTTGATGATCAACGATACCGTAAAAACTCTATTCTTTTTTTTTTTTTTACTTCTAACGTTTCTGCTGATTTTATTTCATTTTCTGTTCGTCACTTTTATCTGTAGGCGTGTGATTGCTTCATTTGGCCGCTGTCCATAAAAGTTTAAAGACCCTTGGTTCAATGTCCTTTTATACCGGACCATTATTAAATGGTGGAAGGAGGAAAAAAATGCCTTCCCTTTCTTTGAAGAAAATGTGGTCTTTTGTGTCTACGAATCATCATCGTCGCCCAGCATTCAAGTCTATGCAAGGGTTATTAGTAACATTAACTAATAATTATGGAAGCTTTCATTAAATTTTCCAACAACAGAAAAAAGAAAAAAAAATTCTTTCTTGTTATTAATTCTCATTATGTAAATATTATTATAATTCCGTTTAGTATTATGTCGGTAAATATGATTATGTAATATTATTAGAAAGCTTAATTCCTTAATCGAAAATTTTAATTAAACTTTTAACAATGCTCTTGAAAGTTTGCTTTTATGCTTGACTTTTTAAAAAAGAAAATTGGACTTCATTAATGCAATACTGAGATTAATATCTTAAAGGTGTGTTATAACTATATTTTGTGTACATTTTTGTTAACAAGTGCTGTACGTTAGTTGGGCGAAACTACAGTATAACATTATTGAGTGAGAATGTTCTTAATAAATATCTATCAAATAAGTCTCCCACAACATAATAAAGTAACAAAAAAAAACCCCCCTCTATTGGGAATTACAGCAAGGAAATTATGGAACCATGTCTTATTTAGAATTTTTCATGAAAGGCATGCAGTAAATTCTCATCCAGTATAGTGTTCTTAAATTCATTTGTTAGTTTCTCTTTTTAACAAACCCCATGGGAGTGAAAAGAAAAAAAGCGTTTTATTCTTTTACTAAACAAATAAGTCAGAAATGGAAGTACTAGTTGAATTAATTTTTTTCCCTCCTCCTTGTTTTCATCCTCTGTTTCCAGCTGGATATCGGAATAATTAATGCAGTTCCGGGTACCTGCCATGGGAATTTGCCCCCCGTAGTAAGTCTGGGACCGAAATGATGGTATTGATATTTGTGAAAACAGTGTTTTCTTTGTTCTGATTCAGTCAGCTGAATAAAAGGTATAAAGTAATTAATTTTATTTCTTTTTGAAAATCAGCAGGCAGTTTTCTTTTGTTTTATTTTTATCAGTCATTTAAAATTTTATTCTAAGAGGCAAGTTTATTTGCTAATTCTGTTATAAAGAGGCTGTAATGCTAAGGGAATGCTTCATTTCTACCTATTCGGTTCTGTAAAGTTGCAATATTTTGTTTCAGCATTTTATAATTTATATATTCTACCATCTATTTTAAATATCTATATTTCTTAAATCTTTATGAAGAAAGATTAGAGTTAATATAAAGAAAAAAAAATCTACAAAAGAAAAATCAATACAAACAAATTTAAAGACTGATACATTGAAACATATTCTTTTCAAAAACTCTTTTTAGGATGTACGTTTATGTCTGGTTAAGAAATACATTGAAGCATTTGAATGTGAAATGAGTTGGCATATTATTTAAAAATTGGAAAAGTTATTAAAAAAATTCTGTAAAGCAGACTGTCGGACTTAGAAATATTAAAATTGGTAAACGGTTACTATTTTAAAGTTGTAGACGCTCATAAAGAAATATTTTTTAAAAATTTTAATTAAATTTTTTTATTAAAAATTAGTTAAAGCTTTAATGTTTTTTCTCAATAAGTTCAAAGCGTATTATTGAGCAAAAATAATTCTTATAACGTTTAAAAAAAAATTTTTTTTTTAAAAATTAGCTTTGTAATAATATCAAATTTATTTCCTTATAATCTTTTCTTTATTTTAAAAACTATTTTCAAGTATATTTTACAACAATACCTTTCACTATTTTTTAATTCCTGAATTTATACTGACGTCCATTAAATGCATTATACATTTGTTTATACTTTATTATCGCAATACAAGTAAAAGCAAATTTGAAAACTAAAATTTAGATAGACGAATGTTCCAATCTCCTTCAAATTTTATTTTCAGTGCAATTATTCCAAGTAGCAAAACGAAATTAGAACATTGCTTCTTTAATAAAAACTGTGACATTTTGCCGCTAGAACATTTCGAGAAATGTACTTTAATCGACATTTAGGTGCAAAATTATCAGAAATCAGTAAACATAATTAATATATATTTTTTATTATAATTGCTGATATAATTTATTAATATGAATTTCTAATTAATTTCTGTTTAAATATTAGTAATAATAAATATAATGGTGTTAGGATAATGGAAAAAAATCAGAAAATATGCATTTCTCTAATTTTCAAATTTTGAAATGAAGGATTGAGAAATTATTATTTTGATTTTTCCTCCACTCCATTTTTTACTTTCTCGTATGCGTAATATGGAGAAACATTCGGAATTGATATTTTGGCGAATCTCCACGTTTTTAATCTTACTGAGTTAGAAAAACACATTTAAAAAAAATATCCATCTGTCTGTGACAAAGGTAACTCAAAAACGCTCTGAGCTAGACGGTTGAAATTCGGCATACGATCTTTACAACAAAATTGAAATTTTTATTAGATTTTTGAGTAAAATTTGATCTGAGGAAGTCCATTTGTCCGGCTGTTCGGATATAATTTAACGCGATGATTACAAAACGTAGAGAGCTAGATAGAAAAAATTCAGTACACTGATTTAACATTATAATGTACATTATACTGTAGTTAACATTATAATGTACATTATACTGTAGTTAACATTATAATGTACATTATACTGTAGTTAACATTATAGTATAGTGCACATTATAGTGATTTAACATTATAGTGTACAATTATAGTGTAGTTAACATTATAGTGTAACATTATAATATAGTGTACATTATAGTGATTTAACATTATAGTGTAATTAACATTATAGTATAGTAACATTATAGTGTACAATTATAGTGTAGTTAACTTTATAGTGTAACATTATAGTATAGTAACATTATAGTTTAAAATTATAGTGTACAATTATAGTGTACTATCATATTTTGTGCCTAATCCAACAAGGAATTGACTGTCGATGGGTTCGTACTTTCAGGAGTATGTATATAACTCAAAAACGCAATGGCAATTAAATGTATCAAATTAGTTATAGGATTTTTAACTACAAGTGCAATTTTGTGTCAAATTTTGGTTTGAAACGGTGGATAAAAACATGTCTAAAACACAAATTCGGTTTTTGGATATTATTAAACGCATTTCAGGGATTAATCGGCAAAAAATTCGCCAAGGATGACACGAAAAATTCAGTAAAAATACTAAATTTGCGCCAAAAGTTAATATTTTGTAACTATTGTACGCCAATGCCATGAAGGCATTTTCAGGGATGACACCTTTCTAAGAGAGTATGCGAGAAAGTTTTGGGGAGTATACTTCTAGTTTTCCATGCCACCATTTGGCGGCATAATGCTCTTTTAAGAAAAATAATCATTATTGTGAATGTAAATATTATTTCTTTTTCTATCTTCCATAGTTCAATCTAATGTGGGTACATCATAATTGAATCCAAGTATGTTAAAAGTTTTCTTATAGGGAAATTCATTTAATGACTATTCTTATGTTTGTGAATGATTGCAATAAGCGTGAACGCTTTAAGCTGGCCTAGAATCTGTGTAGAGCGTTCAGTTTGCGGTTTGTTTCAAGCTGTTCTCTTTTTTTCCTGTTCATCTGAGAGGTCTGGCCCGTGGAGGGAGATCACGTTTACGCTAATAACATACCATAGTTCCTGTAATAATACGTCTCTCGCGACAGGCTTTCATTTTCTGAAAAGTTTTGCATTTCAGTGTGATCGAAATCTTTTAAGTCGAGGCTGTAATTTCTAGAATTACTTTGGATTGCTATCGGTATCTAATGTTTAAATTTACAAATCCTAAAGAGAAAAAATCAGTTCTTTCTAACAAAAAGGAATTTCAATAGATGCATGAAAATTCCAGAAACAAAGCTGGCGTGTAACCTGGAAAACAGTATCTGTTAAACGGATATTATATTGAATAATAAAGTCATTAATATTTGTACGTAATTTTTTTAACTAATGCGAAAAAAATCAATTTCACTTGAAACATATCCATTTTTCATAAGCTGAATTCAGAAATGAGAAATTATTTAGTCTAGTTTGCCTGTTAATTAATTAAAATAAAAACATCGTTATCAACCAACAGGAGTGGTCACACCAAAACTTTCTCGCGTACTCTAACGAAGGGGAATTTTTGTTTTATATGCGTTATATGCAACAGGAGTGGTCACACCAAAACTTTCTCGCGTACTCTAACGAAGGGGAATTTTTTTTTTATATGCGTTATATGCAACAGGAGTGGTCACACCAAAACTTTCTCGCGTACTCTAACGAAGGGGAATTTTTGTTTTATATGCGTTTTTTCTCAACGGATTGAAACGAAATTTGATACAACTATAATTGTTGTCACAAAATCCCATACCAAATTTGATGTATTTAAATCATTGCGTTTTTTAGCTATCGCTTTTACATTCTTGAAAATACAGACCAACAGACAGTCAACCCCTTGTTGGATTTGATTCGAAATTTAATAGATGTCTACTCTATAGATATTTATTCTTTTTACCAAATTTTATTCATCTACCTCTGTTCGTTTTGTTGTTATTGTGTTAACTTATATTCGAACAGTCGTACAGACAGACTTCCTCTGAATAGATTCTGCTCAAAATTTGATAGAAATCTATAAATTCGGCGTAAAGACCGTATATTTGGAAAGGATAGACGGTCAGACAGACATATTCCATAAATGTGTTTTTCGAACTCTGAGAGGTCTAAAACGTCTAGATTCATCATAATTTCGAATTCGAATTTTTTTGACGATGTCAATACTTTCTATATTTACGAGAGAAAGCATACGTGAAAGTAAATATGAGCATTATATTTACTCTCTTTCTTTTATCGAATTTTTCCAACGCTGAATGTGTTATGTCTAACATTACAATAGTTCGAAAAATTGTTAAGAAACGCCCTCTATACGGCGATATTTGTAATTACCTTTTGGGGTGGTGGTAAAGTGGAGAGATGGAGTAAATTTTTTTCTCCTTTCATTCGAACATTCCAATTTGTACAGCTGTCTAATGAATGGTTACGGTTATCGACAATTCGGAATAGGTGAACTATAATTATGTGCATTCTGTATATTTGAATATTAAGTCTATTTATTGAGATATCAGGAGATTAACACGTGTTGCCTTGGATGTCTACAGTAACAGGAAGTTCTCAGACTTATCGCTATTAATTTCCAGACATTCAATAGTATATCGAATTGCTCCTTGTGTAACCTTGGACAGAGTATCAATTGAGATACCTGCATATACATTTGCAACTTTTTTTTTTTTTTTTTTGTTGTTGTTGTTCTTTTTTTTTTTTTTTTTTGCCACCCTTTCAAAGTACGGTAGAATGTTTTCAGTAAGAGGTTTGTAAACTAAAGTCATTCGCTGCTTACTTATGCCTTTGAAGAATTCCCCCCCCCCTCTTGTAATATGGCAGATCATATTTGTTATATGACTAAGCAAGGCGTTTTGGGTAAGAGGAGAAATGGGGAGGGAAATCAGTGAAGTTTCTCATTTCAATTTCTGTATTTTCCTTTTTGCATGTCATACATAATATCATAATTACCGAAATCGTTATAAGTCCATGAAATTGCGAGGCGTATTGCATGTTCTGCTCCAGGCTCTTGTTTCTATCATCGTTGAACTTCAGTGATATTCTCAAATTTAAGTACATCATTAAAAGTTTTTTAATGTTCCTCAATCGTAACCGTACTTCCACCACTGTTTCATCGTTGTTTACATTATCGGTACTAGTTACAGATACCTATCAGTTTACTGGTATCTTGATTTATTTTGTTTTCCGTAAGGTTAACCCTCGCTTCACTTCTGAGATTATGTTTGTTCTTTTTCATAATAAAATTCTATTGTGTTTATTGAATAGTTTGTTGCGTCATTTCAGGCAATTCTTGATAATTTTGGTGAATTTATCTATGGCCCTGCATCTCAAACTAAATCCTAAGATTTAATTCCGTTTGAATTTAATGATGCAAATATCTATTGCCACCTTAAATACATTCTATTGCGATATTTTTAATAAACTAAAATACAAAGTATCAATTTGCGGGAGAGTAGGCGGAATTTTTGAACTGGAAGCTCTTAACTCTAGGCATTGGCTGTGGAGGGGGGTATGACTTGGCGATAAAATTACTTAGCAGATAGCTGCACATAAAAATTTTGTGCTTAATGTTTATTAAAATCACTTATAAAATTTGAAAATAATTAAATATAGACAAAGGATGTGAAAATATGAAGCGCAATAACTTCACATATACATACAAATATGCATAAGTGAGTACAACAAATACATACAAATTTGAAGATAGCGCAACATACCTGTTCCTTTTGAGATGAAAAATAACAGCTATGATGTCATAGTTCTACGTCAACCTTTTAAAAACGCATCTGCTGTCAAAGAAAGATATGAAATAATAAAGCAATACTGGTAAAAGCAGGTATATATATATATATATATATATATATGCGATTAAAAGATGAGGAGGAAAATTGCCATTTATGCTTTATTCATTGCCTACGCTATTTCGAGCTTCAGAACCCCCTAACCAAAACAACATCATGTTCTCACATGATAATAAAAAAAAGAAATTTTTATCATAAGCACATAATTAATGAGAAACCGAAAATGCAACTTGCAATATTTCGAATTTTTAAAATGCTTTGCTACTTAATCCATCAAATGTAAATTTAAAAACCTCAAATCGTTTGAGCAATTTTTCTTCATCCATTTAGTGTCTGACAAACAAAACACTGATGGGCGCTCCATGGTTTGTGAGAAAAACAAACACTACCAGAAGATAAACACCGTTAAAATAATATCCGTTTTTCTTGGAAGCAGTAAGGAACTGGTAGTGCAGAGAGATTGGTGTGATAGTCTCCCTCTTCTTGCGGGAAGTTCTTTGCCACCAGGTCTTTCAGATAAGAGGACCGACCCTCTCTCTTGGATATCCGACGTGTGTTTCCTTCGCTCTTGGGCGTCTTGTTAATCTGGCCGTTAAGGAATTCGCGTCTACCTTCCCCATAATGGACAAGATGGCGTCCGTGGAAGTCATACTGTTTACTGGTTAGGTCAGAGTTTCAGATAATTTTTTTTTTTTTTTGTCGTCTGTTTTTTAGTATGCAGCCAATTCTAAACAGATCACGTGGTGTCTCGTCGTTTGAAGATCCAAGTACCATTATATTTACAGGTTTAAAAGAATGTTTATGCAGCCTATAAATTCTCAGGTCGCGTTTCCTACTATGCATCGTTTGTAGCTACGGATCGGTGTATATAGGCAACTTATTGATTTGGAATACGTCGGTTTCGACCGATTCATTAATAAGCTGGTTGATTTTCAGTTGTGAAGCCACTGTAGTAAATCGACCGGCCTGCAGGAAATTGTTTGTTGTCTATTGCGAAAGAATCCATACACTTCTTCAATTTATCTCCCTCAGCTTTCAGAGGAAAAAATTAAACTTTCTCATATCAGATTCATAAAGAAAAAAAAAAAAAAAAAGAATCGAATTAGATATTTTGTCGAATTTTCACATTTTAGACCTACCTGAGTTCGAATAATACATTTTTGGCATTGTGTCCCTCTATCCGTCTGTGATAAAAATAACTCAAAAAGGCTTTGAGCTGAACAATGCAGCCAATTAATTATAAACAGATTTTGAACAGACCGTGAAATTTAGTATTCGGTCTTTACAACACATTTGTAGATTCATGTCAGATTTTGAGCAAAATCCGTTCAGAGTAAGTCTGTCCTTCTGGCTGTTCGAATATAACTTAACTCGATAACTACGAAACGAAGAGAGCTGAGTGGATAAAATTTGATGCACAGATTTAAAATCTACTATCTATCTATCTATCTATTTAGACTACACCTACCAAATTTTGAACCAAATCCCATTAGTGGTTGAACTTCTTTCAATCTTTACTTTCGAAAGCACAATGAATCAAAAATGTGATGACTAGAATATATTAAATGTGTGATTTTTGTTGTTACAAGTATAGTTTGGTGTTAAATATTTGTTTCAGTTGATTGAAGAAAACTAGTCTAAAATACAAATTCTATTTTTGGGTGCTTTCAACTGCATGCAGGGATTAAGCGCCAAAAATTTTTCATTATCACCTGGTAGATTCAGTAAAAATATTAAATTCACGCCAAAGATTAATATTCCGCAGCTGTTGTACGCCAATGCCATGCAATGCGTTCTCTGGGATAAAACTTTTATTAGAGGATATACGAGAAAGTTTTGTGAAGACCACTTCTGCTGGTTCCACAGACGTTTGAAACGACAAGTGAAAACGGGGTCTTGTATTCTCATATTTCGATTGAAAAGGAAAATTGATGACTTCGTGTCTCTAGGAATGTTTACTTTATCAACTGTATTGTAAGTAGAACGCATTGTTTGATGGGATTTATATCAAGATAATGGCGCTATTTCTATATCAAAAGTTGTGGTGTTCAGTAAATGAAATATTAGTAATAATCGAGATTATTCATTTTATTTCGGTGTGTTGCAAAATATTAAAGAATTGTAAATCAAGTTCCAGTAAGTTGGGCGGGGGGCACAACAACAATGAATAAGCCATCTGCATAATTTTTTGATGAATGCATTTGGATAACCTATATATGCATATTTAACTTTGCTATTGAAAATCTCAAATGGAAACCTTCACATATGATTGTTCAATGTGAAAGTAACATTCTGGCGACATAACAAGCATTTAAAAAAAAAAAAAAAAAAAAAAACAAGTATTAGTCAATGAATGTCGCAAATACAATAATCTGTGAAATTTATGCAAGTCATCTATTATTTTCAATGATCTATTCAAATATTATCTCTTTTATTTCTGTACCCGTGGCATTGATGACATGACATACATGAAATGTTTAGTTTTCTGTTTAATGTCAAAGAAAAGATTTTAAAAGATTATTTCAAAATTAAAATCAATATTCAGTAGCGCTCTATAATGTATTATCATCATCACAAGTCACTTTAAAATGGATTGCACTTTTAATTGAAATTGCACTTTTAAAATGGATCGGTGAATTCCTAAGAAACTCTCTCTTATCCCTTTGTAGATAATTTATTTTTCGCCGCATTGACATAATAACACGCTGAATTTATCTGTCAGTAAAAGATATGGAATCTGTGATAATTCCATTTTATGGCATGAGAGAAAACATTTTAAAAATGCCACTCCTAATTTATCGCACATATTTAAAGCATCCATTATCTTTTTTCGCTTTCTGAAAATGATGTCCTACTCACTCAACCCTCTCTCTTGAAAGCATAACAACTCTCATTTATGTATAAGAAATTATTTGATAGTCTGATATGTTAATTTGCCTTATTATTGCTGTAAAAACTTGAAATTCCGTTAAAACTTAATAGAATAAAAAGTCCGTGGAATGTAGTCTCTTGTATATGAACGAAAACTTTTTTTTTTTAAATTTTATACTTTTTTGTAAACAAAAAAATTATAACACTTAAAATCTGTTCATTATTATTAAATCGTCTAGTACCTTTGACAATTTTATTTAATTGAGAATCATTAAGTTTTGATTATAAGTAACGATTTGAATATTCTAATAATAATTACTTGATGAAACAATGAAAACTGTTTAAATTACTTTGAAGCTCTGCTGCTGCTGAAAATGATACGAAATATTGTAAAATATTGAAAATAATATCTAAATACACCGGGGGTAATAACAACATTATTCTTTAAAGAATTTCTTAAATAATTTTTTTGAATAAACGGATTACTGCTTCTAGTAGATGTAGCTACTCGTAGTTTCATTTTTATTCATTATTTCAAGAACTTATATATTATTATTATTATTATTATTTAAAAATAAAAGTGACGTAAATTAAAATTTGAAAAATAGCTCACATTTTTATTTTATCATATATAAAGTATAAAGAAAATGTTATCTTCAAAAAAAAAAAAAAAAAAAAAAGCTCACACTCGCGATTTTGACCACTCTTCATGTTTTAGATCTCCCTGAATTCCGAAAACACATTTTATTAAAAAAATGGTTTTCTATCTGTCTTATGCTGTGACAAACATAACTCAAAAACTTTTTAAGATAGAAGTATGAAATTTGGTATACGGTCTTAACACCAAATTTATAGATTTCTTTCAAATTTTGAGCGAAATCCGTTCAGACGATGTCCGAAGTTTGTATGTCCGAAGTTTGCACAATAACAACAAAACGTAAAGAGCTAAATAAATAAAATTCGGCACACATATTTAACATCTACGGTGTACACACTATCAAATTGTGTGCCAAGTCCATTGAGGGGTTGACTGTCTGTCAGTCTGTGCTTTCACAAGAGTGAAAACGCTATAATTCAAAAACCGCAATGATTTAAATATATCTGAATTGGTATGTGATTTTATGACTATGAGTCTTGTTAGGTGTCAAATTTTTGTTTCGGTCTGTTGGGAAAAACTCATCTTAAAACGCAAATTCGATTTTTGGATATCATTAACTGCAAGGCAGGGTTTAATCGCCAAAAGCCCCGCCAAGGATCACACAATAGATTCAATAAAAGTGCCAAATTCACTTTTATACGCCAATGCCATGTAAAACGTTCTCTGGCATAGCACCTTTTTATAGAGAGCATGAAAGAAAAGTTTGAAGTGACTCATTCCGCTAGTTATATTTGGTATAAAAAACAAAACAAAACAATTCTTTCTTTATCGTGAGGCCCTGTTTCAGACAGGCGTTTTTTTTTTTGTTTTTTATATATATATATATATATATATATATATATATATATATATATATATATATATATATATATATATATATATATATATATATATATATATATATATATATATATATGAGACTAGTACGTCTAACCATGCTTAATCCTGAATGCAGACAGAACAGTCTTTGCGTTTTGGTTGTTATGGTTTCATTACGAAGACCTTGACCACTTTGATGAGGAGCGGAAAATGTCTGGAAAAATGGGTATTGATCAGTCTGTCACTTCAACAAACTAGGCTTTCATTGTTATTCTTTTTTCATTTGGTTTTTGTAATCTAACCGAGTTCTAAATTTAGAACCGCCATGCTTGCATGAAACACGTGCATGCTTGCGTGACGCATTGCCCAGCCAACCTGAGTTCGTTAAATATTAAGAGACCTGACTTAACCGTCATTATTGCAGGAAGTTCATTCGAAAAATTCTGTAATAAAATTAATATATCTTTATTTTAATACTCCATCAACCGCTGCCCGGAATTATAAGGTAACTAACTCTTCAAGGATGTTCTAAAATTAGTATCGATTTTGTATTTAATGTAATAATTTTCGATGTTTTTTTTTAAAACTTTCTTGTATATGAAATACAAGTATTGCACACATGCAATACAATACAATTTTGTATTGTAACACATGCAATACAAAATTGGAACAATAAAAATGAAAACCAGCGGGAATGGTTCCTCTAAAGCTCTTGGGCATATTCTGTAATAAAGGTGAATTTGTATTTTATATACGATTTCTCTAGCCGATGATGATGATGTCGTGTCCGCGTTACCACGGAAAGGGGTTGCAGTAGTTTCTGAGGGTAAATACCTCTGAGCACCCGAGGGCAGAAGTCTGACTTTTAACTCATATGAAGATGAAACTCACACACATTCGCTTGCACAACCCCGTTTTACAGGGGGGGTACATTCACACACCTCACAGATAGAACACATAACAACCATGCCCGAACCGGGACTCGAACCCAGGACGCCCAGATCACGAGGAAGACGCTCTACCCCTACACCAGGACGCCGGCCCTCTCTAACCGATTGAAACCCAAATTTGAAATAGAACTACAACTTTAGTCATGAAATCATATTCCAAGTTTGATATGTCTAAGTCATTGTTTTTTTATTTGTCCATCAAATCGATAGATGGTCAACTCCTTGTTGGATTTAGCCCAAAAATTAGACAGGTGTCTATTCTATAGATGTTAAATCTATGAACCGAATTTTACCTATCTAACTCCCTTCGTTTTATAGTTGTCGTGTTAACTTATATTCGAACAGTTAACTTTATTAATTTCATAAACAGCTGGACAGATACATATCTTCAGAGTAGATTTTGCTGAAAATTTGATAGAAATCTGTAACTTAGGTGTAAGGACCATATACCAAATTTCATTCATCTATCCCAAAGCGTTGAGTTGTCTTTGTTACAGACGAACAGACAGACACATTCCAAAAATGAGTTTTTCGAACTGGGGAAAGTCTCAAACGCGCAGATTTGACAAAATCGGGTTCGAATTTTTTAACATTTACAGTACTTTTTCTATATCTACTTCATTAGTAAAGTTGCAATACTTCGCTGGCATTTCTGGATTATGTTAAATTACTTTTAATCCAAATTGATTAGTAGACCTAAATTGTTCACTAACCGCTTAGAGTACTCTCATATTCATTTGAAAAATACCTCAATAATATCAACTGTAGCTTGAGGGCGTACATATGAGCAGATACCCACATTGGGTGGTCTTCGTTTCCCTCTATGTTTAAGATGTCTAGAAGCATCGATTAAAATACATGTTTTATTGATTGATCTGAGAATTAAGCAATGAAAATTTTCATGGGAAATTCGGAGTTGTCATAAACATCCGAATTTATTCATCGGTACTGATGAAATTCGTAGATCGCGCCTAGATTAGGCACCTCATTTGTTTACATTTTCCGTGATATATTTCGAGAAATGTGACCTCGAATGCAAGGGTATTTGATATCTGAGAAGCACGATGGGAAATTTGAAGGGGGAATCGAATTACAAATATTTTTTACTCTACATTCTCTGTTGTTTTTGCAGAATTTTCTTCATAGTTTGCCTATTTTCATAGTTGTTATGTCTTTAGCAAGAGAAATTGGATATCTATGCCTGTGAGCAGATGTTTTTGTTCACTTTCTGTATCCAGGCGCTTGAATTGCATTTTATATGTTTTTGTATTGTAAATAAAGTTTTACTAAGTCTTCTTTGAAAACGTTTTGTGAATTCCCCCCCCTTCCCCCTTTTGTAAAACAAGTAATGGAATGTTTTGTGAATTCCCAATACCATTTGAAAAACAAGTAATGGAATTTTACAATTCTCTAGCGGAAATGTAAGCAAGAATGTGTTTATTCAATTTGTAGGTGCTCAGAATTTTATAGCATGTATTTATTCTTTCTTCACTTATTTTTTTCGCATTTCCGTTTCGTGTTATTGTAACAAAAGATACTCTTTTTTTTTCTTCTTTTTTTTTTAAATGTGGCGTGTAGAATATTGTTGTTAAAATAACGCTATTATATTGTATCGAAACATTTATTTGTTTAAATTTCTATGGCTGAAAAACTTGGTTCAAGAAATTGTCTAGAAGTGATGTATTGGTTAAAAGATTTTATAAGAAGCTTTCTTAAAATCCGTGACATTCATGTAATATTGAAATGAAAATCTGAATTTAAATAATTTTCATTGGGACTGTATATACATAAATTATATCTCTTCTTAAAGAAATTATCCGATTTCAACTCAACTCTGCTTAATAATTATTTAAGATCAAAGAAAAGTTGATTTTTACATTTGTTAAAGTGCAGAAATTAACTTTTATACTTCATCAATTTAACTAATCGTAAATTAACCAGAATTTTGTCATTTTTCTGCTGTAACATCGGAGCAAATTTTTATGCTACTTTAAATTTCAATTTTTTTGTTTTTTCAATGCTGCCAATTTTTTTTTTTTAATTTAATGAATAATTGAATGAATGCAGACGATTTTGAAATTTTCTCTTTCTCTTTTCTTTTTCATTGCTAAGCAGTCATGAGACTTTGAACTATTTTACCTCAATTTTATTTTTTTATTATCAAAATCGCTTAAAATTTATTTTGTCAGATTTTTTGTCGTGCTTTTTATGATTCTAATACTTTTTAATTAGAGTGAAAAAATACTGCCATTAAAATCTCATATCTCATCTTTATTGGCGTCTTCTATGAAGTTATAAATAAATAATATGTAATTGAAAAATGTAAAGAACTTTGAATTATAAGAAATTTGGAGTGTCTTTTAATAATGCCTAAAAGGAAAATTAAATCCGCATTAGCAAAATTTTGAAGGAACATTAAAAGTTAGATTTAAAAACAAATGAATGGCAATTTATTTCAAGAACAACTATTGATTTGTATTTTTCGTGGTTTTTTTTTTAATTTTTAAAAAATTCAACTATTTAATTTATTGTCTAAAAACATTCATTAAAACTTTTTTTAATTTCAGTATTTCTGAGCAAAATCTAGAGTAGTTGTGTAACTAACTATGCCTTATGAAGAAAATTAGCTATTGGCTCTTTTTGAAAAATCGTCTGAATCATTTGACATATTTATGCAAAAATAATTTTTACATTCAAGATGTTAGGCATAAAATTATTTTTATTCCATTTCATATTAACAAATTCCGAAAATCCAGATTTAAGTTATAAACTATGTATTTCAAATAATAAAGAATTGTCAGCTGGATAAAAATCATTCTAATAGCCAATCTTAGTAATAAAAATTAAATAAATTTTCTCACTTTAAATAATTTTTTATCAATGTAAAAATAGATTAAATTTTACACTTTTAATAAATTGAAAAATCTTGAATTCATATACAGATTTCAAAATTAGAATTGATCATAACTGGAATATAAAGGTAGCACTTTATTCCTGCTCTAGCACAGACTTTTAAATTCACCATTAGTGGTCGTTAACCTTTTCTTAGTATTCTGCAGTGTGCTTGAAAATTGCTTTTTTAAATGAGATGAAGAGCATGTCAGCTATAATTGTATGGGAGCCGATTTTTTTTATGGGTGACTGAAATGTTATTTCAGTAATTGGTGATGATTGATTAGTCGTTCAATTTGTTGGTACTCACGACGTGAAAGATTTTAACCATGATACGAATTTTCCACTTGAAAGAAAAGCCGATTTCTTTCGAGAAAGAACAAGTGTAAAAACTGAAAAGAAAATTAAATGTTTAATAGTTAGCAATGAGTTTTATTTTTTATAAAAAAACTGTTATTTTTAAAATTAAATATCCTTATTAGGATAATTAACTTCTTTGATTATTTTATAGCAGTGATTGAGGCATAATCGATAATACATGGAAATATAATGTAGAAAATATTTTTGAAATGGCTGATGTGACATTGGCTTGAAATAATTGGCATAATTCAAAACTTCTGAGATTAAATTTATTGCATCCAGAAACAAACTATCATGAGGATGAAGAAGTGTGAAGTCAGTCCTTCTGATGTTATTTCTAAAACAGATCGAACTACCAAAAAATCAGATAGAATGGTCACTCTCAAACTTTCTCGCATACTGGCTGATAAGGATGTCATCCCCTTGGTTAAAGCAGAGAACGCCTGGCCTTGTATACTTACGAAATATAACTTTGGCGAGAATGTACAATTTTTACTGAAATCTGTCATGTGATATTGGCGAGTTTTTTGTCGATTGATTCTTGGCATACTGTTAATAGTGTCCGAAAATTCAATTGTCCCAACCGATTGAAATGAACATGGGACAAAGAGCGATTAATGTAGTCACAGAACCACATACCGAATTTGATATATTTAAGCCATTGCGTTTATGTTTCTGAAAAAATAGCCCAACGAATGGTGACTCTCTTTTTGGATTTGGCTCAAAATTTGACAGTTTTCACTATTATACCTAGCTTTAGTTTGCTCTCGTCATTTTGTAGTTGTCTATCTCCTCTGAATGAACTTTACCCAAAACTTTATAGAAATCTACAAATTTGTCATAAAGATTGTATACCAAATTTTATCCGTCTGCCTCAAAGTGTTTTTGAATTGTCTTCGTCACAGACAGAACAGACAGACAGACAGGCACAAAACCAAAAATGTGTTTTCCGAATTCAGAGAGGCCTGAAACCTGAAGATTCGTCAAAAGATATTCGAATTTTTGTGATGATTACAGTACTTTCTCTATACTTCGTATACTATTTTTAATCTTCACAAACACAGCTACACTACAAAATTCACAAACACTTATTACTACAGACACTCATAAAAAATTAGGTTAAAGAACAGTATGATGGAGGGATTCCACGGTTTCCAGCCGAAAGCATTCGGCGTTAGCGCAAGGGTTGAGCATGGGGAAAAAGACGACCTCAGGAGGCAGGTTTGCCGTTCAACTGGTTGTCTTCTGCCAGAACGCCACAAGGGGGCGCTCTCTGCTCAAGAGGAAAAAGAAGGGCTACAAAAGTCATTTTTAAATATATGCCATGATGTTACATCAAACAGATTCCATTCTTCGTTTTGTTAAATTAATACAACAACGAATAACATACTTTCCAGAGATCATTTAATACAGGTTTCGTATGTTGTTCTTAAGAAAAAAATAATTGTATCCATAACCTAAAATTACGATTTTCAAATTTTTATCTTTGCATTATTTTTTATTTTTCATCTACATTAAATGTTGTAAAACTTCTATGATGTCTTTAAGGGGAATGCTTCAAAAGAACGTACAATTATTGGTTCCAAATGCAATAAATTTCTTATTTGAGCCATGTAGTATAATGATATAGCATTATTTTTTTACTAAGATTGTATGATTATTTTAATGCATTGATTTTGGACATTTAATTTCTGACAAATTTAATCTATTTAAAATATTTAAATTATCCAAATTTTCTTAAAAGAGCTAATTGATCAACATTTTTTTGTAATTACAAAGAAATTATATTGCAAATTTTTTTTTAAGAAACTATATATAGATATTTGTTCTTTTCTGACTATTTTATTATGATCATTTTCATTTCTGGATACATTACAATATTGTAGATCATTTTATTACTTCAGAAAAAAGCCAATTATCATATTAATTGCGTTACTCCTTCGAGACATTTTTTTTCTTTATTTTAGAAAAAAAAATTCAAACAAACAAAAAAACTGAAATTTCAGTTCTGTTAAAAAAAATGTTTGTTTAAATTTTCATTACATCTGGTTTTTTTTTTTTTTTAAATTCTAATTGAAATACCGTTCATTGAAATTATATCCTTCAAAATGTTCTTAAGTGTCACACTGTCGAATGTTCGCAACGTGATAAATATTTTTTTAGCATTGAAATAAATAGTAAAGAATGCTGATCAAGGCAAAATGATGTGTTAAAGTAATTTAACTGATTTATGATTTAGCGCTTTTATATAACGTTTTTTTTTTTAAAATTATAAATCTGATGTTGTCATTCGAAAGTAACTATTACGTAAATTGATTGTTATATTATTATCGTTTTGAGAATGATTTAATAGATGGCAGTTATATCTTGATTGTCATTCTTTATTAACTATATTTTAATTTTCCGACCGGCGCGCCTTCTATATTAACATGAAAAATTAGCGTATTTACTAGATATGGTATTAAAAATATAAATTTTTAGGACATTCATTATTAATATTGGTTAAATCCGATGCAATTATGTGTGTGTGTGTGTGTGTGTGTGTGTGTGTGTGTGTGTGTGTGTGTGTGTGTGTGTGTGTGTGTGTGTGTGTGTGTGTGTGTTTTATCTGATGGCACTTTACGTGATGAAAAATCAGTTCTGCTTTTCTTTCCAACAGTTCTACTTTTAGCACGCTTTATAGAAAAAAAAAGTAAGGCGCTATTCATTCAACGTATTCTTTCATAAGAGCGTTTGCCAGCTGTTTTAGATATTTCCTTCTAAACAGCTTTTCTTTATTGTTTGTCGGATAAATAATGCAGCTGCTGCTTGCAACTACATTATTTTTAAAACAATTATTTTTTTATAACAACAAGGAAAAGAAGACATAACAAAAAATTTTGTCAACGGTCTAGCATATCTTTGTACGCTCAAATAGCAGATTCGCAAATTTCTGTGAATGCCTCTAATTCTAAAAGATGACTGACAGTTTATCGAAATGAGCCCCAAGATAGCAAAGTCATGCTTTCGTATCTCCCTTTGGTATTCTTTGGCGTTACATCTGTGAAGAGCTCATAATTAAAACTTATATAAATTGAATTCAAATATTTGGACCAGCTTTGTGAGACAAATATATAAAAACGAATTTCTTCTCTATATCCAGAGGTACACATATATCTCTCACATATGTGTACCTCTGGAAATATTATAAGGGTTGCCTAAATGAAAAGGAAGTTGAATAAAAAGAATATATTTATTGGAAATCAATAAAAATCGCCATTGATGTTGTAACACAGATCCCATCGTTTAGGTAGCAAGTCTATTATATCACTGTTGTAGAAAGATGGTGGCTGATTCTTGAGGAATTCCTGCTCAGCTTCCTTCACTTCGTCGCCCAAATGGAAACATGTTCCTTGTAATGCTCTTTTAAGTGGCCCAAAGATGTGGAAGTCACAGGGTGACAAATCCGGACTATATGGCGGGTGTTCTAACACTTCCCAACGGAATTTTTTTAAGGTCGTCTGGGTTTCACGGGTGTCGTGTGGGCTGGCATTGTCATGGAGAAGAATCACTTGTTGTGTGAGGAGGCCTGGCCGTTTGCTTTTGATTGCTTTCCGTAGTTTCGTCTGAAAACTGAAGTATTATGTTGAATTAATAGTGCTCTTTTGGGGAGGAAATCAATCATGAGTGATCCGCGGCAATTGAAGAATCAGAAACCGTGCTACCACGCATTGTTCCGATCTGGACGCGTCCACGTATAGCACGAGTTTACATCGATCGATTTCCTCTACCACTAACAGCTTTCACTGATGAACGCCGTATGCAGTGCACACCTCCTACCACTCTTTATATTCGTGTTCGGTGGAACTCCTACTGATGCAATCTCAAATGTCCACTTTTCATTTGGCAACCCTCATTAAAATCTTTTATATTAAATGCTATTTTTGATATTTCTGTGATATCTGTAAACTAATTGGAACAAATCATAGATTTTTTTTTTTTTTTTGCCTAAAATAAAGATATGTAAATGTCCAGTGAGAGCCTCTTCCTGCTACATCGAACACTGACAACAAATTTTAGTTAGATTTTTTTATCCCTTCCTGTTTTAGTTACATGCACAAGCAATTAATTACATGCACTTCTTAGTACAAAAGACAGGTGGTAAGTAACGTAGGAATAGTTTTTAAAAAGCTAAAGCTATCGTGTTGCGTCGTATATTGAACAATCTTGCGTGTAATCCTAAAATGATATTCAGAATTACTCTCGCTGTTCAATGAATTCGTACCATTTTTTTCCCTTCTATTTTTTTATGAAGCGACCTTGACCTAAAACTGTGTCAGCTGCCGCATTCTCACCTCTGAGTGAGATTTCGCAATCCATTTTTTTACATCCTGGTTGTATCCAATTTTATTGAGCAGGAACTTCAATTTCAACGTTTCCTCTCGATAGATAATGCTTCTAGTTAGTGGCATTTTCACAAATGATTTAAATGCGTATTTAAAATGCTGACTTGAAATAATGCATAAATTCTTAATATAATGTAGCGTTTGTTTCTCCTGACAAAATTAAATACTTCTCTGTGTGTATGACTGTGTTGTTTTTCTCTAGTGTATACATTTTGTTTATTGTAAGCATAGGTTATAGAATAAAGAAATATAGCATGTCAGAAAGTCTCAATAAATCCCAATTAAATACACTTAATTGAAGATAATTTGAAGAAGAATAGAATATTAAAATAGAATGATATTCTCCTATTTTAATGGTTAATAATGATGAATTGTATTTCATTTTTAAATGCCATTTACTCAGATTTCATTTTTCTCTTTAATTGATTGTTTGGAATTGTGATTCCAGAATTATTCGTATTACTAAACTGTTCTATCTAATTTGTGATGAAAATAAATTGTATAAGAAACATGTATTTCTAGATGATAAATGTATAGAAACATTTTTAAATCGTTATTAATTATTTTTTATTCAATAAAAATGATTTTATCTTTTACATTTCATTTTCCGTATATAAATTTTGCATTCATTGAAATACTGTTTACAGAATTAATTACATTAACAAACTCGAAATTTGTATAAAATATGTAGGATGTCTCTACATATTTTATACATATGTAGGATGTCTCTACACATCTCTAGGTTAAGTTAAATATAATTCCTATTTTTAACCTAATAGGCTGACGAATCTTCAAAAATTATTTAGCTTGTATATTTCTTTATGTAATGTAATAAAAAATGAGTGTTTTTGATAAGATATAATATGGAATACTATCTATAAATTGCGAAATGAAATGCTTAAACACTGCACAGAGCAATCAAGCAGTCAGTTGAACTTAAAGCTACCAAATTTAGCTCATAGCATTTGTTAGGTAGTAGATGCTCAATAAGAAAGAATTTTTCAAAATTTTGGTGGACTTTTAATTTAAAAATATTTATCGAAATTTTTACTTTTATTCCCCCAGTTTTTCATTTCTTATTAGTACACAAAATCTATTTTTATATCACTTTTTTTTTCATTTAAACTAGCTTTTCAATGATGTCAATTTTTTGTAAACTAGTTTATCTCGGATTTTCATAATTTTTTATGTATATTTTAGTATATTTTTCATTATTTTAGTTACAACATTTATGTTACCAACTTTGCAATGGTATCAAATGTATATTTTAAATGCCATGTTATCCCGCCTATATAAGAATAAATTTTACTAAATAAAATAAAGATGGACAAATCAAGTCTAAAACATTGTCATGGTGTTAGGTATCGTTCTAAAGCTTCAAGTCTTTCTTTCTTTCTTTTTTTAATTGCGGCATTTATGCATATGTGCGTTGCGATGATACCAAATACATTTTTAAGTGACATCTTATCCCGCCTATGTAAGAATAAATTTTACTAAATAAAATAAAGATGGACAAATCAAGTCTAAAGCATTGTTATGCTATGATGTATCATTCTAAAGCTTCAAATTTTTCTCTCTTTGTTTAACTAAGGCATTTATGTTCATGTGGTTGCGATGATATCAAATATATTCTTACGTGCTATATTATTCCATCCACATACGCGTAAATTTTATTAAATAAAAGAAAGAGATACAAATCAAGTCTAAGGCATTATAATACTGTGATGTATCGTTCTAAAACTTCAAATCTTTCTTTTTTAATTATTGCCTTTAGGAACATGATGTATTAAAATTGTATTCGTGCGTTGCGACTATATCAAATACATTTTTAAGTGCCGTGTTATTCCGCCCATATAAAAGTAAATTTTGCTAAAAATAAAATAAAATAAAGACAGACAAATCAAGTCTAATGTATTATCATGCTATGATGTATCGTTCTAGAACTTCGAATCGCTCCCTCTCTATTTCACACTTTTTGTAACAATTGCAAACGAAAAGTTGTTTGTTTATTGAATTTTCATAAATCACAAAAGAGCGAAATTATTTAGATAAATTTCTCCTTTAGTACATCAGCTAACCTCCTGCACTTGTCATCTGCAGCCGCAAATTTACTCCAGTCGGCGCTCACCGTATTTCCTTTCATTTACATCTCCCGCCCCGTTTTATTTTTATTCTCCCTTCTCAAATTACTCTGGCAACGGAGCTGGCGCGAAGTAGCTGGTTGTGTATAATTTGCCGTCGAGCACTCAGATAAAATCCATCTTCTCGAATCCACTGAGTGCTTATCTGCCTGCCTGGTAAAAACATTCCTGGTTACCGTCGGTTTCCTTTGAATACTTTACATATTTTTTCTTTATTTTATGGCTCATACCTTCGGGCGTAGAGAAAGAGAGAACACATTTCTCAGTTAAGGTTGCTCGCAAACATTCTCCTTCCTCGAAGGAAAATTAACCTCCCCTATTATCCGTCATGAAATGGATCTCCTTCCATCAGAATAGTGGACATCCATCATCCGGCGACAGCTCACCACATCGCTCAAGTGCATATTTAACCCCTTTACCCCGGGTGCATTCCGGTGGGGCTACTTTCGGTTCATTACCATTTCTCGGAATGATTCCCGTCGCACGTGATCTTTTTTTCTATTCGTGTTGAATCCGGGAGGTGTGATGTATTGGGGTGTTTCAACCCCTGTGTCTTTTTTTCCAGCTGTCATTGACTAAAAGTCATCCTTTCGTGCATACGCGTCCGCTGTTGTTACCATTTGCGTGCCGTGCAGCATTAATAAGCAGTTGACATTAGGTTTGGTGAGGTTGGATGGCGTCGATGCAGAATAACACAATGGAGTTATTGGGAACAGCCTGAAGAAACTTGAGAGAAGGAAAAATGGATAATGACGGTCTAACAAACCTTTATTTTTTTAAAAAAAAGAGGACGCCCTTGCTCTGATTTCGAAAGATTGTTGTATTACGTAATCGCTTGGTTTCTCTGCGTGCTGAAAAATTCAGTTAAACGCACGTTAGGTTAGATATGGTAATTTTGATAGTCATTGTAAGAATGCTATGTAGACAATGGGTTGAGGTTACTGAATCATAAAGAGTAATGCATGATAATTTTTAAAAACATTCAATCCAAATGCTGTAGTGGTGGACAATTTTTCAAACAATGTGTGTGTGTGTGTATATATATATATATAATGAAATCTCATAAATCGATTTAAATCCTAAATAATTTAGTTTATATTTTTATTCTAAAATGTTCTTTTATTTCAAGATCCAATTCCTCTTTTTTTGTTGTTTAATTACTTTCAGTACGTGCTCTCTAAAAATGCTACTTCTGCATTTTCTCACGCTCCGAGTGAAGGGATAAAAATCCGTAATGCTTAGCATATTCTTTTAAAGATACCTAAATTTCCCTATCTTAAATCGACACCTGTGAAAAAAAACCCGCATCAAAATCTCATTATAAAAACCATTGAAGGTAAAAATTTCGGTCTCTTTTGCTCTTGTGTCCTGATGTAGACTGGCGTATTTCTTACCACTTTTTTTTTTTTTTTACCTAAATTATTCCTGCATTAAAGCTTTAAAAAATTCAGAAGTGTTTTCTTCTCGGCCACTCATTTGCTAAAAAAAAAAAAAAAAAAAAAAAAAAAAAAAAAAAATTGTTTATGTATGTGTGTATGTATGTCTGTGCTCAAACAGTTTAGAGATAAAAACTCTCATTCCATTTCTGCCTCTAGGTGGCGTTGTAACATCTCACTGTCTTGCGGATGATCACTTTACTATACCTACCCAAGTTTGTACGAATAGTTGTTCCTATTTTCAAGTTAATGTGAGAAAGAATGACTTGAGTAGACAACGTTTGTGTGTTTACGTAAGTGCGTGCGAGTGTGTTAAATTCAATTTAAACTTCTTTTCTAAATTCTGTGGATTTCTGGCTTTTCTGCATTTTTCAGGATGTAATTTTTATAACATCAATTACCTAACGTGTATCTACAGTATTACTGTAAAATCGTGCGGCTGAAACAAATGTTTGTTCAGCGAAATTTCGATAAATCCCCTTTTCGTCGATGTATAAGCTCATCACACATTCTCTTTTATCAGATTTCTACCTTGTTATAGTATTCTGGTTGTTATAGTTTCTACCTTGTTATACCTCTCAAATTCTGAAAAGTGTAAAAAAAAAAAGTGTGCAAGTTATCGTTTCAACATATAAGTTTGGCCGAGGACCCCCCCCCCCTTTTGTGTATTGGACTTACATGACGGGAATCCTGCAACGAGCAACATGCAGTTCTGAAATGACATCACCTTGACATTACTCTTGCGCATCGCAGTGTAGTCTGTGCGAAAAACTATTTTATAGGTAATTTAATTGTTCAACATTCCTGACAAGACAGCATAATAGAATTGTTTAAGACCGATTAATTATTGTGACTTGACTAGAAGACATTACCGAATTGTTTAAAATCCACTTAATTTTTTAAAAAATAATTATCTTTTTGAGGGTGTCCGAAATAACTTTTTCAATTAATTTTCTTAAACTTTTCTGAAACTCTTATTTCATATGAACTGGATGCATATGATTAAGTGGTATAAGAAATTCATCAAAAGGCAAATTATATACCCCCCCCCCTTTTTTTGTTTTTTTCCCATTGAAAATCATTTAAATGGTGCATTGCTGACAGTCGTTTACTATAAACCTTTATTGCTATTTATAGTATGTTTAATTAATAATGTTTTAATAAAAGTATATTTGTGTATATATATTTCCTCGATAATTAGCACCAATTTTATTGATTGCTAGTACGACATTTTTAAAAAACATTTTTAACGTCTCGAAATTTAAATTTAAAAATTTAT
Organism: Argiope bruennichi; assembly: GCF_947563725.1. NCBI lineage: Eukaryota > Metazoa > Arthropoda > Arachnida > Araneae > Araneidae > Argiope > Argiope bruennichi. The sequence goes on along the minus strand of NC_079154.1, from coordinate 24,097,464 downwards.
TTTCTTATCATCTTTTACAAAGCCAATTACAGCCAAATAGAATTAGTACTCAAACTTTTATTCTAACTTATTTATTCTTATTAATTTTAAAGAAATATTCGAAAAAGAGTGAAATCACTTTGCAGGCGTCATCGAATATATAATCGAATATCTAAAACTTTACTTTGTCCTGCTATGCGCTGTGACGTATTGGAAGATGCGCAGTAGTCACCAGAATTAATTTGAAGATGTGCCATCGCTCTAACGTGAATCATTTGAACGTAAATTAATTCTATAATGAAAAGGAACGCTTGTTTTTTTCTTGAAAGAGATTTTTATTTTGTATTTTATATATATATATATATACACTTATTATTATATTAGTTATTTCTCCCAAAAAATCGGCATTGTTTTTGATAAAACGTTATTCATAAATCCGACTTATAAACGCACTTTTTAGTTTCATTTCATTGCATGAACTTTTATTAATTGTACTTTTCTCGCATTAACTTGAATTTTTTATTAATTTCTATACTTTTATGAATATACAATAAGGAAAATGCGGCATCGATATAATATTCATAATAGAATTGTTTGTTTATGTCACGATTTTATACATTTGTTTTCCGCGAAGAATAATAAAACTAATTCGGAGTCGCTGCTGAATTCCCAGAAGGCCTTTGTCTTCTAGTGGCATTTACGAAACGTGGGGGTGGAAAAAGCAACCGAGCAGATGGTGACGTATGTTTTCTCTGCGAGGAAACTTCGTAAACAATCTAAGATTCTCCCTCCTAGGAATGGCAACCTTCAGATTCCGAACTATCCCGATGCAGGAGAGTGGTAGTAGTTAAGATATGATAAAAGACACGTCTGCTGCGTGGGGTTGTTTACTAGGAAAGTGTTTTTCAGCTAGCCCCCTCTTCGTTCCCCGTTCCCTAGATCTATGTCCCTTGTGGAAAAGCCGGGGAAACGATACTTGGTGTCTGCAGTAAGCTTACGTGCTAATGACCACGTCTGCTTTTATTATTATTATTATTTGTATGTTTTCTGTCCCACATTTATGCTTTCCATTGCATGTATTCTGATGAAAATAACAAGGCTTTTTTCTATCAATAAGCAGAAAGCATTGACGTTCCTGAATTCCTTCACTATTTCGTCAAGTTATTGCTCTTCAGTCAGAGATAGCTTTTGTTGCTGTATCAGATTTGCCAATTACAACATTGGAAAATGTGAAATAACATTTGATGTTATTGTTTCCGTTATCCCATAGATGGGCTTGGATAGTCTTTAACGTCAATATACATTAAAATAATGATGCCGGCTGCCTTGCCCATAGTAGCAGTACACTTTCAATTCATAGCACATTCGATTAGGAAAAGAAATAGTAACTTTTTTAAAAGAAGGCGTCGTTTAACGTTTTTTTAAGTATTCATGCTTTTTTTTTCTTGTTGGATGATGTCATGGTTGCATGTAGGGGTGGACCGAGATTGTTGCAAATGGTGCTAGCGCACAAAAGTCGCATTTTTGAGAACCTCTCATTAATTTTGCAAAAATAAATAAATAAATAAATTCTTTCGTTTGGATTGTTTTAATCCGAATACATTACATTTGGATATTATTGAGCGATTTGTGTATATTTCACGTCCACCAGTTGGAGGCAAATTGAATGCTTTGAATCTCTCTACAAAAGTGAAAATAGTTAAAAAATGACTTGAGAATTCTACATTAACCAAGAGCGATTTACATTTTTGGTCATTTTAGTAGTCGGATCTTAATTTAACAATGTTTATATGCAAAAATATTTAACTGTTGCATGGGCGAATAAAATAAACTTTTGGAATTTTAAAACTTTGATTTATTTCACTACGGGTGGCATAATTTACTTACAAAGAATAAGTGGTAAGAAATAGGTCAGTGTACATCGCGACACAAGAACAGAAAAGAGAGATAAAAATTTTCTCTTGAATCATTTTACTATGAGATTTTGACACGTGTCGATTTAGGAAAAAGAAATTTAGGTATCTTTAAAAGAATAATGTAAGTATTAGGGATTTTTATCCCTTCACTCTGAGCGTGGGAAATGCTAAGACTAGCAGGTTAATAGAGTGCATGTAGAACTAATTAAATAAAAAGTGGGAATTAGATCAGGAAATAAGAGGACATCTTAGAATGAAGTTGATATAAATTCAATTAAAATAAGAATTAGGATTTAAATTAGATTAAAAAATATCATTATATATGTATATTTGTGTGTGTGTGTGTGTGTGTGACAATATTTTAAAATCTAATTTAAACTTAAATAATTTCTTAATTTGTAGCTTAATTTAACCCATATTTACTTCATTCTAAAATGTTCTCTTATTTCCTGATCCAATTCCACCTTTTTATTTAATTAATGCAACAGAAGCTCTGTAAAATTGCTGAGATCGACAAGTTCCCACATTCAGAGTGAAGGGATAAAAAAAGGTCAAGCCTGGCTTATTCTTTTCAAAGATCCGTATAATTTTCTTACCTGGGTCGACACATGTAGAGAAATCCCTATCAAAATCTCATAATATATAATCAAGGTATAAATTTTTCATTGATGTGCTCGTCGCTTCTGCTTACATAAATTATGCCTGCCGGGATGGAATAAAACGAAGTTTAAAATTCGAAAGTATCTTCTCTGTCTTCGGCCACAATTCTGCTTTAAAAATTATATATTAATGATGATATTATCATCGAATTTGGTAAAAAATATGCATGAAAATTTTAAAAAAATGATATGTGAATTCATAGATTATTAATTCTCATATCAAGCTGTATTTTATAAGTTTATAAAACATTTTTTTTAAAATTTATTAGCGATTATTTTTGTGACTGAAATATTAACTTTATGAAAATTATTGAATAATCTATTTTTCATGCATTCTATAATCTGTTGTTACAATACATTAAATTGTACAATATAAAGCGAAATGCTTTCCCTTTTATTTTGGCCGGCTCTAGCTCTCAGTTTTCTTCTGCATGGCCATGGCAGAAAATGGAACAGCTAATTTCATTCACCGAGTAAACAATTGTTTCAGCACGAAGAACTTTTTTAACAGAGATGATAAGATGTTTGTTGTGGTGTGTGATAAAGTGTGCTTACTCAAGCAAAAACTCAGCAAACAAAGCGAAGTTTCAACAGAGAGCAGCTTACTATCGCTCTTGTCAGACCGGAATCACACCTTGGCATTACGAGCTCAGCTAAAAAGACAGTTGGCTACTTCTAATCTTTAAATTTTGAACAACATTTTAAGGAATGAAGCATTTCGAAATTTTTGAGTTGTTTCTTTTAAAACTAAGTGCCTTTACTTCTGCAATGGACATGAAAATTGATCCGATTAATTCCAGTGAAAATTAAGGCTTATAATAAGCCTTTGTGAACAACTTAATAGAATTGCGAGTACTTGATTGTTCTCTTTGAATACTTGCATTTTTCGGTTGTATGGTATTATATTCAGGAACATAACATGATAAGCAATTCACTTAAAAGTAACTGTCGAATATTTTCTGCAAAAATGAATTGTTGAATTATCCTTGATTGATAAAAGTGAATATTTTCTGCAATAATGAATTTTTGAATTATCCTTGATTGATAAAAGTAACTGTCGAATATTTTCTGCAATAATGAATTGTTGAAATTTGTTGAATTGCCTTTGATTCATAAAGGTAACTGTCGAATGTTTTCTGCAATAATAAATTGCTGAAAATTGTTTAATATCTTTGATTGATAAATGTAACTATCGGATATTTTCTGCAATAATGAGTTGTTGAAAATTGTTCAATTATCTCCGATTGATCAAGTAGGGAGGAAAGAATTGCGTAGTAAGATTTCTTAAATTCATTGGGTATTATATGGAAGTTTTTCATGCATTAACAAGTAATAACCAGTACAAATTATGTTCCAGGGTCTTTCATTTTAAGCATTCTGAAGTAGAGTTGATTACATCTAGTTTAGGCATCATGTTTTTTTTGTTTAGGCCTAACAAGTATTCTGTCAAAGGCAGAATGGAACACATGAGTTTGACCTGACCCATGCAATTGTTTAATATGCCATGTAATGCACAAATACATATCAATATATTTGTGCATTGTACGCAATATAGTTCACTTTCAGTATTTTTGAAGTATGTTACTTAGATCAGTTTAGTAAAATTATAGATTGTTCTATTATAGTGATCAGTGCTTCATCTTTGCTGCATGTTTCATTAAAAAAATCTAATTGTCATTTTATCTTTAAGACTAGGTATATTCTTATTATTAATATGTGAAATAGATCAGTATTTATATTTGTTGGTGTTTCGGATTTTATTAATTTTAATTTATTTTTTAACATCGAGGTTGGTACATCATTTTTATGGCTCCGGTTTTTTGTGCCATTGTTCAGATTGCGCGAAGTTCGCTATGCTCTATTATACATTGTGGTTTTTCTGAGTGACTTTCAGGTCATGCCAAGACCGCAAACTCCATTGTACGTAAGGTTCCAAGATTTCCGAAACATGATTAGTGACGGTTTGCATTTTTTGGCGATTTATCGCCTTGGCTATAAAAATTAACAAGTACTCAAGGCGTCTGTTAGGAAAGTCGGTAACAATGAAATATTGCGATGAGATTTGAAATGGAGTTATTTGTATAATTAAACTAATTAGTCCACAGATTAAGAATATGAATTCTAAAATAGAAGGAAACAATGTTGGCTTGGCGACAGTCTCGTCTTCGAGGTAGAGATTCAGTGACACTGTATATCTTCTTTTACTGATACTGTATTACTGATATTATATTTTTGATTTTTGAATTAAAGTTTGGCATTTGAGTTGCGATGGAAAGACCAACAACAAGAATATTCTTTACTTCACTTTACAGTTATCTCATTTGAACTATATCTAAAATAGGCCTAATGTTCGCCTAATTTATTCGATGGAAATCGTTTCATAAGTCACGTTATATCAAGAGTAAAAATAAATAATAAATGAAATAAAAGTATTATCTGAAATTGTGTCTTTAGATTCAGTTTTAAACAACACAACGTGCTTGTTCTGTATATTAGAGTATTGTTAAAAAGGTAATCAAGTGAAAATTGAGTTGTCAGTGATGGGATTTTAATGATTAAGACTGTTTAAGATTTAAACTTTTCTGTTTGACCATGTTAGTTTCAATGAAGTTAAAAAAAAGAATGACATCTGAAGAGAAGGTTAAAAGTCATGTTTTATTTCAAGGTCCACTTAAAATTTATCTATAATCAGAAACCTTTAAAAACCCATCGACTTCTCAATTAACGCACTTCATTATTTTTTCTCGCGTGTTGCAAGTTATTTTGCGAGTTTCTGGGGTCATTAATCGATTATTGTAGACGATGAGTGCTGACAGAAAACGCGGTTCAGATAAGCCCAAGAAAAATTGCCAAAAAAGTGTGTTAGAAGTATTTTGGCACAAGTGAAACGTGTGAAATGTGAGATAATGAAAGTTTGCCGGTCGCAAAAGTCGTCTCCGGAGTTTTTCCATTATTCCAGTGTAATGCATATTAAAATGAACTCGCTTGCTTTTTATGTAAGTATATATTCATTTTTTAAGTGAATTTTTATCGTGATGTTGTTGTGTCTTACTTAAGCGTCTACCTATCTTATCTTTGAAGAGATTTTAGTGGATTTGTATTTTATTATTTTCAGTTACTCTGTTCTTACGAACATCAGTGTGATATATTTTAGATTAGCATCGTTCGTCCTTGGATTAATATTGCCATGCAAATATATGGAAATAATTTGCATAGCAAAAAACTTGTTAATTGAAAAAAATGGTGATTGTTATGATTGTAGAAACTGGTGTCTTAGCACTTAATTTAAATGATAAAATTCTGAAAATGTTATTTATATTCTAAAAATGTTAATTAGATTGAATTTCTTTTGAAATGCATTAGTGTCGGATTCTAAGACGACGTTGAAGATAAATTGAGTTCATTATTTTGATATTAGCTATAGGAGGGATACATAGATTAGACGAATATATATATACATAACTAATTTTGCATGTGTTAGACTTTAGCAGCAAGAAGTTGTATTTAATAAAATTCCTATTAAAGTGGGGGGAGGAATATTTGAATCTTTTGAATGGTAATGAATAAGAATTTTCTTTTTATATCACTTACCGAAAAAAATGCCCATTTATTGTCTAGTAATAATTTTGAGCTGATTTCCATATCGAATGAAATTTGTAATAGTTTCTCTATTCTGAAAATAATTGCAATTAAACTTAAAGTGCTATATCTGTTAACCAAAAATATCGCACCATTTAAAAAAAAAAAAATCGGAAGATGATGCAATGTTAAGGATTGGTCTTTGTCAGAATTTTGATTATGCAAATGTTGTTATAATTAGACTTATTGCTGAGATAACAACACATTATTTTAACTGTATTAATTTTATAATATTTAATGAAATTCTGAAAATGATAACCTCAGGTATTTAAAATGTAACAAAACGAGAAATATTTTAGAATTGTGAATGAAAAATTTCATAATGTCTAACCTACACGCTTTTTATTCATACTGCGTTGCTTTTGTTTAAATTATCGTAAATCACCGGTTATTATAAATAATTTAAGATGAATTAGTCTGATTATAAATAATCAGACTAATTCATCTTTTTAATAAAATTATTAGGTATCCCATTTTTAGATCACAGTTGAGTGTGAATGTAATGAATCTAATGAAAGGATGTTTTTTCTAAACATTGAATAGCTCTTTCTATTTTAAATTAAATAAAACTGAAGTTTAGATGTAGCATACCTGTATACATGAAAAACTCCATTGCATCCACTAGAGAGTTTACATTAATAGTTCTTTGGGTTTATTTCATCAATAAACAAAACAATAATTTTAAACATTTACTTAGAAAGATTATTGTTATGTCAATAAATTATAGTTTTTCTTTTACATCAGTAATTTTGTATCGTTGATAACGGATTGAGCAAAAGGAGGATTGAAACTTATCCCTCACCAAATTGCAATCATGGTCTTATTGTATTTAATCCTTATTCTTATTTTTATATCAGTGAAACGTCATTAAAATTTTACTTTTTAAGAAAAAAAGAAAAGAGGAAAAAATACATTTTTCAAATTATTTTTTATTTCTGTTTTTTTAAAAAAAATATTTCATATTAGATTACATTTTTCAATTATGATTTAAAATATTACCAACATGTAAAGAATATTATGAGAGGGAAATATGAGACAAACTCTAAAAATAATCAGATAAATTTGAGCCGCTTTTATCTACCGTTGCCCCACATTTTTTTATTTTTATTATTATTATTGTTTTGAAATTTGATTTTCAGAAGCTAGTATACGTCACATGAGGTATCACGTGACTCCAGAATTGACGTCACACGAATGCATTCCATTATGAGTAGGAGAGAGGGCAGGGGGATGATTGATATCGAAAATCTGATTGGTCCGTCTGGAGACACACCTGAAACGCAAGCCTCCTACTAATCGATAATCTACCTGGCTGAAAACGCATTTATCAGCAGAAAGGTACTCTTATCATTCTTTCTCCCCATCCCCGCCCCTTCTCACCCTCTCAGCCGAAGATAATAATAAACAAAATCATTTTGTTGTTGGCCTTTTAATCGCGGTGAAATATCTGGCAACCAATTATTATTATTATTATTTGATAAATAACACCTAAAAATCTAAAATGGTTTTTCAAGGGTATTTTCTTCTTTTTTCTTCTTCATGAAATTATTGAAAGTTCACTGTAGCATGTAATATGAAATAATGCCACTCAAGATCTGTAGTGGAAAGGAAACAGCACTTTTTGTTTAAAAAAGGGGAACGTCCTTTCTATTTTAATAATTTAATATAGCTCTTAGAGAATTATGATTAATATTAGTGCCTGACATACTTTTTTTTGGGGGGGGGGGCTTTAACATATGTGTGTAATGTTGAGAAAAAATACAGCTGTTTATCCCTTTGTTTACATTAAATATTATTGCATTTATTTGTCTAATTTGTTCATTTTATTAGTTTATATGCCTAAGTCGAAATTAAATGCTAACTTACATGTTACATAAACTTTTATTATTCTTGCTGTATGTATGTATGTAAAGACATTTTCGATGAAATGTTTAAGTACATAAATTGTTACTTCCTCGCTATATTTCTAAATCTATTCAAGTTACTACTCATTACCATTTTTACTACTTCCATGTCCACATAATTTTATCACAAAGCTCGAAGATATGATAGAAAAATTTATAAAATTTCGTAAAATCCTGTTGAATTTTAAATGTGCGCGTGTACTTCTTACTAATAGATTTTTAGCAACAGTCAAGAGTTAAAATGAACCAGCAAATTTGAATGTCTCAGCATTGTCTAGAAGAATAATTCTTGTAAGATTTGCATAAAATTTTCCAAGGATGAGTTAAATACTTAAGCAACCAGTTTCTGAATAAATATGTAGCATTTTTTATTCATTTTTTTAAAAAAATATTCTCAAAATGGATATAAACTATGGATATAATGGATCAAAATTCTTCAGATAATTAAAAATAATTTTTATCCTTCAGTTTTCCTTCTAAGTCATAGATATGAATTGTCTCAAGGGTTCTTGATTTCCAGACATTGCTATTGTTGGGTGAAAAGTGGCATTACGAATACATCTAAAAGTGTTAAATTTATATGCGTGAAAGAAATTTTGACATTTTTTGTTTTTGTTTTAACATGTATATAACTTTAAAAACGAATGAAACTTAGAGAAAAGGTCTTGAAAACTCATTATTAACTTAAAAATAGCAGTATCATTTTCTATTTGATATCGATAAGTCGTCCAATCGGAGCATAAAGTAGGCGACTATGTTAAAAAGTCAATTTTTTGTGAAATTAAGAATTTTTTTAAAAAATTTAATATTTTTAGTATTTGTACGGATTTCTTTATAAAACCGTTAGAATTTTATTTCCAGGTCTATTTTTTGTGAAAACTGATTTTTATATTTGCATTTACTTAAGTTTTAATGTTATTCACATTTAGATGCTATTTTCTCAAATTCTAGTCTTTAGTAGAATTTTTTTGTACGAAAAACCACTTAAAATAAAAAATTTGTCAAATTTGATATAATAATTTCTCAATGTGTTCTGCAATTCCAGAAATAGAGAATAAGTAATTTATTCATTTAGAAATATTTTAATATTTTATAGTCGCTTTAATGCTTCACGTTGTGAAAAAAAAAAAAAAAAAAAAAAAAAAAAGTGAAAATTTCATGTTATATCAGTCAAACCCCAATATTTAAAGAATGGATAGAAATACGGCTTATTTTTTAGTTCAGGAACTAGATAATAAGTTGTCTGCAAAATTTTAAGTAAATCATTTGTTAAATCTCCAAAATATAAGATTTCTTCTTTATGCCTCTTTTTAGCCAAATAAATAAATAAAAAGCCCTTTTTGTTCCAATTAAAAAAAAATTGCTACTTAATTGACATACTTCGGTTTCATAGATGTTTTTTTCAATCTTTTTTTATGCAAACATTCAAAAATATAACTATTTTCGAACGTTTTTTCAAAAAATGTATCCCGAATGTAGTCACATACTTTGTCATATGCCATTTCTTTTACATTACAAATTTTGCTAATACGGCAAATTTTCAATTATTTGCTATATCTTTATGTTTTTGAGCAGCATTTAGACAGGAAACTTACAAATTGTTTCCTCTAGATGACCTGCTATTGCATAATTCATACATTCCTCACTTCCCCAGCACTCTCTGATGCCTTGTGGCGAAGCAGATTACATCTGCCCCTGTATTTCATGGCTAGTCCACCATCCCCTGGAGATGACAGACGCATGATTTATTTCGATTGGTCGCCGTGGCCGTGAGTGAACGCAATTTGATGGCGAATGACCACGAGCAATCAAATATTCATTCAGTATAGCCACCATCCAGTTTGGCTTCTCTGAAAATCAACGTTTCCTTTTTTGAGAACGTTTTCGTATTCAACACGTAAGTCATTACTATTGTTAGAAAAGTAAATAACTTATTATGTAATAGCGTAATTTCTGTGATTCTTAAATAGAAGTCTGAATGAATAGCAATAATAGGGCGCAATTATGCAATAGTGAATCCAACTCCCGATAATTTGGGTTTTATAGCATTTCAGAAAATTTTTCTTTGCTCCATCTTTCTGCCAGAGGAAGTTGTTGTTGTTGTCGTGTGACAAATGCAATAAAAAATAAGGGGATAAAGGGACAATTAGATTGGTGAGAAAACATCCCTGGCCAAATCTTTAGCTTATTATTTTTATGTAGCAGACATGAAAGTTCTTCAGTTTTCCTTTGTGTACTGTGGTGAAAGATTATGAGCCATTTAACAGCTACGCTACACGGGCAATTGCTTTTGTATTGTGGTCATGTTACTCTGCTGCGAACCACAAGTTCCCAGGTTCTATCCTCACTCAATTCGATTCGCTACATTGGTGACCTCGGACGATGAACCTTCAACCTTCGTACAGCTATTGTGACGCCATCTACCCACAGCAAACCAAAGTCGTCAGATTCACTTGACGCAGCAACCTAAAGTCGTCAGACTCACTTGGCACAACAGCAACCATTCACACACGCTCGCCAAATCAAAAGGGGTAAGACGCATTAAACTCAACAGCCACAATACATCACCACTCAATAGCCATATCGTTCGTCTCACCTCCGACTCACTGGAGGGAGAGCCTGTGGTAAAAAGCTTATAAGGCAGTTAAAGCTACTTTACACGGGCAATTGCTTTTGTATTGTGGTCATGTTATTCGGCTGCGAACCACAAGGTCCCAGGTTCTATCCTCACTCAATTCAATTCACCACAGTACAATTGATGTTAAGTTGTTGGAGATACCAGAAGGAGTGAATAAAAATTAGAATATTGAAACTAGCTGGTCGTCTCCCCAAAACATTCTGGCATACTCTCTAATAAACTTGTCATGCCAGAAGATGCATTGCATGACATTGACGTAATATTTACGAAAGATAAACTTTTGGCGTTAATTTAGCTTTTTTACTGAATCTATCGTGTCATCCTTGGAGAGTTATTGGACGATTCAATCTCTGGCATTTAGTTAATAGTATCCAAAAATCGAATTTGTGCTTAAAAAAATTTTTTTTTCAATTGATTGAAACAAAGATTTGACGCAAACCTGCACTTGTAGTCACAAAGTCCCATATCTAATTTGATATATTGAAGTCATTGCGTTTTTAAGTTATCACGTTTACATACTTTTGACAGACAGTCAACTTCGTGTTGGATTTGAATCAAAATTTGATTAGCGTCTAGTGTTAAATCTATGTGCCTAACTTTAATGCGTTTTCTTCGTTATGTCTTCCCTGAATGGATTTTGCTCAAAATTCTATAGAAATCTGCCGATTTAGTGTAAAGACCACATAGGAAATTTCATCCGTCTAGCTCAAAGCATTTTTGAGTTATATTTCTCACAGATAAATAGTCATTTTCCAAAAATGTGTTTTTCGAACTCAGGGGGATCTAAAATGTGGAGATTCTCAAATTCTCGAGTTCGAATTTTTTGACAATTACTATATTTTCTCTTAACTAGGTGTACTAGAAGGTAAAAATTTTATAGCCATTATTTTACGTAATTCATCGTGTAACGGATTGCCTTTGAATCAGTTTTGCATATCTAATGCGCACACTTAGATGCAACTTTCAAATGTAAACTTGAAATCCACTCGGTAGTAGTATATGTCATAAATTTAAATTTATAAAATTCCTGGGAATTGTTTCTTAAAATGAGCACCAAGATTTTTCTGAGTTTTTTGTTAAAAGGAAAAGACATTTACAATGTTCTATTTTAAACATGTTGTGATGAGAACAGAAAATAAGAAGCATTTAAAAAAAATGGCAATAATAGAACGAATGAGGCAAAGCATAAAAGAAATAGAATTTAATTTAGATTTTTCTTTTTACATATGTGTTTGTATTCCTTCGGCTAAATTTTAATGAAATTTGAACACCATTTTTTTTTAGGTAAAACATTTAGTATTTATTCCTAGATGTGTAATTTTATCAGCCTTTTAGAAAACAGTAGCTTTTAAGATTAATCCTTTTTTTTTTTTTTTTCCCTCATCACTTGAATTGAACGGGAAAAAAACTTCTACTTTAACTTTTCAGTCACGATTGCTTTTGGCTTTTTTTCTCACTCATCTTAAAATCTAATTATCGTAACTTTAACTGTCTTGACATCGATCTATCCGTACAGATGAAATCACGACTCTTCATAGAATTACAGAGTCTGTGGTTTGTCATTCCAAAAAGGCAATCCCTAAGGATGCGAGTCTGTTTTTCGCAATCTTTTTTTTTTTTTTCTTTCTTGAAATCCTTTTTAAAGAAAGAACGGCACTTCGCTTTTCTAAAAAGGATTTGACAATTTGACTTCAAAATCATCTCTGAGATTCGTTAAAAATGTGTTTCATAATAATTTTTTTTTTTTTTTTTGGAAAAGTGTAAATTAATGTTAAAATATTCATGTAATGTTATAAGGTCGTTTTATTTTCTATTATCCAAAAAATAGGGTTAAATCTCTTTTTTATGTACTGTAAAAGCGTAATAAGGAAAGAAAAATATTTATTTGAATATTATTTTCAGTATCTGGAGATATATCTAAATACAAAAAATGATTTTTTTTTTGAGCATTCATCTGAATGGCTTGATGTTAATACGCAATAAAATTTCACTCAAATAGAGCTTACAACGTTTGTGCAGTCTGTAGTTTATTAATAATTAAGACCATATATCAGATTTAAATTTTCCGTGTTTCGCAGAATGAAGCATATTTAAGGAATAGTGTAATTTTTTAAAGTTTTGCGTTGCATTGTTGAAAGAAAAACTACATTTCCAGGTATTAATTTATTGAACTATTACAATACGTACCTGCTTTAGGTAAGCATTTGTTCCCTAATAAAAAAATAGTTCGTTTTACGCTGATTTACTTTTCAGAACAGTTTTGAATATAAACATTCAGTTTTGTTTAGTAATATTAATGTCCCGTTTTAAAGCAACTTTAGGGCTATTTTGGGACGGACCTCGTCATTTTGAACTTCGGTCAGATGACAAGGACGACACCTAAACTGGCACCTCCTTCTCCACACCATACCAGCGGGAGGACGTTTGGCCCGGACGGTTTAACGTGTACCAGACCAGCTTGCTCGACGGTTCTTCGGTGGAAACTGGTCTCGAACCTGAAACCCTCCGGTTCCGAAGCCGAGGTCTTACTACCAGGCCACCGCGGTCCATAAATATTTTGATAATTATATATAGTAGGTACTATAAAGGATAAACATGTATTTTGTTGTGCATCAGCCGTCAAAATCAAAATTATATAAAGAATCATTTCTCCTGACATTGGAAGTATTATTATCGTGTGATATCCACCTCATAAGTTATTCCAGACAAATTGGACAACAAAATTAAAATTCTTATGTCATGAGCACTTTCAAAATCTACAATTTCTTTTGAATTTCAACCTTTTAAAATATTTTTTTACGTTATTGCCAAACATTTTAGTAATTTTGTTAACCAGTTATTAAATCAATACTAAATCTCATAAATGTTAACCTACAGCAGGTATTTATTTGTTTAGTTTATCAATAAAAAGCTGCAATTATTCATTAATTAAACTTATTTATATTCTACTTCTGTTGCTTGTTTTAGTAAATCAGAAAGAAAATTAATAGATCATTCTCTAAAATAAAATGTTAAGAATGATTATTCTTGATTTTTTAAAAAATCTTTTAGGTTTAAAAATTTATACAAAATTTTTCCCTTGTTATACACGAATCAAAAATTCTTTATATTCAATTAAATTTTCAATTTTACAACTCTAAAATAATGTTTAATATAATAATATTTAAAAGTGGATAAAAACTTTTCTTTTTTAATTTTTAAGGCGTTTACATGTTTAATAGAATTGCTGCATTCTACTAAGCATGCTATCTGTATTCTATTGAATAATATGAAATACTTTTAATCATATCAAATTAATCACCCTTTAATATCAAATTTTGAACTCTTTAAATCAAATTTAAGAATTAGGATTTAAATAAGTAACAGACAACAATTAAAATAATGATTATAATAATAATAGATAATTTAAAATAGTTTTGTTTAGGAATTATTTTTCATGTTTGTGAAAATATTATTCCTAGTTATTTAATGTGAAATATTTGATTTTTTTTTTTTTTTTTTTACTTTTAGTATGAAAACACTTGGCAGTTCAATATATTTTGTAAACTTTTTCTTGCTGCAGTTAATACTTCGTTTAGTGGATCTTTCTAGTTCTAAAAATGGTTCTTTTAATAGATATTTCGAGTATACAGAATGTTTTTTATCGTGATTCAAATAATAAACCATCATGCTTTCCAAGTATACTTTCTTCATTATTTAAAATCTGAATTACTATGCTTTAAATACTTTGAAATGAGTGATTCAGGAAATAAACCATCATGCTTGAAAGAGTTAAAAATATTCACTTGGCTATAAAAATACTTTTATCTCAGATCTTTGTATTTTCAGTATGACGACCTTGATGGATATTCATTGTATAATAATACACGCTTCATCATATTCCAGACGTGTCAAAACGAATATTAAGAAGTGTCAAATGAAAAATTTTCATAAATGAAATATTTCGAGTGGGACGAATTTCATAAAAGTGCGTTCTGCACTTATTCAAATTTTCATTTACTGTTGCCATTTTTTTCCTTCTATCTTTTGTTTGGTTTCTTGAAAAGAATATTGAAGGCTGCCTTTTTCGTTTTGGAGCGTTCTTAAGTGGTTTTCAAAGAAAATTTTCATTCTAAAACAGATACATGCCAGAGGTAATGAGATAAAAATTTTGGTGTTTAAATCGGATCCATTTTGAAAAATTCATTGAAGAACTTTTAAATATATAATGAAAACGTTCTTTTTATTTCTTAATCCTTCATAAATAATTTTAAATAAGAGTTTTCATTTTAAAAAAGTTGATAGTAGAGACAATCACTAATAAATAGTGATTTTAGATCGATGTATTTTGGAAAAATACTCTAAAGCAAGCTTCTTCCTATGCAAATTTAAATTTAAGAATAAACAATATTTAAATTCTATTTATTAATGGCACACTAATCTTAAGACTAAATTCTCTTTTTAAGAGCCAATAGAAATGATCGCTGAAAACTTTCTCGCGTACTTCATACTAAAGGTGTTATACTTCCTACACAATACATAAAAATTGTGAAATTCGAGCAAGACCCTTAACATCACGAGTGCTCAGATTTTTATTTTCAGAGTCGCGCGCAAGAGTATTTTGTATTCATAACAACAATTAAAAAATGTTTTTAAAAAATATGACGAATACATTAACTCACAGTGTAAAATATCGTATATCAAAAATTTAATTTGGTTGAAAAACATTTGCTGAGACATCTTCATGCCACCAAAGAATGCGATGTAATTTTTAGCAATGGCAGCTCATCATGTATTGACAACATGAAGGCGTATACGTCGATATAATTAAAAATTAAGTATTCATTATATAGTTCAATAATATGGTTGGTAATAGCATTTTTAATTAAATGGTTGGCTTTCCCAATTGATTTAACCATTCTCACATTCTTTAATGAACTACGGTTCTCCCAATGTCTTCACATATAGCACTTGAAATAAATATCTTGGATAACACGAGTTCAATTATCCGGAATTTTAAAGTATCTGAAAATTTATTCTGGTTGACACGTTTGGTTTTAAGGTTTCATTCGCAGCTGCGAATCATGTTTCAGTGTAATATACTCTGAGAAGAAAGTATTGTAGTTTTTCCCAATATGAGCAATTCCGTCGCATGAGCGAAAATGTGGTGGTGGTGGGGTTAGTTTAGTTAAATTAACGTCCCGTTTTAAAGCAACACTAGGGCTATTTTGGGACGGACCTCGTCATTTTGAACCGCGGTCAGATGACGAGGACGACACCTGAGCTGGCACCCCCCTCTCCACACCACACCACACCAGCGGGAGGACGTTTGGCATGACGTATTTAACTTGCAACAGACCCCCTTACACGACGGTTCTTCGGTGGATTCGGGTCTCGAACCTGAAACCCTACGGCTCACAAGCCGAGACCTTACCACCAGGCCACCGCGGCCTGTGGGGGGGGGGGGTGTTCAATACGGTTTCAGTTAACCGGAGTTTTACTATTTCCAACCATTGTGAGTGGTCTCCCAAAAACGTTCTCGCATACTCTCTAATAAATTTGTCATAACAGAGAACGCTTAGTATGACATTTGCGTACAGTAGTTGCAAAAAATTAACTTCTGGCGCGAATTCAGCGTTTTTACTAAACTTTAGTGTCAACTTTGGCGAGTTTTTTGGCGATTAATCCCTGACTTGCGGTTATTAGTATTCAAAAATGAAATTTTTTCTTTAGACGTGTTTTTCTTAATCGCTTGAAAGAGAGATTTGACGCAAAACTGCACTTATAGTCACAAAATTCCATGCCAAAGTTGATATATTTGAGTCAATGCGTTTTTGAATTATCGCGTAAACATATTTCTGAAAGTACCGACCGACAGACAGTCAACCCGTATTTGGTTTTGGCTCAAAATTTGACAGATATCTGCACTAAAGGTATTAAATATGTGTATCGAATTTTATTTATCTTACTCTATCCGTTTTGTAGTTATCATTTGTTCTTATTTTCGAACAAACGGACAGCTGGACTTCTGTACAGATTTTACTCAAAATCTGATAGAAATCTACAAATTTGACTTAAAGACTCTATACCAAATTTCAACCGTCTAGCCCGAAGCGTTTTTAAGTTGTCTTTGTCACAGACAGACAGACGAACATTTTCCAAAAGTATGTTTTTGGATCTCGGGGAGGTGGAAAACGTGGAGATTGGTCAATTTTCGAATTTTTTTGGCGATTACTATATTTTCTCTGTATACGAGAAAGTAAAAATGAATACTATTTTACTCATTTGCTTTTAATATTTCATTCATGCCTTCGAATGACGTTGTAGTGTTATATACTCTGAGGAAAAAGTACTTTGGGCCCCCCCCCCCCTAATATTAACAATCCCATTGTATGAACGAAATAGAGCCTTTAACCTTGTTTCGGTAAACTGGTGTTCTGTAACCTAAAATCCGAACTGGTTGACTGGTTTTTTTTTTTTTTATGTTTCATTGTCATTTGCAAATCATACTGTAGTGCTATAAGCTGAGAAAAAAAAATGCTGTAGTTTTTCCAATACTAGTAATTCCTTCTTACGAGCGAAATAAGACGTTGGCATTATGTTCTTGCGTTCGAAAAAGGAAATTACAATGTGATCAAAGTTGTTGCGCCACTGAAAGAAACAATACTCATCCACTAAACACGTGCAATAAGCATTGTTTCCGGTCGTCAGCAACGCGGTAATGAATCGGCATGCCAAGGGAAGACATCTGTTTCTCCTTCGATTTCACACAAAGGAATGATTCAATAACTGTTCGGCCTTCAAACAAAGAAATGAACTTGGGCTACTTCTTGCAGATAAAACTGTATATTTACGCAAACCTCGTATTCTGTGTCCCCCTTTCTATTAAATCGTCTTCCTATCAGTCGCGACGATGATAAGAGAAGTCGGTTTGATTGATTTCTGATTTTGAACCTAAAATTGAGTTCGCGCATTGTCAACTTGAACAGCTATCTGCTTCAGATGGCGCTGAAATGTTTTCCCATATCTTTTCTTCTTTCTTTTCAAAACAATACGTTTGTGAACATTTATTTGTGTAAGTTTTTGTTTGTTTGTTTAAGTTTAAATTTAAAAAAAAAGTATTATGATTAAATTAGCATAGATGATAAATGTTATTACAGGCAATAAGTAAGAAATATGAACATTTATTCTATAATGCAATCTTCAAAAAGCTTCTTTAACTTTAGAAAAGTTCTTAAAATAGTTAATGTTTTTATTCATTTTGCTGTTTTTGTTACATTTTATTACATTTCATAGAATATTTTTAATTCAGCTTCTTGTAGTTTACTCTTTTATATGCTGCTGTAGCCGCTCTTGTAATACTAACCATAACTAACAATGATGACGCCAGAGACAGCGCCCTCTGACGCCTTGTGACGGAATGACTCAGTTCAAGTCAGCGATGCCACAGAGCTAATATATAAGTATCTCAGCTCTATGGGCGATGGCATGTGCTGCATGCTTTGATCCATGCTCTAATTATATATTTTAAAATTATTCCAAACTCTTGTATGTAAATTGTCTGTGTGTAACGCAACCTGTAAATAAATAACTGTTATTTTAATCCGGATTTTTTACTAAATCCCTTAACGATCCCACACTACTACTTTTAAATGGAAACATTTTGAAAGCAGAAAAACGTACAAAAACGTACTTTCACAATCAAAGCTGTTTAAAATAATAATAATAATAATTTTATTTAACTCTGAAATTCGGCCGAAAACACGGTATAACTAACGGATTTTCCCTTGACTTTTTAATATACAAATAGCATTTTCTTTCAGTTAACCTTATAAACGTGTGCATCCTCTAAATGTACCAGGAGACGGAGGAGAGGCAATAAATCGTTGAAGATTACAACGAAGTCTTCAATCGGGTACGCCCGGGGCCGCCGCGATGAAAATACATCCTAAACGATTTTTACGATATAGCGATTTTATTGCTTTATCGGAGACCCCGATATGCCCCTTTTTTTCTCATGTATGTACCGAATTTTGAATATATCGAAAAAATATCGAGTGTTTTGTTCTTCTTAGTATAATGAAGAAAAAGGAATATGCATTTTAGCTATCTTCTGTTCGATCGTTTCGATTAAAATCAAAGTTTCCAAAAAATTATTATTTTGGTTAACAAACCATATATCTAATTTAATTTATCTAAAGCGTTGCATTTTTGAATTTTCATATTCACACGCATATGAATAAACGGTGAAACAAATGGTTACCCAGCAGACAGTTCGGTCCAAAATTTAATACAATTCTATCTTAAAATTACTGTCAAATTTCGCTTTCTATTTCTTTATGTTTTTGAGTCATCGTGTTTACACGCATACGGATGGACAGACTTCCCTTTAGCAGATTTCGTTCAGAATTTTCTAGAATTCTATAAATTTGGTGTCAGTACCAAATGTCGAACTTCATCTTTCTAATTCAAAAGATTATTCATTTATCAACTTCACAGGCAGACATTGTACTGAAGATGTGTTTTCATATTAACGAAATCTAAAACATAAAAAATTCATCAAAATTTCGTGGTTGATTTTTTTTTACGCTTTTATTACTTCCTCATTGTACTTTACTTGTACGAGAAAATAAAATTTAATTTAGTTTTTTTCCAATGGTCTGTTGATCCATTAATCGTAATATAAATTTGGTGTCATGACCCCATGCCAAATTTCATCTTCATAGTTCAAAAGATTTTTTTTTATTTATCATCTTGATAAACAGACATTATACCGAAAATGTGTATTCGAATGAACAAAAATCTAAAAGATAAAAAATTCATCAAAATTTTGAGGCTGATTTCGTTTTTGACGATTTCATTATTTTCTCATTACACTCTTATACGAGAAAATAAAACTTAATTTAGTTTTTCCAGCGGTATAATACAAAATGTATCAATTGTTGATCCATTAACCTAACTATCATTAACCTTCTTTGCTGTTTTCGAAACATGTTAGGGTTACTTATTTTCTATCAATCGAAAATGATCCCTTCATGAAGAGACTGCCATTACTACCAACACTATCGATTTCTTGTCGTAACTTGAAACTTTTCCAGCTGTCTTTCAATCTTTTTCCAATCGTTTTGAGTCCTTGGAAAAGCTTCATTATTGCTGGTATTATCAAATCAACCAAAAAAAAAAAACGACGTTCCTATTCCGTGAATGTTAATTAACGAGAACAGTAATAAGTGCCTTTATCTCGACGATGGCTTGTCGTCTGGGGAGTTGTCTATGACGTAATGGTTGTCCAGTAGTTTCTGTCTTGATTAACTTGATTATTTTTCACTTGCATCATTGGACAAGTACTCGATGTATATTTCGTCATTATTTCTTAAGCCAAGTGAATGTGAACTAATTACTTGTTTGTGAACTAATTACTAAACATTTGATTGCTTCCTTTTGTATTTTTTATACTTAATTATTCTTTTTTTTTCGGGGGGGGGGTCTTTGGATTGTCAGTACTAATTTTATTTGTTGCCATGCATGTTGCTTCGCTTTTAATTTGAAAAGTTCTGAATTTTTTTTTTTCTTTGGATAAAATGTATTTTCCCATCACCAAGAAGTTGTTAAAGGACTGCAATATTCCTTTTCTTTTTTGATAAATATGCGTCAGAAAATCTGAAAATATATTAAACGTCAACTCTGGGATTTCACCAAGCATTTGATTTTATTAATTAGATTTATTGCAAAATTACTAAAATGTATTATTTATCATAAGACCCTTTAATATTCTTGAAATTTTTATTACTATTTTTTTTTATTAAGGTTTTTAAAAAATGAGTATTTTTGAAGTTAAATATTAAATTTTGTTTTGAAAGGCGACTGATAAATTGAAAGCCACTTCAAATCCATATTTAAAAATTAAGAAGCATTTTTTTTCTAAAATTTATTAATATAACTTATTGTTAGCTAATTTTGTATTTAATTTCCGCCTTTGTGTAATTGGTTTAATTTACGTAGCAAACCATTTTAATTAAGGGTTAGATGAAAAAAGTATACTCAAAATTATTCAAATGGTAATTGGTTTATATCTCTAGCAGCGTCCAAATTGCCTGTTTTCCAACGGTGTGATATAAAGAGAATGTTGTTGCTTTTTTTTTCTAAGTCCTGGTCGTTTCCATTCTTAATATTAAAGCATTTCACTTTCAATACTCAGTAATATTTATAAAATCGATGGCTTCCCTTTTAATATCTTTTAAATTACTTAACTAGTTAAACACCATATGAAAAATAATTCATCTGATATGAAAATTCAATGTCTGCTCCATTTTATATGATTTTTTTCATATATATTCTTGATTTAAACTTTCATTCCTTTTTCGATATTTCCCCAGAGGTGCATTTTTTTGTACTGTCTTTACCTTGGAAGTAAATAATACTTAGCGTTACGAAGTTAAACATTCGTATTAATGAAAAGAAATGACTTTTTTTAGTTCATAACTTTTTATGCTAGTTAATTTTTAAAATATAACGTAATTTAACTTATCGAATTTCACTCTTTATATTTTTGTCCGTTTTTTGGTGCAGTTTTTCTCTGAATATGAACAATTTTTTCGTCTTTCTTTCTCATTTCTCAAAACAAGATAATTAATGATTAATGATGTGAACGTATAAGAACGAGCTTGTGCGGGCCTATCATTACAACGCTGCCCTTGTGCGCTAATCAATGAGCTTTTGTTTTCTCCCCTGCAGATGACCCGCTTTTCACTTCGGGAGCATTGCTTTTCTGTTTTATGGAAATAATTAGCCTTTGTCTGATTTTGTAAAACGGTGAATAATTGAAAAGGTCTGAATATTAGAACTGTGTCATGGATACCATTAACCTTGGCGTTATCTGTGTGAGCAAATTGGGCTGCCTACAGTTACTTTCAGTTCTTTTTGTGTTCGTCTTAACGGCTTAGAATTTGTTTAAAAGCAAGTAAGATGAAATCTTCATTCTAATTTTGTTTATTGTTTCCTTGTTTAAGTCAGAAAACTTCTGATTTTTCTAGAATTTAATTACTTTTGCAAACAATGCTTGTAAAAATTTGCGTCTGAAGCTTCTCTTTTAATGAAAAGCTTTTGTAATTTTTCGTTATTCTAAAAATTTTCAGACAAAAAAGTTTTTTAAATAATTGATCCCATTCTTTTGTATATTTAAACTACATTTTGGTATAGTTGTGAATTTTAAATCATAAAATTAATATAAGTTTTCGCAATTTCGTCAATATCAATTATTTCAGAATGATGCTCACCAAAAATTAAAAATAACTCCTTGATTGTTTGTTAAATCAAAAATATCTGTTATTGTCGACAATATATTTTAAGCAAATATTTTTATTTGATAATTTTATGGTATTTTTAATATAAAATTTATTTTGCTAATAACAAAATCGTTCCCATTTATTGATTGAATTTCTTTCATTTTTAAAAAAATTCGATATGAATTTTTTTCCTACTATTTTATTGTATTTTAAAATTACTGCTTATGAGTTTCTAGTTTTTAAAGATTGTTGTAATTGAAAAAAAAAATTATTAAATAAAAGTCCTGCAAAATTTGAAATATCTTGTTGCCGAAACTGCATATCAAGTTGAATTTTAAATTTGAATTTAACTCGATATGAATTGTTTCCTACCATTGTATTGTATTTTAAAACTACTGCTTATGAATTTCTTTATTTTTAAAGATTATTTTTATTGAAAAAAGTATTAAATATAAGTCCTACAAAGTTCGAAATAAGTTCTGTTTCCTACCATTCTGTTGTATTGTAAAAATTACTGTGTATAAATTTATCTTTCCTAAAGATCATTGTAACTGAAAATATATATATATATATATATATATATATATATATATATATATATATATATATATATATATATATATTAAATAAAAATCCTACAAAATTTGGCATAACTTCTATTTCCAAATATTTTTTTTTATTTGGAACATTTTATGGTTCAGTCACAAAATAACTCACAAGCCTCCCCTCCCCCATGTTTGCTTACTTCGAAGCTTTAACGAAAACTAAAATCGGCACCTAATTACTGTCTCGGTGCCTGCATGGAATATTAATTCCCTCTAAAAGGGAATCCGACATCTAAGTGTGACGTTTATCCCAGGAAGATTTTATTTTTCCCTTCTTCTTGGAGTTGTCCATTATCTTTTTTTTTTTTAATGGTATTCCACCTAGAGTAATAACATCTCAACGGAAGATAAGTCCGGCAACCAATGGGCGAACCCCGGCCTTGCGCGCAAACACGTAGTTTATTCCGTCTGTCTCTCTGGCGAATTTCATTTTTTGCTCCGGTGTGCTGTATTCTCCTTCTTTGTTTAAAACTTTGTTTTGCAGCACGGTCGAAAGCGTTCGGGGAAATCGGCAGTACGTGCCTGTCAAGGTTTATCACGAGGCAGGTGCTTTCTCTATTTGCGATATTTTCTTCTTTTTTTCACTTTCTGGCCTCGTCCCATTCTTCTTTCGGCATTTTGGCACGCACAGAAACCAACGACACTTTCAGAATCGTTGGACCCTTTGGGGACGAATTAGAAAAATAAATAAAAACATTTTGAGAAAAAGATTACCATCCGGCTGTCTCTGTCTACTGCTGATAATGGAATTTTCAGCGGGTGTTCATTGGAAATTTTTCCGTGTTCTTATTGTTAAGTTATCGTATGTAAGAGACTTTCGCCTTGTGCATCTGGAAGTAATGGAAATAGAAATAGAAGAATTGTGCAGAAAATCCAGGAGACAAAAAAAAAAAAAAAAAATGATTTAAGTTATTAATTGGTGTTCATTTTCTATGAAATGGTCACTTCCCAGTGGCACACGTAAATTGTTCAAAATTTCCATATATTAAATAATATTCGCAATATTGTATAATATTGTTAACTATTTAATAATATAAAACCATAAATTATTGATCAACATTCAGTGCTACCTGTGAAATGACGAAATAAGTGTTATGCAATTGAGACAAGTTGGTAGCAATGCTGTCTGGTACAGAATGTCGAGATATGTTGTTTGTGTTGTTAAATTTTCAGCTAACGCTAAAATGATTTTTTTTAACTATTCTAAAAGAACCTCCTCTCCACCTGCAAGAAATAACCAAATTAGTTTTAAATATGGAGAATCGCAGAAGAAAGCTCAAAGGATGTTACATTACATTCATTTATTTATTTGCATTCATTTATACAGACTGAGCTTCTTCTTAGGTATTATTGTGTACTCACGAGTCATAATAAATTGATCAGTAAAAATTATATACCTTCTCCTAAAGTTACTCAAATAAGCAGTGGAAGTGGTCTTCCCAAAACTTTCTCGCATACTCTCTGATAAAGGTGTTACCCCGCCGACGCACAAACAAATTGTGGAACTTGGATAGGGTGGAAAAAGCTTTGCATGGCATTGGGGTGATGAAATATACGTGATCTTTGACGTGAATTTAGCATTTTTATTGAATATATCGTGTCATCTTTCTTGAGTATTTTGGCAATTAGTGCCTGGCATGCGTGTTAAGAGTATCTAAAAACTGAATTTTTGTTTCAGATGCTTTTTTACCCACCGATTGAGAACCAAATTTGACGCAAAACTACAATTATGGTCCCAAAATCAAATATCTAATTTGATATATTTAAATCATTGCGTTTTTGAGTTATCACATGTACTTGCTTTTGAAAGAACGGACCGACAGATGGCCAACCCTTTGTTGGATTTAACTCAACATTTGGTAGGTGCCTGTACTATTGATGTTAGATCTGTGTACCGCATTTTATTATTATAGCTCCCTTCATTTTGTAATTATCGTGTTAACTTGTGTTCGAACAACCGGACAGACAGACTTCCTTTGAGTGGATTTTACACAAAATTTGATAGAAATCTGCAAATTTGGTGTAAAAACCATATACTGAATTTCATTCATCTTGCTCAAAGCATTTTTGAGTCATCTTTGTCACAGACAGACAGATATAATGACCAGAAATGCGTTTTTCGAACTGAAGGTGGTCTAAAGCGTGGAGATTCGTCAAAATCTCGAGTTCGAACTTTTTTTGACGATTTCAGTACTTCGTATATCAGAAAGTAATTTATGACTTAATGCTTTTGTTAAGAATGCGCTGAAAGGCGAAATTAAATTGGCCCGTAATAAGGCTTTTCTTAATAAAGACGCCTTATTAAATACCGTGCTTAAGGCTGAAAAATTGTGTAATTTGCCACTTGTTTTCTGTTGCGCATTCAGAATGTGCTCAAGCTTTTGAAATTAACGCCATTCTTTCAATACAGATCATAAGTGTTGATGTATTCATAGAAAAATCGACGAAACCCCATTTCTGTTTAATAGATAGCAATATTTTGTAATTTAATATACCCAGACACTTCTTACTTATTTTGAGGTTGGCCTTGATTTCCATTGTGTGAAATTCCTCTGCGCCATGTACAAAAATTACGCCTCTGTTTCTCTTCAAGGCAAAAGTGTTATCAAGACAGTCATCAATCCGTGATATTTTATTCGCTTTTTTGGCGAAGAAGGGGAAAATGATTGATTTGCATATGATGGCATCTTTAGTCCGACCCCACCCTCAATTATATCATCTTGCAGTTGGGCGTGCAATAGTGTAATGATTCAGACGATATTCGTTTCGAAATCTCACTGTGAGGGCAATTTCGTAGCTGTCTCGAAGAAAGGATTATGATGTTGTTCCTTGTCATATTTATAATGGACAATGGATTTCTATAAAGCTGTAAATGACATCATAGAAATCTATTTATCATTGCTAAATTATAGGGAATAATATAATATGTACCTGACATTTTGCTATACGCTTATTTTTAAATTTTACCTGTTCCTTGTTAATACGAAGAAAATTTTGTAAGTTCTTTTTCGCTCACTTCCGGTGTATTTGAGCGTCGAAATTTTGCACGCGTTTGTATTATCGGTGATTACACGTTATTGTGACACTTTAAACCTTGATTGGTTGATTGATCCCCGTAATTAAATTAAATTAGTTGTTTACGATTGCTACTTGATTAGTTGTTTACTATTGCTTAAATTAAACTCTAATTCGTACCAGGACCCCATTTAGTTGTAAGTTTAAAATTACTGTATCTGAAAATATAGATTTAAAAAGTGAAAGTAATTGAAATTTAAAAAGAAATCAGCTGTTTAGTTCATTTAATGGAGCATGTTAAAAAATACAGTTTTGTATCAAATTTATTCAATTTCATTTTTTGATACCGTATATGGAACGAAATATTACTTTTAAATCAAGTCTTTCTTAAATATTTTAATCGTATTTAGTAGTGGAAACTTATGATCACATGAATTTAGTGACGTCTAAAGTTTTAGGATAACTGCAAGGCCTGTTTGCACTTTGATATTGAAATTAAGGATCAAATGAAAATTACCGATTGTGTTAATTGTCCCCCATTGAACACTATGAAGAGTTATTTTTCAGTCATCGAATTGACAGGTCGTTAATAAAATATCAGTTTTGTTTTTCATGACTTATTTTTAACAACTGCATGTAAATCTGTTGTTGTTATTAAGTTTTTATTACCAGTTTTCGGCAGCATGTTATCTTCATGATATAATTTGTTCATATTAGACCGCTTCATTGACCTTTAAATCATCGAAATATTATTTAAAAATACTAGTCCTAAATATCGGATTCATCTATCATCTAAGCTTTGCGATATTGTAATTTCACTTTTTATTATTATTATTATTATTATTGTAAACCTATGCAAATATTAAACAGAATCATTCATCTTTAGCTTTCAGCAGTCAGAATCATGCAATTACATATTCGATGAAACTGTGAAAACAGTTGGAATTTCTGGGCAGCAATTGAGTGAGTCTTTTATTGGAAATTAAACAAAGAAATATTTTTAAAAAATTGTCAAAACTCAGCAGAAATTTGAACTACTATTAAATTAATATTATTAAAAAGATAATTTTTGAAATTTTCGAACAATGCAAATTTTATTTTTTGCAATAATATTTTCGAACTTATTACGGGGAAACTAAAATTTTGTTTAACTTTTAATTAATTGAAATTCTCTTTAAATTTTTTTAAATCCTTTGAACCGCACGTTATCACCCTCAAAAGTAAATACTTTAAGTCACATGATCTTGTCTGTAGAGCGCCAACAGACATCACTATTAATAATCTTTATTATTAATAGAGATTGAAAAGGAGGTTTCATTTTCTTCCTGGCTGCCCCCTTTCTTTAAACTCCACCTATCAAAACAAATGATCGAATTTTACAAACATTAAGTCTCCTATTAAAAAATCAAAAATTTATTTTAAGGGAATTTCAAACATTAACCTTCAGTTTGTGGATAATATTTGCATGTTTTTCTTCAATACATTTAATTTGCATTTGAGAAAATATGGGAAACTGTCAGAGTTAGCGTTCATTCATTCGATTTGTGGTCTGTAATTAATTTAAATGTATTAGTTCGTACAAAAATTATATAATTTTATTTTTATTCTTGTAAACAGTTGCATAAATTACAATCAATATTATGAAGGAAAAAAATCACTGACATTGGCCTCTCTTCAAGCCAGCCCAACTTCAGTGTTAGTGTATCTCAAAATAATAAATAAAAACTCCGTCGTCTTCCTCCAGGCATTGGCATTCTTAGAGATTAAACGTGTTTTCCTTACAAAGTGAGGAATAACTGCAAAAAAAAGTGATTGTGTTATATCGGAAAAGCTCACTGAATATTGAATCTTTTTGTGAAGCCTTCAGGATTTTATGAGCTTGAAATGACTTCCCGTCAACTATCCCCCCCCCTCGTGTTTGTTGATAAAAGGTCATTATTATTTACATCCATGTGGTAGAATTTTGTAAGTATTACCTTTCACTTGTTAATGTATAGCGGTATCGTTGTAATTGCGGATTTGTTTTTGACCTTGTTAAAATATATTTTGCTGCGGATTCATTAATATTAAATAATCTTACGCAATAGCATTATTCCTGACTTCTTGTCAAGGCCATCAGTCAATGTTTTTTTTTTTTTTTTGTTTTTTTTTTTTAAATCCTTGGTCATTTTTTTTTTTTCATTATGATTTATATGACGGACTCTCTGATTAAAGGACCCTGATCAGTTGGAAAATTTGAAGATATCCCATAAGGCAAGTTAAAATAAACTAATACGTAAAAGCTAACGCTAATATGAGTGATGAATATGTTATATGCATTGCACGAAACACCGTCATTCTATAAAATACCTAGATGTTTTTAGAAAAACTATGAAATATAAAAAGTACAGTACACTCTCGAGTATCCGGTTCGCGACTATCCGGCCTATTTTTCTTTTATCGTAATTTAATGAGGAAGGCCAGGCGTTGCAGAAGCAGTCATCTATTAAGGACTTTTTCTAAACTTAAGAACTGTGAGTTTTCACTTTTATCTTAAGGTTACATATTCACATCTGTGTAACCATTTATCAGTGAAAAATAAAATCAGTTTGTGCCAATTTTTGTAAGAATTATATCTATGATTTACTTTAATGTTTTGTTTATCTTTGCTGCTTTTCTGTTAGGCTGGTTGGTTGGTTGTGAGTTTTAGTGGCGCAAGAGCCAACCTTGGCTAAACTGCGCCAGTCGTATGGTTAGATTATTGATGATCGTGGAATAAAAACAACGTTAAAATAATTGTATCAAAAGATTTGTAAAAGAATTACTTTAAAAGATTAAATTCCACGCGGTAAAAAGTTAAAAAGTGTTATTAGATAAAATAGTAAAACCTAGATATATTCGCAAAAGCCAATGGCCCTTAAAAACTGAAAAAGATTATCATGGGGATTCTGTTAGGCATTATAGAATGTATGTCAAAATGTGTACAGTTTATATCCTTTACCACTTTTTCTCTGATAAATTCTTGAAACGTGTAGTGTAGTATATAATTAACAGTACAGAATCTTCGATTTTAACTCGACACGTTACCGGCAGCGATTTTTATGATTCACCGGGCCACGGCCGCGTTCACATTTGACATGGCTTGAGATAAATGGAGGGCTTAATACTCAATAAGAAGTGAAAAAATACGTATTACATTATGCGTTTGGTATAAAACTTCTGATATTGGTGGACAAAGAAATGAAGAACTCCGATCTATCCGGCTTTTTTATTATCCGGCCACGTTAGGCAAATACTCGAGAGTGTACTGTTCTTGCATTTGCTGAATACTTTCTTTTACATTTTATTCGATAACTGGATATTCTGTATAATAAATAATATTTCGGCAAAGTATAAAAAAGCGATTATGTGAAGACTTTTATTTTATTTTAAAAACGCATATTCCACAAAAATATAAATGCAATGTAGAAAAAAAAAAGTTGATAAAAGTTATGCCGATAGAAATCTATTCTTATATATAAGTTAAAGAAAATTAAATTTAGCTGAACTATTAATAAAGAATGCCTAGGAAATATATGAATTCATTCGTTTCATATTTTTCCTTAAAAATACCTAGGTATTCTATTGAATGCCGGATTTTAAATTTACTTTATTTAAAAAAAGGGAGAACATTCAGTTCTTAGAAATTCCTACATAATTGTTACAACCACGTGTCGGATCTTTTATTACCTCTTTCATTCGTTGGTTGCTGTTTGTCTCCGCCATCCCGAGTTGATGTTTGAACCCTCTTGGAATCTAAATTCATTATCTGCGTCCCGCCATTGTTATCAGTGTGGGCTCCCATACCATCTCGTAAAAGCGTAGAAATAAGTAAACAAGTTTCTCAAAACAAACACGTTATTTTACGTTTCCGCTGCGGATTTCGCAATTACGAGGTTTTTGAAAACACAATCTCTCTTCCTTTCTATTCTTTGAACTCGAGCTTCAGTGTATTGTGTTTTAAGAGTCGTCTTTTACCTGTACACCATTGATTTTTTTTAGATAAAGTACATTCCTCAAAATCGATAGTTGTATGTATCGGTTGGCCACATCGTATCGTTCTGTTTCTGCTTTCTTTTTTAGGAACTAATGATCGATTTAATGTTCTTTTATCGTAGGAGTCGCTAAAAGGTTGTTCAGAAGCATTAAATATAATACCCATCGTAAAAAAAAGAAAGAAAGTTTAAATAAAAAAGACTTCTATTTTCAGTGTTAGAATCGATTTTATTTTGTTATTTCCTTTCATATTGTCTGATAAGAATAAAATACATGCAAATCTTGTAAAGGGTATCCTAAAATTAACTTAAATCTTGAATTTGCCACAAATTCGTGCAGTAAAATGTTGGCAATCCTATTTAAAAAAAACATTTGACAGCTGATAGTTTAAGGTTAATAAAAATGGTGCGTTACACGATGGAACAACGTGTTAATGCAAGATTTGAATTAAATAAAAAACTCAGTTTTCCCTTTGAATTTTTATATTTTTATTGAATCGTAAAGTACATAGGATAGGATTATGT
Organism: Argiope bruennichi; assembly: GCF_947563725.1. Classification (NCBI taxonomy): domain Eukaryota; kingdom Metazoa; phylum Arthropoda; class Arachnida; order Araneae; family Araneidae; genus Argiope; species Argiope bruennichi. The sequence continues at coordinate 24,067,307 of NC_079154.1, read as the reverse complement.
AGGGAATAACACATAGGGCAAATGGTCTCCAAGGTTTCACTGGCACATACGGACTTTTTTATCGAATTTTTCCATGACCATTTTGCATAAATGTGGATGATGAATTTCGATGATGCAACATTGAATTTCCTCCTTCATTGCGCGCGTGCGTGTGGACATAGACTTTTAACTTTAAAAAAAAAAAAAAAAAAAAAAAAAAACCCTCATAAGAAGAAATCACGATCTAGAGGGTCAGTTCTCAAATTTTCGAACTGCGCCTGCCAAACTTTCATAATTTTTATTCAACAATGGAAACACGTTGTTCTATGGTCTAACGCTCCATTTTTACTAACCCTAAATTATTAGCTGTCAAATTGTTTTTTAATGGGGTTGCCAACACTTTACTACACAAATGGTGACAAATTCAAGTCTTGCGTAATTTTGGGACATCTTTTATAACTTTTGACATGATCAAGATGAAAATGGGATGAATTTTTACTCGTTTAGTATCACCATGAATAAAAACAAGATAAAAAATGGCGCTTGAAATTACTTACAGTTATGTTTGATTTGAAATTTTATGGTGTAATATAAAGCTGTGCCAAACAAAATCTTTGTCTTATCTAAAACTTTAAAAAATACAATTATAAGCAAAATTATTCAAAATAATCTTTGATAAAATAGATCTTCGAAATGGAAATTTATACTTTAATTTAGATTAAAATACAAAATTTTCCGAACTTGAAGAAAGTAAAAAGGTTAAGATGTGGATCTGTATCAATCAACATTCGCAATGTCACTACTGTCATTTTATTATTTATCATTATGTTATATCCGGTGGTTAAGAACCCTGAATTCAAGCACTCCGTGAAACTCCCCTCAAATCGACAATTTACCATCATTTGAAAATGATATAAGTGTTGAATAATAAGATATGGGTACTTAGTAAGAATTAAGAAAAACTATTCCGCCATAGTAGCAGTATGGACATCTAAGCATTTGTTCTCAGTTACAGATGTATGAATCTTGTGTGGCCGATTCATAGAGGTGTTTAAACGGTGCATGTGTCTCATTTGTTTTAAAGTGATCAACTTTCTATGGTAGGTTTAATGGTATTTAGTTTGCTTTCAGTTTCCAATGCCATTAAATTTTTCAGTTAATGTACAAACTGTACTTATGTATGATAAATTAACGAAAGCTAACTGTATAATGACGATTTTATATTCCCTTTTATTTGTTTTTCTGTTAATCAAAAACTGATTTGAAAAAAAAAGTGTTTCGCAGTTATCAAATTAAAAGCTACAAATCTTTTCAGTATACTGAAATGGTTAAAATAGAACCTTTTATTAGCAAAAATCAAATCGTTATGCCAAGAATTATGTATAAAAAAATTCAGTTGACAGAAGAATGAAATTCAGACAATTTTACAAATAGAAACAAATCAGACAGTTTTATAAATAAAACTGTCTGATTTGTTCTCTTGCAGGGTTTCCCATAACTTCAGAAATGTGCGTTGCATTTAATATTGTCTCCAACGTATTTCAGTTTTTAGATTCGCAGTGTCGGATTTATACATTTTGTGGAACTAGACAGTACGCATTATAGAGCCCCCCTCCCTCTTTTTTTTAATGAAATTTTTAATTTAGTTGCACACTTTAACATACATTTAACTTAAAATGTTCGATTTATTTTAAACTTTTTTATTTTAGTGATTTTGTAAAAATGTGCTTATTTTTTATTATTATTAATTTACTATGAAGTATATATTGTATATTGCATCTAGGACTGTACGAAATTATATTTAAACAAATGCTTGATTTTCATAAATACAGCTGTAATTTAGGGAATGTAATGAAATCGATAAAGAACCCAATCAGTTTCTAATAATCTTAATATTATATTAGTTATAATTCCTGGTTTTAATAAATAATAGAATTTACTTTTTTTTTTGTAGATTATTTATTTGGCAACTAGGGAAATATATATATTTTTATATCTATCTGCTGCGGCCTTCCTGACCCCGAAGGGCCCTACCTTGTCGGAAACACAAATTCGAATTACTGTGCACAAATATCTGTGTTCGTCTTGAAACATATTTCATCATGCACAGTAACTTTTAGTAAAGCATATATATCCTATTATCTGAATTTTGTTTAGCATATTAATATTTATACACTTGTCGTAGACAAGCCCGCTGACTATTCTTTGCTCCTGAATAGTTATTTTCAAAATTTCATAACTAGGTCAGATTTGATCGCAGAACATAGAAACTTTAAAAAAAATTTATTTAAAAATTAGAGTGTCAGAAATATTTCATTGAAAATGATTTCTTAGGACCAATCGACTGTATAAAATATAGACTTCATCATTTTTTAGGAGTACAATGATTGAGCGAAATAAAATGTTAGTATCTACATCATTAAATCTTTTTGAAAATAAAGCTAACAGTCGGAATTCATAATGAATCAGATAAATTTTTTATTTAATAATTTTTTGAATTCTTTGCATTAATTATAAAAAAATATATTCTGTTTTGCACATGTTTTCAATTCTGAATGATTCAGTTTTCTGTGCTCATATTTTTAAAAAACATGTTTGGTTTCATCAAAAAAAGTTTTTGTTTTAATTCAAGTTAAATCACTTCAGCTTCATTTTAAAGTTCAAATTTTACGGGAGCAGACAGAAAGTTAGTGGAATATCTAGTACATTGAACTGCTTAAGGCTTTTATAATAGTATGAGTAATGTTACTACCAGAATTTGAAGCTTAAAAATGTTTCTCTGAAGAAGCTATAGACCAAATTACATAAAATATTTAATTGAAAATTTTAGCAAGCATTCATCTCAACTAACCAACTGATCGCCAAAGACAGTTAGTATGTAATAATGCTTTTCTTCCGCCCCTCTATGGAAATATTTTAAAAAGAGAGGGCAATTTTAAATATCTAAATATAATTTCAATTTTTTCCGAATTAATTAAAAAATATCGAAAGAGAGAAATTAATTCATAAAACCTGGAATGTGCTTTCCTAGAATTTTTTTTTTTTTTTTTTTTTTTAATTTTATCCTGTAATCAGTTCTTGTAAAAATGCATTAGCTTATCGGTAAGTTAAGTAACGTAGATTTTTTTATGATTATTTTAAATTCATTTTGCGTCTACCTTCTTTTTTTCCCGTCTTCTAAAGTAGTCGGGCATTTAAAATCTTTGTATAATTCATTTTAATGGAAAGATTTCCGTGAAATACACTGATATATTTATTTAGTGTGATTCTAGGAATGGAAAACAAGTTTAATCTATTTCATTTGGAAGCGCCAAGAAAGTCTTTTAAGTGTATATACTTTTTTTCTTTATACCATTTCTTGTCTGGGACGTTCTTAGGATTAATTATTAAGGTGTATTGCTTTTAACTTTCTGCCTTTGACGACCAGCTGGTTAGAAAGGGAAATTGGCTGTATTTAATTTCAATTAAATCTGTTAAGATATAATTTCATGCCCATCATTCCGTCTACAAATAATTTTTAAGCCTCAAATTATCAGACATTAAAGAAAGTATTCATTCTATACAGAACTTTTTCTAATGAACACAAATCTCGTGACTTCATACAGCTATTGAAAACGTAATCTCCGATTCATTTATCTGTCTTTCAAGTAACATGGTACTGTAACCGCTCTTTTATTTATCTTGTAAATATATATAGGTAAACACATTTTAGAAGTTGCATGGCCGAATAGAAGAAACTTTTGAAATTTTAAAGCTTCTATTTATCTCATTACGGGTGGTATAATTTAAGTACAAAGAATAAGCGATAAGAAATACGTCAGTCTTCATCGCGACACAAGAGCAGGCAGAAATTTCCCCCTTCGGTGAGTTTAATATGAGATTTAGATAGAGATTTCTCTGACACGTGCAAATTTAGGCACGGGAATCTTTAAAAGAATGTTGTAAGCATTAGGGATTTTTATCTCTTCACTCGGAGCGTGAGAAAATGCTGAAGTTTTATAGAGCACGCGGGAACTAATTAAATAAAAAAGAAAGTGGAATTGGATCAGGAAATGAGAATATTTTAGTATGAAGTTAATATGGGCTAAATTAAGATAAAAATTTGGAAATTAATTAAGATGTAAGTTACATTAAGATTTATCATTACGCACACAATTTGGACAATTTTTCATATATATATATATATATATATATATTGTCAAAATCTGAGGAAAATTTGCATAGCTTTTAAATTTGTATCGGCCTGTAGAGCGTCAATACATGCACTTTCATATTTATTATAACATTGGAAAAATCAGAAATCTAATTTGATTCATTTAATTTAAATTTTTTTATGTTATTTTATTAGAAATTTAACAGATATTCAAAAGCGAAAAGATGCATGAATGTATTTTTTTCGTTGAATATTAGAAGACATTTTTTAATCTAATTATTTCCCCTTAGTTAATTATAATATATGAATTGCATAGAAATCCAAATCATCCCCATACATTTTTCAGCAATTTTAGCTTTTATTAATAGAATTTGAACAAAATTTTGTTTTAAAAAGGATTTTTCAAGATTATATATTTTTTTTCATGGAAACTAGTTAAATTTCGTGAAAGGTCGTTATTTTCATTGTAACTTAAGAATAATTTGTTAGTAATACTAGCGACCAGCTGTTTGTTCACTACATTAATAATCCTAATTTTGTTGTTCCAACCAACTTAGATTCACTTCATTTTATCATAATCAAAACGAATAATATTTTAATTTATACTTACAAAGAAAACAGAGCATTATGATTGATTAACTGCGCTTACAAAATGTGAAATTATTTCACGTAATCAGCTTCGCTGTTGGGTTTAGGGCTTTGTCTAAATTTTATTTTGCTATATTTCTCGAAAGTTGATAGTAGACGATTATTGTTGACTTATCTGGCGATAAGATTTCATATGAAGCCGGCGTCCTGGCATAAGGGCAACGCGTCTTTCCATGATCTGGGCGTCCTGGGTTCGAGTCCCGGTTGTTCTTCATTTGTGAGCTGTGTGAATGTGTGCCCCCCCCCCATCATATAAAAAGGAGATGTACAAGTGAATGTGATGCGTGAGTAGCTAAGACGTACTCTTGGCCTTGGCAGTCGTCCATGGCAAGTGTCATTATAAACAACAATAACACACGATTTCATATGAAATAAAAATTGACGAAATTGACGCAGTGTTTGAGGTAGAGGTTTTCTTCTTTGAGAGTATAAAGTTAAGTAGTGTTTTTGAGATATGTATCGAAACTGGAGGATAGACGAGTTAAATATCTAAATATATTAATGAAATGGTGAAAATCCTAAAATGCATTTGAGCTTTCATATGAAATTGGCAAAATCGTATGGCAATGTTCGGAATGGAGGACAGGTACGTTGGCTTTTCTAATTATCTGAAATATATATATGTTGGAACGATTGTACGACTACTGTGCTTGTGCTACGATTGTTCTAATTTATCTACATGATTAATATGCTAACAATTTTTATTTCTATTGAGTAGACTCAAAAATCGGAGCGCACAGTAAGGGCTGACACGAATATATCTCAGAGCAACAGAAAACTTAGAAGTTTGACGATCATTGACGCTATTGAAAAAGCCGGGGGAGGGGATTTTGGAATTTCATAAGCTCGCGGGTATGTGAACACGATAGCTCATAAAACGCAACGAGTCAGATGGATTAGATTAGATTAGTGGTCCTGATGCCAAAACTGTAAACCAGTATCAAATTTTGCACTACGTCCATCACTGTCAGCAAAGCTTTGCTTAAAAATAGATCTTGAATTTCTTCACTTCACTCACACATACACAATCATTTATAAAGACCTTTTTAACACCCATTTTGGGGAATGAAAATATAATATTTATTTATTGTATGCGATTTGATTGTTGCTATAAGAGCAAGCTGCACTGTTTCATTGCTTATACAAGAAAATTATCCGTCCATTTTAATTAATAGTTAATTAATTTAAGTTTATTTACGAGCGAGTTACCTCTCATATATGAGGATCCATTTTTAATTATTGCTCTTATAAAAGTCTGTTATAACATGTCGTAAAAATACTATTAAATGTCCTTTTTATCATGCAGTTATAATAACATTCATCATTATAATAAATGAACATGATACATTGTTTCTTGACCTAAATGAAATGGAAAAATGAATTAGTAAAAATGTTAATTAATTTCAGTTTATTTACGTGCGAGTGACGTCTCATATATGAAGAAATTTAATATTCATTTTTAGTTGTTGCTTTTATAAAAGCTGATATAACATGTCGTAAAAATACGATCTAATGTCCTTTTTATCATATAGTTGCAATAACATTCATCATTATAATGGATGAACATGATACATTGTTACTGGACCTAAATGAAATAGAAAAATGAATTAATAAAAAAGTATTTGTATTTTTTTTAGAAATCTATTCATAATCCGGATAAATTTAGTTATTTTCATTGTTTACACAGACATGTTTAAAAGCTATATGCAGCGCCAAAAAGCAGCTGTGTCTACCGTAGTGACTTCTATGTTTGTTTTTTCTCCCCCGCAACTATCATGTTATTCGATTATTGTTCTGATGTTATTTCATTTTAATATGTAAAATAAAATTATTATTAATGTTTCTTTTTAAATATTTAATTTGAAAAAGTATTTTATCAATAAAATATTCCTTTTCTAACTTCTCTATTGACTGATAATACCTATATTAAAATGACATTGTTAGTTCGCGTTCAAATTAAATTTAACTGGAATAAAATGTTTTTGTAATAAATTTTTTAAGTCACTTATTTGAAGAGAATTTAAAGATTTATTTTATTTCATTTCATTAAAATATCGCATATTGTTCCTGAAATAAAGTTTCAATTATATTAATGCAGAATCTCCTCTTTATTTAAATAATATCTACTAAGAATAAAATGTGCGATCGCTTTTCACGTAGAATAATATTTTCAGCGAAAATAATCCTTTGAAAGTTTCCTTTGAAGTTAACAGAGATTTCATCTCATTCTTAGCACAGATTTCAAGATCGATGTTATGCATATATTTAATAAGTTGTTTACGCTAAAAGATATTTTGAAGCATTTCTCAACAAATAGAAATGTTGTATCAAAACAAATTACTTTGTAAAAAAATTAGAGAGCTGTAACATTTATATGAATACACATTCATTAAACCATTTGACTTTAACAGATTTAAAAATGAAATTTCTGAAAAAACGAATTTCGTTTTTAATTGGAACGACGTGTCAACAATATCAGTGTGTGATATAAAACTTTCTGTAATGTTGTTTTTTTTAGAAATTTTAATTTATTCCGTGATAGTAACTTCTAGAGAAATTAAAATGAAATTGAAGAAAAAAGTATTTTTTAACTTATGTCTGTAAAATAAGAAAAATGCCTATGTTTCCCATTTACGAAACAAAAACATGTAAAGGAAGGAGGCTTTTCAAATAAATTTCTTTTTAAGATTTCTTTTTATTTATTACCTTTTTATCAAAGTTCGAATATATAAATAAGCTGTCATTTGAAACTTATATTGCCTATATGATAACAAGGAACTGTTTTTAGACTTATTTATAAATTTTAAATTAAAAGCGTATCCAACAGCATCCAATAATAATTATTCTAATCTTTATGAAATTAAATTGTTTGTTATTTTTATTTGTAAAAAAAAGAGAAGAATTAACTAGAATTCATTAACCTGCATTTAATCTTCGATGTCAGGTTGCGTGAAAAAAGTTGCAGTAAATTTTTTGCTATTAAAATCAATACAATTTCCTGCTACACAACTATAAAATAAACTATTTTCTTATTGAAATCACGTGTTCTTTCATAACTGTTTTTATTATTTAGCGTTTGACGCGCGTTTTAATTTAAGTGAGTAGTTATTGATCTTGCTTTAATTAACCAAAACTGCTCATTAATTACATAACTTCTTTTAGAGAAAATTTCAATTTTCAAATTCAAAATTTTTCTGATATCAATAATTATATTTTTCAATATGAAAATGTATATATGCTGATATACCATCTGCAAATTGCGACATTCTTCATGCAGAAATTTGACATGTAATTGTTCCTTGGATAAAAAGTCTCAATAAGAAATTTTTAAAAAAATTTATTAGATTTTTAATGAAAAATTAAGTGGAATTGTTATGCTTTTCCTTTGTGATAAAGGGTTATATTATCACACACAAAAACTATTTGGGCTCTATTACGAAATTCAAAAAATAAATATCTTAGCTACGCTAATTTTATTTGTCTGTTACTAATTTTTTATAGTATTAATAATTTTTCAAAATATTTTTAAGTGTAATTTACATCCATAGTTTTTTCCCTTTCGATTACTTATTACTTATTCTTATGCGCTTTGCGACAGGATTAAATATATTTCTTGATTGCTTGTCATAATTGCTTTGTAATTACGCATTAAAATTAAAATAAACGATTTATACGTAAAACATTAATATACTTCTATAGTTCGAAGAAATTAAATATTCTCCTTGTATGTTTTATTAAAGATTACGTGGAGAAATACTTTTTCAAGATTTGTTCTAACCATCCAATCTTTAGTTTAATGTATGAATTGTTGAAAACCTATATATATATATATATACCTTAAAATGTAATCCGCTTGTAATTTAAAAAAAAATAAATTTAATGTGTCTTTTTTAACCACTTCTATAAAACTCCGCTTGTTTCAAGTTTGAGAAAGATTAAATTTTTTAATCAATTTCTGTAACTCAAATCCTAGTTTTGAACCCTAGAGTTTTTTAATGTTTTGCATTAAATGCATTTTTGATAACTTTGCACTTTATTAATGTTTCCGGAGCTTAATTATAAATTAGTCGATTAATTAAATTAAATTGAAATCCCTTGAGTGCGATGTTGCTAAAAATTTATTTCAACATTCCACAATATTTATAATAAAAAATCTAAAATTAAAAACTTCAAAAGAAGATAATTAAGTTTAAAAAGCTGATTCTACTTTTTAGTGAACTAATTAAAATGTATTTTTAGAAGCTGTTCTTTTTTTAATTAATTCTTCTAACGAATCGTTTGCTTTGATTTTTCCAGGAATACTACAATCCTGTTTCACTAGTGCATATTTTTGCGGTTATTTATTTATGCGAAAAGTTTTGTTACGTTTAATCATTTGTGACCGATACCATTTTTTGATGGAAATACTTATATGCTTTTGTGTTTGTTGCAGGGAGGGGCGGTGATGGGGCGAGGCCCCTTGCCGCCTCTCGTGGCCTTGGTGCTCCTGTGTTTGTGCTGGTCGCCCACCGGAGTTACCCAGAAGCCTGAGAGGGTAGAGAAAGGTAAGTACAACTAAACCTTGCTCCCTCCCCTCTTTCTCTCTCTTTTCTATAATTTGTTATTCCAGTGATTACATCATCAGGAAAAAGAACACATTACACAGTTTGTTACATAATATGGCTTCAGTATGAAAGGAATCGGAACGAAAACGAGGCCGTAACATTACAGTTGAGACAGTGGCTGTATTGGGTTGCATAAAGTATAGGAAGTTTATCATTTCTTAATTTAAAAGAAACAGGTTATTTTTTTTTTTCTGTTACTAATTCTTTTTCCTTTTTTCATTCTGTCGATGATATCACTTTTTTTTTTTTTCGGATTCCTCCGTTTGTATTCCCTCATTAGTATCTTATTAGTATAAAGGTTCGTAAAATGCGAAATAATCTATCTATTAAAGTTCAGTTATTTGAAAATTCTAATATTTTTGCTTTCATTTTGATTATGTTAATTTGTCATTTAAGTAATTAGTATGACGTTGGCAAGATGTTTTGCTGCTTAAATTTTGACTCATTTTTAAGTATTATTAAACTAAACCCTTAAGCAACCTGTTGCTTTGCCGGAGATATATTTCAAAGATATATTTAGATATATTAGATATAAAGATATATATTTCATATATTTCAAAGATATATTTAGATGTATCTTTCATATGTATTTCATATGTTTCATAAAAATATATCTAGATGTATCAAAGATATATCTAGATATATTTTTATGTCCATAATCCCGTCAAGTTGTCAGGCACTAAAGCCTTATTATTTTAATTATCTAGATAGATTGTATAGATGTTAAAATAGATTAATGTGATTGATTGTTTCTCTTGGACTTTTGGAAGAAACTGGTCTATATTTGTGTTTTGTCTTGGAGATAAATCTGGTCAGCCCGATCACAGCGAGCGATTCGTTGCTGATCTGTGAATCAATTTTTGATATTTTTTTGATTAGAATCCATTGCCTTCTTCCCATTCATTTTTTTCAACCATGCTTTAATATAATCCATTAGACCACTTGTAAGGTTAATTATATCTTACTACTATTTGTTGATGTCACCATGGAAATATGAACAATCAAAAATAGGATAAGCCAAGGTTCCAGGAACAATGATAGAAAACACATCAAGTATATACATGAGAGCCGTAATTAAAAGTGAGAAATGTAAATTTGTAATCCGTATTTATGTATAAGTTATTCAAACTATAGCTGAGAACCTCCAACTTTGGGGGGGGGGCAAAAAATTTCCCGAGTGAGCAAGTGTCATTTGTACTAAATGTACTACTTAAGATGATTTATGAGATTGGCCCATATATAAAATTATTTATGGTGCATCAATGATAAATTCTTCAATAAATATTTACATATTTATTGAAGACTTTATCATCCATAAATGGTTTTCTGAATCGAAAAGCTAGCTAATGCAGCCCTTAACCTTTTGTACGCTCTTTAATTTCTCTCTGTATCATTTTAAATTACTCTCCCTCTTTCTTAAAATTTTACTGATCAAGTCTAAAAAAGAGTGGAATGTCAAAAATCGTACTCTCCTGAAAAATGACTCAAGATACATGCAATAATTTTTGTAAAATATAAATAGACTGAACAAGAAATAGTAAGTCTCATTTGTGTTTTAATGAATTGAAATGTCTTAAAAGTTTTTGAGAAGTCGGTAATTGGTTAAAAAAAAATTTATATAACGAATATCATTTTTGAATATTATATTCATTAACTGATCATCTTCTGAACAATGAAACTCTTTTCCACAAACTTTTATTTAGTAATTTTAAAAGAAATTCCCAACTTTCCTGGTCTGGAAAGAATACCAGAAAAATGGCAAGAATGAAATAACTCTTTGATAAATGAAAATATTTCTTTCACCTTTATTAATGCCAAAGCCATCGTTTTCGCCAAACCATATTTCTAGCCAAAATTTATCTTATTTCCAGTTCTATCCGCCCGAAAGTGATTCCAGCGCGAGTTATTCCGTCCTTGAGGTTGTTACGGAGAGAAAACTGGTCAGTAAGACATCGTTAACTTCTCTATAATCCGATGACGCTTGACCAAACATAACGATCTTATCAAAACTGACGCGCATGTACTTCATAAACTCTTAATATCTTCACCTCTACCAGAGATACTTATTTTCCACTGTTGTTACCATTTCTCTATAAATTCAAAGAACGACTTTTGTTATCATTATTTGTTGCCATGTATGTATATATTTCGTTATTATCTAAATGTTATTCGAAGACAACTTCAGAATAACAAGTCGGAATTGCTCAAAGGGTAAATTTGTGTGCGTGTGTGTGTGTGTGTGTGTGTGTGTGTGTGTGTGTGTGTGTGTGTGTGTGTGTGTGTGTGTGTGTGTGTGTGTGTGTGTCATAAATGGCGTATTTGAAAAATTTCTGATTCTCAATTACGTGATATGAAAATGTCCAATTACTTAAATAAAGACTTATAGACTTTATAAAAGTCAATTTTTTTAAATTTTTTTTTTACAATTTTTAAATTTAAAAAAAAAAGTATCTTCGTTTCCATCGGAATCTGAAGTTCTAAGATAAATGCAAGAAGTAAATTAATTTTATTGAAATGTGCGAGATGATTTAATACCAATGCAATAAACTTGCAGGTGATGTAAATGTTTCAAAAACGATTCAAAATCTCATAGCATTACAGATACTTAACTGCCTTTTTATACTATAGAAAGCATATAGACCTGGATTGCACATATGCTACATTAAATCATTTCGCTATAGGTGCTTGGGCCATTGTTGTATATCGCATTATAAAACTATCTCGTGCCTCTCATGCCATTGGGGGAAGAGGTTTCAAATATGAAAGCGAGTAGCTTTCTTTGTTGTTTACTCTCTCTTCTCAGTTCAATATATTATATCTCTAGAGTTAAAAGATCTGTACTTCCAATACGAGATATACCTACTACGGAAATGGTTGTGCTATGACCGGAGATGGTGAACAGAAGTGGGAAACAAAGTCCATTAGGATTTGGCCTTGTTTCCCATCTCTGTACTATGGCGACGATGATCATTAAACGATTCAGATACATTCTGGCAGGTGTGACTCTTTACATCTGCGACTATGAACGTTATAGAATGCTTGAATTTCCTTCGGCAATGAAAGTTTCTTATTGGCTGCCCTGCTTAATCTTGTTTCATCATGGTGCAGCTCTTCTTATATTAGCAGGTAATATAGGGATCATTTGACTGTTACATTTGGTCAACATTGGTAACATTTATGTTTAATCACTGTTCTTTGACTTTTCCTTGAAAGTTATATGTGAACATGAGACCGTCGTTGAATTATTTATAAATTTGATCTCTCGCCTATCTTAAGCTAGCTTCTTAGTAGGTCCGAAATACTGCAGCATGCAGCGGTTGAGAACTTCTGTTCTAAAACATTAGGGATACCATGTATCAATTTCGATAAATAATATTATCAAAATTCTTGTCGCATTCACTATTGTATTGTATGCATTTACTGAGGCCCATGCATAAACTGTTTTATTATGCTTACATGTTGATGTTTCATTTCCTGCCTTTTTACTTTATTTACCCTAGCTCATGAATAGCCCTTGAAGTGCTGTGAGAAATCGCGAGAAATGAGACGAAGCGTGAAGATTTTGTTGTTTGTCTCTTCGTTTTAAATTGAATTTACTGCTTATGTTGAAGTAGCTGCTGCACATTGAATTAAAATGCATGCTCGTTGAAATGAATCACCGTCATTCGTTTAGAAGGTTTATTCGTATAATTCAATCTTTATACACCCTTTCAATCCCTTTTACTCAATTTTTTATCATTTATTTTCTTCTGCTTTAACCTTTCTAATAATTTGAAAATAAATTAATGATGTAGAATAAATAACTTCTGTAAATTTTTATTATATAATATTAATATATTATATAATATTAATAATAATTAATATTATTCTTTTTGTTGATACGAATATAGTATCAAAATTCTGTTCAAAGTTATAATTGAGATGGTTCTGTTTAAAAGATAGGCTATGCTTTTATTAACATATATACAGGCTACTGTCTGTTTTTATTTGAAATTCAAATTTGATCTCATGTTCCATTTTTTATTTCTGTTGTTGTTGTTTCTAATCCCAGGTGTTATAGCTGCGCTATACCACCTCCATGAAACCAAAGATCTCTAAAAAGTCCAAAAACAATAGCAGATCCTGTAAAAATCTCAAAAATCGTAAAATGTAAACATTTAAGAATGTGATTGGGGGAGGCTTGATCTCCCTTGCATCAAGGACATTCAGCAAAGATCCTCCGTCCGTGTTGGAAGGTGAGGGATTTGGTGTGTCCACTCAAAAAACGAGAGAGCCGTTTGCTGTTTTCTAGAGATATTCAGGCGGCATTTTGAAAGAAATATTTTTAAAAAAAAGTCCTATCCTTAAATTTTAGATTAAAAAAATGGAATAAGAAAATTATAAATTAAACAGCTACAGTTGAATGGAAGGAGTGTCGTAATATCAATTGCTGAAATACTCGAAATTATCTAATATTTGCAGAATCTCATAAAATGAATTTGAATAAAATGGTCTTATATTCTTAAGCACTCAAGCACCTAATTTCTGAAAAACTTTTAAGAATCTCTCGGTAAAAATCACTATGGTAGCAACTTCTCACATTTTTGTTCTAGTACGAACACACTTATTCCACCTTTGTCTCCTAGTACAAATCATGCCCTCTCGTGGAAAAATAATTGGTATATATATATATATATATATATATATATATATATATATATATATATATATATATATATATGGCACTTGTTGGTTTATTCTACTAGAATTTTAAAGAAATTTGCATTAAAGTCTGCCTAGGTGATGTAGCATAAAATAAAAGTTGTTATTTCATCTTTATTAATTTTTTTTTAATTTTTGGGATTTTTCCCTTTAATGACTAAAGAGAATTTTAATGGAAATAGAAAATCATGTGCATTCAAATTTCCTTGTTTTTAAAAGTAATTATTGAAATTGCAAATAAACTCCAAACAGAAGAATTAATTATTGTTCATTTCTTTTACTCCTTAGAAAAGTCACATTCTATCTCATTAAGATTTTTTTTAAATTCAGTATTTCTTTTTATTATATCTTATTGGCTCGTTAAAATAAATGTTCTCTGTAAACAGGGAAAAAAATTCAGTTTTCATTAATTTTTTCTCAGTTTCCTTTAACAGGTATCTCAACTTGTAAACAGCTAATCAGTAGGAAAATCCTCACGTCTTGTTTTATCTGATTATTTTCTTTCGTCCACTTGTTTTTAGAGGTGAGAAATTAAGGTGGCTGGCTCTCTTCATTTTTAACACTATTTTCAATTAACTAAGATTTCGATTTGTTGAAAACACTGCCTTTATCTTGCTTCTAATTAATTTTAAAAGAAAGCTTCTTTTTGTGAGATCTCCCAATCATGGCGACTCTTTAAATTGTTTACTTTCATTGGAAACTCATTTAATATAAAATAGTATTTTAGGAAAAAACTAATTTTTAGTAAATATTGTTGCTTTAAATATTTTTAATATATTTTTTTTTTGTCTGAAATATTGCATGAGATGTTATACATCTGTTTTTGTTTGTTTGTTTGTTTTTACATTTTGAAGACTTAAAATTTTGAACTGTTTATCAAATACGAAATAAAGTTATTATATTTAGATATAAGTAAGTCAGCATTACATGGCTATTTCATTTTCGTCCCAAAATATATTAATTCACGAAGAATGACCGGAAAGATTATATGTCTTCATTTTTTCTCCTATATTATTTATATGAGAATTAATACTTTTTTTTTCCAAAGATCTGTATGCTTTGAAGTAAATAATATTAATTACTCCTTTGTAATTAAAGTCTTCAGCTAGGAAAAAAAAATTCAATAGTTATTTGGAAAGAAATATTTTACGGTAAAGATTAAAGTTAACATTTAAAAGTTAACAAAAAATTTAAGGTGTCGATTAATTTCAAAAAGTATGTCATCAAAAGTGATAAACTTAATAAGAACTAATAAATAACTTACTAAAAGCGATGAAAATAATAACGGTAAATAGTTATTAACTATAATGATTGACTTTATTTCTGGTACCTCTATTTTTAAGACCTTAAATGTTTTATTTTCTTTACTATCTAATAAGATGACACCTTCTATTTTGGGAATATTTTCTTATTTTGATTCCAATGGAAATCCATTGAATACTTGACTTATCTATGTATTCGAAGTAATTTTAATATTTAATTATAATCTTTATGAATGGTTTAGTTTTTGCTTACAACTATCAAAATTCGATAAATCGATGCACGTATGTCACTCGGAAAAATAGAAATCATTATTTTCCAAGTTTCGAAACGAATTTTAGAATATTTCACAATTCCTCTGACTGTTATTAGTTAAATTCACTCATCCTAATTAATCTGAATGTTTATTTTATATTAGACTCCCTTTGGATCTCGATTGTGTAGAAATTGCGCTCGAATTTGTGAAAGAACTCGAAAAAAATCTTCTAAATATATACATAAAACATCTTCTAAATACAGTACACTCCCATGTATCTTATTTTTTCATTTCTGATTAAGTACTAAGCTCTCCATTTATCTCAAGGCTAGTAGAATGTGAAAGTGGCCTGACGAATCATAGAAGTAGTTGCCAGTTTTTGTTGTTACACCTGAGTCTAGTCATTGAATAGCACTTAATTTCTTCTCCATAGCCACTACAACTTTTTTTTCGTTAATGACCCATTGTCAAATCTTCACTGTTTTGCACTTAAAAAAAATCATTAAGCATACCCCAAGAACAATTTACGAATACAGTACGTACTGTGCAGTTATAATTGAGAACAGTGGCAACAATTCAGGTCCGTTGCACACTGACGGAACAACGAGCAGAACGTTGCTCTTTTCCTGTCCCAACTTGCATTGTGCACACGTAGTAGTATCGCAGCAGATACCCGCTTCCAATGCCTTGGCAATGTTACCAATGCAAGTTTAGCTTTCCTCATGTAATTACGATAAAAGAAAATTAGGCTGGACTATATGGAAACCGGATCGAACCGGATACTCGGGAGTGTACTATATATTAAATCTGCACTGTTTCAAATTCTTTTAATGCTCTCTTTCATCTATTTATGTTACTGTGCAATTTTGCCTGAATTATAATAATGTGATAGGAATGTTCTGAATTCGTATTGGCAAATTAGTTGTTTCAGGTAAAGTTAAATGAGCGTTTCTTAACGATTTTGAGAAAATCTGAGAACACGAATGAAATTATAAGTAGATTTTAAAGATTATCTTATTGAGTTACCCAAACCTCGTTTATAATGAATTTATCCTTATGTCCATCTTTATGCATTTATTCATGTTAACACGAATTTTTTAATCACCTAGCTGAGCCATAGATAAATGCAGCGTTTTAAAATACAGAATTATTATAAAACCATTCTAGCATTATTCTATGTTATCTAGTATACCCGCCCAAATTATTTGTTAAAATTAGACCTCGTAGGAATACCAATGTGACATAAACAAAAGCAACATGTTTTTAAAATATTTACTATCTTTTAAATGAAAAGATACTTTAAAATAAACTGTTACATTAAACAAAATTGTGTGATAATCTATAATTTTAATTAAAGCCAGAATATCAATTACGCAAACGATTTTAAAATCCACTGAAATCTATTTTTAATTTTAAATTATTAATAATCATTCGAAATTTAATTAAATATTGTGATTGCCAATTCGGAGAAAAAAGTAAATAAAACAGTTTAAAATATTCCATAATATTTTATAGATATACATGATTTAAACCTTTACATTTACTGCAGTTGCGATTTCAGAGGGAAAAGTAAATAAAATGGTTTAAAATGTTTATAATATTTTATAGATATAAAACTTTCTCATGGGGGAAAACTTTTATCTTTTCAACTAAATCTCTTTTCGAAGAATTGTATCTCAAACACAAATTAAAGTTCTTTCTTCCTTTTTTTCTTAAGTAAAACAAAAAGTTATATTTAAATTCATCTGATTCTGATGTGGTGGTGCAATGTTCTGATTTCGGTATTTCGTAATTTTTACCCGTTGATCTTATTGAATACGAACGATAACTGTAGAAATAAAATAATCTTTTTTGTCCACGATCACAGTTTCTAAGTAATGGAAAATTAATTGTCATTTCATTAAAACTCATCTTAATTTTCTGTATTTCTTCTTTCTTTGTTGGATATTGGTTGTGTCTTAGTGCTGGAGCACGTCTACCACTTCTTTATTTGTGAACAAAATTTGAAGTACTAATAGCAAATTAAAAGTTACAAATCAAAGCAGTGTGTGTTTATATATTATTCTTAGAAGATTCTTTTATATAAAATATGAAAATATAAAAACTTTCAATCATCTGCAACGAGTTAAAAACGAGAAAATCGTTTTTTCCAAAGAATTTTGATATTTTATATTTTTTGAAGATTTGGACTCGCCCAAACGATTTTTAAAAATTAGAAGAAAAAGTTTTTTTTTTTTTTAACTTTGCTAGTGGCTATTTAAACATGGAATATTAATTCAAATTTCAGTTGTGAATTTGAATCTACGTCTACTATGAAAAGTGAGTATTCAAAGTTTAAATCAATTTTTAAGTAATAGGAAAGTTTAAAACTTTTTTCAATTATTCTTAAATATCAATTAAATAAATCTGTGTTGTGTATGTAGGTATATTGTTACTCTTCGCCTTATTGTCGACCTAAACAATATTGCCCATGCGCACTTTATTGAAAAAGTAATTAATGAAAAAATTAATTAGTTTATTAATGGTCTCGACAACTTTACATAGATTTATGAATAAAATTTGAATATCTATTGTGTATTTTAGCTATTTTTGACTACAACAAAATTGCATTTCAGTTTTTTTTATACAGTTTAGCATTTCATAAAAGTGCTCGTTTTGTTTTGCGAATTGATTTTATTTACCTAATTCTCAATAATGATAAATATTTTTTCAGAGAAAATGCATGTTTATGATATTGTAAAGTTGCTTTTTTTAAAGATTGATTCGTAATTTTTTCAATTTGGAATGAATATGGTTTTTGAACAGACACATTCTATATAAATTCGTGGAATTATCTGTTGTTGAATAAAGACGAGCAGTTTTATTAATGAGCTTCGAAGCTTTTTAAAAAAAAAGATCCCTGTTAAACGCTTTTCGTGTTTTTCTTCGAATTTTGTTTGAGGATGTTCAAATCAGATTCTTATCCATATTTTCATCTGCATGTTTCATACGTATCGAATCGTAATTTGTTTACTGTTCATGTGAGAATTCTTTGCGTAACGCTTTTGGAAGATGTTTTCTTGTAAAAGTTAATATGCAGGAGTGAAAAAAGAACACTTTTCCGGAATTCTTTTTAGTATACTTTTTTTCCGATATTGTTTTAATTTTTGTTTTTGAAATATGCTACTTTATTTTAATTTGAAACCGTGTAATTTTTTTATATATTAGTAAAAACGTTCTACGTTCATTTATCACCCCATTCCTATTTTTGTGAAATCAAAAACAGATTGGCGCCTACGTATAAAGCACAAAATTTGTTTTTGTTTGTTTATTGTCAGAAAACAGGCTGTATCTTGAAATTTCATCTGAGGAATCTAAATGACAATTTTTTGTTTTTAATTCTCACTTATACAAAATTTATTTATCACAATTATATTATATTTGTCTTTTGTATCTGTGTATCCTTATGTACATCTTGGCAAAAACAGTTTCCGAATATATTCCTGAACTGTTAGATATTTTGTAATTCTGTTTTTCGAGGAAGTTAATTTATGTCGGCATTTAAACCGATGATCGCTTTCTGTGCTGTAAATAACTCAGTTGAACTTGGTAACTTTCATTTTTCTGGAGAATTCGATAATTCTAAGAATCGCACATTGACCTATGACAAAAAAATATTTTTAATAAGAAATTCTAAAGCATATAAGTAGTTTTTCTGATCTTTGCTGCATACTTTAATATTTCTATAATTTTTACTAACAGAATTTTTTATAATCTCAGTTTCTTCTGAGTGAAAAAAATAATGCATCTTTTCCTCAGTTGGTTTCTGATAGTCACCGGCAACTTTTCAACAGGTTTTGGAATGTTGGAACTAACTATTAAAAAAGGCCAACAAACTGAAGCAAGCTACCCATTAAATGAAATTGTTTATTCCTTGAATGCTGCATATCTATAATTTAAATTAATGTCTTTCATTCCAGAAGGAAAAAAGTTATAGCCGACTCTGTTATTACGTTAATAGCTGTATGTTATGAATAACATTTGTATAATTCAAATTCAAATAATTATTTAAAAAAAGGAAGAAGATATTTCGGTATTTTAGCGCAGAAAGAGTTTCAACCCTAAAAGAAATGCAAATTCTTTATATTCTGAAAGGATAATAATAATAATAATAATAATTAAAGTTTTAATAATATTCGACGCTAAAAATAGTAAAATATTCCTTTGCCGAATAAAAAAAAATAATATTTTTTTTATAAATATGTTATTATCATTTCAAGGTTATTTTTTTTTATAAATAAGAAATTTATTGCGGCTCGAAAATTCCACTACCCTTAAGGATAGGGCACGAACACAAGTCTATAATTTCTTATCGCTGTTTCCACAGAAATTGCCTCGCGCTCGTAACAGACACTTCAGCAAATATTTTGATTATGCATAATTGCCCGTGCCGTAGTTTATGTCTAGTTACCTGTCATTTCCACCCATTTAAATTTATGACAGTTAATAATTGCGAGTGGCCAAGTCCTAATTATAGTTTCTTTTCATGTAACGCATAGTTAGTTATATTATTTTCTGCAACATTGTAGCAGAATCGTCCTATCTATTGTTACAGTTAGAGGTAACAATTTCCCTCTGTGTTCGGTATAATTTGTGCATTTGTTTTTTCTTTCATATCGTCGGAGAAATTCCCTCTGAATAATTTTGGAGCAAACATAGCAATATAATTATATAATTCACCATTTTGGAGCTGTAATTTATTATTTTTCATTAACCCTTCAAAGGGCCATTTTTTTCTAGTCATAGTATGTTAAAATATTTTTAGGCTTGAAATTAGAATAAAAAAAGGGATTCATTTAGCTTATTAGATAAATTTAATTTGATTAATTAATTAATTTGGTTAATTAATAATTGACAAAGCAAGACGCGTCATTTTGTGAGATAAAGAATTGAAGCATCTAAGTTTCTGCCTTTCTAAAAAAATGTGTCAGAACTGATGCCAAGCTACATAATTTCATACAAAGATTGATAATTTTGTTGGGAAGCATACTTCCCACGGCTTTAGAAAGGGTTAAATATGGTCAGAATAATTTTTTATACAGTTGATGAGTGTGGATTTAAATTTATTCGTCGAAAGAAGGCCCATTTTAGAGCGTCTTGTAAGTTCATTCGTAGTTTTTCCTGATAGATATTTTACTGTACTCGTTAAATAATATATTAATGATAAGAATTTATAACTTATTAATGATGGTTAACTAATAACTTATTAATGACTATTAATAATTTATTGAATCTAATAAATTATTAATTAAAAGCTCACTATTTCTTTCTTTTCGTCACTAATTTACATAAATAAATAAAATTCTTCGCATTTAACGTAAATTTTTTTCAATTCAAATTGCTATAATCAATAACTTTTTCCATGTGCTGTTAAAGGTTTAGTTAGTTTTATTTGTAGTTCACTTTTTTTTTCCTTGGCGATATCAATTTGTGAGCCTCCTTATCAACTTCCTGTTTAACTTACAAAAAATAATTGTAATAAAAAGACAGAAATCAGATTAATACATCTTCTGGTTATTATTCGTAAATATATCGTGTTCTTATCTGTAGATGAGAAATGAAAACCTTTTTCATAATTTTCTAATTTTAGCTTATAATTTAAATATGTAATAAAATTTTGAAATTCCAAAAGCTTTTAAGTTTCGAGTTTTTTTAAAAAGATTGATACCTGATATAATTAAATATCCAAATCAATCTAGTATATAGCGTTTAATGAAAACGTAATAGATGCGAGTTTTTCTTTTTAAATATACATAGAGTATATTTAAAAATATCAGTTTCTTATTTTGCTTTAACTAGATAAAAAAAACATTGAATATAAAACAACACATTTGATATATAAATATAGATGAGCAAATGATGATATAATTTAATTCCAACATTTACATAGTATTCTTATAGTACTCTTCTTGCATGCTTCTCAGAATTTAAACTTTTAATGAATTTATTGTTGTTATTGCGTATTTCTGTTTCAGACATTTCAGCAATAATAAAAGAAGGAGCGCAAAGAGTTGATACAGAATTAAATTAGAAATTTTCATATTACCTTTTTCTTTTAAATTTTCCTGCATTTATTTAAGTATAGCATTTGTACTGTCGAAGAAAGCGTTTGGGTGTTTGAATTTTTATTAAAATTTATATATATTAATACTAATTTAATAATAATAACTTTAATTTTTTATTTATCTTTCATCTTATTTATTTTTAAATATTGGACTTCAAAAAGTTTATATAATTAAATTTAAAAAAATTTCAATCTAATAAAAATATGAAAGAAATTATTCTTCATAATTTTAGTATCTATGCTGGCATATTCCTTATCCTTATATGTTTATAGCTTTCTTGCGCTTGTATTTATCAAATTACCCTTGTATAAAATGAATTTTGTAGCCTCAAGATTTGATTAAATTTCTTCTTCTGTGTTCTAAATATAGTCTTATCTCTTATTTCAATGTTTATGTAGTTTTGATTTTAAATTGTGTTTACTTTTGAATTTTATTTTATTTTATGTAAACAACAAGCTTTATCATAATTTGAATTGAGAGAAGACAGCAAAAATATGATCAAAACTTGTTGATGCATAACATTTTTCATTTTTTCGATTGAGTTTTTTTTTTTTTAAACAACAAAATAAAAACCCATTTGAGTTGTTTTCGCAATTCCGGAAAATATTTCTTTTTTTCTTTTGAGTTAAAGCAACATCTCTTCAGGGAAAAAAAGAATAAATAATGTAAATTATTTCGCAATGGATTCATTTGTGATATGTTTTCAAGATAAAACGTTTCCGCATTTATGTAACAAATATTTTTTCATCATTTTAAAAATAAAAATCATTTATTCCGTCTATATTAATTTACCGCATGCTTTTTAGTGATATATTGCTTCATATATGCTTGGCATCATCTAAAATTCAAAAAAAAAATTTCTTTTAGATATTTTGTTTGCATTTTTTTTTTTTTCATTTTCGGATAATTTTTTAAAATTTTGATTTTAAATTTGAAAATTGCTATAAAACAATCATGCTGCTGACGAAATGAAGTATAATGATTATTCCATTTTTTTTTTAAAGTAGAAAATTTTTAGCAATGTATCTCTTATATTATTAATTAAGACTAAGCTCAAATATTAGTTAAAAAATTAATTTAGCTATTAACTTAGCTTAACCTATTTTTCATAACATTTTTATAGTTTGTATCTGAATAAAGAAAATTTCCCGTTTGAAAAACAGCATATTTTCTATTCTCTGATTTAAAATTTAAAATTGTTAGTTTACTATTTGAACACATCTTGAAAATAAGAAAACGTGTGTGTGTGTGGGGGGGGGAATTGAACAAATTTAAGGAAGTATGCTTTCTAAATTTTAATTGATAAATATGTATATAAATATTTCTTTGAAAAACGTTGCTATTATTCATTCTCATATTCAAAAACTCTCCACGCTTTTGTGCATGCGTCAGGAGGCGTTTAATTCTTCAGAAAAAGAGGCGAAAGGAAAGGTAAAAGAAGGAGTTTACATTTAACAATAAAGTGTATTCAATTATTCGCGGAAATAAGAGGCATAATCACCACTCATTTTTCTGCGTACCACCCCTCAGCGAAGTGTAATTGCACGAAAAATGCTAGTTCGCCGGATTCTGATATGAATAATATGTGCATTAATTTTTCAACATTTAAGTCAAAATGCATAAACTTAATTCGATAATAATTAATTTCTTTTAGTATGAGCTCTATATATGAATTATTTTTCATTTATTTATCATTATACTATCGTTAATCGTTTCTATTTTTATTTGTTTCTGTTGTTAAGTTTTTTTATAAAATGTTAATAAAAACATGCTATGTTATAAAAATAAAAATGATGTTATATTATAAAATTTTATATAACATGTCATATAAAATTTTACCTTTGCTTTCTGTTAATGCATTAGCTTTTAATATTATATTATTTTGAAAAACAGATGTCTGATAAACCAGATACCTTCGTTGGAGTGTATTCTTTCCAATATATCCATGGAAATAGATTATTGCTACAAAAATAGATTTATATTAGTATATATATATATATTTTCCTAAATAAAGAAAAATCACATCCATAAAATCAGCTGTCTTTTATTTATTTATTTTTCTCCTGTTATAGTCTGGCAGTTTTCGTCTCTGTAGTCAGCTTATATTGTTAAATATTTAACTCGGATGTGTTTTTGTTCGGTTGGAATTTTTATGTCTCGAAATAATTGGATGTGGTAGACCAAAAATAAAAATATTCCGAAGCATTCGATGATGTTCTACTATATTTGTCAGACGAATGTAAGAATCGACTCGTTCAACGTGAGTTGAAACCGACTGCATTCGTCTTCTGTCACGCTATTTCTGAATGGGAAAACAAATCGTTTGTTCGTTATTTATTGTGATGTTGACTCCTTAGAACAGAGTCTTTGGAACAATGCTTGTTCTGATGGTAAATAGTCCAATCAACTGTATTTCGCAATAGACACTTTCGAAAACAATAATCATAAAGTCGCCATCATCAGCGAATATTATTGCTCTTTCCGTATCATGAAAACTTTTATTTGCTCATCGTCTGTGTTACCTCGATTTTAATTCTGGGAATAAATTGAGGCATGACTGAATTTTTCTATTGTTTGTTTAATTCAACGAAAATGTTCTTGTTTTTCTCTCATCTGACGCACGTCAAATGCTCTGTGTCAGTATAGTTTTGGAATCCTTTGCGCATATATCTGTACAGCTTAAGTACAGTTTAAGACATAATATAACTTAAATGATGTTCTTATGTTACTGTAAATCACTTTATTATTTGGTTTTCTTTCTTATTCGTAATCATGTGTTTTTATTGTTTGTTATTGATATTTTTTATATTCATATTTTTTATCTTATTCATCTTTATGAATAAATTAATAACTTTTTTTATTACTTTGAGTTGAAAGCGTTGATTCATTTATTTTATTTTTAGATATTTTTGTTTTGAATTCGTTTTTGATATGAATACGACAATAATATTAACACGATACTGTTTAATATCGAAATATTTATTTCACTTTCTTTTAAGTGTTAACTTTGTTCATTGTAAAACTAGTATTATATAAAAAGATATATGATCAAAGTATTACTATGCAGAAAAGATAATTTTTGAAAAATGCATTATTTGTCGGCTAAACTTGTTAATCTGTTGAGCAGACGATTTAATTATAGTCATGAAGAAAGAATAAAACAAAAGTAATTGTGCTTTAAATTTTTTAAACTTGATATTATTTAAATTTTAAATATTTTATATCCACGATTCTTAATAAAATAGAAACAATTTCCATGACTATTTCTGATCTCGATCTGGAAATTTAAAAATGTAATAAAATTTAGCATTAAATGAAGCTAATTAAAAAGAAATTGTATTAAAAATATTTTTACAACAAATTTTAATTTAAAAATTTACTATTATTTTTATATGTGAAGAGTTTTAAAGAACCATACGTTGTGTCAATCCTGACTCCCATATTTTCTACATAACTCCATTTCGGGAAGCGTAACTCAATTTATGATACTCCTGTTCTATTTAATTCGAGAGCAGATTTACTTCTATTTTGAATTATATGCATAAAAAATGACATATAAAGATTTAAACCTGATCCTATAAAATTGTCACCTATTTAATCTTTCAATTAAAAATCATATCAAATAAAGCCTGACAAACTGTTCCCCGGAAAAAAATCTTTTCCTTCATTTTACCTACAAAGGCTACGTTCTATCGGACTTTGACTGTTCTTCGAAATTGTTTATCGCTGAGTGCCTGGATTGTTGAACCATAGCATCTGATGGAATGCAACACTGACATTACGTGGGTGGCATTTTTATACTAAGAGCTATCCAAAGGTAGATAGTGTAGGTAGATTATACTCGTATTTATTGATGCAGTTAGGATGAAAGTTGTGCAAAGAAAGTAAGTATATCGGTGTTGCAAGATAAAGTGAGAAATAAATTGTCTGCGCTGTGTCTGAGATTCTTCCTTTCCTTGCAGTTTTTGGCACGTGACCCAATCTGTTTATTAGATTTTTCTTAGTTAAGATCTTTGTGCATTAAATGTTGGTCACAAAGTCATTGTCGATTGTATTTTCGCAAACATATAAATAAGAGGACTCAAAAACACAATGACCTTAAATAAATGAAATTTGGTATGGGTATTCTCATCAAATTTTAGTTTCAGTCAATTGGAAATAACGAAAATTGACTAGGATCACACAATAGATTCAATAAAAATGTTAAATTCACTCCAAAGATTACTATATTGTAACTATTGTTCGCAAATGCCATGCACTTACCAAAGTTCATAATTTTATAGGAATAACACCTTTATTGGAGAATATGCGTAAAGGTTTTCGTGAAGCCACCACTCTTGCTTTTTTTCTCTTTTTTTTTAAAGGGATAAAGAATGAAAAGCAATTTATTGCATGCTGATTTCATCTATAGTACTTCGGCTAATCTAGTAGATTTTGAATATAGCCTTATTTGTTGATTTTATCGTCTAGTATTAATTATTTAATTAGATATGTTATTTTCTTAACTAGTATATAAATTTCAAATTGGGAATCATTCATTTTTGTTCTAAGAGACAGTTGATTGCCATTATTTCTTCAGTTTCCGAATTGGAAGGAATATAATGGTATTTTTTAAAATTAGTAAAATTTTGTACATTTTAAATTAATATATTAAAATATTCCTCTGCGTATAGTGGTAAATAAAGCACAACGCTTTTTGTGTTATAAAACCGGTGTATTGATAATGAATTTATTATATATTTTTTACTGTGCATACCTAAATTTGTTGGAACACTTTCCAGAATGAGAATTTATCGGGGGGGGGGGGAAATGAGAACTTATCTCAAAATCTAAAATTGCTTTCTTGCGCCAAGCCTACTCGCTGGTCTATAATTAAAAGCTAATAGTTAAATCACATTATGAATTTAATCTTATGCAAATTCTCAGTTTTCTCCAAACATACCTTGTTGGACTTTGCTAATTATTATTTTTGAATCCAATTTCTACATGAATTGAAATTCAATAATTTAATTATTAGAACTTGTTCCTGTGTATGTTTTTTTTAAACCCAGTCCGTTCTGAAAGCACACCTTTAATACTTATTTAAGATAATTTAATAGCTATAAAATTGTTAATAATTTCAAACGCAACCGCATTAAACGTATTCTAGTCATTCTGTTTGCTTTATCAGTTCTTAAGTAAATTATTGGAACCGTTGAGTTTGTTCAGAGTACTTGAAAACAGAATTAATACAAAGCTTTAATTCTGTTTCCAGTTTATTCGTTTGTTCGTATCATTAATTTCAGTTTGAAGTACTTACAAAACTTAGGAGGAAATTTGTTTAAGAAAGATAAATTTACAAAATTTTTCTTCGATTTTATTAATTTAATATCATTCGGTAAGATATTTCGTTTTGGTTTATTTTTTTTAATTTCATTGTTACACTTCGCTGCTCTTCTTTTTGAATATTTTTTATTTATTATTGAATGAACAGCTATTGCTTATTTTAATTTTTCTTTTTAATCTTTGATTTAAGTACCTTTTTCATAATTTAGAAACGGGATTTTACTGAAGAATATTTAAAAACCCACTTATTTTTATTTTAATAAATGTAGCAATTGTGATTTCTCTGCATTGTGTCACTAAATAAAAAAAGGATAAGTAGTATTTCTCATCTTTTTAAAGATAGTAAATTTTGCTAAAAATCTCTTTCCTCTTTTCTACGTTCCGTATTAAATATTTAAATTTTATTTGTTGGTATTCGACCAGCATTAAATTTTTTTGTTTGGTATTAAACAAATAATGGGATTTAAAAATAAAATATTCTTGTGTGTAATAAGGAAATTCTGAATTTAATGATGCTTTCTTTTGGTTATTTTAAATAAATGTCGAATAAAAATCACCGAAGATGCCCTTTTTTGTATTTATATTTCGTCAATACTATCCAACTTTAAGAAATTATTAATTATAATGCCTTTGCTTGCTTTGATATTCAGATAATTTTAGCATTTAATGACAGTCCTCAAGTAATAGGACGCGTTAAGGTCTGTAATTTTTTTCGTTTGTGCTATTATATTTTATATTACGCATTAGTTTAACCAATTCTCCACCTTAATTCTAGCAATGCTTCTGATGTAAAGGAGATTTCTTTACAATGTTAAAAAAGTTTCTTTTGCTGCTTTTAATTCTTATAATAATTTTAATTATTCAAGAATATTGCTTTTATTCTTTTTCTATGTGAGATTTTTTTGTTATTCCCTATCTTTTTTTATCTTCTGTTATTTATTACATTTAGAAGCCAATTTTGTTTTCTAGCAATTGAAATGCATTTTAGTTCTCATTGACTAAACACAGTAAAAACATCCGAGCATATTTATTTTTATTTAGCAATAATTTATTTTGCATTTTAGGACATCTAGAATTAAAATTCTTGCCTGATATTCGTCGTCAAGCCTTGTTAATTGCCTGATACTCTCTATTTAGGAGGCGGTTTTTTTAATAATATTATCGTATCCGTACTCATTTTGTTGCCAAATTCAAAAATAAATAAAGCATTTCCTTAGAAGCCAGCATCTTGCTCTGTTTCTCTTCCAGGTGAGTCAAAAAACATGTTCACAATTTCTGACGGATTTCGTAATGCATTTTCGGATTCTGAATAGGTGCCAAATTCAATAACACGTTAGTCTTTTTTTGCTTCTTTTTTCCGGAAAATATGCTTCAAGTCACATTTCCCATTGCTGCAAGACTCCTCCCCATATGCTTAAGAAATCGCCACCACCCCCAGAGTGCACCTTGCGCTTGCTTTTCAGCGTACAATGCCACTTTTTAAGTTTTCTTTGTGACGAGGATTCTTTCTCACGATCCACCTCGGTTCCATAATTCATTTTTCATTTTCCACTCCATCTATTCTCAGCAGTCTTTTCGCTTTCTTTTCTTTCGTTTTCAGGATAAACCGACTTTCCTTATATATTTCGATACGAAAGCAAAGTTGGCTTATCCCTATTTGTCTAACCGAGCGAATAGTCTTTCACGAAATATTCTTGCGGTTGATGTTGCGCTGGTAAAAAGTTATCCGAGTCTACTAGCTCAAAGGAAGTTATCATTACTTATATGAAGAGGGAATTTAAATATGAGTGTCGATTCATATTTATATCACTTATATTTTTGCTTTTAAGTTTTAATAATTCAGTAATTAATGGATAATTCATTTTTTTTTTTACCTGAAGAATGAAAATTTTTAATGAATGCATTTTAAGTAATCAACATTCATTTTTAATTAAGAATTTTAAAGCTAAGTATAATTATTTCATATTAACCTAATTTGTTATTATTGAAATATGAGGGAGAAAACGTATATTAAAATACTTGTCTCTTTTTTATATTTTGAATTTCTAACATAATATTTGAATGCAAAGTGATAATTTTTTTATTGGTTGCAAAGTAAAATAGAATGTTAAACACATCATTTATTACCTTTCTGTCAGGCAATAAAACATGCTAAAATATGTTTTAAACATTCCATATATATCGAAGTATATATCTCTTCCATATATATAGTTCGAAGGTATATATCTCTTTAACTTTTAATTATTATAAACCCACATATTAAGTCAAAACGCCAAAGACTATGCAACTGCTATTTTCATATAACGTGCTTACCTAATTTCACAGAAACGGGGAGGTTGGTATCTATTTTTTACGATCCATGGAGTGAATATTGATCGAGATTATAAAAAGTTTTATATATATATATTTAAAAAATTTAATTATAAAAAAGATTATATGTGTATTTATTTGCTTTGTTATATTTCAATGAAATAGAAAAAAATTTTTACATGAATCTATATTGTTCATGTATCATATATTTTAGTTTTAAAAAGAACCACGTAAACCAACCACGTATATCTCCTGTTAACAGCGTAGTTTGGGAAATCCAAAACTTATGAACGAAGGAAATAACGATTGAAACTTCATTTTTTCCCCCTATAGCGTTTGCCGTCCTCTAGAGGCAAGGATTTGAAATATTTATTTATTTATTTTTGCTCTTGGAAAAAGGATTCACCTGGGTGCCATTTAATAGTCTTACTTCTTTCTCTTTTTTACAATCTCGCCACAATAATTCTTAGCAAGTAATATCTCCTACCTATTTTTAAAATCCTTGCTGCTTCATAAAACGTTGCAATGACCATTTTAAACATATTACTTTGGATTGGAAGCATGCAGCGAAAAATATTCCAGAACAGCACGATTTCTTATAACACGAAATCAAATGATAAAGTATTATTATAAAGTATAGTAAGTAAAGTATATGACAGTTGTAATTGTATATAACAGTTGATAACATTGGCGAATTTTTATGTAAATTTATTTTAGACTTTCTATTTTTTTTTTAATATATTAGTTAGGTTCTTCTTTTTCTAAAGAAAACTTACATGAGTTTACTGAATTGTTTTTCTGTCATTCTTTTCTTAGTATGTATTTTAATAAAGGAAGACAAATTAAATCTTAACATTCAGCCTCCAAATCTTAACACTCAGCCTCCAATTAATTGTATTTTTTCTCTGAATTATTTTTTATTTTTATAATTGCCAAAATAAACTTATTATGCTTTAAATGATATTTTAAAAATAATTTCCAATTGAGGAAATATTTCTTAATATTCTTGCACTCGATATATTTAAATGTAAAGCTTATATTTTTGAAAAAAAAAAAAAAAAAAAAAAAAAGGTCTTGTTGCTATTGCCTTTTTCCGGTTAATTGCAATAGTTCATGAGAAATTGTCATCACTTGCAAAAATGGGTCAATTTTAATTCTCAGTTTAAACAAAGATTACTACAAACAGTGGTGAAATTTGGAAATTCTGTTTAGATTTGCCGTCTGAAGAAAAGTATATAACGAAAATATAAATAAAATCACACAATTTCTGGAGAAAAGCTACAGAGAAATTTTGAAACACAGTTAATTTTTCTTGAATTTTGAACCTTTGTAAAATCTTTCGTCAAGTCTTAATCTGCTCTTAGTTGTTTCCTCCTTAGTTCCTTCCTAGGTGCGCTGATTCACACCTAGTCGAATGTTTTTTAACGCTGGCTGCAATTTGTTATCTTTTCGCCTTCTAAGAAAAATGCACGCAGTTAATATATTTCACTTACAGAATGATTGCATGTTATTTTTATCTACGGCTTTTCTTAAAAAACTTCAATGCAATTTTCTAATGTTACAATCTTGTTAAGAAAATGAATCAATAAAATATTTTATCTCCGGAAAAACTCCAGTTTGGTCATCTGATCAATTTGTGGTTAATTTCCGCGCCCACTCCTCTTTTTCTTTAATATGGAAATTTGTTACATTTTTAAAACCTATTTTAAGTACCTATTGCAGCGGTTCTCATGATATGATTTTAGGAAAATTTCTGCTGCAGATCTTTACCGATAATGGTCCCTAGAACCCAAAACTACCCGTCGTTCAGAAGTTTATATATGCGTATAACACTTTTCCCATGTTATCTTGTATACTAACTTCGTATCCTGTACTTTTCCCATGTTGTACTAATTTCGTTTGGATTTTAACGGGCTTGGAGAACGTTGTTAGAAATGTAATAAGTCTTGATTGGGTCCGTAAATGGACCATCTAACTGAAAGGGTTTGGAAATTTTCATTTCGCTATAACTTCGCTTAATATTGAAGATAGAAAAATAAATTAAATTAGCGCCTCATTAAAACGAACAACTTTTGTATTTGAAGTTTTTCGATAACTGCTATCTATATATTAGAAGTTAGGGGCTAAAAAGTGTTTTTCAAGTTCTAATTTGGACTGAAATTAGATTCATGAAACATTAAATTAAATGAAAAGGAATCTACCTTTCCCTTCCTAAGAGAAATTTTTTGATTATTGTTAGAAAGGCTTAAAAATAGATGTTTATGCTTACTTCAGATACCGAACTGGATAGGAAGGGGGAGGGGAGGAGAAGTGGGAATATTTTGCATATTCAAATAAAAAGCAAGAAAAAAATTAAATTAAAAGGGTGTAATTTAGAATAGTTATATAAAACGTTGAACTAGTTCAATTTGGCTGGGCGTATATTTTAAAAAAGCGTTAGTTTTGAAAAAAGTATTATTATTTGATAAAAAATTTTGAAATTCCACTTTAATGCAGATTGCATAGCAGGAAACATCTGGTAAAAATTTCAAATTAGTATCTGCATGATTTTTCGAAGAATGCAACTTTATCGGGGTTGGTGAAGTGATGAAATAATCATTCGATACCAATAAATATTTTTATGTGCTTCCGAAATCGTAAGTAGAAATTTAAAAAGAAAGAAAAAAACTATTCTAAAAAGTGTTTTTGGCGATTTCGAATGGTATTATAATGGACGAATTTCAGTAAAAAGTGTTTAAATAAATGATCACGTCTGAAATCCATCCTTATCAGTCAGCATACCTTATTGAATCAATTCGGTATGTATGGCTTTGAATTCTACAGCGGTTCAATTTCCCTGAGGTTATCCGTTGTTTGTGGTTTGTCAATAAAAAATTGGTTTTTAAATAATCCTGGGAAAACATTCTGGAATGAAAATAGGACAGGGATGGGTTGTGACGTTTTGCGGTTTCGCGATCGTTGAATCTGTCTGTGGATTGTTGTTGTTGTTGTTTGTTTTTTTAAGTATATATAGTAACCGAAGTCTGGATTGTTCTCGTCTACGACATCTTTCGCAAATGTTTCCTTTTACCGATGAGTCGGTGGCAGCATAGCGCAAGAGTCATTTTGCGCTATAAAAATGTCATCGCAGATTTCAGATGTGGATGTGAGGGGCAGTTTTTTCTAAATTTGAACTCTTCTGCAACACTTTTAAGCATATTTTATTCCTTCAAAGTTTCAATAAAATGTGCTTCTTACAGATAATCTCCTTTTCTGGAAGTTGATTGCGCCACATAACTTCATTCAGAGTTTATTGCAACTTTATTATTTTTTTATGATTTTAGAATCAAATTGATTTATTTAAGTTTTGCCAATCATAAAATTCTGAAATGGCTATAATGAAGAAGTGGTGGTGGTGGTGGGGTCATTTACATGATGCCTTTTTAAAATCTGAACACCTTTACTGCATTTTAACGGATGTTCAGAGTTTCAATAAAATATATTTCTTGGAGATAATCTTTCTTGGAGATAATCTTTTCTCTTTGATGATTTCATTAGCCTACGTATAAAAATGGTTCATTTAATGAAATCTTTTGCTGGAAGAAGATTACATCGCATTACTTCTTTCATAATTTATTCGAAGCATCATTTTTCTTATCAAGTAGAATTTCGGCAAATTTTTAGATGTATAAATGAATTTATTTTGTATCCTGTTAGTGTACTTTAAACTATAAATATATCGGACGTACTTAAAATTCCAAATTTTACATCTGAATATAATCTTTATATTTAATTTTGGAAAGTTTTAAGATGCACTTTAATCCCTTCCATTTCTGGTAAAATGAGCATCCTTTTTGTTTTCTTAATTCCTATAAAAGAACAAGATTATCTTTCGTCAACGTTGATCTGCTGTTAGGTCGAATCTATAAAATATTTGCTGCCAGATACTGTTCCAAATCTTTAGTATATTTTTAATGTGCTTCCTCTCCCCCGGAGATTATAACTTATCAGCTATATTTATATTAAACTAAATATCAATGAAATAAAATCGATCATTCATTGGAGTTTTACACTACAAATCTTATCACTCCTTGCCATAACTGAGCTTCAGTGAGGAAACCTGTCAGAATTGGCAGGACGTGGCGTTGCAAATTACATATCCAACCAGTTTAAATTTTCACGTCTTTTCGAGTGCTATTGAATGAATGCTAGTTAAAGAGAGAAAAGGCTTATGGTGCTAGAGCGGGTTTGCGATGGATTCTAGTAATACGTTTACCGAAGAGTTGGCATGAAGTTAGCGTGGTATGACCTTATGTGTTCCTACTAAATGAAATGGCATGGAATCTCACCACATTGGTGCTACGGATAAATAATTCGCCTAACATGTATATAGGAACCTAACATTCATATAACATAGGAAAAATTAAGACATAGTGAATATTATAAACAAATTGAGCATTATACATCAAAATTTGCTAACTAAATCAAGCTGACTAAATCTTGACGAGAATAATGCTATTGCCCAGAATGTATCCCTGTTAAATAGCAATTTCACTTCCATCCATTAAATGAGTGACATAAAAAAATTCGTACTAACTTTTATATTCGTTTGATAATGTAGGCATTATTTCCATATTCTTTGTATATTTTTATTATGAACTTAATTTATTTCAATGTAAAAAGAAATCGAGCTCTCCAGATTGTTTCTTTATACACTTTTTAATATATAATGCAAAGGGGCAAAATTTGTATTCCCCGCCTGATTTTTTAAATTACAACTAAATTATGAATTTCGCTTTCTTATTTTTTAAAAGTAAGATGATCAGAAGGAGTGATAAATACTATTAAAAGTGCCTATAAAAATTATATGAAAATACATAAATGGAATTACTGATCAGATTGGTTTTTAGAAAGAATAAAACTGTATTGAATTTCTTTAATAAAAGTTAGATTTTATTGTTACTGATTTTTACTTTTTTTAAAATTTGAATATCATTATCCGACTTACGTTTTTTTGTATTTAAACTGTTCGTTTGGATATTCATAAGTATAAAAGATTCGAAGAGAAATATTTCTTATTTAAGTATTTTTCATTGTAATAAAGTGTTGCCGCTGTTTTGAGAATAATTCATGTTTTATAGAATATTTCTTTATAATAAATATCACAAATACATAACCAAATAAAAAAAAAGTGTAGAAAATTACTAAAATTTCATTTATTCATTTTAAATCTTCACAAACATGTTTACAGTTTTTTTTTTTTTTTTTTCCTTTAATGGGCGTATCCTATGGCGTATTGTACAATTTTTCTCGAAATTTGCAAATAATGAATTCTTTATTATTTACTTAGCTATAATGAGCTAAGCTATAAAGTCGAGACAAAAAACAGCGAATCTTCTTAAGTTGCAAACAAAGCAATCAGCTTTTTATATCTGCGTTTTTAGTGGTCGTTTTCAGTGCAAAACAAAGTCGACAAACAGCAAATAGCGAATTTCCGTGCAGCCTTTTAAAGGAAAAGCCGTCGGTAAAAACAGACAGCTGTTCAAACAAAAGAACTCATCGTGGCTGAAATGGACATGACTGAAATGATGGAGTAAAAGTTGTAAGGTGGGAAGGGGAAGAATGAATAATAATTTCTGGGAGCGCGTATAGTTCCTGTTTTTCATCTGCTTGTTTACCATTCTGCCATTGCTAATTCACGGGGATCTAAAGATACCGAAAATCTTTTTTAACGCTGCGCCATCTATCGTTAATAATTAATAATATTATTTTGAACGTTTCGCGACTTCCTCATGAATTAAAAATAAACTCTTATTTGGCAAAGAAAAATATTCACTAGCATATAAAATGAACTTATTTTCGAAAATATTTTTCAATTACCACATTTGAAACTCAATTAAATTTTTAGATTTGAAAATAATAAGAAAGGCATGTGAAAATATATTTAGTAGAAAATGTCATTTTGTAGTTCTAGAAAATCTGTGAAATTCAAATGTTATTAAATTGATTATATTTCAGATAGCGTGAGTTGTGCAAGAAAAAAAAATTATAAATCTCATCTAAATCGATAAATAATGAAATTTTTATAATTATATAATTATATTTTTATAATTGTATTTAAGAAACCGAAAAAGCTAATTTAAATTGATAATTATTGAAATTTTTATTATATATTAATAATAAAAATTTCTTATAAGAAGTATTTCGCTCCTATAAACTGTTAAATCTATTTTCATCGCATACCCATCTTTTGTATTTATCCATGTGAAGTGATAATAGATGGAATCATGAATTTGAGGTTGAAAAAAAGAGCATTCTCTTTGCCAATATCTAGCAATATTTTCAACTTCATTTATCTCATTAATTTTTATTTAGTGGTAGCTTCTTACAATGTTAATATTATATCAATTCTGTAGTAATAATATTTTTTATTTGACTTGAATACTGGTTGTCCGAGATATCGAAATTAATTAACCGATTTTCCATTTACAGTCCGCTTACTTATAATGATATATAGTGCAGTGTTAAAAAGTATCATCAAGAAAGCTCAGTTATTAAATCTATGTATTGTAGTTAAATTGCTCTTTATTTGTCATCTTTCTATTTATTTATGTATATGGTATGATTACGTAAAAATTATTATGAATAACCAACTATTTTATTGATCATAATACATATGCCTTACAGATTAAACAAATTATAAAAAATCTTATTTATATTGTCCGATTTGAGTTATTATGCGAAAGAATTTTTTTATAAGAAAAATAGGATATATTATTTTTGTACCCTACTCTAAATGTATAAGAAGAAATGCTATTTATTTAAATAAGAAAACTGCCTGAATAAAATTAAAAAAAACTACTTCAAGTTCAGTTTATTTATCTTGTACGTTTATACACTTCATATAACATATGAAGTGTATAAACGTATGAAGTGAAAACATGCTTTAATCCACTAATTTTGAATCCGGGAATAGGGTTTTATTGAAATGTTTTTATCATTAATTTAATTGACAGTTATTCTAAATTATTGTTATGTTTTGAAGTTATACATTAATCATTTGTATAAAGACATGTTATTCTGCAAAATTTGAAGAATAATTATTTTATTTGATTATGTCTATAAGAAATTTACCAGGAATTTTGGTGCATTAATGTTAATGAAAAACTTTATTTAATTTTTAAAGAATTTTTGTCTTTAAACTAATAAAATATTTTTTTTAATGTGCTTTGGTACATTTTGTTAAAATTATATTTGACTTTTTCTAATTTTAAAAATTAGAATTTAAAACTACATTATTTCTTTTGCGAAGCCATTGTATTTTTTTATCTTTAAACTAATAAAATATTCTTTGAAAATGTACTTCAGTGCATTCTGTTAAAATTACTATAGAATTGTTATATTAAACTGTTTTTTGTTTTGTTTTTTTAATTCGGCAATAAGCTGAAACGCCGTAGTTCCCTAATTTCAATTCAATAGGCATGGCTCTACTTTCTTAATTTTCTCAGATATGTACTTCCAATTGTTATTCGTGACATTCCTGAAGCCTTTGACTATTCATTTTTATATTATGTTCTTGGTAAATTCGCGTATTTATCTATATCATGTGAACATTATCAATTCTTGCAATTTTTGTCGCTAAGACAGAGAAGAGGAAAATTTAATTAATACATTAATGAGCGATTGAACTGTAACATGTTTATAAGAATATAAATCTTAGATGGGTTTTACTTAGAGATTTAACATACAAAAAAAACCGGTGCGTTAAATTAATACAAAATTTCATATCAATACAGCGATGATATACGCATTATGTGTGTGTACAGAATTGCTGATTTTTGAAAACATTTCTCTTAAAAAAGAGAGTCAAAGACAATAATTATTTTGGAAAAAATTAAATCATTTATTCTTTGCCATTTAAATATTAGAACAAAGAATAATATTTTATGTTGTTTGAATCAATAAATATGTTTCTAAAAAATTACAAAATTTGAATTATTATAGGTTTTCTAGTTATATTAGTCATATTCTGTAATATATTCATTTTCTTCGCTAACTTTCATTTTGTATAATGCAAAATAAAGTTTCACTCGTATTTAAATTAATCATGAAGTAGTAATCTAAATCAAATTAATTAAGTTAAGAAGTTTCGAATTTCATTATTTGAAATCCGAAAACGACTATTGCTTTCTCGAGGTATTCATTAATATGCAAGTTTGTATCTTTTGAAATTCGCAAGACTGAGAACACAAATTTGTTTTTAATTATGAAGTCTGTAATTGAAAACATTTTAATTATTTAATAAGCTTGTACAATATTAAATCAAATTCAAATATAAAATATGTTCTGAATTAACGGCAAATGCATAAAATCTTTTCTTTTGGCTAAATTCTAGCTTTAGTAGTGCAAAAATATTTAATTAAAATTTTTATGAAACAACATAAATAATACTAATTTCATTGCAAAAATAAAAATTATTATTCTGCAATTTGATTAGAAATATTTTTTTTAAATGTTGCAATTACGGAAGAAATTTTGTGCAAACAAAATTGATATAATTGAAGGATTATTTTTTGAGTTTTACAATGCTGAAAGGTTATTTTTGTATTATAATATTTTCAGACGTTTCCGTTAAAAACTTTAAAAAAAAAAACCCTTTGTTGGTATTTAATTAAATAAAACTATTATTGAAACTTTTTTTTAAAAGGTCGATCTGAGATGCACTCTTTCAAGCTCCTATCTATGCGAAATTGGTAGCTCCAAGACTAACAGCCTGTCCTATTGAGCCTTATCGCATTCGCACATTCGTTTTTATTGTCGGTAGGAATAAAGATGATGGAATTTTTTTTTTTTTTTTTTTTTTTTTTTGCTTATTTAATTTATTTATTATTATTTACATTTGCACCAACAATATTTCAGGCTCAGGTTTTAAAAAATTCTATAGTTCTAATCTATCTTTCCGTGTATGCTAAATTTCATTAACTTAAAAGCATGCGCATCTGTTTTAAACACCTGCCAATTAAGCTAATACAAACGCGATTTTGTCACGCGAAGAATAAATAACCAAATAAGATGTTAGACTTAACACACTGGTCTTAAAAAAAAAAAAAAAAAAAAAAAAAGATTGCTGCTATCAGTTCTTTTCTAATTTTTTTTTCAAAATAATATATCAAAAAAGGAAGGAAAAAAAAAGACATGATTAAAGAAAATCTCATCATCTGCATAATGTTGTTTACGTGCAACCAAGACCTCTATTAGACTGGTTGATTGCATGGCAGTAAATTATACTTTTCCAAAAACTGTTTATTATTTTTGTAGATTTTTTTTTTTAGATTGCATAAACAAGTTTAATAACATTTCCTCAATAATAGGATTTAATTTTCTTTCAGTTCATTGTTTTTGTTATACGGTATTATAAAAATTTTATTTTCATTAGAACCTGCTTTTCTGCTAAATTATTATGCAAATGGAATGAAAAATATTGCATTAAAATAGCTTTAAATTCGTCTGTTATTGAATTTCATTTAGATTCTGACGCTTTATATAAGAAATTTTTTAAGGGAGGAAAAAAACAAAACCTTTTCTATGGTCTATTTAAGAATAGTAATTGAAATTTCAAAACGCATTAAGATTTCTCCTAAAATTAAAAAAAAAAAATGAATCGCTCAGTACAAATAATTTATTTTCCAATTTCCCTATCTCCTTACTTTAATTCTTTTGCTGCATTCAATTATAAAATAATATTTTTGAATCATTTTCGTTAAGCTTTCTTTTGCAATCTTTTTTTTTTTTTTTTTTTTTTTTTTTTTTTCTAAAGCCGGCTTTTAAAATTACGTTGGTTATTTCTAGATTCTTATGTTTTGCTAAAATAATATTTTTGAATCATTTTTGTTAAGATTTCTTTTGCAATCTTATTTATTTATTTCTAAAACGGGTTTTTAAAATTGCGTTGGTTATTTCTAGATTCTTATGTTTTGCATAAGCATCAGTTTGAATTGCTTTTACTTCGTTTCATAAAATCTTTCCAGAAGATTTAAGTATTTTTGGAGTGTGTAACTAGCACTCACTTTAAAGAAAATATTTTCTTTCTGTTATTATTTTTATGATAATTAAAATTCGATCCGAGGAGGATTTTTTTTTAAACTTCTTGCTCCATCTACGCAAATCTAGTTAACTATTCAATCATTAAATATTTTAGTTACTAAGGTTTTTTTTTTTATTATTATTATTTTGAGACGTTCCTTTTTGAGTATTTTTGTCTTAAATAAATTTTTATGCGTGAAATGCCACCTGTTAGTAAATCTTAACTGAAAATTGACAGAAAATGTAATCTTTCTAGAATTCATCTATTAATTATAATACGCTAACATGCATGACACAGAAATCAATTTTTATTACTTATTGACAAATAGAAACCATTAAATATAAGCAAACCAACTTATGAATGTTTCAGCTTTATAAATTGTATTGCTGAAGAAGCTGTTAAGAGACCAAATTACATAAAATTTTAGTGAACATTATTCTCGGCGAATCAGCTAGTCAGCAAAAGCGACAAGTTAATACATTTTTATTCAAAGGATAATTTGTACTTGAATTTGTCAAATTCAAAGAATAACACTTTTTTTTAACTGTATTATTTTTTTGCTTCAATTGGTATTTTTTTTTTAGCAAAAATATGATTGTTGAAATAAAACCATAAAAGCTTGAGATTCTGATAAATGCACTTTTAAGTAAATAGGAATTTTAATCACATTTATAATATATTTTTACATCTAAAGTTTAAAATGAACGACTAAAAAAATAACTTGCTAAAATTCTTACTTTTATTAATATTGTAATTTAATTTCTTTATAATATTGCTTGATTCTCGTTTTGGAAGGAAGGTTCCTTATCTTTTTACTGCATAGTATTTAAAAGCTTTTTATTTTGATTCTTTTTTTTTTAATCTTTAATGTATTTCATAATTCAAGATAACAAATTGACAAAATAATTTCGAAATGGCGCTATTAATGTGAAATTTATTTTTAGCTAAATTAATAACTAATAATAACTTTAATAACTAAGACTTATTAAAATGTTCTGCTCTTATCGGGAATCAATGATTCTTTTAACTTTCAGAACTCTAGTACTTGAGACAGTAAGTGAAAGATCGATTTATAAAATTCAACCCTTATAAACTGGGAACATACCAAGTAAAAGAGTCTAAAAAAATATTTGTTTAACTGAAATGTCCATAGTATGAGAGTAAACAATGTGAATCATTATCAAACCATTATAAAAATTTTCATTTAGCTAATAGTTTAAGGGCAAGTTTTTGATAATGATGGAAGGATGGATAATGATAACGGAGTTTCGTTGTTGATAATGATGAATATCCTCGTGACGTTTTAATTAGTTGTACATTTTGTGATTCGTTTTTTTAAAATTTTATAATTGGATTATATTCGATTATCAGTACTTTAAAAAAATACCACTTTGTTGCACAAACAAAACTTACTTTATTAATAAATATTTTGAGAATTTCAAAAGAATTTCAGTATATGGTTTTTATATGCAATAAAATGATGAAAATGTTTTATTCCTAAAGAAGATAATAGTTTCTGAGAAGAAAAATCACCCCTCATGAAATGAAAATTTCACTCCCATCCCCAATTATTTCCGTCCCCTTTGAGCCAGAAGGTCCATCTATGAATTAAGCTGAGATTACTACTTTCGTTATGTCCCTAAGCTAGTTAAAATTCATTCAAAATTATTCAAGTTATTGTGTTATCCAAATAACATGGCCAAAGTGTATAAACATGTATATACCTGTTTATAAGAAAATATTTAAACTTTTGTACTGAGGGTTGTGTTGGGTTATAGGAACCATAATCTTGTAGATATGTAGAAATTTTTCCAAAGTTGTGTCATAAGTACCATGACAATAGATTATTTAAATTTTTCTTATAAGGAATCAATGTTAAATATTACTTGCGGAAAAAAATTAAAACCCTTGGAAAAGCAAAATAAGAAAAAAAAATATTTCTTACCTTGCTTGGTTTTATTTATTAAAATTTAATGTTGTTGAAAATCGAAATTGCGAAAAAACATAGGAATTCGTCATTTTTTAAAGTTTTCGTTTTCATTTTTTAGTGGTTAAAATAAAAAAAAGAGTGAACTTTTCTCTTTGGCAAAGTATTTTTTTTAAACTTTAGCATGTAATTGATTTTTTGAAATTTCAAATAAAATTTTCTACCTCAATTTTTTACCCAAATTTTTTTTTGTGTGAAATAAATTCTACACGAGTATTATTAAAGCTGTTTTTCAACAGTGCTCACTTGTTGTTTATCTTCTCATATTTGATAAAAGCCATTAATCAATCTGTGTGCTATGTTAAAAACATTTTTATTGGTAAAAGTCTTGTTAAATCTTTTTTATTTTTTCATCGCGCTTAAACAAAATGAAAAGTACTTAATTGAAGGAAAAAGAAAATATTCTCGAGTTGTCAACCTTTCTCACCTTCTATCATCACTTTATTAGCAATTTTATCTGGCCATGATACGATAAAGAAAGCACATTTTTCAAACTAAATTTCTGCAACAAAATTTCGACATCATTATTATAACCAGAAGCTAAGAAAAACGTGATTGATTGTGCTCTTAAAAAGAATTCATGTCGAACGTTTTCCTCATTTGAGATTAGTATCCACTTAGCGTCCATCTTCTTCCAGACATAACGCTCAAAAAGAGTTAAGAGTTATCTCTCCTTGGATCTCAGATATCTACTTTTTTTGTCCATTATTCTGCTGGGAAAAAACCTGTACTCACGTTGTTTGGACCACGTTTTATTGAATCTGTCACCTTTTTTCGCAAATTAAGTGATAAAGATAATACTTGCGTGGAAAAAAAATGCTCTTTGCCACTGTCCCTCATAAAGATATCCTGAAAAGAAATGGTCTTCTGGAAAATTGCTGTTATCTTGAAAATTAATGCACTTTCAAATGTCATGCAGGATATTAGAAATGTAAAGAACACTGTTAATATCCATTAAATATTTTGAGAAAGAAGGCCGGTGTCCTTTATAGATGGTTT
This sequence comes from Argiope bruennichi, assembly GCF_947563725.1. Lineage (NCBI taxonomy): Eukaryota > Metazoa > Arthropoda > Arachnida > Araneae > Araneidae > Argiope > Argiope bruennichi. Next base: position 24,024,918 of record NC_079154.1, on the reverse strand, counting down.
TTACATGCGAAAGATAGGAATTTGTTTATATGCGTCGAATTTCGAAACTGAGATTCCTGAGTATTTTGCTAATGAAAGTAGTAAGATATATGCTCTCCATTTGTGATGTCTCAATTGCTGGAAAAACCTGCAGTCGACATTCCAAGAAATTCTTATCTGCATCAAAAATTGTTTTCGTTCGTAGAAAGTCAACTTTTAAAAGCCTTATATCTAATTTAAAATAAATAACCGAATAAACGTCTTGATATCCATTGATTACCATTTATTTTAAGATTTTAGAAAATACATGATATTTATTTTTATGGTGTCCTTGTTTTTTAAAATATTCCATTAAAATAATTCACTTTGATAACAGTTGCTATTTTAAAATTCTTAACAGTGTCTGTTATTTACTATTACTTCCCGAGGTCTTGCACCATATTCTTGCATCATGTACACATTGCATAAAACTCGTATTATAATGAAGAAGCGGATTTCATTATTTATTTTAATAGAAAAAGTGCAGAGTTTTGAAATATGCGGGGAACCATGCCTATTAATAAATGATTTATTTGGCATAATTAAAGCAATATGTTTATTTTATTTGCTTCGATGCTCTTCAAAAATTCTGTTTTAATGAAACGTTATGAAAACAGGTAAAATTATTGTTAAATGGTTTCGTTCTTCACTCATTATATTATTGCGTTTTGATTAGTTGATTCCGAGAAGGCTTTTATACATACATGCATTGGTTTAAGTTCATTTTATATCCAATTACTATTATAAGAAGTGTTGAAATACTTGATGTTGTAATAAACTTGCAATCGTATGAAATAGTGTAATCTAAACAGAAAATAATTGTTTTACTGTGCTTAAAAAATGATCGTAAACATGATTTCAAAAGTTTTTGATGCTGTTTATATTCTATTAAAGTTTTTGTTGTTGTTTTGATAGTCGTTGAATTTCAGCTGTTTTTTTTTCAAATTTACTTCGATTGTCATTATAAATTAAACAATAAGGAATCTAAAACAGTCTTTAGCTATTATATAAATGCAAACAAAGTAGTGTGGTTGTTATGCTAAAAATAAATTTAACCAAATTGCATCTATATAAATGTTATTTTATTATTAGCCCCAAGATAAAATTCAAAATTCCTTGAATTAGTTCGAAATCACTTGAATATAAGCTTGGAGTTTCTTCACAAAAGTGCTTCAAGTCTGAAAATTCAAAGATAGTTTTTATTTCCGAAAAGAGAAGCTTCTTTTGCTATCCATGACTTAATGGTGCTTGATTTCACTGATCATGTGGACGTGGTGGACGTTGAATCTGCTGTAGAGGTGTAGATGTATTCATATAACTTGGCATGGGAGTTCGGAGAGTAGCTTGCCTATTTAGATGTTGCACCTGGTCATTTGACCGTGTTTAAAATTATGAAGACAGACGCATTATCCTAATCATATTAAACCAATCCTTGGTTATTGTAAACATATGGTAGTTATTTATTCTTACATACAGCATACTCCCGAGTATCCAGTTCACGACTATTCGCCTTTCGTGCTATCCGGCCTAGTTTTTTATAAACTAAAAACTGTAAATTTTGACTCTTACCTGACTCTTATTTATCTTATAGGGTTACCTTTTCATATCTATGTGTCACTTATCATGGTTTGAGTCAATTCAAAAAGAAAAAAGTGCTCTGAGTCAAGAAAATTGACTCAAACTGATTTATCAAAATCAGTTTGTCAATTTTCTTAAGAATTAGGCCATGATTTACATTGATGTTTCGTTTATGTTTCCTGCATTTAAGTTAGGCATTACAGAATTTATGTTAAAATGTGAACAATTTATATCCTTTAACTTATTTTTTCTCTAATAAATTCATGAAACGTGCAGTGCAGTATATAAATATATATAACAACCAGTATAGAGTCTTCTATTTTAACTCAACACGTTACCGGCAAATGCTTCTATGATTCATCGGGCCGCAGCCACTTTCACATTCTACATGGCTTGAGATAAATATAGGGCTTAGTATTCAATAAGAAATGTAAATATGCATATTATAACAGTGAGTTTTGGTATAAAAACTTTGTCTTCTGGCATTAGTGGACAAAGAAATGAGTTAATAGAATTCCGGCCTATCCGACTTCCTTGTTATCCGACCTGCCCTTCCGCTACATTAGGCCGGATACACGGGAGTGTACTGCATATATATATAATAGTTATTCTATCTTTCTAATAAATTATACGCGTAAATGAACTGTTCAATAGAGTATATATATATATATATATATATATATATATATATATATATATATATATATACAAAAGTATTAGAATCAAGTTAATAGGAAAAACAAAAATCAAATAAAAATTAAACCAAAAAATTATAAAAAAAATATAAAAAAAGAATCCGGCCTGAAGACTTTTTCAAGGGTCACCCTCAGGCAGGAAATCATTATTAGACAATGTCTGTATGTCCTCACAGAAAAAATCCCTTTCTTTGAATCCCTGCCTGAGGGTGACCCTTGAAAAAGTCTTCAGGCCGGATTCTTTTTTTATATTTTTTTATAATTTTTTGGTTTAATTTTTATTTGATTTTTGTTTTTCCTATTAACTTGATTCTAATACTTTTGTATCAATTCATCTGTGTTTTAGAAATAGCTGCAATTGCGCTCTCTAAATACTATGAAGTTCTTTTTTGGTTTTAGTTTAAATAGGTAATAAATTTTAGTTGCGATTTCGAAACTTTTTTTGTTTCGTTTTCATTTTAGTTTCGTTTTCAAACTTTTTCTTACTTTAGATTGGTTATATATATATATATATATATGCACTATATTGGCTCAAATAGAAGTATTTCTAATATTTTTCAAAATTCTTTTCCCAGTTTCCACTCCAAATGTTACCTGTAAAGGCTGACGAATTTCAAACATCGACAATTTCGACTCGTTTATTTGGTTATTTTTTCATGCCGATCCCGGAGTAATGTCAACAAGTTACTACAGGGAATTCTGATTCTGAATTGCCAGCTCTCGGAAACCGGCAACCTTTTAACTGAGAAAATGTCGAGCTTATTTAGAACGTGCAGGAGGGAGGAAAAAAAGCGACAGATACGAGGCGATGTAAAATGTTAGATATCATGCGTATAAATATTTCAAATCTTTCAAGCGATTCATCGTCGACAAGAGAAAACATTTCACGCGGGTTGTGTCATTATTAGTTGCCAGGTTCGGGCTATTTATCAAAGAGAGTTATATAGAGACAGTTACGGGGACATTATAGAAACACCTTTCCTCGTGTTTTACTTATATTTTCACAAAATTTACTAGACGGGATTAAAGAAATATAATAGTACATCTGGAAATATGATTTATTGGTATTTGCAAAAGTCCTGTCTATATATTTCATAGAAAATTTCTGATTGAGCTGTTGTTTTTTTAATATTTTTAAATAGGAATCTGATGTTAAAACATATCTGAATGAAAGGTTGTAAGAAAGGAATGTAATTTGTAAAGTGTACGCAATGAAGGGAAAGTTAGTTCTATATTAGAATATTGCTCAGATTGAAATAATTTTTACGTATTGTTAAATTCTATGTTTTAGTTTTAACTTTTTTTTTATCTGCTATTGTTTATAAGAAGAGTAAATGCTTTCCGTATATTTGATTCGATAAAAATTTGCATACTGCAAGTACAACTACTTCTTCATTCTGAGCTTTTTAAAGAATCTCAATGAGGCATTGTCTCATCTTATCTGCTTTGCGATAATCTGCCCTATCTTATTTATCACTATCTTGATAAATTTCATGGTTGAAATCAGCCAGGAAGAAAATAAAAACTCAACGGAAATTCAAAAATTCATCCTTTATATATGTATATGTAATGATATTTTTAAATCTAATTTAAATCTTTATTAATTTTCTAAATTAGTCCATTTAATTTCATTCTAAAATGGTCCCTTATTTCTTGATCCAATTCCACTTTTTATTTAATTATTTTTAATATCCTCTAGAAAGCTGAAGACAAGCATTTTCACATACTTCAATCTTGGGGATCAAAATCCCTAACGCTTGCACATGTCTTTCAAAGATACCTAAGATTCCCTTGCCTAAATTAACACATGGTAAAGAAGTCCCTATTAGAATTTCATAGTAAAAACACTGAAGGGAAAAATTTCGGTCACTTTTCTATTGTATCGTAATGTAAAGAGACGTCATTTTATCATCGCCGTTTCCTGTGCAAATTATAACTCCCGTGCTGAAATAAAACGAAATTAAAATTTCAAGTTTCTTCTTTTCGACGCTCAATTATGTTCACATATATGTATATTAAATTCCACTGGAATAAAAACTATCAAGATCTAAACTGAACTTTATTAGAATTTTTTAGATATGTAGAACTGGCGGTATAGATAGATATCCACGAAATTTTCTTAAAAAGTAACAATGTGACATCGATTTACAGAAGTTTAAATATATCAACATGTTTACCTAAAATAGATAGACCTACAATCAGATCGAAGTTTCTCATGTCTCGGTTCCATTTTATTTATTTAAAATTCCTATGTAATTTATTCAAAACTGGGTGAATTGACACCAAGTTAGAAAATGTTTTCCCTACCTGTGATTGCTCTGCTGTTTCACGAAGTGGCAGATCAACAAATATCAGATATAGCAACTTTGATTGTATTACCATTGACGTTTTCTCTCGTAACTCGCTTTGGATTTTCTAATATTTATCCACGATTGCTACTTTTAATTGAATGACGATTGTCAAAACTAGTCAATTTTAAAATTATCTGGAACAATTATGAATAACTGTAATTCGCATGAACTTTTTTAACATTCAAATCAAAATGTACTCTTTAATGAGTTTTTTCTCTACTTAAAATAAATATTTGTATTCAAAGCTTGGATTTGAGAAGGCTTTGTCTCTGAATTTAGGACATTTTCAGTTTTTTTGCAAGAATTAGACGTTGGAATGATTCCAGGTTGGCTGACAAAATAAGTTTATATTCCAAGTTTTCTCAAGTGAAAGTAAACTCAGTTTAGAAAGATTTTTTTTTTCCATGAATGAGATTATTTTTCTAAGTTTCAAGAATTTTGTTATTGTTATTATTATTATTATTATTATTTGACCTAAGGAGGGTTTATATGAAAGTCTTGATACAATTATTGTTATATCAATCAAAGAAAAGTATGTCATTTGAAAGTAATAATTACCTAACTGCCATTGTCAATTATTTCTTGATTTTTTTTTATTAAATTGCAATCAATATTCATATTGCTTGACTAACGGAATAATTCTTTTATGACATTCCTGCCTCCAAATCTTGTGTTAATTTGAAAGGCAGTTATAGCAAATATTGGATAAAAATAAGCAAAAAATTTTGTTTCTTGAAATATGTTGTAATAGCTTGATCTGTTGGATCAAGTTCTTATTCTTTTTATATTAATTTTTGTACCCTTACTGGGAATTACTTTTATTTAAAAAAGAAAGTTAAGCACGGACATTTAAGATTAGGTACTAAAAATCGGAATCACAAACCAATTGGGACGTTATAATACGCATTAATTACTGCGTTTTAAATATGTCTTTTAAAGATTAGGAAAGGAAAATTGGATGGATAAGCTACTGACCGAAATAATTTTCTAATTATTAGAATGAGAAACTTAATTTTGTATCTAACAATAAATTTTTATTTAGAATTTTTATAAATATCTGAATTTGATTTTTTAATTACACGCAGAACCGAACTTTGAGCATTCGATTCGTAAATTCGTAAGTAAATAAGGAAAATTCTGTATAAGAATTAAAGTGATAGTCATTTTTTTTTGTTTGCCTTTACATGAAATTGTTTATTAAACGTTAATAATATTGTAGAAATTGTTAGTACATGAATTGACTTAAAGTTGTAAGCCCTTTTTTACTAACAAAACACTAACTGTATCCATAACTCAGAATAAGAATTTAAATATTAAAATATTACGGAAACAAGAAATTATGTATTTTTGATAATAGTTAATAAGTTTAGAGAATAACTATATATTTAGAAATTATATATTACACTCATCGAGTTCTTTTTTTAAAAATTGTTTCTTTCTTTCATTTTCCTACGAAATATTTAAATTTGGTGCTGTTTTGAATTTTTATTTCTTGTTTTAGGTATTTTATTTGTTTGCAATTCCTAAATAACTGATTAGAGCATTCCCGGTGTCTTTTAAAAATTTCCATTAATAGTTCTGCCACCTATAACTGCTTTTTACGCTAATATACATTTCATTTTTATATCAAATCACCAGTTTCTATCTTAAAGAACTTGAGTGTACTTTCCAACGCCGTGGACTTTATAAATGCAAATCCAAAGGTAGCATGCGCCGTAGCCAGATGACCTTTCGATAGAAAGGGTTCATTCAGTGTTTTTGAAAGCCGTCTTCGTAATCTTGAGGGTGAGCCAAAATTGTTTTGATGTCAGTCACACTCGTCTGACAGCTGTGCTGGCGTGATTGATTCTTTTTAAGCAACTAGCGAGACGTACAAATCCAAGAAACGTCACAAAACAAATTTTCTGGGAAAAGAAGATGACACGCGCCTTTGTTATTTGAAATCGCCAATGCCATCTCCAATTGCGTATGTGTGTAGGTGTTATAACTGAAAATTTCGTCATTCCATTCCCTTCGCTCGGTAGTTTAGAGAAATGTGAAAATTTCAATAGTATGCTTGCTGGCTCCGTAAAATCTTATAACTTTAAACGAGCCAATTCTTATATATATGTAAATTTATTTCGTGTATCTCAGAAACGGCTCTAACAGTTAGAATCAAATTTTATATTTAGATAAGATATTGCTTTTTGGTTTATCTATGTAGGCGTCTTTCCTGAAGAAACACGATTTTACACTCACAAAAAAAACATTTTTTATAACTAACTATTAGAATAAATGTATTCAACTTCCGCTTCAAAATGTGGACAGTGAAGTCTAGCAGTCAGAACTTGAATAATGCGTTTGTTGCGGGTCCTCGATTCGAGTTGCGCTTTTTGCTTTATTTTTGTACTTCTGTATTTATATTTAATACTATTGCTTTTTAAGTTTATCTGTATAGGTGTCTTTGCTGAAAAAAAAACGTGATTTTACACGCACGCAAAAAAAGCATTTTTTTATAACTAACTATTAGCATCTTTTCTATCTGCTCTCATGCTGACAGTATCATATAGCGTCATCTCGGACCCGATTTCAACATGGTGAAACTGACTGTGGGTTCAAAAATATAATTAATGTTAGATAAACTGTAAAATGAATACTGTAATGTAGCAGATTGTTTCGAATAACGCGTTAAATTAAGTGCATCCATGTTTATTTTATTTATTTAAATGACCAGTTCATATGTATGTAAGATCGAAAAATATTCATATGTGATTCGTATCTAAATATATTCTCCCCGAAAAAACATGATATAGCGAAAAAGAGGGGGGGGAAAACTGCCGAGCGAAGCACAATCTTCCAGATATTATTAATTATTTATCCACATGAAACTCTAGCAAAGATATTCTGTGCGATCTGTTCTGTATATACTGCCTCTGCCATTGTCATGCGAGCTTGATTTATTCACTATTGACTAACCATAATGCTTTCTTTCGATCTTTGTATTCTATATAATACGAATAAAAAGTATCTGCTTGTCTATACTTGGCTGAGGTGGAAATTATTTTTTAAAAAATGTATTTTTGGCACTTTTTTACTTTTTGTATACGAATTATACAAAGAGGAGTCCCCCCCCCCAAAAAAAAATAATAATTTAATCATCAAAATCATTTCACCTCAAGATTTTAAAGAATCCCAATGTTTCAGTCTTCCTAAATTCCAAAAAAAAGGGGGGGAGGGGGCGCAAAGCTTGGAGAGGGAGAATATAATAATTCAAAAACGCTTTGTACCTGACTGCAAAAATTGTTATTTGATCTTTATGCCGAATTTGTAAATTTCTGTGTGTGCCTTTCTATGTGAGAGCAAGTTAACACGATTACAAACATTAAGAGCTGGATGAATTTGAAGCATATTTAGAATAATTAAAATTTCGAACATTTTGTATCGAGAACACGTTTGACCGTTATACCAAATTTGTAGATTTCTGTCTGTCTTAGAGCAAGTTAACACGATTACTACAAAACTTAAACGAACATCTTTAGAATAATTTAAAACCATTTCGAAATTTTTAACCCGTATAAAGATATACATCCGTGACAAATTTGGAACCAAGTCGGATTGTACATTAAACACATTTATTCAATACCGCAACGACATTTTGGTATATGGTTCTGTTACCAAAATTAAATCTCTGTCTCAAATTATAATTTCAATTGCTACAAAAAGAGGTACCCAAAATGCATATTGGATTTTCTTCGATTGGATCGACTACGAAATGCAAAATGCTCATATGCTACACGCGCGTAATAAAAAGTGCGAGCATCTGAGTCATTCAAAAATCGCTATTTTTATACATGGCAAAAAGAGAAATGCAAACTTTATTAAAGAGTATGCGAGAAAGATATAGAAAGACCATTATCGCTATTTAAAGATTTCACCGAAGAACCGTCGTGTAAGCGGGTCTGGCGCACGTTAAATCCATCTGGGCAACGTCCTCCCGCTGGTTTGGTGTGGAGAGGGGGGGTGCCAGTTCAGATGTCGTCCTCGTCATCTGACCGAGGTCCGTCCCAAAATAGCCCTAGTGTTACTTTAAAACGGGACGTTAATATAACTAAACTAAACTAAACTCCTCCCCCCCCCGCCACCTCCTATCTTTGGCTCTCTGATCAGTGAAATAAGTAAATTTAAAATGTATACTTACTGCTTTAAGCAATTGGTTGCTTCTGAAGAAATAGATATTAGCTCGTTATACATCTTGTATTGAATTCACTGCTATCTGAACATGCGCTTCATAAAATACTGAATGTTTCAAGTTATGATTTTACAGAAACGCATCCGATTTGAGGGTTGTTTTGGTGTTAATTAATTAATTGTAAATTTTGATTTTTGGCAAATATTTAATTATCATGTGTGAAAGTGAAATTCCTTCGATAAATTATCTTCGACCTCCTTCCGCTAAGCATGTTCTGTGTGTATGATGTCTGGCTGACACAAGTCTAAATATCTGTCTATCAGTACGGTGTGGAAATTTGTAAAAAAGGTATTCCGACTTTGTTTCTTATGATCGTAGCTCAAAATTTCGAAATTCGTTTCTAAATAACAATCGTTTTGCCTTAAAAACAGATGCTAATGTAGCTAAAACAAGTTTTAATAATCGAATCAAAAGAATTCTAAACAAAATTTTTCCGTCTCACCAAAGTAAATTAATTCCATATGTATATATTAAGTAAATATTATTCCATATGTATATTTAGTTTGGATTGTCAAGAAACGATCTGAAGGTGAAAAAATGATTTGAACTACTTATTTACATCCAGCAAATTGAACCTTTTGAAATGTTCTTTCTCTCGAGAATTGTGAAATATTTTGTCCTTGATATATTTGTAAACTGCAAATCGGTGAACACACAGATTTCCCCCCCCCCTTTAGGAAACAGCATTTATTTTCTTGCTTACTAAAATAATTGGCGTGACATTGTTTCTCTCGCGACATCAAAGAAAAGGCGTTTCGAATGTTGTTTTTCATGCATTGTTTACAGTCTGCTCCTTTCTTTTATTTTGCTATCATCTTTCGGTAGCGAACACACACTTTCCTAAAAACATTTTCCCCTTTCCATTTCGCAAAAGATTTATAGTCACGCTCGGTAAGTTTTCACATTCTTTTGAGAAAATACTTCTTTCGTAGCATGTTTGAATATTTTAGATGGGGCTTATTTTTATTCTATTCTTAGAAAAGCATCTGAAAAAAAACTGCGCTCGTAAATAAATAGGTGGTATCTTTAAAGTAATGAATAATCTGAATGGAAGGAAAAAAAGTTCAACAATTTATATCTTTCCATAAACATACGAAAAATGATTGTGTTGTCGAAAATATGCCATCTGTAGTATGTTGTAAGATTAATGAAATTTAAAGAACTGTTATTTTTCATTCTCGAAAAAATTGTTTACTTTCAGAATTGATACAAACTATATATTTACTGTATTTGATAATTTTATATTGTTTTGGAGGGTTATTTTTATGGTCTCTGAACTGTGAAATTTGAAGTTAAGCCTTTGAGTTTAAATATCAAAGTATAAATTTTTCAGTTATTTTGTTATAAATGAATAAATGTATGAATGTAATTTAATGTATGAATTCATGAATTAATGAATGTATTGAAAGAAAAATCAAAACAGAAATTTTTGAATGAAGACTTTTTGAAATTATGAAAGCAATTGCAATTTTATGTTTTTCAAATGCATATTTCTAACGCTATTTAGTGGTTCTTTTACATATTTTAAATGTAAATCAAATTTAATACATACAAATAACTTTTTTTTTTAACTTTCTGTCATATACTTTTAACTTCCAGTGCTCACAATTTAAATGATGAAGAAAGGTCGCTACAGTACTTTGAACGCTAATTCAACAACAGTGATATTTTTTTTATTAGGGTGTCATTTTAGGGGCTGTGATGCCCTGATTTTAAGATCTAAGCTTCGGAGACGGAAGGCTTCAGGTTCGAACATCGGTTTCAGCAATGAATTGTTGTGTAAGCGGGCCTGGTGCACTCTAATACCGTCGAAGCCAGATGTCCCCCTAATTAATGTGGTGCGGAATTTCGGAGAGGAAGTACTGCTTCAAGTGCCGTCTGATCATGTTTCCAAATTACGAGGTTTATCTCAAAATATTCCTTGTGTTACTTCGAAACTAATGTAAATTCAATTAAACCCGAATGTAGCTAGCTTTTCATTATAAAAATATATTCCCTCATAATTTTTCATTGAATTGTAGTTATATAGTTTTATTGAATAGGGTTTTATTTTCTTACGAGATTATATTATTATCTGGAATTAAGAATAAATGACCATCATTTATTAACCAATAGCCATTTGGAAATGGCATGTTTAGATTAAGAATTATAAATACATTAAACTTTACTCACATCCAATCATCCACCGAAATTACTTTCTCTTTTCTTGGATAGCTGAAATTATATATTAAACAAAATGCGTACATAATATAGTCACAAAATAATTTGTTGATGTGGCTATATTTATAATTTACTATACTTCTATGTGTATAAAATGTGTTATCAAAATACCATCATCTTGAATTTTTTGTTGGTTATTTTTCAGTAATTTGTAAAAATTATTTCAAAAATAGCTTATTGGTGTGACTGTATTTGTAATTAACTATACCTCGATGTGTACAATATTTGATGTCAGAGTGCCATCACTTTAAATTTTTTTGTTTATCATTTCCGTAGTTTATGTAAAAATGTTGCTAGATTTAGTAACTCTTTAAAAAGATACGTAGGTAATGTGATTTATATTGATAAGATATAGGAAGGAGTTTCACTTCCTTGATGTTTGATAATCAATTCACCACAATATCTGTGATTTTTTTAAAAAATTTTCTTTTAAGTTAAATTTTAAACTACAAATAATTTTCATTGTAAAGCAAATATGATATTTCAGAAAATCTTTAAAAGAATCAGTATCTATGGATACCTTATTGTTAGTAGTGTTATTAGTAGACTTATTAGATTAGACTAGTAGATTAGTAGACAGTAGACTTGTTATTAGTTAAGATTAAAAAAAAAGTTGACAATAGAAATAATAGAATTAATAGCTATTCCTTGTTCCCCTTAAATATTCAGTCCAAACTAACAATGAACAATTAGTACACTAAGAATTTTTTTGATTGAGTAAAGTTTAATATTTCCTTTTTTTCTTATAATTGTAATAATTTCCTTATAATTGTAATATTTCCTTATAATTGCTTTCCTTGTTATTGTACCGATACTTTCACTATTATTATATTAATCTGCTATCCTTGTTCCCTTTCAAGGTATTTATTTTTATAATGTGAAAGAAGTTTTCTGTGTATGAATGGAAATGCAGATGAAAGTTGTGAATAGAGTTATGTGTTTTACCGAGTTTTTAATGTAAAATTATTTTTCATAGATTTAGAATAAAATTTAAGAGTAATAATAAATAATGTAAGAGTTTTTAAATAAATTTCATTTATATATAATTAAATAGAATCGAATTCGCTAATAATATCGTAGCTGTATATTATATTGGTGGGATTTTCATAAAATTTAAATATTTTGTCTGAATATTAAGCAGTACTTCCTGGAAATTCCATCTCCTTTCTTTCTTTTCTTCCTTTTTTTGCGCCTGTTCTTGATTTTTTGCCAAGTAATAGTAAGCGCATTATCAAAGCATGCATGCGCGAGGCTTTTGTGGAGAGAACAAGAAAATATTTTGGATCTTTCCCCAAATGGCATCAGGTACTTTAACTCGTTGTTGTTTCAAACATTGTGAGTGTATTTTCCTTCTATATAGTTGATGTCATTATCATTGTTTGTTCTGTTTTTTTAAAGGCTTTTTCTATCCTATGAACTTTGTTTGTTTGAATTTTTCAAGTAGGAAAAAAATAAAGGGTCTGGCAAGTGAAAACGATGCAATGCGACCTATCGCTGCGGATTAATTATCATGTCTTCTTTAAATGTCCTTTCTACTCTTTTCAATTTTATCTGAATGATATGCTCTCTGTTGCAAATTTCTCTAATCTTGGTTTATTGTAATTCTGCCTTTAACATATATGTGAAAAAAGAGTTTTAGTCGTTTTGGTAAAGACGAAATCAAGAAGAAACAATGCATTTAAAGAAGGTCATCACGATCACATAAATCTAAGGCAATGAAATGGGGTTACTCCATAATCGTCAATTTGAAAACAGGTCAGAATTGGTATGTCATGGATTGGATATTGAATAAGCAGTCATCTTTCTATTTGAAATGTGCAATAACTGTTAACGCAGGTGGGGAAGGAAAGACTTTGGCTACGTAGAAGATCTTGCGAAATAGCCGAGGAAAGCTGAGTAAGTCGTGAACGATCAGCCTCAATGGATGAGCAAAAATGAAATGGTGTTGGATGCCAAGACTTTATTAGCTTGGTGTGGAGTGCTCTTGATGGACTAGCTCTTAACAGTTATAGCGTGTTAGTTTAATCAGTTACTGATATCAAACTGCAATGAAGCATGCTAATTTAGAAAATGATATTTTTTCGATTATTTTCTCCCAGATTCTTGAGGATCATTATTCTGTGATTACTTTTGACGAGGAAAAAGTAAGTGAATGATAAATGTCTCAGGGGCACATGCATTTATCATTTTGAAAAAAATGTCTTCTAAGTACAGTTTGTACTTAGATGCAGATGAGATAAGCAAAACCTAGGATTATTTAAAAACAGAGATATGGTACTCTTGTATGCCCTATCATTTTCCTGAACTAGAGCTCGATCGAATACATATGAGATATCATAAGAATTTCTTGTTAAAACCTGTTATTCACGATTTTTTCGCGCCATTCCATTTTTAAACTCACCTGTTTACATCATTCATTCAAGAATACTCACTCCAGTTTTACTCCTACGCCCTTTAATATATCCCTGGTCTTTCTTTCCCAGCATGCTTTCTCTGACATATATATCCAAACAGAACTGATGAATATTTGAAAGGGTCAGTATCCAACCTTCCAGGCCATTTCTGGTGGACGTTCATTTCGGAATCAGTTCACAGAGTTCTATCTGGCATGCCATGGAGTGGTTGTTAATGCCCGGTTTCTGACTACTAAATGTAAAATGTGCTGATTTTTGTAATCATAGCGTTATGTTCAAAGTTTCTCTTAATTGCATGGAAGGCTTATTGCATTTGTTGCAACAAATTATTAAATATTTAATTTTTCAATTAATTGCAACCGTTTTTATTATTTTTACGACCTTTTGAGTCTAACAGTTTTTCAAAATTTTAATTATTAGAAACCATTTTCATTAATTTCAAATTTTTTTTAACTTCGCATTTTGGTAGATATATAGCCTACATTATTTCAAAAACCTTACACTGTTCTATTCATTGCACTTTGTATTTCCCTAATTTTTTGCCGACATCTTTGTACAACCAATTATATTTCAGGAAAAAGCAGGGAGTGGAAATGGAAGCGATTAAAATTTTTACACATTGCTTGATTCTGAAATTAAATCTTAATTCTAAATACAACAAAACATCAAAGCGTGCCGTATATTGAAACTTACTCAACTTGAAAAAATAAGACGAATCTGCATACTGTGATCACAACGATGGAAAAAAGCCAGAAGCAACAATGCAAACGATTGAGTTTTATTTCAGCAATGAAATATGTTATAAAATAAGCTTAAAATATTTCAAAAAATAATTACAAACGAAAAGAAAAGTATATGGCAAAAAAATTGATATTAAAAAGATAATTTTTGGAATTTTTTCTTGAAGTTATCTTTTTAGTATAATATTTTCAAAAGTTATCGCAAAATATCTCCGAAATTTCGCTTAATTGTTAATTAATTAAAATTCTAATTGAAATTTCAAAAGAAATTGCACTGTGATCCTCCAAAGTATATACTATATGCTAAGTTCCGTAGATCTAATTCAAACAGTCTAGCCTGTTGAGCTCCAAGATACACATATTTTCATCTTTATTATTAGAACAGATAATATGTTTTGTGTTCAGTTGTTTGCATTTTCTTACAACAACAAACCCAGTCTTTTAAAATCAAATCTCGTTATCTTTGTTGTTTTTTTTGCGATTTTTTAAAATAATTTCTAGACATTTATATATCTATGGATATAAATTGATATGTTGTTGTCAGCTAAATGGATTTAATTTTGTAGTTCTGTCATTTCGCAATGACTGCATTGAGTTCAGTAGTTTTATTTTCATGAATTCGCTTGTAATGCAAATATAATTTTCCTTGTGATGTGATGTGACATAACATGCAGGAAATTTTTATAAAATTGCTGTTTTTTGCTTCACCAATGTCATTTAATAAGTTTATTGACTAAACTTCTTATAATTATAACATGTTAACTCCTTACCTGTGCTTTCTACTGCATGTATCATTAATGCTTTAATGCTTCAACTTAAGAGCTATCATTTTTTAAAGAATAAACTGCAGAATTTTTTCTCGTGATGTGTCGTTGAAGTTCGAAAATTAATTACATGCTTTTAAAAATATGGGGGTTTTTTACGTATCTTTCACTCAAAGTTTGAATTTCTATTTTCATAAAAATAGTTGTTTCTTTCCTGTTTCTGAAAAATGCACGACGCTTAAAATGTTCACTCGATTCTTCTCTGTTTGTGCAGCCATATGCCATGTAAATAAAAGCTATTTGTAAGTAATTGTTATTTTTTCTCGTCAGATTATTTTCCTCTTTCTGTTTGGTAAAAACCACAAAAGCAAACATTGCCTTGGGAATGGGGAAAAACAAGCTGTATTAATATCCATAAATGTTTTAATGTAATGAGTCTGTTTCGTTTCCTTCATTGCTGCTAGCTTTTCTATAATTCTCTGGAACTATACAAATATTTGATTTTTTTCCTTCCCCCTTTTGTGTACCAGTTTAAATTTGTTGATTTTTTTTTTTCACCTCTCTGAGATGAGATATCATAAATGTATGAAGGAATTAAAAAATGTTCTCGTGGTTTGTTTTGTCTAGAGAGCTGGAATTTGGAATAAATGTAGTTCTTCATTTTATTACTTATTAAAAGAAAAGTTATTTATGTCTATCCAGTAAGCCATCTCTTCATATATATTGCATCAGTATTTGAAAAAAATTGAATAAACATTTTTTATTTCTTCTTTCCTTTATTTATTTAAACAATTTTTTTATATATAATGTATCTGAAAACTGTCGATTTAAGGATTCCTGTTTTTGATTTACTTATTTAATCTGTTCGACTTCTATTTAAATTGACATTTTAAAATCTGCGAATTCTATTCATAAACTTTTCATATTGTCAATCTTTTTAGATGATTTTTTAATATTTGAAAAGAAAATCTTGGAATATAACTTCATTCTTTCCTGATAATTTTTTTAACATGTATTTTCAGAAATAAGACGTACGAATTGTTCTACCTATTATATAAAATACAGATTTCATGAAACTGAATCTTAAAACCGGCATTATTAAAATTGAATGGGAAAAAATTACAATAATCGTGAATGTCTGCAAAGTATATCATTCACTGTTTGCCGGATTCTCAACGATCATATTAATATTATTTATAAATAAATTTATCATAAAATAATTCAAAATAATTTGAAATATGAACTTTTTCTAAATGTCACTTTCATTTTCAAAAATTTTCGATTGTCTTAAACAAGTATATTTTCAATACTTGTATAAAGAAAAGAAAATGATGAACGAAACACTTTATCAAAACATACAAAATTATTCTTCGGCTAGATCAAAATTTCAATCTATAGTTTCAAATTCGTAAATTTTTACCATAAACTTTCCAGATTTAAATTGCGTGTAGTTATCACATTAAATCTGACAGTGGAATAGAAAAAAAAATTTACTAAAATGTAAAACATTCTATAGAAAAATCGTAATGTTGCTCTATTTTATACTTTTTAATCTTGAATGTTGATTGCCACTCAAAGGGCTTTGTCCTTAATGGATTTTTCATGTCTTTTATAACTTTAGTCGTAAAATAACGAAAGGGAAAGAAAACAGCAGGCATTTATCGATAAGCGATCATTTAGCCCAATGTTTTTGGAACATGTTCCACTAATGATACATTTATATTATTTTTTGTGATATAGTTTTTGCACAAAATATTCAAATAACTGCTTAAAAAAATGAATATAAAGTAAAGCTGCTTTAAACATTTTGTTTTAATCTTTATTTTTTAGATGCATATATATATTTTTTTCCGTTTTTGGACCTTCACTTTTTAAATTTGTCGCTTATTATGGCTCCTATTTGTTACTAAAAATTTTAATACTTTCAATGTGTCTTATGTTTGGGAAACTGGGTTGTCAGCCAACAATCCATTGAAAAATAGAGTTACAATTGTAACTTGAATATAAGTTATATTTGAAATTAATAAAGATAAAAGCCGATTATATCGAGTAACGCATTTCTTATAATCTTAACATTTACTATTGTATTGTATTGTATCCTCCAATTGCACTGATGTATTATATATTTATATTTTATTGTAATGTAAAAAGTTTTGTACTATAGATGTTTTGTATTATAATGTAAAATTTTTAAAAAAATTTTATTGCGATCATTTAATTTATAATGTATTATTTTTTTAATTGATAAAAACTTTTATAGTAATATATACATTTTTAATTCTTATTTATGTTATACAAAATTCAAATTGGTTGTGACCTGAACTGTGCTGTTAATTGCTTATTGCGTGGTCAGAGTATTTTGATATTTTAAAATGACAGATTTTTTGTGGATTCTAAATTGCGAATTTTTAAGTGATCTGCACAATGCTACTCAGAAAAAATTTATCTCATTTTGTTTATCATCCTCTCAGGTGATTTTCTTAACACTTTCGGGTGAAGAGTTACTCTGCCTTAGATTACTGATCGCATGGTACTACTGAAATATAAATCCCTCTTGACTCAATACATAGAAACGGTTATTATAATATCATCATGGAAGAAGATCCTGACATTTTATCACTCAAATTATAAAATTCTTTTGTGCTTTGCATATATACGTAAAACTCGTTTAAATTCTTTCACCTTTTAAAAAAGACCATTTCAAAATTAACATTCTTTTTTTGTTGCTGTTGTTCCTACGTAATCGAATAATCCCACCAGAGGGAGCAATTCAAAAATGAGGATGATAAGGCTTGTTCTGGCCATCCTGATAGGTATAGAACAATGTGGGGTTGACTCCTCTTGCTGATGACGGGATATGCATCCTACAGAAGGACTTGTACAGTGGCTGGTGATAGCCATTAGATCTTAACTGTGATTCCTGCCTAGGCTGTCATGGCATTCTGGTCATTCAGTTGAACCGTAAGCTTTCGGGTGGATGAGGTAGTTCAATTATGTTTATATAGTCGATCTAACCTACTGGAAGACACCTCAAAGATTGAATTTTAAAGCTTTCTATATGGAAGTTGATTATCACTTCTCTTGTCGGTATATTAAGGCTGTAGAATCAAATTACCTTCGTTTCCGTGGCAAGATTTATCTCCAACAGTAGGGCTTATTCTGTGACCATTGATGATCATCAGAACTCAACCTTAATCCCGGCCTCTGTACTGTCACAACGACTGTTATTAAATTTACCCCTGATAGCTAGGCAGGGCAAGGATAAACTCTTGACGTATTATGGCAAGATTTATCTCCAACAGTAGGGCTTATTCTGTGACCATTGATGATCATCAGAACTCAACCTTAATCCCGGCCTCTGTACTGTCACAACGACTGTTATTAAATTTACCCCTGATAGCTAGGCAGGGCAAGGATAAACTCTTGACGTATTATGGCAAGATTTATCTCCAACAGTAGGGCTTATTCTGTGACCATTGATGATCATCAGAACTCAACCTTAATCCCGGCCTCTGTACTGTCACAACGACTGTTATTAAATTTACCCCTGATAGCTAGGCAGGGCAAGGATAAACTATTGACGTATTTTCGTTGCCAAATATAAATTTCTTTGAAAATTATCTTACGGAAACCATCCATCTCTTGCCACTGAAAGGTCTATCTAGGTATTCATTTGCTGGAGTCTAGACTTCAATCTATCTACTACGGCTATCTTTTTATTTTATAGATTGATGATTACTAGAAACTATGGATTCTATCGCTTAAAATTTTTTTTATTTCACTATTTCTATTTAGGAATTTAAAGATGTCGCTTAGCGTACAGGAAAAGCATATCGGTCATTGAACGAATGCATTTGCTGTTTTGTTCTTATATTTCCTGATCCATTACAATCTCCTTATGTTTCATCTATTTCCTGATCCATTACAATCTCCTTATGTTTCATCTATTTCCTGATCCATTACACTCTCCTTATGTTTTTTTAGCTCTTACTTTTTACCTTAGTTGTTATCGCTCGGAAAATCCAGGTTACTGTCACGCAAGTACTGTTGTGGCGACTCGCAGAGAGCAAAAAGTTACCCAGTACCGCGTAAACAAAATTGATAGTTCCTACTTTTAAATAATACATTATGTTTCTGCAGCTTTCTCCGCCCCCGTCTTCTCCACCAATAGAAAATGCAAGAAGAGCAAATCATCTGTTTTTGCTTTTATTCTTTTCTCTCCGTTCGAGGATCGTATTTACGACGGCGGCCGATGATTAAGTTGTTTTGATCCTGGGACAAAAACATCTCTCCCTGATGACTTTTTAGAGGTCCTTCCAGTATGCGCATGTTCTTTATCTTTAGGGGGGGGCAGGGGAGATGCCACCTCCATAACCCATACGTGTTCTTTATTTTTTCCCGTAATGTCTTTTAGGGAAAAATAACCCCATTTTCTAAAAGCAAAACAGATAGGTTTTTGGGGGGGTCGAATGGGGGGGGGGGTAAAAATACCTTTCAAGTGTTTAGTAAGTTCTTAAGTCATTCAGTGTTAAGTATACTTTTACTGATACAGTAAAAAAAAACCAGAACATTTTCTAATATATCCCAATTTTATGTAATGTTTCGGGAAAAAAAATTAAATGTTCATTAAAAGAATATGATAAGTATGAATAAACTCTTGTCCAATACTTATTTATTTATCTTTCTTTGACGAAATTTTGAAAGGTGAAAATACAATACTCACTTTCAATGTTACTGACTTGTCCCCAATTTTAGTTTCACAAATTTTCATTAATCTACTGCTGCTTATTATTATTTGAAAGACGATTTAATTCGAAAATTTCTTTGCGCTACTTTGTAATAAAATTTTTCTGTCGCCTCTTTCCGTTTTATCAGTAGTTTATTTTCGAAATTCTTTCTTTATGTAATATATCAATTGACACCGCATCGCCTGCACTATCGAATTATTATATTGTAAGGCTCATTTTAACCGAAAACCTGTATTAAAATTACAGAATATTCAAAAAGATTCGCCGTACCTATTTCGTAGAATGCTGTTTTGATTCCTAAATTGACTTAAGCATATTTAGCTATTTTTTTATGCATATAATAAATCAATTCAAAAATGCAGTCGTTTAATATTTCATCTCTCGTCAGCTCAATTTTCATCTTTCCCATCAAAGTTTTAAATTATTATCAGCAAATAGTAAAAAAAAAAAAAAAATGATGATTGTCAAAGTATACATTTTCTTTCAAAGTATGTGTTTTTATCATTCCTTTATAACTGTTTTCAGTGATAAGAAAATACAAAAAGAAATGCAAGCTATTGGCGGTAACGATGCATTCTTATAGTTTTCTTACCCTGAAAAATATATGTCTCTTTTAGTTTTAAGCAATTATTGATGTAAGATGTACTTCCGTAAGGTTTCTATTTATCAATTTTTTTTTTTTTTTTAATCTTGGCCTGGTGATTGATTTTGTGTTTAAAATTTCACCAAGATGTGCGTATGAAGAGATGTAATGACTATGTATAGAGCGTGGAGTTCGCAGGAAGTTACTACAATTGAAATTAAAGTTTTTCCATTCATTACCTTAATATTTCTTTGTTTGTTGTATTTTGTACATTACCGAACACTTTCCATTGAAAATGAATTACCATATTTAGTAACCTTATTCAAAAAGGTTTCTTGATTTGATTTAGTCTTACCTTTTTTATAAATTTTTATATTCCCCGCAATGTGTGTAACTGGCTAATAATATTTATTTTCTTATAGGGATTTTTTTTTTGATAATTGCTTCTATATTGTATGTGGACATTTTTTATTTATAAAAAAAGGCATTGTCGACTAGACCTAAGGCGAAGATAGACTGTTTGTCCCTAGATAAAAAAAAGAAGGGGAAAAAATTGCACCCACCGCCATCTCTCTGTCCAATTTTATTTAAAAAATAATTTTGCTTACTTTTAAAAATGCAATAAAAACAAAAACAAACCCGCTCGTTCTCTCATTTCAGTGATAAAGATTATAATAAATACGAACTAAAGTACGCCCTTCTTCTGGAATTTTCTAAAACATTATTTTTGCATAATGTTGCTAATAAATAATTTTGCTAATTTATTATTAGATAGTTAGTTTTCTTCAAACTATTAAGCATTAATCCATGTGCATTTAAGCAATTTCAAAATAAAGAAAGATAATAGACTTTTTTCAATGCGGGATGATGTTAGAAAATAGTCGAAATGAAGGATCCAAAATCATTTTTCAGCTTCTGTCTTCTAATAATTATAGCTACCGAAAAACTTTTAATACAAAAGATATTTATGTTAATGAGACGAATTCGCTTAATTTGTTTAATTTTTCTATCTTCAGTTGTAAGGAAGGTATGTGGAAATGAAAATTTCAAGCCACCGGCCATTTTCTCCTCCTTTTAACTGGATGTTCCATTTACGAACGCATTCGACATTTTTACAGTCGGTATAATATAACCCAGACCGGTTGAAATCAAATCAAAATTACTCTACTTATAGTATTCAGAAGATAACATGGCTAAAGCATTATAAACACACATGTAACTTTTGTGCAAAAAGCGGTTTTGGGTTTTACGGATCCGATTAGAGATCTGTAGGAATTTTCCCGAAACCATGTCATAAGAACCACTCCAATCCTCATAGACAGTTTTCTTATGAGGAATCTGTCTTAAGAAAAAATAATGCTTATGAGTAAATATTTATAATTATATATTTGCCAACTCAATTTCATTTTCGACATCATAGACTTACTTGAGTGACAACTTAATGCTAATAATAAATCCCTCTGCGTAACGAAGAACATTTCGGAAATGCCTTCTTAGCACAAAATGCCCAGCAACATTGTTACGATATTTTTACGATATTGGCCGACATTTAGAATATCGGGCAACATCGTGGTGATATTATATAATATCTTGTCTTAATAGGATAAACATTCATTTGTTTCTTTTCCCTTCAACCTCATCTTATTTAAGAATTTTTTTTTTTTCTTTCTTTTCAGTTTGCAAGAGCGTGGATATTCGTAACAAAGTAGAGAACTTCAAGAAGTTGGAGAATTGTACTGTGATCGAGGGGTACCTCCAAATATTGCTCATCGACAATGGCCAAGCTCAGGACTATGATGGGCTCTCCTTCCCAGACCTTGTCGAAATCACGGACTATTTTCTTTTGTACAGGGCCTTCGGCCTCAATTCCGTGGGTAAACTCTTCCCAAACCTGTCGGTCATCCGAGGCAATGAACTATTCCACAATTACGCCTTCGTGATTTTCGAAATGTACCACCTGCAAGAGATCGGTCTCAGCAAACTGACTGACATCTTGAGGGGGTCGGTAAGGATAGAAAAGAATCCTGGTTTGTGTTACGTGGAAACCATTGACTGGGACCTTATCGCGAAGGAGGGTAAAGGTGGACATTTCATTAAAGCGAACAAAAAGGCAGCAGAATGTCCAAATACGTGTCCTGAGAATGACCAATGTCCAGAATCTCAAGATAAATCTCATCGCCTGTGTTGGAATTCTCAACATTGCCAAAAGGGTAAGCTTTAATTTCTTTCTTTGTTGTATTATTGCCCTTAATCAAAATTTCACAAAAATCTTCAGTTAATTAGCGATCTGACTTATTTTTACCACTAAGCAAACAAAAACATAACACAAATAATTAACAGTTATATAATTTGAGTTATAATTAAACATGCATATAAATTTTGTTTTTATTTTCTTTGTAAAAATTTCAGCTCTAGACTTTGATTTCGCCAAAAATGAACAATTTTTAGCGCATATGCAGTGGATATGAAATATCTGCCAAAAAATATGAGATTCGTGATACCAAAATTAAAACAGATTTTTGCAAAGCAGTATATGTACTCAAATGGTGCATTAAAAGTGAATAGAAGGCGATATTGAAGCAGTTTCTGATGAGACAATGTTTATTCGGTTGGCAATTCGGTTTATTCGGTTCGGTTTAAAGGCAAATAACATGATTAAGGGTAATACAGTTTCGAATGGCAATTGTGCTTATGCAATACAAAAACCTGACCAATCAAGTATAACTAGGCTAGCGCATAGCATATGCATATTATATTACTGAAGTTATTTATCATTTTATGCAATCATTTCAAGAAATTTTAAAATAATCACCCATTATTTCCGATCTGATCCTGTTTAGAATATTCACTAAATTACCAACTTGATTTAAATCCTTGAAAATTACATCCTCGCGAAAACTCACATTTAATCAGGATCACTTCGAAAAATAAGCGTTTCTGCATTTCTTCGCCTGCGATATTCATAAAGCGTAATTTAAAATAGAAAAATCTCATATTCAATTTGCTTTTAATCTCCCCCCTCCCTCCCTTTTGGGTTACTCTGATTTGTCTTTTAAAATATGTTTTTATCTCTTTACAGTTTGTTGCAAAACGGATTGTGAGCATAATGCAACGTGCTATAATTCCACACATTGCTGTCATCCTGAATGCTTAGGAGGATGTTATGGGCCTCTGTCGTCTGACTGTATTGCATGCAAACATGTTATGTATTATGATGAAAAGTACGGGAAAAGATGCATGAAAAAATGTCCTTCCAACCTGTACGAGGTATGTACATGCTAATAATAATCATACTAAAATTTGCAAAAAAAAAAAAAAAAGATTATTTAACATTTATTTAAGACTTATAAGTATTGTTTAAATATAATTGATTAAAGTTTATTTATTTATTACAAAAAGGCATTGTTTTACGCTATGAGGAATTTGCTCTTTTTCTTCTTTTTTTTTTTTTTTTTGATAATTTCCTATAATTGATTCCACTTCCACTGTTACAAAGCATGATATAATTATCAGTGGCGGATATTTGTTGAATATATTCATCAGTTGCAGAGGACCGCGGTGGCCTGGTTTTAAGGTCTCGGCTTTAGAACCGGAGGATTTCAGGTCTAAGACCCGATTCCACCGGAGAACCGTCATCTAAGCTCCCTCCCGCTGGTGTGGTGTGGAGTGGAAGTTTGGAGAGAGAGATGTCCGCTCAGGAGTCGTCCTCGTCATCTGACCGCGGTACAACATTACGATGACCTTCTCAAAATAACTCTAATATTATTTTAAAATGGACATTAATATAAGTAAACTAAATTAAATCACCAGTTGTAAGTTATCTGACTCATTATTATATTGACTCTGTGAAATACTCTGAAACTGCAAGAATCGTAGAAGTTTTGGAGGAAATGGGTTAAGCACAGCGATGTGTTTTCCTAAAGTACCCAAGATATGCTCAATCGGATACAAGTCCGTTGAACGTGCTGGCTAATTGATACACTCCTGGTGCATTTTTCATCAAATGAGATTTGTGCCGTCTAACTTTATCGTTTTGTAAAATAAAGGATTCATCCATTACAATTACACGAGGATGAATAATTGGATCAGGAAAGTCAAGTAAATGGGCATTAATAGTATGAGACAATGTACCGACCAAATGTTTCCATCCAAAGAGATGTTTACCCATATACATATATTACTCAACTAAAATGTCTCTTTCATGAATATGACTTAAACAATAGTGTGTTCCAGCGCCTGCTAGCCCAGCAATCTTCTGGAATCGCACTGCAAACTAAATCTGGACTTATCAAAAAAAGAATATAGACTTCCATAGTCTTGCACTCCAATGACATGTATACGTGACAAAAACTTTCATTTCGATGCTGTAGATCAGAGATAAACACACTAATTGTCATTTTGTAAGCAACTCTACTCGTGTAGCCTTCTACGCTCAATTGATCTAATACCAGCCTTCCAATAGCTGCTACAAGAGAAGATCTAAAATGGATTGTAGTTACAGTTCTGTTCGTCTTTACAAAAATCCATCATCGGCAGTTCTTGTAATTATATATTTTCCTTGGGTTACCTTATAGAGGCTGATTCTGTCTTTAGAAATGCAATCCATAGTCAATGGATTTCAGAAAAGCTTGCGTTCAACCATCTTACTCATTTCTATTCGTACGCCATTTGAATTTTTCAAATAAACAATGTAGAGTACTTATATCTAAAAAAAAATGGGCTGTCAAGTTTCATTATGAAGTACCTACATTCAGAAGATGCTAATGATTTTAACTCCTATGTTCCTGATAATGTTTCACGACATTAAACAACGGCGATTCCTCTAACTTGTATATTATAGTCTGATGCAGCATTACTTTTTACTAATACTAGGTAACGTTTAAGAGAATAAATTCATGTTTGTCACAATTTTTCTAATTGTGTCTTAATTTTTGGTAATGAGTGTCTTTAATATTGAAAAGAAAAACATGTTTAAAGTTAAACAAGCTTCAGTAGTTTTCTAATGCAATCCTTCTTTTAAAAGAAATCTAGAATTCCCTTGTTGCAAAAGAACGTCTCAAAAATAAAACAAGCCTATTAGAATATTTCGTTGAAAAAGAACCCCGTCTCGAAAACATGCATTTCGAAAACACGTCCTAGATTTATAGGGCTACTTGTTTTCAACATCCTTTTCTTTACGAAATTCTCTTAAAGCCAATTATTTTAACTGAATAAATTCATTTTCTTATAAAAAGTCTCCACTCTAATTTTAAAAGAAAAATATGCCAGTTTAAATATTTTACTTTAATTCTCCTTTAACGACTTTAATATTAGAGAAGGGCTTCATTCTTTTCTTCCGCCTAAGACGTTACTTACCATAGCTTAGCCTTCAACATTACAATTTTCTAATAAAGAGAAAGAATTTGCTTTAATAATTCATATGCTGTTTACAGATTCTTCGATCTTTGGATTACAGATGCAAAGATTCTTATTAATATTATTTTTAAATCCAAAGTTTTTCTCATAACTTTAAAAACACCATAAAATTTTGTAATTTCAACATCTTCATATTTATGTTATATAAATTTATAGCCTGGTTGGTACAGCGTCGGATTCGCGTCCCTTAGGTTGCGAGTTCGAACCCCGCCGGCCGAAGATTCCCCGCGTGCTTGGTGGCTGACGCGCGTTAAATCTGTCGTGGTCACAAAGTCCTCCATGTCGAGAGTAATTCCACTGGGGGTACTGGAGCAGGGGTGATCGTTCTCTGATTCAGGTCTAAATTACGATCTGTGTTTGAGTGAATGAAGTCCGCTCCGTAAAAAGGGTTGTGACGTGTGTGTAGCTAAGTCGTTCTCTTGGCCCTAGATGGCGCTACTTTAGAAACAAGAGCCCTCCCCCCCCCAGGCTTAAATCCGCTGTCTTCGAACAGCGGGCTTGCCTATGGCAAGTGCCATAAGAAACAACAAATTTTAAGAACGGTAGCAATGATAGTAAGTTTTAAATTAAGAATGTTATACAACACTTCATGAAAACTTAACAGATATCGACTTACTTTCTTCTGGAGAGGAAATAACTGCACTAGACTCAAATAGATGTATTTTCAACAATTAATCGCCTTTGGCGATCAGTTTGTTCACCCAAATTATTGACCTCTTGGACTATTAAACGATTAAAATAGAATGTATTTTTTAAAAAGTTTCACCTTTTGTTTGATTTAACAAAAAAACATGAATTTAATTGAATTAATATGATATAATAATTATGGATGTAAACTGAATTGTGTATATGCTATGGAATAATAGCGGAAGTGAAATTCTTACTTCGGTGTAAATGTTCAAAAAATGCATTTTTTTTTTTAAAATCTTAACTTCAACATTGGCAAAAGCATGCAATTGAATTTCTTTGCCACGTACATTAGAGTTTTAGGTATTTACGTGCTATCGCAACCCTATTGGCGACATTGGCGTAGTCGAAAAATACTATGTGAAAAATAATAAATCGTGATAAATGAATAATAATCAATAAAAAAAAGAATAACTAACTTTTATCGATATAATTCCTGTCTTTATTTCACTATGTATCAAGTACGTTTTGGTGGAAAATATGAAAAAATGGATTTTAGAATAGATTTGCCAATTTGGTGAGTTATCCTGAAAGTCGGCATGGTTGCGATAATGCGGAAGTACCGCGTTTTATATAGAGAGATTCTTAAATTTAGATAAAATGATCATAATTTAACTCAGCATTTATCATATTAAATATATTTTACATGTATTCTTTGTGTAACATTTAAATTTAAATTATTAGAATAGACAACATTGTAAATTAAAATCATATTACACCATCCTGACGAAATTAAATTAAGAAAAATTACAAGCTGTATTTAAATTAAAAAAGAGTATAAAAAGAGAATAAATATCTATTTTTATTAGTTTATTGAAATGTTTGCTTCTTAACAATTCTTTGGCATTCATGTTTTAGTTCATGGGCCGGCGTTGTGTGCAAGAGGAAGAGTGTAAGAATTACACTATCACAGACAAGCAGACAGATGATCTTCTTGATGCAAAACGTGCAGAAGACACTCGGATATATTTCAAGCCCTTCAAGAATAAATGTTTGCAAGAATGCCCTCCTGGTTTCGTTGTGGATGATAACAATCCGCATGTTTGTAAGAAGTGTGATGCTAAGTGTCCAAAAAGTAAGTCTCCTGTCTCCGATGTCAGAAGGTTTTTAGCTTGGTTTATGTGCATCATTATGTGCATTTACAGGGAGGACTATTGTGTCTAGGGCTACAAAATTTGGCATGTAATTATTCTTTGGGAAATAAATGATCACTAAGAAATTATTTTTTAAATTTAATTCGGGTTTTTAATTGGTTAAACATTAATCAAGATTTTAAAGTTTTCCTCGAATAACTTTGAAGCATATTATTCCACAAAAAAAAAATTCAACGTAATTTTTTTTCTTTAATTTCAATAAATATTTAAAAATTAATTTTAAACACAGTTTGTAACAATATTTTTTATTGTTGTTATGAAACCAAACAGATCAAGACAATAGACCAGTCAGATCATGCTTCTTCAGATCTTTCATTCGCCTGCTTTTAAAATCTTTCTTTGGACACTATTTTTATTATAGAATTTTAACTTTAATTAACATGATAATGTTTTAGGCCAGCATTCTTTTTTATAAATTGTATGATCTAAAAATCTTTACCTGCAGAATGTAAGGGTTTTTGCAATAACAGACAAATTAAGCCAATTATTTTGTCTCAGTGTTCAGACTACAGGTTCAAATTCCTTAAATAAAACTAATTCTCAGGATTCAATTTTATTTTAAAAATATATATATATATCTATTAGAAAAACGTACCCGTTCCCCCTTTCTTTTCTGGATAACTATTATTTATAGTAGTGACTTTTACTTGGTTTAAAACTGGACTGAAAGCATAAATTCTGAAAATGTTAATATACAGCAACTGCCGTTTATTATGACCCATTCCGGGTTTTTGAATTTTGATTATATTAACAGACTTACAACAATAACCAAATTGGATAAAATCAACTTCATATCATGTCAAAGGAAAAAAAGCATTTATTTCAGGGCTGTTTATAACGTATTTCAAAAACAATACTTAAAAGGAATTAATTCATTGTAACTTATAAACAATACAGTTATTTCTTAGTAATATATTTATATATTATCCATGCTTGCATGGCATTTAAAAGTTTTTCTAAACGACACTGCACGCCGCAATTCAAAATATTTGTGCTTGACTCATTTCAGAGTTCGTTGGAGGGATTCTTCACCATTTTTGCGCCTGTCGAAATTTTTAGTCTTACAAAAAAAGTCTTGATTTTTCAAAATTTTACAAAGAATAAATCTTTAACTGCGCCGCAGGGCTGCAGGCATGAAAGAATTCCGCGAAAGTCAATCGTTACCACTGGTTGAAAATCAATAATCTGTCGATTCTCTATTTTAAAATTGATAACTTTAAGCGATGTAATATCATACTAAACGAATGTTCTTCTATCCATCGGTTTAGAGCCAGAGGATTTTGATAACATAAAGCAAATTAAAGCTCTGTTCATTGTTTCTGTTTTTAAAATTCAAGCTCATATATGTGTTGACTGTCTGATTGTTTATTGTTCGCATAAGAAAAGGCAAAGCCCCCCCCCTCCCAAAAAAAAATTATCACATTTTAAAGATTTTAAAGATTTATCACATTTAAATATATATCATTCTTTTATTAACATTATTATATTGAAACGTTTAAAAATGTGCTATCATTTTTTTACAGTTTGTCCAGGTATGACCGTAGATCATGTTGGTGCTGCACAAAACTACCGAGGATGTACAAGGATAAATGGTTCATTAGAAATTCACATACAAGGAGGATGTGAGTGATTACCATATGGATTATTATTCTCAAATACGCATAAATATTTCGCTGATCTGTAATCTTGCTATGTCTTTACTTTCTCCTACATAAAATACAAAATTACAAAAACATATGATGCAAAGTACACGATCCCTTAGATGATACCAAGTGAAAGTGTTGTAATCATCGAAAAATTTGATTTTGATGAATCCCATCACCCCCCCCCCGAGTTCGAAAAACACATTTCTGACGTTATGCTGTCCGTCTTAACACGATAGCTCAAAAATACTTTGAGCTTAATGGATGAAATTTGGTACATAGTATATACACCACTTTTGTAGATTTCTGTCCAATTTTGAACGAAATTCACTCTGAAAATGTATGCCTGCCCGAGCACGAAAGAGCGCAGTAACTACAAAACTTAAAAAGCTAAATAAATAAAATTTGGTACTCAGATTTAGCATCTGAAACATAGATCTGTATCATATTGTCACTCAATCCTATAATGAGTTGGTCCTCAATTGGTCTGTATATTCTAGTGTATATAAACGCGATTACAAAAACACAACTACTTATACAAATGAAATTTGATATGTGATTGTGTTATTAAAATTGTAGATTTTTAATTCAATCGGACGAAAAAATGATCTCCATTATATTTCGTTTTTCTTCATTTTTATGAAACTCAAAAAGCTTCCGCGTGTTACTTACTCTGTTACATACTGTTGGAAGCCGATATTCCACTTCTTTTGTCACCAATCTGCTTTTCTCCGATTTCTGATTCCGCGATTGATAAATATTTGAAGACTATTAAGGTCCGTAAATGTTCATATTCAGTGTGTTAAAGAAATATATCTTTAATAGAGAATATGTCAGAAAATTTCGGAGAAACTATTCTTAGCTTTTTATGAAAGCATTTGAGTCACAAATGAATTGTGCATCTCTTAAAAACATGGTTTTAACATTTTAATAAGTTATGTGCTTCTTCAAAACTTTTCATGTGAAAATGATTCATTACAAATTCATTATTTAGTATTCTGTTTGAAAATCCTGCCCTTGTTGAAATCCAGTATAAAAGTGTCTAAAATATATATATAGAGAGAATGCATATTTATTGTGTCCGTTTTTCGAATCAAGAAGCATGTGTTTTGCAGATTTATTGTTGTTTTTTTTTAATTATCCCATCCTTTTTTTTTTTAAATATTATCATTTCATGTTTTCATCGTATGAGCTAAAGTCGTTTCAGTATTCATTGATCTCTGATTGTGTTTAAAAAAGCTTTAAAAGTATTAATATGAAAGTATTTTCCAGCATATCACATGGAAAAATCAAACTTAAGAATATTTAATAAGATACACTAATAAAATGAAAAAATAGAAATATGATAGCTCCTTTCAGAATATATGTTGGGTTTTTTTGAATATTTGGTTTGACCTTGTGGTGAAAAGCTTATAAGCCAGATAACAGCTACGGAACACGGGCAATTGCTTTTGTCTTGTTACTCGGCTGCGAACCACAATGTCCCAGGTTCTATCCTCGTTCATAACACACCGCTACATTGGTGACCTCGGACGTCAACCTTTGTACAGCTGCTGTGGTGCCATCTACCCACAACAACCCGAAGTCGTCAGACTCACTTGACGCAGCAACACAAAGTCGTCAGACTCGCTTGACGCAACAGCAACGACTCACCCACACACGCTCGAAGCAACTCTAATGCTCAAATGAGTACAGGCGCAAGAGACTCAACAGCTAAATACATCACCACTCAACAGCCATATCGTTCGTCTCACCTCCGACTCACTGGAGGGAGAGTACTGTGGTGAAAAGCTTATAAGCCAGATAACAGCTACGGAGCATGTGCAATTGCTTTTGTCTTGTGGTCTTGTTACTCGGCTGCGAACCACAGGGTCCCAGGTTCTATCCTCGCTTGTAACACACCCCTACAACCTAATTTAATATTTTATATCTGTGGCATTAAAAATATTTTTTAGTTTTAAAAAATCATTTTATACTTACTTTGTTATGTTACATAGATTAATAAGTTACATTTTGGAGACTGTAAAATCATTAATTTAATTTGAAAATTGCTATTGCTTATTAATTTTTTAATATTTTATATTAATAAATCAAAAATTAAATTTTTTTGGCATTTAGCAAATGTTATAAAAGAACTGGAAGAGAACTTGAATATGATTGAACAAATTGATGGCTATTTAAAAATTGCTCGGTCTTTCCCTTTGGTTTCCCTGAATTTTTTGAAATCCCTCACAACTATTCGTGGTGAACAGTTGGACAAAAAGAAGTAAGTTACCTTATGTATTCTATTTCATCTACATACTTTTTAAAAAATTTAATTTGTTAAAAAGTATTAAAATTGCTGCTAAATATTTTTTGAGGAATTTTTATTTTTTCTGGTTCAGTTATGCTCTACTGGTTTTGGATAATCAGAATTTACAAGAGCTTTGGGACTGGCAGAATCGTAAGACCAAACTTAAAATTATGAATGGAAAGATCTTCTTTCACTTCAATTCAAAACTCTGCCCCAGCAAGATCCAAGAACTGAAAAAATATGCAGAAGTAGCTGATTGGGATGACAGAGATGTATCACCAAGTTCAAATGGCGACCGTGTTGCTTGTAAGTATGCTATGATCTTACCTAGTAGCACACTATATTATATAATATTGTAAAATTTGAAGGGAGAAAACTATATTGAAAGTATTATTTTACAATTTGAAATATTTATTTATTGTCTATAATATTGTAATTTCTGCATGAATTCACGATATTGAGAAGTTTATTATGCCAATTATTTTAGGTGATGTTACAAACATGAATGTTACAGTTCAAAGTCTTACACCAACAGTTGTAAGGGTCAAATGGGAAAGTTTCCATAAGCAGTTGTATGATGAAAGATCTCTCTTAGGATATGTCATTTATTATCGAGAAGCGTAAGTTCAAATCTCCTATTTAGTTCTACAATCTTTACTTTTCTAAATTTCTAACTTCGTCCTTTCTTTTGCCTTTAAAGAAGGAAGCAAAACTGCATTTTCTTTACATTAATAATATTCTTAAATTGGTATGGAAAGTACTTCATAATTCTGTTGAGCTCTTAAAGTGGAATAACATGTTATACCTTGCAATCTAGGCTATTATGAAATATTAGAACAGTGTACTAATTACTTTGTCTTTTTTTTTTTTAATATTTAAATTAAATGTCATTTTCATTCTTAATGCAATTGTATTTTCTGTTATCAAAAAGCATAAAAATGGACACCTTCTAAAGAAATATGCAATATTAACATGCTAATTTTCTACTCTTCCTCCACAGATTGTTTCAGAACATTTCTATATTCGAAGGCCGTGATGCTTGTGGGACAGATGCGTAAGTTTTTTGCCCAATTTTTTTTTTTCTTACAAATTGTTCTAGAAGTAAAATAACAACAATATTATTTTTTTCGTTGTATTTATTGTTATCATAATATAATCTAAATTTCAATACTAAAAAATTAAATTTTATAATTTTATTGATGTTAAATAAGTTTACTCTATTGTATATTACTTTCATAAAATATTGTCATATTACTCGATTGTATTTGAAAAATGAGAATTATTATTAAATTTTCTTCTATATGTGAAGAATAATTTTTTTTACACACAGAAATTGAAAAAAAAAAAAAGAGAGAGAGAGAGAGAAGTTTAAAGTTTTAATATTCCCCAGCAAATAAGTATCTACAAATTTCCTTGTTTCAGAATTAGTATAAGTTTTTAAAAAATTATCTATTGTAAAAATTGCATGGAGGATCTAAAAATATATTTTCTGGGATAATTTTCTTCGAAATTATTATAGAAAATAAGAAAAATTTTGGTTATTTCTCATAGATTTAAGTTGCTGCTGTTGTTGAGCATCTGCTTTATTTGCTTTCAAAAGCTTTAGTTTTCTTGGCTTATGGTTATGTTCGCTTTTGGGCGATGTTAATCATTAGATCAATGGCATAGAAAATGATATCAAAAGATTTGGTATAATTAAAAGGTAAAATTCTACTTTCACAGTATTGCAATTTAGGGTGGGGTGGGGAATAATTTCTTCCAAAGTTTTTGAGGGAGGTGGAAAAAAAATAATGGATTAATTTCCAATAGTCTGAAATAGCTACTGTTAGGAGTCATCTATTTCATCTGCTCGCAATTGATTTACTTTTTGTTTTGTTTTGTTTTCGCTTAAGCAAAAGATGGCTGCATTTAAGCATTTCTGAATCACTATTTTGAAGCAAATTAAAACCTTGTAAAAAGATATACATTTGAAATAAAACAGAAATTAAAAAATATAGTGATAGAATAATTTAAACTTTATTAATTTTAATACTTTTTAATTTTTTTTAATTAATAACAACTAAAACAAATATTGCTCAAAAATGGATGTTATTGGAATAGTAAAATTTTGAATATTAAAAAGGCATTGAAATATTTCTTATAAGATTATTTGTTCCAAAATTAAAGGAGTATAATTGCAAAATTTTGGTTAATTTCTAATTAAAATGAATATTTAACTAACTTTTGTACTTTGAAAAGTAGATAATATTCTTATTCTCATCTTTAAGAATAGATACGCAAAATTTGTTTGAAATCAGTCCAATAGATCAGAAGGAGATGTGGAAAGTACATGTATTCTCATAATGGATTTATATTAAAATATATCAGAAGATATGCCAACTAGACAGGTTGTTATCCTGTTAACAATATCTCAGATCCTAAATTCATATATTAACTAACAAAAGTCTTAGCAGAGAATTTCATACACATTAGCAGAATGCTTTAAAAAATATATTTTATTTTTAGTACATGTTAGATATAAATTATATAATAATATTAAAGGTCAACAACAAAGGCCTGGAATTGTATGTTCTAATGAATTCATTATATACAATTATTGAATGTACATTATATACAATTATATATATTCTTTTGCTTTATCCACAATGTTTATTCGCACTTAAATAAAAACTAATCACTAAAATCAGATTGAAACAAAATGTGATCCACTAATGTGAGAAAATAACAATATAATTTTTTTAATGCTGGAAGAAAATATTAGTAATAATTTTTAATTGACCTTGAAGTGAGAATATATAGAAAAATAAAAATTGCAAACTTCAACTCATTACATGCAAAAATCCATCATATAAGAACAAAAATGTGAAGTTTCTGTTTCTCTAATTGACTTTTATTCATGGGTAGCTTTGTTTGCACATCAATAAGTTAGTTATTTTTTTTTTAATCATCTTATCTATTTTAATGTTAATACTGAAATTGAGATTTATGCTTCTGATAATGATGCAAATAAAGGGCAGGGATATTTTTTAACGCCACCCAATGTTACAGACATCAGCAGATAATTATATATATATGTTACGGCCAAAGCCCGAAATACGGCCAGTTCGCGAACTGGCCAAGAGGTTTGGCCAAAGTCCGAAATACTTGCAATGAATGTTGTATTTTCTACTTTGGCTGGCCATTTCGCGAAGTGGCCGGGCATCCTTGGCCAAAACCCGATGTGATAATCTATACTTATAAATACAGCTCAATGTATGTTTGTGCGCGTGTGTGTGTTTGTGTGTGTTGGCGCTCTACAGTCCAAACCGTTTGACAAACAGTTATCAAATTTGGCATATATATACCTTGGAGGTCGGAAATGTGCACCCTGGAGCGATTTTTTAAAATTTTTAATTAGAATTTTAATTAAAAATTAAGCGTAATTTCGGCGTTTTATCGCTATAACGAAAATATTACAGCACAAAATCGATTTTTGCATCAAATTAAAGCTTTTTTTAATTAAAGCTTAAAATTTAATTTATAAATTATGCTAAAATTTAATCTGCACGAGCACGTCAAATTAAAAAAAATATCTTTTATCAACGTGTTGCCATCACATTGATAGAAGTTTAAATTAAAAAATAAATCAACTATTATTGCAAATTTAATAAACAAAATTGTAATTTTCTGCAGGTGTCTGTATAAAATGAAAAAAAAAAAAAAAAAAAAACAGATATTTTCTGAAAAGTAAAAGGAGGCAAAGTTTTCTATGAGCTTTGACAATACCTATATTATTAATTCAATAAAACAATTTAATTTAAGGCAAACATAGTTTAATATACTTAGGATAATCATTCTAATCAGCTACCATCAGCTAATTTGGGGCATACATTTGCTAACAAAATGGTCTAAATTAACTAAATAATTATATTTAATATAACTTTAGTCAATAAATGCTCTGATGAATCTGGAATTTTAAATTTTTACA
Source organism: Argiope bruennichi (assembly GCF_947563725.1). Lineage (NCBI taxonomy): Eukaryota > Metazoa > Arthropoda > Arachnida > Araneae > Araneidae > Argiope > Argiope bruennichi. The sequence goes on along the minus strand of NC_079154.1, from coordinate 23,989,420 downwards.
TAGGTCCTCTACCCTTTGAATCATATTTAACAAAATAATCATGAGACCCGATATTTTTAATAAAAATTGTTGAACTCAAACCAACTAAATCAATCACTAAAACTGACTGATTTATGAAATTTCAATATCACACTTCTATAAAAACTGGCGATTTTAGACCACTTCACCGACTCTCTCAATGAAGATACGCTAATCCTCTGCAGGGTTTCTATACAGTGATTGGCCTGTGATTATAAAAATGATGCATAAAAACTTCATAAATCGGTCAGATTTCACTGCTGAACGACTCTGATTTCAATTTTCATATTTAAAAAAAAGATATGGTTAGCTTTAATATAAAAAGCTTTTATATTGATTGCAGTTTAACATTTCCACTTTAGTTTAAAGTAGAAATTTTATGGATACTGACAGAACATTAGGGAAAGTAGTACAATGAAACAGAACTGTTTAAGGCCTACATAAAAGTACGACTGAATCACATAACTACCAAAATATGAAGCTCAAAAATATTTTGCAGAAAAAGCTACTAAGAGAGCAATTTACATTAATTGAAAATTTTAGCGATCATTAATACTGGTGAACCGGCTGGTCGCCAAAGGCGACTAGTGGTAAATAAATATAATGACATTGATGTATAAAATATAAATAAGGACATGTTGTAGGTGAAATTCGACAGATGGCGCCAACAAAGAAATGTCTTTAAATGATATTAATAACAAAACTATTTGTCCTTCATATTTGTTTTAATTAGCCCTTATTTTTGTTATTTGCCTTTGCAAAAAATTTCATATTTTTTGAAGCGACATTTCGGGAGACAATGTGGTCTGGGATCTTTAACATTAGGTCCATGGAGCAGAAAAAGATTAAGGAACACCTTTAAAGGTAATTGAAAACTGAATACTCAATTTGCCTTTGTATTCATACATGATACGCAACGCCTTTGCTCAAGATATAATTATTTCATTTTGAAGGGCGCAAATCTAATCTTCACGCTATCACGTTGTTAAAGTATACACGTTCACTGAATAATTTCTATTATGGCTTTAATATGAGAACAGAATAACACGAGATCATATTTTTATATATTACAAGCTTATTTTTAACTCAGAGGTGTCACTTATATTTGAACTCGTTTCTGAAACAGTTGCACTTAAAAAAAAACAGTACACAGAAGTACTCATTTTTAAATACTTCATTTTTAACAGGGTGTAAAACAATGTGCTCTTGATTCCTTTCTTTCTACTTTGGCCGATCGTCCCCAGCCATTTCGCGAATTGGCCGGCCAAAGCCCGAAATCAAGAAAAGATCGGACATTGGCCGGTAAGTTTACAGCAACGTTGGCCAGATCGCGAATTGGCCGGCCAATTCGCGATCTGGCCGATTTCGGGCTTTGGCCGTAACATATATATATATATATAGGACTAAATTGGTCTATAATTTTGAGTGCTTTTATTGTTTCTAATGCTGTGTGGATAGAAATATTTTGTTTTTAATAGAATTAATTAAAATTTCCATCTCTTACTTTATTATAAAAGCAATTTCTGAGAGTGAGCTTTAAAGCATGTTAAATCATTAGGAGCTGTCCATGCATTGAGTTCATTAATATCTGCAAAAGGATTGAACCTTAGAAGTAACTCTGCAGATGGCTAAAAATTATTAGAATTTATTTTATTTCCTAAATTTGTCTTTTTGGTTGTTAAATAATAATAATAATTTTTTTACCTTATCACAGATGGACAGTTCGGGATGTAGAGGTTGTTGAAGATTCAAATAATTTCATTATTCATCATATAACTGACCTCAAGCCGTTTACTCAGTATGCTCTTTATATACGTACATATACAACTGCATCAGGTAGACAAGGTGCTCAAAGCTCCATTGTATATTTTAAAACTGAACCAGACACTCCTACTCCACCTGTAAGTATAAAAGCAAGATCAACACTGCATGGTGAAATAGTAGTATCTTGGAAGCCTCCCAAACACCCCAATGGAAATGTTACTTACTATATTGTAGAAGGTGTTTACGAAGAAGATTCATCTTACTTTTCAGCCCAACGAAATTATTGTTTAGAGCGTAAGTATTCAAGATATAGCATAAGTATAGATATAAATATAGACTCTAAAATATTGATCTTCACTTTATTAATTATTGTTTTACTTTCAATTTTGGATCAAATAAGTATGGAGCTATTGTGGAATTGTTATCTTCCTTGTTTGTATATTACATTTCCATTTATTTACATCTTTCTCATATAAAGCGTCTTTGTATAATAGTTCAAAATTTTTTACTTAAAAGTTATAGTAAATATATTATTTATGCTGTAACTATGCAGGACGTCAGTTTTTCGCATTCATAATTGAATTGATTGTAAAATTCAAAAAAGAATAGGTAATTTTTGTCTTGTTATTTATTCTGATCTGTCTCTAGATGGAAAACATTACTAATATATTTACTATTTATTATTGATTATTAGAAACATTGTCAATATTTCTGATTAGGATATCCATAATTTTTGGTTATTCAATCCATACAAATAAGGATTTTTTTTTTTCTAATTGAAAAACTATCTATTGTAGAATGCCTATTTTTTCCTTCCAAGTGTACAGACAGACAGACACACACACATTCTTATATGTCGTACTTGTGAATTATTTTATACCATACTCGTGAATACTTTATTTCTTTCCATGTAAAATAAGTAATAAGAATTGCAGAAAGTAGTTTAAATTTTAGATGAATTTAAAAGGCCTTACATATTGTTGTTAATTGAGTTTTTATTTATTTATTAGCAATTGCTTTCCCTGAATATCGAAAAAGTTTGTACGATGATGACACAAGACATACTGGACTTTTTGACAATGCTACTTCATCTAGTGCAGATTCCGGTGAAGATGGAGAATGCTGTGCTTGTTCAAAGGATCAAAGAACTTTGGGTGTTGATGATGATGATGCAGAATTCCAGATTCATTTTGAAGATTTCTTGCATAACAAAGTGTATATTAAAAAGTTAGTTTACAAGAATTTAAATATTTTTAGTCTTTAATATTTTTACTAATATTTGTTAATTAATTAAATTTATTATTATTAAAATAAAATATATGAAATTTATTAAAATAAAATATATGAAATATGATATGTTTATGCTAAATAAGAACATACAATTAACTCTATAGAAATAAATTTATCCATTTGATGTCCATATATTTCTACTAAATACTTTCATTGTATTGCTAATTCAGCTGTGCGCATTATGTAAACATTAGAAGCATCCAAATCATGTTTTTATCTTCTGAAGGTTCCTAGCTTTACCAAGATCTGTAAAATTTCCAACATTCTTTCTAAGAAAACGAGTGGCAAAATTTTACCGAATATTTCTGTAGTTATATTAAAATAAAAGGTTAACATTTAAAAAATGTTTTTGAAATTAAATTTACTGTTAAGATATGTGATAAATATTTAGGTGATCTCATTTGCATTGAAAATTAATAAAATACATTATTCCTAACTACTTTTATAATTAATATGATAATTTAAAGAATATAACTTTAGCAGAGAAATAGCAGCTAAAGAATAACAGCAGTTTGTAGTATTTATCTAATTTACAATCATATTTTTGAACATTCAGCTTATTTAACTTATTGGTTGATTTTGTGCATTGTCCCATATGTTGTCTCTTTTTAATTTTAAAAAAAGTGACATAATATGATTTTTTTTTTTTTTTGTCTTATGGAATATATTTATTTTAATGTCTGTTATATAAAAATAAAATATTGATGATTTAAGCAGTTTTAGTAGTTTATTCATTAATTTAAATTGATTATTCTGCAGTGCTTTTATTACAAGATGACATAAAGACAGATATTTTGCTTTATTAATCAAATTTTTATTTTGTTAATTTAATGATTTTTTTCATATTTCTTATAATGATTTTACAGATCTTAAATTCATTTTTTTATATTCCAGTCCAGATATAACTCGAAGCCGAAGACATGTACTTGTACGAACTTCAAAAGAAGAAACTACACCGAGGACCACGAGTGATCCTTTCAGTGTTGTTAATCCTTCAATACAACCTCTTGATGGAGACAAATATGTTAATGGCTCGTTATTACAATTCAGGAGATTAGTGTATCATCATACTTTTATAGTTGTTTCTACTTTAAGACATTTTACAGAATATACAGTTGAAGTAAGTTTATTTTAGTGGAAAATTTTGGTTGGATTTGATGATTATTTATTAGAAACTTTTTTAAATATGTAAAGACTAATAAAATGGCAGTAAAAAAAAACAGTCTCTTTAAAAGGTACTGTTTCTTCTTCATGAAGTATATTAATATCATTAAATCAGTATAATGATTAATATCTTATTTCTTTAGAAAGATATTTTTTCTAGCAAAATTTTGACCTTTGATTTGTGTTTCCATGCATTAATTATTTTCAGTTGATATTTTCTCTTAATCATGTATTAAATCTGATATTTCTGAATATTGAACTTTACTATTTAAATATGAGATTGAAAACACTTAGCTATTAACTTCCTAACAATTCTGATTGTTTTAATTAGATCTTTGTAATTTTGGAATGTTATTTTTCTGTGTTTAAATATAATAAAATTTTAGTTTTAAAGTATGTTTAAATTTTAATCATAAAAATTCATATTAACTATATTAATACTAATCCTGTTGTGTCATTCGTTTATTATTTAAATAAATATTTAAAATAAATTTTTGTTATGTAACTATTCACAAATTTTTGTGAGTAAGCATCTGTTGCATATACTTTTATGATAGCACTGAAATGATATTGCAAAAATATGACCAAACATAGAAAATAAAGGGATTGTGCATGGTTGTGTTAATTGTCTAACTCATCTCATATTTTTCTGTTAAGTAATGACACTAATAGCTGAAACATTTATTTGTTATTTGTATTTTTTTATTATTAAATATACATATTTCTGGAATATATATTATTTAATAATATTTTAGATCCGAGCTTGTCAAGATAGTCGACCAAATATGAGAACTGATCCATGTAGTACAAAAGCTATCACAAGTGTACGGACTCTTCATTTACGTAAGCTCAATATTTTTATTAAACTATCATTTTCTGTTATAGAATTTTGTCTTCTTTTTTTTTTAAAGTGTTGTTAACTTAAATAGTTTTGTATGTGATGCTGTTGTATTTAGTCAAAAGAACTTGGTAAATCTCTTGCTGTTGCAACACATGAAAACTGTATCACATTTTATATTTTTTTATTCTTTTATCTTCATTTAGTAATTTTTTTTATTAATATATGGGATTTATTATTTATTATTATTCTTCAATTTTAAAAGTTCTTCAAATAGATACTGTCTTTGTGACTTGACTGCTTTCACCTCATTTTTTGAAGTTATTATAATTTTTTTTTTCTGAAATATTAATCTTTACAAATGGTCTTAAATTTATGTAATAAATTTCAAAGTAAAATTTTAAAAATACTGTCTCATTATTATTGATTTTTATTGCACTATTTGCTAATAATTTTTTTTTTATTTTATTGGGGTGGGATATGGAATCCAGAATTCAAGAAATCAGGATCCCTCTAGAAAATTCTCTCTGTCGCCAAGGTTTCCAACTTCCGTCGCCAAATTTGGCGAAATGTCGCCAAATTTGGCGACAAAAATTAGTTGCCTAAAACATCGCCAATGAGCCAATATCTCGCCAATTTGGCGACTTGCTATTGAAATACAATGGGATACATATAACATTCATTATCATAAGACAAATTACACCAATTTACAGAATTCGTAACATTATGGATAGGTCGTAATTTCTAATGCTACATAATTCTCATTTTATCTTTTAGTTCAATTATAACTGACATTAATTCTTCTTGCAGCTGGTGCTGATGATATCAGGAGTAATAGTGTGCAGATATTAACTGAAAATGCTACTGTATACTCTGGTTTTGTGAAATGGGAAGAGCCAAAAGAATCGAATGGTGTTATTATTGCCTATACTATAGAGTATAGAAGAATGAATGGTGAAAATGTAAGAATACATCTTATTTTTTAAACAGCTAAACTTGATCTTGTTTGAAAAATGCCAAACAATATGTCAGTGTTATGATATAGCAGATTATGATATGCATTGCCCAGATCCTTCTTTATTTAGTCAATAATGGAAAATGTGTCATGCCTAATCAAACTATACTTTTGCTAGTAAATTTCAAGAGTACAGTTTGATGAATATTTATATTTCATTTCTTACAATGCATGATGTTTATTTGCTTTGTTTAGATTTTTTGATGTTTAAATTTTTCAACCTTAATTATTAGTTCAAATAAATAGAGGCATAATTCATCTTGAAAAATTAAGAGGACTAAAATGTTTATATAGACTAAAAACCATATAGTAGTAAAAAAAAAAAACTTTATTTAGATCAATCATTTTCAATTTATATCAATTAAATAAAAAGGCGGGAGGGGAATTTTTCTTCATCTTGATTAAATTATTTACATATTTGATAAAAATGAATCTTCATCTGTAAATTATCTATTCAAGTATCTTAAAAGTGTGTTATAATTTTTAACTGTTTAGTTCTTTTTATTATTTCATTAAATAATGCAATTTATTCTGGAAATGCAATATATGTGCAAGTTTTGCGTAGAATAGGAATATCAATAAATTATTTCATTCATCTTATAAATTTTTTAAAAAAATTTATTTTATTAAAAATTATTTTTTAAGTTTAAAGTATAATGGATACATTTTTTTAAAAAGATGCATCCATTATAAGGTTATAATTCTGTATATTTTTTTATATGAAATGTGTAATTTTAGGAATTAATTGTGTGTTTAAAACCAAATAAGTCCTACTATTGACTATTTACTTAATTTAGATCTTATTGTTTCAATGGATTGTTTGCTCATATTAATAATACTAAAAATTTTAAATCCTAATATAGTACAAACCTAAAAGGATATGTGTCACCAGATCAAATTATTTGATCCGTAATGGTTACTACCTTTCTGAATTGCCACCTGGAAATTACTCCTTACGTATCAGGGCAACATCATTGGCTGGTCATGGAAATTGGACCCAACATGTTTATTTTCATATTGTTGCTGTCTCTGGTAAGTTCCAAAAATAGACTCACTTCCTTTCAGACCATATTGTTTTTGTATGAACATTGTTTAAAACTCTGAATTTTCAGAAAACTTTTATTTTTTTATCAATTTGGGATTTTATCAATGTGTGAAGTTAGGAATTGTGCTATTGAAAAAAAAATGGAATATCATGTTAAAAATATATTAGCATAAACAGTATAATATGTGATATTAAGATAAAAATTTTCTGCATATCAACGTTATCCATTAATAAGTAAATTATTATCATATATATAGATAACATTACCATGGAAACTGCTTTGGCTTTGGGTATTGTATTCTTCATAGCAGTAGCAATTGGGTGCATGTATGGAGTTTATAGATGGAAGTGAGTACTTTTTTATGCTATCATGAAGTGGTTGTGCTAATTTCTCTGATTCATTAATCAGTTTCCCTTCTATTGTCAAAATACAAAACCAGTTTTTTCATGAAATGCATATGTTGCCAAATTTTTTTCTGTATTTTATTTTCCTAGCTACTTTTAATTAATATACGTTATATTTGTTGAAATATCTTTTTTTTTTACTCTTTTTGAATAAATATGGTTATTATTGATTACATTTTTCAAAGAGTATTAAGAGAATAAATGCTTTGAAAATTAAACACAAAATTATTTCTATCTATCAAAATAATTCAGTAAATTATTTAAACTAATATTTTCCATTAAGGTTGAGCCCAAGAATTCCAGACTATGTTGATTATGCATCAGTCAATCCGGAATACATGAGCTCTAATCTAGGTATGTTAAATTAAGTAGATTTTATGATTTTGAAAGTTTGTTTTATTTTGTGTTTCTGTTGTATTTTTATTATTATATTCTATCTATTCTCTAAAATTAAATTTTAAGTTTATTATCGAATTCTTCATTATTGAAATTATTCTATAATGTTTAGTTGCTCACTTTTTTTATTATTTTTTTTCTTTCCTCCTTTATTTATTTGTTTCGTCTCAAGACTTTTGCTGATATTGTGAAAGAATTGTGTAGAAGAATATAATTGTGCATAAGATTTTTACATTAATTCTAAATTTGAAAAAAAATAACAAATTTTATTCTCTGTTATATAAAAAAATCCTTTATAGATTGATTCAAAACATTATAGTTATATTCTGAAATAAAATTACTTATTTGAAGCTGCATCACTAAATTTTACTTTTTGCCAAAATCCGATGATGTTTTAACCTTTTATATTCTACATCTTCTTATTATTATTGACAATTGCTATCTTGTATAGGTGTAATTAAGGGTTTATATGGGTTTTTTTATTAAAATTTAAATTTTACCTTGAAATTTTATAAGTGGAAATTTGGAAGAATTCATAAATTAATTTTTGATGCTCTTATACCTATCTTTCATTACAATTAATTTCTCATTTTCTATTTTTAAACACATGAATATAATAATCAAGAAACTCAGAATATATACATCATTTATATGTAATTTTATTTTTAACAAAAATGATGTCTTGAAATGTTGCCAGTGTATAATCAAAATTCCTTTGAAATTTCTTAAATTTAGTAAAATCTTATTTGCTCTGATTAATATCTGAATCACATGATTTCTTTGCATTTTTTTAATACCATATTTTGATATAGTTTATACACCTGATGAATGGGAAATTGAACGAGAAAAAGTTCATCTTTTAGAAGAACTAGGACAAGGCTCATTTGGCATGGTTTACAAAGGAAATGTGATTGATTTAGATGGAAAGCCATTAACACCTTGTGCTGCTAAGGTCTGTTCCATGAATATTAATAAAAACTTTTTGGAGAAGGCTTAGATTTCATGTTTTAGCCTTACAAGAATAATAATGATTTTTTTAAATCTATTTTTAAATTATATGTTAAGAACATAATGATGCTTTTTTAATATTAAAGTGTTATTGCATTTTTCATGAATATTTATTGCTGTATAATGAAATAATTTTATTATCTGGCATATGCTCTACCATTTATAAATATGTTGCACATTTAATAGGTATTGAAATATATTTATGTTACATTTTAATTTGTGGTGTAAGCAAAAAATATGTGCATCTTTCATCAGAAAAATTGTGACTCTTTTAATTTTTTTTTTCTTATAAATTCTGTCTTTCAGCAAATTTAATTTAATTTTTTTTAATTATAAAACTGATATTGATATTAACTTGAAACAAATTCTACTTTAAGTTTAATATTATCTTAAATTTGTTTCTAGTTCCTAGTTTTATTTAAATTAACTTTAAAATTTCTAAGTTTATTTAATCTCAAAAATTTTTTTTAGACTGTGAATGAAAGTGCATCTCTAAGAGAACGAATTGAATTTTTGCAAGAAGCATCTGTGATGAAGTAAGTGATTATTTGAAAAATAATCCGTAAAAAATGTTTAACTTTTATTGATTAAAAATCATATTATAAACATTTTAAATTACAATAACTACTTCAATAATAAATAAGTTGCTCGCTTGTAGAGAGATTGAATATGTGGTGAAAGCTTTATAAGGCAGTTAACAGCTATGCTGCATGAGCAATTGTATCGTGGTCATGTTACTGGACTTTGAACCACTAGGTCCCAGGTTCTATCCTTGCACGTTACAATCCGCCACGAATACATTCTGAATTGCAAATATTTGTTGTATGCAAATGTCAAAATGTACATTTCTAAAAAAAAATCATTTTCTTAATAATATGATGGATGGACATAAGATTACTTTTATATTTTGCTTCTTTTAAAACTTAAAAAAAAAAAAAAAGGAATTAAATACCAAGTCAGGACTTGCAATAAATATTATTTTTAAAAAATTCTCAATCCTTCCATTCACTGAATTTACAGAAAGTACAAATCTCTTTTATTAATTAAGAATATTCATACACAAATATTTAAAAGTAATGAATAATAGTAATTGCATCTGAACAATCTTGATATATAATTCAAAGGGTAAGTATGGAATTACTTTATCATTTATCATTATAATCTAAATTCTGTGGGATTTTGTTTGTTTCAATCACAATAATTTTTTGCAAAAAAGAGAGCGAGAGATTTCAATTATTCTCCTTTGTTTTGATAGGGCTTTCAATTGTCACCATGTTATAAAACTTCTGGGTGTTGTATCGAAAGGCCAGCCAACTCTTGTCATTATGGAACTAATGACTAATGGAGATCTGAAAACTTACTTACGTTCACACAGACCTGACTCAGATGTAAATATATATTTTAACTATTTGACTTTAAACTTTTTTAATTCAGAGGATACTCAAATATTTTTGATTGCAGGACAATCCTGGTGAACCACCACCTACATTAAAACAGATTCTTCAAATGGCAGCTGAAATAGCAGATGGCATGGCATATCTGGCAGCAAAAAAATTTGTCCATAGAGATCTTGCTGCTCGTAACTGCATGGTAGCAGAAGATTTAACGGTGAAAATTGGTGATTTTGGAATGACAAGAGATGTTTATGAAACTGATTATTATCGCAAAGGAGGAAAAGGTCTTCTTCCAGTTCGCTGGATGTCACCAGAATCTCTAAAAGATGGTATTTTTGACAGTAGAACGGATGTATGGTAAGACTCCTTGAATAAAATCATTTAATTGAATTAAATTATTATATTTCACTTTTGATTGCCTTAATGCATGTTAAAAATATAATGTTTGATATACGAAACTTAAATAATTGTGAAATGAAGCTAACAATTTAAATGCTTCATATATTCAATAAATCGCTATATATTAACTTTATTTGTAGATTATTTTAAATAGATTTTTATTGTATATTTTACATACATTAATCATGAAATGCATATGTTAATATTCAAAGCTTAATTTATTTTCATGAAAGCTTATTCCATTTCCTGTCTCTGATTTCACTGATCTATTAGTAATTTTATTAAAATAATTTTCAATATTATACAATATTTTCATTTCAGTTTGTTTCATTTTATCATTTATGCTGATGCAAAGTTTAGTTTTGCTGTGATATTTCATTGATTTCATCACCAATGAGATCACCAATAGAACATGTTCAAAAGCTATTAATAATTGGTTTTAGGTCATATGGGGTTGTACTTTGGGAGATGGCAACTCTAGCATCACAGCCATATCAAGGACTCTCCAATGAAGATGTTCTGAATTTCGTAATTAGAGGAGGGTCAATGGAAAAACCAGAAAACTGCCCAAAAGAATTGTAAGGATTAATTCTTCAATTTTTTTTTTTTAATTAAGTACTTTAATTTTTTATCCAGTTGATATACATCTTTTTGCTATAGAAAAAAGTATTCATATTTGTTTTTACATATCTTGTTTATTGTGTAATGTGTATTTCATAATTTCTTCAAAATCTTAAACATACCGTGATAAGGATTGCTGAAAAACATTTGAATTTCTTTTTTGGTTGCTCTTATAGGTTATTTAAACAAGACCAATTGATTGAATGAACATTATTCAACTAATTCATGATCAGCAATTTTTAAGAATACATGGATAAATATTGTTTTAAATCACTGTAACTATATTCATATTAAATGAATGATAAATTTAGTTTTAAAACAGCATGTAATGAAAGGTGTAAACTGAATGTATTTTATTTGCCAATTTTATTATTATTATTAATTTAAGATAAATTATTGACACTATACTGCAATTACTTTACTATGCAAAAGCTGTTTGTACGAACAATCTATTCCTCACTAGGAAGAGTAAATTGTAACACATCTCTGTTTAAGAGAAAAATAAAATTAATAACCTACATCAAAATGTTTTTGAATTTTTGTTACAAATTAATTTATTTTCTAGAATTTTTTAGTGTACGTGAAACACATTTACATTTCTTGAATAATTATTTAAACTTAACAGAGAAATTATTCATATAAAGCTATATATTGCTTTGTTTAGTAAAATATTAGAAACTTTTGCTTAAGTATGAGATATTTTTCTCTGAATTATAAAATGAATATATCCATGTTATATTGGTATATTATTGATATGAACTGATATGCTTCAATATTCCCTTTAAAAGGCTGCTTTTGCTACTTTGAATTCTGTAAGAAATATAAAAAATAAAAATTTGTATCAACAGCTGTAGAATTCAACTTTTTTTTAAAATCCAAAGATTAAAAAAAAAGCTTAGTAAAACCTCTCAACAGCTACCTTCTGTTCCATGTATTCTGTGAGATTTTTATTTTTGATAGAAAAAAATATGCATATGAATAAGTTTTCATGGATTATTTTTAGCTCAGTGAATTTTAATCTTTATTTAAAAGGAGAAATTATTCAAAGTGTCTAAATGTTTTTAAGAAAGAATTCAATTTGATTTCGCTTCAGTCTTTATGTTTTATTAATATAAGCATTCTCTCCTTTCTCATATCTTTCTTTTATATACTATATTCCAATTCTAAATCATAATAAAATAATTTCGTTTAAGCTAGCAGAGATTGTCTGACATTTTTATTTGATGTCACAAAATTTAAAAATTTCTGTTCTTTTAATATTACAACTTTTTTATCAAGGATTTTGTTTATTTATGTTCTCCCACATTTCAAAGTATTGGCAACTTTTCTTCTCAATTTTTGCTATATCAAACTGACAAACACTTCTATATCCTGTTCTAGATTCAAAACAGACCATTTGCATGCTTCTCAATATCAAAAAATTATGCTTGTGGAGAAAAGTACTTTTTGTTCTTTATTTGGTAATCATTGTTGTTACTTGAGGCCTCCATTCCGTTTAAGTGCAAAGTTCACTTTTTTCCGAGTTTCTTTCCTTCATCTTAATAAATGAGACAAGAAAAACTGATTTTATTGAAATTCACCGACTGCCATTCGAAGAAGTTTGAGTGGCCATTATTTAAGCCTATTGTAACATTACATATATATTTTATATGTTTATAGTTAAAAAGTTCTGTTCAATCAAAATAAAGAGAAATGGACATTTCAGGAAATTTTACTACATTAAAATTTTTAATTCCAAAAATAAATATTTGACTTATTTCGCAAAGAGCAGTTAATAAATTCCAATAACCTTGAAAGAAATATGTTTGAAAAATACTAAAAATTCTCTACAATTTCTTATTGAAAAATAAAAATTTGAAGAACTATATCCTACCACTTCTAATCTTCTTACTTACATATCATTTGTCCAATTATTGTAGAATGTACTATGTATGTGCTTCTTCATAACAATGTTTTTAAGAAATTTCCAATTAGGAATTTCAATTATTCTTTTATAAAATCTTATTTTAATATACATATTTCTAAATTTCCATATATATATATTAATCACCTGCTGTATTAAATTTCTGTTGTACTGTATTAAATTTCAATTGTTAATCCTATAACATTACTAAATCATAAACAAGTATTATCTGTAATTAATTTAGTAATATAACAGTGATGTTTTGTAATGTTTAACATATTAAGTTTAACATGTATATGCCTATTGTAGAGATCTCTGTTGTAAATAATTTTTATTTATTCCAAGCTATTAAAATTTAAATAGTTGTGATGAAAGTATGCTGTTAATAAGTTATTAGAAAATCTCAGTTTTATCTTTTTTTATTAAAATAGGGATAACTTAATGAGAATGTGTTGGGACAAAAGCCCTAAAAGTCGTCCAACTTTTGTGGAGATAGTGCAGATGTTGAGTCCACATGTCAATGCCAAGTTCCGTGCAGTTTCATACTGTTTTAGTGAAAGACATTTGACCAATTCTGTAGACATTGAAGAAGTGGCAACTCCAAACACGCCTCTTCGGTCATCCGTTCGGGAAGAGGACGCAACTGAAGAACAGATATACAGGTACTTTCCAAGTGTCACCCAATTGCCTGAGGACAATGCTAATGGTGATGGACCTGTAAATGTAGATGTGGACGAAGAACCAACTACTACAACAGACTCTTTAATTGGAGCAGACTCTGTAGCTGTTGCTGTTAATTCCAATGAAGGAAGTAAAGCCATTTCCATCAATTACTCTGATGGAAGTAAAGGTAGCAAAATTAGTACTCTTTCAAATGGTAGCATAGCCAATGGACATGTGGTTTATGCAGTCAACAAGAAAGGCAACTGAGTGTTCATTTCTTTTGGTACAAGTAGCTGGATATTTGACCAAAGAAAATGTTCTGTCTACTCTAGGTGACTCATTTGAATTGAGAGAATCAAAGATCATAATTATTTAATTAACTTTGATTAATTTGCTCATTGTGAATTATGTTCATTTGTATCACAGTGTTTGTCATTTTTAAAAGTTATTTTTATTTCAAAAGATTGTCAGAACATATGCTGTTTCAAAAGGTTGAGTCAGTTACTGAAAAGAAAATTTTAAATTGACCTTTAAAAGAATAGAGAATTTTCTTGTGTTGATTAAAAAATCTGAATAATTATGGTTGCGCATATAGAGCATTATAAAGTCACATTATCAAAATCTGAAATTTTTTTAATGACAATCATGTGATGCTAATAATTTTAAAAAAAGGAGAAAAAAAATCTTATTTCTTTTACTGCTAAATATGTTTTTGAAAAAAAATAGTTTTTGCAGAAAACTTTTTCATTTAATTTTTATGCCAGTATACCTATCAGCAAATGACTTCATTTATGCTCAATTTGCAAACCAATGCAATAAAAAGTATTTGAAAAATCATATTGAAAAAATTACTTGTTACAAGTAATTCTGTAAATTTTCAAGTGCCTCTTGCTACCATAATTTTTTTTATGATTTTTAAGTGAGTTGTAAAACTTCAAATTTTTAATATAGAATTTTATCTATTATGAAAATTGATTATATCCAAACTAAATCTTTCTATTTGTAACATGTATCTTTAATATTGCCTCCCCCCCATTTTTGAAAACTTGTCGATTTATAATGCTCTTAAACCAATTGTTATATTTGATTATTTGTACAAATAATTAATTTATGAAAAATAATTTAAATATCAGTATCCTAATACCTTAATTCTGCAAAATGCAGCATTTTGCTAAGAATATTTAATGTTCAACAAAATTTCTATTCTTTGTTTGATATGTATTCTTAAATGAATATTATTCATCCTTTAACATATTGTATTTTTGTAAAATTGCTACTTCCTGAAGTTAGACTATTAAATATAATCCATGTTCCTATTCTTATGTTCTAAAATAAAAATTCTTTTTTTAATGCAGTATATTTAATTTTTTTATATTGCTATAGGTTGTATAAATATTATGATATGAAAGCCAGTTTATTGAAAAAGATTTAATTGAATTGAATATTGATTCTGTTGTTTACAAATTTTAGAATTTTTATAATACATCTTGCATGATCACATTAATTTTTATTTTTGTAAATACTAGATTATCATGTGTATAAATTTAATTAACAATTTATGTTCCTATTTTAGTTTGATGAAATTTATATTGATTATTTATGTTATATGTTATTTTTATTCATCTGTTTTAATTGAGGCTTATTAACATAATTCTATTCAATAATAGCCCATATTTATTCAGTTTGTTTAACTGAATGCTACAAAACAAACAAAAAAGTCATTCTTCACATTTATGTCGTATATGAACAATCAACTATGCATAGTTTTATTTGTAAAAACTAATGCTGTACTAATTTTCAAAAAAAATACTATAAATATTTCAATTGTAAAAACTAATGCTGTACTAATTTTGAAAAAAAAAATACTATAAATATTTCAATCATAACATTACTAAATTTATGTTACATAACAGTTTAATAATTGAAAACACATCTTATGAGAAAGATAATTTGATCCGATTTTAATCGTTTTTTGGATGTTATAACAAATTTTTATTGAAAGCAAAAGTCATATTCTTATTTTATATTTAAATAATATTTAATTGAAGTTTCATTTTTTTTTTCTTATATTCCAATTCCTTTAAATGCTTATCTCCATTAATCTTGAATAATATCAGTTTGACAGATTTTTTTTCACAGTTAAAAATACTTAATTCTTTAAAGGTTTGATATATATTGTTGCAGTTTTTGATACATTGAAGAGTTGTTTTTTGTAAAGATGTTTTCTAGATAATTTTCTTTAAAAAAGTCCACTTTTTCAAGGTTTTTTTTAATTGAAAGTCACATTTGAAAATATTTAATTTCCATTAATTGATTATGAAAATATTTTTGCATTTTAACGAATGATGCTCTGATTTTGCAAAACAAATAATTATAAATATGATATATTGCCATTACACCATTAGCGCTGTCTTTACAAGATCTGTAAAACTCTCATTTACAATAACAAATTAAATCATCAGGTATATGAGGCTTAAAAGAAGCTACTTTATATCCGAGAATAATATTTTCATACTGTAGCAAATTGGTGCAGTTGAAGAAACTCAAATAAATAAAAAATGTTTCGAAAATAATTTCAAATTCATTTTATGGCAATTATTACAATATTTATTTAATGGCATTTTTTTCTGAATAATTTATATTAATTATATTTGCACAATGTTTTTTTAATTGTTCTTTTAAAAATATTGCATTTTCTGCATTGCTAGTTCCTTTTTTTAACTTGTTGGATCATTAAAACTATTATGAAATGCATTTTTTTTTTTTTTTTTTTTTACACAATTTGAACATAGGCTGTTTTACAATTGCAATATTTTGAAAAGGCAATCTATCAGAAAATTTTCGAGGAGTAAATAAATGCCTTTCATTTGACTTGACATTTGTAATATGTCCGATATTTGTGCTATTCAGCAGGACTTAATTTTATCTGTGATCTCTTTTAGTGAAATTCCTATTCAGTGTGTTAAGCATCATTAAAGTTTCATACACATTGTTATGAGTTTGGACTGCAAGTGAATTATTTATACCACCATGTAAATACTCATTACTAAGGACTGGCTCATAACTATGCATTAAGAATTGATCAATTCGAATTTATGTTTATGTTCTCTTCCATTTATTCAATGTATTAAATGTAAACTATGCAAAACAGCTAGGCTGTCAGAATTTATTATCAAAATTTAATGTCATATGAGTATTAATTTAGATTCTTTAACTATCATTCTTCCAGCTAAAATGTGTTCATTAATTTATTCAATTATTAACTGAGTAACTTAATTTAGGTCCAATTTAATAATAGATTTAATTTTCCTCTGTTTAAAAATTTTTAAATTGTGTTTGTGAAATATAAGTTGAATCACAACTTCTCATTTTTCATCATTTTATTGTGTTTTCATCATTTAACATTTTTGTGTCTTTTGTTTGTCATCTTTACTAAAAGTATTGCATAGACTTACTGTCATTATATTACCCATAATTTCTGAGTAGTTGCAACTAGTTATTTGTAATGTTAAGCCGGTTTTGTAAAACTTTTTTTTTTAATTTCGTGCCCTTATTTTTTTTATAAATCAAATTGAATAATTTAAAACTAACCATTTTTCAAACCAATGTATATATTTTAGCTGTTTATTAGCAATTTGCTCTTTTGGATATTATTTTTTAGGGGTTTATTTATTTTTGTTGTTTCTTTTTATCCTTATTCAAAGTATTGCACCTTTGAATCATGTAGTCTTCGTATTACATGTTCTTGTACTGTTTTTGTGTTTATTTTCCTGCAAAGCGTACTATTACATCTTAATTAAAATTGTTTTCAATTTAAAGAAAAATCCATCCTATGGGGAATATTAATAAAGGAGTAAATGCAGCATTCCATTACATTTATGGATCAAAAATATCTTTATAGAAATGTGTTTCTCATTGATTAGTTGTCTGATGAATTTCAAGATGAAATCTTATTTTCATTCATTATTATTTTTCATTAAGTAACATATTTATTTCATTACAATTCTAGATCACTATCAAATTAAATTATTTTTATTATATAAAATTTGATTGTCTGTTTCACCATGAAAAAGAAATATATTGCCTTCGATACTTCATTTATATAAACAGTATTTAAAAAAATATTTCATTTCTTGTGTTAAATCATAATCTAAAAGTGTTTAAAACATAAAGTAAAAAAAAAATGTATAAGATCTGCATAACCAGTGAAAGTATTATTCAAACTAATAAAGTTTATTAATGTGGAAATATTTTTAAATATATTAATTTTTATTTTAGAAATTCAAACACATTTATTATAATTAATAAATATCAGTAATATTATGGTAGGGTAATAGAAAGACAATCTAGGCATTTGCAATTATAATTGCATCTCATTATTCATTAATGACATTTCAAGACATTTTTTAAGTGTCATTTTTTCAAATACTTTATAATAGACCTTTATAAACCAATAGACAAAGTAAATTTTGCTGAATAATGTATAAAATTTCTGATCAATCCTATTAATTTTTTTTTAATTATCCTTATCATGACTATTACATAACACTAGCAGATGTTATTTAAAATCTAAAGTACTAATTTTTAAAATGCTATTGTTTAAAAAATTGGAGATTTTTTTTTATTAGTTTTTAATTAGAGTAATATTGTAATAAGCTTCTATACCGATATCCTGTGCTATTCTAATTCCTAGGAACTATTAAAAAATAGATAAATTTTCTTCAACAAACAATACAAAAAAATTTACTGCACTAAAGATATATTGGTAACAAAATTTAGTGTGTCACTGTTTTATTTCAATATGAATGAAAAGATAATTATTTTATGGTACATAATTTCAAAATTTAATCAGAATTCTTAAGATGAGTATTTTTATTAGCATTCTTTAACAGTTTTTTTTAATTAATTACCTTATATCATTTTATATACTAGTGTAAATTCATGAATAGAAAAATTCATCCCTATAAAGTTTTTTTTTCAGTATAAATGCATAAAAATTTATAATTATTGTTTATTGGCACAAATGAAATATAGAAAACCAAGTCTCATAATTCTTTCTCTTTTCATGCATTAGTTCTCTAAATAAATTATTCTGACATTTTTTTAATTGTAATTAATATATTTGCTTCATATGTTGCTTTTAATTTTCTTGCTTTTATTTATGATGGTGTTTCCACTAGATATTGCATATCACGATCTTTGATGTATTGATGTTTATGATGCTTGCTAGCAGGTCTGGTAAATTTCTTTTGTCACAAATCTGTTTTTGAAAACATGTTGTTAAGAATACACAAGTACCTCGTTTGCATGTTACAAACGGAAAATGAGTGTATTGATCATATGTGTCTCTGTTGCTGTAAAAGTGCCAATTTCTATGTACTGTCACTTTGTTTACTATTCTTGTTTATATAAAATTTAAATGCACCAATTTGTGTCTCATTGAATTTTTTAAAAGAGAGAAAAAAATCCAAATCTCACTTATCCTTTCACAAATCTCAATAACCTAATATGATACATAATTCTCTCATTAATAAAATTTATAATCACTTTCTCTCATGACATTTCTTTAACAATATTTGTGACATTTTTAGCATTATCCAACCAGATATTTCAGAATACCTTTCCAGATTGACATGATCAAATTTTTTCTCATCTGAACCAAATTCATTTATTAAATGTTAATTTAGATTGATAACTTCAACAACATTAATGCATATAGATACAATTACAGATAAACTGCCTTAAATAAATTTGAGATTTTCATGGTTCCAACAAGTATTAAATTTAAATACATGAAAAATTGTACTAGTATTTATTTTCAATATGTTTAATTCATTTGTAGATCCAAAAAGGATGTATATGTATATTTTTTAATGTTTTTCTGTTTTTATACCTCAGTGTGAAGCATAAAGGAACATTCATTCCAATCGGAAATTTTAGAATTTTTCAACACAGTAATGGCAGATGAACAGGCTATATAAAGAAAATTAATAGAAATTTATTACTAAAACTTGTAAGATTTTTTAAAATTACTAATATATGTTAAATAAAGATTATAACATGATCGTTATTTAATTTCTTCTTCAAATTTGCTCATAAACGATATAGTAATTTCTTTTGTATAGTGATTAACTACTTGAGGGCTAATTTGGCACTGACCTTATACCAAATTAATCTTCATAATTTTTGATTAAATAATCAGGATGAGCCAACATACATGTCATACCAAAGGGTGGAAACAATAATCTTGGAATGAACATTTTCCCAATTGTCACAAGGCAAAAATCACTTAATTTTGAAATTCCAGTCACGTAATTTAATTTCATATAAATCTGATAAAATTCTAAATCTAATTTTACTGTAGATTTTTTAGTGCCAAATGCCTTCATTGATAATCATTTCACATTCTTATCAAATCATTCCTTATAGATATTCTGAATAATTTCCAGTACTTCAATGTATTTAATTTTTAATAAGTAGCATACATATGTAAATCTGTTTGAATTAATTTTTTTTATTGCTCAAAATTTAACCTAATTCCAATTATTAGACTCAAAAAGAATATTAATGCTTTCATACATAATGGACACAAATGTGCTGTTTTTTTAAAGAAAAAAGTAATTTATTACATTTATATATTTATGGATGAAATTATAAAGCAAGCAACCTATTTGATAAATTATGTAGAAATTTTTGGGAAGTTTTGTATATATGAAATGCATTTGTATGCAAAGGAAGCAAATAGGGAGTTCTCTGAATGATATCTTTATTCTTTTTCATTAATTATCAAAAATACTCTATTTTTAAAGTTCTTTGTTATTTACAACAAGCACGGAAAAATAAAGCGGTGTGAAAGCATTTAGAACTTGTATGTCTTTAGAAGAAACTACATTTTGATTTTGGCAAGTATATTCAGAGTGTGAGAAAGAAAGAACGTGCAAAACTCGGAAATTAAAGTGAAATTTGAATTCAAAGAGTGGAAGATAATTTTTAAATATGGTTAAATCAAAATTATTACATATATGTGTGTGTGTGTAAAACTTGATTTAAGGAAATGCATATTATATATATATATATAAGTAATCCAAAAAATAAGCATTATAAAATTAAAACCATTTCTGAAACAATCTAAATTATTTCGGAAACGAAACTAAAAATTATTTTAGAATCAAACTAAAAAAAGTAGAAAAAAACACCATTATATTTAGAGAGTGCAAATGCAGCTACTACTAAAACACAGATGAATCTAGATTAATAGTAATAAAAACCAAGTTAAAAGGAAAAAAATAGAATCAAAATTAAACCAAATAAAATAAGAATCCGGCCTGAAGACTTTCTCAAAGGTTACCCTCAGGCAGGGATTCAAAAAAGGGATTTTTTCTGTGTGGAATCGGACCTTAGCCCAACAGTATTGACCCCTCGTGACACGAAAATCCCCTGAAATTAATAATAATAATAAATAAAGAGATGATTTGGTATTAACCCTTTGCCTAAAATAAAAATAGACTTTCCATTGCATATTAACTAACTCAATAGATGGTGCTAAGACCCTCCAATTATTTATTACCTTGAATGGCATAAGCAGAAACAATATAAGACACAGGGAAAAAGAATAAACAAGATGGGACACTTTTTGTAAAAAAAATTTACCTGCTGCTGGTAGGTCCTTTCCTTTTTGTTTTAATAATTGGTTATGAGTGTTCTTATAGAGTTTATTTTATGTTATTGTATTTTTTTTCCTTAATTAGAGGTAGTATACTTTTATATTTTTTTGTTCTGCTTCTTCATTTCTGTAAAAATGGTGTATATCTTACGCCTTAATTTCAGGGGATTTTCGGGTCACGAAGGTTCAATACTATTGGACTAAGGTCTGATTCCACACAGAAAAAATCCCTTTTTTTGAATCCCTGCTTGAGGATGACCCTTGAGAAAGTCTTCAGGCTGGATTCTTATTTTATTTGGTTTAATTTAGATTCTATTTTTTTCCTTTTAACTTGGCTTTTATTACTAATTAATCTATATATATATTGACTAAAAGACAGTTATTTTAAATATAATATTAGCTGTCAAATTTACATTGTCTTATGAGAATTCTTGAAAAAATTTCAGTTATTCTATAGAAGTGTTAAATTTTTATTAGTAAATTAAGAAGAGTCTGTTAACACTTTATTAGGCAAACAGATAACAAATTTGCTGCAAATACACTTTGGATGGGCAAATATGCACATTGAGATTTTTCATAAAAATTTAATAGCAATATTTGGTTTCATTAAAAATTATACAAAATGACGATGAGTTTCCTTTAATAACTTCTAAAAATATTATTTTATAACAATTATTTTCACATCATCTAAGATCGTTTTCAGATCAGAAGATAATTACTGAAATTATAAATAACATATTTAAAAACTACAATTAGATAAATATTGTGTAATTAATACAATTTAAAATAATTCAGGATTTAAAAGAATGTCTTCTTTAAATTACAAATTCTTACTGAGTCATTCAATTTTAACTTTTTTTAACACGAGTTAATATAATCTGAAATATAACCCTCATCAGATGTTAAACATTTTTCAAATTTTCATTCTTACTATGTAATGATTGATGCAATAGTTGAAACATTAATATATTTTCTATTTAGATTTTATTTGTATACTTCAATTATATTGCATTAATTAGTATTGTAGTAATTAATGCTTTTAACATATTTGAAATTAAATAGAAAATTTTAAAGTTATTTTATAAATTTAAATTAATACCATCAGAATGATCAACAAACCAGTAGATGCTAATGGTAGCTAGTATTCAATAATATAAAAAGTATAATCACACATATTCAAATACATCATAATTGGCAGGAGAAATACCTTTTATTGCACATATGAGCATTTTGAACATTGGAATGATAGAAAGTTATGGTAATTCTTCTCAATACAATAAGAAGAATATTCTAGTTCTATATCCAGCTTATTAATAATTTTATATAAAGAAAAAAGTACTTGCTTATCTTTAGAAAGGTGACTTAATTAATCATCTCTGCTTACTCCAAGCTCCTCTTCAAGTTCTCTAATTTTTTCATCTATATTAATGTAATATTTCAATTTGCAAAGCGATTCTCTAGCTTTATCAATGTTTTTCTCTTTAAATGCTAAAGATACATCAGAAAAGAGAATTTGAAGTTTGGCATCATTAACATGGCGAATGGATTCTAAAATATCAGCAGAATTGCATTCATCTAACACTTCATTTACTTCCATTATATTAGCCAAGAAGTCAGATGGAAGCTGAATTTCATCTTCTGATAAAGGCTTTGAATGAAGTTCTAAGAGATAAAGTCCTCTATCTATTGGACGGAGCAATGTTTGATACGCTTTATTGACTAGAGCTGATTGTTCTGCAGAATAAGCCCTTTCTTTCTATAAGAAGAAATGTTTTTATTAGAAATTCTCATTCATTTCACATGCACATTTTTAATTAATGATAAATATACTCAAATATAATACAGTGGAAATAACTAAAATTATGACTATATCATTATTATAGCAATTTGGCCATTTCCAATGAAGGTAATAGAAAGTTACCATAAAAATCACAATAAATTAAATTTAAAAATATATTAGAACAAGATTAAATTCTTGCATTGCTTTTTATAAGCTCTTTTATTAACAATTAGGGACATTTTTAAATATATAATTCTAAACTCTGTTGAGATCATGAAAGGAAAAATTATGTTTGGAATATTATAAGGTTTGACCTCTAAAGTGTGGCAATACTAACTCTAAAAAGTGAATCAAAGGGAATATTTTACTACTTTTTCACTCTACCCACAGTAACTCATAATGTTTATGACAACCTTCTCAACTGCTGTTGCATTAAATCCAACCTAAGCAATTTCATCAAAAATTAGGTTTATAAATTATTATTAGTGAAATTAAAATATTTCTGATTATTTTCATGCAATGTTAATTGTAACTTATTATTCTCATAATCTTATTCATAAAACTAAGTGACATCTTATTTTCTAAACTTATATACTAAATCAATAAAGAAAATACTTTTTTAAAAATTTTAGGTACTCCAAGTACAAAATCATAATCATTTATAAATAACTGATTGTATATACAGTGGTGGCCAAAATTGTAGACGCTTTTGAAAGTTTTAATGTTTTCTTTGTATGCTCATAGATAATGTAATGCTTCACAAAATGCAAACTCTTATATATAATTTAATGCTGATTTCAATACCAAAATCAGAATATTTACAATACAAAAAAAGTTGAGGGGCAATAATTATTCAGATACATTAGATGCAGATGACTGCAGTAAGTTATAAGTACTTAGAAGGGTAGCATTTATTATTATTATTTTTTTATTTTTTTACAGCTTCGCACTGATGTTTCATTGAGCTGAAGAAAGTTTTAAGATCTTCCTTCGTTATTGCATGACGCCAGGAAACAATTATAGCCTCAATTAATTCTCTTTTATTTGATGAACACTTCATATGTACAAGAGTTTTTCAAACAGTGCCATAAATTCTCAATAATTTTGTAGTCTGAATTCTTTTCTAGCCATGAAAACAATTCAATTCTTATTGTACTAAACCAAAATTTCAATATTTTTGCTGTGTGGCAAGGAATGGAATCCTGCTGAAAAATAAATGATGTGTTGTTGGGAAGGAGATTGCTGATAGAAGGAGTAAGTTTTGGCTCTAGAATAGTGTCAATGTATTTTCTTGCATTTAATGTCTTATTGATAACATAATGGAGACCAATACTGTCTGCTGACATGCATGGCCAAATCATAACACTAACCAAGTTCATAGTTGCCTGAATGCAGTCAGGATGTAGCTCTTCGCGTATTCTATGTCTTACACATTTCCGCTTATCACTACTGAATAACAATATCTTTGTTTCATCACTCTGTATAACTTGTGACCACTGATCATCTGTCCAATTAAAGTGTTCCTTTGAAAACTGTAATCTTTTCATACGCTGCTGTAAATTGAAATAAGAATTTTTTTTGTTGAATTCTAACTCTTAATCCAATATCTAATAATCATCTTCTGATGGTCGCTGATGACATTCTTCTATCTTGGAGACATATTTTAATTTTTCAGTCATCAATAGATGTGGTGCACCTTTTTCAACCCTTTCCTGCTTTGTTTTTTATTGAATTTGTCTCTTGATATCATAAACAAAGCGTTCGGACTCCAGATGTAAACACTGAACCACCCACTTGTCTTGTAATTTCAGCATAGCAAAAACCAAAGTCATGTAACACAATTATATTAGTTCTCTTTCTAGGTGTCCAATCTATTATTTTATTTGATGTCATCGCTTCTTGACTAAATATTAGAAATATTTACTAAAATTCCAACTATATATTAAAATGTTTAACAAAATTTCTAACTTCCAATTTGATTACATAAAAAACAATCTTCCTTCTACAGAAAAAAAACACAATAATGACTTGTTGCAATTTTAAATGCGATGACAGCTTCTGCTAGCAGTTACTAACATTTGATTGTTCCAGAACAAGAACAGTGATTTGTCAGAAAAGTTAGAAATTACAATCCACTTCATCACGGTGTTCGTTATTCAGATTAAAGTAAGATTTCTTTTTTTTTTTTTTTTTGTATTCCAAACAAGAACAAGAACAGTGATTTGTCAGAAAAGTTAGAAATTACAATCCACTTCATCACGGTGTTCGTTATTCAGATTAAAGTAAGATTTTTTTATTTTTTTTTTGTATTCCAAATATATGAATTTTGTTTTTTGTATTCCAAATATATGAATTTTGTTTTTTGTATTGAAATCAGCATTAAATTCTCTTTAAAATGACATGTAAGAGTTTGCATTTTATGAAATGTAACATTTTCTATAAGCATACAAAGTAAAAAACATAACTATTTTCACAAGTGTCCACAATTTTGGTCAACACTGCATATTTGCATTATATTGTATAAACATTGCACATCAATGCATTAGAATGTACATTTTTCATACTTTTTAGAAATGATTTTTAATTAAAATGGAGCCAATAACACAACATACAAATGTTCAGCCAAATAATGAAAGTTTATATAATGTGACACATAATAAAAGAAAAAAAACAGGCTTATAAATATTCGATGTTTATAAATGCCTAATAAAGATACACTTAAAACAAATTAATATAATTTTAATCTATTCTATACTTAAACAATTGAAATTTCTTCATTTAAAATATTACTCTATACATGAAATAAATGTATTTTTTTATGTAAAAATAGTCAGAATGAACACTGTGTATTAATAGCATGCCACTGGTGGATTTAGTTAATAAATTAGGCAAAATCTTTGCAATTAATTGCAGGTTGCAATGAACATGCAACCTTTGACAGCTTCTGGCATGTAGTTAAAATAAATACAAAATAATTATGAAAAATGTAATTAATTCTTTTTTTTAAGGTTGCTAGACTTTTAAGCATTTCCACAAATTTTATCAATGAATTATAACCATAACAAACTCTTAAGCTTGGATTTAAAAAAATAAATTTGAAAAGTGCTAAAAGATATCAGCTCAATGTTTGATCTGCTTTAACTGGCCCAAAATGTAAACAATTTTTCAATGCACTATTTCATATTAAGCTTTAAAATTTTTGAAACTGATACAATTGTACATAAATAGTTAATTTTTAAAGTATTTAATTAAATCTTTCAATAGAAATAACGTCAATAAAAAGGCCAAATGTAATCATTAATTTTTTTTTTAATTCGGAAACTTTTTGAAGTTTCTAAATCACTTACTTCAGGTCTAGAAGCAATTTTATCAGGATGCAAGAGATTCTGCAAACGCCTAAATTTAACCGTTAAATTTCTTGTATCTATGTCAAAGTGAGGAGTTTCTTTGAAAATTTCAAAATAATTGAGATTTTGTCTTGGTTCTTGCACACTGCCGCAAGACATGCATACCAAATCACGTTCTGTAACAACAGCATTGCAATTCCAACATCGATTTTTCGATATACTTAATAATCGAACAGCCTGTCTACTGGAAAAATAAATAGAATATACAGGTGATTGTAAGTACTTGGTATTAGAAAATGTGTTTCTGAGAATCGCTACATCATAATCATAACCTGAATAGATAGCATGACATTTGGTGTATTTTAAAACTTTGCGCTCTTGAAATGATCTTTTCCAAAACTGCTGAACTTTCGTTACTACAAACTTACTTCCCCATCTTTTAAAAGCAGTATTCATTTCAGTTATCACCGCGTTATTAAGAGATCAACGTGACTTCGATCTCCAGCTGATTAGAACTGAATGTTTGGCTATTTTAATCTCGTTTTACATAGCTCAAAAAACACTTGAAATGCAACAAATAAAAATAAACAAATTACCACGCCTCTGTGCTATTTGCCGCTACAAGTACGGTTATGAGGTACAAACTACTGACGCAACATCGTGAAATTAACTTTCGAAGGAGGTTTTTAAATATATAACCAACTTTTTGAACAAATAAATTTATAATTAAATTTTACATTCGTTTTTTCTACGATACATTGCAAATTTGATTATAATTTTAATCACATTTATAGAAACAAAATTTTTAATGAAAAAACTGAACTGAAGCAATTAGGATTTCGTTTTGATTTGACGCGAAACAAAAATTGTTGATGAAACTCATGAATTTGTCCCATAGCACCTAATAATGGTAAATTTTTAATATTGTTTTGCATGCTATACTTATTTAGTCATTAAGATGTTGTTCCTATTACGCATAGTTGTAATTTATGTGTGTTTTCATATGCAGGTTGTATCTAAAAATATTATTCGGATTATATATTCAGAACTGTTCTTATGTGTTCAATTGTTTCGCTTAAATTTATTCCAGTTTAAACTTTGGCATTTTTTTTTCAGTCGGCACTTTTCAATTTTCAAAGTCTGTTGACTGTTGTGCTACTGCTTATTTGTACATGTGCCTACGTGAGAGCTCTAGCCCCAAGTTTGCTGGATCGTAATAAGGAAGGGTATAGGTGTTCTTGAATTTTATAATTTATTTCTTTGTTTAGTAGAAATATCTCCCAAAATATACATACTTGCATCAGAGATGTTTTAGAACCTGTTCTTACTCTTCATGTGTGCTTTTGTGTTCTTTTATTTTCAGATTTTTGTGTACATTTGCCATATGATTACAATATATCAATTTCTGCAATTAAATGCATATAAAATGAATATTTAAGAAATTAATTACATAAAAAATGGTAAAATTTTTATTTATAATCAAATGTTTTTGTGAAAATATAGAAATAAAGTATTATGGATGGTTTTAAAAGAAGAATAACTCATATTGGCCTTCAAATGATGTATGACACATTTCTCATTTTCTGACATCCAATTAGTAATCCGACTTTTTTATGGGATAGTAATTTTACGAAGCTTTCTTAAATATTTCACAAACATATGAAAAATGTAAACTTTTTTAAAAACCTTGTTTAACTACTAACCTTTTATTTTATTTTTATTTTTTTACTGTCTAAGAAGATAAAATCATTTGTAATTACAATTGCATAGAACATATAATATTTAATAATTACACCTAAATTTTGTTTTATCTTTATATCCGTGTATGGCTTTAATGTAGAAGTTTTGAAATATATGTTAGAAAATCAATTCAATGGAACTTACATACAAAAAAAAAAAATGATACATCCATTTCTGAAATGGCATTGCTACTTTGAAATTTAGTTGAAATATATAGGAGCAAAAATCTTTATTTAATTTATTGTGAAAAAAGAAGAAGAAAGTACAATAATATGCTTGTAAATGATTTATTTATACACTAAAATATTAAATGTAATATAATATAAATCATTCAATTACAATTCACTGATTGTAAATGTCATAAATACAAGTAGAAATGTGTGTTCATGATTTAAACTAAACTTGAACTTATTACTTAGAGAACCTTTTCTCTAAGAAATAAGTTGTTTATAACAAATAAGTTATTTCTTAGAACCTTTTAATTTATGCTTAGTAAGGATGCTCTAATCTAAAAAAATTCAGGGTTTTCTTCTCCCCCCACTTCTTCTTAAGATTTATTGCCTGTATAACACATAAGTGTTTGGTGATCTTTTGCAACAGACCTAAAATTACTTTTCCTCTTTTATGAATTTAATGGAGACTAACTAAGTAGTTATTGTCTTTAGCTGCAAGGCTGAAAGAGGGTTTGCTTTCAAGTCGATGCCCTAATTCTCAAATAAATAAACTTGTGGAAAATACAAATTCTATAAATGATAAAATATTAGTTGGGAAAAAATCCTGTTCCTCTTTTCTTGAATGAGCTCTCATTCCTCGCCAACACTATCACAACCCTACGCCTAAAGCAATTTTCGGACCCTCAGATGCTGTGACAACCTTAAATGGCCGTGAAACATTCATTGTATTGACTATGTTCGTATTCATCAAGATGTCAAAACTTGTAGGGGGAGAGAAATACGTTAAAATGTGTTGGGAACATTCTTCGAACAGTATACTCCCTATGTCATTATCCGTGCAAAACGAACTTGTGTCGTTCCTTACCCTATGTTAAAATACGTGCAATGCTCTTTTGAAGGCATCATATGGCTACATTGAAATGCATGTGGAACCCTTAGAGGGTTAAAAGAGGGCCCTTAGAAACCTACTACTAAACTGCCTAGGACCACAAATACCTAAATTTGCCAATGGTTAATGTTTTTTTTTTTTATTAACTGTATATTTTTCTGTAGAGAATTTATAGTTTTTTGTATAATTTTATTTTTTGCTCTGCAGATTGATTAATCTTGAAATTTGAATATGTTTCTTCTTATTTAGTATTCTTTATGGAATGCTTTAATATAACTTTTTGCTTTGTCTGTAAAACATGCAAATCAAGTGTATAAATGTTGCATGCTGTTTGTCACTTTTGCCTGTTTGATATATTATTAAGTTATAAATAAATATGTGATTAAATTTTGACTAATTAATTAAATTTTGACTTATTCTTGTAGGTTTCTTGGAATATTTTGGAAATGTGCAAGGATTGGTATGTAGATTGCTTTACATTAGAACATTTTTAATGTTTGTCTTGCCATATCAATTTAATATATATAAATTAACACCTTGCTCTTGGCACCATTACAATAATTTGATTTCTTTTAAAATTATATTTAATATATTGCAGTTTGTTATGTTTTGTGTTCCGTTTTTGAGAAATTTTAATTATTAATCAAAATTCTAAACTTGTACTGGCTAATTATATTCTTAACAATTTTGAACTTTTGTGATCATGTATATTTCCTGTACATATTATTCATTATGTTTTGCTATTCTAAAGGGTTTTGAATAGTTTATATTAGATCTTTTAAGTCATTAAAAGTATGTGTTTCTTCATGGTTATCTTGATATATTAAATATCAAAACATCAAGTAAAGATTTTCTGTATGGTAAGATTGAAGTTTAATGTCTTCATGAATTCTTTATATAATATACACATTAGTGATTGTAAAAACTCTAGAATTTCAGTTTTTCACTTCCTCAAATTTTAGATTTTTATTTTGTAAAAGTGTGACCTCTTTACCTTTTTATTTTGGATTTCTTTTTTGAGAAAATATATAATTTAAAGCTTAATTATAAGCTTAGTTAAAGAGAATAATATTGTGAATATTGATGAACCAGATATTGTGCAGGCTATAAAATATTATTTATACTTATAAATTAAAAAAATATGTTTGAAATTTTGAAGTAAAAAAATCTTTTGCGATTACATTAGAAGTAATTTCCAGGATACTGTATAGTTAAATGACCAATTTACTTAAATTCTTTACTCTCAACATGATAATCCCCATTACATGTTAATATACATATTTTGATTATAAATCTAATCCAAAGAATAAAGTGGAAAGTCATTTTGTATTTCAAAATTTCTTGCTAATTATACAAAATTCTGAATTCACCTTATTCAAAATTCTGAATTCACCTTCTGAATTACTTCATGTATTGTGTGATTCTTGGCAATTTTTGTTTCCAACTATTTGAAACTAAAATTAGGCCCAGAATACAAATATAGTCACAAAATCAATACCAAATTTTATTTATTTGAACTATTATTTTATTAACACATCTTGTTTAATGCTTGTAAAACTACAAATCCAAAATTCAACTTCTTGATGAATTTAGTTCTGAATTTGGGGAATGAAATATTAATATTTGGCATTAATTTAATACTTTTACTGAATCAATCATGTAATCCTTGGCATCTTTTTTACGATGTAGTGCTATATGTGTTAATAGTACTCTAAAATCTAATTTTAGATTTGTGCGAGTTATTCTTGTGAAAGACCAACATACGGTCAATCCTTTGACAGATTTGGCTCCAAATCCGATAGGTTATATTTTAGATATTCTATTTGTGTGCCAAATTTTATTTATCTATCTCTCTTTATTATGTAATTAAGTTAAATTATATTATCTGTTAATCAGATAGATCTAATCTAACTAATCAGATAGACTTCTTCAAAATGGATTTCTTTCAAATTTTGCTTGAAATCTACAAACTTATTATAAAGCTAATTTACCATATTTCATCTGTTTAAATTCTATTGTTTTTGAGTTACCATGCAAACAGACAGGCAAACATACCAAAAAGGTTTTTCTTCGAATTCAGGGAACTCTTAAAATGTAAAGATTCTCAAAAAATAATAATAATAATGACGATTACAATACTTTCACTCTTTGTTTATGTTTAAATAAAAATTTGAAAAGCTAAAATGTTATCATATGAAAAAATGCATTCACACATAAGTTATTATTTTTTTAAATACTTTTTGCTTTAATAATAATTTTTTTTTAATATCTTTTTGCGTTCATATATATATATATAACCAATCTAAAGTGAGAAATATTTTGAAAACGAAACTAAATAGTTTCAAAATTGCAACTTAAAATAATTTCTTATTCAAACTGAAATCAAAAAAGGAACAGGAAAAGCATCATAGTATTTAGAGAGCGCAAATGCAGCTACTTCTAAAACACAGAATGAAACATGAATTGAGACAATAGTAATAAAAACCAATTTAATAGGAAAAAATCAAAATTAAACCAAATAAAAAAAGAATCTGGCCTGAAGACATTTTCAGATTCTTTTTTTATTTGGTTTAATTTTTTTTTTAATTTGGTTTGATTTTGATTTTTTTTCCTATTAATTTGGTTTTTATTACTATTGTATGTATGTATTATATATATATTAAATTATTTTGGATTTTTACTTGCAGCAATTTTCTAGATTTTTAAAATATTATAACAATAATATCTGAATAGCCCATTGCTTTCATTTAAAATTGTAAATATGTTATGTTATCTGTTCCCACTAATTTGTAAAGCTTTTTATAATTCTGAAAATACATATTTAGACATCATTTACTATTGTACAATGCATTTTAAATAATGGAATGTTGAAGCATATTCATATTTTGTATCCACTCATGTAGAAAGGAAAAAATATGATAAAAATCTGCTAATTTTTGCCTCTTATCGCATGTTGCCAAACTATTGTGCTTTATGGCGTAATGACAGTTGATAACTATGACAGGGTGCTAGATTATGGATTTATGCCAAATTTGATTTTCACACAAAAACCTTTTACATTGTGTGGGAAAATGTTTTTGTCATGGCATACATATAACAACTAGTCATTGTAACAGCATAAAAGATTTTTTTTAAAAAACTAATAATAAGCTGTTAGTGTTTTGAAAAAGCATGTAGATTTAAATAATTCATAATCATTTTAATATGTTGAATTTGATAGAATACTTATTTTGCTACTTTTTTTTTTCTTTGTTGATATTTAAGTAAATTGTTGTATTAACAAACTCTTAAATTATTTTTTATAGTAAAAAACATTTCAAAATGATATATATATATATATGTTTTTAATTTCCAATAGTTATTGATTTTATGTTTCAGGTAAAATCATAATGGCTATATAGATACAATTTTTGTATTGTTATTGAGAATCCTGTGCATCTGTAAAGAAAAAAAGAATGGTTATCAAAATTTATTGTAATTTAAACTTGGAACACATTTTTTTAACATTTTATTTTTCTCATCGAGATCTAACGTATCGTCTGGTAAAATGCTGGCTTAAAATTAGTCCATTTATTTATTTTACAGCTTTGATATATGGTTTCATTGTCAGGATTATAGATTTGTTTCTGATTTCAGATGAACTGGGTCAACTGAATTGATTGTTTTTTTGTTTTTTTTTTTTTACAACTGAGTCAAATGATTTTTCTTTTTTATTTATATTGTTATGGATTTACCAGGTTCACCTGAAGTGGGTGTATGATGTGAAAACACAAAACAAAATCATTGGCCCGGCAAACGAGCAGCATCCAATACAGATGATTGTAAATCAGTCTTTCCGGTGATAGAACTAACCGTGCTGGGAAGCAACTTTACAAGCTTATAACAATATGAATATAATAAAGCAAAAATGTTACAAATCAGATGAGGAAGTTTATTTTATGATTTTTATTCCAAAGTGCTAGATCTGTTGTTTAAAATCTATGCTTAGCTTTCTATGTTGTGTAGCAGAGCTAAACACAAAGCGTATCATATGTGGATGAACATAAATAAGTCTTGGGGAGAATGTTCCTACTACTTTATTTATTAACTAGCCGTTTTTTGCGACCAGCCGGTTCGTCAATCTTAATGCTCGGTAAAATTTTAATAATTCAATATTTTATGTAATTCCTACTTTAATAGCTTCTTCATCAAAATATTTTAAAACTTCAAATTTTGATAGTCATATTATTGTGGTGAATCGCATATATAAGCCAGTAACAACTCCTCTACCCGAACGATCGTTTTGGTATAATTGTTAAGTTACTGGACTGCTAACCTAAAGGTCCCAGGTTCTATCCTCTCGCGCCCCTCACCGCTTCATTGGTGACCTCGGACGCTGAACCTTCAACCTTCATACAGCTGTTGTGGCGCCATCTACCCGCAACCAAAGTCGCCAGATTCACTTGGCGCAGCAAAGTCGTCAGACTCACGTGACGCAGCAACCCTAAGTCGCCAGACACACTTGGCGCATCGGCACCCACAAACTCTCGCCATAACGCTTGGCGCTACTCAACGGCCCATTAAGACAACAGCTACTACTCAATACATCACCACTCAACCAGGGGTGTTTGCGCTCCGGGGAAACCCCGGAATTCCGGGGATTTTGAACTTCGATACCCGGAAATTCCGGGGATCGTCGTTCAAAAGGAAGTAGGAATAATACTGAATTATTTATTTTGATCTGGGCGAGTTTGTTTGCTTTGAAAGCAGAAAACGCAAGGTCAGCGTGTGTGGTGAAAACTTTTCCTTTCTTTCTCCAAAGGCAGTGATAATGCGTGAAAAGGGGGAAAAAAACTTCTTTTTTGTTCTTTCCTTATTGCGAGTTATGACTCATTCCCCCGTTTCCCGGACATTCTCTTCTGGATTCTTTTCGGCAAGTAGGCGCGGCAGAAAAAAAAGGGAGAGACTTCGTTCGACTAGATGTGCGATCACGTGACTCTGGGTTCAAAGGTCTTATCTCTCCTGGCGTGGCGCCAATAAGTAGAGAAAGGGGATTTTTCGCCGTATTAGTATTTGTCATTGATCGCTTCGCAACTTTTTTTTCTCCGCTGTGTAAAATTTTCGTTTCATTTATTGATGCACGTGTAAATTTTTCGTTTCTCTTATTGAAATATTTTTTTATTTATGTACGCAAGAGAATTTCACTTTGAAATTTCAGCATATGAAACAGAAATTACCCCTTAAAAATTCATATCTAATTAGTTTTACAGCATTAGATCCAGAGCTAAGAGGTAAAACCAGTACAATATTAGCTTTTGAAAAATTATCATCTTTTATGTCCCATATTTTTAGTGATAATGAAAAGTCAAAAGTAGAAGCTGAAATAAGGTTATACCAGAGTGATATTGATATCACCAAAGAAATGCTCTACACATCTGATGAAAGTGGAAATCAAGTCAAGTGTACAATTGATAAATATTGGTCTAAAGTTTTTAATTTAAAAGATGATTTCACAAATGATTATAAGTATCCTACATTGGCTAAATTGGTCAAAGCCTGCCTTAGCTGCTTCCATGGCCCATTAGTGGAAAGTGCATTCAACTTAATGGACTATAGAACCTCTCTTAAGATTGATTCCCTAGATGGAGTGCAGACTATTAAATATGATTTAATGGCTTCTAAAGATACCTCATGTGAAAAATATGGCTCAAAAGTCCAATGACTGATCCAATTCACAAAGATCTCTTACTGAATATGAACAGAAGTTGGAAAACATATCAAGAGGACTTAAAAACATGTATTTGAGATGAGTCACCTATAAAAGTCTCTGAAAAACCTTCTACATTAGCAGAAAAGCAAACTGCTTCTACCTCTGCATGTGCAGTTCTCGAGGAAATTTCTTCAACTGTAAATGAGGAAAATAAAAGTCAATCTTCCTGCAATTATGAAGTTCACCACAAAAGAAAGACAAGCCCACAAACATCAGAAAATAAAAAAAAGCAGCAGAAATTAGATAATTTTTTTTAAAGAATTAATTCAGGTAGTTTAAAATATTTGCATAAAATGTAGTAGTTTAAATGTTTGAAAAATTATGGTTATTAATTTTGCAAAAAAAGTAATTCATTGAACTTTTATAATTAGGTCATTCAATATTTCATAATTGTAATTTTTCATTTCTCCCCCCCCCCCTTCTCGAAACTCCAAAATGCCGGTAGTAAGTCCGTAAAAGTTTCAGGGGATTTTTTGGGGTCCCACAAACACCCCTGCTCAACGCAATAACGTTTGTCTCCCCTTCGCCTCACTGGAGGGAGAGTACTGTGGTGAATCGCATATATAAGCCAGTAACAACTCCTCTACCCGAACGATCGTTTTGGTATAATTGTTAAGTTACTGGACTGCTAACCTAAAGGCCCCAGGTTCTATCCTCTCGCGCCCCTCACCGCTTCATTATCATCACTCATAATATTATAATGGTCCTAACGTAATATGTATCTCTAATTTTCTTTTAGCTCCCGTAGAATTTATGCTTTAAATTAAAGTGGAAATGATTAATCTGCAATTAATATAATATTTTTTACTGGGACAAAGCATTTTTGTTTATAATATGATTACTGAAAACTGAGTCACTGAGCGTTTAAACTATATGGGCACTAAAGAATATATTTCTTAATTTATGTAATATCTCAAGAATTTGTCAACAAAATTTTCTCAGATTCATCATGAGCAGATCGATTAATTAACAATGCTTCATTTTAAATGCATCAAACACTAAGAAAATAAACAGAATCGTTTAAAATAATCGGTCGAAAATGGGTTTTTAAAAAACTACTTAAAAAACGGTGTACTTAAAACTATAAGCATATACAAATATATATGTAACTAACATAAATACAATTTAATTATAAAAGCACACAACTAACCTAAAAATAATTTGAATCAAGTCCGCATCCATTGAAAATAGTTGTCAACAAGCAGAACACAATGCGCATGCGTGAATTTTTCAATGCCAGATGGATTAACGCTATGCAGATTATAAATTTTTAATTTCTTCATTCTGTTTTATTTTGATTCAAAAATACTTCAGAATGAATCTGAAAGATCGATTCATTAACAATGTTTAATTTTAAATGCATCAAACATTAAGAAAATAAACAGAATCGTTTGAAATAGTCGGTCGAAGAATGTTTAGTCTAACCTCATTATCATGGGGGAAAAAACTGAAGCCTTACTCATTTGGCAGTGGGGAAATTAAATTTTTTTTGGCGGGAAAGTTAGTTTTTAATTAATAATTAAAATTCAAACTAAAAATTCAAAAAAATAAGGGACAACATTCCCGACATCCAAGGTATACATGCACCAAATTTGGTAGCTGTAGGTCAAACGGTCTGGCCTGTAGAGCACCAACACACACACACATTGAGCTGTATTATAAGTATAGATTTATAAAAAAGATTTCAAAAATAAAAGTTAATCAGTTTTTATAACATTAATATCTGCTTAACATTGTGCATACATTAGTTTTTAATCAAGCATGTCAAATAATTTTATGTGTCAGATTTATGCCAGGGATGATCTATTCTTGTGCAAAGCAAATCCTTGTATTTATTTATTTATTTTTCATTTCCCATCTTTTTGAAATTATTTCTCAATTTTTTTTAGATATATCATTTAGAATTTAATATTATACAGAAAAATTATTAAAAGAAGATTTTTAGTGACTATATCTTTTATCTTCCTAGGTGAGAGAAAAAGTCCGTATGTTTGTGTGTGCTGCATAGCAATGGCCTTTACTATCCTCTTCTGGACTTGAAGTTGCTGGTCAACTGAAAGTGAATCTCTTATGAAATGTATGCCTCCAAAAATTATTTTGTTAATAAAAAAAAAACTATATTGATTGCTCTTTTTAAATGAAAAATGTTTCCTTTGGAAAACATTCGTGTCACTGTACAGCAAAATATTTTAATGAGTAAATGTAAAGGTGTTATGTGGTGAAAAATTATCATCCAATAAAATCGTTCATCCGTTTTTTAATCATTGTCTGTCTTTATATTAAAAAAAATATTTATGTTTTGGATGTGGATGAAAAGTTTTAGACGTATAAATATATCGTATATTTTTGAAGCGGAAATTGATTTTATACGTATGTAAATAGTTTATATTATTTTTCTATTAATCCACTTGAACTGCAGATATTTTTAAACCGTAAATTAGATTACTATTTTGGATTTCAGCTGAATTGAAAGAAAGAATATGGTGGGTAGCAAATTTTCAAATCACAAAAAAAAACTTAAATATGTTGAAAAATGCTCATTCATTCTTTTGAAATTTACATTTTTTAATAAAATTTTAATCAATTAAAGTATGAACAGTAGTTTATGAAGTCAACATCCTTCAGTAGTTGATGTGAAATTAGCATTTAGTTATTGCTGGCTGGGAATAATGTTAAGGTGTTGTAATCTTAAAGCCTGCTCTCAGCTGCAAATGTTAGCTTATTAACTGAAATTCAGCAAAACAGTTATATTTAGTGCACCTCATTGAAGCATTTAAAAGTAATAGGCATGAAAATAATTTTGCATTTGAGCACTAAGAGTGAAAATATTTCATTTAAATTTATTACTTGCATTCTAATATCTAAATATGTAATTTTATAATCCTTGAATTTTTCAAAAAAGTTTTTGAAAATCCTCAAGTTTTTCCCTTTGATAATTATTTTTGTTAATATAATATCTAAACTGAATGTCTGCGGTTATATTTAAGACATTCTGAGAAAAAAATCATTAAATTATGTATAGAATGTTGACTTGAAAGTCTCTTATTTAATGTTATTAAATGAAATAGGTAATTTGTATTTATATTTGTAATACTTTTAGCAATGAAAATCCTATTTGAATTGCTTATTTATACAAAGGGAAACTAGAATTTTCTTTAGAAAATAAAGCATATTTTATTATATTTTCATTTGTAAAAATGATAACATTTTTAATTCATTATTTTAGTGACAATACTGGCTAAATCTGTATAAAAATGTTTTTAATATATTAATTAAACTTTTTAAACATCTGTATTATGAATATATTGCATAGCTATTTAATATATTCTAAGTCAAACATTTGTTATAATTTCTCTATAAATTCATATAATACACTTGTTTGGATTTTTATGATCTTGTAGAGATGACATGACAGGATGGTATACATAAACACTCTTTAATGCAGTTTTTTAAGAATTAATTTTAAAAAAATCAAATAATTATTCTTTGCCATTATTTGCACATAACATGCAATATAGAAAATTAAAGTTTGTATGCTTATAAACTGTATTTTACATTTTTAATTGTTATTTGAAAAAAATTAATGAATCAATTTGTTTGAATTTGAATATTAATAGAACCTTTGTTTGTAAAACCTTCTAAAAGAGAATATTTTTTATCAATACTTTTAAAATAACAAATTAGATATATTACCTCACTATTTCATTCCTTTGGCTCTTTGTTAATAATAAAGAAGAATATGTGTGTTAGTGCTCTACAGACTAGCTGCCAAACTGAACTACAACTACTAAATTTGGCACATATATACCTTAGAGAATCAGAATGTTCACTTAATTTAATTCGAATTTTGTCAATTTTTTAACTGTTCTTTTTTATTTAATTGCCAGTAATATATTACATTGTAGCTCAGAAATTCAATCCATTTTCATTGTTTTATCAAATAATCAAGTTTATGAAACGAATAAAAAAAATTGCAATTCCGCTAAAGTTACAATTCAAACTTTCCGGTTATTTATGTTTTTAATAATACTATAATCTCATAGGACTAGTCTTCCTTACAAAGACTTCATGTGCACAGCAAAAAGAACACATGCAAGATAATTAAAATAACATGCTTTTAATGTCTGACAATTTGATGGAAGCCAAAGGCGACTACTACGACACATTTTCAAGGTCCATATTTTCTTCTAAAAAGCTTTATAAAGCTGCAATGAGTTAGTTCATACACAATTTTACAGCTTTAATCTCACTGCTTTCCTTTCTTTCCACTTTACAAAACTCATTTTTAAAACATATATAAACATGGCGAAATAAACTTTTTTATATTTCTAAAATAACACATACAATGTGGGTATAATTTAAAAGCAAATATTGGAAAGACTCTAGAATAAAAACTATTTGTAGTAGGTTGAAAAACTTGGTATTTGTTATATTAACGATATGGGAAAGTGAACTACTCAAAAATATTTAGTTCATTTTTTTTTTTTTTTTCCGGTTGTGACGCTTTTTATAGACATTACTTTACATATTGAATTATAACATATTTTCTTTGTTTAGTTTTGAGATGAGTTATTACAATATTTTCTGAGTATGGGAGCCTTCAAGTGCAATCAGATGCTGTAGACGCAAGACAGCGTGATCCATAGTAGTAGCTAATGTTTCCTTGTGAATTCCTAGGACATGTCTAGTAATGTTGCTTTTTAAATCAACAACAGAGTTAAGTTTATCATTATAGACACGATCTTCTAAATATTCCCACAGCTAGAAATCGCAAGGATTCGAATCAGGTAAATGGGTGGCCAAGCATTTCGGATGTATTCTATTTATTATATGATCCTTTCAAAGTTTGTTGAAGTAGTGGTTTAACCCTTTAAAGGGTCATTTTTTTCTAGTCATATTATGTTAAAATATTTTTAGGCTTGAAATTAGAATAAGAAAAGGGATTCATTTAGCTTATTAGATAAATTTAATTTGATTCATTAATTAATTTGGTTAATTAATAATTTAGTAACAAATCAAGACACCTCATTTTGTCTGTGAAATTAGCATAAGAACTGAATTAGATAACGAACTGAAGCATCTAAGTTTCTGACTTACTAAAAAACTTTGTCAGAACTTATGCCAACCTACATAATTTCATACAAAGATTGATAAATTTGGTGGGAAGCATACTTTCCACGGCCCTAGAAAGGGTTAACAGACTGAGCAATATTAAATAGGGCTGCCTCTTGTATAAATATTGTTGGATTTAGATAGTTTCTTGCAAAGCAGGGATTACATTATTTTTTGGAATTTTACTGTAACCATTACCTGCTACGGTACAGTTGGTGTAAGATTTAAGAGAGAAAAGTGGACCGATAATAAAGTCGGCAGTCATACCACATCAAACTGTAGCAAACATTGCATCCAATGGTTTTCTAAAAATAGCATACGGGTTGGATAAACACCCGTATGTATATGTTGGATAACACATATTCTATAATTTTGGGTATTGACTTGTTGATCTGATTGCGAGTGCTACAATTTTTTAATTTTATACTGATAGCGTTGTAATAGCGCAAGACTTTGCTCTATCAGCCATGATACTAATAAAAGTAATTCTTGCGCTTAATGTCATTGATCCACTAACTGTGAATCAAACGTTTCCCTAATTTCTTCCACGACTTTAAGATTGACAGTACGTCATCTTCTAGTTCCAGGCACTACTTCAAAATATTCTATAGTTCAAATTTACTTATCATTTTCTTCAAGCCATTCACAAATATTGGTCTCTTTCTCACATATTTAAGACAACAATATTCTTTCAAAGTCGCAATATAATTGCTATTTTTTTTAATAAAAAAATTTTTTCTAACAGAACACATTCTATCTTCGACAAAGACATGGCTTTATTTTAATGGCATTAATTTTATCAGTAAAATGTTTTTAAAATTTAAGTGATGAGCATTTTGACATAATATGGAAAGAAAGAAAAAGTTTTAATAACTTACAACGTCACCTAACGAAAAAAAAATTAAACAATTTTTTAAAATGTGTAATTCATTTTCCCATGCTCTAAATGTAGCAAATATCAAGTTATTTCAATATATCCTAAATATTTTTTTTTCTAAAGTCTTGCAAGCACTTTTATTACAACCATTCTGTATATATACATTATTGAAAGATTTTTTGATTAAATTATGTTTAAATTTTTAGAACATTTTTTTTCAAATTGTAAATAGATGAATTGAATGCTTGATTCTATAGTATTGTATCATTTTAGTTTATCATTCTAGCTTTTTATTAATTTATCCAGATATTTTTTTAGATATTTTTCCAGTATATCTCTGCCCTTTGGCAGATTTTGACGAATTTTTCGATGCAAACATTTTCTACTCATAAAAACAATAGATAGATGGCAGCACGTTATAAATATTTATGTCATTCTTAATGACGACAAAAAAAAAGTAGTTGAAAATTTGCAAATAACATTAGAAGGAAGGCTTAAATTTGCAACTGTCTTCTAATATGGCTGAAAAGATTTCGGCCATAACGACATCACATCTTCTTCTACATCACATAAATTCTAATTATAAAATTATTTACGAAATAAACTTTTATTTATAATACTACATTTGATTCATTTTGCCTTTATACTACTATCACCTTATTAAGCATGTGCTCTAATATGATCCTAAAATTTCCCAAGCTGAAGTGACTTGCAACACGCATTTTAAAATATGGGACTAGGGCAGAAATTTTGAAAGTGCAAGTGATTGCAACCGAAATCAAAGAAGCAAGATAGGGAGAAAACATAATTGAGAAAAAAGAAAAA
Organism: Argiope bruennichi; assembly: GCF_947563725.1. Lineage (NCBI taxonomy): Eukaryota > Metazoa > Arthropoda > Arachnida > Araneae > Araneidae > Argiope > Argiope bruennichi. The sequence goes on along the minus strand of NC_079154.1, from coordinate 23,947,342 downwards.
AAAAAAACTCTTCTTCTAAAAAAAAGTTCATAAAAGTTAAAATCTGCTATCTCAAAATTCAAGTTATCATGCGGAAACATTATTTTTTTTTTTAAGTCACTTGGTATCAATCCGACAGAAAAACATCATGTTCTCGTTTTCAGATGACTTATAATTCGCAATCACCACCATTTAGAAAGGTGATGGTTTTTGATCAGCTTAAAATTAATCGAGTTCTAAAATTTTATTTCTCGATGCCAGAATTGTGTGCATGTGTGAAAACCAGTTTAAATCGGTTTTGATTATCACATTATGCATGCGTCAATATTTAAAAAACGATTTTTTTCCCCCTCATCCCGAAATCGTTCAAGCTCCAAAACTTTTTCCTCGAAGGTTTCTCTCTCTCTCTCTCTCTCTCTCTCTCTTTGCGGAAATACGGTTTAAAAAAATTATATATATATATATAAACTTTCGATTCCTCTCCTCGCTGTTTTGCATTTATTCCCATTTTCTTCTTTGCGCTTCCTGGGACGATAATTTCTTATGGGCCTGCTTTTTTTCTGTCCAAACAGGAGAATCAGGTACATGACGGACATTCGCGACAATTGTAACTTTTTATCGTTGATAAGTCGCCAAACGTAGAAACCTTCTTTGTCATTTCTAATAACTCTGAAAGTGAAAAATTGATACCTCAAAAGCGATAATCGTCAATTTTCTGCCGGTGCATTTTGAGTCTTCAAAAACTCCAAAACAAAATTACATCAGGTTCCCACATCACGAAAATGCACGAAAAGAAAGGAAGGAAAAAGAAAAATTTGTCATTTAGATTGCCCAAAGTACTATAGTGATGCATGTATTGTATGAACAGGATTGCTACGACGCCGGGAGAATCGGAAAAATCATAAAGAATTTAAAAGTCATCGATAAAGCAGGCAATTTTGAAATTTTCCGTAAAAACCGATAAATTTCACGAAATTTTAATTTTTTTTCTTTTTTTTTAATCTAAAAAATGCTAATTTTTTCCATTGTAAGAATAAAAGATTGTTGCTTTAGCTTTAAAATTAAACAACAAAATTTGTGACTGTTCAACGGCGAGAGCTCATCTCTTTTGTACTTATTCCTTTTTTCTGCAGAGATTTTCCTAGACAAAGAAAAGGTACTGATATTGGAATAGTGACTACAAGCTACTTGAGTACTAGTAGAATATAATAATATCTTTTACTGAAACAAAGCATTTTTTTGATAATATGATTACTGAAAACAGTCACTGAGTGTTTAAACTTTATGGGCACTAAAGAATATCTTTCTTAATTTATGTAATATCTGAAGAATTTGTCAACAAAATTTTTCTCAGTCATGAGCAGATCGATTCATTAACAATGTTTAATTTTAAATGCATCAAACACTAAGAAAATAAACAGAATCATTTAAAATTATCGAAAACAGGTTAAAATATCTACTTAAAAACAATGTACTTAAAACTATAAGAATATACAAAAAATATATAACTAACATAAATACAATTCAATTATAAAAGCACACAACTAACCTAAAAATAATTTAAATCAAGTCCGCATCCGTTGATAATAGTTGTCAACATCAGAACACAATGCACATGCGAGAATTTTCAACGCCAGTTATGGTAATGCAAATGCTTGAATTTTTCTACGCTAGTTGGGATAACACTATGCAGATTAGAAATTTTTAATTTCCTTTATTCTGTTTTATTTTAATTCAAAAGTACTTCAGAATGAATCTGAAAGATCGATTAATTAACAATGCTTAACTTTAAATGCATCAAATATTAAGAAAATAATCGTTTGAAATAATCGGCCGAAAAATGTTAAGCCGAGCCTCATTAGCGTGGGGAAAAAAAGTGAAGCCTTACTCATTTTGCGTTTTGGAAAAAGAAAAGATTTTAGCGGGAAAGTTAGTTTTTAATTAATAATTAAAATTATAATTAAAAATTCAACAAAGGGACCCCAGGTGCACATCATTCCCGACCTCCAACGTATGCATGTGCCGAATTTCGTAGCTTTAGGTGAAAGATCTGGCCTGTATAGTTCCAACACACACACACACACTGAGCTTTATATAAGTACTAGCCGCCTTTGGCGACCAGCCGGTTCGCCAATCTTAATGTTCGTTAAAATTTTAATAATTAAATATTTTATGCAATTCCAACTTTAATAGATTCTTCAGCAAAATATTTTAAAACTTCAAATTTTGATAGTCATATAATTCACTCATAATATTATAAAGGCCTTCAGTCATAACGTGATATGTATCTCTCTAATTTTCTGTTACACCTCGTAGAATTTATGCTTTAAATTAAAGTGTAAATGATTAATCTGCAATTAATATAATAATATTTTTTACTGAAACAAAGCATTTTTTTTTAATAATATGATTACTGATAATAGAGTCACTGAGCGTTTAAACTTTATGGGCACTAAAGAATATCTTTCTTAATTTATGTAATATCTCAAGAATTTGTCAACAAAATTTTCTCAGATTCATCATGAACGGATCGATTTATTAACAATGTTTCATTTTAAATGCATCAAACACTAAGAAAATAAAATGAATCGTTTAAAATAATCTGTCGAAAACAGGTTTAAAAAAACTACTTAAAAAACGATGTACTTAAAACTATAAGCATAAATAAAAAAAATATATAACTAACATAAATACAATTTACTTACAAAAGCATACAACTAACCTAAAAGTAATTTAAATCGTCCGTTGATAATGGTTGCCATGCCAACAATCAGAACACAGTGCGCATGCGTGAATTTTCTTCGCCTTTTACGGTAACGCAAATGCGTGAATTTTTCTACGCCAGTTGGGGTAACGCTATGCAGATTATACATTTTTAATTTCCTTTATTCTGTGTTATTTTATTTCAAAAGTACTTCAGAATGAATCTGAAACATGGATTAATTAACAATGTTTAATTTTAAATGCATAAAACATTAAGAAAATAAACAGAATCGTTTGAAATAATCCGCCGTAAAATGTTAACCCTAGCCTTATTACTGTTGGGAGAAAAAAAAATAAAGCCTTACTCATTTGGCGGTGGAGAAAATGGAAGAATTTTTTGGCGGAAAAGTTGGCGGTGGGGAAAATGGAAGATTTTTTTGGCGGGAAAGTTAGTTTTTAATTAATAATTAAAATTCTAATTAAAATTTCAAAAAAAGGGACCCCAGGTGCACATTCCCGCCTCTAAGGTATACATGTACCAAATTTGGTAGCTTTATGTCAAATGACCTGGCCTGTAGAGCGCCAACACACACACACACACATTGAGCTTTATTATAAGTATAGATAAAATGCATTAGGAAAACTCGAAAAAGTTTTTTATAGTGAATTTATTGTACAGCTAAATACTGAACCAAATAGAACCCGCAAATCAAACTCGGACATCTCACAATTCGATACGTAATAATTGCAAGTCTGGGTGAAAATTACTGCCAATTTTGTGGTTAACATTCTTGTTGTCCAAGAGAATTTCCAAATAAAGTTAATTTCATTCATTGTGAAATTAAACATTAATTTAATTAAAATGTCAAGGCAAAGAGGCCAAACGAGCATTGAGTTAAGAAAACTGGTTACTAAGCATGCTGAAGACGGAAAGTCTGTTCCAAAAATATCAGAGCTTATCACAAAAGTCATTCAACAGTTCATGACACCATAAAACGCTTCAAAACCAATAATCATATGAAAAATAAGCATAAATTAGCATTAGAAAATAATAAATTTTCACTGAAGCAGATCTGCAATATTTAATAAGCAAAATGAAAGCAAATTCGTTTCCTAATACACCAAAGCTGACTATTATTGTTGAAAAGGAATTAGAGTAAAAAAAAAATCAGCCTATCAATAATAAGAAATGGGCTCCATAAGACAGATCTAAATGGAATCCAAGGAAGGATGGAATGGAATCTAAGGTTCTTAATCTAAGGAAGAAAAGCCAGACAAAAGCCTTTCATAAATAAGCGAAATCAGATTTAATACTTAAATTCGCATGGAGTGAGAAACAAGGACTTTCTTATTGGAAATACTGATGTGAGCAAATTCGACATTTTTGGATCCGATGACAAGACGTATATTTGGAGAAAAGCGAACAAAGAATTGTGCACAAAATATTTGAAAGCAACTATGAAACATGGCGGTGGATCAGTAATAGTCTGGGGGATCACATTTTAAACTACTGGCCCAGGAACCCTGTATTTTATTGATAGGAAAATGGATCTGAATGTATACCTTCACATTTTAAAGAGAAAAAAAATTGCCACAATGTGTGCAGAAACTTGGCAACGATTGGCGATTTTACTAGAATAGTGATCAGAAACATAAAGCTTATCGGGTGCTTTCCTGGCTCTTATAGAACTGTCCTCATGTCACGGACGCTCCATCTCCAAAGCCCCAGTATAAATTCCATCGAAAAGTAAGGGAAATACCTTTAAAAAAATCTGAGAAAACGCCATTTCCAATAAAGATGAATTGAAAAGAGTATTATTGCAGGAATGGGAAAATATTAAACCTAATTTTTGTGAAAAATGGATGCAATCTATGCCTGAACTTTTAAAAATTATTTTTAAAAAACAAGGACTTAAATGCAAAATATTAAATCATTTGAAATATTAACTAGTTTTCAAAATCTTCTTATCCGTCTGAATTTGGCTTATGCATTATTTTTTGTTTTGATTTTTTTTTGACATAATTTCTGATTAAAATGAATAAATTTATAATTTTTATTAATTCTTTTTATAGTTGCAATATATGTACAATTCAAAATTCATTTAACTATGTTTCTTATCATTTTTAGTTTAAACAAGTTGATTGTATTAGTATCATTTATTTGGTGTCCGCGGTTGGCTTGGAGAGACTGTATATGGAGAGAAAGAAAATTCAAATATATTGTCCTTTTTAAATATATAAAAGGAAGCCATTCTTTTTAATTATTTTTATATTCAATTGAAAAGTACTTGAATTAATAATTTAAACTATGTGTCTGTGTTTCTCAATGGCAATGAATTCCGAAATTTATTCCACGTGTCTTTATTCACCATTTAGTCTGCAGTGAGATTTTGTCTACCGAACAAATTGTTTGTTTCATACTTTTCAATTTTTTTTCCAACTGCCAGATTCAATACATCATATCGAAGCGATAAGCATTAAAATACTTTAAACAAATAATCAAAATACACTCAAAAAGGACTTTTATTTCTTAAAACTTCTGGAAAGTATAGTCTTATCTGAGAAATATAACTTCATGAAAAAAAATGATATTCTATCTTGTCATTTAATAATAGATTAATCTCTATTTATCAAAATACAACAATTGAGAAAAGAGATAAGAAAAATTTTATTTTCTCAAAAAGATAAAAGCATATCTGATAATAAAATATTCAGCTGACTCATGACATTTGTTGAATGACAAATGAAGCATCGGAAAATCAAAATTTGATTCGCTATTTTCTCTCTAATGCCAAATGTTAGATTAAATCCTGTTTTTCATACATCGCTTTTAATATATTCAACTTATGTTTAATTTCAATTTTTATGGGAGGAAGAAACCACTTTTTTAAAAGCGAAGATTATAAAATTAAGACATTATTCTGTGTTTTCTACTCATTACGTTTAATTTTCTTTTCTTTACTTATTTTTTGCTTTTAGGTTGAAGTTTTCCTCGTCTTGTAATAATTAACTAAATTATCACCGAAAAACTCTAAAATTCCTTTTTTTTATGCTAACAAATTATTTAATTAATATTGTCAAGTAGGTACTCCAGTGTAGAACTTAATGACACACACAAGAAGTAGAGCTAAACCAATTTATTAACTCAACTCTGAACTGAGAACACAGTGACTGACAGATCTTCTGCTTTTATACTAGCAGGGAAAGTTCCAGAATACTTTTCTGGGGACAGTCAGAAAAGTCCAGAACACTTATCTGGTAAATTAAAGAAAGGTCCAGAATCTGCTGGAACATGAAATAAAGGAAAATGTAAAATCGAGGAACTAGATATTTACACAGACTGTGAATCCCATTATCTCTAGCGGGATTCGAACTTATGATCTCTTGATTATGAGATCAGTGCCATGACCATTCGGCCATGGAGAGTCGATTACCTCTTTTCAATGCGACAATATTTATTATGATATTGTATATGTCATACATGTCAACATAATTTTGGGAGCATTTTTTTGTGGAATTACTGTTGTGTTTTGTTCCCCAATATCCTAAATTAGAGTTTTGTGGTACATCATATTCGACTAATTCAATTCGATATGATTCGTCAAAGGAGACCTAATTAATGGCCATTTTTCTTTTCATGTGATCCTAAGTTTATTTTATTTTTGATGAAGGAACTGGAGTTACTTTGAAATTTCTTAGGTCATTTCTAAAGGGTTTTCCTTTACAAGAAGCACAGAACCCGCATTTATATACATTTTTCCATTATAAATTTACTTCATTAATCATCAAAAATATTAAAAGAGACTTGCAGAATTATTTATTCCTTAAATGAATATTTGAGAGCGAAATTCTTCTATAAATTGCGCTTCTTCAATATATTCATTTTATTCTTAGGCTGCACAAAATTATTTTAAATATGGTAACAAAATAAATAACTTCAATTTTTAAATCCGTTAAAAATTCATATTTCAATTAATATATTTCAAACTATATGGATATTGAATAATTTACTAGAAAACTTTAAGAAAAGACTCTAAAAATCATCTGCAGGGATATTGTGTTATGTTAGTCCTACTCTTCCAGTTTCAAAGACGTTCGCACGTAACATAGTTTTCTTTATTGCAAGCGATTAAAAATAAATTCATGCTGAATGTTCTACTTTCCATCATGTTCTGTCCTCTAATCACAAACTGTCATGTTACATTGCTAAAAAATGACGTGTACTACAGCTGTCATTTTTTATTCTAACGTTATTTTGTTTTAATTTTATTCTAGCCTGAGTTAATATTTACAAAATGAACAACAAAAAAAATTATCGTCTGCATGCGATGAAGATATATATATAGACAAACATCTGTATAAACTTACAGGTATTCGTTTTCATACTTTCTTCGATAAAAATGTAACACATCTGTTAAGAAGAATTTTCTAATCCAGTAGCACAAAAACTACACGTATGCAGGTTCTTTCCTGTCATGGTATTCTATTCTTTACAAAAATTTGTCATCTGCTGCATTCACTTCATTAATATATTCTAGTATTTATTTTTTAAATTTAACTTGTACAGTTTTATGTATTTAACCATACGTTATATGATACGTTTTATGTCCTCTTTCGAATTTTTTTTAATATGATGTACCACATTTTTAATGAAAAAAGACTTTCTTAATGACATTAGATCCGATATTTTTAATTAAGAATCGTCTTCCGTTCTCGTATATTAGAAGACAAGTGAATTCAAAAACTTGTCCTGATTGCAAATTTTATTTTATTCTGATAAATGACAGTAAATATATAAATAAATAAATTACTTCTGATAAATGAAATAAGTAGAAATAATGGAATACTACCTTAAAAGGTCTCAATGAATTATCCATTCGACTCGATTCAATCATACCCCTTGATTTTCTTTTTAACTTCCGCTATAGAGTGTCGCAAACAAGTGGGGAGGCAGGGCACGTGCCCTAGACGCAATTCCCATGGAGATCCAAATGAAGGAATCAATTCTTTGTATTTAAACGAAAATATTGAAATAAGCTCTTATTCCCAAGACTTAAAAATTAAAATGGTTTCAGCAAAATAGAAAAAAAATTGAAAACTTTCAAAGGCAATAAACTTCTCTAATTGAGAATAAAGGCTTATTAAAAACTTATGTTTATTGCGACTTTAAGCTTATGGTTGTTTTAAGAACTAAACAGAATTAATTATAACAAAATTCATATTAGATAATTCAATTCTTTTCTGCATATAAAGCAAGGAGTAGAGATTTTAAATCATTTGGATTTATGTGAAGATAAATAACTTTGCTTTCGATATTCGCGAAAACAACGAACTTTTGCATGCTTTTTAGAAAACTACCCGTTTTCTTAAGCTTCAAACTATAGCTTGCTGAGCATCTTAAATTCTTACAACTAAAACAATACTCCAAGCAATATAGAATTCCATCGGCTTGTTTATTCTTTCAACTTAACAGCATATCTTACGAACACTGCCAGATTCCAGAAGGTTTACAATTGATCATCAGCTATTATACAAAAAATAAACGAAATAATATTAACAAAATATGTTTATCAACGAAAAAACCGTTTGCTTTTACTTTTTAATAATGTTTTAACAAAATAAAAAATAGTAGCAGTTATAAAATGTCTGAAAAGGAATCGTCTGCTAAATGTCTATTAACAGATTTAGATTATGATATTTACCGAACAACGAACAATTGACAACAGCATGGCTAGTGATTGTATAAATTTCAAAATCCTTTCAATAAGATAGTCATATGTGTTTCAGAAATAGGTCACTTTTCATATAATTGGGCTGTAAAACAGATTACTGGAAAGTACTTTTCTGAAAATGGAATTATGAATATTAGAAAGGTATTATATTTATGATTGAACTAGCCGAAACATATACTTCATGGTGAAATAACGAATGCAAAGTATTCGAAACAAAACTAAATTTCCCAGCTGTTCTTCTAAATAGGAGATGGGGGGGGGGTGCTACTGCGGCGTCAAGGTAGATAATGTGCTCGACAGATCACATTTCTTTTCATTCATTTGCACCTCTATTAATCTGAAAACGAGCAGGAATGGTCTCCCAAAAACTTTCTGGCATGTTCTTTAACAACTCATATAATAGTTACAAAATATGAAACTTTGGCGTGAATTTAACATTTTCATTGAATCAACCGTGTGATCCTTGGCAAGTTTTTTTGGCGATTAAGCCTGGCATGTGGTTACTAGAATCCGAAAATCGATTTTGGATATCAGACGCGTTCTTCCCATCCGATTGAAACAAAAATCTAACATAAAACTGTGTTTTAAGACATGAAATCCCATACCAAATTTGATATATTTAAGCTTCTGCGTTTATCGCATTTACATGTTTGTGAAACATATAAATCGACAAATGATCAAACCCATGTTAGATTTGGCTCAAAATTTGATAGATGTCTTCAATATAGACATTAAATCTGTGTACCGAATTTTATCTTTATAGCTCTCTTCGTTTTGTAGTTATCGTCCTTGTATTCGAACAGCCGGACAGACAGACTTCCTCAGAATTGATTTTTCTCAAAATTTGACAGAAATCAAAATTTGATGTAAAGTCGATATATCAAATGTCCTTTTTTTAACTCAAAGCGTTTTTGTGTGATTTTTGCCACACGTCTTCCAAAAATGTGATTTTCGATCTCAGTAAGTTCTAAAATATGGAGATTCATCAATCTATATTGATATTAATATTCTACTGAAGTCAAAACGAATTTTTGATACTTTCTACTGAAATAATTAATCACACTTCTTCATTGATAGGATATCGGAATAATCTATCTTAATTCTTTTTTTCATTGTCACAACAAATAAGCACAAAGTTTAAAAAAAGATCCAAGATATCTTATCTGAGAGATATGGCAGTGTCCATTTTTGTCTATGCCAGCGTTAGTTATCTGCAATGACTTGACTTTTTTTTCGTCGATGAAAAGTGCTCAAATATTGCGATAACGGATCTCTTGTGATCTTTTTTACATTCCTTACTTTTTTTTCCCTTCCCCTTTTTAAACCTTTTTTTATTATTATTTCTTGAAATAAAACTACTTCAAACAGAAAAGAAAGCGTTTTTCATAGTGACTCAATTGTACAAAAATTGATCTTTGTAAATTTCAGATAATTACATTTAATTCTCACAAATTAAAACGAAATATGTTTAAATAGTTTTTCTTGAAAAAGATCTTTGGCAGATCAGAATCAAAACTAAAATTAAATTTATCAATGAATTATCAACAATCAATTATCAATTTTATTGAAGCAATGAAATTGGTTCAATAATTAATGTTAAATAAGTTTTTATTAGAAAGAATAGTTTTCATGGACACTCGTCCAAAAAAAAACGAATAATCAAAAATAAATTTTGTGAAATGAATTCTAAAATCTCACTACGAACTTCTTCATCTGAATAAAAAAAAATTCAAATTTTACCATGTTTTAATGTTCTAAATAAAATACAACATTATTTTTTGTAATTTCTACGCATGAATTTTTTTGTATTGCAATTTCTTTTGATATTAAATCGTTTGCATTTCTAGTTCCAGAGACAGATATTCCATTAAAGATCTAGATTTCTTCTAATAATAAAGCAGAAAGTGTGTATGTGTTTGTGTTAAATGAATTTTTTTTTAGTATATGTTTCAATGTACGATTTATTTCGTAGCCAAGTTTCTTCTTGTTAAGTTACTGTTAGTATTATATTAGATTCTCGACATTCGAATTGTGAATATATATTTAAAAGTTGATTCTCTGTTATGAAATGAGTAAAAATTAAAATTTCCAAAGCAGTGGACTTTTCCAAAAATTAAAAATTGTTAATTTTAATTCTATTATCTGATTTAGATTTGTCTTTTATTTCAATGATTTATGAATGAATAGTTAAAATAATAATTTAAATAATATTTGAAAATATTAAACCTACATTTTAAGCTAGCGTTATGTTTAACTTAGAAGTGCATGATTTTATACTATACAGTGTATATGATTTTATGCTCCCTGCAGTTAAGTAACAATAATACTTATCTTAAAATTGTATAGTATTTATTTTATTCTTGAATTTTTTTTTTCTGCGGTAATTTTCTTTAATGTACAGTCCAGCATATAACAAATACTAATTAAGTATTGACGTGCAGTATCAGATCATAAAATTTATATAAGAATGGCTTTCGATATAAAAAGTATATTTCAGTATAATTAATAGGTTAGGAAGTGAACATTTATAGAATTCCGGCTTATCTGACCTTTTTATCATGCAGCCTTTTAGTCGCATTAGATTAGAAGGCAGCGGTGGCCTAATGATAAACTTTCGGATTCGGACATAGAAGGCCCCAAATTCAAAACCCGATTCCAATGAGGATCAGTTGTATATTTGGGCCTGCTGCATGCTACATTTTGCATCATGGTCCAGATACTTTCCTGTTGGTGCTGTATGGAAATTTAAAGAGGTTTGTTCCTGCACAAATGTCTTTCTCGTCATCTGATAGCGCTTCAAAAATATAAGGAATGTCTCTAATCAGTCCACGTGCTTTTAACAAGGAAGATATTAATATGACTAAACTAAACAAAGCCATATTAGACCAGCAGTTGAAAATTTATTGCATTTTCAAATGCACATTTAATTGTGATTTGGGTATTGGACAGTTTCCCATCAATTTATACTTCTGTCATTTTTTTCATTCAGTTATTTATTTTATAGGAATAAATTAATCAAATATGAAGATACCAGGAAAACATTTGAATACATCATCATTATTTATTATGATAAATTTGAATGAAATTGGCTTATGAATCAGAGATTTTTGATTTTCCTTTCCACTTACAAAAAACAAGCGTATTTTTTCGAACGTAAAGAATAAATTTAATTTATTGATATTTGCGAATAATTTCATTTTTCTAAGCAATGAAAAGATTATTGCGTTTGTATATTATTCGTTGTTGTTACTCTTCCCAGATCTAGTTAAAATGATGAAATTCATGGAACATGAAAAATATTTCAGTTTATACCATTCAGCAAGAAGTTTTAATAGATCAAATAGTCAAGCAAAATGTATACTCGGTTTTTATCCCCTACTAGTCGCCTTAGGCGATTAGCTGGTTCGCTGGGAATATTGATTATATTTGATTTCTTAGACACAACTTCATGATTCCGCCAAATTGTCTGACATTAAAGCCGTGTCATTTTAATTGTCTTTCTTAAGTACTGCTTATTGTCTAGAGACAATTCCATGACAACATAGCGCAATTATAAACTTAAATGTGCGATTCATCTGTCTACTAAATTTTACTATACTGTAACTATAAAATTACTGTAAATTTTAAATTTTACTGTACTGTAAATTTTACTATACTGTAACTAAATTTTACTATACTTTTAATTTGTCTCGCAAATTACACAGATATTAAAAAAATCCTTTTTCTTTCACCTACAACAATGGAATGAAAACGCCCAGTGAATATTGACACAATGAAAACGTTTTGAACTTCAGTGTAACAATGCAGTCTACTGTTGGAAATTAGATATAAATTATTTTTTAAAAGTTGTCAAAATTCAGCAAAAATTCGCATGACTATTTAATTGGTATCATTAAAAAAACTTTAAATTTTAAATTGGTATAAGATTCATGTTTTTCGAAAGTTATCCAGGAAAACTGAGGCAATTCAGCTTAATTTTTAATTAATTAAAATTTCAAAAAAAATTGGACATCCCCATCCTCCGAGGTGTATAGGCGCCAAGTTTGGTAGTTGTAGGTCAAACGGGCTGTTCTGTAGAGCGTCAACTTACACACATATTCGATGCACAGATTTAACATCTACTGTGCAGACAAAAAAAAAAAAAAAACGCATTTAAAACACAAATTTCGCTTTTCGGATATTATTAACAGCATCCAGGGATTAGTCGCCAAAAAAGACACAATAGATTCACTAAAAGTGCTAAATTCACGCCAAATGTTAATATTTCGTTACTATTGTATGCCATTGCCAAGATGCACACTTTATTAGAGAGTATGCTGGAGAGTTTTAGGGAGACCATTTCCACTAGTTATTAAATGTTATTGATCTTTCATATTATGAAGCCAATAAGAAATATTCCACACAACTTTTTTTTAAAAAAAATATTTCTGCTGCTGATACCAAACTATCTCAAACAAGAAACAAGATCTTAAAAGTCAAAAATAAATCTTATTTGTTGTTGTAATGTTGTTTGTGACTAGAAAGTCGGTAGTATTTGAAGAAGAAATGTGCGTGGATTACGAAAAGGTATTTTAATCCTTCGCAATTTACTACAGCAACAAAATCGTTAATCGTGAGAAACAAGTCTATCTTTCTTTGTAATGAATAGCTCAGCATTCCAGATCCATTAATGGCATTACGGGAGCACTCTATTTCTTCCTGTATTTTTCTTTCTTTTTTCCTTCGAAATTTAAGATTCGGGTCATTAAGATATGGTATAAAAACATATAAATTAAAATAATTTGGAACTGTAATATGTTTCCTAATGTAATGAATTTCACCAAAAAAGATTTTTAAAATTAATTATCTATTCTATTTTGATGTTTATTTTGTCAAACGATTTGGAAGTGCCAAGCCTTAAAACTCATTTTTGCATTTGTTTTGAAAAATATTTACGGCCATTAAACAATAATTAAAATAAAAATTGTACGAAATCTGACAAAAAAATTAAGGAAAAAGTATTTTTAAAATTGTTCTTATGTGACTTTAAATTCTTCTTTCATAAATTTAAATAAAAGTTTTAAAAAAATGAACAGTTTCTTAATTATTAATATTTTCGGCATTTTATACTCAAATTGTATTTTTTCTTCCTTTTTTCCAAAATGTTCTAATAAATGGAAAAATTTCTACAATATTTTAACTGGCGAAGGAAATAATTTTAAATTTCGAAGCATTATAACTGCATGAGGCTATTTTTTAATTTTGTTAGCGATTTGTGCTTTATTTTCTTTGTGTGCGTGATGGTGATGCAAGTTTCTTACAAATTCATAAAATAATGAAATAAATTTGTAAAAGTTAAAAGATATATATTTGATGCTTTTTTTCTATACTTAAAATGGTGAAATTTTAAATTTCTTCCAATAATTAAAATAAAAAAATTCTTCCAGAAAGGTGGCAACAGACCAAAAAAATATTTTAAAAAATTGCTTTTATGTGGCAATAATTTCATCGCTATATTCTTTAAATTTTTCTTTCATAAACTTAAATAAAAGTAAAAAAAAATGAGAATCTTAATTGAAAAACAAAAAAATTCAATTGTGTAGTGATAATTATAGATCGAAAACTTTTAGTTCTTTTATAAAATCTAATTGTTGAGAAAATTTTTGGCAGAAAGAAGTCGGCAATGATTTAACATAATCTCTAGTATGATTGTTGTTCTTAAAAAAATAGTTCCTTCCAGAATTTTCTTCACTCTGATCTAAAGTAATTCATATCAGCTCATTCTGTCAATCTTAACATTTAACAAAATTTCACAACATTCTTACATACGATGTTAACAAATTTTTCGAGACGATTCTTAATCTGAAGTAAAAGTATTTAAAAATAATCGTCTGCAATAAGTGCAATTATCCTCTGTTATACTATAGGTCAACATACTTATTCATTACAAAAAAAAATCTTATTCAACAATTAAAAATGTGAAATTTTAGGCTTTAAAGGTTTTAGATTGTAAAAGAAGCTATGTTAATAACTGAATGTTAACAGAGAAAAAAATCATAAGTTTAGTACATTTTCTACCAACTTGAAAGCTGAATCTATTGCACAAAGTGATTGGTTAACAAACTGTTCAGATTACGAACAAATCAGACAAATCTTCCGATAGATTTTTATGTTGACAAGAAATACATGTTTGAATAGTGAAAATTCTTAAGAATGAATTAATCATGCTGTTATTAAATTACAGGTATTAATTACAGGTAAATTAAATTACAGGTAAAAACATATGGAAAATTGTTACATGTTACCAAATAATTCAGTTCTACAAACATTGTATATGGAAGAAATATATCGTATTAACTTATATGTTATAGAAATTCTATCATTTATTATTGTAGTTTCTTCAAGTTTTATTATTTGCAATTTACTTTTTTATACAAATTTGTCTATAAATGCATTTTAAATGCTGTAAATGGAAATGTTTGTGCTTGTAAAACAGCATAGGCCAATTTTATTGTACTGAGAAAGTCGTAGAATTCAAAATGCTCTTTAGTATAACATAAATTTCACGTTTTTGGATTAATAAATTACTTTTTATTTTATTAAAACCTTCGTCAATTCATATTGAATGAAATCCAATCTAACGGTTGTTTCTTTGTAACTAATATTATTCGAAAATAAACCATGAAACTAAATAAAAATAAATAAATATTTTTAAACAAGTATCAAGATAGATGTTCGCGCAAGCCTATAGATATTGGCACCCTGTTGGCCAGAGCCCCGTGCTATCGAATTTAGCACAAATATACTTTAAAGTGTAGAAATGGGCACACTGGAGGAATTGTTTTGAAATTTTCATTAATTAAAAGTAATCACTTTTCGCGTTATAATATTTGAAAATTTTACAGCACAAAAATCATTTTTAATCACTCTGGAAATATAAAATAAAAAAACTTTTTCTTTTATTCCAATTTAGTTCATGTATAAATACTAAGGAACCCGAACAGTTTTGTGTCTGGGTGGCTGGTTCTTTGATTTTCTTGATATATTATTTTTGAAGTTTGTAATTTAATTTAGTCCAGAAATTGCTTTTACAAACAAGATTATTTAATTATTAAATTATTATTTTATCTGTTTATCTTTATTAAAAAAAATATTTATCATGTTTTCTATGGAGAATAAGTAGAGGAGGCAGGAATAGTTTTAACAAGCATGTTGCGCCTTGGTTTACAATTTTTTTTATCAAGGTTTTCGCTGAAAATGAGAAGTTGTGAATACGTTCTGCGTTTTAGTTGATAAAGGAAAAAAAATATTTCGTAAGTTTTGATTTAAGATAGGTTAATTGATCATTTAAAAATGTTTAATTTATTTACTTTCTTAATAAGTTTTTAAAAGCTGCTTTGATTTTTTTTTTCTTAATCATAATATATTTTTATAAATCAACAAAAAAGTCCGAAAATATGTGAGAGGGCAAGATGCAACGAAATCTCGACGCAAGTTGTAACAAATAACAATTTGCGAAATTTATATTCAATTGTGTTTGTTTCAGGTATTTCAGACTTTTTGCTCTACATATTAATTTTCACCTACAAAGATCTAATATCTCTCTAAATAATTTACCTCTAAAATAATCTAATATTTCTCTAAATAATTTACCTCTAAAATAATCTAATATTTCTCTAAATAATTTACCTCTAAAATAATCTAATATAAAATTTTTAATTTATTTATTTAATAAAAAAAAAGAATTCTTTAAAAAATAAAAAATAAAAAATCTTAATATACCCACCTGATAAAGAAGCATCGGAAAAAAGAAATGACGACATTATTAATAAGAAATAAAAACAAGAAGAAAGGATAATAGAAAGGAAAAGGGTTGAGGGCTGGGGACCTGAACTTAAAGATTCTGAAAAAGAATAATGATATATTATATTATAGAATATTACATTTTCCATTTTGAAGCAACGTTAATATTATCTTGGAATAAACCACGTAATTTTGAACAGCAGTCAGATGACAAGGATAGCGCCTGAATTGGCCCGCCCTTTCCAATTTTCACGCCATATCATAGGAAAAACGTTCACCGATGACACATTTAGCAACACCAAATCCGTTTTCAAGGCCATTCTTCTACGAAACTGGGTTTTAAACCAGAAGTATACTCCAGCCTCGATGCCGAAACATTAGAAACAAACCACCGAGGCCTCAAATTCTGATGGAGTAAAATGAGTTTAATGATTAATTTGCAAAATATGTGTGATAAAAAGCAGTCTAGCATTTGCTTGCGTTAACTACAATCCTGATGCAGACTGATTTTTATGTCGATTGATTTAATTACGTTAACTTTATTTTCATCTAAATCACTTGGTATCATTTATTATCACTATGCCAAGTGATAATAAAAACCAGACACCTTATATAATATTTCAATTAATAAACGAATAATGACAGGAAAATTATTTTTGATTTTATCGTTACAACTTGCCCTGGATATGGAGCAAGTTGTAACAGCCGATTAGTTTTGAAAAAATATTTCTGTTGCTAAAAATGAACAAAATTGTTGATTTTTTTATATGAATAATGAATGAAAAATTAAGCTGTTATAAATAAATTAATTAGAAGTAAAAAAATCGCAAATACATTAAAATTATAAACATTTTTCTAAAAATTGCTACAACTAACTGCTGTCTCCTTTACTAAATGAAGTAATATTTTATTTTATTTATTGAATAATTCTTTATATATAATAAGTTTTTATTAAATTTTATTAATAATTCGATCACCTTAGTAACCGAATTTAATATAAAACGAAAATGCCACAGCCGCGTGACACCTCGACTCAAGATACAAAGAACAAAATAAAGAATGTAGCTGTACATTTATGTTATCAATTTACAGATGCATGACCTTAATCTTGGCTGAAAGTGTCGAAGATAAGCCTTGATTTAAGAGTCGGCTATGATGGTGCTGGAATTGAGTTACCCGTCGTGAGGATATTGCACTTGATGAACTTACACAGAATTTTAAAAGCCGAATCCGAAGGGCTTTCTTGTTCCGTCTTCTTACACGAGCACTTATTGACCTAATTTGAACCAAAATCTATGAATTAACTTTTATCAAAGGACGAAGAAAATGTTTCAGATATTTTTAAAAGCGAAAATAAAAAGAAAAACGGCTGTTAGATATTTGGCAGATGTGTGTGTTTATGGGTATTTGGAAATGTCCGTTTATGAATGCTGTTATTTTTGAATAATATTCAATTTCATCTAGAATATCAGATAAATCACAAATGTACAATATAGATAGACTACAAAATTACTGATATAATTCGATATGTTAAAATAAAAAAGCATTCGAGATTCTAAAATTCACAATAAGAGTTCAATATCCGAATTTTTTTCCCACATTTATCTTAACAAATTTCTGGTAATTAACAGATTTTTACTTTCTGGTATACGTTGTACAGAGAAAGTACTGTAATCGTCAAAAAATTCGAATTCGAGATTTTGACGAATCTCCCTGTTTTAGATCTCCTTGAATTCGAAAAACGTATTTCTGAAAATGTCCGTCTCTTTATCTGTGACAAAGATAATTTAAGAAACGTTGTGAGCTAGGAAGATGAAATTTGATATATGGTCTTTACGCCAAATTTGTAGATTTTTAGCACATTTTGAGCAGAACCTGTTCACAGGAAGTCTATCTGTCCGGTTGTGTGAATATATGTTAACACGATAACTACAAAACAGAGAGAGCTAGATAGATATAATTTGGTACATAGATTTACCATCTACAGTATAGACATATATCAAATTTTGAATCAAATACAAAATCGGGTTGGCCATCTGTCGGTATATAGTTTCAGAAACATGTACACACGATAACTAAAAAGCGCAATGGCTTAAATATATGAAATTTGGTATGGGATTTTATGGCTGCAAGTGTAGTTTTATGTCAAATTTTTGTTTCATTAGATAGGGAAAAACGTGCCCAATACAAAAATTCAATTTTCGGATACTATTACCACATGCCAGGGATTAACGCCAAATAACTCGCCAAGGATCGCCCGTAAGTAAAAATAATAAATTCACGCCAAAGGGCAATATTTCATAACTATTGTACGCCAATGCTATGCAAGGGGTACTCTGGGATAACACCTTTACTAGGGGATGCGCGAGAAGCTTTTGAGAAGACCACTCCCGGTGGTTTCAAACAATAACGGGCAAAAGCGGCATTAGATTTAAGATGACGGCAACTTCCGTGCTTTGTACTTAATTTTGAAAACAAACAGAGAAAAAAAAATCATTTTCGCATTAATTATTATTTTGCTATACTCTTATTTTTCTGTCTTACGAAATGAGCCGTTTATTTTAAAAGTGGGGCAAGTTCATTTTTGAAAAAAAAAATGGAGATAATAAATAGATAAAACTTGTTATGATCTTTTTATGTGTAAACAATTTAAAGTTTTTAAAAAATTCAGATTCTAGTATTTTGGAGATGGAAGTTTTAGCTCTTAACAGTATTGGAAATCTGTTTATTTTGAAAGTGGTGCAAGTCCATCTTAGATTGAAATTATTTTTGACCTAATATATTACGACAAAATTTAGCTCCGGTTGCTGCATGGTGAAGCAAATGTGGCTGTTTGACACTGTAGACGATTGTGAATGTGCGAGGATAGAACCTGGGACCTTGTGGTGCGCAGTCCAGTAACTAAACCAGGATACAAAAGCGTACGCTCGTGCAACGTAATTGTTAACTGGTTTATATGCTATTCACCACAGTACTCTCCCTCCAGTGAGTCGGAAGTGAGACGAATGACATGAATGTTGAGTGGTGATGTATTTAGCTGTTGTCTAAATGGGCCTATACACAGTTGAGTAACGAGTGTGTATGGGTGAGTGTTTGCTGCGTCAAGTGAGTCTGGCGACTTTGGTTTTGATGCGTCAAGTGAGTCTGACGACCTTAGTTGAAGGTTCATCGTCCGAGGACGCCAATTTAGTGATATGTGAATGCTCGAGGATACAACCTGAAACCTTGTGGTTCGCAGTCCAGTAACTAAACCAGGATACAAAAGCGTACGCTCGTGTAGCGTAGTTGTTAACTGGCTTATATTCTATTCATCACAACATCATGTTCGAAATCTAGGGTGTTTCTATCTATCTATCTATCTTTGATAATGAAAATCGGTTGTTGTACAGTATTTCATACATAATAAAAATTATATCTTAATTTTGTATTTCGATAATAATATGTTTACTTCCAACACCGATTGTTCAGTCCAATGACAACGAAATAAATATCATTTATCACAAATTTTTGTTGTCAGGACATTCAATTTTCCGGAACGATCATGATTTTAGAGTGGTAGAAATGGCAATCCGGAAAACCAGTTTCTAGTATATTCCCAGGATTACTATAAAATAATAAAAAATTGTCGAAAACATAATAAATTTTTAGTACATGAAATGAAACGCGGATATTTATTTTCAGCCCAACCTCTGGAGAAAGCGGTTTTAAAAAGAAATAAAAATACTGATGGAGATACCGTGAATTGTTTAACTATATGCTGGATCAGATTTACAAGGGCTGCACTATACAAAATGTTCTACAAAACTCGATAGAACGAGATGCTGAATTTAAAATGATCGATCTGCCACCACAATGAGGAAGACCAAGTAATTTCAGAAATATAAAATTATCTTTTATGTATGAAAAAAGGAGATCTATTACATCTGAAAAATGCAAGGACATGATGGATTTATTACAATATATACCTCCTGTTCATCATGAGCATTTTGAAATGTTAAATCCTGAATAAAATTTCAATTTTATTATATCTACGTATAAACTGAAAATGTATAATTTCATTGAAATTCTTAATAAAACTGAATTGATTTTTGTTATGTTATATTTTTTACAAGAATAATCTTTGTTTTGTTTCGCTTTTTATCAAATGAATAAATATTTATAAATTTTTGAATAGTATTTTGTTTTTATTATTATTAAAAAAAGGCTATGCTACCGAAATATTTCTCAATTAAATGAACATTTATAATAATTCATTGATTTTGAAAGTGAGGCAAGTCCATTAATTATAATAAAACTCTTATTTTTTTAGTCAGCACTGTGAACACTATTGGTTTATAAACTTACATTATCTGGTACCACAAAATACAAAAAATATATCCATTAACACTTACCAATATTTTTTAAATTTATCCAAATTATTTATTTAACTTGCCCCATTTTCAAAATAAACGGCTCAAATAATAACGATGAAATTTTGAATAGCTCTCCATTTCTTACTTATAACAGTTAGGAAATTATTAAATAATTAGGAAAGTAATATTACTAATGAAAACAGAGGATCGTCAAAGACCTCTGATTTATTGATAAATAAATAAATAAAAAAAAATTTAAAAAAACAGAATTTTCCTATGTACTTTATTTGAGGTAGAACATAGAACGAAAATCGGTCATTCGAGTTAATCAGCATATCTAGTCTCTTTAAACGAAATTGGACAGATAAAATTAATTTTATTAATCCATTTAAAAAATCCATTTTACTATGTTATGAATGCTTTTAATACTAAATTAATTCATAAGCAAAGCACGTGACAAATTCAAGTTATTTTTTTCTATCCGGTAGTTAAAATTGCCCCAATGAGTCAAGGGCATACTGTCGCCTTATTTTAATAAACCTTACGCAAAAATTTTAATCACAAAAAATTGATGCTTCCTCTAATTGTATAATAATCTCTCTCCTTTTGGATGAGAATGAATGCGTTATGATATTTGAACTCCTTTTACTTGGCAACAGAAATGAAGCACTCCGCAAAATTCTCTAGCACTGGTATTTCACTTATTTTTCTTGCTGCATTCACGCTTTTCCAGAGGTAAAAATAATTTTATGCCTATTTTTTTTAAAAAAATATTTTTATGTAAAAATGTTTTTATTTTAAACTTTATGGTGCACAAATTCCTCATTCCATTCGCAACTTTATATTTTTAACCTAAATGAGATTATCAATTCTAATTATTTTTTTTAAAATTTCATGGCTTTTCAAAATATTACAAGTTGCATAAAAAAAAATTTAAATGCTTCCAAAGACTAGTTTTTACCCTAAAATTTCTTAATTATTTTTTTAAAAATTGGTATTAAATTGGTTGCTTCGAGAAATAAATTGAAAATAAAAATGAATAAAACAATTTAACGTATCTAAAGAATTTTGAATCAATAGAAATGGTAATACTAAAGATAATATAATCTATTCTTTAAACTATATTTCTACTTGGAAATATAATTTAAATAAATAATTATTTTTTCAAATATATTCCATCTGTTCCCTATTAAATTTTGAAGCAAAGGATTATAAGAGAAAAAAATTTATAGAAAATTATTTCAATATGTTGAATTTTCCTGTAGTACAACCTATTTGTTCTTATTTCTATAAAATTTTTAGCGCCTCATTTCTGTACGGAAAGAAGAGTTCAAGATATTTGAATCTATCCTGAGAAAATTCTAAAGGTTTTGCAATCTTTTCGACAGCTTCTATTAATGCTGCGGTTTTATACATATGTAATTTATACACAAGTACACAGTATAATTTCCCTACTTTTACAAAAAAAAACTAAATATTCTATTTCGCCTTTTTACGTAACTGAATTCTTGTTAACATTCGCTAACAAGTTAACTAACACTAAATTCATTTCAGCGCTTTTCTGTTTTAGATATTCGATATAACAGGCCATAAAATTCTAGATATTATTCTTATTATAAATTATAACCAATAATAATTAAATTGGCACAATTATTCCTTTTTACGTAACTGAATTCTTGTTAACATTTGCTAACAAATTAACTAACGCTAAATACATTTAAGTGTTTTTCTGTTGCAGGTAATCTATACAACAGGCTATAAAATTCTAGATATTATTTTTAATATAAGGTATAAATTTTTAGGATAATACTGGTTCAATTACTTCATCTTGGTATTTGAATACTTGTTACCTAATTTAATTAATTAAATAAAAAATTAAAAAAATAATAATGCCATCAAAAACCTTCATATATGATTGGCTATTTTATCAGTATAAATCCTTTTTCGAAAATTTTGCACTCATTTCATTGGTACCTCAAGGACTTACTACCTGAAGAAGAAAACGAGTTATTTCGCCCGAAGTAAAAATATAACATTTGACGGTAACGTGTCGCCATGAATAATGCAAATTCAGAGCTAAATTTAGAAAATAATTAAAGCGTTATAAATAATTAAAATTATAAAACGTTAAAATAAAGGGAATTAAAAAAATGATGAAACTATTTTTAGAATCTATTTTTTCCCTTCTTAAATCTTTTTTTATATTCTTTTTTTAAACCGCATAAACACCATCTTATGAAGTTGGCCAATGGGATGGCGAATGCACGATTGTTTAATGTTCTGATATGAGAAAAATTTAATTACTCACCTTCTTTTTAAATTGAATAAAAATAGAGATTAATTTTTTTTTAAAAAAAACGTATTTATTTATTTTTGCTTTAAACATTGCTGCATTTGCCGAAATTGTTGCCATAATTTTCAGGATACTGAACATTGGGATACTTGTGTACTTGATATTGTAAATTAACTAATGCAATGAAAATATTATTAACTTTTGCTATTCATCAAAGTAAAAAAAGTTTATAATATACAATATTCGACTTTCATTATGTGGCGCAGAGAAACACAAAATGCGTTATATTCGAAACGTATAAGAGAAAGTCGATGGGAGAATGTTCCCGCTGATTATGTTAAACTTTGTAACAAAATGAATGACTGAACAAATGACGATTAAAGCTTTATCAGTTATGTCCTTAAAACGGAATTTTTTTCGGTATTTAGTCTTATGCTTCAAATTTTGGCTAGTTTCAGTTTTATCATTTATTTTTAGATGTTTGCCTCACAATTCACAAAAGCAGTGCATGATGGATTTCTATTTTCTGGAAACAAAAATGTAATTTTAAATCTTAAGATTTAATTAGAAATTTCTGAATTCTGGAAATAAATAAGCAAGAAAAATGGCCACACGATTTTTCTTTCTACTTCAATGAATTAAATTTTTTCATAATTCTTTCTCTGAAAATCACGGGAAACAAACGGGAAATCAAAACAACTGTATTGTTGCTGAAAATAATTCGACATCCGATGGTTGGATGTACGGTGAAAAATCCTATAAGTTTAAAAACAAATAAAGACGCTTTATTTTACACAAAAACATAAACACACAATAACAAAATATAGTTGAAGCGAACATAAGTACGGAACTTGCAAGACACAGCAGCACATAAACAATAAATCAGTAATAAATAACATAATAGTACAAAACGCACAGAAAGAGTTCGCAAGAGAGAGAGAAATCTAACAGTCCATTTAGTGGCAAATTTAGGCGTTTTCCGTCCCTAAGCAGCGCACACTTTAAGGTCCATCTTTTAAAAAACTGGTCAATTAAATTTTACATTTTGATAGAATTTTTAATTTAACGGCGTATTCATTATTTCTTTCAAACTAATTTTTTTTATTTTAGTATGTTAAAATGTTTTTGTTTTTATTTATTTCTATGACTCATAACTATGCAGTAACCAGGCGCTATAATTGAAATAGAGGCTTAGTGCTCATAAACAGTGATAATTAAGTGAACATAATTAGCAAGCAGGAATCTGACCAATTATATCTAACAAAGTGTTACTTTATCCTAATATTTTATAATTAGCAGGAATTTTACTTTTCACAAATAATTTTTTTAATGGACAACCAGGTCAAAAAAGGGTTGGCTATAGAGTGAATTCAGATTATTCGCAGAACTGGGAGGTGTAATAACAGCTCTTCTTTCTGCGCATCACCTCTTAGCTAAATGCACGCGTCGAAGAGTACTAGTCTCGGGATCCAAATCGAAAATCCTTTACTGAGCCCAGTAGCTCTCCTCAATGACAGGGCCGCGGTGGCCTGGTGGTAAGGTTCCAGGTTCGTGACCCAATTCCACCGAAGAACCGTCGTGTAAGGGGGTCTGTTGCACGTTAAATCCGTCATGACCAAACGTCCTCCCGCTGGTGTGGTGTGGAGAGGGGAGTGCCAGCTCCGGTGTCGTCCTCGTCATCTGACCGCGGTTCAAAATGACGAGATCCGTCCCAAAATAGCCCTAGTGTTGCTTCAAACGGGATGTTAATATAACTAAACTAAACTAAACTCTCCTCACTGACTGTAGAAATAGACGCGCAATAACACGATCTACTGAGTGGAAATCCTAAGATACTGAGTAGTGCATTTTTGCAATTGGCACTTTTAAACTCAAAAAAGGAGCAATTGACACATACTCAAAAATTTTTTTCTGGAAAGGGCTATATGGCCAGGCACTGTTAAAAATCAGTTTTAAAACTATTTTGTATATTATTTCCGATGCGTAAGTCTTTCATTTTTCTTTTTAATAAAAAGATGGATATTTAAGTTCTACATTTTGAAATATTTAAATCATATACTTATTATTCCTTTAGAAAGAAATTAAAAATTGAAGAAAATATTTCGCAAATCAAGGTTCAGAAATACTGAATTGTAAAAGTTATGTTTTAGATAGGATAAAACAATATTTGTGTTCAATGACTGAAAACAATACGATTATAAACAATAATAGTAAGTAATATACTTACAGCAGAATCAAAGTAAAATTGCCAACTTATTAAAAACTGTATTAAACAGATTGGAGCATATAAGATAAATCTAATATATATAAATATTCTAAATTTCTTTGAAATGGTAATTTTACTGTATTCTTGAAACAGTTTTCTCAAATTAATTCGATTTTTAAACTTTTAAATAAATTAAATTGCATTTCCCGCATTTCTTGGATTTTTATCTGATATATCTTTGATGTAAACATTAACACATTGAATGCCACCTTATTATCATATGGCTTGCCCGTGCGACCAACATAAATTTCTCATTGCATTGAATTCTCATTATGAAATATTAATTACAACACAGGAGTTAATTTGTGCAAACATCCATAATGCATTTATTTTAATGAGGTCAACAGTGATCCACAGGGCACTTAATTACAGTCGTTTGTTATGTTTTTATGTTCTATATTGCATTAATTTCTTCACACCATTTTAGCAACAATTTGGTAATATTGAAAATTTATTCGAATTATGTGTTTCTAGTAATTATGGTGCCGCCGGTCAACGGTAATTCCCGTGGCACGACAAACAAACTTATTGCCTCACCGGTCAACGTGTTAATAAGAATATACAACGGGAACAAAATCCAAGTATAGAAAAACTCCGATTTCAATTCTTAATTACATACATTTCACTATTTATGGAGTATGAAGGTAATTGAAACCCACGTGATTCTTTTTATCATCAACGGCTTAACAAATACAAACTTCGCTCAGGTCATAGGATTATATGACACTGTATCAACCTGATACTTCCCTGTATCAATCTGATCAGATACACGAAACCGATACAGATTAAATGTATCAGGCTCATACTATCAGTTCTTGGACTCCATTTATACCGACAGGTAATCTCCCTGATCATGTTCGTTTTCGATCGGGTGATACTGTATCAACCAGATACAAAATATTAATTTGGCGTAGTATTAAACATTTAACATGAATGGAACTTTCAGAATATAAAGATTTCAAAAAGAAAATATTCATATTTTTAAATCTAAATATATCACGACATCGTTAAAAAAAAAATGAAAAATAAACTCTAGCTATCGTACTTTTAAACTCTATAAAAGTTATTACTTTTTAACAATCTTCAAGAAAGTAAATAAATTAAAAATAGCCGCTAAAAAATAAATGTCATTTAACGATCAATCTGGAAGGATATAATAGGCTTTATAGTTATTAACTATTTTTAAAATCATATAATAATAGGCGGTGCTTAATTCTTCAGTTGGGAAAGAGATCGGGTACCGACTTTAACAAGTAGAGGGGCTGCCGAAATTAACACAAGATTTGAATTTAAAGTCATTCGTGCAGTAAAGTGTTGGTATACTTATTAAAAAAACAAGTTGATAGATGATAGTTTAGGGTTAGTAAAAATGGAGCGTTACGTCATAGCACAACGTGTTAACGCAAGATTTGAATTAAATAAAAAACACATTTTTCATTAAATTGATGTATTTTTATTGAGTCGTAAAGTATACAGGATAGGGTTATGTATAGAATAACACATAGGGCAAATGACCTCCATGGCCTTCCTGGCATATACGCGCTCTTTTGTCAATATTTTCCATGGCCATTTTACATAAATGTGACTGAATTTCGTTGATGCAGCGTTGAATTACCACCTTCAATGCACGCGTGCTTGTGGGCATATTGACATAGACCTTTGACTTCAAATAATCCCATAAAAAGAAATCCAGTGGCGTTAAATTACATGATCTAGGAGTCTCCAATTGTCGAATTTTCTAACTGTGGCAGCAAGATTTTCATAATTTTTGAAATATTGCCGCATTGAAATGAGGTAGTCGACTCTCCATGGCCGAATGGTCATAGAACTGATCTCTTAATCAAGAGATCATGAGTTCGAATCTCGCTAGAGACAATGGGATAAATATTTAATTCCTTGATTTTATGTTTTCCTTTATTTCATGTTCCAGAAGATTCTGGACATTTCTTTCGTTTACCAGTCAAGTGTTCTGGACTTTTCTTACTGTCTCCAGAAAAGTATTCTGGAACTTTTCCTGCTAATATAAAAGCAGAAGATCTGTCAGTCAATGTATTCTCAGTTCTGAGTTGAGTTAATAAATTGGTTTAACTCTACTTCTTGTGTGTGTGTGTGTCATTGAGTTCCACACTAAAGAACCTACGTGACAATATTGTTCAACGACGAAAATACGATGCTCAATCGTGTAATGCTCGATTTTTACCACCCTAAAATATCAGCTGTCAAATGGCTTTTTTAACAGGGTTACCAACATTTTACAGCACGAATGGTAGCAAATTCAAATTTTGCGTTAATTTTGGTATACTATTTATAAAACTATAAGGTGTTAAGGAGTATCAATATCAATCTATACTTGACAAGTAAAATAACCAGGTCATGACATTATTTTCTTCATTCTTTTCATTAAAAAGTGACATATCCCTCAACCTAAATATTTTATTTTCATGGTCCCGCCCAAGACTGTCACTTGGAGTAAATATATCTCTAGTCACTAACGCATAATTTGTCTTTCTCTTTATACGTACTAATTTATGAGTCGTGGAATGATTAGTAAATTAATGTATTTTTCAGTTCCTAACTTTTTGAAGCATCCTCTTTTATTGCGAATGCCTTTGGAGTCGGATTAATGACGCCTTCTCTGTCTTCCGGTAGCTGGCGACTATCTTCCTCCCGGGGAATAGCTGCTATATTTCTCTATTATCATTCTGAGCTTCTCGAGTTAGCGTGTCATTGCCTTTGTTCTCTAGTTTGATTATGGGTCCTTTGAGCAATTATGGCAGGGCTAATCCTATTTTGTTTGAGGTGCTATTCAAAGATGCTGTTAATCCGAGAACACACACACAAAATAACCATTGAGATTTTATTTTAATTTTGGAATGAAAAGTTTATTTAATCTATATATTTAAAAAAATAATTAATTGTATAATATTTCTCTTATACATTATAAATTAAAATGTATGTCTTTATATCAATTAAAAAAGCAGATAAAGAAATGGAAACAAAATATTAACTAAGATAAAAAGTGTTTATGCTTTATTATAATTAAATATTAAGCATAATTTTATATTTTTAGATTAAATAAAGATATAGAATTAACTAGGAAAAGGACTTTTTTATAATGTAAATGTTCAAATTGATCTATATGATCATTGGTTGGTTTATAAAATCCTTTCTTGAGAAAGCGCTGATTTGTAAAGTTGTGAAGGTTAATCAAATTTATAAATTTTCCCCAAAAACAGTATTGAAGACTGTAAAAAAAAATTTGAAACGGCCAAGATTAAAAAAATAAATAAATAAATAAAAGGTGGTCTCCCCGAAATTTTCTCGCATACTCTCTAATACAAGTGTTATCCGTCTTCCCTCCTTCTCCACATGTGGGCTTTGACCACAATAAGCCATGAATGTCATAAGTGCTCAGATTTTTATTTTCGGAGCTCCACACATGAACATTTTATGCTTATGCTTTTGCTTAGTGAAGAAAATGAAGTCCATATTTTGGATGTGTTTTTGTTTACTGATTGAAACAAAAATGTAACCAAAAAATACAATTTAAGTTACATGATCATATACTACATTTCATTTATCTATACCATTGCAGTTTTGAGTTTTTTTTTCGTTTACATGCATACAAAAGTACGGATACATGCATATAAAAAGACTGACAGATGGTCATCCCGATGATGGATTTGTACTTTAGACGCTATGTACTAAATTGTATTTATCTGCCTCTTTAGATTTTTGTGTTTATCTAATTCGATTGCAATAGGACAGAACGAGAAGATAGAATTCTTGTGAATAGAGTTCATTCAAAATTTGATTAAAAAAATGAAAATTTTGTTTTAAAATAGAGTTTGCTCAAAATTTGATTAAATATATGCAAATTTTGTATTAAGACCACAAGCAACATATCATCCAATAGTTTTATGCATTTTTGAGCTATCCCGTTCACAGACAGACAGAGAAAAAAAAATTCCAAAAATGAGTTTTTCAGACACAGACAAACAGATAGACGTCCTCTGAATGGATTTCATTAAAATTTCATGGAAATCTACAAATTTGGTAAAATTGCATACCAGCTTTCATCTCTCTAGCTCAATGTGTTTTTAAGCTATCATATTCGTAGACTAATATAATTGCAAAGATGTAATTTTCGAACTAAGGAAAGGCTGAAATGAAAAGATTCGTTAAAGTATCGAGTTTAAATTTTTTGACGAATATTATACACTCTCTTTGTATATAGTGTATATGAGAAAGAAGTAAGATTTTTTTTTTTAATAAAATGTACAAACAAAATGGTTTGGTTATTGTCGCTTCTGAATTCTTTTTTCGTTAATCAAACTTTTAAACAAATTTATAATAAATAATTTTTATAACAAATAAATAACAAATTTATATAAAATAATTTATAATAAATAATAAATAATTTATAATATTAATTTTTAATAATTTATTTATAATAAATAATTAATATTAATTTTTAATAATTTATTTATAATAAATAATTAATTTTAATTTTTTATTATTTTTATTTTAATTTTTAATTTATAATTTATGATAAATAATTAATTTTTAATAAATAACAAAAAAAATAACAATCCATTTTTAATCTAACATCATTTTTAATCTAAAGCATTAAATGGTTTAATTTTTTTTTCTGAAAAGTTCCTGTCATGTGTAAATATATATATGTATATATAAAGAAGGAAGTTTATGTAAAAATTTTCATTATATATTTTTTTTTAAAAATCAAACAGACACTTAGAAAACTGAGCATGCATCACTCACTTTCTTCATTAAACGTTTAAAATAGCACCATAAAATGTTCATTTAAGCTTAATACTTATAGAAATATTAAAATGCTCATTAAAGAATATATTAAGCAAGAAATTAAAAATGAAATCGATAATAACTTAATTGGAAAATTTGTAATATAACATCTCCAAAAATAGAATATAAATTTCAAAAAAAAAATTCAGTTTGGTTATAAGCCTTTTCTTTTAAACGAACCAATATAAAAAATTTAATGATTAAACGCAATAATATATAAAGTTCATAAGAAAGTTTTTTTTTTTTATTTTCAAAACAAGCTGTAAAATTGAAATAAATATTGATGCTCGAGAACTTAAAATTCGAAATCTGAAGAAGGAAATGGAACTGTAAATAATATTTGCTGCATTTATAAAAAAACATTAATACAAAAAACTCCGAGAGTATAAAAGACCTGAGCTAATTAAGGAAAGGAATTATTTGTTCAATGACTAAGAAAGATATAATTAGACAAATTTAAAAAGAAATTAAAATGAGTGCTGCAAGATTTATCAACGTTTCTTCCGATTATTGCAAGAATTATTACACCAATCGGAAAGAAGGTTTCGACAGAAACGATGAGGTGAGTGTTCAGAAAAGCTAATTATGGCGTAAGAATAGCCAGAAACATTTCTTCA
Organism: Argiope bruennichi; assembly: GCF_947563725.1. Lineage (NCBI taxonomy): Eukaryota > Metazoa > Arthropoda > Arachnida > Araneae > Araneidae > Argiope > Argiope bruennichi. The sequence continues at coordinate 23,916,794 of NC_079154.1, read as the reverse complement.
ATTGCAAAAATCAATAGAAAGTGAGAGAGAAAGAGTTTTTATTTTATTTTATAACTTATTTTAGAACTTGAAGATTTTTGGAATAACATCATATGTAGTGGCAACAGTAAACTGAACGTTTTTGATAGTGATAGTCGAAGCCAGAGAAAAAAAAAAAAAAACTATTTTCCGAAACAATTGTTCCAACAACTAAACATGGCGGAAACTCAATCTTTATTATCGTTTGCAAATGGAAATGGAGAAGGAAACATAGTTTTTATTGATTTATATATTGGATATAATGGATTAAAAAAATATTGGATAGACGAAAGGAAAACGAAAAATAAAGTGCTCATAAAAACTGAGTTTAGGATCAAATATTATTTTTCAGCAAGACAATGAACCCCGAACATATAGTCGGAATAAAGATTACTATAGAGTTATAAAATAAAATTGTACTGACTATTTCAATCTCCAGACCACAAAATTTCAATTTTATTGAAAATTTGTGGATAAGGGATTGTTAATAATGTTATTAATAAACTTTCAATGTTATTGAAAATTTTTGGCCTGAATTAGAAAAAATCTGTTCAGGAACAATACAGGAATAAAGAACACTTAACATTTGCTATTAGTAGAATGGACAAAAATAATCTCTCGGTTAATTCAAACTTTTTTAACAACAAAATGCATTTAGAAGATACACAACAAAATATTATTTCAAGTTATTTTTCTTTTTCGCTAAAGAGTAATACTATATTTAATTTTTTCATAAAGAAAATGTAATTTCAGTGTAAAATTTATATTAATAACATTATTCTGAAGCTCCTGTTTTTATTTATAAGTTTTTTAAGTTTCTTAATTTGTCTTTAATTATTGTTTCAACTCTTAAGCAAACATAATATTCTTATACCTTTAGTGAAAAGAAAGACAGTGTTGTATACTCAATTTTGAGAATAGCTGTATGTGAGAATTGCAAAAAGAAAATAACCTTTAAACATTCTTAAGACTTTAAAACAATCATCAAGGAATGCAAAATAAAAAACAGTTATATAATAGATAAAACAAATTCTTTGCATACTTTAGAATGTATCATATAGATATCGTTTTTCAATTAAAATCAATTGCATCGAATTATGTCCAAATAATGAATGTCATCAATTTGTCTTTTAATGCAAAAATTATATACTGAAATAATTTTTTAAACAAAAACAAAAAACATCCTGCATCAAAATTATTTATACAGAATAAAAATATTGAACTTATTTAAGCCTGATTTATTGTAACTGAATGCAAGACTTTTAGCCCCTTCTAATTCTATTAAAGTTTCCAACCTTAATGATTAGGATTTTCATTTAATATATTCTGAATATTTTGTAGTTAAAAGAAGTTAATAATAAATCAATCTTTCAGATTAATTAAATATTTGATTATGAAAACAAATCATTTCATGAAATCAAATCAACTTTTAAAATATCTGAACAAAGATCCAGTTATAATCGGAAAGTTAAAGCAACGAAAGAAACGAAAACATGTTCCCTTTTCTCCCTCTCTCCCTCTGGAGTGCTTACAGATGGACTCGCCTGCTCCGAGATGCCCGTGTAAAGAAAAGTCAAGGTCAAACCAGATGCGGCTTATAAATACTAGGGACGATAATTATTTCTACTCTGGGCGCTTCACGTTCGAGAGAAAAGGAGAGATCTCTAATTTTTCAGCAAAATGTCTCTGAAACCCTGTTCTAAGGTCGAGGTGAAATACACCAAGGTTGGTTTTGATTTAATTGCATTTCTTTTATTGCTTTTTTTCTTTTCTTTTTTCAAAAGTTTTACTATCGGGAGTGAAAAAAATAAACTGCAAATATGATTGATTTGTTAACTTGTTCATGAACTTTTGAAGAATCAACCAAACTTTCCTCTTCAATTATATGTAACGTATATTAGTAAATAATTATGTTGAGAATGACGTGTTGTACTGCAAATAAAAAATTCCAATATAAATTTCTTTTTATTAAATAACTGATTTTCATAACTTTATGAAAATATTCAAAATATAAAATCTTTTAATAAAACTTTGTAGTTACTGAAGAATTATTTGTATTACTTTTTTTTCTGATATTTAATGAAATGGGTGATCACAGAGTAATACGACTAATCTGAAACGGATTCTGCATCCGTTATATTTAACAGATGTTTTTTTAAAGTGAAGAACAAATTATTATTAGCTGCATTGTTTTTAATACCATTTTTTTGTATTAGGAATAACAAAAAAAGACATTCCATTTATGCAGTGGCTGATTTAAGTACATTGTTGTTATAAACGATGCGCATTATGTGACTTCATTTTTAATAACTTGTCGATCTAATATTTTGTTTCACGTTTAGCAGATCAGTAAAACCTAAAATAATCCATTGGTGTATTTTCTATTTCGGTAACCACGAAGAAAAATGTTTTTATTTATCGATTTTTTTTTTTTTTAACTAGTTAAATTCTTTTAACGTGTATACACGTCACTTCAAATATTCCTTTTATCGAGGTCGACATATAAATTTATAACAAAAAATAAAATCTTGTTCTCTTTATTACAATTTTTTTTCAAAATTTGCTTACAACCCTTTGCATTACGCTCGATGTTTATACGTGTCATCGCTTGACTTTAAAAAAGGAGATTTGAGGGATTTAAAAAAAAAAAAAAAAAATTCGCAGTTAACTGCTTAATATTTGTATATCATGGGGGGAAAAAACAACGAAAGTTACAAATTTCCTGAACATTAGCCGTAACTATTATTTCTTTACCTTCAGATAGAAACATTTAATTATTAGATTATAATGAGATCATAAATTTCAAATAAATGTAAAATTCAAAATTGTTATTTTGCCGGACTTATCAAATCAAATGCAATCAGTTAAATAAACAAATTCCACTTATTTATAAATATTTTATTTCCTAATGATTTAGCAATTCGGTGTCAACACTTACTGTAGTACTAATATTTTATAATCTAAGAAATTTTGCATTTTTCGAAAATGTGTCTGTTAGACTAAGAGCATTTTTTTTTTTTTTTTTAATTCATCTGCTTGCGTCTTTAGTCTACTGGCGTTAGGCAGCAGCCTAGACTGCCTAATCGGTAATCGGCTACTGCATTTACGAGATGAGACTTTTGCTAAACGTCACGTGGGATGGTTTTTCTTTCTTCTGTGTCGTCTTGAAATACGTAAATGTAAATTTTTCGATCAGCTGACCATCGGAAAGAATGAATCCAGAATAATCGGTGAAGGTCGTTTCTATTGTGAATAAAAATGTCTAGCTGCATTGTTGCCCAGGAACGCCTCCTTTTTTTATATTGTTGATGACGAGGCATTTAAAAAGAAATACTGAAGCTGCATTGAATAGGTACCATTGGGTTTTACAAATAAATAATATCTGTAAGCTAAACACCAAATAAAATTTTTTTTAAAAAAAATTCTTTATAAAAAAAATGCTAATTTACGTAATTGACTTTTTCCCCTTATGTGATTAAAATTATTTTTTTTAAATTTCTTTCGGAAAGTAATTCTTTTTTAAAATGTTTTTATTTTAAAAAAAAAACATTTAAACAAAACATTTTTTTAAAAAAAACTATATTTTGTAATGGATTTTTTTTTTATTGCATTTAGTCCAAAAGAGTTTAGTTTATGAATAGCTACGAATGAAATTAATTGCATAATATTGCAAAAATATAACAATTCTGGAAAGTCGTACAAAATATCAAATTGATAGAAATTCGCAAATTTGATAATCCATTTTCAAATTCTTAAATGTCATGTATAGATATACAAGTTGGCCATCAAAAGTTAATAAAAATTAATTTCAATTATTTTTAATTCCTGTTATGGATTAAAATATTTTACAGATGTTTGCAATTAAACGTTTAATTCCTATTTAGATGCAATGTTTTTGAATACATCAAAATACTTTTGCAGTGCAATGGAATTGCAAATAATATGAAATATTGATAGTTGAAAATTCATGTCGAGATTAAATATAAATTAATCTAATAATCCTTAATAATGCAGTTGTTAATTGAAACAAGGTCGTTTCTAATTTTCTTTTAATCGTTATTTCTACACTGTAGCATCAAAATAAGACTTGAAGCGTGTAAAATGTTTTAAAAAAATTTAAGTAGGACAGTAATTCCATTTTTTATATGGCATGTTTGATATTTCTAATTGATTTTGTTTTTCAGTATTATGCATTTATTTTTAAAGTTTATTCTTGTAGTGTCATTAAAATTTGGTTTTCATAAAGAAATTTTTTAATTCATTGCAGCTTTTCAAATCTAATTTTGAAATTGGAGTAACCTTTTATCAAAATGACGTAATCGCATATTCAAAGTCGATAACGAACTATAATCGGAATTTTCTGTTTAATTTTGCCTTTGTTTTAATATATTTCATTTTAAATGTGCTCTAACAAAGAAGTTAAACATGCCATTTTTGCAAAGTCGTCTCGTAAAGATACCTGTATTAATATCATCTGTAATTTAACGCGTTCAAAAAATGTCTTTTTTTTAAAGGTATTTTTCATCTTTGACAATTGCTATCACATTCATGTGGAAACCTTGACGCGTAAATGACCTTCACATTGTGTAAATTCGCCTACAGGAAATAGTTTCTAGTCGGCTTATCTTATAATTATTGTAATAGCTGAAGTCCTCTAGAAAAATATTCAGTCGTATTTTTTGTGACAAGGAACAAACAGCTTAATTATCAGTCGTTATCGTTGATTAAATCAAACAGGAGATTGTTTGACTAAATCACGATCCACTGCTTATCTATTAAGTACGATTAGGAAACTGTTTTCCTATTTCTTTTCGGCATCGTTTTACTCAGAAGAATTGTGCTTTTGACATTTTTTTCCGACTGAGAAAGGTACACATTGAAGATTAAAGCATAATATTTTATTGATAATGTTTTTTGACTTCTTTGTTATGGGTGACACAGAAGCTATGCTAGTGGAATGTTTGTTCTTTATATTCGATTTTGTATTCTATAACCTTTAAGGAATTGAAACTTCACTCTTTTCTTCGAGCAAGTGACACTCGATGTATATGATTCTAACTTTAAATAATTCGATGTGCAGGCTTAAATTTTATTACCGATATTCTGTCAAGCGTAGATAGTTAAACATTCTTGTCCTAGGATATCGCTTCATATCTCCAATAGCACACGTATATTGCACGATATTAAACAGTATTCGCAGTATTTAATATATTTTACAAATTGTACAATAATGCGCAACATTCTGTGCTCTTGTGATGTGATGTTTAAATTTCCGATGTCGAAAAACTAAAATTAGATCATTCGAAATTGAAGTCTGTCAATTTACGGCCCTTTCTTTGACTTGTAAACTTCGTGATTTAAGCGGGGTATTTATCTATATTCTCACAAAAATAGCATTAAAAATATTTTGAAATTTTTAACTTTAAAATAATAGATCATAGAAAAAATGTATCTTGGTTAAAATGAGAATTTTTAATTCTTTAAAACTTACATTGTTACAAACCGACATAATGTTTAACTTTTAACCTTTTAACAAGATTTCTGCATATAATAATCCTCTAAATACAATTGGAAATTGCGAGGACTTTTATAAAATTCATGCATTATTTCAAACAGGGATGTTAACCATACTATTTGGAATAGAGCCTCTCGCCTGTTTCTCTTTATATGGACTTGATAAGTTTTGTAAAATTGTCTATATATTATATGCATCTAATATTATACTAGAAAGTCAGTTTTGAAATTTTTTACATTTTATTTAAAATTTGAATAGTAAAGAATCTGCAATTTTTGTTCTGAAATTCACAAGCAGGTGACGCTCTTTGTATATAACGTGTGTATATAATTCTAATAATTCGATGTGCGAGAGAATTTGCAAAGTTCTTGAAATTTAAGGTAGCTTAAAATTTTTAGCTAAAAATTACTTGAGAAAGTAGCATTGCAATATAACTAAATAGCAAAAAGGAAATGCCTGAAATTTGTACATAATATAAATATCGGATTAAGTATATAATGTGATGGGAAGAGGGGATTGACAAGGGATAAATACGAGATTATTTACAGTATAAAATTATCGGCAAAATTCAACTATCGATTCCAAAGTCATCAGTAAACTAGCTGAAGATCAAATATCTCGGTCTTTTTACTTTTTTGGGTGTCTTGGATCCTAATTTTCAATTTGATTGCTATATTTTCACTTTTTAACGATTGTTTCACAATGCTTTGAAGACGAGTTTTTATAGAAATCATTAACGGTAAGAAGTTGAAAATCTTTACGAATATTAATGTTGCAACCTGGGAAACTCCAAATACAAGGATGAGACGCTTTCTGTATCATAGTTGGTTCTCACCACCCTGGTGGGTAGAAAATGGAGTGTGGTAACCACCTCTACTAACGACCGATCGTGCGTCGTTTGTGAGGAATTTATACCGTAGCTGGCGATAGCCATTAGGACCTCAATTATTGTTCTCGCCTGCGCTGTCACGGCGTCCGGTCTTTCTGATTTATCTGTGTACCTCAGGGAGGGGGGGGGGGGGGTAGTCGACTGGATTATTTACTAATCCTGAAGTAAACTCTTGCCCCTCCCCATCGTAAAAAAAAAAAAATCGTACTTTGACCTCGCATTTTGCCCCTCATCCGATCCACTTTGTGTCGGGGGGGGGGGGGGGGTTGAGATATGAAAGTCGTAAACAAGGTTTATCCCACGTTACCGCAAAAGAATACTATGAATAGAATGGTAGATCAGGACTTCATCCCGTAGGTCATGGACCTTTTTAAAGAGGCTTTGCTAGAGAATCTGAATCGCTTGGAAATTTATAACAAACGCCTGTTCCATTTTAGAATTCCAATGAACAAAAATAACTAAAGTCGATGTAAAAAAATTTTTCATTAACCGACTGAAAAATATCCTTTCGACTAATTTTAGTTTATGTTCTTGTGCGTTCTTAAAAATGCAAAAATTTACTCTTTTAAAGTAATTTTTTTTTTTGTATTAAAATGTATCTGGGGGGGAAAGTGCAGAGTGCAATTATAGATGTAATATTATAGCACTGAAATGAAATGAATAATTCGGTTTGCAAATAAATCAAACAAATCCGAACATTTTTGTGTGCAGACTTGCAACATATGTTTCGATAACGAACACTTTGCCAGAATAAGAGCTGCAAGAAACGACGATGTATACGACAAGCAGAAGTGAATGCTATCTTGGGTCCTTGTATGAAACCGTATGTTCACGCGAACTATTGATTGTTTTACTGTAAAAGTGCATTCGCATCAGTCGCATTTTGTATGCAGGGAAAACGCATCTTAATTGTGTCACTCTCTTGACGCAAAGAAAGTTAATCGACGAAGTGCAGAATTTATTTTAAAAATATATATTTTATGGCTTCAGGGAAGAGGTTAAATTTTTGTGGAGGATGGGTATTAATAATAAAGAACTGTTGAAGTATTTTCAAGTGCCTGGAATTCGTTCGTGCGAACAAAACGTATCGAATGTTCACTATTGTTTTTTATGCCTGCAGTTCGTGAATTGATTTTTAAACTAAACGAAGAATTTCGGCACTTTTTGTCTTCGTTGTTTCAAGAATCTGTTCTTTATTCCTTTCTTTAATAAAATGTATTATAACGTAGACGCTCATATTTCTATGATGTGCTCTTGTATAGCACTAAAGAACTAATTCAGAGAGAAATTAACATCGTATGATGACTTATTAGATGAAAATTTCAATATGAATTTATGTAACTGAAATTGCATAGAATTCGACCAGAAAACTCTTAACTATAAGATTTTTGTTATTTATTTTCTTATCGTATATACACTAGGAATCCTCCAATCGTTAGTGGCAATCTGTTTTATTAATAAACTATTCTTTAAAATAAAGTTTATTTTGATATAATTGTATTTCACCATGGCATTATCATATTTAGAATAAGAAATAAGGTTGTGATATTTAGGATTGTTTTGTGCATTCCGTGTTATGCTTTACTACATTACCCAAATGTATTGAAATCGTGAATTAAATGTTCACGTAAAATCTTTATTTTGAAATTATCTTATTTTTTCAGTTCTTTAATATAATGTTTTGGCATTGATGAGAATTTCTTAGCATTTCTTTTACTGTTTACATATGTTGTTGAGTACCTTTTATTGGATTGCATTGAAAGAAAGATGATGCGGTCACTTCTCTTAATGTTGCCATTTTCATTTTATAGCTCTTCATTAACAATGAATGGCATGACTCGGTGAGTGGGAAAACTTTTCCTGTCATAAACCCATCCACTGGAGAAGAAATTTGTAGAGTTCAGGAAGGTGACAAGGTAAGTTGATGGGGATTCTTTTATTTAATGGTGTTATTAAATTTAAGCTTTTATTTCGTTTCTTCATTAATCGAATCTTCAAATGCGTTAAAATAAACACTGAACGATATCTAAACGCATATATTTTGAAGAATAGGAATAAAACATCTCAAAGGATTTTCTTGAAATTTTTAAAGATCAAGCGAGATGATGACCTTTTTCCAAAAATGGCTTCCAAAAATATTGTTAAAACTGATTTTTATATAACTTCTTAAAATTCAAAAGTTGTCCTTTTAATTATATCAATTTAGTTTTCATGCAACTTATTTTAATTTCAAATATATTTTTAGATCCTTGATTGATGAAATAATTTTCAATATTTGTTTTGTTGAAATCGGATTCAAGCTGTCTTCGTCTTTATAGCGGATATTTAATCGCATAATTTTCTTCAATTATGAAAAGCTTAAAAAATCCTATTTTAGAGTTTGCATGAAAAATAGGAGAATGAAGTTAACATTATCGCTAAAGACAATGTGCATTTAGAAAGTAGAATACTTGAACACTTGTTTTCATTGCCATGGTTTGACTCTGGACTTCTCATCTACACAGTAAATAAAACATGTGTAAGATATTAAAATGACATGCCTTTAATATTATATATTAATCACATTTTGATGTTTAAAAAGTATACTTCTTTGAGGAAGCCATTAGTATCAAGATACGCTCAAAAGATATAATCGAAATTAAATACAACTAGTTTTTCTGGCAAACGGTTACCAAACTTGGCTATTATGTTCTTGATGATTACTTGAATTAAAAATTAGAGCAATAAATTAACTTTTTCCCAAATTTTCTTTATCAAATTTTCGGAGATTTTGCACGTGCAAAAAAAATTGTTAGACTCTATAAAAGTTTGCAGAAGAAAGGAAAAATTCCGTAAATCAAATAAAGTGCGACTTTAAAGACGATACAGCTAAGATAACATCTCTTCTTACTGCTTAGCAAACATAGCGTAAAGGTGAAATTTGACGACTTTCAGGAAATGGAATCTTTCCTCGAAGGACTGAAATACAAAACCTGTAACTTAAAAAAAATAAAATAATAATAATAATCGCTTACTCGATTTACGACTAGACTTCCTAGCTATTATTTTCTTCTACGAATTCAAAATACGGTTTTATGTATTAATTAGGCTGATGTTGACAAGGCTGTTGCTGCAGCAAAAGAAGCTTTCAAAAATGGATCCGTCTGGCGAACAATGGATGCCTCACAGAGGGGTCGTCTACTGAACAAATTCGCCGACTTAGTTGAGAGGGATACGGAATACTTAGCTGTGAGTATTCATCTTGTATCCTAATTTTAAATGAAAACAGAATGTATATATTCACTTACAATATATATTTGATATATGGACATTTTAGACGCTTGAGTAATATTTCTTGTTTCAGAACCTGAATACTTTAGAAAACGGAAAGCCATTCAAGGATTCCGTAGGTGATGTCATGTTTGCTTGTGCCACCTTCAGATACTACGCCGGCTGCGCTGACAAAATTCACGGCAAAACTATACCTGCTGGTACGTTTTCTTTTTGCTTGAAATTTTTGTTTATATACCTATATTTTTAGAATATTGGAAATTAAACTGTATATACGTCAAAATGAAAAAAAAAAAAGTTTATGAAAGATTTCTCCCCTTGAGCTTCTCGTATGTAAGCTGTTCAGAAAATCTTTGAATTATTTTCCCTCGTTTTCGAATGTTCGGATTGCCGTTTATCAAATTCGTGTTACTCGTCGTTTTTACGTGCATCTGTCGTACTCTTCGGTTTTAGAAACGGGATGATTATGAAATGATCTTAATTTTAAAGCATTATGGAAATATAAAGAATCATAAAAATATAACAAAGCTTTATTCATCCATTCTCTAAATTTCTCGAAGAACTGCAAAATAAATGGCAATGAGTTATAAATTTTGATGGTGATGTACAATTAAATGCAATTTTCCCTCTTAATTTATTAATGCTTAATGTGCTTATTTTATCGCCAGTTTCTTTCTATGTATTATGATGTTCGTGTATTTTATTGTATTATTTATAATTCATTTATTACCAGATTACAAAGCTTTACCATCCATAAATTCAAATAGAAAGCGATCAGTGATAATTTCCTATTTTGTTATTGCTCTCATTGCTTTCTGCCTGTGCATGTCGAATCCGTCGGGACCCAACGTCCTCCCGCTGGTTTGATGTGGAAGTTTAAGAGAGGATTTGGATATCAATTCAGGTGTCGCCCTCGTCATCTGACCTCGGTTCAAAACGAGGTGCGTCCTAAAATAAACCTTATGTTGATTTAAAACGGTACATTAATCTAACTGAACTGAATCCTCTCTGCCTGAATGTTTTTAAATCGCAGTTCGACCTTGACATCGACTCGTATGAAAAATATTTTCGACAATCAACCACCACCTATCTGCAAGATCTGTTTTTATTTTTCCTGATATCATTATTCGTTCCTATAGTACGTGCAGTTTCATTGAAAAATATTTTTATTATATTATATATATATTTTTTTCTTCTCTTAAATCTGATATTTTATTTAAATTATTTTGAAAATTTTACATCTTAAATTTCCATGAGGGAGGAATTGATTTTTATTTAAATTTAATTTTATTTAGACGGAAATACCTTTTCCTATACCCGTATTGAACCTGTTGGCGTTTGTGGACTTATCATCCCTGTAAGTATAACTAGAAATCTCTTCCCAATAGATTAAAACTCTGATTTTCTTAACGTTTTTTTTTTGTTGTTGTTGTTGTTTTTCTAACTGTACAAATATTGTAGACAGACAAATATTGTAGAAATCAGACGTGGAAAGATTTCGGCTCCTTGTTAGCTACCATTGTTAATTTTATTTCTCTGTAAAAGCAATTATGCGACGATATGCGTGTCGTAAGTGTATTGTTTTTATAGGTTTTTCATTCTCTTCAATCATTTCAAGGTTGTGATGAATCTATTGTTTTCGACTTTTTACAATACGTCCGACTCCGAATGTGTATACTAATGATAATAGGGGATAACATACATTCATGCGAAACTTGGACAGTTCTCAAAATGTAGATTCAAAGGCCAACTAAACAGACATAACTGGGTAAACACACTCGCAATACTTTAAATAAAAATCAATATTGCCTTTACGAAATAGATTGAGATCCAATTATTTGACTTTTATAGCAAGCCACGTCTGATTAAAAAGCTTTTTCATTGTTTGTCTTCGATAGCAGAAACTTCGTGTTTCAGCAATTTCCGGTTGGGCGAATAATTTCGTCATTTCCCGATGCCAAATTGCTAGTAAAATTTTTTCGCCAAATCTGATAAATGCCAAATGTCGGGGAAAAGGTTATGTAAATCTACCGGTATGTTATCAAATAATTTCTACATATCCCATTATCAACAGTAACCAATGAAATTTGACGATAAGAATAGAATCGCGAATAAAATATTGAAATAGAATTTTAAATTCCCATTTTATTCTTCTAGATCTACTAACTAGTTAAAGTATAGAGTATAGTACGTGTATCAACCGCTATCTTCCTGAAATAGAAGATAGTAGTAAATTTTCTCTTCCACTATCATTATTATACTTTTATTAAAAAAAATGGCTATAAAAATGCAGTAATAATTTTTTTGTAAGCCGACCATCCTATTAACAGATTGTGTGTTGGATTACAAAAACGGATTATTTTAGAATTACGCGGCAATTCCATTGCATAATGGCACATCATTTCACTTATACTGCATTCTTTTATTTGACCAAACTTCATTTAATTTACATGTTAAAATGGAGCTTAAAACCTATGAACATCGAATTCTAACATCTGCTCTAGAATTGATACTGTGACATATGATATACCTTGGAATAAATATCTTAACTTTGTATATTCCAGTGGAACTTCCCTCTCCTGCTGATCAGCAACAAATTCGGCCCCGCCATAGCTGCCGGCAACACCATCGTCCTGAAGCCCGCTGAGCAGACCCCCCTGTCTGCCATTTACATCGCCAGTCTTGTCAAAGAGGCCGGATTCCCGCCCGGAGTCGTCAACATCATCCCTGGATATGGACCCACGGCTGGTGCCGCTCTCACTGCTCATCTGGATGTTGACAAAGTGTCTTTCACTGGATCTACTGAGGTAACACGCTCTGGTTTCTCAAAAGCCGTCAAATTTTGGTTTCTTGTATATGCAATTTACAGAAAGAAAATATTCCAAAGAATTCGGCATTGGGATATTTGAAAATTCGTTTTAGATCTCTGTGTCCGAAAACATGTGTAATATTTGTGTGTAAACATATTTTAGCAGATACTTGGCCGAGAAGAAAACTTTTGAAAGTTTAACTCCGCTTTATTTCATCCCGGGAGGCATATTATCTTCAAAGAAAAAGTAGTAAGAGATGCGTCATTCTACATCGCGACACAAGAGCAAAAGATACCGAAATTTTTTCCTTCACTGATTTTGTGAGATTTTGATGGGGATTTTTTTGACAGTCGTATTAGGAAAGGAAAATTTAGGTATCTTTAAAAGAATGTTGTAAATATTAGGGAGATTCGGAGCTTGAGAAAATGTTTGTCATCAGTTTTCTGCGTATACAATTAAAGTGTTAATAGGATCAGGAAATAAAAGAATATTTTAGAATAAAATTAAATTTGCCTAAGTTAATTTAAAAATTAGGAAATTAGTTAGGTTTTTTAATTAGATTAAGAAAGGTCATTATATATAATATGGAATTGTCTGCTTATCTGAGAACATAATACAAAAACAGAATGGATGAAATGTGTGTTCTTTTCAACAGAATTGTAAAGTTCTAACTTTTGGCCGAAATCCGGCTGCGAGAACCTTGCGGTACCATCCATATGCTTGTAAAGATTTATCAAATGTATTAAGTTTGATGGATAGACTTATCACTGTCTTGTAAATTTGTCAAATTTTGGATGAAAAATGTCTTAGTTTATTTGATCACGATAATTCAAGGGCAACTAGTTACATATATAAAATTTATGATGTGGCCTTAGTACTAAACTATGCCAAATTTTGGACACAATCTATCAAACGGAAGATACGCAAAAGCTGTTTTCTTCATTATGCTAAGAAATTGAATACAGAATATGTAGTATTGTGTAAATACTGCGTATTTTATATATTGCGTTTTGTATACTGCCTATTCAAAGTTGAAATAGTAAAGTAGTTGCTTTGCTAGAGCTTGATAAAGGTGCAAGGTTATTTGGAATCCAATTTGTAACGCAATTTTGCGGTATTTGCGATTTTGTCTAGACTTAATTCTTCTGAAGAAAATGTTTCTTATTTAGTTTTATTTCATTAACTTCCTAGTAAAAAAAGTACTTGGAATTTTACAAATGGATCCAAGATCCTTTATTTTAAGATTTATTTCTCAATTAAATGGTGCTCATTGGACATTCGATAAAATTAATGAAGATGTATATATCTAGTATTATAAAACTATAAAAAAAATGTGCTGTTGTGAAATGCTTAAAATTTTGAAAACTACTTCTTGCATGAAAACATATAAACGAAAATATAACTATTTATGATATTCAATTTAAGATTAAAAGCACTTAAAGAAAAATAATGGCTTAAAATGCAGATTACTTTCCGAGTAAGCAGATCCGAAACTTATTTTTGATCCGTATGTATTAAATGATATAGAACTGACTATTTAATTTATTAATTGTAGAATATGCAAACACATCTTAAAATTAACTTTAAATATAAACAGATTTTATGGCATTTATAATAATATATAATTGTTCATCAAATAGGCTTCCGCAATAAATTTTGAAATCATAAATATAATTTTTTATTTTGGAATATTGACGCACCTTTTCGATTACCTAAATCGGCATTTTGATAATGTTAGCATCCTAACTTCCTTTTCTGTCAATTCGCATTGTAGTCTTAAACTTCATGTTCAGAAAAATAAATGGCATTAAAATGCTATTCTTCATACCACCCGATTGGCTACCATCTGTCTTAAGCATTAAAAGTTCCAATAACATTTTTAGATACCAATTTTTAATAAATTATATTTGCTACATTTCTACACTACTAGAATGAAGAAATTTCAGTATAATGTTGTTCTTTACAGGTAGGCAAACTCATCCAACAAGCTGCTGGTCAAAGTAACACCAAGCGAGTGACCTTAGAAATGGGTGGAAAGAGTCCTCTAGTCGTGTGCTCAGATGTAGATCGTAAGTATTTGTTCTAAACTGAAAATGTAAAAAAAAAAAAAAAATTGCATATGTACAATGTCCCAAAATTACTTGTACAAATGCTTCAGAGAAAACATTGGAATGAAGCATACTCACTGGAAATGAATGACATCAAAGCCACAAGATGGCAAACGGTAGGAAAATTTATTGAAGTTCAATGCATGCAATTCCATAGTCCAATGCATTCATTGCTAAACTCAAACTAATACGCTTGGAGATTATTGTTGTATTGGTAACAGCAATGCTAACGTTTATCCAGGAGAGGCATTTCCGAGCAACATTCAATTTCGTGTACCATACCTTTCCCAGAATTCCGCAGTGTGAGAAGCTCCTCAACTTGAAAAAATCATGCAAACGCGAGGTTATGCAGTAAGATAACATCCAAGAAACCTCTATACATGAACACATTTTCTTACACGAGTCGAAGTTTCATGTTGAAATCGCATGTTCTTGCAATGGATGCAAATTGAATGGGGAAAATTAGCAATTGTTTCACTTCTGCAGTGGTTTACAGTACCATCTTTTATCTTCATGGATGCTTTACGTATTTATTGTTCTTTTTGATGTTTTCTACTTTCTATAATATCACTAATGCATTTGTATAATAAATTTGTGCCAATATGTTCCATAATATAAATGTGTGAAATAAATCCCATTTCTTTTCAATTTTCAAAATGTAGATATTATGTAGATGTATTTTGAGTTAAATAATAGTCTGCTAGTCATATTCAGAAATAAATCACGTGATCTTGGTCTTCGCTTCAAAGTGAGCATGTGGTCATCAAATGGATAAAACGCGAAAAAGGTATTTTGTCGAACTTTCTTGAATTATATTAACAAAATCCAAATTTTTACGTTCTCGTGCGAGAGAAAAGCGACTCATGCATTTCAAAATATTGCAATCGCCAAAAAAAAAAAATTCGATCTTCAAATCGTGATGAATTTTAGACTTCTTCAATGTGAAAAATTTCATTTTGAAATCATGTTTATTCGTCGACATGTATCTGAACTAACTTCAAAACGGAATACAATGTATAAACTCCGTCAAATGTTTTTAACTTGCTGATATTTGACAAATTTGGGATTAAATCTCAATGGAAAGAGGTTCTTTTCATAATACAGTGAAGCGAAACATACCGTGCCATCTTAAAATCGTATTCGAAAATGTCGAAGCTTAACCATTCATCCCCCCCCTCTTTATTTACATTCCAGAAAAAATATGAAGGCATGGTTTGTTTTACTTCAAAATGTGTGTTCTATTGATATTTGTTTTAATATTTGATGCCGCAATTGTATCAGATTCCATCTTCTCAAAACTAGCTTAATTAGTTCAACGAATATATCTTAATTGATTTCATAGTTAACTTTTAGCATTCCACTGGTACTCCTGCGAAATCCTTAGTTAGCATTCACGCTTTAGGTTTAACACATATAATACAATTCTTTGTACAAACAATATGAACTAAATATGAATTGATCCATAAATATGCAAAGCCACCCTATCTGCAGTTCCGATACTCAATCCAAATTGCCAGATATTAATCCTTTAGTTTCTTTTGACGATTCCCGCAAAAATTTGTATTTAATAATCTCAATTTAAGACTTACAGATTCAACCAAAACGTAACTATTAATTTTGGTTTGCTAATCAAACCAACTGGGCAGTCTTTTAAGGAATTTTAACCGGCGAACGCCACCAGCAAACAATCATACGCATCTCATTTTTGGATGCCAAAGGAGCGTTAAATGTTAAAGATTTCTTATAGGAAAATATAAATGGAGAATTTCTTGCTTGCTTTGTATATAAATCATTTTTCACACATGTTCATACTTCTGAACAAATTTCAAATGTACATAAACCTTATTCATGATTTGCGCTTGCATTTGTATATAACTTGACACTTCTTCGCATGTTCATTTAATGTCTTTTAATACATTTTCAGTGGACGAAGCTGTTCAAATCGCTCACGATGCCTTGTTCTTCAACCAAGGCGAGTGCTGCTGTGCAGGATCTCGAACTTTCGTTCATGAAGACATCTACGATGCCTTTGTTGCAAAGAGCAAGGCACTAGCGGAGAAGCGTATTGTGGGAGATCCATTTGATCCCAACACCATGCAAGGGCCTCAAGTAAGTAAAAGAAGTGCTTCATCAATCCATAAAAAAAACGAAATTATGGAATGGTGCATTCTTTGCATGTCTAATGCACGCCTTTTATCGTAAAACTTGCTTCTCATAAGGAGGTACCGGCGGGGGAAATAAAAAGTTCATGACCCCCTCCCCTCCCCAAAACAGCAGTTTATCTGGCTATTTATGATTGCTTGATTTAAAAAAAAAAATCAAACGCCCTCTGATCGAAATTCATTTGGTACAAGAATCAAATAGATTAGAAAGATTGATTACACAAATAAACAAGTCTTACTTATCTAGTTTTCTTTTTTAAAAAATTCCTTTTGGGAACGATTAGTCATCGGAGATTCTTGCGTAAATCAACTATTATGAATCAGTTAGGATACTCTATATATAACATATAATATATTATATAGTCAAAGCTTGAGGTATATTTAATGTTAGTGCTTGGCAATCGTGGAAGCTTAAAATAGCGATTAGCACAAACTTACCTTTTATTTTCCATGAAATTAAATAACTAAAGTTGGAAGATATTGGCTCTAATTTTGCATTTAACGGTTTAGCCCTCGACGCCGTATTCCTGTCTTATTTAATGCTTTTAGTTGATCCCCAAATCCCTCCAAGACAACATGGCCTTCCTAAAATGTTAGTCTGTATCTGCTCCTGAACATAAACAAGTATTCTATTAGTAAAGTAAATGGACATCTATTGTAACAGTTAAAACATTATAAGGAAAAATATCCAAAAAAGTTAATTCTAGTTGTCGAAATATTCGTATTGCACTAATATTGGCAATACGAATATATATATATATATATATATATATATATATATATATATATATAATATAATTTCTCACGAGAAGGCAAAATTTGTACACGGAAGGAGCAATAAAACGAAGCGTTTGTGTACCTTGTGACACAAGAGAAAAAGTGTTTGAATATTTTCCTTTAGTGATTTTAATTGAGTTCTTTTGAATCTGTGGGCATCAATGTATCACTACCCACTATGCAATCTAGCCGGCAAGAACTTAATATTTCTTAACTCGAGAGTGAGATAACTTCAACTTCTTCTGTAAATCTTTTTATTTCTTATTTTTGTTGTATGAATAAATATATTCTTGTTTCTTGTTGAAAAAGCCGTTGCTTCGTTTCTTGAAGCTCTGAACAATTTTAAGTGGAGGAATCATTCCATATCCCCACAAATCTTTTGGACATATGTCGACTTGGGAATAGAAATCTTGGGTATCTTTAAAAAAAAAATGTCGTGGGTGTTAGGTGTTTTATCCCTTCTCTCGAAATGTAGGAAATGAAAACTCGGCAATTTTTTTAGAGGGGTTGTTAGAAATAATTCAAGTGGGATTCATATCGGGAAATAACAGAATTTTGGAATAAAATAATATGGGCTAATTTAAGATAATAACAAGAAAATTAAGTTTTAAATTAGATATATATCTTAATCTTATATAGGAAAATAGGTGAATGAACTAAAACGTTTTGCGATTGGTATTTAACTGCAATTAAATTTTAATCTTTTATAAAACGTTTTGAGTTAAAATGATTTCGTTTTTATTTAACATTTGTAACACCTCCTTTTCCGCCTTGAGCAGAGAGCGCCCCCTTGTGGCGTTTTACAGTAGCAAGCAGTTAAACGGAAAACCTGCATCCTGAGGTCGACTTTTTCCCTATGCGCAACCCTTGCGCTAACGCCGAATGCTTTCGGTTGGAAACGGTGTAATCCCTCCACCATATTGTTCTCTTTAATCTAATTGTCTATGTGTGTTTGTAAATTTTGTAGTGAAACTGTGTTTGTGTAGATTAAAAATTTTATATTTAAAACCGGGCAGTTCATTAGAAAATCGCAACACACCCACTATACATTTTATTTAATTTCTAATGATAAAGAATATCGGAGAAAAATGCCATTTTGACATTTTTGCGACTGTATTTTGAGGTGGAATCTGCAATTTAAGAAACACTAAAGTAGATTACAACAGCTATCTATATATTACATAGCAAATGAGAAGAGTTGCGTATTTAAAAAACACACTTAATTTCATGTTTTTTAAATTGATGAAATGAAAAATAGTGGAAACTGCATAGTATAACTAGAATTTTTTAAATTATTTTTTAATCTGATTTTTTATTTGATTTTCATTAAAATTTATTGACCTTTTTTTTTTTTTTTTTCCATTCATTTTAGATTGACGATGAACAGTTTGACAAAATCTTGTCTCTCATTGAGAGCGGCAAGAAAGAAGGTGCCAAATTGGAATGCGGTGGCGGTCGTCACGGCTCAAAGGGATACTTCGTCCAGCCTACCGTATTTTCCAACGTAACTGACAACATGCGCATTGCCAAAGAAGAAATCTTCGGACCTGTTCAACAGATCATAAAATTCAAGACCCTCGAAGAAGCCATTGAGCGTTCCAATGCCACAGATTATGGTCTGGCTGCTGGAATTCTGACAAAAGACGTCAACAAAGCAATTTTGTATTCGCAACAAGTCAGAGCTGGAACTATCTGGTACATAAATTCGTTAATTTGAATTTCTGTAAAAGTGTTGTTCGAATTTATTTCAGCTCGTATTTAAAGCTTCTATATGTAGAATTTTTAATCTAGGTACTTTATTTCTTTTCAATTGACACCGGTACTCAAGATTCTGCCATTCTGTCAAAAATGTTAAATTATCAATTTGCTTTAACAACATGCAATATGTCACGCTGTTACTTTTACTGCTGCGATATTATACGAAGTACGAATTAACTTTTTAACGAGTTATGATATATACAGTTTCAAAATGGAATGTTACCGTAGTTGAAGATGACAAAAACGCCGGATATCGTCTGGTGTTCTCGAACTTTCTTGAGCTTTCGAACTAATAACTTTTGTAATACGCAAATTATGTTCTTTTAGCTACTTTTATATACTTTTTTATGATTTTAACCATTCTTTTACGAGTTGTTTCTTAAAGTATCTGTAAATATTAAAATATAAATGTAAAACCAAGCTGTGTTATATTGGAATTTACGACACAAATATCTTCCCAAATATTCCAGTAATTCCGTTCTTGTGATCAAATAACTCTTAATTAAGCTACCCGCTGTAATATTAATTTCTCTGTCGGATTTTTTGCGTGTAAATTTGGTATGAAAGGAATAACATTTTTGAAATTATATTGCATGCGAAATAAACTTATTTGAATGACCTTTATTTGTGTAAGGTGTCGGTTTTCATTCCCGAAATAGTACGGGAGATAACGCTCTTAAAACTTGAATGCTGCTTGATCTCTTTTTACACTATGATTGCAAATTGTAATAAGAAAAGTTGATCCTATTTCTCAGATGTGCAAAATCGAAATTGTTATTTGCCAGTTTGCGATAACGGTAACAGACAAGGAAAAAGTGGATAGATTAGATTTAGTAGATCAGTTTCCATTTCAATTAAAATAAAAAAGGCTGAAACTTTATTTCAATGGCATAGCGAGAATGAATAGCACTCGGGGAATGAGAATTTTCTTCGCCCATACGTAGTTTTCTCCTAAAACGTAGCAAAATGCTGTTTTATTCCATGGTGCCACCTAAGATAGCTCCTTGGGCATAGATAAGTCTCTATACACCCCCTCCCTCGTACTCTTCTTTTAGGCTTTAGTTGCATCGTGTTGTTAAAGCATATTTTAACATTTTAGTGTTTGCTTCTCTTTAAGATTAGATCACCATTATTACTGAAAGATCCTAATGAAATGTTGTCTTCGAATCTGTATACGATTTGGTGTATGGGCATAACTATTGTAACAATGCCTTTGATGTTGCGGATATGAAAAAGCTTTAATCGAATAATTAATATAAATAATAGTTCATTCTTTTTATTTAGGGTTATTCATTGCTTAATTTTTTTTTTTTTTTTTTTTTTTTTCCTAGGGTGAACTGTTTCTTTTCTGGATCAGTCCAGACGCCATTTGGAGGATTCAAGATGTCCGGCCAAGGAAGGGAATTGTAAGTAGTGTCTGGATGTACATGATAATTTTTTGTTCCCGTTTAATCATTTACTAAGGCAATAATTGTCATCCATTTTTGATATTTTCAAACAAAGATATATTTATGGAATGAACCGATACATTCACCTGTCAACTATGTCATTTCATAAACATGTAATGAAATGTTGAAATTTATGACAATATACTTTCATTTGTCTGCTTATAAAACATAACGGCTCACTTTATTATTTCATACTGTACTTGCTTTATTTACATCTTGCGCATTATTTTTGCATCCAGAAGATGTTTATTCAGTTTTGTTAGTTTTATGCAAAAGATTTCATGTTTAATGCTTGAATATTGCTAGTATAGACTATGAAAATTTGATTACAAATTTTTAACTCTTGCGTCATACTGCATCTGGTTCTTTCTACTTGGGTATAAATACTTTTCCATACAATAATATATTTACTAATTAGCTTATAAATTCTTTTTAAAAATCTGATAATGCAACAAATTTATTAATATTAAAGTATTTTAACCTATTTATTAACTAATTTATTAATACAAAAGAATATGAATAAAATTTACATCAGGCTCCATCTAATAATAATATTGAAATGAAACCAAAATTGTGAATAGTTTTTTAATGAAGTTAAATTTTTGAATAATAAAAAGAACAAAGAAAATTAATGAAAGCTCTAATGAAAGGGTGGCAGAACTACTAAAGTAATAGATTCCAGAAACTAAAGGCGGAGCTCTCGATTAAGAAAACAAAAGTGGTTTTAGTTTACGGCTCTGAATATTAGAATCATCAAAGAAAATGTAAACGCCAAATTAATTATTTCCAGTATTAAAAGGTTTTTAAAATTGATATGAACGATACACAAATCAATTGGACAATGCACTGAATTTCTAATTCGAAATGATTCAGCTTATTTTGCTTGTTAGGTGAACTGACACAACTGAAAAAAGTTCACGAATAAATGAGAATTAAAATTGATGAAATTTGGATTCCTAATATTAGATACTAGGACACATGACTCGGTGAAAATGAAGAGAAATAAATTGCTTCTTTACTCACACTTGGCATCAATAGATTGAATCGTCTATACATTTTAAAAAATTTTTGATTTGATTGTAACGGCCTTTCCTTCCTTTTCAGTGGCACTGATGCTTTGAAAGCTTACTGCGAAATTAAAACCGTAAGTTTCATTCGTGTTTCAAAATTGTATCTTTAGTAATTTATATTTGGTTTTCTTTTTGATTTTTTTAACTTATGTTTTATACTTTTTAAGTTTTTTTTCCTAATTATTAATCTTGTTTTTTTTCCTAGGTCACAATTAAAATTCCACAGAAGAACTCTTAGATTACAATCTGATGCTAAATAGCGAAGTTCGACGAAATTTGTGGCATAACATTTTTGTACTTTTATACAAAAAATAGGCTTAATAAACAGTTGATGTTGTTTAGTATCTGTATTAGTGTTTGCTTTTATTATAGTCGCTTTTGACAATTAGATTTCCCAGGAATCTTATTTATTCATTTCAGGTAAATCGTTAGTTATATTCATATACATATACACAATTCTATGAATTTTCAGACATTACAGTCATGTTAATTATCTTGTATATTTTGTGCACATTGCATTGTGCATGAACCTTTCTAATAGACCAATCACAAGATATTATGGCGCTATTAAAAAGGTAAATATCTGGTTAATCTTCTAAATTCTTTGCATTGCAAATTCATTTTTTTATCTTGTAGATTACACAAATATTAAAAAGAATCCTTCTTTATATCTCAACAAAGAAAGAAAATTCAGGGGTTAAATATTCTAAACAATGAAAACAGTTCGGATTTCAGGGTAACAATGTAATCTATCGCTGAAAATGAAAATATTATTAAAAATTATCAAATTAAGCAAATTTTGCACTATAAAATTCATTAAAAAATAATTATTTGATTTTTTTTTTTTTTCTGTGAAAAAATTATTTTTGAGTAATGTTTTCGAGGGTAATCGCAGAAAATTCAGCTTTATTTTTAAGTAAAAATAATCGCTCCAAGGTGCACATTTCCACCCTCCAAGATGTATGTTCCAAATCTGGTCGCTGTATACAAGTTCTGTAAACAAGTATCTAATCTGTAAAACGTCAACTACACATGCCCGCAGACACACGCCTTTTTATTATAAGTATAGATATTTATATTAATTGTCTCATTTTCTATGTTACAGCTCTTGAAAGTTTCTAGAATGTATGTGTTATGTGCATTTTGACATTCGAAGGTCAATTTTAAAAATCATAATTTTATCAAATTGTGTGCATATGACGTAATTGTATACTTTTTCAAAATGGCTAGCAATAAGCCTGAAAATGTCGGGTCGGTAAATTCAGAAGACATCTTCATTGATATAATGTATTCGATTAATTGTTTGCTAGAAGAATCTTGAATTTCGTTAATAATTACCAATTAATCAATTTGAGCTTCCATATACTCGCCTTTATATACTAACCAAGTTATTAGTTTCTTGATAATTCCATTATTCTAATGGCAGCCTGTATTTGTGTAATTATGGTTTTTAATTCTGAATTTTCAAGCCTATGAGGTTCGGCTGATACAAATGTGTCTTGTTAGGGTACATTTATACCATTGCTCTATAAAGTTGCTTCGAATCTGTTTAGAAAAGGTTTAAAGATAAAAATAATGCAATACAATCGACTTCACCAAAGCTACCGATTTTTAGTTTCATGTTCCTAAATGTCAAATACTAGAAAGAGTCAATTTCCAAAAAGCAATGTTGCTTTCAGCGGCGATTTCATAATGTCTGAAATCAATATACTGATTGAGTATTGGTTAGCTCTCAAAAATTTCAGTTTTAAATAGTAATTTATTGCATATAAGTAAAAACACTATCGCTTATTTTACACGTTGACTGCTGTGTCATCCATATTCGGGTAACAGCAAAGGTTATCAGTCCGTGTAGAATTTAATGCGAGTAAAACACGTCTTTGTTTTGCTTTGTCTCCTTGTTTTAACACGTTGCTCACCGAGTAAATCGTCGCTAATTTACACTAATTGGATGTTTTCTTCTATACTACAGTTAAAATAAGCAAAGAGGTAAACATTTTAGTAGACATAAGAATGAATCGCAGACATGAATCTTGGAAGTGAACGTGTTAAATATAATCTGAATTTAGCTTTTTTTTTTTTTTTCCCTCGTTTAGAGTAGCAAACATTGATTTTTTTTTCTCTCATTTTATACTTGTGTATAGGCATCATTAGTTGGGAACATCATGCCATTATTAGCCATGTTATCTGTATCCAAGCGCCATCAGTGGTCGTGTATAAATATGCAAAATTGGTTGTCTATAAATTTCTAGAGCAATATTGATGGACTTGGAGATATTTTCACATTTTGTCTTAAAATTTTGCAGAGTAGATGTTTTCCATTATTTAGTTTTGTGCTTTCACTTTTCGCTTAAACCAAGATAGATATTTGGATTTTTTTTTTTTTTTTTTTTTTTAAGGAGTATTCGTTTTATTCAGTGTCCTCTTTTCCATCATCAAAGTAACTTAATACTCTGGTTACTTTGTAATTATCTGGTGATCTCCTGGTCTATACAATCTTTACAGCTGAGCTAGCAGGTGAATATATGTTAGTAGTGTTCTTTGATGGACTTTCGGACATCTTTAGTATTAAATAAATTAATACAACTTTATGAAATGCTACAAAATTGGTGTATAGTTTTTCATAGTTCAACCTTTATCCCTTCATTAATGCTGCTAAGGGGATTGTGTGCGTGCTTTTTGCTTTAAACCCATACAATTTTTATTTTTCTTATTCAAGCAATGTAGATCTTAACTGAGGTCGCAGTTACTATTCAAAGAAATTGTGTTGTCTTTTAAATAATTTAATAAGCAGATGCAATCAGCAAAGCATAAGCATGTAATTAGTCTTTAAATGGATGGCAAGAGAGCGCTGTAACATTGATTTTTAGTATAATCAAATATAATTATGCGTTTATATAATCTCTATATATAAAACAAGGTCGCAAATCGTATTAGTTACACCATTTATCTCAAAAACGGCTGTACCGATTTTAATGATATTTTTTTTTTTTTTTTTGGATTCGTCTTAGCCCTGAAAAGCACAATAAGCATTAAAATATTGTAAAAGTCAAGGGGAAAAAATTAATCTTGGGCTGCCACGGTTTGGCGATATGGCGGTTTTTAGTATCCAAACCACCGATATCAACGATGAAATTACCAGCTATCAAGTTGGTCGATATATGAACTGCAATGAGTTCGATTTGACATATATTCTCATTCCCTAATTACGAACGCCATCCCATTGTTTCACTTTTGGCGGTGCATCTGGCGAACGGGCAGCGAGTTTATTTCACCGCGTCAAATGTTGCTCAACGAGCTGAAGCACCTCAGGCAACAACATTGACTATACTCTGTTTCACCCTAACTTGGCAGTATTGTAAAAGGTAGAAAATGTGACGCTCCGCGTTGGGAAAGAGTTCCCCATCAATTCCGACTTTAAAATAGTTAAAATGCGCAGAAATTTATCAAATAATATCATAAATTGCAGAAATCCTTTTTTTATCAATATGTATTTAAAATTATTCTCAAGTTAGAAGTGCTTATATGTTAAATATTTTGTAAATAAAGCGAACGAATAAAACTAAAAGATTTTCCACTTTGGCTAGAACCGGTCTTCAAGGTCAATATTTGGCGCGCTTTTCTTTTACGTCTCCGCCAATTCAACTTCATTCTGTTCGCAACCATTATCATCTTTCGTACTTTTTTATTCTCGCTTTTTTAGCAGCTGATATTTTTGATACTATTAATCGCATTAGTAGTTATTAGTTTTGTTTGGTGAATATTTATTCGATTCGTCATTTCTATTCACTTTTAAAATGTTTGAAAAAGAGAAAGTGTTTTCACCGACTATGCTGTGCACACCTTCAAGACGAGTGAAACCAACAAAAAGTGCAACATGTAAAAACATATTAAATGTTTATTCTCGACTCCGAGAAAACCCTTAAGATTCTATCAATCAAATCGTTGATAAAATTTCGCATCTTACAGATGTTTCGCAATTAACAGTTTTCCTTTCGAAAAAAGAAATAAAGGCATCCTTTAAGTACCCCTGGAAAGAAGCGACCAGGCTCAGTAGATAAACATTCAGGTCTTGTAAAATATGATGATTTTACATTATTCTGTATTTGACGAAAAATCCATGCATTTTTTTCGCAGAAATGAGATTCCAACATTAGATAAAGTTTTAGAAGATGTGAACGATGATACAGATATCTTTTCGAAAAACATTAGCCGAACTACGCTTTACAGAATATTCAAAGATATATTGTTTTCTTTTGAGAAACGGTGAAACGAAATGAAATAACGTTAATGATTTATTAAAATAATGTGTCAATAATATTGAAAAAAAATGAAAATAAGGAAACAATTAATTCTCCGATAAAGTGATAATATGATAAAGTAAATAAATATTTACTATTTGGCGAAAAATTTGCGAGATAAAGTTTCGCCAACGATCTGCATTTCTAGTAACTTTATACTTTAAAGTAACCCTGTTCCCCTGACGACGACTGCGATTCGGCATGCCTAGAATATACACTACTGCCAAGTTAGGGTGAAACAGAGTATAGTTTCTTTGTGACTTGCCAAAGCGATCCGTTTGCCTGAACGTTGCTTTAATCAGAGATGCCACGTTATTACACTTGGAACGCTTCATCGAAGACATTTCAACGTCGGAAGCAAGGCAACATGGTTCTTGGTCAACCAGATGTGCGTTCTACTGATGCTCTTGGCCGTATTTATACAGTTCATTAGAAGAATGATGAATGCTTCTATTTGCGGTTGTTACTGGTGAATGTTCGAGGGCCAGCATCATTCGAATCACTACGAACTGTTAATGGTATAGTGTGCCCAACATTTCGTGCTGCATGTCAAGAGCTCAATTTGTTTGAAAATGATAATCATTGGGACACGACAATGGCTGAAGCAACTATTTCTGCATCTCCAAGTCAGATACACACATTATATGCTATCATCTTTTCGACATGCTTCCCATCCAATCCACATTACCTATGGAACAAATACAAGGATAACAGGTCAGAAGACATTTTACATCGAATTCGTGTAAGTTCAAGAAATCTCGATATTGAGGTGAATGAGGAAATGCATAATCAGGCTTTGATGTTGATTGAAGACATGTGTTACCTCATGTGCGGCAGTTTATTAGTGAAGTTAGGAATGCCAATGCCAGATCATGGAAAGAACGACGCGTTTAATCGAGACTTGGAACGTGAATGTGAATATGATCGACATGAATTAGACCAATCGGTTCAAAAGAATGTTCCCCTGCTGAACCCCCAACAGAAGGAAGTGTATGATACATTAATGAAGGCAATTGATGATGGAAATGATGGCTTATTTTTCCTGGATATTCCTCGTGGAACTGGGAAGACATTCCTCATATCATTGCTTTTGGCCATTGTTCGTGCGAGATCGGACATTGCGGTAGCAGTTGCTTCTTCTGGCATAGCGGCCACATTGTTGGAAGGATGCCATACGGCTCATTCAGCGTTAAAGTTGTTGTTAAGCCTACAAAATTCTGAACAAGTGACATGTAACATTTCGAAACAGTCCGCAATGGCCAAAATTTTAGTAGCATCTAAAATCATCATATAGGATGAATGCACGATAGCGTACAAACGTGCATTGGAAGCACTTGACCGGACATTGAAAGATCTGCTCAATGAGTCGAGATGCTTTGGAGGCGCAATGATTTTACTGTCTGACGATTTCCGCCAACCACTGCCAGACATTCCAAGATCGACTGCTGCCGATGAAATAAACGCTTGCCTCATATCATAAAATCTGTGGCGCTATGTGAAGAAACTTCAACTGACAACAAACATGAGAGTTGCATTGCTGAACGATCCATCTGCTGAAGATTTCTCCAAGCAATTGATGACTACTGTAATGGCCGCGTCCCTGTCGACGAATCAAGCGGATTAATTTCATTCCCTCGGAATTTTTGCAATTTCCTTTCCTCGAAGGATGAGCTCATAAACAAAGTGTCATTGATAACCGAAACGTCATTGATAACCACAAAAATTACAAATGGTTGAGTGAGCGAACAATTTTGGTGGCTAAGAACAATGATGTGGATGACTTAAACTTCGTAATTCAGAATCAAATCGTTGGTACTCTGCATTCATTCAAATCTATTGACTGTGTAACAAACGAAGATGAAATCACAGACTATCCATTTGAATTTTTAAACATCCAGGCCTTGGATGTGCCTGGCTTACCACCGCACAATTTACAGCTGAAAGTTGGCCCTGTGGTCATGATGCTTCGAAACCTAAACCAACCAAATCTATGCAATGGAACGCGTTTGGTAATAAAAGAACTGATGATC
This sequence comes from Argiope bruennichi, assembly GCF_947563725.1. Taxonomy (NCBI): domain Eukaryota; kingdom Metazoa; phylum Arthropoda; class Arachnida; order Araneae; family Araneidae; genus Argiope; species Argiope bruennichi. Next base: position 23,888,638 of record NC_079154.1, on the reverse strand, counting down.
AATGCGATTCACGCGACTATACTCAAAGGAAAATTCAAAGATGAGGAAGTTATCATTCCGAGTATTCCCATGATCCCAAGCGATATGTGCCCTTTGAGTTTAAACGCATTCAATTTCCAATTCGCGATGATGATTAACAAATCACAAAGCCAATCGTTGAGTGTTTGTGGTCTGAATCTAGAAAACTCATATTTTTCTCATGGTGAATTACATGTGGCATGTTCGCATGTTGTGTCCACTTTATTTGTTCTTGCACCTGATAACAAAATAAAAAAGATTGTATATCAGAAAGTGCTTGATTCAAGAGAATAAATCCGAATGTATATATAAATTCAATAAAGAAAATGTCTTTCTGACAAGCCATTCTAATACTTATTTTTGTAGTTTTATTGAATTTTTTTCCCTTGTATTATTATAATAAGTCAAATATGATTAAAGTCAAATATTGATCGTTCTTGAGTTATAAATGGTATAACTAAACTGTTCATTGATTGTTAGGCGGTACGAAGCTCGCTGGGTCAGCTAATATGATTATATAAACTCTAACAACACAGTATTGGGTAAAATTTATTTAATCGTTTATGTTAACTAAATTTGTTGCTTTAAACACCTCTGCAGTTTATTTTTCAATAAATTTTTTAAATGGTAAAGAGTGTTTATGATTTCATTCCGGAATGTGAATCCATTAATATCCAGCCATCTAAAAATATTGCTAATTAGAATTGTTCATATGCTCTTCATACAAGCTTAATAAGGGGTGTTTCAAAAATGACCGGTATATTTCAAAAATAAATAAAAACTAAACGGGTAGTGATAGAAATATACCGTTTGTTGCAATATGCTTGGGACAACAGTAAATTTTCAGACAGACAAACTTGCGAAATTAGTTACAATTTACAACAACAGATGGCGCTGCAGGCAATTTGAAAGATATAGAAAAAAACGCAGTGTGAGTTTGCCATTCTATAAGTCGTCTTTCTTCTTTAAGCACGTGCTGTTCACAGATTGCAAGTTTGTTGTGAAAAAATGGTTTATTCCTTAGAACCAAGGATTTTTCTGGTGTTGGGATTCCACCGCGTTGAACACAGTGTTGTTGCAACAAGACGAAGTTTTCAACGAAAGTTTAATGTAACCAAAGAGCCGAAAAGCGATACAATAAAGGATCTGTTTGAAAAATTTTGAAATCTTTAGACATGAACCCCTGCGACTTCTTTCTGTGGGGACACTTGAAAGATCAGGTGAAACACCACAATCCAGAAACAATTGAACAACTGAAGCAATACGTCTGTTCTGCATGTGAAGCCATCCCACCTGAGACGTTTACACGGGTTTCTGCTCATTTCATTCTGAGACTACGCCATGTTATTGCTGCGCATGTGGATATTTGAAAAATATCGTAGTTTAGATTTTTTTTTAGACTGCAGCGCCATCTGTTGTTGAAAATTGTAACTAATTTCGCAAATTTGTCTGCTTGAAAATTTACTGTTCTCCCAAGCATATTGCAACAAACGGTGTATTTTTATCGCTGCCCGGTTAGTTTTTATTGATTTTTGAAATATACCGGTCATTTTTGAAACACCCGGTAATAAACATCTGTATTCAGCGTTTAATATTATAATCGCACTATAGTTTAGGAATGTATTCAAAAAATATCCTAATGACCAGAAAATATTGATTCCTCAGATCCTCAAGCAAAGTATTATTTTGTCGACATCCTTTGAAATTAGGGACACAATTTTGTTCACAAAATGATACAAATTGTTGGGTAATCTTAATATTTCAAATCATCATAAGTGAAATGTTTCACAAAGGAATGTTACACATAGGAATTCCCGTACAGTATGAAAAATCATCTTTTGTATTGCTATAAAAGCTGTTATTCTGTAATTGTTTTGCTACCATTACATCTCCTAAAGAATATATTAAACTAAAAACTATTTCTTATAGTATACTAATAAAAAGGTAGCTATTAAATTCTGCATTTTTCTATCCAAAAATTACGATTGTATATTATGAATCAATAAATGAAAAAGTTAATTAAATGACTAAGCATGTTTATTAACTCTTTCTCTGACCATACAATTCCATTCTGATTTTGAAAAAAACAATCAATAAACTTTCATAAATCTGTATAATTCATATGAGGTTCAAAATCCTTGTTTATTTATTTGGTACGACCGGAGTTTAACTTACTGCTTGGCGCAATTTTCAAAAATCGCCAACTCGCCAACAACGGTCTTGTGCCATGTTTTGCGAAATGTTCAAAAGCGAGGGAGCAGATGTCCAATCATAGCGCATAATAAAGGCGAAAGATAATAGGTTTGCCAATCTAAAGAAATCTGCCAGCTTTGGCGCGTTATCGCATCTTGGCGAAGAAGGGGGTTAAACTCCGGTTCAACCATTTATTTATTTTAAAAGTAGCAGTACCCGCACAGCGTTGTCCGTGGAATAACATCCAAGAGGAAAAATTAGCTTTAAACTTAAGTCTAGCCTCCACCCGATATGATATGAGCATGTCATGCAACATCAAACAGACATAAAAAGATATTTAGATATTATCAAAAATAACTACAAAACCATTTTTTATACCACACATTCAGAAATATTTAGGGCTAATCTTTGATATACAGTCATTTGGCGTCTTGCGAGGTTGGAAATTTTTCGGTGGTGCTTTATTTGGGGTTACATTGCCGCCATTTTTTTATGTTACTGTATTTCGATCTTTCTTGTTCATTTCCCTTGATTTTTTCCTGCTGCACATATTCTTTCTGCTTATTTTCATTAGTTTAGATTAAATTTTTTTGCGGGCATTTCATTTTACCGCATTTATTGATTTTTTTTATATTTCTGTTAATTTGCTGTTAATTTTATAAACCGAAAAAGTTGAATTATGTTGAATTTCTGTTTACAATTTCTGTTGGAGATTTACTCAGCGAATATTTCAAAACATCAAAAGCATTTATCTGTACAACAACACACACTCGAAGACATTACAGAATTTTTTTTTTAACCAAGAACATGAAAGAATGCATATAGAAATCATATAGAATGCATGTGGCGTAACCATCTAATATTTGATGCATACGTAGCTGCCAAACTGCTTAGCTTCTACTTTAGATTAAAGGGATTAAGAAGTAAAAAAATTAGAATTAATATCGTTGTTCAATTGATATCGTAGAAATCGTTGTTAGAATTGATATCATATCAAGTTCCTTATTTGAATTTTTTTTTAATCAGAGATATGCACTTCTTTGGCGTAGCAACGAGGAAAAGAAGTATGACATAGATATTCAAAGTCCTAGCATTGGTGAACGTCAAGATAACAAAATATTACTGAATTTAACTCATTTTTTAAAGATAAATGGGACAAAAAAGGTGCAAAAATACTATGTCCCATGTGCCATTTATTTTTATTACTGAATCACTTCAGTGAATCCCCTCGAATCTCTGAAATATAATTACCGTTAAAGGAAAGAGATGAATTAATCTCAAATTCACGCTTATCGCTGATTATCGTGTATTTATACTTGTCTTTATTGATATGAAATTCCCATTAAAGCCGCCTTTTTTTAGTTTCTCGTATACGCAGTATAGAGAAAGTTTAATAATCGTCAAAAAATTCGAACTCGAGATTTTGACGAATCTCCACATTTTAGCCCTCCCTAAGTGTGAAAAATATATTTTATGGAAAATGCCCATCTGTCTGTCTGTGACACAGATAACTCAGAAACACTTTGAGTTGATGGTTGAAATTTGGTATAAGACCTTTACACCAAATTTGCAGCTTTTATTATATTTTGAGTAAAATCTGTTCAAAGGAAGTCCATCTGCCCGCTGTTTAAATATAAGTTAACATCATAACTATAAAACGAAGAGAACTAGATAAAAATCTATACTCAGATTTAACATCTGTAGTGTAGCCTATTGTCAAGTTTTGACTCAAATCCAAAGACGGATTGACTGTCTGTCGGTTTATACTTTTATAAATGTGTTAATCCAATAATTAAAAAAAATGCAGTGACTTAAATATATCAAATGAGGTACATTATTTTGTGACCACAAGTGCATTTTGTGTCAAATTTCTTTTTCAGTTGGTTAGAAAATACGCGTTTAATGCATAAATCCGATTTTCGGATAATATTAACCGCATGAAAGATATTAATTGCTAAATACCTTGCCACGGATGACACGTTAGAATCAATAAAAATGCTAAATTAATGCCAAAAGTTAATATTTCTTATCTACTGTACGCCAATGTCATTTAAGGCGCTCTCTGGCACGACAAATGTATTAGAGAAAAAGCAAGAAAATTTTTGGGAGACAACACTCGCATGTTTTTAGATGCGACTTGGTTTCTCCATTCTGGTTTATCCTCATCTCAACATGTTGCATCTTCGTTTCCCTTCCTTGATGACTGACGAAGGGATGAGAAGCAGATCTATTTGTTTTTCCCTTTGTTGCTAAATTTCCATGCATTGTGTGTTGATGGACACTATGATCTCTAGTGGTGCATTGTGATTCCAAAATTATCAGTTATCTCGATTAGCTATTTAAATCGTTAATCCGTAAGGTAAAAAAGGGCGTAGTCCATAAGTGCAAGAAATTAAAAAGATCACTTTCTTCAATTGTTATTAAGTTGGCTATTATCTTCGCAATGACTTTGAGTGTTTCCATATGGCATCAAATGCCCATACAGGGAATTTAACAGCAACTGCTTGTACATGTAGAACTGAGAAAATTACTTTGCTCTTCCCGAAAGTAAGAAGAAACTTGTTCCTTGAAGCTTTTGGCACAATATGACGAACGCTGACCTTTGAAACCATAAAGCAAAACTACTTGAACCTGAAATGAGTAATAAAAAGAAGCTATTTTTCTAAAGAAACCATTTTTTAGACTTTTTTTTTATCACAAGAAGAATTTTACTCCATTATCTCCTATTCCCATCTTTTATTTGACAGAAAACGCTTTTACCAATAATATGTATGACATTAAATGACCTCACTAATTTCTTTACTGAAAAGTCACCCCATATACTTCTATCTCTTTTAAGTTATCCATTGAAAGCTACACTTTGAGCTTTAGTCTGTATCTTTTGTTAAAAGCATACTGCTAAATTGGGTTTGATTTCGGAACTGACTTAGAATGATCCCACAAGAAATGATCACCCAAAATAATTTTCCTCAAACTCTGAATTTATGCCAAGAAATCATATTTAGTCGGATGATCAAAATAGAAATAGGAATAGATGATGCAAATAGAATCAGATGTATAAAGAAACAATTCCAGAAGAAATCTCTCCTTTTCGACAAATGAGCCCTGACCAACCATTTCAAACGATTTTATAGTACCTTTAAAAAAAATCTCAATCCCTGATATATGTTGGGGGGGGGGGGGAGCCAGAGAAAAAAACAAATGTCTATTTTAAAGACATTATACTTACTAAGGGCACCATTGACCCTCTTTGCTTTTGGGACAGGAGGATCATAAATTCGAGTTCTTTTTTCACTAATGATTCAATGAGTATGCTAGCTTTCTAGCTTCACATCTAGCTTTCTAACCCATGTATTTCTATAACCAAGCTTATAGAAATCGGAAAGCCAAAATATCGGAAAAAGCACTGGCTTTAGTAGTATCTTCATAACTTTAAAATTACAAAATACAATAGCTTTCGTAATGCATCCAAATTATGAAATCCAAAATGGTTCATTGTATAACTTAAAAACTGGAAGATAACCATGCTTAACTAAATGGAATTTATTGTTTGTTTTGAAGAGTTTTGTAATGTTTAATTACATTACATTTTTTTTATTATTGATTTTTTTTACTTTTAAAAAAAATTCTTCTCTTAAATATTCAACTTTTATAAATATTTTGGCTGTATTAGTTATTCTATTTTAACTTTTTTGTGATGAGTACCCTTTCCTTCTTTTAGATTATTTGATTTATTTAGATTTTAATACGAGTTTTTGCCTTTTGAGTAAGTATTTTCCTCTGAAATGCTAATGTTAACTCTACGACTTTATCACTGAATTTTTTAATGCGTTCACTGTCATGGTTTATCCCTATGTTTCGGATAATTAATCTTATTAGATGATCCCTTCTTTTTTACCTCCTAACTTTAGCAGAGAAGGGATCATATAATTAGTAGAGCGCATGGCAGTCAATATGCTAATCTGAAGCTTAGATTTTGTGTAATATGATCATATCCGGCCTTTGTGTTATCAATTCTCAATCCACAAACCAATCGTCAGCTTTGATTTATTGGTATTTAATTCATGAAGAAATGGCAAAATAATACTGATTGGGTAAGAAATCAAAAGCTGAAATCCTGGTGAAAGTTAAGAATTGTTTACTTTTTCCCTCAAATTTTATTCAAACTCTGCGTTTCTTTTACACTAATTGAGTGGAATGCTGTAATACTTCATTTGACGATGCTTGCAATCTAGAGTTGGAACATTGAATGAGATTGATTTCGCCTCTAATTTGGGAACTCTTGCGGTCATATTGGTAACATTTTTCTAAGTATTATGTTTAAAAATTTACAAAATATATCTCCAGAAATAAAATAATGACAAAATATGGAGTAAACATTTCATTTTTCTCTGTATCAAATTTGCACCATTCGATCAAAAAGTCAAAAAATTTAAAAATCGAAATCGATTTCATACATTACACCGTAGATGAAAACAATGTTCACTGGAATGTTACAATTGTTTCCATTGTTTCTTTTACACGAGATTAGAAAATTATCTCAGAATGACTTATTCAAAATAATAATAATTTAAACCAAGCTAACATTTTTGCAAAAGATTCTTGAGAAAAATTTAGTAATATCGAACGGTTGTTTAAATGATTTGGTCTTGCACATCATAATCCTCCAAGTAGATTTATAAGATTTGTACCATGCGATTTCTAAAAAAAAATTTGGCATTTTATTATAACAATGTTTATTACGAAATGTCGTTCAATTCGAAGTTACTTTGCATTTCCACATTTAATTTTGAATATCCTTTTTATTACATTATTATTTATTCCAGTTAATAACTCGGAATAACTAGCAAAATTACTTTCCCAGTGAACCCATTAGAAAAAGCCATTTTCCCATCGCACTTTCTAATCAAGATGATAAACAATAAACTCCAAGAGTGTTTAGATTTTTAATATCACAATCCCACACATGAGCATTTTGTTCTTCGGAATATAATGAAGAAACTTGAACATGCCTTTTGGACGCCTTTTCTAGATTGATTGAAACAAAAAATAAACACAGAACTGTGATTTTAGTAACAGGATCTCGTGTCCAATTTCGTTCATCTAGATTTTTGCGTTTTTGAGATTCGAGTTAGTGTTTTTGTCAATGTACAGAAAGACAAACGGACAAATCATTGTAGGATTTAGTTCAAAATTGAAACGAATTGATATTTTGGATGTTTGTACTAAATTTTATCCATCTAACTGCTTCACTGGCAGTCGGACAGACAAATAGATAAACTTCTTTTAAATGGATTATATTCTAAATTTGATAGAGATCTATAAATTTGGCGTAAAGATCACATACAAAATCTGTTTCCTAGATCCAAGCGACTTTAAGTTATCATATTAACAAAGAGACAGACAGACATAATTTCAAATTGTGTTCCTGATTCAGGAAGATCTAAAACGTGAAGATTAGCAAAAATCTCTCAAGTCTAGTTTTTTGACGATTACATTACTTTCTCTACCAGAAAGTAAAAATGAAGACTAAAGTTAGAATATTTTAATAAAGATATGCTTGCTTAAAAAAAGTGCTTTCAAGAATAAGAAAATTGTCATATTATGGATACTAAGTGCCACTTTTTAAAATTTATGGTCATTAAATTCAATTACAACATATAGCGAAGTAGATCTTATTGTAAAAAAAAGTTTTGTCATAATACCTTTAGTAAGTTTTAGATAAATTCTGCTTTTTTTCAGTCCTGAGTAAAAACTAATGTATTTAATATTTTTACTAATTAATATCTTGATTATTTGCTCCTCGTTTATCTGTCTCGGAATTCTAACAAATATCTATTCTGTTAAGAATTAAAAAATAATTAATATATATTAAGTTTTAAATAGTTTTATATGTTCTGTACATAAGTTAAAAATAGTTGTATATATTGCTTAAAACAAGTAAGAAATTGTTCTTGATTTTTCAGTCTGAAATTTCTTGAGATGGATGCAACTACAGTGTTCCGAAAAAAAAAAAAAATAGCACAAGGAAAGATATTAATAATTTTTAATTTCGAATTTTTTTTTAAAAACCCCTTCAAGTTTGAGAACCAAATATAATTATTTTAATTAATGTATATTTCATTATAAAAGTACATCTAATGAGACTTTGTGATCATAATATCTGTGGAAAAAATACGAAATATAATTCTGGTTCTTTCATTGGAATTCCATTTGAATAAGAATATCCTAAGATTTTTCAGTAACCAGTTGTATTTCAAATCCAAGGAAATCTTTTTTGAAGATACAAAATACTTCTAATGAAATGCGAGGTTGAAAATTTTTCTTATGTTAAACCTGGAAAAGTTGACTTTAGAGTGAAATATTTAAATTGTTACCTTTAAATTAAATTTATTGATATTACTTTTCTAAAAATTTCAGAGAAAATTAACAAAGTCAAGACGTTACAAAAATCCGAAGTTTAATCTTAAACGCAAGATCCTTTTATTAAAAAGATGAGTAAAAGATATTTTCTACCTACTTTACCTATTCGGATTACCGAATAGGTAAAGTAGGCAACTACCCAAGGACACGTCAAGTTTGGGGAATATGAGATTTGTTTCACCACTTTCAGGGTGTTTTAATAGTACTTTCATTCGACTTATAACAGTAATAGTCCTATTGATATAAATATATTTTACGATGTCTGCACAATGTTGTTTGATATTCTGAATGCCGGCCAATATCGTGAAGATATCGTAACAATGTTGTTAAGCATTTTCTATTGATAAGGATATTCGAAATTCAAATGTTGCTCTTTGTTTTAATTTTTTTCCCTCAACTGGTTGACTAATCAACAGCTATGACAAACTTAGTATTAGAAATTTGATTGTAATGAAAAATTGTTGTAATTTTTTTTATATCGTTTTGTTGAAAATTGCTTTCAAATTTAATTCTTTACATGTGAAATATTGAAACTCTCTTGAAGGAGACATGCTTCAAATGTTTTGTCTTTTTATTTTGTCGAAATGTTTGATATTTAAAAGCTGTTTTTATGCATATTAAAAAATTATGCATAAAAACATAATGCATAAAAAAATTTTTATGCATAAAGAATTTTTCATTTTTTTTAGAAATGTTTCCATTCCAATCTTACTGCCATGTAATATGGGAGTTGTTAATAGTTAATATCCAATAATCTTTATCATGATCTCACTCAGCTCTTTTTATGCAAACATCACATGACTACTATTTTGTCATTTTCAAATAATTGGTAAATGATATTTTTTTAGACTCAGTGCTTAAACATATGAAATTATTTACATTGCCTAATAAAAACCAAAATACACAATTGTCAATTTTTTTTATGATTGCTTAAATATTTGGTAAAGAAATATCGAGAAGGAAAAAAAAATAAAAAGCGAATCCATTTTTCGATATAATTTCCTAAGATTTCGCAATCTATTTTCAACAGAAAAATCCAAACGTTTTCAATTGAAAATGTTTTAATATTTTTTCCCTATATTGTATTAATTTTATTTTTCAAAAAATATTTATTATGAACATAAATAATCCAAATAATTAATTGAGCATTTAATGCCAATTAATCGATTTCTATATATACTATCACTGTATCGATCGCTCCTAAGTTTTCGATTCGTTTGAAAATATTATAAGTTGAAACTGTAATAACTATCAAAACATTAAACAATAAAAATAAATACTCTGGCGTGTAAATAAAAACTTAAGTAATTGCAACGCATGCTCTGAAACATGAAGTTTGTGCTGTTGTAAAGTTATTCGTATAGCTAGTTATAAGTGAAATTTAAATTGATCAGTTTGATATTAGGTGAATTAAAAAAATTTTCATGAATGTCTCGCACACATGTCAATTTTGCGAATGCAAATCGGCGGACAATCAGTTCGGCTCCGCCGAAGCACCGTTATTGCATACAACATTCTCATTATCCAAGTATTGGGCGTTTTCTTTGCTTTATGTCATTACATAATTAAAAATTTTATTGTTTCCTTAAATGAAATAAATTTTTATGATTATAGTATCATGGTGATTGTTTGCAAAATAATAATATTGCGTTCTATAATTGTTAATTTTTTTCCCTTTTATATTTTCTTACTTTTTAAATTAAATTTTGAAAGTTATTTTATTACTTTGTTCTAATTGCTTTTTGTCTATGAATTTGTTTTAATACTTTTAAAAATAATAAGAATAAGCTCTCATAACACCTAAGCTTAATGTGAAAAAAGTTACCCACAAAAAGTATAAATTAAAAAATTATATAAAAAAAAAATTATATTCTGAGTTTGTAAATTGTCTTGCATTTAAAGTGATAAAGAGATTGGATTCAGCAAAGCAATCTTTCATAATTCATTTTTTAGCTTCAAAGATATTTGTTTGATACATCAGTTATATGACTATCTAAAATACTTTATTGAAATAGTTCATAATTGTATAGATTTTCTTTCATTTATTATTGAAAAAAGTATACAGATAGAAAGTATGTATATTAAGTTTCCTTAATTTTCTTACTTCAGTTTGAAAATGTTTTTTCTAGATGTTGAATTATTTAAGAAAGCAATTATTTAAGAAACAAAGGATATTTTTAATTGTATATTTATTTTAAGATGTAAATGATCCAAAGCATTTTGAAAGTAATTGAGATATCTATATAAATTTTAAAATTAATATTTTAGTCTTTGAAATTGAATGGTTAATTAATCACTCTAATAATAACTGAAAATATATTATTTAAAAAAAAAACTTAATCTGATAAATAATTAGCAAACAGGTTATATATTAGTTAATAAAGTTATTATGCTTTATATATCAAACGGAAATATTTTTAAGATATTACAAAATCATTTGAATTAAATAACAGTAATAGTTCTAAAATTGTGGGTGAGCTTACAATAATAAAATGAAAATTAAATGATAAATAATAATGAAATGTTATCAAATTTTATTTTTTAATCTAAAAATATTTATTAAAATTCAGACATTTTTAAGAATATGACTAATACTTCAGAAAACTTATTCATATGTAGTTTCTCTTATCTGTAGATTTGAACTTGAGTTTACATTTATTTCTTTTCTAACTTCAAGATAATAGAACTGTATTTTATCGCAGTTAAATGGTTTATTTATTAATTATTTCAAACTTTTCAATTTAGTAACTTTGTCATTTTAAAAATTGTGATTTTATTTTGTCAAGATTTTAACTTTTAAAATTTGTTTAGAGTATTTGATCTATAATAGTTTTCAATATATTTGCACCTAGACAAAATTATTCTATTATTAGTTTTCAACAGTTATCACTCGCACATAATGTGATATTTTCTTTTATTGATTTTCTTATATTATGTCATGTTAAAATTTTCTAACCATATATAGTAATGGTATTTACATTTTCAAAATAAATTTTAGTTACTTAAACTTATGTATGGGGTTTTCTTACATGATTAAAATTTTATCGGCGATTTGATTATAAGAATTTATTTTTAGGAAAATTCATTTTAATGTATAGACTATCAAAGAGGTATATTTAGTGGTAATAAGTGTTGAATGGCTCCTGCTGGTTATTAAAAGTAAATTTGGTAACAAATTTTTAAAAAATTGTAATTTTTTAGAATGCACACATTTGACGAGATGGAAGAGAAACCTCCTGCCCCTCCAGTCAGATTGACAAGTACCAAGTAAATTATTTCTTTATTTGTGTTTAGATTTTTAAAAAATATGCATAAACTTGTATTGGATGTATTTATTTATTATGCATGTAGTTGTCATTATATGCCTTTATTAAAATACATAAATGTTGTAGAATTTTTTTTGTAACACATAAAGAATTTAAAGACATTTTCATCATAATTATTATTTTGTGATTTTAGATAAAACTTTATGTATTTACTTTTTCTTTGATAATTAATTTCTTTTCCAAATCATATTTGTATTGTACTATTTAAAGAAGACTTGTTAAATTGTATTTTTTGTTGCTTATCATCAGCTTAATCAAAATAGTGCAAAAAATCTGTAGGCCTTTTTTTTTTCTCTCAGCATTAGAAACAAAATGATGCAGTTTAATATGAATTTATATTTAATGTTGCAATTTAATATATAATTATAATTTTTTAAATCCAACATAAAATTTGTTTGAGATTCAAGATTTCAAAACATACTTTTAAATATTAAGTTTATATACTTTGTTTCTCTTTGAGAAATAAGGTTTTAAAAGGAAAAATTCTAAATGTACCTTGGACTCAATAATATATGATATAAATAATGCAATAAAAATAATATACTATATTTCTAAACTTTACTTTTGGTTAATAAATTTCATCCAACATTTTGAAATTATGTAATATTATTGTAACTTTTCAGCTATTTCCATAATAGATGTTTTAGATAAAATACTGAGCATATTATTAATTGTGCAAGTTTTTGATAATTTTTATGTGGCATATAAAGACGTATATTTTTTTTTTACTAATGAAGCAAATTTGGAATTGAATTTTAGAGATCCTGTTCATTGTGTGGAGCTGAAACCTTTACCCAAGGAACCAGAAAATGAAAAATGGAAGCTGAAAATAAAATCATCTAAAAGTTTGTAATCTATTAATCTCATCATTTTTCAATATATATATATATATGTACAAACTTTTGAATATTGATTTCTTTTTAAAATATTTGATGTAAAATATGAATTAAATTAGTGTATATTTTTGTTTTATAAATGGAACTAAACAAATGTTTATACGTTAACAATGTTTAGTTATAAAAAAATATTAATTGCAGTATAATTCATTGTTATCTCTGAATTATTCATAATTTTCAGATGATCTGTTTTTTTGCATTTAAAGAAACTTTTTATCAATATTCAATCTTGTTTTTTCGTGCAAATTCTATCAAAACTCTAGAGACAAAATGTGCGAGTTGTATAGTTAAAGTATAGTATTAGAAAAGTATCAAATAGTATGATAAGTTTATTTTGCTATTTTTTTTTATTTTTATTAGCATAAATGTGCTTTTATGCAACAAGTTTACCAATATTGCATCTAGAATTTGAAATAAAAAGTTGTACATATTATATGTGACTCATTTTATACTCTTTATGTCTGTTTTCAAGCTATTAAAATTGTCTTTTCCTTACCCTTGAATATATCCAATAATTTTAAGTTGTATTTTCCCATTCATTGATTTTGATATGCATTTGAAAATTTAACCGTTTTCAAAATAAATGTCATAATAGTGTTTTAAGCATTTTTATTGGCTAAAAGATTGTAAAAAAATTATTTAAGCATATTTTATAAAGCTTCTTGCAATTTTGGACTATTAGATTATTAATTATCATAAATATTAGGATTTAATAATTTAGCTGCTTCTCTTCATGACTTTTACTGTTTTCTTGTCATGATTTTTAGTTAAATTCTTCCTGATGGAAAATAAATTTAAATTCATAGAAGTTTCTATTTAGAGGTGAAGATTAATAGAAAAATTTTTGTAAGATTTTTTTTATTTTTACAAATTTTTCCTTGAATCGGTATAATTTAATGATCAAACTAATTTGATTGTGAACTGAAATTTGAGATAGGGAAAAAAAAAATTATTATTATTTTTTAATTCTTTACTTAATTTTAGCAATATTACAAGATTTTTCTATTTATATTCAGTTCTGTAATGCTTAAGATTATTAGAACTATTAACTCTTAAGAGATGTTATGTAAATGTTTTTCTTTTTCCTAAAAGAATATAAATCGTGTCTTTAGAAAGTTGCTGGTTTCATTTACAGTGATTTACTTATTGATCTTTTTCTTGAATGTGCAAATATATATAATGAGATTCATAATACAGTATATTTTCTGCAAGTTTTTACTGAAAATAAAGGCTATTTGTTTGCTTTTTATAGATGTCAAAGAGAAGAAAAAAGATCCAGATAAAATAGTAATCTCTCCTCCTCTGAATTTTGAGCACACATTGCATGTAGGTTTTGATCCTGATACTGGAGAATTTACTGTAAGTAAACATGGCATTTTCTCTCTTTGTAAGAAATTGGTTGCTGTAAAAAGTTTAATTTTTTCAATGAACTCAATGTGTAGAAAAGAAAATTTAATAAATTGCAATTTTTTTTTTTTTTTAATATGACAGTTTTAAAACTAAAAATTTTAAATCAATATGTTTGCATTGATATATCAGGAAAAAATAAAAAATTCACTATGTTGCAGTCAATTTTTTATCACATGTTTTGTAAGTGAATCAGTTAATGAAAAAATATACAAGTTTAATTTATCAGTTTTAAATAAAATATCAGATATTATTTGATATCGTAGGGTTTGCCGGAAACATGGTCTATGCTGCTGAAAAATTCAAATATCACAAAATTGGAACAAAAAGAAAATCCACAAGCTGTTTTGGATGTTTTGAATTGGTATGATACATCTACTAAAGAAAATGAAGATTCAAAGTACATGACCATAAATAAAACTTTAGGTAGGTTGAAAATTTTTGTGTCAGACTTTGAATATATGCTTTGTTGATGTGATATATCATTGATCATACTGAACATTTGAAACTTAAGATTATGTAAAATATTATATAATATTAATGTTTGTTATTTTAAATTTTAAGTTTTTCTTGTAATGTTGTTCAAAAAAGGTGTTATCTTTTTATATGAGCAAAATTTTGTCTTATAACAGTAGTTAGATTTCTTTAAATTTTTATTGCAATATGATTATTTGGAGTCTTTTTTTTATGTGCCAAATAATCATATTTAGTTTCTATTTCAGCAAATTTGCTTTAGTTTCATTTGTAATTGTAATTTTTTTTTTTTTTTTTTTTTTTGTGTCAGTTATTTCATTCAGTCTTTTTTTTGTTGTGCTATGTTTAAAATAGGAAAATTTGAGTACACATGCATATTATATTAGGAATGACATTCAAAGGGCTATAATAAGATTTTTGGTTTTGAACATGCAGAAAGCACATTTGGATGTTGTAAATAAATATTGTACATCCTCAAATTTATTAATTATTTGATATGTGCATTTTATGTTAAAACTATCCATGCTTTGTATGATCTAGAATTTTATCCAGATCTTTATTTTTAATTAAAAAAGGCAAAAGATTTTTGATTTTTCTAAAATATATTATTACTTAACTTAATTAACTTTTTTTATAACTTAAAATTAGTGAAAAAGAGTATTAAGTCAGGCAGATGCATTTTAGCTAAAAATATTGCATATTATAAAATATTTTTCTTTATTAGAGACATAAATGTAATTTAGAATATAAAAGTTTTTACAATCACACAAATATCTAATCAAAACTTTATCATATTTATTAATATCCATACTGATATTATTTAAAAATGTTTAGTATCAATGAACTGGTGAAATAATGAAATGGTTAGAAATTAATTCAACTTATTGGTGGTTTACTAACACCATTATTCTTCTATAGCTGAGCTTGTGAGTCTTTGGTGTCCAAGTAGGTAGCATCAATTCACTCTTTTATATTTTTAGTAGAATGTTTTTTTAAAATTATTTCTGCATGTTTGTATTGATTACTCTTAGTGTTATAAGAGAATGCAAACTACAGTGTTTCAAATTCTGTTTTAGTTTAACCTGCTTTTATTGGTTGGCATGAGATTCTAATGTGAACAAATTGCAAGGAGTATGCTTAGTTGCATCTTATGATTATAAAATTTGTTTTTTTAAAAAAAATTGGTTTTCTTTTTTAAGATTTTCCTCCCCTTTGACTGTTCTTGATTCTCATTGGGAGAGTGATTGGCATCATTTTGTTGTAACATTTTTACTTTCATTCTTTTATTTCTTTCTTCTGGAAATTTATTATATTTATGGTTGGTTCAAGATATGAATTCCTGGATTTTCAATCCTCCTATCGCATATGTACACTTAATGATTCAGTATGAAAATATATTGATGTAGTTATTCTCAAATTTTATTTTAAATTTTATGTGCTATAAATATAATTTTTCTTCATTTTGTTAAGTTTGTTAAAATTATTCTTTTAGAATTGCATTTTTTTGCTAGTTGAATTTTACAAATTCTTGAAAGACAGTTTTATGTTTTTAAATTAGATTTCCCCATCTAGTCTCTTGCAATTGCCAGTGATTTCTTTTGTTTCTTCCTTCCTTCATAAATATATCATCTGAAATTAAATTTTAATAACTGTATTTGTTCATAAGTTTATTTTGTTATCCACGAACCTGTTTTTATTAGAAATGTAGAATTTAAATTGCATTAAAAAGCTTTGCATTGTTGCATTTAAAAAGCTTTTTAGTGTTATTAAGCTTTTTCCTGTAATACAATTTTCTTTGAACTCCTGATTGCTTCAAATTACATTGAATGTGTCAATTGAATTGAACTACTATACGAGTGATGGCCCATTTAATGACATTTAACTTTTTTTGACATCCTTTATATTTTATCAAATATGAATTTTACCATATATTTTTATTTGGTATTATTATCCATTTTAAATTTGTAATCCACTTTGGGACTTAAAAAAATTAGCATAAAAAATCAGGTGTAATTCATCTTATACAGAGGATTACAGATTGTAGTGGATATCTGATTGATTAAGCTTTTTACATATTTTATCTCCTTAAACTTATTTTTACTTTCCAATCTTTATTTAACTTTAAAAAGGGGAATGCCCTTACTGCTCATTTTGGAAAATTTAATTATTTTTTTAAATTAGAATTATGAATAATCCTTTATGCATGAGCAATTTTTAAATGTTTACATGAATATTTAGAAATTAATTTCTTTTCTTTATCTATCATGCCTTAATGCATGCATGTTATTTTATATTTTCTTAACTTTGTATGAAAACTTAATTTTTTTTTTATAAAATTTGGATTGGGCATGAACTTAGTTTTTAATTTTCTTTGCCATTTATTCTTGTCAGTTTTGAATATGTCTCTATTTTTATATAGATCCTGCTGTAGGAATAAGTTATTTTAGTGATCCTGGATCATGCAATGCTTTAATGAATGTAGCTAGTGTAAGTATTTTACTTTCATTTAACTATTTTTTTATTCTTTGTTAGGAAAATATATTTATATATTTTTCAATCTACAAAAGAAAAAAATTGTATATGTAATTAAAAATATGTGTGGATGTGTAATAAAATTGTACTTATTTACACTTTTGTTATAAGAACTGACTATGAGATTGCAGAGTCAGTCATATGAGTCTATTTGTATTCAAGAACAGGTGAATATAACTAGGAGGATAGAGCATTTGCTACCTGAATTAACTTTATTTTAGTGGTAGTTTTTTAAAAAAAACTGCTTTAACAATAGAAAAATGTTATTTTTGACATAATTAAGTTGCAATTCCAAAGTTATTAATAAAACACTTATTACAAGGAAATGTCTTAATTTGCATTTTATAATATCTTAATAAGAAATCAATTTGTTTAATTATATATCTAATAAGACAGAAGATCTATAGTAGGATGAAATCAGTAATGTAAAAAAAAAGAAAGAAAAAAATAAGAAAAGAAATTGCATTGATTAAAAAAAGAATTGTTGCTTTTGAAGTTAATGTTTTACTTTTCTTTTATGTAACAATTATTTTTCTCTTGTATTAGCAACCTAAATCAGATGTGGTACAGTTCAAGAAAGTAGAATCTAAAGAAAGTGTTAGTGTAGTTTCTTTGCCTCCTTCTAGTCCTGAAAGCACCCATACTGTTGTAAGTTATTTTAAATACTCATTATTATTTCTTCTCTTAAAATAGTATAATATTATGAAAATTTTCCTTTTTTAGCTGTACATATTCAGTCTGTGTAAGCTCCTCAAATAAAATTGTTGTTTCGTGAAAGTCAAAGTTCTCTAAAAATCTGCAGTTGCAAAGTGTTTAAAAACTTTTAATTCTCTATCAGCATCAGAGGCTTGATAGTACATTAGTATGATCTGTAACAAAAGTCATATTGAGAACACTGTAATTGTATAACTGTGTGTGTGTGTGTGTGTGTGTGTGTGTGTGTGTGTGTGTGTGTGTGTGTGTGTGTGTGTGTGTGTGTGTGTGTGTGGAGAGAGAGAGAGAGAGAGAGAGAGAGAGAGAGAGAGTTTATAAAAAGCTATTATTTAGCCTAATTTTTAAAATAAGATCCTGTTAAAATTTTTAGGTATTCTTTAATCTTTAATTCTGAACCAAATCATAATGACAATCTTGAGCTTATGAAATATCTTGATGTAAACTAAATTAGAAGTAATCAATGCTTTGACATGAAAAAAATATCTAAGATTTGTTTATATGATATTTAGCATCAAAATTTTTCAAATTTTTACAAGGTTGGAAAAATAAAATATTTTTTAAATAATTATATGTCTCCATGTATAATTTAATCATCATAATTGCAGTAGTTTTTAATTTCATTATTATTTTTATTTATTATAAATGTATTTTATTAATACAAAAACTCAGAGGAATATTCTCTGGATTAAATAAAATTTAAACTGGCCAAAGATTTTTTTTTTTTTATTCTGTTATCATAATCATTGTAATCATTTTGTATTGTGCATATTAATCATAAGATGTTTGCGTTTTACTTTGTTTCCAGATTACTAATTGTGAGAAAGTATACTCTTTGAAATTTTTTCTTAGTATTGTAAATAATTTTGAAATTTAAATAAATTTGTTTTTTAAGTGAATATAATTTTTATTTTTTAGTATATGAACCCACTTTCAGAAGAATTTGATCGAGCTTCCTCTGAAGTAAATGTTGATGTTCAGTATACCACTGAACGTACTGTATCGAATAATAACAACAATATTACTAAAGTTAAGAAAAAGAAGATATCTGATGAAGAAATTATTGAAAGATTAAAAGCTATTGTATCATCAGATGATCCAAATACCAAATATCTGAAAAATGAGAAAATTGGCCAAGGGTAATCTTTTTTTCGTTACTGTCAAAAGAATTTATTATAATTGTATATAATTTCATTATCACTATAAATAGTTAATTACAAAGTTTGTTATTGAATAGTCATGCATACTAATTAAAATCTTCTAAAAAGATATAACTTATATAAAGCATGAAATTTCAGATGAATTATTTTATTTATTTATGAATCGATTTCATAATATGATTAAAAGATGTTTATTAAAATTGAATTTTAGGACAATGAAATATATTTATTTTATTTTAATCTTAAGTTAATTGATCAAAGTATTGAATTTTGGTATTAGTATTGTATAAGTTATTGATATTATGTCAATGGAAATCCCATAATGGTAGAATAGTTATTTAAAAAAAAAAAAAAAAAAGGAGAGAGAAAGATAAATTTGAATTGCATGTTTGCTTAAGTAATTTGTTTTGATTTTTGAAGTTTGAATGATGTTTTCATTTTTCAGAGCCTCTGGCACAGTATATACTGCTAAAGAGAAAAGCACAGGCTTAGAAGTTGCAATAAAACAAATGAACTTAGCCAACCAACCAAAGAAAGAACTGATCATCAATGAAATTTTGGTAATGCGTGAAAAGAAGCATCCAAATATTGTTAATTATTTAGATAGCTATCTCATCGATGATGAATTGTGGGTAAGAGATATTTTAAAACTTTTGTTTTCAAAAGAAATTTAAATTTTGTAATTTTTTTGTAAATTTGAAGTACTTTTGTCCTGTTTATTTGGTATTATGATTTATTGTATTTATTTATGTTGTTTTTAATTATTGTAACAATAAAAAAATAATAAAATCTCAATAATAATAACAACAAAAAAAATATGAAGCATTTATTTAATTGATGAGTTGTTTAGCTAGATTTCAGAATTTTTAAATATTCTCCTTGATACATGTTATTGTATAAAGTTACTAAAACTATTATTTAGTTAAACTATTATTGTATAAAGTTATATGCAGGTGCATTAATATAAATATAAATATTGTTTTGATACTTTTTTAAAAATAAATAACTATCAAGAAATTGAATATAAAAACATTTTACTAAACTGTATTCATTGTATTTATTTAAATAAAAAGTGACTGAAGAGAAACAGACTATCTTCCATTTTATGGAAAATATATATTTACAATTTGCTTTAAAGGTTTAAAAAATTTTGTTGCTAATTTCTTATTTTAACTAAATATAAAATTGCAGACAATAGAAAGTTATATTAGGTTACTTATTGGCAAAATTTGCTAGGAAGCATAAAAAAAATCACTAAAAGGCTAATGGGCATGATAAAGCTATAGAAGGTGTTTTATTTATATAAAGGAAAGCAAAATATTGTGAAGTTCTTTGGGGGGTTGGGGTCATAAAATTTTATTTCTTTAATATTGATGTCATTTTTGTCTTAGACTAATGGACAATTTCTTGTGATATTGCCCATTAGTTGTTGTTGAGAAATAAAGGCTGTTTTGAATATCATTGTTCTGGACAAACCTCAGCATGCTAATGATTTGCCTAACAGTAACATTTTCTAATCTTTCCAGTGTCATAATGTGGGTTTTACAGCCGTCATCCATATGGAAAATTTATAAGAGATTAGAGGCTGCAACATTATAGTACAGATGATAAAAAAAAAATTTCCTTGAGAGTTTGGATTAGACTTATGAATTGGATTTAGTTTTTTTGGATATGATTTCTAAAAGTAAGATGCTTGTCAAGTGTTTTGCCAAGATAGGGGGTATAGCTTTTCCATAAAATATTTTTCCTAAAAAGTTTAGATGGGAGAAGTCAGTTTTTTTTCCCCTAATACAAGTATACTGCTTGTCATTTACCAATATTAATTTGGATTTTCTATAAGATAAGCCTTGTTTTTTTTTTTTTTTTCCCCTCACTTTTAAATGCTCAAAGTTTTTTGATAATGAAGTTGGAATTTTTAGCAGTATAGAGCACTGCAAAGAGACTAATTTAGGAATTTAGATACCTTATAATCTTGAAATACCATTAATGTAAATACTGAAGCAACTGAAACTGAGTTTTGGTCTCTGAACAACTGCTGCAGGGATATTTCTTGGCGTAGAAAATGAGTTTATTACTCGTACCTCAAACTGCTTATTGAATACCATCAGTTTAATATCATAAGGGATTTTAATATAAATCATTTTGTTGCTGAATCCATCAGTCCAAACTCAATCGCATGCTTTGGTGATAACTAAGAATACAGTACTGGTATCTGGACAATTGTTAAAAATTTGTTGGATGTTTTTAATCATCTTGAGAAGTTACCCACCAGTTGATAAATTTTTAAGCCAGTTCGGAAGGGAGAGATATGGTCTTCTATGTTTTTGAGTCTATTCAAAATAATTTGTTTTGTAATTTTGCTGACGCTAGTATGGAGACTTTTTGGACAAAAACTATCTGAATGAATATGGTTTTTGCCCAGCTTGTGACCAGGGACTACAATTGTAGTTTTCTATGTATTAGAAAGTCTGATGTAGAAGTATTAAATTGAGGATTTCAGTATGGCAGAACATTTGTCTGTGAAGAAATTTTTTAATTTTATTGGTGCTATTAATATCCAAGCTTTTGGTAATTTTAAAGTGACGACTTCAGATCTGAGGCACTGTGTTATTTCATGCTTGGTAGTGTTTTTTTTTTTTTTTTTTTTTTTTTAATGTTCTAGTCTAAGCTGTTCTAAATTCTTTTGAAGAAAGCTCCAGGGGTTGTTTTTAAATTGCTGTTCCAATCTATTTGCAACTGCTTTTGCCTTTTTAGAGTTTGGATATACTACATGGTTTTTATTAATAAAAGAAGGCATGCAACATTAATTTTTTAAGACATTATTATTAATCTCCAGATTGAAATATTGTTTGGGAGTGACTCATAAATGAAAATGAACCAGCAATTTTGCACTTTACTATAAAAGAGGTTTTGAAGATAAATTTGGGCCCAGTTGAAAATGTTTTTATTTCGATATTCCTTGGTAGACTGCCACTTTTGCCATAGTCTATTTCTTGTTGTAATTTCGTTCCTAATAAATAATGGAAACTGGCTAGGACTGTTTATGATTAATTTGAATGTTTGCATTAATGGTGTAATAATTTCTTCTGTAAATCATCATCAACATCTTGATAAGAATTGGGATGGTAGGGTGACTGAGAAGATTTAAGAAGGAGATTTTTTAAACTCCACCCAATTGAAGATAAACACATTGTTATTGGCTGGGGTGTTGTTTTAAGAATAATTTGAATTAGGTATTCACTGGAGAGTTCACTGGGAGTGTCAACAATGTATGGCTAGATAATTTTTCTTGTTACAGCAAAATCAATCATTTATTAATTATGGTTATTACTGTGCGTTTGCATAAGTGGTGCAATAATTTGGAGGTTGAGGTCATTGAAGAATGATTTGATTCCTTTGCCAATTTGGTCAGTACTGATACAGTTCAGTACATTGTATTTTTTAAAATGCTTTAACATTAAAAAATTATCTAAAATATTGCTATTATCTTTTTCTGTCTTTTCTTATTACTGAGAAAAGACAAAAATATAAAAATGGTAGTTATCATTACTGTATGTAACAAACAGGAATGCAAAAAATTTTACTTCATGGAAAATAACTTTGGAAGTGTAAATGCTTCTTGGATGAGATAATACCCAATTTTCAAATTTTTATATTTCGAAAATTCATTCTGTACATTACTGAAATTTTCTTTTCTTGAAATTGTAGTACATTAATTCTTATTTTGATTATCTTTTCTATTAGTTTTTGGTCATGTTTTTTCAACTTATTGTATTGTTAAGTTTTTAAATAATATTCATATTAATTTACTTTTTTAAACTCTGTTTATTTAGGTTGTGATGGAATATCTGCCTGGAGGATCTTTGACGGATGTTGTGACTGAAACATGTATGGATGAAGGTCAGATAGCAGCTGTGTGTCAAGAGGTAAATTTGAATTTGATGTCCCCCCCCCCTTTTTCTTTTATGTATATTGGAAAGTTTTGATCTGTAATTAATGTCTAAACAAATTGTTTGTATCAACTGCAATTTTTAAAATAAAAGTAAAGCTTCTGAAATATTCAGTTTGTAAGTTAATTATAATTTCTAATTATATGGCATGAAAAAGGAAAGGATTTTTTTAAAAACTGAAAATAACTTGAATATTTATCATTTTCAGGGACTTAATAGTTTTTCAGTTTTAGATACAGCATTTATTTTTAAATTTTCAGTTCCTTTGAAGAAACTACTGAATTATGAAGCCTTTATATTATTTTAAAATTTTCATTTTGTTTCAAAGACATAACACTAATGATCATTTAATTAAATGCATGCAAATCCAGGTCAGCCAATCTTATCTCTGTAAAAAGAAACATTGAATTTTCATTCCCTGAAATAGAGACATAATTGTAGAAATTAAGTCGTGAGGTTTATAATGTTTTTATAAATGCATATTGTATATATAACATTCCAGAAGAAAAAAAAAATCCTTAAATCTTCTCAAATTCAATCTGTCATCATTTCATTCTCTGTAGTAGATGATGCCAAGGACAAAACATGTTTTTGTTTATGGTATGAGAATGAATATGCTGGAAATTAGGAAGTTAGTCAACATATGTTATGGCTATTAACCCTTTGAATTGCAATTCATTTGCTGTTGGCATTTTTCAGGCAGATAACTTAATTTTCTTAAGAGTAAGGATTGATATAGAAATTTATTTTTTCATGAAGGATATCAATTCTCAATTTCTAATGAGTGCAGTTGTTATTTTCAATTTTCTCAAGAAACTTCATGAATAGTTGGACTTTTCAGTTTAAGGGGCTAATTGGCTTTCTGGGGATATTAACACGTGCTTTTATATTGATTATATTGAATTTGTTGTTGAAAATTATTTCAATAATAACAATGCAAAGTTGCATTATCTCATTGAAGGGCTTTTACAAGTGATGTTAAATAAAAATAAATATTTATAAAAATATCACATTTTTAATTTTCTGTAAAGATTAAAAGCTGTGTTTCATATTTTAATGAATCATAATTTAATTCCATGCTTTGATTGTGCATTTATCAGAAAGAACATGAAAGAAGTCACTCTTGAGAAATTTAACAATATTAATATGAAGAAAATCTAAATACAATATTTTTTTTTCCTTCTGCATTCTTGTTGATAATTTTGATTGTTGAGTTTTGCAAGGAGTTTGGTAATGAGATTCACCTTATATGTTTGTCAAAGAATATTCCCTTTACTTTGAATTAAAACAAGATATCTGTGTAGATTGTCTACATTTCTAGTTTTTATTATTCTTTTATAGTTGTGGGGTGAATCTGTAGTCAATAATTTTATTTTGTCCTTTATATATAAATTAATTGCAAGAGAAAAGCCAAGCAGCAGTTACAGAAAAGTATTGATCTTTTTATGAAATACTTGGTTGGGAAGAATATCAGAAAACCAGCATATTTGTCAGATGGGGGGGGGGCGTGTAACTGGAATACTCTCAAAGACACTAAACAAAGTTTATTAAAACTGACAGGGACATTTTATTTAGATTGAATTCCATTTATGAGAATATTTTGTTAATACCATTTTTAAACTCATATGTATATTTATAGATTTTATTTTGCAAAATCTATGTAGTATTTAATATCTTGAGGGAACATTTTTGATGATTCAAATTCTAGTATTTTAATGATATATTACATGACTTGGGAAGATGCTTGCAAACTAAATCTGGTAAATAAAATACTGCCAACTCCTATATATTATGAAAATAGAAAAGAAATCCATTATAAGATTATCAACACTTGAATGGATTACAATATATTATACTGAATCTGCATTTTAGAAAATATATCAAATCTTCGTATTGGAAAAGTGAATATATAATATTCATTTGTTGTGATGAATATATATATTGAAATTTTGCAGGTTCTAAAGGCTTTAGAGTTTCTGCATAAAAATCAAGTGATTCATAGGGATATCAAAAGTGATAATGTACTTTTGGGCATGGATGGCAGTGTGAAATTAAGTAAGACATTCAATTTCATTATCATTGTATAAAATTTATTAATGTAGGTGATTTAAAATAAGTGTTTAATTTTTTTTACAAGTTTCAAGAAGAATTATTCTAATATTGATTGTGTTTTCTTGCCAGATATTGATAAATAATTGGAAATCATCCATTTCAGTTATCATAGTGTTAATATACAAGTAGTTAATAGTAAGAAAAATATTTTTAAGAAAATAAGATTAGTTGATGCTAATAAATGTTTTGAATATTTTAGCTGATTTTGGTTTCTGTGCACAAATATCACCTGAACAAAGTAAACGAAACACTATGGTTGGAACACCTTATTGGATGGCTCCAGAAGTGGTAACAAAGAAACAGTATGGGCCGAAAGTAGATATTTGGTCTTTAGGCATCATGGCTATTGAAATGATTGAGGGAGAACCCCCATATCTGAATGAAAATCCTTTACGAGTATGTGAAAATTTAAGTTAATACTATTGGAAATATCTGATCATTTTTGAAATTGTTATATTTTATAAAAATTATAAAAGCTGAAACAATAAATGAATTTTCTTTCTGAAGACCTTGAAATAACTAGTTTTTTTCTTTAAGGCATTGTATTTGATTGCTACCAATGGAAGGCCTGATATCAAGGACAAAGACAAACTATCTTCCACATTTCAAGATTTTCTTGACAAGTGCCTAGAAGTGGATGTGGATAAAAGATATTCTGCATCTGCTCTTCTAAAGGTAAATGGTTGCTTTAGTGTGTGTGTGGTGATATTTTAAAATCTAATTTTATCTTAAATAAAATCTTAATTGTTAATGTTAATTAGCCCATGTTAAATTCATTCTAAAAAATTCTCTTTCTTCTTGATCTAATTCACAATTTTTTATTTATTTCTAACACATTCTCTTTGAAACTGATGTCTTTTTCATTCTCTCATGCTAGTGCAAAGGAATAAAAATCTCTTAAAACCCACATATACCTTTCAAAGATGTCTAAGATTCCTTGCCTAAATTGACACATGGCAAAGAAATCCCTATCAGAATCTCAGAGTAAAATCACTGAAGGGGAAAATTTCTGTCACTTTGCTCTTGTATTGTGGTGCAAACAGACTTCAATTTATCATTACCTCCCCCCTGTACAAATTATGACACTGTATAAAATAAATATAGGTCTAATTGTTAAAATTTCTCCTTTTCTGCCTCATAGCTGCAAAATTATCTTTATATATTCTATACTACATTATTTAACTAAAATATATATATATATTGCATTTTAAATGTGAGATATATATTTGAAGTGTTTTTTTAAAATAATAAATAAATTATTTATTGCAGCATCCTTTCTTAAAACTTGCTCAACCATTAGGCAGTCTTCACCCTCTCATTGTGGCAGCCAAAGAAGCCTTAAAAGGACATTTGGATGTCAGTTATTCTTAGTACAGCAGTTTCTTAGATGAAATTGCTTGCAGCTTACTTTTAACTTAAAGGAATGAACATTCCTAAGCACAGAATATGTTCTGCTCTATAAGAAACCAACCTTTAAAAGAACATGGTTTGTATATCTGAAGATCATTATCTGTATGAAGCCTTTAAAACCGTTGTGTTATTGTGGCAAGCAAGACTTTTCTGCTTGCATGTTGTAAGACAGGTATAATTCATTCAAAATGTGGATGACATGATTAGGCTTAGATAGTTGGTTATTTAGTGCTTTTGTAATATAAAGTACTTCAATTTATATCTCGGTATAAACAAATAATACAAATAATGCTTCCTGAAATAAAGAAAATATTCCTGGTAAATGGAAAAGGTACCTAAAAGCTATTGTATTATTTAGACCTCTTAAACCTCAAAAATAAATTGTTTTATATTAAAATTTTAATTAAAGTTAATTGTAAAAATAATCCATCAAAACTGAAGTTGTCATATTTGTTGGAAAATACTTGTATACCTGCCTGAAAAAATATAATTTAAAAATATTTCTTGCTAGCACATTAAATTCTGTGCACATGTTCTGTGTGATAAATATTGCTCCTACAGCTAATTCTGTGGGCAAATTTTTTGTAACGATATTTGACATTTAACGTGAATGTGTATACAAATGTATTAACATGCTTGCTAAATTTAAAATTCATAGCACATTAGAAATATTTAGAATGGAACTTCGGTAGCATTTTCCTGATTATTAGATTATTAAAATGCACTAATTTGTTTCTAAATCTTTGTCTTCAAAACTATATACTGTTGATATCAAAGTATGTCTAGTCAATGTTTGTATATTTGTTTGAGAATCACCTAAATTGTTAATTTTTATTAACATAGCAGGCAGTCCTGAAATTTAATCTTTGTTACACTAAATGATTTTCAATGATGAAAGCATTTGTTATACAATTTGATTAAATATGAATATTTAATAGTTTGTAATTTCGCCTTGGTATAAAAGAAAGATTAAAAAAAAACTATCAGATACTTCAATATATCTCTTCATCATATCTGTTTTAATGGGTTGGAATTCTATATTTTAGATATGCCTCTTGTTGATGAGTTATGATTGACTATAAAATGAAGCATTTTAATTTAAACTTTCATCCTGTAGTTTGATGATTGCTGAGATTGTTCCTTAAAATTTCATACCTACTTATTCAGGAAGTTACAAATTATTTATTTTTTAATTAATGTAATTATTATTTATTTTTAATTAATGAAAAGATCTAGAAAAAAAATAACAAATGTTACAAATTATTTTGAAGTTGATTTCTAATTTGAAAGGCAATTTTTAATTAGAACTGTTTCATATACATATCATGATTTATAAAGTGATATTTAAAATAACTTATTACAATTTTTATAACTTTTTTACTGTTACTACTCTTTCATTTACATCTAAGCATGCCATTATATAAATATTGTTAATATAACCTGCACTATAATCCTTAAAGAATAAATTTCTGCCAAAAATAGACTATTTAGAAATTTTTTATTTTGAATACAAATATTTTTCTCTGGTATAAAGTTTACAGTATTTCAGTAAGGATCATATTGATTTTGTTAGAGGTATATTTAAGTAATAGAATGCATGTGTTTAATCCTTATTCTGCTTTATATTAATTTATTACGACTTTTATAATCCATTATTATTGGATCAGGCGATTTTTCAATGCCTTATGTTAATTGCAGTTGCAGTTTTCTATAATTCTTATTGTGTTGGAAATATTTAATTTGCAATATATTTTGGAAAAATGCAAAAAATATTTATATGAGTAAATATCATAATTTTTAACAAGAAATTTAACACATTTCGTATATTTTCAATTATCGCCTATAAAAAAGTTCATTTGAAAATTTGTTTGTTCCTGAATGGCTGATCTGATAGAAAAGCTATTGTTTGCAATCACTATAATAATCACCTTTATACAATTTTTGTAAAAAACATATTGCAGCTCAAAGCTTCAGTTTTCAGAGCAAATAAATAATTATCTTTTGTTTGCATTTATTGATTTGAAATTGACAAAGACAGGATTTTTGTACATATCTGAAGCAGTTTCGCATTAACTATCCACATCCCTTATCTCTTTCTATTCTGCAGTTTTAAAATAAAAGGGACGGGAAGTTTAATATGCATATTTATTTCTAATGTTCTATATAATAAGTTTTTATAAGTTCTATGTATTGCCAAATAAGTATATTTTATTTGGAAATATATATAAATTCTATTGCTATTTTATAGGTTGTATTTTTTTGTAAATAACTGTATCAGTTATTTGTCTTAAAACGTTTTTAAAGCTACTTGGCATTAAACTAAAAAATGTTCTTTGAAATCTAATTTAGAACTTGATTTTCTAACAATAGATCAAGTTAGTTGACTTTGATTATTTTTAATTATGCAGAGTATAAATTAATTTTTAAATGCATTTTTCTATTTAATTCATTGCATTTAAAACTTATTAATCATCAATAATTTTGCAAACTTTCTTTTTTTTTAATGCTTTTAATATTTTTTGTATAAAAATTAATATTTATACATTATTGTGCATTTAAGCAATTGTCTTTAAAACAATTGATTTTACATTAATTTTCTTAATTTTCATTTTATATTCCTCTTACATTTAAGAAAACAATATATTGTAAATTGAAGCAGCATGTGTCATTCAATATTTTGTTTGGTTTCTTTTAAATGGTTTTGATTCAGGTCATATACATAGCATTTTCAGTTTTATTTACATTTATAACTTCTTTTTTACTAAAATATACATTTGGTTATTGTAAATATTATATATTTCAAATGAATTTAGTTTATTTTTAAGTAATTTTTCAGTAGTTAATTTGGGCATCTATGTGCATTTATTAAACTATTTTTGATTTCTTTTTTACATAATGTTCCATTATAAACATTATTTGTTCAATATATTAACCAGATTTTTTTACTTATTTTCTGTGAATACAATTTAATTTTTTATTTGTACTATGTACTCATCTTAAGCAATTTGCAAAATTCTTTGTGAAGGATTTGCTTTTCTAGTTTATTTAATTCTATTTCTTTTTCTGGTAATATACTTTTTGTGTGAGATTAGTACTTATTTTGTGCTTAATCATATATGAACTTAATAGTTCATTGGTTGTTAAATCTATGAACATAGATTTGTTACTTTTAGTACACATCAAGTATTTTGATTTTTTTTTTATACTAGAATTTAAAGGATCCCCTTTTCCAAAGGAATTAATGAAGTAATAATTGAATGAAAAGATGTCACTCAGTAGCTTAAATCTAGCTATTATATTTAATGGAAAGATAATTTTCTTGTATCAGGCATATTAAATTTTTTAGATATAATTAAATTTGAAATGTTTATGTTAAGAAACACATGAAAGGACACATATATATGTATATCATTTACAGATACTGGAAGTTAAATTTCAGTACTAAACTTCTTAACATGCAATCAATTACCTTTATCCCCTATTCGATTTGTGTAATTTTGTATACAATAATGTATGCAAAATTTACAGAGAACAAATAATTGTGTTATTACAATGTCCCTCTTTTGCCTGTGTATTAATAATTGCATAAAGTAGTATAAAAGAATATTTATAAACAATTTGTTTCAGCTAAAATTCTCAACAATAAAGTGCTTCTCCCTATTTTTAGATTTATATTTCATTGAAACTGCCAAAACTTAAAAACCATATCATGTTAATACAAGACAAAAATCGAACCTACAATCTCTGGGGACATTAATAATTTGTGTTTGAAATTTCAATTCCAAATAAAACTTTTCCAAGTTTCTTATGAAAAATATTGCTTCTATAATATGTAAATTCAAAGTTTAAAAAGTGTTAGTGTAACCTGTTATCTTAAATTATAGTATTTTCAATTGGTTCTAAAAATTAAGATTAAATCAGGTCACTTCTGAAGTAATTATAAAAGAAAACAATATATTTTGTAGTGTAATTGCTGTGTTTGATATTCCTTTAAATTTTGGTACTGATATTTTTCAAATGTTTATGTGCAATCATTAACTAACATATTAATAAGAAACCAGTCAAGTAATATAAAATTGTGGACCAAAACATTCTATTAATATTTTGAGAATTTTAAAACTTTTTCATATGTTGAAGTAATGATTCTTGGTATTTGAATGGAAATCTTTATACAAATCAACTTGTTTATCAATTAATATTTAGGCAAATGGACCGAGATCCTAGATGTATAGTGCTTAATCATGATGAAACTGTCTTGTGTATCACTTTTTGTAATCTATTGTGTGCTTACATATGAATGAAGGTGTTATTGGGAAAACTTGAGACTCATGTGTTCATACTGAATATTTTAAAAAGGTTGTGTGATATTTTATTTACTTTTTTAATTGTATTTGTATATACTCTTTTGTATGTATGTTAATAATATGAGCAGTTACCAAAAAATTATATCATTGCAGTGTTCATATTTTAAAAGTTTTAACTGTTTTGCAAGTATATTATGGTGCATAAGGTTTTGCTCAGCACATAAAAATCATTTTAAATTATAATTCATGATTTTAAGGTTTGATTGTTGTTCTTTCTCATATTTCATTTTGAAAATTATAGTGTATGTAATTGTTTTAAGAAATTTATTTGGATATGAAAATGCTGTCATCTTTATTTATACTTTTTTATGTATTTTGAAATAAAATTTTACAGAAAAAAAAATGTTTTAAGAAACGATGCATGTTAAATAACAGCCTCGCATGCATACAATGCTGATTAGATGTTCAGCTTAAATAATAGATCTAGATCAGGTGTTCTGAAAACTGAATTCATTTTCATCAGATATTTCTGTTAAACATCTTGCAAATAATTATGAATAATAATTAACTGCACATTAATCATTTTAATGTATGTTTTATGACCCCCCCTCCCAACTATCAGATTTAAAACAAGATAATTAAGTAATGGGAACATAAAGTAATATTACAGATAATTACACAGTTTCCTCTAATAGAAAAAGTTTTTATTTTAAAAATTGATGTCATTTGTTTAAGATTGGGATAATGTGAAATAATTCATTACCATGCCTTTATAACATTGCTATATTAGCAGATTTTTTTCCCTTCTACACCTCAGTACAACTATGTCAGGAAATAATTAGTTCCACTTTTCTCATGTAATTTTATGTAACATTTAAATGCAATATTACTTTGTTTCATTATAAATGTGATATTGAGATTAGACATAGTATTAAAAGATAGCAATCTTATTTTTAAATGATTTAAAAAGAAATGGAGTGAATTTTCTGTTCCTAGGTCAGATGCTTTCTTTTTTAATAATATTAGAGATTTCTTTTAGGCCTTAATTTTTAAAAGTCAATCCTATTTTAATATAATATTCCTAGTTTTGATGTATTATTAAATTTTAAATGGCTGTAATGCTGCCTTTTATAAATTATCAATTCGGTTTTCATGTTACTTTTATCTTCATATATCTGTAAAATGGTTAATTATTCCTCCTTAAAATGCTATTAAATTGGTAACTAATTTTTTTTTTTGAAAACAACTTCTAGTTAGAATTATTGATCATGTTTCATGTAATTTAAATCATCTATATTATCCATCAAAATTCTTTTAGCAACATATTTCATACTATGATAAGCATTTAACCTATACTATTTATGAGCTTTGTGCTTGTTCTGTTTTTTTATGCTTATGCACTTGCCAGTGATGCTACATAAATATTTTAGTTTTAATGCAAAGTTCAGCTAATACAGCATACCTTTTATTTAAATGCTCTTAAAAATGTTTATATTTCTGCACTAAATATGTTTCATATCTTGAAAGTTTTTTTTTTTTTTTCCTTCCCCCTCCCCATATAGATACAACAACAAAAAAAAAATCAATTAATAACAAAGAAAAATGCTAATTTGAAAGTTTTTTATTATCATAATATTTAATTTGTATCACTTTTGAAACCTTATATTTCTTGTGCCTGCATCTGCCCTATTAATTTTTTTGTTGTTGTCTCAAATGAAATTTTGTATAATGTTTTTATTCTGAATATCATAATTCAAATTTTTTAAAACTGCTGGAAGGTTTATATTATTACATCCTAAAATCTATATGTGTGAAACATATTAAGTAACTCATGTACAATTGTCTTTGTAGGGTGCGAGCATACACATATTTGCCTTCTTATTACAGATAAAAACAGCACAGTAAGATCCATTAGTAGGAAATATAATTTTATTTATCTGTAATTTGTCTTTAAAGAATCATTCATAAGATTAATATCAGACACTTGATTTTTTTTATTAAAATAATTTAAAATTCTCAAATATTATCCAAAAACATAAGTTTTGTTACATTTTTTTTAATCTGAACTAAACTTTAAATAGTTAAATATATTTTTTAATAGAGAAAATATGATTAAATTGAGTCAAATTATATTTACCTACATTCATCTTACAGCTCCAAGGTAAAAATTTCAAGAATGTTTAATTACTAGTACATTGAATTATTAAAAGTATCAAACAAATGATATAAATAAAAAATGTTCATTGAGAATTAATAGCTATTTTGGTAACTAATGATTCTACAGGAAAAATTTTAATGTTTTTGCTTATCTTGATGATTGAAGGAATCTATCATGATTCCTTCTGCAGAATATTTATAAGCATCAAATTAGATGCAATTAAAATTGTACCATTAAAAATTTAAGTGTGTGAATAATATATTTCAGGTTGCATTTTGTTTTTGCTGTTAATGAAATTTCATTTTTATTCCTCACATAAACTAAAGAAATTAGCAGTGTTCTTTCCTTAACTTTCAACAATGGAAGAAAACATATGATATATTAGTGAAAACTTTATTTACTTAGTTTCCAGCAATTTATATTTTTAAAATATTGTCAAAATTTAAGGGGAAAAATAGCTTAGCAAATACATTGTATAATCTAAAAATAAATTTTTAATTAAAATTTCAAAAACAATCATTCTGGAGTGAATATTTCCATTCTTCAAATTCTATCTATGCTGAATTTGGTGGCTGTAAACCAAATAGATATTCTATCAAGTGCTAATACACACATACATTCTCCTTTATTATAAACATATTTCAGAATCGAATTTTATCATTCTTGAGATCGATTTCCTTTTATGTAATAATTCTACAACATTTATTATCTCAAGCACTTTTTGTGCAAATTTATTTTATAACTCATTTAATCAAACTTATTTTATTCACAGTGTTTATTTTTAAAAAAATTTGTTTGGCACTATTCATTATTTCATTTCAGAATTTTTTTTTTAATCTGTCTGTTATTATTAGAAGAGATATTACATTTTAATTTTAGTAGCAGCATAATGAGTATGATATTTAACAATATAGACAACAAAAATATTAATTACACAATATATTTTCAAACATAACTACTTTATTTCAAAAACAACAAAAAAGCAGGGTTCAGGTAACAAAATCACTAAAACTGAAAGAATAACACAACAAAATCAACAAAAAAGTACATCAAAATATCTTTAAGTAATACCTGGCATCACAGCACATAAATTTAAATGCAAAAGGGATTTTGCTTTAAAATACCCATAAAACTTTTCATATTTTAGATATATTGATTATTTTTAATACCAAAATTTAAAAATAAGATTCATAAACATATAAATTTAAATGCAAAAGGGATTTTACTTTAAAAAAAACTTTTTTATATAATTTAATATAATCTTTTTAGTGCAGAAAGAATTTTTCCTAAATATTTTCAAATGCAGAAATATAAATTTAAAAATAAAATTCTGAATTTCAATACACTTTAGAGAGTGTAAATGTAAAAACATCTCTTTTAAATCAATATATATTTATACTGACTAAACTGGCCTCGAGATTCTAATTTTAATGAAATTAAATAAGGCATTCATTATACACTTCAAACTCCTAGCAGAAATTTAGAATAAACTTTATTTCATTCAAAATGAATTTTAATAAAACCTTGTTATTATGGATTGAATATTCAACTATTTCCTCAGATATCTCACTCTAAGTTAGATTTATCAGAATTCTCAAATCTATTAAAGCTAGACTACTGCCATTTGATTTTTTTTTAAATAGATATTTCATAGAAAATATTTAATCATAATAGTAATCAGAATTTGACAGCAAATTAATATTTTTGTATTTCAATACAATTAAGGGTCTGGCCTATAAGATGGATTGTTACTAAATAATTTTAATTAAAAATATATCAAAGATAGAAATAAATCAGTAATGAATTTTTCCTCATATAAGTGTTTTTCCCCAGCTTAAAATTAATCATGGCATTTCTTTGTTTAACAAGAAGGAAATTTGATAAAAATTATCAATTCACACATAATGTGGAAAATATACTGTTATAGAAACATACTGAATGCATTTAATATAAAGAAAATAGGAAACTCAAAAATGACTTTTTTTAATTATTAAACAATTGAAAGCATTCCACTAATATCACTAAAGGCTTACTCCCAAAATTCCTCATGTGTAGAACAAAGACAAGGATTATTCAAAACATTTCTTAGTTAAATATCAAAAGATATAAGTTTAATCATAAACCAATATAAATCATTTGCATTTTGAAAGGTATATCACAAATATTCATGTCTTCAACTTGATAAAAAAAATAAATTATAAAATGCATTCATATCATGGTAAGTACTGCAAAATAAAATTCAAAATAGCAAACTTTATTAATTTTATATAATAATGTTTATTTTCACACGCATATATTTTCTTATATCATGCAATAAAAATTCTTTTTAAAATATGAGATTTTCTAAAAGACTATCTGTTGACATTTTTTTTTTTTTAGCAATTAATAGAATTACTGCAAGTTGCTGCATTTTTCTAAAATATAAGTAAACCTCATAAAATTATTTCATCTTAAAGCTTTTCGTATTTTTAATTTAATTCCACTTCTGAAAAAAAAAAAAAAAACATTGACTTCTTAAAAACACTTATATTTCATCAATACATATCTAGTTATATGTATTGGTGAAAACAACTTATTTATCATTGGAAAAGTTACCATTTATCATTCAGCAAATTATTTCAAATACAAAGATACAATTTTGAAGTATTACAATTAGAAGAAAATGCAAACATTCCAGCAACTTGAAAATTTTAAGAAAACAGTAATGCTATTGCACAGCATAAAACTGCAACAAACCTATTATGTTCTTAAAAAAAAAAAAATACTGATAGAAATTAAATACTATTTCTAATAAACAATTTATAGTTTTATACTCTACTTTAATAGCAAATCCAATTTATGGTACTTGAATTTGTGCTATCTTTTTTTGAATGCTGTTTATATATATATATAATGTGCAAGTTCAAAAAAATTACAATTTATAGTTATACAAGTTACATTTCTGTAATAAACCTGTAAATGGATTGCCATTTACAGGTTTATTACAGAAGGAATCCAATCCAGGTTTATTTTAAGAATCCAAAGGCACCATTTCTATTTAAATTGATTTTTTTAAAAAAAATTTCACTTTGTAATCCAAAAATGGCTTACAAAAATATAGCAAGAAAGAGGGGAAACAAATGTAAAACTGCATTAAAGTTCACTGCAAATTCCACAAAGATGAAAGCTGAATATATAAAAGTTTCTCACTAAGTGAAGAGAACAATGATATATATAAGTAAGAATAAGTAATACTGTGTTTTAAGGCTCAAGCTGCTGTGTTAATATTAGTTATTTAAAAATAGTTATCAATAACAATTCGCACTAAATTTGTAAGAGTTTTTAATAAATATACTTTTTAAAATAAAAATTCTTTAAAAATTGACATATACATTGCATAGCTTTCAGGAACAATTATCAAGAAAAGTTACATATATTGCATAGTTTCCAGGAACAAATATTAAGGAAAGGTGGGTTTTTTGCATTAGATACTTAATTTTGTTGCCTTGGTTATGCTAGCATAATAAATATTTATATTTTCAAACATTCAACAGCAATATAAAAATCAATATATTTATAAATACTCTTTTATGATTATCACTTTGGCACTTCTTTCTGTCATGATTGATCAATCTCGGGAAAAGTAACAACCAAAACTGTGACATTATCCATTGAGCCATTTTTCAAAGCTTGCATAACAAGACTACGTGCTCCTTTATATGAATCACTGTTAATATTGTCTTTCATAAAGGCAACTGCATCTTCATTATTAAATGTATCCCACAAACCATCAGTAGCAAGAATCATGAATTTGGGATTTAGATCTGCTAGATCAAATGTCAATATATCTGGGCAAGCAATGACTAGATTTCTGTCTTTCAGTGGAAAATCACCCAGGGCTCGGGAAGTAGCAAGAATTCCAGCAACCCTCCACACACCATTAAAGGAAATAAATCCACCGGCTTCTTTGATGCGACGGCATTCTTTCAACTGAAAATATCAATCCATGTTGTAAAATTAAAATATTTCACATTATCAATACATTTAAATTGATAGAACAAAAAAAGACATGTAATCACAGCCCCAACCACTGTACCAATTACATTTTTTTTATATAAAAGCTTGTGATTCTGGATGCATTATCAATCATTGCCCTGCCCTCCAATATCCTCTAGTTTTGAGAGAGAGATACTGCAAAATAAAACGTCAGCGGATCACCAGTTACAGAAGCTAGTGATTTTAACAATTTTGTCACTTTGTAAACATAATTAACCAAACAGAATGCTCTTGGCTTATTATGCAAGTACAATACAATTTCAATTTTAAATAAAAATTTATTCATCGAAATTAACTCACATAGTTAAATTAATGCTATTAATATACTAGATGAGAAACTAGACACTGAAAATGGCAACAAAAAATCAATTTATAAATATGCACTAGTACTATTAATATTTTAATTAAGAATGAACAAAATTTTGGATTTGTATAAATTCATTATCTTCTCAAATTTTGTACTAGAGTACAAATCTAATTTAATTATTTTTTGAACTTTTAAAGTGTATGAAATTTAAGAAGAATTAATTTCTTATCTTCTCCTCATTATGAACTACCAATTATTAATAAAGGAAAATATGTAATATGTAAAATATGCTTAAAACTAACAAAAAGTTAAATTAAATTTAGCACATATTTTTTGAAATGTTTATACACCTAAACTGTAAAATATAATAAAGTAAAATAAATTAAATGCTAATCAAATCTTTTAATTAAACTATTTGGTTTATTAATGGATTAGTTAAGAATTATGCAAATATGAATATTATTATAATCTCACAAAGCAATTTTTCAGATTTATGAAATTAGATTGTAATAAAATTCTCATTATTGTTTATATGATGGATTCTTTTCTTATCATTGGACAACTACAAAATTTCTTCTATAATTTTACATTCTTATAATAATGCACTATTGTCAACCAATTCTGGCAATATTTTTATGTCAACAATGCTAAGTAATAGCTATTCTCTTATTAAAAAAAAAAAAAAAAAAAAAAATGTCAGCCAAAGATTGTATCAACTATTTTTTATGTTTAGCATGAAGTATAACTCTGCATTGTCTTAGTTTCTAAAACATGGTCGGTTTATGCTCATAAATTCATCAATATGAAATTTATCTAATCTAAATCAAGAACATTTTTAATTTCCAGGGCTCACTAATTTTGCATTTTACACTCATTACTTTGAAATGATGACAAAAATACAAAACTAAAAATGATTATGTATGTATTATGTATAAAAATGAAATCCTATGAAAATCATTATATTTTTAAATTTTGCAGCATTACATATTCATTATAACTTCATATAACTGATTACTTTATATAATAGTATATCATTATAATTTTTAGGTGAATAAAAATAGCATTAGTAACAGTGTCCAGCAAATGGGATACTTAAATCTGGTGGTTCAAGAAAATTTCTAAGATGAAACAAAATTTCAATTCTCAACAATTAGCAACTGTAATGTAAATCATTCAGAATGATGAATAACATTTTTGTTAAATGTTTCATATAGCACCAAGAAAAATATTTTTAGAGTAATATTTGTTATTCTATAAATAGAGTAAAAAAATTAATTTATTTTATTTTTATATCCTTTTTAAAATTCTAATGTTAACATCTGAATACATTAAGGAAATCTTTATACAGGGGAAATATATCTAATACTTGAATAACTCTATATGTGCCTTAATTAGCATTCAAATATATAAATATTAAAAGTGTAAAAATACAATAAGTTAATAAAACAATTTTTACTTTCTTGTGAATTTTCAATATCATTTAAAACATACTTGATAAATAAGAATAATGAAACACTTGGAAGATTGCCACAAAGACCACTGAACTAGGTTTCACTCTAAATCACTGCAACATTTGTAATCAGTCAGGACTATTTTTATGTCAATGACTCTTCTCTTTTTACTTTTTTTAATGATAAACAAAAGCAAAGTGCTGGCACTTCTTTGAAGTAGAATTACACAAGGGTTCAAGGGATTCTTAAAGGAAGGGGAGGGTGGAGGAATAAGGGCGGCTATCAACTCAATTTCTTTGTTTCAAGCAACTATAAACAAGTTTTTTATGGTAAACTTTTAATCAGTTAAACATGTCTAATGTTCAAATTGATGTATTGATTTTTAATAACAAAAAATAATATTTCTTTTCACACATAGCTTTATTAAAGTATAGGCTGTTATTAAAAGACGTACATAATTAGGAAATATATACAAAATAATAGGTACAAAACATTTAGTTCAGACACAAAGAACTCCAGAACTAACTATTAAAAATATAACAATCATTCAAGAAATTTTATACATTTACTTTAAAAAAGAGTTAAGTGAAAATATGAATACTTTATTATAAATATTGATTAATTATAAATTTCACATGGGCAAAAAATTCATTAATCTCAAATTAACAGCATCAATATTTTCTTTGCTCTTAAACATTTAAAACTCATTGAAACAGGAGACAGTAACAGAAAATAAATCTATAAAATATATAAGAAAATATATTTTAGAAAGACAGAATAGGATAGAAGCGAAATGACAAAAAAAATTAATGCTCACCTGAATAGGTTTATGATCAAATGATAAAGGAATTGTATTTCCTTTAGCATCACAAATAACACCCCTAGAATCACCAACATTAGCTACAATCAGACGATTTTTATAAACAATTGCTACTAAAGCTGTTGTGCCTGTAAAAATATTTTTAAAAAATAATAAAATTAAAAATACAAAATGTATGATAATATAAAACAAAGAATATCCTATTATTAATGAATCCTAATCCTAGTTTAATAAAATTCAAACTGATAAAAAAAAGAAATGCAAAAACAACAATGTTTTTATTTTTTTTTTTCATGTATTTTATTCTCTGATATAGAAACATTTAATTAAATAAAATAGGCAAAGAAAAAATTAGAAGGAATTAATAGTCGAGAATTTTACAATTAAAATAGTAATGTCTTTTAAGAATAAATCAGATTATAATATCAAATTCTACCTAATATTAGATATTATTTTAAAAAAATCATAAATCTAATAAAATCTGGCATCATACTACCTAAATCTTTGTAATATTTTCTTAAATATAAAAAAATAAACGGATAAATATCTTTATATGTATAATTTATGAGTAATTCTTTTAAAAATAATCTAAAATTTGTTTACCTGCAACATTTCTTGCTGCTTTCACTTTAATTAGCAATTCCATATCAACTTCTAAGATTTCTTTTGTTAAAAGACGTGCAAATTCTTCAGTTAATTTATTTTCTTTACTTTTGTCTAGAATTGCAGCTTGCAGTTTCTTCAAAAGTCCTTTAAATAAATGTTTTTCTACAAAATCGGCAGCAAACTAAAAAAAAATATTGAAAACATTTAATTAATTATTTGAAGATGCAATTATAACATAATTAATATTTCTCTAAGTTTAAAAACTTTTAAATAAAATAATTTTATTTTAATAAACCATATTAATTTCAAATGTTCAATCTCAGAACATCAAATTAGATGATGTTCTTACAAAGATGTATAACAAACAACTTGGAAAAAGTTTGAATTGAAATCAAGTAATATTTTTATTTAAGCCAATAATAGATTTATGATATGAAGTTCAATGTTACCAGATTTGGTATATTTCTTTAAAATGCTATAATTTAATATGTAAACAAAGATATGGCAAAGAACATTTTAGAAGTTGAAGCAGTTTAAAAATGTGTTTGTAAAATATATTATTCATTTTCCACTTCAGCCAACAGACAACAGTTTAGGAAATTGTTTGCCTTGACAGGGAGAAGGAAAGTTTAATATCAAGATTTTAAAGGACTTCATAATTATCTTCTTCAAAGATGAAGGCTTTCATAAAAGCTTCATCTCTGAAATAAAATCCACATTTTGGTGGGAGGTAAAGATCATTAAGCATAATTCACTTTCTCATATTATTATAGCTTGAATTCATTTCTCTGTAGTTAATATAATAATCTTCATTCATCAATTCGCCTTCTTTTTTCAACAGAAAAGAAACTTTCCTGACTGTTTGAAATACATGAACAACACATGTACAATATAAACTGGTTATCTTCTACAGAACAATTACCCCACTGAAACTGTGCAATTCATCCTTATTTCTTTCAGCTTTTTTCTGAAACAATAGTTGGTAAAAAGCCAGATTATAAAAATAAAATTAAAAGGATAATTTTTTCCCTCTCACAGAACAATCAGCAATATAAAAAAAGTTGTGGAGTTTCTTATAAGTAATCTCTTTAAGTTTTTTTTATAAAAAATGCTTAAGAATTTATTATTTTTATGAATTAGTACATCTTAGTACTTTATTTATCTAGAAAACTTAGGATTGGGACTTTTTAATGTTTGTTGTTATTGAAATAACTATTTAAAATCATTGATTATAATGAAAAATTTACTTGCATAATACTTCTAACAACAATACACATAATTAACTTCATTGTTTCTTCAATGAATTAATATTCACCTTAACAATTTACAGGAATGCTGAAACTGTTTGGATTGTCACACTTATTTTAAGCTAAGAAGAGATAAAAGATAGCATTTAAAACTTCAATGACAAAATTTATTTTGAAAATGAGTTGAAAAACATAATAAATGATAAAATATGAAAAATATAATCTTACCAGTGCAAATATTTTAAAAATCATTCCTTATCAAAATACATTTTAATTGTAAACTTGAAATAGTTTTCATTTTTTCAAAAATTTGACTAAGTTTTTAATACACAAAATTGCTGAATGCATACCATTCATCCTGAATTTTAACATAAGCTTTAACCTTCTATATATTTGATGTTTTAATTTAATTGCCTCAAGATTTGAAAAATTCACTTTACAATTTAATAAATTGAAAACTTTTAATAAAATTTTTAAAGGCCAAAAACAGAACAGACACTTCACTTCACAGACATAGGGAAACCACAAACTAACTGTGAGAAATTATAGCTAGGCATTATTCTTGGTGTCATTACAATAGTAGTAGCCATGGAAATCAAGATGTACCATAATGACAGTGAATGCTTATAACAGTGACAGCAAACTTTTTTAAGATGTGGATCAAGTGTCATTATTTTTTAATACTAGACCCAGAATTACTAAGTCAATGATATCACTTGGTGAAGTGCAAGCAGCCTGCAGTAGCAATACTAATTTGACAATACAAAAAAAAAAAAAAAAAAACTATGAACAAAGAATTAAGAAAAGCCAATATATATTATAAAACATTTTTCAATAATAAACATAATTATAGATATATAAATGCCCGTCAAAACTCATTCATTAAAGTATGTATGAGTAATATGAAACCTGTTATTTATTTTCAGATAGTTTCTTAAAATTAGATTCATAGTCTATATTCCTTAATATATCACATTTTGTCATCAATTCTTTTCAAGTTTATTTCTATTGGTAAATTTTTTTTTCTTTAAGGAATTCATTGAAAAAAAAAGTTTTTCATATGAATATGTCTGAAACATTATTTAAATGTGCATAGCAAGTTTCTCCACTGATATAAAAAATTTTGTTACAGAAACCCATACATTAAATAATGTTTAATTTTCAGAAAAAGGTCATTATTATCTCTATTACTTTCATAAATTTCCCCTTTCATTTTAAAAATCAAGTTTCCAAAGTAATTTTTCTACACTATGCTACTATGAAATTCAACCAATTCCATTCTTAAATTATGGACAACTAGCATATAAATTTGACTGACATCACTATTTCAAATTTTATTTTGCATGGATATAGAATTAAGTCAAATGTATTTTCCAAACTTTTAAATTGATTAAATCTCGCCTGGGAACCTTGTTAAATCTTTAAATACTTCAAGATACATACACCAGTTAGTTCAACACATCAGAATTGATTCCAATATGTGCACAATGCTTATGACTAATTATCATGAGATGCAGCAATAAGATAAAAATCAGAAAAATGACATCTACTTGGAAATTTTTTGGTACTTGTCGGTTTTAACAACAACCAAAAAGTGCCAAGAAAAAATTTCAACAATTTAGCGATTTCAGTCATCAAACTATGTAGCATGTGATTTGCATGTTCATAAATGCATGTTTGCAATTTTTTTTATAAAACAAGCACTATTAAATATTTATACTAATGCTGATTTATAAAAATATCTTAAGCTTTTTAATTATTTGCTCTTTCTTTCATGATGTGAAAAATACATTTATGGAAAATATTGCACAGTCATTTAAAAACCTTCATTCGTTAGTGTCTAATATGCAAGTCATAGATTCATCACCACTAGTATAAAAAATAATATATTTTCTGCTCATACTCTTAAAGCTTAACTAGCAAAAATCTGAATAGAAAATTTCTTTTCCTTTTGATCTTAAGTATTCCTCATAGGATCCTGCATATCTTACAATTACTCAACTACATTTCATTTTTACAAAATTCAATAGCCTGATAAG
This sequence comes from Argiope bruennichi, assembly GCF_947563725.1. Classification (NCBI taxonomy): domain Eukaryota; kingdom Metazoa; phylum Arthropoda; class Arachnida; order Araneae; family Araneidae; genus Argiope; species Argiope bruennichi. The sequence continues at coordinate 23,845,059 of NC_079154.1, read as the reverse complement.
AATCTGAAATATAGATTTTGTCATACTCATGCATGAAATTTAATGCACGATACTTAAAATGCAAAATAAATAATTGTTTTTTAATTATAATTCAATAATACTCAATAATCAAAAAAAATTATACCCATTATTCTATAGAATTATTAAATGGTTATATACACACTTTCTTAATTTATAAACTTTAAAACAGATGAGAATAATCACGATTTAAATTATGATCATATAGAATTATTTATTAAGATAATGTTTTTGTGTATTTGCACAGAAAAAAATAGATTTCTTAATAATTTCATCTTTATCAATAATAAATGTATTAATTGCCTTGTATATATAATAAATGTACTAACAATATTTTATAATTCTTTATTCTTATTTTTAGAAAATTGCTCCAACAAGTTAAAATTAAAATATTATAATTTAAACTGAATGGTTTTTGCTTATAGTGGCTTAGGATAAACTTGCTTATAATTGTAGAATGTAAATATATAATTCTGAAGGTGGGAGGGAAATCACTTGTGTATTAATTGTAAGGTATTGGTGATCTCTCAAATTAACTGCATACCATTGGCAAATACACTCAAATATTAGTAATAAAAGAACCTATTAGTCAGTAATCCTTTGCAATTTTTTTTGGTGATTAATTATTAGCATGCAGCTAAAACACATTTGCCAAAATTTTCTCATTCTATTACTTAATTTTTAATATCAGAACATTTAATTATAAGGCTCAAATTCTAAAATCATTCTTCATTTTTATAATGTTATTAACCACTTAAAGAAAAATATTTCATCATTGAAAGTGTTTCAATTAATAAACATTTATTATCATTCAATTTATTTTGAAAAGATATAATTTTATTTTTTATAAAATAGATAAATTATTTCAGTCTTTTAAATTGATATTTTTAATAATTTTTATTATTTGCTCGTTACAGGCATTATACTAAATTCTGTTACTATACAAATAATATTGCATAATACATATAATATCTTATATATATTGTTGGTAAATTAAAATTTATGATATAGAATAATGGAGTAAAAAGTTACAAAAAAGGGATAAAAAAACATGCTTTATGATAACACTAAATAATGCTACAAATTTACAAATTCAGTAATGTAATTTTTTTATTTAAAAAATTACATTACTGAATAAACGCTATAAACTTACCTCTCCACCATGGCCGTCAAATATTCCATATAAACATACTCCAGTTTCTTTATCTTGAATAACACTAAATCTATCTTCCATTTTCGGTCTTCTACCTTTAACAGCATAAACGCAACAATTTTCTTCTTTCAATTCCCATGTATCACGATCTCGAATGAATTGGACGGTATTGACTAGAAGCGATCGTTTAACTCGCGCGGAAAAATAATACGATAAAAACCTTCGTAATAATTCAATTGACTGGTAAAGAATGAAAGCAAATGTTATAATAGCAAATATGGTTAAGCATATTTCTAATTTAGAAGTTTGAATGCAGCTTTGATCGAAAAAAAGATTAGAAATGTAAGTAAATGGAAAGCTCCAAAATACACCAGAAACTAAGCGAAAATATTTCAAAGCAGCTTGATAAAATGCCAAATCTTCTGATTCTTCTTCCATAGTTTTAGTTAAAAGTGAAAATGCGAAATAAAAACTGTTTGTTTTCTACAGTAAACAAGTCATTGAGCTTCCATGCTTTTGATTTGTTTCATAGGTTATTGCATGTTGCCACTCAAAATAGAATGGGTTATTACAATTTTTTTATCCACAATTTATCCCTCTTTGCATTTTATAAATTTAATTTTTTTCTAGATTAAAAATAAATTGGTAGAAATTCATTAATTATTATAATATGTTATAGTAATTTTTTGGTAACTGTTTATATATAGATAGATATTATCAATGCGTGAAATTTTAATTAGATATTGCACTTGTTTTGGTAATCTAATCAAAGGAGTTGTCAACACACTTTTGCGTGTACTTGCCCATCTATTTGCAAAGGAATTAATTAGTCTTAGACACACAATTTTTGGAATCTAAAATATAAATTATACAGTTAAAGCTTACTGACAATGGAATAAATTAATAAAATATACATTTACTCTTATCTGAAATTTATTTGCACGTTTTTACTAAACTTATTGTTTCGTTTTATATGGATTCGTTTTGTTTACGAAGATTGTTTTTATGATAAATAGCATTCAGGTGCTTAGAAATTTTTTTTCACTTAACATCCATTGTTATTAATTTGATTTCACATAGATTCAACTTAATGACAATGCAATTTTTCAGATATTCATAGAAAATTAAAAGCGTTTCTGTTGATTAATTATGTAATATTAGTTTCATTTTCGCTTTTTTTTACAATTTTTACTGTTCTAATTATGCAAAGAAAGTTATTCAAATTTTCTTATTAAATATTAGAATTGGTAGTCGAATTACATTTATAATAAATTGTCAATCTCATACTTGGAATCAAAGAAGTTTAAAATTAAATATAAACTTTATTGAGCTCACTTGTCTATTTTAATGGATTTAAATTTTTTAAAATTTACAACATTATTAAACATTTTCTAGATTTTATGTATGTTATCTTCTTTGATAAGGCTATTTACATCTGAAACAATATTAAATATTAGAATGTATGGCCGTAAAAATTTATTCTGCACAAAAGGATGACTAATTTTTTTAAGTCCGCATTTGTTTATTGCTTTTTTTGTTTCTCAATTATAAGAAAAATCATTCAAGAAATTATATTATTAAATTTAAGTGAATGACATAAAATTGTCCATAAAGATACAACCAAGTGATTATGTATAGGTATTCATAATTGCCTAGTGTCCAATTCAGAAAAACCTCTTAAATATTTTTATATTACTTTGTTGAAATATCAAAGAAAAAATAGTTGTTCAAAACTGAATTCTGGTCCTTATTTAGAGAGGAATTTGGACATATGGATGCTATTTAAAGAGAGTAAATATTAACTTTTATACTCTTCATCAAATTATTTACTTTGAAAAATCTATAAAAGAAAATAAACTTATAGTGCACTGATCTTAAAAAAGAACCTTTAGAATGTAGAATTTCAGTCCTTTTAATTATTAACTAAACAAGCATTTTTGGTTATTAAAAAATAAGAGCTAAGTTATTGTTTATCCTGTTTTTGTAATCTTTATATTATTAGTATAAAATTTATATTGCTACTTTTAAAGCTTCAACTGTTTATTATGTTCCTTAAAATATTTTTTACAATTAGATCATGAATCATTTCTTGGATTTTATCAAATCAGTAATTTTCTTTAGTGAATTGAAAGTAATAATAAAATTTAAATGACAACATAATACATAACCTTATTAAAATTCCAATAGTATGTAATAAATAAATTGTACAAATTATGAAATATACTTTGCATCAACTTCATAGCTTATATTTGCAAGTCTTCAAGAAACCTTTGTTGCTAACGGAGATTTCATTAAATGCCATTAATTAAGAAGTTTACTTACTTTTATTACAGTATTTATTAGCTGTTTTGATCTTTCATTATCTTTATATTCTATTTTCAATAATTGCACTTATAATAAAAGAAAATTTTTAACTGTTTTAGTTGAATTTCATTTTAAAAAGTTAATTTTATTTTTATAGGAAAAGATTTTTATGGGGGAAAACACATTATCTCTCACATGGAATTGTATAACTTTTTCTCTGGTGCAAATGGTGAGTATTAATATCTTATAGTACTGCGTGCCAGTAACTAACTGGAAAAAAAATCACAAAACTTGTCATGTTTATTGTACCTATTGATTTATTGCCAAAAAAATCACTAAAGATGTCATGTTATTCTATTGATGCAATTAAGCCAAAAATTTGCCCCTTGCTAATGGCATACAGTTAATACACAAATTCCATTTAATATATTTTTTCTTATATAATAATCTTAAAAATAAGTACAATCTTTTTTTTTTTTTTTTTATAAAACTTTCTATATTTAAAGAAAAAAAATAATCTGCTCATACAGTTATTAACTTATCATCAAATTTATGTTCTGTTAATTAGTTCAATATTTTGTTTGATGTTTCAACCATGGAAAAATATTGAATGCAGTAATATGTCTTTGATCTTGATTTATTAGTCTTGCAAGTATTATCATTTTTAATTATTACCTTAAAAATTATATGCAATTATAGAAAATAGAATGATTTTTTTTTTAAATTTATGAGCTTTATTGATAATATTGTTAAAGTTGTAAATTTTATTCTGTTTCAATATTTAAGTCACTTTATGTTCAACTATATAAAAGTATTGTTTTTGTGATTCATGTTTTCATAAAACCCTGACTGTCCTATATATCTATCTAGTTGCAGCATTATGAATTAGTTTGCATATATTTGTTTAAAAATTCTTCCTTTGTATGGTATTTTGGTTATATGAATTTCTTGCTTTTTAGGTCAATCAGCTAGTATAATTGCTAAGAAAGAATTCAGTGATTTCCCTCCTACTTTTGACAACATATGGATTTTAGGTAAAGAATATCACGCTTTGCATGGTAAGTATTAATTTGTCTGAATTTCCATTTTAAAAGCATCATACTGCACATATTAGCTTGGAAATTTGATTTATTTATAAAGCATTTTGTTTAGTGCTTCCCCCCCCCTTTAACCTTTCGAATGATGTAACCAGCTCATTCTATTTTTATATTTATTTCAAAAGTGAATAATTCATATTATAAATATATTTTTTCAATATCATGCAGAAAATATCCTTAACTTTCAGAGACATGATTAAATACGAAAGAGTTTTGTTTATTTATTTTTTCTAAGCTGAATGATAAAAATAATTGGGCACTCAAAAGGACAAACCTCAAAACTTTATGCAAACAGTATAGATGCTATTTGCACAGATTTCTTTCTCTCCCCCTGCTCCCCCCTATAAAAATAAGTGATAAAATTGCTATTTTTTAATTGACTGAATTTTATTGCCTAATTCTTGGATGAAATTTATTTTAGCAGATAATTTTGCTGACTTGCCGTTTTCACTGATTTTATATGTGATAAATAGATTGATTGCTATTAAGAGAAGATATTAATAGTAATTGTTTATGGAGTTGAAGGAGTCATATACCTTGTGTTTGTATAAAGAGGGGAGGAGGAATTTCCCCTGTTTTTTCATAAAAGTCCCATTTTTAAAGGATGCTTGCAATTTCCTTTGGAACTTAAGATTTGGTTGAATATGGAACAGTTATATATAAACAAGAAATTGGATTAAAAAATAGATTTTTATCTTATTGAAAATCAAGAGGAGGATTTTATGTTTTAATGAGAGAAAAAAAAACTTTGATTCAAATCTAGAATAGCTAAGTAGAGTCTTTCTAGTTAAAGAATGTTGTTCATATTTTAATTATTTATAATCACATATGATGTTTTGTTATTTAATCATTCATTACGGAGGAGATTTTATTTATTGAATATAATTTTTTAAATAGAGACTTAGAAGCAATAGAACATAGTAAAACCATTTAATAAAATTTTCGCATAAATAATTTTCTCACTTATGAAGCCTTTATGATATGGATTTAGGAATATATATATGTAGCTCCCTTTCTTTTTATGTTTTGAAAATGTATCTGTGTTAGTCATTTTGACTCTTTGTATCCTTACCTACTTACTTTTAATGGATTATTCTGCTTGTTATACATTAAAGGATACAAATGGGGCAAAAGAGTATAACTTATTACAGAATGTTTAGAGATTTTGCAATTTTGCCATCTATAGATAGTTTAATTCTTAATGGCTCAGTGTTACCATTGACTGTAAATATATATATGTATATATATATATATATATATATACACACACACATTAAAGAAGTTGCTGTTATAGCATTCATATCAGCAATAAGGAAACAAAGGAAGTTCTCTTTGTTTCCCAATTTTTATTATCAATCTATATAAATTCTTTCATAGTAAGAATATGTATTAATTATGTAATAATCTATAAATAGTCAGTCGTAGATCATCATTCACATTTGTAGGATTCATGTAATAAAATGAAACAATCTGACAGTTACAGTGATGAATTTTTTCATTTTTGAATTGTGTTTGTAAAAACTTCCATTGAAATTTTTTATGTGATTTATATTTTTATTTGATGAATTTCACTCTCTATTTCAGATTTAGAAGATTTAAGGACAGTTGTGAGAAGCAAAATATGGTTTTCATACAGAAGTGGCTTTCCACCTATTGGTATATAAAAATTTAAGTTATATTCATTTTTTCATGTTATGTACATTTTTTTGACATTCAAATAAATATAAAATGACATTAAAAATATATAAATAATATTCATATTTTGCTGTTATATTTATGCTGATTCGTGTGTGCTGTCAAATTCTTTTCATCTCTTTGAACTAAATTATTTAAATTGCTATACCTTGTAATATAACAACTCTAGATCTCTATGCTAAGAAAACATATCAAGGTTGCCACGCTACTAAGAAAATAAGGTAAAACATAGGAAATTTTAAAAGGAAAATTTTAAAATTTTCATAAAAACAGAGAAAATACAGGGAATTTTAAGCTTTAGACTTTTTATCATCCAAATTGTGCCAAGATTGGAAGAATAACTGATCATTGTCACAGCTTCCAAAAACGAAACAATACCATTTGTATAATGGGAGACTCGCCACTTTTCTCTCTCCCTTTTTTTTCCTGTATAAATCATTCCAGTTTCGATTTCAAGACAGTTGTTCTTTTTCCTTGAGATTCCAGAATTGCAGCTAATGAGCATTCACGAGACTTCTGCAGTTGCACATAAGAATAGAATACATATCTCTGGCAAGATTAGACAGCCAGTTTGCAGAAACAGTGTGGTGGTGTTTAGTCTACCATGTTTGATTTATTGAATGATTTATTTATTATTTGAAAAAATGTGAGTTTATTCAAAGTAGATTAAAGAATATTTTAAAATCAATGAGCTGCTCAAACTCCATATGCAATATGAATTGGATGGATAAAAGAAACAATCTTTTTCACATGAAAGGAAGATAATAAGCCTAAGTAAGAAACAGGCACATACTAGTCAAAAGAAGAAAACATACAAGTCTTGTTGAGAAGGTGACTAATATACAAACTTGTTGCATCGCCTTCATCCTTTAATTCATTCAATGATATATCAGAAATATTTTCACATATGTTCAATGAAATTGAAATAGCTAAAAAATGTACGTTAGGCCATACAGAAATGTTGTATCTTATTTGTTACAGATTAGGTCCATTAGCTCCATGAAACTGATGATTGAAAAATCGGCCAAAATTGATGCCCAAATACTTAAATTTGCAAAAATGAGTAAATAAGAAAGAAAAAATTTGTGATATTTATGTTAAGTGATTTTTAAATGATTTATATCATGATAATAAAAATGTTTTGTGTTTTATTTTGACCGAGTCCTTAATTTTGTGCGACTTACAATTCAAGAGTATGAGAGATTATATATCCACCTCCTCACTATATAAATTTTATTTTGCTAAATTCTAGGTAATAATTTTTTTTCTGTCTATAAATATAAACCTTCTTTTTGTATGCTATTATTTCAAATAATATTAAATTATTTCTTCCTTTCCTTCCCTTTACCACTCCTTAAAACCATATTCCATTCTAACTAGCCTATGAGTGTTATTCGCACATTTTCTCATATCATGAATAAATCTACAGAGAAAGCACAGGATTTTTTTTTTCTTCCAGATTTGAATGGCAACTCTGATATATATAATAAATTATATCTGGTAAGGCATCGAGAGAGAAATTCTTTTGAAATAAAAGTTTTATATGCTTCTTTTGGATTAAGCAGAATGTTCCTTTTTTTTTCCCTATGGTTTTTTAAAACTTTTTGGTAAATCATGACTGATTGATTTAACAAAGAGCTACCCAGGTGACACATTTTGCAAAGTAAGGCAGAAAAAGCAGCTTTATGAAAATATTTAGAGCCTGTATAACTTTAAGGGCATTTATTTGAAATTTGACTGGTCAGACATTTATTTTAATCACTTTATTTTCATATGATACTGCAGCTTAACATTGGACAGACAAAAATTAGTAAAATCCTGTGGAGGATGGAAAAACGAATGAACTCAGAAATTAAATGAAATTTATTTTCAAGTCACTAGATAATAATTAATTTTAAGAATGCAGATAAATAAAATTTATTACATATAATAATGATTGAATGTATGAAATAATGATTAAAAAGAATGATTGAATGATTTAAAAGATTAAAAAGAATTATAATTTTTTAAAAATAATGATTCAATTTTAATTCAATTTAAAAAGTTCTATTTCCTACTAATATGTATATTTTTTTAAGCAGAAAATTATTTATTTTGTATTAACTAAAATATATTTCGTGTTGTTTTTCTGAGTCAGTATGTTGATTTATTTCATAAAAAAATGCATACTCTTCAAAAATTTGTTTTAAGTTTAAAATAGTAATAATAATAATTTCTCAGTTAATAAATTTCATTTTTGTAAAAATAAGTGATTTATGTATGTGATTTTATTATATAGTGGCAGAAGTGATTAATTATTGTTTTCTGAAAAATGTATTCATATAAAATTAATTAAGTTTTTTCATTATCTTCATCATATATATATATATATATATATATATAATGATATTTTAACTCTAATTTCAGTTTAATTAATTTTCAAGATTTTATCTTAATTTAGCCCATAATAACTTCATTTAAAATATTCTCTTATTTCGTGATCCAATTCCACTGTCTCTACTTAATTAATTCAAGAGAAGCTTTGTTAAATTGCTGAATCAGCTAAAAGCCTAACTTGCCCACACTCCACGTGAAGAGCCAAAATACCGCTGATCAGGCAAATTCTTTTTAAAATCTCCCTGTGTTTCCCCTACCTTGTCCACACATGTAATGAAAATCCCTATCGAAATCTCATAATACATTAGCACTGTAAAGAAATATTTTCCCTATCAAAATCATAGGTTATATAAGACCAGGGATAAAATGTCCAAGAGCTTTTTCCTCATTCCTTTTCTGTGTGCTCATCGCTTGTACATATGTCTGCTTCTTCAAAGTGAAATAAATGACTTCACGAAATTAAAAGTATCTTCACTGTCTTCAAACTGCATTCTGCTTCACATAAAATAATGCTTACATATATATATATATAATTACATAATAATGAGTTTGCTCATTCATATGTAGTTATTATGAGTTTACTCATTATTTGCTATTTAGAATAAAATAAAAATCCTGTAGTGTAAGCTTAAGGATGCAATTTATATATAGTAACTACATTTTTATCTTTTTATAAAACACAATTAATTCATAAACTTCAATACTTAGAAATTATGATTCATATTCTTTCATGCTGTGTCTTGAATTAAAGAATAATTATAATATAAAAATTAATGCTTTTTGAATAGGTGGCACTGGTCCTAAAACAGATAAATATTGGGGGTGTATGTTACGATGTGGCCAAATGGTGATGGCTGAGGCTTTGATATGCAGGCACTTAGGAAGAGGTATTGTTTGCAGATGTTTTTGTGTTTACATATTCTTTTTATGCATGTATGTGAATTTCTTTAAGGGATTTTTTTTACTTCTATTTTTCAAATATGAATGTGTTTATGCATGTCTTAGTTATTAGAAGGACCGCGTTAAACTTGTGGTAAGGTCTCGGCTTCAGAACCGGAGGGTTTCAGGTTCGAGACCCGATTCCACTGAAGAACTGTCGTGTAAGGGGGTCTGTTGCACGTTAAATCCGTCCTGACCAAACGTCCTCCCGCTGGTGTGGAGAGGGGGGTGCCAGCTCAGGTGTCGTCCTCGTCATCAAACCACGCTTCAAAATTACAAGGTCCGTCCCAAAATAGCCCTAGTGTTGCTTCAAACGGGACGTTAATATAACTAAACTAAATTAGTTATTAGAAATTTCAGATTCCTAGACATAAAAAAATTGAAATTTTTGTGAACTGAAATATTATCTACATTTTTAAATAATTTTAATAGTAAAAAAAAAGATTTTGATATAGCATAATGTCAAATAAATTTATGTAATATATGATTCACAGGCACCTAGAATTATGTGAATCACTCTAGTGTAAAATTGAGGTATAACAGTATATATTTTTCATTGTTTTTGTGAAAACCAATAGTTTTCATTAGTATTTTTATTATACATTTGATTTCATATATAAATGCTTTTTAAATTTTGCAATGAGGATATACCATTCTGTTATACTTTTAATAATTAAATAATATCATCTTTTCAACACAGTCATCATTTAAAAAAAAAAAAAAAAAAAACTACCTGATATTAATTTAAATTATAGGTTGGACATGGAATCCCATTGATCCAGTTTATATGGACATTTTGAAAATGTTTCAAGATAAGAAAGATTCTCCATATTCGATTCATCAAATTGGTAATTTTACATATTTATTTATATTAATTTTTATGAATCAACCATAAAATATATTTAAACTAATGTTTAATTATTGTTGTTGCTGGCACATATTTAGTATACTTGTTTTCTTCAAAATTTTTATTTCTGAAAGATTACTCTTATTAACTACTCTAGTTCCATTAATTTATTTTTATCTTTTTAATCTGAAGTAATAATATTGATATTATCCGTCACTCTGTTGTTTGGCATTTAATTTATTATTAAAAACATATTTATTGTAAGGTTTCTTTAGAGAATACCTTAAATAACAGCAGTATTTTTTGAAAGTTTGAAAATATTGTGATAGCCATAATTAAAATAGTATGTTAATTAAAATAATTTATAACTATGCAAAATATAAAATGAGTGATTTTTTCTTATATAATGCAAATAAAAGTTATTGCATAAAAAATGTAAAGATTTTGTTTACATTTATAATCCATTGTTAAAAATATTTGTCTATTATTGCAGCTTTATATTGTTTTTTGTTTTTTTTAGAATGTTTCAAAAAGCTAAACAACCTTCAGAAAAATTGCAGAAGTGAATAATTATACATTTGAAGCATTGACAACCAAAATAGACACACTCCTAATTTTTGTCAAGTTGATCTAGGCATCATATTAAAAAAAAAAAAAAAAAAAAAAAATTTCTTTTTAAATTGTGTGGATAAAATTCATTCCAAATATGATACAATTAACTCATTCTTAAAATTAAATAACATAGTTAAGTATAATATAATTGATAAATTTATAAATTAATTCATTAGCATAATAAGATTGCAGATCTGAACATGAGAATGCAGTCAGATGAAAACTATATTTACATGATATAAAATTTGATTTAATCAATTGTCACTAGAGCATATTGGGTTATGTATTCCACATACTGTTTCAATTATCAAAATTGTTTCTCTTCACCAATTTAAAGCATGTTGTGGTAAAAAAGGTATCTTTTGAATTCTTTTAATGAATGCTAGTATAGCTTTCTCAATTTATCTAAACAATTTAAGTTAAAAGAAAAAGCATCATAACATCTCGGATATGAAATTCTCTTACACTTTTTATTCCAATTTTTCAAAGTTAATCCATATAAATTAATTTCACCTTAGTCACCTTAACTTTCCATTTTTGTAACAGTTGCTAAAAATAGCAAATAAAAAGACAAGATAATTGTATGCTAATATCAAATACTTTAGAATACAAATACAAAGGATGATTGTATTCTAACATCATATGCTGTATATAATGTATATAAATTTTATGTATGGTCTTGTCAATTTTAATTGACCTGATCATACATAAAATTTTTTGGGGGAGTGTTATGTTATATGCAAAAAATAAAATCTTTTCAGATTTTTTTTTTTTTTTTCATATGCTCCTTTTTATTTTTAATTAAAACAATCGAAGACTAAATTATTTTTGAGTGGAGATAGAATGTTTGAAAGCTGTATGTGAGTTTGCTGTTATCAGATATATTTCAGCAACAATGTGAAATTGGATAATCCTATAAATTAGTCAGTACATAATAAAGCACAGTTAATAATAAAAAAAAAATCTGAAACATTGCCTTGTTTAAATTAAGTGATGAATGGAATTTTGTGTAGTGCAAGAACAGTTTTTGTCTGTTATGTATTGATCAGAATGACAACTAGAAATGATAGTAGTATCTCAGAATAGAGTAAAAGTGTATGTATCAGCAAAATTGAAAATGCGTTTAGATCTGATGTAAGAGGAAAATCAAAAGAAACTAAAACATAAGCAGCAGGTGGCGAATAAAAATTCAAAGTAATTTTTTTATTCTTACTGTAAAAGCTGATTATTCAGAAAGTGAAAAATTGTTATATGAATCAGTTAAGAAATGTGTAGAATTTCATGTCTATTTATATTGATTATTGAATTATATATTTTTTTAATCTTTTATGTAAATTTATAAATGCATAATTTGTTATTCATCTTTAACGCTAAATTTTTCATTTTTACAAAGAAGTTATATTTAAGTTTGAACTAGTTATATATTAACAAAAATCTTTTTTTTTAATACTTATCATTAAAATACACAAAGAAATCAAAATGTATATCAAGATAGATTGTTTTTATCTCTTTCATGCTTGATTTATCTCTTATATTTGTCATCTTTTTTCTTCAAATTTGAAATGTGTTGAAAAAATTGTTTTTATTGATTATTAATATAATTTAAATACACTTTTTTTTTAGCACAGATGGGTGTCTCAGAAGGCAAAGCAATTGGTCAATGGTTTGGACCTAATACAGTTGCTCAGGTTTTGAGGTAATAAATAGTTTAATGAATACATATTGATCTAAAATAAAATAATTTTTATATACTTTTAAAATTATATTTTTGATTAGTAAATGAAAAAGCATAAAATTATTTTGTAGGAAATATATACCTTTTTTAATTATATGTGTCTATTAAGTTACATAAAAATATATATTATTTTTTTTCCATTTGCTTTTAAAATTTGAAGAAAACTGTCTGTGTATGATAAGTGGAGTTCCTTGGCTGTTCATGTTGCTGCTAATAGCACTGTAATTCAATCTGATATTAGTAAGTTCTTAGTTTATTCTTTTTAATTTTATTTGCTTTATATATTTTATTGTTCTTTTCAAATGTGCACTGAATATGAAACATTTTTATTGATTTATTATTATTATAACTATGAATGTGAGTAGTTATATATATATATATGTTTCCTCTTAATTTATCTTTTGAACCACACAAATCAATAAATTCATTGAAATATGTGGCATTATGTTGTCTGAATCATTTTTTTTAAATTTATTTTAGATTGATATTTATATTAAAAAGCAATATAAATAATCAAAGTATATTTAAATTTTTGTATTCTTGAATGTATTGAAATTATTTTTGAATCAGGTTTTTTAATTTAATTTAGATTTGATGTACTAGCAAATAAAAGACTAATAGTATATTTTTTGATAGATTTTAAAGCTTTTTTTTTTTGTTCAAATTTGTTAGTATTTTTGAATTTTATATTTTATATTCTATATAGTTTTGTGATTTTATTTCTTTTATAGGAACTCTATGTCACTATCAGCCATCATCTCCAACGCCTAGTCCTTACCTTAAATCCTATAATACAATTTGGTATACAGATTGTGTCGATCAATCATGTCCTCGATGGCAAGCTGCATCATTAACAAATACAGACTCTGTTTCATGGAGACCCATGTTATTATTTATTCCACTCAGGTTGGGGTTGTCTACTTTCAATCCTATTTATAGTAAATGCATTAAGGTAAGGCTGGTTCTCATGCGCGAAATTCTATGTTGTGTTCTAGAAAATGTTAATTGATATTGTATAGTGTTACGGCTGCATGTAATTTGCATGTTTGTGACTAAATCTGTTTAAAATATCTTAATTAGTTTGTTTAGAAGTGATGAAGAATACTTTAGAAGCATCACTTTACAATGATGTACAAATTTATTTAAAAGGATTCTAACTAACATAAAGGATAAATCAAGCATGCTCAATTTCACTCAACAAATGCTTTACATCTCAATATATTGTTGAAAAATTATGCTATGTGTGAATGATGTAGAAATATAAATTAAAATAATTAAAATTGCAAAATAAGTTTATTAAGCAGTGAGCCATATTTTTTTTTTTTTTTTATAGAAACACTCAAATGCTTTATCTTTGTAAGTGTTAAGTGTATAAAAGATCCAGCTTTTCACAGTTTCTATTATGAGCATATAAGCAATTTATGTTGAGGTCTGCAATTGTTTGGAAATTATTCACTTGTCCTTGTTTATACAATAAACCCACATCTGCCGTTATCATAACATTTTTGAGTGGAATAGTGACCAATGTTGCCTAATTTGTTCCTTTAACATCCATTATTAATACGCACTCATGACATTCCATCTTCATATTTCTTCGTAAAACGGATTTGTTTTGGTATATTTGACCTATCTTTGAAATTAGATGGAATCTTTTCAATTTATGTCTACTATCAGTTAATACTATTTGTCCTTTTCTTATATTGTTTATCTTATACAGACAAAGTATAATCATACTTATTTTCCTGAAATTTTAGAAAAAATAGTTACCCTTTTTTGTATTATTTAACCTCATCTTTCTTTCAAAGTTTGCAAACAATTATTTACTTATCATGATAAAATAAAAATATAGGAAATAAATTTGAGCAATTTAATCTAAAAGACAAAAATTTTATGAAAGAATTATGAAAAAGTATTTCTAAAAGTTTTAATGATTCTGTCTTGTTTTTAATGAAAGCATAGTGTTATTTAATTTTTGTGTTTTTTCTGACAGAATACTTTCACTATGAAACAAAGTCTTGGGATTCTTGGTGGAAGGCCTAGGCATGCTGTATGGTTCATTGGATATACAGGTTAATTTTATTTCTTTGCTTTGAAATTCTTTATTAGCAGTATTTTTAATTAGTGGAAAAAACATACACAGAAATCTTATGCTTACTTTTTTTTAAGGGAACGAGCTCATATGTTTAGATCCACATGTTACACAGCCTACAGTAGATCTGGAAGACAAATTTGATGATAGCTCATACCATTTACCATTGGGAGGTAGCAAACGCATGCACATTTCCGATATAGATCCTTCAGTAGCCTTAGTAAGAAAATCTGTATTTATTTATATTTTTATGCTTTAATTCTCTTTTCCTAGTCATGCTGTTTCATCTAACTATATAATTAATAATAACTATAACTAACTATAATAACTATATAATTAATAATAACTATAACTAACTATATAATTAAGAATTCTTTTGTATAAAATGAAAAAAAATCTTAAATGCTAATTTTCCTCAATTTTTTTTATCTTAAAATTTCAGATTTTATTATTCTGAATTTGAAATTTATTATGTATTTCAATTATGATTTCAAATATTTTTAAAATAAAATGCATAGAAATGGTGTTTGAGTAGAATTCTTTATTTTAATAAGCATCATAAGCTACTGTAAACACATTAAAGGTGTTTAAAATAATTATTCCATTTTTTAAATATGTCTATTAAATAATATGCCTTATTTTAAATAGATTATTTTAAAATATATTGTTTAAATATATGAATATCTTTCTTTTCACATAAAACTTATTTAATTGAATAAAGCATCAATTTATCTTTAATTACATAATTATACATTTTTAATTACATGGAGAGGACAAAGGCTGAAATAATATATAATAAATAAAATTTTGTCTATTAATTTTTAAAAGTGGGTGCATTTTTTCTCCATAAATCATATTATATGCTTATTATTCATATTAAAATTTATTATGCATTTCAGTGTTTTTACTTTGATACAGAAGAGGATTTTGATGACTGGTGCCAAGAAGTGAATAAGGTAATTATCTAATTATTATTTTAGTTAACTATTTTTTAAAAACATCAGAACTTTTCTCAAAGTTTTTCACATAGGAAACATGCAAAATTCATATCTATAGATGAGACATGAAGTTATTTTGGACAATAGAAATGTCACTTCTTTCTGTTTGAAAAAAAAAATTATTCAAAATGTTTTAAATAGTTTACCTACTTTTTAAAATTATAGTTTCTTGGAGAAATAGCTAATTGGAATTAATATAAGTATTCCTGTTTTATACATGTGAAGTTAAATTTTGTTTCAAACTCATTATTTTATATATCCTACTTAAAAATTAACTAGTGATTTAACTTAATAAATTTAGTGTGAATATTACATCTATTTAAAAGCTTTCAATTTTATTATTTCTTTCTCCCCTCTTCTGCCCCCCCTTTTTTTTTCTTTTCCATGTAGATATGCAAAACCAAAATTCCACTGTATTAAAATTTATTTAAATTATGCTAATAATATCCTAAAATAACTATGTTTAACTGTTAGCAAATAATATTTCTTTTGTTTACAGTCAAATTCAAATCATTAAAAAAATCATACTTTAAAATACTTATAATAAGAAAAAAATGTTATTATGCATTTGTTATTTTTTTAATATAAGATATACTTCCCACCTTTGGTGACCAGCATGTTTATTGAAACTATTAATTGTGTTTAATTTCAATTAAATCTTTAATACATATTTTGATATTTGATGTACTTTCAGAAAGTTTTTTAAAAACTTAAAATGGTGGTTATTTTACATGGCAGATTGTTTGCTGTAATGAATTTATCAGGTGGCTTTCAGAAATCTAGCATTTACACAGTGATAAAATCTTCAGCATATGTAATTGATTTGAAAGCAAACTATGTGAGGGACATTCAATGTAAATTCTTTATATTAAGTATAGGCAGGGTTTTCTAGCAAAATATTCAAGAACTTTCTGACTACCATGGCATTGACTATAGATAATTTTAAGGAGTGCCTTTTTCTTATGTATAACATGAGTATTTGAAGAGGAAATATTTTCTTCTCATAATTTTCATTTAATTCAAAAATGTCATCATAACACTAAAAGTTATGTCATCAAATTTCTTTAAAAAAGGATATAGTTATTGAGTCTCCAATCATGTTTATATTTTTTATTAGTAAAACATTTGTTAATAACAGCCAAGCCTAATTGACATTATAAAAAAAGTAATATTTAAATCCAGAAATACTAGTTTATATGAATAAAACTCCTCTGCTACTATTATGATCATTGCCACATCAAATTATTTTTGTCCCTGTATATTTTTCAGAATGTAAGAAGATAAATATATGAGATGTGTGCATATGCAATATATATATATATATATATATATATATATATATATACTAAATAAATTAATCTCCCTCTCTCTCTCTCTTTTTTCAACACATCATAGTCACTATGTCACGTCAAATATCATGTGAAGCATTTTTTTCTAAATATGTTGAAGATTTTGTTTCAGGAAATAGGTCTTTCTTAGGTCTTTTAATTAAAATTCTATCATCCATATTTCAATTACTCATGTTCACAATAAGGAAGACCAATTAATATTAAAATAACTATGTTTTACACAAAAAGGTCAAATTTACTTTGAAGGAAAAAAGATTTTAAACAGTAGAAAAACATATATATGTAAATTTGCATTTGGTCCTGTATGGTTCTATACGGACTGTGATGGTAAAACTGTCTTTGACTCTTCGTCTCTCTGTCTTTGACTCAGTGGCTGCATAGCTACTGCCACTGGTAGATTGACTGCATGTTTATTTTTCTGTTTAATTTGAAGCTTTTAACTTACTTTAGTGTTCTTCTGTCGAATGGCAACGGAGATTGATTCACTGCCATTGAAAATGTAATATGTAATTAGTCAAAGGAAATAAATATGGAAGTGCTGTTATTTTAATTTTACATTTACACATTCTATGTATTTTCCTAATAGAATTAGTTAAATTTATAGAGTTATTCCATAAAAAATTTTGTTGTCTACATTATCTGACATGTAATTGCATCTTGCTGTTTCCTTTTTTTCGTACACTGTTCATTTTATTAAATAGGTTTGGCACAATTATATGTATTATATAAGCATATGTAGCATCATTTAAGCTAGATTGAAACATGCTGATAAAAAAAAATAAAGGAATGATCAGTATAATTATACTGCAAAATTATGTTAATTACCTGGTATATGAAATTTCTTAAAAGAGTTTGGAAAAAAAATGAAAGAAATAAAATCAGAAACTGAAAATCCATTATGATATTGACATTATTATGACAATTTGAAAATATAAACAGAATCGCCATTCTGTAGCATTTAGCAATAAAAAAAACACAAAATAAAAAATGTTATGAAATAAGGAAATAGTGTTAGTTTTATTGGAACTATAAACATTTTTGCAAATTATAAATAAAAAAATTCTTTAAAAAATTGCAAAATATGGCAAAAAAATTTTATATTATAAAATTGATAGTAAAAAATTATTTAAAACAGTGTATAAATAACTTATTCATGCTATAGCAATTTCATAAGTTATTGATAAAAAAATCAAAATTTTGTTAAATTTTTAATTAATTTTTAAAAATTCTCCAAGATGCATATTCTTGCCATTCAAAGTATGCTTGTGCTAAATTTGGTAGCCCTAAGTCCAATAGTCAGTTCTGCAGAGTGCCATTAAACTGACATAATCACTTTTTTTTATTGAGAGTGATAATTATGTTTTAGGATATATGCCCTAAGTGAAGAATATTCGAGATATATTTTAATCAAGCTATTTTAGCACCACATATTAATGTGCTATTGAATTACTCTGAAAATTTATATTAAATGAAAAATTGTCATATTTATTTCAGCTGATAGTGCCTGAGAAGCAACCGCTCTTTGAACTTATAGATGATCGGCCAAGACATTGGCCTCCTTTGGAATTGAGGCCAGATTTGAATTGCAGCAATTGCAGCTTAGGTAAGTTAAAATAAGGATATAAATAATGTGTATTTCACTTATTAAAAGAAGATACAGTTCATAAATATGAAAATAAAGTCTGGTATCATTTCAAAATACTACGTTGTTTTTTTTTTAATTTTAATTTCATTTTTTAATGCAGAATTATTGAGAATTTCAAGACTGCTGATGTAATTTCTGATTCTGCATTCTTTTTGTGCATTATATGTTATGCATTCATATCTATGATTTATTGCATAAATTGTTTTTAGGATATAGCAAGTCAAGTAATAGATTTTTGGCCTTCTAATTCTGTATCTTTCCAAAATGATATATATATAATATTAGAATACCTAACTGGAAAAAAAATGTCATTATTTTAATCTTGTTTTGTTTATTTGCATTCATCTGTGTTTTTACCAGATATACGTTTTCAGCTGAATATACCAAGAATTTTTATTGCCTGGCATATTTATCTTGAACTGCATGTAATTTGATCATATTATAAACACATTATAAACATATTATTCTTATATGTGCTTGATGGTTCATTTTATGATCACATATGTATATATGATGAAAATATCACATATATGACTTGCTTATGTAAAATTATTTTTTATTTGAATTAATATGATACCTTCAGCAGCCAGCTTGCAAGTCTATATAAATTGTTTGGTCCCATTGTTTGTCTATATAAAATCATTGTTAAGATTTTTTTAAAAAAAGCAATCTCACAGCCACAATCACTGTACTGATTTTGCCAATTTTCAGTTCTTTTTAAAGTTAATGATATCTAAATATGCCATCCAGTTTACAACCACTATTCATTTTTGAGAGGAATCTCAAAAATACTATAACATTTAAAATTCTCTCAGGTGAAAAACTGTGTAGAGATATGTAGAGGTCATATGCATTCATATGAAACAAAAATTATCAAAATCGAACTAGTGATTGGGATTGGGTGGCTAGGTTTCCATAAATATATAAATTATTATTCAATATATTTAAAGTATCTGATGTTTTAATTTATATTTTTAAACTATTTTTATAGAATACTACTTTGTGGAACAAGAAAGTAATGCTGATATTTCTGATGAAGATTTTGAAAGTGTAGAATCCATGGTGTGCCTCCCAAAGAATAAATGAAAAAAATATATTAAAATTTTCTTTGGTTGTACTGAAACTCAACATGAAGCTTGGCATAAGCTTAACCTGTACTAATTCTGTTGATTAATTTATATTATTTTGTTACTTTCAAATAATGAAAACTCTTTCAAATTTTATTTAAATGTTGCTTATTTGAAAGAGAGCATAATCAATAGTCTGCCTTATTATTGTTTTTTTTTTTAATGAAGAGGTGAGTGATTTGTGAAAAGCAGTATTCTTGTAATTTATTTTTATACCAAATGCTTATAAATTAAGTTGTGGTCCTGTATATACCATAAAATGATTAAAAATATCTTTTTTAAATCCTGGTTGTACTTTTTATTAGATTGGTATAAATATTTATTTTTTCAACTCATAGGAATTTTTTACATGTAGCAAACATTTACTATGAAATAATATGCATTCAATAAAAAAATATATTATTGAATTTGAATTTGAAAATTTTTAATCAAGCATTCCAAATAAATCAATTCACTTATTAGAAGTCAAAAGGATTACTGATTAGATTTGTTATATTAGTATTTGAAAGATTTGGACTTTTGTGCCAATTGAAATATTTAATTAGCCAAAAGCATATCTGGCTACATATTATATTAGAATTATGAAGATACACATGCATAAGATAAGTTGAATTTATGATATAATTTACTGAGAATGTTTGTAAAGTGAGAAGCTAAAAGCTGATGTGAGTTTAAAAGTATTCATACAATTGCTGGATTTTTAAAGAAGCTTGGAAGAATACAGTCTTTGTGGATTTCTACTAGGAAAAATCCTGAATTTTTTTATAACAGTGTGGAAATAAGATATACAATATATAATAAAATGTTCAGAGGAATATCTTAAGAAAAATTTATGCATTACATAAAAATTTTAACTATGTTCTTGGGAATTAAATATTTTTTTTTTTATATTTATGCAAATTATTTTGAATATTTGTTAAAATGCGTTACTAGAATTAGTGGCACAGATTAAGAAATTTTTTTTGTTATATAGATTTGTAGCTTATAAATCATATAGATTCATTTATAGTCTTGAAAATAGAAGTAAGAGGCAACTATTACCTTTGGAGAAAAAAATGACTGTTTCCTTACGGTATATTTAAAAACTTTTGATAGCTTTTCTGATTCAGTTTTCTTTAAAATAGAAGAATTGCATTCGAAGTTAACAATTTCTAATTGTTATCTATGTATCAAAATAAACAACAACATAAAAGGGTTTAATATTTATAATTCATTCTTTAAATTACTATTGTCATATTTTTAATACTTTGTACAAAAAGACAGTTTAGGTATCAGAGATTTACAAAGAATGATTGTGATATTAAATAAATAAAAATAATAATTAATTTCTAAGTGAAATTGGTGTAGTAATGGGGACAAGAAAGATATAGAAGCCTTGGATACTGCTGTGTAAGTCTTGTCTGTGTCACTTTTGAAGACCAAATATGATAAGAAGGCATATGTATGAATATATTCTTGGTGCCATTTACACTTGTTAAGTGACTGATAGTTGGAGGTAAAAAAATATCCTGGATGTCACTACTTTCATTATATTACTATAAAGCAATAGTTTAAATTTTGTTTTGCTGTTTAATTTCTGTCTTAAATTATTGGTTTAAGTAAATTTAATAATGCCCTCTATTTTTCGATGTTATATTAAATCAGATTTTTTTTTTTTTATCAGTGTGCCTCAGAGCCTTAGATATTTGGAGATATTGGGGTAACAATGCAGGCCCATCTTTATTTTTTCTCTGCCATAATTAATTTTATTAATATTTTAGGAACTTTCTATAGTTTAATCGAATAAAAAGTTTTCCAATAAATATCTCATTAACAAACCACTATTTTTAGTTTTGATTCTTATATAATCCTATTAAATGAGAAAGAAATATGGCATTCAAAGTTATTTGATGTCAATAGCTTAAAATGCATAGCTTACTATGAAATCTATATGATATAATTTAGGTCAAATGTTTATTTTCAAATTATACATTATACTTTATTTATATATTTGAATTTCAACAGAACACTTCCCTTAGTACCGTCTTATTATTGTTGTATTTTTTAGCAATCTGTAGTTTTTACCAGCTACTTTTTATGTTAGGTTTTCTGTATTCTGTTGCTATCAAATAAGAGGATCAACATAAACTAATTAGTCATTGATGCATTCATCGGTATGATTTTTTATTTAATTAGAAAGAAACTTTATTTCTGATTAGATTGATAATTTCGTGACTTGAAAAGTAAAAAAGATATCAATAGAAAAATTAAATTTTTTAATTTCTTAAAATAAAATCCCAAATTGTTTCTAAAATAATCAATATTTTTTTTTTCTTTTAATGTGAGTGTTGCACTACACTGTTACTAATGATTTATTTATTTTTCTCCATCAATACACTTGGTAACAATAACAAATTTGGGCGTGTTTTTTTTCCCCCTCCTCTGATTTTTGAGTGTTGGTGAATCCATCATCTGAACTTTTTTATTTTTATTTTTAGATAAGGAAAAACCTTTTTTTTTTAAATATAAAAGACAGCTTATTGCAGTACATTTTATATATATATTCTTCCATTCCCCTTGTGATTTTTTAAATGAAGCAAAACTGTTGGTAGTTTTCATTTGCAAAATATTCCATTGCAAAACATCTTATTCCTTTTGCATGCAAATTCATCTGCTCATTATAAAGAACTTAAAATAATTTATAGTAAAATTACTTAAAATAGTTTTAAAAAAAGCTTTAACTAGTGGTCTTTAACTAGTTTGATGATGAGATTTGTTCTAGTTGTTCTGCAAAAATGCAATTATCAGTAAACAAATTGTTTTTATGGAAACAAAAGTTAAAAAATTCGAATGTTTATTAAGTTAATATTTCTTTTTACAATTATTCTTTGCCAATTCTGAAAATTCGCATAAATGTTCAGTGGCAAGAAAGCTTTAATGTCATTGCTCATAACGCAACTTAGCAAGAACCAAAATATTAATATTTTGAAAGAAATGAAGGCAATTAAATTCTGATATGCTTGGAGCAAGAAAATTTTCATACGGATTTTAAATTATTATAAATGTTAAAATAAATATCAGATTACTTACTGTATGTTACCTTTTTTCTTAATGTTGAAATCTAAAAATTCATAAAGTAAACTAAGTTAAAAAAAAAAAAAACTGTAAATTGATTTTGAAATCTAATAACTCCTTAAACATTTCATTGTTACTTATTCTGAATAATACTGGAAGAAATTACATTGCACAGTATCGAAACTATATGATTCGTTATTCAACAATATTAGAAAATTTTTGTCTTTTTCACTTTTTTAATGTTATAAAGCAATTTCATGCAATATTACCTTCTCAACTTTCAATATTTCTGCTATTAATACAGATGAATGTGTGTGTGTTGGCGCTCTACACGTCAGATCGTTCGACTTTGAGTTAGCAAATTTGGGATAGATATATATGGGGGGTGAAAATATGTACTTCTAAACAATTTTTTTGCAATTTTAATTAGAATTTTAGTTAGTTAAATTTATGTTAAATTTTAGCATTTCCTTCGAGAAATTCAAACGATTTCAAATTTTTTTTAAATACCAATTTAACAGTCGTTTTTGCCTAATTTTCAACAATATATTACATTTATGCCCTAAAATTCAAACCATTTTCATTGTTTATTCAAATATTTAATGCCGTGCATTACTTCCATTGTTGAAAGCTAAATAACAATTCTGTTTAATATCTATTTAAAGTTTACAAAATAAATAAAAAAGTGAATTTGTAATATCTCGAAACTTAGAAGATAGATGAAGCGGACATTTATGTTGTTAATAATGCTAAACTCATCGAGACGGATCTCCATTAGAAAAATTCTTGTACACAATAACAGAATTTAAATAAGATAATTAAAATTACATGACTATAATGTCATCCTGTTTGAAGGAATCACGGATATGAAGTTATATCTAAATGATTCATCTGAAGCTAAATATGACGAATATTCTCGCCGAACTTGTCACCTGAAGCGACTATTATACAATATAGAATGTTACTTGGAACGGGTCCATTTCATCTCATCAGTCACTATTCATGTATTCTTTGAGACAGTGTTTCATAACCTTCATTTCCCTTCTTGGATTAGACTTATTTTTGAGTGCTGCCTTACTCATCTCTTTCACCCTTGAATCCCATCGTTTTTAAATATCTTTTCGAGCGAAATTTCTATTTATAACATTAAACGCTTAAGACTTGAATAGGAGTTAATTTTGTTTTTATATTTTATTCCATTTTACTAGTATTTCATCTCTTTACAAATGAAAACAGCAATGAAATAATTACACATTAACTTATGAAAAAAAGTAAAAATCGTTCATCATGATTATAAATTATTTAAATGGACGACAGCTTTTATTGTATACTTTGAGCTATAATTTTCGAAAAAATTAGATTCAAATAAGGACATGTATAATCTCATGTTTATAACTTCATTAAGCTTGTTGACTTTATTACTAGTGGCCTTTGGCTAACATTTGGTTCGCTGGTATTATTGATTGTTAAAAATTTCAATTAAATAGCCTCAAAAATATTTGAGAGACAAACTACTCATACTAAATTAGAAGCTTTATGCTGTTCTGTTTGTTGCGCTATGCGTTTCCCTAATTTTCTGTCTGTTTCTTTATACATCCAATTGTATCTCTATAAAGAGCCACAAATGTGGAAGTACTTTCTAAAGAAAATTCATCATTGCTTCGTTTTGAAGTTAAATGTAAGAAAGACAAAATTTCAAATACTTTATTTAAACGTACCATCTACTGAAACTTCTCAATATGGTTAAAATAAAAAGTTGAATCTTTTCAGAATACGTAGCATCATGAAAAGTGCTTAAATTTGGAAACCGTTTTTAAGCACCTTAAAAGTGCTTCATTTTGAAATAAGGTCCTTAAAAAGTGCTTAATTTTCTCGAGAAGTGTAAAGGCAGCATTCCCCCCCCCCATACGTTAAAAACAATAATTCGAAAGCATAGGCATGAAGGCTTGTTTATCAAAAGTTTCAAGAAAGAAAACCAAGAAATGGGGAAAATTCGGTTAAGGGATCCAGGGTGAAATAGATCCAGGGATTCCAACACATACTAAGAAAACGCTTAATGAGTCTTTTTTTTTTTTTTTTTTTTTTTTCCGGCTGCCTTTTTCTTCAACAATGTACATTACTGTTTATTAAAATACTGGGATAATTATCCGGTAGGGGCAGTACGAAAAACGTATTGTGCCATACCTGTTGTGGCTCGAAGTCCGTTAGATTTTCTTTTTTTTTTAAATTTCTCAAACTTAAAAAAATTGAGATGTTGTTAAGTTATGCCTGGTAGGTACATATGCACATCTTTTTATGTGTTGTAAAAAAAGAATACTCAGATTGGCCTTATCAACGGAAAATAAGAATACAACAGAATGAATTTGGAACCACTGAGATTTTTCGAATATGGTAAAAGGTACTGTAAAAACACTTGCAGTGTAGCCTCTTTAGTACGTTAAACATTCGATCACCATTCTTATTAATATGTTGTTTTGGAGCAATCTTTTGAATGGCTTATTAGAGAAATTTTAAAGTACTATACTGAATTGTAATTAATTGCGGTGTGTCATTTTGTTAGTCGATTGTGTAAAATCTAGTATGATGAAATTTTAACTTCAAGCCGTATGTTTCCAGTGATCGTGATTTCTTTCACGGTGTACTTTTTAAATGACCCATCCATTTGAAAATGATTATTTGTTGCACCAATCTCGCCAAATTTTAGTTTTTACTATGAAAAACAAACAAACAATGCCAGTTCTGCATTTAAAAATTTTAAATAAATAAAATACTTTTCAGAACTTTTATTCTTCAGGGCTAAGATTCTATTATTTTATAATGATTTTTCCTTTCTTTTTATTTTTTTATAACTCTATAGAATTTTTTCCCCATTGAAATCTCTTTTTACATATAAAGGTTTGTCCTGATTGACAGAGCAATGCGCAACATAAACCACTCATGTTAGAAGTATGAAATTTAGAAAGTTACTTTCTGGGTGTTAGATATTGTGGTGAATAGCTTATAAGCCAGTTAGCAACTACGCTGCACGAGCAATTGCTTTTGTATCATGGTCATGTTACTGGACTGCAAACTACAAGGTCCCAGGTTCTATCCTTGCGCATCTCAATTCGCCACAATATCCACTAAAAACGGATATTCGAAAATTTTAGTCTGAAGTTTAATTTAAAAATAAAAACAATTTTAACTTGTCGCTGCAACATCAAAGCATAACTGCTAAAAATTATTTTTATACCATTTTAAAGATTTTTAAAAAATAGCTTTTGAATTATACCAATTTTATTAGAATGAATGCATCCTCCCATTGAGTTTTAGCAATTTTTGAAAAATTAGTTTGGGCATAGTTTGTAACAATCATTTTTATTATAATGAAATTCAGGGAATAGAATCGTTGAATCACATTATTCGTGATAAAGGGGGCGGGAAGACTTTCTTTGCTTCAATTTAAATTTAAAAGTTTTTAAAGCAGTGCATTGAATACGACTCTTAATTTGATGAATTTTGTTAAATTTTCGTACAATGCGATATATTGCTTTGCGCTGGCTTAAAAAAAAATAATAACGTTTTAACTAACAGTTTTTATTTTCATTTTACAGTAGACTCCCGATTATCCGCGGGCGGATTATCCGTGGAGCGGATTATCCGCGCCTGCCGCACTAAGTGTTTGTTTTTGCTTCCAAGCAAAGAGAAAATGCTTCCAAAGCAAGAAGCAAACACAAATGACTGAATTCTTCAAAACGGTGTAGTTTTACAGTTATGCTTTTGTAATTACATAATACATTATAGTATTAAAATAGTACATATGTATTAATTTTTCTGTGTATCCTTGATGCCTCTCGTAAGTACAAAGCACTTTTCTATTTTCATTAACAAAATGCATTTTAGGTTAGTTTTGAGTGATATACTAAAATATTAAGCGTTAGTTAAACATTTCCTGCTGTTTATTTTACGTTGTAATGTACATAAAACGATTTTTCAAAGTTGGAATGACTGTTTTCTCTTTTGCTATACCCGTTTTTAGCTTTTTTTCGGATTATCCGCGATTTTTGTTATCCGCGGCGGCCGCGCCACCCAATACCGCGGATAATCGGGAGTGTACTGTACTTCTAACTACAGAATTTTTTTCAACTTCTCGAATTTGTTTTCGTTATTTATGGAAACTGGAAGTTGTTAGAGCATTTTCATTTCTTCGAAAAAATGTATCATTTAATTTTTCTGCAATCATTTTAAAGCTAAAGTAAGATTTTATACATAAGTTAAAAAGCAAGTTTTCATTAAATTTTTGGAATATTAAATGTAAAAAAAAAAAAAAGCCTTTACTAAACTTTAAAAATAAAAAGCGATAATACAATTTTTTTTTTTATAATCTGGCCATTAATGAACACTGATATTCTTTTCTATTTACAAAATGATTTAGAATATGACTTTGTTCTAAAACACATTTAGAATATGACTTTGTTCTTATCGTGACTTTGTTCGAAAACACATTTAGAATATGACTTTGTTCTTATCGTGACTTTGTTCTAAAACACATTTAGAATATGACTTTGTTCTTATCGTGACTTTGTTCTAAAACACATTTAGAATATGACTTTGTTCTAAAACACATTTAGAATATGACTTTGTTCGAAAACACATTTAGAATATGACTTTGTTCTTATCGTGACTTTGTTCTAAAACACATTTAGAATATGACTTTGTTCTAAAACACATTTAGAATATGACTTTGTTCTAAAACACATTTAGAATATGACTTTGTTCTAAAACACATTTAGAATATGACTTTGTTCGAAAACACATTTAGAATATGACTTTGTTCTTATCGTGACTTTGTTCTAAAACACATTTAGAATATGACTTTG
Organism: Argiope bruennichi; assembly: GCF_947563725.1. NCBI lineage: Eukaryota > Metazoa > Arthropoda > Arachnida > Araneae > Araneidae > Argiope > Argiope bruennichi. The sequence continues at coordinate 23,817,162 of NC_079154.1, read as the reverse complement.
TTCTAAAACACATTTAGAATATGACTTTGTTCTAAAACACATTTAGAATATGACTTTGTTCTTATCGTGACTTTGTTCGAAAACACATTTAGAATATGACTTTGTTCTTATCGTGACTTTGTTCGAAAACACATTTAGAATATGACTTTGTTCTTATCGTGACTTTGTTCTAAAACACATTTAGAATATGACTTTGTTCTAAAACACATTTAGAATATGACTTTGTTCGAAAACACATTTAGAATATGACTTTGTTCTTATCGTGACTTTGTTCTAAAACACATTTAGAATATGACTTTGTTCTAAAACACATTTAGAATATGACTTTGTTCTAAAACACATTTAGAATATGACTTTGTTCTTATCGTGACTTTGTTCTAAAACACATTTAGAATATGACTTTGTTCTTATCGTGACTTTGCTCTAAAACACATTTAGAATATGACTTTGTTCTTATCGTGACTTTGTTCTAAAACACATTTAGAATATGACTTTGTTCGAAAACACATTTAGAATATGACTTTGTTCTTATCGTGACTTTGTTCTAAAACACATTTAGAATATGACTTTGTTCTAAAACACATTTAGAATATGACTTTGTTCTTATCGTGACTTTGTTCGAAAACACATTTAGAATATGACTTTGTTCTTATCGTGACTTTGTTCTAAAACACATTTAGAATATGACTTTGTTCTTATCGTGACTTTGTTCTAAAACACATTTAGAATATGACTTTGTTCTAAAACACATTTAGAATATGACTTTGTTCTAAAACACATTTAGAATATGACTTTGTTCTAAAACACATTTAGAATATGACTTTGTTCTTATCGTGACTTTGTTCGAAAACACATTTAGAATATGACTTTGTTCTTATCGTGACTTTGTTCGAAAACACATTTAGAATATGACTTTGTTCTTATCGTGACTTTGTTCTAAAACACATTTAGAATATGACTTTGTTCTAAAACACATTTAGAATATGACTTTGTTCTAAAACACATTTAGAATATGACTTTGTTCTTATCGTGACTTTGTTCTAAAACACATTTAGAATATGACTTTGTTCTTATCGTGACTTTGCTCTAAAACACATTTAGAATATGACTTTGTTCTTATCGTGACTTTGTTCTAAAACACATTTAGAATATGACTTTGTTCGAAAACACATTTAGAATATGACTTTGTTCTTATCGTGACTTTGTTCTAAAACACATTTAGAATATGACTTTGTTCTAAAACACATTTAGAATATGACTTTGTTCTAAAACACATTTAGAATATGACTTTGTTCTTATCGTGACTTTGTTCGAAAACACATTTAGAATATGACTTTGTTCTTATCGTGACTTTGTTCTAAAACACATTTAGAATATGACTTTGTTCTAAAACACATTTAGAATATGACTTTGTTCTAAAACACATTTAGAATATGACTTTGTTCTAAAACACATTTAGAATATGACTTTGTTCTAAAACACATTTAGAATATGACTTTGTTCTTATCGTGACTTTGTTCGAAAACACATTTAGAATATGACTTTGTTCTTATCGTGACTTTGTTCGAAAACACATTTAGAATATGACTTTGTTCTTATCGTGACTTTGTTCTAAAACACATTTAGAATATGACTTTGTTCTAAAACACATTTAGAATATGACTTTGTTCTAAAACACATTTAGAATATGACTTTGTTCTTATCGTGACTTTGTTCTAAAACACATTTAGAATATGACTTTGTTCTTATCGTGACTTTGCTCTAAAACACATTTAGAATATGACTTTGTTCTTATCGTGACTTTGTTCTAAAACACATTTAGAATATGACTTTGTTCGAAAACACATTTAGAATATGACTTTGTTCTTATCGTGACTTTGTTCTAAAACACATTTAGAATATGACTTTGTTCTAAAACACATTTAGAATATGACTTTGTTCTAAAACACATTTAGAATATGACTTTGTTCTTATCGTGACTTTGTTCTAAAACACATTTAGAATATGACTTTGTTCTTATCGTGACTTTGCTCTAAAACACATTTAGAATATGACTTTGTTCTTATCGTGACTTTGTTCTAAAACACATTTAGAATATGACTTTGTTCTTATCGTGACTTTGCTCTAAAACACATTTAGAATATGACTTTGTTCTTATCGTGACTTTGTTCTAAAACACATTTAGAATATGACTTTGTTCTAAAACACATTTAGAATATGACTTTGTTCTATCGTCAATTTTCTGGCAGTTTTGCCAGTCTTATGATGGTAGCCCTTCCGGAATGCTTAGTCCATAGCATTATAAAACTGCAGCTAGAATTTCTAAATATATCGAGTTAGTGCTGGAGCAAATTTTCACTTTCCTTCCTATTATGTCAAATCTTTTTCATTGTTGCATGCATAAAAATCAAATATAAGTTGTTGGCCATGCTCTGCTTCTACATCAGTGATATTTTCAGAACCGATATATTCATCTAAATAAACTAGCAATTTGTTATATTAAGAAACAATGAAAAAAAGATCATATATCCTTATTGTTTATTTTACAAAAGTTGTCTTAATTTTTTGGTATTGATAGTTTTTTCATTTTTGAGATCCTTTTTTGTTTTTATCAAAACCAAAATGACGTGTATTTGGAAATAAGACACAATATGCAAATATAGAAATAAATATTAAAATTTAAAGAATCAACATTTAAAATTAATTAAAAAATTTTTTAATAAAATTATGCATTATTATAAAACCGAAAATATTTTATGCTTAGAAAATATGCAGGTTTATATATGCCTATATGTTCAAAGGTGCTTTTTTTTTTTTTTTTTTTTTTTACTAAGGTGCTTAAAAAATACTTAAAAGTACTTCATTTTTACAGCAATTTCTCACTACGCACCCTGTTTTCCTCATATCTTGACCATCAAGTATGAGGAAAAAAAGCCAAGATATAATATTAGTAGCAATAATCAAAACGATTTGAGTTTCACCTCAACAATAAAATACATTTGCAATATTTTTAATTGGTTAAGAAATATATGGTAAAAAACATGATTGAAAAAATAGTTTATTTAATTTTAAAATAACGCAAAATAATTTTTGTGATGTACTATTTTCTGAAATATCGCAGTAAAACGCAAAAATTTCGCTGAATTTTTAATTAGTTAAAATTATTATTAATAATTCAAAAAGAATCATTCCTGGGTGCATAGTCCCACCGCTCAAAGTATATATTTACTAAGTTTGTTAACTCCAAATCAGCAATCTGGCCTGTAGAATGCCTACACACAGATGCATACACATTCTCCTTAATGATTAATAAAGATTAATATACCCATAATATGAACTTGTTCTTTTCAAGAGTTCTATGTTAATGAAAGGTATTATACAGGGTGTCTCAAAAACCTTGACAGCGGCTTTTATTCCTGAAATATTGATCGTAGACATGTACTGTAAATTACAAAGTTGCGTAAAAAAAAGGTGCATATTGTTATGAAATCAATTAAAGTTTTCAGAGGATTAAACTTTTAAAAATACAAAATGTAAATTTTTATACGGACCTCATACAAAAAAATTCCTAGTGAGTTAAATGTGCCGCCTCCTCTAATAAGGTCATGTACGAAATATCAGCATTTTATCATAAAAAGTCTCAAAGATATGAAACTATATAAATGCTGACTTAAACCACTTTTCGATGCCTGGATATGAGTTAGCAAAGAGGAAAAATCTTGTCGGATGTTCGAGTTTTAGGAGTCGTAGACAAATTAACAAAGAGAGTAATGATTGAATAAATACATAATAATTTTGCTATTTATTGGTTCAAAAGTATTAAAAATTTGTAGAAATAATAACTTAAAGGAAAGATTACATAACTTAAAGGAAAGATTACATAAAGGAAAGATTACTTAAAGGAAAGATTACATAAGTTTTTTTATAAGTGCTATTTTTAAGTTATATTCGGTAATTCATAATATAAAATTTTAAAGTATTTTTCAGGAAGCATAGATTTTAAAATTTGTATTTAAAACTAAAGATATGAAGCATATTCAATTTTCTTATGATGCATTCCTGCGTCATCTGCACTGAAGCTGTAATCATTTGCATTTTAATTTGTGATTGATCCTTCTCCAAATTGGTTTTAACATATCTTTGATAATTTTCACTATAAAATTCTGAAATTTTGTACATGATATTATTAGAGGATGGGGCACATTTTACTTATTGGGATTTTTTTTTGTACGAGGTCCGTATAAAAATTTAAATTTTGTATTTTTTTAGTTTAATCCCATGAAAATTTTAATCGATTTCATAACATTTTGCTCCTTTTTTTACGCAACTTTATAAGTTACAGTATATGTCTATGATAAAAGTCGCGTCAAAGTTTTTGAGACACCTTATATACTGAGTAGTAAGCTTTTTTAACTTTCAGTACTAACTTAAGGAAATAATAATTAATTACTTAGGTTTTGCGTTTCCTGCTATTAGTAGTATTACTTTCCTGTAATATGTTAATAGCAGCAACATAGGATATGCATATTACCTCCAGAAATATGCATATCATATACTGAGAATCTCCAACTTTCTCTATAAAATTCGTAATCGCATTTATATTTCCTTGCACATTATTTCCTATGGCTTGGTATAATTTCTTTGTATTTGCATGATTTTATACTCCGGCAATGTTTTTGAACATCAAACATTGAACATTGAACATTTTTTGTGAATAGGTAGCTTAATATTCGATTATACAATTTAATCCAAAATTAAATAAGAATATAAATTGCAGGTATATTTACAATATAATTGCAGATTTGCAATTATTTTTATGAAGTTTCCGAAACTTAATCTAAGTTAGCTACCTTTTCTTTGTTTTTTTCAAAATAAAAATTAAGCCGTCTTATGCATTTACTCTCATTTGTAAATGAAATTGCAATTTAAAATCTGTTAAAAATTTTCAGTGAAACTAATATTGAAAGTAAAGATGGAATTCATTTGAGCATTAAAAATAGGAAATTTGCAATCGAAATTTAAATATGCCTTCACTTACACGTTTTTTGGTGACTTCTCAGATTGGTATGGGGTTTTCTTTCGATACACATTTTGATCAAAAACGGGACAAAAATGCCATTAACAGCTAACTATTTATCTGGATATTCAAGAGTAAGTAAATATTCCTACGTGTCAAAGAGTTCAAATTTTCTCTTATGAATTTCCATTGGCTAATCCAGAAAGAATCTTTAAAACCTTTAACCTTTATATCGTCTCTCCCCCCCCCCTTTTTTTTGTAACGATTCCTCAGGAATTCTTGCATTTCTTTTTTTTTAAGTCAGTTATTTTTTTTTTAACATAAGGGCTTTTTTGTCATTCCAATATAAACAGGAAGAAAAGAAAGTAAGAAGGGAAAAAGAAAAAAAGTTTTCTAAATATAACCGACTTATTTCATTTTTTTTTTTTTTTTTTTAATATTCATTTACTTTCGTTAATTGTGAACTTCTTTCTAAAATTTTTTTTATCTTTCTATAAAAGGCTGTTAGTTAAAAATCTTTATCTAAATTTTATCTTTAAAAATTATAAGAGGTTTAGAAGTTTTGAAAATTTAGATTCCATTTAAATGCTCGAACGTCATTTTTTTTAGATCTATTTCATTTGATTTATTTCTCGGAATATGAGCTGAGATAAAAAAAAAAAAACGACTTTTTCATATTATTCATATTATCATTTCATATTATTCCTCATTTCATTCAAGGATTACGTATTTAATTGATATATATATTTTTAAATTCTGAAGTGTAGCTCTCATTGTATTCAGTTTATAATGGCAATTCATTGCCTTTAGTTTTTCTCTACGCCTGTTTTTATAAAAAAATTTGTGATCAAGTGTAATAATTTATATTTTATTATTTCTGCATAAAAATTTGAATTGCACATATTATATTGTATACCAACTGCTTTTAACAACCAGCTGGTATTAGTTAGATTTAATATATTGGTTATATTTAGTTTCGATTAAATCGTTTAGAAATAATTTCATGTCCATGATTCCGTCAAACTGTCAGAAAAAAATGTTATCTTAATAGTCTTATTTTTGTTCGGGTTTATTTATGCATGAATTTTCCTAATGGAGATCAGTTCCATGACATCATTGCTGAATTAAAAATGCGTTGATATTGTTTCTGATGGCACTTGTCATAGACAAGCCCGCTGACTAAGTGAACGAATTTTTTTGCGTCTCCTGGTTTTCAGTACCGCTATCTAAGGCCAAGAGTATGACTCAACTACTTACACGTCACAACCCTTTATACATGTCGGACTTCATTCATGCATTTTTTTTTCATTCAACCACATATCGTAATTTAGGCCTGAACCAGAGAACGATCATCTCTGATTCATAACCCCCAGTGGTATTACTATCGATATGGAGGATTTTGTAACAACGACAGATTTATACGTGCGCCAGCCACCACCATACACGGAGAGTCTTCGGCAGCCGGCTTTAAACTCACAACCCAAGGAATGCGAGTCCAACGCCCTACCAACCAGGCTGTCCCGGCCTCGTTGACAATGTAGTTACTCGTTCGTCTCTCTTCTAACTTTCGCAGTATTGCAAGTTCACTTTTCATTCATTTTGTAAATACACAGGTAAATACAGGTAGACATTATTCTTCTTCTTAGCTCTCAACAACAAAATTTTAAAAAAATCCTGCGACTGAATATCTGATGATGAAAGCAGTTTGAATTTCAAGGCAATAATATAATGTATTGTTAAAAATTTGACAAAAAATATATTTTTTTAAAAAATAGGGAAATTTTGCTTGACTATTAAATTGATATCATTAAAAATATATACTTTTTAAATCTTTTTAATAGCTACATGACGGTGTAAAAACCAGTGATATTTTTAACAGATATTGCAAAATAATATTAAAATTCAACTTAATTTATAATTAATTATTCTAAAGAAAATTTCGAACAAAACTCTCTCCGAAATCCACATTCTCACACTCCAAGGTATATATTTTGGTTTTTGTACCAAATTTGGTTACTGTAGGTCAAACGGTTTGTCCCATAGAAAGCCAAAATACGCACGCTCATCTTCATTTTTAGTAGAAATTATTAAACTGTTATTATTATACTTTGTACAGTACTGGAAAGTATATTTAGGTATCAGTGTTTGATAATATCTGCAGTATTTTTGTCCTGGAAATAAATAGGTGAACTATTAATTCCTATATTACAAGTTCACAATTTCTTACAAATAGAAATTTTCTAACTCATCGAGTTTTTATTGAATCAAGTTTTAAAAATACAGAACTAATCTTTGGCATTCAAATTCAAACGTGGAATAACTTAAAAGCTAAATTTATCCTACTGTGACATTGGTGTCTTTCCATTTCTTAGTTGGTACTTGGTAATATAAGATGATTATTGAATGGCTGTATAATTCTAAAAGCTGGGTAATTTTTAGTTCTGGTACCATACTATTAAATTTCTATGTAAACTCCATTGAACTATTAAATAATTTCTCATTGGATTAATTATTTCTGAAATTACAGAAATATTATTAAATACAAAATTTAGCAAATAGGTAGGCACACGTAGTTCTTTTTTTTTTTTTTTTTCTTTTCTACCACTTAATTAATACATTTTATTTTGAAAAAATCAGGCTTTTTTAGCTGTAGTCATTAAAGGGAGATAAATATAACCAGACAAGGCTACTGCACCCCATCTATTCATAAGGCATACGGATTTAATTTGAATGATCGGACTAAGATTGTGTCTTAAAAGCCATCACCGGTCACAGTACAACCTTTCCTATGAGAATCATATCCCGTCACCGGTAGGAAGTAGCCGACCCCCAATATTTCTGTTCCCACTCGGATGGTGGGAACCTACCACCATGCCGGAGGCTTCTCATCCTCATATCTGAGGTGTCCCACCCACGATGGGAGAGGGGATAAAAATAAAAGAAATTCTTCCAACTATGAACAATTTACCTATTATTTGAAGACTTAGATAATAACATTACGATATAAATTCGATTTGGGTAGAAAAATTTAAAATCACTGATTCAGATTGATTCCGGAGTATGCAGGACTCTGATTTTGATACAGCTGTAATAAATACCATGTTCGGTTCATGTTTCTTAGTATTTATGTGTGTTTCCTTATTGGAATCAGGGAACGTATCGCCCTAAGAATAGTAAGGATAATAATTTTATAGATATAAATTAAAGTTAATTTTTAATTGAATTACATTAGAAATATAGTATTAAATTATTATAGAATGCAAAAGTAAATAACGCTATTGAGGAGTCTTTTAATTTTCTGGTCAAATGTATATTTAATTAATTACCTTGTTATCATTGTTATAAAAATTATAGGAAAATTCTATACTTATTAATAGAAAATTCTATGCCGGCGTCCTGGCATAGGGGTAGCGCGTCTTCCCCGTGATCTGGGCGTCCCGGGTTCGAGTCCCGGTTTGGGCATGGTTGTTATTCTGTTGTTCTATCTGTGAGATGTGTGAATGTGCCCTCCTGTAAAAAGGGGTTGTGCAAGCGAATGAGTGATGCGTGAGTGGCAAAGTCGTACTCTTGGCCCTAATTGGCGCTGCTATAAAAAATAAGAGACGTTCCCCCTCAGGCTTAAATCGCTGTATTCGTAACAGTGGGCTTGTCAGTGGCAAGTGCCATAAGAAACAAACAAACAAACAAGAAAATTCTATACTTTTAAAAATGAATTGTATATTTAATATCGATGCTCCACAAGAAAGTATTTGAATTTTTAAATATTTCTTTTTCTGTGGAATTTCGACAATTTTTAAATTGGTTAACTGTTAATACGCCCCCCCCCTCCTAGGAATAAGTTATGGTTGGAGGAGGCGAAAATAAATATTTTATTTTTCTTAAACATTTCAAAATTTTGAAATCTTAGTGTAAGATTTTCTGGTTAAATTTAAAGATTTGTTTTTAATGTTAAAGGAGTATGGCTTTCAAGTGAATCTATAATCTATAATTACGTTTAAATTCTTATATACCTAAAATAATTTAATCTTTAAGTTTAATAGAAGGCTATTTTTTCCCTAATTGTCTCAGAGGAAATGACAGTCATTGTTTTGAAATTTTAATAGAAAATATATTTGAATCATTCATTGTGAAAATTGCCCTCTTCAGTTTTTTTCACAAATTCACATTTTGATGATTCCCCAATCCTTTAATATCGACTCATGCATTCTATATGAAATATGTTTCCTCCATTGAAATATTACTATATAGATCACATTCCAGCATTCATTTTTTAAATTGATAACCTCTTAGAGAATGATTTTTATCTCCGCTTCTACAAATACGCTGACTGTCTGAACTTACAACAAATATGAAAAAATCCAAAGTAGAAAATGTCTTACGTCGAGATGTAGCTGATTTTAAGACACTTTGACCAGCCTTTTCTAAAGAAAAAGCCATCTCCATTCAGAATTACTGAAAAGTTGATTCTCAAGAATAGAAATTTTACTTTGCAGTTAGCGACTATAATGGATTCTATTTTACCAGTAAAGAATCGAGAGATACAGAGAAAGAATAAAGAATCGAGAGTTATCATATCCAATCACCTTAGAGGGAAGGTTTTTATAATTGTAGAAACAAAAAGGCTCTCAATTATTCATCCCAAATCTAAAAAAGTTCTCATCAATAGTAAGAAAATGCAGAACACCGGGATGATCTCCCAGTATATGATAACCAATTAAAAATACTTTTATAATGAAATAATAAATAAAATACTAACAATAACAATGGGGGAAGAGCGCATCAACAACTGTTCTTTTTCACTTATCTCGCCTATTATATGTAAATCCAGCAAGGTTTCGCAACGGCATTTGTTTTATATTATGGTATTCACAGAAATTCATATCTTTGCTAGTTAAAACGTTACTGATCTTTCACATACCCTAGTTAATTTTGATTACGGGTCTTATTCTGAGAGAAAAAATATCTTTCCTGGATATCTGGCAAGAACATAAACTTACTTAAATACTTATACTTACATAAATAATTATGTAAGTATTTTCACATTGCGTGTAACCCACTTTAATGATAGAAAATTAATAATTTGCGTTTTTTTGAGATAATATTTTTAAAAAATGAATTTCTGCTTCTCTTGAAAAATTTGTAAAAGTGGAGATGACCCCCTGTTTTCAAATTGACTAGTTCATTTACTCTCGTGGCCAATTGAGAAAGTTTGTTACTCTTTTGAAAGCTACAAGATTTTTTTTTTCAAACATAACGACGCATAGAAAGAATGACGGAAGCTCACAGACTCACAGTAGAATGACGGATGTTTTTCAGAATGGGATAGTAGAACTGACCATATTTTTTTAAGACGTCATTTAGATGTTTGTGCCATTTTAGTTTGTTACGAAATGTAACAGTGTGCCTTTTATATTATTATGATTTTTCTATTCAGAACGTTCATGTGAAAATAGTAAGGCTTTTCTTTTTCAATCTGTCTAAATAGATTATAGTCTTTTTAACTATTATTAAATTCCGACAGATGCCTCTATTTAGGTTTTATGCAAATAGGTAAATATAAAAATGAACAAAAACGCTTCTGCTTTCTTTTTTTCAGTTCAATCTACGACCCTGGTGCCAATCACAAAGGACCCAGACGGAAAAAACAGCTATTAAGGCGACAGATTGTTATATTCTATTTCAACAAAGTTGAAAGAAAGTATGCAAAGTTCCAAGAATCTCGACGTGTATTTTAGAAGTGTAAAAACAAATCAGAGCCGATATCTGGTTTAAATTAATATAAAGTATAACTTCTTAACCTTCCAGCTGCGTATCCCGCGATTTCCGCGGGTTGGCAATCAGTCCATTTTCTATTGCATCCCGCGTTTTTCTCAGTTTAGAGTATTTATTTTTACGATTACAGATTTTTATTATATCATGTTACTATCGTGTAACATATAGTATCAGTTCATTTTGTTTGAAAAATATCTGAACTTATTTGCAAACATCGCATCTAAATAAGGATATTTAAAAAATTATTCAATCAGAAAGTTACCTGCGGATAGAAACCCCACAGGTGAATTCAGAGAAAATTTCTTATTTCACAGGAGCTCGTGCAGAATTTTCTTTTCTCAAATTCTGTGACATTATCGTATCTTATAATATTTCGTTAAAGCTCATTAAATAAAAAATTTTAATAAAATTCTCTTATGGTGTCACATATTAATACTTCGTTTTTCTTATTTATTTTTGAGTTGGAAAAATTTTTGTGATGAAAATGTGGTCACAAAATAAACAGATTACAAATGGAAATTATATAAATTTTTCCTTAGCGCAAATCGTGTGTTTTCTTCACCATTGGCCTCCTTTTACATGAGAACAAGAAAGAAAGGGGAAAAAAATTGAGACACCATTTATGCTTGAAATTCAATTACATTCAGTTATTAAATAAACAAATGAGAAATGAAAAGTAATTATAAATTTAAGCAATCGTTTGATATATTTTTATGAATTTTCCAAGAAATTTTTCATACTTGTTTCCAATATTTATCGTTGGGAAATCTGAAAAATGCATATATTTTGAGAAATTCCTTTTGAAATTTTAAGAAATTTCAAAAATGCATTTCGGAACTAATGCTGAAAGAAGTTTTGATGAAGGCTTGTAAATAAGTTAAAAGTTTACTTACAAGTTATACAGGAATTGAAGAATGAAAGGAAGGACACAAAATTACGATTGATTTTGTTGAAACCAAAATGAGAAATAGAGTTGATATTTCTATACGGAAATAAAATATCGCCCTTAAAAATTGATTAAAGACGTATAGTTAAATAATTAGATATCTTTATAAAAAATTTTTAGACTTCCAAAATATATATTGGAGAGCAATTAAGTTTGGGAAAAATTATTATAGGGAGTATTGTTCTATCTGCATCATCATTTATGATTGATACAGAAAGTCCACTGCTCTTGTATTGGGCTGGCAACTAAGTAATTGCGGATTTTTTTTTAGAAAATCAAAGACAATTTTTTTCATGGAACTAAATAACTTTATTCTGTAATGTATTGCTCATTTTGATCAATGACCTTTTGCCATCTTTCAGGCAGCATCATAATCTCACGTTCATAAAACTTCTGGTTTTTATTAGCAAAAAACTGAATCAGGTACGATTTGACATCATCATCATTATTGAAATTTTTACCATTCAAGGAGTTTTGTAAAGCTCGAAACAAAAAGTAATCAGATGGTGCAAGGTCAGGACTATATGGTGGATGTGGCAAAACATCCCAACCAAGCTCCAATAATTTTTGCCGAGTGACCAAAGATGTGTGCGGCCTTGCATTGTCATGATGGAATACAACACCTTTTCGATTTGTCAATTCGGGCCGCTTTTCTTCAACTGCATTGTTTAATTTCGTTAGTTGTTCAATGTAGACATCAGAATGGATCGTTCGGTTGGGTGGTAAGAGTTCAAAGTAGACAATTCCTTTGTAATCCCACCAAACTGATAACAAAACCTTCTTTTGATGAATATCAGCTTTTGATGTTGTTTGAGTTGGTTCACCTGGCCTGCTCCACGATCTTTTCCGCTTGATATTGTTGTAAACAACCCATTTTTCATCGCCAGTTATCAGTCGTTTTAAAAATGGATCATTTTCATTACGTTTCTATAGCAAATCGCAGCTGTTAATGCGTTGCGTTAAATGCGTTTCTTTCAGTTCGTGAGGAACCCATGTATCGAGTTTTTGAACATAGCCAAGTTGTTTTAAGTGATTTTCAATGCATGTATGTGATACATGAAGCTTCTCTGATAATCTCATGTGTTGTACTGTGACGATCCGAATCGATTATTGCTTTGATTAGGTCGTCAGCAACTTCAACTGGACGACCAGAGCGTTTTTCATCTTTGAGTGAAAAATCACCAGAACGAAATTTGGCAAACCAATTTTGACACTGCCGTTCTTTTAAGGCTTTGTCACCATAAACAGCACATAACTTTTTATGAGCTTGCGATGCGTTTTTCCCTTTGCGGAAATAAAAAAGCAAAATATGACGAAAATGTTCCTTTTGATTTTCGATTTTTCAACGAACGCTAAACGAAAACTACGCAACCGATCAAAAAACTTTTTTTACTGATTGACAGCTGAATTGCCAACTATCAAATAACAAAATGTATTTTACATTTGTACTACGTCTGCAAACCTAAATATTCAACTGAAGCCATCTATGAGTGGAATCCGCAATTACTTAGTTGCCAACCCAATAGAATAACTATGGCTGCAAAATCCCGAAAATTCCTAATCGGTTGCTATATTATTCTGTTTTAACGAAATGCTGAAAGATCGTTCAGCTTTACAAACTACAACATAAAATCCAAAAAACGTATTATATAAAATTCCATAGAAACGAAAAGCCTCGGTGGCAAAATTTAGAAGTCGGAGATCGAATTTTGATTGTTTGAATTTTGATTATGCTAAATTCGAATGAACCAAAAGTCTTTCCCGTTGGTGAAGAATGGAAGTTTGGAAAGGTTACCGAGTCAGGTGTCGTCCCCGTCATTTGACCATGTTTCAAAATTACAAGATCTTTGCTTTGAAATGTATCATAAATATAAGTAAATTAAACTCGTTCAATTGAAGATTAGCTATGCATATATTGCCTCGTGCATGTGAAATACACCATTTTGAGTTAAACGTTCTCATTTTGAGTGTCATAAAAGTTGTATGAAGGGGATATCGATTCGGTTATTGTCTTTGTCATATAAGCATGACTATCGAAGATTACTTCGTAGGACCTCCACGAAGGAGTCAAGGAACCAAGCGTAAATTCAAAACAGGATATTTATGCAATTAAATTAAGACAAATTATGAACAACCGCTAGTCAGTACTCTTGTTTAAAAAAGATGCTCTATAAAATTTTTACAAAAAAATTGTTTTTGATACTTAATTGAGAACTTAAAAATTTAAAATGATACCCAAATTGTTTCGAAGTAGAACTTTTTTACTGCTCTGATTAATGTAATCAATATAAAAGATCCATTATTTAATTACATTTAGAACAAAGAGAGAAATAATTTAAATTGACTTTAAAATATTGGGAAAATATTCCTCGTTTTGACACTCCTCGAATATATGTACTGAACGGACTGACGCACATGCTAAGTTCCGAATACAAATAGCGATAGCTTTTTTTTTTTTTTTTTGGCAATAAATTTGCTTGTTTATGCTAGTTTTATTTTTATTACCATAAATTCGAGTGTGCTAAAAATAATTTAAGATTTATTAAATTTTTTTAGTAAGACATTTCAAACATCACGGAGTAATAAAGATTTAGCACTTGATCTTTCTGTTGCTTATGACGTCTTTCAGATTCTATGGTTTCCTAGATTTCATATTTAGAAATTTGCTTGAAGAATGTCTTTGCAAATGGATTCGGTATAGATTTCAATTAGATTTTAGATTTATTTTTAAAATTATTTTCAGGTAATTAAAAAAAAATCTAGAAGCTAGGTCTTTTTTTTTTCTTGTTTCAGATCAAACTTTTCATTTTTAAAAATGTTATCAAATTAAAAGAAGTTATGAAATAGTTTAAGCAACACTTATTGTTTATTTTGAAATATTTTTTACCATTCAAAATGCTCATAATATTTTAATATTCATATGAGAAATTGACTATTTTATATTAATTTTTTGTATTATTATAAATATTTATATTAATTTATAATATTTTATATCATTATAAATGAAATTTTTTTTTGTCATTAGGTAAAAAAAAACTCACTACAAATAATTATAAATTAATATTTTCAACTTGAAATCTACAAATTTTATTTGGCAATAAATTCTATACCTTCATAACTTTTCGTTTATTATTTTTTGAATCAAATCATAAAACAAAATATGTCTCTTTATATTAAATTCAAATCTCATTATTATACTACGATGCGTTAATCTCACAAGGGTATAAAATTTTTATATAATTCATGTTTACTTTTCATCGATACTTTATGTAGTACTATTTTAAAGACAGAAATAAATTATCATTTTCATTTAATGAATTGACAGACAAAAGATACATTGATGCAATATTCAAAAAAGAAATAAATGAAAGTGGATTCTTGTTTTGTAAAACAATTTATTAAAATACTAAAAATAAAGCATCTGCTTTGAGTAAAAGCACGCCTTGCGCTCTACACTACCTTAAAATATCACAGATACTTAAGATGTGTTTGTTCCAAGGCATGTGGTCGAAGGATGTATAATAAATACATGAGTATATGATGAACAACAATAAATACATGAAATCCATATGAAAACAATAAATACATGAAAAATGATGATTGTCTTGTAAACTATGCAAATTTTTCGTTATAGTCAACAATTTTTTTAATGGATAAATAACATATTTATTTTCAAATTACTATTCATTTTCAAATTTAAAAAGAATTTTTAAAAATAGTTTTAATATAAAAATCAGTTGTTTTAATTAAATGTGATGACTCCGAACAACTGATTTCAGCCGGTATTAACAAGAAAGATTAAGATCAAGATTTCAAACAAAATAAAAACTGCAAACATATTCACACAAAAAATTTTTTTCGGAATACGTTTCTCTTCTGTATTACAGATAAGAAATCAAATTGGCCGACTTTTAAATTGAAATGATATAAATTTTGATCAAATATCTTCTAATCATAATTTATATCATTTTACTTCTTCAAAAGTTTAATTTCGATCTGAATTTTACAGCTATATTAATTATAAAATATCGTCTTTTAATTTCAATGATTATCGTTTATACATTAAAGTTCAAGATCAAAATATTCAATCCAGAACAACCACAGAATACAAAAATAGGAATTTGCAAATCTTTTGCATCATCATGAAACATTCGTCCTTTCCTCAGTTCTCGGTAAAAACAGTTTTATAAATATACGAGCAGTTAAAAACATGGAAACTTCAACAATGAAGATGTCCAAGGGCAAATTTGTCACCTATGGATCAATTTACAGGCTATATGGTACATATGTAGAGTGTTACAAGCCATAGCCAGGAGATTGACGACAGCGCAGAGTCCGTGGAATGTCCTGAACCTGGAATGCAAACGGGCGTATTTCGGACAAGAAGTGAGAAGTTGTCCAGGTTTGAAGCGTCCGACCACATCTTGACCCACACCTGCTTCTTCTTCAATTTTGGCTCTGTCTGTCATCGTTTGAATCATATCAGGAACTATATATACCATGCCGGCGAGATCACATAGGAAGCAAATGGCCAAATTCCACCGCTGAAAAGATAAAGATAGCATGTTAGCCTGGTTACATTTATATTCAGCATTAGTGCCATATTTCAATAATACTTAGAAGATTCAAGATAAAGCGAAGTTCATTCTTTTGCGACTTAAAAAAAAAAAGAGAGAAAATTTTAAGGTTTAAATGAAGGAAAGAAATAAAATATTCGTTGAGAAGCAATTGATTATCATTTGAAATAAATCATAATTTTTTCAAAAAAAAAAAAAAAGCTTTTTCACTTTTTAACTTCTTTCAAAACCTAAGCATTGAAAGCACTGAATTTTAGGTTTTCTTTCCTTATTATTTTTACTATTATTAATAATATTATTTTATTTCTTATTATTTTTACTATTCCAAGTACATTTTAAAGAAAAAAAAAATTAACCAAAAGATAGATTAAGAAAGATTTTTTTAACAAATTAGAATTTTAGCAATAAAAGTATTTTTTGATTACTTACTTGTGCAGTGGATTCTGGATTTTGAAGCACGAAGATCCATAATGTCAAGAAACCAAGGATAGAATTGAGCAAGAAGTATTTAGGGAAAAGATGTCTCTGTACAAGTCCGAATATTTTACGCGGCAGATTGAAGAACAACACAATACCTACAAATAAAAATGAATATTATTAATATTTTGTAAAAAAATTAACCAGAAGCATATATAATAGCAAGAAAATTTCATTATATATTTATGGTTAAAATATGTATTTTTTTTTTTTTTTTTTTTTTTTTTTGCTATTTTACAACATATAAATTATTTCTGAGCAAAAATAAATAATGTGTGTAAGCTCACCAGAGATGAAAGTCATCCATATCTGCGTCCCATAATGCGTGGCAAAAGACGCCAGGTATAAGAGAGTGATGGAGCTAGATGAAGATGGCTTGCGATCTCCGGCCGTGAGCATCAAAAACGCCGCGTATGCTAGTGCTGCTCCCGTCACTAGATGCGTACACCTCGACAGTCGTATATACAACCTACGGAATGAAAAAGAAAAATGGATTATTATGCTGAAAATTTATATTAGTTACAAATAAATATCTCATCATAAGTATAGGGCATTACTACCGAGAACATCAAACTTTCGATCAGAAAAAAAATGCGTGCTAACTCATATTTTAAGTAGTCTAAGATTTTCAGATAATTTTTTTTACCATTGTCACGAAAACTTTAAACTATGGCTCTAAAACTTTTTCTACAATTAAAACTAGGGGATATTTTGGGGGAAATTTATACTGACAATTTTTCTGTCCCCAATATCTCCTTCCGCTTTCTCCATTTTCATGTAAAAAAACAGTGTCGTTTTGGCCTAATAAGCATTTTAAAACGAAACCACTCGGATTCCATCGTTTTTGTTCACCCTTTGTCTCATCCACTTCATCTTCCCTTGAGGAGTAATGAAGTTGGCGTCCCAAACATGCTTCGGTCGGCATTGTCACGGTTCGTGGCATCTGAGCTCGTTTTTTTTATTTCTTCTTTTTCGACAATAGGGTTTGAAGTGGGTCGGCTGATGCAACAGCGGTAGCTCTTGCGAGGTTTCCCGTCGCTTCCTTTGATTTTTTTTCTCACAAAAACTGAGAGTTTATTTGCTTTGTTTCAGTTTTTTTTTCCTGGTCATTTTTACCAGAGTGAATAAAATTCGATTGCTTTCTATTGAAAAGATATTATTTTTCTCCTATCGATTTTTTTATTGCTACACTTTTAAATTTTAATGAATTGTAGGGGAATAAATAAACTTAAACGTTTAAAAATAATTTAATGGATTGAGTTGGTAAAAATTTATTCTTGAAGTTAAATATTTTGGTACACACATAAATTTTCCCTTTTTTTATTGTTCTGTATAATGCATGATTCTTTATTTATTTTATAGAACTCGGGGGGGGGGGAGACTCATTTCTGGATATCATGTTAACTGACAAAAAAAAAAAAAAACTTTTATGTGCTTTATCTTTTCTCTAAATTCCTTTCTAAATAATCGTTATCAGTTTCTTTCATTTAAATAATTTTCGTACTAAAATTTTAAGAATGGCATTTATTAATTTTAAATCATTTTAAAATCCTTCATTTAATTCACAGAAATTTTTTTAAAGTTGTAGAATCTGTGCAAACTAATTATTAATTTATCATTCAATTTTCTGCAATATTCATTACAAAAATATGTGCTTTTGTATAAATTAAAAACTGTCCTCTTGCATGAAAATAAAAAATTTCGAAACCTACTATTACTTCGATACAATTTACTTTTTATTTATTATTATTAAGAGAATATTTAATAAGAATCTATTAAATAAATTTTACGAACTCTTTATTTATTATTCAAATATCATATAGTTTTCACTTTCTCTTCAGATTTTTATATGCTTTCATAAAAAAAATGAAAATTTAAATTTCTTTAGGATAATTGTAATCGTAAAAATGTTTTGTAAATAAAAATTAAAAACAACTGAAAAAAAAAAGGGACTTACGATATGTGCAGGCGATGAGGCATCATTTTAGAGAATTCTGGTATCCTCAGAGTAATCATGGTGTTGGGAGAGCACGAACCCGTCATGAGTTAGCGTAATAGCGATAATTTTCAATAGTGCGCTAAACAGGGACTCTTATATAGATTACTCGCAACATTCACGTTGAAATTGCATCATTTTCCCGCCCCGCAAACGCAAGCTATTGGCTTCGCGAATCACGTGACTTCCTACGCATCGGTCTATTGGACGAGAACTGCTAGCGGCTCCGATGTTTTGTTTTGCTGTGTTCGATTACCAGTTTATAAATTATAATTCTTTCCCCCTCTCAATTTTTATCTCACCCCTAGTTACTTGCAAGTTTTCTTTTTTGTTTTAAAAGAAGAAGAAAAGAAAAGAAAAATGGAATTAACGGCTGTTTAGATAGTTTTTCGAATAGCTGCGTTTTCTGGTTTGACCCAGATTTGAAGGTCGGTGGTGAAAATCTCGTTTTTCTTTTCAATGTCAATCTTGGCTATCGTTTATTATCTGTAACTTGCTGAAACGCGCGAGAGGAAAAATGATTAACCCAAATTCAAAATAAATAAATAGAATTTGTTTTCAAACAAATAGAAATATTTGCTTTTAATTATTCGCTTATAATCAAAATTAAATGATTTGATTTAAATTATTTTGTGAAGAAATATTGTATAAAATAAAATGTTCAGTGCAATGCTATATGCTTTAATATATATATATATGACGAAGAAATAGTTCAGCATAAATATTTTCGTTATACTAATTATAACTAATAAATTGACTATAGTTTTCAACTAAAATGTGGAACATATTCTGAAATGTTGTAAATATCATTTTAATTTTGAAATTCGTGTAACAATATTAAATCAATATTCTCGTACGATCCTAATATTTCACGCATATCGCAGTGTTCTCGCCCCATATTAGAGCATTCATTCAATTATTTCCCATCAATTAAGAGTTCTTTCTTAATTGAGCTGCAAATCTCAATGACCTTTTTAATTTTTCTAAATTATATCCAGCAGACCCAAAGCGCTATGCACGTGAACAAAAACAAAAATTAATTTAATTCCTCTCCCTTATTAAATAAAATTAAAAACTAAATTTTAATTAATCTAATTTTGATGTACGAAGTTCTCATTGAATCAGTGATACGCTGTAACTGCGACTCCGATGCTCGATTGATATTCAAAGGGAATTTTTTTTTTCGGAAAATCGAGACCTAATAAAAATTTGTTTCTTAAAAAATAATTTAAAAATATCTTTCATAACGACAAATATATATTTAATTTATATGCAACTGTAATTCTACATCAATCAAAATCAATATTCAGAAACAATTTTAGATGCTTCATTTTTAACTCTGGACTTTATTCTTTTTACAAAAATATATGTGTCTTTTGAATACCTGCATATAATTTGAGAAAATTATTTAAAAAAAAATTTGATTATTTTTTCGTGAAATTTTAAAATATTTAAAAGGTGCCTGATGGCTAGATTATGAATTAAATAATATCCTAGTGACACAGATTACATTATTACAATTCTGCAATAAAAATAAAAGCTATTTACCAATGTTTTTTACTGTGCAAAAAATATTTTGATAATATTTCTAAGGGTAGAACTACTCATACAACAGGCATCTTAGCATTCTTCCAAGTTTCCTGTTTAATTTTATTACAGCTATAACCATATCAGACTTTTCTGCAAATGTTTATCAAAAAGCACTAAAAAAAGGATTTCCAGACACTCATTATTGCTCTTTGGAACAGTTATGTGAAGCTTATAAATGGAAAGAAAAACGCGTAGACGTATGGCTGTAGGATGACCTATAATATTAATCTCTTTTGTAAAAATATTTAAAGTAAAAATGAATGATAATGTCATGAAGATATTATACATTTATAAAGAACTTCTTAACTGAAATTTAGAGATGTCAGTTAGGATTCTAAGTTAGATAGAAGTTTAATTGGAAAAAAAATAATTTGAATATTTCCTAAAAAGTAAATCTGTGGAAGGAATAAAAAAACATTTTTTTCCTAGTTTCTCGAATTTTAAAAAAATACAAAATAAAAATATTCCAGTAATTTGATCCATATATGTCATGATAAAAATAATTTTAAGAGCATATATTTTTACATTCAAAGGGATTTTAAATATTCTTTTAAAAGAATTATGGTTTGCGAAAACAGTAAATAGATGTTCATACTAAATATTGCTGTTGAAATATCCCTAGGAAAATATAATATTTTTAAGAAAAAATGATGCAAAAAACTTCAACATTTCATTTATTTGACAAGTGGTAAGGTTAATGAAGTGTAGCAACAACCAAAGCATGTAAAATCTCTCAAATGGTGTGCACCTAAAATTACGAGGCACGCGCCACTTGCTGATTAATGTCTGGTGAAATACGGAGGAAGAAAAAGAAATCTGCAGCATGTGTGTAAGCACGAGGCTTCTTTCCCGCTCTTAAACCGGAATACGACTTTCTAGCAATTCTAAGCTATTAGTCCTTCTCTCTTTAATTCATAGCCAGTTTCTCAGTTGTTGTTTGCATCCTTGAATTCAAAGTGCATGTTCAATGACACTTCATCTTTTCTGGCTCTGGGCATTGCTCTCATTATTGCATCATTTCAAAAGAAGGATTTCTATTATTTAAATTTACTGCATATTAGAAAATAAAAAGCGTATTTAAATTATTTTTTAAAGTTGGAAATCTCAAAAGATCCCATTCATCATTTTCAAAGATAAATTTACAGCTTTCAACAATTTTTTTTCCTAAATGACATAAAAACATTAAAAGGTTTAATTAATTAAATTTCAATTAATGAAAGAAATTAATTTATTAAATGAAATTACTGCGAAAATATTTGAGAAAATGAAAGAAAAAAATTATTTGCTGAAAAATAAAGAAAATTATGTTTGCTATGATCAGTTGTTTTTTTCTCAGTATGGAATTTCCCTTTTTAATATATAATATGCTATATTATATATCAAAAATAATAGTTATATACATAATTTAATATTATATATATATATAATTTTAATAATAATATTTCCATCAGTATAATATGCTCCATGCAAGTAATTTTAGCGCCTATTTTACATATTAACTCTTACACTTATAGATACATACATTCTGCATCCTTTTTGAAATTTTCATTCAAATAACTCATAAAAATAAATAAATTAGTAAAACATTTTATCAGTTAATCTTCTCAACTACTTTTCTTCAAAGAAAGATAAAAAAAAACGATTAAATCAGAACGATTAAGACTTACGGACACGCTTTAAGCTTGATTAATGAACATAATCAGCCGTTCTAAGGTGATGATAGTAGATTACTGATTTGCCTTGGATTTATACATGGATTACATTAATTCACTCTGAGTATCCTTCTAAAAAATAAATAACTTTTGTAACACAAAGCTGATGTAATAATAATTATTCTTACCTAAGTTTTCCATTTTGAAGAACCAGTTGGGTGTTAAAACAACAACTAAAAAAAAAAAAAAACTCTGAACATTTTCAGTTGTTTCTCTCTGTTTTTAGAAAGTGATTATAAACATTGTCATTGTAGAGACCCTCCAGCTTATTAATTTCATTCGAGTTTTAACAGCCATTCTATGACCATTTCTTTGGAAATTCTTTCCATTTCTTTCTTTGTGTCAGCCGATTTTTCAAAGATGATATTGGCATATAGTATCACCATAATGTAGTTGCAAATGCAATAAGCTATTCCAAAATAAACCTATGACATCATAAAAGAAAATCAATTTCTGGAGACTGTAACTTTCTTTTTAAATGGTTTCTTCAAATTTGAGACAGAATTTCTCAGTTTTTTTTTCTATGTCTGTACTAGTAGATTTACTCTGCGTTACTATATGTTTGATTGCCGTTCTAAAATTTAGAAGTAGAAGCCTTTTTTTTAAGCTTCTTAACTTCTAGACGATAGCCACACAAATTCTTTCGATTATTCAAACAAAACGCAATATAATTTTTTTTTTTTGTGAATGAGACATGTTTATATAATATATATGATTTTGCATCTCTTTCGTCTGCTTCATAATTTTTTGTTAAGGTTTTGTCCATTGTAGATTTGTTAAACCCATATTGTATGGGATGTTTCAAATATTTTCTACCAATTTGCGATCATCTGTTACTTGATTTCTATATTTAGTAAAATTTGTGTGTTCCATAGACCTCATAAAGTTATGAATCTTTTTAATGAAAATTTTCAGAATACAGTTATAAAAATTCAAAGAATAGAAATGAGTTATGTAATAACATATTAAAAATACCAATGTATCAAATCAATTAAAAATATGCGCGAAATAGTGATAAGTGAAATTATCAATATTTTTTCTTTGAAGCATCTCATCAATTTATTTAAGTTTCTTATATCTATTTTGTGTTCCATGGGAAGTTTTTGGCTCTCTTTCTTTCGTTTGTTCATTCATTTGCGAAGTTGCCTTGTGATGTGTTTATAATCCAAACATGTGCTAATCCTGACATAAAAAAATATCGCATTAAAGTATTAGCTGTCCAATTCGTTCGTTATCCGAATTACTAATAAAAAAATCAATCATTCTATAAATTTTTCTGATATTCAGTTTTTTTAAACGATACATTGAATTCAAGGATATATAGTCTAAGCTTATATACGAAAGTTATTCTACTTTATATTTCCCAAATTTTATGAGACCAAATTAAATATAAAGAGTGTTTATAGGGAATTAAAAATGAACTGAAATTCTCCCTTGCATTCCTGGAAGCTTTATATGTATATTTTTGGGAAATCCAGCCAAAACAAAGTATTGGAAATGAGAATCCACATTTTAATTCAAAACGTTTTTTGTTATATTGTTATATAATTGTATATTGAAATTGGGTATTTTTATTTCAATTGTATATTGAAATACCTTGAGGCAAGATATCTTTCTCATGGCAATGCTTCATTCGCCTTGGTATTAAACCGATTATGATTTCCCCCATCAAGACATAAACATAGACAGAAGTTCTGACAGTGATAGGTAGCGACCTACTTTTCAGTGAACGTTGGCTCGTGCAGGTTTCAGTGCATATTCAAGGTTCCCGACATGTACAGATGCGAGAGGCACTGTTAAGGGATTCTCAAGACAGCTGAGACAACAATAGTTTACTAGAGTACGCAACAATCAATGACTGATGTTCACACATGCATTATTTTCAATTGCTACACATAAGCATGAGACAGCTAAGTTCAAAAGTAGCAGCTAATTCATCATCTTTTTTTCAAATTATTTATTGAAATATTTGTGAAAAATTCCATCATATGCTAATGAATTTAACAAGAAAATTTTCTTTTTGTTTAAATTTCTTTCATTTTAAGTTATGAATCATCTCCATTTGAAGTCAATTCCAGTGACATCAGAGTCACTGACAAACACAATTGTGCATCTTATCTCACCCGAAATAAATACTTTGCTGTTAAGTAACATCCTTCCTTTTCTTCTACATAATGAATAATGGATTTCGAAACTAAATGAGCACTAATCGCATAACCTGTTCCGTGTAAGGATGAATAAATCCCATTTTTAGGAAACTCAGCACAATTTTTATTCATTTTACAATATTAATAAACTTATTTTTCTGAAAACTCTTTTAACCGAATTTAAATGAAATTTTGGGAAAAAAAAATGCAAAAATTCTTGACATTTTAAATTGTTTTTATTTCAAGATATTTTAAGATTCTAGCTTTAAAAATTAGAATACGAATATTCAAATCTAATGCATTATAAACAGTAAGAATTTAATAAACTTTAAAAAAAATGTTAATCTTTCTATTGACAATATCTCTTTGCTATGTCCTCGAAACAAATCTTCGATTAAAATTCTTTAAATGTTTGACAAATGAAATCACAAAAATATGAAAGTATTAAAAGCATTTTAATTATTTCAAAACATTTAATTCAGAAGAGACACTATGTTTAGAATCTTAATAGTAAAAATGTATTAGAAATTCTGATGCTCATCTGATTTATTGATGAAAACGTCGAATTACATTCGTCATCATTTATTTCCGTTAAAATCTCTCTGGTGTAGTAATTTTGTAGTTCATGAATCAAATTTCATTTTGATGTCTGCAGCTGTGTAAAGAATTTGTGCATATGTTTATTAAGTAAGTAATGATGAAATGATGGGGTCAGGAAATGGTTCCACCATCTGATGCAACTCCTGAAACAGTTTCGTTTTCATGCAGTCGCGACACTACATCATTACAAAAAATATAAATTTTTAACTTTCATCTTTAAGATTTATGTCTATTTTTTTTCGTTATTTTCTTATTTCAAGATGTTTTGAAATGCGTATTAAATAAATATGAACTGATTCAAATAAAAATTTAACGATAAAATCTGCTCATATGATGTCGAAGTTGTATAATATAAGTATTATCTAACACCTAACTGCTTGCTGTTTTACAATAAACTGTGACTTCTTATCGTTTTAGAGCTTACAAGATGTAGAATCTATTCCAAAATCAGATTAGAGTCATGTCAATAATTGATATGTCTTGTGAGCATGAAATCACTTCATTCTTTTCTTTTCGTATCCTTTGTAGATAGGATACAAAGAGAGAAAGAATACAGTTTTAAGAAAATAACATTACAATGTACAATTTTTTTGTGATTAAACTTATTATGGAACAATTACTTAAAATTATAAAAACGGAGATTTTATAAGAAAGTGTTAACATCAGGTTTTTATTAGGAAAAAAATTAAGCTTTTACTCTAAACATTAATCAAATTCTGACGTTCAAATTTTGGTTCTCTACTTTTCTGCTTCTTTTACAAAATGTATTATAATGTAAAAATAAACAGAGTGGAAAATTATTTAATCATTTTGAGTTATTCGGTAAAAATGTTTCCTCAACAAATTCAATAAGGTTGTATATATTACAAGTTAAAAATAATGATTAATGGCTGTATGGTTTCTTTGCATATATTGGTAACTTACTGCTTCACTCACGATTACAATTTAATATTAAAAATACTAGACAAATCAATTTTCATCTTTTTTTGTTCTTAAGAAACAGCAAATGTGAGGAAATTAACTATGTAGGCTAAAATATCAAACTTTGAATAAAAAGCAATGATGTTTGATACTTCGGCAAAATAAATATATGGTTTAAATATACTTAATAGATGTAAAATATTCTGTAAGAAGATAAAAAAGTTATAGATTAATAAGTTAATTCAAATCTTTTTATTTCTTCATTTTAGATACTTTAGAGACTAGTGGTTTTATTCAATCAGACAATAATTTTAATAAACAAAAAGTCTCACAATAAATAATTTTCATTAATTTTTTTTATCTATAACATGTTTTTTTTTAAATTTCTATAAGAAATTAGAATTATTGATGGAAATTTTTTGGAAATTTATGGAAATTTTTATTTTTTATTAATTTTAAAGGAATTATCTTTATGCAACGCCATAGTCGCATGAGAAACAATACTGCTCATAGAATTTCATTTTATATTATCTTATGCGATGCGAAACGCATTACTTAATTTTTACACTAACAAAATAGTGAAACGTCTTAATTTTTACACTAACAGTAGTGAACAAAACATTCCAAAATTGATCTGGCACCAACATTTGTCATGTATTATAGCAGTATGAATTATCATCATTAATTTAACGCTCAAATAATTGCACAAAATTAAATTATCCTGATTAAATTTTCAATACGGTGCTAAAAATGTATAATTAGGATTCTATTATTAAATATATGCCATATAAATTCTTTATATATATCTTTGCATTTATTTAATAATAAAATATAAAAAGAAAATTTCAAAAATGATGCTGATTAATTGGTCATATTATAAATTACTCTTCTACAGATATAATAGATTGAAAAAAGGAATTTAGAAAGTTATACATAAAAATAAGTTATGCGAAAA
Organism: Argiope bruennichi; assembly: GCF_947563725.1. Taxonomy (NCBI): domain Eukaryota; kingdom Metazoa; phylum Arthropoda; class Arachnida; order Araneae; family Araneidae; genus Argiope; species Argiope bruennichi. The sequence goes on along the minus strand of NC_079154.1, from coordinate 23,790,452 downwards.
AAAGATGATATTTGTAATAATCTATATCATGGGCTTTGATGCTGCACTGTATTCATACTTTGTCTATGGTATTTTGTTTTTATTAATTAACTCGATTTTCATTATTCTCTAACTAATATCATATGCGTTTTCGGGAATAGTTATTTTTATATAACTGTGAGATACTTACAGATTCGATGTAAAAATAGGTTAAAATGAATAACCAAGTTTCCGATTGTAAATTAAAAATTATAATTCCATGTAATTGTAACACTCGTTCAAATCAGTTATGTGATCGTGAGATGTCTTGTTTTCCCTCTAACCAAAGAAGTTTTTTTTTTTTAAAAAGTAGGAAATATTGAATTATATTTGAACGATGTTTGGAATGATAATTTTGATGAATGATATCAGAATGATATTTTTAATTTTTGAAAGATAAGTTCTCAAACTATAAATACTTAGTTAAAGTGTTTTTTTTTTCCCTCCAACGTCTTGTTATAATTCGTGTGTCGTAATTGCACTTATTTGCCTTGCCAAATCCAATTCTTTCATGCATTTCATAGCTACAATCTCATGCCACACATTTATATAATTTATGTATACTGTGAGCGAGATGATGTGTTACATGCGACGATGGTCAGAAAACTCGACGCAATCTTCTCTCTATGGCGCTTAACCGATAGTCTCTGTTTGAGCAGTTGCCAGTCAATGTGTACCAATCTCTATTGATCTTTTGATGGTAAAAACGACAGGCTGGCCGGGCAAACAAAAATGACGTCTGTCGGAAGAGAGACTTACGCAAAGCTTCGAAATCTACAAACAGAAAAGAACCGCAAAGTGGAAGTCATAATTAAATATTCGAAAAGATTTTGGTCACTGCGTGTAAAATTTGCAAAAGAGTCCCAAATCAAATATTGGACAATGTTACATAGAAGGAGTCGTAAGCAGAACGGATAGCGTCATTTCTATGCTAATAGTTATAAGAAGTGTCAGGTTATGCGTTAATGTACAGCGTATAAGATCATCAAAACAAATGCCAAGTTAAAAAGCAGATTATTCAAATTTAATGCTCACGTAAATTTGTTTTGTTCGTCAATAATATCCCAAATGAAGATGGCGACCCATTCTGAATATTTCGCAGTAAATAAATCATATGTATGTTTAGCTTCGTTTTACAGTCTTAAATAAAAGGATTCTGAAAAAAATTATTATTTTGAAAATATTTCATCAAAATTATAAAATAAAATAGTATGAAAATTATGTATTCAAATCACCTATTTTATTAACATTAGAAAGGAATTCTAAAGAAAATTCAGCTATAATGAATTATAACGCCGCATAGTTCATTTTAGTATTACTGTATTACTATAATGAATTATTTCACATTATTAAGAATTTTAACAATGTGAAATCATATAATTAATCTCGTTTAGTCTTGAATGATTATATCAATAATTTTTCATAGCATATGTTGTTCAGAAAATTCTAAATGGCTTCAAGAAAAATGAATACATAAACTTACAAACAGACTTTACAAAGATAAAGTGATATATGCCTAAAGTGAAATAGAGATTTGCGATTTCATCTAAATTTTCTACCGCACGTACGCTAATTATATAAGAATATTTTGATGATTAAATGGATCTGATAAATATTTTGTTCGTAGCATTTTAGAATATTTTGAATATATATTTCAAAATGTAAGGAAGTGTAATGACTCTTCATTGTGAAATAATATTGTTGATAAAATATTAATGGCAATGAAGAGATATATAAAAATTTCATCCATTTATTCCTTCATGAAGTTTTTTGGAACCTTTGGTTTTATTTGAACTTAAAATTCTTTAAATGGCATCTTTCTTAACCTTAAACTTTTCATGCTGGTAGAACGAGTATAATTCAAAAAGTTTGCAAAAATAATTCAATCAGAAATGTCAGTTCTGCTTAAAATACTTCTGCAATTTTTAAAAAAATAATTAAAATTTGTATAAGTTTTCTAAGAAATTTTTTTATTAGAACAAAAAAATATGGTCTTGATGTTTAAAAAGATTACTGTCTAATAAGATGCATGCAGAGGAAAAGAAAGAAAGAAAAAAAAAAAAACCACATCTGCTTCATTAAAAAAAAAATATTAAAATCTTATTTTTCTATTGAAAACATTTTTCTAAAATATGACATTTTTTTTTAGAACAAGAATCAACTAATCATTTTGATAGCATTTCAGAATAAATTAAAGGTACTTTGAGGATATAAAGGAAATGAGAAAGCTTAATTTAAATACTTATTTTCCCGTTTTTGTATGCTTACAGTTTTTACTACTAGGGAGGATTTCATAAGATTTCTTAGATAAACAACTATTTAAATATTACTCATCCTCTTCGTTATAGCTATATTTAATAGTAGGGGGGGGGGGTGAATTTTCTAAATTTATCCAGCACATTTTCAGCTAATTTACTGCTACTCCTGTAACTGTTACTGTTAATGATATATTTAACTAAATATAAGTTGCAGTGAATTTATGTAAGAGAATGGAGTTAAGTATAGATTCTGAAATAAATAACAATTTTTTCGATTACCAATAAAAATTTTCATTAAATTATCTTGATCCTAATTGTAAGGGAAGCATATTATGAATATAAAAAAGTATATATCAAGTGCTTTGGAACTAAAATAGAAAAAAAAAAATAAATGGAATTAGGGAATTTGATATCATTTGTTTAGTTAGCATCTAATCATAAATTGCCTCATGATGTACCTAATGAATGTCTTTTCCCCCTCATTTAAAAGGCACGAACGATTCCCTAATTAATTTAGCCTAGAATATTTGATATGTATCAAGTGTGTATTCGATTCAAGTGTGTACGTTGATTTTTATTCAATATTCCAGAAAATCCTTTTAATTTTGCGATACAGCAGAGAATTCTTGAAAAATATTTTGGAAAGCTTTCGGGAACGGTCTTAAAAACCATTTTATTAAAGAAGTAAAAAACAATTTTCTTAGATTTGTTACGCTTGTTTTTTTCATAACCACTCTTCATAACACATAAGTGGTAAATAAAATAATGACATGATGTCATACTGCTCACAAATAAAACAGGGTGATCTCATTTATTCCATTTTGTAATCTATTTTCATTCCATAAAGTCTGAAAATTGTGGGAAGTTCGGCTGTAAACTGTATGTGTTCAAAACGTGAATCCAAAAATCATTTCCTACAAATAGAAAAACTAAAAATCGCCGTCAATGTTGCGATTTTCCTTTTCTGCAGCAAACAGAGCTTATTGAAAATGTTATGTACTATAGTAATAGTATTTTAGAATGAGTTAAGAAAACTCATTGTAGATTTTTTTCTAAAAGAAAGAGATGTCTTCCAAAGTAATTAAAAATTAGTTTCTATAATGATTACTACATTAATCAAAAATGTATTGACTTCTCAAAATGAAATAAACACTTGTCTGTTACACGATTTTACTCTACGATAAATCTCTAAAATTAAATGATTTTGTCGACAAGTTACGAAGGGGAGAAGAGCATGGGATATATTATTGAATCAGCAAGAACAAAACAACTATATTTCCAATAAAATAACAAAATTTTTGTGAGGAATTTCATATCTATTCCAATGTATTTCTTTAATTACCCATTGTTTAAAGGTAAATTAACTTATAATCATATTTTTTTTTCTTTCACATACTTTAAAAGTTCTGTTGCCGACCTTTAAATGTCATAATTTCTGATATATCCATCCAGTGCCACACCTTTAAAACCGATAGTTTATTTGTATATTTATTTGTTGGACGAAAGAAAAAAGATTTTAATCATTCAAGGATAAGACACACCTAATCTACTTGCACAAAAAAAAGCGTCTCACTACGTATTGCATCATTAAAATATTTAACACTCTGGATATTTATATATTTTATTTTTAGAATATGTAATAAAAGACATTTTGTTTTTAGAATATGTATATTTGTAAATATTACACATACGTTTATAAAAAAAAAGGATCTTGAAATTAAAACCTAACCACGAATATAAATTTTGGTTTTTGTATGTGACATGGGACTAAATGTAACTTAAGATTTAATATTCTTAGTTATGTTATATTTCCATATTATTAAGATTATATTATAGATCTTTCTTAGTGTTAAAGGTATCACAACTCCGAGGTACCCTAATAAAGCTCCTTCCTGTACTTATTTCCACTTTTTCGTCATCTTTTTTTTTTTTAATTTTTTTAATTTTTTTTTTTTTTTATTATGCCTCTATAGTCAGCAAATGTCTTTCCACCAGGATAGAATGTGTCAAAGAGTTGTCTGCTTCTTAAAGGCACCCAATAATATTCTTCGTATCGGCCTACTGAGAATATGCTATTTTCGGTATATCAACCGGCAAATTGATAAGCCATCTAAGAAAATGGTCTGCCAAGATTCCAGCGAAAGGGCCAATATCTGGGATTCGACGTTAAGGGAAGTCGATGTTCTCGAAATTGACCATGAAAAGCAGCATGGCTATTCAGTCATGCAACTGCTCAAATATGTTTTACACACACACACACACACACACACACACACACACACACACACACACACACACACACACACACACACACACACACACACACACAAATTATATCATAATAAATTATATATATTTTTTTTATTTTAAATTAGATATGTTACTTTATTCTAAAATGTTCCCTTGATCTAAATCCCCCTCTATTTAATTACTAGCCGCCTTTGGCAACCAGCCGGTTCGCCAATCTTAATGCTCGTTAAAATTTTAATAATTAAATATTTTATGTAATTCCTACTTTAATAGCTTCTCCATTAAAATATTTTAAAACTTCAAATTTCAATTCACTCATAATATTATAAAGGCCTTCAGTCATAACGTAATCTGTATCTCTAATTTTCTGTTAGCTCCCGTAGAATTAATGCTTTAAATTAAAGTGGAAATAATTAATCTGCAATTAATATAATAATATTTTTAACTGAAACAAAGCATTTTTTATTTTTGTAATATGATTACTGAAAACAGAGTCACTGAGCATTTAAATCTTATGGGCACTAAAGAATATCTTTCTTAATTTATGTAATATCTCAAGAATTTGTTAAAAAAAAAATTTCAGATTCATCATGAGCAGGTCAATTAATTAACAATGTTTAATTTTAAATGCCTCAAACACTAAGAAAATAAACAGAATCGTTTAAAATAATCGGTCGAAAACGGGTAAAAAAAGCTACTTAAAAAACGATGAACTTAAACTAACATAAATACAATTTAATTACAAGCATACAACCTAAAAATAATTTAAATCAAGTCCGCTTCACAGAGAAAGAAATCTCCTCTCTGTGGTCCGCTTCCGTTGAAAATAGATGTAAACAATCAGAACACAATGTGCATGCGTGAATTTTCAATGCCAGTTATGGTAACGCAGTTATGGTCAATTTCCTTTATTCTGTTTTATTTTAATTCAAAAGTACTTCAGAATGAATCTGAGAGATCGATTAATTACCAACGTTTAATTTTAAATGCATCAAACATTAAGAAAATAAACAGAATCGTTTGAAATAATCGGCCGAAAAATGTTAAGCCTAAGCCTCATTATTGTTGGGAAAAAAATGCTGAAGCCTTACTCATTTGGCGGTGGGGAAAGAAATGATTTTTTTTGGCGTGAAAGTTAGTTTTTAATTAATAATTAAAATTTCAAAAGAAAGGACCCCAGGTGCACATTCCCGCCCTCTAAGGTATACACGTACCAAATTTGGTAGCTGTAGGTCAAATGGTCTTTTCTGTAGAGCGCCAACACACACAGACACACATTGAGCTTTATATAAGTATAGATTTGCAGTTCTCACATTCCGACCGAGGAGATATAAATACCTAACTCCCACGGCATTTTTTAAAAGACACCAAAGATTTCCTTTCCTAAACCGATACATGTCAAAGAAAAGTCTTAAGGGAAAAACGTCACAGGCTTTCCCCTTCTGTTACAATGCAAATAAATGCGTTTCTTTTGTTTTCAAGTGCACAAAATATGTCTTGCCGGTGAAAAACAGATTGAAGTTGGTTTTAATTTGTCTTCTTTTGGACCACCATGTTACATATGTACATGTTATATATGTAATGAAATTTTTAAATCTTATTTAATTTTCTAACTTTTATCTTCAATTAGCCCATATTACTTTATTCTAAAATGATCTCTTATTTCCTGATCTGAATTCTACTTTATTCAATTATTTATAACACACCCTCTAATAAATTGATGTCTTGTGCATTTCCCACGCTCAGAAAGAAGGGATAAAATTTCCTAACACCTACACATTTTTTTTCAAAGATACCTATGAAGACCTCTTTTTCCTAAGTTTGCACATATAGAAGAAATCTGCTTTGCGGCAAGTAATATCACTAAAATTTCATAATAATATCACTAAAAGGAAAATTTTCCACCACTTTGCTCTTGCATCGCAATCGTAATAGACGTCTTTTTATCATCGTTTCTTCCTTGTACAAATGATACCTCCCGTGATGAAATCAATCGAAGTTAAAATTTTAAAAGTTTTTTTTCTTTTTGGTCACTCATTTGAAAATTATGTATATGTATATGTGTGTGTGTGTGTGTGTGTGTGTGTGTGTGTGTGTGTGTGTGTATGTGTATTAAACGAAAGTTTAAAAATCATAGTGTGTGTGTGTGTGTGTGTGTGTGTGTGTGTGTGTGTGTGTGTGTGTGTGTGTGTGTGTATGTGTATTAAACGAAAGTTTAAAAATCATATTTCGTAGCAAATTTTGCTAAAAAAAATTTTAATAAGCGAAAATTTTGAATTCTTTACTTTATAGATTCTAAAAACGAATATTATATGGCAAAAAAAAATCTTTCGTTTAGAAACAAATCTTTCAAATAAATTTTCAGTTAGAAGTATTCAATATACAAATGGATTTGATCGGAATCGCTCAGCTATGCGGTTTTCATTTCTTATTTTAAGTAGATTGTCTGAGTTTAAGTTTGATAAATATGATATGCACACTGAGAATTTTAGCCTTCTTTTTCCTAGAAAATATAAATTCAAAAATATAATTCTACTGCATAGAAGTTTGAACATAGTCCTATAGGAGAATTGATCTCGTGGAATTACTGATTTTATAAAGCTCATAGTGATCCGAAAAGGTCTATAAAAATTTGATCTTCCCAACCAATTTAGAGTTTATTGAACAATATTATTACCTAGTGACTTATTTTATGATATGAATAAGTCTTTTTATTACGCTTCAATTTTATCAATAAAATTACTCTTTCCTAATAAATGTTGAGGATATTGAACTGTGAAGCACTCCTATATTTTTCCAATAATATTTTCGTTATATGTTCACTTAAATAATTTCTACGACTGTTATTTTTTTTGAAGTAAAGACTAAAAACTTAAAAATGTAATTTACTTTTTATATTTATATGTAAGAATGATTTTTTACATGTATTTTAGGTGTTAAGGAGAAGAGTTACTAAATTAACTGAAAAATGAGAATATCTCCCGAGCAGTAAAATTAAATACACATAGATAAAAGCAATTATTTTCCACAAATACTCTGGTGTATTATTGTTATTAGAAAGAGAGACCAAATTTATTGAATGTTATTGATTTGAACGAAAACAGAGAAAAGACAATAAAAAAATGGAAGATATGAAAATGATGATATTAAAAACAATTAGATTTCATCTACTTTCAAAGAAATCCTATTGAAAGAAAGCAGCTATAAAAAAACAGAAGCTAGCTTTATTTGGTATCAAATAAAGTTAGCTTCAATTTTAAACAGTTGCTTTTTTTTAATGAGATTTCCTCCAAAGTAAATAAAATTTAATTGTTTTCACTCGAAAATTCTATATTGGATCCAGACATTTAAAAATAAGTATCAAATGAAAGGAAATGTTTTAACTGTAAGCAGAATTTCCTTATTGATTCCATTACTTTCCATTTCAAATATAATAAAAATTCTGTTAATAAATGGTCAACAGCTTTTTATTTACTGATATGAGCAAAATGAAAAAAAAAAATACTCTTTTATCATCAAAATCGATAAAAATTTCAAGCATATTAATATTTTTTTAATTGAATTTTCTGTAAATCTCGAATTTTAGATTTCGAAGGATATTTTAAAAGACAACATGTTACTTTTTAAAAACATATTAAACAATCCATTATTTAAAGATGCATTTTAAACCAAATTAAAAAAAAAAAACTTTCCATTTAAAAGTTGTAATAAGTGAAAAATTTTGCTTGTAAGTGTTTAACATAATATGGCACATTTTTTAAATCTGTAAAAGATTCAAAATATTAGTTATTTATTCAAAGTATGAAATGTTTACAATACTTGATATATTGAATATATTCGTAAAATCATTTTAGCTATTTTCTCACAACAACTCTTTCATTTATTTTACGATTTCTAGGTTTAATAAAAATTATTTATTAAATTATTATCTGAAATTACTTTAATAAATGATTCCTAAAGCCTTAATTCCGTTTTGAATTAATTTTTTCCTAAGAAAATTCATTTCTCTATTTTGCACCAGAAACCAGTTGCGGTTCATGCATTATAGCATTGGGGTGTTGTAACCCATCGTTCATTGTGCATTCATCGTTCATCTTCCGACATAGCTGAAATTTTGACCTTCCTAATTAATTTCCAATGCATTATTATTCAATAAAAATAATAAAAATTTCAACTTCATGTGGACACATTTCAACGATGAAACAACAAATTTCAAATTTCAGTTAAAAATAAAATTTTAGAATAAGTATTTTAGATTACTTTTCATGCATTTCTTAGTCTCATTTAAAAAAAATTATTCGATTTGTGGCTAAAAAATAAAAAAATCGTGTCATTTTAAAATTAAAAAGAATTTGAATGTAAGAGTGTTATTTTTGTACTTCTTTATGAAAAAATTTAATAACCGAATATTTTTAATCAATTTTTTTTTCATCATTAACCATTTTTCATTTGTTAATTCTGTCGAAATTTCAATCAAGAGAAAAAAAATTTTGCAGCAGAAAACATTTAAAACCTAGCTTCTGCCGCCCCTGAAAATTAAGGAAGTGCTGTTTTTCGGAACAGTACCTGTGTTATATCATTGCGCTTGCGCAGCGGTAGGAATTGGTAAAACTGTGGGGTGTGAAGTGCGTTTTGTTATTAAAAGTGTGCAGCGGCAAGAAAGAATATTAATCTTCCGATAGCATTTACTTTTCACAAAATGTGAAAGGGAACGATTATGCTTTGTTATTATGCTTGCGCAGCAGAGTAAAAAGTATTTGGGGGAAGATTTTCCTCTGAGAAGAGAGGTTACTATTTTCTGCTCGTTCCCCTAATATTATTAGCTCAAACAGGAATGTTATTAGATTGCATATGGATTAAGATATAACTTGCAAGCTTAAATAAATTAAGACTTACTTTTATATATGAAGATAAAAGACTGAAGTATACAATAACTGATACATAAATATAAAAAATAGAAAGCTGCTGATGCTCCGCAGTGCCTATTCATGAGCCACACGCAGTTAAAAACATTTCTTTTAAAAACATATGAATTTCTTTTGAAATATTTCCCCTAAAATATGAAATTGGTCTTCAAGACAAAAATTTGGATGTGACGGCCAATGATCGAATATATTAAAATGAAATTTACATGGATTATTCGGGAATCTAGGATTAGTGAATTATGCATATTACCATCACTTGACATTTTTGACTCTTTTCCTTCGGTCCAATGAATTCTTTTCAATGCATACTGTAGAAAATAATAACTTCTACACTTTACTGATTAGAACTATCGGCAATGAGAAAAAGAAATGCATCGCTAAGGAAAACCTCCCTTGGATGTTTTATTGAGTTCAAACATCTGGTTGTAGTTGAACGATCTAGCAATTATAAATCAAAATACTGGAAGACAACAATTATCTGGCGCCATGCGCCATGTTAAGTAACTAGTCTCCTTCTATCTTATATATCTTTTATGTCTAGAAACTCCATGCATAGATTCACGAAAGAAGTGAATTGAGATGCATAAGAGATACACTTGATTTCTCCTGATCATCCTATTTAAACTATTTATAAACCCACTATTACCAAAGAAAAAAAATACAGAAAAGGAGTTATATCAGAATACCTAGAGAAGAATCAATGAATACGATAAAACACTACCCAAAGAACAACATGTATAATTTTAATAATTTTTTCTCAAATATTGTTAGATTATCTTGCTTGAGATGCTAAACAGATTTTTACTATATTTTGAAATAAGAAATATGAGGGCTTGAAGTTTTATTGCATGAAATAACCAACTGTATGCATAATCTATGCATAAACATTCCTTGTAATATTTTCTGTTAATGTATACTTTATAAGTTATCAATCTTGCGCACAACACGAAAACTTTTTTGAAGAAATAAATATTTTTACCCATAAATCCATGAGAAATTTTCGAATCCCAAGTCTCTCCTTTCCAAATTGATTTAATCTGTTTGTTGGGTTATTTAAATAAAATATTTAGCAAAGTGTACACACTATGAAACTGTTTAATAATGTGAACGTATTTGCAATTAACAAACACTCTTTGTGCCATTGTTTAATGTCAGAATACAATTCTTGAATATTTTGTTATCATTTTCGATAGTTTATCAAAGAATATTGTTGAAATTAATACTTATTTAAAAGGCTACATAAATTACTTGATTTATACAGATTAACTTAGTAAAATAAAAATAAAAAAGAATGTGGGAGGAAATAACAAATCATGACGTCCATGGCACTTACGAAAATGACAACTGAGACTTTTTCACGTGAAACAACGCATTTCATAATGCATTATCATTTTGGAAAACCATAAATAAACGGTACAGACTGCATTACTATCATATTCAACTCCAGCAGACGAAAAGTTTCTTTGGTTTGAAAACGTGATTAAATAGCATTGAGTAAGCGCAATTTGGCGATGCACGTTCGTATTCTCAGATTCGTTTATTACACTGTCGATTCTCCACGCTATCTATTATATTTTTATTTCTCTTATAATTTAAATTTTAAAAGAACGATGTGATTTAACATAAATTGAATATTATATGTCAGAAGCCACCAACAATTCCTGTCTACTAATACTTTATTCACCGCTGAGGGCTTCGTATTTGAAGAAAAGGGGGATATTGACAGTATAAATAAGATAAAAATAAAAATATAAAATGCAAACTTAACGAGGATTTTCTTTCTTGATGTTTAAAATCTAAAATTTGAACAATTCCTGTGTTATGCAGTTAATGCTTTATTTCATGATGCATTTTATATAATACGTGACAACTTCTTAGTTGTTTTTGAATAGAGTTTTTCAAAAAAAAAAAATATCTGGAGCATATTTATACTAGAGCATATTTTAAAATGAAATAATAAATCACCATATTCATTAATAATATCAATAACATTAAACATTGAGTCTGATTTAAAATTTTCTCTACCCAAGTTTAGTAACCAGAACTTCATTACACAACTTTTGTCCTTATCTTGTACAATCTGTTGAAAAAGTATCCGACGGCTATTCGCTTCTCAAAAGTTGATTATCACAAATAAAAATAAAAATTTTTGTCGTAAAATTATCTCTAAAGGAGAATGCACGGATAAGTTCGTTTATGCATGGCGTCATCATCATGTTTAAACTAAACTGATTTCTTTCTTCTATGGAAACATTTATATTTGGATTTGAAATCGAATTCTAAAGATTAAATTAACCATGCATAAAAACAGATATGTAATCTATGTATATAAAATTAAATATCCATTTTTTTGTTTGAAACTTATATACCCTTTAATGGAATCGAAAGAAATTTGGCACACATATTTCTTAAGACCTAGTAGGATGAATTGCACTTTTAAAAAACTGATATGTCTCCCTAAAAGGAATGAAATGGGAGTAGAATGATTTTATGTTTTACCATCATAATTTCAGGACATATAATTGCACACAAATTAATTTTACGTATCATCTTATAATTTTAAAAATTAGCTTTACAGTGATATAAATTTCTTTTTTGTATGACTATTTCTTTAAATTTATTTAATTTTTCAAAATTAACTTAAACACGATTTATAAAAATTCTTTTTTTTTCATTAAAATATTAAGTTCACATGTGTCAGATGGTGAGCTAAGAGTACCGTTTATTCAAAGTCTTTAATATAAATTAATTTGGAGAAAATGTGTTAATAATGATAAAAAAAATAATAATATTTTTTTTAATAATAAAACTCAGTAAAAATTTTCCTCATTCATCTATACTTATAATAAAGCTCAATGTGTGTGTGTGTGTGTGTGTGTGTTAGCGCTCTACAGGCCAGACCATTCAACCCACAGCTACCAAATTTGGCACGTGTATACCTTGGAGGCCGGGAATGTGCACCTCGGGGTTATTTTTTCAAATTTTTAATTAGAATTTTGTTTATTTAAAAATTAAGCGAAATTTTGGCGTGTTTCTGCTATAACTTCCGAAAATATTACCGCACAAGAAAGATTTTTCCACAAAGTTAAAGATCAAAATTTTATCTTTTTAAATGATACCAATATTTTAACCTTAAAATTAAAGTTTGTATTTTTAATTAATTTTTAAATAAATATTTTAACTATATTTTTCAACAATTTTTTTCGTACAAAATAAAAATAAAATTTAAGCTGCACGAGCACGTTTTGCATTCATGGGGGAAAATTAGCTTTTTTCAAAGTGTTGCCATCACATTGATTAAAGCTCCAATTAAAAATAAATTAAATCTTTTTGGAAATGAAATCTGCAAAAATATAATATTCAGCACGTGTCTGTAGGAAATAAAACAAATATGAAATATTATTTTTTCTAAAAAATAAATTTAAGAAAAATTCTTTTATGATCTTTTACACTATCTATATTATTAATGCAATAAATCAGTTATATTTTAAGGCAAGTTTTGTTTAATATAAACAGGATATCCATTCAAATCAGGGCCACACAGCTAATTTGTAAACCTTTAGTAATAGACACAGGTCTGCTAAAATGGTCCAAGTGGAAAATGATTATATTTTATGTAACTTGATTTAATAAATGCTCTAATGAATAACGAATTTTTGATTTTACATAAAGCTTCTGCTGTGGAAATCACGTTTAACAAAATGTTCTTGAAACACTAATATTTTAAATAAAAAGAGTTAATTTCCAATCAACTAAATCAATCACTTAAACTGACTGATTTATGAAAATTTTAATATCACTATTCAATAAAAAAAGATAATTTTAGATTTTCTATCGATCGTTTCAAAGAAAATACGCTGACCAGCGCTCAGGTTTCTCAAGATTAATTGGCCTAAGATTATGAAAAATATTGAGTTTTTCTAAATTTTTAACATTCAAAGTTTCATAAATCAGTCTTAGTTGATCGTGGAAAATAGAAACATTCATTCATTCATTTAAAATTTGGTGTGTCCAGAATATTTCTCAGAATATGATACCTTACTGCATTAAATTTAGACTTCATAATTTTTGAAATATATTTATAGGTCGGAACAAAATATAATTATTGATTTCATTTCAATCCTTTTGAAAGCAAAACTAAAAACTGAATTTTATGCTGAATCTGAGAAATTTTTGTTGAATTATTCTTTGAAATATTACATAAATTATGAAAAATATTTTGTAGTTCACATAAGACTTAAATACAGAGCGATTCTGTTTGCAGTACTCATATTCAATAATAATAATAATAAATAAATAAATAACGATAAAAATGATAAATAAAATAAAACGCTTGGTTTCATTAAAAATATGAATCCACTGAGAATTAAAGTTGAAGTTTTACCGGAAATGACAGAAAATTAGGAAAATATATATAGTAAATTGAACGAAACGATCTAAACAACAGTATAAGTTTGGTATGACTATCAAAATTTGAAGATTAAAAATGTTTTGTTTGAGAAAATATTAAGAGACCAGTTATTTGAAATATTTAATTGAAAATTGTAGCGAGCTGTAATAGCGAACTGGCTGGTCGCCAAAGGCTGCTAGTTATATAATAACATAAAGAATATATCTTAAGAGAAACAAACTTCTTAAAAACTACGAATTCGCTTATATAACTTGTTTTTATCTATAAAAACTTGAGATTTAAACAAAGATAACTAGCTTATTGTTTTATATGAATAATTAATTTCTCATTAATTCTTTTTCCTATAAATTCATTCTCGATTTTTATAAACACCGCAGGTTAAAACTAAACACACACACACACTCCGATCAAAGATACAACTACTGACCATTTTATAAGCTTTAAAAAAAAATTGAAAATGATGCAAATGAAAATTTCAGTCCCTTAAAATATGTAATAAACATAAAACCAAGCAGGTTTAAGATCAGCATTTGCAGAATTTCGTAAATTTTGAATTTACTTTCGAAACCAATAAAAAATTAATATTGAAAATCAAAGATACAACATTCTTCCCTATTATTCTAATTAGATTTCAGGATTCTAAAACATTTTAAGAGACTGAATATAAGAATTCAGAAACAACACAAGTAAAATTATATGCATTCGGTTTTTGCTTACATGTACCGTGGGTGCATTTGCTAGTATATAAACATTTAATTCAAGACATTCTTGTAAAATTATTGTTTAATTTACTTGTAAAATTTTATCATTTAAAAGAAGCATTTTGATGAATTATTAGCAGATGAAATTTAAATTACTACAAACAATGTACAAATTGTGCTTTTTCCAGATTTAAATTAATATCTTGTAACTTTAAAAATTATTAATTTTATTTTTAAAAATTATTTTATAGAAAAATATTTAAAAAAATATGACAGTTAAATAAAGATTGAAATATTCCTATGTGATTTTTTAATATTTCCGTCTAGTAAATTGGACAATATATTGCGAAATTCAAAAGAGTTAAGAATACAGACATTTTTATCCTTTTCGAAGGGGGGGGTGGAAGGGAGGGTTTGTCTTTGCTATATAAGTTGAAAAAATATTACTAAAATTGAATAGAAAGTAAACGGGTCTTTGAATATTATTTTAAAGTTATAATATATATAAATATAATGTATTTTAGCTTTAATATAATAAATACTATTACAAAAGGCAAATAGCTTTAATATAATAAGTTTTTAATACAAAAACAAAGAAGAACCAACAATCAGTTTTGGATTAAGATTCAGCCGATTTACTTTCTTTTTTAAAAACTGTAATAAATATTTTTTAAAAATCGAAGACCGAAACTACACCCGAAAATAAAGACCAAAATTAGAAAGTAATAAATATTTTTTAAAGAAAACTCTCGAAAGAATTCTTTTACAGTGCAGGTGCTTTTACCATTATAATAAAGGGATTTTTTTTTATTATAAACGTCCAAGAAAAAACAAAATTTGTAAAAGCGTGAGGTGCCTTAGGAAAAGCACAATAAATATTACAGCAAAAAAGACTTCTATCTTCGGCTCACGTTTTTATGATTTTGTTATGAAATGTCCAGATTTTTAATAAAAACGCAAACATTTCCATTTTAATACACTGATAAAATGCATTTTTAAAGCAATTTTTTATTTTTATAATTTTGGTAACTGCAACTTATTCAAATGAAAGGTATCCAACTGCATTCTAATCTCTGGCCTCTTAAATATAAAATATATGCAAATGTGAATATTATAGAATATTCGCATTCATACTAAATCATCGAGACATCTTAGCTTTTTATGATTATATGTCATAGTTATTTCCTCCTTGACCGCATTATAGAACAATTTTGATCTTTCCATTATCAGTAAGTTTAAATTCAAAGAAAACTCAAAATTAATATTTGTAGTTCTAAGAAAAGTCTTCAAAAATCATACCATATTTATTATTATTATTATTATTTCAGCAATTTATTTGGAAGTTAAAGCTATTTTAAAGGTTAAACTTGAACATTTTTTAATTTTTAGAGGTAAAATCGGTTTTCCGTTATTTTGCAATTTTAGTGATAATGGTGTCATTATTATTATTTTTTTTAACTTTTTACTTGCAAACTTACACTGTACAGACAGCAAATCACAATAAAAAATTATTACACAGATTTCTGAAATAAATGTTTTGCGACTTTTAAAATTATCTTCTTGGAAGAGTATTTTCTTAGAACAAATAAAAGTAAATTTCACTTTTCATAAAATATCTTTTATATGTTACAACTCTCAGTTTTATCTCATAAAATATCTGGAAGGCAAACATAATTTTGTTAAGATTTTTAGCATCCTTTTGCGTTTTGGAAAGTTTTCTGAATCAATGTTGTAACGCACCACCTGTTACACTACTGAGGCATTTTGCTTTTTTTTTTCACAGGCTCTCATATAATCAACACTGGGCAGCGTGCAGACGTCTTTCAAGGTCGCAGGAAACGCGTAGTAAAGAGATTCATTCACTCTATGAGTGTGTGTAAATACAAAGGCGCCATCACGATATCCGTTAACAGTTCATCTATTATTAGAAATCAACAAAATCACTCGACGTAAAAATATAAGGAAAAAGCATACTATGCCCCAGTTTTATCGATTGTTTAGAAAATCAATGACAGGGATGAAAGTCCTGAAATTGCATTTCTTAACTCTTAGAAATAGTATGTTGTGTAAGTTCCATGATTTCATTGTGAGTAAATGTGTAGATCTTTTAATAAATACTTATAAGACTGCTATTTTTTTAGCAACCTTATCTTGCAAAAAAAAAAAAAAAAATGTGAAATTTGTTCGTTAATTGAAACACTGGTAAAACTTTTGCACCTTGGTTGAGGTTCAATAAAAATATATCTACTATTGCAAATGGAAAACTTGAATTCCTAAACATTATTTTAAGCGTAGTAATAGTTGGAACATAATATAAGTTCTTTGCTTTTAGATCTTTTCTATTAATATGGAAAGTTGAATTTTTCATTAACATGTAATACTGATAACTATATATATTTTTGTCTTTTGTAATGCAGCTTTTAACTTTTCATCCCTTTTCTTCTCGACAAAGATTTTATAGGAGCATAATGTCCATTAAACCATTCTCGTTTTGTTACACAGGAAAAATATAAGCTCATATCAAGTAAGCAGGTGCGCAAACACATGAGGCATATTAGATTATACTCAAACTGTAATAATTAGGTATGATTTTTCATACAACTATTAAATTGAAAAATTCAACCAGATGCTAATGATCAAACAAATTAAAGACGAATGTCTTATTTACTGTACAGACATATGTTGCCTTTCGTAATATTGGCACGTTTTTTGCAGACAACAAGTTGCAGCGTGCTTCTGTTTGCTTTACAAGTCCATTTTACAAAGACGTATGTAAGTGTAGATGTATATTATAAATGATAATTTTTGCAGAATGGGAGGGGAGATTAGAACATATAATAAAGGAATATTGACGTCATTATTCATAAAGTTCTAACAGTTAGTTGTTTTGATTATTGGAAAATCGTGATAGGGCAAATGTGACACTACGTCTCGATACATCTCAGGTGAGAAAACAGTACAGACCGAGGCCATCGCCCACTGATAGAATTAAATGTCGTCAAACCATCGTCTGCTTCAATTTTCTAAGCGTACTATAAAATATGTGATTTTTTCGTTTAAGTTTGTAAAAAACATTATCTTAGATATTACGCTTTTCCATGAAATTACTTGAGTAGTTTTTTGAAGTACTAATTCTGAAATAACCAATCAATACAAACAACTACATTTTCAACAGAAATAATAAAATCAAATAGAAAAATGTAAAAATCGTAAAGTGATAATTATTTAAATATAAATTTAAATAATTATCTTGTTTAAAAGTAATTTGAAACTTTAAGAAAGAACTGAAGAGGGCTTAAATTTAATTATACAGAATGATATACCCATACAACTTAATGGAATTTCTTTTGATACTTTCTGTGCTTTTATAATAAAACTGGCATGCTAAATAGAAGTTGACGACTCTCTGATATTGATGTAAAAATTAGTGTTGGCAAATAAAATTTTGAAAAAATCCTATAAAAAACATTCTAAGCATTCCATTCTTAATATTCGTTACTGAAAACTTAAATGCAAAATCAGTTATAAAATAAAGACATTCGCAGAAAAATATTACATACCATCACATAATTACTTAATTTTATGAAAACAAAATTTATCGGCAGCAATTTTTTTAAAAATTCAAACATAAGCTAGTTTTTTAAAAATAAGATTATGTGAACGTAATAATTTTTTCTGAGGCAAAGAAAAGGTAATTTATCATATAATTATATTAATTGCAACTCAAAGACGTCTATTAAAGAGTTTCACAATGTTACCACAATACTGTCTCCATTTACAGACTGGACTTTTCCAATTTGCTTTCATTTCATACCCAGTCTCTCTGGTTAACGAAAATGGAATAGGACACCTGCATCAATAAAAATTGATTGAAGAAGGACTGCTGGAAGTAAGGTGCATCTTACTACACGAAAAAGGTAAAAAGAAAAAAATTAAATAAATCTCCAACAGTTCATTTCTCTCTCTGAGAAAACTGAAGCAGAGAAACCCATCGCGTGTCTGAAACACCTGCCTTTCAGAGAGTGTAATGCCAAGTAAAACTATTTCTGGAAGCGAATTGTTTCAAAAAACGAATAAAGTTAATGTAACATTTTGCCTTAATTCTTTTTATGTAACGAATTCTTCTGTCCTTTTATCAAGAAATGTTTAGAAACGAGCATACTGTAATTATGTCATACAGCTGACAAGACTTGACCTATATAATTAAAAATCGTGCGAAACACTCTACAGAGCCGATCGTTAGACTAAGGATAACCAAATTTGATTGGTAGTAATTTCTCATAAAGAAATGATTTTTTAAAAATTTAATTTTGTTTTTACTTAAAATAAATTTAAAATGTAATGTTTTTATTCAATAATTTCAAAGCATATTAACACATAAAACTCGTTCTATACCTTTTTAAGATTTAA
Organism: Argiope bruennichi; assembly: GCF_947563725.1. NCBI lineage: Eukaryota > Metazoa > Arthropoda > Arachnida > Araneae > Araneidae > Argiope > Argiope bruennichi. The sequence goes on along the minus strand of NC_079154.1, from coordinate 23,771,479 downwards.
AAAATTAGACTACCAGTATAGTTCATTTTATTTCCATTCCGTTTTTTCTTTTTTAATAATTTTTCACATTATTGTTCAGCATATTTTATAACATTCCTTTTATATGTTATAAAATATATCATTGCAATATGCATGTGTTAAGTCACTGCGTTTATACACATGCATATTGCAATAATATTACATTTTTATCTTTGCGGGAGCTATAATTAGGATAATTTTAAAAAAATAATACAAAGAAAATAATATTAAGTTAAATAACATAAAATCGAATTAATAGTAAAACATTAATTACCATGTAAAAATATTTCGGATTAGAAATTCGTACCGTCTTTAATTCCTCTCCTCTTTTTTAATTGATAGGGGAATGAAACTGCATTACATTTTCTTGAAATAAAAAATTGGCTATTGAGCCAAAGTGTTAACAAGATTATAGGACAATGCATATTATTTATATTTTTAAAAAATAATTGAGTGCATGAATAAGTATATAGTGAAGCCCTTATAGTTCAGAATTCCAGGCATCAAAAACCTCTATATATACAATTTTTTTTCCCGGAATAACAAATTTTGAATAGAAAAATAGTTTCTGTAAGTCAAATAAAGTTTTATATATCGGACAAGAGTATGTGCGGTTTGAGGTTCGAACTCGCAACGTTAGGGTTCATAGCCGAGTAACATAACCACTAGACAAAAGAGTACTCTCTTCTCCGGAAGTTGTTATCTGGCTTATAATGTTACCACTACAATAGTCCCCCACCAGTGAGTCGGTAGAGTTTATTGCGCCAGTTATGGCGAGCGACGAACGTGATTATCGCGCCAAGCGTTATGGCGAGCGACGAACGTTGTTATCGCGCCAAGTGTTATGGCGGGTGACGGCGAGCGTGTGTGAGTGGTTGCTGCCGGTAGATGGAGCCACGACAGCTGAATGAAGGATGCGTTTATTCAGAACCAGGGTCACCAATGTGCGGGTTGCGGTACGAACTCGCAACGTTAGGGTTCATAGCCGAGTAACATAACCACTAGACAAAAAAATACTCTCTTCTCCGGAAGTTGTTATCTGGCTTATAATGTTACCACTACAAGTATCTTATTGCAATGACCATTAGTCTTGTTCTTAAAAAGGAATATAAATTAAGTAAGAAATATGTTTTATTAATAATTACTGCAGTTGACATTCTTGGAAAACTGAAAGGTGTGTGCAAAAATAAAACTTGCCAGTAAGTCATATATTAAAAATAACTTCAGTTCTACGAATCGTTTTCTTAACTAGGACTTTAATTGAATTTAGCTTTAGATTTTATATCGTGAACAAGAAACATTTTCTTTTTTTATCGTGGTCCCTAAAGAGAAATCTTAAAAAAGCTTTTCAACAATTTCTCTTGTTAGTTTTGGAAAAGAATGAAAATAATTTAAATCTTTAAAACTATAAAGTTAGGTAAAACAAAGTGAGGAAAAACGATATAAAAATATATTCGTGGATGAGTTGACTATATAAGCTATAAATATTGAAATTTTCAATCTGCAAAACTGTTCTGGATGGCTTGATAAATTTTAAAAACACGACATGGCATTTAAGGGAGAAAAAAATATTACGAAAGCGCCTGTGTTTCAGAGGCAAATGAAAAATAAATTTCTGGAAGATATTTTAAAAGAACATGAACCTGACAATAAAATTGATATAGAAGAAAGTTAAGTTCGATAAAATTCTTACTTATAAAGGTGATAAATATTTTGGAAGAAAACACAATAGAGATCGAATCACGATTTTCGTTTACATGACCAGTAAGAAGAGATTAAAATTTCTTGTGTCAGAGAAAAGTAAACAACTGCATTGGTTTAAAAGGATGAACTCACGTCAAATTGACTATGAGATTTTAAAAAATCATGGAGGACTGGGAAAATTCTTCAGGAATAGATAATAGATAAATGGATTATCAAGCAGAAAAAAAAAATGTTTCTTTTTATGGATAATTAGATGATCATCCTAGCTAGTTTCCATTTATTAACGTTAAATACATTTCCCCCCACTTAATACGACAGTCAACTTATTCACTATTAAAACTTTGAAAGCTCATTATCGAAAGCATGTTTTCAAATGTTTACTCTTGACATAATGAATCTCAAAAAAAAAGAAAGGTAGTTAATTTTTTATAATGTATAAGTATGTTTTTATAATGTATATATATATGTGTGTGTGTGTAAGCATTATTGATGCAGTTTTGAAGACAGTGAAAAGACTTTTTACATTTTTAAATTCTTTTTAATCCATCGGGAAAGCATAATTATTTACAAGCAGAGACGCGGACAAAGCACGTCCGCCACGGTGCGGCACAAAAGCAGAAGTGGGGAAGAAGAGAGAAAGAAATTATCCCCCGTCTTATATAACATGAGATATGGATAGGGAAAATATTTTTTCACAGTGCTAATATATTATTAAGATTCTGATAGAGATTTCTGACGCATGTCAATCACAAGTAAAGAAACACAGGGATCTTTTAAAAAGAATGTGCTTACTGGACAGTTTTTACCCCTTCACGCGGAGCGTGAGAATGTATCGGCATTTAGTCGATTCAGCAATTTTATAAAGCTTCCCTTGGATTAATTAAGTAGAGAAAGTGGAAATGGATCACGAAATAAGAGAATATTTTTAGAATGAAGTTACTATGGGCTAAATTAAGATAAAACCTTGGAAATTAATTAAATTGAAATTAAGAGTTTAAAATATCATTACATATTGTGAAAGCTGGTTTTTTTAAAAAGATATTTATGAAGACAATAAAAAAATTCCAAAAGATGAAAATCAAGCAAACACCTAAAATACAATAGTGGAAACAATTCATTTCCTTATGGCAAAATAATGCTGCAATCGAATGCTAGCAAATTTTATATATTGGCACGAACTTAATTGTGGACGATAATCAAACGATCAAGACGTAATATTGGATGACTGCTTTGATTAAGCAATCATAGATGATGATGACAATTAAGATGAATTAATTGAAAAATCATCCAGAAAACCAGCAATAGAAGTATTCCAAACTGTCCAATATGACTTAAGATTTGATCCTAATATTCTTGAAGAAAATTGAGAATTTTATTTTATTTTGAAAAAGGATTAAGGAAAAAATTATATTCAAAAAGTCATTAAGAATTAACTTCATAGGAAAATAAATAAATAGTTTGTTTTGAGTATGAAACACACATATATTTAGAATAATATAAGTAAGTTCCCAAATTAGATACAATATTTGTAATAAAAAAACATTTCTTTAACCAATAAATTAACTATACGAAATTACTTTAGAAAAAGAAAACTATGAAAACTTTGCAGTACGTTTTCATATAAATGTTCGTGTTAAGAGAATCAATGATTTTCTGAAATGCTTTTTATATCATGCACTGGAAGAAATGAGTAGACTCAGTTACTGAATTAGTCTACAATAAGAAAACGATCACATATCTACATGATTGTTCTTTCTTATTAGGCCTTTGAACTCTTAACTTGAGTTTGAAAGGCCTAATTCCCATAAAATAAGTACAGATTAGAATCCCCTTATAAAGACCGAAGTTGGACAAACACTAATTTGACTGTGTTTGCAGAAGATGCTATTTGAAATAACCATCAAGTGTTTTAATAAGCAAAAAGTTAATGCCAGTAATTTAAAGCGTTGACGCCGGCGCGACTATTTTGCGTTTCTCTTCATCTGGCGTCACCATTGATAATATTAACTTTAACGAGCTGTTTCTATAGTTTGTGGCATTTCTTAATTCATAAGAATTTATGTACGTTTCAGTTCACCTGTACAATTTATTTTGACCTTGCCTGTGATTAATAAACATAACGATAATAATAGATAATTAGCACAACGGAAGAAAACTAATTTTCATGCACATATACGGCATTCTGCATTTGAATTGCACAACAAAAAATATGTTTGCTCCTTTGCATTGTTAAGACTTTCAGTTTTTATGATCAGCATCCAATTATAATTAGCTATTAACAGAATAATTATGTTGGTTCTCGCTTCCCAAAAGTGCTCAAATTTCAATTAGCACGCTTGTGATTTTTTCCCTGATAGGCAGAGGTTTTAATAAACATCCGAATTTTTACTTTTGAAAATTTCAACTGTCAAAATATGTAAATTACTGCTATGATAAATGTTACTCAAAGATGGAATATTCATGCTTAACCAACCAGTGGAATATGTTAATCCTGCACTGCATAATGATGCATGTTTGCATCAGTTACGCTTTTGGCTTTAATAATAAGAACAGGGTATTTCTATTCAGAATTCTAATAATCATTTCGTTGTAAAAAATGATAAATTTAATATAAAAACAATAATTAAAAGTAATTAAAAATATCAAATAATGCAAAGAATCTGAATTTCATTCCTCATTTTAAAAATAAATTGTCTTCCTTTTTAAAAATAAATTTTAAATATAAGCCGTTAGTTGTATTTAATGTCCTTCTTTTTGTTCTCCCTGCCGAAATAGCGTACAGAAATTTATTAGATCGATAGTTCTCAGTAATCTTTCACGACTTAAATAATGAACAAATAAATATATTTAATCAGATCAATAAAACCACGTTTATGTTAAATTTCCCTTATGCAAGCAGCAAATTTATATATTTTTATTTTTGAAATATCTGGCTTTTATCTAAAAATTTGAAGACTGTTTTATATTCAACTGGAGTGACAGAGAGAAATTCGAAAAGAAAATGAATTTTCCACACAGTATTAAAAATAAATTGACAGATTGATTTTAAATTAATGAAGTTGCCCCACATATACTAGAGTATGAAAATGCATATTGCATTAAAAATTATTTCTGTACTTGTAACTGTAAAAATTGATTTAAAAAATGAAACTGTAATATCAGTACACCGTACTTATTTTGCACTTCATGCCTGTGTTTTTGTTCTTAAAAATTTATCCTTTATTTTCTTTTTCTAACACAAAATAATTGACATTTATATAAAAAAAAAGGAGTCTCATTTATTAAATTTCCTCAAAGAAGCATTTATATTTTAAAATTCCACTACTAATAAAGGAGAATGTATTGGCTCTTTACAAGACAGACCGCTTGATCAAGAGCTATCAAATTTTGCACAGATATACTTTGAAGGATGCAAATATGCACCTCTGAACATTTTTTTTTTTAACTCTTAATCGTGGCGCTATTCCACGATAATTCCCAAAAAATATCAATGCACAAAACTTATTTTTAAGCAATTTTGAAATTTTAAAAGTCGTATTTTGAAAGTTACGAATTTAATTGTCATGCATTTTTTCCCTTGATCGTAACTAAACTAAACTTGTAACTTGAACTAAAAAAAAAAAAAAAAAAAAAAAAAGCATAATTCTTAACAATAGATTTCATTGTTGCAATGAAATTCACATCGATTTCAATACTTTATTAGAAATTTTATTCACATAATTCTTTTCCAATGTTGAAAGCTAAGGAAGAAATATTCTGCTTATTATCTGTACAGTTCGCATGAGGAATTTGCGAATGAAATTGTTTTACCACAAAAAACTATGAGCAATTTGAAAAAGATCAATGATTTTAATACCATTGTCATATTATGAAGCTAGACTCCAATAGAAGGATTCATGCATTAAATAAATAGATTAGGTGTAAGGCTATAAAAAATGAGGCTTTTATGTCTGTCATAGTTTGATACTTAAGAATATTTTGTTTAGTAAGTCATGAGCATGAAATTACGTATAAGAGATTTAATTTAAACTAAAAACAATTAATATTCCCGGCTTACAAGTAATCCAGTAACCAGCATGCATTTTCCTTAAATACTAAAGCTTTTACCATTTCGTCTGATAAACGTTTTTTAATATATTTTTAATCAAATTTATTGAGAAATTAATATACTAAGCCTTATTCGGGATTCAAATACTTTCATGTCTAATATTTTTTGAGGTAAAAATACTTTTTCATAAAATATGATAAAGAAAAATTGCTTTACAGTTTAAAATGTTTTCTTTTAAAAAAATCAGAATAAAAATGAAAGACTTTAAGAAAAAGCCAATAACTAATTTCTTTCATAAATTATTAATAATTGTTCTAAAAATACTTTAAATTTTCACAAATGCCGAAAAAAAGTTTAAACAAATGTTTTACGACAATAAATTAAATAAGCAATTAAAAATTTTCTATCCATCCACTTACTTTTACCACTTATTTTGGTCATATAATCTGAATTCACTGTTGTGGAATGTCTGTTTCATTTACTTGCAGAGTTTTAGTTCCTTGTCTTCATTTGAATTTGAGCGGTGTACTTTGGTTTTCTTTGAAGAATCGTTACTCCAAATATCTCACTATTCAAAGTTCTATATTTTTCTCAATTGCGATATTGCTTATTTGTTACTTCATAGAATATGCAAGTAAAGATAATAGGAGATTTTACTCAAATTAAATAATCTTTAGAATTTTTTCAAACTTAAATGCTGCCAAAAATATTTATAAAAAAAAAACGGAAGAGTAATTCAAATAATTATTGTCTAGCAATGGAGTATCCAGATTTTCTTATTTCAAAATCGTTTGCATCTATTCAATTATTTATTAAATTTTAAAGAACCAATAAGAAGTGAAAGAGAAATTGGCATCAATGAAGATGTAAAGTGTTGAGGTTTAAAAATATTTTTTGTGGTTTCAAAAGTTATTAAGGGAAAACGGCGAAAGCTAATTAATTGAATATTTAATAAAACTTTTGCTCTTTGAAGACTTGATAGTATATATTTCTTGTCTTGAATAATATGGAAAATTGGCTACCGTCCAACTAATAGATGATTTAAATACATAATTAAGCATACTCGCATTTATTTAAATCATGATTATATGAATATATCTCTTTATTTAAAATATATATTGTTAAAAAATTAAAATACTCTATGTGATTTATTTAATTATTTTTTATAAATGTTCCTGGGCGAATTATGCGATTTTAATTTTTAAAAATTAAATTTATCAGAATTCATGTTGGATTTAATAAAGAATTAAGGAAATTTATACGTAATCGTTTAAAAATCTGATCTAATCAATAAAAGCTTTAAAAAATGAATAATTGCAAAAGTATATGGACACTTTCGTAAATGGTAGTGCATGTGCAGAAAATGTACTCTGAAAATATATCTTTGTTAAAAAATTGTTAACTATTTTAAGTACAAGAACATTTTCTGAAATTTCAGTGTATAATTTGAAAAACATTTGATAATTGATTTAATTTTCATCATATAAAATAATTTAGCTTAAAACTATTTTATAATTATCTGAAATCAAATAAAGAATTTCGAATAACGTTCAATATTTTTTTCAATTCCCAGAAAAGTTCTGAAACTGAAGTTTTTCAAAATAAAAAAAAGAGAATCAATTCAAGAGTTCTAGATATTAAAAATATTATTCTGGCTAATATATTAAAAGCGCTTTTCTTCAAATTGGTACACAAGCTTTAAAGATAGAGAGATTGTTATTTTTTATCAGATTAAATATTAACCTATATGATATGTTCCGAAGAAAAGAAATGGTTATGATGGGAAGTAGTTCGATAATTTAGCAAAGAGTTATTAAAAAATTTTTCCCAGTTCGTAAAAAGCAAAGGAAATAAAGTAGTTCACTATAAAAATTCTTATAATTCGACAAAAATAAATAAAATTAAATTAAAATAAAGACAGAATTCTAGTTACCTGAATTGTTTCTTTTTGAAACCTGTTGATTCTTTTCAAATAATTTGTTTTCAAACGCAAAAATGTTTCTTTTGCAAAATTCTAAAACGCAATTTCATTTTTCTAATGTTTCCTTTTTATAGTTTGATTCATTAAAATAATTCCTCTTCTTCATGAACATTTCCGATTCTTTTCAGATATTACAAAGCTGCCATCTGGTGAAAATATAATTAGGTAAGTTTTCATATATCCAATTTTTATGACTTTTGCATGCAATAAATTTGTTGGAGCAATGAATTATCTTTACAAATTATAATGTCAAGAAATTAATGGTTAAAATCACAACTTGTTATTCAAGATGAACTACTAAAAATATTTTTTGATAAAAAAATGAACAAAACAAATATCGTTTGGTCTCATTTTTGACATGTGCGAATAAAATAATGAACAGGTGCAACTTTAAATACTGAAAAATAAATAAACAAATAAAAACGATCACAAAAAAGAATTAAAAAATAAGCCGGTAATCATTCTCAAAAGTGTAAACTAAATTCCACAGATAATTAATTTTATTATTTATTTATGGCCAGGCACAGAGAAAGAGAATCACCTTCTCTGTGTATTGCGTTTTGCAAGAAAATTATGCCAAAATTTCCTTCCGCACCAGAACTGTATTTATTTCATTTTACAATAATTGAAAAGTTTAGATGCAAAGGAAAGTAATAAATAGTGCAATATAAAATTTTGCAAAAAGATTTTTACATATAAAAATAGTAATTTTCCAAAACATTAAAAAAAATTAGAATTCATAGAAGTTTATTAAATAGCTATTTTTAACAATCTAATTACATTGAAATAAAAAGTTCTATTACACTTAAGATAATGCGATATTCTAAACAATTTTATTTTGGACATTATTTTTATTTTAATAATGAAGTAAACCACCCTTTGCTTTTATGATTTCTTATAGATATTCTAAGATGAAATTTTCTAATGTTCTTTCATATGATTCTTTTTTTTTTTTTTTTTTCATAAGAGAAGAGTGGTAATTTGCACAATTGTTAGGTGGTAATCTAGTTTCTTCAAGTAAATTCTGTTATTAATATTTATAAACTGTGCAGAAGTGACCTAAATCACTTGTCTGCTTTATAAAACGATCGTGTAGCTTAATAATAAATAAAATTAGTTAGATATCTTTTATTAAGTTGAAAGATTCTAGGTAATTCTAAATAATCTTATTAAAGTTAGTTTCTAAAAAGACACTTTTATCAGTATATTCAATAGCGGATTTTTTTTTCTTTTCATTTAAATTGTTTTCCACTTTTCGGTCTTCAAGAAAACTATTGTTTCTCAAACTCATTACAAGAAAATGTCGCAAGAATGGATTCAAAATTTAATTTAATTAATAATCAATTTTAAATAAAATTCTGATAATATTATTTAAAATGCAAAAATGTCTAGTATTTCAAATCTCCAGAACACAAGAAACTAGTGAGATATCGTTGGCAAAATTCTATCTCTACACTGCAAGAACAACTGATGTGAGCAATTGTAAATATTTTTGTTACTCTTCATTAATTTTTTTTTTTTTTTGTCATTTTTAAACGTTTTCTATTAGCGGATCCCTTGACCTATCATCACTGCTCACCATATCCCAACTCCATTCCATTATGTATAATCACTAACATCTACATACATATCTATTAATGTCCACCATTACATCTTTTTCACCATGTACCCTACTTAGATCTTCTCTACACATTGCCTTTAGGGATATACATATCACAGGTTGAGAAATGCTGTTTTAAATTAAATAATGTTTTGATTGTATTTTAACATTCAAGAAAAATATATATAATGCGTAATTTTTTTTCATCCAATAGAAAAATAAGGTATTAGGTTAAGAACAGTTAAGATAACAAGTACACTTCAGGTATTTTTTACTTTGTTGTATACAAAATATGGAGAAAGTATTGTAATCGTCAAAAAAATTCAAGCTGAAAACAAAAAATTCGAATTTGGTGAATCTCCCTTTTTCAGACCTCTTTTATCTAAAAAACACATTTTTTGGCATTATGTCTGTCATGAACACGATGCTTTGAACCAGAAGGATGAGACTGGGTCTATTGATATTAGACCGAATTTTTAGATTTATAATCACATTTTGAAGAGAATTCATTCAGTGGATATCGGTTTAGCTTTTCGTGCACAAATGAAATCGATAACAACTAAACTTACAGAGCTATAGAAATAAAATTCGGTACATTGGTTTTGCATCTAAAAAACAGATTATAAAATTTTAAACCAGATCTGCCAAAGAATTAACAATCTATGCTTCCTCAAATATGTAAATGCAATGACTTAAATTAATGAAATTCGACATGTAATCTTATGACTGTAATTGTAGTTCAATGAAAATTTCGTTTCGATCAGTCAGGGAGTAAAAAAAAGGCTTTAAATACATATTTGCATAATAGATTCAGTAAAAAAGGTTAGATTCACACTAAAGATCTATATATCGCAACAGTTGTTTGCTAATGCCACCCAAGGCATTTGTGGCCTAATCATAGCTTCTCACTTTTATGCAAGGTGGGGGGGGGGATAAGATCATATGCGCCTTAAAATATGAATCTCTAGTATTTAAGTCAGAAATTTTTTTATTTTAAGATTTTTTGTTGCTTCAGGTGATCTGTTTGCATACATTTGTCCATAATATTATTTCTGATGATTAATGGGAAAAAAATTAATGCACCATTGGCTAGAATAAACAATTGTTGTCTTCAACAAATTTGTTTTGAATATCCAATGTAATTTGGAAAAACAATTAAATAATTTTTTGATAAAGAATTAAAGAAATTAGTCTAAAATTTAGGTATATGATATTTTAATTTCATTATATATTTCTGATTTTTGAAGATAATACATTTCTCTCAAAAAAGAAAAATATCTTTTAAAAATTAAATAAATTTTTATTGACTTTTAATTGTTTCTTTGATAAGGAATAAAATTGTTTTCTTTTTATTGTTGTTGTTAAATTTAATTTTTTTTTTTTTTTTTTTACAGATATGTAGGAGAAAACAATAGGAAAAGATTTCCTCAGTATATTATGTCACAAATTTGAATAAACGAAGGGGGGGGGATCTAAAAAGATTTAATATTCTAAGAATCATAAAAATTATTTTTGCACAATATAAATTCTAATAGTATTCATTGTTTGGAGTAAACTAATTTCATTCATCCTTTTTCTTCCCATGTTTTCATTTCAGTTATTTGTTTTAATTTTTGCCGCCAGCTCTTTTGCACAACATGAAAATAACAACAATATTATTGACTAAATGTATAGTTCAATTTGTTTATAAATTCCCAATGAATGTTCAATGTTTAAATTTTATAACAATTAACTCTATTACAGTAAATAATATTTGAAGAAAAATTTATAAAAAATTGCTGAAACTAAAAAAAAAATCCTGATTCACTAAGTTTACTTTTTTAGATACTTTTTTGAAGCTCAGCATGATGTAGATTTTAGAATGATTCTTTCAGAAGTTATTGACCATAAATGTCAATATTCTGCTTAAAAATTAATTAATTAAAATTTCAAAAAAACAAACAAAAAAAAAACACCAAGTTTCTCATCACCACTTTCCAAAGTAGATCTATGCTAAATTCTGATCAATGCATGAAAGCCAGTATTCTATAGAATACACAAGCATTTTATTGAACGTTTAAAATTGGCCAGTAATTTTTGAATATTACACATTTTCTAGACATTCTTCGGAATCTGAAATGAAAACTATAAAGTAAGAAATACTTCAGATGCAAGAAAAAGAGCCTGTTTCGAAAAGCATAGATGAGATTACAATCAGTGGTAGATTAATCAAAAAGATTAATACATGTTTATCATAGAGATTTCTGTTTCTGCTACTTGTTGAGTATGGTTTAAGAAAATTAGTGAAGCATGTGCATGCACAAAGTGCTATCGAAAAATTCGACCTTCTAAGGGCATGCTAGTAAAGATGAGGATATCGATATTTTGTGAACTCTTTACATCAAATGTTATATAAACATACAATGTTCTACTTTGGCCTCTGAAAATGTTATAAAAGGTATAATGTGATTTGCCTAGTTTTAATGAGTATGATAAAAAATGGTTTCTACTAACTTTTGAATTACTTAAGGAATTTTAAAATAACTGCATGTAAGATCACAATTCACTTAAAGCCCAAACAGTTTGCTTAGAACTGAAGCTATTCTTGAACACAGAATCTCAGATCAGTTGCAATTGTTCAGTTACAAGGAACTGGCCAAGAATACAGCAAGTACATGTGTAAAATAAAGTGCTGAAATATAAAATATCTTTGTATGAAAAAACACTGAAATATACTTCAAAATGTCATTTAAGCTTACTATGTTTCAATAAGCAAGTTAATTTTAATTTCCTGTTTTTTACTGAAAATTTTGCTTTACATTTTTTTAAAAATAAGGTATGAGTAAATTTCGTTTTATAGTTTTTTTCATGCCAAACTCATTATCCTTCCAAATTTTTTACATTTCTGAGAAATGCAAATCTTTTAAAATAATACAGTAATCATCTATAGTATTCATCATGGATGGAACTAGGTTTTAGTCATTATAGTGATCAACAACTCGCTTGTAGTAATCAATTGTGATGGTTGGATGGAAAAATCTAAAATTGGTGGTAAGGTAAAAAATAAATAAATTGTTATCCCACCTCCACTGAAATAATCCTTTCCTTCTGTAATGCTCTACATCCTTCCATTCAGTGAGCTAATAACTTTGACCAAAAGATATTTCCAATTTTGCAGTGAGAATTCATGTGTTAAGTATAAATGGGGGGGGGGGTGCAATTTTCTGAAACACTATGATCAATTTTCCAGACTAAGCTGTTTCAAATGTTTCTGAATTAAATGGTGGTATGTAGGAATGATCTGTTATCCAGAAGAATAACAATTTGATGCATAAATGAAAGCATTGCAGGAAGAATGGTGACATAGAATTTACTTTAAAGGAATGGTTTACCAAAGTGAGAGGTGAAAGACAGACATGTGATGATTGTACCAGTGCTTCATCAGAAAAAAAAAAAAAAAATGATCATTCTAATAGCATTTTGAATCTTTTAATAAACATTTAAATGAAAAGTTTATCTTATGAATTCTTGATAGTTTAAAATAATATTAATAATTTCAACAATTTTTTTAAAGAAAGCTTTAAAAATTAATTGTATATGATTTTTTTTTCTTCAATTTTGTTAACTCTCCCAATTTTCCTAATTAAAACAGATGTATAATACAAATGATGTTTCATGATCTGTTTCTCTGATGTCCTTGCACTCCTGTAAACTGAAGTATTTTGATTGTTTTGATAAATTGGATGTAGTAATCACTTTGGGTTAGACTCAAAGTGATCATTACAAGTGGCATCCACTGCAATAGCCTTATCATGACCATTTTACAAACATTGCCAAAGTAGAATTTCCCATTTTATAGAATGGCTAGGTATTATATACAATGCTTTGGGAAAATATACAATAATTCTCATACATAAAAAAAATTATTTTAAAATAAAAAAACTTTTTTATATGCAATGTAACTTAAGTATACATTTTAATATGTAACCACAATTTTTTAAAAGTAAATATTTTAAAATAAAGTTTATTTTTAAAATAATCACTCTTTAATAGAGATCCTTTTCAATCACAAAAATACTTGGTTACTTTCATGATTAGTCAAATACAAAATATAAAATAAAAAAAAAGTCTGAAACATGATTTATTTAAGTAATTGAGAATAACATATGTACAATGACTATGCAGATCATAAAGTCTTCAATTATTTCATGTTTTAACACCCTTAATTTTCTTCATTTCCTTGTATAATACATCTCTCCGAACTAAATGAAAGAAACAAATAATGAGAAAAATATATGAAAAATATTTTTTTTTTTAAATGAACATCACAAAACAGATACCATCCAGTAAACAAAATAATACTATAAATGAAGAATACTAAAATAAAGATTTATTAAAAAGACTAAAATAAAATCTGTCTTCTTTTTAAAGATACACACACATATGCAAACGAATAAAAGGTAGCCAGGATTATTAAAATCATAATTCATTTTTGTAAAATTGAGCTAATTATAAAATTATATCATGATTACTAGTACACATGTGAGCTTCTTGAGAAATGTCAACATTGGAAGTAGTAAAGCATATTAAATACCATTAGTTTTAGAAGCTCAATCCAGTTGAAAACATTTTTTTTCCCCACATAAGTTAAAGACATATAACATTATTAAATATTAAATTATTTGAATCATTTCAGCTTTAATGTTTTCCAAAAATAAATTTCTTATAAGTGTATTAACTTTGTGTCAGCAATTTTTCATTAAAATTGTAGTGTTTATTGCAATTTTCTTTATTAATAATAAAAAAATTGTCAAAGATGATAGGTAAATTAAAGCTAACATTTATCTTTTGTAAGCCAATGAAATGTATTTAAGTTTAAAAGTTTTCAATAGCATTAATAGACAAGTACTAACAATATTAATACTTTTTTCCAAAGCAAGAGTAATTTCAATGGTAAAAAAATTTTTAATATATAAAATATATTAACTGAAAATTTGTCATTTTCATCTTAAGTCTGAAATATTAACATTTGCCATTTAAAACTTGCTGGATATTTAAATCCTTCTAAGAATTAGGTGAATTGAAAGGTAAAGTCTAAGAGAAAAATAGGCAAAATTTAAAAAAATAAATAAAAATTTTTTTTAAAAAAAGTCACATTTTTATATTTAAAAAAATTTGAAAAATTTATAAAGATAAAAGCAAACATTTTTAAGGAACATTTTAATCATTAGATTTTGTTAATCGTATACTTAAAGTTTTATAAATTACATTTTAGATTTGCTATTATGAATTTTTAAAAGAAATTACATAAAAAATTTATTTTATTTAAATATATCAGAAATTATTTTCTGCATTAATTTAATACACATTTTATTATTTTTATGCTCATTTAAATTTTTAACTTTTTAAATCACATGTCCATGCTAATAAAATCATATTTCAAAACTAATTATATTTTATTATTTATGTTCATTTATTACCTAATCATAAAACAGAAAATATTGAACTCTTACATAATAAAACAAATCAAATATTTGCTCCTCAACTCCTTTGAATGCTGATATCATTTTACTTTCATTCACTAAAATCTTGTTCTAAAGACATTCTTTTAAAAATAAAATCTTCTTTTCTAATATGAAACAATAAATGAAATCAAAAGCACTTTCCATTATTCCAAAACAGCTCAATCCATAAATACTCAGTATCATGTTTAAGGTGAGTAACTTTTCTTTTCCAGGGCACACCCAAATACATTTCATTGGTCCTTTTTTGCTTTATCTAAGTAGTCAGTATATTTTCCCAAATTCCAAAACAATTTTCAGTTAGCATATGCTATTCATTAGCTAAATTTTGAAGTCAAAATACCACTATTTTGAAATTTTTGATATTTTATATTATTTTACGATAATGAAAGAATTTTGAAGGTAATCTTTTTTTTTCTTGATATTTTAATATATTTTTAAAATCTTTTTTCTAAATAAATAAAAGTAACTTACTCACAAATTTTATTTTTTCAGATTTTAATTTTATTGTTCATTTATCTTAATTATGGTATTTTCAACATAATTTAATAGTTTATGTTCAAAAGTAAATGGTTTAAAATGATTTATGTTTAAAATTAATGGCTGGGCTGAAGATAAAATTCTGTACAATTATGCATCAGAAATGCTTTTTTACTAAATATTATTGAATCAAATTACAATACCATTAAAAAAAGGATTAAGTATGCAGTTCCAGATTATTTTCTCATCAAGAAATAGTGGACTTTAAGGGAAGTTTTGATTATAAATGAGTTTAATAAATTTAAAAACATAAGGTTAAGATATGCATAAGAAAAATGGTCTTAAATTTATATCTATTTAATTTAACATAAGAAAATGTTATTGAAATCCTAAATAAATGCTTTCAAAATAATATGTAAATTTACACTTTTATGGATCAAAAAGGATTAAGTGAAGAATTCTTACACTAAGACAAGATACAGGCAAATATAAATTAAGAATTATTGTTATTATAACTGAAACATAATAATATTTTGACACAGAATCATTATAAAATTATTTTACTTATAAACAAAGTCACTATAGTAGCCACAATCAACAAATGCAAATAAGATATTGATATTTTAAAATAAGAAACTGAGGACGAAGAAAATGGTGTTGAAACAAATTTATACTTTACAGTAACAATATGAACATTCAAATGGTAATAGACATTTTAATGTAACACTTTTCCCACAAAACAATAAATAATTTTGAATGGTATTGGAATGATATAATATTTAGAAATATTTATAATTCAAACTAAATTTGCATCAATAATGATTGAGCTTCTTGTGTACTGGTAAAATTATTTTATGATGCTGTGCAATACCCTGACTTAGCCAGAGGCCATACAGAAATGCACTTATGTGTATAACATATTACTTCAAATAGAATTCTTTTTAAACATATAAAAAGTAAAAAATTATATATTCCTTTATATTTAACCTGCATTATGAGCAATTATTTAGCCACATGCATTTTTTTTTTTTTTTTTTTTTTTTTGCAGAAGTATTTGTATGTAAATTTTAAGAGATATTTAATATAAGATTGCGTTTAGAGCTTAGATTATGAAAAGAAATATTGTAGATTTCTTGAAAGTAAATGCTAGAATAAAATATTCTTTGAAAGTGCTAAGCATATTTGCATGAGATGAGCATGCACATGAATCAATATATGGTTATAATTACTCATAATCAACAGAAAATGAGCTTTCTTAAGTAACTGAATGAGAAATGAATGTATAAATATATATGATAAAGTATAAAAGGAATAAGAGTATAAAATGCAGAAATACATGAAATGTGGTATATATAAAATACAAATACATTTATAGAAAGACTATTAAGATTGAAAACTTAATTAAAATTCTAATAGCTTAGCTTAATTAAACTTAACTGTAATAATAAACTTTAACTTAATTAAACTTAAATGAAACCAAATTTTGCATTTAAGATTTACTCAAATTTTTCACCAACAATTTTTCTAAAAAATTGGTTTGTCATAAAAAAAAAATTCATAAAAAAAAATCATAAAAAAAAAAAAAAAAAAAAAAAAAGCATAATTCTTAACAATAGATTTCATTGTTGCAATGAAATTCACATCGATTTCAATACTTTATTAGAAATTTTATTCACATAATTCTTTTCCAATGTTGAAAGCTAAGGAAGAAATATTCTGCTTATTATCTGTACAGTTCGCATGAGGAATTTGCGAATGAAATTGTTTTACCACAAAAAACTATGAGCAATTTGAAAAAGATCAATGATTTTAATACCATTGTCATATTATGAAGCTAGACTCCAATAGAAGGATTCATGCATTAAATAAATAGATTAGGTGTAAGGCTATAAAAAATGAGGCTTTTATGTCTGTCATAGTTTGATACTTAAGAATATTTTGTTTAGTAAGTCATGAGCATGAAATTACGTATAAGAGATTTAATTTAAACTAAAAACAATTAATATTCCCGGCTTACAAGTAATCCAGTAACCAGCATGCATTTTCCTTAAATACTAAAGCTTTTACCATTTCGTCTGATAAACGTTTTTTAATATATTTTTAATCAAATTTATTGAGAAATTAATATACTAAGCCTTATTCGGGATTCAAATACTTTCATGTCTAATATTTTTTGAGGTAAAAATACTTTTTCATAAAATATGATAAAGAAAAATTGCTTTACAGTTTAAAATGTTTTCTTTTAAAAAAATCAGAATAAAAATGAAAGACTTTAAGAAAAAGCCAATAACTAATTTCTTTCATAAATTATTAATAATTGTTCTAAAAATACTTTAAATTTTCACAAATGCCGAAAAAAAGTTTAAACAAATGTTTTACGACAATAAATTAAATAAGCAATTAAAAATTTTCTATCCATCCACTTACTTTTACCACTTATTTTGGTCATATAATCTGAATTCACTGTTGTGGAATGTCTGTTTCATTTACTTGCAGAGTTTTAGTTCCTTGTCTTCATTTGAATTTGAGCGGTGTACTTTGGTTTTCTTTGAAGAATCGTTACTCCAAATATCTCACTATTCAAAGTTCTATATTTTTCTCAATTGCGATATTGCTTATTTGTTACTTCATAGAATATGCAAGTAAAGATAATAGGAGATTTTACTCAAATTAAATAATCTTTAGAATTTTTTCAAACTTAAATGCTGCCAAAAATATTTATAAAAAAAAAACGGAAGAGTAATTCAAATAATTATTGTCTAGCAATGGAGTATCCAGATTTTCTTATTTCAAAATCGTTTGCATCTATTCAATTATTTATTAAATTTTAAAGAACCAATAAGAAGTGAAAGAGAAATTGGCATCAATGAAGATGTAAAGTGTTGAGGTTTAAAAATATTTTTTGTGGTTTCAAAAGTTATTAAGGGAAAACGGCGAAAGCTAATTAATTGAATATTTAATAAAACTTTTGCTCTTTGAAGACTTGATAGTATATATTTCTTGTCTTGAATAATATGGAAAATTGGCTACCGTCCAACTAATAGATGATTTAAATACATAATTAAGCATACTCGCATTTATTTAAATCATGATTATATGAATATATCTCTTTATTTAAAATATATATTGTTAAAAAATTAAAATACTCTATGTGATTTATTTAATTATTTTTTATAAATGTTCCTGGGCGAATTATGCGATTTTAATTTTTAAAAATTAAATTTATCAGAATTCATGTTGGATTTAATAAAGAATTAAGGAAATTTATACGTAATCATTTAAAAATCTGATCTAATCAATAAAAGCTTTAAAAAATGAATAATTGCAAAAGTATATGGACACTTTCGTAAATGGTAGTGCATGTGCAGAAAATGTACTCTGAAAATATATCTTTGTTAAAAAATTGTTAACTATTTTAAGTACAAGAACATTTTCTGAAATTTCAGTGTATAATTTGAAAAACATTTGATAATTGATTTAATTTTCATCATATAAAATAATTTAGCTTAAAACTATTTTATAATTATCTGAAATCAAATAAAGAATTTCGAATAACGTTCAATATTTTTTTCAATTCCCAGAAAAGTTCTGAAACTGAAGTTTTTCAAAATAAAAAAAAGAGAATCAATTCAAGAGTTCTAGATATTAAAAATATTATTCTGGCTAATATATTAAAAGCGCTTTTCTTCAAATTGGTACACAAGCTTTAAAGATAGAGAGATTGTTATTTTTTATCAGATTAAATATTAACCTATATGATATGTTCCGAAGAAAAGAAATGGTTATGATGGGAAGTAGTTCGATAATTTAGCAAAGAGTTATTAAAAAATTTTTCCCAGTTCGTAAAAAGCAAAGGAAATAAAGTAGTTCACTATAAAAATTCTTATAATTCGACAAAAATAAATAAAATTAAATTAAAATAAAGACAGAATTCTAGTTACCTGAATTGTTTCTTTTTGAAACCTGTTGATTCTTTTCAAATAATTTGTTTTCAAACGCAAAAATGTTTCTTTTGCAAAATTCTAAAACGCAATTTCATTTTTCTAATGTTTCCTTTTTATAGTTTGATTCATTAAAATAATTCCTCTTCTTCATGAACATTTCCGATTCTTTTCAGATATTACAAAGCTGCCATCTGGTGAAAATATAATTAGGTAAGTTTTCATATATCCAATTTTTATGACTTTTGCATGCAATAAATTTGTTGGAGCAATGAATTATCTTTACAAATTATAATGTCAAGAAATTAATGGTTAAAATCACAACTTGTTATTCAAGATGAACTACTAAAAATATTTTTTGATAAAAAAATGAACAAAACAAATATCGTTTGGTCTCATTTTTGACATGTGCGAATAAAATAATGAACAGGTGCAACTTTAAATACTGAAAAATAAATAAACAAATAAAAACGATCACAAAAAAGAATTAAAAAATAAGCCGGTAATCATTCTCAAAAGTGTAAACTAAATTCCACAGATAATTAATTTTATTATTTATTTATGGCCAGGCACAGAGAAAGAGAATCACCTTCTCTGTGTATTGCGTTTTGCAAGAAAATTATGCCAAAATTTCCTTCCGCACCAGAACTGTATTTATTTCATTTTACAATAATTGAAAAGTTTAGATGCAAAGGAAAGTAATAAATAGTGCAATATAAAATTTTGCAAAAAGATTTTTACATATAAAAATAGTAATTTTCCAAAACATTAAAAAAAATTAGAATTCATAGAAGTTTATTAAATAGCTATTTTTAACAATCTAATTACATTGAAATAAAAAGTTCTATTACACTTAAGATAATGCGATATTCTAAACAATTTTATTTTGGACATTATTTTTATTTTAATAATGAAGTAAACCACCCTTTGCTTTTATGATTTCTTATAGATATTCTAAGATGAAATTTTCTAATGTTCTTTCATATGATTCTTTTTTTTTTTTTTTTTTCATAAGAGAAGAGTGGTAATTTGCACAATTGTTAGGTGGTAATCTAGTTTCTTCAAGTAAATTCTGTTATTAATATTTATAAACTGTGCAGAAGTGACCTAAATCACTTGTCTGCTTTATAAAACGATCGTGTAGCTTAATAATAAATAAAATTAGTTAGATATCTTTTATTAAGTTGAAAGATTCTAGGTAATTCTAAATAATCTTATTAAAGTTAGTTTCTAAAAAGACACTTTTATCAGTATATTCAATAGCGGATTTTTTTTTCTTTTCATTTAAATTGTTTTCCACTTTTCGGTCTTCAAGAAAACTATTGTTTCTCAAACTCATTACAAGAAAATGTCGCAAGAATGGATTCAAAATTTAATTTAATTAATAATCAATTTTAAATAAAATTCTGATAATATTATTTAAAATGCAAAAATGTCTAGTATTTCAAATCTCCAGAACACAAGAAACTAGTGAGATATCGTTGGCAAAATTCTATCTCTACACTGCAAGAACAACTGATGTGAGCAATTGTAAATATTTTTGTTACTCTTCATTAATTTTTTTTTTTTTTTTTTTGTCATTTTTAAACGTTTTCTATTAGCGGATCCCTTGACCTATCATCACTGCTCACCATATCCCAACTCCATTCCATTATGTATAATCACTAACATCTACATACATATCTATTAATGTCCACCATTACATCTTTTTCACCATGTACCCTACTTAGATCTTCTCTACACATTGCCTTTAGGGATATACATATCACAGGTTGAGAAATGCTGTTTTAAATTAAATAATGTTTTGATTGTATTTTAACATTCAAGAAAAATATATATAATGCGTAATTTTTTTTCATCCAATAGAAAAATAAGGTATTAGGTTAAGAACAGTTAAGATAACAAGTACACTTCAGGTATTTTTTACTTTGTTGTATACAAAATATGGAGAAAGTATTGTAATCGTCAAAAAAATTCAAGCTGAAAACAAAAAATTCGAATTTGGTGAATCTCCCTTTTTCAGACCTCTTTTATCTAAAAAACACATTTTTTGGCATTATGTCTGTCATGAACACGATGCTTTGAACCAGAAGGATGAGACTGGGTCTATTGATATTAGACCGAATTTTTAGATTTATAATCACATTTTGAAGAGAATTCATTCAGTGGATATCGGTTTAGCTTTTCGTGCACAAATGAAATCGATAACAACTAAACTTACAGAGCTATAGAAATAAAATTCGGTACATTGGTTTTGCATCTAAAAAACAGATTATAAAATTTTAAACCAGATCTGCCAAAGAATTAACAATCTATGCTTCCTCAAATATGTAAATGCAATGACTTAAATTAATGAAATTCGACATGTAATCTTATGACTGTAATTGTAGTTCAATGAAAATTTCGTTTCGATCAGTCAGGGAGTAAAAAAAAGGCTTTAAATACATATTTGCATAATAGATTCAGTAAAAAAGGTTAGATTCACACTAAAGATCTATATATCGCAACAGTTGTTTGCTAATGCCACCCAAGGCATTTGTGGCCTAATCATAGCTTCTCACTTTTATGCAAGGTGGGGGGGGGGGATAAGATCATATGCGCCTTAAAATATGAATCTCTAGTATTTAAGTCAGAAATTTTTTTATTTTAAGATTTTTTGTTGCTTCAGGTGATCTGTTTGCATACATTTGTCCATAATATTATTTCTGATGATTAATGGGAAAAAAATTAATGCACCATTGGCTAGAATAAACAATTGTTGTCTTCAACAAATTTGTTTTGAATATCCAATGTAATTTGGAAAAACAATTAAATAATTTTTTGATAAAGAATTAAAGAAATTAGTCTAAAATTTAGGTATATGATATTTTAATTTCATTATATATTTCTGATTTTTGAAGATAATACATTTCTCTCAAAAAAGAAAAATATCTTTTAAAAATTAAATAAATTTTTATTGACTTTTAATTGTTTCTTTGATAAGGAATAAAATTGTTTTCTTTTTATTGTTGTTGTTAAATTTAATTTTTTTTTTTTTTTTTTTACAGATATGTAGGAGAAAACAATAGGAAAAGATTTCCTCAGTATATTATGTCACAAATTTGAATAAACGAAGGGGGGGGGATCTAAAAAGATTTAATATTCTAAGAATCATAAAAATTATTTTTGCACAATATAAATTCTAATAGTATTCATTGTTTGGAGTAAACTAATTTCATTCATCCTTTTTCTTCCCATGTTTTCATTTCAGTTATTTGTTTTAATTTTTGCCGCCAGCTCTTTTGCACAACATGAAAATAACAACAATATTATTGACTAAATGTATAGTTCAATTTGTTTATAAATTCCCAATGAATGTTCAATGTTTAAAT
The DNA here is from genome assembly GCF_947563725.1 of Argiope bruennichi. Classification (NCBI taxonomy): domain Eukaryota; kingdom Metazoa; phylum Arthropoda; class Arachnida; order Araneae; family Araneidae; genus Argiope; species Argiope bruennichi. The sequence goes on along the minus strand of NC_079154.1, from coordinate 23,748,835 downwards.
TTTATAACAATTAACTCTATTACAGTAAATAATATTTGAAGAAAAATTTATAAAAAATTGCTGAAACTAAAAAAAAAATCCTGATTCACTAAGTTTACTTTTTTAGATACTTTTTTGAAGCTCAGCATGATGTAGATTTTAGAATGATTCTTTCAGAAGTTATTGACCATAAATGTCAATATTCTGCTTAAAAATTAATTAATTAAAATTTCAAAAAAACAAACAAAAAAAAAACACCAAGTTTCTCATCACCACTTTCCAAAGTAGATCTATGCTAAATTCTGATCAATGCATGAAAGCCAGTATTCTATAGAATACACAAGCATTTTATTGAACGTTTAAAATTGGCCAGTAATTTTTGAATATTACACATTTTCTAGACATTCTTCGGAATCTGAAATGAAAACTATAAAGTAAGAAATACTTCAGATGCAAGAAAAAGAGCCTGTTTCGAAAAGCATAGATGAGATTACAATCAGTGGTAGATTAATCAAAAAGATTAATACATGTTTATCATAGAGATTTCTGTTTCTGCTACTTGTTGAGTATGGTTTAAGAAAATTAGTGAAGCATGTGCATGCACAAAGTGCTATCGAAAAATTCGACCTTCTAAGGGCATGCTAGTAAAGATGAGGATATGGATATTTTGTGAACTCTTTACATCAAATGTTATATAAACATACAATGTTCTACTTTGGCCTCTGAAAATGTTATAAAAGGTATAATGTGATTTGCCTAGTTTTAATGAGTATGATAAAAAATGGTTTCTACTAACTTTTGAATTACTTAAGGAATTTTAAAATAACTGCATGTAAGATCACAATTCACTTAAAGCCCAAACAGTTTGCTTAGAACTGAAGCTATTCTTGAACACAGAATCTCAGATCAGTTGCAATTGTTCAGTTACAAGGAACTGGCCAAGAATACAGCAAGTACATGTGTAAAATAAAGTGCTGAAATATAAAATATCTTTGTATGAAAAAACACTGAAATATACTTCAAAATGTCATTTAAGCTTACTATGTTTCAATAAGCAAGTTAATTTTAATTTCCTGTTTTTTACTGAAAATTTTGCTTTACATTTTTTTAAAAATAAGGTATGAGTAAATTTCGTTTTATAGTTTTTTTCATGCCAAACTCATTATCCTTCCAAATTTTTTACATTTCTGAGAAATGCAAATCTTTTAAAATAATACAGTAATCATCTATAGTATTCATCATGGATGGAACTAGGTTTTAGTCATTATAGTGATCAACAACTCGCTTGTAGTAATCAATTGTGATGGTTGGATGGAAAAATCTAAAATTGGTGGTAAGGTAAAAAATAAATAAATTGTTATCCCACCTCCACTGAAATAATCCTTTCCTTCTGTAATGCTCTACATCCTTCCATTCAGTGAGCTAATAACTTTGACCAAAAGATATTTCCAATTTTGCAGTGAGAATTCATGTGTTAAGTATAAATGGGGGGGGGTGCAATTTTCTGAAACACTATGATCAATTTTCCAGACTAAGCTGTTTCAAATGTTTCTGAATTAAATGGTGGTATGTAGGAATGATCTGTTATCCAGAAGAATAACAATTTGATGCATAAATGAAAGCATTGCAGGAAGAATGGTGACATAGAATTTACTTTAAAGGAATGGTTTACCAAAGTGAGAGGTGAAAGACAGACATGTGATGATTGTACCAGTGCTTCATCAGAAAAAAAAAAAAAAATGATCATTCTAATAGCATTTTGAATCTTTTAATAAACATTTAAATGAAAAGTTTATCTTATGAATTCTTGATAGTTTAAAATAATATTAATAATTTCAACAATTTTTTTAAAGAAAGCTTTAAAAATTAATTGTATATGATTTTTTTTTCTTCAATTTTGTTAACTCTCCCAATTTTCCTAATTAAAACAGATGTATAATACAAATGATGTTTCATGATCTGTTTCTCTGATGTCCTTGCACTCCTGTAAACTGAAGTATTTTGATTGTTTTGATAAATTGGATGTAGTAATCACTTTGGGTTAGACTCAAAGTGATCATTACAAGTGGCATCCACTGCAATAGCCTTATCATGACCATTTTACAAACATTGCCAAAGTAGAATTTCCCATTTTATAGAATGGCTAGGTATTATATACAATGCTTTGGGAAAATATACAATAATTCTCATACATAAAAAAAATTATTTTAAAATAAAAAAACTTTTTTATATGCAATGTAACTTAAGTATACATTTTAATATGTAACCACAATTTTTTAAAAGTAAATATTTTAAAATAAAGTTTATTTTTAAAATAATCACTCTTTAATAGAGATCCTTTTCAATCACAAAAATACTTGGTTACTTTCATGATTAGTCAAATACAAAATATAAAATAAAAAAAAAGTCTGAAACATGATTTATTTAAGTAATTGAGAATAACATATGTACAATGACTATGCAGATCATAAAGTCTTCAATTATTTCATGTTTTAACACCCTTAATTTTCTTCATTTCCTTGTATAATACATCTCTCCGAACTAAATGAAAGAAACAAATAATGAGAAAAATATATGAAAAATATTTTTTTTTTTAAATGAACATCACAAAACAGATACCATCCAGTAAACAAAATAATACTATAAATGAAGAATACTAAAATAAAGATTTATTAAAAAGACTAAAATAAAATCTGTCTTCTTTTTAAAGATACACACACATATGCAAACGAATAAAAGGTAGCCAGGATTATTAAAATCATAATTCATTTTTGTAAAATTGAGCTAATTATAAAATTATATCATGATTACTAGTACACATGTGAGCTTCTTGAGAAATGTCAACATTGGAAGTAGTAAAGCATATTAAATACCATTAGTTTTAGAAGCTCAATCCAGTTGAAAACATTTTTTTTCCCCACATAAGTTAAAGACATATAACATTATTAAATATTAAATTATTTGAATCATTTCAGCTTTAATGTTTTCCAAAAATAAATTTCTTATAAGTGTATTAACTTTGTGTCAGCAATTTTTCATTAAAATTGTAGTGTTTATTGCAATTTTCTTTATTAATAATAAAAAAATTGTCAAAGATGATAGGTAAATTAAAGCTAACATTTATCTTTTGTAAGCCAATGAAATGTATTTAAGTTTAAAAGTTTTCAATAGCATTAATAGACAAGTACTAACAATATTAATACTTTTTTCCAAAGCAAGAGTAATTTCAATGGTAAAAAAATTTTTAATATATAAAATATATTAACTGAAAATTTGTCATTTTCATCTTAAGTCTGAAATATTAACATTTGCCATTTAAAACTTGCTGGATATTTAAATCCTTCTAAGAATTAGGTGAATTGAAAGGTAAAGTCTAAGAGAAAAATAGGCAAAATTTAAAAAAATAAATAAAAATTTTTTTTAAAAAAAGTCACATTTTTATATTTAAAAAAATTTGAAAAATTTATAAAGATAAAAGCAAACATTTTTAAGGAACATTTTAATCATTAGATTTTGTTAATCGTATACTTAAAGTTTTATAAATTACATTTTAGATTTGCTATTATGAATTTTTAAAAGAAATTACATAAAAAATTTATTTTATTTAAATATATCAGAAATTATTTTCTGCATTAATTTAATACACATTTTATTATTTTTATGCTCATTTAAATTTTTAACTTTTTAAATCACATGTCCATGCTAATAAAATCATATTTCAAAACTAATTATATTTTATTATTTATGTTCATTTATTACCTAATCATAAAACAGAAAATATTGAACTCTTACATAATAAAACAAATCAAATATTTGCTCCTCAACTCCTTTGAATGCTGATATCATTTTACTTTCATTCACTAAAATCTTGTTCTAAAGACATTCTTTTAAAAATAAAATCTTCTTTTCTAATATGAAACAATAAATGAAATCAAAAGCACTTTCCATTATTCCAAAACAGCTCAATCCATAAATACTCAGTATCATGTTTAAGGTGAGTAACTTTTCTTTTCCAGGGCACACCCAAATACATTTCATTGGTCCTTTTTTGCTTTATCTAAGTAGTCAGTATATTTTCCCAAATTCCAAAACAATTTTCAGTTAGCATATGCTATTCATTAGCTAAATTTTGAAGTCAAAATACCACTATTTTGAAATTTTTGATATTTTATATTATTTTACGATAATGAAAGAATTTTGAAGGTAATCTTTTTTTTTCTTGATATTTTAATATATTTTTAAAATCTTTTTTCTAAATAAATAAAAGTAACTTACTCACAAATTTTATTTTTTCAGATTTTAATTTTATTGTTCATTTATCTTAATTATGGTATTTTCAACATAATTTAATAGTTTATGTTCAAAAGTAAATGGTTTAAAATGATTTATGTTTAAAATTAATGGCTGGGCTGAAGATAAAATTCTGTACAATTATGCATCAGAAATGCTTTTTTACTAAATATTATTGAATCACATTACAATACCATTAAAAAAAGGATTAAGTATGCAGTTCCAGATTATTTTCTCATCAAGAAATAGTGGACTTTAAGGGAAGTTTTGATTATAAATGAGTTTAATAAATTTAAAAACATAAGGTTAAGATATGCATAAGAAAAATGGTCTTAAATTTATATCTATTTAATTTAACATAAGAAAATGTTATTGAAATCCTAAATAAATGCTTTCAAAATAATATGTAAATTTACACTTTTATGGATCAAAAAGGATTAAGTGAAGAATTCTTACACTAAGACAAGATACAGGCAAATATAAATTAAGAATTATTGTTATTATAACTGAAACATAATAATATTTTGACACAGAATCATTATAAAATTATTTTACTTATAAACAAAGTCACTATAGTAGCCACAATCAACAAATGCAAATAAGATATTGATATTTTAAAATAAGAAACTGAGGACGAAGAAAATGGTGTTGAAACAAATTTATACTTTACAGTAACAATATGAACATTCAAATGGTAATAGACATTTTAATGTAACACTTTTCCCACAAAACAATAAATAATTTTGAATGGTATTGGAATGATATAATATTTAGAAATATTTATAATTCAAACTAAATTTGCATCAATAATGATTGAGCTTCTTGTGTACTGGTAAAATTATTTTATGATGCTGTGCAATACCCTGACTTAGCCAGAGGCCATACAGAAATGCACTTATGTGTATAACATATTACTTCAAATAGAATTCTTTTTAAACATATAAAAAGTAAAAAATTATATATTCCTTTATATTTAACCTGCATTATGAGCAATTATTTAGCCACATGCATTTTTTTTTTTTTTTTTTTTTTTTTTGCAGAAGTATTTGTATGTAAATTTTAAGAGATATTTAATATAAGATTGCGTTTAGAGCTTAGATTATGAAAAGAAATATTGTAGATTTCTTGAAAGTAAATGCTAGAATAAAATATTCTTTGAAAGTGCTAAGCATATTTGCATGAGATGAGCATGCACATGAATCAATATATGGTTATAATTACTCATAATCAACAGAAAATGAGCTTTCTTAAGTAACTGAATGAGAAATGAATGTATAAATATATATGATAAAGTATAAAAGGAATAAGAGTATAAAATGCAGAAATACATGAAATGTGGTATATATAAAATACAAATACATTTATAGAAAGACTATTAAGATTGAAAACTTAATTAAAATTCTAATAGCTTAGCTTAATTAAACTTAACTGTAATAATAAACTTTAACTTAATTAAACTTAAATGAAACCAAATTTTGCATTTAAGATTTACTCAAATTTTTCACCAACAATTTTTCTAAAAAATTGGTTTGTCATAAAAAAAAAAAAAAAAAAAAAAAAAAAAAAAAGGCCATTGAGGTAAATAAAGCAAAATGTTGTTCTACACAAAATTAAAAATACTGAAAGTGAATTTCTAACCTAACTTCAAGATTAACTTAACAATTATAAATTATGATAACAAAAGATATAGAAGTTGCATTTACTTATTTTGAAGATTCAGTTAACGAAATCAAACAGATACGTACCATAAGGATCAAACTTTATCATTTCTAGTTGCTCTGCTTGTCTAGGTCGTATTGCAGGAAATTTATGTTTTGTTACCATACTCTTCATTAGAACTAGAATATGTCTACAATATAAAAGACAACTTATTAAACAAAATAATAAACAAAAATAAATCAAAAATAAACTAAAAAGATTACACACTTACGTGGTTTTAGCTTTGGCCATAATCCAACAATGCCCAGGAATTTCTAAAAGTGAACTAAATTAAAGTGATCTCGAATTTAAAAGAATATTTCCAAGCTGGTGGGAAAAAAAGCACGATTAGTAAAATACAATCTAGTATAAATTAAAATCACTGTCCAAAATTGCATTTAATACAACCAGATCAGGTAACATAAATAATTAAAAAATTATATATGACATATAACATTCATATTATATAAAACAATAATAAGTAAAACTGCATTCAAAATTTAGGGAAAATAATTTTTGTTACCTTTCACAGTACACCGAAATCAATTTGTTTATTTATTTTTTAAACTTACGGGTAAAGTTAAACTATAAGGAAAATTTAACGCCTAAATAAACAGTAAAACTTATCACCATGTTCTAGCAAACCAACAAATATTGACAGTAAAGAAAATTTATTATAGCAGTTGCATCTCCAATGAAATTTTAATATTATGTTTTTGACTTTTTTTAAGAATACAAAAAAGTATGTCTTCAAAAATAATTTATTGGTTGCTGTTTCTTTCAGCAATTTGAATTAACTGTATCCGTAAGGGTGTCAAGTAAAAATATTTTGAACTGAAAAGTTAGTGATTATTTTTAAGGAAAAAGTTGGCTATATTCTGAGGTTAGTTTTTATACGAATACGTAATTATACTTCATCTTCTGAATTATTGTATAATTTATGTTACATCAGTATTGCATGAATATTGTTTATTTATATTTTTTTGTATATATATATATATTGCTCATAAATACTATTGCAAGAGTAAAATATTATATTTATAAATATTAATTTTTCATAGTTATCTTCTATTATGTATAAATATATTTATATATAGAGGGAGAGAGCGCGAAAATATATTTATATATGAAAATCAGCCATAAATTAATTACAAAACATTTTAGATCATCTGTAATATATATTACTTTTTTTAAATTTTGTTAGAAGAGAATTATGTTTAAAGCGATGGATTTTTTTTTGTTGCATATTCTAAAAAGTATTATCAAAAGTAATATATTTGCAAACTATATTTGTGTTGTTGTGAATAGATATTGATAATTTTAAATTTTTGTTCCACGTTCTTTGAACTATTGTATCTATAATTTGTAGTAATCACAGATGTAGCAATGAATTGGTTGTACTGATCAAAATAGCGGAAATGGATTTCTTGTATCTAAATACATGAAAAAAAATCAAGCAAGGCTCGTGATCAACAATACGCTTTAAGTGATCTACTTAATTATTTTAATGGCAAAATCTAAGGCTAGAGATAAGGCCAAAAGAAAAAAAAATATATATATATATTTAATATTATTATCTCCACTGAACCAATCCTCTACATCTGTCCATTCAAGGTGTATGAACATACAGTTTCAAGATGAACAAACATCAGATATTGAGCATAAAAAAAAATTTTAAAAAATACAATCTTCTGAAAGAGTATGATTCCAGGTTAAATCAGAAGAAGATTGTGTTAATGTTGAAAATTTTTACTTAATTAATTGCTATTATGTAGGAGTGCTTTGTAGTAATTAAAAACGATGTGGGAAGGATGGAGACATTGCTAGTTTCACAATTAACAAACATCACATGTTCAGCATGAAAGAGAGAGAGAAGAAAAATGCAATCATCTGAAACAATACGATCAATTGCCAGTGTGAACTGTTTCTCTATTAAATGTTAATATGTAGGAATGATCTGTAGTCCAGACAATTTGATGAGTAAATGAAAGTGATATGGGAAGAAAGGGAACATAGAATATGCTTTGAAGGAATGATTTATCATAGTAAAAGAGAAGAATGGATATGTGAATGCACCAATGTATGGTAAAAAAAAAAAAAAAAAAAAAAAAAAAAACCTTTAAAATCATTCCAATAGCATGTTGAATCTTTTGTTGAACATTATTCAAATGAATGGTTTATTCAGTGAATGCTTGTTAGCTCAAAAAAATCTGTTAGTCTTAATAACTTTAAAAAAAAAAAAAAACTTAAAATATTAAATGTGATTTTTCTCCCTCAATTTTGTTCACTTTACCAGTTTTTCTAATTAAAAGAAATCTGTAGTACAAATGATGTTGCACGATTTGTTTTTTTCTGCCATCCATGCATTGCTGCAAATTCAATTTCTGAAGCATTCCTTTATAATAATGTTAAAAAATAGTAATGAAAGTAGAGCAATGCATTAAATTGCATATTCTGATTTCCATCAAACAATACATTGAATCATTTTTAAAAATTCTCTTATACTTTATTTCTTTTTAGTAGTAAGAATCTTAAATGATAACATTATTTTACTGAAATTTAAAAAAAAATATTTATTATTTTTTAAAGGATTTTTTGTCAAAATCATATAATGTTGTTTTATTTACTCACATAAAAATTGTTAATATATTTTAATAATGTTTTATTCATTCATATATTTAATACTGTACAATTTTGTTTCTGCGCTCTTTTTTTTTATTAAGATTTTTCAAAGCATTTTTGCAACTATGACAGCTCCCATTTGTCCTTTTAATGATTCAAATGTAACTTTTTTTTAAACGTTCATAGATTAAAATCTGTTACGTATATTGATCCACCCTCTTTCCTTTATTTTTTTTTTTTTTAAAGAAAAAAGCAATGATTTGACTTCTATTCTATTATAGTTTTTTTTTTTTTTAATTCCTGATAGTAAATCCTTTTGTAAAGCTGTTATACACCACTCATTGAAGAAAGTAAAAATCAAGTTGTTCATAAAACTTTTGTTATTGCTATATATCTTTATAACTACTTGTTGGAAATGGATAAAATTTAGAGTGCATATCTTTTATGTCTTGTACTTTCAATTGGCATAGAAATTTATGTGTTGTTCTATTATATATATATATACATACAAAAATTTATAAAATATGCTTTCATACTTCTTCAAGCTCATATGTTTGTTTTGTTTATTTATTACTTTAATATAGAATGAGAATTATTGTTGAAGATTAATTATTTCTTGAAACATAATGGCAAAACAAGAACTCCTAATTAATATTAAGAGTTCAAATTTCATTCATATATGAATTGTCGATCATTTACTCAAAATTACAAAATTCTGCATGTGTTTGAACTATTTTAATCTGGTTGATATCAGATTGATATGCATTTGAAAATTTTGATGCAGTTTGAAAAAAAATTTAACTTGAATTATAAATATGAAGATGATTTCTTCCGGTAGAAAAAATATTTTATACACTTATAGAGGACATATTTTTACTGGTTCAAGTGTTTACTTTTTTATTGAGTGATAATTAGTTTTAGTTAAACAAGTAGAGTTGAGATACTTTTTTGATTGAGCGCACAGAGGTTTATGACTAATATATCCATAAAACAACTATTTTTAAAGCTGTTATTTTACTTTATATGTATAAAAAAGAAAGCTATTTTTCTATTTGATAGAAAGCAGACCTTGACTTTATTTGATTAAGTATTTTAAATTGAGTAATGCTTTTCATTTTTATTTATAAATTATTTCTTAGTTGAAAAATTCTCTCTGTTATGAAGCAGAAAGAAATTGGGAATCATTAAAGTAATAAATAAGTGTGTCATGTTGCTGAAATTAAACTTTTTTACTTGATGATGCTATGGCAGTATTAGGTTGCATGATTGCATTAGGCTTAAAATACAGCCATAATGTTGCCATAGTGACACCACTCAAGTGCTAAGGGCTAAAAAAAGTTACATTAAATTAACTTTTATGTGTAAAATTATAAATTTTTATTTATCTTTTATATATTGTAAATATACTATAATTATAATAATTACTTTAACTAATAAAATGTTCATATTTTTTTAGTAATTTTAATCAAGAATGGGCAAATGGTCGTAAGTATTTCAAGTTTCTTGTGTATAATCTTTTGCTGTTATTTTTGGTCCATTTTAGGCAACTATTAACAAATTTTTATCTTTTTTACCAGACATGTTACTGTTTGGTTGAAGAGCACATTGTCTCCTCATAAATTTCAAGCTATTCGCCCTAGGTACACAGATAGAATGGAAGTAATTAAATATGATCCTCATGGTATGTATTTCTTGTATGATTTGCTTATTCCATTATTTAAATTAACTTGTTTTATGGTTATAAAGTTTAAATTTTATAGCTTATTTTTCATTCATTATCTGATAGTTCTGAAATTCTCAAAACTTGTATATTTCTAATGACAATATGATATTTTTCTATTTCCAAAATGTAACAATAAATTATTAACTTTAATTATTAATTCAGTATAAGTGCCATTTAGTAGTGAATCTGAAAAGTAATTGATCATATGATTCCAAAGTAATTACAGTGATGAATTATGAGCTATATTAAAATTGAAAATAATGTGAAGAAATAATGAGGCAGTGGGGTGTGGGAAGCACTCAGATTCAGTTATCTTTCATCTTCTACCTCTAGCTGTAGCGTAAAGATTGGTGAGGTGATAAATAATCTGCATTTAAATATAAAATTTTAAAAACTTTCTCATTGATTGTAAATAATAAAAAGAATAGTTTTACAAAATGAATTTTTATTTTTGTATTAAAAAGTAAAAAACAATTTTGAATAAATTTAACAGATTTTTTAATAATTTTATTAAAAATCTGGAAGTAAAAGCAAAAAATCCCGAAAACATGACACATTTGTAAAAATACTGATAAAGGGTAAGCCTCTGTAAATATCAAAACTAAGAAAATTCTTAAACATTCATCAAAAATTAAAATTAGAGTATTATTATTTAATTAGAATATTTACATCTGGCATATTTGCAATTTTTGGTTCACATCCAGATTTTGAATTAAAATATTTTTATCTCCTTATTTTATTGATAATTATTTTAATTATGTTAACATAATGAAAATTTATTGTATAAATTATATTTGCTATCATAAGGAGCATTTTGTTTAATTTTCTTTATTAAAAAATTGATCTGAAATAATAGATTTGTTATATAAAATTATTCATAAATAGAAATGAAGAAATGCTAGAAATATACATTTCTAAAAATGAAAAAACCAGAAAATGGTTGAAAATTTGTCTTTCCAAAAAAGGTTATTTACTATTAAATGACAACAGGTTGAATGCTTGCATTTGTTATTTTTGCAATTAATTTCATGCATTTATAAATTATCTATTTTTGTTAATAATTAGTTACTTGCCAAAAGTTGGTACTTCTAAATGTCCAATCATTTGATGACTTTTTTGATAATTCTGAATGAAATGCTCAGAATCAGGAGTATTTTTAAAAAAATGTCAAAATTCAAAAAAGTCAATAAGCAGCTTTTTTATAGATAACTTCTAAATCATGATTCATTTCCTTCTTTTTAAGTATAATCATCTAAGCTTGTATTGACTTTTTTTTCAATCCATCAAAGCAAAATGAATATAGGTGTTAATTAAAGCACTTTTAAAATGGGAATTTTTTTTTAAGGCATGCTAATGTTTTTTTACTTTAGAAACACTATGTTTTATATTCCTTTAAATCTTCATTCTTGAAAAAGTTAATGTGATCATGTGGTGCTAGAAAAATGATTCCAGTTTTTATATCATTATGAACACCATTAGCAGGTATAAAGATATGAATATGCATCCTTCAAGTGCTATGGAATTTCTGTAGTGCTATGGAAATTAGGTGAAAATTCCAGAATTACAAATATATAGTAAAAAACCATGGACGGATATATATAGAAAACTACAAAAAAGCGGCAAAAACACTTTCAGCACAAATTCTTGATCACAGCTGTGGGAATAGTTAAAAAATCTTTAGCATGGTTACAAAAAGTAATGTTTCTAGAATCTTTTTCTGGCATGATTATCAAAACTCTGGTGGTACTCCTCATAACAAAGATGTATAGGGAATTATTATAATCTAAACTGAGCAATGATGACTTAATAAAAGCAAGAGTATTTGCTGTTTAATGAAAAAAAAAATTTTTAACTGTTTAAAAAATATTATTAATTTGCTTGATCAACAAAATCATATTATGTGAATTTGTAAATAAAATTATTTCATTTCTATGTTTAGTTAATAATAAATGACTGTTAAATAATTTTGAATAATATATGAAAATATTTGTTTTAATTAATTAAAATTCTTTGAAAAAATATATTTTTCAATAATTTATTATTTCTATATTATATGTAATATATTGATAAAAAGTGCTTTTGATGATTAGGTAAACAGTGTTGGTGAATATGTGAATACCATTTAGTAGAGTACACAATGTAACTATTTTTGTAATTGTATTATGGAAATTAAGTTGATTTCTTTTTGTTAAATTGTTTTCAGTAAATGGATGTACTTACAATTTCTTTATTTTATTTAGTTCAGAGGAAGGTGTTGTATAAAGAAATGAAGAAAATTACAAATTTTAAACCTTAAGAGAAGTATTTAGAGAAGAATTCTTAGCCATTGTATATATTCATTTGTAATTTGTTAAAATAAATAATAGTTTAAACATTTATTGTAGTGTTCTGTTGAAAAGCAAACTAATTTTTATAACTATGCATTTTTTATTTCTTAAATCTTAAAGGAAAAATGAAACTATATTATTTATTCAAATTTAACATGAGAAAATAGATGAGGCACAGAGTTGAAATTAAAAAAAAAAAGTTGATCAATTCCAAAGGTTTTGTTTACTAAATACTTACTTATTCAATATTTTTTTTTATGCATTTGTTGAATCGTTTAATGAAACAAAGGATTCAATTTAAATGAAAGTTTTATGAAAAAATATTTCTTTAGAATTGAAAAAAAAATTAATAATTTATTATTTATTAGCTGATGGAAAATATTTTACTTGCCCAAGTTATTGACTTTTTAGATTGTTAAATGATTAATATGGAATACATTTTTTTAAAAAACATTTCATCTTGTTATTTGTTATTACTGAAAAACATACATTCAATTGAATTAGTTTAATACAAATTAAAAAGTTACATATTACAAAATGCAAGTGGAAGCGAAAATCCTATTATGGAGTTAATTTGCAAAACTACGTGATTGAATGTTTCGTTATACAAGTTTGAAATCCATCATAACATTTAAAACCATTCTTACAGATAGTGTGTCAAATGGAATTGAAAACTTGATTAAAATTAAGGGGAAAATTGTAAGAGATGGAACTGATATCAATAAAAAGCTAATTTTTAAGATAATGAAAGATCATTTATTAAAGAGGAATATCTTGAAAGATGTGAACATTAATTCCTGTAGGCAGGACCGGTCATCTAGGGGGTGCGGCGGATGCAATGCTCCGGGGCCCACGATTGAGGGGCCCCCAACATGGTGACGAACTAAACTAATGATGTGAACAAAAATAGCAATATGGAAAGAAGAGAGGAAAAAATTTGACTAGAACAAATTGATGGGTTTGGAAATATGCATACTTTACAAATATATTACAGTCTGGTGCAAGTGTGCAACATATTGTAACATGAAGGAAGCGGATTTACGATCATTTACATAATCTAGATTAGATTGCATATAGTATTTTGATAATTCATACCATAAAATGCTTAATATTGTTAGATTTAATCATGTCCGTGCCAAGGAAATTTCCCTCTCGGTGTCATAAAAGAAAATTAGCAGAAAAGGAAAAAGAATAAAAGCTAAATTTCAAGAAATCACGAGTAGATCTGTTTTCTTGTTTATGAAGTAATTCTGACAATGATATTGCTTCGACTTCAGAAGTTACAATTCAAACTCCTATTGGAGAAGAAAATTTCACACAAACTGCACAATGTTGCAATAAAAACGTAGAAATTGAAACTCTTTGAAGAACTGTATGTTTATAAAAATATCATCGAATCAGAAAATAATGGCGAAAATGACAATAGCAAATATGATCAAATGAATGTAAGTGATCCAGGTTTATGGCGAAGTATTATAACTGATAAGTTTAGAATGTTTTGTGATAAAATCTGACATATACAACACAAAGGAGTTTTTGCTAAGAATGTTGAAGGTAAATCATTTTCCTTCACCTACAACTTAAAAAAGTGCCCAATGGTGAAACCCAGCTTCGCAGCTGGTTAATTTATTTAAAAATGCAAGACTCGATTTTTTTTGTATACTGTTTTTCAAAAAAAAAGGGGGGGGATGAACAATCTACACGATTTATAAATGGCTATAATAATTTGAGAAAGCTACCGACTGTAATTCAAAATTTATTTGTCAAGTGTTATATTTGTCATTTTAATTCCTTTATTGGTTGGAAAAAATTTCTATAACGACTAAAGTTAAGGTTTGACTAGTGATAAAAACAAAGCAAGTTAATATAAATAAAAAAATTGGAATAACCTAAATTACTGTGGGGAAGGGCAACGACCAGCACTAATATGAAAATATATTTATTATAATTAAAGGACAAAACATTACTATACTAACATAAAACATGTAAAGATACATGAGCGTGAGCTGTATGTACGTCGTACAGACTCACTACCCAACTCTCGTCTGCCAATAATGGCGGGAAAGCATCATGTGATTAATGACGCAACATGGCGCCATGCAGGATACGAGATCTGTCAGCAGTTCCCACATTACTATTTTAAGGAATTGGAGATGTGATTCAGTTTTTATCATGTAATAATCTTTCACTTCGTAGAAACTGTAAAAACAATAAGTACTCCTAATAATGGAAATTTTTGAAGTTTAATCAAATTAGTTATTAAATACGACTTTGCACTCATAAATCATATGAACAGAATAAAAAATTCAAAAATAAAAATTGTGCATCATTTAGCACAGAGATCAAACGAACAAATTATTTTTGCGTTATGAAATGAAGTCCTTGACAAAATTAAAGACGATATAAAAGCACAAACAACAGTTTTCAGCTAGATTATATTCCTGATATTTTTTATCAGGAACAAACTTCAACCTTTATTAGGTATACGAATTGACTACTCCTGCTCGCCTGAAGGCACAAGGAAAAACTTGAATGACCGGACCGCAGCAACAGCAACAATGGCGGCATCTGTAGTTGAGTCCTAAGGGCTATCACCGGTCCCGGTACAACCTTTCCTTAAGGAAGTACGTCCCATAGTCGGTGGGAGGAACCAGACCACCACCTTTTCGTGGACCGACAGGGATGACGAAAACCAACCACCATACCGGAATCTTCAATTACGAGTTACCCCCCCCCCTCATGAGATGGCTTTAATACGTCTGCAAATTTTGAAGAGAAAATATTAAATATAAATAAGCCATTTATAGGTTTTAATAAAGTAACTAATGTGACTAGAGAAGGAGTAGCAAAAACTTTATTAAAAAGATGAAGTGAGCTGGATTTAGATTTTATGAAGAGGGCATACGTACGACAACAGTAGCAACACGATAGAGAAATATCAAGTTGTACAATCTAGAACAATTGCTTTAGACCCACATCCAATTTATATGCCTTGCCTGTCATACTCGTTTAATTTATTAAATAGTATGATAGGCAAGACATAATATTAATTTTGATACTATTTCCTGCAGTATATATTGTAAAAAAAACGGATATTGCAACTTTAATATTGCTTATTTTTTTGCATGTGCAAAAAGATGGGAAATTTTACAAAAGCATTTTAATATTACTCTTAAACCATTATGCGATTCTCTTTAGAAAGCACAAAAAAAAATATTCTAGAGGAACTTATTGACGCAAATAATGATAATACACTGGTATTCGAAGCTACAAGTCTATTAGATTCAATATAATACGTGACGTTTATTTAATATTTAGTAGTATGATTAGCAATATTGTCCAAAATTGACATTACAAATAAACTATTTCAAGCAAACACAGTGGTTCTTGATGTAGCTTTTAATTTAATCAGGAAAATTAAAACTGAAATCCAAAATTTAAGAACATTTAACACATTTTTAGACGAAGTAAAAGTAATCTTCTATACATAGTATAAAATGAAGTCTCCTGAAAGCGTTTGTATGTTTGAACCACAAAAACTCGAGAAATAGTTAACGGATATTGGAGATATTTATACCATTTTGTAGAACATTTATTGGGGAAGGTTTTAGTACATTAAAGTCATATCAAAATAATAAAAAAGAGTTTTGTAATTGCGATTTTAATTATTCCGCGAATGCGCGAAAACCTGAAACTGCGCATGTACAAATAACAAGAACTGTGGTATACATAGGAGATACATTTCTTTGTTTACCTCTGTTAATCAATTATTTCTGAACGGAATTGGTTTAAACACACACAGCACAGAGATAGATTATATTCTGGAATAGGACATAGGATACTATTTATTCCGGTTAATTTTTTATTAATTAAAAAGTAACTTTCCCGCCAAAAATCTCCCCCCCCCTAAATGAGTCAGTCTTCCCTCCCCCACACGCTAACGAGGTTAGGCTTAACATTTTTTCGACCGATTATTTCAAACGATTCTGTTTATTTTCTTAGTGTTTGGTGCATTTAAAATTAAACATTGTTAACTAATCGATTTTTCGGATTCATTCTGAAGTACTTTTAAATTAAAATAAAGCTATATAAAGGAAATTAAAAATTTCTAATCTGCATTGCGTTTCCCCAAATGGTGTAGAAAATTCACGCATTTGCGTTATTCTAATTGGCGGCGTAAATTCATGCATGCAGATTAGACGGATGTTCTTATTGTTGACAACTGTATTTTCATTTTAATTAAAAGCTTAAAAATTATATGTATTATACTGTTGTAGCTATCTCAATCGATAAATAAAATAGACTTTATTTTAAAAAAATATGGACTTGATTTTAATCTTCTGCTAGCCCAAATCCGCAATATAGCTCTGGCTGTAGCTTCCTCCGGCATTGCTGCAACTTTGCTTAACGATGTCTGTCGGATATCGATCTCCAAAAAACTCTATTATGGATTAATATTCCTAGTTCTCAATACTCATGTGATGTAGTATATAAAACTCAATACTCTTCAAACACTTACTAAAGCTTTTAATTTACTTTAACTGCATCTAATTACATTTACGGACATCTAAAACTACGACACACACAAAACATTACATCAAAACATAAACATTAGAACAGAAGCCCGCCTAACAGAAGTTACAAGAATGATACAATAAAGTTTTAAAAATAATCTCGTAACCAGTCAGTTTTCTACATCCTCCCACCTTGAGTTGGGAGAGTTCGCAACTCAACAAATCTCAAAGTCACAAATCGAGTCTTTTTGGTCCATGTATGATTCTTCCAGATCGAGTTTTCACAGTTTCTGAAATGGGACCTTCAGGATCTAATACTCGTGTCTGCGACACTTCATGAGCAGATTGCTCTTGTTGCACTTTAGGAGTAACTTGCTGTTGTTGCACTTTAGGAGTAACTTGCTGTTGTTGCACTTTAGGAGTAACTTGCTCTTGTTGCACTTTAGCTCTGACATCCTTAGCCACATCATAAGTTATCTCCAATGGAAACAGTCGTTGAATCGGTCTTAGTATTTCTCCAAGGGCTGTTTTAAGTCTCACGAGTCTGGTAATTCCCTCTTTTCCGGGGATGATTTCTGTCACACGTCCCAAGGGCCAGTTGATACGCTTTTGATTATCGTTTCCTACAAGAACAACATCACCAACAGAAATAATCGACTTATTTTGAAGCTTTGGTCTTTGAATCAACGAACCTAAATACTCAGACCTGAATCTTTTCCTAAGGTCCTTTTGCAAAGCAAGACGATATTTTATCCTTTTACTTAGGCTTTTGTGATCTGCTGCATCACAGTCGGGCACTCCAACTTCTCTAATGTCTTGTAGGAATAATGATGGTGACAGTGGAACAAAATCTGTATCTCTTTCTGAAATATAGGTGAGAGGTCTCGAGTTGATTATCGATTCACAGTCGCAGAGAACCGTGATCATCTCCTCATAAGACAAAAAGGCATGACCTAACACCCTCTTTAGTACATTTTTCATAACTCGAATCAACCTCTCCCACCAACCTCCCCACCAGAATGCAGTAGGGGGGTTAAATTTCCATTTAATGCGATTTATTGCTCCGTTCTCAACGATCCGGCTCCAGTCTAAAGAACGGAGCAAATTACTAGCACCAATAAAGTTTGTTCCATTGTCACAGTAGATAAATGAACATCTACCTCTTCTTGCCACAAATCTGCGCAGGGCCAACAAAAATGTGTCAGTGGAAATGCCTGATAGAAGCTCAAGATGTACAGCTCTGTACACCGCGCATGTGAAAAGACAAACCCAAGTCTTTTTCTCATCTTTCAAGTACAATGGGCCAACTAAGTCCACTCCTACAATTTCGAATACAGCAGTGTCTCTGATTCGATCTTTGGTAATTAGGGCTGGCTCTGCATCTAAATTTTTTCCAGAATGCCTCTTGCAGATAACACATTTTGAGATGATCGATCGCACAGTTTTTCTGCCATTTAAGATCCAAAAATGTTCTCTCAGAAGGTTAAGTAGCATTTGAGTCCCCACATGTCCATGTCTATTGTGAAAAGAAACTATTAAAAGTTTCACAACATGGTGTTGAGAAGGAAGGACTACAGGTCTTCGAAAAGAATGGCTGTCTTCGCGATACTCAATTTTTGTTCTCAATCTGATGATGCCATCCTCATCTTTGTAAACTCTTAAAGTTTTCAATTTCTCGTCTTTCTCGTTAATGAATGTTTCACTTTGAATGATCTTTATTACTATTTTCTCCGCTTCTTCAAAGTCCTCTGCATCCAGAATATCACATTTTCTCAATTCTTTTGGTTTTTTACAGTTTCTAAAAAATCTCAATATCCAGCCGATCATACGCACAATTTTCTCATATTGGGAAAAGTAACTATAGTACCAATCAGGTTCTTCCGTGTTCACGTTTTCGATGGCGTGAGCACTCAAACAGGCAGTCGGGGTAGACAAAAGAGTTTTCTTTCGTTCCTTCAGCACTTCATCTTCATTGATTACTACATCTGAGAATGGCCATTGATCAGCAGGTAAATATAGCCAATCAGGGCCCTCCCACCATTTGGACTGCACTAGTTTCTTGGCAGAACAACCTCTACTTGGAAGATCGGCAGGATTAAATGAACCAGGCACATGTCTCCAATTTTCTTTGGAAGTCAAAGTTCTGATGATGCTTGTACGAAGGTACTCCAAGCATCTTCTCTTTTTATCCAAGTTATCACTGTCGTTGAATCGGACCACAAATAGATTTTTTCATGTGGGATCTCTTTTGTGATAGATGAGGCAAGGCGTGCAGTGATTGTAGCCGCCAATAACTCTAGTCTTGCAATAGTGGTCTTCTTCTTTCCCGTTGGGGAAACTCTGGCTTTAGCACTTAACAACTGAACTTTGACATACTGACTCGTCTCAACTCGAAGAAAAGCTACTGCTACATAAGCATACATGCTCGCATCACTGAAAAAATGCAAGGAACATTTCTCATTCGCATCACCAGTTTTTAAATGTCGAGGAATTTGCACCTTTTCGAGATGAAATATGTCTCTCATCCACTTCAGAAACTCTTCTCTAGTATTGGAGTCCACTTCTTCCTCCCAATTCAATTTTCGCTCCCAAGTTTTCTGTAGCAGCAGTTTTGGAAACAATGCAACAGGACAAGTTGCACCAATAGGATCGAAGATACGATGAGCTGCAGAAAGAATAGTTTTCTTCGTCACATTCTCTACACAAAGTTCCTTCAGGCTGTTCATATTTATACCCAAAGTATCCAGACCTTTGTCCCACTGTAATCCTAAAACATTCGTGACAGGAGCGCTTTTATCCTTTAAACATGTGCTTTCCCAGCCTCTTAGTTGAAAATTTCTCTCAGCCATGACATTGGTCGCAACCTCAATGAAGAGTTCAAGTTCTTTCTCGTTTGGCACACTTGTCACACAATTATCCACATAAAAACTCTGCATTAATAATTTTACCATCCTCTCTGGATATTTCTTATCTTGATGGTTTAAAACCTCTTGCAAGTGGTGCATAATAACAATTCCAAGCAAAAAGGGACTGCATGACACACCAAAAACTACACGACAATGTTTAAAGTACTTCAATTTACCATCTTTTCCAATCCACAGAAAACGCAAAAAATCTTTATCTGAAGGTGACAGACAAACTTGCAAAAAGGCCTTGCGAATATCAGAAATAACTCCAATTTTTTCCAACCGAAAACGATATAAGATATTTGGTATCAATTAAATCAAATTAACTCCAGTTTCTAAACAGTCATTGAGGCAAGGGGCACCTTTCTGTCTGGCGGAAGCATCGAATACAGGTCTGATTTTGGTGGTACTATTCTACTTCAAAACAGGACGGTGTGGTAAATAATGTGCAGGGAGATTAACCTCGTCTTTAGTCACTTCTTCTATGATATCTTCTTCCAACCACTCTTTAAACACTGCTCCATAGGCTTCGAATAGTCCTTCGGTTTTAAGTCTCTTTACAACTTTGTGTAATCTTTTCTCAGAAAGTTCAAAATTGTCTGGAAGTGGAAGCTGATCTTCAATCCAAGGTAAACTCACAATATACCTATTGTTCTCTATTTTAACTGTGTCTAAGAAATGCTGCCTCGCTGCTTCTTGTAATTCAACCGCCGTCTTCTTTTCAGGTGGGTCTGTGATACCAAGAGAGTCAAGAGTCCACAAATCTGTTATGCAAGCACTTGTCGTGAGCATTGAAGTGATTAATAAGCTTGTATTCTCACTATTGGCACGTCCTATAACCGTCCAACCTAGCTTTGTTTCAATTGCAGTGATTCCATTTTTCAGTTGGAGATGGTTTCCGGTAATCAGTTTTCCTGCAACATCAGCTCCTATAAGAATTTCAATCAGACCATCCAAATCTTCTGCCAAATGAATGTTGTAATCTCTAAGTTCTTTAAAATGTGACCCTCGTTTTCTAGACAATATTGAGTCACAAATCACTTCCTGTCCGAGCACTTCAAAATGGCAGCTATACTCCTCGGAAACGCTTGACAAATATATCATATATACATCATGTTGGCAGGTTGAGGTATTGGAACCACCGAACAGTGAGTGTTGTAAATACTCTCTCCTTTTGGCCTTGTAATTCATTTCTTCAGCTGTTGCTTTCAGAATATACGACCGCTGAGATCCAGAATCAATGATGGCTCGAGCTTTACGTTTAGTGGTTTCTCCTCTCACAAGAATGTTAAAGTTTGTAGGAAAACATTGGAACATTTAGACAAGTTGGCCAGAGCTTCGTCGTGTTGTATCATTGATTCTCGAACTTTAATATCTGTAGGGACAGAGGAAGAATTGGGTTCTGGTGACAATGCTCTACATAAAAATAAATGATGCTTCTTCCCACATAATTGACAGTTGAATTTGGAACGGCACGTCTTCACTCCATGTCCCTCTCTCAAACACAAGAAACAACAACGGGCCTTCTCTACAGCACTTTGTTTTTCATGCAAAGTCAGTTTAGAAGCTTTTTCACAGTTCCATGAATTTTGTTCCTCAGTACAAAAAATGCAAAGCTTCTTCTTATTGATATTAGAGGCCAAAAGATCCGTTGCTGATGATACTCTTGTTTGAAACTTCTTCTCGTTAGATTCTCGACGACTGTTGGAAAAGCTTGATTTTTTAGGTTGATCAAAACTTTGGGAGGCTAACACAATTCTCTCTTCTCCCTCCACTTCATCCTGAAGAAAGTCTAAAAGCCGATCTAGATCATTACTTGGCATTTTCCTACATGAAGAGGTATCTTTTCCCTCGGTTGTTAAACTAAACGTCACCTCCTCACTCACTCGTCTATGTGTAGTTCGGAATCGCTCCCAGGCCTTTAAAGTTTCGTCAGGGAGAGAAGATTCAACTAGAGGGAACAACATTGCAGCATATTTATCCTTGGTCACTCCCAAAGTCTTTAAAGCTCTTAGTTTTGTTTCTAATTGATCATACAGTTTACGTATGGGGATTTTTTACAACTTTTGTTTTAATAGTACAATAGATAACAGATCTCTCACGTAAACCTCGACGAGCAACTCTTCTCTGCTGCCATAGCGTAGCTTCAACTGTTTAACCGCTTTTTCGTAATTTTCACCGCCAGGGGGAAAACTTTTAATCAACTCGTCAGCGGGTGAACCTTCTCCATAGCGTGTGCTAAATAAGCATATTTATCATGGTTATCGAGATTGGAATCGTTATCAATTTTTTGAAATTGTCCCCAAAAACACAACCAGTTCCTTATATTTCCATCAAAAGAGGGTAAATTGATTTTAGGATAATGCAATAAATTGTTCGGTGTAGTACTCACCGCTCCGGAAACAGTAGAAGCCGAAGAATGTTCCTTTTTCTCATCCAAAAGATCATGCAATTTGTTTTCTAAAATTCGCCACTTATCAATATAGCTCTCTGAAATGTCGATTTCATTATTGATATTTTCCTCAGTCTCTTCGGAAGCAAACAATAGTTCTCGAAATTCGTACTCACTCGCTACCATTAGTTTCGCTTTCTCTTCTACAATTTTTAATTTCAAAATTTTATCTTCGATAGTCAACTCATTTTCACAGTTCAAAAAATCACTATGAGCAATCGTAAAGAGTCTCCGATGCTGTTTTCGAGAATTTTTTAGTTTCTCCATTACGAAAATATAACAAGCTCAAAAGTTATGACTTACACGAATCGTAGCAGATGTCCTGTCGCGGACGCCAGATGTCGGATATCGATCTCCAAAAACTCTATTATGGATCAATATTCCTAGTTCTCAATACTCATGTGATGTAGTATATAAAACTCAATACTCTTCAAACACTTACTAAAGCTTTTAATTTACTTTAACTACATCTAATTACATTTACGGACATCTAAAACTACGACACACACAAAACATTACATCAAAACATAAACATTAGAACAGAAGCCCGCCTAACAGAAGTTGCCAGATACAAGACTGATACAATAAAGCTTTAAAAATAATCTCGTAACCAGTCAGTTTTCTACAGTGTCCAGACAGCACATTCCGTTTTCAAACTGCCGTTTAATTTTGCAAGCAAAGAAACCCCAACATGTAACATCACCAAAAACAGCGGCCGGGGAGTCCTTTTGCAGCAGTGCACAATGGGACGAGTTCACAATGTCGCACAAGCATGCATTAAACCGCAGTTTGCAGGACATCCGCGGCAACCAGGCGGTGATGGGCGGCGTTCTCGTTTTGCTCACAATGGCCTGTTTGCAATTTTATTGAGCACTTACGGACTATCAATCCCCCTCCAGCTGTGGGATAAATACAAGGACGCTTTATCAGAAGATATTGTGTACAGGCTGGATGGCACTCACAATGACCTAATCATTAACGGAGCTTGCATATTGATTGAGGCGCAAGATGCATAGGTAATTAAATTGTATTTATGTTAGTTATATATTTTTGTATATGCTTATAGTTTTAAGTACATCATTTTTTAAGTAGTTTTTTTTAACCTGTTTTCGGCTGATTATTTTAAACGATTCTGTTTATTTTCTTAGTGTTTGAGGCATTTAAAATTAAACTTTGTTAATTAATCGATCTGCTCATGATGAATGCGAGAAAATTTTGTTGACAAATTCTTGAGATATTACATAAATTAAGAAAAAACATTTTTTAGTGCCCCTAAAGTTTAAACGCTTATCTGTTTTCAGTCATCATATTATCAAAAAAAATGCTTTGTTTCAGTAAAAAATATTATTATATTTATTGCAGATTAATCCTTTCCACTTTAATTTAAAGCATAAATTCTACGGGAACTAACATAAAATTAGAGTGATACATATTAACCCTTTAAAGGGCCATTTTTTTCTAGTCATATTATGTTTAAATATTTTTAGGCTTGAAATTAGAATAAGAAAAGGAATTCATTTAGCTTATTAGATAAATTTAATTTGATTAATTAATTAATTTGGTTAATTAATAATTAAGTGACAAATCAGGACACATCATTTTGTGTGAGATAAAAAACAAGCATTTACGTTTCTGTCTTTCTAAAAAAATGTGTCAGAACTTATGCCAACCTACATAATTTCATACAAAGATTGATAAATTTGGTGGGAAGCATACTTCCCGCGGCCTTAGAAAGGGTTAAGTTATGACTGAAGGCCTTAATTTAAAGCATAAATTTTACGGGTGCTAACAGAAAATTAGAGAGATACATATTACGTTATGACTGAAAGCCTTTATAATATTATGAGTGAATTATATGACTATCAAAATTTGAAGTTTAAAAATATTTTGATGAAGAAGCTATTAAAGTAGGAATTGCATAAAATATTTAATTATTAAAATTTTAACGAACATTAAGATTGGCGAACCGGCTGGTCGCCAAGGGCGGCTAGTACTTATATAAAGCTCAATGTGTATGTGTGTGTGTGTGTGTGTGTTGGCGCTCTACATGCCAGACCGTTTGACTTACAGCTACCAAATTTGTTACATGTATACCTTGGAGGTCGAGAATGTGCACCTGGGGTCCCTTTTTTTGAATTTTTAATTAGAATTTTTATTTTAAAAACTTACTTTCCCGCCAAAAAATTCTTCATTTCCCCACCGCCAAATGAGTAAGGCTTCAGTTCCCCCCCCCATCCCCACGCTAATGAGGCTAGGCTTAACATTTTTCGGCCGATTATGTCAAACGATTATTTTCTTAATGTTTGATGCATTTAAAAATAAACATTGTTAATGAATCGATCTTTCAGATTCATTCTGAAGTACTTTTGAATTAAAATAAAACAGAATAAAGGAAATTAAAAATTCGTAATCTGCACAGCGTTACCCCAACTGGCGTAGAAAAATTCACGCATTTGCGTTACCGTAACTATCGTTGAAAATTCACGCATGCGTATTGTATTCTGATTGTTGTCATGACAACCATTATCAACGGACGATTTAAATTATTTTTAGGTTAGTCGCATGCTTTTGTAAGTAAATTGTATTTATGTTAGTTATATATTTTTTGTATATGCTTATAGTTTTAAGTACATCGTTCTTTAAGTAGTTTTTTTTTTTTTTTTTTACCTGTTTTCGACCGATTATTTTAAACGATTCGTTTTATTTTCTTAGTGTTTGATGTATTTATGATAAATGATGAATCTGAGAAAATTTTATTGACAAATTCTTGAGATATTACATAAGAAAGATATTCAGCTAAAGATGAGATAAAGCTGTAAGATATATATTCTTTATTGCCCATAAAGTTTAAACGCTTCGTGACTCTGTTTTCAGTAATCATATTATAAAAAAAAAATGTTTTGTTTCAGTAAAAAATCTAATGTATAAAAATCTCGTGTCACGGTGTTTGTGTTTGTTCTCCTCCGAAACGGCTCGATCGATTTCTATGAAATTTTTTGTGTGTATTTGGTAGGTATGAGAATAGGTCGTAAAGTATATTTCATAACGCTAGGAAATTAGGGTGTCCTTATCCAAAAAATTTTTTCTATTTTTTTTTTATTTGGCATCAAAAAATACCTATAACCACAAATTTTCACCCACCTATCCCCACCCTCCAATTTTTTAATCGTGATTTTAGTATTTTATTATGAACTATATCCTAATAATTAACCCGTCGTTAATAAAACTCAATGTGTTTGTGTGTGTGTGTTGGCGCTGTACAAACCATACCGTTTTACCTACAGCTGCCAAATTTGGTATGTGTATATCTTGAGGCCGGATATGTGCATTTCGGAGCAATTTTTTAAAATTTTTAATTAAAAAATCAATCGAAATTTCGGTGTTTTTCCGCTATAACTTCCGAAAATATTACAGCGCAAAATTGATTTTTGCATCAAGTTAAAGTTCAAAAAATTATTTTTTTAATGATACCAATGCTTTAACCTATAAATTAAGTTTTTATTTTTAATGAATTTTTAAAGATATATTTTAACCATATTTTTCAACACTATATTTCACACAAAATAAAAATAAAATTTAACTTGCATTAGCACGTTACGCGTGTATAGGAAAAAATTATCCAATTATTAGCTTTTATCAACATGTTGCCATCATAATGACAAAAGCTTAAATAAATAAAAATAATAATAAATCAACTGTTATTGCAAATTAAACATACAAAAATGTAATTTCCAGCATGTGTCTGTATGAAATGAAATAAATATGAAATAGGATATTTTATAAAAAGTAAATGCAAAGAAAAGATTTCTATGATCTTTTACAAAATAAACATTATTAATTCATTAAATCAGTTATAAACATGGTTAAATATATATCCTTTCAATTGAATGCCCAATGGCTAATT
The DNA here is from genome assembly GCF_947563725.1 of Argiope bruennichi. Taxonomy (NCBI): domain Eukaryota; kingdom Metazoa; phylum Arthropoda; class Arachnida; order Araneae; family Araneidae; genus Argiope; species Argiope bruennichi. Next base: position 23,722,420 of record NC_079154.1, on the reverse strand, counting down.
TGTAAACCTTTAATAATAGAAATGCATGTAGTAAAATTGTCTAAATGAAGTAAACAATTATATTTTATATAACTTGAATCTATAAATACTCTAATAAATGACGAATGTTTATCTAGATCCTCTGCTCTGTGAATCATATTTAACAAAATATTCTTGAGAGACAAATATTTAAAATAAAAAGTGTTGCTTTCCACACAACTAAATTAGTCTCTAAAACTGACTTATTTATGAATATTTGAATATCACTATTTAATAAAAATGAGTGAATTTAGATCACTTCGTCGACCGTCTCATAGATGATATCTCAATCAGCGCCCGCGAGTTCGCAAATTGTACAGACTAAGTCTATGGCAAAGGATACCGACGTGCTCTGATTGGTTTAAGCCTTGGCATCTTTTTGGCAATATTTTGCACTCATTATAGTGTAATTATCGCTTATTTGGCCGCTCAGACCTTGTACCTTTCATTAGTTTTATGGAAGATACGAGTGGATATCAACACGATCTAATTTTTATTAATATAATTGTTTTCTCTAAATATTACTAGTAATACTGCTAATACTAATTATTATTAATAAAAATAATAAATATTACTAATAATATTAGTAATACAAGTAACTAATGTTGTTTATGCACAGAAGTATAAAAACTAAACGAAATTAATTACTCAACATATAATAAAGCAATTAAATAATTCTTATCTTTCTATTATTTTCGTACCTTTAGTAGATAATTTATGAAGATATTAAAACTTGTTCCTGAACGTTTGTTACTTTCCCATCAATTGCATATGGGAAGATGATTACTTAATGCCCAAAACGTATAAATATGTAAGCTTTAAGGGAATATGCGATTCCGTAGCTAATTTTTTTAGTTATATCAAAATAATATTAAGAAGAAACACACACAAAAAATGTTTTTAATAAATTGCAATTTTTATATTTCCTGAATTTAGGTTTCAGGATTTGATCTTTTCTGCTGTATATGTGTTCCAGATTAATATTACATGTAAACCGTAAAAAAATAGGGGGGCGGGGAAAAATTCACAAATTTTATTTATCTTTATAAAAATATATTTCAGTATGGCATCTTTTTGGCAATGTTTTGCCAAAAAGATGCCAAGGCTTAAACCAATCAGATCACATCGGTATCCTTTGCCATAGACTTAGTCTGTACAATTTGCGAACTCGCTCAGCGCCCAGGGTTTCTCAAGACTTATTGGCTTAGGATTATGAAAGTATTGATTGTTCTAAACTATTATATTCATAACTTCATAAATCGATCATATCTGACTGCAAAAGGTAGATCATTTACTTATTTAAAAGTTGCAGTGTCAAGAATATTTCGAGAACATGATCCCTTAGGACCAAACGACTGTATAAAATTTAGATTTCATAACTTTTTAAAGTATATTTATAGACAAAAACAAATATATATATAAATTTATATCTATACTTATAATAAAGCTCAATGTGTGTGTGTGTGTGTGTGTGCGTGTGTGTTTGTGTGTGTGTGTGTGTGTGTGTGTGTTGGCGCTCTACAGGCCAGACCATTCAACCTACAGCTACCAAATTTGGCACGTGTATACCTTGGAGGCCGGGAATGTGCACCTGGAGGTTATTTTTTCGTATTTTTAATTAGAATTTTATTTATTTAAAAATTAAGCGAAATTTTGGCGTGTTTCTGCTATAACTTCCGAAAATATTACCGCACAAAAAAGATTTTTACATCAAATTAAAGATCAAAAATTTATCTTTTATATGATACCAATGTTTTAACCTTAAAATTAAATTTCTGTTTTTAATTAATTTTTAAATAAATACTTTAACGATATTTTTCAACATTTTTTTTCGCACAAAATAAAAATAAAATTTTAGCTGCACGAGCACGTTTCGCATTCGTGGGGAAAAATTAGCTTTTTTCAAAGTGTTGCCATCACATTGATTAAAGCTCCAACTAAAAATAAATTAAATCTTTTTGGAAATGAAATCTGCAAAAATATAATTTTCGGCACGAGTCTGTAGGAAATGAAACAAATATGAAATATTATTTTTTCTAAAAAATAAATTCAATAAAAATTATTTTAGGATCTTCTACACTCTCTATATTATTAATCCAATAAATCAGTTTTATTTTATAGCAAGTTTTATTTAATATGAACAGGATATCCATTCAAATCAGGGCCACACAGCTAATTTGTAAACCTTTAGTAAGACACAGATCTGCTAAAATGGTCTAAATGGAAAATGATTATATTTTATGTAACTGGATCCAATAAATGCTCTAATAAATAACGAATTTTTGATTTTACATAAAGCTTCTGCTGTAGAAATCACGAATAACAAAATGTTCTTGAAACACTAATAATTTAAATAAAAAGAGATAATTTCCAATCAACTAAATCAATCACTTAAACTGATTTATGAAAATTTGAATATCACTATTCAATAAAAAAAGGATAATGTTAGATTTTCCTTCGATCGTTTCAAAGAAAATACGCCAATCAGCGCGCAGGTTTCTCAAGATTAATTGGCCTAAGATTATGAAAATGTTGAGTTTTTCTAAATTTTTAACATTCAAAACTTCATAAATCAGTCTTAGTTAATCGTGGAAAATAGAAACATTCATTCATTTATTTAAAATTTGACGTGTCCAGAATATTTCTCAGAATCTAATACCTTACTGCATTAAATTTAGACTTCATAATTTTTGAAATATATTTATAGGCCGGAGCAAAATATTTTTATTGATTTCATTTCAATCCTTTTGAAAGCAAAACTAAAAACTGAATTTTATGCTGAATCTGAGAAATTTTTGTTGAATTATTGTTTGAGATATTACATAAATTATTAAAAATATTTTGTAGTTCACATAAGACTTAAATACCGAACGATTCTGTTTGCAATACTCATATTCAATAATAATAATAATAAATAAATAACAATAAAGATGATAAATAAAATAAAATGCTTGGTTTTATTAAAAAATATCTTTATATTTATTGCAATTTCATCATTTCCACTTTAAATTAAAGTTGAAGTTTTACCGGAAAAGACAACAAATTAGCAAAAAATATATAGTAAATTGAACGAAACGATCTAAACAACAGTATAAGTTTGGTATGACTATCAAAATTTGAAGATTAAAAATGTTTTGTTTGAGAATCTATTAAGAGACAAAATATTTAATTGAAAATTGTAGCGAGCGGTAATACTGGCGAACCGGCTGATCGCCAAAGGCGGCTAGTATATATATATATATATATATATATATTTAACGTCATTTAAATCCTTTTGAAAATAAAACTAAAAACTGAATTTTATCATGAATCTTTGTAGAATAATTCTTAAGATACTACATAAATTATGAAAATCATTCTGTAGTGCACGTATGACTTAAATATTGAACGATTCTGTTTCCAGTACTCATATTTTTTTTAAAAATGCGTGGTTTCAGTAAAAAATGTTTTTTTTATATTGATTACCGTTTAATCATTGCCAATTTAATTTTACGGGCGCTGATTGAAAATTAGAGAGAGAAATAGTACATTATGGCTTAAGGTCGTTTCAAAAGTGTGAGTGGATTGATTATATGACTATCAAAATTTGAAGCTTAAAATATTTTGATGAAGAAGCAATTGAAAACGCATAAAATATTTGTATATAACTTGAAATTTTAAGGAGCATTTAGAGTGGCTAACCAGCTGGTCGCCAAAGTCGGCTAGTATTATTATATTAATTGCAGATTAATCTTTTCCACTTTAATTTAAAGCATAAATTCTACGGAAGCTAACAGAAAATTTGAGAGATACATATTACGTTATGACTGAAGGCCTTTATAATATTATGAGTGAATTATATGACTATCAAAATTTGAAGTTTTAAAATATTTTGATGAAGAAGTTATTAAAGTAGGAATTGCATAAAATATTTAATTATTAAAATTTTAACGAACATTAAGATTGGCGAACCGGCTGGCCGCCAAAGGCGGCTAGTCCTTAATATAAGAACTTTAGAAAAATATTAATGAGAAAAATGTTGCAAAGTTTTTTAATAGAAAGCAGATGAAAACCTAATCGAAGAAATTGGTTTGTATTGAATTTGATCGAAAGGGGTGTAAATAAAGCACATGGCATATTGCAATACTTACTAAATAATAATTATAATGAGTTATTTCTAAATGCATTAATAGTGTTAAAACTTTTCTTGACATTACCAGTTACCATAGCAAATGTTGAGTACTCTTTCATCAAATTAAAATTAACAAAGAATTGTCCTTGGTTAGCAATGTGTGCAGAGCGCTTAAATGAACGTACTATAGTAAGCGCAGTGGTGGCGGGGTGGTCGGCTGTACTATACTAAGCATCGAAAAAAAATTGCAGAAAATTGTAATTTTTCTGAAGTAATTAATAGTAAAAACAAAAACCCGTAATAAATAAATACGCAATAGTATTATATATTATGCTAGCAATTTTTTTTTTTTTTTTTACTTTACAAATAGTTAAGGGTTCCAATTGGTTTCTTGCATTTGGGTTCCTTTACAGAGAAGACCGGCTCTGGTGCAAGGAAGGAAGGAATGGAGGTTTGTTTTCCGGAGGTTAGAGACTGGCATTCTTAAGGGGTGCTTGAATGTAACGGATGCTTTCTGTACATGCACTCGAAAATGTGTAGTCTGAAAGCTGTATGCAAAAAAATCTATTCGCTGTATTTAAATCTGTAATTCATTCTTATTCTGGATGCCCATGAATCGCTGCCAAATAAATATCAAGACTTGGATGAGGTGAGTCATTAATTCATTTGTCATCATATTCCTTTATTCGAATCTGACCAGAATTTATACATTCTTTTGATTCTAAGTCGTTTAAATCCTTAATTAAATCAACATTTTTGGTTCGTCGTTAGCCGCAGAGCATGGACAATGACTTCCAAATCGGAAATCTTAAAAGCAATTCAAAATTTCAGTAATGTCTGTAAAGAAATTGAGAGAATTGAGGAGAGAATTAAAAATGCAGTTGAAAACGCAGATAGTTCAGATGCATTATTCAATGTGCTAAAAACGAAAGTCAATACTTATGAGCAAACACTAGAAAATTCGTTTTCGAATTTAGATATTAATGATAGTGAAGAGAAACTTGAAAACTATTTGGAAATTCAGGATGTGTTATTTGATTGTGCCGTGCTTTTGGAAAACACAACCTAAAAGTAAAACGGAAAGTCAAGTTGTTAACTCAAATACCAAAATCCAGGCTTCTAAAAAATTGCCTAAACTTGAATTGTCGCATTTTTATGAAGATATGGAAAATTGGATATCATTCAAAGAATTATTTCAAGCAACGGTAATTAATAATTCAGAATTATCCAAAATAGACAAATTGCAATATTTATTCGCATCTACCAAAGGTAATGCCACAAAATTAATTCGTGAATTCGCAATTCGGGAAGAAAATTAAAAAATTGCTGGGAATTGTTATGCGAAAGATTTGAAAACAAAAGTCAGTTAGCTAATTGCCAGATTAATAAGTTGTTTAATCTAAAAATACAAAACGCAAATTCATCTAAACTGCTAGTCGAGATTCTAGATAATTGTAATGAATGTATTAGAAATTTAAGTGTTTTGGGTTTAGAAGTAAATGAATTAACTGAGCTGATTATAATCAATGATTGCGTTTCGAAACTGGACGACGAGATAATTCACCGTTGTGATTTGACCTTGAACCCTGATGCGTTTCCGACGCTGAATTCCTTTAAAGCTTTTATCGAGAGGGAGGCGAGATCTCTAGACAGTCGTAGCTCAGCTGAACAAACAAATGTGGGGGAACCTAACCCCTGAAAAGAAATTCTTTCCAGATGGTCGAAAATGTAGTCAGACTGAAAGGGGGGACCGGTTTAGTCGAAGGGTGGCAGACCAGACAAGAAGAGGGATAGTTCATAGCTTAACTGAGGGGAAAAGCGATTCTTTTTCTTGTTTTTTGTGCCAGGGAGATTCAAATTATCCGCTTTATAAGTGTCCTGTTTTTAATCAAATGAATATCGAAGAATGATTGAAAGCAATAGAAGGAATTTGTTGTAAGAATTGTCTTCGCAAAAACCATAAGACGGATAATTGCAAAATAAATATCGGATGTAAGGTTTGCAAAAATCGACATCACACGTTACTTCATAAATATAACATAAATCTCCCAACTGAGACGGACAGTAATCCGGATGTCGTAGCTGTTTCTAATGGACTTCAGTTTCAAACGAATCAGCAAAATAGTTCTGTTCTTCTCTCAACGGCCGTAATTAAAGTGAAAGATCACACGGGAAAATTTATTGAATGCAGAGCTTTACTTGACAATGCATCACAGCTATCATTAATTTCAAAAAGGTTATCAGATCAATTAAATTTACCATTAAAAAATGCAAATCACAAATTAACCGGTATTAATGGAATTAGTGCAGAAACTTCATTACATAGTTGTCAGATAGAATTCACTCCTCACTTCTCATCTAAAACATTCAATCTTCATGCTCTTGTTGTAAATAAAGTGACTTCACCTCTCCCGAATTTCGATATTCAAATTCAACACTGGCCGCATTTGGATAATCTTATACTCGCAGATCCAAATTTTTATATTTCGCAACAAATTGACATTTTGCTCGGTGCAGACATTTATGCACTAATCCTGGATGGACTTCCCATTTTTGGACCTTCAGGAACTTCAACTGCAATTTCGACTAAATTGGGATATATTTTAACTGGAAAAATCTATATTTCACAAATGCCTGACTCGATGGTGCATTCAACTTTGTGTGACCAGTCAAATAACTTCTGGTCAATTGAAAAGATCCCTCCGAATGTAGACGATTTGTTGGCAGGAGCCGGCACTGAAGAAGAAGCTAAAGCCACTATTACCAAAATTCAAAACCTAATGAAATCAGGGGGATTTAGTCTTCGAAAATGGTCTAGTAGCCATAAAATTATTTTGAAAGATTTGGATAAATCCTTGTTAGCTGAAGAATCTATACATTCATTGTGCGATGAAGAAGTGAAACAGCGGGTATTAGGTATTTTTTGGAATCTTTTAACCGATTCGATTCAAGTTAGAATTACTGATGGAGAAATCGTAAATTCAAAGCGGCAACTTCTATCAGTTATTACTGAAACATTCGACTCGCTGGGATTGTTTTCGCCTTCTGTAATCATATTAAAAATTATGTTGCAAGAACTATGGAAATCGAAAGCCGCTTGGGATGATCCTGTTCCTCTTATCATTCTAGAAACCTGGACTAAATTTAAACAACAAAGTTATAATCTAAACTTGATTTCAGTTCCTCGATTCTTGGGAGTCGACAATAATTCTCACATCCAATTACACGGTTTCTGCGATGCATCTACAAAAGCATTCGCGGCCGTTGTCTATTTGAAATCTAGACAGAATCAAGTAGTAGGATGGAAAGGAGAGTTCTGCCACAGTTTGACCTCAGTTGACCCCGGCTGAAATGGATGATAGCGAAACCCCTTCTCTGCAACTCATCCCTCCCTCCCCAACCACTTCGAAGACAGATAAGGTTTATCTTTCTTTTAGGACTTTGAAGATTTTTGGAGTGTTTTTCTGATTTTTGGAACTTAGAATTTTTTCGGAATAAAATAACTACTAATTATTTTTTGTTACTTCTCAAATTTAAATTCTGCTTTTCAGGAATACCTTTAGATTTTATTCATTGAATGAAAATCTTACTTTGATTAATTCTCATGAAAGCTGTTTTATTGATTACTAGCCGCCTTTGGCGACCAGCCGGTTCACCAGTATTACCGCTCGCTACAGTTTTCAATTAAATATTTTAAGTAACTTGTCTCTTAATAGCTTCTCAAACAAAAAAATTTTTAATCTTCAAATTTTGATAGTCATACCAAACTTATACTGTTGTTTAGATCGTTTTGTTCAATTTACTATATATTTTTTGCTAATTTGTTGTCTTTTCCGGTAAAACTTCAACTTTAATTTAAAGTGGAAATGCTGAAATTGCAATTAATGTAAAGATATTTTTTAATAAAACCAAGCGTTTTATTTTATTTATCTTTTTTGTTGTTATTTATTTATTATTATTATTATTGAATATGAGTACTGCAAACAGAATCGTTCGGTATTTAAGTCTTATGTGAACTACAAAATATTTTTCATAATTTGCGTAATATCTCAAAGAATAATTCAACAAAAATTTCTCAGATTCAGCATAAAATTAAGTTTTTAGTTTTGCTTTCAAAAGGATTGAAATGAAATCAATAATAATATTTTGTTCCAGCCTATAAATATATTTCAAAAATTATGAAGCCTAAATTTTATGCAGTAAGGTATCATATTCTGAGAAATATTCTGGACACACCAAATTTTAAATAAATGAATGAATGTTTCTATTTTCCACGATAAACTAAGACTGATTTATGAAGTTTTGAATGTTAAAAATTTAGAAAAACTCAACATTTTCATAATCTTAGGCCAATTAATCTTGAGAAACCTGCGCGCTGATTGGCGTATTTTCTTTAAAACGATCGATCTAAAATCTAAAATTATCCTTTTTTTTTTTTTTTTTTTTTTGAATAGTGATATTTAAATTTTTATAAATCAGTCAGTTTAAGTGATTGATTTTGTTGATTGGAAATTAATTCTTTATTTAAAATATTAGTGTTTCAAGAAAATTTTGTTAAACGTGATTTCCACAGCAGAAGCTTTATGTAAAATCAAAAATTCGTTATATATTAGAGTATTTATTGGATCCAGTTACATAAAATATAATCATTTTCCATTTAGACCATTTTAGCAGATCTGTGTCTATTACTAAAGGTTTACAAATTAGCAGTGTGGCCCTGATTTGAATGGATATCCTGTTCATATTAAACAAAACTTGCCTTAAAATAAAACTGATTTATTGGATTAATAATACAGATAGTGTAAAAGATCATAAAATAATTTTTCTTGAATTTATTTTTTAGAAAAAAATAATATTTCAGATTTGTTTCATTTCCTACAGACACGTGACGAAAATCATATTTTTGCAGATTTCATTTCCAAAAAGATTTAATTTATTTTTAAATGGAGCTTTAATCGATGTGATGGCAACACTCTGAAAAAAGCTAATTTTTTCCCCATGAATGCGAAACGTGCTCGTGCAGCTTAAATTTTATTTTTATTTTGTACGAAAAAAATTGTTGAAAAATATAGTTAAATTATTTATTTAAAAATTGATTAAAAATAGAAATTTAATTTTAAGGTTAAAACATTGGTATCATTTAAAAAATAAATTTTTGGTCTTTAACTTGATGTAAAAATCTTTTTTGTGCGGTACTATTTTCGGAAGTTATAGCAGAAACACGCTAACATTTCGCTTATTTTTTAAATAAATAAAATTTTAATTAAAAATTCAAAAAAATAACCCCAAGGTGCATATTCCCGGTCTCCAAGGTATACACGTGCCAAATTTCGTAGCTGTTGGTTGAACGGTCTGGCCTGTAGAGCGCCAACACACGCACACACACACATTGAGCTTTATTATAAGTATAGATATAGATATAAGGCCTTATTATCCTTTATTTATTTTTATTTATATTAATACTGTGATAAAATTTGAATTCAATAGTATTGAATAGAAGTATTATTCAATAGAATAGAAATTTTAAATAATAAAATTTCATTATTTTTTTCATAATCTGTTTTAAAGAAAATGTTAATATTTTATCCATTTGATATATATAAAATATATTCCGCCAATATATTTGCTTTAATTAATTTTTCTAATCTGATTCAATTCACTCTTCATGTTGAATATAAATTTTCCAATGGCAAAGGTGATGATGAAATATTCCTTCAATAAAATATAGAAGTGATCTTTTAAGAAATTATTTTAATGGTTAAGCATTTCTTAGATATTGAAATTCAACCCAAAATATTAATTTTCTAATGATTTAGAAAGATTCAAAATTGAATTTTTTTAAAGCTTAAAATTGTCCAAATTATTTTATTAGATAAATCTTAAAAGCGATACCTCTCACATTTTAATTTCTTAAATGAAGATTAGTGTACTTATAGATATATAAGTCTACCTTCAATCATAGAAGTATATTCTAGATGTAATGCTTATATTTGCCAAAACTCATAGAGACTATCTTTCGAAATGTTATGATAAAAGAGTTGTATTTTATCTCGTGCACATAGTTCTCAGCGTCACTGAATATTTTATCGTAAAAATTTAGTAAATCTTCGACAGTATACTCGTTTTAACCTATATAATTCAATTTTATAAGGAATTTTTTTCCTGACTTCGAATTCTTACAGCAGTATGAGAAAATTTCTAGAAATAGAGTTAACGTTTCATATATTTAAATTCCATTTTTTTTCCTTTGTGATCGTGAATATTTTTAATGTGTTTTTAAACAATATTATAATTTAATTCATTCTTTTCCACTTCTATGAACATTTTTGAAACATTTTTTTTATAGCAAGTCTTTACTTTTTTTTTTTTTTTTTTCATCTGTTGTCCATCGTATTTTGAAGTTCTTATTCTTAAAACGTACTTTTATTACTTCTCCACTTAAATCCTTCAAGTGTTTTAGATAATAAGAATTTTTTATGTTGCTATCATGTAACTGCCCTTTAGCGTTAATTTTTAATTGCGAAATAATCGAATTGTGACAACCTGCATTATTCATGTGAAAGAATGCACGATAAAAATTATCATGATGATTAGTAATATGTGATCGAATATTCCATTTTGATGAAAATAATCGGTGAAACACTGAAGTAAACAAGTAATCACCGGCAAGAGTTGTAACATACATTTTTTTTAAAAATCTTTTCTATCATATTTAAAGCAAATTTTAAGCTGTCTGTATAAGTCTTCATGGCTGTGGGGTTGTAATCATGAGTTTCTAACATTCAGTGATGAGAACTTTTAATGTTCGAAACCAAAAGATTCAGATATTTTGAAAAGGTATGTATGGATATTGAGAAGTTCTTTGACTTATGAATATAACCTATGAATTCTTCAGCATATGAAAAGAATTAATATCCTCATCATATATAAAATATTCTTTTATGGGAAGCATGAATGATAGTAAATTCATAGATCTAATATATGCATATAGAATTAAAACTTGAGAACAGATGAGATTCAATTTATGCATTACATTTTTAAAATATCGTTAAAAGTTTCAACTTTAAAACGAAATTAAATAATCAAAGATTTAAAAGAATCTCTAATTTTTGGTTTGTGCGGTTATATTTAGGTGAATGATCGTTCATATTAGCGGAAATTAATGAAATTTTGTTAAAGCGATTGAAAGTTTTAGAAGTGTATGGATGAGAATATACAGAGGTAAAGTTGGTAAATTTCGTTATACATCAAAATGATCGATTTTTGGGAAAAGAAGTAAGCATCGAAAATTAATAACAAACTCTTTCTCCTCCAATTTTTCTTTAAAGCAGGAAGAATCTCTTTTCAGATTGATCTTAATGTTCTAGAACGAAATTTTACAGAATAGGAAAACTGGGACATTACAGATTACTGGAAAAAACAGATTCCTGTTAAAAATAAGAAAAAAATCTCTGAGCAATAGGCTTTCATTTCTTGGATTAGATATCAAAAATTAAAAAATAAATAAATAAAAAAAAGAAAAGATAGGAAGAAAAAAAATAAAAGAAAATGTTACAGAAAAAAAAATCGGAAATAATCATTTCTTTTTTATGCTGAAGCAAATATCTAGAAACTAATAAAACTAAATGTGAAAATTAATAAACTAAAACTAAATGAAATTAAACATAAAATATATTAAATTTCTATTTCGCTTATTTTGATATATTTCACCACGAGTAATATTTTATAAATTTTCTCTTGCCAACCTAATTCTAAGTTGTTATAATACTATAGGCAGCGAGTTCGTAATCGCCAAGACCAGTGTTCGACAAGACATTTTGACTTCTTTGACTTAAAGATTAACTTTTTGAAGATAAAATAATCTGCAAAGAAGTACTCCAGTAAATGCGGACACCGATAAAAATACAATCCTTTTGTTGTTAATCTTGCAAAAATTGTAAGTAATCTGCTCCCAGTGCAAGTGCGTGGACAAAATATGCATTGAATATAAAATAAATAGTTTGATGCTTACTATTACTGAAGATAAATTGATATATCGGTTAGCGTATTGATCTATTTTAAGGAATTAAAACTCGAGGAGTAATATATTTAACTTTTAGCATTTGCGCTATAAATGTTTAAAATTTTTAAAGATTAAGATAATAACGCAATCTTGTAACGAAAGAGTGAAGTCTGTTTCTCTAAGTCGAAAAAATTTTTCATCAACAGCCGTCAACTTTAAAAATAGTGCACAGTTTTGTTATGCTTGTAATTAATAAAAGGATGAAATTCTTATTTTATTTTCAACAAATTTCATTATGCAAGAAAACACTTATTCATACTCAAGAAGTTATAATATAATTACTTTTATATTTTATTGAGGATTTACGCTGGCATCAGTTTTGTTACTGAAAGATTATGTTAATACAATAGACAGAATTTGAAACATGCAAGAAAAATTAGTCAAAGCTAACAAATTAGATGAATAAATCCTCATAAAATAACTAATTCTTGAAAAATCGCTAAAATAAAATCTATTTCTCTAACTATTTTTTTTTTTTTTTTTTTTTTTTTTTTTTTTCATTTGGAGCGGTGAAGTTTAAATTAATTTCGCGTTGTGTTCATACTGAAATCGATAGAAAATTAAGAATTCGAGTTTACTTTCATTATCCGAGGAAAACTTATTCACATCTAAGATATTTCTTTTAATGATAAGTCTTTTATTTCATTGAAGGAATACTCTCTCAACGACTTTTCATTGGAAACATTATGTTCAATGCAAAGAGTAAATTTGAATCAGGACAGAAAATTTAATCAAAGCTGATAAATTGAAAAAAAAAAAAAAACTGATTTGCAATAAAAAAAAAAAATAGTTTTTATGAGAATTAATCTAGATAAACTTTTCATAGAAGTGGAAAAGAATGAAATAAGTTATAATATTTTTTAAAAAACACATTAAAAATATTCACGATCACAAAGGAAAAAAAATGGAATTTAAATATATGAAACGTTAACTCTATTTCTAGAAATTTTCTCATACTGCTGTAAGAATTCGAAGTCAGGAAAAAAAATCCTTATGAAATTGAATTATCTAGGTTAAAACGTGTATACTGTCGAAGATTCACTAAATTTTTACGATAAAATATTCAGTGACGCTGAGAATTAACTATGTGCAACGAGATAAAATACAACTCTGTTATCATAACATTTCGAAAGATAGTCTCTATGAGTTTTGACAAATATAAGCATTACATCTAGGATATACTTCTATGATTGAAGGTAGACTTATATATCTACTAGCCGCCTTTGGCGACCAGCCGGTTCGCCAATCTTAGTGTTCGTTAAAATTTTAATAATTAAATATTTTATGCAATTCCAACTTCTTCAGCAAAATGTTTTATTCTTCAGCAAAATATTTTAAAACTTCAAATTTTGATAGTCATATAATTCACTCATAATATTATAAAGGCCTTCAGTCATAACGTGATATGTATCTCTCTAATTTTCTGTTACCCCTCGTAGAATTTATGCTTTAAATTAAAGTGTAAAGGATTAATCTGCAATTAATATAACAATATTTTTTACTGAAACAAAGCATTTTTTTAATAATATGATTACTGATAATAGAGTCACTGAGCGTTTAAACTTTATGGGCACTAAAGAATATCTTTCTTAATTTATGTAATATCTCAAGCATTTGTCAACAAAATTTTCTCAGATTCATCATGAATGGATCGATTTATTAACAATGTTTCATTTTAAATGCATCAAACACTCAGAAAATAAAATGAATCGTTTAAAATAATCTGTCGAAAACAGGTTTAAAAAAACTACTTAAAAAACGATGTACTTAAAACTATAAGCATATATAAAAAATATATATAACTAACATAAATACAATTTAATTACAAAAGCATGCAACTAACCTAAAAATAATTTAAATCATTGAAAACAGGTTAAAAAAAACTACTTAAAAAACGACGTACTTAAAACTATAAGCATATATAAAAAATATATATATAACTAACATAAATACAATTTAATTACAAAAGCATGCAACTAACCTAAAAATAATTTAAATCATTGTAAACAGGTTAAAAAAAACTACTTAAAAAACGATGTACTTAAAACTATAAGCATATACAAAAAATATATAACATAAATACAATTTACTTACAAAAGCATACAACTAACCTAAAAGTAATTTAAATCGTCCGTTGATAATGGTTGCCATGCCAACGATCAGAACACAGTGCGCATGCGTGAATTTTCTTCGCCTTTTACGTAACGCAAATGCGTGAATTTTTCTACGCCAGTTGGGGTAACGCTATGAAGATTAGACATTTTTAATTTCCTTTATTCTGTGCTATTTTAATTCAAAAGTACTTCAGAATGAATCTGAAACATGGATTAATTAACAATGTTTAATTTTAAATGCATAAAACATTAAGAAAATAAACAGAATCGTTTGAAATAATCCGCCGAAAAATCTTAACCCTAGCCTCATTACTGTTGGGAGAAAAAAAGAACTAAAGCCTAAATCATTTGGCGTTGGGGAAAATTGAAGATTTTTTTGGCGGAAAAGTTGGCGGTGGGGAAAATGGAAGATTTTTTTGGCGGGAAAGTTAGTTTTTAATTAATAATTGACTACCCCTAACATTTAGGGGGATGAAAAATAGATGTTGGCCGATTCTCATAGATACCGGATAAGCACAAAAAATTTCATCAAAATCGGTCAAGCCGTTTCGGAGGAGTATGGCAACGAAAACTGTGACACGAGAATTTTATATATTAGATAAGTACATTAATCTTCATTTAAGAAATTAAAATGTGAGAGGTATCGCTTTTAAGATTTATCTAATAAAATGATTTGGACAATTTTAAGCTTTAAAAAAATTCAATTTTGAATGTTTCTAAATCATTAGAAAATTAATATTTTGGGTTGATTTTCAATATCTAAGAAATGCTTAACCATTAAAATAATTTCTTAAAAGATCACTTCTATATTTTATTGAAGGAATATTTCATCATCACCTTTGTCATTGGAAAATTTACATTCAACATGAAGAGTGAATTGAATCAGATTAGAAAAATTAATTAAAGCAAATATATTGGCGGAATATATATTATGTATATCAAATGGATAAAATATTAACATTTTCTTTAAAACAGATTATGAAAAAAATAATGAAATTTTATTATTTAAAATTTCTTTTCTATTGAATAATACTTCTATTCAATCCTATTGAATTCAAATTTTATCACAGTATTAATATAAATAAAAAAATAAAGGGAAATAAGGCCTTATATAATCAATAAAACAGCTTTCATGAGAATTAATCAAAGTAAGATTTTCATTTATTAAGAAACGTCCTCCCGCTGTTGTGTTATGGTGTGGAGAGGGGGGTGCCAGCTCAGGTGTCGTCCTCATCATCTGACAACGGTTCAAAATTACGAGGTCCGTCCCTAAATAGCCCTAGTGTTGCTTTACAACGGGACGTTAATATAACTAAACAATAAACAAACAAACCAACAGAGATATAAATGGAACTTTTAAAAAACTATATTGTCCTAGGCAGCATGGCTATTTTGAAAGAAGACAACACACCTTTGTGTAAATACTTTTATGTCGCATTGTACGTGTAGCCATAATTTGTACTGCTACAGGCACGTACAAAAGGCCAATATCTAAGTTATGTTTGCTGCCTATTGAATAATTTGATTATATATATTAATAAAACTTATAATTACTTGTATAAATAATGTTAATTATATTGAGAACTCGCATTGAATAATACGTCAAAAATGTTGTTTACTTAAGTTTTTCAAATTGATTGAGCTTTAATTTGTTATCTTTTACTTGCTGATTAATTGAATAATATAATTATTCAATGCGAGGGGGGGGGGAATGTTAAATATCAAACAAAAATATTGTTATTATCGCCAAGTCAGATGATAGTTTGCCAATTGTGGCAATCGTTCTATATAAATTCTGATTTTTGTTCATTATTATTCTTGTTCGTATCTCGTTTCGTGGTTGGCGTTCTATGGGGAGCGTTCTGTAATGAAAAGTTTGGAATTGTTAATTAAATATTGTTGACTAGAAATTAGTTTGGTCGATCAGAAAATGAACCAGCACTCACCGGAAGTTTATAGAAAAAGTGATGCATACAATCCATTTAGTATTCTACATTTACTAAATTAACGAATTAACATTCGTAATTAACAAAGGTTTGTAACTGACCGCTTTTCTAAAATTTTACTTCTTGAAAATTTAAAATTTTTTTGAGTAATAACAATTTATTAATAAATACCTCTATTTCACTTTTTTTCAGAACACAACTTTTTTTGAGATTAGACATAGATTTTCCGAATTAAAAAATACGAACTTCCATTTTACTAAATATCTATTTTACAAAATTCTAAACTCCATTTGATATTATAATTATTGAACTACTTATCTAACACGGTAAAATTTTTAGGAAGGTTGCAAAAAACATTCAATGGTAAAAAAGTGGAATAAAACCGTCTTTGAAACAAATAAGCCCTTGATAAATAATAAAAAAAAAATTAGGTTTCTATTTAGTCGAAACTCCTTTGCATAGAAGAGCAGGCTCCCCATCATGCCATCTGCCTCATTCCATTGCACTCCCCTGTGAAAGAAATGGAACACTCCTGTTGCGTCATCTCCCGCGCTTAGGTGTAGCCATGGCAACGGCTTAGACCGGTTATTATCGTACATTCTCCCGTGTTCTGTCTTATTCCGCTCGCATCCGCAGGCGAATTTGGTCGTGTTATTTCTCGATCGCTACTTCAAATGGGTAAAATTCGTTATAAGAAGGAATCGCATAACACTACAGCGAAATGGGCGAATGGAAAAACTCGTCATTTTAAAGATAATTGTTTGTACTCTGCAGTTGGAAGAAATCCTGCTGAAATGACTGTTATCAATGATTTACTCGCAGATGGCTACGACTTAAAAAAAAAATACAGTTGTGGAAATAGCATACTGCACGTCGCAGTTCTCAAGAGACGTCCGGAAGTCGAGGTGATCAAATTGTTGTTGAACTATGGTGCTGATGTGAATATGGTTGATGACAAAGGAAATACTCCTCTGCATTCGGCTGTTAGATCTTGGTCAGGTAGTCCATCTTGCCAATATGAAGCAGTCAAAGTTCTTCTGGATGCAGGAGTCGACGTCAACGCCCTCAACATAACACAACGGACAGCTTTCAGCTTCGCAGTAAATGCAGCCAAACTTAATTTCAATGTGATACGGGAATTATTGAGGAGGGGAGCTGACATGAAATTAAAAATGAGAAGAACTCCTCTCTGCTGTGTTCTAGGCAACAGAAGTGTGAAAAATGATACGGTTAAATTACTGATGGAGTATGGAGAACGTCCAGATATAGAGTTACTTGAGATTGCTCTAAATAATCCTAATTGCTCATGTGAAATAATAGAGGAAATTGTGTCACAAGGTACTATTGACTTGAATCATGGTAACCAAATTGGTTTTACATCTTTACATGCGGCAGTTACATCAGGGTGTAAAGCCAGTCTAGTGGAGGTTCTTTTGAAGCATGGTGCCCTGCCGAATCCTGTACATAAAGTTTTTTTTGGCTCATCACCGCTGCATATGGCAGTGCAGTACACTAAATGCCCACCAGATGTTATTGGGGTTTTATTGCGGAATGGCGCAAATCCCGCCGCTGTGAACAAATATGAAATGACTCCTCTAATGTTTGCAGCATTGCATCACAGTAACGAGACATTTGTTGAAGAGTTATTAAAATATGGCGCAAATCCCAATCAGATGAATGATTCTCTGTCTGCTATGCACCTCGCTGCAATCAACAAACGTGGCAATGTAGATATCATGAAAGTTCTTATTAAATATGGAGGAAATGTTAATCTTGTTGATCGATCTGGTTGTATTACTCCGTTATTACATGCTTTGAGTAAAAGATACAAAATTGTTCTGATAAAAGAATTGATCAAAAATGGGGCATCTCTTTCAGCTCCAAGTAAATTTCTTTCACCTTTATCAATCCTTATAGAAAATAGATGTTATAGTATCCATACTGTTCCTGTAATTCAAGAACTCTTAAAATACAATCCTGGACTGTTATATAGAGATGTTCTTTTCGATGCCCTTAAAAATAGATGTCCTTTGTTTGTATTTGATGAACTATTAAAACAAGGTGCAGATGTTTATCACACGAATTTGTTTGACCACTCTCCACTATACGTTGCGATGGAATATCCAACAGATAATATGCATGTTATCGAACTTCTTCTTCAGTATGATGCATGGTGCACAAGTGAACAATTACTGTGGATAAGAGCTTTGCATGAAGTTTTCACGACTTCTGAAAATAAAGCATTTCTGAAAGTATTAATAAAGTATGCCACTCTTCACAAATATGTTTTTGAAAATAAACAGGCTGATGAATTTACTTTTTCAAATCCAAGATGCCTTGATTTGCTAAATTACCAAACGGAGTGCGAAAATGAATCTTCTACAATGCTTAAACTAACCATCCTGGAAAAACCCAACGGCAAAGAAATGACTTTATGTGAAATCCTTGCAGAAAAGAAAGAGAGTCTAGTTTTCGAAATTTACGAAGCCTCTATATTGAAAATACTTACTGATAACATGTTTCCTATATATTCTGACGTCATAGCAAGCAAGTTAAAAAGGTCAGTTTTGATAGAACATTTATTGACTAGAAGGATATATACAAGAATCGATATGCCCTATCCCCATGATATATTTCTTCCAGCAGACACCATTCCACATATTGTTGGACACTTATCGAAAGACTGCATTGTCAATTTACTTGCAGTTTTTAAACCGTAGTATTAAAAATGGACTTAATGTAAAAAAAGATTTAATGTAACAGGCATCCTCCAAGGGGATAAAAATGGTGTCTTCATATCCATGTATAAACATATATTAAAACAATGATTGAAAGATTTGCTACGATCAGTAATGTTTTAGGATATGACTGGTTCCATCTTACTAATATTGATTACAACAATAATTTTAATTTAGTCTAGCCTTTTTTCAGGAAACATTTATAACTTTTAATGATGTTTTATTGACCAGATTTTATCAAGTAATTGTACGAAAATTTATTACTTTATTTCGGAAAGTTAAGGAACTTTACTCGATGTTTTCTTTGCTTTTGATCCTCTCTTAATTTTTGAATCTAAAATTTATTCTATAGTAGAATTATCTCATGCATAAGAATTATTTCTGAAAAATAAATCACTTTCATATTGAAAATTTTCATAAGTGATTCAAATTGTTTAACAACAAATTTTTAAAAATATATTTTGTATATAAATATGATGTACATTGTAATCTCTCTTGCAAATATTTTCTGAAACATTTGTAAAAATACCATAGAAGTATATATGAAAGCTCATAATGTATTCAATTCAAAATAATATTTTATTTTGGTAAAAGTGGTCAGAATGATATCCTGTGTAAAAATTTAATATCTTAGTAATGCGACAGTCAAGTCCATTTCATTTTCTATAGTCTGTTCTTTTAACTACTTTTTCTTTTAGTTTTAATATTATGTCAATATTTCTATTTATTTTTAATTCTAAAATAAATAGAAATATTGACATAAATATTGCTTATCTTAACGATCTAAGTAAAAATCTCAATTTTAATATTGTTATTCAGATAACGTTTATAAAAAACTTTTTATACAAAATGTAAACTGATTTTGTTATGTATGCCACTAAATAAAATGTTTCTTTCGAAATCTTAGTAGTTAAAGTATAATCTTCAGAACACTGTCTTTAAATATATATTTTATATTATGTTCTTGCATTGTTAGATTACTCATTATTTTTGAAGAATAGTTTCGCATTTTTTTTTTTTTTTTTGTTCAATTGTAATAATCTTTTTATGAAAAATGATTTACTTTTCCTTTCAAAACAACTTCAAGCATCAAAAAGCAGATTATTCCTTCATTAGCAACTTAGTTATTTATAGCTGTTAAATTTAGTTTGTGATAAGATAGGATTTTAATACCAGTAATTTATTTTAATTTAAAAATGTAAGTTAATTAATTTAAACACATCGAGCGCCGGTTGTCTAGCTTAAGAATGTTCTTAAAACGGCCGCAGTCAAAATAAAGGTCGAACACAATTTCCTAGAAAAGAAATTGGCAGAACGTTCTTAAACCGGCCTGTATGTTTTTGCTTTCCCCTGACCATTAACAACAGGGGGTTAACTTTCCCGCGTCTCCACTATCACGTCCCTCTAAACACCTGGGATTTTGAATAGCACTGACTGATCAACCAAGTGATAAATCTGTCGACGCAGGGCAATTGTCATGCGGTTTTCCAACTACGAATTTTGCTTACGCTCTGAGAACTAAGAACTTCTCTTATAATCTGCAATGTTTGTAGAAAATAGGATTTGTTCAAAAATAAATTTTAAAAAAATTCCGCAATATGATTTTATAAATTTTTATAAGTGATAGAAAAATTTGTTTAATAAATATTTAAAGGAATTATCATCATCAAATTGCATTACGAATATAATACATTCTTTTTACTGACATTCAGTGAATTTTATTTCAGTTTTTTCTAATTTTAAGTTGTAATAATTTTACTCGCATATTTGGTATTCGAAATAAAAATAGAATATATATATATTAGTTCTCTGTTGAAAAAAAATTATTAATAATAATAATTGAAAGTTATATTTTCTGAAATGAATATAGTAATCTGTTATTGAAAATTATTAAATAAAAATACACACGATTTTTATTTTCCATGCCATTTTTTTTAAAGTTCTGAAAATAATAAAACAAATCTTTTGTCCGTATATAGTTGGTGAATATTATATTGATAATATGTTGAGGAAAATATTATTAGCTTGAATATTTTTGACTTATTATCTTATTTTGAAATAATTAAAATAATAAGTTGAAATAATAAATTTTTAAAGTTAATTTTAATACTAAAATAAGAAAACATTTATGTATCTATTTACTCACGAGGCTTATATCTGATAAAAATAATTATTTCATTCATATTTTAATGTGAATATTTTGAATGTCGGTTTCTTCATTTCTAATCCTATCATTCCTAATCTTGTCAGAAATCTTGGTAAAAATGACACATAGTCAGTGCAGAAATATTTTCATAAATCCATGCATTTCTCTGCCGACAAATATTGCAAAGAATCTTATTAAAGAATATTGCAAAGACGTTACAACATTGTGATTTTTTATGAAAATTCATAAATTATCTCATAGATAAAAATGAGACTTAGCTGCATGTATCCAACAGTTAAGAATTACCCCTTTCAGGCTGTTGCTTCCATGCTCTTCATGTCTGAACAATTCAAACGAATTTCATTGGCAATATTTATAAAGTATTTCACTGCATGTGAATTTCAAAAGATAGATGCACGATAAAATAAAAGAAAAACAATCTAGAGTAAGTAATCATAACTTCAACAATGTTTAAAACCCATGAGTGAAAAATAAGGTTTTTATTTCATTGCAACAATAAAAATACTTGCTACAAATTTTGGTGCATTAATTAAAATAAACAAATTATAGATATTAATGATATTTTGCCAGTTTGTGGAGGAAGGGCAGAGTTCTTCATTTAAAGGATCTTATCCTCCAGTCACAAAAATTGGATGGAAGAAAAGTGGCTTAACAATGACATTACATATTAAGAAGGTTGTGCTAAATCAGAATATTAAGTTATTTCATATATATAATAAAAATAGAGAGAAGTATGAATTTTTACGTCATGGAATTAATTGGCAAAGACTGGGTTGAGAATCATGTTGGTGTGGTAAAGCAGCAAGTTATTGGTGGTCTAGTCACAGATGACTCTTCGGGATCTCGTGATGTTAAAATCTTCTTATAATCTGTAACTACTTTTTATCAAAGCAAAAATAATATTCACAAATAGCTTTTAAAAAAATCCAAAAGCTAATATTTTATACAAATAGCTTTTAAAAAAATCCAAAAGCTAATATTTTCGTAAATTATTAATTTTTAAAGCATAATAAAAATTTTCCCGTGGTAATTCGTAGGAAAGTAAATTAATTAATTTGTATATTTATCTATCAAATTTAAGTACATTTTACATCAATATATTTCATTATGGAAGTGAAATTAAATTGTCTTCATTGTTGCTTCTATCATTTTAACTTAATTTTTTTCCATTTTTGATATCAAGATATGATCCAACTTATTATTTAATGTTGAGTATGTTTCAGTGGTATGCTTTTGTTAAACATTTTGTTATACTTTAGATAAAGTTCAAGTGCAGAATCAAGAATTGGTGAAAAATTTTTAGCTAATTTTTAAAAATTGCTATTAGGATTGGCCGTAGGAGGGGCATTAGAAATAAATTTCCTAAAGGAAGCAATTTTTCTATTGGAAACAATCTTCAGTAATATCTGATCAACTGATCGAATTTCAACCAGAATATAAACAAATTTAGTAAAAAACCCACTTGCATTGTATTAGTGAACAGAGAAATTGAATTCTTTATTTTACTTTTTAGTCATTAATTATTATTAAATATATTTAGAAGTACGTCTTTAAATGTTTTATGAAAAAAAGAAATTTAATAGATATGAAAATCAAAAATAGTAGAGCACACACTTTTTTGACATAAATTCTAAAACTGATTAAACAGCAAAGTTTAAAAACTTTTTTCATAGATTATTTCCACAATACCCACGTTAATTTTATAAAAAGAACAGCGCTTTCAGGAGTGATGAATTAATCTTTTGAATCCAACTCATAATTTTCAAGAATGGTAAAGATTAAAAGAACTACTCAGAACATCTTTCAAAAATTCATTTGTGTCTTGCTGAATTCTTAGCAAGGGAAAATATCCTCCCTTTCAATGCAAGATTCGTATTAAAAGTACTTCTATTGTATAATCTGCCTGACGATGTTTTAAATAACCTATTTTGAGATACTAATTTTTCCAGATGTAACGCTTCTCTTTGTGACGTAACTTGGGCAACTTTAAGCACTAAACCTACCGACATTTTACTGCTTGATTTGATCGAAAAACTTCTATTAACAATGCGGACAAGCCGAAAAACTACTTTCACATAGAGAAACACGTGGCCTTTCTTACCGAATACTAACAATTGAAAGGAACCGAGATCCATAGATAAAAAAAGTTCTGAATCCACAGCCTTGTGATACGTTCAAACAGTTAGAAATCGTATCAGCATTTATTTTAGGCATTATATTATCAGTATTTAATGCATTTATTTAATTTCATTAAATAACTAATACTGTTTTAATGCAAAGCAATAATTATTATAAACAGTACATTTATTAATTCTATTCTTCAAAGCAATATCATATTCATCATCGAATTTTCTTGAATGTAAATAAATGTTTTCCATTTATTAAAATATTTTCTCTCTTTCATATGCTAAACATTTCATGTGCTAAACATAAACATGCCAATAAGTCTTGAGAAACCCTAGGCGCTGATTGAGATATCATCTTTGAGAACGGTCGATGAAGTGGTCTAAAATCACTCATTTTTATTAAATAGTGATATTCAAATATTCATAAATATGTCAGTCTTAGAGACTAATTTAGTTGATTGGAAAGCAACACTTTTTATTTTAAATATTTGTCTCTCAAGAATATTTTGTTAAATATGATTCACAGAGCAGAGGATCTAGATAAACATTCGTCATTTATTAGAGTACTAGCCGCCTTTGGCGACCAGCTGGTTCGCCAATCTTAATGTTTGTTTAAATTTTAATAATTAAATATTTTACACAATTCCTACTTTAATAGATTCTTCATCAAAATATTTTAAAACTTCAAATTTTGATAGTCATATAATTCACTCATAATATTATAAAGGCCTTCAGTCATAACGTAATATGTATCACTCTAATTTTCTGTTGGCTCCCGTAGAATTTATGCTTTCAATTAAAGTGGAAAGAATTAATATAATAATATTTTTTACTGAAACAAAGCATTTTTTTATAATATGATTACTGATAACAGAGTCACTGAGCGTTTAAACTTTATGGGCACTAAAGAATATCTTTCTTAATTTATGTAATATCTCAAGAATTTGTCAACAAAATTTTCTCAAATTCATCATGAACAGATCGATTCATTAACAATGTTTAATTTTAAATGTATCAAACAGTAAGAAAATAAAATGAATCTTTTAAAATAATCGGTCGAAAACAGGTTTTAAAAAATACTATTTAAAAAACGATGTACTTAAAACTATAAGCATATACAAAAAAATATATAACTAACATAAATACAATTTAATTACAAAAGCATGCACTAACCTAAAAATAATTTAAATCAAGAATCATCCTTTGATAATATTGACAATAATCAGAACGCAATGCGCATGCGTGAATTTTTCTATGCCAGTTGGGGTAACGCTATGCAGATTAGACATTTTTAATTTCCTTTATTCTGTTATTTTAATTCAAAAGTACTTCAGAATGAATCTGAAAGATCGATTAATTAACAATGTTTAATTTTAAATGCATCAAACATTAAGAAAATAAACAAAATCGTTTGAAATAATCGGCTGAAAAATGTTAAACCTAGCCTCCTTACTGTTGGAAAAAAATTGAAGCCTTACTCATTTGGTGGTGGCGAAAATGGAAGATTTTTAAGCTTGAAAGTTAATTTTAATTAATAATTAAAACTCTAATTAAAAATTCAAAAAAAGGGACCCCAGGTGCACTTTCCCGACCTCTAATGTATACATGTACCAAATTTTTTAGCTATAGGTGAAATAGCCTGGACTGTAGAGCGCCAACACACACACACACACACATTGAGCTTTATATAAGTATAGATTATTATTATTAAATATGAATATTGCAAACAGAATCGCTCGGTATTTAAGTCTTATGTGAACTACAAAATATTTTTCGTAATTTATGTAATATCTCAAAGAATAATTTAACAAAAAATTTTCAGATTCAGCATAAAATTCAGTTTTTAGTTTTGCTTTCAAAAGGATTGAAACGAAATCAATAATATTATTTTGTTCCGGCCTATAAATATATTTCAAAAATTATGAAGTCTAAATTTAATGCAGTAAGGTATCATATTCTGATAAATATTCTGGACACACCAAATTTTGAATAAATGAGTGAATGTTTCTATTTTCCACGATCAACTAAGACTAATTTATGAAGTTTTGAATGTTAAAAATTCAGAAAAGCTCAACATTTTCATAATCTTAGGCCAATTAATCTTGAGAAACCTGCGCTGATTGGCTTATTTTCTTTGAAACGATCGATGGAAAATCTAAAATTATCCTTTTTTTATTGAATAGTGATATTCATATTTTCATAAATCAGTCAGTTTAACTGATTGATTTAGTTGATTGGAAATTAACTCTTTTTACTTAAAATATTAGTGTTTCAAGAACATTTTGTTAAACGTGATTTCCACAGCAGAAGCTTTATGTAAAATAAAAAATGCGTTATTTATTAGAGCATTTAGTGAATCAAGTTACATAAAATATAATCATTTTCCATTTAGACCATTTTAGCAGACCTGTGTCTATTACTAAAGGTTTACAAATTAGCTGTGTGGCTCTGATTTGAATGGATATCCTGTTCATATTAAACAAAACTTGCCTTAAAATAAAACTGATTTATTGGATTAATATAATAGAGAGAGTGTAAAAGATCATAAAATAATTTTTCTTGAATTTATTTTTTAGAAAAAATAATATTTCATATTTGTTTCATTTCCTACAGACACGTGCTGAAAATTATATTTTTGCAGATTTCATTTCCAAAAAGATTTAATTTATTTTTAATTGGAGTTTTAATCAATGTGATTTGAAAAAAGCTAATTTTTTCCCATGAATGCGAAACGTGCTCGTGCAGCTTAAATTTTATTTTTATTTTGTACGAAAAAAATTGTTGAAAAATATAGTTAAGATATTTATTTAAAAATTCATTAAAAATAGAAACTTAATTTTAAGGTTAAAACATTGGTATCATTTAAAAGATAAATTTTTGATCTTTAACGTGATGTTAAAATCTCTTTTGTGCGGTAATAATTTCGGAAGTTATAGCAGAAACACGCCAAAATTTCGCTTAATTTTTAAATAAATAAAATTCTAATTAAAAATTCGAAAAAAATAACCCCCAGGTGCACATTCCCGGCCTCCAAGGTATACACGTGCCAAATTTGGTAGCTGTAGGTTGAATGGTCTGGCCTGTAGAGCGCCAACACACACACACACACACACACATTGAGCTTTATTATAAGTATAGATTTATAGATTCAAGTTATATAAAATATAATTGTTTACTTCATTTAGACAATTTTACTACATGCATTTCTATTATCAAATGTTTACAAATTAGCCATTGGGCATTGAATTGAAAGGATATATTTTAAACCATGTTTACCTTAAGTATAACTGATTTAAGGAATTAATAATGTAGGTATTGTAAAAGATCATAGAAATCTTTTCTTTGCATTTATTTTTTTAAATATCCCATTTCATACAGACACATGCTGGAAATTACATTTTTGTATGTTTAATTTGCAATAACAGTTGATATATTATTATTTTTTTAAATTGAAGCTTTTGTCATTATGATGGCAGCATGTTGATAAAAGCTAATAATTGTATAATTTTTTCCTATACACGCGTAACGTGCTAGTGCAAGTTAAATTTCATTTTTATTTTGTGCGAAATATAGTGTTAAAAAGTATGGTTAAAATATATCTTTAAAAATTCATTAAAAATAAGAACTTAATTTATAGGTTAAAGCATTGGTATCATTAAAAAGATAATTTTTTGAACTTCAGCTTGATGCAAAAATCAATTTTGTACTGTAATATTTTCGGAAATTAAAGCGGAAAAACGCCAAAATTTCGATTGATTTTTAATTAATTAAAATTTTAGTTAAAAAAGGTATTTTTTGATGCCAAATATTAAAAAAAATTCAAAAAATAGGAAAAAAAAATTTTGAATAGGGACACCCTAATTTCCTATCGTTATGAAATATACTTTATGATCTCTTCTCATACCTACCAAATACACATAAAAAATTTCATAAAAATCGGTCGAGCCGTTTCGGAGGAGTAAAAACACAAACGCCGTGACACGAGATTTTTATATATTAGATATAACTGAAGTCAGTTCACATGATGAAAATAATTTGGGTGTCGTTTAACATTTACTCGCATTTACTCTTCCTTTGATACGGCACACGACTAATGGGAAAAAAGCATGGAATATTTTAAAAGATAACTTTGAACCTGTATCTAAAGCTCTCTTAGCTGTTTTAATCGATGAATTTTTCGAACTAAGATTTAATCCAGAACAAGAACAGATCGATATTTTTTGCAAGCGTGTCAGTGAAAAGAAAAACCAAGTTAAGGAAGCGGGCTTCGAAATTCCTGATCAGTTGGTCGCATTGCAGCTTATCAGAAGACTACCAGCTGAATAGTTGTTTACAGCAAATCGCGAAGTGTTCTTAAAAATTTAATTTCAGATTTAAAAAGTAAATTAGAAATAACCGAATTAGGACCAGTTAAATACCTTCTGGGTATAAATTTTGAGCAAATAGGGAACTGCGTGTATTTGCATCAAAATACATATATAAATAAACTTATGATTAGATTCAAGAATTTATCTAAAAGGCAAGTTTCATTACCTTTGAAAGTAGGTTGTATCTTGCCAGAGAGAGTAAAAGAAAATGAGATAGAGGAAACAGAACTGATGAGACAATTTCCATACCGAACTCTAATTGGATGTTTATACTTTATCGCGAATAGGTCCAGGCCGGACATTGAGTTTGCTGTAAACACTATGTCACAATTTTGTAATGGATATACTTATCATCATTGGACTATCGTAGTTGATATATTAAATTATGTCCCCCCCCCAATTTGGCAGTTGTAGGTCTAATAGTCTGTTTTGCAAAATGCGACGCACTCACAGATGTATCTATATATAATATGCATTTTCTTCTTTATTATTAATAGGTAACTATAATTAATTAATAATTATTTTCTCTTCTCTTTTATTTCTAAGTTTTTTTTTGTGTGTGTGGACTTGGAAATAGAGTTAATTAAACCAATTTGACCAGCTTTCCCAATTCTTTTGATGGTAACCGTACCATCAACCGTACCATCACATTTAGTTACCTTTCATAAGGTAACTAAATGTGAAGCGCATCAGATTTAAATGCGTAGCCTTGAGGTGTAATATATTTGCAACCGGAACCCTCAGTGAGCAAATGGGTTGCGTAGAGTGCCTCTATACCATACCATGGTATTGAGGCACTCTAGGATCGCCCGATTAGGCTAGGACGACCCAACGGTTCTTTTGTGGCGAACCAAATTTTGTCGGCCAGTGAATGCAAAGGATTCGCTTTCGAATAGATTTATAAATAATCCCCCCCCCCTCACACGAACCACGCTATTTTGAGCCTATATATTGCATTCCATGGGTTTTTTTTTTAAATTAATTATACAGATACTGCTTTATTAATAGAAAGTTGTCGTAATAAAGTATGTATAAAGCGAAGTATTCTGCACATTTTATTTAGTTTTTATTATTAAAAGTCTTTAAATATAATATTGAAAATTAGTGTGTTGTTTGAACCTTATACAATTCCACAATCCTTGCGGATTCGAATAAAATTTGGCACACGTGTTCCTTAGCTGCAATGTTAACAAGTTTCTGTAATGCTCTAAAAAGCCTGAAATGAAGTATAAAAGATTTTAATTTTTTCTGGCATAACTTTTGAATAACATACTGCACAAAAATATATTTTTATACTATCGTAAAATTTTAAAAAAAAAATTAGTTTTATAGCCATTTTTTTTTTATTTTTCTCAGATTCTTAATCAATTTTTCAAAGTTATTTTAGTAATAATTTTTATGTATTTTTTTATTTAAATATTAAACTTATTTCCCTATTTAATCATGTGTATCATTCGCTCATTTTTGCCAATATTAATGCAAAGTTGCTTTCTACAGATATTTTTATTTTTGCGTTTAGTATGTTGCGTAAAAACAAAAAATTAATATGCTCTTGCTGTAATTCCCCATTAAATACTGTCTTTTAAAATTGAAGGAATTTCTTTTAACTTTTTGCCATAACTCTGCCTCATATTGTTGCACTTTTAAGATTCTAATGTGCCCAACTAACATTTCATATTCTTTTTATTTTATTTTTAACTTTTTTCAAAATTTGATTACTTTGAATAAGTTTTACCTTGGTAAGTTCGTCAGGCTTGGTCAAAAATAACCTCATATAGACACATAGACTTTACTTCAGTTTTCTGCCAAATTTTGGTACGTATTTTAGTTCAATGTAATGATACGTCTGCGACTTCTTTGCTTCATTTTTAACGAAAGCTTCTTCACAAGTGCAAGTGTTCCGTAAAATATTACTTGCAAAAGTGCTCTCTACAGCGTGTAGTGCAAGTTTGTTGTTTCCTGAACATTTCCTTTTGGATTACTTGTATCAATCTATTCATCAATCCCATGAAATGCCTACCTTGATGACTATGAAATGCCTACCTTGATAATGTCAGGCTAAGAAAAATATGGAACGGCCGGGGTAAGTGGCTCCTAATATTGCTGGATAATAGTGTGCTAAATTATGTATATTAATGTACAAAGTTTTTCTCTTTACGATTATTCGGCAATTTTTAATATTTTTTTTAACAATGCTAATATGCAAATGCTCAGTCCCCTTTCTACCCTTCAATATTCCCCCCCCCATCGTCCTTATTAATTATTATTTTTTTAATTATCTTTAATACACACATAGACGGTGCATTCAAGAGTATTTTGGTATGTGTTATGTTCACTTATGCTTCGTAGTTCTACCACAACAATTTTTTTCTGAAAGCCTCCCGAGAAAAAATACACCGTATTTTATGAATTTCCTCTAAGTTTCACTTTGTACATTTATAACTAAAAAACTATTAAGACTTTTGAAAAAATCTAAAAGATGAACAAAACTCTGTACGATCACCAATAAAATCATATCCATATCATTACCCTTATGAATTTTGTTAATTTTATATCATTTTTTGAAAAGTTGCTACTCGGGCAACCATCGGCTAACTTTTTCCCCGTTTCCGTCTCCTTCGTATGTAAACAAAGCATTCGCACACTATCATATATACATTGTTAATTTATTCCAACTATTATACTATCACCATGTCTTTAACTTCATTCTTTTTAATCTTTTAACTCAATTATGTTCTCTGAGCTTTTTGATATAACTTACATGTAAATGTTTCGCATATCTCCGATGTAATGTACCGTTTTTGCCCCCGATCGCCACATCCTAAAAATGGAGGCGCAGGGGACGCTATCGTGTAAACGAAGGAATCCAAGCTTTTCGCTTTAAATCAGGCGTAAATATGCTTCTGTCTTAGTCTTGCGTATACATGCATTTTATATATATGAGCTTTCGGAAATTAAGTGTTTTCCTCTTTTAACTTAGTTGTTCTTAGTACTTAACCCTCTGAATTTCTTTGCTCTTTGAAATGCAGTTCTTTTAAAATCCAAACGGCCGGAAGTACAAACGATAGAAGACGAGCATTTCCCTCCCTCTTCTTGCGGTCAAGTTCATTTGCAGCGTGGGGAGAGTACTCATATCGCCCTACTCCTGTCGTCAAATTACTGCTGAAGAATAAGGGGTTGTATATAAAATGTAATAACGCTTTATAGTTTCACCTAAAGGTTTTTCAGACGTTCCGTTTTTTTTACCGCTGTGTTTGATTATAATTTATTAATTACAGAAAGACGCATTTGATGTTGAAATATAGCAAAGAAATAGTATATTTGCATGTTCATTAAAATCATTGCTGCATTAGAAGATTTAATCATTCAGGAGTTCTCTCTCTTTTTTTTTTTCTCTTCATTTTAAGAGTTATTGATATAAATAACTTACTGTGAGTACTTAAAAATTCTTATAAATTTTAATTATGTATTAATTAAATCCCAAAGCAATTGCTTGCATTTATTTATTTGAATATAAAGAGAATATTGTTCTAATGTTGATAACTTATAACGATATAATATCTAAGAAATAACTTCATTAACAATGTAAATTTTCAATATTTACTAAAATTTATTAATTTAAAATGACAGAATAGAAACACAGGGCAAATATTATTTTATGGAAAAAAATATCACTTTTCTGGTTGATATATACCATTAATATTTTGCAAGTATACTGCCAAAATTATCCAAATCAAAACCTCTCCTTTCCCTTCAAAACGAGTCTGCATACCCACAACAGCTGTTAAATACTAAAATATGCATACTACGAAAAAATGTCCGATTTTATGAATACAGCAATCAAACTCCGAATTTCTAACCAAAGAGAACGTTTGCTAGCATTTTTTTTAATTATGTTCTTTGATTTAAGCAATGCACAAAATATATAATACCAGCCAATTTTCAAACGATTTGCAGAACTCTTCAAGGAAGGAATATTTAATTTGTTAATTTATAATTAAAACTATTTCAAGAGCTGGTATGGGGGAGATTGAGCGTTGAAAAATAATTAATACTATTTCAAATACAGTTTTCTGAAACATTTTAATTCATTTATTTTTTTAATTTATTATTTTTGCATACTTTCCGATATTTGTAAATTATGGATTGGGCCTGATAGTTGGTCAAATTTCGTAATGGAAATAATCTTATTTATTATCAAATTTGATATCCGTTCAATAATTTGTTCCGATTTATCTATCTTCGGAAACTTCAGTATCATCTTCGTTAATAGAATCATTTTCTAACGAAGTAGAAATATTTTCTTCTTGAAAAGAGTTTGAAGTGTCAAATCCAGCATCTTCCTCATCACTTATATCAAATCAGATTCATCTGAATCTTCAAAGATTATTTTATTAATTTCTTTTTGAGTTCAGACTTTCCGATAACCCGGCATTTTAGCAAGAGATTTTAGTGGCTGGCGTGCAGAAAGCGTATTGTAAATTAAACATCTGCCCTCAAGCACTTTCTGGAGACACCAATCATCACTGACAGCGGAAATGGAAGCAACCACTGTTACAAAGACAAAATCGCCCCGCACCGTTTCACAACCCTACTGAGAAAAGGAGAAGAAAATAAACAGGTGGCATTTCAGCCGCTCGGCCGTTCTGTGGATGTCTGAATGTACAACCGTCTCGGCCGCATTGGGAGCCAGAGGGTCAAGTTTGGTTTTCTTCTCTCCCCTTTGTTTTCATTGTTATTCTTTGCTTAACTTTCGGTTCCGTGAGATGGCGGAGCAGGCAGTAACTTTCCTTTCCCCTACTCCTTATGCGAGCGTCGGTTTAATCCTTTGGGCACTTATTTCGGTTTACCTGAAACACGCCTTTTATAGCAGGTTGCAGTCTTCATTTTATATATTGTAAACTTTACTCATAGAAATTATTTCGAGGCTATAAACACATCAATACTCTTGCCTTCTGTTTTGCAATCCTCTTTTTAAATAACAAGCACGTGACTTTTATTTTATTGTTTTCCCTTTTAATTTTCTTCCTCTCTTTATATTTCCCCCCTTCATTTTTAAAATCTTAAATCTTAGTTTCTCATACATAATTCCAACATCATTTTAACATTCTATTCTTTACGTTATTTTTAATACTCCGCATTTTATATTCATTTTTTTCACCATTACAGGTAATAATCCAATGGCATTCACCTCGACGCATTCTCAATATATCAAAAATATTTTAAATCCATGTTACTTAATCAAAGAGTTATTTTTTTTAGCGAATAACATTCTCCTATCATATTCTTTAATATTCTCTTATACGCCATTACAAGTAATATTTCAGTAGTTCGACCTTGTTACATTCTCAAAATTTTCCTGTACGTCTTAAGTCCGGATTACCCAACTTAATTTACGGACAGGTTACGTCTGTTTCCTTAAATAACCCTACTTCTCTCCTTCTGACTGGTACCCATCTCTCTCCAAAAATCGTACCTGCCCATGCATGTCATCCATGCTAAAAGTTTAAATTATTAGCATTTTAAAGTTCAAAAAAAAATTTTTTTTCTTTTCCCCAAAAAAGTTTTAATTGCGAAACGGAGGCCAGGATATAATTTAAAATAAAAATTCTGGGTGCAGAGCCAACATATGAGCAAACCGTTCACAAATGTCCGGCGACATGAACAATTTAGCATAAACCCATTCCTTTTTATCTAATTTTTGAATGCTTCAAGACATTTGTAGGACCCTGCAAAAATTGTAACACCACATCTGAGCTCCCGTGTCTTAAATCTCTCCAAAAAAAAGGGAGGTGAGTATCCCTTTTTCTCTTTCTCTCCCACTCGTTTTTATAAAAAAGAAAAGAAATCCTAGATTATCCAGAATACACAATTGAGACTTCTTTAGCACACTTCTACCAGAGTTGAGGGCCTCTGCCCCGGCTGTTTCTACTCTCTGTAAATCTTCGACTTTTCTACAATATTTATATTTATATATTTTACAAGAACTTTTCATTTAATTCGGGAAAAAGTTACAATTATGATAGACAAAATTTCTGTCTGTACCAATGTCGGGGATCCCAGCCCTATTGTGAATAACCCAACTAACTCACAATCGGCTGATAAACCCATTACTGAAAACTGCACGAATGGGCCAATCGAAGCAGTGTGAAATACTGCAGTATACAAAAGAGACTTTCTTTTCGCTGAACTCTCCGAACTTTTGATGGGGAAAAAAGCAAATCATAAGTTTAGGCTAAATGATAATGAAAGGGTAAAGGCCTTTGCCCTTCTAAGTGATCTACGTAATCTTCTAAGAGAAAAGGAGGAAAAAGATGCTGAAGAATCCATAACAAAAGAAAAAGCGAAACCAGCAAAAACATACGCTGAAGTCACGGCCACCAAACAAGCTCACACAGTACTGCTGCTCCCCAAAGAGAACAGCAAAGAAAATGTTAAAAAGCTGGTTGAAGAAAACGTACAACCAACGAAAGAAAAAATGGCCATCAATGCACTTAGGCCTCTTAGGAACAAGGGGATCGCAGTCGATTGCTCGGATGAAGAAGGAGCGCAGAAATTAATCCAGATGATTCAGGGAAACCAGAGGCTAGCTGAAACAATCGAATGCAAAAAACCGTCGACCAGACACCCTAGATGCATCGTATATGATATCCCAAATGGGATCGCAGATTTAGAGGTATTGGAAGTACTGGAACTCACCAATCGAAGCTCCCAAAGATTCTCTGAAGCCGAGCTTTAGAATCAAGGGAAGAGGGGACTGCAGTCCCCTGGTAATCTCAGGAAGGCCGGAGTATATCAAAACTTTACATAACCAGAAGAAGGTTCTCATAAATTGGAAAACGCACTCCATTAAAGAACACTTCAGCGTTCGGAGGTGCTTCAAGGGCCAACGCTATGGACACATCCAGACAAAATGTTTGTCATCAAAGCATTACTGCGCTCATTGTAGCCATGAGCATAAAACTAATTACTGCAGAAACAACTTGGAATCATGCATTAACTGCCATGAAGAAAATACGCAGAAAGGTGCACGGTTCAACATCGACCATTCGGCCTCACACAATAGATGTCCCACATATTTTAAAGAAATAGCTAGGTACCGAATGACCCTACAGTATGAATAACGACAATTGCTCCAACTCTACGCCATTTACATCACAGCAGACTTTTCTTCACTCCTTCACCAGTTTCAACTGGCCTTCTAAGTCTTCATCCTAGCTTACTCTAACCATCCTTCAAATCAACTTAGCCAAATCAAAAACAGCTACTTCAATCCTGGCTAAAACGGCCATGGCCCATCTTCCAGATATAATACTAGTTCACTGCGTGATAGTGATAATGTATTTTGAAAAATTTATAAAATGTATTAATATTTCAAGTGATATATATACAGAATTTATAGGTTGATTTTTATACTAGTTCTTAATCTGTATGTTTAAAATGCCCTAGAAAACCGTGCTATGAAAGTCACACAGGCCGATAAAAAAAGGGCCAATTTTACCCATTATCATTTTTATTTTTCATATAATTGTTGAATTTTACATTATATTTTCTTCTACATACCTTCATATACTGTAAAAATAAATAAGATTTAAAAAGTAAAAAGTTATGTGCTTTTTCAAGAATATTATTTATTGTAACATGGAATTTGAGAAGAAAATGTATGTTCCACGCATTTACCTTTTTCAATGATAATATATTTTGAAAAATATATTATCAAATATTTTTTATCTATATATCAAGAAAAATGTCTGCAAAATATATTGGCAATTTTTAATACTAATACATGCATTAGAAAGTTTAATTTAAGTGTAAATGAAATGCGGTCTCGTAGACCGCACCTCCCCAGTTAAGGGTTAAATAAACATGCATTAATAATATGTATTCGTGTTTGTATTTTTTTTTTTTTTTACTTCACAAAAAATTAGGGCCCCAAATGGCTTCTTGCACCCGGACCCCTTCATAGAGAAGGCCGGCTGTCGATTAAAAATGGATGTATTAGAAGAAAATACGGATGACGTTATGTAGTTATTCAGGCTTTATTTTGTGCAACCGCTTTCAACGGGTTACAGCATTCGAATGAACAAGATCACATTTGTTGTAGGTGGCGCTCTTGCATGCCATGACGTAACATTCCGCCCGGCGTTGAAATATGCAAGATTTCAAAACACTTTTAATTATACAATTAGCTTACATTTTCTAAAACCAAATAAACTATTCAGATGAAATATTTACAAGTGAACAACAAAATTGCAAAATATATATTAAATTTATATTAATTAATTTATATATATTAAATTTATATATTAAACATGATATAAATACAATTATTATGTACATACAATATATACAACTATCTTAACTATTTTAATTTTCAAAGTTATCCCTTATTGGTAAGAGACAAATTTTTGAAATAGGGCGTGTAAAAATACCTGTGTTAGTTTTTAATTTAACAACTCTTACTCTGCCTTCATTTCCATAAATTATCTCTAAAATTCTAGCCATTGCCCATTTGCAAGGAGGCAAATCATTTTCCTTTAACAATACTAAACATCCGACCTTAACATTATTTTTTTTTGAATTGCCACTTATTTCTTTGCTGTAAGTGGTTCAAATAGTCAATTTTCCAGCGTTTCCAAATTGTTTGTACACATTTGGTAGTATATTGCCAGCGCGACAACCTATTGTCAGAAATGTCTACAATTTCCGGTTCAGGTATTGAAGTTATTGGGCGTCCAATGATAAAGTGTCCAGGAGTTAAAACTTCATATTCATTAATATTATCTGATAATGGAATTAAGGGACGTGAGTTAAGTATACCTTCAATCTGAATTACTATTGTTTCAAATTCTTCAATAGTTGTTTTACTGTTAGCTAAAGTTCTATAAAGATGGTGTTTAAATGATTTTACTCCTGCTTCCCATAAGCCTCCGAAATTGGGAGAAGAAGGGGGTATAAATTTCCATTGGATTGATTCTGCGGATAGGTAATTGGCTAAAGTCTCATTAGTCTGACAAACTAGTTTTTTTAAGCGATTTAATTCTGAAGCTGCACCCTTGAAATTAGATGCATTATCCGAC
This sequence comes from Argiope bruennichi, assembly GCF_947563725.1. Taxonomy (NCBI): domain Eukaryota; kingdom Metazoa; phylum Arthropoda; class Arachnida; order Araneae; family Araneidae; genus Argiope; species Argiope bruennichi. The sequence continues at coordinate 23,685,691 of NC_079154.1, read as the reverse complement.
ATCAATGTTGCAATGCGGCCTCTACGGGCGCAGAGTCTCTTTAAAGATGCAATGAAAGCTTCAGTCGTCAAATCTGTTACCGTTTCTAGGTGAATAGCTTTAGTTGACAAACATACAAAAATCGCTACATAAACCTTTGAATATATTCCCTTTCTTTGGTTTTTAAACTTTATTTGAAAAGGACCACAAAAATCTACACCAGAATTTAAAAATGGAGAACTAGGAGTTACTCTTTCTGAAGGTAAATTTCCCATTAACTGGTCTAACACCCTAGGCCTTTGCCTAAAACATCTAATACAATCATGGACAATTTTTCTTGTAATACCTTTACCATTTAAGGGCCAGTATTGTAGTCTAATTTGATGTAACAAACCTTGTGCACCAATATGTAGACATTTTTTATGTACATGCTCAAAAAGTAACTTAGTGAATGTATGCTTACTGGGTAAAATTATTTGATGTTTAGATTCAAATGGCAAGTCAGAATTTTTAAGTCTACCCCCAACTCTAAGTAATCCTTTTTCATCTAGGAATGGATCTAAAGATCTTAACTTACTTGTTTTAGAAATATTTTTACCTTTATTTAGTGCATCTATTTCTGATTTAAATTCACTCAACTGAGCTACACTAGCTAAATATTCAGTACTTTTTTGCAGCTCCTCAGTAGTTAAATATTTACTTATCTTATTACGAGACTCCTTAGCTTTAGTGTTGTTAATAAACCTGAAAATAAAGCTAACTATTCTAATTAATTTTATGAAATTATTTGTAAGATTAAAGAGTTCATCATAAAAATTTGAATTAGAGTCATTAATATTCAGAGTCACAACACATTTTAGTTCATCAACAAAAGCAAAATCCTGCATGGATTGATTGTCTACTGGTTCATCAGCAAGTTCATCTGGACCAGCAAACCACATTTTATTTCTTATGAGTTCATCTGCACTGCATCCTTTAGAAATAATGTCAGCAGGATTGTTTTTGCTACTTACATGCTTCCAATGACAATCTGATGCGAGGGTTTGGATCTCCGCAACCCTATTGCTGACGAATGTTTTTAGCTTATAGGGCTCAGTCTCGATCCACGCCAAAACAATAGTAGAGTCTGTCCACAATGAGATAACATCAATGGGCAATTGCAGAATTGGAACTATCTTTTTCACTAATCTAGATAACAGCAACGCAGCACACAGTTCAAGTCGGGGAATGGTAAGTGACTTTAATGGAGCCACTCTGGATTTGCTGCATACTAGACTAGTTTTAAACTGTCCAGATTGGGTGAAGCACTTTAAATAGACAACAGCAGCATAGGCACGTTCTGATGCATCAGAAAATCCATGAATCTCAATGCGAATTGCATCAGGAAGTAGAATAAACCTTTGAATTCTGAAGTTGTTTACTTCCGAGAGTTTTATGTAGAACCTTTTCCATTCTGTCATTGCATCAGATGGTAATTTTTCATTCCAGTCCAATTTTATCTTCCAAAGTCCTTGGATAAATATTTTTGCCTTTGTAATGAGAGGGCCTAAAAGTCCAAGTGGATCATAAAGACTCGCTATTTCTGACAGCACCTCCCTTTTTGAAAAAGAGTCCTTAGGCTTGATCTTTACCTTATATGTAAAGCAATCTTCTTTTGGATCCCAAAACATACCTAATGTTTTTACAGAACTAACACCCTGTTCTTTCGAAAATGAATAGGATGTAGTAGACAGGTTTTGTAGTAAATTAGAGTTATTAGCGACCCATTTGTGAAGCTCAAATCCAGCTCTTCCGAGGAGTTCAGAAATCTGGGTTTGAAGATTTTTAGTATCTTCTAGCGTTGCATCACCTGACAGAATGTCATCCATGTAGAAATCAGAACAAATCACATCTGCAGCCTTAGGAAAGTCCTTTTTTTCCTCATCTGCTAAAGCTCTTAAGGTCCTGGTAGCCAAAAATGGCGCAGAAACTGTTCCATAGGTTACTGTAGACAGTTCGTAAATCTTCACTGGACCATCTACACTTGATTTCCAGACAATACGCTGTAAGTCTCTTTGAGTGGGATCGATCAGTATTTGTCTGTACATTTTTTTAATATCTGCACTAAATGCATATCTGTGCTTTCTGAATCTACTTACTATGGAAAAAAGATCTTGCTGAATAATACCTCCATTTAGTAAAATGGAATTCAGAGAATATCCACTTGTTGTTTTTGCACTTGCATCAAAAACCACTCTTAAGGGAGTTGACGTTTTCTCAGGTTTATATATCGCATGGTGGGGAATGTAATAGTTCACATTGCTATCATCTTCAATTTTTATCTCCTCCATGTGTTCTAAACTCTCATATTCTCGCATAAATTCCTTATATAAGATTTCCATAGTATTATTTTTGTTTAATTTATTCCAGATACCATTTAGGCGCTTGATTGCATTCTCTTTGGAATTTCCTAGTAATGATTCGGCATTTTCCTTTATGGGTAACTGAACTATAAATCTTCCCGTTTTATCTCTTTTATAGGTTTTAACAAAATGCTCCTCACAATAAATTTCTTCTTCACTCTTTGTTATTTCTTTAACATTATCCGGCAATGATTCCAATTCAAGAAATTGTTTAACTGCTGCGTCTAAATTTGGTTCACTTACGAGATAACAATTGGCTTTTTGAGGTAACTGGGGAAGAATGCCTGTAACTAAATAACCAAACTTAGTATTTTGTAATATTACATCTCCATTTTGCAGACGAAGTTGCTCAGGTTTTAAAATCTCAAAAAATAGCTCACTTCCTAATAGTATATCAATTTGACCTGGTGTGTGGAAATTGAAATCAGCTAGTTCAATTGAACAGGGAATATTTAATGCAGATATATTTAATTTCGATACAGGAATCTCATCGGTTATTTTAGGAAGAATAGAACATTTCACCATGTGTGAAAATGAATAATCTCGATTTGATACTTCAATGTTAGCAGCGTGTTTAATAAACTGCGTAATTCCATTTATACCAGTTATACCTTGTTTTATTGATTTTAGTTTGATTCCCAATTTTCTAGCTACATCTTCTCGAAGAATACATAAAGTCGAAGCATTGTCTAAGAGCCCTCTTAATTGAACTCTCCGACCATCTGCAGTTTTCACATAAATAAGAAGAGTGTTTAATATAACTGATTTATTCCCTTCTATCGCCTGTTTAGTCTCTCTCGGATTCAACGTCAAAGCAGATACTTCCGTTAGTACGTTTAGTTTCGGTTTCGTTTCTGCATCTGTTTGGCTTTCGCTCGCCCGTGCCCTTGAATCTGAAGTGGTAGCGCGATTTTCAGCTGACTCATCATGTATGAGCGAGTTATGCCTTTTACCGCAACTTGGAATGTTGCAAGAATATTTTGATTTGCAGATCCCCGGGTGAGGTTTAAGACAGTTAATGCATAATTTGTTATTCCTAACAAAGTTCTTTCTAGCATCGATAGACATATTTTGAAAAGTAACGCATCTAAATAGTGCGTGATAGTTTTTGCATAAAATACAAGCTTTAGCATTGGAATTTTTATTATTAACTATAAGTGTTTTCGCTCTTTTAAATATGCTCGTATTTTGTGGACGTTCGTATTTACTTGGAATACGGTTAATACTTTCTAACAAAGAACTTCGCTTTTCTAGAAATTTCATCAAATTTTCAAATGTAGGAATTTCTGCCGTATTTAGAGAAAGCTCGAATTGCTTCCTTGTCTCTTTATCTACTTTCTGTAGAATGATGTTTACAAGCATTAAATCAGATAGCTTATTTTGTTCGAATGTAAGAACCTTTAACGCTCTGATGTTTTTATTAACGCAGTCTATTAAGGCACACAGTTCTTTAGCAGATTCGCTACGAATTTTCTCAAAATTTATTATTTCTAATATATGAGAGTCTATCAATTGACGTTGATTTTCATAACGATCTGATAATGCTTTAAAGAGTGATTGAAAGTTATCACTAGACGATTCTAATAATTTAGCTTCTCCTCTTAAGCATGCACGGAGATAATACAGCTTTTGAGAATCATTTAATTGCTCATTGTTGCTAATTAAATTAACAAATAAATTTTTAAAATTTGCAAAATCAGCTATTTTTCCAGAAAATTCTGGTAATGGAATTTCCGGTAGTCGGATTTTAGTTACTGCATTATCCTTTGAAACAGGGTTAATTTTAAATTCATCTTTAATTGAATTTAATAGCAATTTCAGACCTACCTCTGTTTCTTCAATCCGTATATTTATTTGATCAATATCTTCTAGGATGGTTTCTATATCTTCCGACGTTTCAATACCGCAATATTGTTCGGATATCTTGTCCAACTGTGCTTGCAATTGTCCAAGTTTCCTTAATTTCACTTCTAATTCCATTGCGTTAATGTCTTTCGAAGCTGACTTTTCGGCACTAAAACTTTCGATTCTTTTCAAAGTAGTTTTTATCGAGCCTTTCAGTTTATTTAGTTTCTTTTCTGAAACCGCTTCTCGGTCATCGCTTTTTTCAACTTTTTTATCCATGGTATTTGCTCCGGCTCGCCGGACCAATGTTATCGTCGATTAAAAATGGATGTATTAGAAGAAAATACGGATGACGTTATGTAGTTATTCAGGCTTTATTTTGTGCAACCGCTTTCAACGGGTTACAGCATTCGAATGAACAAGATCACATTTGTTGTAGGTGGCGCTCTTGCATGCCATGACGTAACACTGCCCATGAGGCATAATTTATGTACAAGCAAGAAGCGACGAGATGCGTCAATCTACAGCGTGTCAAAAGACCGAAATATTTATCTTCGATGATTTTATACTACGAGATTCTGACAGGGATTTTTGTCATTTTAGGTAAGGGAAATATTTAAATATCCTTTAAAAGAATTCGCTTAGCTTGATAGATTTTTATACCTTCGTACGGAGTATAGGAACTTGTCGATTTCAGAAGATTTACAGAGCTCATGTAGTATTAATTAAATAAAAAAGGTGGAATGGGATCAGGAAATGAGAGAACATTTTAGGATTAGGTTAATATGGTTTAAATTAAGATAAAAATTAGGAAATTAATTAGGATTTAATTTAGATTTAGAGATATCATTACGCACACATATAATTAGTTTTTAAAGATATATCTTGGGGATATTGCATATAATTATATAAATTATCATTTGTACCTAACGCGTGAGAACGTATATGAAAGAAACTTTTCAGCTTTTTATAGATAAACAACAGAGGAAGCTTCAACAGTATATAAGCAGTACTTCAAAAATATATTATAACCTTTCTACTATTATAAACACTGATATATTATAACTCAATTAAAAATAAAACAAAAATCTTTACGTGAAAGTTCTTCAAAAGATTGGCTGTTAGCTTTTCTAGTGGGCAAGGCTTAAGTCTTCTTCCTCGCTATGCAGGCGTTTAGCTTCAGTAGAACTTTGAGTTTTAATAGACACAGTATACAGGGTGTTACAAAAAAAAAAAATGGAAGAAATGTTTATTTCCATAACTATTGTAATCCTACATATACTTCCGGCTGCAAAGTTTCATCAAATAAGGTACCCAAAAATATATAAATACTTTGATTTCTATATAAGATAAAAATAAAAAGTTATAAAAATTAAATATTTATATGTTGAAAAAGTGACATTCAATAGAATATTTTTCTTACTCTCATCTATAAGAATACAGAGTTTCATGCATCTTTCTATAAAATTTTCTGAGATACTAAAAGTCAAATTTATTGATTTAGTCCATTTTTCCATATCTCTGACCGGTGTTTGACTTTCATTGCAATTTTCAGAGATAATATACACACATGACCGGTTATCTGGGGTGTGTGGCGGATGCAGGGAACCGGAGCCCCACGATTGAGGGGAATGGGGCATTTGCTCTCCATAAATTATTCCCTACCCCTGTTGCATTGTAGGTTTACTGGGATTCGGGCCTTTGGCAAGAAAACTTGGCGCGCATCTAGAGGGGTGACGGTTTTAGTTTTGAATAGCTGCATTTCCGGTTGGGCTAATTGGTGATAATGGAATGGTGATAATTTTTGTAAAAATTTTATTTGATCTTGAATTTATGAGATCTTGCACATACATTTATCTTATTCATATATCTTGCAATAAATGATAATTAATTCTATTATTAATAGAAAAGTAAGACTGTTTTTATCAGAAAAATAAATAGCGGAATTAAATGCATTTAAAAAGAAGTAAGATTAAGAGAATTTATAGCTGTTTTATTTACTAATATTTAAACAATCTCATATTTCTGAATGAATTTTCTTGAAAATCGCTATTATCTATACTCATAAAAGGGAAAAAAATGTATGTGTATGTATATATATTACAATAGTTCACGTAGCAATATCTTTATTAAGAAACTAGCCACCTTTGGTGACCAGAAGTTCACCAGTATAAAAGATCTCTAAAATTTTCAAATTTATTTTATGTAACTTGATCTTTTAATAGCTTTTTCTGCAAAATATTTAGCTATCAAAGTTTCAGATTTTGATAGTTATATAATTCAGTCATACTGTTATGTAGGCCTTAAACAATTCTGTTCACTGTATTACTTACTAATTTCTGTCAGAGTTCATAAAATTTTCACATTAAATTAGAGTGGAAATGTTAAACTGCAATTAATATAAAAATATTTTTTACTGAAACCAAGCAAATCTTTTTTTGAATATGAAAATTGAATGTACAGTCGCTCAGCATTGAAGTTGTATATGCAATGCAGAATAATTTTTGTAATTTATACTATAACTTAAAGAATTACTCAACAAAAATTTCTCTAATTCATCGTTTTTATTTTTACTTTCAAAACATTTAAATGATGCAAATGAAAATATTTTATTTGACTTCAGTCAATAAATGTTCTTATGAAAAAATTATGAAGTTTACATTCTACACAGTCCTTTTGTCCTAAGGAGTCATATTCTGCGAAATACTCTTGACACTTCAACTCTTAACTCAAGTTCAATAAATAAACTTTCTATCTTCTGCGATCAAATCTGTCAGTTTTTACATATCAATATTAGAACAATCAATATTTTCATTATCATAAACCAATCACTGTTGAGAAATCCTGGTAAAAGCTTGGCGTATCTTCTTTGAAACGGACTATGAAGTGTTCTAAAATCGCCGCCAGTTTTTATAGAAGAGCGATATTCAAAGATTCAAAGGTTAATGTAAAAGGGTAAACATGTAAAAGGATTACAAGGGATAATGTAAAGAACCTATGTAGAAATTTAAAATTCTTAATTCATCGGAGCATTTATTGACTCAAGTAACATAAAATGTAATTGTTTAGTTCATTTAGACCATTTTGTTAATAGATGCGTGCCCCTGATTAAAATTAACTGATGGGCGCTGATTACAGTGATTATCCAATAGATATATTAAACCATGTTTGCCTTAAATGTAATTGTTTGATTTAATTAATACTATAGATATTGTAAAAGGTCATAGAAATCTTTTCCTCCATTTATTTTTTAGAAAATATATTTCAAATTTTTTCGCTTCACACAGACATTTGCTGAAATTTACACTTTTATATATTTAATTTACAATAATAGTTGATTTATTTTTTTAATTTGAACTTCTGTCAATGTGATGGCAACAGGTTGATAAAAGCTAATTTTTTCCCATTGACGTGCTCTTGCGGATTAAATTTTATTTTTATTTTGTGCGAAATACATTGTTGAAAAATATAGTTAAAATATTTCTTTAAAAGCTTGTTAAACATCGAAACTTAATTTGTAGATTAAAGCATTGATATCATTAAAAAGAACATTTTTTGAGTTTTATCTTACAGCACAAAATTGATTTTTGCATTAATTTTTCGGAAGTTATAGCGTTGTAATTTTTAGAAAGTGTATCCATTTCTAAATCCTGTTACTCCTTAATGTAATAAATTATTGTATGTATAAGGATCAATGTTAGTGAAATTAATTAATATTAGATAAGAATGTTATTTGTAATGGGCATAGACAATGGTGAATGAGAAAGTTTTTGTATTAGTTGAAATTTAAACACTTTCGTTTTTCAAGTTCCCATTTTTGTTATTACTGAAAATTAAAAGAGATGAATTGCATAAAAAGTGGAATAGTATAAGGTTTTTAGAACAGTAGTAAATGTTACATGTCCAATAGAATTTGAAGTTACATATGCTCTGAGTGAGTAAGCGGTCAAGAACAAGCTAAGTAAATTTAGCAGCCATAAATCTGAATTATAAAATTAAGTTGGTTACTACTTTCATAAAAACTTAAAAAAAAATGCTTTTTAATGTGTATTAGCATTTGTGTAACAATGTATTTTACAACTATTTTTCTTCAATTCATGGTTATATAGGAGTAATCATAATTTCTATTTTGAAAATAATAACGTTCCTATCAAGTTAATAAATTGAATCTCTCAAACTTTTAGTTACATACAAATGAACAAAAATTGCGGAACAGTTTTGAATAATCTCAATGTCAGAGACAGAATATTTGCAGTTTTTTTTTTTTTTTTTTTTTTTGTTAAATGTAAGTGACCATATAATGCATATTGTGAAATATTGAAAAAGAATTATTTAGAAATTATATATATATTTTTAAAAATTTCTTACGCCTTTTTATTGTTTTCATATTATTTTTTTTATGTAGCCTTTTAGATGTTGCATTTAAATGTCGTTTCCGGTACATTGGATTATGTATAGTTAAATCTAACAGTAAATAAGCTAGAAAATGAAGTAATATATTTCAGATTTGAAGGAATTTCAGTAGTTATCAACATTTCTTATTGAAAGTATGTTTTTTTTTTTTTTTTCCTCCTGAGAATTAACCAGCAGTTGTATTTAAAATTATAAATATGATTCCTATAATTTATTTTAGCCAGCCAAAAAGCTTATTATTTTGCAAAAAAAAAAAAAAAAAAAAAAAAAAACTTATTTGAACAGCTTTAACGTAAAAAATACATTAGCTCATTTCAAGTATCAGCTTGTGGAATATATATATGTAATGATATTTTAAACTCTTGATTTGATCCAAATTGATTTCCGGGACTTTACCTTAATTTAGCCCTTTCTGGCTTCATTCTAAAGTGTTCTCTTGTTTCGTGATCCAATTCCACTTTCGGTTTAATTAATCCCTTTGTAAAAATAATGCGCCATCAAGAACTACGTTTCAAATGAGAATGATACTTCGGTACCCTTGAAAAGGTGTCAAAGGTCATTCCCTCGGCGCGTGACCGGAAATCCTATGTTATATGACAAATCATCATCTGTTCGTCCTTTTTTTTTCTCTCTTCTTACTTCTGCTTTGTGTCACGCTGTGTTTTCTTGTATATAATCATGCCTGCCACTCGGAAACGAAATTAAATATCAATCATTATCTCTTCACTGTTTCGAACCTGCATTCTACTTCAATCAAAATATGTTACATATATATACATAAAAGCATACATGCATTTAGAAAGAACTAAACAGTATTGATATCCATTTAAATGTGAATTTAAAGCCCTTTCTATGTATTTTTTTTTTCATTTTGTTAAATAAAGTTAAACCGTAAGAGATATAAAGATTAAACTCTCATAAATTATAATTCATTTTATTAGATTAAATTTGTGTTATGCACATCAGAATTATAATTTTTATAAATGTCTTCCGTGTGGGAAAATTGTAAACGTATTCCTTTTAATAAATACATTTTTAAAGCAAATTTCTCACACTTTATATTTATTATTTTCAACACTCGTCTGAAACATGGTAAGGTCATCAGCATTTTTCTCAAGGAAGTTTCGTTTTGTTATCAGAGACAAGGAGTATCATTCTCACTAATAGTGAGTTGATTACCATTTGGCGTACATTGTAAAATCGCCAAATCTTACATGCAAAGATTAAGTTTATAATGTGGTGGCCTTTCTTGACGCTTGAGCGGAAAGGGGGGTTTAGGGGGACGTGATAGTCGAGACGCGGGAAAGTTTACCCCTATTGTTAATGGTCGGGGGAAAGCAAAAAAATACCAGGCCGGTTTACGAACGTTCTGCCAATTTCTTTTCTAGTAAAGTGTGTTCAACCTCTATTTTGACTGCGGCCGTTTTAAGAATATTCTTAAGCTAGACAGCCGGCGCTCGATGGGTTAATATTGTTAGATTTAATCATGTCCATACCAAGATAATTTCCCTCTGAAAAGAAAATTAACAGAAAAGGAAAAAAGATTAAAAGCTAAATTTCAAGAAGGCACGAGTAGATCTGTTTTCTTGTCTATGAAGTAATTCTGTCAGTGATATTGCTTCGACTTCAGAAGTTACAATTCAAACTCCAATTGGAGAAGGAAGTTTCACTCAAACTGCACAATCTTGCAATGAAAACGTAGAAATTGAAACTCTTCGAAGAAATGTATGTTTATAAAAATATGATCGAATCAGAAAATAACGACGAAAATGACAATAGCAAATATGATCAAATGAATATAAGTGATCCAGGTTTATGGCCAAGTATTATAACTGATAAGTTTAGAATGTTTTGTGATAAAATCTGACACATACAACACAAAGGAGTTTTTGCTAAGAATGTTGAAGGTAAATCATTTTCCTTCACCTACTACTTAAAAAAGTGCCCAATGGTGAAACCCAGCTTCGTAGCCGATTAATTTATTTAAAAATGCTCGATTTTTTTTTTGTATACTGTTTTTCAAAAAACAACAACAACAACTGAACAATCGACTCGATTTATATATGGCTATAATAGCTGGAGAAAGCTACCGACTGTAATTCAAAATCATGAGTCCTTTATTGTCACTTTAATTCCTTTATTGGTTAGAAAGAATTTCTAAAATGACTAAAGTTAGGTTTGACTAGTGATAAAAACAAATCAAGTTAATATAAATAAAAAATTGGAATGGCCTAAATTACTATTTTAAAGAATTGGAGATGGGATTCCATTTTTATCATGTAATAATCTTTCACTTCGTAGAAACCGTAAAAATAATAATAACTCCAAATAATGGAAATTTCTGAAGTTTAATCGAATTATTTATTAAATATGACTTTGTGCTCATAGATCATATAAACGGAATGAAAAAAATTCGAAAATTAAAAATGTGCATCATTTAGCACAGAGATCAACCGAACAAATTATTCCTGAGTTATGAAATGAAGTCCTTAACAAAATTAAAGACGATATAAAAGTAGCCACGTACAGCAGTATCCAGATAGATTATACTCCTGATATTTTTTATCAGGAACAAACTTAAACCTTTATTAGGTATATAAATTGACTACTCCTGCCCGCCGGAAGGCACACGGAAAAACTTGAATGACCAGACCGCAGCAACAGCAACAATGGCGGGATATGTAGTTGAGTCCTAAGGGCTATCACCGTTTCCGGTACAACCTTTCCTTAAGGAAGTACGTCCCATAGCCGGTGAGAGGAACCAGACCCTCACCTTTTCATGAACCCACAGGTATGACGAGAACCAACTACCATACCGGAAGCTTCTCATTCTCAATTATGAGTTATCCCCCCCCTCATGAGATGGCTTTAATACGTATGCAAATTTTGAAGAGAAAATATTAAATATAAATAAGCCATTTATAGGTTTTAATAAAGTAACTAATGTGACTGGAGAAGGAGTAGTAAAAACTTTATTAAAAAGATGAAGTGAGCTGGATTTAGATTTTATGAATTGTGAGGGCATACGAAAGACAACAGTAGCAATACGATTAGGGAAATATCAAGTTGTACAATCTAGAATAATTGCTTTAGATCCACTTGCAATTTATATGCCTTGCCTTTCATACTCTTTTAATTTATCAAAGAGTATGATAGGCAAGGCCTAATATTTTGTGATACTATTTCCAGCAATATATATTGTAAAAATGGATATTGCAACTTTTATATTGCTTATTTTTTTGCATGTACAAAAAGATGGGAAATTTTACAAAAGCATTTAAATATTACTCTTGAACCATTATGCGATTCTCTTCGGGAAGAAGGAAAAAAACAAAAAAAAAAACAGTTACAGTTAAAGCAGTGCATACACAATTTTTTTTTTAATATCCTAGAAGAACTTATTGACACAAATAATGATAATACACTGTATTCGAAGCTACAAGTCTATTAGATTCAATACAATAAGTGACGTAGTGACGTTTATTTAATATTTAGTAGTATGTCTTTAAGATTATTTATACCATCGCAGTCTTGTGTGAGGTAACATGTTTCCACATTTGTCAAGCACTCATGCAGTGGAGCAGTTTTAATTATTAACCTTTGTAAGACATGTGTTAATAAATCTTTATGCAGCTGAGAGAAATAATGGAAATAAATAAATATATTGAATTTCTCTGAATGCTAAAGCATGAGTAAAACTATGATACGAATATTACATTATTAATTGTTTTTAGCAGAATTTCAAAATCAATCAACACATTCTAATTAATTTTTTTATTTGATCACATTTTAATAACAAAAATACAATTTCATCTATATTTTCAACATTTTCATATTACATATTTGCTAACCAACTGGTCATTTTTAGTGCCTGATAGTGGCATATTTTGTACACATAATAACATAGTGCATCAAACAATTTTGTGCAAGATTTTGTTTAAAATTTAAAAATTTATTGGTTATTATAATTTACAAATACTTACTGTATACTTTTCACTGATGCATGATGAATGCTTAAAACTAAATATCTTTCCATTAAAATCGTTTAAAGCAGTGCTTAAAAAAAGGGAAAAATTAAAACATTTGCCAATTTTTAATGTTGTAAGAATGGATTAAATGCATTCTGCCTTAATTAATCTCACTTCTGATTATCTTTGTATTTTCTTTTATCAAGACCATTTCAATGCAAGCATTATATTTTATACTCAATAAAAGATTTATGAAACATAGTTGAAATTAATTTTTCAATGATGAATATATTCCAGACATCTGATATATTGTCATTAGAATATCCAATTTAAAGTAGTACATAGAATTAAAATTCTTTTCGAAAAAATAATTTTTAGTTTGAAAGGAAGAATTGCTTCAATCTTCTAATATTATTGAATCTAAACTATACAATCAAAATGGATACAATTACTAAATTTATTACTTCAGCACATGGCTTTTCATTGCATTTCTAAAACACAATACAAATTAAGTTAAATATGGGATAGAAATGTACTGGTCAATGATAATGAATATGCTATGCAATCTGTTATTTTTATGATATTAAAATTTGTTTAAAACCTTATGAATTTAAAAAAAAATGGTATATTGGCAATGATTAAATTTCAATTTTTGAAATAGAAATTAAATTAAAGAATTTTTGTAAACTTGAATGATAGTAGTAAAATTATCGATCTTTAAATCAATATGAGATGGTCTTTTCATATATTGACACCAATTTTAACTGTCAATGATAAAGACATCTGAAATGATCCATATATTAAATTAATTGGTCTCTTGATTCAACAAAATACAAATAACTAACAAGAATCAATATGTTTCTAATAATTTAAACTATAAAATGATTGAATTTTCAACAATAAACATTTCAGCTTTGTGATTCATAGAATATTGTAAATAATTAGGTTAAAATCATAATCTTAGCATTTTAAATGTATTTTTTTCTTTTAGTTATAAGAAACGCATTTCTTGCTTTTAACTTAGAAAATAAATAATTAAAAGAATTAAGGTAATACTAACTGATTTAAAAGTATTTGCTTGGCTTGATTATATTTACACAATATTCGAATTTTTTTATAATTATGTCAATAAAATATTAGGCAAAAAACAAAAAAAAAAAAACTAATTTTTAGCTTCTTGTTTAAATAGATTTTTTTTTTTTTTTGCAATTAGTTATCAGAATAGTGATGATATAAGAATTAATTATTATTGAACTTTTTTCTTCCTCAATTTTAAAGCACCTAATTATAATTGTTTTCTTTGTATTATTAACCTATACTAAAAAAAAAGTTAAATCATAGTAGTACTATTAATACTAAGAATTTAGTATCTAAAAATGAATAATTTTAAAATAAAATTTTAATGAATCTTGCATTTTTAAAATTTAAACTTTCATTTCATGAATCTTTTTAAATATCTTCAGAACTTATGAGTAATAGTTTAAACAGAACAAGATTTATATAGTTAAAAAAGTTTAGATTCATCATAGAAAATTTAAAATTAACTAATTGCTGATTTCAAATTATTTATAATATTTAATAATTTTGAATTTGTATATTTTTTAAATAATCCACATAATCTCAATAAGGAAAAAAATCCAAAGCAAATTTCCATTCAACAAACACACTATATTATGCATTAAATAAAAATCTATTCTTTTGTAAAACTCGTAAAATACATATTGAACAATTTTGTTAGCAACATATATATTAAATAGAAATTCAAATTCCTGTTTTGTTTAACTATAATTCATAAGCAGTGAAAAGTGCCAAATCAAACTTTTTACTTTTAAAAAGTAAAAAGTTTAAAAAAGACAGATTATTATAATTAGCATGAATACTTTTATGAAATTTTTTCAATTTTGTGATTGAAATTTCATTAATTCCATCTATATGCCTTGAATATACCAAATTCCATTAATTTAGTATTAGCAACTAGTCTACGAATTAATTTATCCCTAATTTCTCTAATTTATTATTAACAACAATAAAGTAAGAACATTTTATTCAAATAAAAGTTTTAAATTCATAATAGACCAAGACGATGCAAGAGTTAAAACTAAATTTAAAATTTTCACAAACAAATATTCTCTGACCAAATCAAAATTCTAGAAATCTATTAATATTAAATCAAATAAAAGGTTATACATGAATTCAAAGATTTATAAATTGTATATAACATTAGATTTAAATTTTCACGTATAGAGACAAATAGAGCATTTTGCAAAATTGATAATAAACAATCAGTTAGGATTCTAAAAATTAAAAGAAAATTTTTTGTTTGAATTCATAAAAAATCTGTTTGAAATGCATATAAATAAGTAAAACCTGACATTTCTTTAAAAAAAAGTTCATATAAAATATCATGCAGAAAAGAAAGAAAGAAAGGTGGAGAAAATAATATTAAAGATCTTGTGAAAATCAATATACATTTGTAAAAAATTATATTTAATCTTATCACAAATAAGTACAATGATAATCAAATAATAAGATTGGGAAATCTGTGTAAGATATTTTTAGCCTAGATTAAGTTTTAGCAATCATTTTTAATATTAAAGTTATGGATTTTTTTAGACAAAAGTGTCTTACTTGAAAATCTAAGAATAAATTATCTGAAAAAAGTATTAAAAATAAATAAATAAAATAAAATCAACAAATTAATAATTATGCAATAATAAAGCAATCCTTATCGATTTTGCAAATTTATGAACACCCAAATTCCTTTATGTCTCCTCGGTAAATTTCTAAAAAATATTAGATTTCACTATTTAAATTTGCCAAACAAATTTTGTGGTCTAAAAAAACAAAATATTTTTTTTAAAAAATTATTTTCTAACAGAAACATACTTTTATTTTATTTTCAATTATTTAAACCAGATAAAAAAATTTTGGTCACTTTAGAAAAGTAATATGTCTAAAATACTATAAAAATTATCTAGGTTTGTTCATAATCGATATAGAAAAGCTCTATTTCATCACCATATTTTGTTCAGTTTTTAAACTAAAAATAAGTGTTCCCAGTGTAGCAAAAACAAAATACACAGAGCTACAAGTCTAATTCTGCAAACTATTATCGACCAAATACAACAAGATTTGACAATTTACTTTCTATATAATCACATACTAAAAACTACAAAAATAATTCTATTACAACACTATTTTACATTTGCATATATTAGCAATTTAGGTTAAAATTAAATAAAACTTAGCTGACAATAATATAATTTTATTCCATGTTTAAATAAAGTTGATTGAAACATTAAAAAACAGTAAATTGTTGCAGAAGTTTTTTAAAGCTAAGAAAATTCTAACAATATATTAATATATTTATAGAATAAATTAAGATGGTATTTATAATTTTCTAATAGAATAATTCTAGGATAAAAAAAAATATAATGATTTTGAAATACATAAAATAACTAAGAAATAAACTGTAAATTAGATAAGACAAAAATTTTTAATAAAAAAATATATAAATAATTTGCATGTTCAACTGATTTAGCAAGAATTATATCTATTCCAAATTGAATTCATTATAACGGAACTGATTTAACAAAATCATAGAAATAATGCCTTGTCTACTTTGATATTCGGCTCATAGCAGCAGATTAAAAATTTATTCTATGCACATACTTGCTTCTTACTATATATGAAAAATCTGAACATAGGCTATTTTCAGCATTAATAAAACTTCTAAATAAGTGAATTAAAGCGTTTTGGAACTATTACTAAATAAATATTAGCAGGATTTTACTCTGTTTATTATTCTGTAGATTATCATAGAATAATTTTTGAATTCTTTAAATATAATAAATTTTTCATTACACAAACTAAACTTCTTGTCATTGGATACATTTGAAAGAATATTAATGTTAAGGTAAAATCAAAATTTCTAATTGGCAAATAAAATAAGAATAATTTGAAAGTTTTTGAAAATACACTGATAATGGTTAACTTTAATTATCATACACATAAGTATTTAGAAGAAATATGCAATTCCAATAAAAATATTAATACATAAAGCTAATTTTAAAACAAAATGTTATTAAATGCTTTACCAGAATCTTTATTTTTTATTTGAAACATGCAATATGTTTTAAATAAAGACAGCATTATCATAGGAATAAAAACGAATTTGAGAATTTAGCACCTAGATTATAAATAACAATTCAAATTTATCTAATAAATAAATATCATTCCTTTTTCAGCATTATTTTTATGAAATTACATAATATATGATTGAATTAATGAATCAAAATTAAGAAAAGATTAGTATAAAAAATTTCTACTAAATAACCAAATAATAATAAAAAAATCTAACAATTTAAATCATTTTGTAAATAATAATAATGTATAAATGATATTTAAAATAAATCATTAATTTAAAAAAAATAGGAAAATTATGTTGCTTTTTCTACCAAAGAATTCCCCAGTAATACTTTTTGTAAAACCAAGAACAAAGTATTAAATAAAAATAAATAAAATATTTATAAAAATAAACAAAATTTGACACAACAAAACATATTGCACATAAGACTATTTACTAATAAACATGAAAAATATAAATTATCGCAGTTCGGAAAAATATGAAATAAAATGCAATGTTGCAATAATCTGATAAAATAAATTATAAATAAAGAAACTGCTAATTTAAATAATGCTTCTTGTAACAAATGCTAGAATTATACCATGTCTTTAAAATTGAAATAAACTACAAAGAGTAAAATTGAGTGGCTGTTGAAGACTGCAGTTCAATTTGGCCCATCTTAAACTGTAAACGTTGTAACCAACGTAAAAATGTTGTGCTGATAGCAGCAGTTTCTTCTCTTGATCTTGTAGGTGGGCAACAACTAACACATGCTTGCAATCTTAAATGTAAGTTGCCAGAGAGCTATGAAATGAATATGAAATAAATAAAGAAATTGTGTAGTATTTTTAGAACAAATTTCTAAAAAATTTTTTACATGCATAACTTTTTTATTTGTTGAAGAGAAATATGTAATGGCCAAATATTTGTTTAAAGTAAAATAAGTTGATTTTTCATTTACTTTACTATACTATTAATTTTCCAGAACTTAGAAAAATGTACTTTCCTTTCATGACACATTCATGTAAATAAAAAATACAGATGTAATTGATTATATAATTAATATTACATTTTAAATTATAAAAATCAAAATAAAATATAATTTTGTAAATGAGATATTTACAAGTATCTGTAATATGTCTTTAATAAAAATGGTGAAAAAGATCTGCATTGCATGATTATTAAATAAAACATTAGTATATTATTTTAAATAAGAGTTAGGCCCAATCTAACTATCCACCTTTCGCCCTTTTTTATTGCACTTGTCACACGACAGCAACAACATTTCTATACCTTTGCAACTAGCATTATCTTTATCATGCATTGTTCTATTATTAAATTTATCACATCATTTTAAAGATGCATAGATAACATTACTAATTGTTGTAAATATTTTACGGAAAGAGTAACTCACATGCCCTTGGAAACTGTACAGCACTGGAGTCCACATAGGAAGTAACTGCATAGCAAATGAAAAAGCGATAAAAATTATAAAATAACAATGGAAAAAACCCAGAAATTATTCATATAATTAGTAACTGGTAAGTAAATAATAAATAAACCAATTCCATAACTTATCATGTTGCTCATAATTCTTTACTGAAATAAGGTAAAATGAAATATGAATAAATAAATAAATATATGACGATAAAAGTTATCAGAGGTGTGGCTAGATAAGTGATTTTACAAAACAACAATCAAGGACAAACAGAACATGACTGTGTCACTCATTCCTGTTTGTTCAACTCTGTATATTACTAGATTTAGATGCAACATTAATTAGAAGAGACTCATTCGTGTACCCTGCTTTATAAAATATTGCTAAGTATTTTGAGAGATTAATATATTAACATGAACTTTTCTCTTTGAGCACATGAAATCTAAGAAAAAATTTACTCGTTACTTAAATTACTTACAACAGGGATATGAAAATGAGTGCTTAAACTAGTTATAAGTTTGTGACTAGTTTAAAATGTTTAGAGAAAGCTAAACAGGAAAACTATATTACCCATTTGTTCTTATAATAATCTACATGAACAGGCATAAGGAAAACAATAAAATATATTTAGAAGTAAATAACGGTTCCTTCATCAAAGTAATGACCTAAATTGCAATTTAGTGTTTGCTAAGATGTTTTTGATCATGTATACGACACCCTACCCTTGAAGAACATCAACTCTATTCAGTTGATATTGCTCCATGCAACTTCTTTGTATTTTCCTGTAATCAAGTCAGAGTTAAAAGTATTTTCAGAAAATGGCTTTAAATATTGCTTCAAACAGTGGAAAATCTGTAAGAAGTTGTAGAAGGGTTGAAGACAGGTGCATTGAAGGTAATAATACTAAAACTATAAAATGTAAAAGTTATTAAAGCATTAGTTTTCTAGCCACACCTCATATATATATATATAGTATAATTTATGTACAAAGAATAAGAGGTAAGAAATATGTCAGTCTACATGGCAACTTAGGAGTAAAAGAGGCCAAAATTTTCCCTTCAATGGTTTTTACTTTGAGATTTTGATAGGAATTTTTTTTTGACACATGTCGATTTAGGAAAGGGAAATTTAGGTATCTTTAAAAAAATTGTTTCAAACATTCAAGATTTTTATCTCTTCACTTGGAGCACAAGAACCAGCTGAATTAAAAGAGCATGTGTTGAATTAATTAAATAAAAAAGTGGGGACTGGATCAGGTAATAAGAGAACATTTTAGAATGAAGTTAATATAGACTAAATTAAGATAAAAATTAAAAACTTAATTATGTAAATTATATATGAGATGTAAATTTTTTTTTTTCAAATATAGCAATCAAACTACATAAGAGCAATAATTCATTTCAAGTTACTTTTTTTTTTCAAAATGCATAGATTCAGTAAATTAGATGGAAATATAAGAATCATATTAATGAAAAGTGAATAAAAGAAATAATTCTGGAACCATAAAATATGATTTCTTTTCTTTACATACAAAAATAAACCCTTTTCTAATGCAAATCAATAAGAAGAAATTCTAATTTAACATGTCTAATATAGATACTATATGAAAATTACATACCCGAGCAAGTATAGTGGAATTACACTCTTGCAATGCTTCCATGAGACTCAAAAAGTGAAGACTGACCATCTCTGCCAACTATAACAGGAAGTTATAATTTTTCAAAAATTGCCAAAATTTTAAATGAATTCAAAACAGTATATTTTCCAAATATTAAGATTAATTTACTTTTTTCAATTCGAATAATAATTTCGAATTCATGAGGATTACTTTTCACATACATTGATGCAAAATTTTATTCAATGTTTTTTTCTGTGAGCATTTAAAGAATTTTGTAAAAATACTCATTTCATTACAAAAAAAATAATGCATTGCTGCAATCTGTTTAAATTAGAAATGAGTTAATATATAGTTACAATATAAAGTTATGATAAATGGACAAAGGTTACAGGAAAGAAGAAGGGAGGATGGAAAAAGTATACAAAACAGTATTACTTTCTTTCTTTTTTTTTTTTTACAAAAAAAATGGATATTGAAATTATTTACTAACAAGAAATTTATAAAAATAGTAAATGGTAAGGATTTTATTGATAGTAATCTATATTTCCTTCTGCACATAATATTTGTCTAAATTATTTTTATGGTGTTAGAGAATGTAGCCTGCTGATTTACCAAGTATTAATTAAATTCTATAACAGTTTAGAATTAAGCAGAAAAATAATTAAGTTACTATTTTCTTAAAGAAATATTCTATACAATAATAAAAACTATTCCATATTTAATTATGTAAATAATAATCGGCCTATCTTCAAATTACATAAGCATAAAACAATCTAGCATTCATTTCAGACAGGGCAATAATACAGTATTTGGAAACACACAGCATTTTTAAGCATAAAGCATTAAAGATATTAAGAAAGAAATAGAAGATAAAAAGAAGAGAGAAAGCCAACCTGAGGATATTCTTCCTGCAGAGAGTGAATGCAAAGGAATAAAAATAATAGTAATTGAGGATTTAGAAAAAGAGATTGAGTGAACTATAAAGGTTATCATTTAGCATATAAAGTCTCAAAAGCAAAAAAAGATAAAGCTTGCAGTACTACACAGAAGACATTTTTAAAATGAACAAGGAAAATTACATACACAAAACACTACATTCAATTAAACAAACAAATAATAATTTTATGAAAGTTATATAAATATATTTAGATGTTTGTACTAAATATATTAATCGTTTAGAACAAATATCATACTTAGAGAAAAACAATCATTTATTCTATAATTAAAAATAAATTATTATAACTACAATATAGTAATTATAATAAGTATTATTATAACATAATGTTAATTTGTATTATAATTAAAATACAAACAAGTAATTATTTTTTTAATGTACATTATTAATATTAAAAATATAAATTATAAATTAATAATATAAATGCATGTTACAATATATAAAATAAATTGGTGATTATGTATAATTACCAGTGATTATTCATAATGTATAGTTAGGATATACTAATACCAATATACAAAATTCAAATTCATATTATGTATAATTACCAGTATTATATTATACTAAAGATTATGAATAATCACTGGTAATTATACATAATCGCTAGATTATTCATATTTACATATAAATCTAGCTTCCTACTTTGCAATTTTTAAAATCATATTTCATATGCATTAAACAAAGAAAAAATACTTTTTAAATATTTATTAATGATTTTTTTCAGGCAAAGGTAGAATAAGAATTATGTTTCAAATGAGCACATAACTTTTAAAACAAATTATGCATCTATAAAAACTTCTTACACAGATTCTCTAGCAAAGGCAACAGTAATAGTGATGAATGATGCTTATGCAATGACGATTGGTGAATTCGAACATCAGCAATACTGTGAAAAGTATTTCTCGGGAAATACATTACAAAAATATTTTAAAAAATCCCAGCTTTATCTAAAAAAAATGCTTACTTTTCTAATTGTAATTATATGAATTATATTTTAGAAAAATAATCATCAGTAAATTCTGGTCTGATATATTTATAGTCACTCTTTGCAACCAAATTGTGAACAAGTACATGAAGTCAATAAAAAATTAAACTCGAAAATAAATCAAAAGTGCAATACTTTGTTCTATATTTTTGAAAAAAGAAAATTGCATTGCCCTTTTTTAAAAATATAGGGCAGAGTTTTGCACTTTTGATTGACACACGCACGCATGCACACACACACACACATACATTATTTCCATCAAATGAAGTTTAAGGAACATCAAAAACACTGAGGAATGATATATGTTTTTAACACTGGCTAGTACAGTATGTGACAATAATATCAAGGGGGGGGGTGATCATTAAAGCAAAGAAACTAACAAAAAATTAAAATTTGGATATATATCAATCTATACTTGAAAATAAATACATGTGATATGATTTCAAAGTAAATGAAAAGAGACAGGGAGAGTTCCAAGATTACAAAATGACACATTTTTGATAATTATCTGCATAAATGCATCCCTGTTAATTGATCACTTATAAATATATTGCCTTAAAGTAAGCATTCTCACCTTAGAATGGCAGACAAGTTGCAGAATTCCTGGAGTCACTTTGGCCCAAAAGTCAGTGAGTGTTAAACCACACACTTGGTTCTGCTCGCTTCCAGGTGGATTTAATGCAACCATATGCTCACAATACATAGTCCACAACTACAATGGAAAAAGAAAGTCTGAATTAAAATACTATTCATAAGTATAAATCTGCTTTAAACAAATAACTTACAAGATGCTTATTCATAATTTTTTTTTATTTACAAAAGTTTCTTATGCATCCAGAATAATTCAAAGAATATCCACAAGATATTCAAATGAATTTAATTTTTTGTTTTGCTTTACCAATAAGTATACTTTTTTAATTAAAATTAAAAAAAAATATTTCAAAATTTTACCTGGCACAAAATAAAAGCATGGAATAATGAGGACATATGAAGAACAGAAACCTACAAAATAAAAACACAAAGTCAAGAAGTCACAATACAATATTATTTCAACAACACTCTTAAGATTATATTAATTAGAAGATTCAAAATTTAAAATTCAATAATCTTCTATAGATTATAGAATTAATCTACAAGGAAGAAAGAATTGAATTAATTTAAGCTAAAAGGATCACTCACTTTTTCTTTTTATAAAAGAATAATAATAAAAAAAAGAAGCAGATCTGTTATATCCTTAATAAAGAGTTATAAGTGTAAATTCAAGAAGAAAATGAAATACAATAATCAAATTTCTGATACAATTTTTTATTACATTTAGTAGCATTCAAAATCGTAAAAGAAAGCACCACTTTTGTTCTTAAAAAAAAAAACGATCTCGGCCAGCCTATCTATTTTGAAGTTATACTTAGCACTTTTGACACATATAAAATCAAACCTTAACAAAATAAACCAACCAATCTTCCATTTGAAAATGATTTTGTGGATTTTTTTCAAAAACTAAAATTCAAAATAAGAGATTTTTTTTAATAATAAAGGATTTTTTTAATTAAATAAATAAAGTAAAATAAAATAAGGTTTTGATACCGTTTAAGGATAAGGTAGGAAAAAATTTAAAGGAAATCCAAAAAGTTAATTTGGAACATCGTACCTTCTTAATATTTTAAATTAGATTCATCTATCTTTATTCTATATTTAAAATTTGTTCTTTATAATATAATAGTGCTGATATGCTCTCAAAAAGTGTTTAATAATGTCACAATATGTTTAGATATAAATTCGAAACTAATAACTGATAATATTTTTATAAATCTTAAAAAGCTATTCAATTTAGAAAAAAACGCAAAGAAATAAAATTGTTATAATTGTAAAGCTACATTTTTATATATTTAAATCGTGTAGTACTATCCTCCAAAGTAACAGAGAAAAATGTTAAAATTGTGATTAATTTCTAATGAAAATATAATTAACATTTTAAAATGTTCTTTCTTAGGATGCTGCTACTACCTAAGAGAAGCTGCATGCTAAATTTAAGTGCTATAGGCCGATTTATTTGCCTAAATATTGTAGTATTCACTCAACGTATCCAAAAAAGAACCAAAGTTGTGTAAAAAAAAACACTTTCAGAATTCAAAAAATGCAGCACAATATAAAATACAAAATTTTTATTTAATTTATTGATATGATTCCGCAATAGAATTTGAATTCAGTACCTTTGACTGTTCAGAAAATCCTGCTAAAATAACTTGGATATGCTCAGCTATATGGCTATTTGCTTCCAGCGGTATAGGTTGGCATACCGATGGTGTCTGCATTAAAGCGCTATGAATAAGAGCTCCTAAGAGTAGCCAAGACAGCAAACGAATGTGGCTTACACAATCAATAAATTCTTTAGGCCTATAAATATTAGCGATTCAAAATAAATTTATGAAGCATGAAAATATGAAAAAAAAAAAAAAAATATATTCTATTTATCAATAACCACTAATTTAAAAAAATAAGTCAGAAAAATTGAAGTTTTCAGTTCCATTTTAATATTTTTTAAATTTAATTATTAATTATTATTAATTTTAATATTTTTTTATTCAAACGATAAATTATTATATCATAAATTTTAAAAGTGATGCCATTTTACTAACTTAAAAATATTAAGAGTTCAATCTTCATCATATTTTCATAAATATGAAAATTTTAATGTTATCCTAAAGCCAAATTATAAATTTATTTTTGATTTTAAAATAACCAAAATAGGCAATTTTACACATTAAAATAAATTAGAATTAAAATTTAACTTTTAAACATATTGGAATAATTTATAATTTACCCTTGTTGCAAAGTAGTTGGTGGATGATACAGCCAAGGGAGATATCTGTTTATAGCCCTATTATCACGGCCATTGTTTTTGGAGAATTCTATAGCTAAGAACTGAGACAAACCAGCTTTTAAATGTCCACCCAGAGTTTCTTCATTTAAATGAGTACTATTTCCATATAACATATTCTGTAAAGAAAAGAATATATATATATATATATATATATATATAAGTATAACAATTGTTTTAAAACAAATCTGTGCATTCAGAATAATGAAATTATTGATACTTAGCCCCCCTAAAAAAAGGAATTCTTGTTAAGTACTTTACATAATTTTTAATACCTCCTCTTACGTTGAAATTATATAAAATATGAAGAGGTTGAATACTTGCCCACATAAATACAAATTTAATAGATCAAATCTATCCTATAAAGACGAATGTTACAAAATATTTACATATAATTATTATTGCAATCAATACATTAAGCATTCATATTTGCATTAGATATAAGTTGTTAACATTGGACTTACCATACTGCAGAACTGATATTTCAAATCTCTCACAAAGATTTAAAAAGCATAGATTTTAATATCTACACACTTTTACTTAAGATGTATGTATCTTAATTTCCAGCAAAAGTAAAGTACTTGCTTATAATAATGAAATAAATTTTTAAGATTATTAAAATTTATTAATTTTAAAATCAAATTTTTACTATATATTATTATTAGTTATTATTAATATATATTGAAAAGAATCAAACCAAAATGAATCAAATTCTATTGAAGAGAAAAAATAGATTATGCCTTAAAAAAAATTCATCTACTTTCTCTATGCAGAATTTAAAACAAATTAAAATATATTATTTTACTGTTATTTTAACTTAAATATCATAACTATAAAAATTTAACAGTAAAAAACAACACCCCCAACAATGAAATATAAAACTATACTGACTAAATTAATTTAATCAATGTAGTTTCTATAAAAAAGATGGTTACATTCTTTTCACGTTTATGCATAATTTGTATGCTTAGAAAAAAGAACTTACAAACAGCTTTACAAAATTAATTTCCTTGAGCTGATTTTTTTTTCCTTCTCAAGTTAAACAAAAATTATTATTCTAGTCATATACAAAGATCCAAATAATACACATATTTTTTTAAGATAGTGATTGTTAATTTTTTTTCAACTCAAAAAAAATTTTATAGGCATTTTACCTTTACTTTAGTAAGTGTATGGACATCAGCAACGAATTCCAAGGCATCATTCAAATACTGTTGCATGCATTCACCAGCTAAAGTTTTATACTGCAAAAAAAAAAAAAAAGAAAAGAATTAATTCACATTAATCTATAATAACCAAATATTATAATAGAAAAAAAAAAGGGAAAAGAGATTTTTTTTTTTTTTACCAAAGCTTGTGATTCTAATGATACATTAGCTGAATCGAGAATAACATTTGGAGCTAAACGGCCACCACAATCAGCCAAGATAAACTACAAAACAATGATTATAATATTTTTTTAAACAAAAACAACTTAACTAGAAGTTTAAGAGTAAAATATACAGTAAAATAATTTAAAAAAGTTTTATTTTAACAACACATACCTGAACTAATGTCAATAAATTAGCATCTGGAACAGATGTTTTAAATTTCAAAGCCTGAACCAACTCAAAAACAGCTGTCCGAGTTAGAAGTAATTTATCACGCTCCTAAAAGTCAAAAGAAAAAAAATTAATTTTTTTTCAATATTTTTATGATAACAAATACCTAAACATATTTTATTCAATATTAAAGTTTTTGCACGTTTGAATTAAATCTTTATATACAGGGTGTTGTCGAATTCGACCGACAGAAGGGTGATAGTAGGTATTAAGATGATAAATAATCACCATACAACATGGGGTCCTAAATGACGTTTAGTACGCGAAAATCGCAAACATATAGAGTCGGAGAACCATTGGAAACTGTAAAATATTAATAAAAAAAATAACAAATGGTGTTTCAACTATAAATTTTAAAAAAAATGAAAGCACATTTTTAAAAGTTTTCTTTTTTTTCCTGCTGGTAAAATGCGGATTTGATGATCTAATCTAGGGGGTCGTAAATTACTGAAAACAAAAAAGTAGTTTAGAACCCATATTTTCAAAAATAATAAAACTTGAAGAAACACAAAAGCTTGAAAATGTAAGGAATTTTATATTCAATTTGATATAAGCGAGTACTGTGAAAACTGGGGAGTTTTAAAGATATTCAAGAAAAACTAAAATGGGAACCAGAAAACATCGCTGCAGCATCAGTACCGATGTTCGCAGAGAGCGTTGTCAAATTCGAAGGATAAACTCAGAGCAAGGATAATAGGCATTAAGTAGATGAAAAATTGCCAGAAAACATAGGATCGCAGGAAACGTTTTTCAATGAAAATCGCAAATTGGGTGGAGTTCGCACGCTGGATGCTTGATGCCACACAGGAAGATGCACACTTTTCTGCTAGAGTCTTATTCTCCGATGCAGCCTGCTTTAAGACAGAAGGTGCCTTTAACACGCACAATGCGAATATTAGGTCAGTCGAAATTCCCCACATCACTATCTCGTCGAACGTACAACACGTTTGATATTAACATCTGGACAGAGTCCTCTATTTGGACTTTGTCTTCTGCCCGAACGCCTCAACAGCACAAAGTACCTAGTTTCTTGCAGCACGTTCCTCCGGATTTACTGCAGGGAACACTGACAACTGCACGCTAGGGCATTTTGTTAAAGCATGATGGAGCACCAGCACGTTTTAGTTACATTCGAGAAATCGAACTTGTTTGCGAATGAAATTTAACGACCATCAATTCTACAATGCTCATTAATGAATACTTACTCGCTGCTTTTATTTTTCTCGAACGCATGAAAAATTTATATACGAGAAGGCTTCTTCTCGATTACCTTGTTCCTAATCCTCGCATTCATAGGGCCAATCTCTTCGCCAGACAAACTGTCTTTTCGGCGTCTGTTTTTACGATTTTCACTAAATAAAAAGTACCTACGACCCTATGTTTTCTGGTAATTTTTCTTCTACTTGATGAATATTATCCTTGCTCTGAGTTTATCTTTCGAATTTGACAACGCTCTCTGTGAACATCGGTACTGATGCTGCAGCGATGTTTTCTGGTCCCCATTTTAGTTTTTCTTGAATATCTTTAAAACTCCCCAGTTCAGACAATACTCGCTTATATTAAATTATAGAATATAAAATTCCTTACCTTTTCAAGATTTTATGTTTCTTCAAGTTTTATTTTTGAAAATATGGGTTCTAAACTACTTTTTCGTTTTCAGTAATTTACGACTCCCCACACATCAAATCCACATCTCATCAAATCCACAAGTTGCCAAATAAAAAAATAAAAAAATTAACAATGTGCTTTCAATTAAAAAAAATTCACAGTTGAAACACCATTCTTTTTATTAATTTTTTTACAGTTTCCCGACTCTCTATATTTTTGCTATTTTCACCTACTAAACATTGTTTGGGACCCCAGGCTGTATGGTGATTCTTTATTCTCCTGATACGCACTATCACCCCTCTGAATTTGTCAGTCGAATTCGGCAACACCTTGTATATATATGGAACATAGAACATATTTTAGAAAAATTTAAATGAAAAGGCGTAAAAAAATTTCCTAATAAATAAAAAAAAATACAGGAATAATATTATATTCAATACATTATCGGTGAATTAAAGCAAATTATAATTACCCGAACATTTCTGTTACAGATAGTGCACAATTCTGATAGCTGGTGATAATCCAGAGAGGAGTGTTGTATTGCATGACTTAAGATTTTGGAAAACGGATCTAAAATAGACTGAAGAAAAACCAACAATTAAAATCCATATACATTTTAAAAAATTTTCCATAAAAATTACAAAAACAACCTTGAGTATAAAAATTTACAGAAGTAAATCATTTGTTAATAAAAGCTTGAAAACTTTCAATATCATAATGT
Source organism: Argiope bruennichi (assembly GCF_947563725.1). NCBI lineage: Eukaryota > Metazoa > Arthropoda > Arachnida > Araneae > Araneidae > Argiope > Argiope bruennichi. Next base: position 23,657,154 of record NC_079154.1, on the reverse strand, counting down.
TATTATTTCAAAGCATGTTTTATTTTATATTCAATATGATAATGTTATTATTTTAAGCAAGCTGAATTGTGGCGTTTTTCCAAGATATCTTTCGAAAATATTATCTTTCAATCTTTTACGATACAATCATCTTTACATCGTTTGAAAATTTAAAAATTATCTTTTTCGTGTTAGCAATTTAATAGTTTCGCGAATTATTGACTTCTGCCATTTTTTTTTTTTTTTTTTTTTAAATTTGTGCCTAATTTCTAATAACAGATTTATTTTTCCTCAGAAGTTCAAACCGTTTTCAACGTTTCATCAAGTATCTGATCGCGATTGAAAATCAAGTATCTGATTTTTCTTCCATTGTTGAAAGTTAAAATAAAGGTTTTGTTTAATGTGATTTACAAAAATAAAAAAGTGAAGCTACAAGATAACGAGATTTAGAAGATGAATGAACTCGATATTTACATTTTTAATAACGCTATAATGTGCGATGTTATGAGACAGTTTCCACTAGAAATGATCATGTATACAATTATCATAAATTAAGTTTAAAAAAAATTACGTTAACATGACTTTAATGGCAGATATGAAGTCATATCTCAATGATTTAACTAAAATAAAATATAACCAATATTCCCAGCCAACCAGCTGGGGAGAAATTAAAAAAAAAAAAAAAAGTGAAATTATAATGCCAGAGAAGTTAGATTATCCTGAAAACTACTTTTTTGGAATGGAATAAATCAATGGAATTTTTTATACTAACTTTTGCTTCTTTTATGATGGGTAACTTCAAAGCACATAAAATTATTTGCAAAACGCTGTTGAGTTGTATGGGACCAGGTGAGAGTGTAAGGAGGATTTTTCTCAAGAAAAGATCCAGTTGCTGAAGGAAGGAAACCCAAGGTGGCATACAGCTTTCAAGAGGCAAACAGTCCAAGTAAGTAGCAACATTTTCCAAAATGTGAAACACTACTTCATGGTGTAGATGTTTTCGATCATTCAGATTCTATGTGAAGAAGGATTGAAAGTTACATCATAATATTTAGATATCAATCTTGATCAAGAAAAAAGATTATTTCTTAAAGTTAATATTGAATTTGTAACATAAAATTCTGAAGAAGAATAGCTGTATATGTAATAAAGGTTGTACAGGCTAAAGTTATCTAAAAGCAATTGTTTATATTAAGATTAGCAATGAAATTGTTGCACCAACGATCGGATAGTCAGATCAGCAGGAATATATTGCTGCTGAACTTTTTTTTTTTGCTTGTGATTTTATTGAAATGGGTGCATTATAATAATCACAATAGATAATAAAAGATCAATTATCCTTTTGATATTTGCAGATCCATTAAAGACGTTTACACTGAACCTTATTAGTTATAAGTTTTCTCAAATATAGGCTAATACTTTTGAATACCTTTAGTCTATACTTGTATTTGTGTTTTACGTTTTTTTTTTTTTTTTTTTTAAATAAACCAAGCAAATGAAGAAATTTTCTTTTACCTCAAACAATAAAAGCAAAGGTGTGACCTGGTTAACCTCTTGAAAATCAGCTAAGGCACAGGCCATAGTTTTATAGAATTCTGGCTCTAAAATATATAACATTCTTTAAGCAAAAATTACATTCAAAATTACATTTAAAATATTGTAATAAAAATGAAAATTTTATTTGGAAAATGATTGAATACCTATGATATGCGATTGGAATATCTGAACAAAGATACCATTTGGTGCTAACTGGTGCAGAGTACATCTAAGAAATTGTCTAGCTACACTAACAGATCCACCAGGTAAATGTATGTTACTGAAATAATAATAATAAAAAAAGCTATGCAATATTTAATTTCATCTCGAATTACTAAGCCATTAGGATTTTAAATAATAGGAATTCAAGTAAAAATAAAAATTAAAAAAAAAGCAAAAGCAGATTTTAAAATAGTTATAACAAATTTTAAATATAAATATTTATAAATAAATGATATTTATAATTTTTAAAAATTTCAAGATATATACAATCAATATTTTCTTATTGATATCCTTGCTTAAAAAGTAATTGAAAGTAAAGGTTTTGTAAAAAATATATCCTAATTTTTTTAAAATTAAAAAACATAGTATTATAATTTCTAAAAATATAAGAAAAAAATATTATGAACAAATCACATACTTACCATTCTCCCTGCCATGGATATTTCGGCGAAGATGCAATCCTAAATGAAATTAATTTAAACACAATTACAAAATGAAAAAAAAATGCATTTATTGATTTTCAGTACAAAAATATAAAGCAAATAAAATCTATAGCTGACTTACCTGGCCACAATACGCAACATTTTTGGCAATAAAGGAGCTGCCATTGCTGGTTCTCGGTGAACAAAAGTGGAAAGAATAACAATGCATAGTCCTATTTCCTCGTCACTATATTCTTCAATTACAGCTCCACATTCAGTGCACCTTTCAATAACCATATCATCTCCTATGCGTGGGTAAGACGACTGGCTTGTACTTGAACGCTTAGAAGTAAGACTGGCACTTGACATATTGCTCATGTCGACTTTTCTCATCCTTCTAAAACAAAGTTGAATTTTAAATCAATCATTCCATATTATATTTTTGTACAATAACTCATTACATAAATAAACCAAGTGAATATTATGAATGATTATATGGGCTTTATCTATATCTATACTTATATATAAAGCTCAATGTGTGTGTGTGTGTGTGTTGGCGTTCTACAGAAAAGACCATTTGACCTACAGCTACCAAATTTGGTACGTGTATACCTTGGAGATCGGGAATGTGCACCTGGGGTCTCTTTTTTTGAAATTTTAATTATTAATTAAAAACTAACTTTCCCGCCAAAAAATCCTTTTATTTTCCCCACCGCCAAATGAGAAAGGCTTCAGTTTTTTTTTCGGTTTTTTTTTTTCCCAACAGCAATGAGGTTAGGGCTAACATTTTTCGGCCGATTATTTCAAACGATTCTGTTTATTTTCTTAATGTTTTATGTATTTAAAATTAAACATTGCTAATGAATCGATCTTTCAGATTCATTCTGAAGTACTTTTGAATTAAAATAAAACAGATTAAAGGAAATTAAAAATTTCTAATCTACATAGCGTTACCCCAACTGGCGTAGAAAAATTCACGCATTTCCTTTACTTAACTGGCGTTGAAAATTCACGCATGCGCATTGTATTCTGATTGTTTACATTTCAACGGAAGCGGACTCGATTTAAATTATTTTTAGGTTAGCTGTATGCTTTTGTAATTAAATTGTATTTATGTTAGTTTAAGTTCATCGTTTTTTAAGTAATTTTTTAACCTGTTTCCGACCGATTATTTTAAACGATTCTGTTTATTTTCTTAGTGTGTGATGCATTTAAAATTAAACATTGTTAATTAATATACCTATTCAAGATGAATCTGAAAAAATTTTGTTGACAAATTCTTGAGATATTACATAAATTAAGAAAGATATTCTTTAGTGCCCATAAGGTTTAAATGCTCAGTGACTCTGTTTTCAGTAATCATATTACAAAAAAAAAAAAAAAATGCTTTGTTTCAGTAAAAAATATTATTATATTAATTGCAGATTAATCCTTTCCACTTTAATTTAAAGCATAAATTCTACGGGCGATAACAGAAAATTGGAGAGATACAGATTACGTTATGACTGAAGTCCTTTATAATATTCTGAGTGAATTGAAATTTGAAGTTTTAAAATATTTTAATGAAGAAGCTATTAAAGTAGGAATTACATAAAATATTTAATTATTAAAATTTTAACGAGCATTAAGATTGGCGAACTGGCTGGTCGCCAAAGGCGGCTAGTAATCAATAAATTAAGGTCACCAAAACTTTATACGAAAGAATGATTATATTCAGAATTTAATATTCTATCATCAAATATTTGGAAGCTATTAAAGAAATGGAACAAACGAAGAATGAAATAAAAAGTAAAATAAAATACGATAAACCAGCAAAATAAATAAATAAAATAAAATAATTTTTATTCTATCTTTAAATTGGAAATTTTTTTAGAAATTCTTAAGAATATACCTTTGACCAGCATTTTGGTAATCAAAACTTCTCTGTGCTTCTAAAGTATTAATTCCTGACTTTCTTTGTTTCCGTTGTCTGTAAGGAAGTCTGCATTTTACTTCATCCTCAAATGCTGAAATTAAAGTTATGCCATAGACTCATTAATTATAATGGTATACACAGATGACAAAAATATACTAACATGCAACTGTTAGATTTGGAATTAAGTTACAATATATCTCCTACATGTCTAAGACATCATCATGCCTTAACCACACCAACTTGATTTTGGACCAAATTTGGCGAATAACAGTCATGTAAAATTTATCTTCCTTTTTCTGTCCCCTCAATCCCCCGATTTATTAGTAAAAAGTTACCTACTAAGTAAATCCTTTATTTTCCAAACACAATCACAAACAAAGCAATCTCATGACTATGCAATTACTCTATTCACCTTCAAAAACTCCGTGATAGCATCTCCAACCCAGAAGGTAGCAATCAAGCAAGGAGAGGGCAAACAGGGTTTAGAAATAGTGGACACAATGAAGACTAAACGTTAATGCGCATATGATACTTTTTAAAGAAAAAGTAATAAAATTTTGAGCATAATTACACTTGCAAAGCTGTTAATAGTATTAAAAATCGTACTACAGTCAACCCTCCTATAACGCGGGAGTGCGTACCGCGTTATATGGAAACCGCGCTATAAGAAACTCAGAATTAGTACAAATCACATCATTCGTACCGCGTTATATGGAGACCAATAAATACAAAAGACAAGCGATATAAACTTTCTGTATAATCCTGTCCTTGTTTCTTTTGTGTTTGACATGATGCAAATCTAGGGTTAATAATTACTTTATTATTATTATATTAGAACAACTGAAGAATATTACTTACAGTATTGTGTAATGTTGTCCAATTATACACCACAAATTAAGCAGCAAAAAGCTAAACGAATGGACGGTGAAGACAAAATTTTAGAAAGAATTGGTCACCAACGAGACGTACTGTGAAAGAGCTCTGAGACGACTAAAACCGATGCCGTAAACGGCTAAGAGATAAGCTTGAATGTTTATATAAACATATCCAGTTAAAACCATTCATTGGGTGCACGGAAAGAACTGATGGGACGTTGTTGAACGGAAACCGCGCTGTAAGAGTACCGCGTTATAAGAGGGCTGTCGCAATTTCAGCTCCGCGTTATATGGAAACCGCGTTCTGAGAGTACCGCGTTATAGGAGGGTTGACTGTATACTTAACTTCGCTAGGCTATTGTCCCACCCTCCCAAATAACTAGCAATTAAGAATTACATTTAGATTTACAAATTTTATATGAAGAATCAAAATGTAAGAAATAACAAGACAGAGTATTTAGAAATCAAGATTAGACCAACTTTCATTATAACCAGTATTGTATACTAACTAATAAACCAGGCATTGCTCGGAATTATAATACATTTATGTATAACATTTTCAAAGTAAAAACTAATTTTATATAAATTTTTATAATACACGCAATTTTTATACTATGCCATACCATTTGACTGATTGCCCTTGAGCTTTAGTCGCTTTAAATTTCGTGAAGCTAAAGGGTTATATATAGCATTCTTTCTTCCAATTCTTTTAAGTTTCATTACATAATTACTTTAAACAAATAAAACATTTCCTAAAGGTATAAAACAGAAATTCCAAAAAATAATGGTAACATAGATCTGGATGTAGTCATTACCGTATTTCAAATTTTTTAAAAAATTAACAACCGAATAAAAAATTACACAGGAAGGATTTCAGTATCACTGAAAAAGTCAAATTTTGTATTTTTATTTGGTATTAAAAAGTTCCTTCCAATAAAATTTTTTCCAGAATTATTATAAAAAACCCCCGATAAATTTTTGATCCTTTCTAACTGGATATTGAATTAACTTTTACTTTGAAACACTGTCTATGCTCTTTTTCTTGTCCTAAATAATAAGTATGCAAAGTGTGGTTGAAATCGGTTCAGTCATTTAGGTTGAGATGTGAAACATACATGCATACGTACGTAAGTATTTCTGTTTTCCATAACTGCTGGAAATTTCTACTGGCTTAAAGTAGTTATTTTGCATGCATACATGCGCGCACGTACATACACATCCTTAATAGCGCAAAATGTCTAACAATATTTAGCGATATCTTAATGATATTGGCCAGCATTCAGAATAGCGGACAACATCGTAGATTATGTACAATGCCGTGTGAATAGGAATAAGTACAATGACTTTTATTTATATTAAAATAAATACATCAATTAATAAAATTTCTAAAATTATCTTACCCTTCTCGAGATTCCTTGTTATTATGTTATCATGTGACAATGACTGCCTAGCTTTCTCATTAGACAAAATTTCCATACTGCCTCCACTGTTCTGATGACAATCAGATTCAATCTCTTTCTGTTTCTTCTCATGTCGCAAATTTTCTTCGTTTCTCATATCCATAGCATTTTTGCAGACATCGAAGACACCAAAGGCAGAGGCTGGACAACTGATTTCAGGGGTCAGATCGAAAATCCTGTTTATGAAATTTCCACTAGCCATGGCACCTAATGCACTTCCTTCTGATTCTTCAGCATCCTTTTTACTGGGTGCGCTGTCTTTTGGTAACAGTTTTGTCTCAAATGGTTCACTAATTTCATGTTTAGAAGTGTCAAGTTCTAAAATAGGAAGCTCTTTTCCTGGATGAGTGATACTTAAGTCCTGTTCCTTTTTCAAATTTTGGTCCATAATCCTATCGAAATCGGGACTATTTGTTCGTTGGTCTTTAGACGCTTCCTTAGTACCAATGAAGCTTTTTTGAGCTATTTCAATAATTGTTTCAGAGTCTGATTTAGAACCTGGATACCAATCTTTCTTAGCTGGTATTGGTCCAACAGGGAGCAATCTTTCTGGAGCAGGTATATTAATGAACAAATCTACATTACCAGTTTGAACACCTTTATCTTCGCACAGATCTCGAGATACATTCACTTCCTTTGACATGGAAAAGTCCCTTTGCAAACTTTGGTCCAATGACGTATTTGGTGATATACTAGACAAAGTCTCATTCCTTTTTGGTTTCTCTCTTTCTGGAATTCCTATAGGTAATAATCTTTCTAAGGGAGGCCTAAAAATTGGTACAGTCAAATTTTCACTGCTAAGCATTTCTATTTTCCTAGAAGCTTTAGAATGAGCACCCCCTTTACTCTGCATTGCTTTGGAATGCGGATATCTAGAATGAGACATTTTGCTTTCATCACTTTGAGGCAAATCGAGAATATTGCTATCCGTTTTACTTCTGCAAACACTCTGATGTTGATACGATTCAAATGGCAAACTTTTCATTCTGGTAAGATCAGGCCTAGCATCAGACTGTTTTCTGTGATATTTAGGTGATAAGTTTGAATTATCTGATATCGTCTGATGTTTTTTCAAATAGCGGTGAACAACTTCAGGTTTTTCAACAGGCGCTGCATCTTTAGAAACGACAGATTTATCGCTTTTCAAGCTTTCTGTTATGGAATCTTTTCTTTCATTTGTGCTTCGTAAAATTTCGGTAACACCAGAGGGCTGAGGAATATTTTTGGTTTCTGGTTTGAAATTGCTCTTTTTTCCATCTTCATTAGAAATGAAAGATTTTTCAATATTTTTTTCCATAACTTCAACTGAGGATTTTTCGACAATGCTTACATTTTCAGCTTCAGAAGAGACAGAACTTTGAGGCATATCTTGATACTTTTCATCTGAAAGATTAATAACAGTGTCCTCCGAATTAGAAACTGTAGCCTTTTCAGCAATTTTTGACCACTGACTAGTAACAATAACACTCTCTCCAATTGAAAAAGGCTCATTGACAAGTTTCGCACATGCTTGTTCCACGCTTTGTGTGTATAAATCAGAAGTAAACTGCTCTAGCTCAAAACTTTCCGATTTGGGACTTTCAGGAATGGCCTCTAGCTCTGGTTCAGCATCTTCACCTTCACTGGAACAGCTACGTTCACTAGATTTCCAAGATTTCCACTGATGGCTCTTTTCTTTAGAAATTTGTTTCTGGTTTTGTTGGTCAATACTATCTTCACTTCTTTCAGATATCGTAAATTTATTTTTCCCTTTAAGAGATTTTGAATCTTCATGTAAAGAATAAGTTTCAAAAGCTGCATCTTTGTCAATCATATGCTCTATGTCAGCTGATGGAGTACTGAAGTCTAAATCGAAGAAATAAAATAACAATTGGTTTAACTTGTACTCAACTTCATTATAAACTTATTAAATAGTAAATGAACACAAGTTAATACAAATTTAGTTAATATTTTAAGCACATAATTTGTTTTTTACATAATTCAATATTACTAAAATTATAAGCTATGTATACAAACATTAAATTATAGAATACATACAGAGGCAGAAGCACTCATTTAATAGAAATATTCATAATAAATGAGTCATCTTATAAACAAATGAACCAAGATGACAACAAATTATCCTAGTTTTATATCATATCTTCGCTTTCACAAAATATGGAAAGTTAATTGAATGTTTCAAATTTTTACTTCCTCGTATACGTAGTACGGAGAAAATATGGCATTGTCAAAAAAATTTAAATAATAATTAAAAATTTAAAACTTAAATTTTTTTTTAAAAATTTAAATTTAAAAAAATAAAACATTGTTAAAAATTTTTTGACGAATTTCCACATTTTTAGACTTTTCTGATAGCGAAAAAATCAATTTTTGGACAATGTCCGTCTGTGATAGAGATAACTCAAAAATGCTTTGAGCTAGATGGATGAAATTTGGTATACAGTCTTTACACCAAACTTGTAGATTTCTATCAAATTTTGAGCAGTCTGTTCAGAGGAGGTCTGTCCGTCCAGTTTTTGAATACAAGTCAACACGATAATTAAAAAACGAAGAAAGCTAGATGGATAAAATTCGATAAGAAGAATTAACATCTATAGTCTATACATCTATCAAATTTTGCGCCAAATCCAACAAGGGGTTAGTTGTATGTCGGTCTGTACTTTTAGAAACATGTAAACGAGATAGCTCAAAAAGAGAATTATTTAAATACATCAAATTTGTATGGGATTTTGTGGCTACAAGTGTAGTTTTGGATCAAATTTTGGCTTCAATCAAGTGAGAAAAACACATCTAAAACATAAATTCGATTTTCAGATAGTTTTCATTTAATCGCCAATAACTCGCCAAGGATGACACGATAGATTCAGTAGAAATGCTAAATTTATGTCAAAGGTTAATATTTCATAACTATTATACGGCAATACTATTCAAAGTGTTCTTGGAATAACACCATTATAGGGGACAGAGTATCTATAACGAGAAAGACTAGAAATACTCGCTGGTATTTTTCAGTTTTGAAATGAATTATTTATCATAATATCTACATAGGTATAGTTGTGATACTTGTTTCTTACCTCGAGATCTAGATGGCAAAGGACTGAGAAGGGGTTCATGCATTTGCTTACATCGATGATGCTGCGTTTTCAATGTATTTAAAACTATGAGAATTAGCCACTGAACGTATCTGTTGACTGGGAATGTGTCATAGTGATACTGAGAATAAAAACAATCAATTCTTCAAATAGAACTTTATACAAAGTATATAAATGCAAATTCTATTAAATTTATTAATATATTCATATTTTAAAATTGCTAAATATTACTCTGAAACTTGTGTTATCAAAAATACCATTTTTCAATTCATGAATGAATAAGTTCAATTATTGTACTACATAAATCCATACATTAAAAAAATGTAAATATAATAAGTGTAATTATTAAAAGCTACAGTCAATTGATTAACTCAAAGTAATATACAGGGTGGTTATAATGAAAGTGCAAGTGTTTGAAGGACTGTAAAAGAAAAACTACTTGGAGTATGTTGAAGAAATTTGGTATATATTATATTTACAACATGGGGAAATGAATTACACAAAAAAAACAAAAACAATTTTAGTTATTTTTTTTCAACAGACGGCGCTGTAGATTATTAAAACATTGTTTTTGCTCTATACTATGTCAAAATGAATACCACTTCAATTTTAAAATGATTATGATGATAAAAGTCATGCATCTTTAAGCTATAGCCATGCCTTTTGTCAAAGGTAGAACGTGTTCTGTTAGTAAAATGTTATTACCAAAATAATAGCAATTATAGTGCTGCTTTGAAAGAATGTCGCCGTCTTAAAGATTTGAGAAAAGGACCGATATCTGTGAATGGCTTAAAGAAAATGATTAATAAACTTGAAGCTACAGGAGAACTCGGAGTGTTCTCTGGAACTAGAGGAAGAATATCTGTGAATCAGGAAATTGTGGAAGAGATTAGGGAAGCAATTGATTCAGGGTTAGTGGATCAGCGACCTGTAAGCGCTAGAAGTGTAGCGAGGACTTGTGAAAGGGCGAAAACCATGGGCGACCGTACGCAAAGTCTTGAGCTACATTTTAAGACGCCATCCGTATAAAATCAAAATTTTGCTGCACTTTCAACCAGACGATTCACAGCAAACAATTGATTTTGCCAACTTCATTCTCGCCAAAATTGATGAAGACGAATCATGGATTCGAAAGATTTTGAAGTGTGATGAAGCGCATTTTACTTTATCCGGACAAATAAACACCCATAACTGTAGAATACGGGGTTCATTCAACCCGCATACTGTTTTTCAACGTTTGTTACAGTTTGATGTGGTATGACTGCTGACTTTACTATTGGTCCATTTTTTTTTCCTTCGAAAATCTTACACCAACAGGGCTAGTTCGATGCACCGTAACAGGTACTAATTATACTCAAATTTTAGAAAGTAATGTGATTCCTGCTTTGCAAGACAGAAACTGCCTCGATTCAACAAGATTCATGCAAGGTGGAGCACCACCTCACATTGCTCATTGTGTTACACAACTGCTTCACCGAACTTTTAGTGAGGATTGTATAGTTAGCAGATGTTTCCAAAATGCGTGGCCACCTCGTTCACCTGATTGGAATACTTGCGATTTCTGGCTGTGGGGATGTTTAAAAAATCGCGTCTACAAGGACAAACCTAACTCTGTTGTTGCTTTAAAAAGCGGCATTACTAGACATGTCCTAGAAATTCAGCAGGAAACATTAGGTGCTACTGTGGATCATGTTGTCTTGCGTCTACAGCATTTGATAGGATTTGAAGGATCCCATATTGAACAAATATTGCAATACATTACACATTTCCTATTTTAACAAAGAAAAAAAAATGTTATAATTATAACGTATAAATATTGTCATTTAAAAAGCGCCACCTATGACAAAAAATTAAACTAGTTTTTTTTATTGGGTAATTCATTTCCCCTTGTTGTAAATATAACATATACCAAATTTCTTCAACATACTCCAAGTAGTTTTTCTTTCACAGTCGTTCAAGCACTTGCACTTTAATTAGAACCACCTTGTATATTAAAGCATTAAATAGATAATTCATGCAATAGAAATCATTTTTAAATTCTAATATAAATTTTCTAATTTTTTAAAATTATAAAACAACTGATTTGGGAGTATTGTATAAAAAATGTAATAATGGTAATGTAAAAATGCGTTGAGTTAGATTGATGAAATTTGGTATATGGATTTTACACTAAATTTGTAAATTTCTACCAGATTTTAAGCCAGATCTATTCGGATGCACTCTGTCTATTTGGTTGTCCGCATATGGTTTAACATATAACTACAGAAAAAAAAAAAAAGAAAAAAAGGAAGATGGATAAAATTTGGTACAGAGATTTAACACCTAAAGTGTTATGAAATTTGAAACCGTCCGTCCGTCTTTACTTTCACAAGTATGTAAACGCAAGAACTTAAATGCATGAAATTTAATTGCTGATTTTGCGACGACAATTATAGTCGCAATTCAAATTTTGGTTTCAATCAATTGGAAGCAATGCGACTGAACACAAAGTCGATTTTCAGGGACACGTACCACCAAAAATATCGCCAAGGACCATACATTAACTTTAGTAGAAATTTTAAATTCCCGCCAATGATCAATATTTGGTAACTAGTGTTCTCCAGTGCCATGCAAGACATTCGCACCTTCACTCAAAATCCACAATTTTATACGGTAGAGGCGAGACGGGAGGAATACATTTATTAGAGAGTATGTGAGAAAATTTTGAGAATACCACTCACGCTGGATGAGATATAAAAACAAACTTTTCAACGATGAATAAGATTTAAAATTTAAATTTTATTTCAGTTATTGTTATTATATGCAAATGAAAAAAATATTTTTGACACAAAATTTATCATTGCATAAAAGAAAGAAAACATCAAGATACATCTTTGTTTTCATTCTTATTCTCTTTTCTACTTCCACCAGGGGGTACCTCATATATGAGGATAAGAAGCTTCCAGTCTGGTGGTTGTTCTAGTTTCGAGTGGGAACAGAAATGGTGTAGGATAGTCTATCCAGTACCGATGAAGGGACGTACTTCCCACAATTAAGTGTTGTACCATGCCCCGTGATGCTCTTAGGACTCAACCTCAGTTCCTACTAATGCTGTCGCAAAGGTGAGGTCATTCAAATTTATCCGTGTTCCTCAGGGCGGGCCGGAGTAGTCAATGTGTGATTATTCTTTTCTCTTGAGGTTCCAAGAATATTATTGTATATTTTAATATTAAAGAAAGTCATCTTTTAAATAAAATGTACTAAAACAGAAAAGAAAATTGAAATAATTATATACAGAATTGTTCTAAAAGATTTAAAATGACTTCAGAAGCAAAATAATTTAAACTAACAAATTTATCAGTAAAAGACAAAGTACAGTATAATTTCAATAAATTTTTTCACAGTACAGTTATTCTTTAATAAAGTGCATTCTGTAAGAGGAATTAAAAGGATAAAAAGTATTTTATGAGAATTAATAATATTTAGATAGGCAATTCATAAAGAAACTCAAAAACTGACAAATACCTTATACATAATAACTAAAGTAGCTTGAAGCCATGAATGACGGCAAAAAGAATCTAACATCCACAAAGAATAAGATGGAGGATAATGCTCACTGGGATACCTTTGAGGAGATGGGCAACAAACAAGTACTGATAAAAATGTAGTAAGCAAATAATTTCCCATATTAAAATTGTAATCGAGAACCTGGAAAAGAATATAAGATATAAATAGCCTTTATCTAGCACAATAAATTCTTGTAATATTAAAAAACTTTTTTAAAGATGGGAAGGCACATTACCTTTGGTGTACACATTAAAAATGTACTGAACACTTTGGAACTCCTGAAAATAAGACAAACATATATTACTAATACATCAAAGTGTGAGAAAGAAAAATTTATTACAAAATTAATATTTTCATAGAAATAAAGTAAAAAATGATGATGAAATATATTTCATTAAAATTAATGAAATAATTATTATTATTTAAAAGAATTTATTTAGATATACATACCGAACTTTATATGGTGGCAATAAAAATCTTCCTTCCCCTTGGTTGTAGCTGTAGCCAAGGAGAATATTAAGATGACGTAAAACGATATGCTGTAAAAATATATACATTTTACTTTTAAAAAAAATTTTGTCAATATCTTTGAATAATAAATTCATTTGAATGACACCTACATTTTAAAATAACAAATAATTCGTAAACTATTTATTAATGAAAGAAGAAAATTGCTGTTGTAGGGTAGAACCCTAACAGGGCAGTATTTCTAATCAGAAATAAATCAATATTATGTTGTGTGATTTTAAATGTGGTAATACATGATTTTATTAATGAAAATTTTTTTGTATGTTTACTTATACAGTTTAATATCTATAATAAACTAAACAAGAGAAATAAATTTTAACTGAAATGAATTATACTTTTAAAAATCATCCCATATACTTTTCTATATATTTGTAAGAGTGTTTTTTTAATATTGGCAACGTTATCCGAAGCTAATTCTTAAAAGCTTAAATATCACTGTTTCATGGAATTTCTTCATTTATGTTACTAACCCTTTGGATACATTTGAAATATCAGAACATTCCATATTTGTTTGAATTTATGTTTCCATTTTTTTTTGTAATTCTAATTAGCTTAAGTTATCTCAATATTATGTAGCAGTATATATTCTGAATAATAAGAAACAAATGAATTCTTACATAAAAGCTACTGCCTGCACATGTTCAAAAAATTAAATGCATCTCAAATACAAAAGTCGTTTTAAATAAATGTGTAGTCAAAGAGTTAATCTTTTTTATTGTTTTTAAAATACAATTTTATGCATTATAGTAATATAAGTTGATGCTTTGGTGCTAGCACCCAGCAACTTGAGCGTGCTTTTTTTTTCAGTATAAAAAATAGAGAAAGATAGATGCAACAGGCATTAAAAATAAAAAATGTATTGACAATCAGAATCTTCCAAAATTATTCCTGAAATTTTACTTGTCAACATAAAAGAATTCAATAACTGCAATTTTTTTTAAAACTTGTTCTGTAAACAAATGTATTACACACAGAGAAAATTATAAAAATTTCAAATTATAAATTTTAAAATTTATTTGACTTTGACATGAAAGACCCTTGGAAATATAGCATCATGTTGGAAATGTTATATATTAGGTTAAAAAACAACAGCAACAAAATCCACTATATTTAAGATAACTTTGCTGAACAACATTCAGGTTCTTAAATTACCTTGCAACATTGAAAACTGAGATACAACAACAACAACAATAATAATAATAATAATAATAAATGCTTGAAATATTTATGGTCATCAAATATAGGTAAATTTACTTCAATTTATATAAAAAGAACTATAAAATGTACCAAATCAAATTCACTTCTTTATTTTATACAAAACATACAAAAACTATCGAATCCATTGAAATTTAGATAAATAACAATTTAAAACTGCAATTAAACTGAAGCTACAAATAACAGAAGCAAAAAAAGTGTTAATACAAGATGCTTTTTATTATTTCAGTAAGACAAAATCTGTCTAATTGCTTTGGTAACAATACAATAGCAGGAGTGAGGATGCCAAAATAATACAATATAATGCATGTTTAAACATATTTTAGAAGAAAAAAAAAATTAGTAATAGGTACATAATTATATAAGATTTGATTTCAAAGCTTGGTCTAACTTCTCAATAGAATTTCTTTATTTGACAATAAAACCATTTATAAGATATATAACATTACAAAAATAAATATTAGTATTTAACAATAATTTACCTGACTTCTAGTAATCTTGTCATCTGAACGATGTATTGGATCAGGACGTGATAAAAACTAGTTGGGAAAAAAAATTATTTTAGATAATAGTTAAGAAAGTATTAGATTGTTATATTCATATATTTCATTGATTAAATATCTAGTTAAAGAGGAATTGAATAATAAATACACCTATAACTATTGTTTAAAAAACTGATAAAATCTTCAAATTATTAATTATTTACTAAATTGATAAATATAAAAATCAAATTAAAATATTACAAAACATATTTAAGAATTGACAATTTTTTTTCTTATACAAATTAGTAATAATTCAAATTAGTTTTTCAATTATTCTCATTTTGATATTTATTTTTTTCTAATATTCTAAATAGCAAAAATAAAATAAAGTTAAAATTATGGATGACATTGAATCTAAAACTAATCATTGAAATAGAAATCTCCCCAAAAAGGAAAAAAAATTATAACACACCCAATATTACTAAAAGTAAAATACTGTTTTCATTAACTAATTTTACTACAGTTAAAAAAAAGAAAAATATATTATAATTAAAACCAACAGGAGTGGTTAACCCAAAACTTTTCTCGCATACTCTCTAATAAAAATATAGTACCATCTGTGCAAAAAAAAAAAAAAAAAAAAGTGAAATTTAAGTAAGACAGAGAATGTCTTTCATGACATATGTGTTAAATAATTGTTAAATATTAATGCATTAATTCTTAACTCTTTAAAGGTGGCAGATATTTAAAAAAATTGAACACTAAAACTATATATTATAATAAGACAATTATTTGACTGATTTTAATACTTTCCACTAATAATAGTAAAGAAATTACTACTCCATTCAACCTCTTCCCAACTTTGAGATGCATATCAAATTACAAAATTATCAAAGATTCTAAACTTCTTACTATTTATACACAAAGGTTTGTTTATCCCATCCTACCATGTTCCAGATACAGTTAATGATAATTACAATTAATGAAATTGATAATAATAATGATAATTCAATTAATAATTTTTTTAGCAAGTCTAAAACAAAATAAAAAATTTGCTTGCCTGCATGAGGAGGAATATTAGTAGTGGGAGTGTTTCCTTATCATGATCATCAATATCCATTGCTCGATAAAGTACATTCAAGAAATGAGTCTCTTCTTGCACTGTATCTTTTAAATGACCCTCTGAAAATAATAAATAAACAAATAATTTGAATTTAAGTAAAATTAAAGAACAATTTAAAGAACTGTTAAATTAAGTTATGAAAAACCTATGTGTATTTTTTATCATTCATTTTATAACTATGTTTATGTTCTTGTAAGTTTTTTTATATAATTTTTATAATTATGTTCAAAAGTGCCAATTAGATCTCATTTTTTGATTTTTGAAATACAGAGAGAAAAAAAGTGATGAAAAAGTTCAAGCTAAATTGTTTAATTGAGTATGCATCTAATAATAAAAGATCCAGTTTTGATAAAAAATAAAATATATATAATTAATTTATAAAAATGGAAACTTTTAAATAATTGTTATTAATAAGCACTGCTGTAGGACACCATTTATGAAATGTTTTGTCACTAATTTTCTTTGAAACAACTTATGAGTATTATTAAATAAATAAAAGATATACATATGTATTTTACTAGCCAGTTTTAGAATTTTATTTTTATATGCGTAAAAAAAGATAGATATTTCTGATTAAAATGCATGAATTTTAACTGATAGGATAGCTAATGCAAATTTTTTCTCAATGGCTAATTAAATTGATCTTTTAAATATGAGTAAATATTTAATGAAGAGCACTCGATGAAATAGAATAACAATGGAAAATTCAAATTGATTAATGTTAATGCCCAAAAAATAGCATTGTAGAAGTAATCAATTATATTACAATAGATATTAAAATTTAAAATTTATTTTACCTGTGAAAAAACTATTAGGAAAATGCTGCAAAGGCCCTAGTGCTCCAACAGTACTTCCTATTAAGCGAGAGCTTTTGCGCTTTAATACTGGTGCAGATGATTGCCTTTCATAAAATTTATCTTTATCTAAACAAATGTATACACAAAATAACATGAGTAAACTGGATATAATAAATAAGAATATAAAAAAAATTAAAAAGAGTTTCAGACAAATACAAGTGAATATTCCATAAAAAGTCATCAAAATAATAAAAGTTTCAAAATGTGAAAATATTTTTGTAACTGTAAATTTAGAATTTAAAACTTGAATGAATTCTAAAATAATCTTACTGAGAAAATATTTTGATATTTTTTAACTTCATTTGAAAAATTTTGTTTTAGGGTTGCAAAGTGATAATAACCAAATGCTGATATTTTTAATTACAAACAGAAAAAAAAAAAAAAAAAAAAAAAAATCTTCAGTTTTTAATTTTTTTTCAGTTTAACAGTTTTACAAGTAATTAAAGCAATATAATGACATTCAGTTTGAGCTAATATTAAAAAATACTGCTGAATGCCTATGAAAATAATTTCAATGAATGGTTAGTTTTTATTTTTTATAATTGTAATTTATGAATACAAGAAAACATATTCTTTATTAAATTAGGAAACTTCTCCATGAAATTTTACTGTATTTCAATAAAAATAGGATATATTATCTTAAAATACAGTAGTAAGACGAATTAAGGATATTTAAAAATATTTACTATCTTTTTTTACATACAAAAATCAAATTCTGTAAAATATGTGCAGAAAATTCATTTTTTCCAAATCATAAAAATGATGTTGAATTCGTTCTCATTTTCTTATAGTTGCATCATGTATTAAACAAAATATATATAATACTGCATACATTTAACTATACATTCATATTTAATAAACATAAAATATAGCAATTTTGAAAAAGAAGGTTTCTGGGCATAAATTAAATGCATGAAGTATATAGTTTAAATAGATCAACTGACACATATATTAGTTAAGGCATATATAATTTAGAAGCTATTTTACATCTGAATCATAAATGGAATGATTATTTTCTATGATAGACAAATTATTAAAAAAATGTACTTAACCTTTATATTGATATGCAATCAAATTACTTTCAATGGATCCAGATAGATAATAAAGCTAAAAGCTCTGTTAACCTTAAAAAAAGTATATTCTAAATTTATTACCAATAGTAAAAGTTCTGTTCTATTATGTACGTTTATTTGGTAATATTTCATTTTTTTATATTCCTCAGATTGATTTAATAGTTTGATTTTTCCATACAAACTATTAAATTTGGAGAATAAGTTTTGCACCTATACATTTACTGAAATATGAATAAGTTTATAACCATTAGAATTTGAATTGTATTTTTATTACAATAACAGGAATCAATGAAGGAAGTTTAATACAGAATAAAATAAATTATTGGCAGGACCAACAAATAAATTAAATTTTGTTCATTGTCGCTATAAGGTAACGTAAATTCTTTAGCTAAATGCTGCGGTGCATAATAGATTAGTATTATTAAAAAAATCAGAGCGAAGATTAAATTAAGAGAACAAAATTATATATAATTTCTTATATATTTCTTATTACTTCCAGTCCAAAAAATTAAAACTTACCAATTTTGTCTTGATAGAAAATTAAAGGACTGGGGGCTGACATTGTTCTTTTATATGGCATCTTCCCACCAAAACTTGAAGTCAGAGATTTTGAATGGCTAGTTTGAGCTAAAGCTTCTTGAGCTCTTTTAAGTTTCTTTTGGAACATTTCACTATTTACATTTGTGTTTTTCAAATCTTTAAAAAAATAAAGAAAAATATGTTAACATAAATATAAAAGACTAAGAAGTATTTTAAGAAATACACTAAACAAATAAATAATATTTAGAATTAAATCAATTAAAATACAAACAAATTATAAATTTTAAAAATTAAAAACAATAGAAGTTAAGAAATAAGAAAGCATTCAGTGCAATCACAACTAAATTGCACAATTTAATATACGAAATGAAACCATGCTTTGAAGAAAAAATACCGATTTCATTTTAAGAATAATAAAAAGTGAAATATGAATAAGACTTGAAAAATGAGAAATATAAACACTTTTGCTGGTCTAAAAGTGTTATTTAACATAAGTTAAACTGTATCTTATAATATCAATCTTGCACTTTCAAATCTACTTGGAGAGGCAATGAAGAATTCAATAGTTTTATTATTATAATTAAATGACAAATTTTAAAATAGTTATAATTACATTTTTTTTGTGATTAATTTTGTGTGTAAATATGCATGTGTGTGTGTGTATGTATACAATATCATTGAGTGTAAATAGCTTTTATTATTAATTTGTTTTCGTTTAATCTAAATGTTTTTTTTTTCAATAATGTTTCAGCACTACTATTACCATTACATTCATTATCAATTATTTTAAAATATGTCCTTTTTCTAATTTTAGTGTTAATGAATTTTTTATAGTTCTGTGTTGTTTATTCTCATTTCATTATTTCTTATATCTTAGGTTTATATTCTTTTCCTGTATAATCTGAATAAAATTAATATCTTCCAAAATTCATTCAACCATTTGATAGCTATAATGGCTACAGACTGGAGTTATTCTATACAGATATAAGGCAAAACTTTAAAATAGTTTTCAAAACCTCCAGTGTGAATATAATTAAAAATATAGTCTGTGGAAAAATTCCATGAAAATGTTTATCAACAAATTGTATCTCATATACAAAGCTGTATAATTAAGGAAATCGAGTAAAGCAAAGATAAAGATTACAAAAAAAATGTGCAATTAAAAATATAGATATCATCATTAGAAATAGAGAAATATAGATATCATCATTACAAAACCTCCAGTGTGAATATAATTAAAAATATAGTCTGTGGAAAAATTCCATGAAAATGTTTATCAACAAATTGTATCTCATATACAAAGCTGTATAATTAAGGAAATCGAGTAAAGCAAAGATAAAGATTACAAAAAAAATGTGCAATTAAAAATATAGATATCATCATTAGAAATATATCTAATGATAAATAAGTTTATAATTGAAAATTTAATGAAATGTTAATATTTTTTAATTCATCATAACAACATTTAACAGTTTTCTTATTTAATTTTAATATCTTTCAGAAATTGCACATCCAATGCAATTCCATAAGCACCAATAAAATAATTTTTGCAATAATGCTTTTCATTGATAATAACTTGATATCATAATTTAAAGAAATTAGATAGTTTAATGATGCATATATTAATTTTTATCATGAAGCCTAGATGGATAAAGTATATTATGATAGAAAGTTTAAATCAAGGTTCAAAGCACAGAAGGCGAAACAAGTATGGATTTTTTTTATAACAAGCACTTATAACAAAAGTAATAAAATTAAAATTAAGATATATATTTTTTTAAAAAATGCAAGAGAAACTCAAATTCTAAAAATAAGTTTATTACCTTTAAAAGGAATAATATGAATTAAAAAAAAACAACTGATGTTTTAAGTTAAATAAGAAATTTTATATATATATATATAAAAAACACCTAAAGATTTCAAATCTAAAATGTATAAAAATTCTTTGAAGCAAATTAAAAATAATAAGTATAACTTTGATAAAATAACTATTTTTTTATAATCTCTGTTTTTTTAATAGTAAACATCTTACTACGTATTATTGCTCATTATAACTACATAGAATTCTGGTTTATAAGTATTTATTACTATAAAGCTTATTATATAAACACATACTTGATGTTTTAACAATTAAAACAATTTAAATAGAAATGGTGATAAATTAAATGAAAAATACCCTTTAAAATGCTTTTAAAACAAACAAGGAAAACTATTTTAGTAAGTAATGCATAAAATAAAATGAATAGAATAATTTTTTTTTTTTACCTCTAACGTAAGATATGTCTCCGAGTTTTTCTAATGTAATCTGGTCCTCAAGAAACAAAGTATCAAAACGATTCAAAAAGAAATCCCACGTAAGGAAGCGTTTATTTGCAAGATGATTATGTATTTGAAATATCGTTTGTAGAATCATGGGACGATCTGTGATGTTACTATCAAATTGTATCTCCAAGCACCACACAAACAACTATAAAAATAATAGCAAATTTATACATTGAATATATTATAATGAATATTTAAAAAAAACACATTTTTATTGTGCAGCAATTTTTATAAGTAAATTATGCTTTTAAATCAAGAAGCTTGTGAGTAATGTTATGATGATGTGAAAAATTTATTTTCAGAAAAAAAGTTTCTTAGTAAATACTACTACTATTACTACTACTACTAATAATAATAAACAAATTGTCATTGCTATTATTATTGTCATTTTTTATTAATTCTGTAAAGAATTATGAAAAAATATGACTCATTTTTTAAAAAAAAACTGTAATATAAATAATTGAAAATTATGCAGAAAAATAAAATTATCTTTATTGGTTATTTAAAAACATATTAAATGTTTAATAATATAGTTTAAATAATACTATCAGAAATCTAAACTATAAAAATTGTAAATTTATTATTTAAAAATTTTGTTAGTTCATGTGAAATCTCTTATCAGAAGAAGTTCATTTTGATAATTTTTGCCCTTTTTAGAATTCCAAGGGCATTTATCTACTCGAATATTTTTTTTTGTGTATAATATTTAATGCACTGATAACAGTCACTTTTTACTATAAAAAGTTAATTGTTTCAGAATGTTTCCTGTAGTTTAGAGATAATTGCTATATCTTACACTTTAAGCTATTTGCTCTGGAGATATCTAGCATTTCATTATAAAAATTTCTAAAAATCCAAATCCAATACACATTTATAAATGATTCTACAACATCTTTTTCTGAGAGAGTATAAGAAATTAAATAATCTAGAATACATGAATCTCAAATAAAATGGTATATTTTTGATTTAAACGACATAAGCATAAAAATTTAAACAAATTTACAAACTTCAAAGAAAAACATTCTTATGATATTTTGCCTTAATTGCAAAAATGCAAAAAGTGCCATTGTTAATTTAAGTCTTTGTACCAAACGTAAGTGCTCAAATCTAAAGAAAGTCTAGGTTTTAAAAATTAATAAGAAAGTCTAACAATACATTATAGGAAGCTTTGAAGTTTTCAATTTAAGTGCTTAATGATTTATTTAAATTTTTTTAAAATGTCAAATAGATATTGAAGTTAAAATCAATTAAATGAGTAAACTAATTTTTATGAGCATCCCACTTTTTTAATGCATTTAAAAAAATCTTAATTTTATACAATATTTTAGTTAAATTATCATGATCCATCATATTGTAAATAGTAACTGAAATAAAATAAATGAACCAGATTCAATAATTATTGTTAAATATATTTACAGGAAAAAAAGATAACAGAAAAATTGATCATATACACATATAGAGGTAAACTGATTTTTATTTATTTATTTTAATGATTTTTATAAAAAATCTAGAAACTCCAGTTAAAACTAAAACTTTCTTCCATAAAAGATTTTTTTTCCAGTTCCTTGAAGAATTAAAAAAAAAAAGAAAAATAAATCAGAAATTATTCAATTAGAAAATTTAGAATGTGTATTCTTTGTACAGAAAAATAGTTAACAATTTTATTATTTTTTCTAAGACATGTAATTAACTGATTTTCTTATTTATGATTTGAAAAATAAATAATTTTCTATCATTCCAAATTTTCTTTATGACCAAATACAAGCACTGATTCTTTCAATTTGGTGGATTACTATCATAATTTAAAGTAATATTATGGCTATTAGTATCAGATTTCACAAACTTAAGCAACTATTTAAGGATCATGATAAAATAATGACAGTAAATATGTAAACATTAAATCCAACCATTAAAAAGTACATATTTATCCAAAAAGCCATTGAGAAAATTAAAAAGACTAATACATAAAAATCTGATAAACTCTGATGATATTTTTATTAAGTAGTTCAAACACCTAATTTGTAATTATGGTTGCCTTTGATTTACCTTAAGTTCAATCATAATAAAAAAACAGACATTTGGAATACTTAATTAAAAAATTATGAAGGAAGTGCAATTTCAACAGTGCAGCATAGTTAACAATGGATTTTGTGCCATAAAACATTTAAAAAACTGAATCAAACATTTACCTTTAGAGATGGCGTTTTTATGCTATCAAGATTTAATAATGTTCTCTGTGAAATGACAGGTTGTTCATCATCCAAGCTATGTACTAAGTAGGAGAAAGCACCAGCCAGTGCAGACTGCATCAAAGGACTGTTCTTCACAGATATTGAATCAACAAAATGGGCTATCACAGTAACCTTTTCAACTGTCGAAAAAAATCATTTTATTAAGGAACAAGTACATTAAACTCTAAGATAGCAAGTAAAGGATTCTTATATGCAATTATATGAATTGTATGATAAATTATATTAAACTCACAGAATAATTGAGATTTTAATCCTGATCCATTCATATGTTAGAACTTTAATTCCTTATTTTTAGAGATAAATTCATCCAGGGTTTTAAAGAGGAATCTGAAATTAATATGTTCAACTGCTTCTAAATAAATACTATTCTTGTCACTTTCTTCCTTCATTAAAATGTCCTTAATATTAATCTATTAATACAAGATATTGTATAATATATTGTCCTATCTTCTAATTGCCACCCAATATCACGAGGATTTTGTAACAATACTGCTAAGCAATTTTTGTTTATAAGATGAAAAGTAATCATGCATGATTTTCTTTCCATTTTCTACATTGTACATATATGTGACATAAAATAGAATGAAGCCATCAGCAATTTTTGTTTTGTTTTGCCTTTCTTTCTTTTTTTTTCATTAATAAATTATTCTTTTACGATAAATTTTCTTTCGAAGATAGTCAAAAACTGTGAATATATATATATATATATATATATATATATATATATATATATATATATATATATATATATATACACTTAACAAATCTTATCAACTGCATCAAAATAAGCAAGATAAAAATAAAAAGTATCTTGTTTATGATAAGTCTTATAACTAAAAGTGGAATCAATCGATAAAGGATTTTTATAATGGAATAAAAAATAATTAAATGAGATTGCATACTAAATCCATAACTGAACAGAAATTATTAAAAAAAAAGAGCACATTGATATGCAGCAGAATGGAAACACATTTAAATTAAAAACAATTTATAACAGGCATTTACTTTTTTTAAGCTGCAGACAAATTATAGAATTTTGAAAGGGGGAAAAAATACTTACAATTTATCTAACAAAAAATTGTCATAATTATCCAGCCATTTTCTCTATTTTCATTTTTTATATACAATACTTATTGTGTATTGAATTTTCTTCCCAGATAATTAAAGCTCACAATTATTGGAAAATTATTAGTTAAAAAAAAAAAAAACTGAATGTAAAGACCTTTTAGAACTAAGGAAATGTGAGTCTGAATAAAGATTAACTTATGCTAATAAATGTTGCAATTTAAAATTTTTTGTCACATTTTTTCTAAGTAATTCAGCACAACTTTAATTTTTATTTACATTTTTTTCACATATGTAATATCATATTTAAATGCTCACTGCATTTTATAAAAGTTATGTTTAAATACACACATTTATTCAGTTTAGCAAAATGCCATTGAATTTTATAGTGATCTCTTTTTAAAAAAATCATTTTAGAATTATAACACTCTTTGAATGCTAATTTTAAATATGAAAATTTAACAGATCTATATATATATACAAACTGTTTTAAAGTTTTTTTTTTCAGTCTAAAAGAAAGAGAGGAATTTAAAAGTTCTTTGCTCAAGTTTAAAAGGAGGTTCAAAAGTTTTGATATTCTTAAAAAATTAGTTCGGTAATAATATGTTTTTAAGATAATGAGATGTTTTTCCCATTGCTAAAGAGTTACAGAATAATTAATAAATGAAAGAATCATGTTTCAGATCAGAAATATGTCTTTCTGGTCAACAATTTTTATTCTTGGTATCTAAATATGTTTACACGAATAATACTACTACAACAATGCATTTGCCTTTGCATTTTTAAAAATATTATTTTATAATTATAGATTATTAATTCAAATAATGTGTTAGAAGTTTACAATAAAAATGAGTCATGGAACATTTGACTCAGAAAAAAGGAGCTGCAAAGAATTTTATTAAATGTTTTAATGTACAAATGAAGTAAACTGGCATGTCAATTTCAATTAATTAAAAATAAAAGTGAGTTTCTCTTTACTCATTCCCAGAATTTTCTAATAGCAAAGTACACCAATGTCCATTAGCTTAATAACACTTCATTTATTACATAAGAATTTGTATAAATGCAGCAAACCCTTTAACAAGAATAATATACAATCACATTATTAAAAAAACTATGCAGAAAAATAATATATTGGGGAAATGTATAGTAATATTAAGTCTCAGCTGCTTATCTTGGGTTGTCCTTGGTTGGGGCACTGTAAAGAAGCATATTTTGATATTTATTTCATGATTGTAAAGTTAAATAAGACATGGATTAAATATTTTACTCCTGATGACATTTATATTCACCTATTTACACAAAGGAAAATTACATTAAATCAATCAAAATGCACTCATACAGGAACCAAAAAAAGTGTGGGTCTTTTTTTAATTAGGAGCGTTCATTTACAAAATAAATAGAGCAAGTGTAAGGCTATTAAAATAACACAGCTCTTATGTATATCAGAATTTGTTGCTTAAAATATTTTTTGAGGGAATCATGAATATCAAAATTAAGAAATTTAATGAAAATTAAACACAATCAATATTCCCAGCCAACCAGCTGGTTTCCAAAGATAGCTAGAGAGTCTTTAATAAATGGTTTATGCACAAGATAAAAAAAAAACTTTTAAGAAATGCAAAATCAATATTTTCCTTTTTTTATATTGATTTTCAGCTATAGCTACTATTTTTTAATACTTCAAAAATCAACAATATTAATACAATGTATAATTCGTTAATAATAATTAATTAAAGAAATAATTTATTAAAACAAACCATAATATTTTCATGTTTTAATGACCAAATGAATTAAATAAATTAATATAATTGCTGAAGTAAAATATGAAAATTGCATATACCAGCAGCAAATCTAGTTCTCCATTCTTTACTATGAAATTCTTCCTCTAAAATTTTCCAAAACGTCTCAAAACCAGAAAGGAGGGTTATTGAATGTAGAAGTAATGAAGTGGCAAGTTGAGCTATATGGGAAAATTCCATCTGAAGAAGCTTCCAGAGGCTAAAATTTAAAATAATATAGATGAAAGATATCAAATATAACCGGATGGTAATAATTAAACATTCATTAAATTTTAAAAACACTAAAAATATACTCTAAATACAAAAACCACTCATATTAACAAGCAAACCAATAAAGATTTATCAAATGACTGAGTAGTGGTAAGCAATGAATCATATCTCCATGACAATTTCAAATGCTTTAGTCTGATAGTTTTCTACAGTTGTTTTGAATACTCCATAATACTGGATTCATAGGTACACAAAAATTAACAATGCAATGGCAAAGTTAGATAAAAGGTACACTAAAGAAAAAGTCAACATTCAAATATTGCTTAGTAATAATATTAAAAAATTAGGTACATTAAATTAAGCTTAACATTTTCATTCAAGAATTTTTATTATATCTATCATTTATAACTTTCAACACAGTATTTTATTTCACCCTAAAATAATATTTATTCTTTGACACTAATGTGAACTATGAAATAAAGGAGCAGTTATAAAAAAAGTTACTTTTGGGATAAATGATATAAACTGTAAACTTTTGCTTTAGTAAAAAAGTGGTATAATTCAGAAAAATAAATTTAAAAGAAATGCTGAAAAAGTTTGGATATTATTTTATCTACAATTTAAATATGAAATCAAAAGATCTTTTTAGTGCACAGTTCTATTTTCGAAAGATTTTTTTTAAATCCTCCAACTGCTTATTTCATGGTTTCTGTGGGTTGGACTATTTTTTATTCTATCGTGCATATTTTGCAGTTAAGATATTTATTTTTTAATGTTGCAGATTTGTGTTACATCATACTATTCAAGTAGCATATTATAACAGTCTACTTTGTCTGAAAAATATTTGAATTTATTTGCAAATATCATATCTAAACAGTCACTTTAAAAACTCCTGCAGTCAAGAATAGATTCACAACAAATCCTGTAGTCAAGAATGTTTAATACTTATATCTTACTCTCGTATTCAATTTTTATTTAAATAATATCTATATGTGAGGAGAATCTTTTGCACTACTGAATCATAGCACTACTGAATTTTATTAGAAGAATCGAAATTAAAACAGCAAAGTGATTTGGATAACATTAAAATCATATTTAGCATACACACATCCCATTCAAACTGAGGCTGAGGGTTGATTCATGAACGATTCAAAATACAGAAATTCTTACTTTATAACTAAAATATTTTCTTGGCACCAAATAAGAAATCCACGATGATTGTGTGCAGCTTTATTCAATACTTCTGAATGCAAACACATAACCTTGAGACAAGCAAGTATGTGATACAAAACATCAGCATCTTCAAAAACAGCAAGATCCTATAAAAATTCAGAACATAGTATGTTGAAATAATTTCAACATATTATATTTATTTTGTTACCGATATTTATTTATATTTCCAAGAAAATGTTTGTAAAAGAAACTACATTCTAAAGCAATATTCTATCCTTAAAGAAAATATCTAAGAAGATACTGATATCGCACGCTATTACAATATCAGTATTTCTTGTAATGTTACACTTGTTGTCTAAAAATATTCAAAAAATCAGTATCTTGAAATATTTGAGTTTTTATTAAAATAAATTTTTATATGTAGGCGTATGATTATAACCAATAGTAGCATAAACATGAAATGCATTTCACTAATCAAAACTGTAATATAATCTAGATTTGATTATTATCATTCTGCTATTTACAAACTAATAGAATTGATATTGAATTAAAATGATTAATGATTATGGTTTGCAGAAATATTTTATATTCAGAATGTATGCTGATAAAAATTCTATCTGGTGCTGTAAGTATTCAATTAGGAAATTCAATTTCACAGAAAATAATTTGAAACTAATTATATTAAGTCTGATTTTCTAACTACCTTCAATAACAAATAAAACAACTGTAGCTGAGGTGGCAGTTCTTCTATTGTGAATTTAAATTTTCCTTCTGTTGTATGCCAAAATGCTGATTCATCTGTACTCTGTGTAGCTCCTATGTTATTTTCATCCATGAGTATAGGTGATGCAACAGTACATTTTGCACTGGCTAAAGATAGAAAAAATTAATGTATTAATAATTCATTCCAAAATATTTATAAATACCAAATAATATTGTTATAAAGCAAATAAAAAATAAATGCCTGAATGTGTAATTGATACATTTGTTTTAGGATATATCTACATATTGCAATAATCCTTATTATGGAAATTTCAAAAAAATACTGCATATCTGTAATTACTAGTCCTAGCTCCCTAGATAATTCCTAAGATTACTTCTTTTTCAAAAGATTAAATAAGGTGAATATGATAATTAAAGCAACTTTGATTAGATTAGAGCTAACTAGAGAAATTTTGCAGAGAGATAAAAGACTTGGGTGAATTTGTAAATGGGTTATCCAGATTTGATGGAGGAGTAAAAATTTTCATTTTTTGATAACTTCTTACTTGTTGAAGGTAGAAAAATTATTCTAAGTAAGTAAATTATTGTCCCGTCATAATGACAACTTCTTTCCAAACATTTTTTTTATACCTAATATGTCTTAAGAAATGAGAAATAATTTTGTCTAATTAAAAATATTTTCATTAATTGCAGGAAAAAAGAATTTATCTCAGCTATCCAGTGAACTAGTGATTTTTTTTTTCTATGATTCGAAGTAGATGCAAATACATTATAGTTTTAAATATATATTTTTAAGAATTCTCCACCTTAAGAAAATATAATTGCATTTTTTGCAACTTTCATTAAATCAATCTTCTCAGTAGCATAAAGCGATGAAATCTGATAACAAGTGATTTCAAACTAAGCCGAAGTGTTAAAAAATTGAAACAATTTCAAAGCGTGGTGAAAATAAGAACAATTTTAATATTAAGTTTTAGTTCACACCACTGAAAGTCATATACATAAATCAAATTGAATTAATATGAGAAACAGATACAAAATCATTAAATAAAAAAAAAGATAACTATAAAATATTTCCTCTAAATAAACATGAATTTTGGTATTGATCAAACATGCATAAATAGTCAGATAATGATTAATAAAAATTGAGAAATGAAGCAGAATAGATAAATAAATAAAAGTAATAATATACAAAATTGACAAAATCTTACCAACATCATCATCAGTAAGTGTAACTTCTTTAGCAACAGCAGCAACTACCGTTTCAGTTGGTAGCATGGAAACAGTATCTAACTCAGCAGTGCATTCCAAAACAGTTGCAGTTTTGATAGGTGAAGAATGCCCTACAAAAACACTATCTTCTGTTTCATCAGAAAAGAAATTAACAACACTATGATGGGAAACATTATCATCTTTGCGAGGAGAGGAAGAAGAAATTTCTCCATCAATTCTACTTTCTGATACAGCTGGCTCCGGTGTACTCTCACGGGGGTATTTTACTTCAGATACTTCTTTGGATTCATCAGGAACCTTAATGGACATAAAATATAAATGAATAAAACATCACATGCTTCATAAAACTGTACATCATATTGATTTAGCTTTTTAGTTAGAATTTTAAACATTATCTATTTGAACTATGAAGTGAAACATAAACAGTATTTAACTGATTGATTGCAAAATATACTATGAAATACAAGAAAATTTAAGAAACCTTCAAATAGATATTAATAAATATATGCAAAATGGCAACAATATTATATAGAACACTTTCAATTAATCAAATAGAACACTTTCAATTAATCAAACCAAGAATACTTAAATACATTCGCATATGTTTCAATTAAATGTGATATAATGGGTCACAGTTAATCAAACAATCTCTCTATAAATTTGCTAAATTTCTTGCATTCCATCTAAAATGAGATTAATTTATTTCCTTCTGCACTATTTTATTAAAAGCTCCTGATTTTGAGGCAGTATCTTTCTCGATATATGTCAAAAAACTAATATGATACTTTATAAAATAGATGACATTGCAGTTTTGTCAGAAACATTCGATGAACATCTTCAGAGGTTGAATACCGTCCTTCTGCACTATTTTATTAAAAGCTCCTGATTTTGAGGCAGTATCTTTCTCGATATATGTCAAAAAACTAATATGATACTTTATAAAATAATTCTTCTAACATACTTCATAAATTAATAAATTTTTGAAAATAATTTTTCAAATGCACAATTTTGATATTTGATTCTCCTGCTTTTTAAAATTTTATATTTGACATATACATACAGATGATGTACCAAATGTAATCGATTACATCTTTAACACAATGTAAGTGAAGAGTAATGATTTGATGTTGCATGGGCGTAATTTGTCTGCTAAATCAATTAGAAGGAATGCTCAACCATAATATCTCAACTGCATCCGCCCTCCAGAGATACAAGTAGCTATTTCATATGCTTGCATTGTTTACTCAAAATAATTCAAACACTATCAACTAAAAGATATATAAAATTATCAAGGAATATCTCATCATCATTTGTGTAAAATTATTTACTACATGGCCGCAAATGGCTACCAAGCACAGCTCTATATAATAATTTTCTATCAATGACTAATTAAATTTGACCAGAAGAATAATGATTACAAGAATACATACATACATACATATATATATATATATATATATATATATATATCCTGGCATTCTTTGAACACCAATATTTATTGCAATGCCATATTAACAATATAAATATGAGGTCCGTATCATACATGAATCAACCATCAGCTCAATGAAATTATGAATGATGTTAGACAGCTCAAGTGAAGCAATAATATCAATTGCAAGCTATAATCAAAGAAACTTTAATAATTCCTTTATTTCCAAATCTCATCAGCATTAAATTCTAATGTAACAGTAACAGAAGTAACCTAAATCAATTTGCATGGACACTTCTAATTAAGCAACAATGATTTCAGTTGTTCAATGAATATAGACAACCACTGCAATTATCTTTTATGAAAAGCAATGCCTTTGATGAGACACTTTGCTTATACCCATACTGCTATGAAATAAAGAATTCTAAAAGTTGCAATAACTTCTGAATTATTAAGATCTAATCATCTTTATGCATTTTAATGCAATGTGAGCTCCATTTTTATATTTATTTATAGTTAGCTGCCCCACAGTATTTGGCATTTCAATGAGTAGAGCAGAATGGTTTAAACACCTCTTAGATGATTGAATATTCTCAGATTGCACAATTCATCATAACATGATGATGCATATCTATATTGCATATATAATTATATTTTCTTTTTCCGTACAGCCTTCTAAAAAACAAAATTTATTATAAATTGAAAAAATGTAATAAAAAATTTTAGGGGAAATAAAAAAAGAATGTTCAAACAATTACTAATACTTACATCAGCCATTGATACTTCCATCACTGGTGAGAAGAATTCGATGAGAGTGAGGCTCAGTTGGAAGAAAATTGCACATATTTCGCAGAAGATGCACTGAAGACTTTGATTTGGCTCATTGCAAGTATGGGTACCTTCCCAAGGAGCCTCCACAAGGCTGCGTATCAAACTTAGAACACTTTGTGCATCTGAATGTTCAAATCCTTTGTGCTGATTAATATCATGCAATTCTAGCTATAAAATGAAAAGACACAAAAAATTTCATCCAAATATCAATATTGCACTATTTTTTTTTTTATAAAAGAAAATATTTTTAGAATGATGTTATTAAAAACAGAGAGAAAATAAATTAGTTTACAAATGATATGCACTTCAAACAGTTTGCACAAATACAAATTTCAAATACAAGGATGCACTTTAGATATTTAAGATTGAAGATACTTGAACATTTGCAAGTACATTAATCACACAAAAATATCCACTGTAAGGCCTTTAGTCAAATTTCTGAAACACTAAATGAAATACTTCACAAAATTTGAACATTTTATAAAAATTGAACATGGTTAATATTAATAGCACAAAACTTATTCATGAGTAAATTATTCAATATGATTAATTTTATGATAATATAAAAGGTCTTAATAATTACAAAGAAATTTGTAGTTTTTATCATTGCAAATAATCCAGTGTCATCATCATTCTATAGATCTTCTTAATACTCAAAAATAAGTATCAATAAAAATAATTTCAAATAAATTTGGCTAAACTGTTATCTTGCTTAAATATAATTACCAAATTAAAAACAATGGTAATGAAATGTTGTCCAATTGTATTATTATGAATATTAAAAACTGTGTTTTTAATATGGGGAAAGAAATTAAAATTTAGACAAACATATATGTATATATATTGCCGCATTGAAAAGAGGCAGTCGACTCTCCATGGCCGAATGGTCATAGCACTGATCTCATAATCAAGAGATCGTAAGTTCGAATCTCGCTAGAGACAATGTAATTCATAGTCTGTGTAAATATTTAATTCCTTGATTTTATGTTTTCCTTTATTTCATGTTCCAGCAGATTCTGAATTTTTCTTAAATTTAACAGATAAGTGTTGTGGACTTTTCTTACAGTCTCCAGAAAAGTATTCTGGAACTTTCCCAGTTAGTATAAAAGCAGAAGATCTGTCAGTCATTGTGTTCTCAGTTCAGAGTTGAGTTAATAAATTCGTTTAGCTCTTTTTCTTTTGTGTGTCATTGAGTTACACACTAAAGTACCTACGTGACATGCTTTGGTGGAAGTGCCGGGTACGATTCCAGTCAGCGTGGAAACGGATTTACGACGAAGCGATCGCCTTAAAGGCCTTGAACCAAAATTTGGACTTTATAACCCACCACCCAGAAAGACAAGGAAATGCCTGTGGAACAGGAAACTAAACCGGTCATCCTGACACCAGCACAGTCACAATACAGGAATCCATCTGTATTTAAAGGAGACGTGGGACAGGACCCAAACAAATGGCTTAAAGAATATGACAGAGTATCAAAATTAAACAGATGGGATGACATGACTTGTCTCGCAAATGTGTTCTTCTTCCTGGACGGCAGAGCGAAACAATGGTTCGAAAATAATTAAGATAAATTGACTTCCCGGGTTGTATTCAAATTAATATTAAAAGAGGCATTTGGAGAAACACAGCACTATGTAAAGAAGGCAGAAGATGAGCTAAAGTATAGAGCTCAAAAATCTTGCGAAAGCACGCAGTCGTACATCCAAAGCGAGTTGGGGTTATGCCATCAAGTCAAACCAGATATGTCAGAAGAAAAGAAAGTGTCTCATCTGATGAAAGGAGTCGTCGAAGATGTTTACCAGGCACTTCTGACGAAAGAAATAACCTTTACAGAGGACTTTATTAAATGGTGAAGAAAGATCGAAGGGATGCAGCAAAAGAGGGTCCGGGGTAGGAAATTTGAAAGGCTCTCAAATGTCGTACCAATGGCTGCAATTGACGACCAACTGGATCTGGTATCACTAATACGTCAAATAGTGCGAGAGGAGGTCCAGCGCCTCATATCTCCAGTAGTCGATCCCGAACTCCACGACCAAGGCATTGAAGCCATTGTTCGAGAGGAAGTGGAAAATGCTTTGGCTCCTTTGTCGCCAGAGTGAACAAAGGTCAAACCAAGACGCCAACCTTCCTATACCGTCGTTGCCAGACGACCTACGCCTATAGCACAGCAACTACAGAGTAAGACAGATATTTGGCGCACCCCTGATAGAAGACCTGTCTATTTCCATTGTGGCCGCCCTGGGCATATCGTTCGATATTGCCGACATAGCAAAGCTATTTTTGACGCAAATAGGGCCAATAAGAGAGTTTCGCCCGCCCGCCCGCCGTCGAATGAGGGACGCTATGCCTATGAATGCAGCCGACCAGCAGCCCTAGGTTTGTCGCCCAGCCCATCACGAGGACGATCACCGACACACCGCTATAGATCTCCGCCGCCATATAGGAGATCCAGTCAATCTCGTTAGCCGGTGAAATGAGGAAAACTAAGCGGTGCGACCTTCCTTGGGGATGAGGCCGCTAGTGACAAAAATCCTCCGATTGCCGCAAAGATGTCCGGAAACAACATTGAAGTAATCGTCGACAATGTGCCAGTACCTGCCCTTGTGGACTCTGGAGCCTCATTTTCTGTTATCTCGGAGAAGTATCGTCGCCTACTGAAGAAAGTTATGTTTCGAACAACTAACAATGTTCTTTTAAAAGTCGCCGATGGAAATTACGTGAGACCAGTAGGAAAATCTACGCTTCGTCTCGAAATCAATGGCCGACCTCAAGCTTTTGAATTTATTGTTTTGCCGCAATGCAGTGACGATATCATCCTTGGTTGGGACTTTTTTGGGCGCTTCTCAAGCTGTTATAGATTGTGGCCGTTCGGAGTTCTTGTTTCAAGACGTCATTCGAGAATCCCAAACTCCAGCCGTTTATTCACGTTGGAAGACTATACAGTACCTTCTCGTTCAATCAGAAAGATCACCGTCTTAGGCTGTAAGAACCTTCGAGCTATCGACGTAATAGCATAAGGAAATAGGACGCTCCTTTTGAAAAAGGATGTTGCTATTCCGTCTACTATAGTTACGCTCCTTAATGGTAAAGCCGAACTATGGGTTGTCAACGGACAAGGGGCACCTCAGATCATCCCTAAAGGCATGTGCATCGGATATGCCGAACTTTTACGCAAAGACTGCGTAAATTCCACAGACGAAGGATCGACTTATTCCACGACCACTTCAAAGGCAAAGTTGGGTGTCATCGACTTATACCACGATGATAGCTCCGGATTTGAGGATCGACCAAAAAGAAAGAATGTTTCATCTACTCCAGAAGTTTTCAGAAATTTTCGATCAAGAAAGGACGTTTAAGAAACTAAGTCAACTCAATTTTAAACACCGAATAAACACAGGCGACCACTTACCTATCAGTCAGAGAGCTTACAGAGTGTCCCCATCTGAACGCCGCATTATTAGTGAGGAGGTAACCAAAATGTTAGAAAGAGACATCATTCAACCATCAGAAAGTCCGTGGTCATCTCCAATCGTCTTGGTAAGGAAAAAAAGATGGAAGCTGGCGTTTTCGTGTTGATTATCAACGACTCAACAAAATTACTAAAAAAGACTTGTATCCACTGCTGCGTATTGACAGCACTTTGGATTGCCTGAAGGGGCAAAATATTTTTCGCCTATGGATCTCTACTCCGGTAACTGGCAAATAGAAGTTGAAGCCGATCGTGAGGAAACAGCTTTTGTAACACCTGAGAGATTATACGAGTTTAAAGTGATGCCATTTGGCTTATGCAATGCTCCTGCAACTTTTGAAAGGATGATAAATAATTTTCTGCGACATTTAAAATGGACAATGCGCCTTTGCTATTTAGATGACATTGCAGTGTTGTCAGAAACATTCGATGAACATCTTCAGAGGTTGAATACCGTCCTTCAGTGTATACAGAACGCAGGTCTTACCCTTAATCCTAAAAAAGTGTCTCTTTGGAGCACAAGAGATAAAGATCTTGGGACACCTAGTATCCAGTGATAGAACTCCAGTCCAGGACTTCACACCGACGCGAGTGGATATGGAATCGGCGCAGTATTAGTCCAAATCCAAGATGAGAAGGAAAACGTAATAGCTTATGCCTCGCGTATTCTGACGAAGGCCAAGAGAAACTATTCCACAACTGAAGGAGAATGCCTAGCGGTCATATGAGCTACAACTAAGTTTCGGCCATATCTCTTTGGAAAGGCTTTCAAGATCGTCACTGACCATCATTTCCTGTGTTGGCTGTCAGGACTGAAGGATTCCTCTGGAAGACTCGCTAGATGGGGGCTGTGACTCCAAGAATACGACGTATCAGTGGTGTACAAAAGTGGAAGAAAACACAAAGTTGCTGATAGTCTGTCCAGAAACCCATTAAAAGTCGATGCTTCATGGTCTGGGAACTCCATACGTGCCACTTTATTCACTAATCTCTCAGAAGAACAGATGAAAGATCCGGAATTGGCAAAAATAATAAGAGACTAACAAAGTACCGAAGCAAGCAGGCTGGGAAACTTTGAATTAGTCATCTACAAGAAGAATTTTGATCCGCCCGGAAGAAAATTTCTACCAGTGATCTCAAAGTATTTACGGCTCAGTATTCTAGAATATCTCCATAATGACCCTACCGCCGGACATCTAGGATTCACTAGGACGTATAAGAAAGCGATTTCATTGACCAGGCTTGTACAGAAATGTTCGAAAATGTGTGATGCACTGCCGAGAATGTCAAAGGAGAAAATCTATTCCTCATAAGCCACCAGGTCATCTCGTGCCTATTCCATCAGCTGCCGCTCCTTTCCATTGCATCGGAATTTACCTGCTACGACGATTTCCAAAATCTGACGACGGCAACAAATGGACTGTAGTATGCACTGATTATTTTACACTTTACGCAGTCACCAGAGCTTTACCGACGGCGGAAGCTACACAAATCGCCAAATTCCTACTAGAGGACATAATCCTGAAGCATGGAGCTCCACGAGTTATCATTACAGACCGTGGATAAGTTTTCCAGTCCAAGCTGGTGTCCGATATTAATCGACTGTGCAATATCACTCATCGAATGACTACAGTCTATCATCCGCATACAAATGGCCTTACAGAGCGATTCAACAAAACGCCTGCAGATATGCTTTCTATGTATGTTGATGTCGAACAGAAGAACTGGGACCAGATATTGCAGTTCGTCACACTCGCCTACAACACTGCCAAGCACGACACGACAGGTTTTACCTACTACATGGGCGAGAAACTGAAACGCCATTGGATACGATGTTTCCCCTCTGCCCCCAACGAATTGAGCTAAGAAGACGATTTCGTTAGTCATCTGATCAATAAGGCAGAAGAATCGAGACAATTAGCTCGTGCATGAATTCTTGAGGCTCAGCAGAAAGATCGCCGGCGTTATGACTCCAAACATCGGATGGTGGCATACAAACCAGGAGATTTGGTGTGGATTTTTATTCCAGTTCGTAAAATAGGGCTTTCCAAGAT
Source organism: Argiope bruennichi (assembly GCF_947563725.1). Lineage (NCBI taxonomy): Eukaryota > Metazoa > Arthropoda > Arachnida > Araneae > Araneidae > Argiope > Argiope bruennichi. The sequence continues at coordinate 23,619,723 of NC_079154.1, read as the reverse complement.
GCTCCTGAAGATGTACTTCGACCCTTATCAAATTTTGAGGCGGTTGTCCGACGTCATCTATGAAGTAGCCGATTTCGATCCTAATTCTAGAAGACGGAAACCGGTGGAAATTGTCCACGTCTTACGCATGAAGCCATAACATGACCCAGAAGAAGAATACTACAACATTCTTACGAAAGTATGGAGGTTCTGGAAAGAGATATTTTTCACGAGACTACTCCCCGTGAAGACGCGACGACTTATACTGGTCCTGTGACTCGATCAAGAACTAGAGCTACAAAATTAAATGTCATAACATCGAGACGCTGTTCTTCTAAGGAGGGAGCAATGCCACATTGAAAAGAGGCAGTCGACTCTTCCATGGCCGAATGGTCATAGCACTGGTATCTTAATCAAGAGATCGTAAGTTCGAATCCCGCTAGAGACAATGCGATTCACAGTCTGTGTAAATATTTAATTCCTTTACTTCATGTTCCAGAAGGTTCTGGACATTTCTTTAGTTTACCAGACAAGTGTTCTGGACTTTTCATACCTTCTCCAGAAAAGTATTCTGGAATTTTCCCTGCTAGTATAAAAGCAGAAGATCTGTCAGTCACTGTGTTCTCAGTTCAGAGTTGAGTTAATAAATTCGTTTAGCTCTACTTCTTGTGTGCGTCATTGAGTTACACACTAAAGTACCTACGTGAAAATATATATATAATGATATTTTAAACTCTTAATTTAATCCAAATTAATTTCCAAAGATTTATCTTAATTTAGCCCATAGTAATTTTATTCTCTTATTTCCTGATCCAATTCCACTTTCTCTAATTAATTCAAGGGATGCTTTATAAAATTGTTGAATCGGCTATACACCGACACTTTCACACGCTCTGCGTGAAGGAACAATTTATAGCTGACTTTACAAATTCTTCTAAAAGATCTCTGCGCTTCCCTTGCTTTTTGAATGACATGCCACGGAAATCCCTATTAAAACATCACAGTACATAAGACAGGGATAATTTGTTTCTGCCTCTTTTTATGCCACTTCTTGACTAATCTGTTGCTGTGAGCAGACGTGCTTGTCCACGCCACTTGTACATAAGCATACCTTTCTGCCTCTCGGGAGAGAAAATAAAGCGAACTTTAAAACTTCAGTGAGTTTTTCTGCCTACGAAACTGCCTCCTATTTAAAAAAATTATATGCTTATATATATATGACAATGAAGTTCCAAAATTATTTTTTAAACAGACTTTAATGTTGCATTTTAAAAATTATAAATTTGGAAAAAAAATGATATATAGAATTAAATTATCTGTTGCTACTTTTTGATTCAGAAAAAATTATTAATGTTACATATTAACCACTCTAAAAATACTCATAATTTAGATTTTATCATATTTGAACATATAAATAAATAAATAAGCTTTTTTTGTACATTAAAATTTCCTATGAAGATACCTGTTTGATAAGGATATCTAACATCAATATATAGCATGGCAAGTCAATTTCAGCATCTGATTTATATTCAACATCCAAAAGTGGATTTTCTTCCTCTGGCACATTCATCAAATTCCGCTGTGATCTCAAAGAGCCTTTGGGTTCCAAAGATGGCGGTGGTATGAGAGTACAACCTGGTGCTTGGGGAGCTGGTTTTGTTTTGTCTCGGGATGTCATGTTTTTCACTCCATCATTGAACATAGAATAAAGTAATTCTAGAGGAACTGGTACTTCCAGCATACTCAAAATCTGAAGAAATGAACGAAAGACAAAAATCTTTCAATTATTTTAAAATCGTTTTAATATAATTAATCAAGTAATAAATGATGTCAATTCATAATATTATTACAAAAATATTTTGATAATAATATTTTATTAATGATCAGTTTCAACTTCTTTGTTTTTAAATAAAACTATTATTCAAAAAAGACGATGAGTAGCTTTTGTTTTTTATCATTTATTATAAAGTATGCTTAAAGATTTAATTTTAAGTTTAAACTTGTTTTCTGAAAAAAAAAAAAATGCCTCATATTACAAAGTTATTAGACTTGGTGTTGAGATGATATGAATAAGAGCTCATCAGGTGTATATTGGAAACGAAAAATCAGATGCACTAACCAAGGAAGCTTTAAACTTAGAAACCCAAGAAAAATCTTTCCATGAGTCCAAAACCCAACTTAGAAAGGAGACTAAAAACACTAATAATTAAGGATTTTCAGGACAGATGGAATAATGACATTAAGGGGAGAACTACCTATCAACATCTTAAAAACGTTTCTGTTTTTAAAATGTTGATAGGTAAACGATTTGAAAATGATATTTATCTTAACTAAGTATGCACTGGACTTGTATTTTCTGTATATCAAAGCCGTTTCTTTGGCAAAAATTCGACTTTGCAGTATCGCACCTAAGAAGGCTCTATAAATCATGTAACCAAAGCCTGTGCACTATGGCACAGACTCAGATGGCCAAGAAATTGGATGTCCCTTGACGTTGAAGAACTCTTAAAAATTCCAGTCATTTAATTCATTATGTCATTCCATTAAAGACATTTTGTCAAAAGTTCTTGTCCTTAATTCTCTCCTAATGTAAAATGTTAATATACATTTAATGCATTTTTGATGTTTCACAAATTAATATGTAATGTAAAATATGATGTTTTTTTTTGGGCCATAGTCTTTTTCTGTTCTTTTTTTTCTGGACCATATATGTTTTCTTTAGAGGGTCCTTCACTGTTTGCAAGTGTCCAAAATGATCAAGTATTGTTTATTCCTTCGTGATAGATGGGGTTGCTCTTCGACAACCTCATCAAGTTTCCTGCATGGCTTCTAACCAGGTCGAGGTATTGCTTGCTTTATTACACAGTTAAAAAAATCCTTTAATAAAGAAAAAGTAAAAAAAGCAAATAAAAATTTTCCATACCTGCAACCAATATAAAGCTTGCTCTTGTACAGGAGCGGAAGAACTTTTAAACCTCTTTATCAAAAACATATACATCTGCTCAGCAGTGAAGGCAAGTGGACTCAAATCAGGATCTAGAACTTTACTGAAGAGTTTACAAAGATTAATATTAACAGCTAATAATTGGAATTATGATTACTTATATTTATAAGCTCTTCACAAATTATACTTTAACAGCAACTGTGCCTTTTTCAAGACATTTATAAATAAATACACAAGTATAAATATATTATAAATATATAAATGAATAAAGTTATCCATCAAATAATAATATATAGTTAATCTATGATCGAAATATTTAACTAAAAACTCGATCCATAATATATTTAATAACTATTTAAATGCATTTTTATCTTTAATAGTACTAAAGTAATATGACACAAGCAGAAAAAAACAAAACCCCATAAATGCACATGCAATGAGAATAAAACTACATTTCCATATTATTACAGAGAAGATCGAAGGGAAAATAAAACTAATGTTCAGAAATAAGAGACTTTCAAATGATTTATAATTTCACAAATGCACCAATTCTAATCTTACAATACAAAAAGAAAAAGAAATGAGGTAACCTTCTATTTAATAAGGAAGAAAAATAGTTCTAAATGTTTTTATATCTTCCTTTTGATCTCAAGATCATTCATGAAAAACTAACAACAATATTCAACACTATTTTCTTGTTAACAATAATATAAAGTAATTTCTAATTTATCATTTATATACATATATAGTTCCAAACAAATTCATCCATAAAACAGAAAATATTGTATAAATAAATTTAAAGTCAATTATTAATCACACATCTTTTAGCAGTTACATTTCTAACTTTTAATGTTAACTTAATTTAATATTAAACTTAAAAATTAAGATTTATAGTAAAATATTATCTTGAAAAAATGAAACATTTCATAAAGCAATTACTAACCTTAGCAGGATTTTAAGATCATTGAATTCAGCTTCAACTGACTCATGCCTGAGAGCATCCATCCAATAAGGCATGATATACTCCCACACCTGAAAATGATTATGCACAACTTAATTTAATACACTAATTTATTAAATTATAATTCCTTTTTAGAAATTTATAACTTTCTGGCTTGGTATCAAATTATCTACAAACATTTTTTACACGATTTAATTTCACAAGCTATTTTATTTCGTAAAAGTAAATTTAATCTTTTTAAAAAAAGGAAGGACTTTATAAAATCAAACAGTTCATAACTCCATCAGTTTTATTCAAGCAAAATCTAATTATTAATATAAATATAGTTTTAAACTGCTTAATATTCTGATAGATTTAGTTGTTTTTTTTTAAGTGTATACAGTAAATATTTTATACATGATGGAATTAGGCATTAGGATAATGAACTGGAAAGAAAGCTTTTAATTTGATAAATAGAACAATAAATGTGAATGAAAATATGGTACAAAAATGCAAAGTCTCGATTAATGAGATGTTATACGAAAGTATGAAATATACAAAATAAGACTTAATTAACAGGAAAATTAAAATTTTTTTGAGCTTACAGAATTTTATAATAGCAACTAAACAAAAATAAACATTGCATAAATACAATAAGATGATGTCAAATTTCATAAAATATTATTAGCAAGATTGAGTTATTCAAATGCATTTATTTTATTAATTATATCAGAGTTTTAATATTTTTTTTTTTTCGTTTGTGACTCCAAAATAGAAATAAGTACGAAAGTAAAGCAGTAATTGATGAAAAGTTTTAAAATCCTGTTTTAAATAGTTTTTCAGCAAATTATTTTTATATAAAAATGTGGATTATACAACACAGCTGCATATTAAAAAAATCAAAGTATTTACCTCAACAGTGAGAATATCATATGGGGCTAGACAAATTAATCTTTTTAATCCTTCTTTGATTTGAACAGGATATGATGGCCAGGATTCCCTAATAAAGCAAATGTATTTATAATCAGATTATTTTTTGATAAGTGAGTGAGTAATAATAAAGAAAAAAATCATTCAAAAATCAAAATAATATAAGGATAGGATGAAATGGTATGACTCTTAAATATTTGTTGTTTTTAAAATTTATATTATTACAAGATATATATTATGAATTTTTCAAAAATTTAACTACCTTCACATTTCAAAAGTAATAAAATGTTTTGTCATATTAAAAATATATAAAAGTAAAAACAATAACTAGATGCTTAATTAGCAAAGTGCATGAAGTTTTGACAAACTTATAAATACAATGCTTATTGAAGTACAATGTCTACCTCAAGAAAGGGCATATCAATTGTATGTTTGTACACTTTATTTAATTTAAATGTTTTATCATTTAAACACTTTATATAAATGATACAGAAAGCCAAGTCAAAATATCTTACCAGTGACCTCCAACTTTTGCATAATCAGCTGGGTGTGGAAGTAAACAAGAAACAAAAACTTCAAAATGTGTTTTAACAACTTCCATCAACCATCCATGAATATACTGCAAAACAATGTTGTATAGATTTAAAAAAATTATATAAATTGAAAGTTTTTTTATATTTTTAATTTTTTAATCATTCAATTTTAATAATATAACAACTCTCTTTTCCTCAAAGAATTATAAATTTAAAAATAAATATTTTTGAAATGCAAAAACTCGATTACAAATTATCATATCCTTTCTTCTTTTTCAAGCCCTTATTATGTATAATATCCAAATAAAAAGTTCCTGAATATAATTTTTATTGTATTATATCAAATCATTTTTCAAATGCAAATTGCAATGCCTATGATGCAAATTGGAAAACAAAGTTAGACTAAAAAACTTGTAAAAAATTTTTTTTTTTAGTTCACAAAACATTAATCGAAAATTAAATATTCAAATTGGCAGCTAAATAAAATTAGCAGTTCCACAATTTAATGATTAAGCCACTCCTGCTGCAATTTTTTTTTTTTTTTTTTTTTTACATGAGGAAAGCTATTTGTTGAAGCATCTATAAAATACTTAAATCGCTATCAATAACAGAAATATTTATCAACAGTTGAAATTATTCTGCAAAATAAACAAAACATGAAGTTAAAATGAACAAAACATTTTCATATAAAATATATTCTAATGACAGTTGTCAGATTTAATTTCTAAGAAAGAATCCATATTTTGAGATGGCGAACAATCAATTGTAAAGTTAAAAAAATTAATAAATAAAGTGAAGAGGAATCATAAAAGAAAGTATTTAACAAAATTTTTTCAGGTAACTTTTGCATGTCAAAAAATAAAAGTGTTGATTTTTTTAAAATCTAATTTTATGAAGTAGTTTAAATAAAATGTTAAATATATAAATTATATCAACTGTCTTTACATAAGTATTTAAAATTTCCTCTGAAACAAACATTATTCATGCAATTACTCTCATAAATTCAATTTCTTTACTTCTTTTAATGAATAGTCCTGTCTTTAGTTAAATATCGTAATTATTATCACCATTGAGGTATAATTTGCAAATACAAATACAAGTCGATGAATATCGATTTTTCTCAAATTTAAAGAAATAAAAGAATTATATACAGAATTAAAGATTTGCACAATCCATTAAAAGTAATAATTTTGTATACAATAAAGTATAATAATTCTGTATACAATAAAGTATATAATTCTGTATATAAAAGTAACATTCTGTATATAATAATTAAAAATAGATTAAATTTACATCAATTTCATACTAAAATTCATTAAACTGAAACAAATTACCTCTTTCTTTAAGCGTTCCAGAGCACTCAACTCATGAACTAAACAAAAAAGAAAAAAATTGTAAATATTGAAAATAAAGAACAAATTACAAAATGCAGATAATATATTACTTACTTATAATATACTTATAATATAGATAATATATATTAGATAATATATTACTTACCATCAGGCAGACAAGCTGTATAATGAAACCACTGAAAAAGCATGCTCAGCAGTCTACCTAATGATTCCTGAAATAAAGAAAATTGGATTTAACTTTCAATTCATAATTTTTTTAATAATAAATGCAGTAGCAGTCGTATTTTTTTTAGTATTAATTGTAGTAGTAGGCATAATTTTTGTAATTTTTTTGTATAGTAGTGTACTTGTAGAAGTACTTGTAGAATTCCTGCCATTCAAACCCTGCTAATATAGGAAAAACATTGTACTTTAAATATGATTTTACATAACTGGACTTCTGTTTTAAGTGAAGTCATATTAAGGACCCAGCTTGAGGTTTCATCATAATTTATGTAAATAAATGTTAAACATATTATTTTTAACTTTGCGACTTCATAGTGCAAAGTACTAGATAATATTACTCTGCATGCCTAAAGATATGTAACACTGCTATTTGAAACAGTTGATGTAATTTAACTTTATTGATAATCACAATTATCTGAATTACAGCATTTTAAGCCATCCGTTATTTTCTTGCAGATGTATTCTTGGAACTTACCACCCAATCTCAGGAAGTTTGTTAACTTTTAGTGTACATATGTCATAATTTTCATAAACAAATTCCTCTTTTGGATTGAAAATTGTCAAGATTTGTTGATAAATATGCCTTTCACTTATAAGAAAGCAGCTTGGGAGAAAAAAACTCCCAGATAAATGGGACACACAATTATGAAATTTTGTTATGATTAATCTTATAATTAAAAAAAATCACAATGCAATTAAGTTCTAGCAAAAAGAATTACAAATAATCTACTAGCCATAGATACTGCATTCAGCTTAAGGAATCGAATGTAGCAAACATATTACTTTCCAAATACTTAAGAGTTAATGCATTGATTGATAGATCATGTATAGCTAAGTAAAAAGAAGTATATGTTGTTATAACTGGATCTAAATTTTCAACAAGTATTTAAAGATATCCACAAGGAGCCTTAGATTAAATGGATATTTTGAACTGAATATTATTTGGCATATCTTCCGTCATATTTGTACCCAGCAAAGTATTTATTCCCTAACACATAATTTAGAAATATATTTTCTTTGCCAAAATCTAGATCTTGTACAAAAAAGTAGTTCTTCGAATAGCATTTGGTACTCATCAAATAATAAATCCTCGTTCAATAATCAATAGTAAGAACAAGTTTTAATGGGCAAGTGTTTAAATTTTAATAGCTTTAATTAGCTTCTTTCATTTAAAAATGAATTTCATGAACACAGAAAAGTATAGACAATAATTAAATTAAAGAGAGGAAAAAAAAAAAAAAAAAAAAAAAAACCTCCCGACAGTAAGAACAAATTCTTAAAAATGATTTGTTAAAACTGACTATAAATGTAAGTACCCCATTTCTGGTGAATTTGCTACTGTTTCCAGTATATTTTAACTATTTTATTGTTTTTGTATAACCATTCATATATTTAAATTTAAAAAAAATTTTTAACCTCTTCTTTACCACATGAATGGCGCAGTTTAGCCAAGGATGGCTCTTGTGCCAGAAAAATACAAACCAAACCCCATTTCTGGTAAGCCTTAACATTTTTAATTCAATTTAATATATATATATATATATATATATATATATATATATATATATATATATATATATAAGCATGATGCAGTTTGAAGACAGTGAAGGCTTTTTATCTTTTTAAATTCTTTTTAATCCATCGGGAAAGCATAATTATTTACAAGCAAATACGGACAAGACGTCCGCCACAGCGCAGTACAAAAGCCAAAGTGGGGAAGAAGGGACGAAATAAATTAGCTCTCGCCTTATATAACCTTAGATTTTGCTAGGGAAAATATTTCTTCATAGTGCTAATATATTAATAAGATTCTGATAGGGATTTCTGAAGCATATCAGTCACATGTAAGGAAAACACAGGGATCTTTTAAAAAAGAATGTGCTTACTGGACATTTTTTACCTCTTCACTCCGAGAGTGTGAAAGTATCGGTTTTTGGCCGATTCAGCAATTTTATAAAGCTTCTCTTGAATTAATTAAGTAGAGAAAGTGGAATTGGATCACGAAATAAGAGAATGAACTTATTATGGGCTAGATTAAAATAAAACTTTGGTAATTAATTAAATTGAAATTAAGTGTTTAAAATATCATTATATAACAAATTTTCCACAAAGTAGAAAAAAGGTTTTTTTTTTTATCACTACAGAATGAAATTCTTACTTTAAGAGTTCAATTAGTGGAAGAGATAAACACTTACATCAGGCGTGTGCTCATTGGGTGTGCAAAGACCAACTAAAAGCCAGATACCATATTTGCTCAATAACTGGCGCTCCTCCACGATAGTAGTTTCTCGACTTTCTTCTCCATCTTCTTGCCCATTTCCAGTCTCTTGTGCATGCTTTTGATTAACAGGCTCAGCTTCATGAAGCAAACTGAAAAAGAATGAATCATAAATGTATAAATTAAAAAAATGTTCAACACTTATAAATATTAAAACTGAGAATTTAGTTTGAAATATTTACTAATAAAATATGCTTAGATGTTTTTTTAGAAAACCATTTCCTCAAAAACATGCATTTTAAAATTTTGTTCTATATTTTTATATTATGAATGTACTTTCAAATAGAAATACAGATCTGCTAAGTATCTAAAGTTTTAATTAGGTTAAAATAATCAAATTTTTTATTTTGCTAACTTTTTTAATGGTATAAGATACAGAACAGAAAAAATTAAACTAAAGCCACAGGTTCTAAACTTTTGTTAAGCACTGAAACAAAACAAAAAGATATAAGAAAAATATTTTTTTAGATAGGTTTTAGTTTTCAATTTTTTTTTAAATGCTCAGAAAATTACTTTTATATACAGGAAATACTGATAAGTTATTTTTATAATTGTCATTTTTAGTAAATTCAAAGCAATTTTAATACGTTTTAGTGAATCATTTTTATAGTTGGTATTCAACTTTTTAATTGTTTTTTACAACTTTAAACATTATATAATTTTAGACATTTTAAAGCCTAAAATTAATGACACATTGACTAAAACAAAACTGTCAGGAGACAACAAATAGAATTCCATTCCTTACACAATTCAATTAAAAATAAAAAGGAATGCGAGTATTCCAGTGAGTTTTTTATTTGTTGGGACACAATAATACAAACATCTAACCTAGAGTTATGAAATTTGGAACAAAGAAACTTTGGAAGGTGGAAATATACACCTTGAAGTGATTTTTTTCTACTATCTATTTATTTTTTGCAGTAACTATCAAAAATATGATTGTAAAAAAATAATTTTACCATTAAAAAATTAAAACATTAACATTTAAATCAAAATTTACTGCTTTAAAATTAAAGAAATACATAATTAATGTAATGGCTTTTTAATGTTGTTTATTATCATGTAATCTTACTGCATTTTGACATTTTTTAAAAAATATTCTTTTAACAAAATTTTTGACAACACTTTCAAAATTACAATAAAATTCAAATAGTTTCTAATTGCTTTATCAAATGCTTCATCACAGGATTTTCTTCTGTAGTTGAAAAGCTAAAAAAAATGTTGACACACACGCACACACACAAACTTTGAAGAAAAGCAACAGTTTAGCAAGTTGCATTTCATTCAAAGACGAATTAATAAACTCTGTAACACCTGTTTTTCCATTAGATTGCTGACAAATACAATTTTTCTTCACAAGTTTTTAGACAATAGTGAAAAAATATAAAGTCAAATCAAATTGAGAGGACGAAAACATTCTTCATTTGAAACAAATAAAATTTAAATATGATTGGAGCATAACAAATTTGTTGCAATAAATACCTTACAACAGCTTCGACCATATATGATTGTGTTTCTAGATCCATGCTCCATGGTGAAGGTATTGTTGTATGAAGCATGTGATCTGCTCCTTGTTCTTCATTATGATATGTCAACACACATTCTGCACAATATCTGATTGGACGGTGACTGTTTCTTTTGGCACATTCAATAGAGAAACAAGTTGCAACAGCAGATTTATCTGTAGCTTTGCAGTCCTAGACATATTAAATATAATTGAAAACAAATTTCATACAAATTACACAAAGCTGCATAATATTAAGTTCCCCATAAACTTTTTTTTTTTGTCAAATTATGTTTTATTTCAAATTTCAGAGCTATAATTTTGTTTTAAAAATATACAGATGTCTATATTCAATAATACCATTAAAAGTACCTAAAAAATTACAATATTTAATCATAAGCATATGAATAAAATTATAAATAAAAACTATTTCTATAAGGCAAAGTAAACAAGATGCAATGATTTAAAGCTCTTGCTAAAAATTAATATTTTGGAAATTCAGATATTTACTATTTATTTTTTGGTAATATTTTTTGCAAAATTTCATTTCATTTTCTGTCCATTTTTTTCAATTTTTAAAACATTCTATGTTTTTATCTAACATTTCTAGATAGAATACGCAGCTGTTTTACTAGCATATTATTTTTTTAGTATTCAAATTGGCAGTTGTAAACAAACATTCCAATCCGTATTGTTACAATTCACTCTGTTGTCGTGACATTATACTTAGAGATAGATAAACTATATTTGCATAAATTTCTGCCTCCATCACATTTATTGTATCAATATTGCTCAAAAAACAAATCCAAATAGATGACATACAACCAGATTTTAATGTTTAATTAGCAAAGAAAATTTATTTTTCCAATCACCAAAGATGGCAAAAATAAGAAATAAACTTATGCAGTAGTAAATTAATTATCAGTTTAATTGATAAAAATACCAAATGGAATTTAAATGACTTTATAATTCTCATAATGTAATAATTAGAATATAAAACAAAAAAGATGGAAAAGCTTATTTTTTTTAATTAATCTCCTCCCCCCAAATCAGGATGGCATTCCCTATAATTAAATGAAATTTCTACGTTTAAATATTAAAATTATAATAAACATTTTAAGTAAATTTTTTTTCACTAAGTAATATAATTAATATTCACAAGATTTTTAAACACATAACCTGTCACAAACACATTTTTCTAAAACTTAATATAGAATGCCCAATCTGTTTGAAAAAAATTGTATTAATTAGTGGCAGATTTATTTTCTTACAATCGACTTTTAAATACTTCAGTTTCATGCTTACAAAAATTTATTTAACGACTTTTTTTTTTATCTTCATAAAGTATTATAAAATATTTAATTCTTAATTCAGATTATATATACATATGAATAAATTTAAATATTAAACTTTAAATTAAATAGCATTTTTTATAGGAAACATAATTTAAAATTTCCTAGTTATTGCTGATTTTTATATTTGTACACATTATGCTGCTCAACAATTATCAATTTACTCGAACTCGAAAGATGTAAGTGGTTATAGCAACAATGGCTATTATTTCCTAGTATCCTGGATGTAGAGAGCAAGAAATTTCATCTACAAACACACACAAAAAACAAATTGAAGTTTCAGTCAGTTAGCAGTTACAGAGCAGTTTTGTTGATGCGATTCAGTCCATGTTCAGGTCTCTAAAGTTCAACTGAAGAGATTAATCAATTTACTTCTGATATTAAACTATAAAAAAACTCTACTGAAAATATTTATGAAATCATAGTGTTATGTAGCTTACTAAACCAAGCTTTTTACAAAAGTCATTAAAAAAAATTGACAAAAACTTACGGGAACTTCACATGTCGCTGAAACTTTGTCCATTGGTAACAAAACATCAACTAAATTTTCTGAACCATGTTCTCTTTCTACTTCTGCAGCACATTCTTCACACATATATAAAGGAGGTGGGTGCTCGCCAGATGCAATTGCTACTGAATGTTCAAAGCACATCTAATGTCAGAGAGAAAAAATATGTAGGTTTTATAAATATAAAAGTCAATATTAATATTTCATTAAAAAAAAAGGTTTGCTTTCATGAAACATTTTAGTAGATTTCCTTGTATTGAATATCAATATTATAAAATACTATTAAAATTTAAAGTAATTATCTGCTTTTAACTATATAGACAGTTGGCACAAATATTATGTAAAATTTTATTAGAAATACAAAGTGTGGAAGGTAAAGTTATTAAAAAGAAATTCTTTAAACTCAATTACATTTATATATTTAAGTGGGTTTTATCTCATAAATAAAGGAATGATCCAAGTCTATTATCAAATATTTGATCAAAATCATGCAACATTATCTACAATTCAAAATCATGATCTACATTATCAACAATTGCTTCAGGCTACTTTCTACATCTGCCACATGCTTATTGGCAGTCATCACATGAGCATCATAAACAGCTAATATAAACTGCCGGATATTAAATGATTAAGTGTAAGTAAAATGTTCGTCATTGCAATGAATTGAAAAGATGTAACACTAACATAATTTCTAATAATATATTTTACAAGAGATTGATTACCATTTGAACATCTGCAGAGTCATAAGTAGTGATCAAATTTAACTATATCAGCCAGCAAAAAAGTTTGAGGATTGGATTGGATTTGCAGAACTTAATGAAACAACAGCCATATTTAGCTATACTGCATCAAAAGAAAATTAGAGGAGATGCACTATTTGATGAAATTGAAACTCATAAACAATCATTCAAATTCTCGTAGTACAGGCTTGTATCTTTGGATATCTATAGATTGGGCATCTTATATTAATGATTGAGCAGAAAATCAGAATGGAAATGTTAATATAAAAAAACTACAAATTTATGCATCTAAATATCTAAAAACAATTCCTACATTTGGAGATAAAAAAATTCTTTCAAAACATATTTATTAGTAACATGATGGATTATTTTCCATTCCCTAAGTAATGTACCCATAAAATTAATATTTAGTACCTTCACAGCTTCATTTGAAGACGTGCTAGAGCAGCCTTCCCGCTGACAAGACCGTGGTTTCCATCCTTACAAAAAAGGTTAAAATATTATAATGTCTTTAGCATCAAAACTAACAAGAAGTTTTGATATCATTTAGAAATGAAAACACCAAGGCAACCCAATATTTCTACGAAATGTATACAGAAATTTAATGAACTAATAGAATTGCTAAATATAACAAAAATACTTAATGTAATCACAAACAGAATATGATAAAAATATCAATCAACAAATCTGAACGATTCCAGAAAAATGTTTATTATTAGTTAATTTATTATTAAAAAATAATATATATATGTTTTTGATTTTTAAAAAATTCTGAAATTGCATATATGAAAATATTCTAGAAATTTAATGTTTCAAGTATGCTCACTCCTTTTCTGAATTTTGATTGTATAATGTATCTGCAATTTCATTGCTATTCATTCATTAATAAAATAAATAATTTCACTCTTTTATTAGGAAGCATGAAATTATTTTACTGGATTTTATTTGGATAGACAAAAGCAAATATTCTAATCAATTATAATATACATTGTGATTACATTAAGCAATTATCATTAAAAATAAAATATGTAGCTAAGCATAAAAATCTGTGCATAGGACATATAAAGTCACTAAGATTCAAAGGCAGAAATTCAATGAATGGTTTGAATAAACATTTTACATTCAAAAATATTTTTCAGTTCTTGTAGGTTGGTATTCCTCATACTTTAAAACCATTGATCAAATATTAATTTCTACCAATGATATCTTAGAAACATTTTACATTATCAGAAATTTAACTCTTATTTTTGAAGAAATTGAGATTTCTGCTATGCTATTCATTAAGCAAATGCATGCATTATGAATAATAAAAGTGGCATGAAAAAATGTGATATAATCTAAAATAAACATTTCTGCATACACATACAATGTCATGTTCCACAATAAAGTAAAACACTGATTTTGCAGCAGCACTTCTGAACATACCTAAAATGCAATATTTAATCAAGGGGAAAGTATAGATCTAAAGCAAACAAGCATTTTGCCCATTTATCCATACAGCTACATCTAACATGCATCAAGCCAAAATTAAAAGCGAAATCGAAAGCCAAGACAATATGCAGCACATTAAACTTAGTAGAAAAGCATGAACCATACAGCCTGTACAAATGCTAAAAACATCCAAAATCTGTAGATGCTTTGAAAATGAATTGTGATTGTAAATGTATCCTGCACCATTAATAAAAGTTTAAAAATGTGTTTATAGTGTTAATATTATATTAATAATTGTGATGGCATATACTCATTTTTAAATGAATTTTACAAATAAAATTTTAAAAAATTGGGGAACTATATTACTGGAATCCTATAGTTATAAGATATTCTAACTAAAATACTAACAATTAAAGTTACTTTAACCAATATATAATTCAAAAATATTAATTTATTGATTGAATATCACCTCAGCATTTAATACTGATTTTCAAACCATGAACGTAAAGGGAAGTATTCTTTTTTAATCAGCACTTTGCTAAAAATATGAAAATCAGGGTACAAATTCAAAAAAGGTAAAAGCACAATTGTACCCACACTATAAAGACAAGATAAAATAAAAACATTTTTAAAAAAGTTTCTGGATTATTTGCAACTTAAATATTTATGATAAATTACCTAGAGCAATAAAATTAAAAAAAAAAAAAGATATGTATGCTCATAAGTAGTTATCAAAGTATTAAAAATAATGACTCATTTGCAATGTAAAATCCACTAATTTTCTAGCTAAGATATTTTTCTTTTATGTTTTCTTGTGAATTACTCTTAGGGAAAACAAGTGCCTTCATTTAAAAGAAATTTAATTTGATAAAAATTGCAGAATTATATTAAAGTAATTTAATACTCTATTTAAGAGCATGAATGTATTTCTGGGAATATATTTCGATGTTTTTTTTAATTTTTTTAAATTTTAAGTTTTAGATAGAATATTTGTTTTGTAAAACAAATTCGAATCTCAACAATATTTATTTTTTATTTATAGAAAAAATGTTCAATAAATCATTATGTCAAATAAAGAAGCAGAATACAATTGATTAATAATGCTTTCAAATAAATGAAAAGCTTACAGTAAATAAATATAAAAAAATGTTTTTTTCTGCAATTAATAGCAAAAACATATTTTTAAAAAAATCTAAAGTTAAAAAAGTTTTATATAACCATGAGACGATTTTTGGAGAAATATCTGACATCAGAAAAGTTTGAATTATTAAGGAAAATAAAGTCTCTCAGTAAGCGATATATAAAATTGTATGAATATATGCCATCATTTTTTAAATTAAATGTAAATAAGCTTGCTAATAAAGCTATATTACTGGCAGAACTTTCAGAAATTCTTTTTTTTTTTTTTCTTTCTTAACATAAACATTAGCCCTATTCTTTTGATTTTAATACATCAACAAATTAGTCCATTCATTACAACCTAATGTAAAACAAATTAATTTTGAAAATTAAAATCAATGATTTGGGTATATGTAGTTGTTTTGAGAAAAACTTATCTGCTTTCATAGAATTTTTAATGCTGGCCATTTTATGAATTTAAAAAATGATTTCTGAGCATTGTTTTGATGTGAAAAAATCAAAACTCTAAAAATAATGCTTTTTTTTTCAATATGAGATAATTCAAAAGAATAAAATTCAAAAGTAAAATTTAAAAATATTATAGAATTGTTTTATAAAAATCCTAATCCAAAACTTAAATGAATGTTGAATTGTGTATCTTTATTTAGATAGTACAATTTAAATTTTTTAAAATAATAAAAAAGATTAATTTATCTTTTTTAGAGTAGGGCATTTCTTTCATTCTTATAAAACTAATATTATTTTACATATTTTTAAATGGTATTTTATTTTAGATTTAAAAAAAAATACATTTCATAAGATGTGGAACTAGTAATTCATTTAAAAATAAATTCTATATCTGAAGAATATATTTATTTATCATTTACAGTGGTATAGAATTGAACTTATATATTATTCCCACTCTTCTAACAATAATTCTTTAAGAATAATACAGAAATTTTAAATGAGAAATAACAGCTTATCAGAATCAATTTAATAAATTTAAATGATTTTTTCTATTTTGTTTAAAGTAGATTTACAGGTAATCCAATGATAAAATTTTTTATAAGAATGAAATCCTATCTACAATCTAATATTTTTTAAAAGATCAATAAAAATAAACATATGACCAGTATTAAACATTCTATTAGAAAAACCAATACTGATTTTAAAAGTCCTAAAAAAATATGTATCATAAAATTCAGGATCTTTAGCCAGTGAATTAGTTGTACATTAATTTCTACGAATACCTCTCGAGCAAACCTTGTACACTTGTAAGAGTGCATACATAGAAGAGAAGTGCAAGCAAAAGCAGGTAAAGATAAACAGAAAGCCAGAAAGAAAGAAAGAAAGTAAGAAAGAAAGAAGAGAGTGGAGAAGAGAGAGAGTGAAGAATCCTTACCAGTATGGCCTGATCCTTGAGGCATTAGGGAAGGTGACACAGAAGATGGAGAGAAAGTAGGAAAGAGAACAAGACAGGTGAGGGTGCACAGAGAGTCTAGAAGCCACCCTACCAGGGACAACAGTGAATGCATGAAAGGAGACAAACACACACTTCAGAGACATTGCCTCAAGTAATTAAGCACAGATTCAACAAGCTTCAGCTCCTTACATTTACATCTGCTTACCATTAATACACTTACTTTATGAGGAATGAATCTATAATTGTCATTGCAGCTTATAGGATTAGTCATTAACGATCAGCAAGCAAAAAAGTAATAGCTGATTATATGCAATGTCTGAAGAAAAAAGCAGGTATAAGCCAAAACAGAAGAAATAATTGTAATTGGAAAATGATATAAAAATTAGTTCTTGATCGAATGAATTGAACAATAATCAAATGATTGATATATATTAATATTTAAAATATGATTAAATAATAAACTTGCTTTTTTTATTGAAATTTAATTAAGGAATTTTGATGTTATTAATTGCATATAAACAAATTTTTTGCCAATTAAATTCAAATTAATGGATAGACAAGTTCAAAGTGAATAATTTCTGTAAATAATAGATGCTGTGTCAATTAGCAGTTATAAAATATTTCCCTAAGAAGCACACATTGACAATATTTATGGTGCTGAAATGATTGATTGTAGGGTTCATGTGAAATTTATTTCCTGCAGAAAAAGTTTTGAATAAAAGATGGTAATCCTTTCCTGATTATCCATCTGAGGCAGTTTTTGTTAAAGAGAAGTGTATAATGTTTCAGTTTCTTTTCTTCTTTTTTCCCCTTAAGTAAATGCATAATTTTCTTCAAACACTAAGCTTATAATTTTTTCTAATGTGCAACGTTTTTTTTTCTGTTCATCGATTTGAAGATAAAAAAATGCTAACTAGAATAAAACAAACTTAATTTTTCAACTTTTAAAAAACCGTAAACGCAAATCCTTATATAATTAAAAAGGAATTTGGATGAACAATATTTCAGATAAGTAATGTCTATGGCCAAAATATTCTTCACAAGGCTAAGGAAAAGTATGCAAACAACAAAATGCAAAACCAGCCACAATCAGGGAGCATATCAATATAAAACAATCTAGAAGCAAATGTTAAGATGCAAAAAGTCACAATAAATTGAATAAAACCACATGAAGATGTTTCAATATAAAGATGAAGCAGAATTCAAGACCTTTGAAAGCAATACATTTAAAATCAAAATTGGATAGGAAATGCAATATTAACTGGTTTCTACAGAGCTGTAAAAGAGAAAAACTGAAGTTTGCTGAACCTTGTATATCTGTATTATGGAATAAAAAATATTTATTGCTGAAAGAGGTTATAAAAAAATAGAAACAGTGCATAATACACAACACATCACAATATGATGCAAAAGAAACACTGAAACACTTCACAATACTATAATACTACAAACTGCAATAAGGGAGATGCAAGACAATAGCAAAAATAATTCAGCACCACTCATAACAAGAGCATGAATGCCTTTGTCTCAATCTAGCAATTACAAAAGCTTTTATTATGCATATGATGCGCTTTTGTATATTTGTTTTACTATCTCTTCTATTAGTGTTCAGGTATCAATGGTTGAAAAAAAAAATGCAATTCACACAAAACTAAAAAGGGTAAAAAAACGATGCTATTTGAAATACAACAAAATATAAAGCTTGAAAACTACAAAACATATCAAGAAAATGTCTACCTTTGACTCAAAAATATTTTTTATCAAAAGTTCAAAAATACAAAATATTTTTAATATTTTTTTTGTATAAAAACACTAAAAATTCAGATCTCCATTTTATTACTTTTTTTTCTGTATCTCTTAGTAAAAAAATATTGCAAAACATAAAATATAAATTTACAAAACCATTTTCAAAGAAAATATCCAAAAACAAAAATCTTTGGACTTTTTTTTTTTATGAAAGTATTTACCTATATAACAGTGAAAATGATTGATTTTGACTCATAGCTTTAAAATTTCCTTTGCAATCTATTAAATGTTTTTTATGCTAGAATAAATGATATTATTTAAATTGACACAATCGTTGCAAAATTTTTTCTTACCTCAACATAAAGTGATGATCTTCATGAAACTTCATATATTGCCTCTCTTCAAGCTGTATTAATTTATTACATTTATTTAGTGCCTAGATTTTTCTTTTATTTTTTATTAAGTTAATAAAAATTTATAAAATATTAATGAAATCTTGATTGGCCAATTTAATTATTAAGATTATTTTGTTTGGTATTAAAAAAATAAATTTTATTTTTAAAATGTATCATTTTTTTTAAAAGGAAGGCTGAAAATTTATTTTCAAATACTTCTTCATCAAGACAGTATCTAAAACAATTTCCTTAAATCATATTCCCTAAGAATATCATTAGAAAAGTTTCAGCAATTCTTTACATAATAAAAAGTTACATAAAATTATTTTTGTTTTTTAAAACAAATATTGGTATAATTATTATCCTGATTATTAGACAGTTTATTAATTATTAGACATCAATAAAATTTAATTAATGACTTCATATTTACTGAAAACTTGCCTAATAGAAAAAATATTATTTATTTATTTTTAAATGCAATTATATTTTTATTGTTAAAAGAGAATAAATGAAAATAAAATTAGATTATGTAAAATTACAAAAGATAAATGTATATGCTTTTAATGCTGCAAAATCTAAATATTATAAAAACAAAATTAATATCTAATAAATTTATCATAGTATTTTCAAAATACTTTGATTTTTAATTTACTATTTATGCATAAATACATATACATTAGATTTTTTCATTGTTTCTCAGAAAAAAATATATTTAAAGCTGTTTCATATTCTGCATTTCAATTTGAATTTAAAGGGGGAAAAATGATTATACAGAAATAATTATTATAGGAGCTTTTGTTTTTTATAAAGAATAATTCAAATTTTTGCTCAACAAATTCATAAAAATACAAAGAAATTATAGACTTCCCTCTTAGCTAAAGGTAGGTAAAAGGGTAGTTTTTTAGGAATTTTAAATTATAAAAGAGAAAAATAATGGAATGTATAAAGAGGAACTGAAAATTACATGACCTTTATAGAAAATTTTGTAATTTTTTTTATGTAAACAACATTAATCCTTTCTTTACAACTGATACAGACGCTGCAATATACGCTCCCCCCCCCTCTTCTGTGCATATTAGAGCAATCATATTGAGAAAACAACATAATTTCATTCTCTTGCACAATAAACCTAAAGGTGGTTTATAATGAAAGGGAAGTAGAAACACTGTAAATAGATTCACTCAACTATCTCATTATTGTACTGCATATATGATGTCTAAATTTTTTTCAAATAAGAGATAAGGTGCCTCAAAAGCTACTGTGAGGGACAAAAGATCCCTTTCTTCAATGACTTGAAATGAGAAAAGTATTTTTGTGATAAAATTTCATGTCCCCCTTCCCCCGAAGTAAAAATAAAGAGAAAATGAAAAGAAATATCAATTGAAATTGCATGCATACAAAAAAAGATAGAGGTTTGTATTAAAAATTATATTTTAATTAACAACTGGAATTGTGAATTTTAATTTTAACAGATTTGTGATTTTATTTTTACCCAGTAGATTAGCTTATTATTATAAAATAGTAAAATCTTTTACTTTATGCCATAAAAATTTAAATCAATTATTTATTCACTAAGTTTAAAAAATAATACTCTTATTTTATGACTCGTAAATTTATCTATTAAAAATAATGAAATTCATTATTATCTTTAATTTTTTAAGGAATAATTTTTAAAAATAAATTTTCATAATGCTTCACAAATATATTATAAAATAGGAATAATAAAAAATACACTTTTTGAGAGAGTGAAAAAAAATGATAGAATTACTTCAAAACTATCTATAAATTAAATTTCTACAGTCTAGGCTAATACAGAATTTGGAAAGGATTACCATAACTTTTTGAGAATTTTGCATATGTGATGAACCAAACTACAATTTTCCTAAGCTACTTGATTCCTTGACTACAGTGTATGTAACACCTGTATTTTTCAATTCAAATCAAATACAACTTCTCGTATAATATTTTATAAGGCACTCTTTCCTTGTTGACATAAATATATGCTTCGTTTCACAAAAAATCCAAATTCTTTGCTTAAACATTAAATAGTTTACCTCCCATTGCTCATGCTTGTCAACATGATAAAAAATCTAATATTTATTGATAAGCCCAATTCATTATCCACAGTGTATGCAATTAACATTAAAAGCCTTAACGACAAATGTTACACACACACACAAACACATATACAAAATTCAAAAGAACACACCATTAAGCTTATTACCAATTCCTTTCCTATCCAGCAGAGCAGGATTAAGAGTGGGAAGATACTGAAATAGAAGTTCCACAGCATGACAGCGGGCCTTAGCTGTCCCATGAGCAATGACACAAAGAAGATCCTTACAAAATTAATTAAGTTATATATCCACATAAAATGCATTAAAAGATAAAAATTTATCTATGTATTTCAGAACAGAGCTTAACATCTAATTTCAAAAAGAATTCTTATGTTAATATAAACGGATCTGAAACTTTTAATGTTATCATATAAATATTTTATAAAAAACTTAATAAATGTGAACATTTTTTAAGAAATTTAGTGTATTTTATAAAACATAAATCCCCCCACCCCCAAAAAAATCCTAAAGATAGAAAAGGCATAGAAATAATTAATTAATCAAATCTAAATTACCAATTCTAAAATTAAAATCATTAATGAAACAGTTCTGATAATTGCATCAAAAAGATTTTTGATATTTATTTGTATTTCACAGAAAATTTAGCTTAAATAATTTATGTACAATGATTGACTCAGACTGAAATTAATGTATAAAAAGCCATAAATAGTACCATGAGTATAAAATGTTTAGTTTTTTATCCTAGGTAGAATCTCAGCATAATGTATACATTATTGCAGGAAATAAAGAACTATTAAATTTAAAGTTATATTGAATATAGAAGAACAGTATATCTTCAAAAAATATTGTTTCCTGAAGAAGTATTACACATTTCAAGATAATATTCATTGATTGGAAATGCAAATTCTTCCTTTTCCATCCAGAACCAGAAAATAGAGCTTCCACATTTACATTTAAAGCAATGAAATAATCTACAATAAAGAACTACCAGCAATTCAAAGTAATTATATAATACCCTTGTTTTTTGTAAGACAGAAAACTGCAATGCAATTTTTATGAAACAATCATGGGTGAAAATAATGCACAATTTTAGATAAATAATGAAATGATCAAATTTTGAGTTTTCAAAATTGAACTCAAAATATTTTTCATTCAGTGCTATACTAAGTCTTTGAAACTGTAAGTCAATATACCAAAAATAAATATATTGATTATCCATTCATTTATGTGCCACCAAGATGTAGTTTTATGAATAGATTCAGTTGCATTTAAAGAAATGTATAAAAAACAATAAATATCTGTGCTACTTTTGTTTTCTAGAGGTACATCAAAATCACATCCATACAAATAAACTGGAGGGAATGGAGATGAACAACTATTTCTATTATATTAAGTGTGACAATGAAAATAAATTAAAAAGCAAAAAGAAACCAGTTCCAGTAACATTGTTTGTAATCCTGAAAATTGCTTTTGCTAATCATACTTAATTATATATTCTAAAATATAGAATTACATAAAAAAAAAGAATTTTTGATTAAAGAATTTTTATTTGAAAGCACCTTAATATTAGATGGGAGAGCTGAAAAAGGATTTTTAATGATAGTTTGATGCAGTCAAAAATAATATAGTTCATAGTGATTATGATTTAAACATCAATGATTTGGAAAAAATCATTTAATTCAAGATTTCAAATTATGGTATAATTGAAATATATGTATGCACTTTAACTTTATAACTCTAATGCATAACCATCAAAATTCTTGACACATACTAGGCCAAAATATGTTTCAGTTTTTTTGCTAATTATATGATCAACATATCAGCTTATGCATTAGTTTATTTATTTACATACTTTCAACGGTTAATATCTTTTTACTATTTTTAAGAATTGTATTCTGGAAAGAAAATGGTAATGCAGGATTTATTATTTCTGTAAATGAGTAACAAACATAAAAATAATTTGACTATTATTGTTCATTCAAATCTCAGTTTCTCGAGCTTTTGAAAAATTTTCAAACAATTTCTATATTTGTTGCAAACATGAAATAGTTACCAACTTGATTATAATAAAAATTATGATCATATAAATTGTTTTAAAAATAATGAAACAATGTAACAAACTTTGCAATTTTTACTTTCTATTAATTTATAAAATCACTGATTACTTTAAACAATTATCAAAGTGCTGGTGAAATTACAAATGCACTTACTTTCACAATATCATTTTTCAGGCTCATGAGACACTCCAATACCTGACAGTGGAAAGCTAGACAAATATACAGTACAATCAGCTAAAAATGTTATTATAAAGAAAGAAGAAACAATTATGAGACAATAATCTTAAAGATAAATAAAAAATAAAATTTAATATTTAGTAGTAAATATTAATCTAAATAATTATACATTTTCATGATTTTACTTTATTTCTACCAAAATAAATAAATAAAAAACACATAAAGTTACTTTTGAGGTATTTAAATAATTCATATGTTAAAAATTTACTTCGATATTATTATATCGTTCAATATAAGAAGTTATCAAAATATTTTCAGAAGATAAAAGAAATAACAGAGCATAAACATCATATATTATTTTAGAAGCAAATTTAGACTGGTAGCAGGGCCTTATTTATTATTCCTAATAAAATAAATATTATTATTTAATGAATATGATGTTGACTTTTCTGATAATTATTAAAAAAAATCCAAATATTAATATGTTAAGATAATCTTAGGAAATCAAATGTTTTTTTGTTTTTTTTGCAGATGAATTTATATAAATTAACTACATTTTTTCAGACTGATAAAAAATAAACAGCTTACTTAATTTTTAACAGAATGCTAGCATAAAAAGTAGCAAAGAAACTTATATCTGAAATCTTTTAAACAAAATTTTATGCTTTTTTTTTTTTGAAAATTTACAAAAACTAGAAGAAAAGAAATCAATATACTTTCTGTAAAACACATCAAAAATTAGTTGTCATATAATAATTAATCTTTCTTTTATATAAATGTACATGCACATCCATGCACACACATATATATACAACCTAATCAACATAACATGATAAGATAAAAGCAAGATCTTTTTGATTAACATTTTTTTTTTCATAACCAGCAACTAACATGATATGTATTTTCAAATTAAAATTCATAACAACTGAATTATTAATATTACTTCTAGTAAGGAATATTTTTATTACTACTTCTAAGAGAAATAATGATTAAAACATGTACCTGTACAATCAGTGTATTGGAAAACCAACATTAATACAGCAACAGTGGACATACTAGCATAACTTTCATTATTTTCTTTGGGGTCAGCTCCTATAAGATAAAAGCACATTAATCCAGCACTATAAATAACTAAGTATCTATCATACTTATAGGAAGTTAAGAGACTTACGAAAAGTAAACGGGAGAAGATGGTTGCACAGCATATCAATGATATCTTTGTGTAAGGAGCTAGGAAAGACAGTCATTGTTGAGGCTACTAAGTAAGGGAGAGTATCCATTAACTCATGTTCAAGAAATGGCACTAGACATGCAAGAGTATGCAGTATGGTATATCCAAGGGCTGTGAAAAAAATATTAATATATTCAAGATAATATTGAATTCAGCTATCAATCAAGCAAAACCATAAGTATGAAAGTGAATTATAAACTTTTGGGCTATGAATATTTCAAGGTCAATTTTTAAAATTCTGGGGAAAAATAGATTTTAATTATTAATAATAATTTTCATTAAAAGAGAAAGAAATTATGACTGTCTATTTCATTTTAAACATTGTTAGATATTATAATTTTTCTTAAAACCTAATATTAATGTAATAAAAATTTTGAATAAACTATACAAAAAAAGATAATTAAATTTTCTTAACAAACAATAATGATGGGGAAAACCTGAATTTTCATCAATAAACCAAGTTATATTGCCAATTTATGAAATGCTGAGAATAGTTTTTCAGTAATATTTTATAAGCTCTATAATAATTGGCATGAAGATAAATATGCAAATATCATCATCTTTTCACTAGCATAATAGTAACCAAATTATACCCTAAAACAACAAGTAACCTTACATTCAAAAGTTGATGAAACCTTATATATTACACACCCTAAATTGCCATTTTGGATGTATTTAATATGAATTTTAGTTGCACGTTTTTACACATACTATCTACATAAATGCAAAGGTGGAGAACTTTTTCCCTAGACCTTCATTCTTAAAATCAAATTTTAGATAAAATAGAATTAAAAAGAAATATCAAGAAGCAAGATAGCTACTAACATAAACAATTAATTTAGCTTGAATGTTTCAGTTGCGATATTGACAATAAACATCCTAATTTCAACAATAAACATCCTAATTAGCAATGTGACCATAAAAGAAATTAGATTTCAATCCATCTAAACAACAGCCATTTATTTAATTATTTTAAATATATTTCACTCATGAAAAGTTATGAATAGGTTCAAACCCATTCTTTTTATATGATAGTTCCTTTTACTAAACTTGTTTGGTTATGGTTGTCCATACAATCAAAATGAACAGTTAAAACATAGGTAGTCCACAATATTATATTAGCACTTGCATTAAAAATATTTTTAAAAATCATTACCATGTGCCCCATGTTGGACCAGAGGCACAGCGTCGACTAGCTCAACAAGGGCATTATGAAGTGTTTTATAGTCTAAACTAGGGAAAAGGGATGTGCGGATTGCATCCTTCTCCGGAGAACGGAGCATATCAAAAGAAATGCTTGGCACATCTTTTAAAACACTGGAAAGAAAATAAGAAAACACACTGAGCAAAGTTATTCATATTTTTTTTTAATTAAGAATTTACATTTTCTACAAAATAAATTATCACAACTGATCTAAATTCAAATGAAAATTACCTCAGAAGCGTTTGTGAAAAATACTTCAAAGTGTTAGCTACGTCATCCCCGGATGGTAGAGGTAACAAGTTATGCTTGATCCTTCCATTGTAATGCTGTAAATTGTGGATTTTTGCTGTAACTGAAATTATTAAAATTGATTAGAATTCTGTATGTTACTAAAAATTTTAAATAACAAATAATAAGAATTTTGATAATTATAACAACTATGCATGGGATTTTTCTTAGTTATGGATATGTAATCAAAATTACTTTTAATATGAGATAAAATTTGCAAAAATATAGAATCTTTTTAAGTAACAATTTTAATATTAATTAATTTTTATCAACATAAGAATGAATAACTCATGCAGAATTTAAAAACCTGTGTATAGTCTTCTGAATTTTCTTTCTAAAAATAAAAATAGTTTTAGTTCCTTTAAATAAAAAATTTAAAAAAAAAGAATTTAGATATTAGAATTAGAATAGCTATTACAAAAAAATCATTATTTATTTATATTTAACAGTAAGAAAGAAATTTAGAAAATAAAGTTCCAAATAAGGTTTGAAATGAAGATAAAAGAATTGGACAAACTTTGCATTCTTTAAATGCATATGTTTTAAAATTATCAACAAATATTGTTGACATACCTTTTAAAAAAATAAAGTAATAATATTCTACATGAGAATAATAACTACTCAGAATTTTATTAGCTCTCAGTAATTCAGATCTTAAGATATTTAATATTCTACATGAGAATAACTTATATTCAGAATTTTATTAGTTGTCAATAATTCAAACCTTAATATATTTTAAATGTTTCATATTAATAAAAAAAATTTACTTTTTGCAGAGTATTATAACCAAATTTATAAATTAAACAGATCTTTAAATTTTACTACAATGCTCATAATATATAGATGCTCATACATTAATTAATAAATAACATTATGTTTTTTTAAATTTTTGTCTATAAAAATCTGTCTTGATGTGCAAAATGAATGTAATCAATACAATTTCCAATTTTTAATCGTTTTGATCAAAATATTTAATAATTTAAACTTGACAATATTATAATAATATACTAATGCTTATTGAAAATATAAATATATATAAATTTCAAGAGAATTTTCATATTTATAACATAAGAAAAAAAAAAATGTGAAATGAGCAAAGATATTCATTAACAATCAAATTCCAGATATAAATAATTTACCACAAATATTAAAACAAAAATTTAAACATTTTCATAAAATAATTATTAGAACTTACAGGCAGCTGCTCTGGTTCCCATTTTTAAAAATAATTTGTAAATGTCATCTACAAGATATAACAGGAGATAAAAAGAATTTCATTAAATATGTTACATTTTTTCAGTTTACTATCACTATAAGAGGAAGGGGTAAAATATTATTAAAAAGAGGTAAAGACATTGTTAAAAATCAACATTATGGTATTTTAAAGATGTCTATCATGGTTGTGCGTTGTTTATTATTTCATGATTTATCTCGGGCATCTCCGTCCGCATCCGCAATGCAGAAGAGGAGGAGCTAGATTTTCATCCGCTCGTCTCATCCTCCTGGATTTCGGTTTTATTATTGTCATTTCTGTTTCGAACTCTATTCACTTCATTTCATATTTTCATTACATATTTGGGGAATATTTTAAATAATTACTACCTTTTGAATGAACTTTATTAATTAGAAAACAAAATTTTACCGCTTTTCTGCTTTTATAAATATTTAAATTTTTGAAGAGTATAAAAGGTTTACAGCAAAAATTAAATCAGTTGCAAAAATATTTGAGTTCAGTAAAAAAGTTGTAAAGAAATAAAACTTCAAATCTGGCAAATTGTCACTTTTGTGTTGATGTAAACAAAACAAGGTGTTGAATTTTAATACATTCGACCAAATACTAAAGAAAGAGTAAATTCTGTTACCAAATTTAGTATTTTTTTATATTTATTACAACATTATATTTTCATATAAAGTAAATAAAATTTATTTACTTTGTAAAATTAAGTAAGCCAATTTTTACTACTCGATGATCTCTGAATATAATAGTTATAGATTTTTTTTTTCTTTTCTTTTTACATCTAAAGTTTTTTTTAATTAAAAATTACAATGTCACATTTACAAGAAAGTAAATATGATATTCTAGTTTAAAGTTCAGTAGCCGAATGAAGTCAATTCAGAGTATGAAATCAGTGAATAATAATGATATATTGCCTGTTATGAGAATTCAGTTTTATGTTATTGAATTTATATCAGTGAAAAACTTCTAGAAAATATTTCTTCATTTAGATTTTAAAATACTAGTTGTTACATTATAAAATATTCAAATATACTGCGTTGATTCAAAAATACACGTTTAATGTATCGTCGATGCAATTAAATATCAAATTTTAATATCTTATTAAGAGCGTTTGATAGTTTGTATTACATCGATAATAGTAGAATGAAAAGCAAATGTTAGTAATCATGTTGAGTATACATTAAATTTTAAACGTTTTTTGCATTTGATACCGATTTTTGTCAACTGCCAAATTGAGCAAATTCATTTAGTTCTATTTCAATTTTTAATCCTTTTCACCTAAGCAGTGTAAAAATTATGATTTGAAATATAAAAATTTTCCAGTACATATTTTATTTCTTTCACTTTTTTATTAGGAATTTCACAGTCTGGTAGTTAATGGATGTTATTACATTTAATGAATCTTCAGTTTATTTGGCTGTCTTTTATATATAAAATACAAGGAATTACTAATAAGTTTATTATAACTTTTATTAGCTACAATATGTGATACATTAATTATATATCTGTCCAAATTTATTGAAACATTTTATTATCAATTGCTTACTTATGTTTAGACAGAAATTTAATAGAATTTAGATCAGCAACTGCAATATAGAAATATAATGAGGAATGATAACTTAATGTCTGCATGGTGAATGAAGTTAATGTATGTAGAATTATGTTTTATAATAAATTAATTAAATTTTTTAACATTCATAATTAGGTAAATATTATGTAGCAACTCAGACTGTAATAGATAAGAAATTTATTATTACAAACTTATTATTTACATCTTCATTGTAAAAAGGATGGAATATTTGTTATTTATTGAATATTTCAAATTGGTTTTTATTATAAAATTAGATATTGTAATGGATCCTGCACTGTTGAGAGAAAGAGAAGCATTTAAAAAGCGTGCTCTATCAACTCCTGTTGTTGAAAGTAAGAAGAAAGAAAAGAATGTGTCGGAGAGGGAACCACCTAAAAAGAAACCAAAGTCTTCATCACAACCAAAAGCACAAAAAGGTTTGTCACAATGAAGGTATTAATTATTAAGAATGATTTCATATTAGGCACTTATGGTGCATTGTTTATTTCTTTTTATTGTACAGGCTTCAAACTTTTTTATATACATATAACAAATTAAAACAAATAGATAAACTGAAATCTGTTAAATATTTATGAAATGCATCAAATTGACTCACTATATATCTTGTAAATGTTAGTACAAGATATAATTCTTTTCACTGTTTATTCAGTAGCATGGAGATATTCATAAAATTTCAAAGCATTGTGAATTTTAAAATAATATAATAATATCTTCAAATTTTAAAAGGCGTTCTCATTTATAGATAATAAAGGAGCTTAAGAATAGCACTAAAAAGTCATAATTATCGTCCCCCCCCCTCTTCATTGATTGAACCTACTATTTAGATTTTTCAAAAAGCATCAAAATATTTGCTGTTATTATGGTTTTAATTTTATTTTGTTTGCATGCCTTATATGTATATGTTTTCTTTCTATGAGAGAAAATTATTAAACAAGTGCATTACTATATATTTTAGGTTATTATTTAACTGTGTAAAAGTTAGTTAATGAAATCACCTTTATAGTGCTATTTTTATTAATTGCTTTTCTTCTGCCAATGAGTTATATATATGAAATACCATTGCTATTATATTTTATGTGCTATTAAAATGCATATTCAATGCCTAAAATAAATAGTTTTATGCAGTTATTGCAAGAAAAATAAAAATGTTTAGGTTATTATTTTTAAAATAAGCACTTTTTTTTCACATTAACATTATTGAAATCTTTCACTGGGGCTTCAATTTTGAACTGTAGTGGATCAATTCCCTTTTCAAATCTGTAGTATTTTTAAAAGTGCTAAATTGAGATTAAAAAAAAACAAAACTGTTTTTGTTGTCATCCTTCCCAATACTCCTTTTCCCTCACGACACTAGAGAGAAATCTGATACAAATCTTCCCCTGTTAATTTCAAATACTTAAACTATAGTGAATATTTAATTAAATCTATACCCCTGTTAATTTAGCAGATGTTTCAGAATTTTTGTGACCTCAATTTCTTCTTTCTTGTTGAATTTTCTCAAATATCCTTTAGACTTTTTTCTTCCTTGAAGCACTCAGTTCCTTAAATAAAATTCAGTCTGCAAATATTCGATTTTATTTTATATTTCCAAACAAAATTTTCTTAACATAATGTATCAACTGCCTACTTACATCTTAAACACACTATACTGTTTTCTTGCTATTCTATTTCTTAACAGGGTATAGGTTGTTATTGATTAAAATACTAATTAAACTCTAGAACACTAAAGTGTTTTACTTTATTAGAGCCATGGCTGATTTCTTCCTTAATTATGTATTTTATGCTATCTGTTGTTTAATTTGTAAAATTATATGTCTGTGTTTTAATTTATGGGTTTTAAAGATATTGTTTTACTGATTTTATACATCGATATATTGTAGCAAAATTCAGAGTAAACTGAAATTGGCATTCAGTTATGTATTTGTTAACTATCGTGTAGTTAACAATCTTTGTAGCACAATTCTTTTGACTTACAACAAGAAGATATATTATTTTTGAATTATTATTTAATGCCACCTATTAAGAGCCATTTGATTGCAATATGAATTTTTTTTGTCATCTTTGAATCTCATAATTCATTGTGATCCACTCTTTAGTCTTGTAAGGCTTGGGAATTAACTAGGAAAGACTGTTTTAAAAATGTGTCATGAAGATATAATTTATAAGAATTGTTGACATTTTCTTGCAGATATATTCATGAGGTTTAATTTAACAGTTTTATAACAAATAACACTATTTATAAGTATTGTTTTTAAGTTAATGGATTATATTTGTGGGGAAAAAAAAAAAGAAGTAGAGCATTACAGATATTTAATATAATAGAACGCTTCATCTTTTTTCCCTAATCACCTTGTCAATAATCTTGCTTTTATTTTCTGATGGGGAATAAGTTGGTGATGGATAAGTTCAATGTTAATGAGAAAAAATGGATTCCAGATCTTATTTGTCAGTGACTTGAAAGAGGGGGACAGCATTTTTCTACTCAGTTGCTAAAGTCCAAATTGTAAGATGACATTTTATCATTCACCTTAGTCATAATCTAAAAGTTAGTCTTGCACTTCTTATTTTCCAACTATTTACTGACTGAGTCACTTAAAAAAAAGCAAGATATTCTTAAAATATGTAATTGTACATTCATTTCTTACTGAAATATTCTTTGAGATCTGTGTCATTTCAAATTTATAAAAGCAGAAAAGGAAATAAAAATAAATAAATAAAGAGATTTGGAATAATGCTGCTTATTTGTAACTGAAAAGCATATGATATGTATAAATTATGAATGTTATGATATATATATGAATGTTTGACAGTATATTTCACAAAATTTTTTGCTGTGGGAAAAAAATTTAATTACATTCTCAAAAATTCCTAACATCACCCACTTCATTTATGCATGCATATTTGAATTTATAATTTGTGCTTATATAAATATGTTACTGTTTATTACCTTTTTACCAGTAAGTAATATATTTTACTATTATTTTTTTGATGGTATTTTTACCCCCAAAATTTTGTTTCTCATTTTTTTTAAAGCGTTCTATTTTCTAAAAAAGATTGTCAGTGGTAAATTAGTTATTTAAATTCTAAAAAGGATTATAACATGTAGTTAAATACATCAATTTATTGAAGTTATTTTTTCAATCGGTCCTTTTAATTTTCACAGTTAGTTTAAACATTTTATATTTTAAACTAAACAAATTTAATTTTTGTTTTAATTGTGTAAAATGTAAGTATATACTTATATTCAACAATTTAAACTTGTCTACATTCTAAAAATAATTATTTTCTAATCACTCAAACTCTGATATGATAAAACTTTTTTTGAAATGTTCTACTGTCCCAGGGCAAAACATTATTTAACTTGTCTTGTGCATTTTTTCTTTTAGAAAATTCATGGCACAAAACACAATACTCAGATCCCTTTTATTCGGACTTGTTGACTCATCTTATCATTAAATAAACTTTTCTAAGAATCATTTAAAAATTAATTAATAAATTTATTCATTTACTTTTTACAATTTGTCTGGCATTAAACATTGTCTTTTCCACCCTTAAATAATTTTGCAGAATTATTATTTTCTAAGAATAATTATTTTTTTTATCAGAATTTGTTTTAACTTGTATAGTGTTTTTCCATATTATTTTGTATTTTTGCACTTGAATTTCTATACATTGAAATTATGTAATTGTATTTCTGCTTGTTGAATATTTGTTTTAAATATTGACTAGTATTCTATTAGTTTTTTTTTTTTTTTAAGTTTGAATATTACAAAGTTATTCCTTCTTCACAGAATCTTATGATAGCAACAGCCCATTTACAAGGCTTTTAATAATAATTTCAATGTATCCACAATCTAAAAATAATTATTCTCCAGTCACTTGAACTCCAGCTTCACATCAACTTTGATTTCTGAATTGCTCGGGCTCTTATTTTCCCATAAAGATCCCTTTCTTCCAAATTCTAAAATGCTTTCTTTGGAAAATTCAATTCTATAAAGCTATAAGAATTCAAAATTTTTTCCCACAGTCTCTTTTTTCCTAATTTCTGGCTTCTTGTTTGGATTACATCTCAGACAGAGATGTCTTTTATAAAGAAATCTTAATAATCATTAAAAACTGAACTTCTTTCCTAAAACCATGAAGAATAAAAATTATTGTTAAAAAACTCAACAGCAATTTAGTATTTTAAATATAAAATTTTAAATTATTGATTTAAAGTTGTGACTGGCAAATGCATAGAATACCATCAAAATTCATTATATGAGTCCATGTATTTTCATTTCCCATGAAATATCCATATAGAATGATAAATATTTGTATAAAATAGTTTTGAATTTTGTAGTAATATTTGTAATGTAATATAAAAAAGTGCATCATTAGAAAAGAAAAACTTTATGAATAACAAGTTGCTTATGAACAAGATGTTTTGTATTGTTTCTTTATTAACATATCATCTATATATATTTTTATACTTAGATAAAATTTAATGAAATTTTAAATTTTGTTAAAAAAAGTTTAAAAAAATGGAAAAATTAAATTATATGTTTATGAATAATTATAAAAAGTAATGATTTCTTTAATTTATGTAATTTTATTTAACTCTTTTTCTGTTTCTTTAGATTTCAACTATAAAACACATGCTGGAAGTTCCCAGTATAATTTTGGTATTTTAGCCAAAATTGTGAAACATATGAAAGTATGTACCATTTATTTTCCTATTTGTCATTTATATATTTTCTATTCTTATATTTGTGCTTATTTTTAAATTTCAATGAATTTGTTTTGCTGTTGTTTATATATTCTGATATAGCTTATAAATATAATGTTAAACGCATAGCTTAAACTAAAATTTTTATTTAAAAAATAATAAATTTTATTGAATTCCAAAATTTTTGTGAAGATTGTTGAAAAATAATGCTCACTTTCAATTAAAAAAATCAAATTAAAAAAAATGTATGACTATTTTTATATTATTATAAAGAAAAATTCACATGAAATTCAGTATTTGTGTCTTGTAGAAATGATTTTATCAAATCAAAACTAATAATAGAGTTAAAAAAAATTATTTTCAATAATAATTATGTATTAAAAAAAGATGATTCGTGTAATACGATGCAAGTATTAATTTTTTCAACAGTGCTTTTATTTTTATTTTAAGGGAGAATAAATACTTTAAAGTCACTTTCTCCTCCCTATTTATTGTATAAGAGAAAAAATAAATAAATATCATTGAAATATTTTTAGCAAAGGCACTTGAATGGCGACACATATCCTCTGAGCCTAGAAGAAATTCTAGATGAAACCAATCAATTAGATGTTGGCATTAGACAAAAGAATTGGTTGCTTAATGAGGTAAGCAAGTACAAGTCTTTTTTTATGCTGTTTTACTATTTTACTATAGAACTCTACGTTAAGACTATTTAATTAAGTGTGATATAAAAGCCCTAGTAAATATTTTTAAATTTACTTATCTATTCTAGGATTCACTTTTTAGAAAAATTTACATTTAAAATATAATTAGTATCCTAATTAAATTTCCAAATATTTTATAATTCTTTTTTTCTGCTTTTTAATTCTTTTAAGATTTTTGCATTTATTTGGTGAAATGTTGTTTGTTTTTAACTTGAAAAAATTCTAATATGCTTAACAGATGTTAATTTAATGGGTTTTTTTTCATTCATAATCATTCAGGCTCTTGCAAGTAATCCTAAACTACAAATTGATGCTGATGGCAAATATCTTTTTAAGCCACCTTATAATATTAAAGACAGGCGAAGTTTACTGAAGCTTCTTGATAAACATGATCAACGAGGACTTGGTGGTATACTCTTGGATGATGTAGCTGAATGTATTCCCAATGTTGAAAAAGCTTTGAAAGTAAATGGTTTCTAATTAAAGTATTATTTTTCTTAGTTAGATTTTACTCTCATATCTTTTTGTCTAAAAATATGAAGCAAAAAATTGAGGAATTTGCTTATGCTCTTAGTTTTAGAACTTTTTAAATTTATCTTAATCTATATTAATATGTTAATCTTTGATAAAAGTTGTAAAATTGCAAATTTTCAATTATGCTTCATTGGTAATGATTTTTTTCTCCATTTGCTAAGAATTTTTGCAGAATTTTGAGCTAAAAAAGTTTTAAAAAAATTATCAGGAAAAAAATTATTATCATTAAAAGTGCTGAATGGAAAAAACACAAATTTCCCCTGCCCCTCCCAGTTTTGTCTAGAATTTTATTAAATTCATTTGAAAGATATAGAAGTGGAAAAATGTTTTATTTTCATATGAATATTATCTGGCAAATCTAACTTTTAGAACTTTTTATAAGTTAATCCATAAATTTTGATTTTTACCATCTATAAAAATGTTTGTCCTTCAAGAAGTTAAGTCAAACTCAGCAATATTTCAGTGCTCTTAAAAACTAAAATTTTATTCCTTCCATTAAGGATTGATAGTTGAGATTTATGTTTTTTTTTTAACATTTTTACTAATGTTGATTAAAAATGTATGTAGAATGTGAATTATTTAATTTTATTTGAATTATTCAACTTTTTGTATAAACTCACTAAATAGTAAAAAATAGTTAACTTTAACGAAAAAGGTTTAAATTCTTATAATAAAGTTTCAACATATTTTTTATATTTTGTATGTATATCTAATCTTTTTACACTATAAAACATTTATTAAAAATTGTTAAAATATATTTATTCTGTACTAGTTTGTTGCAGAAATTAGTTAATTAAATTCCTTGTTCAAAATCCAAGAGTTTTTTTATGTCATATTTTTAAACAAAATTAGCATTTACTTTAAATTATGGTTATATGGTCCTTTTTGTTTTTCTTGCTCTGCAGAAAGAAGGTTCATTGTAGGCCTTTATATTTTAGAATTTATGAATATTTTGTCAGGTATTAAAATGTGAGTAATTTTACAGGTTCTTGGAGATAGTATTATTGTTATCACTCAACCAATTAGCAAGAAAAAAGTTTTATTTTATAATGACAAAAGCATGCAGTTCAGTGTTGATGATGGTATGTTGCACATTTTATAGATTCTAAAATTTATCTTATTATATCTTGAGAATTTACTTCTTGTTTTTTTTATTGAAGCTATTTTTATAAATAATTTTTCTAGATATCATTACTAGCTAAATGTTGTTATTTAAATGTCTCTTAATTGTTCTGCATTATATTTTAGAATTTCAGAAACTATGGAGAAGTGTTGCTGTTGATGGTTTAGATGACGAAAAGATTGAAGAATATTTACAGAAACAAGGTATAACATCAATGCAAGACATAGGAGTAAAGAAAGTTGTAAGTATTACATTTAAATTAAAATTATAATTTTATAAATTACAGTACAAAGTACTGTACTGCACATGCATTCATGAGGAGAAAGTTTTTAATTAGCATTTAAGTTTTGAAAAATCAAAAGTCTTACTGCTGATTTAGATTTTATATTTAGTAGATCAAAACCAAGGTAACATATTAAATGACAAGATTTTTTTTTTTTTTAAGAATCCAATTAATTGTTCTTTTTTTGTGTGAATTCAGATGTATTTTCCATATTTAATTTATGTAGAAATAAGAGTGTAAAGTACATATTTACCTAAAGTTAAAAAGGAATTCTAGATTGGGATTCCTAAGGCAGACAATGCTGGCATTTAAACCATCATATATTACTCCTTTTATTTATTTGAACAATTTTTGAATTTTGAGATTTTTTTTAATTTACTAATGTGAGCTTTAATTGTACACTTGCTGCCAACTTTTAATATTTTTGAGTTAAATTATCATTTAAACTCAAGATTTTAAGGTTTATTAGCATTAGCATTATTTATTAGCATTACTATGTTTATTAACATTTAAACATTAAGTTAATGTTTATAGCATTATGTTTATTAGCATTAACATTTTTGTATATTAAATCATTTTTAGAAGAAAATGAAAGGAAAAAAGAAAGAAAGAAAGTAAATCTTTAACTAGTTGTAAACTGTTAAATTTTTCTCCTTGACTAATTTCACATGAAAATTTTTTAATCAGGCAGCATAAATTAACAGCATTTTTTTTGAAACTGATATTCTCTGTGCACTTATGTAGATCTTTATTTTTTTTCATTGCTCCTATTTTTGATTAAATTAACTATAGTTGTAAAATAATAATGTTAATAAATATTTATATTTTCCTTCTAAAAATACTCCTTTTTTTATTGTTAATTAGACTCCTGTGCAAAAGAGGAAAAAACCATCCAACAGGAAGAGCAATTTCAAGAAACTAAATCAACATATGAGCGACATATTAGAAGATTATACAGATAAAAACTGAAATGTCAACTCTTGTTTAAATACACAACATTTGTGACATGAATCTACATCATATGTTATTTTTACTTTGTATTTATCTTTCATCTGTAAGCATGTCATCAATAAAGGATATTTGTATATATTTCTAAATGCTTGTGTATTTTGTCTGTAAATATGATGTTTGAAATAATATAACATAGATATTCCTGAAGGCTAATGTCATATTTTGTTTTAAATAGTTAATTATTTTTTATGCTGTCTCACCTTATATTAATAAATAAAAATATTCCATTTTAATGAAAATTAAAGTATTTTTATTTTTTATGATTTATCTATAAACACTTATTAATTTTTTTTTACAAATTATTTCATAAAATATTGCTCAGTAGCAACGTGTATACAATATTTTTTATTTTTATTTATTTATCTTGCTCCAAATTAAAGTTCCAAAGCATACAAATTCTAATTAAAAAAAAATTTTAACCATCTTCATAGCCAGGTTTATGTTTTGTAGGTTTTTAAACAATTCATAATTGAAATAATCTATTACAAATTACTTTGCTTGCAAATTAAAAAGTGCATATATTATAAATTAAAAACGGAAATTGATATCTTAAATTAATATCCAAAGAAAGCAGTTTTTTAAAATCTTAATTTTGACATTGACAAAAGCATGCAATTGAATTATTTGACAGTTTCTTATGAAGTGTGAATTTCATCTTAACATTAAAATTATTGTTTCAGAATGTGTATACAATTAAATTTAGATTTTTTTTTAAATTAAAGATAAATTATTACTATTAGATAGATGCTTTTTTTTTCGATTTTAAGAGTGCATAATCATTTTTGTGAGATAATCAATTTGGAAGACATAAACATCAATTTCCATAAGCAACTCGTAACACTTACCCATCTAGCCACAGTTAAACCTAATTTTGTGCTCGATTAAACTTGTAGTTTCATGCCTATTTCTATCATATGGTTTTTTTTTTCACATCTTTCATCCAACTGAATAGACTTTTGGCTGAACTGAATAGATTTCTGAACCCTCACCTGAGCTTTTCAAATAATACTGTGCAACTTCATTAATCAACTAAGAGAAGCTTTAAATTAAATACAGTTATAAAAATGCTGAATAAAGCAATCTGAATTGTTTGTACTTCAGTATGTGAATATTTGACTATTCCCATTCAACAATAAGAAATTATGTGCCATGTATTTCCATTTTTTACATATATATTGAATTTTTATGATTTTTGTCAGCAAGAGAATTCTTTACTAAAGATATATTTTTATTTGAACATGTAAATTATTTTAATTGTTTAATAAATACATTCTAGAATATAATATATTGTCCAAATTATTTTAACATGATTTTAAAAGTTTTTGATGTTTTTCATGTATGAATTACAGATATTGAGCAACTACTTCTTATTGTATAGTAACTTATAAAATAATGGCATCATTACATAACTTTTATTTATTAAAAAATTATTATAAGTGCATTAAAAGTTTTTTACAATCAAAAATTTAATACTGAATATGTTGAGATAGTAAATATTCAGAAGCAAAATTTAAAAAAATTTGCAGCAACATAATTTCTTTTTTGCATTATCTTATGCATATAACAAAATATCAGTTAATTGTAAAGTTATTATAAGTTTTATTGTAAAAATGTATATACATATCAATATTGGTATTAGTTGAGCATTCCTGACTTTATTTTAGTGCAGTATTTGTAGGAAAAAAAAAACATTATTGAAAAATTTCACTGAAAAATAGTATTAATAATAAGAATTATTACTACTAATTATAAAGGACAATGTATAATGTCCTACAGGTTATACAGTTCTTCCTACAGCTACCAAATTAGGTGCAAATATACTTTGAAGAGTTGGAATGTGCATTTCGGAAAGATATTTTTTTTTACTTTTTAGCAATTTTAATCAACTGGAAACTAAGTGAGATGCTGCTATTTTTTGCAATTACTTCCTAAAATAATACTGCCGAAAAATGAATATTACATTGTTCCAATATTTAAAATATTGTGATTTAATGACATGAATTTAAAAGTTCAAAATTTTTCCTCAATTCTCACTTTTTAAACTTTTTTTTTCTTGATTTTTAACTACAGATTGCCTTTCTGCATTTAAAATGACATTTTTTATAATTTTGAAATGGTGTAAAATTTATTTTTGTGCAGTAATAGTTTCGGATGTTTATGGGAAAACCTCGAAAGTTCAGCTTAATTTTTAATTAAAATTCCAATTCAAAATTCACGAAAATCGATTGGAGGCGCGCATTCCCACCTTCCAAAGTGTATATGTAGTAAATTTGTAGCTGTAGATCAGACGGTCTGCCAGTAGAGCGCTAATACACACGTAGATAAGTACATGCAAAGACCCACTCACATTTTTCTTTATTATTAAGAGAGATGCTATCTTCAATTTTATAGTATTTCTGTATGTATCTTTAGCTCTACTAAAAATAAAGAAAAATGTATATGCGTCTGTGTGTGTGTGTTGCCACTCAACAGGCCACGTCATTTGATCTGAATTATCAAATTTGACACGTATATTCTTTGAAAGGTGAAAATGTGCACTAAGGGACGACTTTTTGTTTTGAAATTTTCATTAGAATTTTAATTAATTAAAAACGAAGTGAAATTATGTCATTATTTTTCATAAAAACTCCTAAAAATATTGTAAAATAAAAATGATTTGAATATCATCTAAACATTAAAAATGTATCTTTTTAAATTATTAAAAAAAATTGCCATATAATTTTTTTCTGATCTTCCTTTTTAATCAATTTTTTAAAAAAATATTTCAGGTATATTTTACAATATAAATTATTCTTGAAATAAATTCATATTATTTTCAGTTTTGTTACTATTATTTGTTCTTAGTTTCTTTTCGATGCAAATGCTCAAGTTATGAAATTCGGCCTTTCCCCCCTTTTTGAACAGGTTTTAGTATAGGATGTATTTCATGATTTTTTAAAATTTTGCTGTATTTAAAATTAATTAAGGATTATGTTAGAAAATAACTAATCAGTATTTTCTTTTTATTTCGCTTATTTTTAAATATTACTATTCTTTACTGTGATATAATTTAATGTGAAAAAATATTGACAAAAAAAAAAAGAAGAAAAAAAAGAAAAAAAAAAAAAGGAAAATCCATAACACACAGAACAGAGTGACTTCTAAAATGATACGAGTTATAAATCCATCAAAATTTACTCTACGAATATTTTGCTAAGAGAGCTATTACAGCACATTTATGCAAAATCGTTAATTGAAATTTTTAACAACTATTAATCACGGCGAACTATCTGGTTGTCAAAGACGGCGAGTATAAGAATATAATCAAAACTTATAACAAAGTGAATTGTTATTTTTGAAATTATGCGTCAAGTATTTTATTTTTGAGGGCATTTAAAAAAATATAAGTTATTTTATTAACATAAGAATTTAAAAGGTACGATAAATAAATTCAATACCAATAAGTGTTACAATGAGTACTTTGATTAGTAACTAAAATAACGACTTTCTTTCATTGAAATTATCTTCGACTGTTCCCAATTTACAGGGTATTGCCAAATTCAGAAAGAAATTCAGAGGGGTGAAAGCAGGCATAAAAAGGTTGAAAAACTGCCATGGAACATCGAGTTACAAACCTGAGTTAATGGGTGCAAAACTAGTTATGAAGAATATGACGTCGAGTAGTACAAAAATAAATAAATAAGTAAAAAGCCAATAATAAGCAGAGAAGTACTTATTTGAAGTAAAATCAGGATTGCATTTCAGATAATACTTAATGCCAGAAAAGAAATGACGACAAATTTTTGTAAGAATTGTTCGATATTGCAGCTGAGGAGGCCATTGATAGTACACATTGATAGATTGCCGGTAATCCGCACATTCGTTTGGCCACTCTATTTCTATGATTTTCACCGGCTAACATGAGTTGCGATCCTATGTTCTATAATAATTTTTCATCCTCTTGGTGTCTACTATCATCCCTCTGAATTAGGGATTGCAATACCGGTATACCGAATACCGGTATTTTGAGCCATTTGTACAGTTTTGTAATACCGGTATTCACAAGTTTAAATACCGGTTTTTCGGTATTTACTAGAATTTTTTAAAATTGTCTCCACTATATGTTCAGGGATCTCCAACATAGCAAAATTTTTGTTTTTATGTCTCCCTAACAGACTAAATTAATTAGCTAATTAATGGCTTAAATATAAATTAGTGAAACATGGATTATCTCTGAAAGAAGATATTGTATCCATAATGACTAATGGAGCAACAATTATGAAAAAAGTTGGAAAGTTGATTGGTGCAAATCAGCAATGGTGCTATGCTCATGGAATTCAATTAGGAGTAAACATTACAGATAATTAATAATACAGAATGTCTTACAGAATTTACCTAATTATAATGATTTTAAAAATGAAAATGAAAAAGAACAGAGACTAACCAATTCAAATCTGATCAAGTTCAGAGTAAATTTTCATAAATATTTTACCAACGAACCTGTCCACATTCAGAAGAATTCGGTTCAGTTATCGAAGATTATGATGACACTAATGTCGATAGTGAAAAGGAATTGTCTTTAGAACAAAAATTAGAATTAGCGATAAATAAAAAAAATTCAACGAATACAATACAGAAATCAGCTATATCCAAACCCATCCGACGAGGAAGATTTATTTGAAGACGAGGGATTTAGAAGTAAAAACTTGGAAAAAGTGAATCGCGCATTGCTGACAGTACCACCAACTAGCGTAGATGCCGAAAGAGCGTTTTCGACAGCTAGTAATTTTTACACAAAATTACTTTTCAGGTTTAATGACAGTACAATCGATGCTTTATGTTTTTTTAAGATCGCATTTCAAAAATTTGTATTAGTACCGCTGACTGAATAGTGATATTTACACTTTTTTTGTGATTTAAATAAATAAGAGGTTCCTTTACTTTTTTGTGATTATATACTGTTATAATTTATAAGTTACATATTATTTTTCGTGATATTTACACTCCTATAAAACTGGCAAATAAAACAAAGAAACACCTGTGTTGTCTTTCTTTCTTCTAAAATTTCTAATACCGGTATTAAAACCGGTATCCCGGTATTAAGATCTAAAAAATACCGAATACCGGCATTGAAATTTTGGTCCGGTAGTGCAATCCCTACTCTGAATTTGTCGGTCGAATTCGGCGATACCAAGTACAATTCATTATTTGAAATATTATAGAATTATTTTCTTTCTTTGATTCATTATCAAGTGGAGCCACCTGCATGGACCTATGATTTAATTAATTTAATCAGTTAACTGATAATTAAGTTCCAAGATTATTAAAATGGTGCAAACAGTTAAGAGTATACAAATTTTCATTTCTACCGTATCTGAAATGTAGAAAAAAATATCTCTTACAAATTTCTACCTCTATAATCATGAAAGTAAACTAGCGTGAGTATTCTCCCCAAAACTTTCTCGCATACTTTCTAATAAACTTGTCCTGCTAGAAAAAGTCACGCAAGGCACTGGCGTACAATAGT
The DNA here is from genome assembly GCF_947563725.1 of Argiope bruennichi. Classification (NCBI taxonomy): domain Eukaryota; kingdom Metazoa; phylum Arthropoda; class Arachnida; order Araneae; family Araneidae; genus Argiope; species Argiope bruennichi. The sequence continues at coordinate 23,576,586 of NC_079154.1, read as the reverse complement.
TACGAAATATTAACTTTTGTCGTGAATTTAGCGTTTTCTGATTCATATCATCCAATAGCCTTTTTATAATATAAGCATATCTCTGGATTTCTATTTTGAAAATGTTGAACAAACGTTAGTTTAAGGTAAGAATAAGTGGTTCTTTTTCTATATATTTGCCTTTTTTTTAATACCTCAGAAGTATGTAAATGAAAGTATGATTCATTATAGATGTGAGTAAAAACATTTTAATAATTAGTTTTGCTATAATATGTGGATCATATAACATTTTATTGATTTCTTTCTTTTTTTTCAGTATCCGAACAAGCCAAAAAGTTTTTATACAATTACCTCATTGAAAAAGGAAAACTTTGTATGTGGAGCTTTTTGTGTGTAGGAAAAGTAAATAAGCAAATGCTTTTTAAACTGCATTGACTTTGTAGCAATATAGATGTCATTTTGTCCAATTTCGAAACACATTTAGACAAGATAAGGTCCACACTAGGCAAAAAACTATAACCAATTATCGAATAATCTTTAATAATAAAACAGCATATATATTTATACAAGTTTTCTTCTGATATTCAAGTACATTGAATTGTTAATATAAATGATTTATTATGTATTCTTGAGTGTACACCTTTTCGATTCCTCTGTTATATCTTTCAAAGGTTCTTGTCTCTTCAAAAGGCTTTGTCGATGCTAATAGGTTTTTATTTCCATTTCTACAAAACAAATGTTGAGAGTTCTGATTAGTATTTGAAAAAGAAAATGCAGAAAACAGAAGATATATTAATAGACTTTAAGGCGCATGTAATGTGGTTATCACGCGGTTAATTATAATCGAAGAAAATGAAAGAGGATGAATTCAAGTCGATGACAAGATCACATTCAAAAGCTGCCTTTCTGATTCTCTGAATATACTCATCTAATTAGATAATAGCATGTTTTTAAACAATTCCCTCGAAGGTTAATTTTTAAAATGACCATAAATCATCTCATTTTAAAATATATATAAAATTTGTTTAGTAGGTCCCAAGCCAGTCTTTTGTGAACATAGAGTTGAATTGGGTTAAGGCCCATATTGGGATATATGGTAATGAAAAGGCGGATCAATATGCAAAGTTGGCGGCACAGAAAGAGGGTGTTGATATGGTTGTCCCCAAATCAAATGGTGTCTTAAAATGGGAATTAAGAGAAGAAATAAAGCTGCAATGGTTTGACAGATGGTATATGTCCAAAAACGGAAGAGTAACTTTCGATTTTATTCCTAATCCAGAAATAAAAAAAAGAAGATACCATCCACTGATAATTCAAATTATATCAGGACATGGGAGATTTCCTGCATATTTCCAAAGATTTGGAAGAATGCAGGACAATAAATGCATTTGTGGAGGAATCGGTACTGTTTACCACTATTTAAAGGAATGTATTGAAATCTCGGAGTTAAGAAAAAATCTGAAAATTATAAATAATGACTTAAGTACAGTACTGATGGTACCAGGTAATCTTAAAACTCTGAAGGACATGATGTCAAAAATTGTCAGTTTTTTACCAACTATTTGAGAGTTTGTAGATAAGGGAGTAGGACAATAATTGACCACTTTGTGGCCAATTACCTCGAGGAGAATGTCAGTTTGACAAATCGGTCAATGCAAGGATGGACAATACTCAAGATAGCAGTCGGCCACAACAAATCCTGTCGATACTGCTACGTTCAGTGGTGGCGGGGTGGTCGGCTGTACGCAAGAAGAAGAAGTCTTTTGTGAACAAAATCTGCGAACATGATTACAGCCCTTTTGATATAGCAAAGAACCTTTCAAATGAACAAATTTAATTTAATGACATTTTGAAAAATGTTTTAGAATAATGATCTATCAATAAGCGACAAACACTGGAAGCGAGTAGTTTATCTTAAAATTCTATTGAACATTTGCAATTTTCTTAATAATTTTTTTTCGACTGATTAAATTTTACTCATAATGTATTTATTTTGAAATAAAAGGAACTATTCAGAACCAAAACTTCTTATTCTTTTTGCGGTTAAAGCAAAAAGCAAACCAATTTAAGATTCCTGTTAATTCTTAAATTAGTCCCATTTTTTGCAATAATTTGGTCAAAAATTAAGAGCAACAAAGTCATTATTAATAAACTGAAATAATTTATGGTCAGAAGTCTCTTAATTTATCGCGAAACATATATCTAACCTTTTTAAACTTTTAAAATGTTATCTATTTTGTCAGTTTTATCTTGAATAATATAATTTGCATTAAAAATAATTACAGGATCATAAAAAGACCTTTTCTTAGACTAATAAATTTTATTATTCTATTTTATTTAAGATGAATCAACAACAACAACACAAAAAAATCAGTTAAGCTCATAAATATTATAGATCGGAATATTGCTGAGATGCCAAGTTCTCGGCGCACGGAGTGAAAGGAGCAGGGTTTACGTCACAGTAGCGTTACGAAAGAGTTGCATCCTTTCGAGTATTTGCAAGCATTAAGGATCTGTATGTGGAAACAACTATGAGGAGTTAATAAAATTCCCGAACTTGTTAAAAATATCACAAAATTTATAAAGCATCTAATGGATATACATAGAAAAACGAAGTTTTAAAATTTTGAATTAATAAAAAAAATTAATTGTTAGCTATTTTGCATTCAAAAGCAAACAGAAAACATTCTGAGACTTTGTTTAATTTCTAACTAATTACTACACTAAGTAAAAATTCGAAAAATCTCTAGTAGGTGAATATTTTCACCATCCAGAGTAAATTTTGGACAGTGTTTGGTAGCGCTATCTTCCATAAAGCGCAAAAGAAAGACAAACTCACAAACATTATCTTTCAAAGTATTAAGCCCCGCAAAAGTATTTTATGTAGAAGACAATCAACTTGACGTAACACATTTTACCCATTAATTAAAAAGATAATAGAAAAATTCTTTTAATTATCATTGAAAAAGAATTGCAAGACATTCAATATTATTTTATACATATTTTTTTTATTTCACCCAAAACAATATACTAAAAAAATGCAAATATCTTTGATTAAGATAAAATTAATGCACTGAAAATGCAACGAATACCCGCTATTAAAATTTCCTAAATATAAGAAAATACCTCAAGATTATTGTTACAGAATGTTTTAAAGGACTTAAGAAATTTCAGCATGAAATTCAAAATTGTCAAACGATACTCTGGATTAAAAAAAAATAATTGTTTCTTAATTCACGAAATTCCGATAATTCTTAAGCAAAAGAAACATAGTCAAAATATTCATGTTTCGAGAAATTATAAAGAATATTATACATTGATGCAAGGTATATTTACTTCATTTTAATTCGGAAAATCGCAAAATAAAAATCAACGTATTAGTATTTAGACCTTATTAGGTAAGAAGTGCAGTTCTTTTTCCTTCATAGTTATTGCCACATGATGAAAAAAAGTTAGAAGAATTCAAGAAGTGTGTAAAACTATTCTAAATGTTCTGCTGAGACAATCTTCCAAATAAATGTAAGACGATGGCAGTAGGCATGTGCTTATATAAAATTTATCTGAAAATTCAAAATGCGTTTCAATATCATTGAATTTTAACGGATGAAGCAAACAAAATTGCAAAATAAAAAAATTCTATGCATTAGAAGTTTAAAAAAAAAAGAAAAGAAAAACTCAAATTATTGTTGACATATTATGAACTTATAAAAAATTTTGATTTCTCTCTTCCTTCGTCAGTTCTTGAAACAATAAAATGATCTTACACTGCTATTTCACGCGGAATGATGATTTCAAAATGCTAGATTTATCCATTATGTAATTATTAACAATTATGCAATTATACTAAGTGATCTCCATATGTACGTATGTTTAGAAATTGAATAGTTGAAACGCGATATCCAATTAAAAAAACTTAGCAAAACTTTAATTTATAATTAATATGAGAAAGATATAATAGAAGTTTAATTTATCATTTAGAAATTTAAGAGATTAAATAAATAAAAAAAAGCAAAAAAAAATATATTAACGTAAAGAATGCGCTGCAAAAAACAGTACTATATGATTGTGTAAGAAAAAATAAACATTAATAAATGTTTACTTACCAGATAAATAAATTGACACCGTCTGTACAAACAACGGTAGATGATAAATACTGGATTCTTGTCAACCAAATCTTGCCTCAAGCAGAAGAAGAGAAATTTTTATGAAAAAAGAAAGAAAAAAATAGATATTAAGTGTTTTCTAGATGCATACAGATTTCATCGGAAGGATTCTAATCCTTCTAGAGAAAATAATGGCAAAAAAGAAAAATAAACACAAAAATCATAGATTTATGTCATACATCAAACTAAAACCAGTTTTTAAAAAAAATATTTTTATATATAAATTATTATTTTGAATCCATCTTTCAAATGAAAAAAAAAATAACTAAAAAATAATTTTTTTAGTTATTTTGGCCGCTGTTCTGCCAAATGAAAGGAAGTTCTTTAAAAAAACTATATGTATTTGCCGCTAACTTCCAAACAAAAGAAAATTGATTAAAATTTCTATAATTCACTAAACGAAAGGAAATAGTATTAAAAAAACCATGCATATCGCCACCATACTCCAAACTAAAGAAAATCTATTAAAAAAGCTTGTGCATATTGCCGCTATCCTCCAAGTGAATTAATAAAAATGTATGTAATTAGCCTCTATTCTCTAGGCAAAAGAAACTTGATTAGAATATACATATTTAGCTTCATTCTCCAAGCGAAATAAAACTGATGAAAAGATATGTGTTTTTCCTCACTTCCAAACGAAAGAAAATCCACTAAAGAATATATGTATATCGTCCAATTTTCAAACTAAAGAAAATTGATTTAAAAATGAGATGTAACGCCGCAATCTTCGAAACGAAAGGAAATTGCTTAACAAATTATGTGTATTGCCGCCATACTACAAATGAAAAAAGTTTTAATAAAATTATATATATGAACACTGTTCTCCAAAAGAAAAAAAAAATTGATTAGTAGATATGAAATCAGGCTTCATCTTTAAAACAAAAGAAAATTCATAGGAAGATACGTATTTTTCCTCCATAATCCAAACGAAAAAAATAAAAATGTTAAAAAAAATATATGCATTTTGGATACTCCCCAAACGAAAGAAAATTGATTTAACAATATATATATATATGTATATATATATATATATATATATTGTTATATATTGTATAATATATATATATATATATATATATATATATATATATATATATATATATATATATATATATATATATATATATATATATATATATATATATATATATATATATATATATATATATGTCTATGGTAGCCATTCTCTGCATGAAAGAAAATTATTTATAAAATATATGTATTTTGCTTCCATCCTTAACCGGAAAGAAAAATGCATAATACTCTATTCTATAAAGGAAAGAAAAGGGATAAAAAGATGTGTAGTTAAAAACCCATGTGTATATTTATATCGCCTACATGTAGTGATTAAATGTCAACTTATGTACAGGTATTATTTCAATTAATCCCAAGAAGCATTACTGTTCTGAATATATTGCAGACAGAAAAACTGCATGTAAAAAGCAGTTAGGTATTTATATTAGGTATTATGTAAAAAGTCATCTACCTAAAGGAGCAACGTTTCGAAAAAATACGTAGATAATCCAGGCAGTAAGTTCCCTTTTAAATTTTTGGCGAGTGTTAGCTGCGTTCTTCAATTCAAACTTGAGTATCTTTTATGCTAAGTCAATGTGAGGCGAGGACGATTTCAGATCTCTGCATGTAAAAAACTGCGGTACTTGTTTGATGAGATTTTAAAATACTTAAAACAACGCAGTATCTCGCCGTATACGGGAAAATGTAGGTGGGGGTGGGTGTTTCTGTATTACTGTGGTTGTTGCTTATGGCGCTTCTCATAGACAAGCCACTGACAATGTCAGCGGCTTCTGCATTACTTCATTCATAAAAAGATGAAATGCTGATCCAAATTAAATATGTATGCACAGCCTCCAGCAGTAGCATTATTAAAACGATATTTATATCTATAACCTCCGTCCAGCAGAACAATGCCTACCGTTCCAACAAAATAGTCCCATAGCCAGAAGAAGTGAAGCCCTTGTATATCAAAATGATATGTGTTTTTATTACCTTTCCTACAAAAATTATCATTGTTCTGGTAAAGCGTTTATACGGAATTCAAAATGAATTCAGAATAGGAGCATGACATTTGAAAAAAATAATGTAAAAAAAAATGTGATTGTATATTATTCTTGTTAAAGGGTTTGCTGCCTTTATACAAATTCTTAGGTAATAAATGAAGTGTTATTAAGCTAATGGACATTGGTGTACTTTGCTATTAGAAAATTCTGGGAATGAGTAAAGAGAAACTCACTTTTATTTTTAATTAATTGAAATCGACATGCCAGTTTACTTCATTTGTACATTAAAACATTTAATAAAATTCTTTGCAGCCTCTTTTTTCTGAATCAAATGTTTCGAGACTCATTTTTATTGTAAACTTCTAACACATTATTTCAATTAATAATCTATAATTATAAAATAATATTTTTAAAAATGCAAAGGCAAATGCATTGTTGTAGTAGTATTATTCGTGTAAACATATTTAGATACCAAGAATAAAAATTGTTGACCAGAAAGACATATTTCTGATCTGAAACATGATTCTTTCATTTATTAATTACTCTGTAACTCTTTAGCAATGGGAAAAACATCTCATTATCTTAAAAACATATTATTAGCGAACTAATTTTTTAAGAATATCAAAACTTTTGAGCCTCCTTTTAAACTTGAGCAAAGAACTTTTAAATTTCTCCCTTTCTTTTAGACTGAAAAAAAAAAAATTTCTATATTTATACTATAAAACAGTTTCTATATTTATACAGATCTGTTAAATTTTCATATTTAAAATTAGCATTCAAAGATTGTTATAATTCTAAAATGATTTTTTAAAAAAGAGATCACTATAAAATTCAAAGGTATTTTGCTAAACTGAATAAATGTGTGTATTTAAACATAACTTTTATAAAATGCAGTGAGCATTTAAATATGATATTACATATGTGAAAAAAATGTAAATAAAAATTAAAGTTATGCTGAATTACTTAGATTGTGTGTGTGTGTGTGTGTGTGTGTGTGTGTGTGTGTGTGTGTGTGTGTGTGTGTGTGTGTGTGTGTGTGTGTGTGTGTGTGTGTGTGTGTGTGTGTGTGTGTGTGTGTGTGTGTGTGTGTGTGTGTGTGTGTGTGTGTGTGTGTGTGTGTGTGTGTGTGTGTGTGTGTGTGTGTGTGTGTGTGTGTGTGTGTGTGTGTTACCTCATGTACAACAAGGCCGCGGTGGCCTGGTGGTAAGGTCTCGGCTTCGGAATCGGAGGGTTTCAGGTTCGAGACCCGATTCCACCGAAGAACCGTCGTGCAAGGGGGTCTGTTGCACTTTAAATCAGTCCTGACCAAACGTCCTCCCGCTGGTGTGGAGAGGGGGTGCCAGCTCAGGTCGTCCTCGTCATCTGACCGCGGTTCAAAATTACGAGGTTCGTTCCAAAATTGCCCTAGTGTTGCTTCAAACGGGACGTCAATATAACTAAACTAAACTAAATTAAACAACAAGAACAATGATCCAAGTAAATCATTTATTTGACCTCCAAAAGAAAAGCAGTTCATTTGAAAATAGATATGTATGTGAATTATCTTCGTCGTCCATAACATCAATGAAAACTATTAAAACAAATTATTTAACTAGCTAGAAGATGAGAAGTCTTGCATATATACGGTATGTCTTTATCTCTTACAGTACGAAATTGTTTTGATAAAATATTTATACCATCAAAAGAATAAAAATATTGCATTTAAAAAATAAGCGTTTTTGTCTGTGTGTTAGTATTTGCATACGATTCTATGTCTATCTGTGCATGTCTGTGTGTATGTGTACTTCCACATCAGCAACGAAAAAAAAAATGTTCGTATCTTTCGTGTTGTATATCTTTTTCCAGGAGAGAAACATTTTATATGAAAAAGATATAGATATACAGGGTGTCTCAAAACCTTGACCGTGGCTTTTATTCCTTAAATATTGATCATAGACATATACTGTAAATTACAAAGTTGTGTAAAAAAAGGTGCAAAATGTTATGAAATCAATTCAAATTTCCAGGGGATTAAACTTTAAAAAATAAAAAATTTTAATTTTTATACGGGCCCCGTACAAAAAAATCCCAAAGAGTAAAATGTGCCCCATACTTTAATAAGGTCATGTACAAAAGTTCAAATTTTTATCACGAAAACTCTCAAAGATATGTTAAAACAAAGTTGCTGATGGGTCAATCACAAATTAAAATGCAAACATTTACATCTTTAGTGCAGATGACGCGACACGGGAATGCATCATAAGCAAATAAAATATGCTTCATATTTTTAAATACACATTTTTAAATCTAAGCTTCCTGAAAATACTTTAAAATTTTATAGCATGAGTTACAGAATATAACTTAAAAATAGCACAGTCAATGAACTTGTAAAAACACTTATGCAATCTTTCCTTATGTAATTTTTTGCTTTAAGTTATTATTTCTACAAATTTTTAATAGTTTTGAACCAATAAATAGCAAAATTATTATTTATTTATTCAATTATTACTTTCTTTGTTAATTTGTGTACGACCCCTTAAACACGAACATCCGACATGATTTTTCCTCTTTGTGAATTCATATCCAGGCATCGAAAAAATGGCGTAAGTCAGAATTTACGTAGTTTCAGATCTCTGAGACTTTTTGGGATAAATTGCTGAAATTTTGTACTTGATCTTATTAGAGAATGGGGCACATTTTACTCACTGGGAATTTTTTTGTACGTTATTTACATTTTGTACTTTTTGAAGTTCAATCTCCTGAAAATTTTAATCCATTTCATAAAATTTTACACCTTTTTTTTTTATGAAACTTTTTAGTTTACAGTATATGTCTATAATAAATATTTAAGGAATAAAAGCCATGGTCAGGGTTTTTGAGGCATCCTGAATGTTGCCTCTATCTACCACAGCATTTTCCAGTCTTAGATAAAATATTACATGGATAAAAGATGAGTATATCTATGTAAATACTATCACTGTCTATATTACCTACAACAGGATATTGAGCATTGTTTGGAAAAATCTACGTACAGCAGAAAAAAAGAAATATCGCAATTGGAATCAATTAAATATGCTTTAATTAAATATTTGCATGGGAGAAAAAGGAACCTTAATATGTAGAATGGAAATGTGCAATAAATACTTTCAACACAAAATTATTTTGACAAAATATTTACGACCATCGCAAAAAGTATGTTTGTGTCTGTGAGAAGATCTATGGATGTGTATTTGTGTCCATGTGTGAGGGTATGGAAGAATGGGTGAGATTGTTAGTACGTGTGCGCGCGTCTGTGGCTGTATTTTCTCAACCGAAATAAGATATTACGCTAAGCTTCAAAAACATCTGTATTGCAGCGATGTATCACCAACAATGTATGTGATGAGTGTATGTATATGCATTATCTCCCTCGTCAACGGCAATGATCCCGGCTTGAAATAAAAGTTTACATAGGAAGATGGAAACCTTAATATGTAAAACAGAAATTAACCTTCAACATTAAATTATTTTGACAAAATTTTTACGCCCCCTCAAAAAAAAAATGTGTGTCTGTTTTTATGTGCGTGAGAATGTCTCTGCCGGTGGATGTGTGTTTGTGGGGAAGGGGGGGGCTTATTTGTACGTGTAACCACGTGTTTGTGTTTAGCGGTATGAGATGAGCTTCTATGTGCAAGCTTCCGACCGTGTGTGTGGTGAGTGTGGAACTTGTTTGTACGTGTGTGGGAGCTTTTGCGTTTGTATTTTCCCGACCGTATCAAGAAATAGCGTTAATCTTCATAAACATCTACACGGTTGATAGAACACCAACATTGTGCGCGAAGAGATTATTTATGAGCATTAACTCCATTCTCGTTAACTACTTTCACCACGAAACCATGTTGACCAAATATATACGAACCTGCAAATAAAGACTCTTTGTATGCATAAGTGTCTGTGTCTGAGAGTGTGGAAGTGCACTTGCTTACGGGGTGGGCGAGAAGGGCGAGCTCAGAGGTATTTGTACGATATTGCGCGCGTTTGTGTGTGCGTGGGTTGTTCGTACGAGTGTGGCCGAACGGGTGTGTCTATTTTGACTAAATAAATAAATAAAAAAAAAACTAACTGTAATCTTATAAACACCTAAATGAACACTTGCACACCAGCAATGTGCGCGAAGAGTGTATATATGAGATTTGCCTCCATTATCCAAAGCAATGTTCCCCTATTAAACAATATTTACGTATTAAGAAGTGAGCCTACTTTAATATGTGGAACTGAAAATTACATTAATTATTCTCACTACAAAATAATTTTTTCAAAATATTTAGGTCCTCGCAAATTAAGTCTGTGCCTGTCCTGATGAGAAGGTCTCTGTCTATACGTGTGGCAGGGATGCTGTATGTAAGCTTGCTTTAGCGTGTGTACGTATGTGAGTTATCGGGACGGAGAGAGGTGGAATATTTATATGCATGGGGACGAGTTTGACTGCATTTCCTCAACCGAAACAAAAAAAAAAAAAAAAAAAAAAAAAAAAACCCAAAGCTACATAAACATCTGTTTGTCAGCGAGAACCCGAACAATATGTGTGAAGAGTTATATGTGATTTGCCTCCATCCTCCTCTGCAATAATCTCTTCTTAAACTAAAAAACGTGCCTACTTTAATATGTAGAACGTAAAATTACATTAATTACATTGCTTCCATCCTCCTCTGCAATGATCTCTTCTTATGAAGAGATCATTGCAGAGGAGGAAAGAATGTGCCTACTTTAATATGTGGAACTGAAAATTACATTAATTACATTGCCTCCATCATCCTCTCAAAAGATCTCTTCTTAAACTAAGCATTTACGTATTAAGAAGTGAGCCTACTTTAATATGTGGAACAGAAAATTACATTAATTATCCTCACTACAAAAATATTTTTTCAAAATATTTAGGTCCTCTAAAAATAAGTCTGTGCTTGTGCTAGTGAGAAGGTCTCTCTATACGTGTGGTAGGAATGGTGTATGTAAGCTTGCTTTAGCTTGGTTGCGTATGTGAGTTATCGGGACGGAGAGAGGTAGAATATTTATATGCATGGGGACGAGTTTGACTGTATTTCCTCAAAGGAAACAAAAAATAAATAATAAAAATAAATAAAACAAAGCTATATAAACATCTTTTTGTCAGCGAGAACACGAACACTGCGTGTGACGAGTTATATGTGATTTGCCTCCATCCTCATCTGCAATGAACTCTTCTTAAACTAAGTATTTACATATTTAGAATGTGCCTACTTTAAAATGTGGAACTGAAAATTATATTAATTACACTGCCTCCATCCTCCTCTGAAATGATCTCTTTTTCAACTAAGCATTTATGTATGAAGAAGTGAGCCTACTTTAATATGTGGAACCGAAAATTACATTAATAATACTCACTACAAAACTATTTTTTAAAAATATTTACATCCTCGCAAAATAAGTCTTTGCCTGTCCTCCCGAGAAGGACTCTGTCTAAACGTGTGGCAGGGATGCTGTATGTAAGCTTGCTTTAGCGTGTGGGTGCACATGATTTATCGGGAGGGCAAAATGTAGAATATTTAAATGCATGGGGACGAGTTCTACTGCATTTTCTAAACAAAAATAAATAAATAAATAAATAAATAAAAAAATAAATAAAGCAAAGCTACATAAACATCTGTTGGTCAGCGAGAACCTGAACAATATGTGTGAAGAGTTATATTTGATTTTCCTCCATCCTCCTCTGCAATGATCTCTTCTTAAACTAAGTAATTAGGATTTAAGAATGTGCCTACTTTAATATGTGAAACTGAAAATTACATTAATTACATTGCCTCCATCCTCCTCTGAAATGATCTCTTTTTAAACTAAGCATTTACGTATTAAGAAGTGATTCTACTTTAATATGTAGAACTGAAAATTACATTAATTATCCTCACTACAAAATTATTTTTTCAAAATATTTAGGTCCTCGCAAAATAAGTCTGTGCCTGTCCTCCTGAGAAGGTCTCTTTCTATACGTGTGGCAGGGATGCTGTATGTGAGCTTGCTTTAGCGTGTGTGCGTATGTGAGTTATCGGAACTGAGAGAGGTAGAATATTTATATGCATGGGGACAAATTTGACTGCATTTCCTCAACCGAAACAAAAAAATAATAATAAAGCAAAGCTACATAAACATCTGTTTGTCAGCGAGAACCCGAACAATATGTGTAAAGAGTTATATGTGATTTTCCTCTATCCTCCTCTGCAATGATCTCTTCTTAAACTAAAGATTGTGCCTACTTTAAAATGTGAAACTAAAAATTACATTAATTACATTGCCTCCATCCTCCTCTGCAATGATCTCTTCTTAAACTAAGTATTTACGTATTAAGAATGTGCCTACTTTAATATGTGGAACTGAAAATTACATTAATTACATTGCCTCCATCCTCCTCTTAAATGATCTCTTTTTAAACTAAGCATTTACGTATTAAGAAGTGAGCCTACTTTAATATAAGGAACTGAAAATTACATTAATTATCCTTACTAAAAAATTATTTTTTCAATATATTTAGGTCCTCGCAAAATAAGTCTGTGTCTGTACTCCTGAGAAGGTCTCTGTCTATACTTGTGGCAGGGATGCTGTATGTAAGCTTGCTTCAGAGTGTGTGCGTATGTGAGTTATCGGGAGGGCGAGAGGTAGAATAGTTATATGCATGGGGACAAGTTTGACTTCATTTCCTCAACCGAAACAAAACAAAACAAAAAAAATAATAAAGCAAAGCTACATAAACATCTGTTTGTCAGCGAGAACCCGAACAATATGTGTGAAGAGTTAGATGTGATTTGCCTCCATCCTCCTCTGCAATTATTTCTTCTAAAACTAAAGATTGTGCCTACTTTAAAATGTGAAACTGAAAATTACATTAATTACATTGCCTCCATCATCCTCTTAATTGATCTCTTTTTAAACTAAGCATTTACGTATTAAGAATTGAGCCTACTTTAATATATGGAACTCAAAATTACATTAATTATCCTCACTACAAAATTATTTTTTCAATATATTTAGATCCTCGCAAAATAAGTCTGTGTCTGTCCTCCTGAGAATTTCTCTGTCTATATTTGCGGCAGGGATGCTGTATGTAAGCTTGCTTTAGAGTGTGTGCGTATGTGAGTTATCGGGAGGCCGAGAGGTAGAATAGTTATATGCATGGGGACAAGTTTGACTGCATTTCCTCAACCGAAACTAAACAAAACAAAAAAAAAATAATAAAGCAAAGCTACATAAACATCTGTTTGTCAGCGAGAACCCGAACAATATGTGTGAAGAGTTAGATGTGATTTGCCTTCATCCTCCTCTGCAATTATCTCTTCTAAAACTAAAGATTGTGCCTACATTAAAATGTGAAACTGAAAATTACATTAATTACATTGCTTCCATCCTCCTTTTAAATGATCTCTTTTTAAACTAAGCATTTACGTATTAAGAAGTGAGCCTACTTTAATATATGGAACTGAAAATTACATTAATTATCCTCATTACAAAATTATTTTTTCAAAATATTTAGGTCCTCGCAAAATAAGTCTGTGTCTGTCCTCCTGAGAATTTCTCTGTCTATACTTGCGGCAGGGATGCTGTATGTAAGCTTGCTTTAGAGTGTGTGCGTATGTGAGTTATCGGGAGGGCGAGAGGTAGAATAGTTATATGCATGGGGACAAGTTTGACTGCATTTCCTCAACCGAAACTAAACAAAACAAAAAAAAATAATAAAGCAAAGCTACATAAACATCTGTTTGTCAGCGAGAACCCGAACAATATGTGTGAAGAGTTAGATGTGATTTGCCTTCATCCTCCTCTGCAATTATCTCTTCTAAAACTAAAGATTGTGCCTACTTTAAAATGTGAAACTGAAAATTACATTAATTACATTGCCTCCATCATCCTCTTAATTGATCTCTTTTTAAACTAAGCATTTACGTATTAAGAAGTGAGCCTACTTTAATATATGGAACTGAAAATTACATTAATTATCCTCATTACAAAATTATTTTTTCAAAATATTTAGGTCCTCGCAAAATAAGTCTGTGTCTGTCCTCCTGAGAATTTCTCTGTCTATACTTGCGGCAGGGATGCTGTATGTAAGCTTGCTTTAGAGTGTGTGCGTATGTGAGTTATCGGGAGGGCGAGAGGTAGAATAGTTATATGCATGGGGACAAGTTTGACTGCATTTCCTCAACCGAAACTAAACAAAACAAAAAAAAAATAATAAAGCAAAGCTACATAAACATCTGTTTGTCAGCGAGAACCCGAACAATATGTGTGAAGAGTTAGATGTGATTTGCCTTCATCCTCCTCTGCAATTATCTCTTCTAAAACTAAAGATTGTGCCTACTTTAAAATGTGAAACTGAAAATTACATTAATTACATTGCCTCCATCATCCTCTTAATTGATCTCTTTTTAAACTAAGCATTTACGTATTAAGAAGTGAGCCTACTTTAATATATGGAACTGAAAATTACATTAATTATCCTCATTACAAAATTATTTTTTCAAAATATTTAGGTCCTCGCAAAATAAGTCTGTGTCTGTCCTCCTGAGAATTTCTCTGTCTATACTTGCGGCAGGGATGCTGTATGTAAGCTTGCTTTAGAGTGTGTGCGTATGTGAGTTATCGGGAGGGCGAGAGGTAGAATAGTTATATGCATGGGGACAAGTTTGACTGCATTTCCTCAACCGAAACTAAACAAAAAAAAAATAATAAAGCAAAGCTACATAAACATCTGTTTGTCAGCGAGAACCCGAACAATATGTGTGAAGAGTTAGATGTGATTTGCCTCCATCCTCCTCTGCAATTATTTCTTCTAAAACTAAAGATTGTGCCTACTTTAAAATGTGAAACTGAAAATTACATTAATTACATTGCCTCCATCATCCTCTTAATTGATCTCTTTTTAAACTAAGCATTTACGTATTAAGAAGTGAGCCTACTTTAATATATGGAACTCAAAATTACATTAATTATCCTCATTACAAAATTATTTTTTCAAAATATTTAGGTCCTCGCAAAATAAGTCTGTGTCTGTCCTCCTGAGAATTTCTCTGTCTATACTTGCGGCAGGGATGCTGTATGTAAGCTTGCTTTAGAGTGTGTGCGTATGTGAGTTATCGGGAGGCCGAGAGGTAGAATAGTTATATGCATGGGGACACGTTTGACTGCATTTCCTCAACCGAAACAAAACAAAACAAAAAAAAAAAATAATAAAGCAAAGCTACATAAACATCTGTTTGTCAGCGAGAACCCGAACAATATGTGTGAAGAGTTAGATGTGATTTTCCTTCATCCTCCTCTGCAATTATCTCTTCTAAAACTAAAGATTGTGCCTACATTAAAATGTGAAACTGAAAATTACATTAATTACATTGCTTCCATCCTCCTTTTAAATGATCTCTTTTTAAACTAAGCATTTACGTATTAAGAAGTGAGCCTACTTTAATATATGGAACTGAAAATTACATTAATTATCCTCATTACAAAATTATTTTTTCAAAATATTTAGGTCCTCGCAAAATAAGTCTGTGTCTGTCCTCCTGAGAATTTCTCTGTCTATACTTGCGGCAGGGATGCTGTATGTAAGCTTGCTTTAGAGTGTGTGCGTATGTGAGTTATCGGGAGGGCGAGAGGTAGAATAGTTATATGCATGGGGACAAGTTTGACTGCATTTCCTCAACCGAAACTAAACAAAACAAAAAAAAAATAATAAAGCAAAGCTACATAAACATCTGTTTGTCAGCGAGAACCCGAACAATATGTGTGAAGAGTTAGATGTAATTTGCCTTCATCCTCCTCTGCAATTATCTCTTCTAAAACTAAAGATTGTGCCTACTTTAAAATGTGAAACTGAAAATTACATTAATTACATTGCCTCCATCATCCTCTTAATTGATCTCTTTTTAAACTAAGCATTTACGTATTAAGAAGTGAGCCTACTTTAATATATGGAACTGAAAATTACATTAATTATCCTCATTACAAAATTATTTTTTCAAAATATTTAGGTCCTCGCAAAATAAGTCTGTGTCTGTCCTCCTGAGAATTTCTCTGTCTATACTTGCGGCAGGGATGCTGTATGTAAGCTTGCTTTAGAGTGTGTGCGTATGTGAGTTATCGGGAGGCCGAGAGGTAGAATAGTTATATGCATGGGGACAAGTTTGACTGCATTTCCTCAACCGAAACTAAACAAAACAAAAAAAAAAATAATAAAGCAAAGCTACATAAACATCTGTTTGTCAGCGAGAACCCGAACAATATGTGTGAAGAGTTAGATGTGATTTGCCTTCATCCTCCTCTGCAATTATCTCTTCTAAAACTAAAGATTGTGCCTACATTAAAATGTGAAACTGAAAATTACATTAATTACATTGCTTCCATCCTCCTTTTAAATGATCTCTTTTTAAACTAAGCATTTACGTATTAAGAAGTGAGCCTACTTTAATATATGGAACTGAAAATTACATTAATTATCCTCATTACAAAATTATTTTTTCAAAATATTTAGGTCCTCGCAAAATAAGTCTGTGTCTGTCCTCCTGAGAATTTCTCTGTCTATACTTGCGGCAGGGATGCTGTATGTAAGCTTGCTTTAGAGTGTGTGCGTATGTGAGTTATCGGGAGGGCGAGAGGTAGAATAGTTATATGCATGGGGACAAGTTTGACTGCATTTCCTCAACCGAAATTAAACAAAACAAAAAAAAATAATAAAGCAAAGCTACATAAACATCTGTTTGTCAGCGAGAACCCGAACAATATGTGTGAAGAGTTAGATGTGATTTGCCTTCATCCTCCTCTGCAATTATCTCTTCTAAAACTAAAGATTGTGCCTACATTAAAATGTGAAACTGAAAATTACATTAATTACATTGCTTCCATCCTCCTTTTAAATGATCTCTTTTTAAACTAAGCATTTACGTATTAAGAAGTGAGCCTACTTTAATATATGGAACTGAAAATTACATTAATTATCCTCATTACAAAATTATTTTTTCAAAATATTTAGGTCCTCGCAAAATAAGTCTGTGTCTGTCCTCCTGAGAATTTCTCTGTCTATACTTGCGGCAGGGATGCTGTATGTAAGCTTGCTTTAGAGTGTGTGCGTATGTGAGTTATCGGGAGGGCGAGAGGTAGAATAGTTATATGCATGGGGACAAGTTTGACTGCATTTCCTCAACCGAAATTAAACAAAACAAAAAAAAATAATAAAGCAAAGCTACATAAACATCTGTTTGTCAGCGAGAACCCGAACAATATGTGTGAAGAGTTAGATGTGATTTGCCTTCATCCTCCTCTGCAATTATCTCTTCTAAAACTAAAGATTGTGCCTACTTTAAAATGTGAAACTGAAAATTACATTAATTACATTGCCTCCATCATCCTCTTAATTGATCTCTTTTTAAACTAAGCATTTACGTATTAAGAAGTGAGCCTACTTTAATATATGGAACTGAAAATTACATTAATTATCCTCATTACAAAATTATTTTTTCAAAATATTTAGGTCCTCGCAAAATAAGTCTGTGTCTGTCCTCCTGAGAATTTCTCTGTCTATACTTGTGGCAGGGATGCTGTATGTAAGCTTGCTTTAGAGTGTGTGCGTATGTGAGTTATCGGGAGGCCGAGAGGTAGAATAGTTATATGCATGGGGACACGTTTGACTGCATTTCCTCAACCGAAACAAAACAAAACAAAAAAAAAATAATAAAGCAAAGCTACATAAACATCTGTTTGTCAGCGAGAACCCGAACAATATGTGTGAAGAGTTAGATGTGATTTGCCTTCATCCTCCTCTGCAATTATCTCTTCTAAAACTAAAGATTGTGCCTACATTAAAATGTGAAACTGAAAATTACATTAATTACATTGCTTCCATCCTCCTTTTAAATGATCTCTTTTTAAACTAAGCATTTACGTATTAAGAAGTGAGCCTACTTTAATATATGGAACTGAAAATTACATTAATTATCCTCATTACAAAATTATTTTTTCAAAATATTTAGGTCCTCGCAAAATAAGTCTGTGTCTGTCCTCCTGAGAATTTCTCTGTCTATAGTTGTGCCAGGGATGCTGTATATAAGCTTGCTTTAGAGTGTGTGCGTATGTGAGTTATCGGGAGGGCGAGAGGTAGAATAGTTATATGTATGGGGACAAGTTTGACTGCATTTCCTCAACCGAAACTAAACAAAACAAAAAAAAAAAAAAAAAATAATAAAGCAAAGCTACATAAACATCTGTTTGTCAGCGAGAACCCGAACAATATGTGTGAAGAGTTAGATGTGATTTGCCTTCATCCTCCTCTGCAATTATCTCTTCTAAAACTAAAGATTGTGCCTACATTAAAATGTGAAACTGAAAATTACATTAATTACATTGCTTCCATCCTCCTTTTAAATGATCTCTTTTTAAACTAAGCATTTACGTATTAAGAAGTGAGCCTACTTTAATATATGGAACTGAAAATTACATTAATTATCCTCATTACAAAATTATTTTTTCAAAATATTTAAGTCCTCGCAAAATAAGTCTGTGTCTGTCCTCCTGAGAATTTCTCTGTCTATAGTTGTGGCAGGGATGCTGTATATAAGTTTGCTTTAGAGTGTGTGCGTATGTGAGTTATCGGGAGGGCGAGAGGTAGAATAGTTATATGCATGGGGACTAGTTTGACTGCATTTATTCAGCCGAATAAAAACAAAAAAATAATAATAAAGAAAAGCTACATAGACATCTGTTTGTCAGCGGGAACCCGAACAATATGTGTGAAGAGTTAGATGTGATTTGCCTTCATCCTCCTCTGCAATTATTTCTTCTAAAACTAAAGATTGTGCCTACTTTAAAATGTGAAACTGAAAATTACATTAATTACATTGCCTCCATCATCCTCTTAATTGATCTCTTTTTAAACTAAGAATTTACGTATTAAGAAGTGAGCCTACTTTAATATATGGAACTGAAAATTACATTAATTATCCTCATTACAAAATTATTTTTTCAAAATATTTAGGTCCTCGCGAAATAAGTCTGTGTCTGTCCGCCTGAGAAGGTCTCTGTCTATACTTGTGGCAGGGATGCTGTATGTAAGCTTGCTTTAGCGTGTGTGCGTATGTAAGTTATCGGGAGGGCGAGAGGTAGAATAGTTATATGCATGGGGACACGTTTGACTGCATTTCCTCAACCGAAACAAAACAAAACAAAAAAAAAAATAATAAAGCAAAGCTACATAAACATCTGTTTGTCAGCGAGAACCCGAACAATATGTGTGAAGAGTTAGATGTGATTTGCCTTCATCCTCCTCTGCAATTATCTCTTCTAAAACTAAAGATTGTGCCTACTTTAAAATGTGAAACTGAAAATTACATTAATTACATTGCCTCTATCATCCTCTTAATTCATCTCTTTTTAAACTAAGCATTTACGTATTAAGAAGTGAGAATACTTTAATATATGGAACTGAAAATTACATTAATTATCCTCATTACAAAATTATTTTTTCAAAATATTTAGGTCCTCGCAAAATAAGTCTGTGTCTGTCCTCCTGAGAATTTCTCTGTCTATACTTGTGGCAGGGATGCTGTATGTAAGCTTGCTTTAGAGTGTGTGCGTATGTGAGTTATCGGGAGGGCGAGAGGTAGAATAGTTATATGCATGGGGACAAGTTTGACAGCATTTCCTCAACCGAAACAAACAAAAAAAATAATAATAAAGCAAAGCTACATAAACATCTGTTTGTCAGCGAGAACCCGAACAATATGTGTGAAGAGTTAGATGTGATTTGCCTCCATCCTCCTCTGCAATTATTTCTTCTAAAACTAAAGATTGTGCCTACTTTAAAATGTGAAACTGAAAATTACATTAATTACATTGCCTCCACCCTCCCCTTAAATGATCTATTTTTAAACTAAGCATTTACGTATTAAGAAGTGAGCCTACTTTAATATATGGAACTGAAAATTACATTAATTATCCTCATTACAAAAATATTTTTTCAAAATATTTAGGTCCTCGCAAAATAAGTCTGTGTCTGTCCTCCTGAGAATTTCTCTGTCTATACTTGTGGCAGGGATGCTGTATGTAAGCTTGCTTTAGAGTGTGTGCGTATGTGAGTTATCGGGACAGAGAGAGGTAGAATATTTATATGCATGGGGACGAGTTTGACTGCGTTTCCTCAACCAAAACAAATAAATAAAATAAAGCAAAGCTACATAAACATCTGTTTGTCAGCGAGAACAAGAACAACGTGTGTGAAGAGTTATATGTGATTTGCCTACATCCTCCTCTGTAATGATCTCTTCTTAAACTAAAGAATATGCTTACTTTAAAATGTGGCACTGGAAATTACATTAATTACATTGCCTCCATCCTCCTCTTAAATGATCTCTTTTTAAACTAAGCATTTATGTATTAAGAAGTGAGCCTACTTTAATATATTTAACTGAAAATTACATTAATTATCCTCATAACAAAATTATTTTTTCAAAATATTTAGGTCCTCGCAAAATAAGTCTGTGTCTGTCCTCCTGAGAATTTCTCTGTCTATACTTGTGGCAGGGATGCTGTATGTAAGCTTGCTTTAGAGTGTGTGCGTATGTGAGTTATCGGGAGGGCGAGAGGTAGAATAGTTATATGCATGGGGACAAGTTTGACTGCATTTCCTCAACCGAAACAAAACAAAACAAAAAAAAAATAATAAAGCAAAGCTACATAAACATCTGTTTGTCAGCGAGAACCCGAACAATATGTGTGAAGAGTTAGATGTGATTTGCCTTCATCCTCCTCTGCAATTATCTCTTCTAAAACTAAAGATTGTGCCTACTTTAAAATGTGAAACTGAAAATTACATTAATTACATTGCCTCTATCATCCTCTTAATTCATCTCTTTTTAAACTAAGCATTTACGTATTAAGAAGTGAGAATTCTTTAATATATGGAACTGAAAATTACATTAATTATCCTCATTACAAAATTATTTTTTCAAAATATTTAGGTCCTCGCGAAATAAGTCTGTGTCTGTCCTCCTGAGAAGGTCTCTGTCTATACTTGTGGCAGGGATGCTGTATGTAAGCTTGCTTTAGCGTGTGTGCGTAAGTTATCGGGAAGGCGAGAGGTAGAATAGTTATATGCATGGGGACAAGTTTGACTGCATTTCCTCAACCGAAACTAAACAAAAAAAATAATAATAAAGCAAAGCTACATAAACATCTGTTTGTCAGCGAGAATTCGAACAATATGTGTGAAGAGTTAGATGTGATTTGCCTCCATCCTCCTCTGCAATTATTTCTTCTAAAACTAAAGATTGTGCCTACTTTAAAATGTGAAACTGAAAATTACATTAATTACATTGCCTCCATCCTCCTCTTAAATGATCTCTTTTTAAACTAAGCATTTTCGTATTAAGAAGTGAGCCTACTTTAATATATGGAACTGAAAATTACATTAATTATCCTCATTACAAAAATATTTTTTCAAAATATTTAGGTCCTCGCAAAATAAGTCTGTGTCTGTCCTCCTGAGAATTTCTCTGTCTATACTTGTGGCAGGGATGCTGTATGTAAGCTTGCTTTAGAGTGTGTGCGTATGTGAGTTATCGGGACAGAGAGAGGTAGAATATTTATATGCATGGGGACGAGTTTGACTGCGTTTCCTCAACCAAAACAAATAAATAAAATAAAGCAAAGCTACATAAACATCTGTTTGTCAGCGAGAACAAGAACAATGTGTGTGAAGAGTTATATGTGATTTGCCTTCATCCTCCTCTGCAATTATCTCTTCTAAAACTAAAGATTGTGCCAACTTTAAAATGTGAAACTGAAAATTACATTAATTACATTGCCTCCATCCTCCTCTTAAATGATCTCTTTTTAAACTAAGCATTTACGTATTAAGAAGTGAGCCTACTTTAATATATGGAACTGAAAATTTCATTAATTATTCTCATTACAAAAATATTTTTTCAATATATTTAGGTCCTCGCGAAATAAGTCTGTGTCTGTACTCCTGAGAAAGTCTCTGTCTATACTTGTGGCAGGGATGCTGTATGTAAGCTTGCTTTAGAGTGTGTGCGTATGTGAGTTATCGGGAGGGCGAAAGGTAGAATAGTTATATGCATGGGGACAAGTTTGACTGCATTTCATCAACCGAAACTAAACAAAAAAAAATAATAATAAAGCAAAGCTACATAAACATCTGTTTGTCAGCGAGAATTCGAACAATATGTGTGAAGAGTTAGATGTGATTTGCCTCCATCCTCCTCTGCAATTATTTCTTCTAAAACTAAAGATTGTGCCTATTTTAAAATGTGAAACTGAAAATTACATTAATTACATTGCCTCCATCCTCTTTTTAAATGATCTCTTTTTAAACTAAGCATTTACGTACTAAGAAGTGAGCCTACTTTAATATATGGAACTGAAAATTACATTAATTATCCTCATTACAAAATTATTTTTTCAAAATATTTAGGTCCTCGCAAAATAAGTCTGTGTCTGTCCTCCGGAGAATTTTTCTGTCTATACTTGTGGCAGGGATGCTGTATGTAAGCTTGCTTTAGAGTGTGTGCGTATGTGAGTTATCGGGAGGGCGAGAGGTAGAATAGTTATATGCATGGGGACAAGTTTGACAGCATTTCCTCAACCGAAACAAACAAAAAAAAATAATAATAAAGCAAAGCTACATAAACATCTGTTTGTCAGCGAGAACCCGAACAATATGTGTGAAGAGTTAGATGTGATTTGCCTCCATCCTCCTCTGCAATTATTTCTTCTAAAACTAAAGATTGTGCCTACTTTAAAATGTGAAACTGAAAATTACATTAATTACATTGCCTCCACCCTCCTCTTAAATGATCTATTTTTAAACTAAGCATTTACGTATTAAGAAGTGAGCCTACTTTAATATATGGAACTGAAAATTACATTAATTATCCTCATTACAAAAATATTTTTTCAAAATATTTAGGTCCTCGCAAAATAAGTCTGTGTCTGTCCTCCTGAGAATTTCTCTGTCTATACTTGTGGCAGGGATGCTGTATGTAAGCTTGCTTTAGAGTGTGTGCGTATGTGAGTTATCGGGACAGAGAGAGGTAGAATATTTATATGCATGGGGACGAGTTTGACTGCGTTTCCTCAACCAAAAAAAATAAATAAAATAAAGCAAAGCTACATAAACATCTGTTTGTCAGCGAGAACAAGAACAATGTGTGTGAAGAGTTATATGTGATTTGCCTACATCCTCCTCTGTAATGATCTCTTCTTAAACTAAAGAATATGCTTACTTTAAAATGTGGAACTGGAAATTACATTAATTACATTGCCTCCATCCTCCTCTTAAATGATCTCTTTTTAAACTAAGCATTTATGTATTAAGAAGTGAGCCTACTTTAATATATTTAACTGAAAATTACATTAATTATCCTCATAACAAAATTATTTTTTCAAAATATTTAGGTCCTCGTAAAATAAGTCTGTGTCTGTCCTCCTGAGAATTTCTCTGTTTATACTTGTGGCAGGGATGCTGTATGTAAGCTTGCTTTAGAGTGTGTCCGTATGTGAGTTATCGGGAGGGCGAGAGGTAGAATAGTTATATGCATGGGGACAAGTTTGACTGCATTTCCTCAACCGAAACAAAACAAAACAAAAAAAAAATAATAAAGCAAAGCTACATAAACATCTGTTTGTCAGCGAGAACCCGAACAATATGTGTGAAGAGTTAGATGTGATTTGCCTTCATCCTCCTCTGCAATTATCTCTTCTAAAACTAAAGATTGTGCCTACTTTAAAATGTGAAACTGAAAATTACATTAATTACATTGCCTCTATCATCCTCTTAATTCATCTCTTTTTAAACTAAGCATTTACGTATTAAGAAGTGAGAATACTTTAATATATGGAACTGAAAATTACATTAATTATCCTCATTACAAAATTATTTTTTCAAAATATTTAGGTCCTCGCGAAATAAGTCTGTGTCTGTCCTCCTGAGAAGGTCTCTGTCTATACTTGTGGCAGGGATGCTGTATGTAAGCTTGCTTTAGCGTGTGTGCGTAAGTTATCGGGAAGGCGAGAGGTAGAATAGTTATATGCATGGGGACAAGTTTGACTTCATTTCCTCAACCGAAACTAAACAAAAAAAATAATAATAAAGCAAAGCTACATAAACATCTGTTTGTCAGCGAGAATTCGAACAATATGTGTGAAGAGTTAGATGTGATTTGCCTCCATCCTCCTCTGCAATTATTTCTTCTAAAACTAAAGATTGTGCCTACTTTAAAATGTGAAACTGAAAATTACATTAATTACATTGCCTCCATCCTCCTCTTAAATGATCTCTTTTTAAACTAAGCATTTACGTATTAAGAAGTGAGCCTACTTTAATATATGGAACTGAAAATTACATTAATTATCCTCATTACAAAAATATTTTTTCAAAATATTTAGGTCCTCGCAAAATAAGTCTGTGTCTGTCCTCCTGAGAATTTCTCTGTCTATACTTGTGGCAGGGATGCTGTATGTAAGCTTGCTTTAGAGTGTGTGCGTATGTGAGTTATCGGGAGGGCGAAAGGTAGAATAGTTATATGCATGGGGACAAGTTTGACTGCATTTCCTCAACCGAAACTAAACAAAAAAAATAATAATAAAGCAAAGCTACATAAACATCTGTTTGTCAGCGAGAATTCGAACAATATGTGTGAAGAGTTAGATGTGATTTGCCTCCATCCTCCTCTGCAATTATTTCTTCTAAAACTAAAGATTGTGAATATTTTAAAATGTGAAACTGAAAATTATATTAATTACATTACCTCCATCCTCTTTTTAAATGATCTCTTTTTAAACTAAGCATTTACGTACTAAGAAGTGAGCCTACTTTAATATATGGAACTGAAAATTACATTAATTATCCTCATTACAAAATTATTTTTTCAAAATATTTAGGTCCTCGCAAAATAAGTCTGTGTCTGTCCTCCTGAGAATTTCTCTGTCTATACTTGTGGCAGGGATGCTGTATGTAAGCTTGCTTTAGAGTGTGTGCGTATGTGAGTTATCGGGAGGGCGAGAGGTAGAATAGTTATATTCATGGGGACAAGTTTGACTGCATTTCCTCAACCGAAACTAAACAAAAAAAAAATAATAATTAAGCAAAACTACATAAACATCTGTTTGTCAGCGAGAACCCGAACAATATGTGTGAAGAGTTAGATGTGATTTGCCTCCATCCTCCTCTGCAATTATTTCTTCTAAAACTAAAGATTGTGCCTATTTTAAAATGTGAAACTGAAAATTACATTAATTACATTGCCTCCATCCTCCTCTTAAATGATCTCTTTTTAAACTAAGCATTTACGTATTTAGAAGTGATCCTACTTTTATATATGGAACTGAAAATTACATTAATTATCCTCATTACATAATATTTTTAAAAAAAATATTTAGGTCCTCGCAAAATAAGTCTGTGTCTGTCCTCCTGAGAAGGTCTCTGTCTATATTTGTGGCAGGGAATCTGTATGTAAGCTTGCTTTAGAGTGTGTGAGTATGTGAGTTATCGGGAGGGCGAGAGGTAGAATAGTTATATGCATGGGGACAAGTTTGACTTCATTTCCTCAACCGAAACAAAACAAAACAAAACAAAATAATAAAGCAAAGCTACATAAACATCTGTTTGTCAGCGAGAACCCGAACAATATGTGTGAAGAGTTAGATGTGATTTGCTCCATCCTCCTCTGCAATTATTTCT
The DNA here is from genome assembly GCF_947563725.1 of Argiope bruennichi. NCBI lineage: Eukaryota > Metazoa > Arthropoda > Arachnida > Araneae > Araneidae > Argiope > Argiope bruennichi. Next base: position 23,550,700 of record NC_079154.1, on the reverse strand, counting down.
TCTAAAACTAAAGATTGTGCCTACTTTAAAATGTGAAACTGAAAATTACATTATATTACATTGCCTCCATCGTCCTCTTAATTTATCTCTTTTTAAACTAAGCATTTACGTATTAAGAAGTGAGCCTACTTTAATATATGGAACTGAAAATTACATTAATTATCCTCATTACAAAATTATTTTTTCAAAATATTTAGGTCCTCGCAAAATAAGTCTGTGTCTGTCCTCCAGAGAAGGTCTCTGTCTATACTTGTGGCAGAGATGCTGTATGTAAGCTTGCTTTAGAGTGTGTGCGTATGTGAGTTATCGGGAGGGCGAGAGGTAGAATAGTTATATGCATGGGGACAAGTTTGATTGCATTTCCTCAACCGAAACAAAACAAAACAAAAAAAATAATAATCAAGCAAAGCCACATAAACATCTGTTTGTTAGCGAGAACCCAAACAATATGTGTGAAGAGTTAGATGTGATTTGCCTTCCTCCTCCTCTGCAATTATCTCTTCTAAAACTAAAGATTGTGCCTACTTAAAAATGTGAAACTGAAAATTACATTAATTACATTGCCTCCATCCTCCTCTTAAATGATCTCTTTTTAAACTAAGCATTTACGTATTAAGAAGTGAGCCTACTTTAATATATGGAACTGAAAATTACATTAATTATCCTCATTACAAAATTATTTTTTCAAAAAATTTAGGTCCTCGCAAAATAAGTCTGTGTCTGTCCTCCAGAGAAGGTCTCTGTCTATACTTGTGGCAGGGATGCTCTATGTAAGTTTGCTTTAGAGTGTGTGCGTATGTGAGTTATCGGGAGGGCGAGAGGTAGAATAGTTATATGCATGGGGACAAGTTTGATTGCATTTCCTCAACCGAAACAAAACAAAACAAAAAAAATAATAATAAAGCAAAGCTACATAAACATCTGTTTGTCAGCGAGAACCCGATCAATATGTGTGAAGAGTTAGATGTGATTTGCATTCATCCTCCTCTGCAATTATCCCTTCTAAAACTAAAGATTGTGCCTACTTTAAAATGTGAAACTGAAAATTACATTAATTACATTGCCTCCATCCTCCTCTTAAATGATCTCTTTTTAAACTAAGCATTTACGTATTAAGAAGTGAGCCTACTTTAATATATGGAACTGAAAATTACATTAATTATCCTCATTACAAAATTATTTTTTCAAAATATTTAGGTCCTCGCAAAATAAGTCTGTGTCTGTCCTCCTGAGAAGGTCTCTGTCTATATTTGTGGCAGGGATGCTGTATGTAAGCTTGCTTTAGAGTGTGTGCGTATGTGAGTTATCGGGAGGGCGAGAGGTAGAATAGTTATATGCATGGGGACAAGTTTGACTGCATTTCCTCAACCGAAACAAAACAAAACAAAAAAAAATAATAAAGCAAAGCTACATAAACATCTGTTTGTCAGCGAGAACCCGAACAATATGTGTGAAGAGTTAGATGTGATTTGCTCCATCCTCCTCTGCAATTATTTCTTCTAAAACTAAAGATTGTGCCTACTTTAAAATGTGAAACTGAAAATTACATTAATTAAATTGCCTCCATCATCCTCTTAGTTCATCTCTTTTTAAACTAAGCATTTACGTATTAAGAAGTGAGCCTACTTTAATATATGGAACTGAAAATTACATTAATTATCCTCATTACAAAATTATTTTTTCAAAATATTTAGGTCCTCGCAAAATAAGTCTGTGTCTGTCCTCCAGAGAAGGTCTCTGTCTATACTTGTGGCAGGGATGCTGTATGTAAGCTTGCTTTAGAGTGTGTGCGTATGTGAGTTATCGGGAGGGCGAGAGGTAGAATAGTTATATGCATGGGGACAAGTTTGATTGCATTTCCTCAACCGAAACAAAACAAAACAAAAAAAATAATAATAAAGCAAAGCTACATAAACATCTGTTTGTCAGCGAGAACCCGAACAATATGTGTGAAGAGTTAGATGTGATTTCCCTTCATCCTCCTCTGCAATTATCCCTTCTAAAACTAAATATTGTGCCTACTTTAAAATGTGAAACTGAAAATTACATTAATTACATTGCCTCCATCCTCCTCTTAAATGATCTCTTTTTAAACTAAGCCTTTACGTATTAAGAAGTGAGCCTACTTTAATATATGGAACTGAAAATTACATTAATTATCCTCATTACAAAATTGTTTTTTCAAAATATTTAGGTCCTCGCAAAATAAGTCTGTGTCTGTCCTCCTGAGAAGGTCTCTGTCTATATTTGTGGCAGGGATGCTGTATGTAAGCTTGCTTTAGAGTGTGTGCGTATGTGAGTTATCGGGAGGGCGAGAGGTAGAATAGTTATATGCATGGGGACAAGTTTGACTGCATTTCCTCAACCGACACAAAACAAAAAAAAATAATAATAAAGCAAAGCTACATAAACATCTGTTTGTCAGCGAGAACCCGAACAATTTGTGTGAAGTGTTAGATGTGATTTGCCTCCATCCTCCTCTGCAATTATTTCTTCTAAAACTAAAGATTGTGCCTACTTTAAAATGTGAAACTGAAAATTACATTAATTACATTGCCTCCATCCTCCTCTTAAATGATCTCTTTTTAAACTAAGCATTTACGTATTAAGAAGTGAGCCTACTTTAATATATGGAACTGAAAATTACATTAATTATCCTCATTACAAAATTATTTTTTCAAAATATTTAGGTCCTCGCAAAATAAGTCTGTGTCTGTCCTCCTGAGAAGGTCTTTGTCTATATTTGTGGCAGGGATGCTGTATGTAAGCTTGCTTTAGAGTGTGTGCGTATGTGAGTTATCGGGAGGGCGAGAGGTAGAATAGTTATATGCATGGGGACAAGTTTGACTGCATTTCCTCAACCGAAACAAAACAAAACAAAAAAAATAATAAAGCAAAGCTACATAAACATCTGTTTGTCAGCGAGAACCCGAACAATATGTGTGAAGAGTTAGATGTGATTTGCATCCATCCTCCACTGCAATTATTTCTTCTAAAACTAAAGATTGTGCCTACTTTAAAATGTGAAACTGAAAATTACATTAATTACATTGCCTCCATCCTCCTCTTAAATGATCTCTTTTTAAACTAAGCATTTACGTATTTAGAAGTGATCCTACTTTAATATATGGAACTGAAAATTACATTAATTATCCTCATTACAAAATTGTTTTTTCAAAATATTTAGGTCCTCGCAAAATAAGTCTGTGTCTGTCCTCCTGAGAAGGTCTTTGTCTATATTTGTGTCAGGGATGCTGTATGTAAGCTTGCTTTAGAGTGTGTGCGTATGTGAGTTATCGGGAGGGCGAGAGGTAGAATAGTTATATGCATGGGGACAAGTTTGACTGCATTTCCTCAACCGAAACAAAACAAAACAAAAAAAAAATAATAAAGCAAAGCTACATAAACATCTGTTTGTCAGCGAGAACCCGAACAATATGTGTGAAGAGTTAGATGTGATTTGCCTCCATCCTCCTCTGCAATTATTTCTTCTAAAACTAAAGATTGTGCCTACTTTAAAATGTGAAACTGAAAATTACATTAATTACATTGCCTCCATCCTCCTCTTAAATGATCTCTTTTTAAACTAAGCATTTACGTATTTAGAAGTGATCCTACTTTAATATATGGAACTGAAAATTACATTAATTATCCTCATTACAAAACTATTTTTTCAAAATATTTAGGTCCTCGCAAAATAAGTCTGTGTCTGTCCTCCTGAGAAGGTCTGTGTCTATATTTGTGTCAGGGATGCTGTATGTAAGCTTGCTTTAGAGTGTGTGCGTATGTGAGTTATCGGGAGGGCGAGAGGTAGTATAGTTATATGCATGGGGACAAGTTTGACAGCATTTCCTCAACCGAAACAAAACAAAAAAAATAATAATAAAGCAAAGCTACATAAACATCTGTTTGTCAGCGAGAACCCGAACAATATGTGTGAAGAGTTAGGGTTGATTTGCCTCCATCCTCCTCTGCAATTATCTCTTCTAAAACTAAAGATTGTGCCTACTTTAAAATGTGAAACTGAAAATTACATTAATTACATTGCCTCCATCCTCCTCTTAAATGATCTCTTTTTAAACTAAGCATTTACGTATTTAGAAGTGATCCTACTTTAATATATGGAACTGAAAATTACATTAATTATCCTCATTACAAAATTGTTTTTTCAAAATATTTAGGTCAACGCAAAATAAGTCTGTGTCTGTCCTCCAGAGAAGGTCTCTGTCTATACTTGTGGCAGGGATGCTGTATGTAAGCTTGCTTTAGAGTGTGTGCGTATGTGAGTTATCGGGAGGGCGAGAGGTAGAATAGTTATATGCATGGGGACAAGTTTGATTGCATTTCCTCAACCGAAACAAAACAAAACAAAAAAAATAATAATAAAGCAAAGCTACATAAACATCTGTTTGTCAGCGAGAACCCGAACAATATGTGTGAAGAGTTAGATGTGATTTCCCTTCATCCTCCTCTGCAATTATCCCTTCTAAAACTAAATATTGTGCCTACTTTAAAATGTGAAACTGAAAATTACATTAATTACATTGCCTCCATCCTCCTCTTAAATGATCTCTTTTTAAACTAAGCCTTTACGTATTAAGAAGTGAGCCTACTTTAATATATGGAACTGAAAATTACATTAATTATCCTCATTACAAAATTGTTTTTTCAAAATATTTAGGTCCTCGCAAAATAAGTCTGTGTCTGTCCTCCTGAGAAGGTCTCTGTCTATATTTGTGGCAGGGATGCTGTATGTAAGCTTGCTTTAGAGTGTGTGCGTATGTGAGTTATTGGGAGGGCGAGAGGTAGAATAGTTATATGCATGGGGACAAGTTTGACTGCATTTCCTCAACCGACACAAAACAAAAAAAAAATAATAATAAAGCAAAGCTACATAAACATCTGTTTGTCAGCGAGAACCCGAACAATATGTGTGAAGTGTTAGATGTGATTTGCCTCCATCCTCCTCTGCAATTATTTCTTCTAAAACTAAAGATTGTGCCTACTTTAAAATGTGAAACTGAAAATTACATTAATTACATTGCCTCCATCCTCCTCTTAAATGATCTCTTTTTAAACTAAGCATTTACGTATTAAGAAGTGAGCCTACTTTAATATATGGAACTGAAAATTACATTAATTATCCTCATTACAAAATTATTTTTTCAAAATATTTAGGTCCTCGCAAAATAAGTCTGTGTCTGTCCTCCTGAGAAGGTCTTTGTCTATATTTGTGGCAGGGATGCTGTATGTAAGCTTGCTTTAGAGTGTGTGCGTATGTGAGTTATCGGGAGGGCGAGAGGTAGAATAGTTATATGCATGGGGACAAGTTTGACTGCATTTCCTCAACCGAAACAAAACAAAACAAAAAAAAAATAATAAAGCAAAGCTACATAAACATCTGTTTGTCAGCGAGAACCCGAACAATATGTGTGAAGAGTTAGATGTGATTTGCCTCCATCCTCCTCTGCAATTATTTCTTCTAAAACTAAAGATTGTGCCTACTTTAAAATGTGAAACTGAAAATTACATTAATTACATTGCCTCCATCCTCCTCTTAAATGATTTTTTTTAAACTAAGCATTTACGTATTTAGAAGTGAGCCTACTTTAATATATGGAACTGAAAATTACATTAATTATAATCATTACAAAATTATTTTTTCAAAATATTTAGGTCCTCGCAAAATAAGTCTGTGTCTGTCCTCCTGAGAAGGTCTCTGTCTATATTTGTGGCAGGGATGCTGTATGTAAGCTTGCTTTAGAGTGTGTGCGTATGTGAGTTATCGGGAGGGCGAGAGGTAGAATAGTTATATGCATGGGGACAAGTTTGACTGCATTTCCTCAACCGAAACAAAACAAAACAAAAAAAATAATAAAGCAAAGCTACATAAACATCTGTTTGTCAGCGAGAACCCGAACAATATGTGTGAAGAGTTAGATGTGATTTGCATCCATCCTCCACTGCAATTATTTCTTCTAAAACTAAAGATTGTGCCTACTTTAAAATGTGAAACTGAAAATTACATTAATTACATTGCCTCCATCCTCCTCTTAAATGATCTCTTTTTAAACTAAGCATTTACGTATTTAGAAGTGATCCTACTTTAATATATGGAACTGAAAATTACATTAATTATCCTCATTACAAAATTGTTTTTTCAAAATATTTAGGTCCTCGCAAAATAAGTCTGTGTCTGTCCTCCTGAGAAGGTCTTTGTCTATATTTGTGTCAGGGATGCTGTATGTAAGCTTGCTTTAGAGTGTGTGCGTATGTGAGTTATCGGGAGGGCGAGAGGTAGAATAGTTATATGCATGGGGACAAGTTTGACTGCATTTCCTCAACCGAAACAAAACAAAACAAAACAAAAATAATAAAGCAAAGCTACATAAACATCTGTTTGTCAGCGAGAACCCGAACAATATGTGTGAAGAGTTAGATGTGATTTGCCTCCATCCTCCTCTGCAATTATTTCTTCTAAAACTAAAGATTGTGCCTACTTTAAAATGTGAAACTGAAAATTACATTAATTACATTGCCTCCATCCTCCTCTTAAATGATCTCTTTTTAAACTAAGCATTTACGTATTTAGAAGTGATCCTACTTTAATATATGGAACTGAAAATTACATTAATTATCCTCATTACAAAACTATTTTTTCAAAATATTTAGGTCCTCGCAAAATAAGTCTGTGTCTGTCCTCCTGAGAAGGTCTGTGTCTATATTTGTGTCAGGGATGCTGTATGTAAGCTTGCTTTAGAGTGTGTGCGTATGTGAGTTATCGGGAGGGCGAGAGGTAGTATAGTTATATGCATGGGGACAAGTTTGACAGCATTTCCTCAACCGAAACAAAACAAAAAAAATAATAATAAAGCAAAGCTACATAAACATCTGTTTGTCAGCGAGAACCCGAACAATATGTGTGAAGAGTTAGATGTGATTTGCCTCCATCCTCCTCTGCAATTATCTCTTCTAAAACTAAAGATTGTGACTACTTTAAAATGTGAAACTGAAAATTACATTAATTACATTGCCTCCATCCTCCTCTTAAATGATCTCTTTTTAAACTAAGCATTTACGTATTTAGAAGTGAGCCTACTTTAATATATGGAAAAGAAAATTACATTAATTATCCTCATTACAAAACTATTTTTTCAAAATATTTAGGTCCTCGCAAAATAAGTCTGTGTCTGTCCTCCTGAGAAGGTCTCTGTCTATACTTGTGGCAGGGATGCTGTATGTAAGCTGGCTTTAGAGTGTGTGCGTATGTGAGTTATCGGGAGGGCGAGAGGTAGAATAGTTATATGCATGGGGACAAGTTTGACTGCATTTCCTCAACCGAAACAAAACAAAAAAAATAATAATAAAGCAAAGCTACATAAACATCTGTTTGTCAGCGAGAACCCGAACAATATGTGTGAAGAGTTAGATGTGATTTGCCTCCATCCTCCTCTGCAATTATCTCTTCTAAAACTAAAGATTGTGACTACTTTAAAATGTGAAACTGAAAATTACATTAATTACATTGCCTCCATCCTCCTCTTAAATGATCTCTTTTTAAACTAAGCATTTACGTATTTAGAAGTGAGCCTACTTTAATATATGGAAAAGAAAATTACATTAATTATCCTCATTACAAAACTATTTTTTCAAAATATTTAGGTCCTCGCAAAATAACTCTGTGTCTGTCCTCCTGAGAAGGTCTCTGTCTATACTTGTGGCAGGGATGCTGTATGTAAGCTTGCTTTAGAGTGTGTGCGTATGTGAGTTATCGGGAGGGCGAGAGGTAGAATAGTTATATGCATGGGGACAAGTTTGACTGCATTTCCTCAACCGAAACAAAACAAAACAAAAAAAAAATAATAAAGCAAAGCTACATAAACATCTGTTTGTCAGCGAGAACCCGAACAATATCTGTGAAGAGTTAGATGTGATTTGCCTCCATCCTCCTCTGCAATTATTTCTTCTAAAACTAAAGATTGTGCCTACTTTAAAATGTGAAACTGAAAATTACATTAATTACATTGCCTCCATCCTCCTCTTAAATGATTTTTTTTAAACTAAGCATTTACGTATTTAGAAGTGATCCTACTTTAATATATGGAACTGAAAATTACATTAATTATCCTCATTACAAAATTATTTTTTCAAAATATTTAGGTCCTCGCAAAATAAGTCTGTGTCTGTCCTCCAGAGAAGGTCTCTGTCTATACTTGTGGCAGGGATGCTGTATGTAAGCTTGCTTTAGAGTGTGTGCGTATGTGAGTTATCGGGAGGGCGAGAGGTAGAATAGTTATATGCATGGGGACAAGTTTGATTGCATTTCCTCAACCGAAACAAAACAAAACAAAAAAAATAATAATAAAGCAAAGCTACATAAACATCTGTTTGTCAGCGAGAACCCGAACAATATGTGTGAAGAGTTAGATGTGATTTCCCTTCATCCTCCTCTGCAATTATCCCTTCTAAAACTAAATATTGTGCCTACTTTAAAATGTGAAACTGAAAATTACATTAATTACATTGCCTCCATCCTCCTCTTAAATGATCTCTTTTTAAACTAAGCCTTTACGTATTAAGAAGTGAGCCTACTTTAATATATGGAACTGAAAATTACATTAATTATCCTCATTACAAAATTATTTTTTCAAAATATTTAGGTCCTCGCAAAATAAGTCTGTGTCTGTCCTCCTGAGAAGGTCTCTGTCTATATTTGTGGCAGGGATGCTGTATGTAAGCTTGCTTTAGAGTGTGTGCGTATGTGAGTTATCGGGAGGGCGAGAGGTAGAATAGTTATATGCATGGGGACAAGTTTGACTGCATTTCCTCAACCGACACAAAACAAAAAAAAATAATAATAAAGCAAAGCTACATAAACATCTGTTTGTCAGCGAGAACCCGAACAATATGTGTGAAGTGTTAGATGTGATTTGCCTCCATCCTCCTCTGCAATTATTTCTTCTAAAACTAAAGATTGTGCCTACTTTAAAATGTGAAACTGAAAATTACATTAATTACATTGCCTCCATCCTCCTCTTAAATGATCTCTTTTTAAACTAAGCATTTACGTATTAAGAAGTGAGCCTACTTTAATATATGGAACTGAAAATTACATTAATTATCCTCATTACAAAATTATTTTTTCAAAATATTTAGGTCCTCGCAAAATAAATCTGTGTCTGTCCTCCTGAGAAGGTCTTTGTCTATATTTGTGGCAGGGATGCTGTATGTAAGCTTGCTTTAGAGTGTGTGCGTATGTGAGTTATCGGGAGGGCGAGAGGTAGAATAGTTATATGCATGGGGACAAGTTTGACTGCATTTCCTCAACCGAAACCAAACAAAACAAAAAAAAAATAATAAAGCAAAGCTACATAAACATCTGTTTGTCAGCGAGAACCCGAACAATATGTGTGAAGAGTTAGATGTGATTTGCCTCCATCCTCCTCTGCAATTATTTCTTCTAAAACTAAAGATTGTGCCTACTTTAAAATGTGAAACTGAAAATTACATTAATTACATTGCCTCCATCCTCCTCTTAAATGATTTTTTTTAAACTAAGCATTTACGTATTTAGAAGTGATCCTACTTTAATATATGGAACTGAAAATTACATTAATTATAATCATTACAAAATTATTTTTTCAAAATATTTAGGTCCTCGCAAAATAAGTCTGTGTCTGTCCTCCTGAGAAGGTCTCTGTCTATATTTGTGGCAGGGATGCTGTATGTAAGCTTGCTTTAGAGTGTGTGCGTATGTGAGTTATCGGGAGGGCGAGAGGTAGAATAGTTATATGCATGGGGACAAGTTTGACTGCATTTCCTCAACCGAAACAAAACAAAACAAAAAAAATAATAAAGCAAAGCTACATAAACATCTGTTTGTCAGCGAGAACCCGAACAATATGTGTGAAGAGTTAGATGTGATTTGCATCCATCCTCCACTGCAATTATTTCTTCTAAAACTAAAGATTGTGCCTACTTTAAAATGTGGAACTGAAAATTACATTAATTACATTGCCTCCATCCTCCTCTTAAATGATCTCTTTTTAAACTAAGCATTTACGTATTTAGAAGTGATCCTACTTTAATATATGGAACTGAAAATTACATTAATTATCCTCATTACAAAATTGTTTTTTCAAAATATTTAGGTCCTCGCAAAATAAGTCTGTGTCTGTCCTCCTGAGAAGGTCTTTGTCTATATTTGTGTCAGGGATGCTGTATGTAAGCTTGCTTTAGAGTGTGTGCGTATGTGAGTTATCGGGAGGGCGAGAGGTAGAATAGTTATATGCATGGGGACAAGTTTGACTGCATTTCCTCAACCGAAACAAAACAAAACAAAAAAAAAAAAATAATAAAGCAAAGCTACATAAACATCTGTTTGTCAGCGAGAACCCGAACAATATGTGTGAAGAGTTAGATGTGATTTGCCTCCATCCTCCTCTGCAATTATTTCTTCTAAAACTAAAGATTGTGCCTACTTTAAAATGTGAAACTGAAAATCACATTAATTACATTGCCTCCATCCTCCTCTTAAATGATCTCTTTTTAAACTAAGCATTTACGTATTTAGAAGTGATCCTACTTTAATATATGGAACTGAAAATTACATTAATTATCCTCATTACAAAACTATTTTTTCAAAATATTTAGGTCCTCGCAAAATAAGTCTGTGTCTGTCCTCCTGAGAAGGTCTGTGTCTATATTTGTGTCAGGGATGCTGTATGTAAGCTTGCTTTAGAGTGTGTGCGTATGTGAGTTATCGGGAGGGCGAGAGGTAGTATAGTTATATGCATGGGGACAAGTTTGACAGCATTTCCTCAACCGAAACAAAACAAAAAAAATAATAATAAAGCAAAGCTACATAAACATCTGTTTGTCAGCGAGAACCCGAACAATATGTGTGAAGAGTTAGATGTGATTTGCCTCCATCCTCCCTTGCAATTATCTCTTCTAAAACTAAAGATTGTGACTACTTTAAAATGTGAAACTGAAAATTACATTAAATACATTGCCTCCATCCTCCTCTTAAATGATCTCTTTTTAAACTAAGCATTTACGTATTTAGAAGTGAGCCTACTTTAATATATGGAAAAGAAAATTACATTAATTATCCTCATTACAAAACTATTTTTTCAAAATATTTAGGTCCTCGCAAAATAAGTCTGTGTCTGTCCTCCTGAGAAGGTCTCTGTCTATACTTGTGGCAGGGATGCTGTATGTAAGCTGGCTTTAGAGTGTGTGCGTATGTGAGTTATCGGGAGGGCGAGAGGTAGAATAGTTATATGCATGGGGACAAGTTTGACTGCATTTCCTCAACCGAAACAAAACAAAAAAAATAATAATAAAGCAAAGCTACATAAACATCTGTTTGTCAGCGAGAACCCGAACAATATGTGTGAAGAGTTAGATGTGATTTGCCTCCATCCTCCTCTGCAATTATTTCTTCTAAAACTAAAGATTGTGCCTACTTTAAAATGTGAAACTGAAAATTACATTAATTACATTGCCTCCATCCTCCTCTTAAATGATTTTTTTTAAACTAAGCATTTACGTATTTAGAAGTGATCCTACTTTAATATATGGAACTGAAAATTACATTAATTATCCTCATTACAAAATTATTTTTTCAAAATATTTAGGTCCTCGCAAAATAAGTCTGTGTCTGTCCTCCTGAGAAGGTCTCTGTCTATATTTGTGTCAGGGATGCTGTATGTAAGCTTGCTTTAGAGTGTGTGCGTATGTGAGTTATCGGGAGGGCGGGAGGTAGAATAGTTATATGCATGGGGACAAGTTTGACTGCATTTCCTCAACCGAAACAAAACAAAACAAAAAATAATAATAAAGCAAAGCTACATAAACATCTGTTTGTCAGCGAGAACCCGAACAATATGTGTGAAGAGTTAGATGTGATTTGCCTCCATCCTCCTCTGCAATTATTTCTTCTAAAACTAAAGATTGTGCCTACTTTAAAATGTGAAACTGAAAATTACATTAATTACATTGCCTCACTCCTCCTCTTAAATGATCTCTTTTCAAACTAAACATTTACGTATTAAGAAGTGAGCCTACTTTAATATATGGAACTGAAAATTACATTAATTATCGTCATTACAAAATTATTTTTTCAAAATATTTAGGTCCTCGCGAAATAAGTCTGTGTCTGTCCTCCTGAGAAGGTCTCTGTCTATATTTGTGGCAGAGATGAAGTATGTAAGCTTGCTTTAGAGTGTGTGAGTATGTGAGTTATCGGGAGGGCGAGAAGTAGAATAGTTATATGCATGGGGACAAGTTTGACTGCATTTCCTCAACCGAAACAAAACAAAACAAAAAAAAAATAATAAAGCAAAGCTACATAAACATCTGTTTGTCAGCGAGAACCCGAACAATATGTGTGAAGAGTTAGATGTGATTTGCCTCCATCCTCCTCTGCAATTATTTCTTCTAAAACTAAAGATTGTGCCTACTTTAAAATGTGAAACTGAAAATTACATTAATTACATTGCCTCCATCCTCCTCTTAAATGATCTCTTTTTAAACTAAGCATTTACGTATTAAGAAGTGAGCCTACTTTAATATATGGAACTGAAAATTACATTAATTATCCTCATTACAAAATTATTTTTTCAAAATATTTAGGTCCGCGCAAAATAAGTCTGTGTCTGTCCTCCTGAGAAGGTCTCTGTCTATATTTGTGGCAGGGATGCTGTATGTAAGCTTGCTTTAGAGTGTGTGCGTATGTGAGTTATTGGGAGGGCGAGAGGTAGAATAGTTACATGCATGGGGACAAGTTTGACTGCATTTCCTCAACCGAAACAAAACAAAACAAAAAAAATAATAATAAAGCAAAGCTACATAAACATCTGTTTGTCAGCGAGAACCCGAACAATATGTGTGAAGAGTTAGATGTGATTTGCCTCCATCCTAGACTGCAATTATTTCTTCTAAAACTAAAGATTGTGCCTACTTTAAAATGTGAAACTGAAAATTACATTAATTACATTGCCTCCATCCTCCTCTTAAATGATCTCTTTTCAAACTAAGCATTTACGTATTTAGAAGTGATCCTACTTTAATATATGGAACTGAAAATTACATTAATTATCCTCATTACAAAATTATTTTTTCAAAATATTTAGGTCCTCGCGAAAGAAGTCTGTGTCTGTCCTCCTGAGAAGGTCTCTGTCTATATTTGTGGCAGAGATGCTGTATGTAAGCTTGCTTTAGAGTGTGTGCGTATGTGAGTTATCGGGAGGGCGAGAAGTAGAATAGTTATATGCATGGGGACAAGTTTGACTGCATTTCCTCAACCGAAACAAAACAAAACAAAAAAAAATAATAATGCAAAGCTACATAAACATCTGTTTGTCAGCGAGAACCCGAACAATATGTGTGAAGAGTTAGATGTGATTTGCCTCCATCCTCCTCTGCAATTATTTCTTCTAAAACTAAAGATTGTGCCTACTTTAAAATGTGAAACTGAAAATAACATTAATTACATTGCCTCCATCCTCCTCTTAAATGATCTCTTTTTAAACTAAGCATTTACGTATTTAGAAGTGATCCTACTTTCATATATGGAACTGAAAATTACATTAATTATCCTCATTACATAATATTTTTTAAAAAAATATTTAGGTCGTCGCAAAATAAGTCTGTGTCTGTCCTCCTGAGAAGGTCTCTGTCTATATTTGTGGCAGGGAATCTGTATGTAAGCTTGCTTTAGAGTGTGTGAGTATGTGAGTTATCGGGAGGGCGAGAGGTAGAATAGTTATATGCATGGGGACAAGTTTGACTTCATTTCCTCAACCGAAACAAAACAAAACAAAACAAAATAATAAAGCAAAGCTACATAAACATCTGTTTGTCAGCGAGAACCCGAACAATATGTGTGAAGAGTTAGATGTGATTTGCTCCATCCTCCTCTGCAATTATTTCTTCTAAAACTAAAGATTGTGCCTACTTAAAAATGTGAAACTGAAAATTACATTAATTACATTGCCTCCATCCTCCTCTTAAATGATCTCTTTTTAAACTAAGCATTTAGGTATTTAGAAGTGATCCTACTTTCATATATGGAACTGAAAATTACATTAATTATCCTCATTACAAAATTATTTTTTCAAAAAATTTAGGTCCTCGCAAAATAAGTCTGTGTCTGTCCTCCAGAGAAGGTCTCTGTCTATACTTGTGGCAGGGATGCTCTATGTAAGCTTGCTTTAGAGTGTGTGCGTATGTGAGTTATCGGGAGGGCGAGAGGTAGAATAGTTATATGCATGGGGACAAGTTTGATTGCATTTCCTCAACCGAAACAAAACAAAACAAAAAAAAATAATAATCAAGCAAAGCCACATAAACATCTGTTTGTTAGCGAGAACCCGAACAATATGTGTGAACAGTTAGATGTGATTTGCCTTCCTCCTCCTCTGCAATTATCTCTTCTAAAACTAAAGATTGTGCCTACTTAAAAATGTGAAACTGAAAATTACATTAATTACATTGCCTCCATCCTCCTCTTAAATGATCTCTTTTTAAACTAAGCATTTACGTATTAAGAAGTGAGCCTACTTTAATATATGGAACTGAAAATTACATTAATTATCCTCATTACAAAATTATTTTTTCAAAAAATATAGGTCCTCGCAAAATAAGTCTGTGTCTGTCCTCCAGAGAAGGTCTCTGTCTATACTTGTGGCAGGGATGCTCTATGTAAGTTTGCTTTAGAGTGTGTGCGTATGTGAGTTATCGGGAGGGCGAGAGGTAGAATAGTTATATGCATGGGGACAAGTTTGATTGCATTTCCTCAACCGAAACAAAACAAAACAAAAAAAATAATAATAAAGCAAAGCTACATAAACATCTGTTTGTCAGCGAGAACCCGATCAATATGTGTGAAGAGTTAGATGTGATTTGCATTCATCCTCCTCTGCAATTATCCCTTCTAAAACTAAAGATTGTGCCTACTTTAAAATGTGAAACTGAAAATTACATTAATTACATTGCCTCCATCCTCCTCTTAAATGATCTCTTTTTAAACTAAGCATTTACGTATTAAGAAGTGAGCCTACTTTAATATATGGAACTGAAAATTACATTAATTATCCTCATTACAAAATTATTTTTTCAAAATATTTAGGTCCTCGCAAAATAAGTCTGTGTCTGTCCTCCTGAGAAGGTCTCTGTCTATATTTGTGGCAGGGATGCTGTATGTAAGCTTGCTTTAGAGTGTGTGCGTATGTGAGTTATCGGGAGGGCGAGAGGTAGAATAGTTATATGCATGGGGACAAGTTTGACTGCATTTCCTCAACCGAAACAAAACAAAACAAAAAAAAAATAATAAAGCAAAGCTACATAAACATCTGTTTGTCAGCGAGAACCCGAACAATATGTGTGAAGAGTTAGATGTGATTTGCTCCATCCTCCTCTGCAATTATTTCTTCTAAAACTAAAGATTGTGCCTACTTTAAAATGTGAAACTGAAAATTACATTAATTACATTGCCTCCATCATCCTCTTAGTTCATCTCTTTTTAAACTAAGCATTTACGTATTAAGAAGTGAGCCTACTTTAATATATGGAACTGAAAATTACATTAATTATCCTCATTACAAAATTATTTTTTCAAAATATTTAGGTCCTCGCAAAATAAGTCTGTGTCTGTCCTCCAGAGAAGGTCTCTGTCTATACTTGTGGCAGGGATGCTGTATGTAAGCTTGCTTTAGAGTGTGTGCGTATGTGAGTTATCGGGAGGGCGAGAGGTAGAATAGTTATATGCATGGGGACAAGTTTGATTGCATTTCCTCAACCGAAACAAAACAAAACAAAAAAAATAATAATAAAGCAAAGCTACATAAACATCTGTTTGTCAGCGAGAACCCGAACAATATGTGTGAAGAGTTAGATGTGATTTCCCTTCATCCTCCTCTGCAATTATCCCTTCTAAAACTAAATATTGTGCCTACTTTAAAATGTGAAACTGAAAATTACATTAATTACATTGCCTCCATCCTCCTCTTAAATGATCTCTTTTTAAACTAAGCCTTTACGTATTAAGAAGTGAGCCTACTTTAATATATGGAACTGAAAATTACATTAATTATCCTCATTACAAAATTATTTTTTCAAAATATTTAGGTCCTCGCAAAATAAGTCTGTGTCTGTCCTCCTGAGAAGGTCTCTGTCTATATTTGTGGCAGGGATGCTGTATGTAAGCTTGCTTTAGAGTGTGTGCGTATGTGAGTTATCGGGAGGGCGAGAGGTAGAATAGTTATATGCATGGGGACAAGTTTGACTGCATTTCCTCAACCGACACAAAACAAAAAAAAATAATAATAAAGCAAAGCTACATAAACATCTGTTTGTCAGCGAGAACCCGAACAATATGTGTGAAGAGTTAGATGTGATTTGCCTCCATCCTCCTCTGCAATTATTTCTTCTAAAACTAAAGATTGTGCCTACTTTAAAATGTGAAACTGAAAATTACATTAATTACATTGCCTCCATCCTCCTCTTAAATGATTTTTTTTAAACTAAGCATTTACGTATTTAGAAGTGATCCTACTTTAATTTATGGAACTGAAAATTACATTAATTATAATCATTACAAAATTATTTTTTCAAAATATTTAGGTCCTCGCAAAATAAGTCTGTGTCTGTCCTCCTGAGAAGGTCTCTGTCTATATTTGTGGCAGGGATGCTGTATGTAAGCTTGCTTTAGAGTGTGTGCGTATGTGAGTTATCGGGAGGGCGAGAGGTAGAATAGTTATATGCATGGGGACAAGTTTGACTGCATTTCCTCAACCGAAACAAAACAAAACAAAAAAAATAATAAAGCAAAGCTACATAAACATCTGTTTGTCAGCGAGAACCCGAACAATATGTGTGAAGAGTTAGATGTGATTTGCATCCATCCTCCACTGCAATTATTTCTTCTAAAACTAAAGATTGTGCCTACTTTAAAATGTGAAACTGAAAATTACATTAATTACATTGCCTCCGTCCTCCTCTTAAATGATCTCTTTTTAAACTAAGCATTTACGTATTTAGAAGTGATCCTACTTTAATATATGGAACTGAAAATTACATTAATTATCCTCATTACAAAATTGTTTTTTCAAAATATTTAGGTCCTCGCAAAATAAGTCTGTGTCTGTCCTCCTGAGAAGGTCTTTGTCTATATTTGTGTCAGGGATGCTGTATGTAAGCTTGCTTTAGAGTGTGTGCGTATGTGAGTTATCGGGAGGGCGAGAGGTAGAATAGTTATATGCATGGGGACAAGTTTGACTGCATTTCCTCAACCGAAACAAAACAAAACAAAAAAAAAATAATAAAGCAAAGCTACATAAACATCTGTTTGTCAGCGAGAACCCGAACAATATGTGTGAAGAGTTAGATGTGATTTGCCTCCATCCTCCTCTGCAATTATTTCTTCTAAAACTAAAGATTGTGCCTACTTTAAAATGTGAAACTGAAAATTACATTAATTACATTGCCTCCATCCTCCTCTTAAATGATCTCTTTTTAAACTAAGCATTTACGTATTTAGAAGTGATCCTACTTTAATATATGGAACTGAAAATTACATTAATTATCCTCATTACAAAACTATTTTTTCAAAATATTTAGGTCCTCGCAAAATAAGTCTGTGTCTGTCCTCCTGAGAAGGTCTGTGTCTATATTTGTGTCAGGGATGCTGTATGTAAGCTTGCTTTAGAGTGTGTGCGTATGTGAGTTATCGGGAGGGCGAGAGGTAGTATAGTTATATGCATGGGGACAAGTTTGACAGCATTTCCTCAACCGAAACAAAACAAAAAAAATAATAATAAAGCAAAGCTACATAAACATCTGTTTGTCAGCGAGAACCCGAACAATATGTGTGAAGAGTTAGATGTGATTTGCCTCCATCCTCCTCTGGAATTATCTCTTCTAAAACTAAAGATTGTGACTACTTTAAAATGTGAAACTGAAAATTACATTAATTACATTGCCTCCATCCTCCTCTTAAATGATCTCTTTTTAAACTAAGCATTTACGTATTTAGAAGTGAGCCTACTTTAATATATGGAAAAGAAAATTACATTAATTATCCTCATTACAAAACTATTTTTTCAAAATATTTAGGTCCTCGCAAAATAAGTCTGTGTCTGTTCTCCTGAGAAGGTCTCTGTCTATACTTGTGGCAGGGATGCTGTATGTAAGCTGGCTTTAGAGTGTGTGCGTATGTGAGTTATCGGGAGGGCGAGAGGTAGAATAGTTATATGCATGGGGACAAGTTTGACTGCATTTCCTCAACCGAAACAAAACAAAAAAAATAATAATAAAGCAAAGCTACATAAACATCTGTTTGTCAGCGAGAACCCGAACAATATGTGTGAAGAGTTAGATGTGATTTGCCTCCATCCTCCTCTGCAATTATCTCTTCTAAAACTAAAGATTGTGACTACTTTAAAATGTGAAACTGAAAATTACATTAATTACATTGCCTCCATCCTCCTCTTAAATGATCTCTTTTTAAACTAAGCATTTACGTATATAGAAGTGAGCCTACTTTAATATATGGAAAAGAAAATTACATTAATTATCCTCATTACAAAACTATTTTTTCAAAATATTTAGGTCCTCGCAAAATAAGTCTGTGTCTGTCCTCCTGAGAAGGTCTCTGTCTATACTTGTGGCAGGGATGCTGTATGTAAGCTTGCTTTAGAGTGTGTGCGTATGTGAGTTATCGGGAGGGCGAGAGGTAGAATAGTTATATGCATGGGGACAAGTTTGACTGCATTTCCTCAACCGAAACAAAACAAAACAAAAAAAAATAATAAAGCAAAGCTACATAAACATCTGTTTGTCAGCGAGAACCCGAACAATATCTGTGAAGAGTTAGATGTGATTTGCCTCCATCCTCCTCTGCAATTATTTCTTCTAAAACTAAAGATTGTGCCTACTTTAAAATGTGAAACTGAAAATTACATTAATTACATTGCCTCCATCCTCCTCTTAAATGATTTTTTTTAAACTAAGCATTTACGTATTTAGAAGTGATCCTACTTTAATATATGGAACTGAAAATTACATTAATTATCCTCATTACAAAATTATTTTTTCAAAATATTTAGGTCCTCGCAAAATAAGTCTGTGTCTGTCCTCCAGAGAAGGTCTCTGTCTATACTTGTGGCAGGGATGCTGTATGTAAGCTTGCTTTAGAGTGTGTGCGTATGTGAGTTATCGGGAGGGCGAGAGGTAGAATAGTTATATGCATGGGGACAAGTTTGATTGCATTTCCTCAACCGAAACAAAACAAAACAAAAAAAATAATAATAAAGCAAAGCTACATAAACATCTGTTTGTCAGCGAGAACCCGAACAATATGTGTGAAGAGTTAGATGTGATTTCCCTTCATCCTCCTCTGCAATTATCCCTTCTAAAACTAAATATTGTGCCTACTTTAAAATGTGAAACTGAAAATTACATTAATTACATTGCCTCCATCCTCCTCTTAAATGATCTCTTTTTAAACTAAGCCTTTACGTATTAAGAAGTGAGCCTACTTTAATATATGGAACTGAAAATTACATTAATTATCCTCATTACAAAATTATTTTTTCAAAATATTTAGGTCCTCGCAAAATAAGTCTGTGTCTGTCCTCCTGAGAAGGTCTGTGTCTATATTTGTGTCAGGGATGCTGTATGTAAGCTTGCTTTAGAGTGTGTGCGTATGTGAGTTATCGGGAGGGCGAGAGGTAGTATAGTTATATGCATGGGGACAAGTTTGACAGCATTTCCTCAACCGAAACAAAACAAAAAAAATAATAATAAAGCAAAGCTACATAAACATCTGTTTGTCAGCGAGAACCCGAACAATATGTGTGAAGAGTTAGATGTGATTTGCCTCCATCCTCCTCTGCAATTATCTCTTCTAAAACTAAAGATTGTGACTACTTTAAAATGTGAAACTGAAAATTACATTAATTACATTGCCTCCATCCTCCTCTTAAATGATCTCTTTTTAAACTAAGCATTTACGTATTTAGAAGTGAGCCTACTTTAATATATGGAAAAGAAAATTACATTAATTATCCTCATTACAAAACTATTTTTTCAAAATATTTAGGTCCTCGCAAAATAAGTCTGTGTCTGTTCTCCTGAGAAGGTCTCTGTCTATACTTGTGGCAGGGATGCTGTATGTAAGCTGGCTTTAGAGTGTGTGCGTATGTGAGTTATCGGGAGGGCGAGAGGTAGAATAGTTATATGCATGGGGACAAGTTTGACTGCATTTCCTCAACCGAAACAAAACAAAAAAAATAATAATAAAGCAAAGCTACATAAACATCTGTTTGTCAGCGAGAACCCGAACAATATGTGTGAAGAGTTAGATGTGATTTGCCTCCATCCTCCTCTGCAATTATCTCTTCTAAAACTAAAGATTGTGACTACTTTAAAATGTGAAACTGAAAATTACATTAATTACATTGCCTCCATCCTCCTCTTAAATGATCTCTTTTTAAACTAAGCATTTACGTATTTAGAAGTGAGCCTACTTTAATATATGGAAAAGAAAATTACATTAATTATCCTCATTACAAAACTATTTTTTCAAAATATTTAGGTCCTCGCAAAATAAGTCTGTGTCTGTCCTCCTGAGAAGGTCTCTGTCTATACTTGTGGCAGGGATGCTGTATGTAAGCTTGCTTTAGAGTGTGTGCGTATGTGAGTTATCGGGAGGGCGAGAGGTAGAATAGTTATATGCATGGGGACAAGTTTGACTGCATTTCCTCAACCGAAACAAAACAAAACAAAAAAAAAAAATAATAAAGCAAAGCTACATAAACATCTGTTTGTCAGCGAGAACCCGAACAATATCTGTGAAGAGTTAGATGTGATTTGCCTCCATCCTCCTCTGCAATTATTTCTTCTAAAACTAAAGATTGTGCCTACTTTAAAATGTGAAACTGAAAATTACATTAATTACGTTGCCTCCATCCTCCTCTTAAATGATTTTTTTTAAACTAAGCATTTACGTATTTAGAAGTGATCCTACTTTAATATATGGAACTGAAAATTACATTAATTATCCTCATTACAAAATTATTTTTTCAAAATATTTAGGTCCTCGCAAAATAAGTCTGTGTCTGTCCTCCAGAGAAGGTCTCTGTCTATACTTGTGGCAGGGATGCTGTATGTAAGCTTGCTTTAGAGTGTGTGCGTATGTGAGTTATCGGGAGGGCGAGAGGTAGAATAGTTATATGCATGGGGACAAGTTTGATTGCATTTCCTCAACCGAAACAAAACAAAACAAAAAAAATAATAATAAAGCAAAGCTACATAAACATCTGTTTGTCAGCGAGAACCCGAACAATATGTGTGAAGAGTTAGATGTGATTTCCCTTCATCCTCCTCTGCAATTATCCCTTCTAAAACTAAATATTGTGCCTACTTTAAAATGTGAAACTGAAAATTACATTAATTACATTGCCTCCATCCTCCTCTTAAATGATCTCTTTTTAAACTAAGCCTTTACGTATTAAGAAGTGAGCCTACTTTAATATATGGAACTGAAAATTACATTAATTATCCTCATTACAAAATTATTTTTTCAAAATATTTAGGTCCTCGCAAAATAAGTCTGTGTCTGTCCTCCTGAGAAGGTCTCTGTCTATATTTGTGGCAGAGATGCTGTATGTAAGCTTGCTTTAGAGTGTGTGCGTATGTGAGTTATCGGGAGGGCGAGAGGTAGAATAGTTATATGCATGGGGACAAGTTTGACTGCATTTCCTCAACCGACACAAAACAAAAAAAAAAAATAATAATAAAGCAAAGCTACATAAACATCTGTTTGTCAGCGAGAACCCGAACAATATGTGTGAAGTGTTAGATGTGATTTGCCTCCATCCTCCTCTGCAATTATTTCTTCTAAAACTAAAGATTGTGCCTACTTTAAAATGTGAAACTGAAAATTACATTAATTACATTGCCTCCATCCTCCTCTTAAATGATCTCTTTTTAAACTAAGCATTTACGTATTAAGAAGTGAGCCTACTTTAATATATGGAACTGAAAATTACATTAATTATCCTCATTACAAAATTATTTTTTCAAAATATTTAGGTCCTCGCAAAATAAGTCTGTGTCTGTCCTCCTGAGAAGGTCTCTGTCTATACTTGTGGCAGGGATGCTGTATGTAAGCTTGCTTTAGAGTGTGTGCGTATGTGAGTTATCGGGAGGGCGAGAGGTAGAATAGTTATATGCATGGGGACAAGTTTGATTGCATTTCCTCAACCGAAACAAAACAAAACAAAAAAAATAATAATAAAGCAAAGCTACATAAACATCTGTTTGTCAGCGAGAACCCGAACAATATGTGTGAAGAGTTAGATGTGATTTCCCTTCATCCTCCTCTGCAATTATCCCTTCTAAAACTAAATATTGTGCCTACTTTAAAATGTGAAACTGAAAATTACATTAATTACATTGCCTCCATCCTCCTCTTAAATGATCTCTTTTTAAACTAAGCCTTTACGTATTAAGAAGTGAGCCTACTTTAATATATGGAACTGAAAATTACATTAATTATCCTCATTACAAAATTATTTTTTCAAAATATTTAGGTCCTCGCAAAATAAGTCTGTGTCTGTCCTCCTGAGAAGGTCTCTGTCTATATTTGTGGCAGGGATGCTGTATGTAAGCTTGCTTTAGAGTGTGTGCGTATGTGAGTTATCGGGAGGGCGAGAGGTAGAATAGTTATATGCATGGGGACAAGTTTGACTGCATTTCCTCAACCGACACAAAACAAAAAAAAAATAATAATAAAGCAAAGCTACATAAACATCTGTTTGTCAGCGAGAACCCGAACAATATGTGTGAAGTGTTAGATGTGATTTGCCTCCATCCTCCTCTGCAATTATTTCTTCTAAAACTAAAGATTGTGCCTACTTTAAAATGTGAAACTGAAAATTACATTAATTACATTGCCTCCATCCTCCTCTTAAATGATCTCTTTTTAAACTAAGCCTTTACGTATTAAGAAGTGAGCCTACTTTAATATATGGAACTGAAAATTACATTAATTATCCTCATTACAAAATTATTTTTTCAAAATATTTAGGTCCTCGCAAAATAAGTCTGTGTCTGTCCTCCTGAGAAGGTCTTTGTCTATATTTGTGGCAGGGATGCTGTATGTAAGCTTGCTTTAGAGTGTGTGCGTATGTGAGTTATCGGGAGGGCGAGAGGTAGAATAGTTATATGCATGGGGACAAGTTTGACTGCATTTCCTCAACCGAAACAAAACAAAACAAAAAAAAAATAATAAAGCAAAGCTACATAAACATCTGTTTGTCAGCGAGAACCCGAACAATATGTGTGAAGAGTTAGATGTGATTTGCCTCCATCCTCCTCTGCAATTATTTCTTCTAAAACTAAAGATTGTGCCTACTTTAAAATGTGAAACTGAAAATTACATTAATTACATTGCCTCCATCCTCCTCTTAAATGATTTTTTTTAAACTAAGCATTTACGTATTTAGAAGTGATCCTACTTTAATATATGGAACTGAAAATTACATTAATTATAATCATTACAAAATTATTTTTTCAAAATATTAGGTCCTCGCAAAATAAGTCTGTGTCTGTCCTCCAGAGAAGGTCTCTGTCTATACTTGTGGCAGGGATGCTGTATGTAAGCTTGCTTTAGAGTGTGTGCGTATGTGAGTTATCGGGAGGGCGAGAGGTAGAATAGTTATATGCATGGGGACAAGTTTGATTGCATTTCCTCAACCGAAACAAAACAAAACAAAAAAAATAATAATAAAGCAAAGCTACATAAACATCTGTTTGTCAGCGAGAACCCGAACAATATGTGTGAAGAGTTAGATGTGATTTCCCTTCATCCTCCTCTGCAATTATCCCTTCTAAAACTAAATATTGTGCCTACTTTAAAATGTGAAACTGAAAATTACATTAATTACATTGCCTCCATCCTCCTCTTAAATGATCTCTTTTTAAACTAAGCCTTTACGTATTAAGAAGTGAGCCTACTTTAATATATGGAACTGAAAATTACATTAATTATCCTCATTACAAAATTATTTTTTCAAAATATTTAGGTCCTCGCAAAATAAGTCTGTGTCTGTCCTCCTGAGAAGGTCTTTGTCTATATTTGTGGCAGGGATGCTGTATGTAAGCTTGCTTTAGAGTGTGTGCGTATGTGAGTTATCGGGAGGGCGAGAGGTAGAATAGTTATATGCATGGGGACAAGTTTGACTGCATTTCCTCAACCGAAACAAAACAAAACAAAAAAAAAATAATAAAGCAAAGCTACATAAACATCTGTTTGTCAGCGAGAACCCGAACAATATGTGTGAAGAGTTAGTTGTGATTTGCCTCCATCCTCCTCTGCAATTATTTCTTCTAAAACTAAAGATTGTGCCTACTTTAAAATGTGAAACTGAAAATTACATTAATTACATTGCCTCCATCCTCCTCTTAAATGATTTTTTTTAAACTAAGCATTTACGTATTTAGAAGTGATCCTACTTTAATATATGGAACTGAAAATTACATTAATTATAATCATTACAAAATTATTTTTTCAAAATATTTAGGTCCTCGCAAAATAAGTCTGTGTCTGTCCTCCTGAGAAGGTCTCTGTCTATATTTGTGGCAGGGATGCTGTATGTAAGCTTGCTTTAGAGTGTGTGCGTATGTGAGTTATCGGGAGGGCGAGAGGTAGAATAGTTATATGCATGGGGACAATTTTGACTGCATTTCCGCAACCGAAACAAAACAAAACAAAAAAAATAATAAAGCAAAGCTACATAAACATCTGTTTGTCAGCGAGAACCCGAACAATATGTGTGAAGAGTTAGATGTGATTTGCATCCATCCTCCACTGCAATTATTTCTTCTAAAACTAAAGATTGTGCCTACTTTAAAATGTGAAACTGAAAATTACATTAATTACATTGCCTCCATCCTCCTCTTAAATGATCTCTTTTTAAACTAAGCATTTACGTATTTAGAAGTGATCCTACTTTAATATATGGAACTGAAAATTACATTAATTATCCTCA
Source organism: Argiope bruennichi (assembly GCF_947563725.1). NCBI lineage: Eukaryota > Metazoa > Arthropoda > Arachnida > Araneae > Araneidae > Argiope > Argiope bruennichi. The sequence goes on along the minus strand of NC_079154.1, from coordinate 23,525,639 downwards.
TTACAAAATTGTTTTTTCAAAATATTTAGGTCCTCGCAAAATAAGTCTGTCTCTGTCCTCCTGAGAAGGTCTTTGTCTATATTTGTGTCAGGGATGCTGTATGTAAGCTTGCTTTAGAGTGTGTGCGTATGTGAGTTATCGGGAGGGCGAGAGGTAGAATAGTTATATGCATGGGGACAAGTTTGACTGCATTTCCTCAACCGAAACAAAACAAAACAAAAAAAAAATAATAAAGCAAAGCTACATAAACATCTGTTTGTCAGCGAGAACCCGAACAATATGTGTGAAGAGTTAGATGTGATTTGCCTCCATCCTCCTCTGCAATTATTTCTTCTAAAACTAAAGATTGTGCCTACTTTAAAATGTGAAACTGAAAATTACATTAATTACATTGCCTCCATCCTCCTCTTAAATGATCTCTTTTTAAACTAAGCATTTACGTATTTAGAAGTGATCCTACTTTAATATATGGAACTGAAAATTACATTAATTATCCTCATTACAAAACTATTTTTTCAAAATATTTAGGTCCTCGCAAAATAAGTCTGTGTCTGTCCTCCTGAGAAGGTCTGTGTCTATATTTGTGTCAGGGATGCTGTATGTAAGCTTGCTTTAGAGTGTGTGCGTATGTGAGTTATCGGGAGGGCGAGAGGTAGTATAGTTATATGCATGGGGACAAGTTTGACAGCATTTCCTCAACCGAAACAAAACAAAAAAAAATAATAATAAAGCAAAGCTACATAAACATCTGTTTGTCAGCGAGAACCCGAACAATATGTGTGAAGAGTTAGATGTGATTTGCCTCCATTATCCTCTGCAATTATCTCTTCTAAAACTAAAGATTGTGACTACTTTAAAATGTGAAACTGAAAATTACATTAATTACATTGCCTCCATCCTCCTCTTAAATGATCTCTTTTTAAACTAAGCATTTACGTATTTAGAAGTGAGCCTACTTTAATATATGGAAAAGAAAATTACATTAATTATCCTCATTACAAAACTATTTTTTCAAAATATTTAGGTCCTCGCAAAATAAGTCTGTGTCTGTCCTCCTGAGAAGGTCTCTGTCTATACTTGTGGCAGGGATGCTGTATGTAAGCTGGCTTTAGAGTGTGTGCGTATGTGAGTTATCGGGAGGGCGAGAGGTAGAATAGTTATATGCATGGGGACAAGTTTGACTGCATTTCCTCAACCGAAACAAAACAAAAAAAATAATAATAAAGCAAAGCTACATAAACATCTGTTTGTCAGCGAGAACCAGAACAATATGTGTGAAGAGTTAGATGTGATTTGCCTCCATCCTCCTCTGCAATTATCTCTTCTAAAACTAAAGATTGTGACTACTTTAAAATGTGAAACTGAAAATTACATTAATTACATTGCCTCCATCCTCCTCTTAAATGATTTTTTTTTAAACTAAGCATTTACGTATTTAGAAGTGAGCCTACTTTAATATATGGAAAAGAAAATTACATTAATTATCCTCATTACAAAACTATTTTTTCAAAATATTTAGGTCCTCGCAAAATAAGTCTGTGTCTGTCCTCCTGAGAAGGTCTCTGTCTATACTTGTGGCAGGGATGCTGTATGTAAGCTTGCTTTAGAGTGTGTGCGTATGTGAGTTATCGGGAGGGCGAGAGGTAGAATAGTTATATGCATGGGGACAAGTTTGACTGCATTTCCTCAACCGAAACAAAACAAAACAAAAAAAAAATAATAAAGCAAAGCTACATAAACATCTGTTTGTCAGCGAGAACCCGAACAATATCTGTGAAGAGTTAGATGTGATTTGCCTCCATCCTCCTCTGCAATTATTTCTTCTAAAACTAAAGATTGTGCCTACTTTAAAATGTGAAACTGAAAATTACATTAATTACATTGCCTCCATCCTCCTCTTAAATGATTTTTTTTAAACTAAGCATTTACGTATTTAGAAGTGATCCTACTTTAATATATGGAACTGAAAATTACATTAATTATCCTCATTACAAAATTATTTTTTCAAAATATTTAGGTCCTCGCAAAATAAGTCTGTGTCTGTCCTCCTGAGAAGGTCTCTGTCTATATTTGTGTCAGGGATGCTGTATGTAAGCTTGCTTTAGAGTGTGTGCGTATGTGAGTTATCGGGAGGGCGAGAGGTAGAATAGTTATATGCATGGGGACAAGTTTGACTGCATTTCCTCAACCGAAACAAAAAAAAAAAACAAAAAATAATAATAAAGCAAAGCTACATAAACATCTGTTTGTCAGCGAGAACCCGAACAATATGTGTGAAGAGTTAGATGTGATTTGCCTCCATCCTCCTCTGCAATTATTTCTTCTAAAACTAAAGATTGTGCCTACTTTAAAATGTGAAACTGAAAATTACATTAATTACATTGCCTCACTCCTCCTCTTAAATGATCTCTTTTCAAACTAAACATTTACGTATTAAGAAGTGAGCCTACTTTAATATATGGAACTGAAAATTACATTAATTATCGTCATTACAAAATTATTTTTTCAAAATATTTAGGTCCTCGCGAAATAAGTCTGTGTCTGTCCTCCTGAGAAGGTCTCTGTCTATATTTGTGGCTGGGATGCTGTATGTAAGCTTGCTTTAGAGTGTGTGAGTATGTGAGTTATCGGGAGGGCGAGAAGTAGAATAGTTATATGCATGGGGACAAGTTTGACTGCATTTCCTCAACCGAAACAAAACAAAACAAAAAAAAAATAATAAAGCAAAGCTACATAAACATCTGTTTGTCAGCGAGAACCCGAACAATATGTGTGAAGAGTTAGATGTGATTTGCCTCCATCCTCCTCTGCAATTATTTCTTCTAAAACTAAAGATTGTGCCTACTTTAAAATGTGAAACTGAAAATTACATTAATTACATTGCCTCCATCCTCCTCTTAAATGATCTCTTTTTAAACTAAGCATTTACGTATTAAGAAGTGAGCCTACTTTAATATATGGAACTGAAAATTACATTAATTATCCTCATTACAAAATTATTTTTTCAAAATATTTAGGTCTGCGCAAAATAAGTCTGTGTCTGTCCTCCTGAGAAGGTCTCTGTCTATATTTGTGGCAGGGATGCTGTATGTAAGCTTGCTTTAGAGTGTGTGCGTATGTGAGTTATTGGGAGGGCGAGAGGTAGAATAGTTACATGCATGGGGACAAGTTTGACTGCATTTCCTCAACCGAAACAAAACAAAACAAAAAAAATAATAATAAAGCAAAGCTACATAAACATCTGTTTGTCAGCGAGAACCCGAACAATATGTGTGAAGAGTTAGATGTGATTTGCCTCCATCCTAGACTGCAATTATTTCTTCTAAAACTAAAGATTGTGCCTACTTTAAAATGTGAAACTGAAAATTACATTAATTACATTGCCTCCATCCTCCTCTTAAATGATCTCTTTTCAAACTAAGCATTTACGTATTTAGAAGTGATCCTACTTTAATATATGGAACAGAAAATTACATTAATTATCCTCATTACAAAATTATTTTTTCAAAATATTTAGGTCCTCGCGAAAGAAGTCTGTGTCTGTCCTCCTGAGAAGGTCTCTGTCTATATTTGTGGCAGAGATGCTGTATGTAAGCTTGCTTTAGAGTGTGTGCGTATGTGAGTTATCGGGAGGGCGAGAAGTAGAATAGTTATATGCATGGGGACAAGTTTGACTGCATTTCCTCAACCGAAACAAAACAAAACAAAAAAAAATAATAATGCAAAGCTACATAAACATCTGTTTGTCAGCGAGAACCCGAACAATATGTGTGAAGAGTTAGATGTGATTTGCCTCCATCCTCCTCTGCAATTATTTCTTCTAAAACTAAAGATTGTGCCTACTTTAAAATGTGAAACTGAAAATAACATTAATTACATTGCCTCCATCCTCCTCTTAAATAATCTCTTTTTAAACTAAGCATTTACGTATTAAGAAGTGAGCCTACTTTAATATATGGAACTGAAAATTACATTAATTATCCTCATTACAAAATTATTTTTTCAAAATATTTAGGTCCGCGCAAAATAAGTCTGTGTCTGTCCTCCTGAGAAGGTCTCTGTCTATATTTGTGGCAGGGATGCTGTATGTAAGCTTGCTTTAGAGTGTGTGCGTATGTGAGTTATTGGGAGGGCGAGAGGTAGAATAGTTACATGCATGGGGACAAGTTTGACTGCATTTCCTCAACCGAAACAAAACAAAACAAAAAAAATAATAATAAAGCAAAGCTACATAAACATCTGTTTGTCAGCGAGAACCCGAACAATATGTGTGAAGAGTTAGATGTGATTTGCCTCCATCCTCCACTGCAATTATTTCTTCTAAAACTAAGGATTGTGCCTACTTAAAAATGTGAAACTGAAAATTACATTAATTACATTGCCTCCATCCTCCTCTTAAATGATCTCTTTTTAAACTAAGCATTTACGTATTAAGAAGTGAGCCTACTTTAATATATGGAACTGAAAATTACATTAATTATCCTCATTACAAAATTATTTTTTCAAAATATTTAGGTCCTCGCAAAATAAGTCTGTGTCTGTCCTCCTGAGAAGGTCTCTGTCTATATTTGTGGCAGGGATGCTGTATGTAAGTTTGCTTTAGAGTGTGTGCGTATGTGAGTTATCGGGAGGGCGAGAGGTAGAATAGTTATATGCATGGGGACAAGTTTGACTGCATTTCCTCAACCGAAACAAAACAAAACAAAAAAAAATAATAATAAAACAAAGCTACATAAACATCTGTTTGTCAGCGAGAACCCGAACAATATGTGTGAAGAGTTAGATGTGATTTGGCTCCATCCTCCTCTGCAATTATTTCTTCTAAAACTAAAGATTGTGCCTACTTTAAAATGTGAAACTGAAAATTACATTAATTACATTGCCTCCATCCTCCTCTTAAATGATCTCTTTTTAAACTAAGCATTTACGTATTTAGAAGTGATCCTACTTTAATATATGGAACTGAAAATTACATTAATTATCCTCATTACAAAATTATTTTTTCAAAATATTTAGGTCCTCGCAAAATAAGTCTGTGTCTGTCCTCCTGAGAAGGTCTCTGTCTATATTGGTGTCAGGGATGCTGTATGTAAGCTTGCTTTAGAGTGTGTGCGTATGTGAGTTATCGGGAGGGCGAGAGGTAGAATAGTTATATGCATGGGGACAAGTTTGACTCCATTTCCTCAACCGAAAGAAAACAAAACAAAACAAAAATAATAAATCAAAGCTACATAAACATCTGTTTGTCAGCGAGAACCCGAACAATATGTGTGAAGAGTTAGATGTGATTTGCCTCCATCCTCCTCTGCAATTATTTCTTCTAAAACAAAAGATTGTGCCTACTTTAAAATGTGAAACTGAAAATTACATTAATTACATTGCCTCTATCCTCCTCTTAAATGATCTCTTTTTAAACTAAGCATTTACGTATTAAGAAGTGAGCCTACTTTAATATATGGAACTGAAAATTACATTAATTATCCTCATTACAAAATTATTTTTTCAAAATATTTAGGTCCTCGCAAAATAAGTCTGTGTCTGTCCTCCTGAGAAGGTCTCTGTCTATATTTGTGGCAGGGATGCTGTATGTAAGTTTGCTTTAGAGTGTGTGCGTATGTGAGTTATCGGGAGGGCGAGAGGTAGAATAGTTATATGCATGGGGACAAGTTTGACTGCATTTCCTCAACCGAAACAAAACAAAACAAAAAAAAATAATAATAAAACAAAGCTACATAAACATCTGTTTGTCAGCGAGAAACCGAACAATATGTGTGAAGAGTTAGATGTGATTTGGCTCCATCCTCCTCTGCAATTATTTCTTCTAAAACTAAAGATTGTGCCTACTTTAAAATGTGAAACTGAAAATTACATTAATTACATTGCCTCCATCCTCCTCTTAAATGATCTCTTTTTAAACTAAGCATTTACGTATTTAGAAGTGATCCTACTTTAATATATGGAACTGAAAATTACATTAATTATCCTCATTACAAAATTATTTTTTCAAAATATTTAGGTCCTCGCAAAATAAGTCTGTGTCTGTCCTCCTGAGAAGGTCTCTGTCTATATTGGTGTCAGGGATGCTGTATGTAAGCTTGCTTTAGAGTGTGTGCGTATGTGAGTTATCGGGAGGGCGAGAGGTAGAATAGTTATATGCATGGGGACAAGTTTGACTCCATTTCCTCAACCGAAAGAAAACAAAACAAAACAAAAATAATAAATCAAAGCTACATAAACATCTGTTTGTCAGCGAGAACCCGAACAATATGTGTGAAGAGTTAGATGTGATTTGCCTCCATCCTCCTCTGCAATTATTTCTTCTAAAACAAAAGATTGTGCCTACTTTAAAATGTGAAACTGAAAATTACATTAATTACATTGCCTCTATCCTCCTCTTAAATGATCTCTTTTTAAACTAAGCATTTACGTATTTAGAAGTGATCCTACTTTAATATATGGAACTGAAAATTACATTAATTATCCTCATTACAAAATTATTTTTTCAAAATATTTAGGTCCTCGCAAAATAAGTCTGTGTCTGTCCTCCTGAGAAGGTCTCTGTCTATATTTGTGTCAGGGATGCTGTATGTAAGCTTGCTTTAGAGTGTGTGCGTATGTGAGTTATCGGGAGGGCGAGAGGTAGAATAGTTATATGCATGGGGACAAGTTTGACTGCATTTTCTCAACCGAAACAAAACAAAAAAAAATAATAATAAAGCAAAGTTACATAAACATCTGTTTGTCAGCGAGAACCCGAACAATATGTGTGAAGAGTTAGATGTGATTTGGCTCCATCCTCCTCTGCAATTATTTCTTCTAAAACTAAAGATTGTGCCTACTTTAAAATGTGAAACTGAAAATTACATTAATTACATTGCCTCCATCCTCCTCTTAAATTATCTCTTTTTAAACTAAGCATTTACGTATTTAGAAGTGATCCTACTTTAATATATGGAACTGAAAATTACATTAATTATCCTCATTACAAAATTATTTTTTCAAAATATTTAGGTCCTCGCAAAATAAGTCTGTGTCTGTCCTCCTGAGAAGGTCTCTGTCTATATTGGTGTCAGGGATGCTGTATGTAAGCTTGCTTTAGAGTGTGTGCGTATGTGAGTTATCGGGAGGGCGAGAGGTAGAATAGTTATATGCATGGGGACAAGTTTGACTCCATTTCCTCAACCGAAAGAAAACAAAACAAAACAAAAATAATAAATCAAAGCTACATAAACATCTGTTTGTCAGCGAGAACCCGAACAATATGTGTGAAGAGTTAGATGTGATTTGCCTCCATCCTCCTCTGCAATTATTTCTTCTAAAACAAAAGATTGTGCCTACTTTAAAATGTGAAACTGAAAATTACATTAATTACATTGCCTCTATCCTCCTCTTAAATGATCTCTTTTTAAACTAAGCATTTACGTATTTAGAAGTGATCCTACTTTAATATATGGAACTGAAAATTACATTAATTATCCTCATTACAAAATTATTTTTTCAAAATATTTAGGTCCTCGCAAAATAAGTCTGTGTCTGTCCTCCTGAGAAGGTCTCTGTCTATATTTGTGTCAGGGATGCTGTATGTAAGCTTGCTTTAGAGTGTGTGCGTATGTGAGTTATCGGGAGGGCGAGAGGTAGAATAGTTATATGCATGGGGACAAGTTTGACTGCATTTTCTCAACCGAAACAAAAAAAAAAAATAATAATAAAGCAAAGTTACATAAACATCTGTTTGTCAGCGAGAACCCGAACAATATGTGTGAAGAGTTAGATGTGATTTGGCTCCATCCTCCTCTGCAATTATTTCTTCTAAAACTAAAGATTGTGCCTACTTTAAAATGTGAAACTGAAAATTACATTAATTACATTGCCTCCATCCTCCTCTTAAATTATCTCTTTTTAAACTAAGCATTTACGTATTTAGAAGTGATCCTACTTTAATATATGGAACTGAAAATTACATTAATTATCCTCATTACAAAATTATTTTTTCAAAATATTTAGGTCCTCGCAAAATAAGTCTGTGTCTGTCCTCCTGAGAAGGTCTCTGTCTATATTGGTGTCAGGGATGCTGTATGTAAGCTTGCTTTAGAGTGTGTGCGTATGTGAGTTATCGGGAGGGCGAGAGGTAGAATAGTTATATGCATGGGGACAAGTTTGACTGCATTTCCTCAACCGAAACAAAACAAAACAAAATAAAAATAATAAAGCAAAGCTACATAAACATCTGTTTGTCAGCGAGAACCCGAACAATATGTGTGAAGAGTTAGATGTGATTTGCCTCCATCCTCCTCTGCAATTATTTCTTCTAAAACTAAAGATTGTGCCTACTTTAAAATGTGAAACTGAAAATTACATTAATTACATTGCCTCAATCCTCCTCTTAAATGATCTCTTTTCAAACTAAGCATTTACGTATTAAGAAGTGAGCCTACTTTAATATATGGAACTGAAAATTACATTAATTATCGTCATTACAAAATTATTTTTTCAAAATATTTAGGTCCTCGCGAAATAAGTCTGTGTCTGTCCTCCTGAGAAGGTCTCTGTCTATACTTGTGGCAGGGATGCTGTATGTAAGCTTGCTTTAGCGTGTGTGCGTATGTGAGTTATCGGGAGGGCGAGAGGTAGAATAGTTATAAGCATGGGGACAGGTTTGACTGCATTTCCTCAACCGAAACAAAACAAAAAAAATAATAAAAAAGCAAAGCTACATAAACATCTGTTTGTCAGCGAGAACCCGAACAATATGTGTGAAGAGTTAGATGTGATTTGCCTCCATCCTCCTCTGCAATTATCTCTTCTAAAACTAAAGATTGTGACTACTTTAAAATGTGAAACTGAAAATTACATTAATTACATTGCCTCCATCCTCCTATTAAATGATCTCTTTTTAAACTAAGCATTTACGTATTAAGAAGTGAGCCTACTTTAATATATGGAACTGAAAATTACATTAATTATCCTCATTACAAAATTATTTTTTCAAAATATTTAGGTCCTCGCAAAATAAGTCTGTGTCTGTCCTCCTGAGAAGGTCTCTGTCTATATTTGTGGCAGGGATGCTGTATGTAAGCTTGCTTTAGAGTGTGTGCGTATGTGAGTTATCGGGAGGGCGAGAGGTAGAATAGTTATATGCATGGGGACAAGTTTGACTGCATTTCCTCAACCGAAACAAAACAAAACAAAATAATAATAAAGCAAAGCTACATAAACATCTGTTTGTCAGCGAGAACCCGAACAATATGTGTGAAGAGTTAGATGTGATTTGCCTTCCTCCTCCTCTGCAATTATCTCTTCTAAAACTAAAGATTGTGCCTACTTAAAAATGTGAAACTGAAAATTACATTAATTACATTGCCTCCATTCTCCTCTTAAATGATCTCTTTTTAAACTAAGCATTTACGTATTAAGAAGTGAGCCTACTTTAATATATGGAACTGAAAATTACATTAATTATCCTCATTACAAAATTATTTTTTCAAAATATTTAGGTCCTCGCAAAATAAGTCTGTGTCTGTCCTCCTGAGAAGGTCTCTGTCTATATTTGTGGCAGGGATGCTGTATGTAAGCTTGCTTTAGAGTGTGTGCGTATGTGAGTTATCGGGAGGGCGAAAGGTAGAATAGTTATATGCATGGGGACAAGTTTGACTGCATTTCCTCAACCGAAACAAAACAAAACAAAATAATAATAAAGCAAAGCTACATAAACATCTGTTTGTCAGCGAGAACCCGAACAATATGTGTGAAGAGTTAGATGTGATTTGCCTCCATCCTCCTCTGCAATTATTTCTTCTAAAACTAAAGATTGTGCCTACTTTAAAATGTGAAACTGAAAATTACATTAATTACATTGCCTCAATCCTCCTCTTAAATGATCTCTTTTCAAACTAAGCATTTACGTATTAAGAAGTGAGCCTACTTTAATATATGGAACTGAAAATTACATTAATTATCGTCATTACAAAATTATTTTTTCAAAATATTTAGGTCCTCGCGAAATAAGTCTGTGTCTGTCCTCCTGAGAAGGTCTCTGTCTATACTTGTGGCAGGGATGCTGTATGTAAGCTTGCTTTAGCGTGTGTGCGTATGTGAGTTATCGGGAGGGCGAGAGGTAGAATAGTTATAAGCATGGGGACAGGTTTGACTGCATTTCCTCAACCGAAACAAAACAAAAAAAATAATAAAAAAGCAAAGCTACATAAACATCTGTTTGTCAGCGAGAACCCGAACAATATGTGTGAAGAGTTAGATGTGATTTGCCTCCATCCTCCTCTGCAATTATCTCTTCTAAAACTAAAGATTGTGACTACTTTAAAATGTGAAACTGAAAATTACATTAATTACATTGCCTCCATCCTCCTATTAAATGATCTCTTTTTAAACTAAGCATTTACGTATTAAGAAGTGAGCCTACTTTAATATATGGAACTGAAAATTACATTAATTATCCTCATTACAAAATTATTTTTTCAAAATATTTAGGTCCTCGCAAAATAAGTCTGTGTCTGTCCTCCTGAGAAGGTCTCTGTCTATATTTGTGGCAGGGATGCTGTATGTAAGCTTGCTTTAGAGTGTGTGCGTATGTGAGTTATCGGGAGGGCGAGAGGTAGAATAGTTATATGCATGGGGACAAGTTTGACTGCATTTCCTCAACCGAAACAAAACAAAACAAAATAATAATAAAGCAAAGCTACATAAACATCTGTTTGTCAGCGAGAACCCGAACAATATGTGTGAAGAGTTAGATGTGATTTGCCTCCATCCTCCTCTGCAATTATCTCTTCTAAAACTAAAGATTGTGACTACTTTAAAATGTGAAACTGAAAATTACATTAATTACATTGCCTCCATCCTCCTCTTAAATGATCTCTTTTTAAACTAAGCATTTACGTATTAAGAAGTGAGCCTACTTTATTATATGGAACTGAAAATTACATTAATTATCCTCATTACAAAATTATTTTTTCAAAATATTTAGGTCCTCGCAAAATAAGTCTGTGTCTGTCCTCCTGAGAAGGTCTCTGTCTATATTTGAGGCAGGGATGCTGTATGTAAGCTTGCTTTAGAGTGTGTGCGTATGTGAGTTATCGGGAGGGCGAGAGGTAGAATAGTTATATGCATGGGGACAAGTTTGACTGCATTTCCTCAACCGAAAGAAAACAAAACAAAACAAAAATAATAAAGCAAAGCTACATAAACATCTGTTTGTCAGCGAGAACCCGAACAATATGTGTGAAGAGTTAGATGTGATTTGCCTCCATCCTCCTCTGCAATTATTTCTTCTAAAACTAAAGATTGTGCCTACTTTAAAATGTGAAACTGAAAATTACATTAATTACATTGCCTCCATCCTCCTCTTAAATGATCTCTTTTTAAACTAAGCATTTACGTATTTAGAAGTGATCCTACTTTAATATATGGAACTGAAAATTACATTAATTATCCTCATTACAAAATTATTTTTTCAAAATATTTAGGTCCTCGCAAAGTAAGTCTGTGTCTGTCCTCCTGAGAAGGTATCTGCCTATATTTGTGTCAGGGATGCTGTATGTAAGCTTGCTTTAGAGTGTGTGCGTATGTGAGTTATCGGGAGGGCGAGAGGTAGAATAGTTATATGCATGGGGACAAGTTTGACTGCATTTCCTCAACCGAAAGAAAACAAAACAAAACAAAAATAATAAAGCAAAGCTACATAAACATCTGTTTGTCAGCGAGAACCCGAACAATATGTGTGAAGAGTTAGATGTGATTTGCCTCCATCCTCCTCTGCAATTATTTCTTCTAAAACTAAAGATTGTGCCTACTTTAAAATGTGAAACTGAAAATTACATTAATTACATTGCCTCCATCCTCCTCTTAAATGATCTCTTTTTAAACTAAGCATTTACGTATTTAGAAGTGATCCTACTTTAATATATGGAACTGAAAATTACATTAATTATCCTCATTACAAAATTATTTTTTCAAAATATTTAGGTCCTCGCAAAGTAAGTCTGTGTCTGTCCTCCTGAGAAGGTCTCTGTCTATATTTGTGGCAGGGATGCTGTATGTAAGCTTGCTTTAGAGTGTGTGCGTATGTGAGTTATCGGGAGGGCGAGACGTAGAATAGTTATATGCATGGGGACAAGTTTGACTGCATTTCCTCAACCGAAACAAAAAAAAAAATAATAATAATAAAGCAAAGCTACATAAACATCTGTTTGTCAGCGAGAACCCGAACAATATGTGTGAAGAGTTAGATGTGATTTGCCTCCATCCTCCTCTGCAATTATTTCTTCTAAAACTAAAGACTGTGCCTACTTTAAAATGTGAAACTGAAAATTACATTGCCTCCATCCTCATCTTAAATGATCTCTTTTTAAACTAAGCATTTACGCATTAAGAAGTGAGCATACTTTAATATATGGAAATGAAAATTACATTAATTATCCTCATTACAAAATTATTTTTTCAAAATATTTAGGTCCTCGCAAAGTAAGTCTGTGTCTGTCCTCCTGAGAAGGTCTCTGTCTATACTTGTGGCAGGGATGCTGTATGTAAGCTTCGTTTAGAGTGTGTGCGTATGTGAGTTATCGGGAGGGCGAGAGGTAGAATAGTTATATGCATGGGGACAAGTTTGACTGCATTTCCTCAACCGAAACAAAACAAAAAAAATAATAATAAAGCAAAGCTACATAAACATCTGTTTGTCAGCGAGAACCCGAACAATATGTGTGAAGAGTTAGATGTGATTTGACTCCATCCTCCTCTGCAATTATATCTTCTAAAACTAAAGACTGTGCCTACTTTAAAATGTGAAACTGAAAATTACATTAATTACATTGCCTCCATCCTCCTCTTAAATGATCTCTTTTTAAACTAAGCATTTACGTATTAAGAAGTGAGCCTACTTTAATATACGGAACTGAAAATTACATTAATTATCCTCATTACAAAATTATTTTTTCAAAATATTTAGGTACTCGCAAAATAAGTCTGTGTCTGTCCTCCTGAGAAGGTCTCTGTCTATATTTGTGGCAGGGATGCTGTATGTAAGCTTGCTTTAGAGTGTGTGCGTATGTGAGTTATCGGGAGGGCGAGAGGTAGAATAGTTATATGCATGGGGACAAGTTTGACTGCATTTCCTCAACCGAAACAAAACAAAACTAAAAAAATAATAATAAAGCAAAGCTACATAAACATCTGTTTGTCAGCGAGAACCCGAACAATATGTGTGAAGAGTTAGACGTGATTTGCCTCCATCCTCCACTGCAATTATTTCTTCTAAAACTAAAGATTGTGCCTACTTTAAAATGTGAAACTGAAAATTACATTAATTACATTGCCTCCATCCTCCTCTTAATTGATCTCTTTTTAAACTAAGCATTTACGTATTAAGAAGTGAGCCTACTTTAATATATGGAACTGAAAATTACATTAATTATCCTCATTACAAAATTATTTTTTCAAAATATTTAGGTACTCGCAAAATAAGTCTGTGTCTGTCCTCCTGAGAAGGTCTCTGTCTATATTTGTGGCAGGGATGCTGTATGTAAGCTTGCTTTAGAGTGTGTGCGTATGTGAGTTATCGGGAGGGCGAGAGGTAGAATAGTTATATGCATGGGGACAAGTTTGACTGCATTTCCTCAACCGAAAGAAAACAAAACAAAACAAAAATAATAAAGCAAAGCTACATAAACATCTGTTTGTCAGCGAGAACCCGAACAATATGTGTGAAGAGTTAGATGTGATTTGCCTCCATCCTCCTCTGCAATTATTTCTTCTAAAACTAAAGATTGTGCCTACTTTAAAATGTGAAACTGAAAATTACATTAATTACATTGCCTCCATCCTCCTCTTAAATGATCTCTTTTTAAACTAAGCATTTACGTATTTAGAAGTGATCCTACTTTAATATATGGAACTGAAAATTACATTAATTATCCTAATTACAAAATTATTTTTTCAAAATATTTAGGTCCTCGCAAAATAAGTCTGTGTCTGTCCTCCTGAGAAGGTCTCTGTCTATATTTGTGTCAGGGATGCTGTATGTAAGCTTGCTTTAGAGTGTGTGCGTATGTGAGTTATCGGGAGGGCGAGAGGTAGAATAGTTATATGCATGGGGACAAGTTTGACTGCATTTCCTCAACCGAAACAAAACAAAAAAGAAATAATAATAAAGCAAAGCTACATAAACATCTGTTTGTCAGCGAGAACCCGAACAATATGTGTGAAGAGTTAGATGTGATTTGCCTCCATCCTCCTCTGCAATTATCTCTTCTAAAACTAAAGATTGTGACTACTTTAAAATGTGAAACTGAAAATTACATTAATTACATTGCCTCCATCCTCATCTTAAATGATCTCTTTTTAAACTAAGCATTTACGCATTAAGAAGTGAGCATACTTTAATATATGGAACTGAAAATTACATTAATTATCCTCATTACAAAATTATTTTTTCAAAATATTTATGTACTCGCAAAATAAGTCTGTGTCTGTCCTCCTGAGAAGGTCTCTGTCTATATTTGTGGCAGGGATGCTATATGTAAGCTTGCTTTAGAGTGTGTGCGTATGTGAGTTATCGGGAGGGCGAGAGGTAGAATAGTTATATGCATGGGGACAAGTTTGACTGCATTTCCTCAACCGAAACAAAACAAAACTAAAAAAATAATAATAAAGCAAAGCTACATAAACATCTGTTTGTCAGCGAGAACCCGAACAATATGTGTGAAGAGTTAGATGTGATTTGCCTCCATCCTCCACTGCAATTATTTCTTCTAAAACTAAAGATTGTGCCTACTTTAAAATGTGAAACTGAAAATTACATTAATTACATTGCCTCCATCCTCCTCTTAATTGATCTCTTTTTAAACTAAGCATTTACGTATTAAGAAGTGAGCCTACTTTAATATATGGAACTGAAAATTACATTAATTATCCTCATTACAAAATTATTTTTTCAAAATATTTAGGTACTCGCAAAATAAGTCTGTGTCTGTCCTCCTGAGAAGGTCTCTGTCTATATTTGTGGCAGGGATGCTGTATGTAAGCTTGCTTTAGAGTGTGTGCGTATGTGAGTTATCGGGAGGGCGAGAGGTAGAATAGTTATATGCATGGGGACAAGTTTGACTGCATTTCCTCAACCGAAACAAAACAAAACTAAAAAAATAATAATAAAGCAAAGCTACATAAACATCTGTTTGTCAGCGAGAACCCGAACAATATGTGTGAAGAGTTAGATGTGATTTGCCTCCATCCTCCACTGCAATTATTTCTTCTAAAACTAAAGATTGTGCCTACTTTAAAATGTGAAACTGAAAATTACATTAATTACATTGCCTCCATCCTCCTCTTAATTGATCTCTTTTTAAACTAAGCATTTACGTATTAAGAAGTGAGCCTACTTTAATATATGGAACTGAAAATTACATTAATTATCCTCATTACAAAATTATTTTTTCAAAATATTTAGGTCCTCGCAAAATAAGTCTGTGTCTGTCCTCCTGAGAAGGTCTCTGTCTATATTTGTGGCAGGGATGCTGTATGTAAGCTTGCTTTAGAGTGTGTGCGTATGTGAGTTATCGGGAGGGCGAGAGGTAGAATAGTTATATGCATGGGGACAAGTTTGACTGCATTTCCTCAACCGAAAGAAAACAAAACAAAACAAAAATAATAAAGCAAAGCTACATAAACATCTGTTTGTCAGCGAGAACCCGAACAATATGTGTGAAGAGTTAGATGTGATTTGCCTCCATCCTCCTCTGCAATTATTTCTTCTAAAACTAAAGATTGTGCCTACTTTAAAATGTGAAACTGAAAATTACATTAATTACATTGCCTCCATCCTCCTCTTAAATGATCTCTTTTTAAACTAAGCATTTACGTATTTAGAAGTGATCCTACTTTAATATATGGAACTGAAAATTACATTAATTATCCTAATTACAAAATTATTTTTTCAAAATATTTAGGTCCTCGCAAAATAAGTCTGTGTCTGTCCTCCTGAGAAGGTCTCTGTCTATATTTGTGTCAGGGATGCTGTATGTAAGCTTGCTTTAGAGTGTGTGCGTATGTGAGTTATCGGGAGGGCGAGAGGTAGAATAGTTATATGCATGGGGACAAGTTTGACTGCATTTCCTCAACCGAAACAAAACAAAAAAAAAATAATAATAAAGCAAAGCTACATAAACATCTGTTTGTCAGCGAGAACCCGAACAATATGTGTGAAGAGTTAGATGTGATTTGCCTCCATCCTCCTCTGCAATTATCTCTTCTAAAACTAAAGATTGTGACTACTTTAAAATGTGAAACTGAAAATTACATTAATTACATTGCCTCCATCCTCCTCTTAAATGATCTCTTTTTAAACTAAGCATTTACGTATTAAGAAGTGAGCCTACTTTAATATATGGAACTGAAAATTACATTAATTATCGTCATTACAAAATTATTTTTTCAAAATATTTAGGTCCTCGCGAAATAAGTCTGTGTCTGTCCTCCTGAGAAGGTCTCTGTCTATACTTGTGGCAGGGATGCTGTATGTAAGCTTGCTTTAGCGTGTGTGCGTATGTGAGTTATCGGGAGGGCGAGAGGTAGAATAGTTATAAGCATGGGGACAAGTTTGACTGTATTTCCTCAACCGAAACAAAACAAAAAAAATAATAATAAAGCAAAGCTACATAAACATCTGTTTGTCAGCGAGAACCCGAACAATATGTGTGAAGAGTTAGATGTGATTTGCCTCCATCCTCCTCTGCAATTATCTCTTCTAAAACTAAAGATTGTGACTACTTTAAAATGTGAAACTGAAAATTACATTAATTACATTGCCTCCATCCTCCTCTTAAATGATCTCTTTTTAAACTAAGCATTTACGTATTAAGAAGTGAGCCTACTTTAATATATGGAACTGAAAATTACATTAATTATCCTCATTACAAAATTATTTTTTCAAAATATTTAGGTCCTCGCAAAATAAGTCTGTGTCTGTCCTCCTGAGAAGGTCTCTGTCTATATTTGTGGCAGGGATGCTGTATGTAAGCTTGCTTTAGAGTGTGTGCGTATGTGAGTTATCGGGAGGGCGAGAGGTAGAATAGTTATATGCATGGGGACAAGTTTGACTGCATTTCCTCAACCGAAAGAAAACAAAACAAAACAAAAATAATAAAGCAAAGATACATAAACATCTGTTTGTCAGCGAGAACCCGAACAATATGTGTGAAGAGTTAGATGTGATTTGCCTCCATCCTCCTCTGCAATTATTTCTTCTAAAACTAAAGATTGTGCCTACTTTAAAATGTGAAACTGAAAATTACATTAATTACATTGCCTCCATCCTCCTCTTAAATGATCTCTTTTTAAACTAAGCATTTACGTATTTAGAAGTGATCCTACTTTAATATATGGAACTGAAAATTACATTAATTATCCTAATTACAAAATTATTTTTTCAAAATATTTAGGTCCTCGCAAAATAAGTCTGTGTCTGTCCTCCTGAGAAGGTCTCTGTCTATATTTGTGTCAGGGATGCTGTATGTAAGCTTGCTTTAGAGTGTGTGCGTATGTGAGTTATCGGGAGGGCGAGAGGTAGAATAGTTATATGCATGGGGACAAGTTTGACTGCATTTCCTCAACCGAAACAAAACAAAAAAAAATAATAATAAAGCAAAGCTACATAAACATCTGTTTGTCAGCGAGAACCCGAACAATATGTGTGAAGAGTTAGATGTGATTTGCCTCCATCCTCCTCTGCAATTATCTCTTCTAAAACTAAAGATTGTGACTACTTTAAAATGTGAAACTGAAAATTACATTAATTACATTGCCTCCATCCTCATCTTAAATGATCTCTTTTTAAACTAAGCATTTACGCATTAAGAAGTGAGCATACTTTAATATATGGAACTGAAAATTACATTAATTATCCTCATTACAAAATTATTTTTTCAAAATATTTATGTACTCGCAAAATAAGTCTGTGTCTGTCCTCCTGAGAAGGTCTCTGTCTATATTTGTGGCAGGGATGCTATATGTAAGCTTGCTTTAGAGTGTGTGCGTATGTGAGTTATCGGGAGGGCGAGAGGTAGAATAGTTATATGCATGGGGACAAGTTTGACTGCATTTCCTCAACCGAAACAAAACAAAACTAAAAAAATAATAATAAAGCAAAGCTACATAAACATCTGTTTGTCAGCGAGAACCCGAACAATATGTGTGAAGAGTTAGATGTGATTTGCCTCCATCCTCCACTGCAATTATTTCTTCTAAAACTAAAGATTGTGCCTACTTTAAAATGTGAAACTGAAAATTACATTAATTACATTGCCTCCATCCTCCTCTTAATTGATCTCTTTTTAAACTAAGCATTTACGTATTAAGAAGTGAGCCTACTTTAATATATGGAACTGAAAATTACATTAATTATCCTCATTACAAAATTATTTTTTCAAAATATTTAGGTACTCGCAAAATAAGTCTGTGTCTGTCCTCCTGAGAAGGTCTCTGTCTATATTTGTGGCAGGGATGCTGTATGTAAGCTTGCTTTAGAGTGTGTGCGTATGTGAGTTATCGGGAGGGCGAGAGGTAGAATAGTTATATGCATGGGGACAAGTTTGACTGCATTTCCTCAACCGAAACAAAACAAAACTAAAAAAATAATAATAAAGCAAAGCTACATAAACATCTGTTTGTCAGCGAGAACCCGAACAATATGTGTGAAGAGTTAGATGTGATTTGCCTCCATCCTCCACTGCAATTATTTCTTCTAAAACTAAAGATTGTGCCTACTTTAAAATGTGAAACTGAAAATTACATTAATTACATTGCCTCCATCCTCCTCTTAATTGATCTCTTTTTAAACTAAGCATTTACGTATTAAGAAGTGAGCCTACTTTAATATATGGAACTGAAAATTACATTAATTATCCTCATTACAAAATTATTTTTTCAAAATATTTAGGTCCTCGCAAAATAAGTCTGTGTCTGTCCTCCTGAGAAGGTCTCTGTCTATATTTGTGGCAGGGATGCTGTATGTAAGCTTGCTTTAGAGTGTGTGCGTATGTGAGTTATCGGGAGGGCGAGAGGTAGAATAGTTATATGCATGGGGACAAGTTTGACTGCATTTCCTCAACCGAAAGAAAACAAAACAAAACAAAAATAATAAAGCAAAGCTACATAAACATCTGTTTGTCAGCGAGAACCCGAACAATATGTGTGAAGAGTTAGATGTTATTTGCCTCCATCCTCCTCTGCAATTATTTCTTCTAAAACTAAAGATTGTGCCTACTTTAAAATGTGAAACTGAAAATTACATTAATTACATTGCCTCAATACTCCTCTTAAATGATCTCTTTTCAAACTAAGCATTTACGTATTAAGAAGTGAGCCTACTTTAATTAATGGAACTGAAAATTACATTAATTATCGTCATTACAGAGTTAGATGTTATTTGCCTCCATCCTCCTCTGCAATTATTTCTTCTAAAACTAAAGATTGTGCCTACTTTAAAATGTGAAACTGAAAATTACATTAATTACATTGCCTCCATCCTCCTCTTAAATGATCTCTTTTTAAACTAAGCATTTACGTATTTAGAAGTGATCCTACTTTAATATATGGAACTGAAAATTACATTAATTATCCTAATTACAAAATTATTTTTTCAAAATATTTAGGTCCTCGCAAAATAAGTCTGTGTCTGTCCTCCTGAGAAGGTCTCTGTCTATATTTGTGTCAGGGATGCTGTATGTAAGCTTGCTTTAGAGTGTGTGCGTATGTGAGTTATCGGGAGGGCGAGAGGTAGAATAGTTATATGCATGGGGACAAGTTTGACTGCATTTCCTCAACCGAAACAAAACAAAAAAAAAATAATAATAAAGCAAAGCTACATAAACATCTGTTTGTCAGCGAGAACCCGAACAATATGTGTGAAGAGTTAGATGTGATTTGCCTCCATCCTCCTCTGCAATTATCTCTTCTAAAACTAAAGATTGTGACTACTTTAAAATGTGAAACTGAAAATTACATTAATTACATTGCCTCCATCCTCCTCTTAAATGATCTCTTTTTAAACTAAGCATTTACGTATTAAGAAGTGAGCCTACTTTAATATATGGAACTGAAAATTACATTAATTATCGTCATTACAAAATTATTTTTTCAAAATATTTAGGTCCTCGCGAAATAAGTCTGTGTCTGTCCTCCTGAGAAGGTCTCTGTCTATACTTGTGGCAGGGATGCTGTATGTAAGCTTGCTTTAGCGTGTGTGCGTATGTGAGTTATCGGGAGGGCGAGAGGTAGAATAGTTATAAGCATGGGGACAAGTTTGACTGTATTTCCTCAACCGAAACAAAACAAAAAAAATAATAATAAAGCAAAGCTACATAAACATCTGTTTGTCAGCGAGAACCCGAACAATATGTGTGAAGAGTTAGATGTGATTTGCCTCCATCCTCCTCTGCAATTATCTCTTCTAAAACTAAAGATTGTGACTACTTTAAAATGTGAAACTGAAAATTACATTAATTACATTGCCTCCATCCTCCTCTTAAATGATCTCTTTTTAAACTAAGCATTTACGTATTAAGAAGTGAGCCTACTTTAATATATGGAACTGAAAATTACATTAATTATCCTCATTACAAAATTATTTTTTCAAAATATTTAGGTCCTCGCAAAATAAGTCTGTGTCTGTCCTCCTGAGAAGGTCTCTGTCTATATTTGTGGCAGGGATGCTGTATGTAAGCTTGCTTTAGAGTGTGTGCGTATGTGAGTTATCGGGAGGGCGAGAGGTAGAATAGTTATATGCATGGGGACAAGTTTGACTGCATTTCCTCAACCGAAAGAAAACAAAACAAAACAAAAATAATAAAGCAAAGATACATAAACATCTGTTTGTCAGCGAGAACCCGAACAATATGTGTGAAGAGTTAGATGTGATTTGCCTCCATCCTCCTCTGCAATTATTTCTTCTAAAACTAAAGATTGTGCCTACTTTAAAATGTGAAACTGAAAATTACATTAATTACATTGCCTCCATCCTCCTCTTAAATGATCTCTTTTTAAACTAAGCATTTACGTATTTAGAAGTGAGCCTACTTTAATATATGGAAAAGAAAATTACATTAATTATCCTCATTACAAAACTATTTTTTCAAAATATTTAGGTCCTCGCAAAATAAGTCTGTGTCTGTCCTCCTGAGAAGGTCTCTGTCTATATTTGTGGCAGGGATGCTGTATGTAAGCTTGCTTTAGAGTGTGTGCGTATGTGAGTTATCGGGAGGGCGAGAGGTAGAATAGTTATATGCATGGGGACAAGTTTGACTGCATTTCTTCAACCGAAAGAAAACAAAACAAAACAAAAATAATAAAGCAAAGCTACATAAACATCTGTTTGTCAGCGAGAACCCGAACAATATGTGTGAAGAGTTAGATGTGATTTGCCTTCCTCCTCCTCTGCAATTATCTCTTCTAAAACTAAAGATTGTGCCTACTTAAAAATGTGAAACTGAAAATTACATTAATTACATTGCCTCCATCCTCCTCTTAAATGATCTCTTTTTAAACTAAGCATTTACGTATTAAGAAGTGAGCCTACTTTAATATATGGAACTGAAAATTACATTAATTATCCTCATTACAAAATTATTTTTTCAAAATATTTAGGTCCTTGCAAAATAAGTCTGTGTCTGTCCTCCTGAGAAGGTCTCTTTCTATATTTGTGGCAGGGATGCTGTATGTAAGCTTGCTTTAGAGTGTGTGCGTATGTGAGTTATCGGGAGGGCGAGAGGTAGAATAGTTATATGCATGGGGACAAGTTTGACTGCATTTCCTCAACCGAAAGAAAACAAAACAAAACAAAAATAATAAAGCAAAGCTACATAAACATTTGTTTGTCAGCGAGAACCCGAACAATATGTGTGAAGAGTTAGATGTGATTTGCCTCCATCCTCCTCTGCAATTATTTCTTCTAAAACTAAAGATTGTGCCTACTTTAAAATGTGAAACTGAAAATTACATTAATTGCATTGCCTCCATCCTCCTCTTAAATGATCTCTTTTTAAACTAAGCATTTACGTATTAAGAAGTGAGCCTACTTTAATATATGGAACTGAAAATTACATTAATTATCCTCATTACAAAATTATTTTTTCAAAATATTTAGGTCCTCGCAAAATAAGTCTGTGTCTGTCCTCCTGAGAAGGTCTCTGTCTATATTTGTGGCAGGGATGCTGTATGTAAGCTTGCTTTAGCGTGTGTGCGTATGTGAGTTATCGGGAGGGCGAGAGGTAGAATAGTTATAAGCATGGGGACAAGTTTGACTGCATTTCCTCAACCGAAACAAAACAAAACAAAAATAATAAAGCAAAGCTACATAAACATCTGTTTGTCAGCGAGAACCCGAACAATATGTGTGAAGAGTTAGATGTGATTTGCCTCCATCCTCCTCTGCAATTATTTCTTCTAAAACTAAAGATTGTGCCTACTTTAAAATGTGAAACTGAAAATTACATTAATTACATTGCCTCAATCCTCCTCTTAAATGATCTCTTTTCAAACTAAGCATTTACGTATTAAGAAGTGAGCCTACTTTAATTAATGGAACTGAAAATTACATTAATTATCGTCATTACAAAATTATTTTTTCAAAATATTTAGGTCCTCGCGAAATAAGTCTGTGTCTGTCCTCCTGAGAAGGTCTCTGTCTATACTTGTGGCAGGGATGCTGTATGTAAGCTTGCTTTAGCGTGTGTGCGTATGTGAGTTATCGGGAGGGCGAGAGGTAGAATAGTTATAAGCATGGGGTTTGACTGCATTTCCTCAACCGAAACAAAACAAAACAAAAATAATAAAGCAAAGCTACATAAACATCTGTTTGTCAGCGAGAACCCGAACAATATGTGTGAAGAGTTAGATGTGATTTGCCTCCATCCTCCTCTGCAATTATTTCTTCTAAAACTAAAGATTGTGCCTACTTTAAAATGTGAAACTGAAAATTACATTAATTGCATTGCCTCCATCCTCCTCTTAAATGATCTCTTTTTAAACTAAGCATTTACGTATTAAGAAGTGAGCCTACTTTAATATATGGAACTGAAAATTACATTAATTATCCTCATTACAAAATTATTTTTTCAAAATATTTAGGTCCTTGCAAAATAAGTCTGTGTCTGTCCTCCTGAGAAGGTCTCTTTCTATATTTGTGGCAGGGATGCTGTATGTAAGCTTGCTTTAGAGTGTGTGCGTATGTGAGTTATCGGGAGGGCGAGAGGTAGAATAGTTATATGTAGAGGTAGAATAGTTTCTTCTAAAAATAAAGATTGTGCCTACTTTAAAATGTGAAACTGAAACTTACATTAATTACATTGCCTCCATCCTCCTCTTAAATGATCTCTTTTTAAACTAAGCATTTACGTATTAAGAAGTGAGCCTACTTTAATATATGGAACTGAAAATTACATTAATTATCCTCATTACAAAATTATTTTTTCAAAATATTTAGGTCCTTGCAAAATAAGTCTGTGTCTGTCCTCCTGAGAAGGTCTCTTTCTATATTTGTGGCAGGGATGCTGTATGTAAGCTTGCTTTAGAGTGTGTGCGTATGTGAGTTATCGGGAGGGCGAGAGGTAGAATAGTTATATGCATGGGGACAAGTTTGACTGCATTTCCTCAACCGAAACAAAACAAAACAAAATAATAATAAAGCAAAGCTACATAAACATCTGTTTGTCAGCGAGAACCCGAACAATATGTGTGAAGAGTTAGATGTTATTTGCCTCCATCCTTATCTGCAATTATTTCTTCTAAAACTAAAGATTGTGCCTACTTTAAAATGTGAAACTGAAAATTACATTAATTACATTGCCTCAATACTCCTCTTAAATGATCTCTTTTCAAACTAAGCATTTACGTATTAAGAAGTGAGCCTACTTTAATTAATGGAACTGAAAATTACATTAATTATCGTCATTACAGAGTTAGATGTTATTTGCCTCCATCCTCCTCTGCAATTATTTCTTCTAAAACTAAAGATTGTGCCTACTTTAAAATGTGAAACTGAAAATTACATTAATTACATTGCCTCAATCCTCCTCTTAAATGATCTCTTTTCAAACTAAGCATTTACGTATTAAGAAGTGAGCCTACTTTAATTAATGGAACTGAAAATTACATTAATTATCGTCATTACAAAATTATTTTTTCAAAATATTTAGGTCCTCGCGAAATAAGTCTGTGTCTGTCCTCCTGAGAAGGTCTCTGTCTATACTTGTGGCAGGGATGCTGTATGTAAGCTTGCTTTAGCGTGTGTGCGTATGTGAGTTATCGGGAGGGCGAGAGGTAGAATAGTTATAAGCATGGGGTTTGACTGCATTTCCTCAACCGAAACAAAACAAAACAAAAATAATAAAGCAAAGCTACATAAACATCTGTTTGTCAGCGAGAACCCGAACAATATGTGTGAAGAGTTAGATGTGATTTGCCTCCATCCTCCTCTGCAATTATTTCTTCTAAAACTAAAGATTGTGCCTACTTTAAAATGTGAAACTGAAAATTACATTAATTGCATTGCCTCCATCCTCCTCTTAAATGATCTCTTTTTAAACTAAGCATTTACGTATTAAGAAGTGAGCCTACTTTAATATATGGAACTGAAAATTACATTAATTATCCTCATTACAAAATTATTTTTTCAAAATATTTAGGTCCTTGCAAAATAAGTCTGTGTCTGTCCTCCTGAGAAGGTCTCTTTCTATATTTGTGGCAGGGATGCTGTATGTAAGCTTGCTTTAGAGTGTGTGCGTATGTGAGTTATCGGGAGGGCGAGAGGTAGAATAGTTATATGCATGGGGACAAGTTTGACTGCATTTCCTCAACCGAAACAAAACAAAACAAAAAAAAAATAATAAAGCAAAGCTACATAAACATCTCTTTGTCAGCGAGAACCCGAACAATATGTGTGAAGAGTTGGATGTGATTTGCCTCCATCCTCCTCTGCAATTATTTCTTCTAAAACTAAAGATTGTGCCTACTTTAAAATGTGAAACTGAAAATTACATTAATTGCATTGCCTCCATCCTCCTTTTAAATGATCTCTTTTTAAACTAAGCATTTACGTATTAAGAAGTGAGCCTACTTTAATATATGGAACTGAAAATTACATTAATTATCCTCATTACAAAATTATTTTTTCAAAATATTTAGGTCCTTGCAAAATAAGTCTGTGTCTGTCCTCCTGAGAAGGTCTCTTTCTATATTTGTGGCAGGGATGCTGTATGTAAGCTTGCTTTAGAGTGTGTGCGTATGTGAGTTATCGGGAGGGCGAGAGGTAGAATAGTTATATGCATGGGGACAAGTTTGACTGCATTTCCTCAACCGAAACAAAACAAAACAAAATAATAATAAAGCAAAGCTACATAAACATCTGTTTGTCAGCGAGAACCCGAACAATATGTGTGAAGAGTTAGATGTTATTTGCCTCCATCCTCCTCTGCAATTATTTCTTCTAAAACTAAAGATTGTGCCTACTTTAAAATGTGAAACTGAAAATTACATTAATTACATTGCCTCAATCCTCCTCTTAAATGATCTCTTTTCAAACTAAGCATTTACGTATTAAGAAGTGAGCCTACTTTAATTAATGGAACTGAAAATTACATTAATTATCGTCATTACAAAATTATTTTTTCAAAATATTTAGGTCCTCGCGAAATAAGTCTGTGTCTGTCCTCCTGAGAAGGTCTCTGTCTATACTTGTGGCAGGGATGCTGTATGTAAGCTTGCTTTAGCGTGTGTGCGTATGTGAGTTATCGGGAGGGCGAGAGGTAGAATAGTTATAAGCATGGGGACAAGTTTGACTGCATTTCCTCAACCGAAACAAAACAAAACAAAAATAATAAAGCAAAGCTACATAAACATCTGTTTGTCAGCGAGAACCCGAACAATATGTGTGAAGAGTTAGATGTGATTTGCCTCCATCCTCCTCTGCAATTATTTCTTCTAAAACTAAAGATTGTGCCTACTTTAAAATGTGAAACTGAAAATTACATTAATTGCATTGCCTCCATCCTCCTCTTAAATGATCTCTTTTTAAACTAAGCATTTACGTATTAAGAAGTGAGCCTACTTTAATATATGGAACTGAAAATTACATTAATTATCCTCATTACAAAATTATTTTTTCAAAATATTTAGGTCCTTGCAAAATAAGTCTGTGTCTGTCCTCCTGAGAAGGTCTCTTTCTATATTTGTGGCAGGGATGCTGTATGTAAGCTTGCTTTAGAGTGTGTGCGTATGTGAGTTATCGGGAGGGCGAGAGGTAGAATAGTTATATGCATGGGGACAAGTTTGACTGCATTTCCTCAACCGAAACAAAACAAAACAAAATAATAATAAAGCAAAGCTACATAAACATCTGTTTGTCAGCGAGAACCCGAACAATATGTGTGAAGAGTTAGATGTTATTTGCCTCCATCCTCCTCTGCAATTATTTCTTCTAAAACTAAAGATTGTGCCTACTTTAAAATGTGAAACTGAAAATTACATTAATTACATTGCCTCAATCCTCCTCTTAAATGATCTCTTTTCAAACTAAGCATTTACGTATTAAGAAGTGAGCCTACTTTAATTAATGGAACTGAAAATTACATTAATTATCGTCATTACAAAATTATTTTTTCAAAATATTTAGGTCCTCGCGAAATAAGTCTGTGTCTGTCCTCCTGAGAAGGTCTCTGTCTATACTTGTGGCAGGGATGCTGTATGTAAGCTTGCTTTAGCGTGTGTGCGTATGTGAGTTATCGGGAGGGCGAGAGGTAGAATAGTTATAAGCATGGGGACAAGTTTGACTGCATTTCCTCAACCGAAACAAAACAAAACAAAAATAATAAAGCAAAGCTACATAAACATCTGTTTGTCAGCGAGAACCCGAACAATATGTGTGAAGAGTTAGATGTGATTTGCCTCCATCCTCCTCTGCAATTATTTCTTCTAAAACTAAAGATTGTGCCTACTTTAAAATGTGAAACTGAAAATTACATTAATTACATTGCCTCCATCCTCCTCTTAAATGATCTCTTTTTAAACTAAGCATTTACGTATTTAGAATGATCCTACTTTAATATATGGAACTGAAAATTACATTAATTATCCTCATTACAAAATTATTTTTTCAAAATATTTAGGTCCTCGCGAAATAAGTCTGTGTCTGTCCTCCTGAGAAGGTCTCTGTCTATACTTGTGGCAGGGATGCTGTATGTAAGCTTGCTTTAGCGTGTGTGCGTATGTGAGTTATCGGGAGGGCGAGAGGTAGAATAGTTATAAGCATGGGGACAAGTTTGACTGCATTTCCTCAACCGAAACAAAACAAAAAAAATAATAATAAAGCAAAGCTACATAAACATCTGTTTGTCAGCGAGAACCCGAATAATATGTGTGAAGAGTTAGATGTGATTTGCCTTCATCCTCCTCTGCAATTATCTCTTCTAAAACTAAAGATTGTGCCTACTTTAAAATGTGAAACTTAAAATTACATTAATTACATTGCCTCCATCCTCCTCTTAAATGATCTCTTTTTAAACTAAGCATTTACGCATTAAGAAGTGAGCATACTTTAATATATGGAACTGAAAATTACATTAATTATCCTCATTACAAAATTATTTTTTCAAAATATTTAGGTCCTCGCGAAATAAGTCTGTGTCTATCCTCCTGAGAAGGTCTCTGTCTATATTTGTGTCAGGGATGCTGTATGTAAGCTTGCTTTAGAGTGTGTGCGTATGTGAGTTATCGGGAGGGCGAGAGGTAGAATAGTTATATGCATGGGGACAAGTTTGACTGCATTTCCTCAACCGAAACAAAACAAAACAAAAAAAAATAATAAAGCAAAGCTACATAAACATCTCTTTGTCAGCGAGAACCCGAACAATATGTGTGAAGAGTTAGATGTGATTTGCCTCCATCATCCTCTGCAATTATTTCTTCTAAAAATAAAGATTGTGCCTACTTTAAAATGTGAAACTGAAACTTACATTAATTACATTGCCTCCATCCTCCTCTTAAATGATCTCTTTTTAAACTAAGCATTTACGTATTTAGAAGTGATCCTACTTTAATATATGGAACTGAAAATTACATTAATTATCCTCATTACAAAATTATTTTTTCAAAATATTTAGGTCCTCGCAAAATAAGTCTGTGTCTATCCTCCTGAGAAGGTCTCTGTCTATATTTGTGTCAGGGATGCTGTATGTAAGCTTGCTTTAGAGTGTGTGCGTATGTGAGTTATCGGGAGGGCGAGAGGTAGAATAGTTATATGCATGGGGACAAGTTTGACAGCATTTCCTCAACCGAAACAAAACAAAAAAAATAATAATAAAGCAAAGCTACATAAACATCTGTTTGTCAGCGAAAACCCGAACAATATGTGTGAAGAGTTAGATGTGATTTGCCTCCATCATCCTCTGCAATTATTTCTTCTAAAACTAAAGATTGTGCCTACTTTAAAATGTGAAACTGAAAATTACATTAATTACATTAATTACATTGCTTCCATCCTCCTCTTAAATGATCTCTTTTTAAACTAAGCATTTACGTATTTAGAAGTGATCCTACTTTAATATATGGAACTGAAAATTACATTAATTATCCTCATTACAAAATTATTTTTTCAAAATATTTAGGTCCTCGCAAAATAAGTCTGTGTCTATCCTCCTGAGAAGGTCTCTGTCTATATTTGTGTCAGGGATGCTGTATGTAAGCTTGCTTTAGAGTGTGTGCGTATGTGAGTTATCGGGAGGGCGAGAGGTAGAATAGTTATATGCATGGGGACAAGTTTGACAGCATTTCCTCAACCGAAACAAACAAAAAAAAATAATAATAAAGCAAAGCTACATAAACATCTGTTTGTCAGCGAGAACCCGAACAATATGTGTGAAGAGTTAGATGTGATTTGCCTCCATCCTCCTCTGCAATTATTTCTTCTAAAACTAAAGATTGTGCCTACTTTAAAATGTGAAACTGAAAATTACATTAATTACATTACCCTCCATCCTCCTCTTAAATGATCTCTTTTTAAACTAAGCATTTACGCATTAAGAAGTGAGCCTTCTTTAATATATGAAACTGAAAATTACATTAATTATCCTCATTACAAAATTATTTTTTCAAAATATTTAGGTCCTCGCAAAATAAGTCTGTGTCTGTCCTCCTGAGAAGGTCTCTGTCTATATTTGTGGCAGGGATGCTGTATGTAAGCTTGCTTTAGAGTGTGTGCGTATGTGAGTTATCGGGAGGGCGAGAGGTAGAATAGTTATATGCATGGGGACAAGTTTGACTGCATTTCCTCAACCGAAACAAAACAAAACAAAAAAAAAATAATAAAGCAAAGCTACATAAACATCTCTTTGTCAGCGAGAACCCGAACAATATGTGTGAAGAGTTAGATGTGATTTGCCTCCATCATCCTCTGCAATTATTTCTTCTAAAAATAAAGATTGTGCCTACTTTAAAATGTGAAACTGAAAATTACATTAATTACATTGCCTCCATCCTCCTCTTAAATGATCTCTTTTTAAACTAAGCATTTACGTATTAAGAAGTGAGCCTACTTTAATATATGGAACTGAAAATTACATTAATTATCCTCATTACAAAATTATTTTTTCAAAATATTTAGGTCCTCGCAAAATAAGTCTGTGTCTGTCCTCCTGAGAAGGTCTCTGTCTATATTTGTGGCAGGGATGCTGTATGTAAGCTTGCTTTAGAGTGTGTGCGTATGTGAGTTATCGGGAGGGCGAGAGGTAGAATAGTTATATGCATGGGGACAAGTTTGACTGCATTTCCTCAACCGAAACAAAACAAAACAAAAAAAAAAATAATAAAGCAAAGCTACATAAACATCTCTTTTTCAGCGAGAACCCGAACAATATGTGTGAAGAGTTAGATGTGATTTGCCTCCATCATCCTCTGCAATTATTTCTTCTAAAAATAAAGATTGTGCCTACTTTAAAATGTGAAACTGAAACTTACATTAATTACATTGCCTCCATCCTCCTCTTAAATTTTCTCTTTTTAAACTAAGCATTTACGTATTTAGAAGTGATCCTACTTTAATATATGGAACTGAAAATTACATTAATTATCCTCATTACAAAATTATTTTTTCAAAATATTTAGGTCCTCGCAAAATAAGTCTGTGTCTGTCCTCCTGAGAAGGTCTCTGTCTATATTTGTGTCAGGGATGCTGTATGTAAGCTTGCTTTAGAGTGTGTGCGTATGTGAGTTATCGGGAGGGCGAGAGGTAGAATAGTTATATGCATGGGGACAAGTTTGACAGCATTTCCTCAACCGAAAGAAAACAACACAAAACAAAAATAATAAAGCAAAGCTACATAAACATCTGTTTGTCAGCGAGAACCCGAACAATATGTGTGAAGAGTTAGATGTGATTTGCCTCCATCCTCCTCTGCAATTATTTCTTCTAAAACTAAAGATTGTGCCTACTTTAAAATGTGAAACTAAAAATTACATTAATTACATTGCCTCCATCCTCCTCTTAAATGATCTCTTTTTAAACTAAGCATTTACGTATTTAGAAGTGATCCTACTTTAATATATGGAACTGAAAATTACATTAATTATCCTCATTACAAAATTATTTTTTCAAAATATTTAGGTCCTCGCAAAATAAGTCTGTGCCTATCCTCCTGAGAAGGTCTCTGTCTATATTTGTGTCAGGGAAGCTGTATGTAAGCTTGCTTTAGAGTGTGTGCGTATGTGAGTTATCGGGAAGGCGAGAGGTAGAATAGTTATATGCATGGGGACAAGTTTGACAGCATTTCCTCAACCGAAACAAACAAAAAAAATAATAATAAAGCAAAGCTACATAAACATCTGTTTGTCAGCGAGAACCCGAACAATATGTGTGAAGAGTTAGATGTAATTTGCCTCCATCCTCCTCTGCAATTATTTCTTCTAAAACTAAAGATTGTGCCTACTTTAAAATGTGAAACTAAAAATTACATTAATTACATTGCTTCCATCCTCCTCTTAAATGATCTCTTTTTAAACTAAGCATTTACGTATTTAGAAGTGATCCTACTTTAATATATGGAACTGAAAATTACATTAATTATCCTCATTACAAAATTATTTTTTCAAAATATTTAGGTCCTCGCAAAATAAGTCTGTGTCTATCCTCCTGAGAAGGTCTCTGTCTATATTTGTGTCAGGGATGCTGTATGTAAGCTTGCTTTAGAGTGTGTGCGTATGTGAGTTATCGGGAAGACGAGAGGTAGAATAGTTATATGCATGGGGACAAGTTTGACAGCATTTCCTCAACCGAAACAAACAAAAAAAATAATAATAAAGCAAAGCTACATAAACATCTGTTTGTCAGCGAGAACCCGAACAATATGTGTGAAGAGTTAGATGTGATTTGCCTCCATCCTCCTCTGCAATTATTTCTTCTAAAACTAAAGATTGTGCCTACTTTAAAATGTGAAACTGAAAATTACATTAATTACATTGCCTCCATCCTCCTCTTAAATGATCTCTTTTTAAACTAAGCATTTACGCATTAAGAAGTGAGCCTACTTTAATATATGGAAATGAAAATTACATTAATTATCCTCATTACAAAATTATTTTTTCAAAATATTTAGGTCCTCGCAAAATAAGTCTGTGTCTGTCCTCCTGAGAAGGTCTCTGTCTATATTTGTGGCAGGGATGCTGTATGTAAGCTTGCTTTAGAGTGTGTGCGTATGTGAGTTATAGGGAGGGCGAGAGGTAGAATAGTTATATGCATGGGGACAATTTTGACTGCATTTCCTCAACCGAAACAAAACAAAACAAAACAAAACAAAAATAATTATAAAGCAAAGCTATATAAACATCTGTTTGTCAGCGAGAACCCGAACAATATGTGTGAAGAGTTAGATGTGATTTGCCTCCATCCTCCTCTGCAATTATTTCTTCTAAAACTAAAGATTGTGCCTACTTTAAAATGTGAAACTGAAAATTACATTAATTACATTGCCTCCATCCTCCTCTTAAATGATCTCTTTTTAAACTAAGCATTTACGCATTAAGAAGTGAGCCTACTTTAATATATGGAAATGAAAATTACATTAATTATCCTCATTACAAAATTATTTTTTTCAAAATATTTAGGTCCTCGCAAAATAAGTCTGTGTCTGTCCTCCTGAGAAGGTCTCTGTCTATATTTGTGGCAGGGATGCTGTATGTAAGCTTGCTTTAGAGTGTGTGCGTATGTGAGTTATAGGGAGGGCGAGAGGTAGAATAGTTATATGCATGGGGACAATTTTGACTGAATTTCCTCAACCGAAACAAAACAAAACAAAACAAAACAAAACAAAAATAATAATAAAGCAAAGCTACATAAACATCAGTTTGTCAGCGAGAACCCGAACAATATGTGTGAAGAGTTAGATGTGATTTGCCTTCCTCCTCCTCTGCAATTATCTCTTCTAAAACTAAAGATTGTGCCTACTTAAAAATGTGAAACTGAAAATTACATTAATTACATTGCCTCCATCCTCCTCTTAAATGATCTCTTTTTAAACTAAGCATTTACGTATTTAGAAGTGATCCTACTTTAATATATGGAACTGAAAATTACATTAATTATCCTCATTACAAAATTATTTTTTCAAAATATTTAGGTCCTCGCAAAATAAGTCTGTGTCTATCCTCCTGAGAAGGTCTCTGTCTATATTTGTGTCAGGGATGCTGTATGTAAGCTTGCTTTAGAGTGTGTGCGTATGTGAGTTATAGGGAGGGCGAGAGGTAGAATAGTTATATGCATGGGGACAAGTTTGACAGCATTTCCACAACCGAAACAAACAAAAAAAATAATAATAAAGCAAAGCTACATAAACATCTGTTTGTCAGCGAGAACCCGAACAATATGTGTGAAGAGTTAGATGTGATTTGCCTCCATCCTCCTCTGCACTTATTTCTTCTAAAACTAAAGATTGTGCCTACTTTAAAATGTGAAACTGAAAATTACATTAATTACATTGCCTCCATCCTCCTCTTAAATGATCTCTTTTTAAACTAAGCATTTACGTATTTAGAAGTGATCCTACTTTAATATATGGAACTGAAAATTACATTAATTATCCTCATTACAAAATTATTTTTTCAAAATATTTAGGTCCTCGCAAAATAAGTCTGTGTCTGTCCTCCTGAGAAGGTCTCTGTCTATATTTGTGTCAGGGATGCTGTATGTAAGCTTGCTTTAGAGTGTGTGCGTATGTGAGTTATCGGGAAGGCGAGAGGTAGAATAGTTATATGCATGGGGACAAGTTTGACAGCATTTCCTCAACCGAAACAAACAAAAAAATAATAATAAAGCAAAGCTACATAAACATCTGTTTGTCAGCGAGAACCCGAACAATATGTGTGAAGAGTTAGATGTGATTTGCCTCCATCCTCCTCTGCAATTATTTCTTCTAAAACTAAAGATTGTGCCTACTTTAAAATGTGAAACTTAAAATTACATTAATTACATTGCCTCCATCCTCCTCTTAAATGATCTCTTTTTAAACTAAGCATTTACGTATTTAGAAGTGATCCTACTTTAATATATGGAACTGAAAATTACATTAATTATCCTCATTACAAAATTATTTTTTCAAAATATTTAGGTCCTCGCAAAATAAGTCTGTGTCTATCCTCCTGAGAAGGTCTCTGTCTATATTTGTGTCAGGGATGCTGTATGTAAGCTTGCTTTAGAGTGTGTGCGTATGTGAGTTATCGGGAAGGCGAGAGGTAGAATAGTTATATGCATATGGACAAGTTTGACAGCATTTCCTCAACCGAAACAAACAAAAAAAAATAATAATAAAGCAAAGCTACATAAACATCTGTTTGTCAGCGAGAACCCGAACAATATGTGTGAAGAGTTAGATGTGATTTGCCTCCATCCTCCTCTGCAATTATTTCTTCTAAAACTAAAGATTGTGCCTACTTTAAAATGTGAAACTGAAAATTACATTAATTACATTGCCTCCATCCTCCTCTTAAATGATCTCTTTTTAAACTAAGCATTTACGTATTTAGAAGTGATCCTACTTTAATATATGGAACTGAAAATTACATTAATTATCCTCATTACAAAATTATTTTTTCAAAATATTTAGGTCCTCGAAAAATAAGTCTGTGTCTATCCTCCTGAGAAGGTCTCTGTCTATATTTGTGTCAGGGATGCTGTATGTAAGCTTGCTTTAGAGTGTGTGCGTATGTGAGTTATCGGGAAGGCGAGAGGTAGAATAGTTATATGCATGGGGACAAGTTTGACAGCATTTCCTCAACCGAAACAAACAAAAAAAATAATAATAAAGCAAAGCTACATAAACATCTGTTTGTCAGCGAGAACCCGAACAATATGTGTGAAGAGTTAGATGTGATTTGCCTCCATCCTCCTCTGCAATTATTTCTTCTAAAACTAAAGATTGTGCCTACTTTAAAATGTGAAACTGAAAATTACATTAATTACATTGCCTCCATCCTCCTCTTAAATGATCTCTTTTTAAACTAAGCATTTACGCATTAAGAAGTGAGCCTACTTTAATATATGGAAATGAAAATTACATTAATTATCCTCATTACAAAATTATTTTTTCAAAATATTTAGGTCCTCGCAAAATAAGTCTGTGTCTGTACTCCTGAGAAGGTCTCTGTCTATATTTGTGGCAGGGATGCTGTATGTAAGCTTGCTTTAGAGTGTGTGCGTATGTGAGTTATAGGGAGGGCGAGAGGTAGAATAGTTATATGCATGGGGACAATTTTGACTGCATTTCCTCAACCGAAACAAAACAAAACAAAACAAAACAAAAATAATAATAAAGCAAAGCTACATAAACATCTGTTTGTCAGCGAGAACCCGAACAATATGTGTGAAGAGTTAGATGTGATTTGCCTCCATCCTCCTCTGCAATTATTTCTTCTAAAACTAAAGATTGTGCCTACTTTAAAATGTGAAACTGAAAATTACATTAATTACATTGCCTCCATCCTCCTCTTAAATGATCTCTTTTTAAACTAAGCATTTACGCATTAAGAAGTGAGCCTACTTAAATATATGGAACTGAAAATTACATTAATTATCCTCATTACAAAATTATTTTTTCAAAATATTTAGGTCCTCGCAAAATAAGTCTGTGTCTGTCCTCCTGAGAAGGTCTCTGTCTATATTTGTGGCAGGGATGCTGTATGTAAGCTTGCTTTAGAGTGTGTGCGTATGTGAGTTATAGGGAGGGCGAGAGGTAGAATAGTTATATGCATGGGGACAATTTTGACTGCATTTCCTCAACCGAAACAAAACAAAACAAAACAAAACAAAAATAATAATAAAGCAAAGCTACATAAACATCTGTTTGTCAGCGAGAACCCGAACAATATGTGTGAAGAGTTAGATGTGATTTGCCTTCCTCCTCCTCTGCAATTATCTCTTCTAAAACTAAAGATTGTGCCTACTTAAAAATGTGAAACTGAAAATTACATTAATTACATTGCCTCCATCCTCCTCTTAAATGATCTCTTTTTAAACTAAGCATTTACGTATTAAGAAGTGAGCCTACTTTAATATATGGAACTGAAAATTACATTAATTATCCTCATTACAAAATTATTTTTTCAAAATATTTAGGTCCTCGCAAAATAAGTCTGTGTCTGTCCTCCAGAGAAGGTCTCTGTCTATATTTGTGGCAGGGATGCTGTATGTAAGCTTGGGTTAGAGTGTGTGCGTATGTGAGTTATCGGGAGGGCGAGAGGTAGAATAGTTATATGCATGGGGACAAGTTGGACTTCATTTCCTCAACCGAAACAAAACAAAACCAAAAAAAAATAATAAAGCAAAGCTACATAAACATCTTTTTGTCAGCGAGAACCCGAACAATATGTGTGAAGAGTTAGATGTGATTTGCCTTCATCCTCCTCTGCAATTATCCCTTCTAAAACTAAAGATTGTGCCTACTTTAAAATGTGAAACTGAAAATTACATTAATTACATTGCCTCCATCCTCCTCTTAAATGATCTCTTTTTAAACTAAGCATTTACGCATTAAGAAGTGAGCCTACTTTAATATATGGAACTGAAAATTACATTAATTATCCTCATTACAAAATTATTTTTTCAAAATATTTAGGTCCTCGCAAAATAAGTCTGTGTCTGTCCTCCTGAGAAGGTCTCTGTCTATATTTGTGTCAGGGATGCTGTATGTAAGCTTGCTTTAGAGTGTGTGCGTATGTGAGTTATAGGGAGGGCGAGAGGTAGAATAGTTATATGCATGGGGACAAGTTTGACTTCATTTCCTCAACCGAAACAAAACAAAACCAAAAAAAATAATAAAGCAAAGCTACATAAACATCTTTTTGTCAGCGAGAACCCGAACAATATGTGTGAAGAGTTAGATGTGATTTGCCTTCATCCTCCTCTGCAATTATCCCTTCTAAAACTAAAGATTGTGCCTACTTTAAAATGTGAAACTGAAAATTACATTAATTACATTGCCTCCATCCTCCTCTTAAATGATCTCTTTTTAAACTAAGCATTTAAGCATTAAGAAGTGAGCCTACTTTAATATATGGAACTGAAAATTACATTAATTATCCTCATTACAAAATTATTTTTTCAAAATATTTAGGTCCTCGCAAAATATGTCTGTGTCTGTCCTCCTGAGAAGGTCTCTGTCTATATTTGTGGCAGGGATGCTGTATGTAAGCTTGCTTTAGAGTGTGTGCGTATGTGAGTTATAGGGAGGGCGAGAGGTAGAATAGTTATATGCATGGGGACAAGTTTGACTGCATTTCCTCAACCGAAACAAAACAAAACAAAAATAATAATAAAGCAAAGCTACATAAACATCTGTTTGTCAGCGAGAACCCGAACAATATGTGTGAAGAGTTATATGTGATTTGCCTCCATCCTCCTCTGCAATTATTTCTTCTAAAACTAAAGATTGTGCCTACTTTAAAATGTGAAACTAAAAATTACATTAATTACACTGCCTCCATCCTCCTCTTAAATGATCTCTTTTTAAACTAAGCATTTACGCATTAAGAAGTGAGCCTACTTTAATATATGGAAATGAAAATTACATTAATTATCCTCATTACAAAATTATTTTTTCAAAATATTTAGGTCCTCGCAAAATAAGTCTGTGTCTGTCCTCCTGAGAAGGTCTCTGTCTATATTTGTGGCAGGGATGCTGTATGTAAGCTTGCTTTAGAGTGTGTGCGTATGTGAGTTATAGGGAGGGCGAGAGGTAGAATAGTTATATGCATGGGGACAAGTTTGACTGCATTTCCTCAACCGAAAGAAAACAAAACAAAACAAAAATAATAAAGCAAAGCTACATAAACATCTGTTTGTCAGCGAGAACCCGAACAATATGTGTGAAGAGTTAGATGTGATTTGCCTCCATCCTCCTCTGCAATTATTTCTTCTAAAACTAAAGATTGTGCCTACTTTAAAATGTGAAACTGAAAATTACATTAATTACATTGCCTCCATCCTCCTCTTAAATGATCTCTTTTTAAACTAAGCATTTACGCATTAAGAAGTGAGCATACTTTAATATATGGAAATGAAAATTACATTAATTATCCTCATTACAAAATTATTTTTTCAAAATATTTAGGTCCTCGCAAAATAAGTCTGTGTCTGTCCTCCTGAGAAGGTCTCTGTCTATATTTGTGGCAGGGATGCTGTATGTAAGCTTGCTTTAGAGTGTGTGCGTATGTGAGTTATCGGGAGGGCGGGAGGTAGAATAGTTATATGCATGGGGACAAGTTTGACTTCATTTCCTCAACCGAAACAAAACAAAACAAAATAATAATAAAGCAAAGCTACATAAACATCTGTTTGTCAGCGAGAACCCGAACAATATGTGTGAAGAGTTAGATGTGATTTGCCTCCATCCTCCTCTGCAATTATTTCTTCTAAAACTAAAGATTGTGCCTACTTTAAAATGTGAAACTGAAAATTACATTAATTACATTGCCTCCATCCTCCTCTTAAATGATCTCTTTTTAAACTAAGCATTTACGTATTAAGAAGTGAGCCTACTTTAATATATGGAACTGAAAATTACATTAATTATCCTCATTACAAAATTATTTTTTCAAAATATTTAGGTCCTCGCAAAATAAGTCTGTGTCTGTCCTCCAGAGAAGGTCTCTGTCTATACTTGTGGCAGGGATGCTGTATGTAAGCTTGGGTTAGAGTGTGTGCGTATGTGAGTTATCGGGAGGGCGAGAGGTAGAATAGTTATATGCATGGGGACAAGTTTGACTTCATTTCCTCAACCGAAACAAAACAAAACAAAAAAAAATAATAAAGCAAAGCTACATAAACATCTTTTTGTCAGCGAGAACCCGAACAATATGTGTGAAGAGTTAGATGTGATTTGCCTTCATCCTCCTCTGCAATTATCCCTTCTAAAACTAAAGATTGTGCCTACTTTAAAATGTGAAACTGAAAATTACATTAATTACATTGCCTCCATCCTCCTCTTAAATGATCTCTTTTTTAACTAAGCATTTACGTATTAAGAAGTGAGCCTACTTTAATATATGTAACTGAAAATTACATTAATTATCCTCATTACAAAATTTTTTTTTCAAAATATTTAGGTCCTCGCAAAATAAGTCTGTGTCTGTCCTCCTGAGAAGGTCTCTGTCTATACTTGTGGCAGGGATGCTGTATGTAAGCTTGCTTTAGCGTGTGTGCGTATGTGAGTTATCGGGACGGCGAGAGGTAGAATAGTTATAAGCATGGGGACAAGTTTGACTGCATTTCCTCAACCGAAAAAAACAAAAAAAAAATAATAATAAAGCAAAGCTACATAAACATCTGTTTGTCAGCAAGAACCCGAACAATATGTGTGAAGAGTTAGATGTGATTTGCCTCCATCCTCCTCTGCAATTATTTCTTCTAAAACTAAAGATTGTGCCTACTTTAAAATGTGAAACTGAAAATTACATTAATTACATTGCCTCCATCCTCCTCTTAAATGATCTCTTTTTAAACTAAGCATTTACGTATTAAGAAGTGAGCCTACTTTAATATATGGAACTGAAAATTACATTAATTATCCTCATTACAAAATTATTTTTTCAAAATATTTAGGTCCTCGCGAAATAAGTCTGTGTCTGTCCTCCAGAGAAGGTCTCTGTCTATACTTGTGGCAGGGATGCTGTATGTAAGCTTGGGTTAGAGTGTGTGCGTATGTGAGTTATCGGGAGGGCGAGAGGTAGAATAGTTATATGCATGGGGACAAGTTTGACTTCATTTCCTCAACCGAAACAAAACAAAACAAAAAAAAATAATAAAGCAAAGCTACAGAAACATCTGTTTGTCAGCGAGAACCCGAACAATATGTGTGAAGAGTTAGATATGATTTGCCTTCATCCTCCTCTGCAATTATCTCTTCTAAAACTAAAGATTGTGACTACTTTAAAATGTGAAACTGAAAATTACATTAATTACATTGCCTCCATCCTCCTCTTAAATGATCTCTTTTTAAACTAAGCATTTACGTATTAAGAAGTGAGCCTACTTTAATATATGGAACTGAAAATTACATTAATTATCGTCATTACAAAATTATTTTTTCAAAATATTTAGGTCCTCGCGAAATAAGTCTGTGTCTGTCCTCCTGAGAAGGTCTCTGTCTATACTTGTGGCAGGGATGCTGTATGTAAGCTTGCTTTAGCGTGTGTGCGTATGTGAGTTATCGGGAGGGCGAGAGGTAGAATAGTTATAAGCATGGGGACAAGTTTGACTGCATTTCCTCAACCGAAACAAAACAAAACAAAATAATAATAAAGCAAAGCTACATAAACATCTGTTTGTCAGCGAGAACCCGAACAATATGTGTGAAGAGTTAGATGTGATTTGCCTTCATCCTCCTCTGCAATTATCTCTTCTAAAACTAAAGATTGTGCCTACTTTAAAATGTGAAACTGAAAATTTTATTAATTACATTGCCTCCATCCTACTCTTAAATGATCTCTTTTTAAACTAAGCATTTACGTATTAAGAAGTGAGCCTACTTTAATATATGGAACTGAAAATTACATTAATTATCGTCATTACAAAATTATTTTTTCAAAATATTTAGGTCCTCGCGAAATAAGTCTGTGTCTGTCCTCCTGAGAAGGTCTCTGTCTATGCTTGTGGCAGGGATGCTGTATG
The DNA here is from genome assembly GCF_947563725.1 of Argiope bruennichi. NCBI lineage: Eukaryota > Metazoa > Arthropoda > Arachnida > Araneae > Araneidae > Argiope > Argiope bruennichi. Next base: position 23,485,435 of record NC_079154.1, on the reverse strand, counting down.
TAAGCTTGCTTTAGCGTGTGTGCGTATGTGAGTTATCGGGACGGCGAGAGGTAGAATAGTTATAAGCATGGGGACAAGTTTGACTGCATTTCCTCAACCGAAACAAAACAAAACAAAAATAATAATAAAGCAAAGCTACATAAACATCTGTTTGTCAGCGAGAACCCGAACAATATGTGTGAAGAGTTAGATGTGATTTGCCTTCATCCTCCTCTGCAATTATCCCTTCTAAAACTAAAGATTGTGCCTACTTTAAAATGTGAAACTGAAAATTACATTAATTACATTGCCTCCATCCTCCTCTTAAATGATCTCTTTTTTAACTAAGCATTTACGTATTAAGAAGTGAGCCTACTTTAATATATGGAACTGAAAATTACATTAATTATCCTCATTACAAAAAATTTTTTTCAAAATATTCAGGTCCTCGCAAAATAAGTCTGTGTCTGTCCTCCTGAGAAGGTCTCTGTCTATACTTGTGGCAGGGATGCTGTATGTAAGCTTGCTTTAGCGTGTGTGCGTATGTGAGTTATCGGGACGGCGAGAGGTAGAATAGTTATAAGCATGGGGACAAGTTTGACTGCATTTCCTTAACCGAAACAAAACAAAACAAAATAATAATAAAGCAAAGCTACATAAACATCTGTTTGTCAGCGAGAACCCGAACAATATGTGTGAAGAGTTAGATGTGATTTGCCTCCATCCTCCTCTGCAATTATTTCTTCTAAAACTAAAGATTGTGCCTACTTTAAAATGTGAAACTGAAAATTACATTAATTACATTGCCTCCATCCTCCTCTTAAATGATCTCTTTTTAAACTAAGCATTTACGTATTAAGAAGTGAGCCTACTTTAATATATGGAACTGAAAATTACATTAATTATCCTCATTACAAAATTATTTTTTCAAAATATTTAGGTCCTCGCAAAATAAGTCTGTGTCTGTCCTCCAGAGAAGGTCTCTGTCTATACTTGTGGCAGGGATGCTGTATGTAAGCTTGGGTTAGAGTGTGTGCGTATGTGAGTTATCGGGAGGGCGAGAGGTAGAATAGTTATATGCATGGGGACAAGTTTGACTTCATTTCCTCAACCGAAACAAAACAAAACAAAAAAAAATAATAAAGCAAAGCTACAGAAACATCTGTTTGTCAGCGAGAACCCGAACAATATGTGTGAAGAGTTAGATGTGATTTGCCTTCATCCTCCTCTGCAATTATCTCTTCTAAAACTAAAGATTGTGACTACTTTAAAATGTGAAACTGAAAATTACATTAATTACATTGCCTCCATCCTCCTCTTAAATGATCTCTTTTTAAACTAAGCATTTACGTATTAAGAAGTGAGCCTACTTTAATATATGGAACTGAAAATTACATTAATTATCCTCATTACAAAATTATTTTTTCAAAATATTTAGGTCCTCGCGAAATAAGTCTGTGTCTGTCCTCCTGAGAAGGTCTCTGTCTATACTTGTGGCAGGGATGCTGTATGTAAGCTTGCTTTAGCGTGTGTGCGTATGTGAGTTATCGGGAGGGCGAGAGGTAGAATAGTTATATGCATGGGGACAAGTTTGACTGCATTTCCTCAACCGAAACAAAACAAAACAAAATAATAATAAAGCAAAGCTACATAAACATCTGTTTGTCAGCGAGAACCCGAACAATATGTGTGAAGAGTTAGATGTGATTTGCCTTCATCCTCCTCTGCAATTATCTCTTCTAAAACTAAAGATTGTGCCTACTTTAAAATGTGAAACTGAAAATTACATTAATTACATTGCCTCCATCCTCCTCTTAAATGATCTCTTTTTAAACTAAGCATTTACGTATTAAGAAGTGAGCCTACTTTAATATATGGAACTGAAAATTACATTAATTATCGTCATTACAAAATTATTTTTTCAAAATATTTAGGTCCTCGCGAAATAAGTCTGTGTCTGTCCTCCTGAGAAGGTCTCTGTCTATGCTTGTGGCAGGGATGCTGTATGTAAGCTTGCTTTAGCGTGTGTGCGTATGTGAGTTATCGGGACGGCGAGAGGTAGAATAGTTATAAGCATGGGGACAAGTTTGACTGCATTTCCTCAACCGAAACAAAACAAAAAATAATAATAATAAAGCAAAGCTACATAAACATCTGTTTGTCAGCGAGAACCCGAACAATATGTGTGAAGAGTTAGATGTAATTTGCCTTCATCCTCCTCTGCAATTATCTCTTCTAAAACTAAAGATTGTGCCTACTTTAAAAAGTGAAACTGAAAATTACATTAATTACATTGCCTCCATCCTCCTCTTAAATGATCTCTTTTTAAACTAAGCATTTACGTATTAAGAAGTGAGCCTACTTTAATATATGGAACTGAAAATTACATTAATTATCCTCATTACAAAATTATTTTTTCAAAATATTTAGGTCCTCGCGAAATAAGTCTGTGTCTGTCCTCCTGAGAAGGTCTCTGTCTATACTTGTGGCAGGGATGCTGTATGTAAGCTTGCTTTAGCGTGTGTGCGTATGTGAGTTATCGGGACGGAGAGAGGTAGAATAGTTATAAGCATGGGGACAAGTTTGACTGCAATTCCTCAACCGAAACAAAACAAAAAAAATAATAATAAAGCAAAGCTACATAAACATCTGTTTGTCAGCGAGAACCCGAACAATATGTGTGAAGAGTTAGATGTAATTTGCCTTCATCCTGCTCTGCAATTATCTCTTCTAAAACTAAAGATTGTGCCTACTTTAAAATGTGAAACTGAAAATTACATTAATTACATTGCCTCCATCCTCCTCTTAAATGATCTCTTTTTAAACTAAGCATTTACGTATTAAGAAGTGAGCCTACTTTAATATATGGAACTGAAAATTACATTAATTATCGTCATTACAAAATTATTTTTTCAAAATATTTAGGTCCTCGCGAAATAAGTCTGTGTCTGTCCTCCTGAGAAGGTCTCTGTCTATGCTTGTGGCAGGGATGCTGTATGTAAGCTTGCTTTAGCGTGTGTGCGTATGTGAGTTATCGGGACGGCGAGAGGTAGAATAGTTATAAGCATGGGGACAAGTTTGACTGCATTTCCTCAACCGAAACAAAACAAAAAAAAAATAATAATAAAGCAAAGCTACATAAACATCTGTTTGTCAGCGAGAACCCGAACAATATGTGTGAAGAGTTAGATGTGATTTGTCTTCATCCTCCTCTGCAATTATCTCTTCTAAAACTAAAGATTGTGCCTACTTTAAAATGTGAAACTGAAAATTACATTAATTACATTGCCTCCATCCTCCTCTTAAATGATCTCTTTTTAAACTAAGCATTTACGTACTTAGAAGTGATCCTACTTTAATATATGGAACTGAAAATTACATTAATTATCGTCATTACAAAAGTATTTTTTCAAAATATTTAGGTCCTCGCGAAATAAGTCTGTGTCTGTCCTCCAGAGAAGGTCTCTGTCTATACTTGTGGCAGGGATGCTGTATGTAAGCTTGCTTTAGAGTGTGTGCGTATGTGAGTTATCGGGAGGGCGAGAGGTAGAATAGTTATATGCATGGGGACAAGTTTGACAGCATTTCCTCAACCGAAACAAAACAAAAAAAAAAATAATAATAAAGCTAAGCTACATAAACATCTGTTTGTCAGCGAGAACCCGAACAATATGTGTGAAGAGTTAGATGTGATTTGCCTCCATCCTCCTCTGCAATTATTTCTTCTAAAACTAAAGATTGTGCCTACTTTAAAATGTGAAACTGAAAATTACATTAATTACATTGCCTCCATCCTCCTCTTAAATGATCTATTTTTAAATTAAGCATTTACGTATTTAGAAGTGATCCTACTTTAATATATGGAACTGAAAATTACATTAATTATCCTCATTACAAAATTATTTTTTCAAAATATTTAGGTCCTCACAAAATAAGTCTGTGTCTATCCTCCTGAGAAGGTCTCTGTCTATATTTGTGTCAGGGATGCTGTATGTAAGCTTGCTTTAGAGTGTGTGCGTATGTGAGTTATCGGGAGGGCGAGAGGTAGAATAGTTATATGCATGGGGACAAGTTTGACAGCATTTCCTCAACCGAAACAAAACAAAACAAAATAATAATAAAGCAAAGCTACATAAACATCTGTTTGTCAGCGAGAACCCGAACAATATGTGTGAAGAGTTAGATGTGATTTGCCTCCATCCTCCTCTGCAATTATTTCTTCTAAAACTAAAGATTGTGCCTACTTTAAAATGTGAAACTGAAAATTACATTAATTACATTGCCTCCATCCTCCTCTTAAATGATCTCTTTTTAAACTAAGCATTTACGTATTAAGAAGTGAGCCTACTTTAATATATGGAACTGAAAATTACATTAATTATCCTCATTACAAAATTATTTTTTCAAAATATTTAGGTCCTCGCAAAATAAGTCTGTGTCTGTCCTCCAGAAAAGGTCTCTGCCTATACTTGTGGCAGGGATGCTGTATGTAAGCTTGGGTTAGAGTGTGTGCGTATGTGAGTTATCGGGAGGGCGAGAGGTAGAATAGTTATATGCATGGGGACAAGTTTGACTTCATTTCCTCAACCGAAACAAAACAAAACAAAAAAATAATAATAAAGCAAAGCTACATAAACATCTTTTTGTCAGCGAGAACCCGAACAATATGTGTGAAGAGTTAGATGTGATTTGCCTTCATCCTCCTCTGCAATTATCCCTTCTAAAACTAAAGATTGTGCCTACTTTAAAATGTGAAACTGAAAATTACATTAATTACATTGCCTCCATCCTCCTCTTAAATGATCTCTTTTTTAACTAAGCATTTACGTATTAAGAAGTGAGCCTACTTTAATATATGGAACTGAAAATTACATTAATTATCCTCATTACAAAAATTTTTTTTCAAAATATTTAGGTCCTCGCAAAATAAGTCTGTGTCTGTCCTCCTCAGAAGGTCTCTGTCTATACTTGTGGCAGGGATGCTGTATGTAAGCTTGCTTTAGCGTGTGTGCGTATTTGAGTTATCGGGACGGCGAGAGGTAGAATAGTTATAAGCATGGGGACAAGTTTGACTGCATTTCCTCAACCGAAACAAAACAAAAAAAAATAATAATAAAGCAAAGCTACATAAACATCTGTTTGTCAGCGAGAACCCGAACAATATGTGTGAAGAGTTAGATGTGATTTTCCTTCATCCTCCTCTGCAATTATCTCTTCTAAAACTAAAGATTGTGCCTACTTTAAAATGTGAAAATGAAAATTACATTAATTACATTGCCTCAATCCTCCTCTTAAATGATGTCTTTTCAAACTAAGCATTTACGTATTAAGAAGTGAGCCTACTTTAATATATGGAACTGAAAATTACATTAATTATCGTCATTACAAAATTATTTTTTCAAAATATTTAGGTCCTCGCGAAATAAGTCTGTGTCTGTCCTCCTGAGAAGGTCTCTGTCTATACTTGTGGCAGGGATGCTGTATGTAAGCTTGCTTTAGAGTGTGTGCGTATGTGAGTTATCGGGACGGCGAGAGGTAGAATAGTTATAAGCATGGGGACAAGTTTGACTGCATTTCCTCAACCGAAAAAAACAAAAAAAAAATAATAATAAAGCAAAGCTACATAAACATCTGTTTGTCAGCGAGAACCCGAACAATATGTGTGAAGAGTTAGATGTGATTTGCCTTCATCCTCCTCTGCAATTATCTCTTCTAAAACTAAAGATTGTGACTACTTTAAAATGTGAAACTGAAAATTACATTAATTACATTGCCTCCATCCTCCTCTTAAATGATCTCTTTTTAAACTAAGCATTTACGTATTAAGAAGTGAGCCTACTTTAATATATGGAACTGAAAATTACATTAATTATCGTCATTACAAAATTATTTTTTCAAAATATTTAGGTCCTCGCGAAATAAGTCTGTGTCTGTCCTCCTGAGAAGGTCTCTGTCTATACTTGTGGCAGGGATGCTGTATGTAAGCTTGCTTTAGCGTGTTAGCGTATGTGAGTTATCGGGACGGCGAGAGGTAGAATAGTTATAAGCATGGGGACAAGTTTGACTGCATTTCCTCAACCGAAACAAAAAAAAAAAATAATAATAAAGCAAAGCTACATAAACATCTGTTTGTCAGCGAGAACCCGAACAATATGTGTGAAGAGTTAGATGTGATTTGCCTTCATCCTCCTCTGCAATTATCTCTTCTAAAACTAAAGATTGTGCCTACTTTAAAAAGTGAAACTGAAAATTACATTAATTACATTGCCTCCATCCTCCTCTTAAATGATCTCTTTTCAAACTAAACATTTACGTATTAAGAAGTGAGCCTACTTTAATATATGGAACTGAAAATTACATTAATTATCGTCATTACAAAATTATTTTTTCAAAATATTTAGGTCCTCGCGAAATAAGTCTGTGTCTGTCCTCCTGAGAAGGTCTCTGTCTATGCTTGTGGCAGGGATGCTGTATGTAAGCTTGCTTTAGCGTGTGTGCGTATGTGAGTTATCGGGACGGCGAGAGGTAGAATAGTTATAAGCATGGGGACAAGTTTGACTGCATTTCCTCAACCGAAACTAAACAAAACAAAAAAAAAAATAAAGCAAAGCTACATAAACATCTGTTTGTCAGCGAGAACCCGAACAATATGTGTGAAGAGTTAGATGTGATTTGCCTTCATCCTCCTCTGCAATTATCTCTTCTAAAACTAAAGATTGTGCCTACTTTAAAAAGTGAAACTGAAAATTACATTAATTACATTGCCTCCATCCTCCTCTTAAATGATATCTTTTCAAACTAAACATTTAAGTATTAAGAAGTGAGCCTACTTTAATATATGGAACTGAAAATTACATTAATTATCGTCATTACAAAATTATTTTTTCAAAATATTTAGGTCCTCGCGAAATAAGTCTGTGTCTGTCCTCCTGAGAAGGTCTCTGTCTATACTTGTGGCAGGGATGCTGTATGTAAGCTTGCTTTAGCGTGTGTGCGTATGTGAGTTATCGGGACGGCGAGAGGTAGAATAGTTATAAGCATGGGGACAAGTTTGACTGCATTTCCTCAACCGAAACTAAACAAAAAAAAAAAAAATAATAAAGCAAAGCTACATAAACATCTGTTTGTCAGCGAGAACCCGAACAATATGTGTGAAGAGTTAGATGTGATTTGCCTTCATCCTCCTCTGCAATTATCTCTTCTAAAACTAAAGATTGTGCCTACTTTAAAAAGTGAAACTGAAAATTACATTAATTACATTGCCTCCATCCTCCTCTTAAATGATCTCTTTTCAAACTAAACATTTACGTATTAAGAAGTGAGCCTACTTTAATATATGGAACTGAAAATTACATTAATTATCGTCATTACAAAATTATTTTTTCAAAATATTTAGGTCCTCGCGAAATAAGTCTGTGTCTGTCCTCCTGAGAAGGTCTCTGTCTATACTTGTGGCAGGGATGCTGTATATAAGCTTGCTTTAGCGTGTGTGCGTATGTGAGTTATCGGGACGGCGAGAGGTAGAATAGTTATAAGCATGGGGACAAGTTTGACTGCATTTCCTCAACCGAAACAAAACAAAAAAAAATAATAATAAAGCAAAGCTACATAAACATCTGTTTGTCAGCGAGAACCCGAACAATATGTGTGAAGAGTTAGATGTTATTGCCTTCATCCTCCTCTGCAATTATCTCTTCTAAAACTAAAGATTGTGCCTACTTTAAAAAGTGAAACTGAAAATTACATTAATTACATTGCCTCCATCCTCCTCTTAAATGATCTCTTTTCAAACTAAACATTTACGTATTAAGAAGTGAGCCTACTTTAATATATGGAACTGAAAATTACATTAATTATCGTCATTACAAAATTATTTTTTCAAAATATTTAGGTCCTCGCGAAATAAGTCTGTGTCTGTCCTCCTGAGAAGGTCTCTGTCTATACTTGTGGCAGGGATGCTGTATGTAAGCTTGCTTTAGCGTGTGTGCGTATGTGAATTATCGGGACGGCGAGAGGTAGAATAGTTATAAGCATGGGGACAAGCTTGACTGCATTTCCTCAACCGAAACAAAACAAAAAAAAATAATAATAAAGCAAAGCTACATAAACATCTGTTTGTCAGCGAGAACCCGAACAATATGTGTGAAGAGTTAGATGTGATTTGCCTTCATCCTCCTCTGCAATTATCTCTTCTAAAACTAAAGATTGTGCCTACTTTAAAATGTGAAACTGAAAATTACATTAATTACATTGCCTCCATCCTCCTCTTAAATGATCTCTTTTTAAACTAAGCATTTACGTATTAAGAAGTGAGCCTACTTTAATATATGGAACTGAAAATTACATTAATTATCGTCATTACAAAATTATTTTTTCAAAATATTTAGGTCCTCGCGAAATAAGTCTGTGTCTGTCCTCCTGAGAAGGTCTCTGTCTATACTTGTGGCAGGGATGCTGTATGTAAGCTTGCTTTAGCGTGTGTGCGTATGTGAGTTATCGGGACGGCGAGAGGTAGAATAGTTATAAGCATGGGGACAAGTTTGACTGCATTTCCTCAACCGAAACAAAACAAAAAAAATAATAATAAAGCAAAGCTACATAAACATCTGTTTGTCAGCGAGAACCCGAACAATATGTGTGAAGAGTTAGATGTGATTTGCCTTCATCCTCCTCTGCAATTATCTCTTCTAAAACTAAAGATTGTGCCTACTTTAAAATGTGAAACTGAAAATTACATTAATTACATTGCCTCCATCCTCCTCTTAAATGATCTCTTTTTAAACTAAGCATTTACGTATTAAGAAGTGAGCCTACTTTAATATATGGAACTGAAAATTACATTAATTATCGTCATTACAAAATTATTTTTTCAAAATATTTAGGTCCTCGCGAAATAAGTCTGTGTCTGTCCTCCTGAGAAGGTCTCTGTCTATACTTGTGGCAGGGATGCTGTATGTAAGCTTGCTTTAGCGTGTGTGCGTATGTGAGTTATCGGGACGGCGAGAGGTAGAATAGTTATAAGCATGGGGACAAGTTTGACTGCATTTCCTCAACCGAAACAAAACAAAAAAAATAATAATAAAGCAAAGCTACATAAACATCTGTTTGTCAGCGAGAACCCGAACAATATGTGTGAAGAGTTAGATGTGATTTGCCTCCATCCTCCTCTGCAATTATTTCTTCTAAAACTAAAGATTGTGCCTACTTTAAAATGTGAAACTGAAAATTACATTAATTACATTGCCTCCATCCTCCTCTTAAATGATCTCTTTTTAAACTAAGCATTTACGTATTAAGAAGTGAGCCTACTTTAATATATGGAACTGAAAATTACATTAATTATCGTCATTACAAAATTATTTTTTCAAAATATTTAGGTCCTCGCGAAATAAGTCTGTGTCTGTCCTCCTGAGAAGGTCTCTGTCTATACTTGTGGCAGGGATGCTGTATGTAAGCTTGCTTTAGCGTGTGTGCGTATGTGAGTTATCGGGACGGCTAGAGGTAGAATAGTTATAAGCATGGGGACAAGTTTGACTGCATTTCCTCAACCGAAACAAAACAAAAAAAATAATAATAAAGCAAAGCTACATAAACATCTGTTTGTCAGCGAGAACCCGAACAATATGTGTGAAGAGTTAGATGTGATTTGCCTCCATCCTCCTCTGCAATTATTTCTTCTAAAACTAAAGATTGTGCCTACTTTAAAATGTGAAACTGAAAATTACATTAATTACATTGCCTCCATCCTCCTCTTAAATGATCTCTTTTTAAACTAAGCATTTACGTATTAAGAAGTGAGCCTACTTTAATATATGGAACTGAAAATTACATTAATTATCGTCATTACAAAATTATTTTTTCAAAATATTTAGGTCCTCGCGAAATAAGTCTGTGTCTGTCCTCCTGAGAAGGTCTCTGTCTATACTTGTGGCAGGGATGCTGTATGTAAGCTTGCTTTAGCGTGTGTGCGTATGTGAGTTATCGGGACGGCGAGAGGTAGAATAGTTATAAGCATGGGGACAAGTTTGACTGCATTTCCTCAACCGAAACAAAACAAAAAAAATAATAATAAAGCAAAGCTACATAAACATCTGTTTGTCAGCGAGAACCCGAACAATATGTGTGAAGAGTTAGATGTGATTTGCCTCCATCCTCCTCTGCAATTATTTCTTCTAAAACTAAAGATTGTGCCTACTTTAAAATGTGAAACTGAAAATTACATTAATTACATTGCCTCCATCCTCCTCTTAAATGATCTCTTTTTAAACTAAGCATTTACGTATTAAGAAGTGAGCCTACTTTAATATATGGAACTGAAAATTACATTAATTATCGTCATTACAAAATTATTTTTTCAAAATATTTAGGTCCCCGCGAAATAAGTCTGTGTCTGTCCTCCTGAGAAGGTCTCTGTCTATACTTGTGGCAGGGATGCTGTATGTAAGCTTGCTTTAGCGTGTGTGCGTATGTGAGTTATCGGGACGGCGAGAGGTAGAATAGTTATAAGCATGGGGACAAGTTTGACAGCATTTCCTCAACCGAAACAAAACAAAAAAAATAATAATAAAGCAAAGCTACATAAGCATCTGTTTGTCAGCGAGAACCCGAACAATATGTGTGAAGAGTTATATGTGATTTGCCTCCATCCTCCTCTGCAATTATTTCTTCTAAAACTAAAGATTGTGCCTACTTTAAAATGTGAAACTGAAAATTACATTAATTACATTGCCTCAATCCTCCTCTTAAATGATGTCTTTTCAAACTAAACATTTACGTATTAAGAAGTGAGCCTACTTTAATATATGGAACTGAAAATTACATTAATTATCGTCATTACAAAATTATTTTTTCAAAATACTTAGGTCCTCGCGAAATAAGTCTGTGTCTGTCCTCCTGAGAAGGTCTCTGTCTATACTTGTGGCAGGGATGCTGTATGTAAGCTTGCTTTAGCGTGTGTGCGTATGTGAGTTATCGGGACGGCGAGAGGTAGAATAGTTATAAGCATGGGGACAAGTTTGACTGCATTTCCTCAACCGAAACAAAACAAAAAAAAATAATAATAAAGCAAAGCTAAATAAACATCTGTTTGTCAGCGAGAACCCGAACAATATGTGTGAAGAGTTAGATTTGATTTGCCTTCATCCTCCTCTGCAATTATCTCTTCTAAAACTAAAGATTGTGCCTACTTTAAAATGTGAAACTGAAAATTACATTAATTACATTGCCTCCATCCTCCTCTTAAATGATCTCTTTTTAAACTAAGCATTTACGTATTAAGAAGTGAGCCTACTTTAATATATGGAACTGAAAATTACATTAATTATCGTCATTACAAAATTATTTTTTCAAAATATTTAGGTCCTCGCGAAATAAGTCTGTGTCTGTCCTCCTGAGAAGGTCTCTGTCTATACTTGTGGCAGGGATGCTGTATGTAAGCTTGCTTTAGCGTGTGTGCGTATGTGAGTTATCGGGAGGGCGAGAGGTAGAATAGTTATAAGCATGAGGACAAGTTTGACTGCATTTCCTCAACCGAAACAAAACAAAAAAAATAATAATAAAGCAAAGCTACATAAACATCTGTTTGTCAGCGAGAACCCGAACAATATGTGTGAAGAGTTAGATGTGATTTGCCTCCATCCTCCTCTGCAATTATTTCTTCTAAAACTAAAGATTGTGCCTACTTTAAAATGTGAAACTGAAAATTACATTAATTACATTGCCTCCATCCTCCTCTTAAATGATCTCTTTTTAAACTAAGCATTTACGTATTAAGAAGTGAGCCTACTTTAATATATGGAACTGAAAATTACATTAATTATCGTCATTACAAAATTATTTTTTCAAAATATTTAGGTCCTCGCGAAATAAGTCTGTGTCTGTCCTCCTGAGAAGGTCTCTGTCTATACTTGTGGCAGGGATGCTGTATGTAAGCTTGCTTTAGCGTGTGTGCGTATGTGAGTTATCGGGACGGCGAGAGGTAGAATAGTTATAAGCATGGGGACAAGTTTGACTGCATTTCCTCAACCGAAACAAAACAAAAAAAAATAATAATAAAGCAAAGCTACATAAACATCTGTTTTTCAGCGAGAACCCGAACAATATGTGTGAAGAGTTAGATGTGATTTGCCTTCATCCTCCTCTGCAATTATCTCTTCTAAAACTAAAGATTGTGCCTACTTTAAAATGTGAAACTGAAAATTACATTAATTACATTGCCTCCATCCTCCTCTTAAATGATCTCTTTTTAAACTAAGCATTTACGTATTAAGAAGTGAGCCTACTTTAATATATGGAACTGAAAATTACATTAATTATCGTCATTACAAAATTATTTTTTCAAAATATTTAGGTCCTCGCGAAATAAGTCTGTGTCTGTCCTCCTGAGAAGGTCTCTGTCTATACTTGTGGCAGGGATGCTGTATGTAAGCTTGCTTTAGCGTGTGTGCGTATGTGAGTTATCGGGACGGCGAGAGGTAGAATAGTTATAAGCATGGGGACAAGTTTGACTGCATTTCCTCAACCGAAAAAAAACAAAAAAAATAATAATAAAGCAAAGCTACATAAACATCTGTTTGTCAGCGAGAACCCGAACAATATGTGTGAAGAGTTAGATGTGATTTGCCTCCATCCTCCTCTGCAATTATTTCTTCTAAAACTAAAGATTGTGCCTACTTTAAAATGTGAAACTGAAAATTACATTAATTACATTGCCTCCATCCTCCTCTTAAATGATCTCTTTTTAAACTAAGCATTTACGTATTAAGAAGTGAGCCTACTTTAATATATGGAACTGAAAATTACATTAATTATCGTCATTACAAAATTATTTTTTCAAAATATTTAGGTCCCCGCGAAATAAGTCTGTGTCTGTCCTCCTGAGAAGGTCTCTGTCTATACTTGTGGCAGGGATGCTGTATGTAAGCTTGCTTTAGCGTGTGTGCGTATGTGAGTTATCGGGACGGCGAGAGGTAGAATAGTTATATGCATGGGGACAAGTTTGACTGCATTTCCTCAACCGAAACAAAACAAAAAAAATAATAATAAAGCAAAGCTACATAAACATCTGTTTGTCAGCGAGAACCCGAACAATATGTGTGAAGAGTTAGATGTGATTTGCCTCCATCCTCCTCTGCAATTATTTCTTCTAAAACTAAAGATTGTGCCTACTTTAAAATGTGAAACTGAAAATTACATTAATTACATTGCCTCCATCGTCCTCTTAAATGATCTCTCTTTAAACTAAGCATTTACGTATTAAGAAGTGAGCCTACTTTAATATATGGAACTGAAAATTACATTAATTATCGTCATTACAAAATTATTTTTTCAAAATATTTAGGTCCTCGCGAAATAAGTCTGTGTCTGTCCTCCTGAGAAGGTCTCTGTCTATACTTGTGGCAGGGATGCTGTATGTAAGCTTGCTTTAGCGTGTGTGCGTATGTGAGTTATCGGGACGGCGAGAGGTAGAATAGTTATAAGCATGGGGACAAGTTTGACTGCATTTCCTCAACCGAAACAAAACAAAAAAAATAATAATAAAGCAAAGCTACATAAACATCTGTTTGTCAGCGAGAACCCGAACAATATGTGTGAAGAGTTAGATGTGATTTGCCTCCATCCTCCTCTGCAATTATTTCTTCTAAAACTAAAGATTGTGCCTACTTTAAAATGTGAAACTGAAAATTACATTAATTACATTGCCTCCATCCTCCTCTTAAATGATCTCTTTTTAAACTAAGCATTTACGTATTAAGAAGTGAGCCTACTTTAATATATGGAACTGAAAATTACATTAATTATCGTCATTACAAAATTATTTTTTCAAAATATTTAGGTCCCCGCGAAATAAGTCTGTGTCTGTCCTCCTGAGAAGGTCTCTGTCTATACTTGTGGCAGGGATGCTGTATGTAAGCTTGCTTTAGCGTGTGTGCGTATGTGAGTTATCGGGACGGCGAGAGGTAGAATAGTTATAAGCATGGGGACAAGTTTGACTGCATTTCCTCAACCGAAACAAAACAAAAAAAATAATAATAAAGCAAAGCTACATAAACATCTGTTTGTCAGCGAGAACCCGAACAATATGTGTGAAGAGTTAGATGTGATTTGCCTCCATCCTCCTCTGCAATTATTTCTTCTAAAACTAAAGATTGTGCCTACTTTAAAATGTGAAACTGAAAATTACATTAATTACATTGCCTCCATCCTCCTCTTAAATGATCTCTTTTTAAACTAAGCATTTACGTATTAAGAAGTGAGCCTACTTTAATATATGGAACTGAAAATTACATTAATTATCGTCATTACAAAATTATTTTTTCAAAATATTTAGGTCCTCGCGAAATAAGTCTGTGTCTGTCCTCCTGAGAATGTCTCTGTCTATACTTGTGGCAGGGATGCTGTATGTAAGCTTGCTTTAGCGTGTGTGCGTATGTGAGTTATCGGGACGGCGAGAGGTAGAATAGTTATAAGCATGGGGACAAGTTTGACTGCATTTCCTCAACCGAAACAAAACAAAAAAAATAATAATAAAGCAAAGCTACATAAACATCTGTTTGTCAGCGAGCACCCGAACAATATGTGTGAAGAGTTAGATGTGATTTGCCTCCATCCTCCTCTGCAATTATTTCTTCTAAAACTAAAGATTGTGCCTACTTTAAAATGTGAAACTGAAAATTACATTAATTACATTGCCTCCATCCTCCTCTTAAATGATCTCTTTTTAAACTAAGCATTTACGTATTAAGAAGAGAGCCTACTTTAATATATGGAACTGAAAATTACATTAATTATCGTCATTACAAAATTATTTTTTCAAAATATTTAGGTCCCCGCGAAATAAGTCTGTGTCTGTCCTCCTGAGAAGGTCTCTGTCTATACTTGTGGCAGGGATGCTGTATGTAAGCTTGCTTTAGCGTGTGTGCGTATGTGAGTTATCGGGACGGCGAGAGGTAGAATAGTTATAAGCATGGGGACAAGTTTGACTGCATTTCCTCAACCGAAACAAAACAAAAAAAATAATAATAAAGCAAAGCTACATAAACATCTGTTTGTCAGCGAGAACCCTAACAATATGTGTGAAGAGTTAGATGTGATTTGCCTCCATCCTCCTCTGCAATTATTTCTTCTAAAACTAAAGATTGTGCCTACTTTAAAATGTGAAACTGAAAATTACATTAATTACATTGCCTCCATCCTCCTCTTAAATGATCTCTTTTTAAACTAAGCATTTACGTATTAAGAAGTGAGCCTACTTTAATATATGGAACTGAAAATTACATTAATTATCGTCATTACAAAATTATTTTTTCAAAATATTTAGGTCCCCGCGAAATAAGTCTGTGTCTGTCCTCCTGAGAAGGTCTCTGTCTATACTTGTGGCAGGGATGCTGTATGTAAGCTTGCTTTAGCGTGTGTGCGTATGTGAGTTATCGGGACGGCGAGAGGTAGAATAGTTATATGCATGGGGACAAGTTTGACTGCATTTCCTCAACCGAAACAAAACAAAAAAAATAATAATAAAGCAAAGCTACATAAACATCTGTTTGTCAGCGAGAACCCGAACAATATGTGTGAAGAGTTAGATGTGATTTGCCTCCATCCTCCTCTGCAATTATTTCTTCTAAAACTAAAGATTGTGCCTACTTTAAAATGTGAAACTGAAAATTACATTAATTACATTGCCTCCATCGTCCTCTTAAATGATCTCTCTTTAAACTAAGCATTTACGTATTAAGAAGTGAGCCTACTTTAATATATGGAACTGAAAATTACATTAATTATCGTCATTACAAAATTATTTTTTCAAAATATTTAGGTCCTCGCGAAATAAGTCTGTGTCTGTCCTCCTGAGAAGGTCTCTGTCTATACTTGTGGCAGGGATGCTGTATGTAAGCTTGCTTTAGCGTGTGTGCGTATGTGAGTTATCGGGACGGCGAGAGGTAGAATAGTTATAAGCATGGGGACAAGTTTGACTGCATTTCCTCAACCGAAACAAAACAAAAAAAATAATAATAAAGCAAAGCTACATAAACATCTGTTTGTCAGCGAGAACCCGAACAATATGTGTGAAGAGTTAGATGTGATTTGCCTCCATCCTCCTCTGCAATTATTTCTTCTAAAACTAAAGATTGTGCCTACTTTAAAATGTGAAACTGAAAATTACATTAATTACATTGCCTCCATCCTCCTCTTAAATGATCTCTTTTTAAACTAAGCATTTACGTATTAAGAAGTGAGCCTACTTTAATATATGGAACTGAAAATTACATTAATTATCGTCATTACAAAATTATTTTTTCAAAATATTTAGGTCCCCGCGAAATAAGTCTGTGTCTGTCCTCCTGAGAAGGTCTCTGTCTATACTTGTGGCAGGGATGCTGTATGTAAGCTTGCTTTAGCGTGTGTGCGTATGTGAGTTATCGGGACGGCGAGAGGTAGAATAGTTATAAGCATGGGGACAAGTTTGACTGCATTTCCTCAACCGAAACAAAACAAAAAAAATAATAATAAAGCAAAGCTACATAAACATCTGTTTGTCAGCGAGAACCCGAACAATATGTGTGAAGAGTTAGATGTGATTTGCCTCCATCCTCCTCTGCAATTATTTCTTCTAAAACTAAAGATTGTGCCTACTTTAAAATGTGAAACTGAAAATTACATTAATTACATTGCCTCCATCCTCCTCTTAAATGATCTCTTTTTAAACTAAGCATTTACGTATTAAGAAGTGAGCCTACTTTAATATATGGAACTGAAAATTACATTAATTATCGTCATTACAAAATTATTTTTTCAAAATATTTAGGTCCTCGCGAAATAAGTCTGTGTCTGTCCTCCTGAGAATGTCTCTGTCTATACTTGTGGCAGGGATGCTGTATGTAAGCTTGCTTTAGCGTGTGTGCGTATGTGAGTTATCGGGACGGCGAGAGGTAGAATAGTTATAAGCATGGGGACAAGTTTGACTGCATTTCCTCAACCGAAACAAAACAAAAAAAATAATAATAAAGCAAAGCTACATAAACATCTGTTTGTCAGCGAGCACCCGAACAATATGTGTGAAGAGTTAGATGTGATTTGCCTCCATCCTCCTCTGCAATTATTTCTTCTAAAACTAAAGATTGTGCCTACTTTAAAATGTGAAACTGAAAATTACATTAATTACATTGCCTCCATCCTCCTCTTAAATGATCTCTTTTTAAACTAAGCATTTACGTATTAAGAAGAGAGCCTACTTTAATATATGGAACTGAAAATTACATTAATTATCGTCATTACAAAATTATTTTTTCAAAATATTTAGGTCCCCGCGAAATAAGTCTGTGTCTGTCCTCCTGAGAAGGTCTCTGTCTATACTTGTGGCAGGGATGCTGTATGTAAGCTTGCTTTAGCGTGTGTGCGTATGTGAGTTATCGGGACGGCGAGAGGTAGAATAGTTATAAGCATGGGGACAAGTTTGACTGCATTTCCTCAACCGAAACAAAACAAAAAAAATAATAATAAAGCAAAGCTACATAAACATCTGTTTGTCAGCGAGAACCCTAACAATATGTGTGAAGAGTTAGATGTGATTTGCCTCCATCCTCCTCTGCAATTATTTCTTCTAAAACTAAAGATTGTGCCTACTTTAAAATGTGAAACTGAAAATTACATTAATTACATTGCCTCCATCCTCCTCTTAAATGATCTCTTTTTAAACTAAGCATTTACGTATTAAGAAGTGAGCCTACTTTAATATATGGAACTGAAAATTACATTAATTATCGTCATTACAAAATTATTTTTTCAAAATATTTAGGTCCTCGCGAAATAAGTCTGTGTCTGTCCTCCTGAGAAGGTCTCTGTCTATACTTGTGGCAGGGATGCTGTATGTAAGCTTGCTTTAGCGTGTGTGCGTATGTGAGTTATCGGGACGGCGAGAGGTAGAATAGTTATAAGCATGAGGACAAGTTTGACTGCATTTCCTCAACCGAAACAAAACAAAAAAAATAATAATAAAGCAAAGCTACATAAACATCTGTTTGTCAGCGAGAACCCGAACAATATGTGTGAAGAGTTAGATGTGATTTGCCTCCATCCTCCTCTGCAATTATTTCTTCTAAAACTAAAGATTGTGCCTACTTTAAAATGTGAAACTGAAAATTACATTAATTACATTGCCTCAATCCTCCTCTTAAATGATGTCTTTTCAAACTAAACATTTACGTATTAAGAAGTGAGCCTACTTTAATATATGGAACTGAAAATTACATTAATTATCGTCATTACAAAATTATTTTTTCAAAATACTTAGGTCCTCGCGAAATAAGTCTGTGTCTGTCCTCCTGAGAAGGTCTCTGTCAATACTTGTGGCAGGGATGCTGTATGTAAGCTTGCTTTAGCGTGTGTGCGTATGTGAGTTATCGGGACGGCGAGAGGTAGAATAGTTATAAGCATGGGGACAAGTTTGACTGCATTTCCTCAACCGAAACAAAACAAAAAAAATAATAATAAAGCAAAGCTACATAAAAATCTGTTTGTCAGCGAGAACCCGAACAATATGTGTGAAGAGTTAGATGTGATTTGCCTCCATCCTCCTCTGCAATTATCTCTTCTAAAACTAAAGATTGTGCCTACTTTAAAATGTGAAACTGAAAATTACATTAATTACATTGCCTCCATCCTCCTCTTAAATGATCTCTTTTTAAACTAAGCATTTACGTATTAAGAAGTGAGCCTACTTTAATATATGGAACTGAAAATTACATTAATTATCGTCATTAAAAAATTATTTTTTCAAAATATTTAGGTCCTCGCGAAATAAGTCTGTGTCTGTCCTCCTGAGAAGGTCTCTGTCTATACTTGTGGCAGGGATGCTGTATGTAAGCTTGCTTTAGCGTGTGTGCGTATGTGAGTTATCGGGACGGCGAGAGGTAGAATAGTTATATGCATGGGGACAAGTTTGACTGCATTTCCTCAACCGAAACAAAACAAAAAAAAATAATAATAAAGCAAAGCTACATAAACATCTGTTTGTCAGCGAGAACCCGAACAATATGTGTGAAGAGTTAGATGTGATTTGCCTTCATCCTTCTCTGCAATTATCTCTTCTAAAACTAAAGATTGTGCCTACTTTAAAATGTGAAACTGAAAATTACATTAATTACATTGCCTCCATCCTCCTCTTAAATGATCTCTTTTTAAACTAAGCATTTACGTATTAAGAAGTGAGCCTACTTTAATATATGGAACTGAAAATTACATTAATTATCCTCATTACAAAATTATTTTTTCAAAATATTTAGGTCCTCGCGAAATAAGTCTGTGTCTGTCCTCCTGAGAAGGTCTCTGTCTATACTTGTGGCAGGGATGCTGTATGTAAGCTTGCTTTAGCGTGTGTGCGTATGTGAGTTATCGGGAGGGCGAGAGGTAGAATAGTTATATGCATGGGGACAAGTTTGACTGCATTTCCTCAACCGAAACAAAACAAAAAAAAATAATAATAAAGCAAAGCTACATAAACATCTGTTTGTCAGCGAGAACCCGAACAATATGTGTGAAGAGTTAGATGTGATTTGCCTTCATCCTTCTCTGCAATTATCTCTTCTAAAACTAAAGATTGTGCCTACTTTAAAATGTGAAACTGAAAATTACATTAATTGCATTGCCTCCATCCTCCTCTTAAATGATCTCTTTTTAAACTAAGCATTTACGTATTAAGAAGTGAGCCTACTTTAATATATGGAACTGAAAATTACATTAATTTTCGTCTTTACAAAATTATTTTTTCAAAATATTTAGGTCCTCGCGAAATAAGTCTGTGTCTGTCCTCCTGAGAAGGTCTCTGTCTATACTTGTGGCAGGGATGCTGTATGTAAGCTTGCTTTAGCGTGTGTGCGTATGTGAGTTATCGGGACGGCGAGAGGTAGAATAGTTATATGCATGGGGACAAGTTTGACTGCATTTCCTCAACCGAAACAAAACAAAAAAAAATAATAATAAAGCAAAGCTACATAAACATCTGTTTGTCAGCGAGAACCCGAACAATATGTGTGAAGAGTTAGATGTGATTTGCCTTCATCCTTCTCTGCAATTATCTCTTCTAAAACTAAAGATTGTGCTTACTTTAAAATGTGAAACTGAAAATTACATTAATTACATTGCCTCCATCCTCCTCTTAAATGATCTCTTTTTAAACTAAGCATTTACGTATTAAGAAGTGAGCCTACTTTAATATATGGAACTGAAAATTACATTAATTATCGTCATTACAAAATTATTTTTTCAAAATATTTAGGTCCTCGCGAAATAAGTCTGTGTCTGTCCTCCTGAGAAGGTCTCTGTCTATACTTGTGGCAGGGATGCTGTATGTAAGCTTGCTTTAGCGTGTGTGCGTATGTGAGTTATCGGGACGGCGAGAGGTAGAATAGTTATATGCATGGGGACAAGTTTGACTGCATTTCCTCAACCGAAACAAAACAAAAAAAAATAATAATAAAGCAAAGCTACATAAACATCTGTTTGTCAGCGAGAACCCGAACAATATGTGTGAAGAGTTAGATGTGATTTGCCTTCATCCTTCTCTGCAATTATCTCTTCTAAAACTAAAGATTGTGCCTACTTTAAAATGTGAAACTGAAAATTACATTAATTACATTGCCTCCATCCTCCTCTTAAATGATCTCTTTTTAAACTAAGCATTTACGTATTAAGAAGTGAGCCTACTTTAATATATGGAACTGAAAATTACATTAATTATCCTCATTACAAAATTATTTTTTCAAAATATTTAGGTCCTCGCGAAATAAGTCTGTGTCTGTCCTCCTGAGAAGGTCTCTGTCTATACTTGTGGCAGGGATGCTGTATGTAAGCTTGCTTTAGAGTGTGTGCGTATGTGAGTTATCGGGAGGGCGAGAGGTAGAATAGTTATATGCATGGGGACAAGTTTGACTGCATTTCCTCAACCGAAACAAAACAAAAAAAAATAATAATAAAGCAAAGCTACATAAACATCTGTTTGTCAGCGAGAACCCGAACAATATGTGTGAAGAGTTAGATGTGATTTGCCTTCATCCTTCTCTGCAATTATCTCTTCTAAAACTAAAGATTGTGCCTACTTTAAAATGTGAAACCGAAAATTACATTAATTACATTGCCTCCATCCTCCTCTTAAATGATCTCTTTTTAAACTAAGCATTTACGTATTAAGAAGTGAGCCTACTTTAATATATGGAACTGAAAATTACATTAATTATCGTCATTACAAAATTATTTTTTCAAAATATTTAGGTCCTCGCGAAATAAGTCTGTGTCTGTCCTCCTGAGAAGGTCTCTGTCTATACTTGTGGCAGGGATGCTGTATGTAAGCTTGCTTTAGCGTGTGTGCGTATGTGAGTTATCGGGACGGCGAGAGGTAGAATAGTTATATGCATGGGGACAAGTTTGACTGCATTTCCTCAACCGAAACAAAACAAAAAAAAAAATAATAATAAAGCAAAGCTACATAAACATCTGTTTGTCAGCGAGAACCCGAACAATATGTGTGAAGAGTTAGATGTGATTTGCCTTCATCCTTCTCTGCAATTATCTCTTCTAAAACTAAAGATTGTGCCTACTTTAAAATGTGAAACTGAAAATTACATTAATTACATTGCCTCCATCATCCTCTTATACGATGTCTTTTTAAACTAAGCATTTACGTATTAAGAAGTGAGCCTACTTTAATATATGGAACTGAAAATTACATTAATTATCCTCATTACAAAATTATTTTTTCAAAATATTTAGGTCCTCGCGAAATAAGTCTGTGTCTGTCCTCCTGAGAAGGTCTCTGTCTATACTTGTGGCAGGGATGCTGTATGTAAGCTTGCTTTAGAGTGTGTGCGTATGTGAGTTATAGGGAGGGCGAGAGGTAGAATAGTTATATGCATGGGGACAAGTTTGACTGCATTTCCTCAACCGAAACAAAACAAAAAAAATAATAATAAAGCAAAGCTACATAAACATCTGTTTGTTAGCGAGAACCCGAACAATATGTGTGAAGAGTTAGATGTGATTTGCCTTCATCCTTCTCTGCAATTATCTCTTCTAAAACTAAAGATTGTGCCTACTTTAAAATGTGAAACTGAAAATTACATTAATTACATTGCCTCCATCCTCCTCTTAAATGATCTCTTTTTAAACTAAGCATTTACGTATTAAGAAGTGAGCCTACTTTAATATATGGAACTGAAAATTACATTAATTATCCTCATTACAAAATTATTTTTTCAAAATATTTAGGTCCTCGCGAAATAAGTCTGTGTCTGTCCTCCTGAGAAGGTCTCTGTCTATACTTGTGGCAGGGATGCTGTATGTAAGCTTGCTTTAGAGTGTGTGCGTATGTGAGTTATCGGAAGGGCGAGAGGTAGAATAGTTATATGCATGGGGACAAGTTTGACTGCATTTCCTCAACCGAAACAAAACAAAAAAAAATAATAATAAAGCAAAGCTACATAAACATCTGTTTGTCAGCGAGAACCCGAACAATATGTGTGAAGAGTTAGATGTGATTTGCCTTCATCCTTCTCTGCAATTATCTCTTCTAAAACTAAAGATTGTGCCTACTTTAAAATGTGAAACTGAAAATTACATTAATTACATTGCCTCCATCCTCCTCTTAAATGATCTCTTTTTAAACTAAGCATTTACGTATTAAGAAGTGAGCCTACTTTAATATAAGGAACTGAAAATTACATTAATTATCGTCATTACAAAATTATTTTTTCAAAATATTTAGGTCCTCGCGAAATAAGTCTGTGTCTGTCCTCCTGAGAAGGTCTCTGTCTATACTTGTGGCAGGGATGCTGTATGTAAGCTTGCTTTAGCGTGTGTGCGTATGTGAGTTATCGGGACGGCGAGAGGTAGAATAGTTATATGCATGGGGACAAGTTTGACTGCATTTCCTCAACCGAAACAAAACAAAAAAAAAATAATAATAAAGCAAAGCTACATAAACATCTGTTTGTCAGCGAGAACCCGAACAATATGTGTGAAGAGTTAGATGTGATTTGCCTTCATCCTTCTCTGCAATTATCTCTTCTAAAACTAAAGATTGTGCCTACTTTAAAATGTGAAACTGAAAATTACATTAATTACATTGCCTCCATCCTCCTCTTAAATGATCTCTTTTTAAACTAAGCATTTACGTATTAAGAAGTGAGCCTACTTTAATATATGGAACTGAAAATTACATTAATTATCGTCATTACAAAATTATTTTTTCAAAATATTTAGGTCCTCGCGAAATAAGTCTGTGTCTGTCCTCCTGAGAAGGTCTCTGTCTATACTTGTGGCAGGGATGCTGTATGTAAGCTTGCTTTAGAGTGTGTGCGTATGTGAGTTATCGGGACGGCGAGAGGTAGAATAGTTATAAGCATGAGGACAAGTTTGACTGCATTTCCTCAACCGAAACAAAACAAAAAAAATAATAATAAAGCAAAGCTACATAAACATCTGTTTGTCAGCGAGAACCCGAACAATATGTGTGAAGAGTTAGATGTGATTTGCCTCCATCCTCCTCTGCAATTATTTCTTCTAAAACTAAAGATTGTGCCTACTTTAAAATGTGAAACTGAAAATTACATTAATTACATTGCCTCAATCCTCCTCTTAAATGATGTCTTTTCAAACTAAACATTTACGTATTAAGAAGTGAGCCTACTTTAATATATGGAACTGAAAATTACATTAATTATCGTCATTACAAAATTATTTTTTCAAAATACTTAGGTCCTCGCGAAATAAGTCTGTGTCTGTCCTCCTGAGAAGGTCTCTGTCTATACTTGTGGCAGGGATGCTGTATGTAAGCTTGCTTTAGCGTGTGTGCGTATGTGAGTTATCGGGACGGCGAGAGGTAGAATAGTTATAAGCATGGGGACAAGTTTGACTGCATTTCCTCAACCGAAACAAAACAAAAAAAAATAATAATAAAGCAAAGCTACATAAACATCTGTTTGTCAGCGAGAACCCGAACAATATGTGTGAAGAGTTAGATGTGATTTGCCTTCATCCTCCTCTGCAATTATCTCTTCTAAAACTAAAGATTGTGCCTACTTTAAAATGTGAAACTGAAAATTACATTAATTACATTGCCTCCATCCTCCTCTTAAATGATCTCTTTTTAAACTAAGCATTTACGTATTAAGAAGTGAGCCTACTTTAATATATGGAACTGAAAATTACATTAATTATCGTCATTACAAAATTATTTTTTCAAAATATTTAGGTCCTCGCGAAATAAGTCTGTGTCTGTCCTCCTGAGAAGGTCTCTGTCTATACTTGTGGCAGGGATGCTGTATGTAAGCTTGCTTTAGCGTGTGTGCGTATGTGAGTTATCGGGACGGCGAGAGGTAGAATAGTTATATGCATGGGGACAAGTTTGACTGCATTTCCTCAACCGAAACAAAACAAAACAAAAAATAATAATAAAGCAAAGCTACATAAACATCTGTTTGTCAGCGAGAACCCGAACAATATGTGTGAAGAGTTAGATGTGATTTGCCTTCATCCTTCTCTGCAATTATCTCTTCTAAAACTAAAGATTGTGCCTACTTTAAAATGTGAAACTGAAAATTACATTAATTACATTGCCTCCATCCTCCTCTTAAATGATCTCTTTTTAAACTAAGCATTTACGTGTTAAGAAGTGAGCCTACTTTAATATATGGAACTGAAAATTACATTAATTATCGTCATTACAAAATTATTTTTTCAAAATATTTAGGTCCTCGCGAAATAAGTCTGTGTCTGTCCTCCTGAGAAGGTCTCTGTCTATACTTGTGGCAGGGATGCTGTATGTAAGCTTGCTTTAGCGTGTGTGCGTATGTGAGTTATCGGGACGGCGAGAGGTAGAATAGTTATATGCATGGGGACAAGTTTGACTGCATTTCCTCAACCGAAACAAAACAAAACAAAAAATAATAATAAAGCAAAGCTACATAAACATCTGTTTGTCAGCGAGAACCCGAACAATATGTGTGAAGAGTTAGATGTGATTTGCCTTCATCCTTCTCTGCAATTATCTCTTCTAAAACTAAAGATTGTGCCTACTTTAAAATGTGAAACTGAAAATTACATTAATTACATTGCCTCCATCCTCCTCTTAAATGATCTCTTTTTAAACTAAGCATTTACGTATTAAGAAGTGAGCCTACTTTAATATATGGAACTGAAAATTACATTAATTATCCTCATTACAAAATTATTTTTTCAAAATATTTAGGTCCTCGCGAAATAAGTCTGTGTCTGTCCTCCTGAGAAGGTCTCTGTCTATACTTGTGGCAGGGATGCTGTATGTAAGCTTGCTTTAGAGTGTGTGCGTATGTGAGTTATCGGGAGGGCGAGAGGTAGAATAGTTATATGCATGGGGACAAGTTTGACTGCATTTCCTCAACCGAAACAAAACAAAAAAAAATAATAATAAAGCAAAGCTACATAAACATCTGTTTGTCAGCGAGAACCCGAACAATATGTGTGAAGAGTTAGATGTGATTTGCCTTCATCCTTCTCTGCAATTATCTCTTCTAAAACTAAAGATTGTGCCTACTTTAAAATGTGAAACCGAAAATTACATTAATTACATTGCCTCCATCCTCCTCTTAAATGATCTCTTTTTAAACTAAGCATTTACGTATTAAGAAGTGAGCCTACTTTAATATATGGAACTGAAAATTACATTAATTATCGTCATTACAAAATTATTTTTTCAAAATATTTAGGTCCTCGCGAAATAAGTCTGTGTCTGTCCTCCTGAGAAGGTCTCTGTCTATACTTGTGGCAGGGATGCTGTATGTAAGCTTGCTTTAGCGTGTGTGCGTATGTGAGTTATCGGGACGGCGAGAGGTAGAATAGTTATATGCATGGGGACAAGTTTGACTGCATTTCCTCAACCGAAACAAAACAAAAAAAAAATAATAATAAAGCAAAGCTACATAAACATCTGTTTGTCAGCGAGAACCCGAACAATATGTGTGAAGAGTTAGATGTGATTTGCCTTCATCCTTCTCTGCAATTATCTCTTCTAAAACTAAAGATTGTGCCTACTTTAAAATGTGAAACTGAAAATTACATTAATTACATTGCCTCCATCATCCTCTTATACGATGTCTTTTTAAACTAAGCATTTACGTATTAAGAAGTGAGCCTACTTTAATATATGGAACTGAAAATTACATTAATTATCCTCATTACAAAATTATTTTTTCAAAATATTTAGGTCCTCGCGAAATAAGTCTGTGTCTGTCCTCCTGAGAAGGTCTCTGTCTATACTTGTGGCAGGGATGCTGTATGTAAGCTTGCTTTAGAGTGTGTGCGTATGTGAGTTATCGGGAGGGCGAGAGGTAGAATAGTTATATGCATGGGGACAAGTTTGACTGCATTTCCTCAACCGAAACAAAACAAAAAAAATAATAATAAAGCAAAGCTACATAAACATCTGTTTGTTAGCGAGAACCCGAACAATATGTGTGAAGAGTTAGATGTGATTTGCCTTCATCCTTCTCTGCAATTATCTCTTCTAAAACTAAAGATTGTGCCTACTTTAAAATGTGAAACTGAAAATTACATTAATTACATTGCCTCCATCCTCCTCTTAAATGATCTCTTTTTAAACTAAGCATTTACGTATTAAGAAGTGAGCCTACTTTAATATATGGAACTGAAAATTACATTAATTATCCTCATTACAAAATTATTTTTTCAAAATATTTAGGTCCTCGCGAAATAAGTCTGTGTCTGTCCTCCTGAGAAGGTCTCTGTCTATACTTGTGGCAGGGATGCTGTATGTAAGCTTGCTTTAGAGTGTGTGCGTATGTGAGTTATCGGAAGGGCGAGAGGTAGAATAGTTATATGCATGGGGACAAGTTTGACTGCATTTCCTCAACCGAAACAAAACAAAAAAAAATAATAATAAAGCAAAGCTACATAAACATCTGTTTGTCAGCGAGAACCCGAACAATATGTGTGAAGAGTTAGATGTGATTTGCCTTCATCCTTCTCTGCAATTATCTCTTCTAAAACTAAAGATTGTGCCTACTTTAAAATGTGAAACTGAAAATTACATTAATTACATTGCCTCCATCCTCCTCTTAAATGATCTCTTTTTAAACTAAGCATTTACGTATTAAGAAGTGAGCCTACTTTAATATAAGGAACTGAAAATTACATTAATTATCGTCATTACAAAATTATTTTTTCAAAATATTTAGGTCCTCGCGAAATAAGTCTGTGTCTGTCCTCCTGAGAAGGTCTCTGTCTATACTTGTGGCAGGGATGCTGTATGTAAGCTTGCTTTAGCGTGTGTGCGTATGTGAGTTATCGGGACGGCGAGAGGTAGAATAGTTATATGCATGGGGACAAGTTTGACTGCATTTCCTCAACCGAAACAAAACAAAAAAAAAATAATAATAAAGCAAAGCTACATAAACATCTGTTTGTCAGCGAGAACCCGAACAATATGTGTGAAGAGTTAGATGTGATTTGCCTTCATCCTTCTCTGCAATTATCTCTTCTAAAACTAAAGATTGTGCCTACTTTAAAATGTGAAACTGAAAATTACATTAATTACATTGCCTCCATCCTCCTCTTAAATGATCTCTTTTTAAACTAAGCATTTACGTATTAAGAAGTGAGCCTACTTTAATATATGGAACTGAAAATTACATTAATTATCGTCATTACAAAATTATTTTTTCAAAATATTTAGGTCCTCGCGAAATAAGTCTGTGTCTGTCCTCCTGAGAAGGTCTCTGTCTATACTTGTGGCAGGGATGCTGTATGTAAGCTTGCTTTAGAGTGTGTGCGTATGTGAGTTATCGGGACGGCGAGAGGTAGAATAGTTATAAGCATGAGGACAAGTTTGACTGCATTTCCTCAACCGAAACAAAACAAAAAAAATAATAATAAAGCAAAGCTACATAAACATCTGTTTGTCAGCGAGAACCCGAACAATATGTGTGAAGAGTTAGATGTGATTTGCCTCCATCCTCCTCTGCAATTATTTCTTCTAAAACTAAAGATTGTGCCTACTTTAAAATGTGAAACTGAAAATTACATTAATTACATTGCCTCAATCCTCCTCTTAAATGATGTCTTTTCAAACTAAACATTTACGTATTAAGAAGTGAGCCTACTTTAATATATGGAACTGAAAATTACATTAATTATCGTCATTACAAAATTATTTTTTCAAAATACTTAGGTCCTCGCGAAATAAGTCTGTGTCTGTCCTCCTGAGAAGGTCTCTGTCTATACTTGTGGCAGGGATGCTGTATGTAAGCTTGCTTTAGCGTGTGTGCGTATGTGAGTTATCGGGACGGCGAGAGGTAGAATAGTTATAAGCATGGGGACAAGTTTGACTGCATTTCCTCAACCGAAACAAAACAAAAAAAAATAATAATAAAGCAAAGCTACATAAACATCTGTTTGTCAGCGAGAACCCGAACAATATGTGTGAAGAGTTAGATGTGATTTGCCTTCATCCTCCTCTGCAATTATCTCTTCTAAAACTAAAGATTGTGCCTACTTTAAAATGTGAAACTGAAAATTACATTAATTACATTGCCTCCATCCTCCTCTTAAATGATCTCTTTTTAAACTAAGCATTTACGTATTAAGAAGTGAGCCTACTTTAATATATGGAACTGAAAATTACATTAATTATCGTCATTACAAAATTATTTTTTCAAAATATTTAGGTCCTCGCGAAATAAGTCTGTGTCTGTCCTCCTGAGAAGGTCTCTGTCTATACTTGTGGCAGGGATGCTGTATGTAAGCTTGCTTTAGCGTGTGTGCGTATGTGAGTTATCGGGACGGCGAGAGGTAGAATAGTTATAAGCATGGGGACAAGTTTGACTGCATTTCCTCAACCGAAACAAAACAAAAAAAATAATAATAAAGCAAAGCTACATAAACATCTGTTTGTCAGCGAGAACCCGAACAATATGTGTGAAGAGTTAGATGTGATTTGCCTCCATCCTCCTCTGCAATTATCTCTTCTAAAACTAAAGATTGTGCCTACTTTAAAATGTGAAACTGAAAATTACATTAATTACATTGCCTCCATCCTCCTCTTAAATGATCTCTTTTTAAACTAAGCATTTACGTATTAAGAAGTGAGCCTACTTTAATATATGGAACTGAAAATTACATTAATTATCGTCATTACAAAATTATTTTTTCAAAATATTTAGGTCCTCGCGAAATAAGTCTGTGTCTGTCCTCCTGAGAAGGTCTCTGTCTATACTTGTGGCAGGGATGCTGTATGTAAGCTTGCTTTAGCGTGTGTGCGTATGTGAGTTATCGGGACGGCGAGAGGTAGAATAGTTATATGCATGGGGACAAGTTTGACTGCATTTCCTCAACCGAAACAAAACAAAAAAAAATAATAATAAAGCAAAGCTACATAAACATCTGTTTGTCAGCGAGAACCCGAACAATATGTGTGAAGAGTTAGATGTGATTTGCCTTCATCCTTCTATGCAATTATCTCTTCTAAAACTAAAGATTGTGCCTACTTTAAAATGTGAAACTGAAAATTACATTAATTGCATTGCCTCCATCCTCCTCTTAAATGATCTCTTTTTAAACTAAGCATTTACGTATTAAGAAGTGAGCCTACTTTAATATATGGAACTGAAAATTACATTAATTATCGTCATTACAAAATTATTTTTTCAAAATATTTAGGTCCTCGCGAAATAAGTCTGTGTCTGTCCTCCTGAGAAGGTCTCTGTCTATACTTGTGGCAGGGATGCTGTATGTAAGCTTGCTTTAGCGTGTGTGCGTATGTGAGTTATCGGGACGGCGAGAGGTAGAATAGTTATATGCATGGGGACAAGTTTGACTGCATTTCCTCAACCGAAACAAAACAAAACAAAAAATAATAATAAAGCAAAGCTACATAAACATCTGTTTGTCAGCGAGAACCCGAACAATATGTGTGAAGAGTTAGATGTGATTTGCCTTCATCCTTCTCTGCAATTATCTCTTCTAAAACTAAAGATTGTGCCTACTTTAAAATGTGAAACTGAAAATTACATTAATTACATTGCCTCCATCCTCCTCTTAAATGATCTCTTTTTAAACTAAGCATTTACGTATTAAGAAGTGAGCCTACTTTAATATATGGAACTGAAAATTACATTAATTATCGTCATTACAAAATTATTTTTTCAAAATATTTAGGTCCTCGCGAAATAAGTCTGTGTCTGTCCTCCTGAGAAGGTCTCTGTCTATACTTGTGGCAGGGATGCTGTATGTAAGCTTGCTTTAGCGTGTGTGCGTATGTGAGTTATCGGGACGGCGAGAGGTAGAATAGTTATATGCATGGGGACAAGTTTGACTGCATTTCCTCAACCGAAACAAAACAAAAAAAAAATAATAATAAAGCAAAGCTACATAAACATCTGTTTGTCAGCGAGAACCCGAACAATATGTGTGAAGAGTTAGATGTGATTTGCCTTCATCCTTCTCTGCAATTATCTCTTCTAAAACTAAAGATTGTGCCTACTTTAAAATGTGAAACTGAAAATTACATTAATTACATTGCCTCCATCCTCCTCTTAAATGATCTCTTTTTAAACTAAGCATTTACGTATTAAGAAGTGAGCCTACTTTAATATATGGAACTGAAAATTACATTAATTATCCTCATTACAAAATTATTTTTTCAAAATATTTAGGTCCTCGCGAAATAAGTCTGTGTCTGTCCTCCTGAGAAGGTCTCTGTCTATACTTGTGGCAGGGATGCTGTATGTAAGCTTGCTTTAGAGTGTGTGCGTATGTGAGTTATCGGGAGGGCGAGAGGTAGAATAGTTATATGCATGGGGACAAGTTTGACTGCATTTCCTCAACCGAAACAAAACAAAAAAAATAATAATAAAGCAAAGCTACATAAACATCTGTTTGTCAGCGAGAACCCGAACAATATGTGTGAAGAGTTAGATGTGATTTGCCTTCATCCTTCTCTGCAATTATCTCTTCTAAAACTAAAGATTGTGCCTACTTTAAAATGTGAAACTGAAAATTACATTAATTACATTGCCTCCATCCTCCTCTTAAATGATCTCTTTTTAAACTAAGCATTTACGTATTAAGAAGTGAGCCTACTTTAATATATGGAACTGAAAATTACATTAATTATCCTCATTACAAAATTATTTTTTCAAAATATTTAGGTCCTCGCGAAATAAGTCTGTGTCTGTCCTCCTGAGAAGGTCTCTGTCTATACTTGTGGCAGGGATGCTGTATGTAAGCTTGCTTTAGAGTGTGTGCGTATGTGAGTTATCGGGAGGGCGAGAGGTAGAATAGTTATATGCATGGGGACAAGTTTGACTGCATTTCCTCAACCGAAACAAAACAAAAAAAAAATAATAAT
The DNA here is from genome assembly GCF_947563725.1 of Argiope bruennichi. Taxonomy (NCBI): domain Eukaryota; kingdom Metazoa; phylum Arthropoda; class Arachnida; order Araneae; family Araneidae; genus Argiope; species Argiope bruennichi. Next base: position 23,454,066 of record NC_079154.1, on the reverse strand, counting down.
AAAGCAAAGCTACATAAACATCTGTTTGTCAGCGAGAACCCGAACAATATGTGTGAAGAGTTAGATGTGATTTGCCTTCAACCTTCTCTGCAATTATCTCTTCTAAAACTAAAGATTGTGCCTACTTTAAAATGTGAAACTGAAAATTACATTAATTACATTGCCTCCATCCTCCTCTTAAATGATCTCTTTTTAAACTAAGCATTTACGTATTAAGAAGTGAGCCTACTTTAATATATGGAACTGAAAATTACATTAATTATCGTCATTACAAAATTATTTTTTCAAAATATTTAGGTCCTCGCGAAATAAGTCTGTGTCTGTCCTCCTGAGAAGGTCTCTGTCTATACTTGTGGCAGGGATGCTGTATGTAAGCTTGCTTTAGCGTGTGTGCGTATGTGAGTTATCGGGACGGCGAGAGGTAGAATAGTTATATGCATGGGGACAAGTTTGACTGCATTTCCTCAACCGAAACAAAACAAAAAAAAATAATAATAAAGCAAAGCTACATAAACATCTGTTTGTCAGCGAGAACCCGAACAATATGTCTGAAGAGTTAGATGTGATTTGCCTTCATCCTTCTCTGCAATTATCTCTTCTAAAACTAAAGATTGTGCCTACTTTAAAATGTGAAACTGAAAATTACATTAATTACATTGCCTCCATCCTCCTCTTAAATGATCTCTTTTTAAACTAAGCATTTACGTATTAAGAAGTGAGCCTACTTTAATATATGGAACTGAAAATTACATTAATTATCGTCATTACAAAATTATTTTTTCAAAATATTTAGGTCCTCGCGAAATAAGTCTGTGTCTGTCCTCCTGACAAGGTCTCTGTCTATACTTGTGGCAGGGATGCTGTATGTAAGCTTGCTTTAGCGTGTGTGCGTATGTGAGTTATCGGGACGGCGAGAGGTAGAATAGTTATATGCATGGGGACAAGTTTGACTGCATTTCCTCAACCGAAACAAAACAAAAAAAAATAATAATAAAGCAAAGCTACATAAACATCTGTTTGTCAGCGAGAACCCGAACAATATGTGTGAAGAGTTAGATGTGATTTGCCTTCATCCTTCTCTGCAATTATCTCTTCTAAAACTAAAGATTGTGCCTACTTTAAAATGTGAAACTGAAAATTACATTAATTGCATTGCCTCCATCCTCCTCTTAAATGATCTCTTTTTAAACTAAGCATTTACGTATTAAGAAGTGAGCCTACTTTAATATATGGAACTGAAAATTACATTAATTATCGTCATTACAAAATTATTTTTTCAAAATATTTAGGTCCTCGCGAAATAAGTCTGTGTCTGTCCTCCTGAGAAGGTCTCTGTCTATACTTGTGGCAGGGATGCTGTATGTAAGCTTGCTTTAGCGTGTGTGCGTATGTGAGTTATCGGGACGGCGAGAGGTAGAATAGTTATATGCATGGGGACAAGTTTGACTGCATTTCCTCAACCGAAACAAAACAAAAAAAAAATAATAATAAAGCAAAGCTACATAAACATCTGTTTGTCAGCGAGAACCCGAACAATATGTGTGAAGAGTTAGATGTGATTTGCCTTCATCCTTCTCTGCAATTATCTCTTCTAAAACTAAAGATTGTGCCTACTTTAAAATGTGAAACTGAAAATTACATTAATTACATTGCCTCCATCCTCCTCTTAAATGATCTCTTTTTAAACTAAGCATTTACGTATTAAGAAGTGAGCCTACTTTAATATATGGAACTGAAAATTACATTAATTATCGTCATTACAAAATTATTTTTTCAAAATATTTAGGTCCTGGCGAAATAAGTCTGTGTCTGTCCTCCTGAGAAGGTCTCTGTCTATACTTGTGGCAGGGATGCTGTATGTAAGCTTGCTTTAGCGTGTGTGCGTATGTGAGTTATCGGGACGGCGAGAGGTAGAATAGTTATATGCATGGGGACAAGTTTGACTGCATTTCCTCAACCGAAACAAAACAAAAAAAAAATAATAATAAAGCAAAGCTACATAAACATCTGTTTGTCAGCGAGAACCCGAACAATATGTGTGAAGAGTTAGATGTGATTTGCCTTCATCCTTCTCTGCAATTATCTCTTCTAAAACTAAAGATTGTGCCTACTTTAAAATGTGAAACTGAAAATTACGTTAATTACATTGCCTCCATCCTCCTCTTAAATGATCTCTTTTTAAACTAAGCATTTACGTATTAAGAAGTGAGCCTACTTTAATATATGGAACTGAAAATTACATTAATTATCGTCATTACAAAATTATTTTTTCAAAATATTTAGGTCCTCGCGAAATAAGTCTGTGTCTGTCCTCCTGAGAAGGTCTCTGTCTATACTTGTGGCAGGGATGCTGTATGTAAGCTTGCTTTAGCGTGTGTGCGTATGTGAGTTATCGGGACGGCGAGAGGTAGAATAGTTATATTCATGGGGACAAGTTTGACTGCATTTCCTCAACCGAAACAAAACAAAAAAAAAATAATAATAAAGCAAAGCTACATAAACATCTGTTTGTCAGCGAGAACCCGAACAATATGTGTGAAGAGTTAGATGTGATTTGCCTTCATCCTTCTCTGCAATTATCTCTTCTAAAACTAAAGATTGTGCCTACTTTAAAATGTGAAACTGAAAATTACATTAATTACATTGCCTCCATCCTCCTCTTAAATGATCTCTTTTTAAACTAAGCATTTACGTATTAAGAAGTGAGCCTACTTTAATATATGGAACTGAAAATTACATTAATTATCCTCATTACAAAATTATTTTTTCAAAATATTTAGGTCCTCGCGAAATAAGTCTGTGTCTGTCCTCCTGAGAAGGTCTCTGTCTATACTTGTGGCAGGGATGCTGTATGTAAGCTTGCTTTAGAGTGTGTGCGTATGTGAGTTATCGGGAGGGCGAGAGGTAGAATAGTTATATGCATGGGGACAAGTTTGACTGCATTTCCTCAACCGAAACAAAACAAAAAAAATAATAATAAAGCAAAGCTACATAAACATCTGTTTGTCAGCGAGAACCCGAACAATATGTGTGAAGAGTTAGATGTGATTTGCCTTCATCCTTCTCTGCAATTATCTCTTCTAAAACTAAAGATTGTGCCTACTTTAAAATGTGAAATTGAAAATTACATTAATTACATTGCCTCCATCCTCCTCTTAAATGATCTCTTTTTAAACTAAGCATTTACGTATTAAGAAGTGAGCCTACTTTAATATATGGAACTGAAAATTACATTAATTATCCTCATTACAAAATTATTTTTTCAAAATATTTAGGTCCTCGCGAAATAAGTCTGTGTCTGTCCTCCTGAGAAGGTCTCTGTCTATACTTGTGGCAGGGATGCTGTATGTAAGCTTGCTTTAGAGTGTGTGCGTATGTGAGTTATCGGGAGGGCGAGAGGTAGAATAGTTATATGCATGGGGACAAGTTTGACTGCATTTCCTCAACCGAAACAAAACAAAAAAAAATAATAATAAAGCAAAGCTACATAAACATCTGTTTGTCAGCGAGAACCCGAACAATATGTGTGAAGAGTTAGATGTGATTTGCCTTCATCCTTCTCTGCAATTATCTCTTCTAAAACTAAAGATTGTGCCTACTTTAAAATGTGAAACTGAAAATTACATTAATTACATTGCCTCCATCCTCCTCTTAAATGATCTCTTTTTAAACTAAGCATTTACGTATTAAGAAGTGAGCCTACTTTAATATATGGAACTGAAAATTACATTAATTATCCTCATTACAAAATTATTTTTTCAAAATATTTAGGTCCTCGCGAAATAAGTCTGTGTCTGTCCTCCTGAGAAGGTCTCTGTCTATACTTGTGGCAGGGATGCTGTATGTAAGCTTGCTTTAGAGTGTGTGCGTATGTGAGTTATCGGGAGGGCGAGAGGTAGAATAGTTATATGCATGGGGACAAGTTTGACTGCATTTCCTCAACCGAAACAAAACAAAAAAAAAATAATAAAGCAAAGCTACATAAACATCTGTTTGTCAGCGAGAACCCCAACAATATGTGTGAAGAGTTAGATGTGATTTGCCTTCATCCTTCTCTGCAATTATCTCTTCTAAAACTAAAGATTGTGCCTACTTTAAAATGTGAAACTGAAAATTACATTAATTACATTGCCTCCATCCTCCTCTTAAATGATCTCTTTTTAAACTAAGCATTTACGTATTAAGAAGTGAGCCTACTTTAATATATGGAACTGAAAATTACATTAATTATCGTCATTACAAAATTATTTTTTCAAAATATTTAGGTCCTCGCGAAATAAGTCTGTGTCTGTCCTCCTGAGAAGGTCTCTGTCTATACTTGTGGCAGGGATGCTGTATGTAAGCTTGCTTTAGCGTGTGTGCGTATGTGAGTTATCGGGACGGCGAGAGGTAGAATAGTTATATGCATGGGGACAAGTTTGACTGCATTTCCTCAACCGAAACAAAAAAAAAAATAATAATAAAGCAAAGCTACATAAACATCTGTTTGTCAGCGAGAACCCGAACAATATGTGTGAAGAGTTAGATGTGATTTGCCTTCATCCTTCTCTGCAATTATCTCTTCTAAAACTAAAGATTGTGCCTACTTTAAAATGTGAAACTGAAAATTACATTAATTACATTGCCTCCATCCTCCTCTTAAATGATCTCTTTTTAAACTAAGCATTTACGTATTAAGAAGTGAGCCTACTTTAATATATGGAACTGAAAATTACATTAATTATCGTCATTACAAAATTATTTTTTCAAAATATTTAGGTCCTCGCGAAATAAGTCTGTGTCTGTCCTCCTGAGAAGGTCTCTGTCTATACTTGTGGCAGGGATGCTGTATGTAAGCTTGCTTTAGCGTGTGTGCGTATGTGAGTTATCGGGACGGCGAGAGGTAGAATAGTTATATGCATGGGGACAAGTTTGACTGCATTTCCTCAACCGAAACAAAACAAAAAAAAAATAATAATAAAGCAAAGCTACATAAACATCTGTTTGTCAGTGAGAACCCGAACAATATGTGTGAAGAGTTAGATGTGATTTGCCTTCATCCTTCTCTGCAATTATCTCTTCTAAAACTAAAGATTGTGCCTACTTTAAAATGTGAAACTGAAAATTACATTAATTACATTGCCTCCATCCTCCTCTTAAATGATCTCTTTTTAAACTAAGCATTTACGTATTAAGAAGTGAGCCTACTTTAATATATGGAACTGAAAATTACATTAATTATCGTCATTACAAAAGTATTTTTTCAAAATATTTAGGTCCTCGCGAAATAAGTCTGTGTCTGTCCTCCTGAGAAGGTCTCTGTCTATACTTGTGGCAGGGATGCTGTATGTAAGCTTGCTTTAGCGTGTGTGCGTATGTGAGTTATCGGGACGGCGAGAGGTAGAATAGTTATATGCATGGGGACAAGTTTGACTGCATTTCCTCAACTGAAACAAAACAAAAAAAAATAATAATAAAGCAAAGCTACATAAACATCTGTTTGTCAGCGAGAACCCGAACAATATGTGTGAAGAGTTAGATGTGATTTGCCTTCATCCTTCTCTGCAATTATCTCTTCTAAAACTAAAGATTGTGCCTACTTTAAAATGTGAAACTGAAAATTACATTAATTACATTGCCTCCATCCTCCTCTTAAATGATCTCTTTTTAAACTAAGCATTTACGTATTAAGAAGTGAGCCTACTTTAATATATGGAACTGAAAATTACATTAATTATCCTCATTACAAAATTATTTTTTCAAAATATTTAGGTCCTCGCGAAATAAAACTGTGTCTGTCCTCCTGAGAAGGTCTCTGTCTATACTTGTGGCAGGGATGCTGTATGTAAGCTTGCTTTAGAGTGTGTGCGTATGTGAGTTATCGGGAGGGCGAGAGGTAGAATAGTTATATGCATGGGGACAAGTTTGACTGCATTTCCTCAACCGAAACAAAACAAAAAAAATAATAATAAAGCAAAGCTACATAAACATCTGTTTGTCAGCGAGAACCCGAACAATATGTGTGAAGAGTTAGATGTGATTTGCCTCCATCCTCCTCTGCAATTATTTCTTCTAAAACTAAAGATTGTGCCTACTTTAAAATGTGAAACTGAAAATTACATTAATTACATTGCCTCAATCCTCCTCTTAAATGATGTCTTTTCAAACTAAATATTTACGTATTAAGAAGTGAGCCTACTTTAATATATGGAACTGAAAATTACATTAATTATCGTCATTACAAAATTATTTTTTCAAAATATTTAGGTCCTCGCGAAATAAGTCTGTGTCTGTCCTCCTGAGAAGGTCTCTGTCTATACTTGTGGCAGGGATGCTGTATGTAAGCTTGCTTTAGCGTGTGTGCGTATGTGAGTTATCGGGACGGCGAGAGGTAGAATAGTTATAAGCATGGGGACAAGTTTGACTGCATTTCCTCAACCGAAACAAAACAAAAAAAATAATAATAAAGCAAAGCTACATAAACATCTGTTTGTCAGCGAGAACCCGAACAATATGTGTGAAGAGTTAGATGTGATTTGCCTTCATCCTTCTCTGCAATTATCTCTTCTAAAACTAAAGATTGTGCCTACTTTAAAATGTGAAACTGAAAATTACATTAATTACATTGCCTCCATCCTCCTCTTAAATGATCTCTTTTTAAACTAAGCATTTACGTATTAAGAAGTGAGCCTACTTTAATATATGGAACTGAAAATTACATTAATTATCGTCATTACAAAATTATTTTTTCAAAATATTTAGGTCCTCGCGAAATAAGTCTGTGTCTGTCCTCCTGAGAAGGTCTCTGTCTATACTTGTGGCAGGGATGCTGTATGTAAGCTTGCTTTAGCGTATGTGCGTATGTGAGTTATCGGGACGGCGAGAGGTAGAATAGTTATATGCATGGGGACAAGTTTGACTGCATTTCCTCAACTGAAACAAAACAAAAAAAAATAATAATAAAGCAAAGCTACATAAACATCTGTTTGTCAGCGAGAACCCGAACAATATGTGTGAAGAGTTAGATGTGATTTGCCTTCATCCTTCTCTGCAATTATCTCTTCTAAAACTAAAGATTGTGCCTACTTTAAAATGTGAAACTGAAAATTACATTAATTACATTGCCTCCATCCTCCTCTTAAATGATCTCTTTTTAAACTAAGCATTTACGTATTAAGAAGTGAGCCTACTTTAATATATGGAACTGAAAATTACATTAATTATCCTCATTACAAAATTATTTTTTCAAAATATTTAGGTCCTCGCGAAATAAGTCTGTGTCTGTCCTCCTGAGAAGGTCTCTGTCTATACTTGTGGCAGGGATGCTGTATGTAAGCTTGCTTTAGAGTGTGTGCGTATGTGAGTTATCGGGAGGGCGAGAGGTAGAATAGTTATATGCATGGGGACAAGTTTGACTGCATTTCCTCAACCGAAACAAAACAAAAAAAAATAATAATAAAGCAAAGCTACATAAACATCTGTTTGTCAGCGAGAACCCGAACAATATGTGTGAAGAGTTAGATGTGATTTGCCTCCATCCTCCTCTGCAATTATTTCTTCTAAAACTAAAGATTGTGCCTACTTTAAAATGTGAAACTGAAAATTACATTAATTACATTGCCTCCATCCTCCTCTTAAATGATCTCTTTTTAAACTAAGCATTTACGTATTAAGAAGTGAGCCTACTTTAATATATGGAACTGAAAATTACATTAATTATCCTCATTACAAAATTATTTTTTCAAAATATTTAGGTCCTCGCGAAATAAGTCTGTGTCTGTCCTCCTGAGAAGGTCTCTGTCTATACTTGTGGCAGGGATGCTGTATGTAAGCTTGCTTTAGAGTGTGTGCGTATGTGAAATATCGGGAGGGCGAGAGGTAGAATAGTTATATGCATGGGGACAAGTTTGACTGCATTTCCTCAACCGAAACAAAACAAAACAAAAATAAAATAATAAAGCAAAGCTACATAAACACCTGTTTGTCAGCGAGAACCCGAACAATATGTGTGAAGAGTTAGATGTGATTTGCCTCCATTCTCCTCTGCAATTATTTCTTCTAAAACTAAAGATTGTGCCTACTTTAAAATGTGAAACTGAAAATTACATTAATTACATTGCCTCCATCCTCCTCTTAAATGATCTCTTTTTAAACTAAGCATTTACGTATTAAGAAGTGAGCCTACTTTAATATATGGAAAAGAAAATTACATTAATTATCCTCAATACAAAACTATTTTTTCAAAATATTTAGGTCCTCGCAAAATAAGTCTGTGTCTGTCCTCCTGAGAAGGTCTCTGTCTATACTTGTGGCAGGGATGCTGTATGTAAGCTTGCTTTAGAGTGTGTCCGTATGTGAGTTATCGGGAGGGCCAGAGGTAGAATAGTTATATGCATGGGGACAAGTTTGACTGCATTTCCTCAACCGAAACAAAACAAAACAAAAAAAAATAATAAAGCAAAGCTACATAAACATCTGTTTGTCAGCGAGAACCCGAACAATATGTGTGAAGAGTTAGATGTGATTTGCCTCCATCCTCCTCTGCAATTATTTCTTCTAAAACTAAAGATTGTGCCTACTTTAAAATGTGAAACTGAAAATTACGTTAATTACATTGCCTCCATCCTCCTCTTAAATGATCTCTTTTTAAACTAAGCATTTACGTATTTAGAAGTGAGCCTACTTTAATATATGGAAAAGAAAATTACATTAATTATCCTCAATACAAAACTATTTTTTCAAAATATTTAGGTCCTCGCAAAATAAGTCTGTGTCTGTCCTCCTGAGAAGGTCTCTGTCTATACTTGTGGCAGGGATGCTGTATGTAAGCTTGCTTTAGAGTGTGTCCGTATGTGAGTTATCGGGAGGGCCAGAGGTAGAATAGTTATATGCATGGGGACAAGTTTGACTGCATTTCCTCAACCGAAACAAAACAAAACAAAAAAAAATAATAAAGCAAAGCTACATAAACATCTGTTTGTCAGCGAGAACCCGAACAATATGTGTGAAGAGTTAGATGTGATTTGCCTCCATCCTCCTCTGCAATTATTTCTTCTAAAACTAAAGATTGTGCCTACTTTAAAATGTGAAACTGAAAATTACGTTAATTACATTGCCTCCATCCTCCTCTTAAATGATCTCTTTTTAAACTAAGCATTTACGTATTAAGAAGTGAGCCTACTTTAATATATGGAAATGAAAATTACATTAATTATCCTCAATACAAAACTATTTTTTCAAAATATTTAGGTCCTCGCAAAATAAGTCTGTGTCTGTCCTCCTGAGAAGGTCTCTGTCTATACTTGTGGCAGGGATGCTGTATGTAAGCTTGCTTTAGAGTGTGTCCGTATGTGAGTTATCGGGAGGGCCAGAGGTAGAATAGTTATATGCATGGGGACAAGTTTGACTGCATTTCCTCAACCGAAACAAAACAAAACAAAAAAAAATAATAAAGCAAAGCTACATAAACATCTGTTTGTCAGCGAGAACCCGAACAATATGTGTGAAGAGTTAGATGTGATTTGCCTCCATCCTCCTCTGCAATTATTTCTTCTAAAACTAAAGATTGTGCCTACTTTAAAATGTGAAACTGAAAATTACGTTAATTACATTGCCTCCATCCTCCTCTTAAATGATCTCTTTTTAAACTAAGCATTTACGTATTTAGAAGTGAGCCTACTTTAATATATGGAAAAGAAAATTACATTAATTATCCTCATTACAAAATTATTTTTTCAAAATATTTAGGTCCTCGCGAAATAAAACTGTGTCTGTCCTCCTGAGAAGGTCTCTGTCTATACTTGTGGCAGGGATGCTGTATGTAAGCTTGCTTTAGAGTGTGTGCGTATGTGAGTTATCGGGAGGGCGAGAGGTAGAATAGTTATATGCATGGGGACAAGTTTGACTGCATTTCCTCAACCGAAACAAAACAAAAAAAATAATAATAAAGCAAAGCTACATAAACATCTGTTTGTCAGCGAGAACCCGAACAATATGTGTGAAGAGTTAGATGTGATTTGCCTCCATCCTCCTCTGCAATTATTTCTTCTAAAACTAAAGATTGTGCCTACTTTAAAATGTGAAACTGAAAATTACATTAATTACATTGCCTCAATCCTCCTCTTAAATGATGTCTTTTCAAACTAAATATTTACGTATTAAGAAGTGAGCCTACTTTAATATATGGAACTGAAAATTACATTAATTATCGTCATTACAAAATTATTTTTTCAAAATATTTAGGTCCTCGCGAAATAAGTCTGTGTCTGTCCTCCTGAGAAGGTCTCTGTCTATACTTGTGGCAGGGATGCTGTATGTAAGCTTGCTTTAGCGTGTGTGCGTATGTGAGTTATCGGGACGGCGAGAGGTAGAATAGTTATAAGCATGGGGACAAGTTTGACTGCATTTCCTCAACCGAAACAAAACAAAAAAAATAATAATAAAGCAAAGCTACATAAACATCTGTTTGTCAGCGAGAACCCGAACAATATGTGTGAAGAGTTAGATGTGATTTGCCTTCATCCTTCTCTGCAATTATCTCTTCTAAAACTAAAGATTGTGCCTACTTTAAAATGTGAAACTGAAAATTACATTAATTACATTGCCTCCATCCTCCTCTTAAATGATCTCTTTTTAAACTAAGCATTTACGTATTAAGAAGTGAGCCTACTTTAATATATGGAACTGAAAATTACATTAATTATCGTCATTACAAAATTATTTTTTCAAAATATTTAGGTCCTCGCGAAATAAGTCTGTGTCTGTCCTCCTGAGAAGGTCTCTGTCTATACTTGTGGCAGGGATGCTGTATGTAAGCTTGCTTTAGCGTATGTGCGTATGTGAGTTATCGGGACGGCGAGAGGTAGAATAGTTATATGCATGGGGACAAGTTTGACTGCATTTCCTCAACTGAAACAAAACAAAAAAAAATAATAATAAAGCAAAGCTACATAAACATCTGTTTGTCAGCGAGAACCCGAACAATATGTGTGAAGAGTTAGATGTGATTTGCCTTCATCCTTCTCTGCAATTATCTCTTCTAAAACTAAAGATTGTGCCTACTTTAAAATGTGAAACTGAAAATTACATTAATTACATTGCCTCCATCCTCCTCTTAAATGATCTCTTTTTAAACTAAGCATTTACGTATTAAGAAGTGAGCCTACTTTAATATATGGAAATGAAAATTACATTAATTATCCTCAATACAAAACTATTTTTTCAAAATATTTAGGTCCTCGCAAAATAAGTCTGTGTCTGTCCTCCTGAGAAGGTCTCTGTCTATACTTGTGGCAGGGATGCTGTATGTAAGCTTGCTTTAGAGTGTGTCCGTATGTGAGTTATCGGGAGGGCCAGAGGTAGAATAGTTATATGCATGGGGACAAGTTTGACTGCATTTCCTCAACCGAAACAAAACAAAACAAAAAAAAATAATAAAGCAAAGCTACATAAACATCTGTTTGTCAGCGAGAACCCGAACAATATGTGTGAAGAGTTAGATGTGATTTGCCTCCATCCTCCTCTGCAATTATTTCTTCTAAAACTAAAGATTGTGCCTACTTTAAAATGTGAAACTGAAAATTACGTTAATTACATTGCCTCCATCCTCCTCTTAAATGATCTCTTTTTAAACTAAGCATTTACGTATTTAGAAGTGAGCCTACTTTAATATATGGAAAAGAAAATTACATTAATTATCCTCATTACAAAATTATTTTTTCAAAATATTTAGGTCCTCGCGAAATAAAACTGTGTCTGTCCTCCTGAGAAGGTCTCTGTCTATACTTGTGGCAGGGATGCTGTATGTAAGCTTGCTTTAGAGTGTGTGCGTATGTGAGTTATCGGGAGGGCGAGAGGTAGAATAGTTATATGCATGGGGACAAGTTTGACTGCATTTCCTCAACCGAAACAAAACAAAAAAAATAATAATAAAGCAAAGCTACATAAACATCTGTTTGTCAGCGAGAACCCGAACAATATGTGTGAAGAGTTAGATGTGATTTGCCTCCATCCTCCTCTGCAATTATTTCTTCTAAAACTAAAGATTGTGCCTACTTTAAAATGTGAAACTGAAAATTACATTAATTACATTGCCTCAATCCTCCTCTTAAATGATGTCTTTTCAAACTAAATATTTACGTATTAAGAAGTGAGCCTACTTTAATATATGGAACTGAAAATTACATTAATTATCGTCATTACAAAATTATTTTTTCAAAATATTTAGGTCCTCGCGAAATAAGTCTGTGTCTGTCCTCCTGAGAAGGTCTCTGTCTATACTTGTGGCAGGGATGCTGTATGTAAGCTTGCTTTAGCGTGTGTGCGTATGTGAGTTATCGGGACGGCGAGAGGTAGAATAGTTATAAGCATGGGGACAAGTTTGACTGCATTTCCTCAACCGAAACAAAACAAAAAAAATAATAATAAAGCAAAGCTACATAAACATCTGTTTGTCAGCGAGAACCCGAACAATATGTGTGAAGAGTTAGATGTGATTTGCCTTCATCCTTCTCTGCAATTATCTCTTCTAAAACTAAAGATTGTGCCTACTTTAAAATGTGAAACTGAAAATTACATTAATTACATTGCCTCCATCCTCCTCTTAAATGATCTCTTTTTAAACTAAGCATTTACGTATTAAGAAGTGAGCCTACTTTAATATATGGAACTGAAAATTACATTAATTATCGTCATTACAAAATTATTTTTTCAAAATATTTAGGTCCTCGCGAAATAAGTCTGTGTCTGTCCTCCTGAGAAGGTCTCTGTCTATACTTGTGGCAGGGATGCTGTATGTAAGCTTGCTTTAGCGTATGTGCGTATGTGAGTTATCGGGACGGCGAGAGGTAGAATAGTTATATGCATGGGGACAAGTTTGACTGCATTTCCTCAACTGAAACAAAACAAAAAAAAATAATAATAAAGCAAAGCTACATAAACATCTGTTTGTCAGCGAGAACCCGAACAATATGTGTGAAGAGTTAGATGTGATTTGCCTTCATCCTTCTCTGCAATTATCTCTTCTAAAACTAAAGATTGTGCCTACTTTAAAATGTGAAACTGAAAATTACATTAATTACATTGCCTCCATCCTCCTCTTAAATGATCTCTTTTTAAACTAAGCATTTACGTATTAAGAAGTGAGCCTACTTTAATATATGGAACTGAAAATTACATTAATTATCCTCATTACAAAATTATTTTTTCAAAATATTTAGGTCCTCGCGAAATAAGTCTGTGTCTGTCCTCCTGAGAAGGTCTCTGTCTATACTTGTGGCAGGGATGCTGTATGTAAGCTTGCTTTAGAGTGTGTGCGTATGTGAGTTATCGGGAGGGCGAGAGGTAGAATAGTTATATGCATGGGGACAAGTTTGACTGCATTTCCTCAACCGAAACAAAACAAAAAAAAATAATAATAAAGCAAAGCTACATAAACATCTGTTTGTCAGCGAGAACCCGAACAATATGTGTGAAGAGTTAGATGTGATTTGCCTCCATCCTCCTCTGCAATTATTTCTTCTAAAACTAAAGATTGTGCCTACTTTAAAATGTGAAACTGAAAATTACATTAATTACATTGCCTCCATCCTCCTCTTAAATGATCTCTTTTTAAACTAAGCATTTACGTATTAAGAAGTGAGCCTACTTTAATATATGGAACTGAAAATTACATTAATTATCCTCATTACAAAATTATTTTTTCAAAATATTTAGGTCCTCGCGAAATAAGTCTGTGTCTGTCCTCCTGAGAAGGTCTCTGTCTATACTTGTGGCAGGGATGCTGTATGTAAGCTTGCTTTAGAGTGTGTGCGTATGTGAAATATCGGGAGGGCGAGAGGTAGAATAGTTATATGCATGGGGACAAGTTTGACTGCATTTCCTCAACCGAAACAAAACAAAACAAAAATAAAATAATAAAGCAAAGCTACATAAACACCTGTTTGTCAGCGAGAACCCGAACAATATGTGTGAAGAGTTAGATGTGATTTGCCTCCATTCTCCTCTGCAATTATTTCTTCTAAAACTAAAGATTGTGCCTACTTTAAAATGTGAAACTGAAAATTACATTAATTACATTGCCTCCATCCTCCTCTTAAATGATCTCTTTTTAAACTAAGCATTTACGTATTAAGAAGTGAGCCTACTTTAATATATGGAAAAGAAAATTACATTAATTATCCTCAATACAAAACTATTTTTTCAAAATATTTAGGTCCTCGCAAAATAAGTCTGTGTCTGTCCTCCTGAGAAGGTCTCTGTCTATACTTGTGGCAGGGATGCTGTATGTAAGCTTGCTTTAGAGTGTGTCCGTATGTGAGTTATCGGGAGGGCCAGAGGTAGAATAGTTATATGCATGGGGACAAGTTTGACTGCATTTCCTCAACCGAAACAAAACAAAACAAAAAAAAAAATAATAAAGCAAAGCTACATAAACATCTGTTTGTCAGCGAGAACCCGAACAATATGTGTGAAGAGTTAGATGTGATTTGCCTCCATCCTCCTCTGCAATTATTTCTTCTAAAACTAAAGATTGTGCCTACTTTAAAATGTGAAACTGAAAATTACGTTAATTACATTGCCTCCATCCTCCTCTTAAATGATCTCTTTTTAAACTAAGCATTTACGTATTTAGAAGTGAGCCTACTTTAATATATGGAAAAGAAAATTACATTAATTATCCTCAATACAAAACTATTTTTTCAAAATATTTAGGTCCTCGCAAAATAAGTCTGTGTCTGTCCTCCTGAGAAGGTCTCTGTCTATACTTGTGGCAGGGATGCTGTATGTAAGCTTGCTTTAGAGTGTGTCCGTATGTGAGTTATCGGGAGGGCCAGAGGTAGAATAGTTATATGCATGGGGACAAGTTTGACTGCATTTCCTCAACCGAAACAAAACAAAACAAAAAAAAATAATAAAGCAAAGCTACATAAACATCTGTTTGTCAGCGAGAACCCGAACAATATGTGTGAAGAGTTAGATGTGATTTGCCTCCATCCTCCTCTGCAATTATTTCTTCTAAAACTAAAGATTGTGCCTACTTTAAAATGTGAAACTGAAAATTACGTTAATTACATTGCCTCCATCCTCCTCTTAAATGATCTCTTTTTAAACTAAGCATTTACGTATTAAGAAGTGAGCCTACTTTAATATATGGAAATGAAAATTACATTAATTATCCTCAATACAAAACTATTTTTTCAAAATATTAAGTCCTCGCAAAATAAGTCTGTGTCTGTCCTCCTGAGAAGGTCTCTGTCTATACTTGTGGCAGGGATGCTGTATGTAAGCTTGCTTTAGAGTGTGTCCGTATGTGAGTTATCGGGAGGGCCAGAGGTAGAATAGTTATATGCATGGGGACAAGTTTGACTGCATTTCCTCAACCGAAACAAAACAAAACAAAAAAAAATAATAAAGCAAAGCTACATAAACATCTGTTTGTCAGCGAGAACCCGAACAATATGTGTGAAGAGTTAGATGTGATTTGCCTCCATCCTCCTCTGCAATTATTTCTTCTAAAACTAAAGATTGTGCCTACTTTAAAATGTGAAACTGAAAATTACGTTAATTACATTGCCTCCATCCTCCTCTTAAATGATCTCTTTTTAAACTAAGCATTTACGTATTTAGAAGTGAGCCTACTTTAATATATGGAAAAGAAAATTACATTAATTATCCTCAATACAAAACTATTTTTTCAAAATATTTAGGTCCTCGCAAAATAAGTCTGTGTCTGTCCTCCTGAGAAGGTCTCTGTCTATACTTGTGGCAGGGATGCTGTATGTAAGCTTGCTTTAGAGTGTGTCCGTATGTGAGTTATCGGGAGGGCCAGAGGTAGAATAGTTATATGCATGGGGACAAGTTTGACTGCATTTCCTCAACCGAAACAAAACAAAACAAAAAAAAAAATAATAAAGCAAAGCTACATAAACATCTGTTTGTCAGCGAGAACCCGAACAATATGTGTGAAGAGTTAGATGTGATTTGCCTCCATCCTCCTCTGCAATTATTTCTTCTAAAACTAAAGATTGTGCCTACTTTAAAATGTGAAACTGAAAATTACGTTAATTACATTGCCTCCATCCTCCTCTTAAATGATCTCTTTTTAAACTAAGCATTTACGTATTAAGAAGTGAGCCTACTTTAATATATGGAAATGAAAATTACATTAATTATCCTCAATACAAAACTATTTTTTCAAAATATTTAGGTCCTCGCAAAATAAGTCTGTGTCTGTCCTCCTGAGAAGGTCTCTGTCTATACTTGTGGCAGGGATGCTGTATGTAAGCTTGCTTTAGAGTGTGTCCGTATGTGAGTTATCGGGAGGGCCAGAGGTAGAATAGTTATATGCATGGGGACAAGTTTGACTGCATTTCCTCAACCGAAACAAAACAAAACAAAAAAAAATAATAAAGCAAAGCTACATAAACATCTGTTTGTCAGCGAGAACCCGAACAATATGTGTGAAGAGTTAGATGTGATTTGCCTCCATCCTCCTCTGCAATTATTTCTTCTAAAACTAAAGATTGTGCCTACTTTAAAATGTGAAACTGAAAATTACGTTAATTACATTGCCTCCATCCTCCTCTTAAATGATCTCTTTTTAAACTAAGCATTTACGTATTAAGAAGTGAGCCTACTTTAATATATGGAAATGAAAATTACATTAATTATCCTCAATACAAAACTATTTTTTCAAAATATTTAGGTCCTCGCAAAATAAGTCTGTGTCTGTCCTCCTGAGAAGCTCTCTGTCTATACTTGTGGCAGGGATGCTGTATGTAAGCTTGCTTTAGAGTGTGTCCGTATGTGAGTTATCGGGAGGGCCAGAGGTAGAATAGTTATATGCATGGGGACAAGTTTGACTGCATTTCCTCAACCGAAACAAAACAAAACAAAAAAAAAATAATAAAGCAAAGCTACAGAAACATCTGTTTGTCAGCGAGAACCCGAACAATATGTGTGAAGAGTTAGATGTGATTTGCCTCCATCCTCCTCTGCAATTATTTCTTCTAAAACTAAAGATTGTGCCTACTTTAAAATGTGAAACTGAAAATTACGTTAATTACATTGCCTCCATCCTCCTCTTAAATGATCTCTTTTTAAACTAAGCATTTACGTATTTAGAAGTGAGCCTACTTTAATATATGGAAAAGAAAATTACATTAATTATCCTCAATACAAAACTATTTTTTCAAAATATTTAGGTCCTCGCAAAATAAGTCTGTGTCTGTCCTCCTGAGAAGGTCTCTGTCTATACTTGTGGCAGGGATGCTGTATGTAAGCTTGCTTTAGAGTGTGTCCGTATGTGAGTTATCGGGAGGGCCAGAGGTAGAATAGTTATATGCATGGGGACAAGTTTGACTGCATTTCCTCAACCGAAACAAAACAAAACAAAAAAAAATAATAAAGCAAAGCTACATAAACATCTGTTTGTCAGCGAGAACCCGAACAATATGTGTGAAGAGTTAGATGTGATTTGCCTCCATCCTCCTCTGCAATTATTTCTTCTAAAACTAAAGATTGTGCCTACTTTAAAATGTGAAACTGAAAATTACGTTAATTACATTGCCTCCATCCTCCTCTTAAATGATCTCTTTTTAAACTAAGCATTTACGTATTTAGAAGTGAGCCTACTTTAATATATGGAAAAGAAAATTACATTAATTATCCTCAATACAAAACTATTTTTTCAAAATATTTAGGTCCTCGCAAAATAAGTCTGTGTCTGTCCTCCTGAGAAGGTCTCTGTCTATACTTGTGGCAGGGATGCTGTATGTAAGCTTGCGTTAGAATGTGTCCGTATGTGAGTTATCGGGAGGGCCAGAGGTAGAATAGTTATATGCATGGGGACAAGTTTGACTGCATTTCCTCAACCGAAACAAAACAAAACAAAAAAAATAATAAAGCAAAGCTACATAAACATCTGTTTGTCAGCGAGAACCCGAACAATATGTGTGAAGAGTTAGATGTGATTTGCCTCCATTCTCCTCTGCAATTATTTCTTCTAAAACTAAAGATTGTGCCTACTTTAAAATGTGAAACTGAAAATTACATTAATTACATTGCCTCCATCCTCCTCTTAAATGATCTCTTTTTAAACTAAGCATTTAAGTATTTAGAAGTGAGCCTACTTTAATATATGGAAAAGAAAATTACATTAATTATCCTCAATACAAAAATATTTTTTCAAAATATTTAGGTCCTCGCAAAATAAGTCTGTGTCTGTCCTCCTGAGAAGGTCTCTGTCTATACTTGTGGCAGGGATGCTGTATGTAAGCTTGCGTTAGAATGTGTCCGTATGTGAGTTATCGGGAGGGCCAGAGGTAGAATAGTTATATGCATGGGGACAAGTTTGACTGCATTTCCTCAACCGAAACAAAACAAAACAAAACAAAATAATAAAGCAAAGCTACATAAACATCTGTTTGTCAGCGAGAACCCGAACAATATGTGTGAAGAGTTAGATGTGATTTGCCTCCATTCTCCTCTGCAATTATTTCTTCTAAAACTAAAGATTGTGCCTACTTTAAAATGTGAAACTGAAAATTACGTTAATTACATTGCCTCCATCCTCCTCTTAAATGATCTCTTTTTAAACTAAGCATTTACGTATTTAGAAGTGAGCCTACTTTAATATATGGAAAAGAAAATTACATTAATTATCCTCAATACAAAACTATTTTTTCAAAATATTTAGGTCCTCGCAAAATAAGTCTGTGTCTGTCCTCCTGAGAAGGTCTCTGTCTATACTTGTGGCAGGGATGCTGTATGTAAGCTTGCGTTAGAATGTGTCCGTATGTGAGTTATCGGGAGGGCCAGAGGTAGAATAGTTATATGCATGGGGACAAGTTTGACTGCATTTCCTCAACCGAAACAAAACAAAACAAAAAAAAATAATAAAGCAAAGCTACATAAACATCTGTTTGTCAGCGAGAACCCGAACAATATGTGTGAAGAGTTAGATGTGATTTGCCTCCATTCTCCTCTGCAATTATTTCTTCTAAAACTAAAGATTGTGCCTACTTTAAAATGTGAAACTGAAAATTACGTTAATTACATTGCCTCCATCCTCCTCTTAAATGATCTCTTTTTAAACTAAGCATTTACGTATTTAGAAGTGAGCCTACTTTAATATATGGAAAAGAAAATTACATTAATTATCCTCAATACAAAACTATTTTTTCAAAATATTTAGGTCCTCGCAAAATAAGTCTGTGTCTGTCCTCCTGAGAAGGTCTCTGTCTATACTTGTGGCAGGGATGCTGTATGTAAGCTTGCGTTAGAATGTGTCCGTATGTGAGTTATCGGGAGGGCCAGAGGTAGAATAGTTATATGCATGGGGACAAGTTTGACTGCATTTCCTCAACCGAAACAAAACAAAACAAAAAAAAATAATAAAGCAAAGCTACATAAACATCTGTTTGTCAGCGAGAACCCGAACAATATGTGTGAAGAGTTAGATGTGATTTGCCTCCATTCTCCTCTGCAATTATTTCTTCTAAAACTAAAGATTGTGCCTACTTTAAAATGTGAAACTGAAAATTACGTTAATTACATTGCCTCCATCCTCCTCTTAAATGATCTCTTTTTAAACTAAGCATTTACGTATTTAGAAGTGAGCCTACTTTAATATATGGAAAAGAAAATTACATTAATTATCCTCAATACAAAACTATTTTTTCAAAATATTTAGGTCCTCGCAAAATAAGTCTGTGTCTGTCCTCCTGAGAAGGTCTCTGTCTATACTTGTGGCAGGGATGCTGTATGTAAGCTTGCGTTAGAATGTGTCCGTATGTGAGTTATCGGGAGGGCCAGAGGTAGAATAGTTATATGCATGGGGACAAGTTTGACTGCATTTCCTCAACCGAAACAAAACAAAACAAAAAAAAATAATAAAGCAAAGCTACATAAACATCTGTTTGTCAGCGAGAACCCGAACAATATGTGTGAAGAGTTAGATGTGATTTGCCTCCATCCTCCTCTGCAATTATTTCTTCTAAAACTAAAGATTGTGCCTACTTTAAAATGTGAAACTGAAAATTACATTAATTACATTGCCTCCATCCTCCTCTTAAATGATCTCTTTTTAAACTAAGCATTTACGCATTAAGAAGTGAGCCTACTTTAATATATGGAAATGAAAATTACATTAATTATCCTCATTACAAAATTATTTTTTCAAAATATTTAGGTCCTCGCAAAATAAGTCTGTGTCTGTCCTCCTGAGAAGGTCTCTGTCTATACTTGTGGCAGGGATGCTGTATGTAAGCTTGCGTTAGAATGTGTCCGTATGTGAGTTATCGGGAGGGCCAGAGGTAGAATAGTTATATGCATGGGGACAAGTTTGACTGCATTTCCTCAACCGAAACAAAACAAAACAAAACAAAATAATAAAGCAAAGCTACATAAACATCTGTTTGTCAGCGAGAACCCGAACAATATGTGTGAAGAGTTAGATGTGATTTGCCTCCATTCTCCTCTGCAATTATTTCTTCTAAAACTAAAGATTGTGCCTACTTTAAAATGTGAAACTGAAAATTACGTTAATTACATTGCCTCCATCCTCCTCTTAAATGATCTCTTTTTAAACTAAGCATTTACGTATTTAGAAGTGAGCCTACTTTAATATATGGAAAAGAAAATTACATTAATTATCCTCAATACAAAACTATTTTTTCAAAATATTTAGGTCCTCGCAAAATAAGTCTGTGTCTGTCCTCCTGAGAAGGTCTCTGTCTATACTTGTGGCAGGGATGCTGTATGTAAGCTTGCGTTAGAATGTGTCCGTATGTGAGTTATCGGGAGGGCCAGAGGTAGAATAGTTATATGCATGGGGACAAGTTTGACTGCATTTCCTCAACCGAAACAAAACAAAACAAAAAAAAATAATAAAGCAAAGCTACATAAACATCTGTTTGTCAGCGAGAACCCGAACAATATGTGTGAAGAGTTAGATGTGATTTGCCTCCATTCTCCTCTGCAATTATTTCTTCTAAAACTAAAGATTGTGCCTACTTTAAAATGTGAAACTGAAAATTACGTTAATTACATTGCCTCCATCCTCCTCTTAAATGATCTCTTTTTAAACTAAGCATTTACGTATTTAGAAGTGAGCCTACTTTAATATATGGAAAAGAAAATTACATTAATTATCCTCAATACAAAACTATTTTTTCAAAATATTTAGGTCCTCGCAAAATAAGTCTGTGTCTGTCCTCCTGAGAAGGTCTCTGTCTATACTTGTGGCAGGGATGCTGTATGTAAGCTTGCTTTAGAGTGTGTGCGTATGTGAGTTATCGGGATGGCGAGAGGTAGAATAGTTATATGCATGGGGACAAGTTTGACTGCATTTCCTCAACCGAAACAAAACAAAACAAAAAAAAATAATAAAGCAAAGCTACATAAACATCTGTTTGTCAGCGAGAACCCGAACAATATGTGTGAAGAGTTAGATGTGATTTGCCTCCATCCTCCTCTGCAATTATTTCTTCTAAAACTAAAGATTGTGCCTACTTTAAAATGTGAAACTGAAAATTACATTAATTACATTGCCTCCATCCTCCTCTTAAATGATCTCTTTTTAAACTAAGCATTTACGCATTAAGAAGTGAGCCTACTTTAATATATGGAAATGAAAATTACATTAATTATCCTCATTACAAAATTATTTTTTCAAAATATTTAGGTCCTCGCAAAATAAGTCTGTGTCTGTCCTCCTGAGAAGGTCTCTGTCTATACTTGTGGCAGGGATGCTGTATGTAAGCTTGCGTTAGAATGTGTCCGTATGTGAGTTATCGGGAGGGCCAGAGGTAGAATAGTTATATGCATGGGGACAAGTTTGACTGCATTTCCTCAACCGAAACAAAACAAAACAAAAAAAATAATAAAGCAAAGCTACATAAACATCTGTTTGTCAGCGAGAACCCGAACAATATGTGTGAAGAGTTAGATGTGATTTGCCTCCATCCTCCTCTGCAATTATTTCTTCTAAAACTAAAGATTGTGCCTACTTTAAAATGTGAAACTGAAAATTACGTTAATTACATTGCCTCCATCCTCCTCTTAAATGATCTCTTTTTAAACTAAGCATTTACGCATTAAGAAGTGAGCCTACTTTAATATATGGAAATGAAAATTACATTAATTATCCTCATTACAAAATTATTTTTTCAAAATATTTATGTCCTCGCAAAATAAGTCTGTGTCTGTCCTCCTGAGAAGGTCTCTGTCTATATTTGTGGCAGGGATGCTGTATGTAAGCTTGCGTTAGAATGTGTCCGTATGTGAGTTATCGGGAGGGCCAGAGGTAGAATAGTTATATGCATGGGGACAAGTTTGACTGCATTTCCTCAACCGAAACAAAACAAAACAAAACAAAATAATAAAGCAAAGCTACATAAACATCTGTTTGTCAGCGAGAACCCGAACAATATGTGTGAAGAGTTAGATGTGATTTGCCTCCATCCTCCTCTGCAATTATTTCTTCTAAAACTAAAGATTGTGCCTACTTTAAAATGTGAAACTGAAAATTACGTTAATTACATTGCCTCCATCCTCCTCTTAAATGATCTCTTTTTAAACTAAGCATTTACGTATTTAGAAGTGAGCCTACTTTAATATATGGAACTGAAAATTACATTAATTATCCTCAATACAAAACTATTTTTTCAAAATATTTAGGTCCTCGCAAAATAAGTCTGTGTCTGTCCTCCTGAGAAGGTCTCTGTCTATATTTGTGGCAGGGATGCTGTATGTAAGCTTGCGTTAGAATGTGTCCGTATGTGAGTTATCGGGAGGGCCAGAGGTAGAATAGTTATATGCATGGGGACAAGTTTGACTGCATTTCCTCAACCGAAACAAAACAAAACAAAACAAAATAATAAAGCAAAGCTACATAAACATCTGTTTGTCAGCGAGAACCCGAACAATATGTGTGAAGAGTTAGATGTGATTTGCCTCCATCCTCCTCTGCAATTATTTCTTCTAAAACTAAAGATTGTGCCTACTTTAAAATGTGAAACTGAAAATTACGTTAATTACATTGCCTCCATCCTCCTCTTAAATGATCCCTTTTTAAACTAAGCATTTACGTATTTAGAAGTGAGCCTACTTTAATATATGGAAAAGAAAATTACATTAATTATCCTCAATACAAAACTATTTTTTCAAAATATTTAGGTCCTCGCAAAATAAGTCTGTGTCTGTCCTCCTGAGAAGGTCTCTGTCTATACTTGTGGCAGGGATGCTGTATGTAAGCTTGCTTTAGCGTGTGTGCGTATGTGAGTTATCGGGAGGGCGAGAGGTAGAATAGTTATATGCATGGGGACAAGTTTGACTGCATTTCCTCAACCGAAACAAAACAAAACAAAAAAAAATAATAAAGCAAAGCTACATAAACATCTGTTTGTCAGCGAGAACCCGAACAATATGTGTGAAGAGTTAGATGTGATTTGCCTCCATCCTCCACTGCAATTATTTCTTCTAAAACTAAAGATTGTGTCTACTTTAAAATGTGAAACTGAAAATTACGTTAATTACATTGCCTCCATCCTCCTCTTAAATGATCTCTTTTTAAACTAAGCATTTACGTATTTAGAAGTGAGCCTACTTTAATATATGGAACTGAAAATTACATTAATTATCCTCAATACAAAACTATTTTTTCAAAATATTTAGGTCCTCGCAAAATAAGTCTGTGTCTGTCCTCCTGAGAAGGTCTCTGTCTATATTTGTGGCAGGGATGCTGTATGTAAGCTTGCGTTAGAATGTGTCCGTATGTGAGTTATCGGGAGGGCCAGAGGTAGAATAGTTATATGCATGGGGACAAGTTTGACTGCATTTCCTCAACCGAAACAAAACAAAACAAAACAAAATAATAAAGCAAAGCTACATAAACATCTGTTTGTCAGCGAGAACCCGAACAATATGTGTGAAGAGTTAGATGTGATTTGCCTCCATCCTCCACTGCAATTATTTCTTCTAAAACTAAAGATTGTGCCTACTTTAAAATGTGAAACTGAAAATTACGTTAATTACATTGCCTCCATCCTCCTCTTAAATGATCTCTTTTTAAACTAAGCATTTACGTATTTAGAAGTGAGCCTACTTTAATATATGGAACTGAAAATTACATTAATTATCCTCAATACAAAACTATTTTTTCAAAATATTTAGGTCCTCGCAAAATAAGTCTGTGTCTGTCCTCCTGAGAAGGTCTCTGTCTATATTTGTGGCAGGGATGCTGTATGTAAGCTTGCGTTAGAATGTGTCCGTATGTGAGTTATCGGGAGGGCCAGAGGTAGAATAGTTATATGCATGGGGACAAGTTTGACTGCATTTCCTCAACCGAAACAAAACAAAACAAAAAAAAAATAATAAAGCAAAGCTACATAAACATCTGTTTGTCAGCGAGAACCCGAACAATATGTGTGAAGAGTTAGATGTGATTTGCCTCCATCCTCCTCTGCAATTATTTCTTCTAAAACTAAAGATTGTGCCTACTTTAAAATGTGAAACTGAAAATTATGTTAATTACATTGTCTCCATCCTCCTCTTAAATGATCTCTTTTTAAACTAAGCATTTACGTATTTAGAAGTGAGCCTACTTTAATATATGGAACTGAAAATTACATTAATTATCCTCAATACAAAACTATTTTTTCAAAATATTTAGGTCCTCGCAAAATAAGTCTGTGTCTGTCCTCCTGAGAAGGTCTCTGTCTATATTTGTGGCAGGGATGCTGTATGTAAGCTAGCGTTAGAATGTGTCCGTATGTGAGTTATCGGAAGGGCGAGAGGTAGAATAGTTATATGCATGGGGACAAGTTTGACTGCATTTCCTCAACCGAAACAAAACAAAACAAAACAAAAAATAATAAAGCAAAGCTACATAAACATCTGTTTGTCAGCGAGAACCCGAACAATATGTGTGAAGAGTTAGATGTGATTTGCCTCCATCCTCCTCTGCAATTATTTCTTCTAAAACTAAAGATTGTGCCTACTTTAAAATGTGAAACTGAAAATTACGTTAATTACATTGCCTCCATCATTCTCTTAAATGATCTCTTTTTAAACTAAGCATTTACGTATTTAGAAGTGAGCCTACTTTAATATATGGAACTGAAAATTACATTAATTATCCTCAATACAAAACTATTTTTTCAAAATATTTAGGTCCTCGCAAAATAAGTCTGTGTCTGTCCTCCTGAGAAGGTCTCTGTCTATATTTGTGGCAGGGATGCTGTATGTAAGCTTGCGTTAGAATGTGTCCGTATGTGAGTTATCGGGAGGGCCAGAGGTAGAATAGTTATATGCATGGGGACAAGTTTGACTGCATTTCCTCAACCGAAACAAAACAAAACAAAAAAAAAATAATAAAGCAAAGCTACATAAACATCTGTTTGTCAGCGAGAACCCGAACAATATGTGTGAAGAGTTAGATGTGATTTGCCTCCATCCTCCTCTGCAATTATTTCTTCTAAAACTAAAGATTGTGCCTACTTTAAAATGTGAAACTGAAAATTACATTAATTACATTGCCTCAATCCTCCTCTTAAATGATGTCTTTTCAAACTAAACATTTACGTATTAAGAAGTGAGCCTACTTTAATATATGGAACTGAAAATTACATTAATTATCGTCATTACAAAATTATTTTTTCAAAATACTTAGGTCCTCGCGAAATAAGTCTGTGTCTGTCCTCCTGAGAAGGTCTCTGTCTATACTTGTGGCAGGGATGCTGTATGTAAGCTTGCGTTAGAATGTGTCCGTATGTGAGTTATCGGGAGGGCCAGAGGTAGAATAGTTATATGCATGGGGACAAGTTTGACTGCATTTCCTCAACCGAAACAAAACAAAAAAAATAATAATAAAGCAAAGCTACATAAACATCTGTTTGTCAGCGAGAACCCGAACAATATGTGTGAAGAGTTAGATGTGATTTGCCTAAATTCTCCTCTGCAATTATTTCTTCTAAAACTAAAGATTGTGCCTACTTTAAAATGTGAAACTGAAAATTACATTAATTACATTGCCTCCATCCTCCTCTTAAATGATCTCTTTTTAAACTAAGCATTTACGTATTTAGAAGTGAGCCTACTTTAATATATGGAAAAGAAAATTACATTAATTATCCTCAATACAAAACTATTTTTTCAAAATATTTAGGTCCTCGCAAAATAAGTCTGTGTCTGTCCTCCTGAGAAGGTCTCTGTCTATACTTGTGGCAGGGATGCTGTATGTAAGCTTGCGTTAGAATGTGTCCGTACGTGAGTTATCGGGAGGGCCAGAGGTAGAATAGTTATATGCATGGGGACAAGTTTGACTGCATTTCCTCAACCGAAACA
Source organism: Argiope bruennichi (assembly GCF_947563725.1). Classification (NCBI taxonomy): domain Eukaryota; kingdom Metazoa; phylum Arthropoda; class Arachnida; order Araneae; family Araneidae; genus Argiope; species Argiope bruennichi. Next base: position 23,427,741 of record NC_079154.1, on the reverse strand, counting down.
AAACAAACAAACAAAAAATAATAAAGCAAAGCTACATAAACATCTGTTTGTCAGCGAGAACCCGAACAATATGTGTGAAGAGTTAGATGTGATTTGCCTCCATCCTCCTCTGCAATTATTTCTTCTAAAACTAAAGATTGTGCCTACTTTAAAATGTGAAACTGAAAATTACATTAATTACATTGCCTCCATCCTCCTCTTAAATGATCTCTTTTTAAACTAAGCATTTACGCATTAAGAAGTGAGCCTACTTTAATATATGGAAATGAAAATTACATTAATTATCCTCATTACAAAATTATTTTTTCAAAATATTTAGGTCCTCGCAAAATAAGTCTGTGTCTGTCCTCCTGAGAAGGTCTCTGTCTATACTTGTGGCAGGGATGCTGTATGTAAGCTTGCGTTAGAGTGTGTCCGTATGTGAGTTATCGGGAGGGCTAGAGGTAGAATAGTTATATGCATGGGGACAAGTTTGACTGCATTTCCTCAACCGAAACAAAACAAAACAAAAAAAAATAATAAAGCAAAGCTACATAAACATCTGTTTGTCAGCGAGAACCCGAACAATATGTGTGAAGAGTTAGATGTGATTTGCCTCCATCCTCCTCTGCAATTATTTCTTCTAAAACTAAAGATTGTGCCTACTTTAAAATGTGAAACTGAAAATTACGTTAATTACATTGCCTCCATCCTCCTCTTAAATGATCTCTTTTTAAACTAAGCATTTACGTATTTAGAAGTGAGCCTACTTTAATATATGGAACTGAAAATTGCATTAATTATCGTCATTACAAAACTATTTTTTCAAAATATTTAGGTCCTCGCAAAATAAGTCTGTGTCTGTCCTCCTGAGAAGGTCTCTGTCTATATTTGTGGCAGGGATGCTGTATGTAAGCTTGCGTTAGAATGTGTCCGTATGTGAGTTATCGGGAGGGCCAGAGGTAGAATAGTTATATGCATGGGGACAAGTTTGACTGCATTTCCTCAACCGAAACAAAACAAAACAAAAAAAAATAATAAAGCAAAGCTACATAAACATCTGTTTGTCAGCGAGAACCCGAACAATATGTGTGAAGAGGTAGATGTGATTTGCCTCCATTCTCCTCTGCAATTATTTCTTCTAAAACTAAAGATTGTGCCTACTTTAAAATGTGAAACTGAAAATTACATTAATTACATTGCCTCCATCCTCCTCTTAAATGATCTCTTTTTAAACTAAGCATTTACGTATTTAGAAGTGAGCCTACTTTAATATATGGAAAAGAAAATTACATTAATTATCCTCAATACAAAACTATTTTTTCAAAATATTTAGGTCCTCGCAAAATAAGTCTGTGTCTGTCCTCCTGAGAAGGTCTCTGTCTATACTTGTGGCAGGGATGCTGTATGTAAGCTTGCTTTAGAGTGTGTCCGTATGTGAGTTATCGGGAGGGCCAGAGGTAGAATAGTTATATGCATGGGGACAAGTTTGACTGCATTTCCTCAACCGAAACAAAACAAAACAAAAAAAAATAATAAAGCAAAGCTACATAAACATCTGTTTGTCAGCGAGAACCCGAACAATATGTGTGAAGAGTTAGATGTGATTTGCCTCCATCCTCCTCTGCAATTATTTCTTCTAAAACTAAAGATTGTGCCTACTTTAAAATGTGAAACTGAAAATTACGTTAATTACATTGCCTCCATCCTCCTCTTAAATGATCTCTTTTTAAACTAAGCATTTACGTATTAAGAAGTGAGCCTACTTTAATATATGGAAATGAAAATTACATTAATTATCCTCAATACAAAACTATTTTTTCAAAATATTTAGGTCCTCGCAAAATAAGTCTGTGTCTGTCCTCCTGAGAAGGTCTCTGTCTATACTTGTGGCAGGGATGCTGTATGTAAGCTTGCTTTAGAGTGTGTCCGTATGTGAGTTATCGGGAGGGCCAGAGGTAGAATAGTTATATGCATGGGGACAAGTTTGACTGCATTTCCTCAACCGAAACAAAACAAAACAAAAAAAAATAATAAAGCAAAGCTACATAAACATCTGTTTGTCAGCGAGAACCCGAACAATATGTGTGAAGAGTTAGATGTGATTTGCCTCCATCCTCCTCTGCAATTATTTCTTCTAAAACTAAAGATTGTGCCTACTTTAAAATGTGAAACTGAAAATTACGTTAATTACATGGCCTCCATCCTCCTCTTAAATGATCTCTTTTTAAACTAAGCATTTACGTATTTAGAAGTGAGCCTACTTTAATATATGGAACTGAAAATTACATTAATTATCCTCAATACAAAACTATTTTTTCAAAATATTTAGGTCCTCGCAAAATAAGTCTGTGTCTGTCCTCCTGAGAAGGTCTCTGTCTATACTTGTGGCAGGGATGCTGTATGTAAGCTTGCGTTAGAATGTGTCCGTATGTGAGTTATCGGGAGGGCCAGAGGTAGAATAGTTATATGCATGGGGACAAGTTTGACTGCATTTCCTCAACCGAAACAAAACAAACAAACAAAAAATAATAAAGCAAAGCTACATAAACATCTGTTTGTCAGCGAGAACCCGAACAATATGTGTGAAGAGTTAGATGTGATTTGCCTCCATCCTCCTCTGCAATTATTTCTTCTAAAACTAAAGATTGTGCCTACTTTAAAATGTGAAACTGAAAATTACATTAATTACATTGCCTCCATCCTCCTCTTAAATGATCTCTTTTTAAACTAAGCAATTACGCATTAAGAAGTGAGCCTACTTTAATATATGGAAATGAAAATACATTAATTATCCTCATTACAAAATTATTTTTTCAAAATATTTAGGTCCTCGCAAAATAAGTCTGTGTCTGTCCTCCTGAGAAGGTCTCTGTCTATACTTGTGGCAGGGATGCTGTATGTAAGCTTGCGTTAGAGTGTGTCCGTATGTGAGTTATCGGGAGGGCTAGAGGTAGAATAGTTATATGCATGGGGACAAGTTTGACTGCATTTCCTCAACCGAAACAAAACAAACAAACAAAAAATAATAAAGCAAAGCTACATAAACATCTGTTTGTCAGCGAGAACCCGAACAATATGTGTGAAGAGTTAGATGTGATTTGCCTCCATCCTCCTCTGCAATTATTTCTTCTAAAACTAAAGATTGTGCCTACTTTAAAATGTGAAACTGAAAATTACATTAATTACATTGCCTCCATCCTCCTCTTAAATGATCTCTTTTTAAACTAAGCAATTACGCATTAAGAAGTGAGCCTACTTTAATATATGGAAATGAAAATTACATTAATTATCCTCATTACAAAATTATTTTTTCAAAATATTTAGGTCCTCGCAAAATAAGTCTGTGTCTTTCCTCCTGAGAAGGTCTCTGTCTATACTTGTGGCAGGGATGCTGTATGTAAGCTTGCTTTAGAGTGTGTGCGTATGTGAGTTATCGGGAGGGCGAGAGGTAGAATAGTTATATGCATGGGGACAAGTTTGACTGCATTTCCTCAACCGAAACAAAACAAAACAAAAAATAATAATAAAGCAAAGCTACATAAACATCTGTTTGTCAGCGAGAACCCGAACAATATGTGTGAAGAGTTAGATGTGATTTGCCTCCATCCTCCTCTGCAATTATCTCTTCTAAGACTAAAGATTGTGACTACTTTAAAATGTGAAACTGAAAACTACATTAATTACATTGCCTCCATCCTCCTCTTAAATGATCTCTTTTTAAACTAAGCATTTACGTATTTAGAAGTGAGCCTACTTTAATATATGGAAAAGAAAATTACATTAATTATCCTCATTACAAAACTATTTTTTCAAAATATTTAGGTCCTCGCAAAATAAGTCTGTGTCTGTCCTCCTGAGAAGGTCTCTGTCTATACTTGTGGCAGGGATGCTGTATGTAAGCTTGCTTTAGAGTGTGTGCGTAAGTGAGTTATCGGGAGGGCTAGAGGTAGAATATTTATATGCATGGGGACAGGTTTGACTGCATTTCCTCAACCGAAACAAAACAAAACAAAAAATAATAATAAAGCAATACTACATAAACATCTGTTTGTCAGCGAGAACCCGAGTAATATGTGTGAAGAGTTAGATGTGATTTGCCTCCATCCTCCTCTGCAATTATCTCTTCTAAAACTAAAGGTTGTGACTACTTTAAAATGTGAAACTGAAAATTACATTAATTACATTGCCTCCCTCCTCCTCTTAAATGATCTCTTTTTAAACTAAGCATTTACGTATTTAGAAGTGAGCCTACTTTAATATATGGAAAAGAAAATTACATTAATTATCCTCAATAAAAACTATTTTTTCAAAATATTTAGGTCCTCGCAAAATAAGTCTGTGTCTGTCCTCCTGAGAAGGTCTCTGTCTATACTTGTGGCAGGGATGCTGTATGTAAGCTTGCGTTAGAATGTGTCCGTATGTGAGTTATCGGGAGGGCCAGAGGTAGAATAGTTATATGCATGGGGACAAGTTTGACTGCATTTCCTCAACCGAAACAAAACAAACAAACAAAAAATAATAAAGCAAAGCTACATAAACATCTGTTTGTCAGCGAGAACCCGAGTAATATGTGTGAAGAGTTAGATGTGATTTGCCTCCATCCTCCTCTGCAATTATCTCTTCTAAAACTAAAGATTGTGACTACATTAAAATGTGAAACTGAAAATTACATTAATTACATTGCCTCCCTCCTCCTCTTAAATGATCTATTTTTAAACTAAGCATTTACGTATTTAGAAGTGAGCCTACTTTAATATATGGAAAAGAAAATTACATTAATTATCCTCAATTCAAAACTATTTTTTCAAAATATTTAGGTCCCCGCAAAATAAGTCTGTGTCTGTCCTCCTGAGAAGGTCTCTGTCTATACTTGTGGCAGGGATGCTGTATGTAAGCTTGCTTTAGCGTGTGTGCGTATGTGAGTTATCGGGAGGGCTAGAGGTAGAATATTTATATGCATGGTGACAAGTGTGACAGCATTTCCTCAACCGAAACAAAACAAAAAAAATTATAATAAAGCAAAGCTACATAAACATCTGTTTGTCAGCGAGAACCCGAGTAATATGTGTGAAGAGTTAGATGTGATTTGCCTCCATCCTCCTCTGCAATTATCTCTTCTAAAACTAAAGATTGTGCCTACTTTAAAATGTGAAACTGAAAATTACATTAATTACATTGCCTCCATCCTCCTCTTAAATGATCTCTTTTTAAACTAAGCATTTACGTATTTAGAAGTGAGCCTACTTTAATATATGGAAAAGAAAATTACATTAATTATCCTCAATACAAAACTATTTTTTCAAAATATTTAGGTCCTCGCAAAATAAGTCTGTGTCTGACCTCCTAAGAAGGTCTCTGTCTATACTTGTGGCAGGGATGCTGTATGTAAGCTTGCTTTAGAGTGTGTGCGTATGTGAGTTATCGGGAGGGCTAGAGGTAGAATATTTATATGCATGGTGACAAGTGTGACAGCATTTCCTCAACCGAAACAAAACAAAAAAAATTATAATAAAGCAAAGCTACATAAACATCTGTTTGTCAGCGAGAACCCGAGTAATATGTGTGAAGAGTTAGATGTGATTTGCCTCCATCCTCCTCTGCAATTATCTCTTCTAAAACTAAAGATTGTGACTACTTTAAAATGTGAAACTGAAAATTACATTAATTACATTGCCTCCCTCCTCCTCTTAAATGATCTCTTTTTAAACTAAGCATTTACGCATTAAGAAGTGAGCCTACTTTAATATATGGAAAAGAAAATTACATTAATTATCCTCAATACAAAACTATTTTTTCAAAATATTTAGGTCCTCGCAAAATAAGTCTGTGTCTGTCCTCCTGAGAAGGTCTCTGTCTATACTTGTGGCAGGGATGCTGTATGTAAGCTTGCTTTAGAGTGTGTGCGTATGTGAGTTATCGGGAGGGCTAGAGGTAGAATATTTATATGCATGGTGACAAGTGTGACAGCATTTCCTCAACCGAAACAAAACAAAAAAAATTATAATAAAGCAAAGCTACATAAACATCTGTTTGTCAGCGAGAACCCGAGTAATATGTGTGAAGAGTTAGATGTGATTTGCCTCCATCCTCCTCTGCAATTATCTCTTCTAAAACTAAAGATTGTGACTACTTTAAAATGTGAAACTGAAAATTACATTAATTACATTGCCTCCATCCTCCTCTTAAATGATCTCTTTTTAAACTAAGCATTTACGTATTTAGAAGTGAGCCTACTTTAATATATGGAAAAGAAAATTACATTAATTATCCTCAATACAAAACTATTTTTTCAAAATATTTAGGTCCTCGCAAAATAAGTCTGTGTCAGTCCTTCTGAGAAGGTCTCTGTCTATATTTGTGGCAGGGATGCTGTATGTAAGCTTGCTTTAGAGTGTGTGCGTATGTGAGTTATAGGGAGGGCGAGAGGTAGAATAGTTATATGCATGGGGACACGTTTGACAGCATTTCCTCAACCGAAACAAAACAAAACAAAAAATAATAATAAAGCAAAGCTACATAAACATCTGTTTGTCAACGAGAACACGAACAATATGTGTGAAGAGTTAGATGTGATTTGCCTCCATCCTCCTCTGCAATTATTTCTTCTAAAACTAAAGATTGTGCCTACTTTAAAATGTGAAACTGAAAATTACATTAATTACATTGCCTCCATCCTCCTCTTAAATGATCTCTTTTTAAACTAAGCATTTACGCATTAAGAAGTGAGCCTACTTTAATATATGGAAATGAAAATTACATTAATTATCGTCATTACAAAATTATTTTTTCAAAATATTTAGGTCCTCGCGAAATAAGTCTGTGTCTGTCCTCCTGAGAAGGTCTCTGTCTATACTTGTGGCAGGGATGCTGTATGTAAGCTTGCTTTAGCGTGTGTGCGTATGTGAGTTATCGGGACGGCGAGAGGTAGAATATTTATATGCATGGTGACAAGTGTGACAGCATTTCCTCAACCGAAACAAAACAAAAAAAATTATAATAAAGCAAAGCTACATAAACATCTGTTTGTCAGCGAGAACCCGAGTAATATGTGTGAAGAGTTAGATGTGATTTGCCTCCATCCTCCTCTGCAATTATCTCTTCTAAAACTAAAGATTGTGACTACTTTAAAATGTGAAACTGAAAATTACATTAATTACATTGCCTCCCTCCTCCTCTTAAATGATCTCTTTTTAAACTAAGCATTTACGCATTAAGAAGTGAGCCTACTTTAATATATGGAAAAGAAAATTACATTAATTATCCTCAATACAAAACTATTTTTTCAAAATATTTAGGTCCTCGCAAAATAAGTCTGTGTCTGTCCTCCTGAGAAGGTCTCTGTCTATACTTGTGGCAGGGATGCTGTATGTAAGCTTGCTTTAGAGTGTGTGCGTATGTGAGTTATCGGGAGGGCTAGAGGTAGAATATTTATATGCATGGTGACAAGTGTGACAGCATTTCCTCAACCGAAACAAAACAAAAAAAATTATAATAAAGCAAAGCTACATAAACATCTGTTTGTCAGCGAGAACCCGAGTAATATGTGTGAAGAGTTAGATGTGATTTGCCTCCATCCTCCTCTGCAATTATCTCTTCTAAAACTAAAGATTGTGACTACTTTAAAATGTGAAACTGAAAATTACATTAATTACATTGCCTCCATCCTCCTCTTAAATGATCTCTTTTTAAACTAAGCATTTACGTATTTAGAAGTGAGCCTACTTTAATATATGGAAAAGAAAATTACATTAATTATCCTCAATACAAAACTATTTTTTCAAAATATTTAGGTCCTCGCAAAATAAGTCTGTGTCTGTCCTCCTGAGAAGGTCTCTGTCTATATTTGTGGCAGGGATGCTGTATGTAAGCTTGCTTTAGAGTGTGTGCGTATGTGAGTTATAGGGAGGGCGAGAGGTAGAATAGTTATATGCATGGGGACACGTTTGACAGCATTTCCTCAACCGAAACAAAACAAAACAAAAAATAATAATAAAGCAAAGCTACATAAACATCTGTTTGTCAACGAGAACACGAACAATATGTGTGAAGAGTTAGATGTGATTTGCCTCCATCCTCCTCTGCAATTATTTCTTCTAAAACTAAAGATTGTGCCTACTTTAAAATGTGAAACTGAAAATTACATTAATTACATTGCCTCCATCCTCCTCTTAAATGATCTCTTTTTAAACTAAGCATTTACGCATTAAGAAGTGAGCCTACTTTAATATATGGAAATGAAAATTACATTAATTATCGTCATTACAAAATTATTTTTTCAAAATATTTAGGTCCTCGCGAAATAAGTCTGTGTCTGTCCTCCTGAGAAGGTCTCTGTCTATACTTGTGGCAGGGATGCTGTATGTAAGCTTGCTTTAGCGTGTGTGCGTATGTGAGTTATCGGGACGGCGAGAGGTAGAATATTTATATGCATGGTGACAAGTGTGACAGCATTTCCTCAACCGAAACAAAACAAAAAAAATTATAATAAAGCAAAGCTACATAAACATCTGTTTGTCAGCGAGAACCCGAGTAATATGTGTGAAGAGTTAGATGTGATTTGCCTCCATCCTCCTCTGCAATTATCTCTTCTAAAACTAAAGATTGTGACTACTTTAAAATGTGAAACTGAAAATTACATTAATTACATTGCCTCCCTCCTCCTCTTAAATGATCTCTTTTTAAACTAAGCATTTACGCATTAAGAAGTGAGCCTACTTTAATATATGGAAAAGAAAATTACATTAATTATCCTCAATACAAAACTATTTTTTCAAAATATTTAGGTCCTCGCAAAATAAGTCTGTGTCTGTCCTCCTGAGAAGGTCTCTGTCTATACTTGTGGCAGGGATGCTGTATGTAAGCTTGCTTTAGAGTGTGTGCGTATGTGAGTTATCGGGAGGGCTAGAGGTAGAATATTTATATGCATGGTGACAAGTGTGACAGCATTTCCTCAACCGAAACAAAACAAAAAAAATTATAATAAAGCAAAGCTACATAAACATCTGTTTGTCAGCGAGAACCCGAGTAATATGTGTGAAGAGTTAGATGTGATTTGCCTCCATCCTCCTCTGCAATTATCTCTTCTAAAACTAAAGATTGTGACTACTTTAAAATGTGAAACTGAAAATTACATTAATTACATTGCCTCCATCCTCCTCTTAAATGATCTCTTTTTAAACTAAGCATTTACGTATTTAGAAGTGAGCCTACTTTAATATATGGAAAAGAAAATTACATTAATTATCCTCAATACAAAACTATTTTTTCAAAATATTTAGGTCCTCGCAAAATAAGTCTGTGTCTGTCCTCCTGAGAAGGTCTCTGTCTATATTTGTGGCAGGGATGCTGTATGTAAGCTTGCTTTAGAGTGTGTGCGTATGTGAGTTATAGGGAGGGCGAGAGGTAGAATAGTTATATGCATGAGGACACGTTTGACAGCATTTCCTCAACCGAAACAAAACAAAACAAAAAATAATAATAAAGCAAAGCTACATAAACATCTGTTTGTCAACGAGAACACGAACAATATGTGTGAAGAGTTAGATGTGATTTGCCTCCATCCTCCTCTGCAATTATTTCTTCTAAAACTAAAGATTGTGCCTACTTTAAAATGTGAAACTGAAAATTACATTAATTACATTGCCTCCATCCTCCTCTTAAATGATCTCTTTTTAAACTAAGCATTTACGCATTAAGAAGTGAGCCTACTTTAATATATGGAAATGAAAATTACATTAATTATCCTCATTACAAAATTATTTTTTCAAAATATTTAGGTCCTCGCAAAATAAGTCTGTGTCTGTCCTCCTGAGAAGGTCTCTGTCTATATTTGTGGCAGGGATGCTGTATGTAAGCTTGCTTTAGAGTGTGTGCGTATGTGAGTTATCGGGAGGGCGAGAGGTAGAATAGTTATATGCATGGGGACAAGTTTGACAGCATTTCCTCAACCGAAACAAAACAAAACAAAAAATAATAATAAAGGAAAGCTACATAAACATCTGTTTGTCAACGAGAACACGAACAATATGTGTGAAGAGTTAGATGTGATTTGCCTCCATCCTCCTCTGCAATTATTTCTTCTAAAACTAAAGATTGTGCCTACTTTAAAATGTGAAACTGAAAACTACATTAATTACATTGCCTCCATCCTCCTCTTAAATGATCTCTTTTTAAACTAAGCATTTACGTATTTAGAAGTGAGCCTACTTTAATATATGGAAAAGAAAATTACATTAATTATCCTCATTACAAAATTATTTTTTCAAAATATTTAGGTCCTCGCAAAATAAGTCTGTGTCTGTCCTCCTGAGAAGGTCTCTGTCTATATTTGTGGCAGGGATGCTGTATGTAAGCTTGCTTTAGAGTGTGTGCGTATGTGAGTTATCGGGAGGGCGAGAGGTAGAATAGTTATATGCATGGGGACAAGTTTGACTGCATTTCCTCAACCGAAACAAAAAAAAAACAAAAAAATAATAATAATAAAGCAAAGCTACGTAAAGATCTGTTTGTCAGCGGGATTCCGAACAATATGTGTGAAGAGTTAGATGTGATTTGCCTCCATTCTCCTCTGCAATTATTTCTTCTAAAACTAAAGATTTTGCCTACTTTAAAATGTGAAACTGAAAATTACATTAATTACATTGCCTCCATCCTCCTCTTAAATGATCTCTTTTTAAACTAAGCATTTACGTATTTAGAAGTGAGCCTACTTTAATATACGGAACTGAAAATTACATTAATTATCCTCATTACAAAATTATTTTTTCGAAATATTTAGGTCCTCGCAAAATAAGTCTGTGTCTGTCCTCCTGAGAAGGTCTCTGTCTATACTTGTGGCAGGGATGCTGTATGTGAGCTTGCTTTAGCGTGTGTGCGTAAGTGAGTTATCGGGAGGGCGAGAGGTAGAATGGTTATATGCATGGGGACAAGTTTGACAGCATTTCCTCAACCGAAACAAAAAAAAGAAAATAATAAAGCAAAGCTACATAAACATCTGTTTGTCAGCGAGAACCCGAACAATATGTGTGAAGAGTTAGATGTGATTTGCCTCCATCCTCCTCTGCAATTATCTCTTCTAAAACTAAAGATTGTGACTACTTTAAAATGTGAAACTGAAAATTACATTAATTACATTGCCTCCATCCTCCTCTTAAATGATCTCTTTTTAAACTAAGCATTTACGTATTTAGAAGTGAGCCTACTTTAATATACGGAAAAGAAAATTACATTAATTATCCTCATTACAAAACTATTTTTTCAAAATATTTAGGTCCTCGCAAAATAAGTCTGTGTCTGTCCTCCTGAGAAGGTCTCTTTCTATACTTGTGGCAGGGATGCTGTATGTAAGCTTGCTTTAGAGTGTGTGCGTATGTGAGTTATCAGAACTGAGAGAGGTAGAATATTTATATGCATGGGGACAAGTTTGACTGCATTTCCTCAACCGAAACAAAAATAATAATAAAGCAAAGCTACATAAACATCTGTTTGTCAGCGAGAACCCGAACAATGTGTGTGAAGAGTTAGATGTGATTTGCCTCCATCCTCCTCTGCAATTATTTCCTCTAAAACTAAAGATTGTGCCTACTTTAAAATGGGAAACTGAAAATTACATTAATTACATTGCCTCCATCCTCCGCTTAAATGATCTCTTTTCAAACTAAGCATTTACGTATTAAGAAGTGAGCCTACTTTAATATATAGATCTGAAAATTACATTAATTATCCTCATTACAAAATTATTTTTTCAAAATATTTAGGTCCTCGCGAAATAAGTCTGTGTCTGTCCTCCTGAGAATTTCTCTGTCTACACTTGTGGCAGGGATGCTGTATGTAAGCTTGCTTTAGCGTGTGTGCGTATGTGAGTTAGCAGAACTGAGAGAGGTAGAATATTTATATGCATGGGGACAAATTTGACTGCATTTCCTCAACCGAAACAAAAATAATAATAAAGCAAAGCTACATAAACATCTGTTTGTCAGCGAGAACCCGAACAATGTGTGTGAAGAGTTATATGTGATTTGCCTCCATCCTCCTCTGCAATGATCTAATCTTAAATTAAGTATTTACGTATTAAGAATGTGCCTACTTTAATATGTGGAACTGAAAATTGCATTAATTACATTGCCTCCATCCTCTTCTTAAATGATCTCTTTTTAAACTAAGCATTTACGTATTAAGAAGTGAACCTACTTTAATATGTGGAACAGAAAATTACATTAATTATACTCACTACAAAATTATTTTTTTAAAATATTTAGGTCCTCGCGAAATAAGTCTGTGCCTGTCCTCCTGAGAAGGTCTCTGTCTATACTTGTGGCAATGATGCTGTATGTAAGCTTGCGTTAGAATGTGTCCGTATGTGAGTTATCGGGAGGGCGAGAGGTAGAATAGTTATATGCATGGGGACAAGTTTGACAGCATTTCCTCAAACGAAACAAAAAAAAAATAATAATAAAGCAAAGCTACATAAACATCTGTTTGTCAGCGAGAACCCGAACAATATGTGTGAAGAGTTAGATGTGATTTGCCTCCATTCTCCTCTGCAATTATTTCTTTTAAAACTAAAGATTGTGCCTACTTTAAAATGTGAAACTGAAAATTACATTAATTACATTGCCTCCATCCTCCTCTTAAATGATCTCTTTTTAAACTAAGCATTTACGTATTAAGAAGTGAGCCTACTTTAATATATGGAACTGAAAATTACATTAATTATCCTCATTACAAAATTATTTTTTCAAAATATTTAGGTCCTCGCAAAATAAGTCTGTGTCTGTCCTCCTGAGAAGGTCTCTGTCTATACTTGTGGCAGGGATGCTGTATGTAAGCTTGCTTTAGCGTGTGTGCGTATGTGAGTTATCGGGAGGGCGAGAGGTAGAATAGTTATATGCATGGGGACAAGTTTGACTGCATTTCCTCAACCGAAACAAAAAAAAACAAAAAAATAATAATAATAAAGCAAAGCTACGTAAACATCTGTTTGTCAGCGGGAACCCGAACAATATGTGTGAAGAGTTAGATGTGATTTGCCTCCATTCTCCTCTGCAATTATTTCTTTTAAAACTAAAGATTGTGCCTACTTTAAAATGTGAAACTGAAAATTACATTAATTACATTACCTCCATCCTCCTCTTAAATGATCTCTTTTTAAACTAAGCATTTACGTATTAAGAAGTGAGCCTACTTTAATATATGGAACTGAAAATTACATTAATTATCCTCATTACAAAATTATTTTTTCAAAATATTTAGGTCCTCGCAAAATAAGTCTGTGTCTGTCCTCCTGAGAAGGTCTCTGTCTATACTTGTGGCAGGGATGCTGTATGTGAGCTTGCTTTAGCGTGTGTGCGTAAGTGAGTTATCGGGAGGGCGAGAGGTAGAATAGTTATATGCATGGGGACAAGTTTGACAGCATTTCCTCAAACGAAACAAAAAAAAAAAATAATAATAAAGCAAAGCTACATAAACATCTGTTTGTCAGCGAGAACCCGAACAATATGTGTGAAGAGTTAGATGTGATTTGCCTCCATCCTCCTCTGCAATTATCTCTTCTAAAACTAAAGATTGTGACTACTTTAAAATGTGAAACTGAAAATTACATTAATTACATTGCCTCCATCCTCCTCTTAAATGATCTCTTTTTAAACTAAGCATTTACGCATTAAGAAGTGAGCCTACTTTAATATATGGAAATGAAAATTACATTAATTATCCTCAATACAAAACTATTTTTTCAAAATATTTAGGTCCTCGCAAAATAAGTCTGTGTCTGTCCTCCTGAGAAGGTCTCTGTCTATACTTGTGGCAGGGATGCTGTATGTAAGCTTGCGTTAGAATGTGTCCGTATGTGAGTTATCGGGAGGGCCAGAGGTAGAATAGTTATATGCATGGGGACAAGTTTGACTGCATTTCCTCAACCGAAACAAAACAAAACAAAAAAAAAATAATAAAGCAAAGCTACATAAACACCTGTTTGTCAGCGAGAACCCGAACAATATGTGTGAAGAGTTAGATGTGATTTGCCTCCATTCTCCTCTGCAATTATTTCTTCTAAAACTAAAGATTGTGCCTACTTTAAAATGTGAAACTGAAAATTACATTAATTACATTAATTACATTGCCTCCATCCTCCTCTTAAATGATCTGTTTTTAAACTAAGCATTTACATATTTAGAAGTGAGCCTACTTTAATATATGGAAAAGAAAATTACATTAATTATCCTCATTACAAAACTATTTTTTCAAAATATTTAGGTCCTCGCAAAATAAGTCTGTGTCTGTCCTCCAGAGAAGGTCTCTGTCTATACTTGTGGCAGGGATGCTGTATGTAAGCTTGCTTTAGCGTGTGTGCGTATGTGAGTTATCGGGAGGGCTAGAGGTAGAATATTTATATGCATGGTGACAAGTGTGACAGCATTTCCTCAACCGAAACAAAACAAAAAAAATTATAATAAAGCAAAGCTACATAAACATCTGTTTGTCAGCGAGAACCCGAGTAATATGTGTGAAGAGTTAGATGTGATTTGCCTCCATCCTCCTCTGCAATTATCTCTTCTAAAACTAAAGATTGTGCCTACTTTAAAATGTGAAACTGAAAATTACATTAATTACATTGCCTCCATCCTCCACTTAAATGATCTCTTTTTAAACTAAGCATTTACGTATTTAGAAGTGAGCCTACTTTAATATATGGAAAAGAAAATTACATTAATTATCCTCAATACAAAACTATTTTTTCAAAATATTTAGGTCCTCGCAAAATAAGTCTGTGTCTGTCCTCCTAAGAAGGTCTCTGTCTATACTTGTGGCAGGGATGCTGTATGTAAGCTTGCTTTAGAGTGTGTGCGTATGTGAGTTATCGGGAGGGCTAGAGGTAGAATATTTATATGCATGGTGACAAGTGTGACAGCATTTCCTCAACCGAAACAAAACAAAAAAAATTATAATAAAGCAAAGCTACATAAACATCTGTTTGTCAGCGAGAACCCGAGTAATATGTGTGAAGAGTTAGATGTGATTTGCCTCCATCCTCCTCTGCAATTATCTCTTCTAAAACTAAAGATTGTGACTACTTTAAAATGTGAAACTGAAAATTACATTAATTACATTGCCTCCCTCCTCCTCTTAAATGATCTCTTTTTAAACTAAGCATTTACGCATTAAGAAGTGAGCCTACTTTAATATATGGAAAAGAAAATTACATTAATTATCCTCAATGCAAAACTATTTTTTCAAAATATTTAGGTCCTCGCAAAATAAGTCTGTGTCTGTCCTCCTGAGAAGGTCTCTGTCTATACTTGTGGCAGGGATGCTGTATGTAAGCTTGCTTTAGAGTGTGTGCGTATGTGAGTTATCGGGAGGGCTAGAGGTAGAATATTTATATGCATGGTGACAAGTGTGACAGCATTTCCTCAACCGAAACAAAACAAAAAAAATTATAATAAAGCAAAGCTACATAAACATCTGTTTGTCAGCGAGAACCCGAGTAATATGTGTGAAGAGTTAGATGTGATTTGCCTCCATCCTCCTCTGCAATTATCTCTTCTAAAACTAAAGATTGTGACTACTTTAAAATGTGAAACTGAAAATTACATTAATTACATTGCCTCCATCCTCCTCTTAAATGATCTCTTTTTAAACTAAGCATTTACGTATTTAGAAGTGAGCCTACTTTAATATATGGAAAAGAAAATTACATTAATTATCCTCAATACAAAACTATTTTTTCAAAATATTTAGGTCCTCGCAAAATAAGTCTGTGTCAGTCCTCCTGAGAAGGTCTCTGTCTATATTTGTGGCAGGGATGCTGTATGTAAGCTTGCTTTAGAGTGTGTGCGTATGTGAGTTATAGGGAGGGCGAGAGGTAGAATAGTTATATGCATGGGGACACGTTTGACAGCATTTCCTCAACCGAAACAAAACAAAACAAAAAATAATAATAAAGCAAAGCTACATAAACATCTGTTTGTCAACGAGAACACGAACAATATGTGTGAAGAGTTAGATGTGATTTGCCTCCATCCTCCTCTGCAATTATTTCTTCTAAAACTAAAGATTGTGCCTACTTTAAAATGTGAAACTGAAAATTACATTAATTACATTGCCTCCATCCTCCTCTTAAATGATCTCTTTTTAAACTAAGCATTTACGCATTAAGAAGTGAGCCTACTTTAATATATGGAAATGAAAATTACATTAATTATCGTCATTACAAAATTATTTTTTCAAAATATTTAGGTCCTCGCGAAATAAGTCTGTGTCTGTCCTCCTGAGAAGGTCTCTGTCTATACTTGTGGCAGGGATGCTGTATGTAAGCTTGCTTTAGCGTGTGTGCGTATGTGAGTTATCGGGACGGCGAGAGGTAGAATATTTATATGCATGGTGACAAGTGTGACAGCATTTCCTCAACCGAAACAAAACAAAAAAAATTATAATAAAGCAAAGCTACATAAACATCTGTTTGTCAGCGAGAACCCGAGTAATATGTGTGAAGAGTTAGATGTGATTTGCCTCCATCCTCCTCTGCAATTATCTCTTCTAAAACTAAAGATTGTGACTACTTTAAAATGTGAAACTGAAAATTACATTAATTACATTGCCTCCATCCTCCTCTTAAATGATCTCTTTTTAAACTAAGCATTTACGCATTTAGAAGTGAGCCTACTTTAATATATGGAAAAGAAAATTACATTAATTATCCTCAATACAAAACTATTTTTTCAAAATATTTAGGTCCTCGCAAAATAAGTCTGTGTCTGTCCTCCTGAGAAGGTCTCTGTCTATATTTGTGGCAGGGATGCTGTATGTAAGCTTGCTTTAGAGTGTGTGCGTATGTGAGTTATAGGGAGGGCGAGAGGTAGAATAGTTATATGCATGGGGACACGTTTGACAGCATTTCCTCAACCGAAACAAAACAAAACAAAAAATAATAATAAAGCAAAGCTACATAAACATCTGTTTGTCAACGAGAACACGAACAATATGTGTGAAGAGTTAGATGTGATTTGCCTCCATCCTCCTCTGCAATTATTTCTTCTAAAACTAAAGATTGTGCCTACTTTAAAATGTGAAACTGAAAATTACATTAATTACATTGCCTCCATCCTCCTCTTAAATGATCTCTTTTTAAACTAAGCATTTACGCATTAAGAAGTGAGCCTACTTTAATATATGGAAATGAAAATTACATTAATTATCGTCATTACAAAATTATTTTTTCAAAATATTTAGGTCCTCGCGAAATAAGTCTGTGTCTGTCCTCCTGAGAAGGTCTCTGTCTATACTTGTGGCAGGGATGCTGTATGTAAGCTTGCTTTAGCGTGTGTGCGTATGTGAGTTATCGGGACGGCGAGAGGTAGAATATTTATATGCATGGTGACAAGTGTGACAGCATTTCCTCAACCGAAACAAAACAAAAAAAATTATAATAAAGCAAAGCTACATAAACATCTGTTTGTCAGCGAGAACCCGAGTAATATGTGTGAAGAGTTAGATGTGATTTGCCTCCATCCTCCTCTGCAATTATCTCTTCTAAAACTAAAGATTGTGACTACTTTAAAATGTGAAACTGAAAATTACATTAATTACATTGCCTCCCTCCTCCTCTTAAATGATCTCTTTTTAAACTAAGCATTTACGCATTAAGAAGTGAGCCTACTTTAATATATGGAAAAGAAAATTACATTAATTATCCTCAATACAAAACTATTTTTTCAAAATATTTAGGTCCTCGCAAAATAAGTCTGTGTCTGTCCTCCTGAGAAGGTCTCTGTCTATACTTGTGGCAGGGATGCTGTATGTAAGCTTGCTTTAGAGTGTGTGCGTATGTGAGTTATCGGGAGGGCTAGAGGTAGAATATTTATATGCATGGTGACAAGTGTGACAGCATTTCCTCAACCGAAACAAAACAAAAAAAATTATAATAAAGCAAAGCTACATAAACATCTGTTTGTCAGCGAGAACCCGAGTAATATGTGTGAAGAGTTAGATGTGATTTGCCTCCATCCTCCTCTGCAATTATCTCTTCTAAAACTAAAGATTGTGACTACTTTAAAATGTGAAACTGAAAATTACATTAATTACATTGCCTCCATCCTCCTCTTAAATGATCTCTTTTTAAACTAAGCATTTACGTATTTAGAAGTGAGCCTACTTTAATATATGGAAAAGAAAATTACATTAATTATCCTCAATACAAAACTATTTTTTCAAAATATTTAGGTCCTCGCAAAATAAGTCTGTGTCTGTCCTCCTGAGAAGGTCTCTGTCTATATTTGTGGCAGGGATGCTGTATGTAAGCTTGCTTTAGAGTGTGTGCGTATGTGAGTTATAGGGAGGGCGAGAGGTAGAATAGTTATATGCATGGGGACACGTTTGACAGCATTTCCTCAACCGAAACAAAACAAAACAAAAAATAATAATAAAGCAAAGCTACATAAACATCTGTTTGTCAACGAGAACACGAACAATATGTGTGAAGAGTTAGATGTGATTTGCCTCCATCCTCCTCTGCAATTATTTCTTCTAAAACTAAAGATTGTGCCTACTTTAAAATGTGAAACTGAAAATTACATTAATTACATTGCCTCCATCCTCCTCTTAAATGATCTCTTTTTAAACTAAGCATTTACGCATTAAGAAGTGAGCCTACTTTAATATATGGAAATGAAAATTACATTAATTATCCTCATTACAAAATTATTTTTTCAAAATATTTAGGTCCTCGCAAAATAAGTCTGTGTCTGTCCTCCTGAGAAGGTCTCTGTCTATATTTGTGGCAGGGATGCTGTATGTAAGCTTGCTTTAGAGTGTGTGCGTATGTGAGTTATCGGGAGGGCGAGAGGTAGAATAGTTATATGCATGGGGACAAGTTTGACAGCATTTCCTCAACCGAAACAAAACAAAACAAAAAATAATAATAAAGGAAAGCTACATAAACATCTGTTTGTCAACGAGAACACGAACAATATGTGTGAAGAGTTAGATGTGATTTGCCTCCATCCTCCTCTGCAATTACTTCTTATAAAACTAAAGATTGTGCCTACTTTAAAATGTGAAACTGAAAACTACATTAATTACATTGCCTCCATCCTCCTCTTAAATGATCTCTTTTTAAACTAAGCATTTACGTATTTAGAAGTGAGCCTACTTTAATATATGGAAAAGAAAATTACATTAATTATCCTCATTACAAAATTATTTTTTCAAAATATTTAGGTCCTCGCAAAATAAGTCTGTGTCTGTCCTCCTGAGAAGGTCTCTGTCTATATTTGTGGCAGGGATGCTGTATGTAAGCTTGCTTTAGAGTGTGTGCGTATGTGAGTTATCGGGAGGGCGAGAGGTAGAATAGTTATATGCATGGGGACAAGTTTGACTGCATTTCCTCAACCGAAACAAAAAAAAAACAAAAAAATAATAATAATAAAGCAAAGCTACGTAAAGATCTGTTTGTCAGCGGGATTCCGAACAATATGTGTGAAGAGTTAGATGTGATTTGCCTCCATTCTCCTCTGCAATTATTTCTTCTAAAACTAAAGATTTTGCCTACTTTAAAATGTCAAACTGAAAATTACATTAATTACATTGCCTCCATCCTCCTCTTAAATGATCTCTTTTTAAACTAAGCATTTACGTATTTAGAAGTGAGCCTACTTTAATATACGGAACTGAAAATTACATTAATTATCCTCATTACAAAATTATTTTTTCAAAATATTTAGGTCCTCGCAAAATAAGTCTGTGTCTGTCCTCCTGAGAAGGTCTCTGTCTATACTTGTGGCAGGGATGCTGTATGTGAGCTTGCTTTAGCGTGTGTGCGTAAGTGAGTTATCGGGAGGGCGAGAGGTAGAATGGTTATATGCATGGGGACAAGTTTGACAGCATTTCCTCAACCGAAACAAAAAAAAAAAATAATAAAGCAAAGCTACATAAACATCTGTTTGTCAGCGAGAACCCGAACAATATGTGTGAAGAGTTAGATGTGATTTGCCTCCATCCTCCTCTGCAATTATCTCTTCTAAAACTAAAGATTGTGACTACTTTAAAATGTGAAACTGAAAATTACATTAATTACATTGCCTCCATCCTCCTCTTAAATGATCTCTTTTTAAACTAAGCATTTACGTATTTAGAAGTGAGCCTACTTTAATATACGGAAAAGAAAATTACATTAATTATCCTCATTACAAAACTATTTTTTCAAAATATTTAGGTCCTCGCAAAATAAGTCTGTGTCTGTCCTCCTGAGAAGGTCTCTTTCTATACTTGTGGCAGGGATGCTGTATGTAAGCTTGCTTTAGAGTGTGTGCGTATGTGAGTTATCAGAACTGAGAGAGGTAGAATATTTATATGCATGGGGACAAATTTGACTGCATTTCCTCAACCGAAACAAAAATAATAATAAAGCAAAGCTACATAAACATCTGTTTGTCAGCGAGAACCCGAACAATATGTGTGAAGAGTTAGATGTGATTTGCCTCCATCCTCCTCTGCAATTATCTCTTCTAAAACTAAAGATTGTGACTACTTTAAAATGGGAAACTGAAAATTACATTAATTACATTGCCTCCATCCTCCGCTTAAATGATCTCTTTTCAAACTAAGCATTTACGTATTAAGAAGTGAGCCTACTTTAATATATAGATCTGAAAATTACATTAATTATCCTCATTACAAAATTATTTTTTCAAAATATTTAGGTCCTCGCGAAATAAGTCTGTGTCTGTCCTCCTGAGAATTTCTCTGTCTACACTTGTGGCAGGGATGCTGTATGTAAGCTTGCTTTAGCGTGTGTGCGTATGTGAGTTAGCAGAACTGAGAGAGGTAGAATATTTATATGCATGGGGACAAATTTGACTGCATTTCCTCAACCGAAACAAAAATAATAATAAAGCAAAGCTACATAAACATCTGTTTGTCAGCGAGAACCCGAACAATGTGTGTGAAGAGTTATATGTGATTTGCCTCCATCCTCCTCTGCAATGATCTAATCTTAAATTAAGTATTTACGTATTAAGAATGTGCCTACTTTAATATGTGGAACTGAAAATTGCATTAATTACATTGCCTCCATCCTCTTCTTAAATGATCTCTTTTTAAACTAAGCATTTACGTATTAAGAAGTGAACCTACTTTAATATGTGGAACAGAAAATTACATTAATTATACTCACTACAAAATTATTTTTTTAAAATATTTAGGTCCTCGCGAAATAAGTCTGTGCCTGTCCTCCTGAGAAGGTCTCTGTCTATACTTGTGGCAATGATGCTGTATGTAAGCTTGCGTTAGAATGTGTCCGTATGTGAGTTATCGGGAGGGCGAGAGGTAGAATAGTTATATGCATGGGGACAAGTTTGACAGCATTTCCTCAAACGAAACAAAAAAAAAATAATAATAAAGCAAAGCTACATAAACATCTGTTTGTCAGCGAGAACCCGAACAATATGTGTGAAGAGTTAGATGTGATTTGCCTCCATTCTCCTCTGCAATTATTTCTTTTAAAACTAAAGATTGTGCCTACTTTAAAATGTGAAACTGAAAATTACATTAATTACATTGCCTCCATCCTCCTCTTAAATGATCTCTTTTTAAACTAAGCATTTACGTATTAAGAAGTGAGCCTACTTTAATATATGGAACTGAAAATTACATTAATTATCCTCATTACAAAATTATTTTTTCAAAATATTTAGGTCCTCGCAAAATAAGTCTGTGTCTGTCCTCCTGAGAAGGTCTCTGTCTATACTTGTGGCAGGGATGCTGTATGTAAGCTTGCTTTAGCGTGTGTGCGTATGTGAGTTATCGGGAGGGCGAGAGGTAGAATAGTTATATGCATGGGGACAAGTTTGACTGCATTTCCTCAACCGAAACAAAAAAAAACAAAAAAATAATAATAATAAAGCAAAGCTACGTAAACATCTGTTTGTCAGCGGGAACCCGAACAATATGTGTGAAGAGTTAGATGTGATTTGCCTCCATTCTCCTCTGCAATTATTTCTTTTAAAACTAAAGATTGTGCCTACTTTAAAATGTGAAACTGAAAATTACATTAATTACATTACCTCCATCCTCCTCTTAAATGATCTCTTTTTAAACTAAGCATTTACGTATTAAGAAGTGAGCCTACTTTAATATATGGAACTGAAAATTACATTAATTATCCTCATTACAAAATTATTTTTTCAAAATATTTAGGTCCTCGCAAAATAAGTCTGTGTCTGTCCTCCTGAGAAGGTCTCTGTCTATACTTGTGGCAGGGATGCTGTATGTGAGCTTGCTTTAGCGTGTGTGCGTAAGTGAGTTATCGGGAGGGCGAGAGGTAGAATAGTTATATGCATGGGGACAAGTTTGACAGCATTTCCTCAAACGAAACAAAAAAAAAAAATAATAATAAAGCAAAGCTACATAAACATCTGTTTGTCAGCGAGAACCCGAACAATATGTGTGAAGAGTTAGATGTGATTTGCCTCCATCCTCCTCTGCAATTATCTCTTCTAAAACTAAAGATTGTGACTACTTTAAAATGTGAAACTGAAAATTACATTAATTACATTGCCTCCATCCTCCTCTTAAATGATCTCTTTTTAAACTAAGCATTTACGCATTAAGAAGTGAGCCTACTTTAATATATGGAAATGAAAATTACATTAATTATCCTCAATACAAAACTATTTTTTCAAAATATTTAGGTCCTCGCAAAATAAGTCTGTGTCTGTCCTCCTGAGAAGGTCTCTGTCTATACTTGTGGCAGGGATGCTGTATGTAAGCTTGCGTTAGAATGTGTCCGTATGTGAGTTATCGGGAGGGCCAGAGGTAGAATAGTTATATGCATGGGGACAAGTTTGACTGCATTTCCTCAACCGAAAGAAAACAAAACAAAAAAAAAATAATAAAGCAAAGCTACATAAACACCTGTTTGTCAGCGAGAACCCGAACAATATGTGTGAAGAGTTAGATGTGATTTGCCTCCATTCTCCTCTGCAATTATTTCTTCTAAAACTAAAGATTGTGCCTACTTTAAAATGTGAAACTGAAAATTACATTAATTACATTAATTACATTGCCTCCATCCTCCTCTTAAATGATCTGTTTTTAAACTAAGCATTTACATATTTAGAAGTGAGCCTACTTTAATATATGGAAAAGAAAATTACATTAATTATCCTCATTACAAAACTATTTTTTCAAAATATTTAGGTCCTCGCAAAATAAGTCTGTGTCTGTCCTCCAGAGAAGGTCTCTGTCTATACTTGTGGCAGGGATGCTGTATGTAAGCTTGCTTTAGCGTGTGTGCGTAAGTGAGTTATCGGGAGGGCGAGAGGTAGAATAGTTATATGCATGGGGACAAGTTTGACAGCATTTCCTCAACCGAAACAAAACAAAACAAAAAATAATAATAAAGCAAAGCTACATAAACATCTGTTTGTCAACGAGAACACGAACAATATGTGTGAAGAGTTAGATGTGATTTGCCTCCATCCTCCTCTGCAATTATTTCTTCTAAAACTAAAGATTGTGCCTACTTTAAAATGTGAAACTGAAAATTACATTAATTACATTGCCTCCATCCTCCTCTTAAATGATCTCTTTTTAAACTAAGCATTTACGCATTAAGAAGTGAGCCTACTTTAATATATGGAAATGAAAATTACATTAATTATCCTCATTACAAAATTATTTTTTCAAAATATTTAGGTCCTCGCAAAATAAGTCTGTGTCTGTCCTCCTGAGAAGGTCTCTGTCTATATTTGTGGCAGGGATGCTGTATGTAAGCTTGCTTTAGAGTGTGTGCGTATGTGAGTTATCGGGAGGGCGAGAGGTAGAATAGTTATATGCATGGGGACACGTTTGACTGCATTTCCTCAACCGAAACAAAACAAAACAAAAAATAATAATAAAGCAAAGCTACATAAACATCTGTTTGTCAACGAGAACACGAACAATATGTGTGAAGAGTTAGATGTGATTTGCCTCCATCCTCCTCTGCAATTATTTCTTCTAAAACTAAAGATTGTGCCTACTTTAAAATGTGAAACTGAAAACTACATTAATTACATTGCCTCCATCCTCCTCTTAAATTATCTCTTTTTAAACTAAGCATTTACGTATTTAGAAGTGAGCCTACTTTAATATATGGAAAAGAAAATTACATTAATTATCCTCATTACAAAATTATTTTTTCAAAATATTTAGGTCCTCGCAAAATAAGTCTGTGTCTGTCCTCCTGAGAAGGTCTCTGTCTATATTTGTGGCAGGGATGCTGTATGTAAGCTTGCTTTAGAGTGTGTGCGTATGTGAGTTATCGGGAGGGCGAGAGGTAGAATAGTTATATGCATGGGGACAAGTTTGACAGCATTTCCTCAACCGAAACAAAAAAAAAAAAATAATAATAAAGCAAAGCTACATAAACATCTGTTTGTCAGCGAGAACCCGAACAATATGTGTGAAGAGTTAGATGTGATTTGCCTCCATCCTCCTCTGCAATTATCTCTTCTAAAACTAAAGATTGTGACTACTTTAAAATGTGAAACTGAAAATTACATTAATTACATTGCCTCCATCCTCCTCTTAAATGATCTCTTTTTAAACTAAGCATTTACGTATTTAGAAGTGAGCCTACTTTAATATACGGAACTGAAAATTACATTAATTATCCTCATTACAAAACTATTTTTTCAAAATATTTAGGTCCTCGCAAAATAAGTCTGTGTCTGTCCTCCTGAGAAGGTCTCTTTCTATACTTGTGGCAGGGATGCTGTATGTAAGCTTGCTTTAGAGTGTGTGCGTATGTGAGTTATCAGAACTGAGAGAGGTAGAATATTTATATGCATGGGGACAAATTTGACTGCATTTCCTCAACCGAAACAAAAATAATAATAAAGCAAAGCTACATAAACATCTTTTTGTCAGCGAGAACCCGAACAATATGTGTGAAGAGTTAGATGTGATTTGCCTCCATCCTCCTCTGCAATTATCTCTTCTAAAACTAAAGATTGTGACTACTTTAAAATGTGAAACTGAAAATTACATTAATTACATTGCCTCCATCCTCCTCTTAAATGATCTCTTTTTAAACTAAGCATTTACGTATTTAGAAGTGAGCCTACTTTAATATACGGAACTGAAAATTACATTAATTATCCTCATTACAAAACTATTTTTTCAAAATATTTAGGTCCTCGCAAAATAAGTCTGTGTCTGTCCTCCTGAGAAGGTCTCTTTCTATACTTGTGGCAGGGATGCTGTATGTAAGCTTGCTTTAGAGTGTGTGCGTATGTGAGTTATCAGAACTGAGAGAGGTAGAATATTTATATGCATGGGGACAAATTTGACTGCATTTCCTCAACCGAAACAAAAATAATAATAAAGCAAAGCTACATAAACATCTGTTTGTCAGCGAGAACCCGAACAATGTGTGTGAAGAGTTAGATGTGATTTGCCTCCATCCTCCTCTGCAATTATTTCCTTTAAAACTAAAGATTGTGCCTACTTTAAAATGGGAAACTGAAAATTACATTAATTACATTGCCTCCATCCTGCGCTTAAATGATCTCTTTTCAAACTAAGCATTTACGTATTAAGAAGTGAGCCTACTTTAATATATAGATCTGAAAATTACATTAATTATCCTCATTACAAAATTATTTTTTCAAAATATTTAGGTCCTCGCGAAATAAGTCTGTGTCTGTCCTCCTGAGAATTTCTCTGTCTACACTTGTGGCAGGGATGCTGTATGTAAGCTTGCTTTAGCGTGTGTGCGTATGTGAGTTATCAGAACTGAGAGAGGTAGAATATTTATATGCATGGGGACAAATTTGACTGCATTTCCTCAACCGAAACAAAAATAATAATAAAGCAAAGCTACATAAACATCTGTTTGTCAGCGAGAACCCGAACAATGTGTGTGAAGAGTTATATGTGATTTGCCTCCAACCTCCTCTGCAATGATCTAATCTTAAACTAAGTATTTACGTATTAAGAATGTGCCTACTTTAATATGTGGAACTGAAAATTGCATTAATTACATTGCCTCCATCCTCTTCTTAAATGATCTCTTTTTAAACTAAGCATTTACGTATTAAGAAGTGAACCTACTTTAATATGTGGAACAGAAAATTACATTAATTATACTCAATACAAAATTATTTTTTTAAAATATTTAGGTCCTCGCGAACTAAGTCTGTGCCTGTCCTCCTGAGAAGGTCTCTGTCTATACTTGTGGCAGGGATGCTGTATGTGAGCTTGCTTTAGCGTGTGTGCGTAAGTGAGTTATCGGGAGGGCGAGAGGTAGAATAGTTATATGCATGGGGACAAGTTTGACTGCATTTCCTCAACCGAAACAAAACAAAAAAAATTATAATAAAGCAAAGCTACATAAACATCTGTTTGTCAGCGAGAACCCGAACAATATGTGTGAAGAGTTAGATGTGATTTGCCTCCATCCTCCTCTGCAATTATCTCTTCTAAAACTAAAGATTGTGACTACTTTAAAATGTGAAACTGAAAATTACATTAATTACATTGCCTCCATCCTCCTCTTAAATGATCTCTTTTTAAACTAAGCATTTACTTATTTAGAAGTGAGCCTACTTTAATATACGGAAAAGAAAATTACATTAATTATCCGCATTACAAAACTAATTTTTCAAAATATTTAGGTCCTCGCAAAATAAGTCTGTGTCTGTCCTCCTGAGAAGGTCTCTGTCTATACTTGTGGCAGGGATGCTGTATGTAAGCTTGCTTTAGAGTGTGTGCGTAAGTGAGTTATCGGGAGGGCTAGAGGTAGAATATTTATATGCATGGTGACAAGTGTGACAGCATTTCCTCAACCGAAACAAAACAAAAAAAATTATAATAAAGCAAAGCTACATAAACATCTGTTTGTCAGCTAGAACCCGAGTAATATGTGTGAAGAGTTAGATGTGATTTGCCTCCATCCTCCTCTGCAATTATCTCTTCTAAAACTAAAGATTGTGACTACTTTAAAATTTGAAACTGAAAATTACATTAATTACATTGCCTCCATCCTCCTCTTAAATGATCTGTTTTTAAACTAAGCATTTACGTATTTAGAAGTGAGCCTACTTTAATATATGGAAAAGAAAATTTCATTAATTATCCTCATTACAAAACTATTTTTTCAAAATATTTAGGTCCTCGCAAAATAAGTCTGTGTCTGTCCTCCTGAGAAGGTCTCTTTCTATACTTGTGGCAGGGATGCTGTATGTAAGCTTGCTTTAGAGTGTGTGCGTATGTGAGTTATGAGAACTGAGAGAGGTAGAATATTTATATGCATGGGGACAAATTTGACTGCATTTCTCAACCGAAACAAAAATAATAATAAAGCAAAGCTACATAAACATCTGTTTGTCAGCGAGAACCCGAACAATGTGTGTGAAGAGTTAGATGTGATTTGCCTCCATCCTCCTCTGCAATTATCTCTTCTAAAACTAAAGATTGTGACTACTTTAAAATGTGAAACTGAAAATTACATTAATTACATTGCCTCCATCATCCTCTTAAATGATCTCTTTTTAAACTAAGCATTTACGTATTTAGAAGTGAGCCTACTTTAATATACGGAAAAGAAAATTACATTAATTATCCGCATTACAAAACTAATTTTTCAAAATATTTAGGTCCTCGCAAAATAAGTCTGTGTCTGTCCTCCTGAGAAGGTCTCTGTCTATATTTGTGGCAGGGATGCTGTATGTAAGCTTGCTTTAGAGTGTGTGCGTATGTGAGTTATCGGGAGGGCGAGAGGTAGAATAGTTATATGCATGGGGACACGTTTGACTGCATTTCCTCAACCGAAACAAAACAAAACAAAAAATAATAATAAAGCAAAGCTACATAAACATCTGTTTGTCAACGAGAACACGAACAATATGTGTGAAGAGTTAGATGTGATTTGCCTCCATCCTCCTCTGCAATTATTTCTTCTAAAACTAAAGATTGTGCCTACTTTAAAATGTGAAACTGAAAACTACATTAATTACATTGCCTCCATCCTCCTCTTAAATTATCTCTTTTTAAACTAAGCATTTACGTATTTAGAAGTGAGCCTACTTTAATATATGGAAAAGAAAATTACATTAATTATCCTCATTACAAAATTATTTTTTCAAAATATTTAGGTCCTCGCAAAATAAGTCTGTGTCTGTCCTCCTGAGAAGGTCTCTGTCTATATTTGTGGCAGGGATGCTGTATGTAAGCTTGCTTTAGAGTGTGTGCGTATGTGAGTTATCGGGAGGGCCAGAGGTAGAATAGTTATATGCATGGGGACACGTTTGACTGCATTTCCTCAACCGAAACAAAACAAAACAAAAAATAATAATAAAGCAAAGCTACATAAACATCTGTTTGTCAACGAGAACACGAACAATATGTGTGAAGAGTTAGATGTGATTTGCCTCCATCCTCCTCTGCAATTATTTCTTCTAAAACTAAAGATTGTGCCTACTTTAAAATGTGAAACTGAAAACTACATTAAGTACATTGCCTCCATCCTCCTCTTAAATGATCTCTTTTTAAACTAAGCATTTACGTATTTAGAAGTGAGCCTACTTTAATATATGGAAAAGAAAATTACATTAATTATCCTCATTACAAAATTATTTTTTCAAAATATTTAGGTCCTCGCAAAATAAGTCTGTGTCTGTCCTCCTGAGAAGGTCTCTGTCTATATTTGTGGCAGGGATGCTGTATGTAAGCTTGCTTTAGAGTGTGTGCGTATGTGAGTTATCGGGAGGGCGAGAGGTAGAATAGTTATATGCATGGGGACAAGTTTGACAGCATTTCCTCAACCGAAACAAAAAAAAAAAAATAATAATAAAGCAAAGCTACATAAACATCTGTTTGTCAGCGAGAACCCGAACAATATGTGTGAAGAGTTAGATGTGATTTGCCTCCATCCTCCTCTGCAATTATCTCTTCTAAAACTAAAGATTGTGACTACTTTAAAATGTGAAACTGAAAATTACATTAATTACATTGCCTCCATCCTCCTCTTAAATGATCTCTTTTTAAACTAAGCATTTACGTATTTAGAAGTGAGCCTACTTTAATATACGGAACTGAAAATTACATTAATTATCCTCATTACAAAACTATTTTTTCAAAATATTTAGGTCCTCGCAAAATAAGTCTGTGTCTGTCCTCCTGAGAAGGTCTCTTTCTATACTTGTGGCAGGGATGCTGTATGTAAGCTTGCTTTAGAGTGTGTGCGTATGTGAGTTATCAGAACTGAGAGAGGTAGAATATTTATATGCATGGGGACAAATTTGACTGCATTTCCTCAACCGAAACAAAAATAATAATAAAGCAAAGCTACATAAACATCTTTTTGTCAGCGAGAACCCGAACAATATGTGTGAAGAGTTAGATGTGATTTGCCTCCATCCTCCTCTGCAATTATCTCTTCTAAAACTAAAGATTGTGACTACTTTAAAATGTGAAACTGAAAATTACATTAATTACATTGCCTCCATCCTCCTCTTAAATGATCTCTTTTTAAACTAAGCATTTACGTATTTAGAAGTGAGCCTACTTTAATATACGGAACTGAAAATTACATTAATTATCCTCATTACAAAACTATTTTTTCAAAATATTTAGGTCCTCGCAAAATAAGTCTGTGTCTGTCCTCCTGAGAAGGTCTCTTTCTATACTTGTGGCAGGGATGCTGTATGTAAGCTTGCTTTAGAGTGTGTGCGTATGTGAGTTATCAGAACTGAGAGAGGTAGAATATTTATATGCATGGGGACAAATTTGACTGCATTTCCTCAACCGAAACAAAAATAATAATAAAGCAAAGCTACATAAACATCTGTTTGTCAGCGAGAACCCGAACAATGTGTGTGAAGAGTTATATGTGATTTGCCTCCATCCTCCTCTGCAATGATCTAATCTTAAACTAAGTATTTACGTATTAAGAATGTGCCTACTTTAATATGTGGAACTGAAAATTGCATTAATTACATTGCCTCCATCCTCTTCTTAAATGATCTCTTTTTAAACTAAGCATTTACGTATTAAGAAGTGAACCTACTTTAATATGTGGAACAGAAAATTACATTAATTATACTCAATACAAAATTATTTTTTTAAAATATTTAGGTCCTCGCGAACTAAGTCTGTGCCTGTCCTCCTGAGAAGGTCTCTGTCTATACTTGTGGCAGGGATGCTGTATGTGAGCTTGCTTTAGCGTGTGTGCGTAAGTGAGTTATCGGGAGGGCGAGAGGTAGAATAGTTATATGCATGGGGACAAGTTTGACTGCATTTCCTCAACCGAAACAAAACAAAAAAAATTATAATAAAGCAAAGCTACATAAACATCTGTTTGTCAGCGAGAACCCGAACAATATGTGTGAAGAGTTAGATGTGATTTGCCTCCATCCTCCTCTGCAATTATCTCTTCTAAAACTAAAGATTGTGACTACTTTAAAATGTGAAACTGAAAATTACATTAATTACATTGCCTCCATCCTCCTCTTAAATGATCTCTTTTTAAACTAAGCATTTACTTATTTAGAAGTGAGCCTACTTTAATATACGGAAAAGAAAATTACATTAATTATCCGCATTACAAAACTAATTTTTCAAAATATTTAGGTCCTCGCAAAATAAGTCTGTGTCTGTCCTCCTGAGAAGGTCTCTGTCTATACTTGTGGCAGGGATGCTGTATGTAAGCTTGCTTTAGAGTGTGTGCGTAAGTGAGTTATCGGGAGGGCTAGAGGTAGAATATTTATATGCATGGTGACAAGTGTGACAGCATTTCCTCAACCGAAACAAAACAAAAAAAATTATAATAAAGCAAAGCTACATAAACATCTGTTTGTCAGCTAGAACCCGAGTAATATGTGTGAAGAGTTAGATGTGATTTGCCTCCATCCTCCTCTGCAATTATCTCTTCTAAAACTAAAGATTGTGACTACTTTAAAATTTGAAACTGAAAATTACATTAATTACATTGCCTCCATCCTCCTCTTAAATGATCTGTTTTTAAACTAAGCATTTACGTATTTAGAAGTGAGCCTACTTTAATATATGGAAAAGAAAATTTCATTAATTATCCTCATTACAAAACTATTTTTTCAAAATATTTAGGTCCTCGCAAAATAAGTCTGTGTCTGTCCTCCTGAGAAGGTCTCTTTCTATACTTGTGGCATGGATGCTGTATGTAAGCTTGCTTTAGAGTGTGTGCGTATGTGAGTTATGAGAACTGAGAGAGGTAGAATATTTATATGCATGGGGACAAATTTGACTGCATTTCTCAACCGAAACAAAAATAATAATAAAGCAAAGCTACATAAACATCTGTTTGTCAGCGAGAACCCGAACAATGTGTGTGAAGAGTTAGATGTGATTTGCCTCCATCCTCCTCTGCAATTATCTCTTCTAAAACTAAAGATTGTGACTACTTTAAAATGTGAAACTGAAAATTACATTAATTACATTGCCTCCATCATCCTCTTAAATGATCTCTTTTTAAACTAAGCATTTACGTATTTAGAAGTGAGCCTACTTTAATATACGGAAAAGAAAATTACATTAATTATCCGCATTACAAAACTAATTTTTCAAAATATTTAGGTCCTCGCAAAATAAGTCTGTGTCTGTCCTCCTGAGAAGGTCTCTGTCTATACTTGTGGCAGGGATGCTGTATGTAAGCTTGCTTTAGAGTGTGTGCGTAAGTGAGTTATCGGGAGGGCTAGAGGTAGAATATTTATATGCATGGAGACAAGTGTGACAGCATTTCCTCAACCGAAACAAAACAAAAAAAATTATAATAAAGCAAAGCTACATAAACATCTGTTTGTCAGCGAGAACCCGAGTAATATGTGTGAAGAGTTAGATGTGATTTGCCTCCATCCTCCTCTGCAATTATCTCTTCTAAAACTAAAGAGTGTGACTACTTTAAAATGTGAAACTGAAAATTACATTAATTACATTGCCTCCATCCTCCTCTTAAATGATCTGTTTTTAAACTAAGCATTTACGTATTTAGAAGTGAGCCTACTTTAATATATGGAAAAGAAAATTACATTAATTATCCTCATTACAAAACTATTTTTTCAAAATATTTAGGTCCTCGCAAAATAAGTCTGTGTCTGTCCTCCTGAGAAGTTCTCTTTCTATACTTGTGGCAGGGATGCTGTATGTAAGCTTGCTTTAGAGTGTGTGCGTATGTGAGTTATCAGAACTGAGAGAGGTAGAATATTTATATGCATGGGGACAAATTTGACTGCATTTCCTCAACCGAAACAAAAATAATAATAAAGCAAAGCTACATAAACATCTGTTTGTCAGCGAGAACCCGAACAATGTGTGTGAAGAGTTATATGTGATTTGCCTCCATCCTCCTCTGCAATGATCTAATCTTAAACTAAGTATTTACGTATTAAGAATGTGCCTACTTTAATATGTGGAACTGAAAATTGCATTAATTACATTGCCTCCATCCTCCTCTTAAATGATCTCTTTTTAAACTAAGCATTTACGTATTAAGAAGTGAACCTACTTTAATATGTGGAACAGAAAATTACATTAATTATACTCACTACAAAATTATTTTTTTAAAATATTTAGGACCTCGCGAACTAAGTCTGTGTCTGTCCTCCTGAGAAGGTCTCTGTCTATACTTGTGGCAGGGATGCTGTATGTAAGCTTGCTTTAGAGTGTGTGCGTATGTGAGTTATCAGAACTGAGAGAGGTAGAATATTTATATGCATGGGGACAAATTTGACTGCATTTCCTCAACCGAAACAAAAATAATAATAAAGCAAAGCTACATAAACATCTGTTTGTCAGCGAGAACCCGAACAATGTGTGTGAAGAGTTATATGTGATTTGCCTCCATCCTCCTCTGCAATGATCTAATCTTAAACTAAGTATTTACGTATTAAGAATGTGCCTACTTTAATATGTGGAACTGAAAATTACATTAATTACATTGCCTCCCTCCTCCTCTTAAATGATCTGTTTTTAAACTAAGCATTTACGTATTTAGAAGTGAGCCTACTTTAATATATGGAAAAGAAAATTACATTAATTATCCTCATTACAAAACTATTTTTTCAAAATATTTAGGTCCTCGCAAAATAAGTCTGTGTCTGTCCTCCTGAGAAGGTCTCTTTCTATACTTGTGGCAGGGATGCTGTATGTAAGCTTGCTTTAGAGTGTGTGCGTATGTGAGTTATCAGAACTGAGAGAGGTAGAATATTTATATGCATGGGGACAAATTTGACTGCATTTCCTCAACCGAAACAAAAATAATAATAAAGCAAAGCTACATAAACATCTGTTTGTCAGCGAGAACCCGAACAATGTGTGTGAAGAGTTATATGTGATTTGCCTCCATCCTCCTCTGCAATGATCTAATCTTAAACTAAGTATTTACGTACTAAGAATGTGCCTACTTTAATATGTGGAACTGAAAATTGCATTAATTACATTGCATCCATCCTCCTCTTAAATGATCTCTTTTTAAACTAAGCATTTACGTATTAAGAAGTGAACCTACTTTAATATGTGGAACAGAAAATTACATTAATTATACTCACTACAAAATTATTTTTTTAAAATATTTAGGTCCTCGCAAAATAAGTCTGTGTCTGTCCTCCTGAGAAGGTCTCTGTCTATACTTGTGGCAATGATGCTGTATGTAAGCTTGCTTTAGCGTGTGTGCGTATGTGAGTTATCGGGAGGGCGAGAGGTAGAATAGTTATATGCATGGGGACAAGTTTGACTGCATTTCCTCAACCGAAACAAAACAAAAATAATAATAATAAAGCAAAGCTACATAAACATCTGTTTGTCAGCGAGAACCCGAACAATATGTGTGAAGAGTTAGATGTGATTTGCCTCCATCCTCCTCTGCAATTAATTCTTCTAAAAATAAAGATTGTGCCTACTTTAAAATGTGAAACTGAAAATTACATTAATTACATTGCCTCCATCCTCCTCTTAAATGATCTCTTTATAAACTAAGCATTTACGTATTTAGAAGTGATCCTACTTTAATATATGGAACTGAAAATTACATTAATTATCCTCATTACAAAATTACTTTTTCAAAATATTTAGGTCCTCGCGAAATAAGTCTGTGTCTGTCCTCCTGAGAAAGTCTCTGTCTATATTTCAGTCAGGGATGCTGTATGTAAGCTTGCTTTAGACTGTGTGCGTATGTGAGTTATCGGGAGGGCGAAAGGTAGAATAGTTATATGCATGGGGACAAGTTTGACTGCATTTCCTCAACTGAAACAAAACAAAACAAAATAATAATAAAGCAAAGCTACATAAAATTCTGTTTGTCAGCGAGAACCCGAACAATATGTGTGAAGAGTTAGATGTGATTTTCCTCCATCCTCCTCTGCAATTATTTCTTCTAAAACTAAAGATTGTGCCTACTTTAAAATGGGAAACTAAAAACTACATTAATTACATTGCCTCCATCATCCTCTTAAATGATCTCTTTTTAAACTAAGCATTTACGTATTAAGAACTGAGCCTACTTTAATATATGGAACTGAAAATTACATTAATTATCCACATTACAAAATTATTTTTTCAAAATATTTAGGTCCTCGCAAAATAAGTCTGTGTCTGTCCTCCTGAGAAGGTCTCTGTCTATACTTGTGGCAGGGATGCTGTATATAAGCTTGCTTTAGCGTGTGTGCGTATGTGAGTTATCGGGACGGAGAGAGGTAGAATACTTATATGCATGGGGACAAGTTTGACTGAATTTCTTCAATCGAAACAAATAAATAAAATAAAGCAAAGCTACATAAACATCTGTTTGTCAGCGAGAACCCGAGCAATGTGTGTGAAGAGTTATATGTGATTTGCCTACATCCTCCTCTGCAATGATCTCTTCTTTAAATAAAGAATGTGCCTACTTTAAAATGTGGAACTGAAAATTATATTAATTTCATTGCCTCCATCCTCCTCTGAAATGATCTCTTTTTAAACTACGCATTTACGTATTAAGAAGTGAGCTTACTTTCAAATGTGGAACTGAAAATATCATTCATTATCCACATTACAAAATTATTTTTTCAAAATATTAGATCCTCGCAAAATAAGTCTGTGCTTTGCTACTGAGAAGGTCTCTGTCTATACGTGTGGAAGGGATGCTGTATGTAAGCTTGCTTTAGCGTGTGTGCGTATGTGAGTTATCGGGACGGAGAGAGGTAGAATATTTATATGCATGGGGACGAGTTTGACTGCCTTTCCTCAAAGGAAAAAAAAGCAAAGG
The DNA here is from genome assembly GCF_947563725.1 of Argiope bruennichi. Taxonomy (NCBI): domain Eukaryota; kingdom Metazoa; phylum Arthropoda; class Arachnida; order Araneae; family Araneidae; genus Argiope; species Argiope bruennichi. The sequence continues at coordinate 23,392,505 of NC_079154.1, read as the reverse complement.
TACATAAACATTTTTTTCTCAGCGAGAACACGAACAATGTGTTTGAAGAGTTATATGTGATTTGCCTCCATCCTCCTCTGCAATGATCTCTTGTTAAACAAACTAAGTATTTACGTATCAAGAATGTGCCTACTTTAATATGTGGAACTGAAAATTACATTGATTCCATCCTACTTTGAAATGATCTCTTTTTAAACTAAGCATTTACATATTAAGAAGTGAGCCTACTTTAAAATGTGGAACTGAAAATTACATTAATTATAGTCACTACAAAATTATTTTTTCAAAATATTAAGGCCCTCGCAAAATAAGTCTGTGCCTGCGCTGCTTAGAAGGTCTCTGTCTATACGTGTGGCAGGGATGCTGTATGTAAGCTTGCTTTAGCGAGTGTGCGTATGTGAGTTATCGGGATGGAGAGAGTTAGAATATTTATATGCATGGGGACGAGTTTGACTGCATTTCCTCAACCGAAACAAAAAAATAAAATAAAGCAAAGCTACATAAACATCTGTTTGTCAGCGAGAACCCGAACAATGTGTGTGAAGAATTATATGTGATTTGCCTCCATGCTCCTCTGCAACGATCTCTTCTTAAACTAAAGAATATGCCTACTTTAAAATGTGGAACTAGAAATTACATTAATTACATTGCCTCCATCCTCCTCTGAAATGATCTCTTTTTAAACTAAGCATTTACTTATTAAGAAGTGAGCCTACTTTAATATGTGGAACTGAAAATTATATTAATTATCCTCACTACAAAATTATTTTTTCAAAATATTTAGCTCCTCGCAAAATAAGTCTGTGCCTGTGCTCCTGATAAGGTCTCTGTCTATACTTGTGGCAGGGATGCTGTATGTAAGCTTGCTTTAGAGTGTGTGCGTATGTGAGTTATCGGGAGGGCTAGAGGTAGAATATTTATATGCATGGGGACAAGTTTGACTGCATTTCCTCAACCGAAACAAAACAAAACAAAAAATAATAATAAAGCAAAGCTACATAAACATCTGTTTGTCAGCGAGAACCCGAACAATATGTGTGAAGAGTTAGATGTGATTTGTCTTCATCCTCCTCTGCAATTATCTCTTCTAAAACTAAAGATTGTGCCTACTTTAAAATGTGAAACTGAAAATTACATTAATTACATTGCCTCCATCCTCCTCTTAAATGATCTCTTTTTAAACTAAGCATTTACGTATTAAGAAGTGAGCCTACTTTAATATATGGAACTGAAAATTACATTAATTATACTCATTACAAAATTATTTTTTCAAAATATTTAGGTCCTCGCGAAATAAGTCTGTGTCTGTCCTCCTGAGAAGGTCCTGTCTATACTTGTGGCAGGGATGCTGTATGTAAGCTTGCTTTAGAGTGTGTGCGTATGTGAGTCATCGGGAGGGCGAGAGGTAGAATAGTTATATGCATGGGGACAAGTTTGACTGCATTTCCTCAACCGAAACAAAACAAAACAAAAATAATAAAGCAAAGCTACATAAACATCTGTTTGTCAGCGAGAACCCGAACAATATGTGTGAAGAGTTAGATGTGATTTGCCTCCATCCTCCTCTGCAATTATTTCTTCTAAAACTAAAGATTGTGCCTACTTTAAAATGTGAAACTGAAAATTACATTAATTACATTAATTACATTGCCTCCATCCTCCTCATAAATGATCTGTTTTTAAACTAAGCATTTACGTATTTAGAAGTGAGCCTACTTTAATATATGGAAAAGAAAATTACATTAAATATCCTCATTACAAAATTATTTTTTCAAAATATTTAGGTAATCGCAAAATAAGTCTGTGTCTGTCCTCCTGAGAAGGTCTCTGTCTATACTTGTGGCAGGGATGCTGTATGTAAGCTTGCTTTAGCGTGTGTGCGTATGTGAGTTATCGGGAGTGCGAGAGGTAGAATAGTAATATTCATGGGGACAAGTTTGACTGCATTTCCTCAACCGAAACAAAACAAAACAAAACAAAATAATAAAGCAAAGCTACATAAACATCTGTTTGTCAGCGAGAACCCGAACAATATGTGTGAAGAGTTAGATGTGATTTGCCTCCATCCTCCTCTGCAATTATTTCTTCTAAAACTAAAGATTGTGCCTACTTTAAAATGTGAAACTGAAAATTACATTAATTACATTGCCTCCGTCCTCCTCTTAAATGATCTGTTTTTAAACTAAGCATTTACGTATTTAGAAGTGAACCTACTTTAATATATGGAAATGAAAATTACATTAATTATCCTCATTACAAAATTATTTTTTCAAAATATTTAGGTAATCGCAAAATAAGTCTGTGTCTGTCCTCCTGAGAAGGTCTCTGTCTATACTTGTGGCAGGGATGCTGTATGTAAGCTTGCTTTAGAGTGTGTGCGTATGTGAGTTATCGGGAGGGCGAGAGGTAGAATAGTAATATTCATGGGGACAAGTTTGACTGCATTTCCTCAACCGAAACAAAACAAAACAAAAAAAAAATAATAAAGCAAAGCTACATAAACATCTGTTTGTCAGCGAGAACCCGAACAATATGGGTGAAGAGTTAGATGTGATTTGCCTCCATCCTCCTCTGCAATTATTTCTTCTAAAACTAAAGATTGTGCCTACTTTAAAATGGGAAACTGAAAATTACATTAATTACATTGCCTCCATCCTCCGCTTAAATGATCTCTTTTCAAACTACGCATTTACGTATTAAGAAGTGAGCCTACTTTAATATATGGAACTGAAAATTACATTAATTATCCTCATTACAAAATTATTTTTTCAAAATATTTAGGTCCTCGCGAAATAAGTCTGTGTCGTTCCTCCTGAGAAGGTCTCTGTCTATACTTGTGACACGGATGCTGTATGTAAGCTTGCTTTAGAGTGTGTGCGTATGTGAGTTATCGGGAGGGCGAGAGGTAGAATAGTTATATGCATGGGGACAAGTTTGACTTCATTTCCTCAACCGAAACAAAACAAAACAAAAAAAAATAATAAAGCAAAGCTACATAAACATCTGTTTGTCAGCGAGAACCCGAACAATATGTGTGAAGAGTTAAATGTGATTTGCCTTCATCCTCCTCTGCATTTATCTCTTCTAAAACTAAAGATTGTCCCTACTTTAAAATGTGAAACTGAAAATTACATTAATTACATTGCCTCCATCCTCCTCTTAAATGATCTGTTTTTAAACTAAGCATTTACGTATTTAGAAGTGAGCCTACTTTAATATATGGAAAAGAAAATTACATTAATTATCCTCATTACAAAACTATTTTTTCAAAATATTTAGGTCCTCGCAAAATAAGTCTCTGTCTGTCCTCCTGAGAAGGTCTCTGTCTATACTTGTGACACGGATGCTGTATGTAAGCTTGCTTTAGCGTGTGTGCGTATGTGAGTTATCGGGAGGGCGAGGGGTAGAATAGTTATATGCATGGGGACAAGTTTGACTTCATTTCCTCAACCGAAACAAAACAAAACAAAAAAAAATAATAAAGCAAAGCTACATAAACATCTGTTTGTCAGCGAGAACCCGAACAATATGTGTGAAGAGTTAAATGTGATTTGCCTTCATCCTCCTCTGCATTTATCTCTTCTAAAACTAAAGATTGTCCCTACTTTAAAATGTGAAACTGAAAATTACATTAATTACATTGCCTCCCTCCTCCTCTTAAATGATCTGTTTTTAAACTAAGCATTTACGTATTTAGAAGTGAGCCTACTTTAATATATGGAAAAGAAAATTACATTAATTATCCTCATTACAAAACTATTTTTTCAAAATATTTAGGTCCTCGCAAAATAAGTCTGTGTCTGTCCTCCTGAGAAGGTCTCTGTCTATACTTGTGGCAGGGATGCTGTATGTAAGCTTGCTTTAGAGTGTGTGCGTAAGTGAGTTATCGGGAGGCCGAGAGGTAGAATAGTTATATGCATGGGGACAAGTTTGACTGCATTTCCTCAACCGAAACAAAAAAAAAACAAAAAAAAAAATAATAATAAAGCAAAGCTACGTAAACATCTGTTTGTCAGCGTGAACCCGAACAATATGTGTGAAGAGTTAGATGTGATTTGCCTCCATTCTCCTCTGCAATTATTTCTTCTAAAACTAAAGATTGTGCCTACTTTAAAATGTGAAACTGAAAATTACATTAATTACATTGCCTCCATCATCCTCTTATACGATCTCTTTTTAAACTAAGCATTTACGTATTAAGAAGTGAGCCTACTTTAATATATGGAAATGAAAATTACATTAATTATCCTCATTACAAAATTATTTTTTCAAAATATTTAGGTCCTCGCAAAATAAGTCTGTGTCTGTCCTCCTGAGAAGGTCTCTGTCTATACTTGTGGCAGGGATGCTGTATGTAAGCTTGCTTTAGAGTGTGTGCGTATGTGAGTTATCGGGAGGCCGAGAGGTAGAATAGTTATATGCATGGGGACAAGTTTGACTGCATTTCCTCAACCGAAACAAAAAAAAAAAACAAAAAAAAAAATAATAATAAAGCAAAGCTACGTAAACATCTGTTTGTCAGCGTGAACCCGAACAATATGTGTGAAGAGTTAGATGTGATTTGCCTCCATTCTCCTCTGCAATTATTTCTTCTAAAACTAAAGATTGTGCCTACTTTAAAATGTGAAACTGAAAATTACATTAATTACATTGCCTCCATCATCCTCTTATACGATCTCTTTTTAAACTAAGCATTTACGCATTAAGAAGTGAGCCTACTTTAATATATGGAAATGAAAATTACATTAATTATCCTCATTACAAAATTATTTTTTCAAAATATTTAGGTCCTCGCAAAATAAGTCTGTGTCTGTCCTCCTGAAGAGGTCTCTGTCTATACTTGTGGCAGGGATGCTGTATGTAAGCTTGCTTTAGAGTGTGTGCGTATGTGAGTTATCGGGAGGGCGAGAGGTAGAATAGTTATATGCATGGGGACAAGTTTGACTGCATTTCCTCAACCGAAACAAAAAAAAAAAAAAAAAACAAAAAAAAAATAATAATAAAGCAAAGCTACGTAAACATCTGTTTGTCAGCGTGAACCCGAACAATATGTGTGAAGAGTTAGATGTGATTTGCCTCCATTCTCCTCTGCAATTATTTCTTCTAAAACTAAAGATTGTGCCTACTTTAAAATGTGAAACTGAAAATTACATTAATTACATTGCCTCCATCATCCTCTTATACGATCTCTTTTTAAACTAAGCGTTTACGCATTAAGAAGTGAGCCTACTTTAATATATGGAAATGAAAATTACATTAATTATCCTCATTACAAAATTATTTTTTCAAAATATTTAGGTCCTCGCAAAATAAGTCTGTGTCTGTCCTCCTGAAGAGGTCTCTGTCTATACTTGTGGCAGGGATGCTGTATGTAAGCTTGCTTTAGAGTGTGTGCGTATGTGAGTTATCGGGAGGCCGAGAGGTAGAATAGTTATATGCATGGGGACAAGTTTGACTGCATTTCCTCAACCGAAACAAAAAAAAAACAAAAAAAAAAACAAAAAAAAATAATAATAAAGCAAAGCTACGTAAACATCTGTTTGTCAGCGTGAACCCGAACAATATGTGTGAAGAGTTAGATGTGATTTGCCTCCATTCTCCTCTGCAATTATTTCTTCTAAAACTAAAGATTGTGCCTACTTTAAAATGTGAAACTGAAAATTACATTAATTACATTGCCTCCATCATCCTCTTATACGATGTCTTTTTAAACTAAGCATTTACGCATTAAGAAGTGTGCCTACTTTAATATATGGAAATGAAAATTACATTAATTATCCTCATTACAAAATTATTTTTTCAAAATATTTAGGTCCTCGCAAAATAAGTCTGTGTCTGTCCTCCTGAGAAGGTCTCTGTCTATACTTGTGGCAGGGATGCTGTATGTAAGCTTGCTTCAGAGTGTGTGCGTATGTGAGTTATCGGGAGGCCGAGAGGTAGAATAGTTATATGCATGGGGACAAGTTTGACTGCATTTCCTCAACCGAAACAAAAAAAAAAACAAAAAAAAATAATAATAAAGCAAAGCTACGTAAACATCTGTTTGTCAGCGTGAACCCGAACAATATGTGTGAAGAGTTAGATGTGATTTGCCTCCATTCTCCTCTGCAATTATTTCTTCTAAAACTAAAGATTGTGCCTACTTTAAAATGTGAAACTGAAAATTACATTAATTACATTGCCTCCATCATCCTCTTATACGATGTCTTTTTAAACTAAGCATTTACGCATTAAGAAGTGTGCCTACTTTAATATATGGAAATGAAAATTACATTAATTATCCTCATTACAAAATTATTTTTTCAAAATATTTAGGTCCTCGCAAAATAAGTCTGTGTCTTTCCTCCTGAGAAGGTCTCTGTCTATACTTGTGGCAGGGATGCTGTATGTAAGCTTGCTTTAGAGTGTGTGCGTATGTGAGTTATCGGGAGGCCAAAAGGTAGAATAGTTATATGCATGGGGACAAGTTTGACTGCATTTCCTCAACCGAAACAAAACAAAACAAAAAATAATAATAAAGCAAAGCTACATAAACATCTGTTTGTCAGCGAGAACCCGAACAATATGTGTGAAGAGTTAGATGTGATTTGCCTCCATCCTCCTCTGCAATTATTTCTTCTAAAACTAAAGATTGTGCCTACTTTAAAATGGGAAACTGAAAATTACATTAATTACATTGCCTCCATCCTCCGCTTAAATGATCTCTTTTCAAACTAAGCATTTACGTATTAAGAAGTGAGCCTACTTTAATATATGGAACTGAAAATTACATTAATTATCCTCATTACAAAATTATTTTTTCAAAATATTTAGGTCCTCGCGAAATAAGTCTGTGTCGTTCCTCCTGAGAAGGTCTCTGTCTATACTTGTGACACGGATGCTGTATGTAAGCTTGCTTTAGAGTGTGTGCGTATGTGAGTTATCGGGAGGGCGAGAGGTAGAATAGTTATATGCATGGGGACAAGTTTGACTTCATTTCCTCAACCGAAACAAAACAAAACAAAAAAAAATAATAAAGCAAAGCTACATAAACATCTGTTTGTCAGCGAGAACCCGAACAATATGTGTGAAGAGTTAAATGTGATTTGCCTTCATCCTCCTCTGCATTTATCTCTTCTAAAACTAAAGATTGTCCCTACTTTAAAATGTGAAACTGAAAATTACATTAATTACATTGCCTCCATCCTCCTCTTAAATGATCTGTTTTTAAACTAAGCATTTACGTATTTAGAAGTGAGCCTACTTTAATATATGGAAAAGAAAATTACATTAATTATCCTCATTACAAAACTATTTTTTCAAAATATTTAGGTCCTCGCAAAATAAGTCTGTGTCTGTCCTCCTGAGAAGGTCTCTGTCTATACTTGTGACACGGATGCTGTATGTAAGCTTGCTTTAGCGTGTGTGCGTATGTGAGTTATCGGGAGGGCGAGAGGTAGAATAGTTATATGCATGGGGACAAGTTTGACTTCATTTCCTCAACCGAAACAAAACAAAACAAAAAAAAATAATAAAGCAAAGCTACATAAACATCTGTTTGTCAGCGAGAACCCGAACAATATGTGTGAAGAGTTAAATTTTGATTTGCCTTCATCCTCCTCTGCATTTATCTCTTCTAAAACTAAAGATTGTCCCTACTTTAAAATGTGAAACTGAAAATTACATTAATTACATTGCCTCCATCCTCCTCTTAAATGATCTGTTTTTAAACTAAGCATTTACGTATTTAGAAGTGAGCCTACTTTAATATATGGAAAAGAAAATTACATTAATTATCCTCATTACAAAACTATTTTTTCAAAATATTTAGGTCCTCGCAAAATAAGTCTGTGTCTGTCCTCCTGAGAAGGTCTCTGTCTATACTTGTGGCAGGGATGCTGTATGTAAGCTTGCTTTAGAGTGTGTGCGTATGTGAGTTATCGGGAGGCCGAGAGGTAGAATAGTTATATGCATGGGGACAAGTTTGACTGCATTTCCTCAACCGAAACAAAAAAAAAACAAAAAAAAAATAATAATAAAGCAAAGCTACGTAAACATCAGTTTGTCAGCGTGAACCCGAACAATATGTGTGAAGAGTTAGATGTGATTTGCCTCCATTCTCCTCTGCAATTATTTCTTCTAAAACTAAAGATTGTGCCTTCTTTAAAATGTGAAACTGAAAATTACATTAATTACATTGCCTCTATCATCCTCTTAATTCATCTCTTTTTAAACTAAGCATTTACGTATTAAGAAGTGAGAATACTTTAATATATGGAACTGAAAATTACATTAATTATCCTCATTACAAAATTATTTTTTCAAAATATTTAGGTCCTCGCGAAATAAGTCTGTGTCTGTCCGCCTGAGAAGGTCTCTGTCTATACTTGTGGCAGGGATGCTGTATGTAAGCTTGCTTTAGAGTGTGTGCGTATGTGAGTTATCGGGAGGCCGAGAGGTAGAATAGTTATATGCATGGGGACAAGTTTGACTGCATTTCCTCAACCGAAACAAAAAAAAAAACAAAAAAAAATAATAATAAAGCAAAGCTACGTAAACATCTGTTTGTGAGCGTGAACCCGAACAATATGTGTGAAGAGTTAGATGTGATTTGCCTCCATTCTCCTCTGCAATTATTTCTTCTAAAACTAAAGATTGTGCCTACTTTAAAATGTGAAACTGAAAATTACATTAATTACATTGCCTCCATCATCCTCTTATACGATCTCTTTTTAAACTAAGCATTTACGTATTAAGAAGTGAGCCTACTTTAATATATGGAAATGAAAATTACATTAATTATCCTCATTACAAAATTATTTTTTCAAAATATTTAGGTCCTCGCAAAATAAGTCTGTGTCTGTCCTCCTGAAGAGGTCTCTGTCTATACTTGTGGCAGAGATGCTGTATGTAAGCTTGCTTTAGAGTGTGTGCGTATGTGAGTTATCGGGAGGGCGAGAGGTAGAATAGTTATATGCATGGGGACAAGTTTGACTGCATTTCCTCAACCGAAACAAAAAAAAAAACAAAAAAAAATAATAATAAAGCAAAGCTACGTAAACATCTGTTTGTGAGCGTGAACCCGAACAATATGTGTGAAGAGTTAGATGTGATTTGCCTCCATTCTCCTCTGCAATTATTTCTTCTAAAACTAAAGATTGTGCCTACTTTAAAATGTGAAACTGAAAATTACATTAATTACATTGCCTCCATCATCCTCTTATACGATCTCTTTTTAAACTAAGCATTTACGTATTAAGAAGTGAGAATACTTTAATATATGGAAAAGAAAATTACATTAATTATCCTCATTACAAAACTATTTTTTCAAAATATTTAGGTCCTCGCAAAATAAGTCTGTGTCTGTCCTCCTGAGAAGGTCTCTGTCTATACTTGTGGCAGGGATGCTGTATGTAAGCTTGCTTTAGAGTGTGTGCGTATGTGAGTTATCGGGAGGCCGAGAGGTAGAATAGTTATATGCATGGGGACAAGTTTGACTGCATTTCCTCAACCGAAACAAAAAAAAAAACAAAAAAAAATAATAATAAAGCAAAGCTACGTAAACATCTGTTTGTGAGCGTGAACCCGAACAATATGTGTGAAGAGTTAGATGTGATTTGCCTCCATTCTCCTCTGCAATTATTTCTTCTAAAACTAAAGATTGTGCCTACTTTAAAATGTGAAACTGAAAATTACATTAATTACATTGCCTCTATCATCCTCTTAATTCATCTCTTTTTAAACTAAGCATTTACGTATTAAGAAGTGAGAATACTTTAATATATGGAACTGAAAATTACATTAATTATCCTCATTACAAAATTATTTTTTCAAAATATTTAGGTCCTCGCGAAATAAGTCTGTGTCTGTCCTCCTGAGAAGGTCTCTGTCTATACTTGTGGCAGGGATGCTGTATGTAAGCTTGCTTTAGAGTGTGTGCGTATGTGAGTTATCGGGAGGCCGAGAGGTAGAATAGTTATATGCATGGGGACAAGTTTGACTGCATTTCCTCAACCGAAACAAAAAAAAAACAAAAAAAAAATAATAATAAAGCAAAGCTACGTAAACATCTGTTTGTCAGCGTGAACCCGAACAATATGTGTGAAGAGTTAGATGTGATTTGCCTCCATTCTCCTCTGCAATTATTTCTTCTAAAACTAAAGATTGTGCCTTCTTTAAAATGTGAAACTGAAAATTACATTAATTACATTGCCTCTATCATCCTCTTAATTCATCTCTTTTTAAACTAAGCATTTACGTATTAAGAAGTGAGAATACTTTAATATATGGAACTGAAAATTACATTAATTATCCTCATTACAAAATTATTTTTTCAAAATATTTAGGTCCTCGCGAAATAAGTCTGTGTCTGTCCGCCTGAGAAGGTCTCTGTCTATACTTGTGGCAGGGATGCTGTATGTAAGCTTGCTTTAGAGTGTGTGCGTATGTGAGTTATCGGGAGGCCGAGAGGTAGAATAGTTATATGCATGGGGACAAGTTTGACTGCATTTCCTCAACCGAAACAAAAAAAAAAACAAAAAAAAATAATAATAAAGCAAAGCTACGTAAACATCTGTTTGTGAGCGTGAACCCGAACAATATGTGTGAAGAGTTAGATGTGATTTGCCTCCATTCTCCTCTGCAATTATTTCTTCTAAAACTAAAGATTGTGCCTACTTTAAAATGTGAAACTGAAAATTACATTAATTACATTGCCTCCATCATCCTCTTATACGATCTCTTTTTAAACTAAGCATTTACGTATTAAGAAGTGAGCCTACTTTAATATATGGAAATGAAAATTACATTAATTATCCTCATTACAAAATTATTTTTTCAAAATATTTAGGTCCTCGCAAAATAAGTCTGTGTCTGTCCTCCTGAAGAGGTCTCTGTCTATACTTGTGGCAGAGATGCTGTATGTAAGCTTGCTTTAGAGTGTGTGCGTATGTGAGTTATCGGGAGGGCGAGAGGTAGAATAGTTATATGCATGGGGACAAGTTTGACTGCATTTCCTCAACCGAAACAAAAAAAAAAACAAAAAAAAAAAATAATAATAAAGCAAAGCTACGTAAACATCTGTTTGTCAGCGTGAACCCGAACAATATGTGTGAAGAGTTAGATGTGATTTGCCTCCATTCTCCTCTGCAATTATTTCTTCTAAAACTAAAGATTGTGCCTACTTTAAAATGTGAAACTGAAAATTACATTAATTACATTGCCTCCATCATCCTCTTATACGATCTCTTTTTAAACTAAGCATTTACGCATTAAGAAGTGAGCCTACTTTAATATATGGAAATGAAAATTACATTAATTATCCTCATTACAAAATTATTTTTTCAAAATATTTAGGTCCTCGCAAAATAAGTCTGTGTCTGTCCTCCTGAAGAGGTCTCTGTCTATACTTGTGGCAGGGATGCTGTATGTAAGCTTGCTTTAGAGTGTGTGCGTATGTGAGTTATCGGGAGGCCGAGAGGTAGAATAGTTATATGCATGGGGACAAGTTTGACTGCATTTCCTCAACCGAAACAAAAAAAAAACAAAAAAAAAATAATAATAAAGCAAAGCTACGTAAACATCTGTTTGTCAGCGTGAACACGAACAATATGTGTGAAGAGTTAGATGTGATTTGCCTCCATTCTCCTCTGCAATTATTTCTTCTAAAACTAAAGATTGTGCCTACTTTAAAATGTGAAACTGAAAATTACATTAATTACATTGCCTCCATCATCCTCTTATACGATGTCTTTTTAAACTAAGCATTTACGCATTAAGAAGTGTGCCTACTTTAATATATGGAAATGAAAATTACATTAATTATCCTCATTACAAAATTATTTTTTCAAAATATTTAGGTCCTCGCAAAATAAGTCTGTGTCTGTCCTCCTGAGAAGGTCTCTGTCTATACTTGTGGCAGGGATGCTGTATGTAAGCTTGCTTCAGAGTGTGTGCGTATGTGAGTTATCGGGAGGCCGAGAGGTAGAATAGTTATATGCATGGGGACAAGTTTGACTGCATTTCCTCAACCGAAACAAAAAAAAACAAAAAAAAAATAATAATAAAGCAAAGCTACGTAAACATCTGTTTGTCAGCCTGAAACCGAACAATATGTGTGAAGAGTTAGATGTGATTTGCCTCCATTCTCCTCTGCAATTATTTCTTCTAAAACTAAAGATTGTGCCTACTTTAAAATGTGAAACTGAAAATTACATTAATTACATTGCCTTCATCATCCTCTTATACGATGTCTTTTTAAACTAAGCATTTACGCATTAAGAAGTGTGCCTACTTTAATATATGGAAATGAAAATTACATTAATTATCCTCATTACAAAATTATTTTTTCAAAATATTTAGGTCCTCGCAAAATAAGTCTGTGTCTTTCCTCCTGAGAAGGTCTCTGTCTATACTTGTGGCAGGGATGCTGTATGTAAGCTTGCTTTAGAGTGTGTGCGTATGTGAGTTATCGGGAGGCCGAGAGGTAGAATTGTTATATGCATGGGGACAAGTTTGACTGCATTTCCTCAACCGAAACAAAAAAAAAAACAAAAAAAAAAAAAATAATAATAAAGCAAAGCTACGTAAACATCTGTTTGTCAGCGTGAACCCGAACAATATGTGTGAAGAGTTAGATGTGATTTGCCTCCATTCTCCTCTGCAATTATTTCTTCTAAAACTAAAGATTGTGCCTACTTTAAAATGTGAAACTGAAAATTACATTAATTACATTGCCTCCATCATCCTCTTATACGATCTCTTTTTAAACTAAGCATTTACGCATTAAGAAGTGAGCCTACTTTAATATATGGAAATGAAAATTACATTAATTATCCTCATTACAAAATTATTTTTTCAAAATATTTAGGTCCTCGCAAAATAAGTCTGTGTCTGTCCTCCTGAAGAGGTCTCTGTCTATACTTGTGGCAGGGATGCTGTATGTAAGCTTGCTTCAGAGTGTGTGCGTATGTGAGTTATCGGGAGGCCGAGAGGTAGAATAGTTATATGCATGGGGACAAGTTTGACTGCATTTCCTCAACCGAAACAAAAAAAAAAAATAATAATAAAGCAAAGCTACGTAAACATCTGTTTGTCAGCGTGAACCCGAACAATATGTGTGAAGAGTTAGATGTGATTTGCCTCCATTCTCCTCTGCAATTATTTCTTCTAAAACTAAAGATTGTGCCTACTTTAAAATGTGAAACTGAAAATTACATTAATTACATTGCCTCCATCATCCTCTTATACGATGTCTTTTTAAACTAAGCATTTACGCATTAAGAAGTAGGCCTACTTTAATATATGGAAATGAAAATTACATTAATTATCCTCATTACAAAATTATTTTTTCAAAATATTTAGGTCCTCGCAAAATAAGTCTGTGTCTGTCCTCCTGAGAAGGTCTCGGTCTATACTTGTGGCAGGGATGCTGTATGTAAGCTTGCTTCAGAGTGTGTGCGTATGTGAGTTATCGGGAGGCCGAGAGGTAGAATAGTTATATGCATGGGGACAAGTTTGACTGCATTTCCTCAACCGAAACAAAAAAAAAAACAAAAAAAAAAATAATAATAAAGCAAAGCTACGTAAACATCTGTTTGTCAGCGTGAACCCGAACAATATGTGTGAAGAGTTAGATGTGATTTGCCTCCATTCTCCTCTGCAATTATTTCTTCTAAAACTAAAGATTGTGCCTACTTTAAAATGTGAAACTGAAAATTACATTAATTACATTGCCTCCATCATCCTCTTATACGATGTCTTTTTAAACTAAGCATTTACGCATTAAGAAGTGTGCCTACTTTAATATATGGAAATGAAAATTACATTAATTATCCTCATTACAAAATTATTTTTTCAAAATATTTAGGTCCTCGCAAAATAAGTCTGTGTCTGTCCTCCTGAGAAGGTCTCTGTCTATACTTGTGGCAGGGATGCTGTATGTAAGCTTGCTTCAGAGTGTGTGCGTATGTGAGTTATCGGGAGGCCGAGAGGTAGAATAGTTATATGCATGGGGACAAGTTTGACTGCATTTCCTCAACCGAAACAAAAAAAAAAACAAAAAAAAAAATAATAATAAAGCAAAGCTACGTAAACATCTGTTTGTCAGCGTGAACCCGAACAATATGTGTGAAGAGTTAGATGTGATTTGCCTCCATTCTCCTCTGCAATTATTTCTTCTAAAACTAAAGATTGTGCCTACTTTAAAATGTGAAACTGAAAATTACATTAATTACATTGCCTCCATCATCCTCTTATACGATGTCTTTTTAAACTAAGCATTTACGCATTAAGAAGTGTGCCTACTTTAATATATGGAAATGAAAATTACATTAATTATCCTCATTACAAAATTATTTTTTCAAAATATTTAGGTCCTCGCAAAATAAGTCTGTGTCTGTCCTCCTGAGAAGGTCTCTGTCTATACTTGTGGCAGGGATGCTGTATGTAAGCTTGCTTCAGAGTGTGTGCGTATGTGAGTTATCGGGAGGCCGAGAGGTAGAATAGTTATATGCATGGGGACAAGTTTGACTGCATTTCCTCAACCGAAACAAAAAAAAAACAAAAAAAAAAAATAATAATAAAGCAAAGCTACGTAAACATCTGTTTGTCAGCGTGAACCCGAACAATATGTGTGAAGAGTTAGATGTGATTTGCCTCCATTCTCCTCTGCAATTATTTCTTCTAAAACTAAAGATTGTGCCTACTTTAAAATGTGAAACTGAAAATTACATTAATTACATTGCCTCCATCATCCTCTTATACGATGTCTTTTTAAACTAAGCATTTACGCATTAAGAAGTGTGCCTACTTTAATATATGGAAATGAAAATTACATTAATTATCCTCATTACAAAATTATTTTTTCAAAATATTTAGGTCCTCGCAAAATAAGTCTGTGTCTGTCCTCCTGAGAAGGTCTCTGTCTATACTTGTGGCAGGGATGCTGTATGTAAGCTTGCTTCAGAGTGTGTGCGTATGTGAGTTATCGGGAGGCCGAGAGGTAGAATAGTTATATGCATGGGGACAAGTTTGACTGCATTTCCTCAACCGAAACAAAAAAAAAACAAAAAAAAAAATAATAATAAAGCAAAGCTACGTAAACATCTGTTTGTCAGCGTGAACCCGAACAATATGTGTGAAGAGTTAGATGTGATTTGCCTCCATTCTCCTCTGCAATTATTTCTTCTAAAACTAAAGATTGTGCCTACTTTAAAATGTGAAACTGAAAATTACATTAATTACATTGCCTCCATCATCCTCTTATACGATCTCTTTTTAAACTAAGCATTTACGCATTAAGAAGTGAGCCTACTTTAATATATGGAAATGAAAATTACATTAATTATCCTCATTACAAAATTATTTTTTCAAAATATTTAGGTCCTCGCAAAATAAGTCTGTGTCTGTCCTCCTGAGAAGGTCTCTGTCTATACTTGTGGCAGGGATGCTGTATGTAAGCTTGCTTCAGAGTGTGTGCGTATGTGAGTTATCGGGAGGCCGAGAGGTAGAATAGTTATATGCATGAAGACAAGTTTGACTGCATTTCCTCAACCGAAACAAAAAAAAAACAAAAAAAAAATAATAATAAAGCAAAGCTACGTAAACATCTGTTTGTCAGCGTGAACCCGAACAATATGTGTGAAGAGTTAGATGTGATTTGCCTCCATTCTCCTCTGCAATTATTTCTTCTAAAACTAAAGATTGTGCCTACTTTAAAATGTGAAACTGAAAATTACATTAATTACATTGCCTCCATCATCCTCTTATACGATCTCTTTTTAAACTAAGCATTTACGCATTAAGAAGTGAGCCTACATTAATATATGGAAATGAAAATTACATTAATTATCCTCATTACAAAATTATTTTTTCAAAATATTTAGGTCCTCGCAAAATAAGTCTGTGTCTGTCCTCCTGAGAAGGTCTCTGTCTATACTTGTGGCAGGGATGCTGTATGTAAGCTTGCTTCAGAGTGTGTGCGTATGTGAGTTATCGGGAGGCCGAGAGGTAGAATAGTTATATGCATGGGGACAAGTTTGACTGCATTTCCTCAACCGAAACAAAAAAAAAACAAAAAAAAAAAATAATAATAAAGCAAAGCTACGTAAACATCTGTTTGTCAGCGTGAACCCGAACAATATGTGTGAAGAGTTAGATGTGATTTGCCTCCATTCTCCTCTGCAATTATTTCTTCTAAAACTAAAGATTGTGCCTACTTTAAAATGTGAAACTGAAAATTACATTAATTACATTGCCTCCATCATCCTCTTATACGATGTCTTTTTAAACTAAGCATTTACGCATTAAGAAGTGTGCCTACTTTAATATATGGAAATGAAAATTACATTAATTATCCTCATTACAAAATTATTTTTTCAAAATATTTAGGTCCTCGCAAAATAAGTCTGTGTCTGTCCTCCTGAGAAGGTCTCTGTCTATACTTGTGGCAGGGATGCTGTATGTAAGCTTGCTTCAGAGTGTGTGCGTATGTGAGTTATCGGGAGGCCGAGAGGTAGAATAGTTATATGCATGGGGACAAGTTTGACTGCATTTCCTCAACCGAAACAAAAAAAAAACAAAAAAAAAAATAATAATAAAGCAAAGCTACGTAAACATCTGTTTGTCAGCGTGAACCCGAACAATATGTGTGAAGAGTTAGATGTGATTTGCCTCCATTCTCCTCTGCAATTATTTCTTCTAAAACTAAAGATTGTGCCTACTTTAAAATGTGAAACTGAAAATTACATTAATTACATTGCCTCCATCATCCTCTTATACGATCTCTTTTTAAACTAAGCATTTACGCATTAAGAAGTGAGCCTACTTTAATATATGGAAATGAAAATTACATTAATTATCCTCATTACAAAATTATTTTTTCAAAATATTTAGGTCCTCGCAAAATAAGTCTGTGTCTGTCCTCCTGAGAAGGTCTCTGTCTATACTTGTGGCAGGGATGCTGTATGTAAGCTTGCTTCAGAGTGTGTGCGTATGTGAGTTATCGGGAGGCCGAGAGGTAGAATAGTTATATGCATGAAGACAAGTTTGACTGCATTTCCTCAACCGAAACAAAAAAAAAACAAAAAAAAAATAATAATAAAGCAAAGCTACGTAAACATCTGTTTGTCAGCGTGAACCCGAACAATATGTGTGAAGAGTTAGATGTGATTTGCCTCCATTCTCCTCTGCAATTATTTCTTCTAAAACTAAAGATTGTGCCTACTTTAAAATGTGAAACTGAAAATTACATTAATTACATTGCCTCCATCATCCTCTTATACGATCTCTTTTTAAACTAAGCATTTACGCATTAAGAAGTGAGCCTACATTAATATATGGAAATGAAAATTACATTAATTATCCTCATTACAAAATTATTTTTTCAAAATATTTAGGTCCTCGCAAAATAAGTCTGTGTCTGTCCTCCTGAGAAGGTCTCTGTCTATACTTGTGGCAGGGATGCTGTATGTAAGCTTGCTTCAGAGTGTGTGCGTATGTGAGTTATCGGGAGGCCGAGAGGTAGAATAGTTATATGCATGGGGACAAGTTTGACTGCATTTCCTCAACCGAAACAAAAAAAAAACAAAAAAAAAAAATAATAATAAAGCAAAGCTACGTAAACATCTGTTTGTCAGCGTGAACCCGAACAATATGTGTGAAGAGTTAGATGTGATTTGCCTCCATTCTCCTCTGCAATTATTTCTTCTAAAACTAAAGATTGTGCCTACTTTAAAATGTGAAACTGAAAATTACATTAATTACATTGCCTCCATCATCCTCTTATACGATGTCTTTTTAAACTAAGCATTTACGCATTAAGAAGTGTGCCTACTTTAATATATGGAAATGAAAATTACATTAATTATCCTCATTACAAAATTATTTTTTCAAAATATTTAGGTCCTCGCAAAATAAGTCTGTGTCTGTCCTCCTGAGAAGGTCTCTGTCTATACTTGTGGCAGGGATGCTGTATGTAAGCTTGCTTCAGAGTGTGTGCGTATGTGAGTTATCGGGAGGCCGAGAGGTAGAATAGTTATATGCATGGGGACAAGTTTGACTGCATTTCCTCAACCGAAACAAAAAAAAAACAAAAAAAAAAAATAATAATAAAGCAAAGCTACGTAAACATCTGTTTGTCAGCGTGAACCCGAACAATATGTGTGAAGAGTTAGATGTGATTTGCCTCCATTCTTCTCTGCAATTAT
Source organism: Argiope bruennichi (assembly GCF_947563725.1). NCBI lineage: Eukaryota > Metazoa > Arthropoda > Arachnida > Araneae > Araneidae > Argiope > Argiope bruennichi. The sequence continues at coordinate 23,374,320 of NC_079154.1, read as the reverse complement.
TTCTTCTAAAACTAAAGATTGTGCCTACTTTAAAATGTGAAACTGAAAATTACATTAATTACATTGCCTCCATCATCCTCTTATACGATGTCTTTTTAAACTAAGCATTTACGCATTAAGAAGTGTGCCTACTTTAATATATGGAAATGAAAATTACATTAATTATCCTCATTACAAAATTATTTTTTCAAAATATTTAGGTCCTCGCAAAATAAGTCTGTGTCTGTCCTCCTGAGAAGGTCTCTGTCTATACTTGTGGCAGGGATGCTGTATGTAAGCTTGCTTTAGAGTGTGTGCGTATGTGAGTTATCGGGACGGCGAGAGGTAGAATAGTTATATGCATGGGGACAAGTTTGACTGCATTTCCTCAACCGAAACAAAAAAAAAACAAAAAAAAAAATAATAATAAAGCAAAGCTACGTAAACATCTGTTTGTCAGCGTGAACCCGAACAATATGTGTGAAGAGTTAGATGTGATTTGCCTCCATTCTCCTCTGCAATTATTTCTTCTAAAACTAAAGATTGTGCCTACTTTAAAATGTGAAACTGAAAATTACATTAATTACATTGCCTCCATCATCCTCTTATACGATCTCTTTTTAAACTAAGCATTTACGCATTAAGAAGTGAGCCTACTTTAATATATGGAAATGAAAATTACATTAATTATCCTCATTACAAAATTATTTTTTCAAAATATTTAGGTCCTCGCAAAATAAGTCTGTGTCTGTCCTCCTGAGAAGGTCTCTGTCTATACTTGTGGCAGGGATGCTGTATGTAAGCTTGCTTCAGAGTGTGTGCGTATGTGAGTTATCGGGAGGCCGAGAGGTAGAATAGTTATATGCATGGGGACAAGTTTGACTGCATTTCCTCAACCGAAACAAAAAAAAAACAAAAAAAAAAATAATAATAAAGCAAAGCTACGTAAACATCTGTTTGTCAGCGTGAACCCGAACAATATGTGTGAAGAGTTAGATGTGATTTGCCTCCATTCTCCTCTGCAATTATTTCTTCTAAAACTAAAGATTGTGCCTACTTTAAAATGTGAAACTGAAAATTACATTAATTACATTGCCTCCATCATCCTCTTATACGATCTCTTTTTAAACTAAGCATTTACGCATTAAGAAGTGAGCCTACATTAATATATGGAAATGAAAATTACATTAATTATCCTCATTACAAAATTATTTTTTCAAAATATTTAGGTCCTCGCAAAATAAGTCTGTGTCTGTCCTCCTGAGAAGGTCTCTGTCTATACTTGTGGCAGGGATGCTGTATGTAAGCTTGCTTTAGAGTGTGTGCGTATGTGAGTTATCGGGAGGCCGAGAGGTAGAATAGTTATATGCATGGGGACAAGTTTGACTGCATTTCCTCAACCGAAACAAAAAAAAAAAAAAAAAAAAATAATAATAAAGCAAAGCTACGTAAACATCTGTTTGTCAGCGTGAACCCGAACAATATGTGTGAAGAGTTAGATGTGATTTGCCTCCATTCTCCTCTGCAATTATTTCTTCTAAAACTAAAGATTGTGCCTACTTTAAAATGTGAAATTGAAAATTACATTAATTACATTGCCTCCATCATCCTCTTATACGATCTCTTTTTAAACTAAGCATTTACGCATTAAGAAGTGAGCCTACTTTAATATATGGAAATGAAAATTACATTAATTATCCTCATTACAAAATTATTTTTTCAAAATATTTAGGTCCTCGCAAAATAAGTCTGTGTCTGTCCTCCTGAGAAGGTCTCTGTCTATACTTGTGGCAGGGATGCTGTATGTAAGCTTGCTTAAGAGTGTGTGCGTATGTGAGTTATCGGGAGGCCGAGAGGTAGAATAGTTATATGCATGGGGACAAGTTTGACTGCATTTCCTCAACCGAAACAAAAAAAAAACAAAAAAAAAATAATAATAAAGCAAAGCTACGTAAACATCTGTTTGTCAGCGTGAACCCGAACAATATGTGTGAAGAGTTAGATGTGATTTGCCTCCATTCTCCTCTGCAATTATTTCTTCTAAAACTAAAGATTGTGCCTACTTTAAAATGTGAAACTGAAAATTACATTAATTACATTGCCTCCATCATCCTCTTATACGATCTCTTTTTAAACTAAGCATTTACGCATTAAGAAGTGAGCCTACTTTAATATATGGAAATGAAAATTACATTAATTATCCTCATTACAAAATTATTTTTTCAAAATATTTAGGTCCTCGCAAAATAAGTCTGTGTCTGTCCTCCTGAAGAGGTCTCTGTCTATACTTGTGGCAGGGATGCTGTATGTAAGCTTGCTTCAGAGTGTGTGCGTATGTGAGTTATCGGGAGGCCGAGAGGTAGAATAGTTATATGCATGGGGACAAGTTTGACTGCATTTCCTCAACCGAAACAAAAAAAAAAAATAATAATAATAATAAAGCAAAGCTACGTAAACATCTGTTTGTCAGCGTGAACCCGAACAATATGTGTGAAGAGTTAGATGTGATTTGCCTCCATTCTCCTCTGCAATTATTTCTTCTAAAACTAAAGATTGTGCCTACTTTAAAATGTGAAACTGAAAATTACATTAATTACATTGCCTCCATCATCCTCTTATACGATCTCTTTTTAAACTAAGCATTTACGCATTAAGAAGTGTGCCTACTTTAATATATGGAAATGAAAATTACATTAATTATCCTCATTACAAAATTATTTTTTCAAAATATTTAGGTCCTCGCAAAATAAGTCTGTGTCTGTCCTCCTGAGAAGGTCTCTGTCTATACTTGTGGCAGGGATGCTGTATGTAAGCTTGCTTCAGAGTGTGTGCGTATGTGAGTTATCGGGAGGCCGAGAGGTAGAATAGTTATATGCATGGGGACAAGTTTGACTGCATTTCCTCAACCGAAACAAAAAAAAAAAAATAATAATAATAATAAAGCAAAGCTACGTAAACATCTGTTTGTCAGCGTGAACCCGAACAATATGTGTGAAGAGTTAGATGTGATTTGCCTCCATTCTCCTCTGCAATTATTTCTTCTAAAACTAAAGATTGTGCCTACTTTAAAATGTGAAACTGAAAATTACATTAATTACATTGCCTCCATCATCCTCTTATACGATCTCTTTTTAAACTAAGCATTTACGCATTAAGAAGTGAGCCTACTTTAATATATGGAAATGAAAATTACATTAATTATCCTCATTACAAAATTATTTTTTCAAAATATTTAGGTCCTCGCAAAATAAGTCTGTGTCTGTCCTCCTGAGAAGGTCTCTGTCTATACTTGTGGCAGGGATGCTGTATGTAAGCTTGCTTCAGAGTGTGTGCGTATGTGAGTTATCGGGAGGGCGAGAGGTAGAATATTTATATGCATGGGGACAAGTTTGACTGCATTTCCTCAACCGAAACAAAAAAAAAAAAACAAAAAAAAAAAATAATAATAAAGCAAAGCTACGTAAACATCTGTTTGTCAGCGTGAACCCGAACAATATGTGTGAAGAGTTAGATGTGATTTGCCTCCATTCTCCTCTGCAATTATTTCTTCTAAAACTAAAGATTGTGCCTACTTTAAAATGTGAAACTGAAAATTACATTAATTACATTGCCTCCATCATCCTCTTATACGATCTCTTTTTAAACTAAGCATTTACGTATTAAGAAGTGAGCCTACTTTAAAATGTGGAAATGAAAATTGCATTAATTATCCTCACTACAAGATTATTTTTTCAAAATATTTAGGTCCTCGCAAAATAAGTCTGTTATTGTGCTCCTGAGAAGGTCTCAGTCTATACGTGTGGAAGGGATTCTCTATGAAAGCTTGCTTCAACGTGTGTGAGTTATCGGGATGGAGAGAGGTAGAATATTTATATGCTTGAGGACGAGTTTGACTGAATTTCTTAAACCGAAACACAAAAAAAAATTAATTAATAAATAAATAAATAAAGCAAAGCTTTATAGACATCTCTTTGTCAGCGAGAACCCGAACAATGAATGCGAAGAGTTATATGTGATTTGCCAACATCCTCCTCTGCAATGATCTCTTCTTTAAATAAAGAATGTGCCTACTTTAAAATGTGGAACTGAAAATTATATTAATTTCATTCCCTCCATCCTCCTCTGCAATGATCTCTTCTTAAACTAAAGAATGTGCCTACTTTAAAATGTGGAACTGAAAATTATATTAATTTCATTGCCTCCATCCTCCTCTGAAATGATCTGTTTTTAAACTAAGCATTTACGTATTAAGAAGTGATTCTACTTTAATATTTGGAACTGAAAATTACATTAATTATCCACACATAAAATTATTTTTTCAAAATATTAGATCCTCGCAAAATAAGTCTGTGCTTTGCTACTGAGAAGGTCTCTGTCTATACGTGTGGAAGGGATGCTGTATATAAGCTTGCTTTAGCGCGTGTGCGTATGCGAGTTATCGGGACGGAGAGAGGTAGAATATTTATATAAAGGGGACAAGTTTGACTGCATTTCCTCAACCGAAAAAAACAAACAAAATAAAGCAAAGCTACATAAACATCTGTTTGTCAGCGAGAACCCGAACAATGTGTGTGAAGAGTTATATGTGATTTGCCTCCATCCTCCTCTGCAATGATCTCTTGTTAAACAAACTAAGTATTTACGTATCAAGAATGTGCCTACTTTAATATGTGGAACTGAAAATTACATTGATTCCATCCTACTTTGAAATGATCTCTTTTTAAACTAAGCATTTACGTATTAAGAAGTGAGCCTACTTTAAAATGTGGAACTGAAAATTACATTAATTATAGTCACTACAAAATCATTTTTTCAAAATATTAAGGCCCTCGCAAAATAAGTCTGTGCCTGCGCTGCTGAGAAGGTCTCTGTCTATACGTGTGGCAGGGATGCTGTATGTAAGCTTGCTTTAGCGAGTGTGCGTATGTGTGTTATCGGGATGGAGAGAGTTAGAATATTTATATGCATGGGGACGAGTTTGACTGCATTTCCTCAACCGAAACAAAAAAATAAAATAAAGCAAAGCTACATAAACATCTGTTTGTCAGCGAGAACCCGAACAATGTGTGTGAAGAATTATATGTGATTTGCCTCCATCCTCCTCTGCAACGATCTCTTCTTAAACTAAAGAATATGCCTACTTTAAAATGTGGAACTGGAAATTACATTAATTACATTGCCTCCATCCTCCTCTGAAATGATCTCTTTTTAAACTAAGCATTTACGTATTAAGAAGTGTGCCTACTTTAAAATGTGGAACTGAAAATTACATTAATTATAGTCACTACAAAATTATTTTTTCAAAATATTAAGGCCCTCGCAAAATAAGTCTGTGCCTGCGCTGCTGAGAAGGTCTCTGTCTATACGTGTGGCAGGGATGCTGCATGTAAGCTTGCTTTAGCGAGTGTGCGTATGTGATTTATCGGGATGGAGAGAGTTAGAATATTTATATGCATGGGGACGAGTTTGACTGCATTTCCTCAACCGAAACAAAAAAATAAAATAAAGCAAAGCTACATAAACATCTGTTTGTCAGCGAGAACCCGAACAATGTGTGTGAAGAATTATATGTGATTTGCCTCCATCCTCCTCTGCAACGATCTCTTCTTAAACTAAAGAATATGCCTACTTTAAAATGTGGAACTGGAAATTACATTAATTACATTGCCTCCATCCTCCTCTGAAATGATCTCTTTTTAAACTAAGCATTTACTTATTAAGAAGTGAGCCTACTTTAATATGTGGAACTGAAAATTATATTAATTATCCTCACTACAAAATTATTTTTTCATAATATTTAGCTCCTCGCAAAATAAGTCTGTGCCTGTGCTCCTGATAAGGTCTCTGTCTATACGTGTGGCAGGGATGCTGTATGTAAGCTTGCTTTAGCGAGTGTGCGTATGTGTGTTATCGGGATGGAGAGAGTTAGAATATTTATATGCATGGGGACGAGTTTGACTGCATTTCCTCAACCGAAACAAAAAAATAAAATAAAGCAAAGCTACATAAACATCTGTTTGTCAGCGAGAACCCGAACAATGTGTGTGAAGAATTATATGTGATTTGCCTCCATCCTCCTCTGCAACGATCTCTTCTTAAACTAAAGAATATGCCTACTTTAAAATGTGGAACTGGAAATTACATTAATTACATTGCCTCCATCCTCCTCTGAAATGATCTCTTTTTAAACTAAGCATTTACGTATTAAGAAGTGTGCCTACTTTAAAATGTGGAACTGAAAATTACATTAATTATAGTCACTACAAAATTATTTTTTCAAAATATTAAGGCCCTCGCAAAATAAGTCTGTGCCTGCGCTGCTGAGAAGGTCTCTGTCTATACGTGTGGCAGGGATGCTGTATGTAAGCTTGCTTTAGCGAGTGTGCGTATGTGATTTATCGGGATGGAGAGAGTTAGAATATTTATATGCATGGGGACGAGTTTGACTGCATTTCCTCAACCGAAACAAAAAAATAAAATAAAGCAAATCTACATAAACATCTGTTTGTCAGCGAGAACCCCAACAATGTGTGTGAAGAATTATATGTGAATCGCCTCCATCCTCCTCTGCAATGATCTCTTCTTAAACAAAAGAATATGCCTACTTTAATATGTGGAACTGGAAATTACATTAATTACATTGCCTCCATCCTCCTCTGAAATGATCTCTTTTTAAACTAAGCATTTACGTATTAAGAAGTGAGCCTACTTTAATATGTAGAACTGAAAATTACATTAATTATCCTCACTACAAAATTATTTTTTCAAAATATTTAGGTACTCGCAAAATAAGTCTGTGCCTGTGCTCCTGAGAAGGTCTCTGTCTGTACGTGTGGCAGGGATGCTGTATGTAAGCTTGCTTTAGCGAGTGTGCGTATGTGTGTTATCGGGATGGAGAGAGTTAGAATATTTATATGCATGGGGACGAGTTTGACTGCATTTCCTCAACCGAAACAAAAAAATAAAATAAAGCAAATCTACATAAACATCTGTTTGTCAGCGAGAACCCCAACAATGTGTGTGAAGAATTATATGTGAATCGCCTCCATCCTCCTCTGCAATGATCTCTTCTTAAACTAAAGAATATGCCTACTTTAAAATGTGGAACTGGAAATTACATTAATTACATTGCCTCCATCCTCTTCTGAAATGATCTCTTTTTAAACTAAGCATTTACTTATTAAGAAGTGAGCCTACTTTAATATGTGGAACTGAAAATTACATTAATTATCCTCACTACAAAATTATTTTTTCAAAATATTTAGCTCCTCGCAAAATAAGTCTGTGCCTGTGCTCCTGATAAGGTCTCTGTCTGTACGTGTGGCAGGGATGCTGTATGTAAGCTTGCTTTAACGTGGGTGCGTATGTGAGTTATCGAGACGGAGAGAGGTAGTATATTTATATGTATGGGGACGAGTTTGACTGCATTTCCTCAACCGAAACAAAAAAATAAAATAAAGCAAATCTACATAAACGTCTGTTTGTCAGCGAGAACCCCAACAATGTGTGTGAAGAATTATATGTGAATCGCCTCCATCCTCCTCTGCAACGATCTCTTCTTAAACTAAAGAATATGCCTACTTTAAAATGTGGAACTGGAAATTACATTAATTACATTGCCTCCATCCTCCTCTGAAATGATCTCTTTTTAAACTAAGCATTTACGTATTAAGAAGTGAGCCTACTTTAATATGTAGAACTGAAAATTACATTAATTATCCTCACTACAAAATTATTTTTTCAAAATATTTAGGTCCTCGCAAAATAAGTCTGTGCCTGTGCTCCTGAGAAGGTCTCTGTCTATACGTGTGGCAGGGATGCTGTATGTAAGCTTGCTTTAGCGAGTGTGCGTATGTGATTTATCGGGATGGAGAGAGTTAGAATATTTATATGCATGGGGACGAGTTTGACTGCATTTCCTCAACCGAAACAAAAAAAAAAAATAAAGCAAAGCTACATAAACATCTGTTTGTCAGCGAGAACCCGAACAATGTGTGTGAAGAATTATATGTGATTTGCCTCCATCCTCCTCTGCAACGATCTCTTCTTAAACTAAAGAATATGCCTACTTTAAAATGTGGAACTGGAAATTACATTAATTACATTGCCTCCATCCTCCTCTGAAATGATCTCTTTTTAAACTAAGCATTTACTTATTAAGAAGTGAGCCTACTTTAATATGTGGAACTGAAAATTATATTAATTATCCTCACTACAAAATTATTTTTTCAAAATATTTAGCTCCTCGCAAAATAAGTCTGTGCCTGTGCTCCTGATAAGGTCTCTGTCTGTACGTGTGGCAGGGATGCTGTATGTAAGCTTGCTTTAGCGAGTGTGCGTATGTATGTTATCGGGATGGAGAGAGTTAGAATATTTATATGCATGGGGACGAGTTTGACTGCATTTCCTCAACCGAAACAAAAAAATAAAATAAAGCAAATCTACATAAACATCTGTTTGTCAGCGAGAACCCCAACAATGTGTGTGAAGAATTATATGTGAATCGCCTCCATCCTCCTCTGCAATGATCTCTTCTTAAACTAAAGAATATGCCTACTTTAATATGTGGAACTGGAAATTACATTAATTACATTGCCTCCATCCTCCTCTGAAATGATCTCTTTTTAAACTAAGCATTTACGTATTAAGAAGTGAGCCTACTTTAATATGTAGAACTGAAAATTACATTAATTATCCTCACTTTAAAATTATTTTTTCAAAATATTTAGGTCCTCGCAAAATAAGTCTGTGCCTGTGCTCCTGAGAAGGTATCTGTCTGTACGTGTGGCAGGGATGCTGTATGTAAGCTTGCTTTAGCGAGTGTGCGTATGTGTGTTATCGGGATGGAGAGAGTTAGAATATTTATATGCATGGGGACGAGTTTGACTGCATTTCCTCAACCGAAACAAAAAAATAAAATAAAGCAAATCTACATAAACATCTGTTTCAGCGAGAACCCCAACAATGTGTGTGAAGAATTATATGTGAATCGCCTCCATCCTCCTCTGCAATGATCTCTTCTTAAACAAAAGAATATGCCTACTTTAATATGTGGAACTGGAAATTACATTAATTACATTGCCTCCATCCTCCTCTGAAATGATCTCTTTTTAAACTAAGCATTTACGTATTAAGAAGTGAGCCTACTTTAATATGTAGAACTGAAAATTACATTAATTATCCTCACTACAAAATTATTTTTTCAAAATATTTAGGTACTCGCAAAATAAGTCTGTGCCTGTGCTCCTGAGAAGGTCTCTGTCTGTACGTGTGGCAGGGATGCTGTATGTAAGCTTGCTTTAGCGAGTGTGCGTATGTGTGTTATCGGGATGGAGAGAGTTAGAATATTTATATGCATGGGGACGAGTTTGACTGCATTTCCTCAACCGAAACAAAAAAATAAAATAAAGCAAATCTACATAAACATCTGTTTGTCAGCGAGAACCCCAACAATGTGTGTGAAGAATTATATGTGAATCGCCTCCATCCTCCTCTGCAATGATCTCTTCTTAAACTAAAGAATATGCCTACTTTAAAATGTGGAACTGGAAATTACATTAATTACATTGCCTCCATCCTCTTCTGAAATGATCTCTTTTTAAACTAAGCATTTACTTATTAAGAAGTGAGCCTACTTTAATATGTGGAACTGAAAATTACATTAATTATCCTCACTACAAAATTATTTTTTCAAAATATTTAGCTCCTCGCAAAATAAGTCTGTGCCTGTGCTCCTGATAAGGTCTCTGTCTGTACGTGTGGCAGGGATGCTGTATGTAAGCTTGCTTTAACGTGGGTGCGTATGTGAGTTATCGAGACGGAGAGAGGTAGTATATTTATATGTATGGGGACGAGTTTGACTGCATTTCCTCAACCGAAACAAAAAAATAAAATAAAGCAAATCTACATAAACATCTGTTTGTCAGCGAGAACCCCAACAATGTGTGTGAAGAATTATATGTGAATCGCCTCCATCCTCCTCTGCAACGATCTCTTCTTAAACTAAAGAATATGCCTACTTTAAAATGTGGAACTGGAAATTACATTAATTACATTGCCTCCATCCTCCTCTGAAATGATCTCTTTTTAAACTAAGCATTTACGTATTAAGAAGTGAGCCTACTTTAATATGTAGAACTGAAAATTACATTAATTATCCTCACTACAAAATTATTTTTTCAAAATATTTAGGTCCTCGCAAAATAAGTCTGTGCCTGTGCTCCTGAGAAGGTCTCTCTCCGTACGTATGGCAGGAATGCTGTATGTAAGCTTGCTTTAGCGTGTGTGCGTATGTGAGTTATCGAGACGGAGAGAGGTAGTATATTTATATGTATGGGGACGAGTTTGACTGCATTTCCTCAACCGAAACAAAAAATAAAATAAAGCAAATCTACATAAACATCTGTTTGTCAGCGAGAACGTGTGTGAAGAGATATGTGATTTGTCTCCATCCTTCTCTGCACTGATCTCTTCTTAAACCAAGTATTTACGTATTAAGAATGTGACATTTTTGACTTTAAGGGGACATTGAGAAAATATGGATGCAGTTCTGTGAGACATAAGATCGATACAGGTGACAACACACTAATCAAGCATAGACAGTACCGTGTATCAGCCATTGAAAGACGCGCGATTGCCGAGGAGGTGCAGCGGATGCTGAAAGAAGACGTGATACAGCCGTCATACAGCCCATGGTCATCTCCAGTCGTCCTTGTGAAGAAGAAAAATGGTGAATGGCGATTTTGTGTCGATTATAGAAGATTGAACAAAATAACCAAAAACGATGTATATCCATTACCTCGCATCGATGACGCCTTGGACTGTCTAGCCGGTGCAAAGATTTTCTCTATGATGGATCTGAAGTCCGGCTATTGGCAAATAGAAGTTGACGACAAAGATAGAGAAAAGCCAGCCTTTGTGACATCAGATGGTCTTTATGAATTTAAAGTCATGCCATTTGGGCTATGCAACGTACCTGCTACTTTCGAACGGACGATGGACACGGTGCTAAGGGGCCTAAAGTGGAATATTTGTCTTTGCTATCTAGACGATATCATCGTGCACGCACCGAATTTCCAAGAACATCAAATACGCGTGAGTAAAGCTCTGAAGTGTATCCAGGGAGCGGGACTGGCGCTAAATTCGAAGAAATGTTCATTTGGCAAAAAGAAGCTAACGATACTGGGACACCTAGTTGGGCAAGATGGAATCTATCCGGATCCACAGAAAATCGTAGCCATAGAAAAGTTCCCGACCCCAGAAAATATCGCCGATGTCCGAAGTTTTCTAGGCCTATGCTCTTACTATCGACGATTCATCAAAAATTTCGCTGATATCGCAAAATCCCTCCATGACTTATTGAAGAAAGACGCAAACTTTTCCTAGAATTCGTCACAGAGGGAATCGTTTTCAACACTCAAAAAATTACTGACCAGTGGCCCCGTTCTGGGACATTTTCTGCCGGACGCGGAAACAAAGTTTCACTCGAACACTAGTGGGTATGGGATCGGCGCAGTGCTGGTGCAGATCCAGGAAGGCACAGAAAGACCTATAGCCTATGCATCTAGATCACTTACTGCAGCTGAAAGAAATTATTCTACAACCGAAAAGGAATGCCTTGCCGTGATCTGGGCGATCAGTAAATTCAGGCCGTATTTGTATGGAAAACCTTTCACAGTAGTTACGGATCACCACTCTTTGTGTTGGTTGGCCAAAGTTAAGGATCCTTCAAGAAGACTGGCACGGTGGGCTCTTAAGTTACAAGAATACGACATCAATATTACGTACAGGAGTGGCCGCAAACATTCTGATGCGGATTCTCTGTCCAGGAAGCCCCTTGTTGAACCAACAGCTGAGAGCAATGACGAAATCCCCTTCCTTGCAGCTATCGCAGATTACGCAAAAGAGCAACGAAAGGATATACAATTGAAGACCATCATTGCAATCCTCAAGAGAGGTGAAGCGTACCAAAATTATCAAATGAGAAGTGGTATACTGTATAAAAGAAACTATGATCCGATGGAACATCAATGGCTTTTGGTGGTACCAAAGCAGCTTCGTAGCGGTGTACTAAGAAGCCTTCACGATGATCCTACCGCCGTTCATCTCAGTTTTGCCAAAACATATGACAGAATAAAAAGGAAATACTTTTGGCCAGGGTTGTATGGGAGCATACGTAGATATGTATCACACTGTCGAGAATGCCAAAGACGAAAATCACCACCACAATTGCCGCCGGGGCAGCTCCATCCAATAAAACCCCCTGACATACCGTTTGTCAAAATTGGAATAGATCTACTTGGACGCTTTCCAATTACCCGAAATGGGAATAGGTGGATTATTGTTTGCACGGATTACCTAATCAGATTCACAGTCACACAGGCAGTACCAACCGCTGAGGCCACCGAAATTGCTAACTTCATAGTTGAAGAAATTGTACTGAAGCACGGGGCTCCCAAAGAAATGATAAGTGATCGAGGACGTAACTTTTTAGCCAACATTGTTAAAGACATCAATCAGTTATGCCAGACGTCACATCTTCTGACAACCGCCTACCATCCACAGACCAATGGGTTGACAGAAAGATTCAACAGGACATTGGCAGACATGCTATGTATGTACGTAGACGTTGAACAAAGAAATTGGGATACCATTTTGCCCTTTGTGACTTTTGCCTACAATTCAGCAAAACAAGACACCACGGGATTTAGTCCATTCTTTCTTGTTCACGGTAGAGAAATCCAGACTCCTCTTGATGCAATTTTCCCGTCTAACGCCGAAACTTCCGACGACAGTTATGTGCATCATCTGATTATCAAGGCTGAATAAGCTAGGGAGCTTGCAAAACTTCACATCCGCGAAGCACAAGTTACAGATAAGCGCCGATATGATGAGAGACATCGACCTGTCAGATACAATATCGGGGATTTAGTCTGGGTGTTCACCCCGGTACAAAAGGTGGGATTATCCGAAAAGCTTTTAAGGCGCTACTTCGGACCTTATCGAGTAACACGACGGCTATCTGACGTGACGTAGGAAGTAGAAAGTATGGAACGAAATAGAGGGCGTCGGAGTTCAAAAGACATCGTCCATGTTCTACGACTAAAAACCTATCTTGATACAAGAAAACAATTTGCTGATGGAGGGATGCCGGATATTTCCTGGAGAACTATTACGAGGAGCCACACCAGATTGCAGCGAGACGCTGCTTCCTCCTAAGAAGAGGGAAATATAGCGAACATTGCTCATTCCGATCAAGCGCCGATGGCTCAGTCGGCTGAACGACGCATCCATCGCGCAGCGGAAGGTTGCGGGTTCAAATACAGCGAGGCGAACTGCCAAACATTCATTTTTAATTTCAATTTGCTTTATGTCAGACTTATGTTAATTATGCAAAGTTATGCAAATTTATGTTAATTATTCTAATATGTTATTTATGTAAATTCCTAATTTTCTGCGGGACTTCAAATTCTAGAAGGTTCTTGAACTGTATATAAGTAGTTTCACAATCGGTTAGATTGTTATTAACCTCTTCAGTTGATCTTGAGTGTGTCCATTTCTATTGCACTTACTACATTCACTTCATCTACGTGACAAGTATCTACGTATTAAGAAGTGAGCCTACTTTAATATGTGGAGCTGAAAATTACATTAATTATCCTCACTACGAAATTATTTTTTCAAAATATTTAGGTAATCGCAAAATAAGTCTCTGCCTGTGCTCCTGAGAAGGTCTCTGTCTATACGTTTGGCAGGGATGCTGTATGTAAGCTTGCTTTAGAGTGTGTGCGTATGTGAGTTATTGGGACGGAGAGAGGTAGAATATTTATATGCATGGGGACGAGTTTGACTGCATTTCCTCAACAGAAACAAAAAAATAAAATAAAGCAAAGCTACATAAACATCTGTATGTCAGCGAGGACCCGAACAATGTGTCTGAAGAGTTATATGTGATTAGCCTCCATCCTCCTCTGCAATGATCTCTTCTTAAACTAAAGAATGTGCCTAATTTAAAATGTGGAACTGAAAATTACATTAATTACATTGCCTCCATCCTCCTCTGAAATGATCTCTTTTTAAACTAAGCATTTACGTATTAAGAAGTGAGCCTACTTTAATATATGGAACTGAAAATTACATTAATTATCCTCACTACAAAATTATTTTTTCAAAATATTTAGGTCCTCGCAAAATAAGTCTGTGCCTGTGCTCTTGAGAGGTCTCTGTCTATACGTTTGGCAGGGATGCAGTATGTAAGGTTGCTTTAGCGTATGGGCGCACGTGAGTACTCGGGAGGGCGAGAGGTAGAATATTTATATGCATGGGAACGAGTGTGGCTGCATTTCCTCAGCCGAACCAAAAAAAAAATAATAAATAAAGCAAAGCTACATAAACATCTGTTTGTCAGCGAGAACCCGAACAATGTGTGTGAAGATTTATATGTGATTTGCCTCCATCCTCCTCTGCAATGATCTCTTCTTAAACTAAGTATTTACGTATTAAGAAGTGAGCCTACTTTAATATATGGAACTGAAAATTGCATTAATTATCTTCACTGCAAAATTATTTTGACAAAATATTCATGTCCATGCAAAATAAGTGTTTATTTGTTTGCGTGGATGAGTGTTTCTGAGCCTGCGTGTGTTTTGGAGGGAGCAGGGGTGTAAGATTTGAGTGACCCTGTTTGTGTATGTGTGGGTGTGTAGGAGTGTGGCGGGTGGGGACCTTGTTTATACGTTTGTAGGCCCGTGTACGTCTTATGTCCTCTACCGAAACAAGAAAAATTTTTAATTTATAAGCGTATATATGGCCACAATAAACCATCAGTATTTGTATATAGGCGATTTTCCTCCACTGCAACGATCTCTCCTTCAGCGAAATATTTACGCGGGAAAAATTGAACCTTAATATGTGAAACAGAAATGTGTAGTAATTACCTTCACCACAAAATTAATTTGACAAAATATTTAGACCTTCAGTTAATCAGTATATTTTCTTGTATTTGCGCGCACACGTGCGTGCGTGCATCTGTCCCCTTTTCAACCATGAAAAGAGAAATCTTTGACGAGGTTAATTATCTATATGGCTATAAGAAGCATGTGAAAAGCATGTGTGTGTACTTTGCATGTGAAAAAGATACGTGCACATATATCTTCCAATTAGTACATATTATACACTTTCCACTAATCTAGATATATAATAAAGCTCAAAGAGAGAGTCTCTCTCTCTCTCTCTCTCTCTCTCTCTCTCTCTCTCTCTCTCTCTCTCTCTCTCTCTGTGTGTGTGTGTGGCTCTACAGGCCTGACCGTGTGACATACAGCTACAAAATTTGGCACATGTATACCTATGAAGTCGGGAAAGTGCCCCTTTTAGCGATTTTTTCGAAGTTTTAATTAATTAAAAATTAAGCTAAATTTTAAATTTTTTCTGCTTTAACTTCTGGAAATATTACGGCACAAAATTGATTTTTACATCATATTGAAGATCAAAAAATAATCTTATTAATGTTAAAAATGTTTTAACCTATAAATATAATTTCTGTCTTTAATGGATTTTTTAAAATAATTTAATCATATTTATCAACAACTTATTTCCTATGAAATAAAAATAAAATTTAACTTGGCCTAGGACGTTACGCGCGCATTGGGAAAATTTAGCTTTTATCAAAGTATTGCCATCATATTGACAAAATTTTAAATTAAAAATATAAATCAATTGTTATTGCAAATTAAGCATATAAAGATGTAAATTTCGCCACCTGTCTGTATGAAATGAAATAAATATGAAATAATATATTTTCTAAACAATAAATGCGAAGAAAAGATTTCTATGATCTCTTACAATATCCCTATTATTAATTCAATAAATCAGCTTTATTTAAGGTAAACATGGTTTCGACTCAACCAACCAACCTTTCGACTCAAGGCCTAACGATTAATTTGTAAACCTTTTATAATAGAAATACAGGTATTAAAATGGTATAAATGAAGTAAATAATTATATTTTATGTAACTTGATTTAGTAAATGCTCTAATGAATTGTAAATTTTTAAGAAAAAAATTCTATGCCCTCTGGCTTTTGACTCATACCTATCAAAATATTCTTGAGACACTAATATTTTTAAAAAGTATTGCGCTCTAATTAACTAAATAAATTACTAGAACTGACTAATTTAGGAAAATTTGAATATTATTACTCAGTTTTAGACCACTTTATCGACCATCACAAAGATGATATCCCAATCAGCGTCCAGGATTTCTAAAAACTGATTGCCCTAGGATTATGAAAATGTTGATTGTTCTAAACTATTCTATTCAAAACTTCATAAATTTATCATATTTGATAGCAGACGATAGAAACATTTAATTACTTATTTAAAAGTTGCAGTGTCAAGAATATTTCGCAGAATATTATTCCTTAGGAAAACGGACGGAATAAAATTTAGATTTCATAATTTTTTAAGTATATTTATAGACTAAAACATAATAAAATTCTCATATTAATGTCATTTAAATCCTTTTAAAAATAAAACTATAAACTGAATTTTTATGATGAATTTGAGAACTTTTTGTAGAATAATTCTTAAGATACTACATAAACTAAGAAAATTATTCTGTAAAGCACATAAGACTTAAATGCTAACCGATTCTGTTTTCTGTACTCATATTTAAAAAAAATGTATGATTTCATTCAAAAATGTTTTTATATAGATTGCAGTTTAATCATCTCCACTTTAATTTAAAATTTAAATTTCACAGGAACTGACAGAGAGATACATAGTACATTATCACTTAAGGCCTTTTTAACAATATGGGTGAATTATATGACTATCGAAATTTGAAGTTTAAGTCTATTTTGATGAAGAAGCTATTGAAGACAAGTTACATAAGATATTGAACTGAAAATTTTAACGAGCATTAAGGTCGGAAAACCGGCTGATCGCCAAAGGCGGCTAGTATATTTATATAACCCGTTCAAAAGAAGTCATTGATATTCAATGATAAATTTATGTATTCCCTCCATCCATCATAAGAAAGGTCATTGTTTATACAATATATTTATACCACCCCTAGAATTGAAGCCTTGTATGAAAAAATAATAAGTTTTCATTTTACCTCCCTTCTCCACACGAAAGAGCTCTGTTCCATCCGATTCTTTACTTGGCCTCCAGAAGTGATGCCATCAATAAACAACTGGATATACGTCATTGAATAAGTTGATATCTTTTCATTCCTTCCTTGAAAATGATGGTTGTGTGTGTGTATTCATCCACAGTGCAGAAGAGAATCCTTTCTAAGCAAATCTGTCATCGACTTCATTTGAAATGGAATCTTTTCCCTGAAAAACATATGTCATTTTTCATCAATAAGAAACTTAAATTCGAAAACGACTATTCTTCTTTCATTTTCTTATACATTTGATTGAAAAATATTCATAATTCCCTCATTCTGTTTAATATCAAATTATTTAGCAAAGAAGAATTCTGTGTGTTTGCTCCAAACTCATATAGAGGGAAAGCAATTTGAAACTATATATATAAATCTTCATTTTGCTTTCAGTCGAAAAATCATTATGTTTTCACTTACCTGGAATAATCATCGTGTTGCCTCTTTTCTCAGATGATTAAATTATTTGAAAATATACATATGTATATTCATATTTCCCTTATCCTCTTTCGAAGCAAATATTTGATCTTTTCTGCGTAGCTATAGGATTCCATGGTCGAAACCCGAATGTATTAAAAATTCATCATATATATAGGCCTAGTGCACATTAAATCTGATGTCGTGGGGCAAGTGTCCTCTCATTAGTGTTCTGCGGAAGTTTGAAATGGGGTTAGGCGTTCGTCTTCATCAAATGAAGAGGGTTCAAACTACACGGTCCGTCCCAAAATAACCCTCGTGTTGTCACCAAATATGTTTTTATATGAAGAACAAATTCATCACAATATTAAAAATAAACATATACTTTAGAAAGGTGGAATGTCCTTCTCAGAACAACTTTTTTAAGTTTCAACTAAATAAAAACATTAGAACATTAAAATCAAAGTGAGATAATATTTTTCAGTAATGGCATCCAATCATATTAACCAGCGAAAAGGATTTTTATGTTCTTAAAATTCAAC
Organism: Argiope bruennichi; assembly: GCF_947563725.1. Classification (NCBI taxonomy): domain Eukaryota; kingdom Metazoa; phylum Arthropoda; class Arachnida; order Araneae; family Araneidae; genus Argiope; species Argiope bruennichi. The sequence continues at coordinate 23,356,217 of NC_079154.1, read as the reverse complement.
TTCAGCAATATCTGTTTAGTTTCATGTAAATTGCTTTTGCCTCGATTTAATTAAATTTAAAAAAAATTTAAGTACATTTTATAACAAATTTTTTATCTAAGTCAAATTAAAAATATTACTGCTTCTATTAATACTGCATTCTATTATTCTTTCTTTCATGGTTAATAACCTAAAGATAAAGATTTTCTAATTTTTACTTTATTGTGTACAAAGTAAAAAAAAAAAATTAAAGTATTATAATCGTCAAAGAATTCGAAACTCGATAATTTGAGGAATCTCGTTTCAGATCTCCCTGAGTTCGAAAAAAAGCAGGTCCAACAAAAGTCAAAATGAATAATCTTGCATCTATTCCCATACCTGTAGCAGCTCATTCTTTTCTATACTCCCCAAAAGGAGTTGTGTCTTGTGGAGAGTTGTTACATACTCGAGTTGAAGAAATTGAAAAAGACTTGAAAAAGCATGGAGTGACCAAGGTACGTCGTATCACAATATGGTGAGATGGAAAGCTCCTTCACAATAAGCATCTAATAATCACATTTCAATTGCCGTAACTATTGGAATATATTAAAAGCAGGGCATATGAGCTTAGCTGTCAGGACTTATATCCTTAATCTCATACGCTGCTCCAAGTGCAAGCGTTTTGGCCTTCCAAAGTTTCCTGCCGTGGGACTTGATTAGCGCATAAAGTAGTCACGAAAATCTGAATGTACTGGACAAAAAAGATGCGCCGACTATAATGGCTCCAATACTTCCTTTTCATACTATCAGCTCCTTCCTGGCAATTTCAAAAGTAAAAAGTGATCAAAGGGATATCGTATACTGAAGCGAAGCAAGGAGTCAGAGCTCGTCTGCCAACCAGTGGATTGACATATACAGAATCAGCTAAAAGTATTGTAGAAATCCAGAATACCCAACTCATTCCCATAATCTTAATAATTTTTGGCCATTTCAAAAATCTCACACGCCGTCTAAAATATGTCCCAGATCAGCTGAAGCTTTTATAAATGCATCTTCACTCATTAAAAATGAAGAAAATATTGTTTCAAAATGTGAAATCGCTCCTACTTCACAAATCCTATCTGAAATCCAACTTGTTCAGAATAATAAAAAGTCTAAAAAAGATTCCAAGTTTAAAACTGAAAAATATCTCAGATTTATAAAATTTTGCCCCTCAAATCTCAGATTCTGCTACAAAGCAAGATAAAAAAAAATTCTGCAATAGAAACAGCAAAACAGAAAAATACAAATACAGAATGTGACAACAAATCTACCTCTTTGATTTCTGATAATTCTGGTGTTACTACATTTGTAGATACGAGTGCTTCAAGCGCGTCTGAGTATGATACGAGTGAAGGGTAGAAGACTCGTCTGAAGACGCCCGTACTCCTCCTCCGCCTTCTAAAGATGTACAGAGGCCAAAGCTGAAGCACATAATTCCGATAAAGTATAAAATCAAATAGCATTAATATTTTTTCCTTCATTTACTCTCCAATTATCTTGGGGTTTTTTTTTTCTTGAGTTTTAAAATTTTAGGGTATTCTTATTTATGAATGTTTTTCTTACAAATTTCTTATTCCATTCTTACACTGCATCTTATCTTTCCTGAACTAAAGTTTTATCAAAGAATTTATCCCTGTTTTATTCTTTGGGCAACGTTTAGTTTTTAAATTGTAGATTATATTTGAAATTTTATCATGTAGTTTTTATCATCGTGGCCCATTGTCACTGTATGTTTGGCTAAACAGGTTAAACAGGTTCTTGTGCCATTAAAATCAATCAACCAACTTTGAATCCGAAAAAAGAAAAGCATTTTTGGAATTATGTGAGCATGAAGTTCCATGCTTCTAAACTTTCTAAAATTTAAAAAGAGAAATAATTTTTTAATAAAATTAATAAATTATTAAACTAAAAGACTTCTAAAGTTTATAAAATGTTCCTTTCCTAAAGTAAATATTCTTTCCAAACATTTATTGGAGAGATGATTTTCAAGAGAAGAGAAGAACATTTGAAGATATTTTAGCAGTATTCTTTTATGAATTGACCAAAATAAAATATACTCTGCACTCAGCTTTTCAGAATGGAAAAGAAAAAATACGTTCCGAATATCGATTATAACGATTTCTTTTATTTTTTTAAAATAATGTAAAAGGAATATTTCAAAACTAAAACTTCGAAAAGTGGATGATCCACAGGGAAATATAGTGTCGGTAATTCATGTTTTCATTGAAATTTTCTCTTGCTATAGCTTTTCCTTTGCCCATATCTCTGAATTTAACTCTGCTAATTATAAAGGAAAATATGGTCATGTGTATCTGTGCCATATGATTTGATTCCAGTGTTCTAAAAGGATTGCAAGGTCTCTGATCTGAGCATGATGTGAAGTCGCTTTCAGATGCAATTGTTTTGGTAACAAAATGTCTGATATCACTGTTTCTGACCAAGGCCATCCTTTACAGGCCCAGTTAGAAAAAAAAAATAATCAGCAACCCTTTTATGTATTAAGAATTTTCAGATTTTTAATTAGTAAATGAAAACTAGTGGTTTCGACTTTCTGATAAACTGGTATATGGTGACCTGCTATATACTTCCAAGTATAGTTATGATAACTAACAAATGTTCTTTTCTCCCCTAAGGAAACATAATTTTATCCAAAACAAGAATTTTGAAGATAAATTTTGTCATCCTCCCGAACAAACAGATTGCCAGGCAGTCAAAAATCATTTTTATGAACTTGATTCATATGATATGATTTATGAACTTGAATAATGATATTGATAAACAGTCCTGATAATAAAAACCATGCGATGAGATTAATCTTAATAGCTCTTCTCAATTTTCCTTTATCATGCCCTCATGCAAACGGATGGAAACTAAGATTTTTTATAAACAGATTTCATTCAAAGTTTAATCGTTGTAAGCGGTTTGGGTGCGAGAATAAAAACCCATACTTCCTTTGTTGCATTTGTATTATATGATAGATTTTAAAAAAATGTGGGTTTCCAGGCCGATTGCCGTATAAAACGTGAAGATACTTCAAATTATCTTCGGTTGAATTTACTGATGATTGCAATATCTTTTTTTTTTTTTCATGTTTTATAAAGTTAGAATAAAAGTAGCTGAAAGATGTTTTAACTCCTTTTTTCACTCTTTGAAAGGAATACTAAGCATTTGACTTCTTGATTCTTCTCTAATACAACTGAGCTGAGTTGTGAGTCAACAGCATACTGGTACGGAACTCCATAAGCACAGGACCCAGTTGGGAACAATTGGTCCATTTGCGTATAAGTTCAACTTCTCCAACTACTAACGAATGCTGATAATTGGAGAAAAAAATGAAATTAAATTATAAGCGATTTTTCCCATAATCATACTACAGATATGACATCTCGATAGGATTTCAAGACAACTCTCTAAAATAGATTTATAGCAAAGTTTGATGAACATTTGAGAGATTTGAATTCAAGAATAAGGTCTCTTTCTTATATTGAATTTCTAAAATTTTCGCATAACCTTGCAGAATGTTTAACTTTATTAAATTGCTTTAGAATATAACATAATAGTAAATATTTTCATGCCGGTTTTATAAAAAAGCATCAAAACTTAATTTTATTGAGTCTTCAAATAATAAGTTTATGCTGTAAAGTATTTAAAACACGTCGTATAGTATTAAATACATCTCGATTAATACATCTCGTTTAATCAATGATTTACGTATTTTATTCTGAGAATTATTTAAGTAAACAACTAAAAAAATAACGATAATAACTTTAAAAATTGATTTCTAATATTGTAATTTGGCTACATAACCAAAATATTTTTTATTTATCTCAAACATTATTTGTTGTTACTTAAAATATCGGGGTTTTGTTGTCCATATTATCAGATATAAATATTTTATTTGTAAAAAAATCGACATCAACATAGATTTTATTTTGTAGTTTATAAAATTGAAGCAAACTTATTTAATATTAATTTATATGAGGAAAAATGCTCAAAATAGTATTGATCGGTTATAGTTTATTCCAATAAATAATGTAAATTTTACATAAGATTTTACATGAATTGCATATTTTGAAATTAACAGCTCGCTAGTTTATATTAAACTAAACGATAATCAAAAGCACATCAATAATGATTGTAAGCGTTTAGAGATCCATTACAATAAAATTTAAAAACCGGAATAAAATTATTCAATATTGCTTTTAGATAACATAAAATTCCAAATCAGAGAAAAAAAAGAAGGAAATAAATGCGTCACGCACAAAACATACAAATTTATAGAAACTTTTAAAAGTTCTGCAGAAAAAGAAACTGTAAGAAATATCAAATGAAGAATTTCTTAGTAATATATATATGTTATAAAAAAAACTCGTTGATTCACTGACCTTCAAAGAAGAGAAAACTACAAACTTCTGGAGATTCTTAAAGGGGAAATTCGTATGAATTAATCAAAACTGTGAATCTTTGCAACTGAAACTTCAGAATGGTGGAGAAAAGTCGCTCTCCAAAGATAAATTTCGGTAATAATGATTCCAGTTATTGCTCAAATAAAGTACAAAGCATTGTTTGAAATCTTAAAATAAAGTAAATTTGGAACAATGGATGATCCAAAGGTAACATTGTTTTGCTTTGTTGTAATGAAATTATTGTTCACAACAATGTCTTCAATTGTTGTAGAATTTTTTTCTGTCATTTTTGAAAGAAGAGTTGAGGGTAAAGCATCCTTTAATAAAAGCAAAACAGTTTTATATGTTAGATGGGTGTAAAGAAAAACTTCATTCATCTTGGAATATATTTTATCTCTAAATAAGACAAAAATTCATTGCTAGATGCTAATGACATTTCTCCATTTCAAAATTTTATAATTAAGAAAGGATGCCGAAAACAAAAATGCTTTCACTATTATCTCATAAATGAATATATTCCATTAAATTAGTTTTTCAGAATATTGAATGATATAATATTTAGATAGTAAATAATGTAAAAAATAGTTGAGTCATTAAAAACAGAAATGATTTTAATCAAATTCTTTAAATTTCAGATATTCATCATTTTTATAAAAATTAGAAAATAATATAATGTGGGTTCAGTTCGATTTTAATGGCGATTAAAGCGTGCCAAGAAAAAATTTCGCCAAATTATAAAATATATCCTAGCATTAAACTATATCCTTCTGACTGCCAATGCGGCCGAGATGGCTGAACATTCAGACAGCCACAGAACGGCCGAGCGGCCGAAATGCCACCTGTTTATTTTCTTCCCCTTTTCTCAGCAGGGCCGTAAAACGGTGCGGGGCGATTTTGTCTTTTTAACAGGGGTTGCTTCCGTTCCCGCTGTCACTGTTGATTGGTGTCTCCAGAAAGTGTTTGAAGGCAGATGCTTAATTTACAGTACGCTTTCTGCTCGCCAGCCACTAAAATCTCTTGCTAAAATGCCGGGTTATCGGAAAGTTTTAACTCAAAAAGAAATTAATAAGATAATCTTTGAAGATTCAGATGAATCTGATTTGATATAAGTGATGAGGAAGATGCTGGATTTGACACTTCAAACTCTTTTCAAGAAGAAAATATTTCTACTTTGTTAGAAAATTATTCGAAGACGATATTGAAGTTTCCGAAAATAGATAACTCGGGACAGATTATTGAATGGATATCAAATTTGATAGTAAATCAAATTATTTCCATTCCGAAATTTGACCAACTTTCATGCCCAATCCATAATTTACAAATATCGGAAAGTATGTAAAAATAATATATTAAAAAAATTAGTGAATTAAAATGCTTATTGTTCCAGAAAACTGTTTAAAATAGAATTAATTATTTTTCAAATTTCAATCTCCCCCATACGAGTTCTTAAAACAGTTTTAATTATAAAATAACAAATTAAATATTCCTCCCTTAAAGAATTTTGCAAATCGTTTGAAAATTGGCTGATATTATACATTTTGTGCATTGCTTAAATCAAAGAACAAAATTTTTTTAAAAAATGTTAGCAAACGTTCTCCTTGGTTAGAAATTCCGAGTTTGATTGCTATATTCATAAAATCGGATATTTTTTCGTAGTATGCATATTTTAGTATTTAACAGCTATTGTGGGTATGCAGAGTCGTTTGGAAGGGAAAGGAAAGGTTTTGATTTGGATAATTTTGGCAGTATAACTACAAAATTTTAATTGATATATATCGACCAGAAAAATAATTTTTTTCCATAAAATAATATTTGCCCTGTGTTACTATTCTGCCATTTTAAACTAATAAATTTTAGTAAATTTTGAAAATTTACATTGTTAATGAAGTTATTTCTTAGATATGAATCTACATATATCTTAATAAGTTTTCAACATTAGAACAATATTCTCTTTATATTCTAATTAATAAATGCTTTGGGATTTAATTAATACATAATTAAAATTTATAAGAATTTTTAAGTACTTACAGTAAGTTATTTATATCAATAACTCTTAAAAAGAAGAGAGAGAAAAAGAAAAGAAAAAAAAAAGAGAACTCCTGAATGATTACATTTTCTGATGCAGCAATGATTTTAATGAATATGCAAATATACTATTTCAATGTTATATTTCAACATCAAATGTGTCTTGCCGTAATTAATAAATTATAATCAAACAGCGGTAAATAAAACGGAACGTCTGGAAAATCTTTAGGTGAAATTATAAAATGTAAAATTTTGTATACAACCCCTTATTCTTCAGAAATAATTTGACTGCAGGAATAGGGCGATACGATCTCCCCACGTTGCAAATGAACTCTTGACCGCAAGAAAGGAGGGGGAAAATGCTCGTCTTCTATCGTTTAAACTTTCGGCAGTTTTGGATTTTAAAAAAACTGCATTTCAAAGAGCAAAGGAATTCAGAGGGATATAATCACATGCTATATACCTTGACGATTGAAATCACCAAATTGGCGAAATTTTTTCTTCACGCCTTTTGGTCACCATTGAAACCGACAAGTACCATAAAGTGACTAATATTTTTCAGAATAAGTAAATTTAATAAATACACATACTACTCCGCTAGGAAGCTTGCAGCATTTTTTGAATATTAGAATTCTATTGATTAAATCAGCGTTTCCCAACCTTTCAGTATTTGTGGCCCAGTTTTCAATCATAATTCTCATCTCGCCCCCCCCCTCCGCTTACAATAAAAAGTATACAACAATAATGTATATTGAGTATTTTGTATTCTGTTTTGAAGTTATTTCAACTAACTGCTAAAAAAAGAGTAAAAGCGAGCCAACATTGGCGAGAAACCACATCTGGCATTTTGCCAAGCGGGCAGTGAACAGATGAAGCGAATGTAAGAGGCGAAAATTTAAATATTATATTTAAAATGAAAGCCAAACAGGGAAATAACGTTAAAAGAATATGAAAGTAGAAAAATTCGTTAATGAAAGTTAACATAGACGGGGTGAGCTAAATTTAGAAACTGGGAATACAGTTTTTCGAATAATAAAAGAAATAAAATAGAAGCATGATTAAACAAAAGAGAAAAAAATAAGTAATGTTTGTGGAAGAGAATCCACACGACCGATGCCGCCTCGAGCATGCGCAGATGTTTTCTCATAGGAAGAAAGAAAATGTTTCATAACGCAAGTTTCAATTCCAGTCAGTTTCATTCGAGTCGATCCTTCTATCGCTATCGAATATATCGTGAATGTGTATGTTATATATGTTTTCGTGTTAATTGCAATTCACCATATTAAATATTTATGGCAACAGATTTATGCAGACTCATGGATAAATTTTTAAGCAGAAGTAAGCGAGAATTAGACGATAGTCAAGCACCAACAAATACATAGACGAGCGTGGTTCCGAAAATAAAATCAAGAAAATATTCTCAAGAATGTTTAAATTTTGGGTTTACCAGTACTGAAGTATTTGAAGAAGAAAGGCCCCTGTGTATCATTTGCTCAAAAATGTTGGCCGCAGGCAGCATAAAGCCTAATAAACTTAAACGACATTTGAAAACGCTTCATAGTGAGTACGTCAACAAACCCAGGGAATTCTTCGAATTAAAATTAAAATCATATAAAAAGCAAAAATCATTTTTAAAGAAACTTTGTCCGTGAATAAAAAAGCTTTAATTGCATCTTACAAAGTTCATGTAAAATAGCCAGATGTAAAAAACCTCACATCACTGGTGAAGACCTTATTTTGCCAGCAGCAATTGAGATTGTAGAAACTATGTTTAGACATAATTTTTCAAAACAATTGCAGTCCATATCTCTTTCAAATGATACTGTTGCTCGTCGAATTGGCGATATAGCCGAAGATGTACAGTGTCAGCTTTTCTCGATGTTGCGTGACAAATTGTTTTCAGTGCAACTTGATGAAGCAACAGATAGTAATAAAGATGCTCGTTTAATTGCCTATGTTCAATTTTGTGATAATATGTCAGTAGTGGAAGAACTACTTTTCGGCAAAAAAATAGAACTCAAAACAACGGCCCTCGCATTATTTGCTATTTTAAACGATTTTATGAACTAGGCAAACATAGAATGGAAAAAATGCGTCGGAATATGCACCGATGGCGCTCGTTCAATGTCCGGAAGATTCCAAGGTATACACGCACTTGTAAAACAAAAATCGCCTCAGTGCGTCTGGGCACTTTTTCTCTGTTTTACTTTAATAAGTTATTAAATATGTCGAAATGTATTTTGTTTTCTATGTGTATGTGTGCTTTCCTTTCAGTCAGTTAATCATTTTTTTTTAAATAATATTTTCTCTTGGATATTTTCGCGCCCCCCTAGGGGGAGCGCGCCCCACAGGTTGAGAATCGCTGGATTAAATTATCAAGTCCGGGGGGAAAAGTGACCAGGGCGGATTAACTCTTCTAGTGATCCTAATGCAAAACAGATCTCAAATTCTCCTTTTCCTCTCAAAACTTCAAAGCTAAAAAAATTTATGGATTTTAAATTTAATCCTTTTATGAACAATTATTATTTTTATTTGATAAACAGAAATACTAAATCGTTTAAGGGCAGATAATGTTACTAAAAATTGGTTTCATTATATCGTATATAAAATAAATGCTCGTCTGAAACTTAAAATTAATTTTTTTCCACTGTTTTAAATCGATGAGTAAGCATTTTTTAAAGAGTGGTTTTACTATTTTTAATATAATGGTTAAAAACGCACAACTTTACTTATCACAATCTAAGCACTATTTAATAAAAGATCTCTATTCTTTCAAAAAAGACCTATATTTTTCTAGATTTATAATAAAAACATAAAACTTTCAAACAAAAAGGAATACTACAAGAATAATATTTCTAAATTTATTTTTAAACAATGATCTTAATTTGAAAAAGATCAATTACATAGCATTTTTAATTAGATGAAAGCACAAAATTGAATTGCTTTCAAAATAGCACAAAAGACTCCATTAGTACTCGAGGTTCCCTAAAATTGTGGGGCCCCTAGTCAATTGCCTACATTGCCATTTCATTAATACGACCCTGGTGAAACCATCTAGGGAAACAAGCGAACCCAAGATTTGACCTTCTTAAACGTATTACTTTCAACGAACATTTTCAGGAAACGTGTTTTCATGAAATTCTTTTCTTCACTATAGCTTAAAATTCTTACTACTTTCAGATATTTTAAATAAGACTTGAAAATCAAAACCGAACATGATATTTTACAAACCCATTCTTCTGGGGTACAACTTTTATGAAACAAATTTGTATCAGCTTACGTTGTAGAAATTAATTCATTAAAGAGCTATTTTTTCCCTAATAATTACGCATAAAATTATTTTTGGTTTTGATATCGGTTAAGAAAAGAAATTGATTAAATTACTAGATAAAAACCTTTTGCATGTAACAACTTTCTTAAATAAATTAATTATTCGTTAAATAACTTATTTCTTTGGAAAAAAAGTCATTGAAATAAATCAAATGCTAATTATTCTGAAATCTTTTCTCTTTCTTTAATGCATTTCTTCCGGGAATTCCAGATGTTTGAACTTAAACGAACATATGTTTAATTCTGTATCTATAAGTTAATTTTTATTGGTACTTTGGAATTATCCCATTGACTTGTCAACAATCGGGAAAATGCGCCAATCCTCTCGAAATGCGCCAAAGGATTGGCGAAAATACGCCAATCCTTGGCGATAATATCGGGTTTGGCGAAAATGGTCGAAGGGATAATCCAAAAGTACCTTTTTATTTTCGAACCGCATTATATTATCAAGGAATTTATTAATATTTCTTTCCGGTTATTTATCTTCAATTAAAGAATGCAATTCGTATCAAAAATGATAATATTTTTTAATGCCTATAGTAAATTACTTTAATATTTTGACTTTAAATAAATTTTCAAAGGCTTGAATAGAATCTAGATAACTGGTTTCTACTAGAATACCTTTACGGAATTTTTACCAGCTCGTCAAATCACATCTAAATGTTGAAGTAGTATTTTACTAGTGTTACGTCATGGCATGCAAGAGCGCCACCTACAACAAATGTGATCTTGTACATTCGAATGCTGTAACCCGTTGAAAGCGGTTGCACAAAATAAAGCCTGAATAATTACATAAAGTCATCCGTATTTTCTTCTAATAAATCCATTTTTAATCGAAGATAACATTGGTCAAAAGCGAGCCGGAGCAAATACCATGGATATAAAAGTTGAAAAAAGCGATGACCAAGAAGCGGTTTCAGAAAAGAAACTAAATAAACTGAAAGGCTCGATAAAAACTACTTTGAAAAGAATCGAAAGTTTTAATGCCGAAAAGTCAGCTTCCAAGGACATTAACGCAATGGAATTAGAAGTGAAATTAAGGAAACTTGGACAATTGCAAGCACAGTTGGACAAGATATCCGAACAATATTGCGGTATTGAAACGTCGGAAGATATAGAAACCATCCTAGAAGATATTGATCAAATAAATATACGGATTGAAGAAACAGAGGTAGGTCTGAAATTGCTATTAAATTCAATTAAAGATGAATTTAAAATTAACCCTGTTTCAAAGGATAATGCAGTAACTAAAATCCGACTACCGGAAATTCCATTACCAGAATTTTCTGGAAAAATAGCTGATTTTGCAAATTTTAAAAATTTATTTTTTAATTTAATTAGCAACAATGAGCAATTAAATGATTCTCAAAAGCTGTATTATCTCCGTGCATGCTTAAGAGGAGAAGCTAAATTATTAGAATCGTCTAGTGATAACTTTCAATCACTCTTTAAAGCATTATCAGATCGTTATGAGAATCAACGTCAATTGATAGAATCTCATATATTAGAAATAATAAATTTTGAGAAAATTCGTAGCGAATCTGCTAAAGAACTGTGTGCCTTAATAGACTGCGTTAATAAAAACATCAGAGCGTTAAAGGTTCTTACATTCGAACAAAATAAGCTATCTGATTTAATGCTTGTAAACATCATTCTACAGAAAGTAGATAAAGAGACAAGGAAGCAATTCGAGCTTTCTCTAAATACGGCAGAAATTCCTACATTTGAAAATTTGATGAAATTTCTAGAAAAGCGAAGTTCTTTGTTAGAAAGTATTAACCGTATTCCAAGTAAATACGAACGTCCACAAAATACGAGCATATTTAAAAGAGCGAAAACACTTATAGTTAATAATAAAAATTCCAATGCTAAAGCTTGTATTTTATGCAAAAACTATCACGCACTATTTAGATGCGTTACTTTTCAAAATATGTCTTATCGATGACAGAAAGAACTTTGTTAGGAATAACAAATTATGCATTAACTGTCTTAAACCTCACCAGGGGATCTGCAAATCAAAATATTCTTGCAACATTCCAAGTTGCGGTAAAAGGCATAACTCACTCATACATGATGAGTCAGCTGAAAATCGCGCTACCACTTCAGATTCAAGGGCACGGGCGAGCGAAAGCCAAACAGATGCAGAAACGAAACCGAAACTAAACGTACTAACCGAAGTATCTGCTTTGACGTTGAATCCGAGAGAGACTAAACAGGCGATAGAAGGGAATAAATCAGTTATATTAAACACTTCTTATTTATGTGAAAACTGCAGATGGTCGGAGAGTTCAATTAAGAGGGCTCTTAGACAATGCTTCGACTTTATGTATTCTTCGAGAAGATGTAGCTAGAAAATTGGGAATCAAACTAAAATCAATAAAACAAGGTATAACTGGTATAAATGGAATCACGCAGTTTATTAAACACGCTGCTAACATTGAAGTATCAAATCGAGATTATTCATTTTCACACATGGTGAAATGTTCTATTCTTCCTAAAATAACCGATGAGATTCCTGTATCGAAATTAAATATATCTGCATTAAATATTCCCTGTTCAATTTCACTAGCTGATTTCAATTTCCACACACCAGGTCAAATTGATATACTATTAGGAAGTGAGCTATTTTTTGAGATTTTAAAACCTGAGCAACTTCGTCTGCAAAATGGAGATGTAATATTACAAAATACTAAGTTTGGTTATTTAGTTACAGGCATTCTTCCCCAGTTACCTCAAAAAGCCAATTGTTATCTTGTAAGTGAACCAAATTTAGATGAAGCAGTTAAACAATTTTTTGAATTGGAATCATTGCCGGATAATGTTAAAGAAATAACAAAGAGTGAAGAAGAAATTTATTGTGAGGAGCATTTTGTTAAAACCTATAAAAGAGATAAAACGGGAAGATTTATAGTTCAGTTACCCATAAAGGAAAATGCCGAATCATTACTAGGAAATTCCAAAGAAAATGCAATCAAGCGCCTAAATGGTATCTGGAATAAATTAAACAAAAATAATACTATGGAAATCTTATATAAGGAATTTATGCGAGAATATGAGAGTTTAGAACACATGGAGGAGATTAAAATTGAAGCTGATAGCAATGTGAACTATTACATTCCCCACCATGCGATATATAAACCTGAGAAAACGTCAACTCCCTTAAGAGTGGTTTTTGATGCAAGTGCAAAAACAACAAGTGGATATTCTCTGAATTCCATTTTACTAAATGGAGGTATTATTCAGCAAGATCTTTTTTCCATAGTAAGTAGATTCAGAAGGCACAGATATGCATTTAGTGCAGATATTAAAAAAATGTACAGACAAATACTGATCGATCCCACTCAAAGAGACTTACAGCGTATTGTCTGGAAATCAAGTGCTGATGGTCCAGTGAAGATTTACAAACTGTCTACAGTAACCTATGGAACAGTTTCTGCGCCATTTTTGGCTACCAGGACCTTAAGAGCTTTAGCAGATGAGGAAAAAAAAGGACTTTCCTAAGGCTGCAGATGTGATTTGTTCTGATTTCTACATGGATGACATTCTGTCAGGTGATGCAACGCTAGAAGATACTAAAAATCTTCAAACCCAGATTTCTGAACTCCTCGGAAGAGCTGGATTTGAACTTCACAAATGGGTCGCTAATAACTCTAATTTACTACAAAACCTGTCTACCACATCCTATTCATTTTCGAAAGAACAAGGTGCCAGTTCTGTAAAAACATTAGGTATGTTTTGGGATCCAAAAGAAGATTGCTTTACATATAAGGTAAAGATCGAGCCTAAGGACTCTTTTTCAAAAAGGGAAGTGCTGTCAGAAATAGCGAGTCTTTATGATCCACTTGGACTTTTAGGCCCTCTCATTACAAAGGCAAAAATATTTATCCAAGGACTTTGGAAGATAAAATTGGACTGGAATGAAAAATTACCATCTGATGCAATGACAGAATGGAAAAGGTTCTACATAAAACTCTCGGAAGTAAACAACTTCAGAATTCAAAGGTTTATTCTACTTCCTGATGCAGTTCGCATTGAGATTCATGGATTTTCTGATGCATCAGAACGTGCCTATGCTGCTGTTGTCTATTTAAAGTGCTTCACCCAATCTGGACAGTTTAAAACTAGTCTAGTGTGCAGCAAATCCAGAGTGGCTCCATTAAAGTCACTTACCATTCTCCGACTTGAACTGTGTGCTGCGTTGCTGTTATCTAGATTAGTGAAAAAGATAGTTCCAATTCTGCAATTACCCATTGATGTTATTTCATTGTGTACAGACTCTACTATTGTTTTGGCGTGGATCAAGACTGGGCCCTATAAGCTAAAAACATTCGTCAGCAATAGGGTTGCGGAGATCCAAACGCTCACATCAGATTGTCATTGGAAACATGTAAGCAGCAAAAACAATCCTGCTGACATTATTTCTAAAGGATGCAGTGCGGATGAACTCATAAGAAATAAAATGTGGTTTGCTGGTCCAGATGAACTTACTGATGAACCAGTGGACAATCAATCCATGCAGGATTTTGCCTTTGCTGATGAACTAAAATGTGTTGTGACTCTGAACATTAATGACTCTAATTCAAATTTTTATGATGAACTCTTTAATCATACAAATAATTTCATAAAACTAATTAGAATAGTTAGCTTTATTTTCGGATTTATTAACAACACTAAAGCTAAGGAGTCTCGTAATAAGATAAGTAAATATTTAACTACTGAGGAGCTGCAAAGAAGTACTGAATATTTAGCTAGTGTAGCTCAGTTGAGTGAATTTAAATCAGAAATAGATGCACTAAATAAAGGTAAAAATATTTCTAAAACAAGTAAGTTAAGATCTTTAGATCCATTCCTAGATGAAAAAGGATTACTTAGAGTTGGCGGTAGACTTAAAAATTCTGACTTGCCATTTGAATCTAAACATCAAATAATTTTACCCAGTAAGCATACATTCACTAAGTTACTTTTTGAGCATGTACATAAAAAATGTCTACATATTGGTGCACAAGGTTTGTTACATCAAATTAGACTACAATACTGGCCCTTAAATGGTAAAGGTATTGCAAGAAAAATTGTCCATGATTGTATTAGATGTTTTAGGCAAAGGCCTATGGTATTAGACCAGTTAATGGGAAATTTACCTTCAGAAAGAGTAACTCCTAGTTCTCCATTTTTAAATTCTGGGGTAGATTTTTGTGGTCCTTTTCAAATAAAGTTTAAAAACCAAAGAAAGGGAATATATTCAAAAGTTTATGTAGCGATTATTGTATGTTTGTCAACTAAAGCTATTCACCTAGAAACGGTAACAGATTTGACGACTGAAGCTTTCATTGCATCTTTAAAGAGACTCTGCGCCCGTAGATGCCGCATTGCAACATTGATGTCGGATAATGCATCTAATTTCAAGGGTGCAGCTTCAGAATTAAATCGCTTAAAAAAACTAGTTTGTCAGACTAATGAGACTTTAGCCAATTACCTATCCACAGAATCAATCCAATGGAAATTTATTCCCCCTTGTTCTCCCAATTTCGGAGGCTTATGGGAAGCAGGAGTAAAATCATTTAAACACCATCTTTATAGAACTTTAGCTAACAGTAAAACAACTATTGAAGAATTTGAAACCATAGTAATTCAGATTGAAGGTATACTTAACTCACGTCCCTTAATTCCATTATCAGATAATATTAATGAATATCTAGTTTTAACTCCTGGACACTTTATCATTGGACGCCCAATAACTTCAATACCTGAACCGGAAATTGTAGACATTTCTGACAATAGGTTGTCGCGCTGGCAATATACTACCAAATGTGTTCAAACAATTTGGAAACGCTAGAAAATTGACTATTTGAACCACTTACAGCAAAGAAATAAGTAGCAATTCAAAAAAAATAATGTTAAGGTCGGATGTTTAGTATTGTTAAAGGAAAATGATTTGCCTCCTTGCAAATGGGCAATGGCTAGAATTTTAGACATAATTTATGGAAATGAAGGCAGAGTAAGAGTTGTTAAATTAAAAACTAACACAGATATTTTTACACGCCCTATTTCAAAAATTTGTCTCTTACCAATAAGGGATAACTTTGAAAATTTAAATAGTTAAGATAGTTGTATATATTGTATGTACATAATAATTTTATTTATATCATGTTTAGTATACAATTTTTATACATTTTGCAATATTGCTGTTCACTTGTAAATATTTCATCTGAATAGTTTATTTATTTGGTTTTAGAAAATGTAAGCTAATTGTATAATTAAAAGTGTTTTGAAATCTTGCATATTTCAACGCCGGGCGGAATGTTACGTCATGGCATGCAAGAGCGCCACCTACAACAAATGTGATCTTGTACATTCGAATGCTGTAACCCGTTGAAAGCGGTTGCACAAAATAAAGCCTGAATAATTACATAACGGCATCCGTATTTTCTTCTATTACATCCATATTTAATCGACGATAACAACTAGAATAAAACATGCCACATGCGTAAACGTATTTTCACATGACTATCCCAAAATAAAGATTAATTCATGTTATCAACGTAAGTATTAAAACTGCATCATGCAATTAAGGGGTTTGTTTTTGCTGCATTATCTCTAATCATACGCCTTTCCATTTAAAGATTGATTATTTAGTAATTATACTTACTTCTGAAAAAAAATTCAGAAGTAAATTTTTTATTTCTGTGTGCCATCATCGAGTATTTTATCGCATTTAGTAAGCGTACATTCACTAATCAGCCAGCAAACAAGTGGAAATGGGCAATGTGATTTGAAAAATATTCTGAATTGTATATACTACCATTGTTTACTGGGAGATGCTTATTCCAGGCAGAAATCGTTTATAATTCCGAATCGTTTTAAAATTGTATTTCTTTACCTTTCGAAGTACAGTGTTAGAGAAATCTTACAAGGCTTAGTTAAGAAAATAATTCATGATCCAATCAAGAATATCCCTATAACCTGTAAGACGATTAACTGGATATTTTAAAGGAATTATTTAAATTTAATAAGATCTAATGAGTTTTCGGATTCAAAAATTCATACATAAAAAATTAGTTGCATTATTTGCATGATTTAAAACTCATAAACTGTTTAATTTATGCATTCACATTTTTATTGAAGTAAAACAAATAGTAAAGTTATTATGCAGCAAGGTAATTTCGGATATTTATTTTTAATAATTAATACTTTCGTTTAGTAAAATTCCTAGACATACTATGAAATATAAATTAAATAAGGAAACACGAATGAAAAGTAAAAAAATTACTATGAAAGGCTTATGAAAAGGCATTCAGCATTAAAAATTGAAAGAAACTTCAATCTGTAGGTTGATTCAATATGTTGTATTTCATTAAACACAGATTTAAAAACTTTTTTAAATAATTTATTGTTTTTTATCGTAATTATTCTAAGTAAAATAACTATTGGAATGATGATAGAAATACTACAAAATTTATTAATAATCTTGTATTTTAGATATAGATCCAAAATATATTTACTTGTAAATAAAAAGTATTTGTTTTTATTTTTTGTGTGATTGCTACTATCCGACATATTAAATTTTTGTAAATTATCACTATAATGACTAGTGGTAATATGTAACTTGTGAAATTAATGCAAATGTTCTTGACATGATCAACGTGAAAAAACTATTGAAAGAAATTTTTATCGATTTTAAGTCATTCTAGGAAATAAATGGAGTCTTATGCCAAATATAGAATCGCCGTAAGCCAAACTCGGACAACATAAGAAAAAAAACTTGCTTTGCTTAAATATTTTTAATAAAATGAATAAGAAAAACGAGAAAAAGTTTTTTTTGACAATGAATTTATTGTACAGCTAAAAAAACCAAATATCACCATTTCATAAATTATAATTAACAATTTATAATTTATGAAAGTAAAATTTGTGGTAGAGAACCCTTAAGCCAAACTCGGCCATCTCATATTTAAGCGCCAAATAATTGCAACTCTGGGTTAAAATTACTGACGACTTTATGGTTAACGTTGCAGTTATTCATGGGAATTTCTTAATTGTGTTATTTTCATTTATTGTGTAGGTAATTTAAATAAAATGTCGAGGTAAAAGGATCAAACGAGCATTCAGTTAAGAAAATTGATTTTTAATCATGCTGAAGATGAAAAGTCAGTGACAGAAATATTAGAGATTATCGACAGAAGTCCTTCAGTAGTTCATGTGATCATAAAATGACTCAAAACCAATAATGAAGTGGAAAATTAGACCACAATAAGATTTTCGCCGAAAGAGATGGCCGATATTTAACAAGAAAAATGAAAGCAAATCCGCTCCTTGGTGCACTAAAACTAGTTATTATTACTGAAAATGAATTAGGAAAAAAAGTCAATTCATCAACAATAGATTGGTTTGGTTGTTTCAGTTTTTCTGGCGCAAAAGCTCTTTTTAGCCAAGTTGCGTCAAGTAAACGGTAAGAAAATAAAGCAGACAATAAAAACACACATGTTAAAACATAAAAGCAAAAGGAATCAACATAAAAATGCAAAACATTAAAGCGCAAGAATGTTAACAAATTTAAATGAAACACTGGTGCGATAAACACGTTATAATGAAGCGATGTAAAAAGTCAAACATGTGCAGAAATTAAAAAATACTAAATACAAGTATAAAATCCAATGGTTTTTAAAAACGTTAAAATGCTTGGGTGGAATATCTCACTCACCAAGTCTTGTATAGTTGATAACTTAAAAAGGTGTACACGAGAGGAATTGAAAGATGTTCATTTAGTTAAAATGTGATTTATAGTAAAATACACATGACATGCATCAACAATAAGAAATTTTCTCCATTAGGCAGATCTCAATGGAAGAAATGCCAGACAAAACCTTTTTCAAAAGTAAGCGAAATGAGACCATAAAACTTAAATTCGTAAAAACAAGAAATCATGAAAACAAGGAATTTTCTTATTGAAAAAATGTCTTATTTACTGTGAGAATCAATTCGACAATTTTGGATCTGATGGCAAGCCTTATGTCTGGAGAAAATCGAACGAGGAATTGAGCACAAAAAATTTGAAAGCAACTATGAAGCATGCTGGAGGATCAGCAATGGGCTAGAGCTCGTTTTCAGTTGCTGGCCTGGGAACCCTGAATTTCATTGACAGGTTAATGGATCAGAATGTATATATCGACATTTTAAAGAAACATTTGCCACAATGTATGTAGAAACTTTCACTTGGCTCATGGCAACAACTGGCGATTTTATCAGAACAAAGATCCGAAACATAAAGCTGAGTGCGTTTCTGATTCTTGTATAACTGTCCTCACTCCATGGTCACTACCCTCCATAGCCCCCACATATATTTCATCGAAAACTTATGGGTATACTTTTAAAAAACGTCTAGGAACACGGTGTTTCTGGTCAAGATGAATTAAAAAGAATATTGTTGCAGAAATTAAAAAATATTAATCTAATTTTTATTTTTAAAAAATTCATGCAATATATGCTTAAATGTCTTAAAAGGAAAAATAAAGGCTTACATACAAAATATTAATAAAAAACAAAGGCTTACATACAAAATATTAATAGTTTTGAAATATGAACTAATTTCAAAATCTTCTCATCCGCCCGAGTTTTGATTGTCCACTATTCCTTTTATTTTTCTATAGTTTCTGGTTAAAATAATTTATAATTTTCATTATTAGTTTTTATAATTGAAATAAATATACTATTCAAAATTCAATTAACTATATTTCTTATCATTTTTAGTTTTAAAATTTATCGGTACCTTTTTCTTTGATGTCCGAGTTTGGCTTGGAGCGACTGTAAATGGAAATGAATCAGAAAAAACAAGACAGGAAAGATTTTCTTTAGCTGATCTTAAATTTCTCCTCGTACAACTAGGCATAAATTCAAAATTGGAAATAAAACTATCACTGTAAACTCGAAGTTTTGGATTACAGAAATAGCCGCAAGGAAATAAATATGGTTTATATAATCTTACATAAAAATTTCGTTTTGGAAGAAAGACGAAATTCCAGTGAAGTATTTCCCATTCGCTTTGATAGAAAAATTAGTTACAAATAACCAGTACTAATCTTTGTTGAAGAGATAAACATTTGAAATTTATTTCAAAAATATTTTCTTACGAATTTATCAGAAATGGAAAGTGTCCCACCCAACTTTTCAAGATGACGGTGGAAAGAAGCTTTTCGAAGATGAAATTCTATAATAATGATTTTGGGCACTGTTTAAATATGTGAAAAGCACTGTTTCAAATTCAAACAAGATTTAACTTTGGACAACAGATGATACACGGGTAACAATGTTTTGTTACTTGTGGATCTGAACTCAATTTCTTACGAACTTTTATACTGAAATTTTGTTTTCAGCAATAATTTCAATTATTGTAGAATATCTCAATCTGAATATCTCAAAATGTAACAATTTGTGATTTGGTTTATTTTACAACTATCTAAATGGTATAAATTCCGCATATTTAAAACCAGTTCTTGTAGGTTCAATCCATTCTTTTATTAGTAAAATGTGAATTTTTATATTATAGCACCAAAAAAAATGTTTAATTATAATTTTGTATCATACCAATTCATAGAATGAATTCATGTTAATAAGAAGATTTGATTCCCTGAAACATTTTTTTGCAAGGAAAAAAAAAGAAATATAAATGAATTCAGCTCCATATTTCTTCGATATCTCCTACATCTCAAAAAATACATTAAAATAAATTATGTGTATGATTCCATGTAATCCTCATTGAACCTCTACTTAGAAAAAATCATAAATTACTTAACAAAGAAATGATACAATTTTAAAAAATAAAGAAAGATACTTACCGTGAATTGACTTTTGTGCTTCTGGCATCAGAATTTGGAAGAGATTTAGTATCCAAATTTTTCATGTCTATGAGGTCATCCTGCATTTCAGTCAGTTTTTAGATGGCAATTATCATAAATATCCAAATCGATGTTCTGTTTATTGAGGAATCTGGCTTGCTCATTATCATAGAAATTTTCCTTGTTGCATTTATAGGCTAAAGAAGAAAATTCAAAAATGTATCTCTCTTCAGATTTTTAATAGCATACTTAACGACTCTTAATATGTAGAAATTCTAGTAAAAGAAATAATTTTCAACATTTATGACATCCATTAACGATAATAACTGATTAAATTAAAATCATCACATTTAAAACCAAAATTTTTGAATAAATAATTTGAAACTAAAACAAATTTTCTGTTAATTTAGAATCTGGATTGAAGTCATCTCATCACCTAAAAACCTGTATGATAAAGTAATGGGCTGAAAGGCAATCCAAAGTATCCTGAGTGACCATGGATCTTTGGATTTGGAAATTAATATGATTGGAAAAGTTTTTTCAGTAGAAATATTTAAATAAAGCAGTAGAAAAATTCAACAAATTAACTCCCAAGTGGCAGAAAAATATGCAACTATAAAAAAAATCCAACAAACAAAAATTAAATAGGATTTAGAATTATGAATTAAAGAATTTAAGGAATTCATTCAAGGAATTAGCAAAGATCAAACAGTAAAGAGATACACCACCTCAGGATCCCCTGGGCTGTTAAATCAACGACAATCAACAAGAGCCTGACGACATAGATACCAAAGATGTAAAAACACTGAAGAGATAATAATGAAAAGACCATTTCATTTAAAAAATGAGTCAATATACAGATGAATGTCAGGAACGAAAAACAGAATGGTTTGGAAATTTATGTAGAGAAACAATGATAGTGAACCTTTTTGAGATCCAGTATAAATTAGAGGCAGATAAAATGAAAAGAAAAACAATATTGCATGGTCTTCAGAAACAGGACAGAACAAAAAGTAAAAATACAAAAAGAAAAAACTATTGTCATATGTCTTTCAAAGAGGAAAAATACCAACAAGAAAATAAAAATCAGAAGAAAATGAAAATTATTGAGGAGTATTAAACAAAAGAAAAAGACAAAGTATTCACAGAAGTGAAAAAGAAATACTATTAATAAAATGGCTAAAAAGAAAACACCTGGATTGGACAATATTCCAATGGAGATGCTTGCAAAAATTATTAGAAAGAATCCAATCATACTTTTAGAGTTATACAATAAGTGCTTAGATACGTTCCCTAATCAATGGAAAATAGAGAAACTGATTTTAATTTCTAAAACTAATAGAGACTTAGAAGATCCAAAATCCTATAGAGCAATTTGTTTGCTAATAATAGCAAGTTAAATCTTGGATAAATTTATAACTCAAAGAGTTCAACACTTATTAACGGCACAAAACAGACTACATCATAATCCACATGGTTTTAGATATAATCACTTTCGTGAAACAGCCCAAAATGCACTATGGAGAAAAATAAAGTTTGCGATGAATGAAAGACTGAAAACAACAATTATTTCTTTAGATGTAGCTGGAACATTTGATTCAATATGGAGGAAAAGCGTTTTATATGCCATTATAAAAATGAATTGTCCGATCAACATTTTTAAGTGATTAAATGTTACTTAAAGACAATGCATTTACCAAGATGGAGAGAATAATTGGGAATTTAGAATGGATAGAGAAGTGCAACATGACTCATAGAGCGATCTGTTATTCTGGAACTTGGTTATGAATTCTGCATTTGAAATCATTCTTCCATAGAACTGTTTATACAGGCTTATGCCAACGATGTGTTAGTAATAAGCTTAGGAAGAACAAAATGTGAAGTAGAAACTAAAAGAAAACAAATAATTCATATGCTGGAAAAATAGGTTGAAATTCATAAACTTGAGTTTAATGAAAGGAAAACAATTCAAATGCCGATTACATTTGGAGAACTTTTAAAATTAACATTTTCGCCTAAAATAAAAATGGGCAATAATAATATAAATGTGTCTAATCGAATTAAATACTTAGGAGTTACATGGGACAATAAATTAACGTTTATGACTCATTTTATTTAGGTCAAGAAAAAAGTGGATGTATTAACATATATTGTCCACCCAACTGTTTGAATAATTGTAAAGATTATAGTCTCAGGGGCATGGAGAGGTGTTATGTATTAACATATAAACTAGTGACAGTTGAGGATAAATTTTATAGAAAAATGGAAAGTGCCATCTAAGAAGAACCTACACTAGGGCCATTGAGTCATTTGTTCTTTTCAAGCACTAACTTAATTGAAAAGATTTGAAAGGATTTAACAGAACTTTCTACACAGGTTTAATCTGAAAAAAAAATCAAAGAATCCTTTAAAGCAATCTAATAGCGCCCTCTCGTCATTATGTCTGGGGCATATAAAACCATTTCTACAGAAGCCCTTCAAGAGATAACTGGAATTTTGCCAATGCATCTCAGAGCAATGGAAACATTCACTAAATTTCCGATAAGAACTACTAGTAATAAAGTAAGAACAGGAAGCAAATTTTTCAGCAGTAAAGATTATGAGATATATTTTCATAAATTCGAACAGCACCCGTCAGAATGGTTTATTCATAGCTATCAAATCAAAATTCTGGATATAAATGGAATAGAAATCTTTACTGATGGCTCGAAAGACGATAATAAAGTAGGAGCTGCAATAGTAATTTTCTTCTATAGGAAAGAGATCGATAAAAGTCTTGTGAAATTGTCGAACCATGCCACAAGTTTCCAGGCAGAAGTGCAAGCTCTTATGATAGCCACTGAATATTCTGAAAGGATGAAGGACGGACATAAATGCTCAATTTTTTCAGATTTTTGTCAGACCTACAAGCCATACAATCATCTCATAATTGTAACAGGGAAATATGGATGATAAAAGAAAAGATTTTTTAAAATGTAAAAATTAATAAGTGGATAGTGTTACCGCTTCGTTGGCGCTTTTTGTTAAAGAATGTTGCAACCATGCGCTGACTTGGCTTCAGTGATAAAATTTATTGTAACTCTGCTGACATGGGATCAGCTTTCAAAACAGTTTCGTTCTGAGTCGTTGAGGGGTCGGTGAACCTCGATGAAATAAAAAGTTGGCCTTCGAATTGTCGTTTGATTTTAAATAAGATTACAATCCACTTATTAAAAAATTGAAATGAACGAGCTTATGGTAAATTCATACCAGATAGAGTTGAATTAGGTTAAGGCCCATATTGGGATATATGGTAGTGAATGCAAATTTGGCAGCACAGAAAGAGAGTATTTATTTAATTGACGCAAAAACAAATCATATCTTAATATGGGAATTAGGTGAAGAAATAATGCTACAGTGGTTTGACAGATAGTATATGTCCAAAAAGGGAAGAGTAACTTATGACTTTATTCCTAACCCAGAAATAAAAATAAGATATTACCCACTGATAATCCAAATTATATCAAGACATGGGGGATTTGCCGCATGATTTAGACGAATGCGAGAAAATAAATGCATCTGTGGAGGAAATGGGACTGTTTATTATTATTTAAAGGAATGCACAGAAATATCGAGATTAAGAAAGAATCTGAAAGGAAAATGATGACTTAAGTAGAGTACTGATAGAACCAGAAATTCTTAATACACTGAAGGACATGATGCTAAAAATTGTCAGTTTTTTACCAACTATTTGAAAGTTTGAAAGTGTTTTGGATTTCTTTTGTTATGGAACAAGAATTTGAAGGAATATTGGGAATTTTGAAGAGATTTTCTTAAAGTAGTAGCTTACTCCTTATTTTACAGGATGATAGGTGTGCGGAAGATGTGGAAATATGAAGAGGAAGATCAGAAACTTTGTACCTGGGGCAAACCGTCTCGAAAAGAAAGTCAGATCGGTGAATCGGCCTGTATTATGAACGTATTTTGCTAAAGACAGCAGTCGACCATAACAAATCCTGTCGATACTGCTTCGTTCAGTGGTGGACGGGGGGTCGGTTGTATACAAAAAGAAGTTGGGAGCAGGGATGGATTCAGCCTAGCCTAAATATAAAGAATGTTTGAAGAATACTTAGAAGAAAAGGAGCTGATTTATGTCAATATTAAGGTGAATCAGAAAACACCTTGTAAAACCAATGTTACCGATCATCGTGATGTTATCCCTAAACTTTCTTGCATACTTCCACGATATTATGCGATTTTCAATTGGTTCAGTAAAGAAAATCAAGTAAGTTTTGAGCTATAGTGTCCAACCTTTATGCAAATTTCATTTTTTCAGTTTGTTGTACTTATTTTTCATACATCGGAAAATGACACGCAAACAAATGGTGCCTGTGAGTCAAAATTATACTCATCTGTAATTTTATTTCCAGAATTATCTCCCAAATTTAATCCATATTACTTGCTGAGTTTTTGTGTAATAGCGTTCATTTTAAAGCATTTCCCTTGTCACAGTTTAAATTCGATTGAAATATAAACATAATTCAGGTCAGTTATCTATATTATTGAAACATTTTTGTTAAATATCGATATAAATATTAGTTATTATTTTTCATTTGTAAAATTAAAGCAAATCTGTTTAATGGTAATTTATATGAAGGAAAGTGTCCAAAATAGAATTGATCGTCAATAGCTTTTTCCAATAATTAAGATAAATATCACATAAGCCTTTTCGTGAATTGCGTATACTGTTTGCAAAACACTTATATGTAAGCAAGTTTATATCCAAATTAAATGCTCGTGAAGTACACTTTGAACTGAAAAATGTGCAAAAACAAATCAAATGTCTTTTTAAATGATTACAGTTTTTTCCATCATTCTAAAATTAAAAACGGGAAATAAAATTATTATTAAATGTTGGTTTTAGACTACTTAAGTGTCAGATGAGAGAATAAAGGCATGGAAATAATTATGACTCATTCCAAATATGTTTATTTTCAGAAACTCTCAAGATTCCAAAGAAGCAAGAAAAACTTTCAGCAATATCTAATGAAGTGTTTCCTAATCAGTTTGATAAAGGAATTCGTTTAATAAAGAAAATATTTTTTACTAACCTTCGTAGAAGAGAAGAATGCAGAAGTTTGAAGATTTTTCAAGAGCAGATTCGTATAGATTGATCAAATCTATGAATCTTTGCAATTAACACTTCAGGATGGGGGAGAAAAGACGCTTGCCAAAGATGAATTCCAATAATAATGATTACGGTCATTGTTCAAATATTCATCTCAAAGCATTATTTAAAATCTTAAAATAAAGTGAATTTGGAATAATGGGGGAGCCAAAGGTAACAATGTTCTGCTTTGTTGTGGTGAAATTCTTGTCCACAACAATGTCATCGATTGTTATAGAATTTTCTTGTGTCATTTGTGAAAGGGGAGTTGACAGTGAAGCATCATTTAATAAAAATAAAACAGTTTTATATATTAAGTGGGCATAAAGAAAAACTACATTAATCTTGGGAAATGCTTTACTTCTAAATAAGACAAAAATCTAATGTTGGATACTTATCATATACTTTCATATCAGAGTTTTTCCACTGTAAGTAAAACAGGATGCCCAAAATGAAAAAGCAAAATAAAAAAGTACTTTGACACAAGTATCTCATTAGTGACTGTTATACATTATATTTATGTTTTTCAAAATTTTGGAATATATAACATTTAGGTAACGAATAATGTAAAAAATATTTAGCTCTTTGAAAGCACAAACAGCTAAAATCATCAAATATTCTTATAAAAGTAGAGATAGCATAATGCGATTATTGTATTTTAGAATAAATACGTTTAACAGATATCATTATTGTGCAGGAAAGTTTACACAGTTTTGAAGCTAAAATTCTATAAGTTTCAATTGTTAAATGCGTTACAAAAAAAAAAAAAAAAAAAAACAGGACTGGATTAAGTCTTCCAGTGGCCCTTCTCGGTTTCCCTTTTACCCACTTAAATTCCAAAACCAAAATTTTATGGATTTTAATTTAATTTTTTACAGATAGTTTTAAGAAAAAAAATCGACAAACTGAAATATCAAAGCAGTTAAGTGCATATCATTTTTCTGAAAGTATGTTTTAATATATGGCATATAAAAAATGCACAATTGAAACTTAAAACTATTTTTTTTTTACTACTTTAAAACAATTAGTAAGTATTTTTGAAATTTTTTTACTAGATTTATGAAATAATAAAAAATATTAAAACATTTCTTACAATAAAAAATATTTAATAAAATAACTGGGCTTTTATAAAAAAGATTTTTAAAAATTTATAATTATAAAATAACAGACTTCCCAATAGGAATACTGCAAGAGTAATAAATAAGAGAATAATAAGAGTAAAAGTAAAAAAAGAGAGATAAAATAATAAGAGTAAATAAGAGTAATAAATAAGAGAATAATAAGAGTAAAAGTAAAAAAAGAGATAAAATAATAAGAGTAAATAAGAGTAATAAATAAGAGAATAATAAGAGTAAAAGTAAAAAAAGAGAGATAAAATAATAAGAGTAAATAAGAGTAATAAATAAGAGAATAATAAGAGTAAAAGTAAAAAAAGAGAGATAAAATAGTAAGAGTAAATAAGAGTAATAATAGAGTATCAAAGTTAAGTTGCACAGTAATTAATTTTAATTTGAAAAAATATCAATTGCAAGGGCCTTCACAATTAAATGAAAAAAGAAAACTAAATAATTTACAAAATATCGCAAAAAACTCACTAGTGCTCAAGGCTTCTTACAACTGTGGGATCTCTAGGGAGTTACCTACATTGTCTTTCTTATAATCCGAAGCTAAAAAAGTCATCTGCGGAAACATGCCAACCCAAGACTTAACCTTCTTAAAAATATTGTTTTCAATGAATATTCTGAAATTCTTTTTTTCACTATAGTTTAAAACTCCTACTTTTAGACATTTTAAATTAGTGCTGAAAATCAAAATCGAACATGACATTTTACACACGACATTCTTCTGGGATCCAACTTTCATCAAATATAAATTTACATCGTCTTAAGTTGTTACAGATTTGTCAGAAAAAATTAACTCTTCAATAAACCATTTTTTTCCTAATAATTTCATATTAAATTATTTTTTGATTTCAGATTGATTTTAAAAATTCTTTAGCTTTCTATATAAAAACAGTTTGCATTTATCAAATTTTACAAACTATCGATTCATTAAATACCTTATTCCTTTGAGAGAAAAAAGCTTTTTTGATAAAATGAATCAAAACTGAATCTTTTGAATAGCTTTAATTTTTTATGTATTTTTATGTATTTCTTCTTTGAATTTAAACGAATATATATTTATAATTTTTATATCTATAAATCAATAAGCCACAAACCGAATCGAAAAGAGAATAGTCAAATGAATGTGAATCGCAGGAAAATTGTCTTCCATATGTTGTTCTTCCTTTTTGATACAATGCTAACTTTTATTTTTGAACCATGTTGTATTTTCAATGAATTTATTAATATTTCTTTGTGGCTTCTGAAGTCGATTAAAAATTCTTGTTCTTGGAGCTCAGCTCAGAGATGATAAATGAGCTTCCCATAGGGATTAAAAATTTTTAAGATTTTGGTTGTAAGTATATTTTTAGAGGCTTGAAAAGAGTTAAGACAACCGGCTTCTATTTACTAATTTAGTTTAGTTTATTTAGTATCAAATATGTTTTAAAAAATATGTAATTTGCAATTGGTTCGACATTTTAGTATTAAAATCAAGTATGCCTTTGGCATATTAGATCCAAATTTTTCCACGTAGTGTTTTAATAGAATAAAATATTCCAATCACTTAAAAGTGGCATAAAGGTATTTTCACATTATTATCTCGAAACAAAATATAATTGATTATCAGTATAAGTATTAAAACTGTATTATGTAACTAAAGTATTTATTTATTTATTGAAGTTTCGAAGTTACTGCTGTAACCGTAAGGGGTAAAATAGCTCATCAGGGTCATTTAAACATTGATAACTTTATGAATTATACTTCCTACGACTTAAAAACCGTTTAGAA
This sequence comes from Argiope bruennichi, assembly GCF_947563725.1. Taxonomy (NCBI): domain Eukaryota; kingdom Metazoa; phylum Arthropoda; class Arachnida; order Araneae; family Araneidae; genus Argiope; species Argiope bruennichi. Next base: position 23,327,590 of record NC_079154.1, on the reverse strand, counting down.
GTAATTTATTAAAATTCTGTGTGCTTTCGTCAGATATATTATTTAGTCTTGGATATCTAACAATCAGCAGGATGTCAGCTGGTGGTGTCACTTAAAAAATATTCTGAATTGAGCGCAATATTAATGTTTACTGTGAGATATTATAACATGTTGAAGTCCGTTATAATCCATATCTGTTTAAAAGTGGCCTTTCTAATAGACCGAATTAGAATGTAATCAGAATGTTACAAAATTTAGTTAAGAAAATAATTTGTGATGTAATCAAATACGTCCCTGCGAATTACAAAAGGATTCAATGAATACTTTTATAGGTGTATTTCAATCTAAATGGATTTCAGACAAAAATGAATCAATAGAAAATGGATTGTGTTATCTATTTGATTTAAACTGCTTGATTGTACTACATTCACAATTGTATTACGATAAAGCATACTGTAAGGGGCAATGCATAGCTATACTCTGTTTCACCCTAACTTGGCAGTAGTGTATATTCTAGGGATGCCGAATCGCAGTCGTTATCAGGGGAACTTTAAAGTACAAAGTTACTAGAAATGCAAATCACTGGCGAAACTTTATCTCGCAAATTTTTCGCCAAATAGTAAATATTTATTTACTTTATTATATTATCACTTTATCGGAGAATTAATTGTTTCCTTATTTTCATTATTTTTTAATATTATTGACACATTATTTTAATAAATCATTAATGTTATTTCATTTCGTTTCATCGTTTCTCAAAAGAAAACCCTAAATCTTTCAATATTCGGTAAAGCGTAGTTCGGCTAATGTTTTTCGAAAAGGTATCTGTATCATCGTTCACATCTTTTAAAACTTTATCTAATGTTGGAATCTCATTTCTACGAAAATATGCATGGATTTTTCGTCAAATACAGGATAATGTAAAATCATCATATTTTACAAGACCTGAATGTTTGGCGGAGATGTAAAAGAAAAGCGCGCCAAATATTTGACCTTGAAGACCGGTTCTAGCCAAAGTGGAATTCATTATGTCAATCTTTTAGTTTTATTCGTTCGCTTTATTTACAAAATACTTAACATATAAGCACTTCTAACTTGAGAATAATTTTAAATACATACTGATAACAAAAGGATTTCTGTAATTTATGATATTATTTGATAAATTTCTGCTCATTTTAACTATTTTAAAGTCGGAATTGATGGGGAACTCTTTCCCAACGCGGAGCGTCACATTTTCTACCTTTTACAATACTGCCAAGTTAGGGTGAAACAGAATATAGGCGATTCGGCGTGCTGATTGGTCTAGATAATGCTTTGTTTAGGACTCCCAGAAATGTGTTATATAAACTTAATAAGCAAGCATGAATAGCTGGTAAGGATCATTGTGCAGGGTTTGTGATAAGGTAATCAGTACTTATTTATTTGAAATAAGCAAACTAAAGAGACTGGCGCCATTTACAGAGTGAATGAATCAAAAACACACAAAGAATACTAACCCCATAGCAAATTAAAAAACACATAAAAAATGAACAGCAAAGAATAAAGAATTACAAAGTTCTAAACTATATATAAATGAAAATGCAAACAACTAGAAAAAGTCAAAAAATAAAACACAATAGCAACACAGAAGCACGAGTACACATAAATATCATAATCTGTATAATTAAATATAATGAGGAATCAAGAATTAAATAAAATGAGGAATCAAAAATTAAATATAATGAGGAATCAAAAATTAAATATAATGAGGAATCAAGAATTTAAAAAATTAATAATAAAGTCAGTGAAAAAGAAAAAAAGGCAAGTAGATAAAAGTTGAAAACAAATCGCTTTTAAAGCGCATGGAGTCCTATGATGAATGTCAAGTTCTCCAGTTTTCGTATTAAAAGTTTTATAAAATTTATCCAAAGATAATCTTTTCATACAGTTCAAATTAAAAGAAACATTTGGAAGGTACTCAGGTTCCTTAAAACTCTTACAGGCACAGTGAAGTTTATAGAACTCAGAATATCCATTCAATCAGTCGAATGATTGTAACCTAATAAAAGAATAAACAACAAGAAATATCTGGTCTATATCACAAACTAGGTAAATCAAAAATATCACGCAGACAAGAATTAGATATATCTTGAGAAAAATCCATTTTTCTTTTAAAACAAATACCGCAAGAAACTGGTTTGAATACGATCCATAATTTGAATTTTGTTAGGGCAATTTGGATCCCAAATAATGCTACAATATTCCAGACAAGATCTAACAGGAGCGTAATATAAAACCTTCATGGCAATTTCACACCAAAATTTCCAAATTTTGCGTTTGAAAAATTTCCAAGCCTACGATAGGTTCTGAAAATCAAGGAATCAATACATCCGAAAGATTCAAGATTAGTATTAAAGAGAATACCCAAATCTGTAACTGAACATGAGCGTGATAATACAAGTTCATTGCTTTTATAAATATAATTTAAAGGCTGGGCTTTACTTGTATAACCAATAATACTACATTCATCAATGTTCAGGTGCAGATTGTCATCTGTGCACCATTTAAAAAGAGAACAGATGTGCCGATATTAGAATGTATTAAACACGGCAGATTCAATTCGTCAGCAAATAAAAAGCACTCAGTACTTAAAAACACTAATAATGTCATTAATAAATAAAATAAAAGGTGAAGGTCCAAGATGATAGTCCTGAGGAACACCATAGGTACCCGAGAACTCACGTTAAACACTATTATTAAAATGAACACAGTGAGTCCTATTACATAAATAAAAATGGAACCTATCCATTAGGTTTACTAGAAAACCAAGATTAAGTAACTTATTTAAAAGAATTCCAAAATTGATAGAGTCACAAGCCTTTGAAAAATTGATGTATATGACATCAAGTAGAGAACCAGTTTCAAATGAAGAAGTAATCTTATTTGATAAGCATTATAAATTAGTGGCAGTTGAACATTTTGGAATAAAACCATGTTGAAACGAAGAAATTAGGTTTTTAATTTGCTGGAAAACTCTTAAGAATTATAGTTTCGAAAATTTTAAATAAAGGACTTAAAATAGCAATAGGACTACAGTATTTACAATAATGTTTATCTTCTTTTTTACTTTCTAGAATGCGTAGTACGAGAAAGTATTGTAATAATCAAAATAATCGAATTCGATATTTTGACTTATTGCTAGGTTTTATACCTACCTGAGTTAAAAAAACATATTTTTGGAAAATGTCCGTCAGTTTGTCTGCGACAAGATAACTGAAAAACGCTGCAGTTTAGTTTAGTTATATTAAAGTCTCGTTGTAAAGCAACACTAGGGCTATTTTGGGACGGACCTCGTCATTTTGAACCGCGGTCAGATGACGAGGACGACACCTGAACTGGCACCTCCCTCTCCACACCACACCAACGGGAGAACGTTTGGCATGACGGATTTAACGTGCAACAGACTCCCTTACACGACGATTCTTCGGTGGAATCGGATCTCGAACCTGAAACCCTACGGCTCACAAGCCGAGACCTTACCACCAGGCCACCGCAGCCCGAAAAACGCTGAAGGATGAAATTCAGTATACGGTCTTTATACCAAAATTGCAGATTTCTAACATTTTGAGTAAATTTCGTTCAGAGAAAGTTCGTCTGTATGGGTGTTCTAATATAAGATAATGCAATAATTATAAAACAAAGAGAGCTATGTAGCTAAAATTAGATACACAGATTTATTTTTTATATTGTAGATACCTGTCAAAGTTGGAGCCAGGTCCGACACGGGTTGGAGTTTCAAAAACATATGAACGCGGTAGCTCAAAAACGCAATGAATTGAATATGTAAAATTTTTATAGCATTTTGTGACTACAACTGTAATTTTGTGTCAGTTTTTTGCTTTCAATTGGTAGGAGAAAACGCGCCTAAAATTCAAATCCGATATTTGGATACTATTAACCACATGCCAGGGATTAATCGCCAAGGATCACACGATAGATTCAGTAAAAATGCTAAATCCACGCCAAAAGTTAATATTTCGTAACTACTGTACGCCAAAGCCATGCAAGACGTTCTCTGGCATAACAAATTTATTAGAGTGTATGCGAGAAAGTTTTGGGAAGACCATTCTCGCTCATTAAAAATAGGAATTTTTGTTTGCTTCCAGAAATTAGGAAATACATTAGTTTTCAACGAAATAAACATTAAATAAATCAAAAACTCCAAGCAGTCCTTAATAATAAAAGAAAGAATGTTATAAACACCAACAATTCAAAAAGATTTGAATTCTCTGATACCCAACACCACATCATAAGTAACACGTCGATTTTAATAAGATCAATGTTGTTACTTATATATTTAGCAATGCCATCCATATCCGTGCTAGGTTTGAAAACAGAAATAAAATAAGTAGCAAAAGCTCTTGCGATATCGGCCATCATTTTCATAACGTATATTATTATAGTATATAGTAATCGGCGTAATTAATATTTTTATCCTTTAAAAAAATCAGAATTTTTTAGGATTTAAGACTAAATTATTCTATTAATCGTTGATATGCATCATAATCTTTTTGGGATATTATATTTGATGGATGATCGTAAAGATTTAAATTCGTTAAATGAAGCGGGGCTAACACCCTTTAAAGCTAATTTACAATTCCTGACATTATTTTTATTAGTTTCCCGATTTTCAATGAATACCAGAAAGGAAATTTCCCAGTCATAGTTTTTCTAAAAAGAACAGCTCTGCTAAAAATATCGTCTAAATAATTACAAAAACTAAAAATCGCATCGTTTATGTCATTAAAATCAAATAATAATAATAAAACCTCCAGTCAGACTCGCATAACAAATGCCATTTAGTAAAAATTCCTTCTTTTAAAATGAAGTCTATAAATACTCGCATTCTTCTTATTGAGGTAGAAAGACACAGAAACAACCAACTGACAGAGCAGGATGATATTTATCCTCAAGTAAAAAAGAGATATACCAGAAAGAAATTTTATTTAAATCCACATCAAATAAAATAAAATCAAGATATTTATTACCACAATTATGAATACTATGGTGAACCAAATTGGAAAAGTTCATAAACAATTTTGTTGTTGCGTTCACAAAAATCATCACATATAGATAAATTAAAATCACTAAAAATTAATATTTTATCAAAAAAAAAACCCACCAAATCCTTAAAAAATAATTTTTAAAAAGTTTAACAAACTTGTCTATATGTGAGGAAGGTGAAAAGTAAATAACACATAAAAGTATCCTTTTGCTGTGATTTAACTTGATAGAAATCCAAATTGATTCACGATCCAAATCAGGAACATCCCATTTCAGGACGAAAGACATTTTTTGAGCCACAAGAACATCACCACCCCGTCAACAAGAATTAATTGATAAACCAAGAGTTTTCGAAAAACAAGGTACTGAACATCGAACAGCTGCAAAGAATATTTTGTAAGAATGCGGGAAAATAAATGCATCTGTGTAGGAATTGGAGCTGTTTATTACTGTTTAAAGAAAAGCCTAAAAATCTCGAAATTTAAAAAAAGAATTAGAAAGTTGAAAATGACGACGTAAGTACAGCAGTAATGGCACCAGATAATCTTAAAACACTGAAGGACATGACGTTAAAAACTGTCAGCTTTTTTTACCAGCTAACTGGAAGTTTTAGAGTCCTTGGATTTCTTTTGTTGGGGAGGAATTTTAAGAACTTTGAAGACATTTTCTTAAATTCGTGACCTGCTCCTCGTTTAACAGGATGATAGGTGTGCCTGGGGGCCAACTGATTCGAACAGGATGACAATTTGTTGAATCGACCCGTGTTATGGACAGATTATATTAAAGACAACAGTCTACTACAAAAAACAGCCTATATTATTGCCTCTTTCAGTGGTAACAGGATGGTCGCGTGTACATAAGAAGAAACTGCAAATAATCTATAGGATCACAAAGCCATGTCTCTGCAACATAAGTTACATCGTACTCCAATGAAACTACATAAGCTAAAAAACTATAGTTTTGGCGCGTAAACTTTGGACATTTTGATAAAACAATGACAGACATTTCGATTTCATTTTTGTTGATAAATCTAAGTATAGTGGAAGGGTGCTGTTGGTTTTAGAGGGATAAATCTTTTAACCTACCAAAACATTCCTTAACCAGGTAGCCTTCAGGCCAAATCGATGCATCAGATACACGATGACAATGACTCTTGAAAACTTCTACATAAAAATAAGCATAAGATTAGAATTTTGTTTGAATCTTTTGTTAAAAGATTCAAAAATTGGGACACTTGACAATAATATCAGGACAAATTTCGAAAGAAAAACAAATTTTCTTTTGGGTAACTTACCCACATATGTTATTGGCGCCATTAATCATCGATTTCGTGTCGGGTTTGAATTTTTTTTAAGACACTTTAGTTGATTACTTCGAGTTCCAGAAACATATGTTTTGGTCACAGGATTAGAATTTTCTTTCACAATCGCATCATGCAAGTTAGGCTCTTGATACTCAGGCTGTCTGGCAATATTTTCAGATTCTATCTGTTTAATAATGTAATCAACTTTAGTGTTTATTTCAAAATGGAAGGAAAATAAAAGAAACGAACACATTAAAATTAAAGGGCATTTCAAGCTCCAAGTTTGATGCGACATATTAGATTTAATTAGAAACAGATTTAAAGTTTTTTAATTAATAATTTTTAATTCAATTATGCAAAATAAAATAATTATTAGGATGACGATATATAAAGTTAATTTATATTGTTATTTGATTACAGATCCATATATATATATATACATATATATATATATTCACGTTTAACTTAACAAATATTTGTTTATATACTTTTAATGTGACTACTTCCAATGTATTTAAATTTCTTTTAATTATGGTCTTGAAAATTAGTGGTAGTATGTAACTTGTAAAATTAAGGGCAATTTGTTTAACATGATCAACATGAAGGAAAGTATTCAAAAAACATTCGGTCAGTTATAACTCATTTAAAAAAATAAGAATTTTATTTCAAATTTTTCTTAGAATACCTGAATTTGGTCAAATGAACATACATGAATTTGGTCAAAAATTTAATTCTCTCTAAGCATAAATGGAACTGAAGAATAAGGAAAAACAAGAGAGCAAAGATTTTCTTTAATTGATATTTAGTTTTTTGTCATGCATCAAAGCATAAGTTGATAATCAGAAACAAAATTATAATCCGTTGTTTATTTTAAACTGAAGTTTCAGATTACAGAAATCGGAAAATAAATATGGATTATATATGTTTACAGAAAAATTTGAATTTGGAAAAAAGACGAAACTTCCAGAAATCCCAATGAAGTCATTCCTACTCAATTTAATGAAAACTTAGTAACAAACTAAAAATAACCTGTGCTAACCTTTGTTAAAGAGATAATGATGAAAAGTTTGAAGATGCTTCAAGAAGTTTTTTTTATTAATTAAACAGAGCTGAAAAAATTTCACATCCAACTTTTCAAAATCGTGGTGGAAGGATTCTTTTCAAAGAAAAGAATGAATATTTATAGTGATAATTTTGAATATTGTTCAAATAATGCGAAAAGCATTGTTTGAAATTCAAACGAAATTTAATTTTGAACAATTCCATATATATCAATGTTTTATATTGAACAGAAATTATGGTCTGAAATTCTATTATATTGAATAGAATTATTGAAGTTCTGTTTTCAACAATTATTTCCCCTGCTATAGATGTGCGTAATAATAAATTGTCTCAACATTTAACTATTTATTGATCTATTGGTTTATTTTACAATTAAATGATATAGATTCCACAAGTATCAAATCAATCCCTTAAGTTTATTTTTATTTTATAATAGAGACAAAAAATATTTAAATGCATTATACATAAAATTCTCCAATTCATAAAAGATTCATATTAATAATATTTTGATTGTATAAAACCCTTTTTTATTAAAAAGAAAGAAACATAATTACAATGAAGTCTACTTCTTCTACAATATCTATTACATCTCAAAAAAATTCCTTAAAATAAATTATATGGAAGATTCTACGTAATCTTAAAAAATAGCATAAATTGCTAAATACAAGAAACAATAAGATCTTAAAAGCAAAGAAAGATACTTATTAATGACACTGCTATTCATTCAAATAATTTGGAAGAACACATATTTCATCTAGAAACCATGTTGTGCAAATTCCTAGGATTGAACTTCACAGTTAATCTAAAGAAGTACTCATATATGTTTCCTTTTTAAAAATAGTTAATTCTCTTCTGAACTTCCAACTTCGAAATTTGGAAGAAATTTGATATTTAATAAGCGACAAGTCTAAAATTTCAAAATAACTAAAGACAGAATATTCAACGACTACTTACATTCGTTAGTTATTTAAATTGCCATTTTTTCTTTTAATAATGTATCGATAAAATTGGATATATCAATACAATATAATCGATCGATTATAACTGGATAATTATAACCGATATTATTAAAATTGATACGAGAAAAAAATCTCCTCATCTTACTGGATAAATATATAACATATCTATATTATACACTACCTACCAATAAGTAATTGGACACCTGTGATAAAAGAGATAAACACAATTTATTCGTATTCCATAGTTGGTAGAGCCTCCAGATGAGGCAATTACAGCCTGAACCATCCGAAGCATGCTTTGCACAAGTGTTTGGACGATGGACAGTGGTATTTTCTTTCACTTGGCTTAGAGAAGACATGCAAGTTCTTTCACCGATTTTTAACGGTTGCTGCACCTCTTCATTCGGCGATCCAACTCGTCCCAGAGGTTTTCTAAAGGTTTCTAGACTGGATTCTAAACAGAGTAATTCAATCGATTCACCTCATTGTCATCATACCAATACATGGCGCACCTTACAATATGACAAGTGGCATTGATATCCTGGAAGTAAGAATGATCCAACCCATAAAATTGCCGCAGCGTAGGAAACAAGTTTTTGTCTAGAATAGTGGAGTAGGTGTCGGCATTGAGCTTATCATGAGTTGGGATGAAGGGTCCCAGTCTATATCACCGAGAAACATCCCCAGACCATAATGCCACTTCCGCTAAACTTTACTGTAGGTACAATGCATTCTGCTAGCAGACGTTCTTCATGCATACACCAAACCCAGACTCTGCCATCCGACTGGCAGATATTGGACCATGAACCATCACTCCAGAAAACCTGCTTTTAATTATCTATGGTCCGATTTCAACGTGCTTTGCACCACCTCAACCGAGCAGTGTGGTTGGATTTTGCAATCAAAGGCTTATGAGCGGCAACACGACCATGGAAACCAAGCAAACGTGCTTCTTTGAGGGTGCTTCTTTCTTATTTAACGAAGCAACAATCCCAGATTCTTGTTGGAACTCCTGGAGTATGTGAACCATCGGTTTGGAGAGGTTTTACCGAATTTCTTTGGACAGTACTCATCGATCTTTATCTCTTAATTTCAAGTTTCTACGGATCGAAGCACATTCCGACAATTACCTCTCACCTTCCGCTTCTTAATCACTAAAAGCACTGTTGATTTTGGAATGCTTAATTCACTAGATATGTCACTTAAGGATCGACCATTTTTGTGATATCCTACAATTACGCCTTTCTCGAAGTCAAACAGCTCTGAATTTCGCTCTGGCATCTTGTATGCGGGTAATGTCAATGCTGTTTCCTGCATGATATTTAAGTATAACATAGATATGCTCATTGGCATGGGTGTCCAAATACTTATTGGTAGATAGTGTAGTTTGAGATAAGAAATTGAAATGGCTATTATTTACCATTGAAGGATTTGCCTAGATCTTGTATCAATTTCTTTTTAAGTATTTAAGGGTTGGCACATTAATATCTTGAAACAATGACTTACTTATTAGCAATCTGATTGTTAAAACCACATCATGCTATTGGAGTATTAACAGTTTTGAAATTTTTGTAAAGTAGCAGCTTTAATCAGAAGCAGTAAAATAGTCCATGTAATGTATTGAATTAACATTATAACTGCTTTCAACGACCAGCTGTTCTTTTAAGATATTCGCAGCATTCATTTAGTAACGTAAATTTAAATTTGATGAACTACCACGCCAAATGAAAATACTGTTTTAAATTTTAGTTACACATTAAAGACAGAACACTCTGAGTGCACACAAAAAATAATGGAAATAATTGTTGAATAAAAGCGGCGAAATCAAACCAGTTGTTAAAGTTTGGAACTTAACAAAATTTTGCTCTACACAAGAAATTGTATATGACTACGTTAGACATGATTTTTTTTTTTAAAAAAAAGCTCAAAAATAATTATATTTATGAATATTTGCATAAAAAAGATTGAACAAAAACATCTGTGAAATTAAAATACACCAGTTAAGTGGTAAAAGTGTTTTAAAAATTAGATAAAAGATTTTTTTTTTATTTTGCTGAAAAGAAATATAAACCAAAAATCTCATAGTTTAGAGGTTTATCAAATGATTTGATTAAGCTATTATGCTAAGGTTGCTATGACTGCAAAGTTTGCAGATATATTAAGAAATATGTTGTCTGGTTCCAGAACTAAAACATGAGTTGCCTTTCTAACTATTCTTTAAATGTTGAGGTTCTGCTGATAAATAATATGAAATTTCCAATTTCTTTCACATTGTGAAGCATTAAAATAACTATAAAATATTTTTAAATGAATAGATTACTTATTCTCTCCATCAAGAACTGCAGAACATATTGATAAATTATTATACTAAATTAGAATAAAAAATATGTATTAGATTTTAATTCATGAGGTTTTTCGTAAGAAAATCTATCAAACATTGGAATTTCAGAAAATAGCATCTAAAGATGTAAAATAGCATTAAAATGCTTGCAAATGTAAATATAAAAATCAGTGTAACTTCTCAAAAAATAGACTTAGAAACAAAATTCTTACGGTTTTATAAAGAAATCTGTTCAAACATTAAGAATATCAATTTTCAAAAAAATCATAATTTAGCAAAAAATATTCAACATTTCAACATAATCGTGAACCTGAAAAAAAGTGTTATGTTCATATACATATAGGAATTTTGTAAAATGAAATGCAGGCAAATACGGAAAAATGAAATCGTAAAGATTTTTTTGACTGATATTTTCTCGTGATGTGTCAAATCCAAAATTCAAAATCGGAACAAATTATTATTGATTTTAAACAACTAAACCTTCAAATAAAATAAATTATGGTAAGGAATAAAAACTTCTAAAATTAAAGTGTAGAATGTTATAACAACTTTTTGGATTCCAGGTAAGTTAAAAAATTTTATAAAATGTTCATAGCGAACGGGAAATATTCATTACTAACCTTTAATGAAAAGAAAACTTTAAATATTTATAAGCAACTCGGGAGAATTTTCTTCTAAAGTATTCAGAACCTTAAAAAAGTTTCGTAACCAACTTTTCAAGAAGTAAAGAGTCGTTTTCCAAAAGATGAATTTCGATAATAATGATTTCTTGTATTGTTCAAATCATGTAAAAAGCATTGTTTGAATTGGATCTAAACTAAGCTTGCAACAATAAATGATTCACTAATAAAAATATTTTCTTTTGTTGTGGTGAAATTCTGTTTCTAACAATGTTTAAAATTGTATTTTTCTTCGCACGGGTGAAGAAAAAATTATAATAATTAATTTAAATCAAGTATTTTAAATTAATTTAATTTAAGATCAAACAATTCAGATTTTGAATATCCACTTTTTTAAGTAGGATTGTTTTGTAATTAGCATATTTCTAGATTAGTATATTTAACATAACATTATTTTTATTCAGAAAAACCTACGGGTTTTTTTGAAAAACCTGTAAGCTTTGTAAAAAGAAATAAATTTCAGTGCTTTCGTAAAGTGTGACAATAGAGACCTTCTGTAGGAAAGGAATCAACTCAAGACTGAAGAACACTTTCACTTAATGATTCGAAGAAAGGTATAAATTTTAAAGTTTTTCTTCCTTTATGTTTGAAAATTTTACTAGATTTGAAAAATTTTGGAATTAGAGAAAGAATCAAGGCAACTATGATATTTTGCAAACACTATTCTACTAAACAGTATCTCTATTTTCTAAAACATGATTTTCCATTCGTATTGACAAATTTGTCTTATAGAATTTATCCATTCAATGGTCATTTCAATTTGATAATTTGATGTTATGGCAACAATGTACCCTTTATTATAGAATTTTTTTAGTCATTAATATTAAAAGTAATTGCATTTTTGAACTGATTTATACAGAAAAAGTCAATGCAGCGAGCACCTTTGTTGTAATATTTAAAAAAAATGACATTTTTGTATCTTTTTAAAACTTTTATAAAATACTTATTAATCCTTTTAATTATTTCAACTGAAATTTATTATTTGGAATATTAGAAACGAAAGTTAGAATAGAATTGTAGATCTAACATCTTCCAAAATTTTAATTTTAATTTTTTTAACTAAACCTTTAAAAAAATTAAAACTCTGTAAAATTTTAAAAGTATCAACTTCGACATTTTTTTTAAAAAAATAATTGACTTTCTTTACTTCGACAAAATCGTGAAAGTTACCTCTTGCTTACTGAGGTTATGTTTATCGCTGAAGTCGGTATGTTTTACTTTTGAGTGAAAGTCGGGTGGTACAGTGATGTCAAAATTTAATGATAAGAGTTATGTTATTAAAAACTAACTTAACCCGTTTTTAAAAAACACAGACAATGTTGAAGAAGAGCCCTGAAGCCGGCAATCGAAGTAAATGGCCTGAATATGCCATAAAACAAATGAAATTAGTTTGGAAAATAAAGTAATTAAACGGGAAACTTTCATCCTCTATCTTCAGCCTAAAAGTGCATTGCATAAAGGAAAAAAATCGATATTCAAAATTCATAAATCAATATGAAATTTCATACAAAATATTTCAATACAACTTCCAAAAATAGATATAAGTAAAAAAAAAAAGAAAAACATTTATAAGATTTCTTTCTTCTAAATAATGCGTTCCACATAAAACACAATTTCCACAGTTTAAACATAGTATTGCAAAACATTTAAATATGTTGCTTGATTTGAACGAGGAAACATGAATGGATGGTAAAAATTGTTATCCATGTATATTAAATTAAGTTATGGGAAATTCTAGCCAAAAAATTTAGTTCATAATTCAGGACTTAATAAACCGAAATTTGAAAAAATTTTAATTACAGATCTGCTTATTTTAATATTAAATTTATTCCATATTAAAGATTTAAAAAAAATTCTAATATTGAATTTTTGCTATAGAATTAAAATACATTCTTTTGTTCCAAAAACCTTTTTTTTATATCTTGCCAAGCAGGAACATGTTAAAATTATTTTAAAATATCAACTTTTATTTATTAAATTGAAATTAAATAATAAAAGATTTATAATTTTAAAGATATAATAAGATAATCAAAGTTGATTTTTATTTAAAATATCAACTTTTATTATATTATTTAAAATATCAAGAAATTAGTTTTCTATGTAGTTTGTAAAATAAAAATAAATTTGTGTAGTAGTATCTATAAGAACAAAAATGTCTGGAAAGGTCTTGATCGATTTTTGCTCATTTAAAAAAAATGATAGAAATTTTATCTAAAATTTTTCTTGATAAGTGTCCCTGCGATTCACCAAGCCTCTATGCATACAGTGGCTCAAAAAATTGAGAGTACACCTTGCTTTTATTTGATAAATCCGACTTTCAATATAAATAACACATTGCCGGGAAGTGCAAGCATGTTTCTATTTTTACACATAAGAAATGGTTTAATTTAGAGAAAAAATAAAGAAAAATCAACGATAAACTTTTAAATTGAAAAGTTTCAGAAGCATTTTAAATAAACATACTCAGATTTTTGCCTCACAAAATTGAGAGTACACCCATGAAATTTTTGCAATATCTCGCATAGAAACAAGGTGTCACTTTTAAGTTGCATGTCTTTTGGCTCCTATAATGGCCTCTAAACGTCATGGTACCGATTCGACCCATTTTTGGCGGTATCTGAAGATATTTTATCCCATTCTTCTTGCATCACTTGTTTTAAACAGGTTTTGCTTTTAATTTTGTGTTTTTGAGCCACTTTTTTGAGTATAGCCCACGAATATTTGATGGCATTGATGTCGGGGTACTGTGGTGGTGTGTGCAACTGCTCTTTGCAATGAAAAAGACACTACATTTTGAGATTAGAAGCATTTCTGTTTGGGGTCGTTGTCCTACTGGAAAATGAAAGTCCCATCTAAACCCAAATTTTTAGCACTTTCCTTACATTGCTGCGAAGTATACCCAAGTAAACCATATGATTTATAATGCCATCTATAAGAATTAAATTTCCTTCCCCGGATGAAGCCAAGCAACCTCAAATCACGACTTAGTCACCGCCATGTTTACCTGTACGACATAATTTTTTTTGGATCCAAAGCAGTATTAGGCTTTCTCCATACAGTACGATGGCTGTCACTGCCAGAAATGTTGAGTTTTCATCCATTACTAAATATAACTTTCTTTCAAAAGTAATTTGTCTTCAATTAATGAGTTAATGAATACATTCAATTAATGAACTTTAAATGCTTTATCTGAATTTACAAGCTGATGAACGGTCTCTCTCTACCAATGCGACTTTTATATCCAGCTTGTCTAGTATCATTTCGCACAGTTTCAGCACTTACACTTTTGCCTATGATTTGAGAAGTTTCTGAAGCAAGTTGGATGAACCATATGGTCACAGCAATCTAAAGGAAAGTGTTATAAATGTGGGTTTAGACGGAAATTCCATTTTCCAGCAGGACAACGACTCCAAACAGAATGCAAGTAAAGTCAAAATATGGTGTGTGTTTTTTCATTGTAAACAGCAGTTGCACACACCACCACAGTATCCCGACATCAATGCCATAAAATATTCGTGGACCATACGCGAAAAAGTGGCACAAAAACACAAAATTAAAAGCAAAACCTGTTTAAAATAAGTGTTGCAAGAAGAATGGGATAAAATATCTTCAGATACCGCCAAAAATGGGTCGAATCGGTACCATGACGTTTAGAGGCCATTATAGGAGCCAAAAGACATGCAACTTAAAAGTGACACCTTGTTTCTATGCGAGATATTGCAAAAATTTCATTGGTGTATTCTCAATTTTTTGAGGCAAAAATTTGAGTATGTTTATTTAAAATGCTTCTGGAACTTTTCAATTTAAAAGTTTATCGTTGATTTTTCTTTATTTTTGCTCTAAATTAAACCATTTGTTATGGGTAAAAATAAAAACACGTTTGCTCTTCTCGGTATTGTGTTATTTATATTGAAAGTCAGATTTATCAAATAAAAGTAAAGTGTACTCTCAATTTTTTGAGCCACTGTATGTAAATTTAGTTTAAATCGTCGAAATAGATAGAACTGAATAATAAAAAACACGATAAAAAATGTTCTTTTATTGATATTAAATTTCTTGAGCAGCATAAGTTCAAAATTGAAAAACAAAACTCTTATTAAATGTTGAATTTAAACAATCTGCACTTCAAAGGGGGAAAATGAAGATAATAAAACAAAAACCTATCAAATGAATTGTACTAGTCAATAAAAGCCTTTAGGACTATGAAGAAGCAAAAAACAATGAATCATTTTCCATTCATTTAATAAAAAAATTTCACATGCAGAAAATATTTACAAATAATCTTTACTGATAGATTCCAAATGCTTGAAGAAGTTTCAAGATTATTTTACGAATCAATCAGAATTAACTTTTCAAACAATCAGTTTCCCACTCAACTTTATAAGATGGCGGAAAAAAAGACTCTTTATGAACATGAATCTCGTTAATAATAATAATAAAA
Organism: Argiope bruennichi; assembly: GCF_947563725.1. NCBI lineage: Eukaryota > Metazoa > Arthropoda > Arachnida > Araneae > Araneidae > Argiope > Argiope bruennichi. Next base: position 23,311,782 of record NC_079154.1, on the reverse strand, counting down.
TATGTTCCTATTATATAATAAGTGAAAGAAAATATTTTACCAAAATATTTAGCATATAACATAAAAAACGCAAAAAAAAATTTTTTTTCAAACATTCCAAATGAATTATTTTCTTCTCAGTTTGATTTTAAAAAATTGTTGATAAAACAAATTTTTTTTACTAACCTTTATTGATGAGATTACAAACGTTTGAAGACGATTCAAGAGGAAGTTCATGTAGATCAATTCGAATTAAAAAAAAAATACTTATATTGCTCAAGAGAGCGATAAAATGATGCTTTACGAGGATGAATTTCGAAATAAATGAATTTATACATTGTTTAAATAATGAAAAAAATATCGTTTGAAATATAAATTAAACTAAACATGGGAAAAACAGATGTCCGTCAATAACAATATGTTGTTTTCTTGAAACAAAATTGTATTTTAAACAATGTTTTCAACTGTTATTATTGTAGTAGTAAATTTATAATTACATTCCTCATTTGTAAATTGTTTGTATCATATTTTGTATTATAAAAGTTTTTTTTCTTCTGTTGGTATCTTGTATTCATTTTTTTTTATTATCGTTCTTAATTTTTATTCTTATTTTTTCGCTTTTTCTTTCCAAACGATTTAAAGGATAATAGTTTTATTTTTTTCTTCATTAAATATTTTATTATTTATATTCTTCTAACCTTTATTAATTCTACTTAATAAAAGCCATTTGTGAAATGTAAGTTAATAGTAAAACTTAATTTAATAAAAATACAGGAATTTTACGTACTATATAGATTTGGAAAAGAAAAGAAATTGCTTCTTCACGAAGGTTTGATTAATAATCCCAAAATATTAATATTGGCAATTTTTCAAATTCTTTCACTTTAGAATTTCATTGCAAGTAAAAAAAATAAAGCCTAAACTGTGAACGAGTGAAGTAAAAAAGATACTTCGACACATTTTTCTTATTTCATTAATGAATATCTTACGCTAATTCTCTATTTATAAAAACATCGTATGACATAAAATTATATAAAGAACAATTCAAAGAATAGCTGTCATATCAAAAATAAAAATGTTTTAAATCAAGCAATTCAAATTTCAGATTTCTTTCTTTAACTACTGCTTAATTAGCATATTTCAGGGATAGTAATTGAATAGAACCAAATCATTTTTATCCAGAAGCTCTTTGAATATGGAATTAATTTTTCATTTCTCAATGTTTTTCCCAAATATAGTAATGGAAGTCTTGTGGAAGAAACAAACCAACCCTAGAATGGTATAATTTAAACGTACTTTTTATCGAACGTTTAAAGGAAATGGGAATTTTGAAATTATTTTTTTCACTGCTACAACTGAAAACTTATTTTTCTTTTGAATTTCATAATACAAACAAGACTGAACATAACAATTTACACATATCGTTTCACTAGGATCCATTTTTTATGAAATATAAATTTGCATCAGCTTTCTCAATGATAGATTTATCCAATAGATTTAAACTTTTGAGAGGTAATTTTATGTCAAAATAGTTTTGGATTTGAGATCCGTTTAAGAAAAGGAATCTATTTAGAAAACTAGATAAAACCAAATTAAATTTAACATCTTCTTTAAAACCCCTTTATTTGCTATATAACTAATTCTAACGCTTTTTTGTTTTTGTTTTTCATGAAACCTATGAATTCAATAGTTTGAACTTTGAATATATATTTGAGGTTCTATGTCTGTAAATCAATAAGCTAAATGAATAGTCAAGTGCAGGTTAACCAATGAATGATACATTCGGAAGAGTGACTTTTTAATGTGGTTCTCCCTTTTTTTTTAATGAAAATTAGTCATTTTTTTAGATGCTTTGTATTTTCAATATAATATTTCTTTGTCGGATATAAAGTTAGTTAAAATCTTATATATGATCATGTTCACTTCAACGATGGAATATATTATAAAATGCGCTTAAAGGTTGTTGTTGTTTTTTTAAATGATTTAAAACTAGAAAAAAGTAATAAGGCGAAAATATTGCTATCATTGGAAAGATAATTTTTTAAATATTAAGATGATGTAAAAATCTTTTTTTGCGTTGTAATATTTTTGGACGTTATAGAGAAAAAGATAATAAAATTGCATTTCATTTTAATTCAATTAGAATTTTAATTAAAACTTTACAAAAATTGATCCGAGTTGCATCCTTGCAAGTATACATGTGGCAAGTTTGGTAACTAGATCAAATGGTCTAGTATCTTGAACGCAACGCGTAGATACACAAAATTCTCTTGTATGACTAGCCGCCTTTGGCGATTAGCTGGTTTGCTGGAAATATTCGTTATATTTAATTACAGTTAAATCGTTTGAACCTAATTTCATGTCCATGATTCCATTAAAGCTATTTTGTTTTAATAAACTTACATATTTTCTGTTTATTGTGTATATGAACTTTTCTAATGAAGACCAGTAATCTCTTGATACAATAACGCTGTTAAAAATCGCTCTTTTAATTTTCAAAGTATTGAAAATCCACGTTATATTCGTCTTTTAAACTACGGAGATATAATACAGAATTCTCCTTGCGGAAGAATTCTGTGTAATATCTCCGCAACTTTCAACCATGGAAGAAAATTTCGCAAATAAATATTTCATGAAACAATGAAAACGATTCGAATATCAGGTGTGCAATGTCATCTTTAGTTGAATATCGGGAAAAATTCATTTTTAGAACTTTCCAAAAATACTCGGAAATTTTGGTATCATTAAAAAGGAAATATTTTGTATCTTGAAACAGTGTTATTACTTTTTAGCGGAGTAATATTTTTTGGGAGTTATTCAGCAGCATTTTTAATCCATTCAAAATTCCAAAAAAGTCTCTCCGAGATTAACATTTCCCACCACCCAAGTATATATATATATATATATATATATATATATATATATATATATATATATATATATATATATGCCAGATTTGGTCGTTCTAAGTTCCAGTATAGCACCAACACATATATTCATCTTTATTATTAGTACAGATAGCGATAATATGCATATAAAGCTTTGTGTAATAATAAGTACGATAAGGCGTGCATAAATTTTCCTTTCCTAAGGAATGTTAAATATTTTTGCAGTGATACTTTTATTACCTATTAATGTCTGAATCTTCACATTCTATTACTCCGGTAATTTGTTATATACCTAATTGTTGGTGAAGCTAAATACAATAACTTTTAAGCTCCCTTATTGTAGTCTGTGTAATTTCTGTAGGCGTTTCAAGGACACTCGTTTTTCCCTACTCTTCACTCTTTCTCCTTCTCCGTTGCCACGGTTTCGACAAAGCCTTTTTTTTTTTTTTTTTTTTTTTTTTTTCCCCACGCCAGTACGTTTCGGGAATGCCTTACCTTCGCAATACCTTAACATCTGTGTAAAAAAAAAGACTGACACTGTTATCTGCCTCAGCGTTGCGAGGCAGACGATCAGTAACGAGGCAGAAAATGTGACCTTGAACCGCCTACAGAAAATACACAGATTGTAGTGTAATCTTACGCTTTATTAATTCATCCCTAAATCGATCTCAAATCCTTATCTACATCACATAATCGAATCCCATTTTGAACCTACACAACATTTATTAGAAATCACCATCAAGATTGAAAAAGTGGAAAGGATTTTATGGCCTATTAGCTATATAGTCTGTATAGCTAATAGACCCTTCAGGAATATGATTGCACCTAAGAAAAAAAAAATAGATCTAGATATTAATTGCGTATTCCTTTTAAGCAAATGACTTCATAAAAATATGAAAGCAAAATTCCAATTTATTACATCAGGATAATGAAAAGTAAAAGTAAGTTATGCATCAGTTTACAAAATAATGAATATGATAAGTCAGTTCAATAACACAAGATCTAGAATAAAATTTATAATTTGTTTTAAAGGACATTTTTCAACAGGAATCTTTAAAATATTAGATAAAAGGCCGCATCATCGAGAAGACCCCAATACCTCTTCAGGGCCTAGGAGGGCCTTGAGATAAATTTTATGCAGTATTGTTTGCAAGATAATCTAATTAAATACTTCGGCTGATTTTTTACAACGGCCATTTGATCTTATGCAATTAAAATAAAATATCTTTGACATTAGAGAATGTTATACTTGGGAATACTTTTCCACTTTTTAAATTTGTTTATAAATCGATACTATTCCATTTTTGAGCAACTGATAGACGAATCAATTAATTATCAAATTCTAGAATCAGCATTTTTCAATATATATATATATATATATATATTTGTTAAATCTTTCTACATGAGATATTGAAATTATCTCTCTTCAGAGTTACCCGAAATTAAATATTTTGTTAGCCACAATTAAATGTTCAGATTAGCCGCCTTTGGCGATCGGTTGGTTCGACGGGAATATTGGTCATGTTTAATTGCAATTAAATCTCTTTTCTTATGTGCGCCTTGCTTCTCAAGATTTCCTAAATAAATCGTTTTAAATTGTGATATACATTAAAATTTATTATTTTAATACCCTGTGGCGGCTTGGTATTTGTGAGGACAGAACCTAGGACCTTGTGGTTCGCAGCCCAGTAACATGACCACGATACAAAAGCAACAGATCGGGTAGCGTAGTTGTTAACTGGCTTCAGGGTAATCTGTCCTCTAATAATACCTTGTCTTTTATACTAATGTAATTTTACTTTCGTACAACTAATAAATAAGTGAAAAATAAATAGCAAACTTCATCCGCCTTCAGCAAAGGAAGAAAATCCTGTGGTTAAATACATGTAAAAAGACCGTGAAAATTGATTAAATTTTAATGCAACAATCAAACGGATGGGTGAAAATTGTACAAATAAATAACCGGCTCAACTTGGAGAGGGAACAGTACGACAATCAAATTCATATTGTTAAAAAGACAATTTTTATTTTCTCGTATACAAAGTACAGAAAATATTGTAATCGTCAAAAAAATAGAGCTCGAAATTTTGACTAATTTACGCGTTTCAGACCTTCATGAGTTCGCAAAACACATTTTTTTTTAATGATGCCTTTATGTCTGTGACAATAATTCAAAAATGCTTTGAATTTAAACGCTTGAAATTTGGTATACGACCGACCTTTACACAACATTTGTAAATTCCTATCACATTTTCAACCAAATACAACAAGGTATTAATCGCCTGTCTGTCTATATTTTCAGAAACATGCAAATTTGATAACTACAAAAAAAATAATAAATTAAATATATCGTTTGGTAGTGATTTTGTAACTGCAACTGTAGATCTGTGCTTTCGGTTTCAATCGGCGAGAAAAACGTGTCTAAATCATAAATTCGATTTTGGATACTATTAACCGCATACCAGGGATTAATCATAAAATAATTAAATAAATAAAAACTCGCTAAGGATCGCGCAATAGACTTGTGGTGAATTGAGATGAGTGAGAATAGAACCTGGGACTTTATGGTTCGCAGCCCAGTAATATGACCATGATACAAAAACAATTGCTCGTGCAGCGTAGCTGTTATCTGGATTATAAGCTTTCACCACAGACTCAGTAAAAATGCTATACCAATACCCAAGATTTATATTTCGTAATTATTGCACGCCAATGCCATTCAAGGCGTTCGGGGCCTTACCACAATTATTTGCGGGGGGGGGGCTATTGTGCTTATTAAAAAATATGCGAGAAAATTTTGCGGCAACCACTTCTGATTTGAATTTTAAAATGTGTAAAATTCATTCTCGTTCAGTAATACTTTAGAAAAGTTAATGAGGAAAAATGCAAAAATTTCGAATAAATTTATTAAGATTATAACCAAACATTAAAAAAAAAAAAATAGCTCCACGATGTACATTATTGCCCTCAAAAGTATATATGTACCAAATTTGGTAGAAGTAGGTCTGGGCGGTTCAGGCATGAAGAGCACCAACACAAGCAGTTCGTCTTTATCGTTAGTAGAAATATGCTGTGTATTAAAACCGTTTATACAAACTAAATAATAATCAATAAAATATACCCATTTTATGAAAGTTGAAATGGGAGGAGGGGAGAACGTAGTGCCTGACAAATGGGGAGAGGGGGGGGGGATCAAAAAGAATATGTACGCTTTGGCCGCCAGCTGTAGACGGCGTCATACAAAGAAAACATTAGTGCGGTTAGGCTATTTCTAAAAGTTAAATACGATGACAAACCGAAAAAAAAAAACAATACCACAACTCGAGTGTCATTTACCCTTGCTAAACTAATGATGATGAAGACAACGCAAGAAAAAAAAATCATACGCTAAGTCCACGATTTCCCGTCTTCCTCCACATGGAGGTAGAAACTTGAAATGTTTCATTGCTCGATCTTAAAAATAACCATGATTGCAACAGGCGGCGAAAATTTATATTTTGCATAAAAAATCAACTTATAATTCTTTGAATAAGAGCTGTTATAATTCATTGAGTTACTCTATATCGACATAATGTTAACTAACGTTTCATTAATTTGATAATTACAACTAATTATCAAAAATATTTCAACTGGTTTTACAGATCAAATAGTTATCCTTCAAATTGTAAAACAAAGAAATTTCTTTAATGAATAATTTCTATACATTTACTACAGAGAATTCAAATTGTACTATACAATTAGAAATTTTTTAAGCTCATAATGGCAAGGTACGGAAAAAATTCAACTGATACTTAATTATGAGCATGTAAGCTTTAGAATCTTTTTAAGTGAAACTGTAAATAATAATTCAAACTTTGCAAGAGTTATTAAGAAATATATCTTATATATCATATTTCAATCAATCTTTCTATTTTGTTTCACTTTTCAAATATTAGCCCAAAAATCAAGTCATCTATTCTTGCCAACAATATTTTTTCTCCGAAGAATAAATCTTCCACCTATATTCAGATTCTTTCCGTATATATAAATATTATGAGTATAAAGATGTGCATGTTGGTGTGTCTGTGTATTGGTGCTCTGCAGGTCAAACCATTTGACCAACAGATACAAATTTTGTACATATATGCTTTAAAGGGTAAGAATGTGCACCTCTGAATGATTTTTCAAAATTTTAATTAATTAAAAATTAAGCTAAATTTTTGAAATTTTAAAAATTGACTTTTTAATTACATCAATTTAATCGTCATGCACATTTCATCTAAAATGTGGCAATTCAAAAATATTTTTTAGCTAATTAGTAACAACTAATTATATTGTTGCCTCGAAATTCAAACCGTTTTTATTGTTTCATCAATATTTAATTATATGATTTTTATCTATAAATGAAAGCAAAAAAAAAAAAAAAAAAAAAAAAAAAGAGAGAGAGAGAGAGACTTTAATATTTATGTAGTGCACAAGAGGAATAAAAAAAAAAAAAAAAAATGGAGCTACATTTCAACAAAATTCCGAAGACAGATGAAACACATAATTCTGCTTTTAACAGCACTATGATGTGAAGGGACTGATATTTATTAGAAAAGTTTGTGTATAAAATGAACAAGGCATAGGCAAAAAAAAAAAAATTTAAATTGTTATAATATTTGACAATTTGATAAAATCATGGGCATGAAATTATATCTAAATAAAATTAAATGTAACTAATTTCCCAGGGAAACAGCTAATCGCAAAAGGCAACTAATATTTGTAGACATAAAAACCCTATAAAACCTAGCTCATGCTTAGTTTCTGAACATCGTGTGATGTGTTTGTAATCTTGAATCACTGTTATTTTCTTAAAAAATATATTGATTTGAAGAAGATATACTGTTTAAGCCTTTATTTACATATAATATAGATATATAAGAAATCATATATCTCTATTTTCTTAAATTTATCAGTTTTACAAAGTAGCATTGTTTGGTACAATAAGAATAGTATATTTGAAGACCAATAATATTATGTATGAAGGATTTTTTTTAACTCTGAAAATATATGCATTAAATGAATATGAAAGTTAAAGAATATAACTGCCATCCTATAGTAATATTATCTTAAAAAATGGCATTTTAATTACAGCTTTATATATGTAAATTGAAATTATATTTTAAAGACTGAAAACAACTTTAAATTTAATTTTGCAATATTTGCCAACAATATCATTAAAACACAAGAATAAAATGAATTAAAAATAGCACGTCATGTACATGCTATTCTTTAGTATGAGATTTTTAAAACTGCTGATTAAATTAAAATCAAACTAATTATACTTAAGAGTAATAAGCATGTTTAGTTTATATATTCAGTATTTAATATAAATCATACTGCAAAAATAATAGAAACACATTAACAAATATTTTTAAGTAAAAAAATATTATATAGCAAATAAATGTTTGGTTTATATCACCTAACATATTTTCGAGTATTGTCACTTAAAATGTTATTAATGTAATAGAATTTTGTCAATCACAACTTAATAAACTTATAAAATTCTTTTTAAAAGTGTACATATGGTATTCTGAATTTTCTTAAATATTATTCCATTACATATTGAATTAAGTGTGTCATGTATATTTCATTGAAAAAAAAACATTAATTGACTACCTTCTGCAAAATACTGTATCATTTCACAATTTTTTTTGATAGAATTAAGAATCAATAGGACAAAAGAGATGCTCAAGTGTTTCATGTAAATTTTGATGAATATTTTACTGGTTTTAAATTTTTAGCTCTAATTAGTAAATCCATAAAAAAAAATGTGATGATTGATGTTTATGATTTGAGAGTCACAATTAATTTCAGCATAAATGATTTCAGGATTAAAAAATTACACCAATACAGAACGATACAGTACAATAACTATAAATGATAATTTTTCATAACATTCAGCATTTGTAAGAACAGTGTATATTATTAAACCACTACTTCAAACTCACTTCTTGATCACTAATTATTACATTGAAATCTTAATGTTCAATTTACATTATTAAATACACTCTGAAATGTTTATGTGTTGGGGAAGAGGTAAGGTTATTTTGGGAAAAAAATTCATTAATAAAACAAATCATCTTTGATTAGTATAAAACATTTTTGATTAACATTTATTTTTTCCTCATTGCTAAATCAAACATTTAATATCTAGTATATAATTTATGAGATAAATACATTTTATTTCCGAGATTAAAATTGAATATATCAATTGTTGCTTTTTGCTTCAACTCAGAAGTCAGGATGTATTCTTTTAGCTATTAACATTTTTCAATAAGTATTTGTCAGCTTTGAATATATCCATTGTTGCTTTTTGCTTTAACTCAGAAGTCAGGATGTATTCTTTTAACTATTAACAATTTTCAATAAGTATATGTCAGCTTTTAAAATCGGTGCAACATCGATTCGATATTTTCGCTTCATTTTTGAAATAGAATAAAGAATTAGAAGATCATTTTATTACATTTTAGAATTTTTTTTTAATAACATTTATAAAATTCAGTAAGTTTTTTAAAGAAATTCAGAATTTAATTTTGACTCACATCTTTAAACTAAGTGTTTGTAATATGATTTAAAAGAAATTTAATGAAGTCTGATACCAATTACGTTTCATGTGAATAGATTAATAAGATTATTATCCGAAATGTGTATTCAATAAAAAAACTTGTTATAATTCAATGCATAATATTTTGTCTCAAAGATCCCTTCAAACACACTACTCCAAACAATGTTAATGATCTGTTTTATTTACAACAAAAATTGTGCATGTTATTTAAAATAAAAAAATCAAAAACTGACGTCATTTGTTGTTGGTTTTGTAATATACATTTTACATAAAAAGATATTGCCCATTTTTCCATCTCTTTATTCAAATATGCAACATCACTTTCAAATGTCTTAAATAGCTTCCAAATGAACTGAAGCGCACACACACACACTGTTTCAGCCAACGAGCAAATGACGTTGAATACGAAAGCCCGATTCATTCAGAATCCAATTTCTGCAATTGATCACATAACAAACATAACACCAAAATATAAATTATGCCTAATAAAAACTCTCTGGAACATTTGGGATAGGTTTGTCAAGACTGTACTCTCTATCAGTTATTCAGTGCGTATTTTACATGTACAAGAAGAAAAATATGTACACAACCTCATTTTTTATATTTATAATATATATATTTTTATATTTATATTTATATATACTAGGTAAGCCTTCCCACTACTTTCACGTCTGTCATAACCGGAGATGTGCATCAAAGTCTGATGGGTGGCCGTTCACCTCTCGTCTGTCCTTGGCAAAGTATGGGTCTTGAAGATTCAAAACGGGCCCACCTGGGAGTAGTTTGTGTGTTGTCATTGGAGAAGAAGTTCTTGTGGCAGGAAAACCCGTGTGGTTTTGCACAGGAAATGTGCATGGAATGAGAGGTGGTGGCAGTCCATTCAGCATACTGGGAGGACCAGGCTTCGTGCGGCCTGATGACCCGCATAATGAGTTGAGGAACGGGCTCACCGGAGGTGAGAAGAAACTAGATGCGGATGCTGGTGGTAATGTCGGCGGGGTAGCATATGGAGATTCATTTGTCCGTAGTGGGGGAGGGAGCAATTTGGCGCGATCATATGCGACAGCTCGCTCCAGATCTAACACATTGGATATTTGACGCGATATCTCACTGTTGGCAGAATCTCTAGGAGACATGACAAGAGGGTCAAACCTTCGCATGTCATGCTCTGCCCGGCCAGGAATTCGATATGGATCCATTGTTGATCCTGGGATAGTAGTGACAGTGGGACTTGGCGTCAGAGGTCCCCATAGAGGTGAAGTTTGTGAATGGGGGTCTTTTGCTGGAGATGGTACAAGACCATGAGGACCCATTAACCTTGAGTGGTCTATAGAATTGAGACCAAGGGGCACCGAGTTATGAACAACACTCCTGGAGACCAGGGACACGGGATCCGCCCCGTCAGGTATGCTACCTGGCCTTTTACGGATCCTGTCATCCCCAGGAACTCCCGACCGAGAACTTCGGGAAACAGGAACAGGCTCATCATCTTTCCGCTCCTGCTTGATTTTTATGTCCAGTCTTGGAGGCGGGGGAGGATAGACATGCCTCTCTAAGGCCCCTTCATATTTGACAGGATTGTTAGGGGGCACAATGGGAGACCGGGGAAGGTTTTGAGAATCCCTTGCCCGTTCCCACTCTCGTGCAACAGCATGGTGATGAGGATGATGTTGATGTTGAGGATGGTGAAGATGATGATCCCTGATATCACCATTCATGACTATGGAACCTTTCTGTAGTTGGTGGTGTAACCTGAGCTCACGATCCCTGCAAATAAATAAGTTGTGAGTACAGAATACTATTTTAACACAAAAAAGGAAAAATAAACTGTCGGTCAAAATTTTTAAAAAGAAAAACTAAGTGGCATTAAAAATTTTCGATGAAATAAAAAATTTGAAAGTTTTTGATATATTAAGATAAAACTACTTAAAATCTTTAATTGAAATATTATTACCTAAATATAATTATTGAAAAAAATGGCGCAAAAAAAAAAACACTCTTATTTCCCTCTCTGTTCCCTTGAGATACAGATATCTGTGTTCCTCAAAAAAAGCATTATTCAATTATTACATAAAACAATTTATTCAATAACACTGATTAAATGTAAAGATCTGTGCTCTCACTATTAACAAAGCCAAGATTGAATTTTAAACTGTCAATCTGAATCATATCTTTAGAACGATAATGTTTATAGGTTAGCATACTTTCTGTAAATTGTGTCATCAGACATGACAACAGGCTTCAAACAAACAAACAAAAAAAAAAGAGAGGGGGGGGTGAAAGGCTAAATTTCGTAAAATAATGAAATCCAGCTTGAAATTCAGCTCTTGAGATATTAAAAATATTATAGAATTACTACATAAGAAGAAATTTAATCACTCTCAAAAAATGATAAAATTAAGTTTAAAAAAATGCTGAAATCCATATTTCAGCAGAAATGTGTTGTGTCTGTATGCTGTAAAATATTCTTTGACAAAGCCATTCTGTTTACAGTGTATTATAGCATGAAAATATTTTTACACTATTATTATCTTTTAAAATCAAAAATACCAAATTTTTAAATTTTAATAATTTTTTTTTTCAAAATTATTTCTACACATAGTTTTTTAACAATGCTGTTCTTCCATATAATGATATGCAATAAAACAGCAAATTTATCAAAATATTCACATTGATAATTTACAATTCTTCAATAACTCAACAAAATTAATTATAAGTTTTATAGTTTAATTCTAAATAATGCCTTTATCAAATTCAAAACATTGGATATACTTGGAATATATGATGATGTTTTTAGCCTGACATTCCTTCAGTAAATGGAACAAAATCACTGTGCTTTAAATGATTGATTTATTTCTAAAAACATTATCATGCAACAGTTTTTCAAGCTAAAGATTCAATCTTTTAATTTTCAAAGAATGCTTTGAAATTTCAAAAAATTCTTCACATATTTTATAATAACGAGATTGGTTAAATGAATTAAGAGTTTTGGGTTGACAATACAATTATAGAATATGTCAGTGTATTTCTATAGTCATTATTTTGATAGAACTATATATTTAAAAAATCATCAATATGTCAAAATGAAACAAACTACACAAAATTAATTGCATAAATTTCTAATTATCTTATTTTACTAAGTTATAGATATAATAAGAGAGTTCATTTTCTAATTTATAATTCCAGAATAATTTTGCAAATACAAGATTAAAATCTCAAAATTCAACCATTGATGATTTTAACTAGAAATGCAAAACATATCCATTCTCCACAAAAGCCAAAAATGTATTAGAAAGATTGAAGATTAATAATCATCAGTTTATCTCAATAAAGAAAGTAATATTTCAATGTAATGAAATGTTATAATTATTTATCAGTTTAGTGTTTACAGAAAGACCAAGACAAAGTATGACAATATTTAATATTTAATTTTGTACAGTTACAAGCAGGCAATTGTTTAGATTCAATGATCCTAATCTTCCAGGAAATAGTTTTTTTAAATACTCACTTTTTGATATGCATTTAGAAATATTCCCACTTCTTGATATGCATTTCATGATAGAAATTATATGCATTTAAAAGTTTAAAATCTCAAGAATACTTCATCCAAATAATTTCAAGAAAATGTACAATACATAAAAAATATTCTGGTTTTCAGCTAAATAGACAAGTAGTTTGATCACTTGGAGAGTTAATTTGTTCAGAAATTAATTTTTATTACAGACAGTACGGAGATCATTATTTAGTGGTAACAGTTAACAAAAATAAACAAATATTGTTATATTGAAGCCATAAAAAATACAGTGCCAATTAGAATTCAAAAATACATACAAGCCAATACAGTACCAAAGTATTTATACTAATATTATATTTCAAAGATTAAATCATCTGGAAACTTAAAACTTCCATTCTTTTAAGTAGAAATTTTAGATAAAACCTTAATTTTCTGTAATATCTATATTAGAAGGTTAATGCTTATGTGAATAACAGAAACACACACACACACATATATATATATATATATATATATATATATATATATATATAAAACTATCGTAAATAAATGCACAAGAGAAGAGAAATTATTTATATCATTAGTGCTTAAAGTTTATTGACAAAGATTAACTAAACCATAAATAATTTAATATATAAAAACACACTTTCCAACTGTGCATGTATGGAATGAAAAGGGAAAGAGACACAAGTAACAAATAATGAAACTGTTATACCTTTCTTTTTGTTTTTCTTGTTCTCTTCTCTCATGTTCTCTCCTTTCCATCTCTCTTCTTTCCATCTCTCTCCTCCTTTCTTGCTCTCTTCTTTCCTTCTCCTTGCGCTCTTGTTCTTTTCTCTCCTGCTCTTGCCTTTCTAATTCTCGCCTTTCTTGCTCTCTACGCTCCTGTTCTCTCCTTTCTTGTTCCCTTCTCTCTCTATAGCATAGAAAAAACACACATGAGCATTTTAGACATTTATTCTATTTAGTTCATTATATATATTTAAATGATTTTATCAAATTAAAATAATAATGGTATTTTTAACCATTATTATTTTAATTTGATAAAATAATAATGGTTTTAACCATTATTATTTAATTTGACAATGGGCATGTCATATATGCATCACCTATGAATGTCTCTAACAATTAGGTGTACCACCTATACATTTTTGCAAATCGAACTCATGGGACGGTGATGCATATGTGCATTTTAAACTGGAACAGATTTTAATCGCCACTAGATGGCTCCCTGTGTCCATCACTTTTGAAATAAAAATAGTTTTAGTATCATAACTTCAATTTGCTCTTATTCAACCTAACTTTGTTTTTTTTACTCATCAGCTGTTGTAGAGGAGTGAGCAAGAGTAATTTAAATAAACAGAGCTGGGTTGTGTAACTTTCCATTTGATAGAATTATTTATGTTTCTAGTCTCCCACCTTTTTTTTTTTTTTTTTTTTTTTTTGTTATTACTGTGTAAATGTAGTCTTTTTGGATTTTAAAGTCAGTTCTGTTGTATTTTGCATATATTTAGGATACATTTTGCATATTTCTCTTTTTATTATGGGAAACCTTGGTTTAGGATTATTATCACAAGAAGAAGTGATTTGTCAGAGGAAGAATGTGCTCATATTAAGAATGAACTAATAATCTAAAAAGGTAGCAAAAATGCTGATGTTAAACTTTATTTCTTGTGATTTTTTTTTCAAAGTTAGGCTTAGCTATACAAAACCTATTCTGTGGCACGATTCCTTTCCCGCATGCTCCATTCCATATGTGCATCTAGGATAGAGGCTTCCCATCTCGAAAGAATTAATCCACCAGCATTTTTTATAACATTCTGCAGAATCACCAGGGTTGAAATTTCAAGAATATTTCAGTTCATAAAATCTCAAAGAACTTTGTCAAAACTTATGTATCAGGGTCATTCTAACAATTTAATTTATCATTTTTTCTTTTAAATTTAACTGATAATTACAAATCGGAGACGATTAGTATGCTTTTATGAATTAGGGAAAATCTTCTTATTTGTATTATATCTCTACTTCTAAAATAATTATCTGCATTCATGTACTAACTGATATTTAAAAAATAATTTTATTATTGAAAAACAAAATTTTGTGTACAGAATAAATTATCAAACAATGTAAAAGTGTATATGATTCTGTCTGTTAATAAAAAAGGAAAAGCAAAAGATTTGTAAAAAGAATAACAATTTTTAAATGTATTAATTGACAAATACCCAGTTTTCCTCAATATTGTTTTCCCATTCAATATTTTATTGATTAGGAAGAAAAAATGGCATTTAAATAGCCAAGATCTTCAAATATAAATAACAGACAGTTTACACAGCAATAATTTAATCAGTAGTTCATTTGGTTCAAAGACTTCTACTGATGATCCAAGTCATTCTAAAATAATATAAGCATTCTAAATATAAATAAAGAACATGACTTTACAAAGTGTGAAAATTAAATAATGAAAGCAATCGTATGTTAATTGAACATAACTAAACACCAACCTTTCTGAAATAAATTCTATTCTTTTTGTAAAATCAAAGTTCAAATCAGCCAACAGGACAGAAGCTAAGACTGACCTTTCTTCTCGTTCTCTCTTTTCTTGCTCAGCCCTTTTTTGCCTCTCCTCTTCTCTCTTTCGCTCTTGTTGTATTCTATCTCTTTCTGCTTCTTCTTTCAATCCCCCCCAGGGGGAACCACCTCCAAATGGAAGAGAGGTACGCTGACCCCATGGATCCTGCCCAGGAAGGCAAGATGTACGCAAATCTGCACCCAGCATAGAGGGACCTGGAAGACCTAAAACAAAAAATTGAACTATTAGAATAATACTTTTGAGTACATGAAAGACACTACAATATTAATTTAATCCAATATATGACTGAAATTTAGATTTAAAAAAATTTCAATACTACTCATCGAAGAGAATTTTAAAAGATATAAATCATTTATTGCCTTAATTAGGATTTGGATTACATTATTTGTCATTATTAATTCATTTCTCCAGTATTCTAATCCTTTTATTCAATATAATAAAACTAGGTTTAGAAGGGATTCAAATCTCAAGTTTTTGTAAATAAACTTCTCTCTCCATTGAATGCTTTATTTTTCAAGTAACACCTCAACTTAATATAGTTCGAAGTATCATAAAGAATTCTACCTATTGCTTCATTATTGTGATGCTAAATAAAGCAGCAACAATTAAAAACAGAAACACTATCTGTTTTCATCAGTGAATTTAGAATTTACATAACTATTTATCACCACATAAAGCAAAATTTAAAAAATTACAAAAGAAAATTTCTTATAAGCAATACTTATGAATGAGACTATGAATTTTAGAATGAATAGTGAAATAAATTTTAAAATGAGATATATGGCCCAGTCTGTCAAAAAATATCTGAATACCTCTTATTGCTTGCTTACAAACTATAAATTATAAAATCAAACAAAATGTGTCAGTTGATTTAGTAACATGTATATTTCAAATAATTAATATGAAGTAAAATATTTCATTGGAATTAATTTTTAGAGTGATTGAAAAATGGTAACTAATGATTCTTTGGAAAAACTTGA
This sequence comes from Argiope bruennichi, assembly GCF_947563725.1. Classification (NCBI taxonomy): domain Eukaryota; kingdom Metazoa; phylum Arthropoda; class Arachnida; order Araneae; family Araneidae; genus Argiope; species Argiope bruennichi. The sequence continues at coordinate 23,295,242 of NC_079154.1, read as the reverse complement.
TTAATAAAATAGCATATAACTCTCATTATAAAGAAAATTATATAAATTAATTAAGTTCTTACAAAATAAAAAAAATTAAAATAATTACTTATTACAACTTTTAAGTGGCACTGCATTTAATTGTTTTTTAATAGAAATCTCATAAGAAATACTATTTATACAGATTTTTTTACATTTATATATAGACTAAAAAAGCACAATATTTAAAATTAATAATGGCATAAAATCCATTCAGATTTATTATTTTACCTTATTTTATTTATATTTCTACTTAAAAACACATTTAAAAGTGCACCTATTCATACTTTTCTTAAACAAATTTTAAAAAATTGATATTTGATATTTCAATAATCAAAGATTTCCAGAACTTCCTATAATCCTACTTAGTTCTCATCCTTTCCATTATATTATGCTTAAAGATGGTTTCATTCAAATAGTTCTAGCAAATTTATTCCATTTGTTGAATTTACTGTCTGTACTATAATAACTAAAATAATTTTTTTCTGTATTATTGGAAATGAAATGTTAATATACATTTTTAATATTAATTATTATTCTAAAGTAATATACAAAGTACTACTTAAAAAGTAAAAAAAACAACTTGAAATTCTGTTTCATTTAAAGGATATTTTTCTCCCAGTTGATACATATCATAGAGTGTCATGAACCACCAAAAACATCGTAAATGAAGATTTTGGAGTATTTCAGAAAATTTCAATGCATCACCGAATTACTCGAGAAAAACAGCTAAAACTTTGCACAGCAATATTTCAGTTGCTTCTTTTTCAAAATCCCATTAAAATTTTTCTTTCATCAACAGCTTTTAAGATATAATTTAATAACAAAGCTCATAATTAAGTTTAAAATTTAATACACAACTTTTATTTAAAGTACAGTTTACTAGAAAGAGAAAAAAAAAAATTTACTTAATCCATCATTTCTAAAATTATAATTTAGCTTTTTTTTTTTTTTTTTTTTTTTGCTTTAATATGCGACATTTTTGCTTTAATATGTGATAAAATGTTAGCTTTAATGTGTGATGATTAGTTACTCGGCATCGAACAGATTTCAATCATTTTTTCCAACAGATTTTATACTTTAGAAAGTATCTGAAGTAGCAAATCAAAAATTACCCATAAAAAAAATTGACAATCTGTGTATTAATAAAAGATAAAATTAATGAACTTACCAAGAGGACCCAAACTACTGAATCCTGGAGCTGCTCCAGCAAATGTAGAATAGCCGGGTCTAGCAAAGGGACCTAAAAAGTGTATTTTGATTAGATAACTCTCAGACTAGCAGTTAATATCAATTCATAATTACCCTTCTTATCTGATATGTTCAGAGGAGAAGTTCTAGAAGATAAGTCATGCTGTATCTGACAAGATAGAAGAAATATTTACAAAGAAAGAAACAGCCATCATAGCATTTATTACAAAGTATGGTATGTAATTTTTTATACCAATCAAGTGGAAATTTCTCATGACAGTTCTGAATTGAAATTATTCAACAGAAGCCTGCTTTAGCTAAAAGTTATAGTATCATAGTATAATAACATTTCTAGAAAAACTGTTGCTATACTATGTTGATAAATGTTATAACTGTTGTTATAACATGTATTATACCATGAACAATTAACTAGTATAATGAAATAACAGCAAGGCATCAATATGATAAAAGAAAGACTATTTGAAAAAATATAATTTAATGGCTTACAATCTTTTTCAAATTTGTTAATTGATTTTTTACATATAAATTATGATTTAAGAATGGCTATGATAAAGAAAGATTATAATTTAAAAATTCTTAAAATTAATAAAAACCCTTTCTTTGTATTTAATTACATTCTTCGGAATTTTGTTCTTTTAAATGGGACATAAACGTGTTCATTGTTGATGCAAGCAAAATAAATTCTTTTCAACACTAATGAAGAAATTATTCAATGTCTTGAAATACAAAATGCTGGACAATGATGTTCACATTATGTTTTTAGTGCAACAAAAATTATGTAAATCAATTGTATACTGCCAAAACAAAGAGCAAGTAAATCTTTAGAATACTGTCTGCTTTTTTAAAGATTTTCCCTTCACTTTATTTATCTTGGAAGTAAAGGGGGAGAGTGTCACATCCATTTCACCAATAAGCTTTCAGGTTTTAAATTATAGTTATATAAGAAATGAAAAGTTCACATTTAAGCAGTAAGCATATTAAGCTGTACATGTAAAGTGTATCATCGACAAAAATAGCCATTCCTGGTATCAGCTTCTTCAAAAGAACTAGATGGCAAAGAATTATGCAATGAATAGTGCAGCTAAAATTCAATTTTGAAAGCTTTTTTTAGTTGAATTCTTCTAAAAACAAACGAATATTCTTTCTTGCAATTGATAGGGTTAAAAAATAGAAAATTTATTTATTAAATTCTCTGTTTTTAGCTCTTCTGCTGATTTATAAATCAAATCATAACCTGTAACAAAGATGCCAAACGGCATGACTATCCTTTATATAAGGCACATTTCCACTGTTCAAAATCTTCAGTTGTTCTTAATACAATAATTTTTCATTTGCTGCTGATACATACAAGTAAAATATCTTTAAATGTTTAACTAATGCCAATTACTAATAAAAACTTTGTTAAATCAAGTTCATACTTTCAAACACTTAATTTGCATCTCTTGCTTGATACTTCCACAAAAGAAAACCAACATATTCCATCTTATTGCATATTTCTCTTATTTATATTATCACTGTTGAAATATCCGTCTATTGATTTCAATTACCTCCAAAACATGAAGAATTATTTTGAGACTGACTTCAAGATTTGCCTATTTTAAACGCACCCTGAGATATAATTAACTCTCATTCAATAATTTTATGATAGGAGGATAAGAATGAAAAAATCATGCATATTAACAAATTGCTACGATGCATATTGATAGTGTTGTCAACAAAAGTCATTACAATATGCTGAAGAACAATGAAATATAATTTTCATTCAGAATATAAATTATTTAAAAGCATTCTTTTATATATATATATATAAAAAATCATTAACGAAATTATTAAGCCATCTAAAAATTAATAGTATAGAGAAATGAAAACAAATGAAAAGTTATAATTATAATAGGATATGCAAACTAGTATTTTCAACATTTAAAGTAGAATGTCATTAATTTCCTAGAAGACATATTACACAGTGTAATACAATAAATTACAATGAACGATAAGATATCCATCATGTCTAAGAAACAATAATAACATTTTTGCAATGAACTTTGAGGTCTTTTTAGATATCCAAGATAAATAAATCCAAACAATCCATAACAAATATGCTAATCTTCTCATATTAGCAAGTTCATTTACATTAAAATTGTTGTATTGAAAAAAAGATTACCAATATAGTGATTATCTAATCAAAAATGATAGTTCGCAAAATGTATGCAAATTTTAATAAACTTCTTTTCCTTCTCTTTATATTTCGAATAAATTTCAGATAATCAAATGATGTAAGCCTTATAAAAACTTTACGATATGCAAAAAAAAAAAGCAGAGTGAAATTATTTATTTGCAGAAAATGCAGAAGTTCATTTATAAAAAATGATCATGGAAGAAAAAATTGCACGAAATGCAAGAATTATGGTGATGATTAAAAAGACAATTATAACCAGATAATGTGGAGAAATTAAGTGTAAATAAGTTTTATTCTACCATTACATGTGGCCAGTTAGAATTCAAATCACACAAATAACTAATAGCATTGATGAAACCATAAAAAATATACAAACTACATAATAAAAGCCTTAATAACAAATAAGTAAGAAAGAAAATTCATTCCATCTAGGTAGAAAAATACTTTCAGCATAGGTAGCAGAGTAAAAGTGAAATGAAGAGTAGAACAGAAATCTAATAATTTAAGGATGGGAAATTATAAATTGAATGAATTTTCACTTCCATTCAAGACCACAATGAGAACAATTTATATTTCATATTCAAGTTAAAAACGCCTTGTGTGTTATCAGAAAAAATTTGTTAATTAACCCCTTCAATAATATACTATTTTGTCAATTTCACAACATGATTCATCAAAACATAACACTTCAAAAAAATACTATAAGAATTTAATTTGATCTTAACATCTACATCAAAATTCTCCTTTTGTATAAAGTGAGTGAAGTAATATTGAACAAATAGATGAATATTGTTTTCAATGATTAGGAAAATGATTATGACAAATGTGATACTTATCAAATTTTAATTAGTTTTAGATATTAAATGTTTTAATGGAATCATAATCAGTAATATAAATTTTTCACAAATTGGAACACTGAAAGTAAAAACTAAATTTCACAGGTACCAGAGGTGTTATACAATTGTTGCTTTATAATGATTTTTTTCATAATTTAACAAAAAAACTATGGTCATTCCATTATATATATGAATGTCATGCTGATGGATGTCAAATTACTGATTATACAATTTCAGTTTGATGAGGATATTAAAGATATGCATGTACAGTCACAAAAATTTAGTACACACACTAACACATATATTTTGAAAATCCTCATTAAACTGAAATTCCAGAAAACTTTTATAAAATTCAAGGTTTAAAATACTAAGCCTCCAGTGGAAATTTTCACTCCATTAAGTGTATGAATTAAGTTTGGAAGAATCAGCGATTATTCTAAGATATAACAAAATTGTACCTTTAGTTTTATTGAAATTTAAATAAAAATTAACATAATTACAATAGATGTAATTTAATAAGAAAATGTATTGTTTATGATTGTGATATATGATGTCATAACAACAATAATTTTTAATGTGTATTTTTTTTGCTGAGAAGTTAAAGATTTTCATACATATAAATGAACTCAAAGCAATGAATTAGTAACTCTGACTGCTAATCAAAACGCTTTCACGATAGAGGAAATTAATTTTTACTGCATCAATTGCAAAGAAGGAAATTTCATCGGAAATTTTACCCAAATGAGCTGGTGTTGGGTTCAGGAATGTTGAAGGATGAGATGATGTTTCGAACGTTCTCGGATGGCCTGAAGCTGCAACAGAATTGCATGAATAAATAAGACCTGCCAAGAAGTGTTTAATAAGAAATATTTACCTGTTCTCAAATGAACATGGACTGATATGTTATGTTTAACAGTATACAACAATTCAAGCAATGTTATAAATCTTAAAAACATAGGCATCTCTTTTTCTAATTATTAAAATGAAATAGCGTTAAAAGATTTATTATTTAAACTAAATAGTAGTTCACAGAAAGCTTGGATATCAATAAATCATTTAAAATAACTGCTAAAAGCAAGGAAATTTAATCTCATAAATGTCAACCGAGAAATCATTTACAAAACTCCTTTTTATTATAAAAATTTCTAAGGCATAAATTATCTTTAAAAAAATATATGCATTCTTGCACTCAAAATCATTATCACTTAATAAAGATAAAGAAATTTGCAATGCTTAAAAGAATAGCATCTTAAAAATTTGCTATTATCAAATTATATGAAATCACAAATGCAACAAACATACATTAAATTATTATAACAAAAAAAATTAATCATAATTACCAGCAGCAGACAACAGAGAGCTTGAAAATGGTGACATTTCATGTGTTCTTGGCAGAGAACAGAACAAATGATTAGCAGCATGTAGGTGATCTGGAGGTTTTACAGATGCTAGAGCCATGCCAGCTTTGTGGGCCTCGGCTTGTTTCTGCTTTTGTTGATGATTGTAAATTTCCCATGCTATTCGCACATGCATAGCACACCATTTTCCAGGTTTCTGGGAACGAAATTGTTGTAAGAAATAACACAGACAATATAAAAGAAATACAAATTCAGAAAAATTATATCATGATATATTTACCATGCTTTTGGTTTTGGGAACAGAATTGATCTGCAATAGGAAATTACAAATTAGATTCATAATATTTAATCAAAATAATATCATATATACCTTAAATAAAATAAAAAAAATTTAAATACAGAAAACCATTTATAATTTAAATGTTATTTGAAAAGTGAGTGGTAAACAAAACATGTATCTTTGTTTTTAAGCAGATGGAAAAACAATTTATGAAAACTGTTTTTTTTTAGATTAAAATTAACATTAAATATTACCAAAATAAAAATAATATTACAAATAGTAACTGAAAAATTAGTTACAGCAAATTAATAACCCATTGATTCATAAAGTTGTAAACATGATATTTTTTAACATGCAGCATTAAATTCTACACTACTTGTAATACAAAATACATCCATTTATAACAATCTAGTAACCTCACAAATAAAACCCAATATGTAAAATAAATACACAGAAGCCCTATTATATAATATACAAAGTATAAGGAGAAAAGAAAAATGACCGATCTATATCATTTATGTCATATGTATAGAATAAAACATAAAATTAAAAATAGGTTTTGATTTTGCTGAAAAGCAAAATATGAGCTTATAAGGCAAAGTCAAACAGATGTGCAGATTCAAAAAATTCAGATTATCTTTACATGGAATTCAAAATTAAAAACACCAAATAGGATCTTGACATTAGAGACTACAAACATAATACTAGTAAAATAAATGTAAAAATCTTTGCATTTTTTTCTCCCTCATTTATAAACAGAAGACTTTAAGTAAAAAACAAAATGTGATAAGTAGAAATTTAATCTATAAACTGTCAATGTTTGTTAGGACAAAGGTCATAAACTGCAACAATTTTTTTTTTTTGTGGAAAAAGTTAAAAGAGATTTCAAATTACATTAAATAATAGATCTATAACTAAAGAATGTACAAGCAAAGAGTGCTTCTCAATCAGATATTAAATTTGTATGTACACACACACACTAACACAGTTAATGAAAACAAACAGTGAATATTATATAAGTTTGTTAAAAGTTGTTAATATAAAATTAGTGTTACCTTTGGCTGTATAGCTGCAAGATGGGCAGGAGGAACAAAGGGAGTGGAAGCCCCTCCACCGGGGGCAAACAAGGAAGAAACAGGGGGGTAATTGGACAAACCAATCTGAAAGTACAAACATTCAACTCAACAACTCACAAAGGGAAACAGAGCAAAAGAACAACGGACATATTATAAAGATAACAAGTAACTAAATATTGGTGGAATGGATTAATAATAATAATTGTAATATAAATGATTTGTTTGAATGAAGATAACTTACAGAAGGCCGTCTGTACAGAGAAGAATCCAGTTTGGGATATTTTTCATACTAAAACAGAGAGAGAGAGAGAGAGAACATCAGTCAACATATAGATGATTTTATGAAAAATATATATATAAATGAAACTTCATCTCAAATTTCTGTTTCTTTATATTATAATTAACACATGATACCAATTTCTAATGAAGGATTACTGAGTAAGTAAATTTAATCAACAAAACTGAATGATAACAAATGCTATCAATATATATATATATTGACTATTCTAATCTAATTTTTTTATGAAATACATTCAATCTTTCTCATTACAATTTTAAAAAAATTATTAGTTATAACAATTTTAACAATACACATACTACAAAAAAATGACTATAAAAAGCTACAAATGGAAAAAAAAATGCTAAATCATTATTATATTGACCAATGGATGAATAAAGGAGAAATAGAATTTGCTTTTAATAATAATGATATTTTAAAAGGTCACAACAGTCATAAAAGACATTTGCAATAGCAGGTCCAGATTCAAATAAAAAAAAAAACTCTAGGCAATAGCACAATTGAGAAGAAAGAAATGGCAGCACTTTTATGGGAGATGTTAAAATTTTTTGTACCTAATCAAACAAGTTATTATACAATTGATGCTATGGATGTACATATTTTACAAATTGGGTTTAAATTCATTTGACCTATCACAACAACAAGAAAATATTGTATAAAAATCTATAATTTAAAAAAAAGGAAAACAACTCATTTTTTATCATTCAAAAATTTGAGAACAAAAAGATTTTAAATAAACGATGAAAAAAAATAACTGATTATCTCAAGATAATATATATGTGTATTAAAAATCCAAATTATGTTCACCTTTTAGATAAATTCTTCTGATTACTCTCGCATTTTAAAAATATACCCACCCCTACTGCTATTAAAAATGTTCTTACCTTTACATATCAAATTACACAAGTATTTAGTTTTCCTCTGAATGTTTATGAAAATATAACTGCATCATTTAAATGCTTGATTCTATATATTATTTGTGTAGCTATGGCTACACAAATAATATATAGAATTCAAAAAGGTTATTGATCTTTCCAAAAATGATCGTGTAAATATAATTACATAAAAATTCTTGAAAAAGCTTTGCACACTCTTTCAGCTTTGAGCATTCTGCCAGCAAACTTTGCCCACAGAAATTCATAAAAATAAATCACAGAATTTATAATTTAAAATAGCATCTAATTTTTTTTCCATCAATAAAGATATATATAAAAACTTTTATATTTGAAACTTACTAAGGATTATCATCAATAACTTCAAATGTTTCTTAATAATGTCTAATACACAAGCGAGTTATTTTACGTAATACATAACATATCAGAAAATACTTATTTATCTGCTAATGCACACTAAAAGCCTTTTTGTCTATTCTAAGCAACATTTCATGAATACTGCTGTTAAATAGATCATAATATGCATACTGCCTGATACATTACTATCTACAAAAAGGAAAGGAATAATGGAACATCAATCTTTTGGGTACTGAAGAACAATGGAAATTGTGCAGCAAACCTAAACTGAGGATCCCATGCAATTTAGAATTGGTAAAAAGTTTTAAAATCTTAACACAGGACTCCAAGATGCAACCCCAGGTATGGTTTGTTGCAAACATAGGAATAACAAACTGTGTATGCACAAGTGAAACATATTTACATTTATTCCACAACATAGTAAGGCCCCAACTTCTTTGTCCTCACAGCTATCTACGACAAAACCTACATTTCCAGGACTCTGGAGTGTCTTAAATAAGAGGAATAAAGAAAATAATGAATCTTTGCTTCAAATATTCAATTACATTATTTACTTCTAGCTGTAACATATAACAAAGCATTACTACAGCAATGTCACTAAATATTTTTTTAATATCGTTTTGGTTTATCGATGCTCCTATTGTGCAAAGATTAACCACTTCAAAAAGAATTTTGTTTCTGACCATATCTTCTATTTTTAAAATTTTGAAAAAATAAAAGTGACATCTACATGACATATACTATCCTTATTTGATATCGAAAGATCTAATGTTTCATATACATGGTGTCTTGCAAATACAGATAAATTGGTAGTATAAAAATTGTTTCTGATTTTATATACTTCCAAACATAGTTTATGACTTCAATGCTATTGATATTATAGGTGAAAAATTTATATCACTGTTTGTTTATTTATCATATTCAGTCCCACAATTAGTCAAATATTTATGGTAAAGCAGAAACATTTCTAAATTTATAATAACTGCCATAATGCTGAAATTTGCCAGTTGATTAATTAGGTAAAGAAGGTATTATATGTCATACTGATACTTACTTTCATTTCAATTACTTTGATAACTCAACTGTAGTGTTCCAGATAATCATTATCTAAGCAGCAATTCTTAAATGTTTACAAATATATAAATAACAAAAAAATATGTAGGAAGTACAAATATTTCCAGGCCATTCATAAGAGGAAATAGTTCTGAGATAGCTGTGAACTGTGCGAGAGATTGTAACAAGGATCTTTCCTATAGAATGACAGATATGATTTCGCTCTTCATAGTAATTCGAACTGAACATAATCAACAAAACATCAACTTTCAGTTTTCAGTAATTAAGCATAAAAATGAATTTTAAAATTTGTCCAATTTTTTAAGGAGACAAGTGCATAACACACTTAACATCACTAGCTTCTAAGATTTATTATAAAATTAAACTGAATTTTGTTCTAAAAGTACTAATTGGAAGAATTCTTTGAAAATTACTCACTAAGTGTGTAGGTTGTTGCGTCACCATTGGAGCGCCTAGAGGAGGAGGAGCAATAAAAGGCGCCTGCTGGTGAATCTGACTATGATGTTGAACCTCACTTTGCATGTAGGGAGGAGGAGGAATTGGAATGGAATGATCTTGAGAGGCCAAAAACCGGGTATCAAGTTCTCTCCTTAGGAAGTCAGGATCTGGAAATTAAGAAAATTAATATGTTTTCAGTCTGATAATGTTTTTGCAAAGAAATATAACAGAGAGAAGAAGATTAAGAAAAAATGAAATAATGATAAAATATTAATGAAATTGTATCCATAAATTGTCCATACTAAAATTGACAACATATGAAATTATTTCCATAGATCGATTAAAGCAGTATTTTCTACAGTTAATATGACAAAGAATATGAATATAAGAAAAAGATAATAGCAAAATCAACTGCAAGGAATCTTACAGAAAATTGAAAATATGATTCATAAAGAATTACAAAGACAAAGGGGGGTTTTCCCCCTTTTTATATGTGCAGCAACACTGGAAGTTTTAAAATAGAAATTATTAACTCATTGATTGGTGACTATCCAGCATGATAATTCTCCCTAAAAGGATAATAAATGTAAGAAGAACAACATTCTACATTCCATTGTTGGTATGACTTTCCATTCCAGCCAGTTAAAGGGTTAAGATTCACCATTTATTTATACTTTTTTTGTGCAATAACTAGTTATTTCTTCTTTTTTTAATTCAAAGCATGTCAAGAGCAAAATTATTATTAAACTCAGGAGATCATAGTTTCTTCTTATATCAAATTAACAAGCATTTTATATAAATTATCCCTATTAATAGAGATTTTTACTTTTTTCTTCATTAATTAATAGCCATAACATAATCAAAACATTCTAAATCAGAATACTTTAAAAGTAAAAAAGAAAACTTGATAGATCATTACTCACGTTTTTTATATTCATTATGTTGTGGGAAGAGCGTCTCTGCTCTGTAAGGCGATGGACCAGCCGAAGCCTCCAGAGGTAGAGTTGGTGTCAAAGACCCAGTGGTGAACATGTTGTGATGAGAGGCAACCGGAAGCAGAGGTGGTGGTGGAGGCCCAGCATGGTTGCCAAAGGGAGAAGTATGATGCGCAGGCGGAAGTGTGGGAGCAAGAGGGATGCTTGTGCTACCACTGCTGCTGAGAGCAGGGGAAGCCCTTTGTTGAGGTGTTGAGGAGCGAGTTGCTGAGACTGATATTGTGTTTGTTGTGCTGGAGTTGCTGAAATCAGCATGAAATTCATGAGAAATTAACAAAATAAAACCAATCAGACATATAATTAAAAGCAATTAAGATGACAGGGCAAATAAACACCCATTTTTGTTAGATAAAAATAGTTAAAAAAAAAAAAAAAAACATATAAATTCAAAAAAAAAATTTTAAGAATGCATTAACCATCAATTATTCCTACATACTTATTAAACATATAGGAAATTCTGAATGGTTTAACAAGTTGCAAAAGAAATATTTTCTTTTTATATATTTTTATTAACATAGTATTTAGGCTGAAAATAAAAGTTAACTGATTTATATATATGAATATGAATTGAAAAAATAAGAAAAAGCTTAGAGTTCTAAATCATTTTCTAAAGACTAAAATGCAAAAATACAATAATAAATTCAGGCTTTCATCTAAAAGTAACTAAAATTATTGCGGGAGCTGCTAACAGTTCTCATATCCTGTATAGCGCCATGTTGCGTCATTGATCACATAACGAGAGCTAGACGGTAAGACGCATTTCTCACACTCATGTATCTTTTTATGTGTTTTATGTTAGTTTAGTAATGTTTCGTCCTTGTAATCTTAATAAATATATTTTACATATTAATGCTGGGTGTTGAATTTCCCCACGTTATTGATTTAACTAAATAATTATTTATATTGTGTAAAGCTCACTGAGAATGTTACTAACATATTCTTTGAATACAAACTAACAAAAAAAAATGATGACATGGGAAAGAATTCACAATACTAACAAATTACCTGCAACACATGCATCTACTTAGATTTCTTTAAAAATCGTTAAATTACTATGTTGCACACATATGCTGCATAACAAATGTCAATCATATGTTTATTAAAATTGACAAAAGAAATTAACACAGGTCAATGCAATATAGTACTAGATGCAATACATATCTGCAACGAAGCTATGCAATGCATCTTTAATTAGTCACAAAATAGATAAAATTCATAGCTAAATATCTGAATAATGATATTCTTACCCACTCCAACTTTGAGGCTTTGAGAAGACTAAACCTGCCAAGCTGCTGGCAGAGGCATATGCAGGCGCGCTAGTTAAGGCAGCACTGGCAGATGGAGCCATGTTGCTGGAATTGCTGTGACTGCGGCTACCACCCCCATCTCTCTCTTTGTGCACCGGTGTGCTCAACTGGCTGAGGCTAGACAAACTACTATTACTGTGGGAACTGTGCGTATCTCTGGCAGGAATTGGTGTCGGAGTATTTGAATGTGACGCAGTCACCACTGGACTCCGACACCTTGTTGCAAGTGTCTGCGACACATTGGACATCGTTACAGATGTCGTAGTTGTAGTTCGTATTGAAATTACTGTTGCAGGTGAAACTGGCAAGACTGGAGGTACACTATGGGCTGGAGATGACAGTGATGTTGGGATAGTGAGAGGCGACATCCTGGGGGAAGAAGTCATCTTACGAATGGGTTGAGAGGTAGAGTATGGAATGCTGTATGATGACCTTGACTGCCCTGGAGATGACTGCAGCCTCAAATCTCCAGAGGCAGGAGGTAGGATGGTAGGTGGTTGTTGTTGTTGCTGCTGCTGCTGCTGCTGCTGATGTTGTTGCTGTTGTTCAGTTTTGACCATGGACACATTGTTTTTAATGCTCATGTCCAAAGCACTTTTATTGTGATTGTTCTGGATAACAGGAGATGCAAGCCTGGGTGGTGGTGACGATGCACACATGTTTGTGGCATGCCCATTACTCACTTTGTCCGTTGAAGAAGGAGAATCTTTAATGGCAGTAGTAGCTACAGGAGGAGAAATACCTTTATGGAGAAATTTGGATTGCGATATAAAAATGACTCCATCAGGAGATGAAGGAGCCGAATGATCTGAAACAAAATCATAAACATTGATAGCTGGCTTGCTGTTCAATGTAGCCACACTGTCCCTGCAGGAAGGCACTGGTGGCACCCTCTTATGGAGGTACTTGCTGGGTGACATTAACTTGGCCGCAGCTAATGGCGAAGGCGGAGATGTATCCGACACGAACTCATACCCGTTGCTGAGGAGTTTGCTACTGGAAGCACTGTCCTTGGCATTCACTGAAGGAGGAGGACCCTTATGTAAGAAGGGTGGTGGTGAGGCAGGAACAACACCAGATGGGGGTGAAGCAGGTGATGAACAGGAAACAGGAATGACTGCAGGGCTACCTATCTGGGGCTCCCGTGGACTAGTGGAACCTACAACCATAGTTGATGAAGTGTTTGCTGGGCTGGAACTAGCTGTTACAGCCGCTACAGCAGTAGAAGGCTCTGGATGATGAGTTCCATTGTGAACTGGGTGGATAGGTGGCAACACTGGGGGCGATCGGCAGCTTTGAGAATGACCAGGATTGTTTTTCTTTGCTATAAAGTTACCTGTGATTGAGAATAACATTTAATTAAATGCATAATATCACTCAATAATTAATGTATTACAGTTCTCCAAGTAAATATATTAATAGTATATTAAGCAAACATGACACAGGCAAGAATTTTAAAAAAGTTAGAACTTCACAAAAGAACGAATTTTACCAAATAGTAACACTGAAAAAATTAAATATGATTAATTTAAGAAAATGAATGAATTTAAACAAAATAAGCTTGGAATATTAAAAATAATAGAGAATTATCTTTTAAAAAACTGATCTCAAGAATGATAAAATTCGATTCTGAAAATGCTGAAATCGACATTTCAGCAGAAATGTATCATGTCTGTAAAATATCTATTAAAATAGTCAAAAATTATTAATTCAGAGTTTATGTCATTTAAGAACTAACACATGAAGGAAAAGAAAAGCATTGAAATTCACAACACTTAAATACTAAATAAAAATTTTCAAACACACTTGGATACAAAATTTGCATATATTCATGATTATGCCATTTACAATCTTAATTTTTTTTAATGAATGCTTGCGATAAATTTTAAACATATTAAAACGAAATAGATCCTTATTTCTATATAATTTCATTACATCAATAAAAAAAATGGCCAAAATTTTATAATAAGTGAACAATTACAGAAAATTCCGGTAAATTTAATTTAGATTCATGCACAGATGTTATTAAATAATTTGTATACTTACTATCCGTAACTTTAGAGCTAAATAAATCACATTCAGGTTCTGATGCCTAAAAATAACATAAGTCTATAAATATTTAAACTCATTAACAAGTCTTTAATAAATTTGAAATTTTATTCAAAAATAAAATTACTACAAATAAATGAAATATGCAATATTTCTACAACTTATTAAAATATCGAGTATAAATTTTATATCATAAGTTGTTGTTTTTTTCCCCTTCTTTCACCATTTGATTACATCTTTATTAATAGCCAGTTATCCCCCTCCATCCTCTTTAATAAAGGCAGCAGAATTAATCTAACATCTTTCAAGAGTAAATTGCTTATCAAAAAAAAAAAAAAAATTATATTATACCCAAATAATGTACTCAACAATCAAGTGAATCATCAATCAACAGTATCAAAGAAATATCAAAATATTTAACTGTAGACATAATTTAATAATCATGGATACATAAATTCTAACATTCAAATATGAGATAAATTGCTTTTTTATGCAATTATTAATTGAGTTCTATAGTTAAAAGAAAAATATAATTTCCACTTACTCTTTCATCTCCACTTTCACTATCACACTGCAAAAAAAGAATTAAAAATTTACATGAATAAAATTTATGATAATGCCCTACTATTTTGTTTTTATATTGAAAATAAATCCATATGTACAAAATGCATATCATAGTTTTTCAAAATTTTTACAAGTGATCACTTAGCTAATTTAATTAGTTTTAAAGTGTAACAATCGAGATTAGCTGAAGTTTCAATAATACCAGTTTTCGATTCAATTATCAGTAATTTTATCACAAAGTAGTACCAACTGTAGTCAGCAAGTAAAAGCAAATTAAATTTGTGAACTAAATTTAGAAAATTTTAATAATAACTATTATTATTAATTTTTCCAAACATCGCAGATAAATAACATATTTTAGATAAGTATCAAAGAAAATATTGTAATCAAAAAGGTAAGAAAAAGTAGAAAGGTAGATTGTAAAGAAAATATTAAATCAAATAATTTACTATGATAACAGATGAAATTAGAAATGCAATAACATATTAATAAAAACAAGCAATTGATTTCATGAATTGCACTATTTTACAAAAATAAATTTTATGAAAAGATAGTCATACCTCATATCCTTTTTCTAAGCTTGCATGACTGCTTGCCTGTAATCAAAATGATCAGAATAAGGAGTATATTTTTTAAACTAATACTAATTTAAAATAAAATCCAATCATTACACAGAAATATATTAAAATGAAAAATATTTCTGATTTAGAATTTTCAAAATATTTTAGTTTATTTCATTATAAAATCTTATTTGCATTCAATCCAAATAAAACAATCTATTTTGTTAAAATAAAAACAATCCAAAATGCCACAAAATAAACATAAAAAGTGTCATGAAAAAATGATAGAAAGAGCAAGTATAATAATCAGTTGAAAATCTGGGAGCAAAACTCTATTCATCTTATTAAAATCTACATTTGGTATGGTATAAGGATTTCTCACAATCTTTAAATTTGGGTTCTAATGTTACTTTTACTCGCAGAAACATCTTGAAGATGCAAAAACTTGCCAAACATTCTTTCTCTTATTTTATTATTATTATTTATGTGTGATAATAGTTAGGTATGGTTAAACAATTAATGTTTCATTTACCAATTTTAAAAAATTATTTTGGATTTTTTTCTTCTTTTTTTTTTATCGGATAAAAAAAAAAGAATCAAAAATATAGATGAATGATTAAGATGCCTAGTAACTGGAAATTTACACTTACATCACTGAGTTGGTCCCGAGATGTACTCCTGGGAGTTTCAAGGATTTCTTCACCGGGTTTTGAATTTTCATCATTCGTCAGACAAGGACCTTTAATATTATTCCGAGCCTACAAAGGAACAATATATTAATAACCAGAAAAAAATATATATATAAGTTTTGATTATTTTTCAAATGTTCTGTGAATGTTTTTCAAACGAATTAAACAATAAATTTACGAGAATAGAATTAAATACCTTATTATTTACATAATTTTTCTTTTTCACTTTTGGCAATGTGTTGTTGTTTTTCTTTGACTTGGGCTTCTTTTCCAGATGGGGCAGTGATTCTTCAAGAACAGGAGGATGATCGGCATCTGTGGTGGTGTTTTGCCTAGGATTATTTTCTTCTGTGCTAACACCATCCACATCTGGTTTTTTATCATATTTATTTACAGTGCGCTAAAAAGGGAAAATAGATAGCAGATAAGAAAGCTGATTTATTTAAAAGACAAATCATTTTAAATAAGGAAAACCAAAACTATGTAATCATATAAACAATTGTTAAGAAAGTATATTTAATAAAGTTTCAACATACCGATTTTTTTTTCCCCATTCTATAAAAACATAAGTAAATCATAGTTAAAAGTGTCAAATATATAAACACAAAAACCTTACAGTGCAGCTCAGAAAACCGTGAAAAAAATTTTCCTCATTATAAACATGCAACATTTTCCTGATTTAAGGCTACTAATTATATTAGTTTTCTAGCTTTTTCCTTGCCATTATCATTGAATATGTACAATATACAACAACTTTTCAAACTTATTTAATATAAAAAATAATACTTTTTCTTTAAATTTATTTTTTAAATAATAGTATGAATATCCTTAAAAAACTATTAAGAAAGTATACTACATTTTTCTTATATGGAAAAAATACTGAAAATTTTGAATGAATATTTTGCTTCTAAAACTGCAAAAGAATTCAAAGAAACATTAAAATAGTTTAAGTTAGCAGTAAAGTTATTATGATCTTTGCTCAAAATTTTAAAACAGCATTCGCTAATTAGCTTTTTTTTTTTTTTTGAATAAGTACTAAAATTACATATTGCAATATAAATATAAAATAGTATATGATTATATTCACCTAATAATACATATTATAGCTAAAATTTAAACAAAAGGAACTTCATAAATTTTATACTTCAAAGTTTTTCTAAAAAAACTAATAATAAATTACTTGCTCTAATCAAAAGTTTATATATCTATAAATAAATAAATAAAAATTAATTCCAATTATTATAAAAGTAACACTAGATGAAAGATACAAATTTAAAGTTAAAAATCCAAGCCTTAAATATTTACCTATTAGAATTAAAATGGAGAAGAAAAAAATACAAATAATAATCAATTTTTAATTTCAAAATTGAAATATAAATTATTTGAGCCTTAAATAAAAAAAAGCTTGGTTTTTAAAAAAAATCTTGATTTAAGTGAAGTAAAAAGTTTTTGCCATAGGAATAGTGTCTTCCCCGGGATCTGGGCATCCCGGGTTCGAGTCCCGGCTCGGACATGGTCGTTCATCTTTGTTCTATCTGTGAGGCGTGTGAATGTGCCCCCCTGTAAAAAGGAGTTGGGCAAGCGAATGTGACGCATGAGTAGCTAAGACGTACTCTTGGCCCTAGATGGCGCTACTGAAACCAGAAAGGCTCTCTCGGCTTAAAATCGATGAGTTCGTCAGCGGGCTTATCTATAAGAAGTGCCATAAGAAACAACAACAACAGAAAGGCTCCTTTTTCCAAAACAAAGAGGCTCGCAACTTCTTCCTCAAGACTTAAATTCTCTTTTTATGTTGCCTCAAAATTTAAAATGTTTGTTTTTAATTCTCTGAGCTGATATTAGCCCCCCCCCCCCTTTCCTCCCTACAAATTTTTGCTCGATTCCCTTTCTCCTTTTCGTTTCTTTGCTTTATACATTTTTTTTTGTTTCACTCGTGAATTTCTGACATTCAAAATTAAATGTTTTGACACTTCAAAATTATTTATTCTATTATTTGTTTGAATACTGCCAAACAATTATTCTTGTAATGAGGGTTTGTTCTTCAATATTCCCCCATAGACAATATTTATTGATCCCCCATAGACAATATTTATTGATCAACAATTCCCTTCCATCATTACTGCTATCATGAGAAAGTATCGTTATCATCTTTAACAATGATATGACTTCCTTGTAAGATTTTGAATTGAGAGCAGGTCGTACTAAAATTTATTCACTATTATTTGGAAAGTGAAAACTGATCTTTTGATAAGTTTCATTAGGACTGCTGTTGGCTATATTCATCAGCTTATCACTCTTCTTATCGTGATGAAATTTCAAAAAGTCGCCATTCCCTTGAAAGAAAGCTGTCTCGAATTGTTGTTGTTAAGATAGTTTTGGCGACATTAGGCTTCGGGTATAGAGAAACAATAGAGCGAAATCGCCGATTGCACGATTCCTAGGAGTTTCAACTATTTTCGCTGATTTTTTAGTTAATTTCACGAATTTAAACTGATATCCCTTCTTCCTCGATTTCTTGGTTTTGTCGACAGCCTGTGATATAAAACATTCATCCCATTATCATATACAATTAGTACCACTATTACAGAGTAATATGCTTTAGATTCACAATATCAGAAATTTTTATTGTTTATCCCACACAAGCAATTTTTTAATTGACTCAATCTTTGATAAACTAGTACTAAAGCAAAAACATTGAGAACCAAAAAGGATAAAATAATGGACATTCTAAACATTCTTTTCAAAGTATAGAAATCTTTAATAGTCATACAGATTTTTGGCGACACAAAAATGATCAATGCTTAAAAAAAAAAAAAAAAGTCTTTTAACAGATTATCAATTAGTTTTAATGTACATTAGAATTTATAATTTATGAAAGTTCATTAATTGGTAAATTCTCAGTAATCTAATGTTTCCTCTTTTTGCTATATAAAATTTGTTAGATTATTACAGTTATTAAAAGACGAAGGGGAAAAAAAATTGCTTTTAAAATAAGAGAAAATTTTGTGCAAAACACGAATCAGTTTTTAATCAATTTCCTTCATCAAATTAATTAGGTTATACTTATTATACAACACATTTTATCTAATCATGCTTATAATTTTATTCTCAATGCGTTTTGAACATAAAAAATTTGAAATCTGCATAAAAAAATAAAACTTGGATCTTATTTAACTCCACATTTTATTTCATGAGATATAAAAAAAATCTCCAATTTATATATACTAGGTATTCAGAATAGAGTTACTTATTAACAAATCCTGATTATTTCATCATAAATACTGAATATTATAGCAATGCCTAAGAATGCATCAGAAAAAACAAAAACAATACGTATATATTTAGGAATGAAGGATCTTCCGTTTTGAAATCACATTTTAGATGACAGCAGAGACTATAAAATTTATTATTCTTTCACTGCATTTCAAAAAAATAGGCTTACGAATTATTTCAATACAATTTCAAATGTTTTTCTTCATTTTATAAGTATATGTAGTCCTAATTTGAACAGAATCTAAAAAAACAAGTTTTTAATTTTCAAAAACCCTGAATTAATTAAAAACAAAGAAAAGTTATATGCTATATGCAATAAATCAGAAAAGAGAACTTGCGAAGTTTTTGATTTCATGCATAATAATTCCACAAATACACTGCCCTAATTCAATAACAATTCTATAATTCCAGAAAATGCTGAAAAAAAAAAAAAAATACAAGCTCATAATCTACAAAATCTGGAAGTTGACTCTTCTAGCCTTTCCTCTTATCTCTGGCTTTTAGAAAGATGAAAATGGAGGTCAGTGTTTATCTTTCAGAAAGTGATAAAATAGGAAAAGGAAAAGAAAAAAGCATTTGAGGGTGAAAAAGATTGAAGAAAATCAGAATGATGAAATTAGAGAGTTTTTTTTTTTTTTTTTTTTTTTTTTCCCATGTCAACACTGAAGTAGAATGAGGCAGATAAGGCTTGAACATATTTATTTAATATTATGTGCACTGCAAGATAAGATTTTGGAAAAATTCCTGCTTAAAACACATTTTAACAATTTCACTTTCTGTCATGTTTGACAGCTTTATCCGCAGGACAACTCAGTTAACTGCAGCCATTACAATATTTTTTTTTTCTGTGTCAAAAGCTTATCTTGTAATTAATTATATATATTCTTTTTAATAACATAAGAACAAATTCACAAAACAAAGAAAATGCATGATGTCTGTTTAAAAAGTACCCATTATTAATTCTTGAGAGCAATAATCTCAGTGAATAATTTTCAATTAAAAAATGGGTAGGAAAAAAACTAGTAAAAGATAATAATTGCATAAGAAATGTTAATAAAACACAAAGAATATTTAGTTCCAAAATATAAATAATTTTGAAGCTCAAAAACTAAGCAAAATTTGCAATGAAAAAATTGCTGATATTTACTTTAAAAATTTTCTTTTCCTTTTATCAATTATTAGAAAAAAAAATATCATTTACTAAAAATCTGGTTAGTTCACATTCATTTTTTAATATTCACAGAAACGAGCAATCTTTATTTAAAATGCAGAATTATATGAGAGTTTTTTTTTTTAATGTAAAGCACAAACTTAGGCTAAGTAAGATACAAAATTTGTCTAATGTGATTATATGTATTTCATTAACTTAATAAACTATCACTTTCGAAACTATCTCAATAAAAATATTTTTCCTCAGGAAAAAAGATGACTGGCTTAATTATGAAGTTAAAAGCAAATCCAGAGAAACAACTGGTCGCTACAGGCGATTAGCTATTAATTAACTAACAAATTTCATAGTTGTTAGCATTACATAATTCATTAAAAATTAATGTAACATTGTTTGATAATTTTAATAAATGCAGCTATGAAATTAATTTATACAATACAAGGCATACTTTTTTAGTATGAAATTTAAATTTAACACGACAAGTTTACTATCTCCTTAAAATAAACATAAATTTGCTCTAATCTCTTCAGAGTTTTAACTCTTCATTGTGGAAACTTACTTAAAAACAAAAATCTTACCAAGGAACAAAATTATAACTTTATGATGATCTTTAAAGTTTAATTTTCTTGGAAAACGTGAAGTTGAACAATGATATAATTACCGCCAGTAAGACTCGTTTAAAAATTAAATGTATTTTAGTACAAAACTATCAAATTAAATCCTTCTTTTAAAACATAAAAATGCATATATATATTTTTCTAGACAGTTAGTAATTAGACTGGTTAGAAATAAAACTGGTTTCAGTAGTTAGCATTCTTTACTGAAATAAAAGTTATATTCATGTCCAACCTATTTATTTCGTTAATTCGTCACTAGATGGCGCTACAACTCAACGCTGCACGAATCGAACTTCGTTACGAGAGGAAGAACAAAGTTAAACACAATCCCCTTTTCAAGTTAAATAAAAGACACCGGAAAGTCAAATAAAAGCGAATTGGCAGCATCTCGGGAGTACATGGCTGTAATCCTATTTAGTATAACAAACATGATAACACTTTTTTCAGACCTTTAAACAATCCAATTTAATATTTACGTCGGCCCTCTTCAGAAAACTTATTTTTCTTCACTTTATTATTCTCGCTCCAACTTACATAGCTGTTTCTAAAGAAGCGCAAAAAGAAGGGGGAAAATTAGCAGATTGTTTCTAATGAGTTTACTAAAAGTGTAATTATGCGTGCACTTAATGGAACAAACCACGTAATGTGTCTCTTAAAAATTTCTTTAGAAAGGAGAATAAGAGAAAAAAACTTTGCAAAAAAAAACTTAAGTTGAAGAAAAGATTTTTTTTTTCCCCACAGAGGTTGTTACTTTTTCTGTGTATTTTCTTATTAGCTGTTATTCCACTAAATATAACTGTAAAGGTACGAAATTCATGCTCCTGCGATACATTAATTTGATAAGAAAAAATACAATTATGGCCAGTTTTACTACACTAATAGAACATAAACTCTTTTGGCTGTTTCAGAACCGAAATGCACAATTTATCTATAGAAACTATTTGCTTCGACTGAAAATATCAATTCCTAAAAATTGCTAGTAATATTTTACTGTCCAAAAACAAAACACTTTTACATCCAAAACCTACATTTGCTTTTACCATAAAATTCTTGTTGATAAAAACAATTTTTCAGAATCCTGAAATCGGAACTGATCATATAAAATGCTGGTGCATAAAATGAATGCAAATTTTAATTGTTCAAAATCAAATTCACATCCCACATTAGACTTTTTTTTTTTTTTTTTTTTTTCAAAAATGTTTTTGGTGTTATACGCATTTATTAGATGTCATTCAAAGATATTATATGTCATATTAGATGTTGAAATAAAATGTCCTTGTTTCAAAATCAATAAAAACATTCACGCAAGAGAAGATCCAAAATCCAAAGGGTGTTTGTTTGCTTCTGGCGTGATTACCTGAAGGTGAGTGTTATGACTCGGAACTCTATTTCCGTTTTGGAATCGGTTTATTTTTGCACAACACAAGAAGAGTTACACAGGGATAATAGAAACTGATCAGAGTATTTACAGATGAAGTGATCAAATGATCCGTATATCAAAAAGATGAATAACATAACGTAAAAATTTTATTCTTAAAAGAAACACGACAGAAATCAAAACTCAATTGTCTCATTCCAAGTTGGAATAAGATGCAATGCAAACTCTAAAATGAAAATAAACAGGAAATTTAAAACTTATTAAGAGTGGCAACACAGACACTTTAGTGAATGTCTCTAATAGTATATGAAAGTATCGAAGCATGACATGCATTCTTTAAAAAAAGTTAACGAAATAACTGTTTAAAAAAATTTATAATTTGGAATTTCTTACCAAACTTTGCTTTCTGGTGAATTTTTTTTATTTCGTTGTTTTTTAATTCGCCTCCGTTATAAACAAAAGCCCAGCAAAGGTTAAACAAGGCTCCTCTTTAAAATATTTTAAACTATGAAGTTACTATTTTCCTAAATCTTCTTTATGAAAACAGAAATAATGAAAAATATAACAAATTCCGAATCATAAACGATACACTTCTGGAGATTTTATTTCCATATCCAATCGTAACTCCAAAAATATTTTTTCCTTCTATGGTGTTTGCTGCTTATTACAAAATGACAAATGGGTCGCAACAGATATTCATTATCAGTTTTATATTGAAAGCTGGACGGCAATGGTTGATTCTTTTACATTTGTTACTGCGTGGCAACATGTTAGAAACACTCAATATTATGGCTTGAAAATCAGCTTTCAGACATTAACTTCTAAGATATTGCTGTTGTGGAAAAACTTTAAATACAAAAATTGCTGGTCTTAATGAGACGCTAATTTGGCTAATTGGATTTGTTTTTCTATCCTCATTATTAAGAAAGTTTTAGTTAAATGAAAATTTCAACCCCCTACTATTTCCACCCAATTTTAACAAGGCTGCCCATTTACGAATTCGTCCGAGATTTTTACACTTCTAACAACCGGTTAAAATCCAAACAAAATTACTCTAGTTATATAACTTTTATATAACTTCTGGACTAAGGTGGTTTTAGGGTCTAGGAACCATGATCGGTGAAGAAATGAAGCAATTTTCATGAAGTCTTGTCATGAGAACCACTGCAATAGGTAATCTTCCTATAGGAATCTACTTTAAAAAATACACAGATGAATGTTGAAATGAAAAACATCCTAAAATACAACAGAATTAGCTTATACTGCGCTTTTTATCTCTTGATATATCTTAAAAAGCACTCACTGTTAGCTGTTTCCGACAAACTAACATTAAAAAGCATTACATTCCTGTAAAAAAAGACATCTAAGGTGACCACGCATTACGTAATGAATAATAATAAATGTTATCTGCCTCAATCGCATAAACGATTTCTCTTGTTTATGAACGTCAGCTCGACGCATCGTTCTTTATATTTCCTGCTTCCCTCACTCGACCGAGCTGGGATTTTTATTCTCTCAACACATAAAGAAAATGCAAGAAAGAAAAGGTCGAACAATGGCGCAATATTAGCATACGGTTTTTATCGATGCACGGAGGAAAAACGGATAACTCTCTCCGGGTTATCAATAAAGAGACGGGCCCATCAATATCAGCTGTTCCGCGTGCTCTAAGTGTTGGATGGCTGCCAGGAGGGGTTTTATCGAGAGCTTTTTCAACAACCCTTTTAACAGTAGGGTTCTCGACTCTCCCACGACAGGTTCAAAGTCAGAGCGAGAACGACCACACACCTTCCGAAAAGAATTTTTTTTTTCTCTTTTAAATCAGTAACATTTTTAAAATATGCTTTATTAAATAATTGGTTCGCGATTACACATTCAAAAAAAATCTTCAAAACAAAATTATGTCAGTCTTGTTTTATGAATTAAATATACGTAACGTAAGTACCATAGTAAATGCGGCAATTCTTTATTTCTACACCATTGATATCTAAAATTTTGAAACAGAAATTTGATAAGAAATTCCAACTGGCCGTATTTCATATTAACTCAGGATAGTACCATCTCTTTCAAAACGTATATGCTATGCCATTGGCAGCCTGAAAATACGCTTATTTTATACAGAGTACTGATTCACCGCCTTGTACACAATAGAGACTGCATGTTCACAAAGTTTGAGTACATTCATTTAAAAATTTGAATTTACATTTTGGATGGCTAATTTATCACAGTGATGTCTACATACAAAGAACTGAAAACAACTAGCCGGACTGGACTCCTCGAAATTTTATCGCATTTTCTCTAATAAAAGAATTATTCCAGCAAACGTCTTGTTTGGCATTGGCGAACAATAGTTCTGTAATATTAAAGTTTCACGTGAATTTAGGATTTTTATTGAGTCTACCGTGTGGTCCTTGAAGGGTTTTTGACGATTAAACCCTGGTAAGCAATTAATAGTATCCGAAAATAGAACTTGTGTTTTAGACACGTTTTCCTCAATCGACTCAAATAAAAACTTTGATAAGAAACTAGACACGCATGAAGTCACAAAATTACATTCAAAAATTTACATAATTAAATCATTGCATTTTTTATTATCGCATTTACGTATTTCTGACTACCAGCCCCTAGTTAGAATTAGCTCAAAATTGGCAGATGCCTGCACTATAGGTATTAAAATATGCATACCAAATTTTATCTATTTAGTTCGCTTCGTTTAGTAGTTATGTTAACTTATATTGGAGCAGCCAGACAGACAGACTTCCTCCGAATAGACTTGGCTCACAATCTGACAGGAAGCTACAAATTTGGTGTAAAGACAATGTACCAAATTTCATCCGTCAAACACAGAGAGATTTTGAGTTACCTTTGTCACAGACAGACAGACGCTTTTTAAAAAGACATTTTTTGAACTTGGTGAGATCTAAAACATGAAGATTCGTCAAAAACTCGAGTTCGAATTTTTTGACGATGACAATACTTTCTCGATTCGAAGTATCGATAAAGTACTGTAATCGTATCGAGAAAGTAACGACAACCTAATGAAAGCATTATCTTTAAAGAGAATGGTTAAAAGTTACGGTTATTTAAATATTGTAGCAAAGGGTTTTAATAACTAATTTATCAAACTGTAAAAAATTTAAACTTCGAATTCAACAAAATAATTAAACGATTTTTGTAAAAATAAAAGTAAAAACTCTAACCCCCCCCCCCCCTAAAGAAAATCAACTTTTTCACAAAAGAAATCACTATCTGAAATGAAATCAACTCGGATAAGATTAACTAATTTAATTTTGATTCGAGCTCAATCTGGAAAAAAAAAAAAAATGGTGTATACATATTTTAAATAAAGGGCACATGAGGACACTTTACATTTACATAATTTAAATTGCATAAGCGACGAAACATGAAAATAACAATGTAAACTGCTCTTTAAAAGATGACTTCAAACACATAGCAGGCTTAATAGACAATACATTCTTTCAGAGATCTTAAAATTGTTTTTCCTGTTAGACAATCTAATGATTTCAAGCCATCGGTCAACATAGAATGCCTAACAAAACATTAAGTCGATTAACGGCTCTTCTTTCAACAAGAACTTGCTGTAGAGACAGTTAAGAGGCAATAAGCTACAAAGAGAGCGTTCTTCGACTTAAGAAAACGAGAGGAAGGGAAGGGGGAGATGCCTGTGTTCGATGCCAGCTAGTTTTGTTCGGACAACTTTGGATGGATGCCAAACCCTAGGAGATCAAGTAATGATGGATATTCCGTCCAACATTAAGAGTTTGTTTAATCGCGTCGTCTCTATAATAATCACGATAATAAAAGTGATCTAATATTTTCAAATAAAAAATGTGTGAACTGCTAAATCACAAACTATCCATAAAGCAAAATACACTATTTAACTTTTTTTGTATAAACGATCTTTTATTACAAATAATAAGATAATTGAAACTTAAACACAATATAATTAAACTGGAAATGGCCAAATCGAAAAACATCTACAAGACTAATAACAATATACTTCTTTCTCATATACAAAGTAGAAATCCTACAATCATTAAAAAGAAAAAAGAAAAAAAATCGAGATTTTGACGAATTTTTACGTTTCAGACTTGCCCGAGTCCAAGAAACAAGTACTTGTGTATTTGTCGTTCTGTATGCATGTGAACACAATAACTCAAGAGCGCTTTGAGCTGGACAGATGCAATTTGGTATATGGACATTACACTAAATTTGTAGATTTCTATCAAATTTTGAACGATATGCATATGCAAGAAATATTTCTTTTCAGCTGTCAGAGTACAAGCGAACAACCACCATCCCAAGAAACTAAAATCTGATTATCTGAGAACAAGTAAACATAATTTTTTAAAAACATTACGTCCATGCCTTTTCACTTAATACTACGCAATATGTTTCCGACACATAAACAACAACTAAATTCAGCACGCATTCTAACATACCAAACAAACTACTTCGTAAACAACAAGCTTGATTTCGACATATGACATTTGATTATCTCACAGAAAAACAAAACAGTTCATATATGTTTACACATTAATTTTTTAAAATGTTATTTTGGTAGAATTTTTAGATTATTTTATAGAGTGTGATGATTCACTTTTATAAAGGCTTTAATGTGCTCATTTCATCTCTAAAACACTCAAATAGCCTAACCCAGAGACAGTACATTTTTAAATGCGGCTAATTTAGATATCGGCAAATGCCACAACAAAGATGTTTTGATAACATCAACTTAGCTGTCTGAAAATTCAGTGTTGATCAAAATTCTATCAAACCAAGCCGAAACAATCCTGCTGGAAAAAATGGTACATAAAGAAAAAAAAATGTCCAATCCCCCATCAAATATTTCAAAGCAGCGATCGCAATGAAGATTCGTTTCCGCGGTGCTCCAGCAACCGTTGTGCACCAGTGGCAATAGCTTTCAAATTTTTTTCTGCTCTGCCCTCAGGTGGAGAAAGGGGTGGGCGCGTGTGAGAAGAGGTCGGTCATGCTTGGAAAGTGTGCGAAGTTCAGGGTCGGACACCCAGAGACTGGTTTGGAGAAGGAAGTCCCACGAAGGAGGCGTATTTTCCCACACCACCCGCAAGCCGCCCCGCCGCCCCCTACAGAGTCGCCAACCCCTCGCTCGTCCATGCTTTTTATTATTTATTGCCCGAAGGTAATGAATACTAACAACAAGAGTTAATCGAGTTGGAAATTAAAATGAAAACCTTGTTTTAAGCAAAGGAAGGAAGATGAAGGCAACGACAACAAATCAATAAAAATAAAGATGGTAAGTGTGAGAATGCAATATTATCTGCCGTAGTGGTGAAACTAAAATGTATGGAAGGCCCTAATATATTTTAGGTTAGGCTCTTGAAAACCATGGGCGAATGAATATTTTTATCAACTCTATGATTGTATAAATTTGCTACAACTTTTCCGACATGCAATCACGATCTATTGCAAAACAATCTATCCTTTCTACAGTTTATGTTTCTCTGAAAATCAAACGTTACTTTAAGGAACGATCAGAAACAAAAATCACTTAAAATATTTTTAAATCTATTTTTTATTTATAATTTATCACAAAAGCATTATGAGTTTCCATTCACAAAATACTAACACGTAAAAAACAGAATTTTAAAGGCAGTTTATTTCCCGTCTAACTTCCGAAGTACTAAAAAAAATTGCTTCAAGCTAGAGCGGCAGTTAAAATATTTCAATCCATCTTAAACACGACTCCCATTAAATGATTTAAATAATCTGTCTTGGCAGGATCATCAATATAAAGATTGATAATGTTTTGTAACTATGGCCTACTCCACGAGTATCATAAAAACGTCGAATGCTTGCAAAAATTAGAATAAAATTACATCTAAACCAGAATTTTGCAAAAGCTCATCGATCAAGAATCCGTGATATGAGACGATACTTCATCCATTATGCGAAGTTATAAACATCGATTTTCTATGCAAGTAAATATAATTAATACTTTGCTAGCATTTAAATGAGTCAAATTAACCTCATGTTTCTCTTAATTTTTTGCTTTGTACCTTGGTTTCTAAGTACTTAAATCTATACTTATATAAAGTTCAATGTGTGTGTGTGTGTGTGTGTGTGTTGGCACTCTACAGGCCAGATCGTTCGGCACATGCACACATTGGAGGTAGGGAATGTGCACCTGGGGTCCCTTTTTTTGAATTTTTAATTAGAATTTTAATTATTAATTAAAAACTAACTTTCCCGCCAAAAAAACAAAAACCCTTCATTTTCCCCACCGACAAATGAGTAAGACTTCAGTTTTTTTTCCCAAGCTAAAAAGGCTAGGCTTAAGATTTTTCGGCCGATTATTTCAAACGATTCTGTTTATTTTCTTAGTGTTTGATGCATTTAAAATTAAACATTGTTAATGAATCGATCTTACAGATTCATTCTGAAGTACTTTTGAATTAAAGTAAAACAGAATAAAGGAAATTAAAAATTTCTAATCTGCATAGCGTTACCCCAACTGGCGTAGAAAAATTCAAGCATTTGCGTTACCGTAACTGGCGTTGAAAATTCATGCATGCGCATTGTGTTCTGATTGTTGTGACTGATTGCGGACTTGATTTCAGTTATTTTTAGGTTAGTTGCATACTTTTGTAATTAAAATGTATTTATGTTATATATTTTTTGTATATGCTTATAGTTTTAACTAGTTTGATGTTTAAGATTTTTTTTCAACAGTTTTTTAAGTAGTTTCTTTTTAACCTGTTTTTAACCGATTATTTTAAACGATTCGTTTTATTTTCTCAGTGTTTGATGCATTTAAAATTAAACATTGTTAATTAATCGATCTGGTCATGATGAATCTGAGAAAAATTTGTTAACAAATTCTCGAAATATTACATAAATTAAGAAAGATATTCTTTAGTGTCCATAAAATTTAAACGCTCAGTGACTCTGTTTTCAGTAATCATATTACAAAAAAAAAAAAAAAACCTTTGTTTTAGTAAAAGATATTACATTAATTGCATATTAATCTTTTTCACTTTAATTTAAAGTATAAATTCTACGGGAGCTAAAAGAAAATTAGTGAGATACATATTACATTATGACTGAAGGTCTTTATAATATTATGAATGAATTATATGACTATCAAAATTTGAAGTTTTAAAATATTTTGATGAAGAAGCTATTAAAGTAGGAATTGCATAAAATATTTAATTATTAAAATTTTAACGAACATTAAGATTGGCGAACCGACTGGTCGCCAAAGGCGGCTAGTACCAAATAAATCGGTGACTTCTTCCAATGTTTTTTACAAATGAATTACAATGCACAGAAAGTAATTCTTTCACTCGCACAAAATCAAAGTTGCCGTTGTAGCGTTCAGTAAATAATTTGTCTTTCTCCCTATTTTAATTACAACACACAACTAGCTGATTAAAACAAAACTACCATCTACACTTTTAAAACGATAATCAAATACAATTGCCGTTCAACCATGAAAATCAAAGCTCTAAAATGAGAATATCGGAAATTTCTTCAAAAACTCAGTCTGCGATAATTTTTCTTTTATACTTGAGATAAAACGAACTTTCATTTGCCTTTATTTAGTCCTACTATGCGAGTGCTTAATAAAAAGAGGGAGGGGGGGGGTTGAATCTGGAGCATACAAATTTTTGGAGTAGAATGTTGGCAAAAGGGATCTATAGTATATTTTAGAAGAAATGACTTGAAGTAGAACTGAACCTATTATTCAGATAAATTAAATATTCTTTATACTATTTCTAAGCCAAATGCTCACCTTTATTGAACACAATATCATTAAGATCAAAAGTGACAAACAAACAAACGAAAAAAGTTCAAAGATAAAGAATTGTTCAATCATTTGAAATAAGCAAATTTCTAAATTAAATTCCTTTAAAAAAATTCGTCAAAACTTAAATTTCGAAAAAGTTTGAACCAAATAATAATATCGAACATTGAATACAACTTTAAAAACGAATAAGTTTACTTCCTCATCCGTTTGTAGTTAACTTTTGAACTATTTTGTAAACTCAGAGTGACAACAATAACAACAACAAAAAGAAACTATTTTTTAGCATTTGCAAATTTGTCAGTATGAGAATGAATTATAAGGCTTTAAAAAAAAGTTTGTTGGGGCGTTTTGAAGGTAAATTATTTCCGCCCAATGAAAATTTAAATAACAAACACAGCACAAGCTGGGGGGGGGGGAGAATTTCATGAAATAATGAATTGCGCTTATTATAAATACCGGGAAGTAAAATAAATATGACTGAACATAAAATGAATAAATTTGTATAAGAAAAATAGCTTGAGATATTAAAAATATTATAAAATTATCACATAAACGGAAATTAATGTCAAGAATGATAAAATTCGATTTTGAACAAACGAAATCTGCAATTCGACAGAAATTTGTCATACTTCCAATAAGCAACACTGATACAAAATGCAATACGAAGAAATTGTTTAGATAAAATTCCCAAGCCCAAGAGAATAGAAATTGTGGCCCTGTTCTTCTGGAATAAGCGAGTTTGACACGCAATATTATCCGAACATTAAATGACACAATAATACATTGGGCGCAGTGTATCCACTTCATTCAATCAACCTCATTTCCATAACATAAATCAATTCAATTTCACAATAGCTGCTTAACAAATAGCTATAGATATAACTCAAATAATCAAATTCTATACTTACTTCCTAAGCTTAATTTAATTTGAAATAAAATGGAGGGGAACACATAAATATTTTAATTTAAATGTAGGCCGATGCCCTCCTTTGTAACAAAACACAAATTAAAAGCCCTTTCTAACATCAGGAAGGCTAAGTATAATGGAAAAATAAAATTTTAAAAAATAAACTACTATAAAAAGGATTTTAATTTAAGAAAACATGATTTCTAAACCATGTGCATAAATGCTTATATAAGGAAACGTTTGACAGAAGCGTAATGGACGAGACCAACCCAGGCCTTGACCACAGGGAAAGGAGAAAGAAAAAAAAAAAGTCGTTCTCAATAAGTCTCTAATGAAATCGAATAGTCGAATCACCGGTAACTGGATCCAGATCCTCCCACCCCTGAAGTGATTACAGTGATCACACAGATCGCATCTTGACGGGAGGGGAGCGGATCGATCGCCAGCGCACGCCTCATGGGGAAGAAGGGGGAGGGGGTGAAATGGGGGGAGGAATTACGGGTTCTCATAAACTTCGCGTCTGGGGGAATGTGCCCAAATTGAATTTAGATACATTTGACAACTTCGAGGAATAGAAACATTTCAACAATTTTCTCATTGAATAGAGTGGAAAATAATAAATTGTATTTCACTGCTGTGTGGAGTCAAGCCGAATATTAGGATGATCTTAAAAAAATTCACAGTTGTTTTTTGATTTTTCGATGCTCATAAAGCAAAAGATTCTAAAATATTTCATACATTCTTGCTTAGATACTTTTTACTGAAATTTGCTGAATAGTTATTTTGATTATTTGTATTACTTACTTCAAATTACTATTAAGAAGCGCTCCATTTCCTTATTTATTTGGTAATTGTTTATGAGCTCGCGATTGCTGTTCTTGTCCCAAGAAGATATTGTAAGGGGAAAATTTAAGAAGCTGCTACCAGAATAATTTTATAGTTCGCTCATTACAAATGAGAAGAAAGACAACGATAAAAAAAAAAAAAAAAGAAGAAAAAAAAGACCACAAATGGTACGATGAAAATCAATATTAATTCAAACAAATTTTAAAATGTACCGGAAGATAAGCTACAATTAAAGCAAATAAACGACAAAAATAAATTTGTTCAGTTGCTCTATTTAATTTGCACGACTTTACAGATTCATCTCTGAGAAATTATAAATAATAAATGGAGAAAAGCAAATAAAAATAGTTTGGATTAAAAAAATTTATTTTAAAAAAATAAACTTGTCCAACATTTTAATAGGACAAACAAAAGTTACTTCGTGCTCTTCTCGCCCATCTCACAACAAATTGGGGGGGGGGGGTTGAAAATTATAAATTTATAGAAGTGGTATTTAGTAGTTTTCTTCAGATGGTAAATTTCATTCTAATGCTAAATTGAACAACAGAGGAACCTCCATTATTCGATCCGAAAGAAACTAAACACTTCTGATAATTAAAAATCCGGTTAGTTGAGGCTAAATTTAAAATTACGATTTCTTTTGTATATAAACGTTTCTTCTAAAATGTGTTCATCTGAAATGATAAAAAATAAATACGCAAGAACTATTACGTACAATTCTTTTAATAAACTTTTTATTAAATTTCCAAAATGCATTTTTTGAAGGATTATTTATTTCTGATTAGAGGATTCACAAATGATGACCTGATTTTTGCTCTTTCCTTTGCATTCTCCCTATTATGATTTAAGGACATTATTCTCAAAAGAATATTCGATTCCCCTCAATCGTGCGGCATTTTCTGGCATATTTATAATGATCCCCCCCCCCTCCTATCAATATGCACGGAATCTGTACCGAAATATCAGTACTGAAATTTTGGGAACAGTACTATGTTTTTTTCTTTCTCCATCCCCCTTCCTCTTAAAAAGCTTCCTATGCTATAAAAAAATCACCACCCGATAATGATTTTCTTGCAGGCCTCGCATCATGAAACTCGATTCCAAGCTGTCAAACTTTGAATTCTGTCAAATCCGATACCTATGAAAAATGAACTATGCAATTCGATTTACTGACATGGGCTCGACTTCATCCAGATCTTCCTTTCGGATAAAGTGTATAATCATCATAAGGTGCGAGTCGAATGATACCGACATGGATAATCTGAGAATTATGATTATCATAAATTGAGAAAAGCTATCGCATATAATCAATAATTAGAAAGGAAAAACACTTAATAACTGACATCTACAGACAATTTTGTTAACCAGATGGAAACTTAAATATTTCTATAAATTCATTCATTAAGAATATAAAAAAAAAAATCCATAGAATCTCAAAAGCATTAAAATAATTTGCGTAAAAAAAATGTAATATCTTATAAATTTGTAAAAAAAAGGGTGAAGAGGGGGGGGGGACCTAAAATAAGATTATAAAAATTTTAAGGCGTGGATCAGTTTTACCACTCAGTTATTTGTAATAATATGCTTAGTTATATATTTATTACTACCAATATATTACTAATACTGTTAATTAAAACAATCAAGACGAAACAATTCTTGTTAATTTTTTTTATAATCTTAAAATAATTATACAACATACAGGTACAAAAGATAAAATTCAATTAAACATTTTTAAACTTCTTAATTTATGAAAATCGCCCGCTTGATGTCAAAACCAAGTAAGTCAAAAAATGGAACTGTTTCCAGGAGATACTAATAACTGTATAAAATGTCCATAAGGAGTGCTGATTAAAATTTTTCAAATGTCCAATAGGAACACTAATTAAGGCGTTTTTGGATATTCATTAGAAGTACTTATTAAGGTTTTAAAATGTTTACTAAGAGCATTCATTTGTTGAGCTAACTTAAGAGGGTTTTATAATAATATTTCCCCTCAATTAGAATTTTTTATTAAATCGTATTTTTATTATTAAAAAAAAGCAGAAGCTTTGAAACCAAATAGTTTTAAAAATCATCGATATATTTCGGAAAAATTTCTCACTTAACATCATTACTATTCATCTTTAAAACTTAAAAGTTGCTGATCACAAAGATGCAGAAAATTTTTTCCCTTGAGACACCGGGGGCAATAGAATTAAGAACAATAAATACAAGTGAGTATCCCCATTCTATTCCATATAAACTCTCTAGAATGTTTGTATAAAGCCAGTAAAATCGCAGTCGCCTCCATCAAAAATTCAGAACTCGAAGTCATGATATCTATTTCTATTTGCATCACATTTTACTCGATGAAAGATTCCACTTCATTCTACTGCTTGTCTTTAAAGCAATAGTTTACAAGTTCGTAAATTTATTTATATGTGCTAAAAATACAACAAAAATTAATTAATAAGAATAAAATGAAAAAATAATTTCAACATACAAGGCAGTTACGAATTAATATTAGAAAATAATTAGCAGCCACGCAAAAAATCAGAAAATTAAATGAAAATGATTGACAAATATAATCAACAAAATGCAATAACAAATTATAAAACAGACACCCTTGAAAGGAAATACGTTTAGTCGGTTCCGCAGTAGAAAATGTGTCAAATATGAGTAATTCTCCGGTGGTCTGGATGTAAAGTCTCGGCTCTTCCAGTTTCGAAATTCAATTATACAGAACTCATTGTTAGATGGCGTATATTAAATCATTCGGAGATAAATATATTCCCGCTGATGTGATACAATGCTTGATGATCAGCTTGCTGAACTCAAATGCCGTCATCTATATTTGATCATGGTTCAAACACGAGGTCGACGCCCTAGTGTTGCTTCGATATGTAACGTAAATATAACTAACCAGTCGTTGAAAATGATTGGAAATTAATAATTTACTATCTAAATTTGCTTACTTAAAACTACTTACATAAAAGTGAAATTAAAATCGAGAAAAAATAATTGTTTTGAAAAATTGGGGGTAAGTGAGGCTATTATTCATAATTCAAAAAACAGAAATGAATGGCAAGGGGAAAGTTAGGATTTATATCTATAATCAGATAAATATTCCCCCCCAATATATTTGAAAATAATTGATATATGAAATTTAATTTAGGCTTAAAAAATGATATTCTCCAAGCTAAAAAACTACCAACCAAAAATTAAAATAGTTTTTATGAAACTAATTTAAAAGTAAATATTCCCCGAGTCAAAACTATTAAAAGAAAGAGGCATTGTATATAGAGCGCTGATGCTGCTAACAATTGAAACACAAACGAACTTATCCAAATTAAAAAATAAATAAATATTGTTTAAAAGCAAAAAAGAATTAAATGAAGAATTCAGCCTGAAGACTTTTAGGTCATTTAATTCATTTGATTCTCTTTTACTTTTATACTTAAAATTATTTATTTCTAATTTGGACTCAGTAATTTAAAACAAAATATGTAGAAATAAATAACACACATGTAGACTTCTACGTATTTGCTGTATGTTCTCATAACCATAAGCACTTTATGGCACAAAAAATTATATGCACCCCAAAAAAATGAATAAATAAAAACTTTAAACGCATTTAAAGCCCAAACAGAATAACTACCTGCAGCCCCTCCCCCGTCATTAAATCGTTTCCGAGAATAATCCCAAGCAATATTCATCATACTTTGTTACGTAATTGAGACATCTACGATCTTGCAAAGCAATATCTTCAAATTAATTTTTCAACGCGCATTCAATAAATCGAAGAAGACAGCGCCTACCCAGTGTCTAAGTCTAGACGTGAAACGAGACGCTGCAAGAACCTACAGCGCCGATCCGAAATTCTGCGGGGGCATCAACCTTCGGAAACAACTCCTCACTGACGACAAAAACAGTAAAAGAAGCAAAATAAAGGATACATAAATTTTGAGGCAGATGATTTTAAACCGCAATTAATCAAATTGAGATGAGTCGGAAAATTATGAAAATTACAAAGCCAGACGAATTTAAATTATTCTGTAGTACCAGGGAGAGGAGGAGGAGGATACTACTGAAAAACCTACCTCGCTCCCCTCTCTGAATTAAACTAAGAGCGACTCTTTCTTCTTTTAGAAATCGATACGCTAAGAATATATTTATAACCATTGTCTAGAGCAGCTTGAACAAAACACGGCATACTGCAAATTTAAAAATAGTAGGACAATAATTTAATCAATCCATTCAGATTCGGATCAAGTTAAGAAATGTTGACGGAACTTCATACATCGCATCTGTGTTTGTTTTTTTAATTTTTAAGACAATATTTTAAAAAATTTCATTGAGTTTCATTGTAAATTATATCAATCCGTAATTGTCTTCCCCCCCCCCTTTTTTTTTGCGATCCGTTGATAAAACAGGTGTATACATTCCTGATCTAGAACTTAAATAATTCTTCTAGATATCGCCAGAGGCTTTAAGTTGGAATATTACGAGAAAGAAATCAATAATAAATTTTTATTTTCTTTGGGTTCAATAGAAAAAAGAAAAAATATAGAAAATACAGTTTTCAGCATTTAAGATTGAAACAATAAAAACTTAATATCTGTGTTTCTAATAAGCATCACTGAAATATGTTATACAGTTGCTTGAAGTGGTTGGCAGATGCATGTTTCTGAACTACATAATTCTCTTCAAGGTCGAATGTGCAAATCTATTTAGTTCGGTGCTGAGGGAATTTCACGGGATTTCCAAAATTCTTAACTCATTAGTATTTAATAATGAATTTCTTAATTACAATCATTAATACAGCAGTTATTTTTTTTATATAATTATCATTTCTGTCGTAACTGGCAACATCATTATTATCATCCACAGATTTATCCAGAACATCAATTAAGCAAACATTTCTTAATGAAATTGGATATTTTTATCACTGATATCTAAATAAAGAAATGATTCCCTGCCGATATTTTAAAAAATCTACGCAATCAAGCGTCGCCAGAGTTCTGCTAATCTAAATAATACATTTAAAATAAGTTTTAAGCATTTATATATTTGGTCTACTGACATATTACATGCTGTTGGCGCAGCAAAGAAACGCTCCAATTTGCTGAGAACGATCCGAAAAAAAAAAAAGTCAAGACATCAGACGCACAGAAATTGATGCAAAGTAGACTCAAAAGCTTTTGATAATACGCTCGAGCTTCCAAGTGATTTCCGAAACAGGAGCTCTCTGTCTCCCTCTTTTTGCTATTTAAAAAAAGCTTTAGTTCCATAAAGAAACAGCGCGGAAACAACCAACCTGAAATTCTTTATCTGTTCCAAAGGTTTAAAAAAGCTTGGCAGCACTGGGATTGACAATACCGATAAATCAATGACCTTTTATTTATTTATTTCATTTTAAACGGCTACAAAAGAGGTGCTTTAAAAACAGATGTTACAGAAAAAGCCATCAAACAGATAATAGAGAAGGATTCCATTAGATAATGTTTCTATCAATCAAGTAAAGACATAGAATAAATATTATGTAAAATGGCTAGATTAAACCAATATCGCCTCTATTCCGCAAAACTACAGAACAAATATCCATTTTATCGCTAGAAATACATTTGTGTGCGAGATTTCTAAAATATGCAAACTTTTGGTTTCAGTTGATAATGTGCAAGTGACAAGAAATCATTGGATTCTTTTACCTGTTTCCCTTGCATTATACTGGATTTTATTATAAAAACGTATCATATTTTGTACTGCTATCTATTTAGATAACACAATCACGATATATATGGCACACATGCATATCAGCTATCTGATTAATCACCTCGTTTTGAAGACGCAAACATGACGACAGGACATGACTTTTCAATTTTGAACCTATTTAGATGCCAAATATTGCCCTTGAGCTGAACTTTTCGCTCTTCAAACATCTATGTAATTACCAAGATGCTCCGTCAGTAAGATGTCAGTTTAGTACGCAAATTCGTTACAGAAAAAATTTCTGGAATTCAGATTCTCTATTTTGAAACTCGAGATTGACATTGGGCCATTTCTTATTTATTGTATGAATACTATGCTCTGTTTTACATTCGTAATAATGTTTTGCGACATTTTCAGAATTTTTTTTTAATTGATTGAAGTTTTTAAAGCGATTAACCTTGGGAAAAGTCATTTTTTACATTGATATTTCACAATAACTTTTTATTAATTGGCATCTGCCGTTATTACATGTAACTTTAAACTTCGCATTTAATAAAAATACACTGAAAAAACTCGATCTCATAAGATCTACCCCCCACCCTCGATTTCTTTCGAGTTAACCGTGACCGCAATCAGCAGGGTATGCGCAAGGAATGTTTTGAATGAACGGCCCTGAACTTGAAGACCGGCGGAAAAGGAATATTAGGGAGGAGAGAAAAGAAATTACGCAGCCTTGAAAAACAAGAGGGCACGCCTTCTACACTTCCCCCCCCCCAACTGGAAACAAACGCGTTAGTTTTAACACCTACTCGAAATCATC
Source organism: Argiope bruennichi (assembly GCF_947563725.1). Taxonomy (NCBI): domain Eukaryota; kingdom Metazoa; phylum Arthropoda; class Arachnida; order Araneae; family Araneidae; genus Argiope; species Argiope bruennichi. Next base: position 23,256,555 of record NC_079154.1, on the reverse strand, counting down.
TACTTCATTCGTTTTCTTTTTAAATTCTTCTTGAAAGAAAGCTTTTTGTAATCAGTTAATAGAGCATAAAGTGTGCAGTTAAACAAATATTTTAATTGATTAAATTAAACGACCGTCGTTCGAAAAAAGACGGGAGCTACCACCCTAACTTGAGTCGTTTCATGCTTCATTTCCGAAAGAGCTTCTCTGGGATGAAATTTTACATCAGATGCAAGTGTACAACACCAAGAAATTAGCTTTTATCTGAATATCCAACAATACAAAATTAAATAGGGTTGTGATAATCTGTATAATTTTAGTGCACTGGTACAAAGTAAGATATTAGGTACTCTAACAGTTTTTGGATACGATTGATTATCTTCTAGAGCTCATTCGTTTTCAATCCCATAATACTATATCAGTCTTATACAGTTACGCCGATATAGCCGAATTCGTCATTCTGTTTCGGTGATACTATAAGCATGTGCCAAGTTTTTCTTAACTATATACATATATATTCCATTCCCGGCCATTATTGCTCTTTACCCTATAGTAAAAGTGCATATATTTCTGAAGAATCCTATATTAATTACCAAGCTAGTTTACAGGAGACTCTCAGCTAGTTTACAGGAGATATTGGTTATGTTTAATTTCACTTCAATCGTTTAGATATAACTTCATGTTCATGATTACACTAAAGTATCAAACATTAAAGCTGAGATATTTTAACTGTTTGATTCAAGTTCTGTTTATTGTATGCATGGATCTTTCTAGTAGGGACCAGTCCTATGATATCATAACGCTATTTAAAAGGTTAAGGTATTGTTCATGTATCATTTAAAATTCGTGATATAGTAATTTCACTTTCTTAAATATTAATATTATTCTTTCTTAATCTCATTTTGTGAACTACGCTAAACAGAATCCTTCCTAAATATTTAGCAATGGAAGAAAATAATTCAATTAAACATTTGATGAAACAATGGAAAAGGTTTTTATCTCAGACAATATAATTTTTTTTCGAAATTAAAAAAAAAAAAAAAAAAAAAAAAAAAAAATGATAAATTTCCAAAATTCAGAAAAAATCTGCCCTACTATTAGTATCAGAGAGAGAAAAATATTTTTGAATATTAAAATGATGTAAAAATTATTTTCGTGTTAAAATAATACAATAAATCGCTGCGATGTGCACTATGCCATTCTCCAAGGTATATATTTGCCAAATATTACGTCAAATATTCTGGTCTGTAAAGAGCCAACACACACATTCATCTTTATTGACAGTAAATATCAATAAAGCCTTTCCTTTCGTCTTCTTATTCACCCGTCAGTGATTATCAAAATCAAGAGCACCAGCATATCGTCATCAATGCATCTTCCGAAAATGAGGAATCCCAATTTGAAATCCTATTCCTAAAAATATCAGTTGCCAGTCTAGGCACAATTAAGAAAAACCGATACTCATCGAGTACTCGGTTCCATTCCGATGAGAAAAGAATCGGCTACTGGCAATATCAGGCACAAAAATGTCAAGTAAAATGATCGCGTACAATCCAATATCAACCTCTATCTCATACAGCAAAACTGAGCATCAATCCGACCCTATGATGAAAATGCTTTACAAATTTCGGACTATAAAATATTATTACAAAAAGTATAAAATCCATTCTTTAATCTATCAACAAGGAACGGTGAATTCAATTCATATATCAAAATATTAAGCACTGGATATAAAAAAGTCAATTTTTGAGGTCCGTATATTTTTGTGACACAATTATAATAATAATAAGGTTTCCGCAATCCTGAAATTCTACTCTAAATTATTACTTACTGATTTTTGTTAATTCAACTCTTACCATTCATTAATACTATTTATTTCAGGAACCCTAAACTATCGCTTTTGGATGATTTCATCCAACAGAGGATGAGTGCATTCTCGGAATTCTCTTAGGCCTCGCCCTTCATATACTTGTGAAGATTCGCCCCTGCTCCTTGCTGAATTGCTTCATTTTAATTCGAAACTTGCATATTTATAAGGTTATTTGGATATTTCAATTTTGGGGTTATCCACAGTTGCTTCGCCATCTAATTCCATTGGCAATCGGGGTTTACTTTACTGTAAAACAGAATGTAAACATCGCCTCTTCCATTTTTTGGCTCAGCTCTATTTTAGTTTGGCCATTTGGTGCACACGCAACACCGCGGAGATTTTCCATATCTGAGAATAAACAGTATTTTAATTCATCGAAATCTGTTTTACAATTCATTCCATTCCTTCTTTCAATGCTAAAAACCAGTATGACTTCGTAATTTCATCATCTTACAGAAGGTTTGTTGCAGTACATTGGCCACCGGCCTTCAGCTGCATTCAAGAAATACTTCGTAATTTAATCACGACTTTTGCTCCCCTCGGATTTACACCTTCCAATCTTTTTCAGTGCTATTCTAGATGCAACGTTCGACAATGAATCTTAAAGCTTTGCACACAAATTAACAGTTATTTATAAGCAATACCATATTATTAAAAATCCACTCATCCACAGAAATAGCTGGATGCAGCAGGAAATATTGTTACATACAACAAGCATAAATCGCGAATACGCAGGTGGAAAGTTTAGAACATTCACACTAATTATCTATACAAATACAACTGAGGTATGCCTATCTTGTCAGTCAATTTTATATCTCAACATCTGGTCGATAAACGGAACATCACGTAAGCGAATACATTATTTTCTCTAATCAGTCAACTCTTAAAACTTATTTGATTTATAACGATTAGGTAAAAAGAATCCAGTTTGAATAATGGTAGAAGAATTCGCTGGGTGAATAATAATGAATAATGCAAGACACTATTCCAATGCACTTCATTTTTATCATTTAACATATTTGAAAGTTGCGCAGTGATGTTTCTCTTGCAAGGGAAAACTCATATATTAATTTTCCTGAAATGATATTTCAAATTAAAATGAGAATCATGTCCATTTCTCTTCAAGTAGATTTTGTACAACTATTTTTAAAAAACGAAAAATTTGTGCGTTTAATCTTTGCATTTCATATCGCGACGCGCATATCCTAACTAACAACATTCAGTTACTAGCACCTTCGGCGACCAACTGGTTGACTGAAGATATTAGTAATACAGGGTGTTCATTAATTGTTGTCGGGGTTTCCGTACCTCATAACTTTCGAATAAAAAATATTACGCAAAAACCGATTACGTATTCGTAAATTACAACTCAAAGAATTTTATTAATGATATTAAAGTGTAAAGCTTGCACAATTTACACTTTGTAGGCATTCAGCTGAAGGCGATTCTTTGAGTTGTACTTTACGAATACATAATTCTTTGAGTTGTAATTTACATATTCATAATTCTTTGAGTTGTAATTTACGAATACATAATTAATGAACACCCTGTATTTAATTTCAGTTCAATCGTTTAGATGTAACTTCATGTCCCAGATTCTTCCAAATTGCCAGACATTGAAACAGAGTTATTTTAAATAACTTGTTTATATTATTTCATTGTGTATAGAAACCTCCCTAATGGAGACCAGAGTGCCATTAAAAACAGTGCTATGAGTTCGGCTATCTTTTAACCTTTGCAATATTGTCACTTCATTTTTTTATTTTCTTTGTACACCATACAGATATTCCACAAAGTCTTTCTCCCTTAGCTTTCAATTATGGGGAGGGGGCGCGTGATTAAATATTCGATGAAACAATGAAAACAGCTTAAATATCAAGGCAATATTTTTTTTTGGGGGGGGGTGTGAAAATTATTAAAAAAATGCCATAATTTAGGAAAAATTGTATGTCAAAATTGGGAGAAAAAAATTTGTTTTTCAAATATTTTCGTAAGTTATAGTGAAAAAAAGATAAAATTCCGCTTAATTTTTAATTAACTAAAATTATGATTCAATTTTTTTTAAAAAACACGTTCCGAGTCGCACATTTTTATTCTCTAAGGTATATAAGTGTTAAATTTAATCACTGTAGGTTAAACAGTCTGCTTGTAGATCACCACACAAATAATGAAAAGACGCACAGTCACCTATATTAGATATCTTACCTTAGAGATATCGATAAAAATATAAGAGAACATCCCTCCCCCTCTAATTTCGAAAGAATGTGAGAACTTAAATGCATTAATAATAAACGCAAGGTATCATTTACAATAGTTAACTAGTCATAGAAGAATACATAATGAATCTAACCTAATAACACTTTTAAAACACCAACTTCATATATTTTCGTAGATGCCAACCAATAACATTCATCCCAAGATATGATATCGAGTAATATGAAATTTCAAATTAACATAAGAGAACATCCCCCCCCTCTAATTTCGAAAGAATGTGAGAATTTAAATGCATTAATAATAAACGCAAGGTATCATTTACAATAGTTAACTAGTCATAGAAGAATACATAATGAATCTAACCTAATAACACTTTTAAAACACCAACTTCACATATTTTCGTAGATACCAACCAATAGCATTCATCCCAAGATATGATATCGAGTAATATGAAATTTCAAAATAACATAAGAGAACATCCCCCCCCCCTCTAATTTCGAAAGAATGTGAGAACTTAAATGCATTAATAATAAACGCAAGGTATCATTTACAATAGTTAACTAGTCATAGAAGAATACATAATGAATCTAACCTAATAACACTTTTAAAACACCAACTTCACATATTTTCGTAGATGCCAACCAATAACATTCATCCCAAGATATGATATCGAGTAATATGAAATTTCAAAATAACATAAGAGAACATCCCCCCCCCCCTCTAATTTCGAAAGAATGTGAGAACTTAAATGCATTAATAATAAACGCAAGGTATCATTTACAATAGTTAACTAGTCATAGAAGAATACATAATGAATCTAACCTAATAACACTTTTAAAACACCAACTTCACATATTTTCGTAGATACCAACCAATAACATTCATCCCAAGATATGATATCGAGTAATATGAAATTTCAAGATATAGCAGCATTTCAATTTATAGTAAGGTACAACACATTTTAAAAATATATTTATAAATTTCAATCAAAATTGCGTAGAATTAGAAATTTAAATAAATTCCTCAAATTCCAGTTTATATTTCATAACAAAAAAATATATCGTTATTGCAATCATTTACAAATGAATATCAGAGTTTGAGATCAAAGAAAGCAAATCTGCTACACATACTTAAAAGAGACAATAATCGCAAAAATTTCCACGGAATTGTAGCAATTTCTGGTACGAGAGAATATAAAATCGGCGACTTTTATTATGACTCAAAAATAGAAATTCCCCAAATAAAACCAGCTTCTGTAGATCTTTTGATCGTATACAAAGTACATATCATAACTCGAAATCAAATACTGATTCATTTCGGTGGAATGAATCACTTAAAAAGACTTTTACACGCGTTCTACTACTGTTTACTCAAAGAAGAATAATCCGGCTTCGAAAGCATTGCGTTTGATGTCTGAGACTTGACGCAAATTCAAATATTGACTCGCGCATCAGTTCGTAAGACTATTCAAAGTCTCCGAAAAACGGTATTTCGTTACACATCGCAGTGTTTTCTCGAAACCCAATTTATACCTTCATTTAGAACAGCTGCACTGATATTATGCATTGATTCTGTATATACTTGATAGGCATGTGATCCCTTCTCAGCAGTCGTATCAAGAGCGATTAAATACGGCGAGGAATTTTGAGGGCTGCCAACACAATTAATTCAATAAACATGAATTGCTGCAAATATATTTATTAAAACAAAATACTATTAAAGTAATGTCAGCTGAATTTGTCATCCACTAATATTTCTGAAAGTTTAAACTAATTAAGGACACGATGGACCGTATCAGGCACTCTTTGCGAATTATTCCCTTATAGTTATGAAATTTTTTATGCATATGTGTTAAAATCTAATATATAAAAAAATCTCATGTCACGGTGTTTGTGTTCGTACTCCTCCGAAACGGCTCGACCGATTTTCATGAAATTTTTCATGTGTATTTGGTAGGTATGAGAATAGGTCGTAAAGTATATTTCATAAAGCTAGGTAATTAGGGTGTTCCTATCCACGTTCACCGTACGATGTGGAGATCAACGCTTGCTTGAAATCATCGCCACTGTGGCGTAATGTTGAAAAAGTCCAGCTAAAAATAAACACGCGCGTCCAAATGCTACAAGATCCATCTGCTGACACATTCTCGGACCAATTGTTAGATATCGGTGATGGAAAAGTTGCTGTATATGAAAATACTGGATGCATGAAATTGCCCACTCATTTCTGCACTATCGTTGATTTGCAAAATGCTCTCATTGACCGTATATTTCCCGATGTACGCACATAATACATAAATCATGCGTGACTGGCAGAAAGAGTCATTTTGGCGGCAAAAAATGTGGACGTCGACGATTTAAACTTCAAGATACAACAGTCGTTGCCAGGCGACTTGGTATCATACATATTGATCGATACAGTTTGCGATGCTAACGAAGCTGTAAATTATCCAACAGAGTTTTTGAACTCACTGGATTTGACAGGCATGTTACCACACCTTCTACGACTGAAAGTTGGATCTCCGGTTATTTTACTTCGGAATTTGAACCCACCATGGCTGTGCAATGACACGCGACTGGTCATTAAAAAATTTATGAAAAACTTTATCGAAGCCACCATTTTGAATGGTAAATTCCGAGCTGAAAATGTTTTGCTGCCACGAATTCCAATGATTCTCACAGACGTACCAATGGAATTCAAACGCGTTCAATTTCCTATTAGATTCGCATTCGCAGTGACAATCAATAAGTCGCAAAGCCAAACGATGTCTGTTTGCGGCTTAGATTTGGGCACACCATGTTTTTCACACGTGGCATGTTTTCGTGTGGGCAAACTATCGAGCTTATTTGTGTTGGCTAAAAACGGACTGAGAAAAATTATCGTACACTCAATTGCTTTTCAAAATGAATTTTGATTTTCTTTATTTCATTTTTATACTTTAGGACAAAAAATATATTACTTTTTTCACTTTACGTTTAACTTTTAAGAGATCAAACAATGTATATGTTCGTTACGTTAATGAAATACATTGTACTGAGAAAATGAATGGTTGGTGTTTTATAGTTTTTATCGGCGATCATCGTCTACAATGCTCCATTCCTCTTTCTGTCATAGATCCCATCCCTACACACTTACAATACATTCGTTAACAACCAAAATATTCAATAGAAATAATTTATAAGGCAGAACAACGTTTGCTGGGTCAGCTAGTATATATTTAAAAAGAGATCCTTAAAACGAAATGCGTTATTTAAAAAAATTAATATATATTTAATTTCTAAAAATTCAAATAAATGTTTTATCCCTCCCCTCTGCGAAGTTCTCACTCGAGCAGTAAAATCCAATGTAAGAGATTTATGCTCAACTTCTCTACATCATCATTCAAGATCGAGATGAGGGAAGCATCATGTGAAGTGAAAACTATAAATTCTCGACGCGGGCAATTACTAATTGCATGAGCAGTATGAGACAAAATGCAGAGATAGAAAACTAGAAATAAATGGAAGACCAGTGTATCTCAAAAGGTATTGTGGATAAAATGAAATAATTGTTCACTGTAGAATTTAGAACTCAGGGTTGATCTTTAGAGAAATAAAATATGCATTCAAAAGTAAAGGCAAAACACTCAACCTTTGCAAATAAAACTTATTTCAAAGGGTTTACAATTTTGGATCAAAGATTCATGGTTCGGCAAAAGCAAATGCAAGACCACTGCATGAAAAAAGTGCAGCAGAGATCATGAATATTCTAAAGGTAGTAAAATGTGGTGCGGAAATATGATGAAATGAAGATATAGATACTGATGAGAAAATATGATGATCGGAGTTCAATGACTATAAATATTAGCCCATAATCTGAAGAAATTCATCTCAAATTTACATATGTGTCTATGGTATACCTTAAAAATGTGCAATAGGCTAAAACTCAGAGAAAAATTTATTATTATCCCAACTATTATTTCTCAAAAACAGATTACGATACAGTAGTGATCCAACACAAAGCCTCCAAACATTTATGATGAATTTTTAATCAGAAATTAATTTTTCATGAAAGAAAATAATAAAAATTAGTTGCTTTTTTAAGGGGGGGGGCAGGAGGAGAAGGAAATTATGAAAGAAAAATGGAGTAGGTTCATAACTTGAATCAAAGACTGAGACAAAAGGAATCTCAATTCAATGTTTAACATTGATTCCCGATTTCTAACAAATTTTATGTTTCTTTCCATTGTAAGTTTAGTGCAAAGAAGCCTGAATCATTTTGAACAATGTACTATTAAAAGATATAATAAATGTCCCCAATATATTATATATCCTAACAATTCCATCCTAATATATTCTGTGACAACGTTTAAGTTATTTAAAGTTGTTTCAGATTAAATTAATAATATGAGCAATTCATTTAAAATATCAATAAATTTTTTATCATAAAAAAAACTTCACATTTTTATTGGTGTTTGAACAAAACTGTACAAAAATTAAAATGAAAAATATAAATGTAGGGTTTTTTTAACGATTATTTATTTAACTAAGCAGCATTCATTAACAAAAGAAACAATATAATTCATTATTTATATATAAAAAAAAGGTAATAAATTACAGCAAAACCTTAATTTTTTTTTATTAGGAACTTCTCTTATCTGAATATCAAACTAATAAATTTGGAATGAATATTCATAGTTTCAATGTTCTTTCAAAAAAAGCAAAAAAAAAAAAAACATGGGCCTTTTAAATGCGGAATGCCCCGGCCCACTTTTTAGCTGTATCAATGAATTAAAATTTATGTATAGTTCCTGATAATTTGTCCAGACATCCTAAACTATTTGAAATTCAAAAATCCTGGTTAAGACTCCAGCATTTGTTCCGCATCTCTTCACACAAAGCTCAACCTTATCTGCTGGTCAAACCACAATGCGATTGCCTATCACTTCAAAAACTGGCTTAAGAGATATCAGTTTTGAAAAAGCACTTCTAAACAAGGACCCATCCAGGTTCTAGCAGGGAAAGAAACAGAGTTTCATAAATGTTTATCTCAACTCAGCGGGAAGTCACGGCGGGTGTTCGTTTCGAAAAACCACACTCGTCATTCTACTAATGGAGAGGCTGCGAGGCGTGTCGAACTCCGGTTGGTATTGTCATTCCACACGCGTCCGAGTCAACACTTCGGTGAGCGCAAAGACAGGTGGTTCGTACATACTTCAAGGCAGGAAGACCAGAAGATAACTGAGAAAATGCATATTATAATCGTAATTTTCTAGACTGAATTATGATGTAGCACGTGTTTCAGATAAAAATTTGTATGCTGTTAAAATAATAAAATAAAGGCTATTTCACGGTTTAAAGAATGAAAGGCTTTAGTTCGATTGATCCAGATTCAATCGAAATATTGGTTTATTTCCTTTCGATTTAACAACATCGATTTTCAATAGCAAGAAATAAATATATATATATATATATATATATATATATATATATATATATATATATATATATATATATATATATATATATATATATAAATATGGACATTAACTCTTTATTTACCGAATTACTTTACCATCCATTTTTCAAATTTATTTTTGAACCATTAGTTAGGTTATTTTGGTATAAAATAAACGCAGGAAGAAGAAAAAAAAATTGTTTTAAATTAATTAAAATAATTAAATTAATTATAAAAGATTTTAAATGTTATTTTTTAGATGATATCTACTGCTTTTTATAGGGAAACATTCTTCGTGTTCTTTCAATTACAGTTCTAAAAAATAGTCGTATTGTGTTGATTTTAGCCGGATTTAAACGGTTCTTTTAAGTATCGTTACCGTCGGTAAAAAATGGGTTACATCAGTAGGGAATAAAAACAGTGCTGCATATAGAAGAAATATGAATTCACTTGACGTGATCTATTTATAGACTTTTGCATATATTTCTGAGTTTACATTTTTTCCATGATCATTTAACAATATAAAATGTATTTATTAAAATAACGTATCCAACTACTTTTTTATTAACACATCCAATGAAGGTAGGCGCATACTAGTCATAAAATTATTTTTACTGATAATTTGCGAAGAATCAGAGTGACATGCAGTGAAAAAAAAATTGCTCTTCTTCCTTCAAAAATAATTAAGTTATAAAATAGACTTCGTATATCTTTCAGCATACATTCGTTTAATTTTCTCTTTCCTAACATAAGCGGATTAAATCAACGACAGGTCACTGACTTTATGCAAGCTTGCCTGAGCAAATGGGATTATGGCGTAATTTTGAGGTGGGAAGGAAAATACCCCTCCCACCCTGCCCTTTCGATTTGAATTAATTAATGCAATCAAATAAAGGTTAGAATTTATTAAAAAATCAAAAGTGGAAGCCTAAAATTTAAGTATCTTAACGTTTTAGAAAAAATACAAATTAATCCGGGAAATTAAGATTAATAATTATACTGTGAAATAATCTTCAAGTAGCAAAACTTAGTAAAGATTAGTATGTAAACATCTAGGTTAGGCTTTCCCGTAAACTCTCCAGTTAATTAAAATTAAAAACTACAGAAGAAAAAAAAAAGAGTTTCATTTGATTGCCAAGGTTCTCTACTGCACGTGAATGTAATCATTCAGTTTGCTAACAATTATCCTAATTTAGCACATTATGTATTACCATACTTTTTCCATAACAGTTACTCGTACAGGTTTTGAACTCATCACTTCATCTAGTGTTATTAGCCGGCGCATTTCTTTTCAAAGTAAACATTTCAAATTCAACAGCTACTATACCATAACAATAAAAAATAAATCTTAGAATTTTGAAGAAATATTATTTTATTACAGAAAATACAAGATTAAAAAAAAAACGGCTATCGCCTTTGCTATTATATCTTTTCCCTTTTCTAAAGGAAATCTAATTAGCTTTCCCACAAATTATGTTGGTACTACCTATTCTCACTTCAATTTTTTTTCCCTTCATAACAAACAAATTCCCGCAAATATTCAAGTCCTTCCAAGTATAAAAATAATCCCAAGAGAAAGTGGATGATTTCCCAAAACTGGCTGAAAAAGAAGTTTAATTTAATTAAAAAAGATAAAGATAATTTAATAATAGAAACATTGAATTAAATAATTCATTGGAATTCGCTTCCTACTTTTCTAGTCGTATTGAAACTTAATCATATTCATTTGTACATGATGCGCACATTTTCATGATGTAGCTATTTAAATATTAGCTATCTAAAAATTTCTAATAGTAGGTATTTCTAGTAATCTATTTCGTGATACTAGCTATCTAAAAAGATTAACTGTTCTATGCGGAGCAATTTAACTGTCAACAACCCCATTTCACACCGCGGAAAAGAGAAAAACAATTCGTTTAATTTAAAATTTTCACTTTTGAATTATCTTTCGAAGTGCTTTGCTTTCCTCCTAGGCCCTTTGAGTTTGACTGAATCCCACGAGTTATTGAATCAAATTTTAAAATGTACAAACTAGAACACGTATTGATGAAAAAATAAACAAACTTATGTTTCTTTCTTGTAACTAACTACATATCTTATTTGTTTATTTTGTATGATTGAGAATGTCATATTTTATAACGAATTTTATTTCGAATTAATTGTTATTTTTAAAATTCAATATTAAAAATTAAATACATTTTTAAAATCAATTAATTAAATAATTTTATTTTGAATTAAAAGTTAGTATCTGAGAAGTAGAAAATTAAGTCTATAATTATCACTGCTCGAGATATTTTTTTAAAACTTCACTAATGACTAGTGTTGCCAATTGGTAATACGTTGTTTCTTAAGCATAAACCATACTTACAATAAAATATGTTTTTAAAAACATTTTTCGCTTTATTTATTCAACAAATGGAAGTCAAAAAACATTTTAAAATCATTTTTTTGGAAAGAACAAGCATTTTAGGGTTAAGTTATTAAAAAACTGCAGTCCAGTTGAAGTTTATTATTTAGAGTATGCACCATCTTATTATGTACACAAACCATCGAATAAAGCATCTATGTTTATTGAGAAAGGAATAAATCAAACATTTAAAATCTGTGAACTGCGGAATTTTATCTTAAATCATTTTTCTTTTTTAATTTTACTTGTAAAAAACTCTGATATTTTTTAAAAAAATTAATTACATTTCATATACACTCAAATACATTATATGAACCGCAAAGATATTTACTAAGGGGCACATTTACCTCAAAATTGGACATGCTTCTTTGCTGCATATAAATATAGAAAGACTAAAAAAAGAAACTCATTCACTTTCAAAAAACATCAACACCTAAAACACGTTTGTTACAAATTTACAAACAGAAAGTAGACCAACAGAAAACAAAATAATACGGTTAAAGCCAGTGAGTTCTAAACAATAAGAACAAATGGACTGGGCTGCCATTTCGACCTTGTTTTGAGAACTCGACACAACACGCAGGTGAGGACGGAATCAATAACCGGAAAATACTCTTCCGCTTACGCACGGCGAGACGAGAGACGAGAAGGGGGGGGGGGGAGAAAAGGGATGAGCGAAGGCGAGAGGCATGCCGTGGAACTTTTCTTGGCTCGCTGCCACCGGCTGATAACTGGGACTCTTCGCATTCGAAGAGGAAGGGGTGCGGAGAGGGAATTTCTCAATTAACTGTTATCGAAAACCAGTTTGATTGCTGATCGCTGCTTTTGGTTATCGAATTCTCTATGCGTCCGAGTGTAAACAGAAAAAAAAAAAAAAAAAAAAGAGTATGCAGAGATTGTAAGATGGAAGATAGGATTAGAAAAAAATGTCTGTTAGATAATTTACGGCGATCCCCCCCCTTAATGATATACGTCGATAATAAACAGCGGAACCAAAGTCCATAAATAGTTAACCGAGTTCAGTGAACATTTATACTTGCACAGAAAAGAGTGAAAAGAAAATGTAAGAAAGTTGGTGAAAAAGTTCAGCGAAAACTAGTTGAAAGGATTTAAAGTTTTTATAGTGGAATAAATACTTTTCTAACGTACAATGCTGACAGTTTCATAACGAAAGTAAAATGCAGTATTGTGCTCCTAATATGGTATCCCATAATATGAGAGGGGAATTAAGTAAATTTGAAAGAAATGATTTTCTTTGTAATGAAAAGAATCAATTTTGAAATATAAATGACTGCAAACGTATCAAAGCTTTAACACATTTTTTTTTTTTTTTTTTTTTTTTTTTTTCCAAATGACGGAATATGAATTATTTGTTTTGTAAAATAATAATTTCATACATTCAATTCCAAACAAGAATTTCATAAAATTCAGAATTGACACAGACATGGGACAAAAAACTGAACGTTATAAAGTAATGAAATGTACCAAGCATAAATACCGAAAAGTAAAATAAACATTTAATTGAAAAATAAAATGTATTTATATAAAATGTGCTGAAGATATTAAAAATAGTGTTGGACTACAACCCTATCCCAAAAATACTAACACAGATTAAAAATTACATCCCATGCTAAAGTATCTTTCATGTATTTTCCGAAATGATTCAAATATATTTTTAATTGGTTTATTTTGTTTTACTGCCAAAAATACTGCTTAATTTTTTATAAAAAAAAAATTAAAAATCGTTTGTCCCATAAATATAGACATCGTCCGATTTTTATTTAGAAATATTATTAGTTAAATATTTTTTTTAATCAGCAAATGATTATTATTATTTCTTGAAAGTATTTACCGCCTGCTTTTTCAACTTTTATTGATTTGGAATAATTTTTCGGCTTGTTTTCGACTAACAAATCGATGTTTTTATCAATTCAACAAAATACTCAGAGCTTTCGAAAGAGGAGATCATCAAAGTTCTGTATTTAAAATTTAAAGGTACTCATACTCTCCTAATTTTAAAGAGATCTTCAAAAAAATGTTTACGAAATTTTGCATAATTCCGGCTAGTGGTCTAATAAGAAAACAGCTAATCTACCAAGACATCTATGTGCAGTGACAGAATCATTCTAAGCATCTAGAAAAAAAAATATATATATATCATTGCGATAAATTGTACCCAAATTTTGTAGAGTCACAAAGTGCCATTCACAGAAGAACATTGGAATCTACATGAAAAACTTTCAAGAAAATGTTAAAAATATACTTAAAGATATACCACAAAACTGGACATTTACACTGGGCAAAGAAAATTATTTCATATGGTGATAAATGGCTGTCAACAATGTTCAGTGACCAGAAAGGAGGTGCCTGGATGGACCATATGAATATAAATTTTACCGGCATGATTTAGGAGACGAACCAAAAAGTTTTTTTTAGAGGAAATGGAGGATCAGAAATGGCTTAGAATGGTTTTGGATTTAATGGGCACACATTTTGGCAATTTGTAGTAAGAAAATGAGCTCCCAAGACTATCAGCAAATATTAGAGAACCATTTTATTTCACTACAGGATTTGTGGGAAGGATCAAACTATGTATTTCAACAAGACCGGGCGCCTATGCATGTGCCTAACTCGACAAATATATGGTTCAACGTGAATAATAAAAGTGGACGCAATTGTTTAGCTGAATTTATAACCCATGGCGAACATATAGGGACATCTAGCACGATATATGAAAATGATGCCAGTAGTTTCGACCAAGGAATTTAAAGCAGCGATAGAGCAAACATGATATGGACTGTCCCTAGAGGTAATGCAAAACGTATTACTTTTGATGGAAAACCGTATATTTGAAGTGATTGTAGTTAATGGAAACATGATTTAATACTAACATTCTTACCCGAGTTCTTGAAAAATAAATATAATCCATAAAACAAATAATGTTGTTAATTATGCAGCATCTATTTTCTATTTTTCTAAAAAAATTAAATATTTGTTGTTGTTCTTTTATGTAATAAATCAACCTTAACTTGTGTTTCATATAATATTTAAAATTATGCATATATGAAAAAAGTTTCATCTGATTCTTATTTTTACAGTGATTTTATGCATTTGTCTATATTTTTGGGCCAGAATATATTACATGAAAACAGTTTCAAAATAATTGAAATCTGCGTTTCCGAGGAAATGTGTCAAGTCTGATAATTAAATGCCATCAAAATTATTTAGTAATGAAATCAAATTACTTAAGAGTCTAGAAAAATGAAAATAAATGTGCTTCTGTAACTATGTCACTATGACATATTTTTTAAAAATTATATATTAAAAACTGAGGCTGCTAGACACAGTTTAATATGGGAAATTTTTGTATATTTCAGTATCAATAAAAATTTTTCTCTAAAATGAATTCACACAAATGTCCTCTCCCCATTTCGATTTTAAATATTATAAATCGGTATAAACTTAAAACGACAAGGTCGAAAACGGATCGTGGTTTACCATACATTTCATTAGTGACAGATTATCTTCTTCCATACAGAAACCGCGATGCATAAATGCAAGTTTCATAATGTAGGAGAGAGTATACCTCTGCAATTAAATGACTGATGACAAGTGAATTGGAAAAGCAGATACTTACATTAGCTTTTCTTCAATACAATAACCAAATAATAATTAAAGAGTGTAATCCAATATATGATCTGCACAAGATCAGGATAACTTACCTAGAAAATGAAAATTATAAATCAGTGAAAAGCATTATCACATACTAATGTTATTGAAAATAAAAAAATCAAATAAATTAGAAACCTAAACTATTAATTACAAATCGTCGAAATACTTCATACACGAGTGCTATTTTTTTCCAGATGTTCTGAGAAGCCATTATTTTAAAATCATGTGCAAAACTAAAGAGCGCATTTATGTTAGTAATTGATTTCATTCAATTAAAACATAAACATAACCTGTTTATATTTCAATTGATGAAGATTTCAGAACTAATGGCTTCGAATTAAAAGATGTCAGGGATGTTTAAGTTAAACATACATGAATAAATTTTAGAAAAGCAATATAAACAATGTAAGAATAATAATCGATAATATAATACCACATTCAATGACATCATTTCATTTTATTAAGCCATGAATTGGACTGTGCCGATATTCCATTTATCGAGACTAAGCAATGTTTAAAGAAAATTCATTTTTCATTGTCAACCTTTAAAAAGAAAAGAAAAATCTAATATTATGACTATTACATAGTGTCTTCAATAAAGCGAGATCCCCAATGGCCCAGCTGAGCATCATTTCTGACAGATCAGCGCAAATATAGGAATAATGCTTTTTTTTACTTTTTCTTTCCGAAATAGTCATTTATTTAAAAGCTATTTCAAATTTTCTCAACTGTGTTCCTTTGTTTTTACGATGGGTTCCATTATAATGGCAATCTTCTGATAAATAAACCAGTGTCTTCTACATTTTTACTGTTTATCGTATCACTATTATTATTCCAACGAATTTATACCACTTTGTAAGTGCGTATAGTTTTTTTTTAAATAGATGTGCTGATATTGATATTTATATTCATTAAATAATTAAATATAATTAAATACCATGTCACAATTAAAACCTCTTCAGAGATCAACTAATTTAAAAATTATATTAAAATTCGAGTTACATATTTAATTTTTTTTAATCTGAAAATTATCATAAAAAAATTTTTCCATTTGTGAAATTTGAAATTTAACAAAAGAAAACATAAAAGGAACAAAAAAAAAATTTAATTAGTGAAGGAATGATGACGTTATTTGAGTATTACAAAAAATTATGAAATGCTGAATTATCATAAAAGAAATGTAATTCTAATCCCAGTTGCGATTGGCTGAAATGAAGAAACATTTTTTAAAGACAAAACTAAAGAGTTATTTAATGCTCTTCCTTGATTTTCGAGTGTTTGGGAAAATAGCAACATTTTCAGCAATGCACTGAATAAAAGCATTATTAGTAATGATATGCCGTGACATATCGAGGACAAAGTTACTTTTAAAATTCTAATATATTAGTATCATTAATTCAACGTACTACATTAATTAATAATTTTTCATCTAAAAACACTTTTCGATCGGCAAAAGAAAAATTTTGAATTTTACAAACAATACCAACTATAAATTTAATTTAATATAAAATAGTATTGAAACATTTATCTCTTCTAATTCACAATTCCCCTTAAGTAAGGGCGTTAAATCCACCACTAACCGCATTACACTTTAGGGAAAGGGGGGGGGGTCACCAAAAAATCGCTCTACAAACTACAGAACGAACACACGCCAGCTTTAACAGCCCCGAGACGTGAACAAGATAAAGAGATAACAAAATAATTGAGAATGAAGCAAAAGAAACTCCGCTTTCTATCAAACGATGCAATGATGATGGAGTGCTTATTACGCTAATTAGTAGAGCAGCAGCACTTGCGTAACGCTCGAGAAGGGGGTCATCCGCAAATTACAGGTAGGTCACCTCATTCAATTACCGATCTTGGAGGGGGGGGGGGGCCTTTAAGGAATAATTCGGTTGGTTGAAAGATTTTTCAGGATTAAAAAGGTTGAACTATTCCAAGGATTTAATAAAGAATATTTTATTGAATAGTGGGTGATAAGGGAAAATAAAATCTAAGTTAACCGGTAATGATAATTTGTCATGGATAATTAATTATGTTAAGATTATTTCCAAGATGCCGCTATTTGAAATCACGTATGATTTTCCATTTCAAAGAACTTCAAAAATTCCACAAACAAAATTTTATTTTTCATAAATAAAATTTTTTAACCTCAACCCATCATCCTTTTAAGTAAAATGACAAACCACAATAAAAAAGGTTTTTTTTTTTTTTCGAACAACAAATCTTACACAGTTAAATTATTTCAAAATAATTATCGTCCGATTTATAATATAATTTTTTAATAAAATTTACAGTCCAATTTCAAAACAACAAAAAAAAATCATAAATGTGTAATAAAAAAGCAAAAGAATTTCGATGTTATGATGAAAGAAATAGTTAAAATGCATAGTACATTTGAATTCAATTTCAATGTTTGAATGCCAACACTTTTCCGTAAACTTTTACATAAAAATGGTGAAAACAAGAAAACATATCAGTATTAAGAAACAATTCAACCAAAGGCTAACAAATTTCAATGAAAACTGCCTATGCCCCCTGCCCCAACTTTTAAAAACTGTATTAAGAATATTTGAAATATTCACAAATTATCTATTCTTCAAATTAATTCTGTATCATCTAAATATAAAACATCATTAAAATAGTGTGCTACACATCATACAGTTAATATGTAAATTTAATAAATATGTTTGTGTATAATAAACTTTCATACATAATTTAATTTGCCATTTTTTATGTAAATATTGAAATAATGATAGTCCTTTATGCTTGCTGTTAGATATCAAAGCTCATTTTCTTCTTTTCAATCGCTTTCAGCCTAAAGTAGAATCTACTGTTATGTAACCTGCCAAAGTTGTGCATGCATCAGTACCAGACGTTTCCGTCACATGTTTTATATATGACTGAAGATCCTTCCGATGCTGCTCCTAACTCTCCTTCATGTTCTAAATTGATCATTTTACAGTAAGGGCTTTGTGTGTTGTGTGTGTGTGTGTGTGTGTGTGTGTGTGTGTGTGTGTGTGTGTGTGTGTGTGTGTGTGTGTGTGTGTGTGTGTGTGTGTGTGTGTGTGTGTGTGTGTGTGTGTGTGTGTGTGTGTTGCTATATAAATGAATACTTTTGATATTTTGCAATATTCGATGCGTAAATCTCCAACACCTGTTAAATTTAAATTCACGAAATAAAATTAAATTTCTTCTATATCTGACATCTCCTTTACTAAATTTTTGAGTTTTATCCAATGAACCGAATCTGCACTCATTCGAACCGGTTCATTCAGATTCATCCACTGTCATTCTTTTTTTGCTGTATGAAATTCTTTAGTACAGCATAGTTTGATGCATAAGTACACAAAAACTAAACCTTTAAAAAAATGTTCAAAAAAAGAAAAGAAGAAGAATTAAGTTCAAAATTTGAAGAACACGGTTTCGGAAGACAAAACCCGCAGGCGACAACGAAATAAAAAAGAAATCATCCAAAGAATAATCACCATCTTCAGACCCATCTATTACGAGGGAACCTTGATATGCAGGTAATCGCGGCCATAATAGCCATTGACACTTCAAGAGCAGAGAGCCTTGCGTCATTCCCAAGCGATTACCAGAAACGCTTTACAATGCGTGCGCGGATAATGGATATCATTTTACGAGCGTATAAAAGAACCTCACGTTTTCGTGCCTCCGCCGTTTCATTACCCTGTTTGTTTATGCTTAGACAAAACGGCGTTACGTCGATCGTTTTCATATCCAGAACGATTCGACAGCCGGTGGTTCAATTAGTTGTCGCTCATTATTCCGCCGGGCGATCATTAGGTTCCCGATGCCTTGCACAATCACAAAAGAGAGAATCCCGTTCATTTGCATGAGTTCATCTCGCATGCGAACCACGTCCCGAACAAACTCGATCCTTCCCGAACACATTTTGTGCGTGTGAGGTGGTGCGAGACTGATAAGGTTTTCTCGTGCGCCGCCCGAATGCGAAATTAACTTGGCATGTCCGCGGTGTGGTCTGGGAATAGAGTCGGTCTGGTGATGGGAGACAGGCGACAACTGGGTGCGATATCAACTTCCGACAGAATATTCTCTAGGTATGATATATATCTACCTAATATAACAAGTATTATTTATGGTGTATCTTTTAACGCGCTTTAACTATGATTTGACCTTCGCTGGTGATAAGCAGAAGCTTCGCGCCCACTGAACATGGATTGACGTGATCTAAATCTTTATGTAAAAAAATTCACTCCCATACCGTCCCGATTTATTTTTTTTAAAAATATTCCAAATTTACGATAAAAACCCTTAACGTAATGACTGCATTTTCTTACAATGGGCCAATTATTTTTATATTATGTTTTATATAATTAAAAGTTATGGGAAAGTTTCTTTAAACAATTTAAAATTAAGCGTATAGTAATGCAAAATGATAGAAAAATAAACTCAATAAAAACGCAGAGTCCCCCCCCATACAATTATTTCAAAATTAACCTTAAAGAATTATACATTTAAGTTTTAAAAAAATAGAACAAAAATTGCGTCCATTCATTCAATTAAAAAAAGCCAATTTCCCAAATCAGATTTCTTATTTCTTGAAGCACAAAATTCAAATTTATTGTTGTTGTTTTGTTCTTACATTTACACTAAGACGCGACGTATGAACTCAAATACGACATTCCATCTACTGCATAGTTCTACATTTATTTATTTATAAATCCTTGACATGCTAAATGTGGTAGAATGGAAATTAATTTTCAACATATGAAATATGATACGTTCAAAATAAAGAAAAATATGTGATACCTTCAGTTACACTATGAATGAAATTTACAATAAAATTAGGGTGCGAATTCATATAACATGATTTAAAGAGAATTTTGACTGGTAATGAGAAATGGTAATTGAAAGGGAAGGATGGAAGAACAGTGAAGGAGATTTTCATTACCACAAAATTATAGGCAATATCGATCAAAAAGATGATGCCATGCCTCAGATATGAAACAAAACTAAATATAAGTTTCCATTCATTTTGAACAAACATTTCATGTCTTTAATGCTCCATTATTTATTTATTGTTTACTCCAATTCTAGCTTATGAGGAATGCTAACTATTATAATTCTTTCCTGCGATTTAAAATTCAGACAATTGTCTGTGATCCAATTAAAGTCATTTTTACAGTTGCACAATAATAACAAAATCAATTCATCTAAATTTATATTTAAACTATTTTAGCAAACTGTAGCCGAATTGATTTCCTTTCTAAGGATAAAAAGCATGTTTTATTATTTAATTTCGAAAAGATTCATTAATAATTACCATAACCGTTCCGATTTTTAAAAAATTCCATGAAAATTGCTAAAGGCTGAATAATAAATGATAAGAAAGCATTAAAAAAACTCGTATAACCAGACCCCACCCAACAATTTTAAAATTTGAAAATAAATTATTCATTTGGCTGTCGCAAAAATGATTAAAAACCAGCATCATTAAGCAGTGATTGTAATTTTTTAATTTTAAAAATGTTTAATCATTGAGCAGAGAATTAAACTGGTTTAAAGTTAGAGATAATATGTTTATCCTAAAATGCATATTACAATGTATCATTTTCATTTAAAACTATAATTCATATTTAATACAAGAGTAATTCTGGATACAAACGTCTAAAAAGATTCTAGAAGACCAATTACAGAAAATCTAAGAATACAAAAATCTAATCTCTTACGTTTCTACAAAAATCATTCTCATTATTCTTCATCTAAAACTGCACAAAATAACAATTCAAATTCAAACCATTATGCGATTGAATAATGACACTACACACTCAAAAATTTCCCACTGACAGAATAAATATATATCTTATTTCAAAGAAAACGGTTTGCAGGTTTCTCCTGCTAAATAAAAAAGAGAGTCAAACCTTTTACATTTGAATCTAGTTTTACAAAGAAACGCAACATTTCTGGAAGCGAAGAAATACTCTGGAATGCAAACATAAAATAACATGGAGAGGGAAGGGGGGGGGGAGAGAAGAAAGATGTCACAAAAAAGAGGAAAGAGAATCTAGTCACTAACAGAAGAGAAGTATGCAGAATATTTTAAATGAAACAGTTCCAAGAATTCTTGATTCTATTCTCCCTCTAGTTCACGGAGGGGGGGGGGGATGGAACGTGAGACAAACGTTTACAAAAGACTACTTACATATACGTTTTGTTAACCAAATAGAACCAATAGACTGGTATACAAAGAGCTGCTTTATTTATTTATTTTTCGGTTACAAAAAGCGAAGTTACAAATGTTTATAAAAGGCTATTTACAAATATGGTTTGTGAATCAAAGAACCAATAGACTAGTATAACAAAAACTGTCTTTTTTTTTTAATCATTAAGAAGATTTTGTCGAGACTAAATTTAAAATTAACTTTTTAATATTCTTTATTTTCGGTTTCCATTACAATACTTCCATAGTATATTATTATGTACACAATTTTAAAATAATACCAATCTCCTGTGATTAATACCGTCATTACGTTAAAACCAATTGCTTTGCTGATTATTCTTTTAAGTTTGCATGGGTAAAGAAAATGACTTCCCTTATAATTAGATAGAAAAATTAATAGGAATACTACATATTGCAATGATTCTTAAGACAAGATTTTGGAAAAAATAGTATTGATCTTTACCAATCATGATCTCTAGAAATCCCACAGAAAAATTCATAAAAATATGCATAGATAGAAAAAAAAAATGCTGTAATTTAGAGCATTTTGAAGGAAATAAATCGTGGTGAAACGTAATTGTTTATTTTAAACTCGCAGCACAGTTTCTCACTGAATTAAAAATAAATTTAGTCGTCTGATAATTTTAGTGGATCCGAACCAAGCCCAAATGAAAAGAACACAATGCACAAACTACACCTTTGAACGTTTCTTACTGAAAATAAAGAACTGCTTGAGAAACAGTTTAAGTTACAGAAATTAGGCCGTGAGAGACGTGCCCGAACTATTCAAAAAGTTACTTTAAGTGAATAGAAAAAGAAATTTTAAAACGTTAATAATATATCACATACACATGCATTATTTAACTTTTTGCTCGTGTTATCTTGTGAGCTTAATTAACTTGAGATTTTTTTATAAGATTTGAACTGAAGCGAGAGATATATTGTAAGGAGCGTGAAAATCTAAAATCACCAATGAGCTATCCAGTTCAAAAAATCAGAGATAAGAAAGGTGGGTGGATTGCGGATGAAATTTTCCCTTTTATAAAACTGCCTAATGACTAAGACAGAATCAAATTGGCATCAATTCAGATAAATAGATTGAAACAAATTATCGCTTTATCATAACGAACAACTTTATTTAAAGATTTTCATAGCCATAAATGTTTAACAGTTAGGGTTGAAAATCATTTTTCAACCCTAGTTTCGATTGCCTTTTAATCGATCTCATCGATCTCTCAAAACTCTCATCAGTTGCATCTTCTTTTCTTTCATAACTCCTTTCTTATGAAATCAAGGAAGAAAATTATGGGGTGGGGAAAAAATGCTTATTTTCTGAAAATTTCAAAAAAGAAATCCATCTCTGACCTTCTACCTTGACGACCTAAGTTTTATTATTATTATTATTTGAATATCACTAATCGATCATCACAAACAGCTGAAAATTCGCGATTCAGTTCATAATTGATAAAACTTACGTGAATAGACTTTTTATGTTCGGTACACGGAAAAATATTTTCAGCATACAATTTCATGATAAATAGAGATAGTGTTAAACAATTTGAAGATTATTATGAAGAAAATTTCGACAAAACCTTCTCGCAAATATTTATGTCAATTGCGAAATACGAGCCAATCTTTTGCACGATATAAGTGAAGACGAATAAAAATCTCCGTGAAAAAAGTCAGTAGCGCAAGTAAAAATTAATAAACTAAGCGACAGGTGTTCTGACAAATATAACACAAATACAGTTATTTCAATCAGAGACAATTAAAACAAGGGAATTAAACCGAAGTTTAAAATCATTCAGATGTATAAAAATTCTCACAGATTCAGATAAATAAAAACCAGATAGTATTTGTTTCAGGAGACTAGCAATATCTGACTATTTAATTCCGCAAAGGGATGATACAAAGTAAAACCTGCGCATTTCCAAAATTCTTTATTAATCCTTGATCTTGCCCTCTGTCCTATTAGACAGATTTCTTTTGATTCCATCTCTATTTTGGCAAAATAAGCACCTCTTGGCCCATACGTAAAAGCGCGAAGGATTTCAGCATCTGAGAGTTGAAAGTACTGACATACATATATTTTACAACTTACGTAATATAAATTCCTAATTGAATTGAAATGCATCAGAAATCTTAAAATATAATTATTTTAATAAAGTGAAATTTAATATGACGTGTTTTCAAAACAGACTAAAAAGGTATAAAATAATTTCCTCTAAATCCCTACAGATAAACCTGAAAATTCATTATTGTAAACTTTAAAATATTCAGACACAAGAGATCCAAGCGAATGAATAAAAACGTGTTAAAAACGAACACGGCGAAGAATTTTCCTTCTCAAATATTTATTCCATGAAACTGCGTCAATAATTACGTTCTTAAAGGAAAACAGTAGGCAAAAAAAGTGGCATCAAAATCGAATAACAGAACGAAAATAATATGCATTACAAATCATTTAATAACCTAATCTCTGAATCAGTAAAACGACAGAGAAGCGCAGGTCAAATTTTCGAAGCAAAAGTGGTTTCCAAAATCCAAAAAATAGAAATGGAAAGGAATTAAAAAAAGAAAAAAAAAAAAAAAAGTGTATCTCCAAGTCTGGAACGCTAAGCCACTGCGATAACAATAGAGATAGAAAGTGCTTCCGCAATTAGCAAATACTCCTGTGTAGAGCTCTTCGGATGAAAATGGGGGATCGTATAAATATTGAATTAACTTCGTTTAAGATCTCACTTCAAATGTTGTCAGTTTCTCTTCTCTAATTTTTTCCAAGAATTCCGATGATGCGTGAATTTTATAGATTTAAAGATTAAATCAACGGCTATAAATTTATAATTAATATTTATTTCATGAAATTTATAGTAACTAAGCAATTCAATGTCAAAAATTATATAATGAGGTTCATTATACAAATAATGTGTAGTTCGGAACCACAAATTATTCTTCACAGATTTTCCTAATTTTAAAGAAAAATATTTTCATTTTCAATATCTTCAAAAACATTTGTTTAAAAAGAAAAACCTCTTTCACTGAAATAGAAGTGTTCATCAAATCGAAGTTGACATGTCGGTACAAATCATTTCAGAATTAACTCACACAATATTATATTAAACCTACACATTTTTTTAAGTTCAGTTCCATTTAACAATAATACGGCACTACCTGTGAAATATCTACAAATTTGAAAAGTTTTTAATAATATTTATATATTTAATTAAAAAAAACTGACAGAGCATTTATCTATATTAAAATAAACATGTTGGAATTCGATGCACAAAAGCACATATTATACAGTCGTATTTTTACTTGGTTCAATCCTTTGCCTCTGAGAAAGTCATAAAATGTATGATTGTGCATTTGTTATCGTAAAGTTTACTTTAGGCTTAAGTATAGCTATTGATTTGTTTTAATTCCTGAAAATCAATGCGAAAGTTTTTTTAATGACTTCAATAAAAATATAGCTATCTAATCAGAATGTGAATTTGATAAACAAAAGGTTCAAACATACAGTGTCCAGTATTCTGATGATGATTAGGTGTGTGCCAAAAGTGGTGTTATACCGGTAAAAAGCTCATAGTTAAAATATAAAAAAATAGAACTTAAATAACTGTCAAAGGATTCCATTAGCCATTCAAAAAATCTTTCACATGCATGTGTACTAGATTCAAGAGAAGCTGAAAACAGTCAAAGAAAAAAATAAAAAAATAAAGGAGCAGGCATAAAAAGAAAAAGTGAAGGTCCAAAGGGCTCAAGCAGAAGAGTAAGAGTATATTGAAATAATATCCCACAGTAACAGTATATTGAAACATAATTAGTAAATAAAATTTACCAGAAAATAGGCAGCTTAAACTTTAAAAACAGAAAAATAAAAGTAAAATAAAAAAAAATTAAAAGCAAAGGGAAAAATATAAATAAATAAATGTAAAATATAAATAAATAAATGTAAAATATAAGTAAATAAATGAAAAATAAATAAACAAACAAACAGAAGAAATAAATATATGCACTTTCTCAATCTAAGGTCGAGTCCAAGATCAGGAACAAAAGGCTAGATAAAGAGTTCTTTTCGCATTTTTCCCCCTTATACTCACTCACACATTACTGCCCACTTTTAACAATGGTTTACTTTCTCTACGCATACTTAGAAGTCAATGGTACAGTGTCCAGTATACAGCAAACAACAAATATGCAAATTAAACGTATTAATAAATTGTTTCTCTGAACGAACCATTATGCGGGGTAGCAATTCCGCAAAGCAAAATAAAAGCGGATATTTAAATCAACTTAAATATCAGTATAATGCTATATAATCTACTGAATATCATAAGCAATCTAAAAAGAATTTTCCAGCGCTGATGTTTTTATAAATGAGTTGAAATTATTTATAAACATAACACCCTTTTCTAAACACAGAATATGAATAAATAAAATGAAAAATTATTCGGAAAAATACTCTGCAATTATAGGTTTTTAAAAATTAACTAATTATTTAAAATTAAAACCCATTTCTTCAGCTCTAATTTAAGTATATTAGCGGTAGCATCTAATAAACTTGCTTCGTTTGCAATGTCTCTATTCTGCATCAAAACTTATAATCAAAGTTTTTCTAGTCTGAAAGCCTACTCCCCCCCCCCCTCCCTCCCTCCCTCCATCAGCAATTGTTTCTTTCTGTTTTGCCACCGCTTACATTTCGAATATAATAAAGCAAAATCTTAGTTCAGGCACACGCGCTATTTTAAATCAAATTCGGGAACAAATCCGATTTCCAGCTCTGTAGTTACAAATTTTCAATTATGTACCTTCCTATTTTCTGTCGTTTTGTTTTCTGCAAAAGTTACCCCCTTTCATCCAAAAAATAGTGAATTGCATTCTGAAGAAAGAAATAAAACGGCTACATAAAAAAAAAAAAAAAATAAAAAAAAATAACTCATTGTTGCCTTACATCTCGACATCCATTTGTAGTAAATAAAGCCCAAAGGAAGGAAGTAAAGACAGCCCAATTATCGATTCACTCTCCCAACATGGTTTCAACGGCTCGCAAAACACGTCGTTTTATCGCTCCTTCAACACTAATGCGCTATAATTAGTATGCTGCCTTGAAAGGAAATTGAAGTGTGGTCCCAGGGCTGGAAACACGGAACGACTCGCAGCTCGGCCTGATTAAATATTCACGCGGCAAAATGTTTCAATTCGAAACAGCTTTCGCACCAGAATATGCTGCTGGCATGCACAACGCGAGGTAAATGATTGTGCTGGCTTTTCAGAGTACATAGTTCTGTTGTTATTCCTAGTCATTTCAGACTGATGACGTGTTTTAATGTATAATCGCCGTATTTCAACCGTTTTCTATTGTAGAGGTGTTAAAGGCGTTGTATTAGATAATGCCTAAATAAACATCTTTTTTAAAAAAACTCGTATTTGCAACGGATTTTCTTTTTGCTTACAACCAAGAAAATATTAAAACACATAAAACAAAATTCTTGCAGCTATACTGATGCATAAAACTTTATAAGCTTGTTTCAATTTTTTTATTTATTATTTTTGTTTAATTAAATAGCTAGAATTTAAAAAAAAACTGCAATTGTCTTTGAAACAATTGTGTAACGAAAAGGATAAGTGATAACGTAATGAAATTTTTAAAAAAATACACATGCACATACATATTATATAAGAAATGCGCATCAATTCATTTGTTTAGCAGTAATATTTAAAATTAATTTAATTTTGAATAAGCAGGCTTAAAAATATTTTTCATACGTCTCCGATTTTATATTTGTAATTAACATTCAGTTTATTAATGATGATACAAATTCATTTTCTGTTCTTTGTTTGCCTTAAGCATACGAGTAGTTCATTGCAACAGCGATTAGTTTTAGCGTAAATACTACAGTGATATATGGAATCATGTTTTATTTTAGAACATTTATTTAACATCCATACACTAAACCGCTGTTGTTGATTTGAAAAAAATAGCCTGTTAATTGCAAGGATCAAATGTACCCCCAAGAGTTCTTAATTACGTGATAAATGAATTTAAAACACTATAATCGGATTAAAACATCCATACAATTTGGTTGAATAAGTAGACCTTTTAACAGACTTTATTTTTTTTAACTTATGAAGATTAAGGTTGTAGTCCCCCCTCCCAATGTTAAAAGGGGACGGGGGGCTCTTACCCAACGGCAGTTAATTTAACGCACATATCGGGTGTGGTGGAACTTCAAGTCTCAAATATGATACTATTGATTTTGGAGGAGGGGGCTGAATTTTGTTTTTCGCAACCTTCAAAATATAAAATTAAGTTCTTCCCGTGAAATAACGAATATTTTATGTAAAAAACACATTCCACCTTTTTTAAAAATAAAAATTTTGATTTTTTTACATTAACAGGGGTGTTTGTGGGACCCCAAAAAATCCCCTGAAACTTTTACGGACTTACTACCGACATTTTGGAGTTTCGCGAAGGGGGGGGGGGAGAAATGAAAAATTACAATTATTAAGTATTGAAGGACCTAATTATAAAAGTTCAATGAATTACTTTTTTTGCAAAATTAATAACCATTAATTTTGCAAAATTAAGACCTTTGAACCCAGGTCACGTGATCGCACATCTGGTCGAACGAAGTCTCTCCCTTTTTTTTTCTGCCGCGCCTACTTGCCGAAAAGAATCCAGAAGAGAATGTCCGAGAACCGGGGGAAGAGTCATAACTCGCAATAAGGAAAGAACAAAAAAGAAGTTTTTTCCCCCTTTTCACGCATTATCACTGCCTTTGGAGAAAGAAAGGAAAAGTTTTCACCACACACACTGACCTTGCGTTTTCTGCTTTCAAAGCAAACAAAATTACCCAG
Source organism: Argiope bruennichi (assembly GCF_947563725.1). Taxonomy (NCBI): domain Eukaryota; kingdom Metazoa; phylum Arthropoda; class Arachnida; order Araneae; family Araneidae; genus Argiope; species Argiope bruennichi. Next base: position 23,227,911 of record NC_079154.1, on the reverse strand, counting down.
ATCAAAATAAATAATTCATTATTATTCCTACTTCCTTTTGAACGACGATCCCCGGAATTTCCGGGTATCGAAGTTCAAAATCCCCGGAATTCCGGGGTTTCCCCGGAGCACAAACACCCCTGCATTAATAAGACGAATAAAATATTTTTATTCAAATTTATGCAGCAAGTAATTGTTCCGATATAACTGACGCTATCCCTTAAGGACTAATTCGATTCAAATATTCTCAAGCAATAAAAAGTATCAATAATAGTATATTCACTTTCAGATTACAATAGTGAAATGCTGCGAAGATGGCTAATAACCAACCTAATTTTAATATATGCAGATTTCGTTTATTTCTCACATTTATTGCCATTTAGAAGCAATATATTAATGAATATTTAAAGAAAACCATATATAGCATATGAATGAACACAAAATGAATTTTTGGCTACTTGAACTGTGTTATTGCTATGTACTTGAAAAGTAAGCTAAGAAAATTAAGAATTTTCTATCGCATGTTGATCAGATGGAAGCAGCAAAACAACCACCACAAAAATCAATCAGCATCGTTCCCACGTATATGCTTGGCATAATTCAATTACCACAATAATTAATTTCCATTACAATATTTATTGTCATTAAAGCAACTGACCTTAACAGAAACTTTTTTTTTTTTTGGTACCAACAATATTTCATTGTAAGAACAACAATAAAAAATGTGTGACCAAACTTTTTCTGGACTCTTCTTTCCTTGGCTGCTCGATGATCCCAGACTAATCGCGAGGCATTTCCGCCATCTGAAGACCGGCAAAAACACAAGCGTGGTCGGAGACTGTCCGGAAGTGACGACGTCAGAAGGGCAAGAAAGACGGCGGATGGCCATAACCCTTTCCTCTCCTCCCCCCATCCCCTATGATTATGAATCGTTTTCATGTGCGATGGATGGCGGGAGGGTTAACGACTGGGCGAGTCAGCCAAGTGAGACGCCTTTCGGAAAGAGAACGGAAACTGAAAGCAAATGGAATCAGAAATATTCTTTTCTACCTGGAGGAAGAGTTTGACGTGAAGCATGCGTGACAGAAAAAAAGACTTCTCATAAATTAAACTTGCCAATCGTTTAATGTTTTTTTTTTTATTTTAACTTAAATTATTGATGAATTTTAGATTTTGTTCAACTGCTGAAATGAATATCACAACATTTATACTGTTTACTATATATCTAACTATCTACTGTTACTGTCTATTATATATATATCATCTATATAAAATCACAACACATTTCTTCGCATAATTTTTTCTTCTGAAACTACTATATATGTGATGCATGTATGATCATAATCAGAAATTCGCATAATAGCGACGGGAAATCATACTGCATAAAATAAGAAAAATTCTAATAACAGGTGTCAACGTTGTCCAATTCTATGAAATAGAGTCGAATTATATGTGAAAGATTTCCATGCTCTATAAAATTAAAATGCTACACATTCATGTTAAATTTTAACATAAAGTAGGCCTCGTAATTAAAATATTTTAAACAAACATATTAAAAATTTCGTTTTAAAATTTTCCCAGAAACTAGAAAAGGAATTCTGAAATTAAATTTTACAAAAAAAAATACATACATATTTGGAAACGCACTGTTAATCGCATAATCTTGACACGAACACAGCAACAACGTTTGCCTAAATAAGAATCAAGATTAAATTTGATAAAAAAAAAATTGCATTTTATAAAAAAAAAAAAACCCGGAGGTCCCCCCCCCCCCTCCCATCCCGTTATAAAACCAGAATTTTGGAATCGTACCATGATATTGGCGTAATTCAAGAACTGAATAAATGAATTCACAAAGAAAAATTCTTAATATTTCTCTCGGGGAAAAAAATAGGGTGGGGGCATAACTATTCTATTACATTACCCCACTATTCTATAAATTCGCTAAACAAATTTTATCACTACAGTGTCCACCATTTCGGCAAAAAGCGGACTTCAAACCTCATTCAATAAAGCAATACATGCACTATAAATAAAACATGCAAATGGCGAAACCCGAAAAAAAATTCGAAGCAGTCAACAGGAGACAAATTCCCAGAAAATTAAAAAAATTAGAAAACGTTTCATATAATATTTGTTAGTGATATTATTGTTCCATATAATATTTGGTAATCTGACGTAACTGACACCATGTAATCTGTGTGCAATTATATAAAAAAATATATAAATTCTTTCCCAACTTCTCTGGTACGCAGTAGCATAAAGAGAAAAGTTCACATCCATATGTAAATGGACAAACTTGAATTGTTCACGTTAAAAATCATCTTTTATAATACATTATTTAACAATAATTTACACAACGAAATCTTCCAACACCAAAATCAGGAAGTAAAAGCAAATAATAAAAGGAGACTAGAAAATATATATAAAATTTAAGATTGTCGTTCGACGCTTGGCGATAAAACAGCAGCAGCATAATAAATGCCTCCTCATTTCCGAGGCTAAATATCGCAGAAAGATGGGTCTTAATCCATTTTCCCAAGATATTCTTAATTACGAGGCCTGACACGAAAATAATTAATTTTCGAAAATACTCTTTATTAGAAACGGCCAATTTTTAAGAGAAGGGGAGATTTATTTTATTCCCTTCAACACCTACTTGTGGAGGGACGGGAATTTTAACGATTAGAATCCCCATTTGTCAATTCAAATGAGTGTCTTTAATAACCAGCAACCAAACTTTGAAATACTCAAACGAAGAAATGAACAATAGGCGAAATGATGTGAACATAAAATATACTTCAAATACAATTTAATATGAATACCAACTTCTTTTGGCGACCCATTCATTCGACGGTATATTTACTTTCAATTAACCTATCAAGCAAAACTTCATTCCGCGATTCCTTCAACAAACTATTTTTAAGCATCAAATTATCATAGACATTAAAGCCGCGTTCATTTAATAGGGTTACATAGACTCTGTCCGTTTGTAAATGAACCTTTATAATGGAAAACAGTCCCCAAGATATTATAAAGGTATTAAAACTATAATTATTGGATTTGTTTAGTTTTCACGGTATTGTAAGTTTACTTTTTAATTCGTCACGCCGATAATGCAGCTGCTAAATAGAATAATCATCTCCAGCTTTCAACAATGGAAGAAAATCACGGGATTATATATCTAATAAAACAATAGAAACGGTTTAAACTTCAGGACAATAACAAAATCTATTGTTGATAATTAAACAAAAAAACATTTTTAACTGCCAAAATTTAGAAAAATAGGAAAATTATTAAATTAGTATCATTACAAAGGCAATATTTAAAATTTTAAAAAGCTGCGAAATTTATTTCCGTGTAATAATATTTCTGTATTAGAGTGGGAGGGGAAAAAAAAAATCAAAATTTCGCTTCATCTTTTCACTAAAATTCGTATTAAAAATTCAAAAAACCATTCCAAGATATACATATTCATTTATGTCAAGTTTGGTAATTCTAGGTCAAACAGTTTATCAAGTAGAGCGCTCACACACAAACAAAAGCATTCACTTTTATTACCAGTAGATAGAAATAACGGTATTCTCCGCTAATATTTTTGGTCACTGAAACTGATCGGCACTTATCCCGCTTTCCTTTATTAACAATTTGTACAGAATAATACACAGAATGAGTCAAGACTTATTTAATTAGTTCATTTACTTTAAAATCAAATGCATTTCGTTTCAACTTTAGCTACCAATGACTGAACCTACATTTGAGCTCCATTTTTGAATGCATCAGGAAAGAAGGTTTTATTAATAAGAAGGTGCATGAAGAAAACAATACTTTTAAATATTGTCGATAAAATATTTTTTTTAATACCAAGGCAAAAAGGTTAACATATTATTGAAAGGAGAATGACAATATATATTTAGATTTCACTTTCAGCAAAATTCTGGGTTTGCTCAAAAGAAGGAAAAATTTTATCGCAAAGAGCACTCGTAACATCAAATAGTCTAAATGCCTGTATTGATAATGATAAAGGAAAAATTAATATAGAAAAAAAATTCGCCATTGTATTTATATCTATATTGCCACACAACCAATACGTTACAAATGATTATATAATTTTATACATCTCAGCAGATGCGAAGTTATTACAACGTAATACGTAAAATCAGCTTTTAACTAGTGTTTAAGCTCACTTGCAGCGCCAGTCAGCTGGTGTGGAGAAAACGAAAACCTCTCAGTTCAGACTGGGTTTCTAAGCCCGCTGTACCACGGGATAGACGCTCCTCTACAAAGGAGGAAACGAAACCCTCCTACCTAGGATTACTGTTCATATTTACCTCCTATTAAGTGAAGATAAGATTTAATAGTACAATTTTATACTTCTAATAATTTAGTTACATTAATCAAATCATAATTTGATATATCTTTGTTGAGTTTAACATTAAATTGTTTAAAAGACGAATACAATCCACTTTATTTATTGATTTGGAGACAACTAGTTTGATTCATTCTAAATAGAGTCATCGGGAAATCGATTTAAATTCATTTTCTTCCTTCTTTAGTGTTATTATCTGAATGTCGGAATAACGAATGCTTTAATAGATTAGACTTAAATAATTGATTACTGGCAGGCTTCAAGGAATATATATTTTTCGAGAAATAATACAAGCATAAGCAAATTTTCCCACGAAGAAGGAGAAAGTGCTCACCTCCATTTTCTCGTATACTTTCTATTTATAAGCATTCATGGCGCGTGTCAAAAGTTAGAGCACTTACATATTATACACTTAGCACTCTCGCCTAAGTCCATGACAATAATCTGCTAAGTGTTTGAAATTGTCTTTTTCATTCAAGTTTATCCATGCTAGTTTTTGGTTCCGAAATTTAAATATTTACTGTGATACATTTTGAATATATCCGGTGGGGTGGGTCGGGGGTCGATTTTACGTCACCATAAAATTCTAAAAATTCAGTGTTGTCAGTTTGGTTGTAATTCTATTTCAGCTCCAATTTCCACAATATGTTATGAATTTATTTTCTTTACTGCCATGGTAATGACCACATAAATAATATCTAACATTTTCACAGAATTCACTTTTATACATAATTTTCCTTTATAGTGAAAGATAATGTGTAAATAAATTAACTCATTTACGGATACGTTTATTTATAAGGAAAGGATAAAATTGAAAACATGAAATTGCTTTTTGGCGGTGATTTTCCTTCTAAAATTTCAATTTTATTTTATATCCATTATAGTTTACGCATTACACAAACGGTTTGATGCACATATTAAAGATATACAACATATTTTCAGCTTATGGAGTTACAACAGGCATTTTTTAAAAGTGTAAAAATAGTTTTATTTATGAAATTCAATTCAACAGGTTGAAATAATTTTCAAAATTAAAATGTCAGATCACAGTTGTTTTACCACTCAAAAAAATATTTTTTTTAATTATGAACAGAATGCAATAAGAATACAGAAGTGTTAGATTTTGCAAGTAAAAAAAAAAAAAAAAAAAAAAAAAAAAACATCCTAAATTCTTTTAACTAGAACCTTAGGCAGGGAAGAGTTTTTAACTTTGGTAATCAAAATTGAAGCCTGTGGGATTTGTAAAGCATATACGTTAAAATTCGGGATAAACAAGTGTTAAAAGAAAAAAATTTTAAATATATTTTTATATTAGCTTTAATTTCAACAATTTCTTACCATAAAAAAAACATCCATGTAAAATTTATTTTTAGAATCTAATCCCCTTTCAATAAAGCGATATGAGGAATTAAAGTATTTCAATTTAAAACAGGAATTTTGCGCTCGAATTTATGACTAAATATTAGTGGCGGAATCTAACATGAATTTTTAACTTCATTGGAAGCTTGTTTGTTAAAAAACAGCTATTTTTAAATCAAAATTTCTTATTTCGCCCTTATCCATCTCCACCATGAATATTTGAAAAAAATGCACCTGGCTTCGTGCAAACACATAATAGCTATAAATTAGAAAAATCGCACTCCACCCCATATGCGTGAGATACTATTGTAAAACTGATCAAAAGGAAGAAAAAAAAAAATTTAAAAATGTATGATGTCAAATTTATTGCACTTTTCTAATAAAAAAATATAAATATATTTTAACTATGGAATTTAAAAATGAATATATCATTTATTATCTGTTGAAGCTGTAAAGTGCATATCAATCATGTGGGAAAAAAAATTCTAACAAAAATATAACGCCCTATTCTTTTTAAAGCGCAGATCGGAGTTAATATCTCGAAATGGCGTCTCTTTTATTGATAGATTTGATTCAAAATTCGATATAAGGATAAAGAAGAGCAGTCACACGCTGAAATTCAGGTACTTAACTCGCAGCATTTTTTAAGGCATCATTTTCATAATAGAGATGAACAAAATCCCAGATCGTGATTTTATCGCACTCAGGAATAAAATATGGCGGTCTTTCAACTAATGGTTCGTAATCTATGAAAAAATCCAAACTTTTTTTATACACCTCTTATATGCGAAACAGCGGGGGGGGGACAATGGATAGTCTACAAGATATTAAGAACAGAGATACGATCTCGGATAAGGTTTTCATTGCAGTTACTAAAAAAGAAGAATAAAGCTATTGTGATATTAGCAAATAATGTAGCAAAAAAATTCCATATTAATATTGATAATAAGCTACATTTATTTTATGTTCAATTATATAAAATATTATGCACGTGAAGAGGAAAGAAGATGGCATTTATAGAGCTTTGAAAACGTTTCCGTAAAAAAAAAAAAAAAAAAAAAAAAGCCTGGAATTTGTAAGAAGTCAAGAATAAATGTTTATTTTTTAAGAAAACAGAAATCCTTTTTAATCTGAAGTTTTTGAAATAAAGTATACCACTTAATAAGCTACAAAACAAGGATCGTTTAGTAATTGAACAGTTTAAAAGCATATTTTCTGCTTTAAACTGCATTTAACAGTTTAAAGCAGAAATCTTTCCAGGAGAAGAGAATCCGATAAGATAAGTGCAAAACATATCAGTTCACGCATTGAGATTTAAATTCCAGAAAAACACAATACGCAACGGATCCATAAAAATACCTTAAAAAGAAATAGAAAAAAAAAGTGAAAAAAAAAAGCTACTGCAGCCGCAGTGAAAACTACTCTAGTACCACTACCTCTAGCTTCCAGCCTCTTAGATAAAAACGAACAAGGGGGAAAAGGAAGGGAGAGAAGAAGAAAAAAAAAGGACTACAGTAAGGATAAGAGTTGAATTGGAATGAATGGAAATTCCCCATCTTGGAAGGGGGGGGGGGGAAGGGAGAAAAAGTGTCCTCCACCCTCTGCTCCTGCGAAAGAAATAAAAGTGTACGAAGCCACCTGAATAAAAACAAAAAATGAAAAGAAAAAGAAACAGGGGGAAAGGAAATAAGGGATGGGGGTATGGTAGATGCAGTATGAAACAAACTTGCTAAGAATAAACTCATTTTTCAAAACCCGACATGTTTTAAGTTGGGAGGTTTGACTTCACTGGTCAGAGTTCGTGTAAAGTCATTTAGCATAATAAATACAACTGACAAAGGGGCTTACAAGGGTGAGTGGAAAAGAAGGATCCATTCAGTAGTAGGCGTATCTTATTTCTATACTTTAAAAATTGATTATTCTTGTTCATTGAATAGATTTCCAAAAAATATATTCGAGGGTTCACGAGTTTTGCTATGCTGCGTTTATAAGCAATTTTCAATTTATTAAATATCAGAAAATGCCAGAACATGAATGTATTTTCTGAATTTAATGAAACCCGATTACCCCCCCCCCCCAATAACTAAAGGGCGTCATTTTTTCTGACAAGTATATCGATTCTTTGAAATAACAAAATCGTAATCAAAAACGATGAATAAGCAAAAAGAAGATGAAAAAAGAGAAGAAAAGAAATCGAGTATAGTACATAAATTACTGGTGCAAACTCCAAAATAAACAAAGTATTTAAAACAGATCGCAACAGATGATTTTCTCAAAGCGGTGCATTTTAATTAACTCGTCATTAATGCGTGAAAAAATTTTCTCAAATGTTTGGAGAGAATGAGAAGTGAACTCGCGTTTTGTTCATAATATTTTAGGCTGAAAAAAATGTAAAAGAAAAGAAGGTTGTAATAATAAAAAAATTATCTCAAAATCAAATTAAAATATTAAGGCGCTGCTCCTTCGATTTATTTCCATATAGGATAATTTGTATATCTATACCGTGATCTCAAAGACGTATTGTCACTGCTCAACACATTTCAGTTAAACGCACAGCAAACCTAAGATATTACTGCGGTTATCGCGAATTGTTATCGAATCTCATTGTAAAAAAGTATCTATTCCTCCTATATGATTATGTTGCTTCAGGCTTGTTTAAGTATTATTCAAAATTTTTTGATTCGGTTCGAATTGTCCGAAAATGACAATCATATCTAATAGGAAATGAGTGAATAAAAATAATCCAATCGGTGCCAAAATGAAAAGTAATAATTACCGGAATGCTAAAAAGCGTACGAAAAGGAATGAAGAATGCATTAAAAAAAAAAAAGATAAGAATCTCAATAACAGTGACACCAAAAAACAGATTTATTTACATTGTAAACGTAGGGTGAATAAAGGCGTGTGTGTTGTACGAATAAAGGTGAATATGTGTTTTGATTCTCCACTATATTCTTAAAAAAAAAATTATAATTATCTTAAGGATAGTGAATTTCCATTTGAAATGAAATTTCAAGCAATTACTGTGACATTAATTTCAAAAAGACATTTGGGTTGAAGGTTCAAATAATTACAATGTTTAAGATTATATGAGGCGTTTGGAACTAATAATTAAGAACTCGCTTTATTTTGGCTGCACTTATTCGTAAGTAATTTCAAAAAAAAAAAAAAAAAAAAAACTAATAAAACACTTAAAAATTTCTTGTAAAACGCATAAAGCAGATAAACAAAATTAATCAATGCCTTCATAAAATATTAAAAATATATATATGGAATTGCCTATAAAATCAAATCAAATTTATAATAGTTATCAATTCATTTAATCCGTTGAGCTACTAGGGTTATTCGAAATATTTCGTTGAAAAAGATCACGAATATAACATTTTTTTTATAATTATTATTATACACAGAGAAGTTCCAAGCAGAACGATTTTTTTTTTTCTTGAAGAAATAACTATACAATTCGCTTTTTATAATGTTTCGCTTCATTTCTTTGGCATAACCTACATTCAATGCGACAGGCGCAGTGTTTCGAAAATTGTCAAGCAAAATAATAATATTATCAATAGTTAGGTCAAATGTAATGTTCAATGATGGCATGAAATCAAACAGCATGATCATGCAGTGTGGGATTCAAACCGATTTAATTCAAATTTAACTAATGATTTTTACATTTCAAATATAAGATTGCTGAATTTTAATTCATACATATCTTCAAACCAGAGTTACGAGGGGTCAATACTTGGACAAAAGTCAAATCCCTCACAGAAAGAAGGGGAGAAAAAAAAACTGGCCTGAGGGTCACCCTTGATAAAATCTTCAGGCCGGATTCAGTTTTTCAGTATTTTATTATTATTTTTTAGGGGGGGGGGGGTTCAAAATTAATATTTCTAATTTAGATAAGTTTATTTGTGTTTTAAATGCAGCAGCACTGGCGCGCTCTTAATACAATGCATCTTTCTTTTAATAGTTTTGACTCTGGAAATATTTACTTTATGAGCTAGTTTCATAAATATTCCTTTAACTTTATGGTTTGTAGTTTCTTTTACAAACATAACTAATCAACGAAATCAGAATACTCTTTGCTTATTGTACAATATGATTTAAAATAAAACCTTCTTTTACTGTGAAACAATATGGATTATAGTAGAGTTGGAAGCAAGAATGGAAGTTGACTGATATGACTAAATTATTAACACGATAAGCGAATACTTGGCCACCTAAAGCGACTAGTACTCATTAATGCGTTCCCAACTTTTATTTCCTTCCGTCTGTTCTAATATTATGTAAAATATGTTGTAAATAATAAAATAATAATAAATAGCTCCCGAAACAAAATTACACAATGTATATAGTTACATTTCACAGCTAGAAATAATACTTATATAAATAGAAATAATTGATGACATAGAAGGATAAAAAAAATTCCCATAAATCATTAATTAAAACCAAAAAAAAAAAAAATACTTACGTTTCAAATGATAGTTTTCTGAACTTCTTAACAAATAAACGTATAATCCATAAATGTACAAGGAAAGATTGACAGAACAACAAGAACTTACCTAGAAAAGAAATATCAAATTATTACAAAAGAAATAAAATCAGAAGATGTGCAAAAAACAAAAAGAAAATGCATATATACATTATGTTCGAAATGAGCGAAGTCCATAAAAGCCTGGGGGGATTTCGTGGTAAATAAAAAAAGCAGTCGGAATTATGTGATGGTGAATAACACAAGATATAAATTTTTATTTCTTTCCTCCCTGCAAAGCTATTCAACCCCCCTCCCCTTTCTCTTCTTTATGATCTTCTCATTTCTAAATATAACTGCGAAGAAACGGTTTATTGTTCTGCTCGCGTTGCGTGTATTAAAATGGTTTAAGATACGATTATCACGTAAAAAAAAAAAAAATGCATTTCAGAAAAGAATTCCGCTCACAACAAGGATGAAGTACAATGGCGCTGAAGTTTCGTAAAACATGATGTCAAGTTTTCCTTCAAGTGGATTCCGCATCTTCCAACTATCTTTTCTCTCAATATAAAATCAGGAGATATTCTTAGACGCGAATAAAATGTTTGTGAATATATCCAAATACTTTTTGAATGAATGCATGTTTTTATTTATATGGAAAGCTGTAATGACACTGCCAGTAAAATTTCCGGAAAACTGAAATCCAATCCCCACGAAACTCGCGAATATAGAGCAAATCAAATTTCTTTTTTATTATTTTAGGGTAATTAACTTATCAAACATTAAATCTGGCACATAATTAATTTTTGAAACAATCATGTGATTAACTAATGGTTGTTCTTATGCAATAACAAATAAATGGGAGGGGGGGGCATCCTTAATCATTCCAATTCAAGCACTTTTCTTTTTTTATATCATTATATTTTTCTGTTACACACATGTAAGGTGGGGCAATTTCACTTAGCATTTTGAAACATAAACGTTTAAAACAATACTAAACTTAGAAGTGGTATTTAATCATTATTTATGAAATCTTGTATAACTAACATGGCAAACATGTTTAACTTTCATGGTAAAAATGGTGCATGTCTTTGATTTATGTTCATGCATTACACTCAAATATTAAATATGACCATCCCAACTCAGCCAGATTCAAAAATAAAAACTAGTGGTTATGAATTCGATTAAATGAAAGGTTTCGACATTCTTAAAAATAATAAAACCTAAATCAACAAGCATAAAGCAAGCAGTTACTTACCAAAATCTACAGAAAAGTAAAATTTTATTATTTCCTAATCGCCACTCAACCACCCTCTATCTCTCATCGTCATTCTGGAGATTCAAAATGTTGAAAATATCTTAAAACTAAGTAAAACTTTAATAAAAAAAAAAATGTCATTGTACTCTATTTGAAATGCCATAACTACTTCACAAGACATTAACCTCATTAAAGAAATCCACACTATTCGTATTGCTGAAAGACCATCTCATCCCTAAATCGAATCAATTTGAAATAATTCACGAAGAAAAGCGAAGAAGAGATATGTCTTAATTTGTCCACAAAAAGGAAACGAAAGGCCATTTAATTCGGTCAATTTGGCATCTGCAACGGGCAGGTGTATGTGAACACTATTAAACGTGTGTTAATTCGAATCTCTGTTTCTGTAATGACACTTGAGCGAGCGAACAGGTGGGAGAGAGAGAGAGAAGGTCGGGCGTTCGCTTCCGTCTCTCCTCACCTGCTACCGGCGAGGGGAGGCACCTGCCCAGAGATTATGGAGGGCGGAGAGGGAAGGCGTGAAAAGGAAGGAAGAACAAAAACTGCCCCGATTACTCACAGAAAAGAAAAAAAAAGCATTCGTTTTTTCTTCCACCAAATATAGGAAGAAATGATAAAAAAATTTTGATGCACAAAAAAAGGATAAAATGAAATAATTACACAGTTCAAAAGGTAATCTATAAGTGAAGGGAATTGGTCTCATAAAGAACATTTAGTTCTATAAAGAATAAAAACTATTTAAAAGAGAGGAGGGGTTGTCGGTACAAAACACGAATCAATTTAACTTTTCCTCGTTAAGTGAATGAATGGAAGATAAATAAAAATTATGCAAAAAAGGCCCATTCATAAGTCATCCCCAAATATGCTAACTTTAGAGTACTTATTGTTTTAAACTGATAATATATGTATTGATAATATAAAATATCATTCATTAAGAATGGGAAAATACCAAAAAAAGCAGTACAAAAATAGTTTTACCTTTTAACAAATCTAAATTCATAATTTATGAGTTATTATACAGGGTCAATAAACAACTAAAAGTAATCAAGTCAAAACAGAAAGAAAAATCAGTTAATATATTCTTGTTTTAAAATGACATTTCTATATTTAAAAAGAAAAGAAATGCGAATATCAATACTTGCGCAGCGGATGCTGCGTTATGCCATTCATTTGATATATGGGATTTCTCTTGTTACAGATAAGGCCTTTTTAAAACAAAAAGTAATTAAAGCATTTGATGCAATCATTTTAGCTGTATTCCACTGATATGTCTATTGGATAAAAGTAGTGATACTCCTAGGAAATTGACCCTATTATATCTCCTGCAAAAGATATTTATTTGAAGTTTCTATTAGGGAAAAATTTCTTTCTGTAATAAATCTATTAAATCAAACTTGTTTAAAAAAAACAAAATGCACAAAATTTGTATCTTAAATATAAATGTGTCTTTTTTTTAATCAGCTCTTTAATTTTTAATTCTTTCAACGAATCCTTTTTTTTTTTAAAATGTGAATGGATCGATTTGAAATATCATTTCTGAAACTATACTAAGGTTTAAAAAAAAAGATTTTAACGAAATTGCTTTTTTTTTTTAAATTGTGAATAAGAAGTTTAAAAGAATTAATTTCAAACTACAATAACAGAGAAAAATAAATAAATAATTCATTTGCATTGATGCTTCTTTTTCCGAGTCATCTCAACACGTGCAAAAGAATAATTCAAATTCTAATTCCGCTGAGTGGGAGAGTTGAAGAAGCAAAATAAAAGATAATGAAGTAATAAAAAACGATCGTAAATTTATCTTCGGAAATAAATTGAAAAACAAATAAGTAATAAACTGAAAGTTAAGAAACTAATAAAATGAAAAAATCAACACACAGCACAGTTAAAATAAGACTTAAAACAAAAATATATTCATAAAACAATTCAAGCTATTTGCTTTTTAAGCATATTTAAGCCTATGTCATTTTTTAAAACCCATAAAAAATATTTTTTTTTTTTAAAATGTACTTTTAATACAAATAATGAACCGCTTAAGATTAAAAAAGACCCAAGAGAAGAATGACGCCAAACTTAACTTTTAAATCATCAAATATAGTAACTTTTAATACAATAACATATAATTCAAATATGTTAATCTTCTTTATAATTTCATAATAATAAGTTAGTTTGGCAAATTATGAAAGGTTTCGCAATGGTCCTCCCCACCAAATCGGCGGAACCTAGTAACCGATTTTCCCATTTTATTATTAAATCGCTCGCGAAATACAATTCAATTTCAAGAGTCTAGTCGAAAACGGACAAACATCCCTTATGAAAATTAATCTATTCTGCAAACCCAAAAGGAGACATATATTAAAGCTAATTATTTGATCTTCCAAAATATCTTATCAACATTAAGTTAAAGAATACCTAAAGAAATAAACTCATTAAAAATAAAAGAAATCCCACTCGTACACAAAAATAAATTATGTTAAAATCCCACACTGATGTAAAATAACAGCAGACAAAAAAGGTTTTTAAATCTTAAGATGTCAAAATAGTTGACACATTCATCATCTATTTCATGAAGACATCGATCCCCCTCGGAGTCATCTTTTTCCGGCATTCATGTAAAACATTTTTACTATCAAACTCAAACGTCATACAGCAAATTTCGTGAAGAGTTAACTCGTTTCACCTCCATGTTCCAACAAAATACCAATCTCACACTTCTTTCTTCCTACCCATTTACAAATTCTTTAAACCAAAATACACTCACTCAATTCAACTGAATCTTCTGCCTTACGAAAAATCTTTTAAAATCTTCATTAGCCATCGACAACTATAACTCGATGTCTTTCCTTTCTTTTAAAAAAATAAATAAACAAAACAAATGAAAAGCGTGCACGACGCAATCCATCAAATCCAAACAGCGCAACCCTTTTCGGCTGTCTGCACAAAAGGTAATCACCAGCTAACGGAGTGCACTGCCAATCCGCAATTAAAACCAGTTTTGGAAAGTCATTTCACCATTCATTCATCCATCCATCTCGTAGCTGACGGCGCAAGAACAAAAGACTGAAAGAAGGGGGGGGGGGGTGCGCACTGTCAATGAAAACAGGTAATTCCTAAAGGTGAAGAGGGAGTGTTGAATGGCATTAACGGATCACAGCAGTGCGAGAGTAGGTAATCGGCTCAACGACGCCGAAATTGGAAAGAATGGTTGAGCGTGCCAACAAAACGGGAGGGTTTCCGATGTAAATTCGATATGATAAATCTGGTCGTCTCGCGAAAACGGATTCATTACCTCTCATTTTGACACATAATGCACGACTTAAGTAAAGTAGATGAATTTCAATTTGGGTATTTTCCGCTGGATTGGAATAGAGCTCTTCAAGGTGATTATAGCTCGCTGAATTCGAGATGAGAAGAGGAGGATGAAATATACAGCAGTAGCTAGCTAGCTTTTTTCTTGGAGAATCGTTTTACATGAACGCTTCTTAAATGCAAGACGTACGAATGCAGCAATACTTGTGGCTCAAAAATTCTCAACCACATTTTTCTTAGATACTTAAATATCAAAAGGAGAAATAAATTAAAAATATCAATTAGACTTATTACATATGAAAGCTGAATGTTTTTTAAATTTAATTTTCCATTCAACTTTAATTAAAGTTTATTTTTACTTTTTAATTTTAAATAGCAAAACTTTCTTTACTCACATTTTTTAATTAGATTATTTTTTCTCGCCGCTCTCCAAGAAGAAAGAACAATGACCTGATTTAGATTAACGGATTCAATATTGAATAAATCTGTCAATTGTATCCAGTAGTAAAATATTTACTAAACAGCTTCGTAGCGCCGTTGAGCTTTAACCTTACTGCTAAATAAATTTATACAAAATAAAAATTGTAAAATATTAGGATAATATTTCAGGATCAATTATCCTTTGTTAGGTATAATTGAGCGGGTCTCTATCTGTCTCATTGCGTTCACTCAATTAAGCAACTGCTAAAATATTATTGTGTAAAAGCGTAGAAGTCTAGTTGTTAAGAGTGATAATAAATAAACAATATTAAAAATATATAAATTTTCAAAAAAATTCCTAAAATATAATAAAAAGTCTAAAATAAATCATTAAACAATAAGCACAAAATGCGTGACAACCTAACTACTTTATTTAAAAAGATATCATAATGCGCAAAAGCTAGAATCTTAAAATGCCAAAACCAGCCACTAATTACATTCATCAGTAATGAAATTCAATACATTTTCTTACACGCCTAATTTTATTAATTACTTTCGAATAAAAAAATTACATCAGTTACAAAAAAAAGTAACAAATTTAAAACCAGTCAAGAAGCCTGCAAAAAAAAAAAAAAAAAAAAAAAAAAATTACTTAAATACTTAAGATTACAAATAATTTTATGCTAGGTAATGAATAAATTGTAGATATTAAGAATATTATACTTATTTGACAAAGGTGATCTAAATTACTTGCAAAAAGAGAATTTTAGAAGCAGTTATTTAAATTTAACAAAGGTATGAGTTTTTTTTTTTTTTTTTTTTTTTTTAAGAAGCTGCAAACCACGCTATTTTTGAAAACTCTGTTCTAAAAAATGTCCGATTTGTTCCCCCAAAAAGATGTCAAAACTGCAGTTTTCTGCAGACATTGAAGAAAGGAAGAGAAAAACAGTTCCACTTGCCCGAGATTTCCAAAAAAAAAAATTTAATTCATAATTTTCCAATTAAAAAATCAAATCGAGAAAGGTGAATTAATTATTCATTGCAATTCATTTTTAATTAAAAAACAAAGTCAATTAAATTTATTTTTGTGGGTCAAATTATAGGTTACCAAACGGATTTTATAAGCAATTAAACAATTTTAAAATAAATCATAATTTAATATAAAGTCAAAAACTTAAGAAACAGGGTCGATTAACAATTGATATCAGGAAAAGTATCGATTTATTTTATCAAGTTTTTTTAATTAATTAAAGAATTACATAATTAATTATATATCAAGTGTTCTTTGAACCATTCTTATACCTCAGCATTTATCAACAGAATTTGCAGTATCAATATAACAAACTAATGGAGAAAATCACTTTTCCGCAGTTTTTAAAATCGTCTGCTTCAATTACATTTTTAATATTTTAATTTTCATTTAAAAGCATTTCAGACAATAAACGAATTTTGGTTTATCAGAATTTCAAATAGACGAATATAGTACAGTTAAAAGACAGGACAGCAGTCCATAAAGGGATTATAATATTTCACAGAAAAGTTGTTTTTTACTTTAAAAGACACAAAAAGTGTTTAACCCAAGCAATCTAGTTTGCAATAAATCTTAAATTTATTAACTGGAAGTAAATAGATGACCATTTCCATGAGTATTGGAAGCCTTAAGATATATGATATCAAAGTAAACAAATAGTCCATTGGCGCATATTAATCTTTTTTTTTTTTTTTTTTTTTTTTCTCCCAAAAGTAATAGTGAATTTCTTCGAAGTTCATTATTTCTAGAAGTATATAATTTGCATATAGAAATACACTACGAGACGAAGCATTTCGGGGAAATCGTTTCTCAAGAAACTAAATAAATAAATGTTTAGACGAAGGAGAACGGGGCGCTGACTTCAAAGGACGTTGAACTAAATGGCATAGTAATATCCTTATAGATTATTGGGCTTTTCGAAGTAATATTATAGCTTATTCGGCAAATAACATTGAATCGCAAAATGCTTAAGGAGAAATAATTGGCATATTATTTACCTCCAAATGGAATAATATTAATAATTTATCCGAGATTTTAAAGTTGTATTTAACGAAAGAGGAAATATTTTAAAGACATATTTAAAAAGAATGTGCTTATACAAAATAATCATAAATAGAAAAATAATTACGGTTGTTTTGGAATACAAAATGATCTCATCATTTATTACAGAATCTCTCTGTCCGACTAGGGGACAGTTTCAAGAGTTAAATTTAATTTAAATGTAATATAGTTTACAGAATTAAAAGGGCTGATTAAAGAAAAAAAATTAGAAACACAATGGCTTTAATATCTATCAAAATATATGCCTTTAAAAATAAATACTGTAACTAGAGATCGAAACAGTAGTTTAGTTTATATAATAAGATCCAAGAAGAAGCCATAAAGATTTATTTTTTTATCGAATACGAAAGTTATTTAATTCTACTAGCAATCAGAAAACTGATTATAATAAGATTACTACATTGACTACAGTCAAATGGATGTTAGCGGCTGGGTTTATTTTCATTTATAGTGATAGTGGTGTTGTGGCAATGAGAGTCTGTAATTGAAATCCACATTTATTTTGTTTCTTTCACAGACATTTTGCTTTATTAGAAAAAATAATGGATTAAAAAAACTTTATCAAAAACATCGACTACTTTTAAGTTATTTTCTTATAAATTTAGAAGACCGGGAGAAAAGATGAAAAAAATGATCGGGATCAAAAATATTTTGGATGAAACAATGCCAGCAAAGTATTAGTACACAAATGGCGCATTTATGGTTCAAACCAGAATTCAGAACATTATATAGATATGCATTCGAAAAATATGATCGCCGAAAGAAATTTATTTGTAAGAAATGTTAGATAAATCTACACAATATCTTTCGCAAAGCATTTTACATTTATCTTTTATACCGCATAATTCAGCATTTATTGCAAAATAAATAATACTAATGGTAACAAATATTATAAAAGCATTATACAAATAATATCTATACTTATAATAAAGCTCAGTGTGTGTGTGTGTGTGTGTGTGTGTGTGTGTGTGTGTGTGTGTGTTGGCGCTCTACAGACCTGACCGTTTGACATACAGCTACCAAATTTGGTACATGTATACCTTGGAGGTTGGGAATGTGCACCTGGGGTTTCTTTTTTCGAATTTTTAATTAGAATTTTAATTATTAATTAAAAACTAACTTTCCCGCCAAAAAAATCTTCCATTTTCCCCACCGCCAACTTTTCCGCCAAAAAAATCTTCCATTATCCCCAGCGCCAAACGAGAAAGGCTTCAGTTTTTTTTTCTCCCAACAGTAATGAGGCTAGGGTTAAAATTTTTCGGCGGATTATTTCAATCGGTTCTGTTTATTTTCTTAATGTTTGATGCATTTAAAATTAAACATTGTTAATGAATCAATCTTTCAGATTCATTCTGAAGTACTTTTGAATTAAAATAAAACAGAATAAAGGAAATTAAAAATTTCTAATCCGCATAGCGTTACCCCAACTGGCGTAGAAAAAATCACGTATTTG
The DNA here is from genome assembly GCF_947563725.1 of Argiope bruennichi. Taxonomy (NCBI): domain Eukaryota; kingdom Metazoa; phylum Arthropoda; class Arachnida; order Araneae; family Araneidae; genus Argiope; species Argiope bruennichi. The sequence goes on along the minus strand of NC_079154.1, from coordinate 23,209,180 downwards.
CGTTACGTAATCGGCGAAGAAAATACACGTATGTGCATTCTGTTCTGATTGTTGCCATGACAACGTTATCAATGGATGATTTAAATTATTTTTGGGTTAGTTGCATGCTTTTGTAAGTAAATTGTATTTATGTTAGTTATATATTTTTTGTATATGCTTATAGTTTTAAGTACATCGTTTTTTAAGTAGTTTTTTTAAAACCTGTTTTCAACCGTTTATTTTAAACGATTCGTTTTATTTTCTTAGTGTTTGATGCATTTAAATTCAAACATTGTTAATTAATCGATCTGCTCATAATGAATCTAAGAAAATTTTGTTGACCAACTCTTGAGATATTACATAAATTTAAAAAGATATTCTTTAGTGCCCATAAAGTTTAAACGCTGAGTGACTCTATTTTCAGTAATCAGATTATAAAAAAATGCTTTGTTTCAGTAAAAAATATTATTATATTAATTGAAGATAAATTCTTCCCACTTTAATTTAAAGCATAAATTCTACCGTTTTCAACCGTTTATTTTAAACGATTCGTTTTATTTTCTTAGTGTTTGATGCATTTAAATTTAAACATTGTTAATTAATCGATCTGCTCATAATGAATCTAAGAAAATTTTGTTGACACACTCTTGAGATATTACATAAATTTAAAAAGATATTCTTTAGTGCCCATAAAGTTTAAACGCTGAGTGACTCTATTTTCAGTAATCATATTATAAAAAAATGCTTTGTTTCAGTAAAAAATATTATTATATTAATTGAAGATAAATTCTTTCCACTTTAATTTAAAGCATAAATTCTACGGGTGCTAACAGAAAATGAGAGAGATACATATTACGTTATGACTGAAGGCCTTTATAATATTATGAATGAATTATATGATAATCAAAATTTGAAGTTTTAAAATATTTTGATGAAGAAGCTATTAAAGTAGAAATTGCATAAAATATTTAATTATTAAAATTTTAACTAACATTAAGAGTGGCGAACCGGCTGGTCGCCAAAGGCGGCTAGTATTTTAATAAACCTATAAGTCTTAAAGTAGATGTCAAAAGATCACATCAGCTGGCAGAAACTAAAAATTTATCAACTGCATTTTAAATATATTCGAAGAAATTAATTATCGTTTGTAATTATTTTTTCAATTCAATGCAGGAAATAATTAATGTTAAAATTTAAGAATTTATCAGTTGTCTTTTCAATTACACTGGAACAAAAAAATCTTTACTTTCCTTAATTCATTTTAGAATTAATATATATTGCATTTTTAAATATTTCAATTAAAACTACTGATTGAAATAAAAGCGAATATATCTGTATTAAAACATACTTTGGTACTTAAATATTAACTGAATGCCGTTAGCGAACTTAAGGCTTAACGGCAATAGACCTCGTAAGACATTAAACCAAAAGACAGCCAAATTAATAAAAGCTCTGTATCAACGAGATTCATTTTAAAAATGCATTGAAATAAAAAGAAAATTTACTACCCAAAATATGCAAAATGAAATTCAAAATTTAAGCAGTACTGCATTTTAAGCTTTATCCAAATAACTGACATCCGATTAGAAAATAGGCTGATAATATACGAAAGTTAGTCCTAAGATATTTTCTTTGGATAACAAAATATTAATCAAATTTTTCCGATAGTATTTAATCAATCATATTTAAAGGATAAATCTACTACCCAAAAAACAAATATCTGACAAATTTCAAATAATTAAGGAGATTTCGCTTTTATGTATATTGTCATTAAGAAAATACATTTTTAGAAAATAACTTTATTTTGAAAGGTTAAATGAAGACAAAACAGAATCCCATTCTCGTTTTCAAGAAAAAGATTATAATAAAATTTATTAAAAAGCACAAAAATGTATGCAATTTCTAGGGGTTTTTTTAAGCAAGTCATTTATACATAATGTTATCTGGAAAATTTTGGGCTCCTTTATTTTTATTTAATGAATTTTCTATAAGATGTTAAACATTAATCCATACATACTAAAACCATTTAAAAAAAAATTTTTTTAAAAGGAAGTACACGTAGAAATTTATATTATATATATATATATCCCAAAATTTAACTGTTGCTTTTTAACAGCTAATTTCTAAGTAATTGCAGCTATTGAATAACTTTGACAACAAAAGAAGTTGTTCGTCTTAATGGGACAATAATTTGATTTATTTTCCTTATCCTTAAAGAACTTATAGGGAAATAGAAATTTCCCATTATCCTCAACATCTTTTCAATCCTCTTTGAGCTAGATGGCTCACCTATGAACTCATCCGAGGTTTTTACATTCTTTACAACACATTCCAAGTCAGTTAAAATCCACTTAAAACTACTGGACTTTTCGTGTTAATATGGGTATAATATGGGTAACAACGTTATACATATAATATATATAGTTTTTTAAATGAGAGAGGTTTTGGCGCCTAGGGTTCATAATAGGCGATGATTTGCAGAATTTTTTTCCAAAGTCATTGTTACAAAGATCCTTTAATATACTCCTTAGAAGGAATCAACCAAAAATGTTGCTACAACGCTCCTATCTATAACAAAATATTATCTACTTTAAATTTAAAAGAAGATTTATAAAGTCTATACTATCTAATAAAATTGTTCTGAATTCTCTATCAAGGTATTATTTATTAATTTTTAGCACTAATAAAAAAAAGTATACAAATCTGAAAATCTGATCCCAAAATTCGAAGATACATTACAAATACAGTAACACTTATTACTATGCCTACATTTATGAAGAGATGTCTTTTTATAAATCTATTGAACTTTTTATTAAACGAAATTCAGCCTGCGTTTATCTTGAATCTGTTTCCAGTGTTCATGTTCTTTCATTCACGTGCTTTTCTTTCCTTCAGTATTTCAAAACAAATACCGACAGAAAAAATGCCAGTTTAAATGATTTTATTTATTTACTCGCTAGGGAACTTTGGTATATGCGCAATATTGATACTAAAACGCTACTAAAATATTTATAAGATAATTTATGAATTTAATAATAATCGATGAATGGAGGGGATAAATAAAAAAGAATGTTTTTTGTTTGTTTTAATCAAAGGAAGAACTAAGAAAAATGAATAAACAAAATTATAAAACATATTTCACTACAATTGTTTAATCAAAAATCTACGCATTATTGCTTTCAATCTGTAATTCTCAACGAATAGGAAATGAAATAAAAACGCATTTTTACTATTCTACAGATTTATCCAAACCAAAATGGAAGTAATCTAGACGAAAAATATTCGATTCATATAAGAAAGAAATATGTTATCTGGCTTTCAAATGATGCCACTAGTTATTTGGCAAGCGGTTGTAAGTGTCACTTCAGCCTCCTCTTTTGCTATTGAATGATTTTCATTTCGGGTATTTTACAATGCTAATGATGCACATAAGTGCCATCGGGGAAGGAAACGTTAAGTAAGAAAAATCAGAAGCATATAAGTTTACTTTGAAACGTCAAATTTGCTTTCAAAACATTTTTCCAGATTTAAAAAAGAAATTCGAAGAGAAACATTGTTTATAAGAAGTTGTTATAAAACAAGTTTTTTAAGTACCAATTCGTATTGCGCAGCGATTTCGCTGGAGTATGAAATATACCATTCTTTTTAAATAAAAACTTCCTCATTATCATTTGAACTTGGATTTAAGGAGAGTGAAAAAAGTATCAATCGCATACCGAACTATTGTTAGAGTTGCACTTCTTTCGTTATATGTAAATTACGACCATATGTAAACGGCATTGCAAGATTGTAGAATATTAACATTCAAATAATAATAAATACGATAAAGTTTAGCAAACGCGTTTTTTAATTTCAAATAATTATTCAAATAAATGCTAACTCTACTTTTTATAATTAAGAAGCTATATTTGAAAAGCACATAACAAAAATAAATTAAAATTGCGCAATTAACAAGAGATATTGTAACCGCCAAAAAAAAGGGGGCGAAATTTTGACAAATTTTTATTTTACAGATCCCTTCCAGATCTGAAAACACAGTTTTGAAGTCATGTCTATCGATAACTCAAAACTTGCTACAATGATGCAATTTGGCATGCAATCTTAACACCAGATTTCTAGATTTCTGTTAAATTATGAACGAAATTCATTCACGGGAAGTCCGTCTCTGCCAACTACAAAACGTAAAGAGTTAGATGGGCAAAACTAGGTACACAGTTTAAAAGTATGTAAAACTTATAATCTGTACTAAAGTTGAAAAAATTTGTCAACGTGTTGATCGTCTTTCAGTTTGTACAACTACATACATGTAAATGATAAATAAAAAATGCAAGAACTTAAATAAATAGTAAATGACCTAAAGACAAAAGTTCTTGTAGTTCTGCGTCAAGTTTTGGTTTCAAACGGCTGGGAGCATTCAAAGCATTCTCGTTAGTTCCTCTTCCACTGCTTTGCGATTTTGAAGCATGATTTCATCTTCTCAACTGAAAATGCCGATACTTATTCGTCACGCAAATCTTCTTCCGTTCATTTTTTAACCACTCCTATTTTTTTATTATTTTATTCCTTCGAATATAACAACACAACACATATCTAAACTTTAATTACCATTCACTATTCCTTTCTTCAATTTAGATGCTTTCGGGCTATGAATTACTTACTGCCCATTCCATTTTCTTTATATAAATATCATTTGTTTATTTTAATGAAAATGAATAAAAATGGAAATCATATAGAAATTTTAATTTTAATTTAAAAGTTTTTGTTAAAAGTACAATCGTAAATTTGTATTTTTAAAAATTTTGACCATCACGATTACAAAAATATTTATCTGAATGAGCTGTTACAAATTGCAATTTTCTTTAAGCAGATAGTGTTACAAATTCACAAAGAACATCTTTTAATAGAAAAAAAAAATAACACTAAATATGAATAGATCAGATAAAAGATAAAATCTGTTGGCTTAAAAAAAATGACCCGTCAAGAATTCTATCGAAAATCCGATGAAAGGAACACATTTTCGAATAACTCTAAGCAACTATAAAAGTTCCTTTATTTTGTTTCATTAATTATCCTTAATTGACTATTTTCAGAGAAAAACCGTTTTTCCAAATTTTTTTTTAAATCTCAGAACAGCTACAAAATATAAATAATGCCAAAGAAATTAAAAATATGTCCTTAAAAAAACTTTTGACCATTCGCTTTCACGCAAAGCCTACGCGTTAATTACTTGAGCTTGTTTCACTATCACTTAGTTTAGTATAACGAGGTAATGAAATTTAAGCTCCTATTTTTAATTCGCGGCGGTATTAACAACCACGAACAACGTCAAGCAAGAGTAAACTGACCTCAATTGTCAAACGAAGGTGTGAAAAACAGCAATAAAAAACTGTGTCGAATTTTGTCTTTCCTCAAGCATCAAGCAATTTACTTATTTCGATATAACAACAGCTTAATATATTGCTGGTTATTTTTAATTTGCAATTAAATAAAGCAATGGAATAAGAGTAAACAGAATTAATTTGGGTTAAAAGCTATAGATGAAATATGCACCCCCCCCCCAAAAAAAATTTTTTTTTTTTTTTTTTTTTTTTACAATTAAAATAAAATTATTTAAACAAGATATATAAATGTGGTTTCAGATTTTTGCAATTTTCGAAATATATATATATATCCTTCCTATGCATGCAACGTTTTCCTTATTACGATGTTTTGTTGCTTTTTTTTTAAGTTTAAAGGAAAGATAAAAGAATTATTTTATTAGTAGTGCCGAAGAAATTTCAAAATCAATGCAGTCAATGCACGTTCACGTGAACAAACGTCAAACAGGCTGCGTCGATTTGCTCCTGGAAATACAATGTGCATTTTGCAACAGAAAAAACATGCACAATAACGCATTGCATTTACATGATATGTGCAATTACAAATGTCATATGACTACGATGTCACGCGAAATGACCCCACTAACGTTAAAAAGAGGAGGGGGGGGGGAGCTGATAATACTAGTTCCGATGTCTGTTAAATAAAAGTGGGCACAAATAAAAGTTTTATTTATTTATTTGATAATAACTAACTTTCAAACAGAATCTCTAAAGAACTGAATTGTTCAGTTAAAATAAATAACAAATTTAGATAAAATGTAAATCTTTTTTGAGTGTTGATTATCTGAAGAATAATTTAATTCACAACTGAATATTGAGAACGACTGAATTAACAATGAGAAAGCACTTTTTGGAAAACTATAAGATATTATTATCATTATTATTATTTTTTTTTTTTTTTTTAGTTAACTAGCACTAACTTAAACATCTCGTTTCATTAAAAAAGACATGAAAACTGCATTTCGAACTGCTGTTTGCTGGTTGCATTTTAGAAAAAATGATAATAGTAGAACATCAAATATTATAGAAGTGCATTATATGCAGAATAATATATAATAATGTGAAAGTAAAGGAGTTTAAGCAAAGTTAAGTTCATTTTAACGTCTAAATTTAATTGGCATATTCACTTTAGCGTATTAAGATACATTCAATCATAGTAAAAATTCCTTGGCATTAACTGTTTTATAATTGCACCTATCAAATGTCATATCCTTTGTTTAAATACAAAAGAAATGTGAATTAATAAGAGAAAAGGGTAAATTTAAACACAAACAAGATATCTGATTTATTTCCCTTCTCTCAACAGCCGAATATTTAAACTCCATTCACTGAATACATTTAACAATTAAAATTTATAAACTAGAATTGCCATTTTCTATTCTTTGAATATGCACGTTAAAAACACGATGCACATGTTAAATACTTCTCTCAACTTTATTATAACGTATTACAAGCACGAAATGACTCGTTATTTACACACGAGATTTATGAAGTCCAAACAGATCAAAAACATCACATGCACCACTAAAGTGAAAGCCGCTATTAAACGAAACCTAATGAATGAAAGATAATACAGCAAAATGTCTAATCATGAGCAGAATAAAAACAAATATTTTTCTTTTTTTTAATGTCAAAAGAACACGGTAACTTCGGAGAAACAATTGATTCATAAATGAAACAAGCATTCAATTATCCTCTCAAATACAAACACGTCTGGAACAACCCTACTAGCAAGAAAGAACAGAAAAAGAACCCCTCTCTCTTAGAAGAAAAGAAAGAAAAAAGAAAACTACATAAAACACCTCCATTTTAACGAGCGCCAGAAAAGAAGGTAAAACTCGTGTTCTTTCGGATTTGGAGAAAGCATTACGACAGGTAATAATAATTGCATTATGAGTTTCGCCTCCCGCAGAGCCTTGCACATATTCCAAACACGTTTTTCTCTTTTGTTGCTGGAAGGACGCATGTTCAGGAGGGGGAAGGACTGAGACGGCGGAAAAGATTGCCGTGAGCGGGACACGCAGAAAAGAGCCAAACGTGCTGGACTTGGACGCTTGCAGAGAATTTAATTTGGTTAAGATACAGAGCGAACTGCAATTGCCTCTTCAAAAACTTTTCTTCGCAGAATATTTTAATGACATTAAAAACTAGAATAAAAAGGGCGGTAAATATACATGGAATGTCTCTGGTAATGTAATAAAAATGTTTTGAAAGTAAATTTTATTCTTCTCTTAACTAGTTTAATCTCGAAATAAAATTCCTGACCGAAAACAGATAGGATGGTTATAAAAAATATGACGATTTTGTCTTCGTCTCATTTAATGTAGTTAACATTAAATCGCTGGAAAAATTTTAAATCGTAGAATCTATTTACAAAATTGACTGTTAAATTTATCTATAATTTTTTTAACTGGAATTCATTTAAGGAAACGGTTAAATCGAATAAACTTTCACAATTTATATTTAAAGCATTAGAATTCTTATGATGGTTAAAGTTTAAAAATACAAATATATGAAAGAGAAAGTTTATTTTTTTCTTAAATATTATGTTCATTATTATTATTATTTATAATGGTACTATTCTAACATTAGAAACAGATCTGAACAGAAAACGTTTGGAAAGGGCTATATATGTAAACTGTATGTTTTCTTTTTATTTGCTTTTTTTTTTTTTTTTTTTTTTAAATAAAAATGCACAGTTTTTGTTCGATCTTGATGAAATTGTGCATGCGTGCTCGTCAAGACAAAAGGAAAAACTTAACCAAGTACAAAAATTTATAAAAATTAAACACATTTTTGTAGTTTTTCACTTGTATCTTCCGAAAATGTCTCACATAAATGATTTTTGCTCTATCTTAAAAATAAAAATAAAAAAGATTAAAAAAAAAAAACCTTATTAATGACACCCATTTCATTTCTATACAATTTTCCCCTCCTTTTAATATTTTTTTAAAATATCAAATTGATAATAATTTGATAAGTAATCCGTAACAATGTCTTTACTATTACAATGAAATTCAAACACATTTCATTGATCCTTTAAATCATTCATCTGAGTACATCAGCCAATGTTAAAATAAGAAATCGCTTTGTTTATAATTTAACTGTTAAAGAATTTTCATCTCAACATTTATTTCGTTGTATATACACTTTTTGTCACGCGCAGTAACTTATAGTAGACAAAATCTTTAAAATTCATAATTTCCATTCTTTTTACCAAACAACAAAGTTAAATTTTAGATAAATGCATTTCAAATAAATTAAATGTCAGAGAAAATATGCCGGGCGATCAAGCTAGTCACCAAAGGAAGTTAGTAAATTATAAAATTAAAACGGAAATGTTAACAAGAGAAAGACTTTGTTTGCCAACGGGATCACTTGGCGCACCACAATAATGGACGTTAGTCCATCAAACAAGACTTACTAATAAATATTAAATAGGTTAATGAATATCCGATGTATAAAATAAAAATTTAAAGACATTAAATTTGTTTCCCATTAGTGCAACATTTATAACAACTACTCATTTGATTAAAACAATAATTCTTTTTATCAAATTTGTTTATATCCCGTAATTTAGGTTTGGCTATAAAAATGGCAATTTGTATTTTTGAAGCACGCATATATTTTTCTTTGCCTAAAGAGACTAGATGTCTTTAAACCATTCTTGAAAGGTAATCATACAATAACTGATATCTAATTACTTGTGTCTATGTGCGTAAAAAGAATATAAAACACAAGTCTGGTGTATAAATTGCTGAATTTATTTGAATGAACATTTCTCAAATAATTTATGTGACCTAAGGATTTTACTTAGAAGAACAAAAAAAATTAAATACAATTCATTAAACCAGAACTTCATTCACAGTTTCTTCATCATAATTTATCTTCATTTTACAGCTGGATATTAATTAGTTCCTGAAAAATAAGCAGACCTGAATATCTTTTCTTCGTTTTATTTGAATATCAAAAACCCACTCCCAAGTTCAAGACCGTTTTAAACTGAAACAAAGAAACCGAGAAGTCTTAAAGATCTTGCTTCTGGCAATAGAAATCTTAAAAACTGGAAGAATCGTTTTTTTTTTTTTTTTTTTTTTTTTTAAATCAGCAAAAAGAAAGATAAGTAAATAAAGATTGAATTTCAAAAAACAAAAGATCACTGGAAAAATAACCGAAAAGTAAACATTATATTCCATATTTAAAAAAAAAAAATGCCTGGAATGCAATGCCCATATTTGGCATCCTTTGTTCATAAATATAAAAATTATATCGTCCTTAAAAAGATAAGCTTGTAACAAATTTAAATCATCCGCAAAATTAAAATTAATTACTCTTTAACCACTTAAATTCAAACTTCACTTTAACTGTAGAGCAGAGCGGGATTTGGGCTATGCCCGCTTCTGGGGGACTTATTTCTGAGAAGTTATCTGTTCAACGTTAAATTGCAATATCCCGTGGAAATTACTCTGTTAAAATAAATCCACGCTCAGAATAATTTCGATAAAATCCTCTACATATATATAAGCTTTGAATGCTTCCCCATGATCTTGCTATATGCCTTGCTTTATTTAGGATATCATTCGAATATTGATCATGTGCTTGACGTAGACCGTTTGAAAGCTGTTGAGAAAAGAAACTTCTGCTTAATCATGAAAGAAAGAGTAAAGTCGTCTGTAATGAACTAACATTTCTCTTTTATATGAAAGTATACCACAAATATACATTTTCGATCTCTGACGGTCGCGAAAGTTTTCAGATATATCGATAATCTCAAATAAATGAAAAATAAATCCTTACTTTTAGAATAACAACTATCATATAAATAATCAATTAGGTAAACAGAATACATTTTTTGCAAAATACGGATAAATCGATATATTCAATTCAAATTATTATTGTTATTTTTTTCCTTCTTTAAAATCTGTTTCGACAGTTAGAAAGTTAATTTAAAAGAAAGACCACATAATTATAACCCTAAGAAAGGATGTTTCACAAACATTTGAGCAACACAAAATAAACAAAGTGAATCACAAAAAGTTTAAAAGCAAAACGATCCACTGTGAAGTAACACAAAACTTTGACACCAGCGACTGTCTATCAGTGGTTGTGCAAGTAAGTAGTCAGTAGTCAACAGAGCCAATTATCAACAGTTCAACGTCTGAAATCTCATTTGCGAGCCATATTTTTGTTAAAATTAAATTATATAGGTAGGCATATAATTTAAGACATAGGTAATTATAGGTAGGTATTTGTTCCCTTAATTAGGGTAGGTATTCATAAGATGGTTTTTACTAAGAACGTCCCCATTCTGATCCGTGCCTCGAAAGACACGATTTGTCGATCACAGACCTAGACTCGACACAAGGCGGAACAAAATCCGATTTCAAATTTAAATCATCCAATACCTAACACAGTATCTTGGAGTATTCCCGAGGTTTTAACATAACCGCCCCCACAACATAATTAGAAAGTAACAAAAACCATTCCACGAATGTTAATCTACATAAAACCTTTTCTAACATCACGTGGAATTCTACAATTAGTTACTAAAAGTTTACGATAAAACCGAACTTCCACTACAAAGTTGCCTTTCAGAAAAAGAATTCTCTTAACATAAAACAATAATGAGACATTCAAAAGACAGAAGCTCATAATACTCCGTAATGCAATAAAAAGAAAACAACTGAAAATCGGAATTTGAATTTGTTCAAGAACTTTCTTGTTCGTGACTGTTTCCATGCATTTTCTCGACATTTTTACTAGCAAGAAAGAAGAAGTTACTTAAAAGGAATACCAGCGAAAGAAGTGAAAATGAATCCATCACAAGAGAGATTCAAGGCCCAAAAGGAAAACTACAACAAATTAATCACCACTTCGATTTTTGCTGCAATGGCAAGTTCGCAGGGAAAAGGGGGCTTATCGCGATCGATAATCATCTCAGCCAGGTAATGAATGCTTCACAATCGCTGACAATCGTTATCAGTCACCGCGATTGTCAGAAAGGAAAACTCGTGCATCCTTTCATCATCGCAGAATGGCGTGCGATGAACAGACGAATAGCGGGTGCATCACGCCAGGCAGACATAAAAGAGACAAAGATCGCTATCGCTCATCTGAATGATTTTTAGTAATTGGATTACAATGATTATGGATGTAAAATCATTTGAAACCTGCACTCATTTCCTCTATCAATTATATAAATTAAATGGTGTATTATGCATTGACATAAATGAATTCCTTCAAATGATTAACGTTCAAATTTTTAAATCACATTTTAACAAAATTTTAGGTTATTTAGATTTAGATGAGACTTTACAAAATATAAAATGTTTAAGAAATAATGAACATTTTTTTGTCTCTTAAATTACAAGCTATGTGTCACAATTTTCATATTTAAAAATTTGCAGGAAAATGATGAAATAATAAATTCTATTTCATAATGGTATAGCCGCTAAAAGACATTCTCAACCTATAGTAGACATAAGGATTCTCAACCTACAGTAAACATAAGGATTCTCAACCTATAGTGGACGAATTACAACTAGAGATGAATCACTTTATTTCTGGTGATAAAATTTTTAAACGAAACATTTGAATATTAAATTACGTCCCCTTTAATATTTTGTTTTAATCTTAATTATTCAAATACTTGTATATCGGAAATAACAATATTACACACGGGAAATATGTTAACGGCAGTTCTGGGTTTAATATTGAAATCAGTAATAAATATTCGTAAGAACCTAGAGAATAAATGAGTTAAGACTGAAAGCAAACACATGTTCTTTCACACACCTTCATGCAATCAAAGAAAAAGGAATGCAAGGAATTTGGCAATTTTGAGAATTATTCGAGCTGTAAATATAAATTTTTAATTTCCCCTACAACGAAAGATGCTGTTATTTTTATTAATGGTTACATTGAATATTAATTGGGACAACACAGAAATAAAAAAATAAACCCCATCAAAGCCAGTTTATTACAAAATTCTTTACTTTTACGTTTAAGAAATCATAAGTTTTTTTATAATCTTAAGGGATTACGCAATCATGAAATACTGAAAATCAAATTCTAAAATCAAAAAACTATTTTAGCAACTAAATATGAGCGATACAAAATATGATCAATGGTCTGATAAAAGTAATTCACAGACTGATTATTTCAGACTGTAAACAATTTACTTTACATTGCTATAATTCTCAATGTACAGACATATCTTGCAGTCCACGCATTATTAAAATATACTATCCAAAGGTATTTTGCTACAGAACAGCAACCATATTACATCCCATGAGCTAAAATAATTTCATGTCAGGAAATAAAACCGATGATGATTTACTTACATGCAATTTGAAAAAAGAGCATGTCATTGATGAAAAATTCTTATTCTCTAAACCTCTTCGAAAATCATGCCCCAGTGGATGAGAATTTTTAAAAAATTAAAGAGTTAATGAGAAATTAAGAAAAAATATTGTACAGGAGTGGTCTGGTAATGCTCATTCAATAACAGGTTAAAAAACGTCATTAGTCACATCATCGCCACAATAACATCATAGCGGAATTTTCGCGAAAACAGAAAGCTGCAACAGATGCTACTTCTATGCAGAATACATGGTGAAAAAGCATTAGTTACTCGAGCAATGTTCATAGGACATAAAAGACCTTTGAAGATACTGAATCTTCTTAAATGTCGGATCAGAAAGTAACGACTATTTACAATTATGTGTAACGAAATTTGCCAATATCAGGTCCTTTTACACATTGAAATGTGCGATTGCTAAGCGAATTTTTTCATTTCCATTCAGAAGTTCAAAAATTTCTACAGATGCTAAACTCGATATTTCTGCAATGTTTTTAGAAAACTAAACAATCGGAATTTTAATACAACAATGCAAAATAAACACAACTGCGAAAAAAACTAGAATACATAATAGCGAACAAGAAAATGAAAGATAATTGCTCCGTTATTAAAATTAGAACAGTTTATCCGGAAATATAATCAATAAGTCACTAATTGAACAACGATGAATATTTAGAGCTTGCTGAGTTTCATCCCCATTTTCCTGAATACTTAGACAACGGAATTCGAACAAGAAATCCGATTTGTATATTAGATATTAGGCTAAATAATGTTTCTAATTAAGAAAGAAATCAGCTTCCAGGTATTTCATATGACAGCAATCTTACGGGTGAGTTAAAACAGAGAGTGTATAGCATCTTGAGTGAATAAAAATGAGATGAGTATAAAAATATTTCCATTAAGAGACAAAACTGGCAATCTCTTTCCGCACATATCTCTATTATTTCAGATTGTCATTGTAAAATATAAGATATATTAACAAACGCAAAGTAAAAAATTATGAAAAACTACTGATTAACCATGATTCAGTTTCAAAGAAATTATATATTAATGAGAGAATTAATGGCTTATATAACGCTTTAAAAAAAACCGATCTGGCAGACAGATAACCTACAAAACACAAGGTTATCTCCAAAAAGGAAATAGAAGGGGGGAAAAAAGAGAAAAGAAAAAAAAAGTAGAGGAGGAAGAAATATTCAATGGAATGAGGCAAACGTTTTTAACACGATTGCGATAAATAAAAAGTTGAGAATGAATAAACAAGAAAGCTGACACAGGCTTGGAACAACAAAAAATAATAAACAAATAAATAAAAATTAAAGTTAATAAAATAAAATATTGCATCGAACATATTAAAACAAACACCGAGAAATAAAAATAAGTATAATAGAATAAATAAATTTATACTAAAAATGTTTGTGAAAATAAAAATATTGTACTAATATTCATAAAAGAAATTTAATTGATCTCAAATAATGGTAATTCAGAAAACGCTGCAATCTGAATTTCCATGGAAAAGTGCAATGCATTGTAACTTCATATTTTCAATAATTTCGAAATAACAAATTTTGCAGATAGGGAAGGGGAAAAAAAACAAAACAAATCCTTGAATTTTGTAGCAACGGTATTTTTAACGGTAAAAAAAAAAAAAAAAAAAAAAAGGGAAAAATTGTTTTTCTAGTGTTTACAGTAGATTAGTAAAAATCTCATTAAATAAATGAACACACGAAAAAGCATAGTATCAGAATGGCTTTCAGACAGTTCTGGCTACAGTACAGACTCACAATATCAAAAAAGCTATACTTATAGGCTTATATTATATATATGACACCAATATGCATATTGAAATCATGACTTAATCATAATAATATTTTTTTTATAAGCTAACGAATTAATTTAACTCATTTTGCTGAAAACAAATATGTGATCAAACCGACTCTCATTGTCAAAAATGTAATTTTTTGTTTTATAAATGTAAAATTTAAATTGGTATATCAAACTTTACATTAGCAAAATAAAATTCTGATATAATTAAATCAAGAATCAACTCAAACATATGTCGCAGTCATTTTTAAATAACACAATAACAAATTTGAACAGATTCGATGTGTAGAATTCCATGATCAAAAAATTTTTTACAGTGGGTCTTATTTCGACAGATTCTGCAATATTCGTATACAAGAACTGAACATTTTTTTACTCAAAGCAACAAAAAAGAATTTGTCAGGATATGACATTTCGACCTTCCCTCATAAACATCTAAAAACATTCGGTGACTTCTTAAACTACAAAGTTCCAATTGCACAATTTATTATGAAATGCCGGTCCGAATATCCTTATTCTAATAAATAAAAAGGTTCCTTCTTATACTATATATAAGTCAAATACAAGTTAAGTCAAATCATCAATCGACTAAATTATGCATACAATGATTTTTCAATAGAAGGAAATTATCCCTTACCGTTTGATTAATGCGTTAACCGGTGCTTATTTCAATACAGTTAATGAGGTGAACAAAAATTGAATAAAGTTGTATCACAAACATATCGCATGCTCAATAGAGTGCATTATTGCATATCGCACAATATTGGTGTTTACTCGGTATCGACAGATTTTATACTTTTCTGTCAGTAACAGAAACTTGGAATAGGAGAATTCATAACGTTCATTCTGGGATTCGAAAACCCTCCATGCTTTTGCGCATACGTCAGGATGTGTTATATTTTATCAAAATAGGGGTCAGAGGAATAATGAAAAGAGATGTAGAAACTGCAGACAACTAGTAATTTTTTTTTTTTTTTTTTTTTTTTTGGAAAAAAGATACTAATTCATAATAAAATAATTTTGAGCAATTTTTATTTACTTTGAAAGGTCTAAACATTAAATTATGATGAATAAATAAAAATTTGGCATTCCCTTTCTTACAAAATAATAACATTTTTTTTAAGTAAAACACTTTTTTGAAATTTGTTTATTGTAATCTTTTATCATTTTGAGATTAATAACGATAGTTTATCTCAGTCACATTTAATGGTAAAATATAAAATAATTTTCGTGTCAGCTCTGAAAGTGTTTTGCCACTCGAACAAGCCGCATAAACAATCAATACGCAATACAGTCAGATAGTAGATCAGAAACGATACGACATTCATATACACGTGAGAAAAAACAGAATGAAAAAGTATGTAATAGGCGGAAATCAAAGAATGAAGAACTCTGGAAATGTGCTCATTCTTCCTCGTATGATCCCTTAGCGAAGTAGAATCGTCAAAAAGTGGAAGTCTCGGGATACTGAAACAAACAGCACAAGCTCGTCTCTCTGAAAGCATTCAAACACTTATCTTGAGGACTAGGAAGCTAAAAAAATTTAACTACGTGACAGAAACAGCACATGGCATATAAAAGGCTAAAGAGAAGAAAAATGTAAAATCATTAACTCTGGAAAGCGAAATCACTTAGTTCATTTCAAAGCACCCCCCCTCCACAAATGGCAGGACAGAGAAACTTTCAGGAAGAGTATCAAGTTGCACTTGCCAGTCAATACGATTTCCAAAAAGACTCCGAAAACTCAGAGAACAGAATCGCATTAGGCACAAAACGGCGAGTGTTTCTCTCCGAGTAATGACGTGTATCTGCATTCCAATAACTGGAATAAACGACCGGGGCCAACTGATCTATGTGTCTCGTAATAACGAGCCTCGGCCCTCGCATGACGATTTCCTTCCTTCCATTTTCCAACCATTCATCCATTATGCCTGGAGATCGTCTGTTACAGAATTTTCCTCCACCCTCGAGCTTCTCGGGGGGAGGAGAACGTGATACGAATCGATCGATGCAAGTGGATTTGTTTTCCCAGATGGTTGCCTACAAAGAGGGGTGGATGCACTAAACTGTAAGAAGAGATTCTCTAAATCTGTAGGCTTGAGTAAAATCTTCAATGCAATAGACTTCTTTATCTTATAAAAGTAAAGAAAGTTCTGATTTGAGAAATTGTTATATGATTCATTTGGTGAGGGGAAGCTATTCATAATGTTTTAAAGCATATTATTCAATAATACATTGAAACAAAAAAATCCCTCTTAGAAAAATGGATGGCAAAGGTACAATCCTTTACATCTGAGTTACTACCTTGCAACATAAATTGTTGATGTTAGAAACTGTCCAAAAAATGCAATAATTGTTCGTCTTATTGAGGCACTCATTCGGCTAATTGGATTTATTCTTCTATGTTTAATATTAAGAAAATTATGGCGAAATGAAAATTTCACCCCGCCCCACCATTTCCACCCCCTTTGAGCTAGATGGCCCATTTACAAATTCGTCCCAGATTTTTACATTTCTAACAACAAATTCCAACCGAAGTTAAAATCGTAACAAAAATTACTCCAGTAATCTTGTTCACAAGATAAAATGGGCATTATATGCATATTATATATACATAAACTTTTGAACGAATTGTGGTTTTGGGTTCAAGGGAACCAGGATCGGTGAAGAATTGAAGAAATGTTTCCGAAGTCTTGTCATGAGAATCACTGCAATAGGCGGTTTTATAGGAATCTACCTAAAAATGAAAAACCCGTTACACCCGTTTCACTTAAGCTGTATAACTCATGTTGACTTCTACTGCAAGTATAATTACATATTTTTAACTATTTATTAAAGCGTATGTTTTAAAATATGAAAGAACAATATTAATTCTTTATCGTACTACAATGAGTTTGAATAGCGCAACATTTTTGAGCAAAAATAAAACACCAATATTCGAATTCAAATTTATTTCAAGTTCCGCCACAACAAAGACACAGAGAAGAATAACTCACGTATCATAAAGAAACCTTTTTATTTCTCAATTTCGTCATTTGCGTATTCAGTTCAGATTTTGAACGTTACAATGCATTATTTAGGTACTAATAATTAATAGTTGAAAAATGAAAACTGATATCATTTTATGGAAGATCAACACATGAACATCTGAAACAAATTCAAACCACAGAAAGAGAAGAAAGACAAGGGACTAGTCAATGATCTATGCAGTATGGACTAGTGCCTGCCTTTCTTCCTTATTTTAATAGTTTTATTTTTCAACTTAAATAATATACCCTCCATTAACATAATACTCAAAAGTGATAAGAGAAGATGAGGATTATTTTCGATTTTTCGAAGGCAAAAAATTTGATAAACAATTTTTTCATAAAAAAGCTCCTTTTTTGCTATTATAATAATTATCCTGACGTGAAAGCCTTGACACGAATTCTGTAATAAGAATTCAAAAGCATACACAAATGAAAACTTATAATTTATTCATGATTTACATTGCTTAAATTTAGTAAATATCAATCATGTTTACCAAATAACATACCAATCAATTTCATTTTTCTTTGACGTGAAGATCTATCACAAATCTCTAAAATAATTATATAGTTGCTAGTAAAAAAAACTATCATTTTATCCCATAACTTTAATATTACAAGAATCACAATGTCCATCAAGCAGTTTTCATGTATAGCCCTGAAATGACAAGACTTTAAATCCCCTTTAAGTTCGACTGAATGATCCATCAATAGAGAATAAAGCCGTCTTAGGAGTGGAAACTCAGCAATCCCACAGTAGCCATCAAAAGAGGGTCGGGTCTTCTCATAAGCAGAAAGCGCGGTGATCGTTCCCCAGACGCTCCATAACCGTCGCTGGCTGGGATCGTAATGCTTTCACAGCCTCGAGGTCCATTCCAGTCGACCGACGAAGAATTCGACAGGATTGACGTCAGGCAATAGCAGCGAGATCTTAATCATATAGATGCCCTGATTTACAAGGCAATGTCACTTGCCAAGAAGAGTTGGGTCGTTTGATTTGCATCGCGAAAAGAATGTAGGACCGCTAAGGAAGGACGATCGTTTTTTTAAGGATAAATAGTTGAAGTAACTGTTTGGTGAACTGAAAGTCGTTGGCTGAGACTGCAAGCAAGTTTTGTTATGTAAATGGGTGGATGGGTATTAGGAATATTGTGACATATTTTAAAGTCTGAAATGAGTGTGCTAGTGTGATCTTACAATTACTTTAGCAAATATTATTTAGTTGTAGTAAAATTTACTTTAATTAAAATTATTTAAAAATTATACAGAGTGATCCAAAATAAATATTTAATCATTTCCAATTCACAAAAATCAAGCAGCAATAACATGGGAAAGTAAAACAAATGTATTGCCGCAAAAGAAGTCGGTGGGACATTGATGTAATGAGAATAAACAGGCTTCTAAATGTGATAGGACAAAGTTATGGCAAATGCCCACTGGAATGTGGTTCTGGGGACAAATATTTACTCGGAGAATATCGGATAGATTATCGAATAGAGGTAAGCTGGCTGAAGAGAAGGACTGACAAAACAATCTCCGAAAATGTCAATTTAAATATCACGATTGCAAAAATTAATAAGTAATATTAAATTATTAGACAGCACTATAAAGTTTTAGGTCGCAGGCTGAAAGGCCTGATGCTCCTAAAACCTTCTGGCCGCGTCATCGTCGTACAGTTATAAAATGACAGGTAATATAAATACTAGTCTAACATTAAGTGTAAAATTGGGTTTTCAGGTATCAGCAAGTATTACTTATGTATAATAGTCACAATGTGTATCAAAAACACGTTCCTACCGTGAAAAAGCAAGGCAGGAAAATCAGTCTCCGTTATGGCTCATTATTTTACAGTCACAATGATCTCTTCAATTCTCGTAGAATGCGTTCCCGATCCCATATTCCTACGTCACACAGTGACAATGAGCAAATTCTCTCCCCCCCCCCGTTTACGATGACACAAAAAACACAGTATTATGATCGTCAAAAAAAAATATATACAAATTCGAGATTTTGACAAATTTCCACGTTTCAGATTTCCCTACGTCCGAAAAACAATTTTCAACACGCCCGTTTAGGAACATAATTGGTCAGAAAACCGTTTTTGCGCTAGGCAGGTGAAATTTGGTATATAGAATGTCGACCAAATTTGTAGGTTTCTATCAAATATTGAAAGAAATCTATTAGCAGGAGAAGTCTTGATTGGTTGGCTGTTGGAGTACCAACGAATCGATAACTACAAAGACTAAGAGTTACACAAATAAAATTTGGTAACAGGTTCAATATCTAAAATGTAGATTTGTATAAAATTTTGAACGAAATCTGAGCAAGGTCCGTCTGCCTTTCAATCTGTATTTTCACATGCATGCGAATGCAATAATTCATAAATGAAATGACTTAAATCAATGAAATTCATGATGTGATCTTAGATCACAACTGTCATTTCGCATCAAATTAAGGACTCGGTCGGTAGGAAAATAAGCATCCAAAATGCAAATCACAGGATCCATTCAGTAAAAATGCTAGATTCACATGAAAGATCTATAATTCGAAAATATTGTTTGCTATGTCATACGAAAATTCGTGACCTTATCCAAGGTCCACAATTTTATAAAAGAGCAAGGTAAGGCCAGAGTATGCAAGAAAGTTTCGAGCGGACTACTATCGCTCTAAAGAAATCGGATTTAATTCCAATCTTCTAATTAATATAATGGTTCAAGTGGTATAAATTTATTTAATCCGAATTTCCATTTTGGTACCATCTCTTCTAATTATTCAAGTTCCATTAGAATTGCTTATTTATATTAATTTTAGGCAAGTTGAAAATACAATGTTCAAAATAAATTACGCATTCCAAATAACCTAGTAAATTGGTAGACAATGTATTCGATTCGTTAAATTCAACTGCCAGAGAATTAATAAACGTTAAAACAAAAACTGGCATATCAAACATTCACTTCCAATTCGCCATTAAACAACTTAATTCCAAAATCCAAGATCGCACACTCGTTCATTCCGCGAAAAATCGCTAAAAATAAAATCCGAAAATTGCACATATTTTACTTCCTGCGTTTGACGCCCATTCAAACATTCCGATCGCAAACAGTTAAATACAAAAATACACACAAAACAATTTATAATAATAAAAATTAAAAAGTTACAAAGACGGAGCAGCAGCTAAAATCTGAAGGAAAAATGACAGACGTGAACATGACTTTGAAGCATTTCAAAATCGATTACATCACTAATCGCTTGAAGCTGATATCTCTGAAGTACTTTGCACGCTATCTATGGCAACCCTGAGGTCAAGTGAGAAAACATGACTTTTTATTTCTGTCAAATGATTTAAAAAAAAAAAAAAAAAAAAAAAAGGTAAGTTGGCAAGAATGAAATCTAAAGACGGAAAGGAAACAGGTGCATTTGCTTCCATAAATGGCAGATGTAGTAGTAACTAATGAGTTGATTTAAGAAAAGGGTTTTGCTTTCATTTCGAAACGCCATTTCATTAAGAAAGTAATAAATGAATGAATTCCTGGATAACATTAATATCGTCTGAATAATAACGTACAATCTAAGAATGAAAGGTAAAAACGCATTATTAGTTATAATTGAGAATACTCACATTATTAATATAATGAGATGTTACTACGTGTAAATTTTCATCAATGTCATTTGAAGTTTAACCCTTAGCGTTTCTTTTTGCTAAGCAAGAACTAATCAGATGCTTATAATGCTCCACTGGTCGAATTCCTTAAAAGGCAATGCAATTATTTTGACTGGCAATTAAAAATGAGTAGCCGTGATCTCTGTAAAATCTAGCAGTATTGTTAGAATAAAAAAAATGGTACTGCACATGTTTTAAACCCAAAACATGCATGCAACCGAATGTCCCCTAGCGATACCAGTGGAGCACTAATAAGTTAAAAGTAATTGAAACTTTTGGCTCGATTGTACTAACTGATGAGTTCATGCATTGTTAATGTACAACAAAAAGGAGACCAACACAAGGAAAAATCAACTACGTAAAAAATAAAGGTTAATTAGTACTTCAAAAGATATTCAAATTTTACAAGAGGAGGGGGAAAAAACGGAGTAAAACAAACGATAAGATGAGAACCATTTTCAACGCAACTAACAATTATAAATTGTTTGGTTGTTCATTGTCTTATATTATTAAGACAATTGATATCTGTATTTAAAATTAAAAGAATCAATTCGTTAAAAATTGAAAGATGTGTTCTTAGTGTACATATATCTCATTTTCCAAAGAAATAAAAAGTCGTTGGGACAATCTAGTTCGTACAGCCTTCAGCTGACGCGCTTCCCAGAAAAGAAAAGAAGAAGAAGAAGAAAAAAAAAAAAAAAAAAAATCACAGACAAAATAGAACAGAGAACAAAGTACACAGTCGCTTATGATTCATGTTTTATGTTGTTACAAAGCAGAAATTTTTGCGATTTTTCTCAAAGGCTTATAAAAAAACTATCTAACAATATCCAATAACTAGTAAAATTTTATCACCTCTTCGACTTTGCAGGAACTTTGGTACCACAATAAGAATTTTGTATTGATCCATCCGCAATTTGGGCATAATTGAAAATTATGACCCATGAGATACTTAAGTTTTAAATAGCCAACACAAATGCCTAATTCTAAACTCAATAATATTTGAAAATCGAAACGTTACGAAAATGATGGACTTTATTTTCCTTCAAATGAGCGTCATATTCTCTTTGGAGAATGCTACACAAAAACCGAAGAATCTTTGTAAATGAATACATGTAACGGGGAAAAGAAACTTCGTGAAAGAAAGACACAGACAACTTGATTCGCTGGGAATTTATATGCACAACAGATGACTCGTTAAAGTATTTAAATCTTTAGGGTTTAAGAATTTCAACTAATTTACATGAAATGGGATTAATATAAAAAGATTTTTCTAAATTTCTATGGTTTCTAAATTTTTGCATTTCGTAAATATAATTCCCACAATGAAAATGATTAGAATCATTATTTTATAATTATAGTTTATTAAAATTATTATTTCATTTCAATTCCAAGCAATATGAAATATTCGCAAAAAACTTGAAACATTATAAAATACTAACTCCGGCTTTGGATTAAAAAATTAATTTCTTCAGACAAATTTTATTAATCAATTACTTGTATTAAAAATAAGTCGTTATTTTTTTTAAAAAATTTTTGATCGATCGAAAATGGGGGGAAAAATGTATACTAGTATTTTATTCATTAGAAAAAGCAAGCTTCACTGCGGATTAGAATACAAAAGATAACTATATTATATATGTAATGATATTTTAAAATCTGATTCAAAACCTAATTCCTGACTTTTATCTTAATTTAGCCCATATTAACTTCATTCTACAATGTTCTCTTATTTCCTAATCCAATTCCCACTTTTTATTTAATTCATTCTACACGCACGCTATAAAACTGCTCGTCTCAGCATTTTCTCACGCTCTGGATGAAGGGATAAAAATCCCTAATGCTTACCACAATCTTTTAAAGATATCTAAGATTCCCTTTCTTAAATCGACACAAGGCAAAGAAATTCCTATCAAAATCTTACAGTAAAATCACTGAAGGTGTAAAAATTCTGTCTCGTTTACTCTTGTGTCGCGATGTAGACCGACGCATTGCTAATCGCTTTGTACAAATTATGGCTACAGGGATGGAATAAAGCGAAGTTAAAATTTCAAAATTATCTTCTATTCGCAGCAAAGTCATACAACTGTTAAAATATGTTTGCATATAAGAAATACTCTAAAATTAAGATCATAACAAAAAAAGGCGTTTCAATTAAAGATAACAGTAATTTTTATACAAAAATTTGCAAAAGATACTTTTTTAATGCTTTCATTAAGATCCTCCCCCCTCCAAAAAAAAATTCTCTCTACAAATCCTGCGTCATTGTTAGTTGACACCTTATCTCGACTCTATTAAACACAACCAACTGAGAAATCAAAATGAATGTCATTAATAATCAGTGGACAAAACTTCTACTGATCGAAAAATCTGAACTTGCAAGATCACTTGATTAAAAGACAGTGTCATCACAATTTCTGACCAGTTTTCTCGAATTTTCACTACCAGTAAATCCCTCCCAGAAGTGCTTGATGCACACAGTACCGCTTCTACACTACACAAAATATATGTATAAAAACTATGTCTGGTCCAAAACAAAGACATCGGCGTCCACTTTCCTTCAAAGGCTCCATGTTTCGAACGCCATTCGCGGCATGCATTATTCATGGCGATATCACGCTCTGGAATCTGACTTATCTCCCCTTGCTCTCTAGAATTCGGGAGGATAAAAGCAGATAGCGGGTGCTTTTTTTCCCAGAGAAGAAGCCGATTAAATCGTCTTCATTGTGGGGCAGACGCTTTGCATTCACAAACGGGACTCGGAACTGCCGCCGACCGATTCGCAGTACCTCTTTAATCCATCCTGTATCTTTACGGTAGTTAACTATACGCATCAGTAGGCGCGCAGGGTTTGTGGAAATTAAATGAGGGATTGGCTCTCTTCGAACAAAGCTATAGACTTTTCCAGGAAGCTAATGCCTCGTAGTTGTTTTGTATTTCTGAAATATTTGCAGTGTTACAGCTAAAAATATTTCTATAATTAATCATTGATGAAATTATTTAAATTTATATACATGGTATGTTTCGTCGATATACAGGTAGAGGTGATTTAAACGGAGAAGCAAAAGTGTACTTGTTGCTTTAAAATGTTTTATTTATTTATTTATTTATTTTTACCCAACAAGAAAACTGCATTTAATATACGTGTAGCATATACTGTATATGAACATTTAACACTGATTGAAAAAAAAAAAAAAATTATTGACGTGATGATCACGTGCATTGATGTACATGATTTTGAGATGACTTTTTAATACATTTCATATAAAAAATTGGATTGATCCCATCCATTTGCTTTCTTGTTTCTTTCGATATGGGCACTATTAACCCCTTGAGCTTATATGACGCGTCTATCTCGCCAAACTTTCTTGAATAAATTAACAATGATAAGCCGCATCCATTAGAAACTAGTGTGAGTTGACGCTTTTGACGAACGCTTCATTTATGAAAAAGTTTATATATATATATATATATATATATATATATATATATATATATATATATATATATATATATATATATATATATATATAACCCTCGCAAGTTTCTATATCAATCCATCCTCTTAAAACTAAGAAAATTAACACGTTGACAGCCGTGGAGGTCATCGATGCCCGGTGGGGCTATACGAATTATATTATGAGAAATTCAGCGCGGCAGCCGATGTGCTAAATTGTCTACCTCAGCAGAGCTGATAGAAATAAATTGCAGTTCTGAGCGTTAATATATGCCTACAATATGTAATAAGAAAATAATCATGAAGGCAGATACAATGCCTTATGATTTCTCCCAAAGTGCAAGACATCATAGAAAAATGTCCGTGCAAATATTTACAATGTATTCTTAGTACATCAGGAAACAAGATGTTTCGTAAAATTACAGAAAGATAACAAATTTATAAGCATGAAAATATGTAAATATAAATAAATATGTTCTACAGAAAGTCGCTTAAATGATTTTTACGCCGATTTCTTGTGTCACTATTAACAATAATCTAATACAAAAATTAAGTATCTTAAAAAACAAAAATTCGTTTATTTCATTTGAGAATTCATGTGCATTTTCAGCTAGATCTCATAAATAGTACATCCACAAACAAAAGGCGACTGTCTTTTTTTTTTTCCTTCATTTTTTTTAATTGAAACTATTATTATAGTAGAAAAATTGACTGATGTTTTCCCTATTTTGCAAAATTCAATCTTTTTTATTATAATGAATTTTTAATTAATATAAACATTTCACTTTATTAGATATTCAAATAAGAATTTTTTTTCTTCTCCGCTCAATTCTTATCTGCAATTAGAGAAAAAAAGAAAATAAGCAGGAAATTAAAAATAATTGTTTCACAAGAGGATTCTATTAAGAAATTCTGAAGGAATCGTTATGTCAAATTCTTCAGCTTAAAATTTTTATGAAAATATGACTAGAAGAACTTGTTTCATGTTAAAACATTTCTTTAATTATTTTATTTCAGTTAATTTATTTCAGCGTGAGTCTATCTTTCTACTCTCAAATAATGTTGGAACTTCGTGCATTAGAAATAATAATTATAAACAATGAACTATAATTGTGAAAATACGAAAACATTATTATGTTGCACTTTGCGCTAGAATTAAATCACTATCGATAACAACTGAAAAAAAAAAAAAATCCAGTACCGCAAAATACAAAAGCAAACGTTAATATAATTTTACTGGATGATTGGAGATTAACATAAGACAAACGATATTTTTCCGAAGAATAAATCATTTGCTACAAAATTAAAACATATCTTTATTATATAAATTAACATTATATTAATATATAAAAGGAAGGTGTAAAATATTTCCTAAAGAGCTTTCAAATGAATCACTGATGGGAGGGTTTTTTTTAAATATTTTTCAACCAATATAAAAATTTTCAAAACAGTATTTTACTCGATAAAACTAAAGCAAACGCAGCACTTAACTGTTATTTATATTCGAGCACAAACTTATCTGAACATTTCCCGATAAAAACTCGTTAAATAAAAAAAAAAGTCAAAAATCATAAAATAAATATTCCACGAAAGAAAACGCATTACCAAATAATATCACTTCAAATCCTTTAAAAAACATTCGAAAATAAAGCGCATCTCGAACTTAACAAATAAACAAGCAACAGCAGCAAGAATTGACCTGACAATTTGTTACCCGAAAAGAACTTAAACATATGGGGAAGTCAACATATATATTCCACAGGCAAAAAGAGGAGGAAAAAATATTCTTCCGTAAATGGAACGCTGTATAAATAATGCATAACTACAGCTCCGTTTTCGAAAAATGGAAGATGCACAAAAAAAATAAAAGGTACGAACGGAATACGGCAAGCAGCAGCACCCCTTATTTAAAATCTTATTTGCATGCATCTGTGCAAAAGGGAAAAAGCGAAACTGATATTAGCTTTCTAGAAAATTTCTGGAATTTCATTTCCACTGCGGAGAGGATCGCTTAGAAGTTTTAAAGAAGAAAGCAGGGAAAAAGCCAGACAACGAATATATTATAGAGAAATGGAAATTGTCTCGTTCAAAACAATAAATGTCTAGACGTTCGAAAAAGTGACACTCAAATGAGAGAACGTGAGCGGAGGATCACCCCCTTCAAGGAAATATCCTGAGTAATGGTGACAAAAGATACAATCATTTCTTAACTCCTTTTTAGCATAAACAACGGAGAGTATTTATTCATGACCTTTTACTCATTTTCTCAAAACAATATTTTCATCCAGACGAGAGCAAAAAAGAAAATGGGAAAACTTATTTAAACTAATGGCTGCCTGCTTGCAAGTTTTCAAAAATATTTAAATGGGACGCAACAGATTTAAATAATGAGCTCAAAGGAAACCCGTCTGAAACATAACTGAAGCTGATGGAATTTTGAAATTTTGTTTTTACTGAAACATGCCTCGTTATCCTTTCAATATTCAGATATTTCTTTCATAATTCGAAAATATGTTGAATAATTTTTTTTTCTCGTTTTGACGATAATGTTGATACAAAATATCCAATACAAATACTGTGCGACTGAACTTCTTTACTATTAAGTGAAATGACGCTTGCTAAATATAAACTACTTTCAAAAAATTTTAGAAAATACATTCATTTTACTTTACATTATTATTCACAGAAAAACAAATAAAAATATCCAATAACTTCAGAATCATTTATTACATCGATGACAAAATGGAAAATTTAGGAAGCGATTATTTATATAAAATTTTTTCGTGACATCATTGCCTTCTAGTGCATGCACACAAAAGCAAGGAGAGTTTCCGTATCAAAGAATAGATAGTAAATATATTGTGCATGAATAAAACCATAGTTTCTAAGCCAACTTCTGCAGAGGAATTGTGCACCATTTTATATTCTTTGATAACATCAAACCAACAACGCGAATAAAAAGTAAACTTGTCCAAATAAAAATTTAATTTCATATGATACCATTTTTTTTAACTTCAAAATTCCTTTTTTAAACATTTTTTTAAAAAAATGTTCATTTATATTAATGAATTATACAACAAAATTTTCTAAAAGACAAAAACATTTTTGCTTTCTAAAGTATTTAGCTATATGAACATACTATTTCGAAACAATCTGAAAGTTATTTTCGGACCTCCTAATTTTGTATGGTCATCAGGCAATGACACCGCCGCCTCAGCCAGTATTCTCTTCAAATTTTTGCATAGTACTAGCGACAGGATTTTTAACGATCGAAGTCGCATTTAACGCGCACCAGGCCGATATATAAGGCAGTTCTCTGATGGAATCGGATTTCAAATAAAGAACTTTCTACCGTCGAAACTGAGACTTTTCTAAGTTACTATGCTCCTGAAATTCTAACGAGAATCATACAAATCGGTAGATATTCAACTATGTTGAGTTTTTGTAAAAGAAATTTCGCAATTGCCCATTATTCAAGCGCTCTTGATTATCAAAGACTGCTGGAATTCGACTCTGGCAAAAATAATTAGGATGTAGAAATTTTAATTAAACAAAATTCACAATTTACAATATTTTACACACAACGCGCAAAACAGCAGATGAATTCTCAAAGTATAAATTCAAATACATGTTAAGATCCTCATATTGCAGTTAAGAAAGGCATCAGACTAAATTTCAAATAGACGCATACTTCCAACAGTTAAAAACGTTTTTTCATAGTTTAAACAATAAGTATATTAACATGCATCAAGTCTTAACTATAAAACAAAAAGATTAAAATATCATTATTATAATTATCTTGAAGAGATAGATACACGAAAAGGAAGAAGAAAAAGCAAAATTCTAAAAAACTTTAAACGAACTAACGCCTCAACTGCATATATATTTCTGATCATAGGCAAAGATAGAAGAATGAAGGTATGTATGCATCACAGAAAATACACCTTCCATTATTTCTTTTACTCCGTTCCCAAGAACTGTAAATCAAGAGAGAGGAATAAAAACAATCACCTAAAACGAGGGAAATGGACGTGTTTCGACTGCGGCAGCCGCTAACAAAAACTCTTAATCCAAACCAACTCAAACAATAGTTAAGAAGAAGAGAAAAGGTAGACACATTGGAAGAAGATCCACGGAGGAGGGGGAAAAAAAGCAACATTAACATCGTAATATCGAAGCCGATGAATAAATAAGAGTGTGCTCGTTCTTTTTATGATTCATTTGTCATGGCATTAGCTTTTTTTCTTTCTTTTGTTATCGCTATCGGTCACGTCCGGAAAGATTACAGGGAAGGTCGTGCCAGCAGATTTTCATTTTGTTGTTCATACCCCCTCTCCGCCGCCCGCCGCGGATGCTTGAGGTAGAGGGGGCGCGCACAAATTGCTGTAATGGAAGGCTACATTTAACTATGAAAGTACACGCTAAAGATATAAATAATATTGTATAACGTAATATTATTATCTTAGAATTCTGCTGATATAATTCATTTCGATACGATTTGATCCTTATTTTTAAAAAATTATTCGCACAACAGTAACAGTAATAAATTTTTGAAAAACAATTATGACTAGTACTAGAATAAGACAAACTGTTAGTATTGTCATTAAAAATTAATAATGTTTTCAAACAATGTTAAGAATTATCGAATTGGAATTGAACTATTTAAAGGTAAAAATCGAGAATTTTGTTATAGTAACAAACATTAGAAACTTAAGTTAATATCGGATATTTTAAAAAAAAAAAAAAAAAAAGCACACTCATCCATGCTGGTGTCAAGAGTTACTGATTTATACGAGTTTCGTTTTAAAACTTCATTAATATTTCAAATAAAATATTTGAAATTGATAGTCTTGATGGAGATTCTTTCATTAAAATTACCAAGTAGGACACACACAAAATTTCAATAAGAAGCTCTTGATTTTCTAAATATTTTGCGAAAAACAAGAAAATTGGCTCGTAGTTTCCAAATTAAATTTCATAAAATTATGGCATAATAATATTTTCAATTTTTATTTACAAAAATATAATTATTTTTAGATTCTATTACGGTTAAAGTATCTATTTTCATTTCAGTACTTCTTCCATTCACATTTTACCATAGAGTGTAGCACAAACTGAAGGAAAAATAGAAATATGATAATAAATATAATAAGATGTATCTTTTGGGCAGCCAAAACATCCCCCAAAAAATAATTATAAATAGTGGTGGGAGGAGATGGAAGAAAGAAACTTCTCTAAGGAGAAAAACTGTCGATTCAGTTGCCCAGTGATTTTTTTTTTTTTTTTAAAATAAATCTTTCAACAACATAGAACCTTAGAAATATTTCAATATTTTACATCCCAACAAATAAAATTCCGCACAAAATCTTCTATGCCTTAAATCTACCACCGGCTTCTTTTAAAAGACTGCGTATGTATTGGGCAAGCATATGCAAATGACAACAATAAAATATATTTCCCTCAAAATTGAAAAGGTTTATTTCAAACAAAAATGAAGCACAATTTTTGCAATTCTCTTCGACTAGGATAAAATGATTTCACTTTGATCACCCAAAATTTTAATACATCAATCTAAATGTCGACAACTTGTTTGTATATGAATATCCGTTGGCTGGCTTTAAACTTCCAAATGTTATACTACTCTCATCTAATTTTATATGACTACATAGCTATGCTGCTTCCAAATTACCTATTAGGAAAAGCTAAAAATGAAATTAACGAGGAAAATAATTGAAATCATGCTAAAATGTCATCTTGTTTATTAACCATGCCACTTCCCCTCGAAAAAAATTAAAATTAAAGAGAAATCTTTTTAAAACTGTGCACAAACAGAAATATAGCTATGTAATTGGCAGACAATTAAAATTCTATAAATTTAGGACCTTTTGTTTGTAATAAATTATAACTATTTGTAAGTTTAGTTGTGTATAAAGTACAGGTACACCGTATGAACAGAACGGATATTCATAATTTTCATAAAAGGCTGTTTGTACAGTAGCAATAAATGCAAGCAACCAAACAGCAAGCCCCTAAGAAAAATAAAGAGAAACAAAATTTTATTATTATTATCATTACTGATATCACAATAAATATCTATTATTTCATATGATTCTCCAATGTACAACTGCATCCATAATACTAATTAAGATAATTAACAAAAAGGAAGGAGAATCTACTGAAAAGCATATATTAAGCCAGAGAAAGATGGGGGAAAAAAAGGGGGGGGGGGGAATTAAATTTATTCAAAAAGTTTACCCCATAACGAAAGATTCTCAATTATTCAAATTTCTATTTCAAAAGCATTTAAGAAAATTGCAAGTACAAATAATCAATTCGACTGCTATCGTGGACCCATTACCCCTTTTCTAGGTATTGTTTTAAATTTATCACCGATTAAACGCAAAGAATTTTAAACTAATTTGAAATTCTACATCAAATAAACAGTGCGAGTTCGAAATTTAAACTAAAGAGCGAGTAACAATTCTCCATTTAACATTTTTTGAAGCAGCAGGCGTGGAGTTTCTTTAACAATTTTAATCCTTCGTGATTTTTAAGGTAATAGAGCAATTTTATCTACTATTAAGATTTCTCTTTTTAAAAAAAATTTTAAAGGAAGTCTTAAATTTTTTAAAAAACATGACACAAGCAGGTAGTAAAGAGAATCGAGTCGGAAGGCAAAAAGCAGGAGAGCGAAACAGTGAGAAATATTTAGAAAGGAATTCACCGACACAGCGTTTTGGTTCCGTGAGAAAATAAATTGAACTCGCAAATCAGAGGTTACAGTGAAGTCGAAGTTCCGAAGAAGATGAGGACATTATTTTTAGAATTAGGTAGCTAAGAAATGATTGCATACCATACCTACAGGGTGTACATTGGCCAAAAACAGACTCCCAAACAATTAGAATATATATATCATTAACAATACGAATGAAAATAATTTAAAAATTAATTTAAGATTCAAATGAAACAATTCGCATTTTTTGTTTAATTTTGGTAAAAACTAAGCAAATTTTATTAAAATCTATCATTATTTCATATTTCTAAAAAAAAAAAAAAAAAAAAAAAAAAAACGACAATAGTAGACGATTTAAAATGATATAATGAATACCTGCAGATGTTACACATTCCTGTCGATTACTAGTTGCCGATGTACAAACTTATGTAAATAATTTTAAATCGGATTTTAAAAAATATGCATCAGAAAAACTAATTTTAAAACGAGAAAGAAAAAGAAACTTAAGTGCTGCAAATTTATTTTTAAATAATGCAAGAGAAAATAAAATAATTTTTTTTTCTGACATTTAGTCTCTAAGTTTTCTTATTGTTTTGAAATTAAAGGTCAAACCATTTATATTAATAAGAATAATAAGTAAAAACTTAAATTAAGGAGAAAAATAAAGATTCGAAAAAATGCTTATTAAGATTTCAAGATTATAATGTTTTATATTTATTTATATCAAAATTTAAACGATGCATTAATGAAAATTTCTGCATATGTGCAAAATTACATTCACAAGTATCAAACTTTTTGTGAACACGTATTTAAATCTTGCCTGACAGTTCAGTTTCCTAATTAGCTAAATGTTTTTCAACCGCTTTCTTTTTTATAACATTTAAAAAAGCAAAAATTCCTGCATAATAAAAAAAAATTCCACAAGAATCAGGAAAACACCAACACTCTGGAATGGAAAATACAGTGTTTCGATCGGAGATGCACAAGTCAACCAGGAAAATAAAAAAAAAGGAAAAAGAAAAAAGGGAAAGGAGCGTCCTCGAATAGTGGGAACGAGGGGAGAGAGATGGGGTAAGCAATTGTTGGCTTCCCGCCAAACAAAATGCCCGGAGGAAGAAAGTGATCCGACTAATGAGTGAAAAGAAACCATCAATAAACCAATGACAGACCGCTCTGCATTTACTCCAGTTCAAATGCGAATTCCATTTCACAAGTCGATGAATGAAGGATGGATTTATTTTCTTTTAACTGCTGCGTCAATAATCGGAGAAGCAAAGAATTCTTACCTACTTCCATTTCGCTATTGCATAAGGATAGCAAGATTCTGAAATTCTTTTACAAAAATTGTGTTAAACAAGTTATTTTAGTTCGAAAGAACGAAATTCAATTTATTTTTATATATAAATGCCAGTAAATTTCCTAATTGTTTTTTCACCCCCTTTTTTATATTACATTTCAAAAGATAATAATCCATAAGAAGCAAAATGCCGCCTCTTAAAAAAAAAAACCTGGAAATTTGCGAAATTTTTATTTGTAATAATTTTATGTCATAGCCAATTAGAAAACACGCTTCAATTTTTTCAAATTGCTACTCATGTTACGCTTTGAAAAAAATAAATGAATTATATTAATTATTATATTGCATTATATTTATTACATGCATAAAAACAATTTACTTCTACAAATGCATATAGGCGTATTCGCAAATAATTAACTACAGATAAAAATACTGATTAAAAATAACCGTTTATATTCCCTCTTAGAATTGTTAGCATACTAGTTAAACATCGCAATCTGCTTATTATGAATGTCAATGCATTTCAAAATGTCATTGCAGTTTATCAGTTAGTAGTAATTACATCAAAAAAGCTTTTCTGTCTAAAAACATCCTTATTTGGAAATTCACAGTGAATCATTTCAATTAATATTTTTTTTTCATGCATAATTTTTTTAAATGCTCGGTAATTCCACATTATACATCTTGGAGAAACAAATCATTAAAAACAAAACGTGATCATTTCAGCACCAGTTTTTCTCTTTTCCAAAATTAAGATAATTTTGGGCTCTAATGGTTCAAATAAAGTATAAATAGCTATATTCAGCTAAAATAAAAACAAAAATTAAATATAGGTGCAAATTTTGAGGTGGGTTATATGTGTCCCAGTGGTCTTTTTAAATGGGACACATGTGTCTCATTGGGGTTGAGATGACCATATAAAATACAGCGAAAAGTTGAGTCTCTAGTTTTTATAATATTTTAAAACAATTTTATTGCAAGGAAAAACTCTTACCACTTACATAACCAACATTATTCATAACATTTCTATGTATGATACATTGCAAAACAGATTTGCAGACTGCAACTTTATTCATGACGCATAAAATTTTCGTTCGAGTTTCTTTATTACTAAGATGTAGTCAAAAATTGCTTTAACATGTGAATGTAATCACAGAAAACCATTGGAACACGCACTTCAATAAATTCCCAACTTATTTATCCCTTTGGGTGATTTAAAAACATCAGCGAACATACATGTCCCGGTGGGGCCCAAAGGTTAAAAACGGCAAAATTTCATATATTGTCAGTAAAATACAAGTCTCTAGATTAAAAATAATTATTATTATCTTTAATACAACACAATTTCTGGGCATCAGTACAAAATTAATATCTATATACAGCTGACTTATCAAAAGATGTTTTATTTACTTTTAAAAACCACATCAAAAAATAAAACCCAACATCGTTTTTTTTTTTTTTTTTTTTTTTTAAATACTGCTACTCATTTGATGTAATTTAGTTTGACGAAATAGTTATTAAAAAACTTGCCAAACAGCAACAGTCGTTTAAAGAAAATATGAGTTGCTCGAAAACATATCTATAAATTTGGAACAGCGAATTATTCCGATAAAATATACAAGTATCCAATACTGGGATCAACGCCAAGGGGGAAAAAAGAAGTAATAATGGATGTCAGTTCATGCAACCTCAAAGCAAAATAAGTTATCTTCGTTCCCAGCGTGCCTAATCAATTCAATCAACGCTCCCAAACAGCATTTAAAAAGAGAAGGTAAAGTGATTACAACCGCTAAATCCTCATTCTCTTCTATAATTAAGAGATCATTAAAAACAAAGAGCAGGAAATGTTTGGCGATAAATGGGTGCCACGAGCGACGTAAGAAAATGAAGCGCGAATACCGTCCCCGAGAAGTCCTACTTTTATCCGCATCCGGATTTCTTAACAAGTGCAACTAAGATTTCATTAACTAACCCAAGAAAAGAACTCAGTTTCCTAATTAAGGAAAGGTTCGCAGACAGCTTATCTTTCGGAGGTCACCTCGGATTTTTTTATTTATTTTTTTTCTTGCTCTCTTTCTGAAAGAATAAAATGACTTTAAAAAAATCCTCGCCCAGTATGTTTGGTGAAAAAACGTTTGCTCTCTAGCGATGACGAGAATCCAAGTTGATTTGTAAGAATTAATTAAGCCTTTATTAATCACCAAATACATTAAAAAATTAAAATTTTCCTAATTCAAAACCAGAATACATGAAACTTTCATCAGATTAAAAATGGAGCGATAATTTTTGGATGAACTGAATTAAAAAATCTGAAGATAATTTTCTTAAAGCAAGTTTTTAAGGCAGTATATAAAAAAGTCTGACTAGTCACAAAAAAAGTATATAATAAGTACAATTAATTCTTCTAATTCTAATAAAAATTATTTTTTGCATTTCCAGATTAAATTTTTTTATTTTTTCTTAGCTTTTTACTTTTTACTTAAAATATATATTAATGAAAATGAAGCGATTCAATTAACTAATAAAACTTTAATATATACTTACTTCATAATTACTTTTCACTCTTTATTCAAAACACTATACAACACATATATCCATTAATATCCATATCTTTATATGTAATCACTTACCTAGAAGAAAAAGAAAATCAAAATTAGCAACATATCAATGCAAATTAAATAATTATAATGCACTGCAATAACATTTAACGATTTTTTAAAGTCAAAGTAATAACACCAATTTAGAGGCATTAGTAATTTTCATTGCGTCTCAAATTTTTAAAATATGCTTTATATTTTTTTTGTGAAAAACCAACCAAAATATTATTTTCTGTACTATCCTCCATTTATTCTTATTCTGTTAGATAATTTAAAAGTAATTATGAGATTAAAATAACGTTCGCAATCAGGAACTAAAATTTCCCATTACAGATAAAAAGCTTCATAAAAATATGTCAATATTAGAATGAGATTAATAACCTATTAAGAAACTTCAAACCATCTACATCTGTTTCGAAAAGTACTTGACGAAAATTCCACTTTCCATTTAATATTTTTATAGCAGTATTTTAATTAAAAGCATAAGATTTTAATTCAGAGTTTTTGCATTCAAAGAGTAACATTAAGAAAAATCGTGCATCATAAAATAAACAATACTTTAACATCAATCCATCTTTGCATGAATATCATAAAATATGCTGCTTTTAATGATAAAAAAAGACGGTTAAAAATATTGCGAAAGCAAAATTAAAAAAAGAATTTTATTATACTGATATAAAAGACAAAGATACATGAAATCCTTAAAGTCAAATAAAGAAAGTTCAATTCTATAACAGAGCTTAAAATTCGATACTTATCCCGTATCGATACATAAATCGTTGCTTAGCAACCAAAACTACGTTCTGTGGAATCCTACCAGATTGTTTTTGGAGCTGGCGGACTAAGTTTTCTACTTTAAAAAGTAAAGTAATATATATGGAATAAAAAAGAACTCGAAAAAATAGGCAGTTGTAAACTAAATCTAATTACTGGAATATTTTTTATTCTAAAAATCAGTCGATTTTATTCATGGTTCATATGTATGATAATTAAAACATCATTTGGTCTATCAACATTTAATGGCACTATAAGAATATATTTTTCCAGGCCCAAACGAAACATTAAAACTTTATACAGAAATAAAGATACAATGTTTCGTCTAGAAGAATACAACCTTATCTTTCAGAGATAAATAATGCCAGATTTGAATACAATAAATTTTACACAACGACTACAAAATAAAACCTTCTTATCAAAAGATTTACATAAAAAGTATTACGGTAGAAAAGACCGAAAATATTCCAAGAAATAGAACAAGAATGTTAACAGGCCGCTCGCAATTTCCACGGATATTCTTTTCCCAGTAGAAATGCAAATGGTAATTCATCGAATTCCAACTGAGCGAAACGTAATAAACCGGCAGCTTAATTTCCATATCTCCATTTATTCTCATTCGTATCTTATCTCTCCTCGTTTTATTATAATTTCATTTCCTCCGCCGAAAATTATGCAATCGGTGGTAAACGCGGATTTTAAAAATGGAAAACACGTTTTTAAAACTCAGCGATGCTTTGTAAACATCACATTGTAACTTAGTTATATCATACGACGAAAATTATGATGATGAGAAATGAATTTATGTAAACATTGGCTTGAATGCACATGTGTTTAGACAACAATGCTCAGTTATTTAAATTTCGTTTGAATGACATCAAAACAATTATCGCCAAAGAGATAGAAATGCATACATTAACTAAACTGCCTTTGAGCAATTAATAAATGATCGATACAATCTAGACTCAGTACAAGTAACTACTATTAATACGTAAAATATTTCAATGAACTGGGCAGTCTTATTATTGAATTTGTATATTTAATTGTAATAATTACAATGCGTATTTAAATAATTCAACCTTTGTCTGAAAATCAAATTATACGACGACGCAAATGCATTACGCAAAATTTATACAAATATTCAGAGATTCTCAAAATATTTCAGAAAATATCGGCATGTTAGAATAAAACGAATTGGTCAGAACAAACGCTTCATTCATTCTTCATGAATGCGCTTTTCAAACAACCATACTTTAATTTAAATCAGTATTTTTATAGACAACAGTTGCCAACTTATTAAAACTTTCACCACGTTACTGATTATCATTTCTTCCTAAATATTGCCATGTCATAGAATAAAACCATTTTTTATGGGATAAGAAGGAAAAAGAATAATATTAAAATTCATTCATATGCAAATTTATTGAATATCTCTTTTCTAAATGCGTAACAAATTAAAATTAATATTCAGTAAGAATATCAGATTTCAGGAATTTATTTAATCATTATATAACATGTCTAAAAATTTAAAAATGTTAGAATTAAAAATAATAAAGATGCTTTAAAATTAGATCACATTCGAATGTAATAAATAAATTAATAACTTGCGTCGGCGTTAATAAAATAATTTGCTGGATTTTATTCTGGTAGCTAAAATTTTCGCTTTCCTAGATACACTTTCTGCTTTGCAATTACAAGAGGCGTGGTTTATGCATTAATTCTGAATCAAGGTCAAATAATAAAGAAGAAAGCGAATTGCCAAACTTTTCATTAAATTTCCAAACCACACCAGGATCATTCTGAGGAAAAATAATAAGGCTAGAAGAGGAATAATTTTATGAGAAAGAACCGCACTTAGAAACAAAGAAATACCTAGAAGGTTTATTTTACTCGATAGCCTCGCACGTTCCAAAAATTTTGCAACAAGATTAATCCGAGTTCGGTCATGGGAAAAGAACTGAAAAGAATAAGGATTAATAACAAAAATCGAGTTTCTCCCAAATGACCGCGGGCAATGCATAGGTTTATTTCGTTCACATTTTTTTCCCCTTGCAATTCAAAATCAACACAATTCGAGATAAGTATCCATTTCTTATCCAGATGTATCAAATGTTTTATAAAATATTTCCCTTAATTTCATGTTTCATAAAATATTTCAAATACTTCCGCACCAAATT
The DNA here is from genome assembly GCF_947563725.1 of Argiope bruennichi. Lineage (NCBI taxonomy): Eukaryota > Metazoa > Arthropoda > Arachnida > Araneae > Araneidae > Argiope > Argiope bruennichi. Next base: position 23,170,917 of record NC_079154.1, on the reverse strand, counting down.
GAAGGGAAACAAAGAAAAAAAATAATTCAAATGAAATTAAATTATTTTTCCGTTTACCAGTGTCATTTTGAAGAAGACTATCATTAAACTCTTATCGCTTCAAGTAGCACAAAACTATTCATAACAAATCAAAAGTATGTTAATAATCTAGAATTTTTAAAAAAGTATTGCTACTATTAACACTAAGCAGTTGAGTTAAGTTATATTAACGTACCGTTTGGAAGCAACAACGACTACTTTGCAATGGACTTCGTAATTCTGAAACTTGGTCAGATGACGATAACAACATCTGAGCTGATACCCCCCCCCCCTTTAAACTACCGAATCCTACGGATATTCAGTCAACGACACAAAATATAATGTGGATCTTTAGCAGAATCGGTTCTCGAATATGGAAACCTCCGGCCTGCAACCGAGACTTTCCCACAGCGGCCCCTTAATACTAAGCAGAGTTACATATCTAGGTTTCGAGTAATGTACTTTAAAATCTTAAAATCGAACTTTTAAGGCAACATATTCCTTCTCTTGAACTTACAATGTCTTCAATACGGTTAATAATGAACACAAATTTTAATATTGAAAAATATTAGTTGTTTTGGGGAATAAAAAGTAAGAAATGCAATTTAAAAATGGTTTAATGAGCAGCAGCAAAGTGTTCAGATCAAAGAATTTGTAATAATTTGTCTATATATTCAATACAATGACAAGTTCAGTTTTCCATCAACTACTGTCCAAGGAAGGAAAATTTACTAATAACTCGTATGATATTCTACAAATATTCATATTCCAAGCACAGAACGTTACAGAGAGTATTCTTTTCAGCATTCGCTTAAAATTTATTCTGTCTAAACAATTTTCAGAACAAAACTTTTTTCTGTGTGTATGACAGGATACAAAGATATTCAATGCGAAGTCTTTCGTCCGATTTAATAACGAACAAATTGACCTAAGATTTTGGTACGATTCGCAAAAATACTATGAAACTGCATAAAGAGCAGCCATAAAGATTGAGCTTTTGACATTTATTTTCCAATAATAATTATTTCTACTCCAAAGTACGAGTTAAAGTAGAGTGTTTTCGAGTCCCAATACAGACCGTCGATAATATTATTTATTGCACAATGCTGACTTTCAAATATTTTTTAACATTTTAAAATTATCTTTTTAATGTTACCCACCTTTAGAAAAATTGATTTTTCGTTGTTGTTGAATTTTAGCACTTTATTATGACTATTTTTTTAAATATTCAGCAACAGATTTCATTACTGCACTAAAATTCAAACCGTTTTCATTGTTTTATCAAAATTTGATTGTGCGATTTTTCTCCCATTGTTGAAACCTAAGGAAAGAAGATTTCAGTTTAATATCTGTACGTGAGAAATAAGAGAGGGCAGGAGAAGTGAAATTATAGAACCAAGAAAATCAGAAAGACGAAATGGACAGTCAAATCTTTAGTAGCACTACGTTGCCGTGGGACTTGACTTCGTTAGAATGATTCATATTATACACAACGGGTAGAAATGGTATAAAGATATCGATTCTTTGAACTCAGAAAAATAATTCGATGCTTAATCATTCATTTAATGAAAATTGTTTATTACTCAGAAAAATAAATATATATACTTTTAGATTTTATTCATAATTTAAAAATAACCAAAACGACAAAATAATTCACCGCCTTGAATAGTGCCTCAGTAGAGACATCCAAATACAAACACTTGTGTTTGTTACTAACTGGGTTTCCCCCCCCCCCTGGTGAATTCATGAATTTTAAGTTGTGCATAAGAGATTTAAATGAAAGTAAACACAAGTTTACGACAAACCAGCTGAAAAAAAAGACGGCAAATAATTAATCAAATTCAATTAATTTTCTTTAATAATCGCAAAAAAAATCGCTATTGCGCATGTCATTTAAGATCTAAATATTTCATTGTCTTAAAACTTTCCCCCATTTTTCAAGATTATTGCAAAATTAAACTACTACGCCTCATTTGACATATCTCATGTGAGAATAAATGATTCTACTGAATCTGCTTTTAAAAGACAATAAATGCCAGGTTGTTTTCGGAAAGTCTGACATTCAAAAATAAATATTTTTGAACAAAGAACGGTAAAACACTGTTTATACGCTTCTTGTTTATATACGTAGTGTCATCACAGTCTCAAATGATTCCGCAACCTTCGTAATCATCACAAAGTACTTTGTTTATGCGAATCAAAGCTTTAATTTCTTACTGCTTTCTCTTTTCTATAATAATACGTAGCTTTATTGCAACAGTCATGGTTTCTCGCTCCTATTAAAGAACTTATCCTTCAATCAATGAATCATTAAAAGAAAACTACCTGGTAGTCATTTAAGCGATGAAAAAGAATGTGAATCGAGTTCAACTTCCTTTAAAGATGCAGTAATCTCCTTTGAAAATCTTCGAAATTAAATAGTTTATCAATACATTCGATTAATTTAAATTGATTCTTGAAAAATGTATAAACAATATTGTAAAACTGTAATGTATGAATGACTTCAAAAACTTACTTCGTCAAAGAGAAAGACAGTTTTATTCATTTCATATATTTCTTAAAATTTCAAGATATCACGAAAGTAATTCATTTAAGAATTACTTACCGTCTATAGTTCTAAAATATTCAAACAAGGTGACCCAATTTAATTAGAAGGGAATTATCCGTTTATAGCGGAAAGTAAAAAAAAAAAAAAAAACCGTGAAGACTATAAATGGAAAATTAACACAAAGTCATCAAGTCGCTCATTATAGAATTTTTAAAAAAATGACGAATTTAAGTTATTTATTTGCCATAAGTGAAAAATCTCTTCTAGATTTAGAAAAGCAAAAAAAGCTGTATAGAGAAAAAAAAATAGTGTTCTCAATCATGTAGACTTATTACAGACTGATTTATTCACCCAAATTTTCAAAACATTACGCCATTCGTGACTGACTGATCAAGAAGTGTGTTTTCTACAACCTGTACTGAATCTAAAGAAAGGCACTTTCTTCACCAAAATATTGCTGTCTCCCCCTTTCCCTCCCCCTGCTGAGGCGTCATTCATTCTACACAGGCAACAGCGGCGGGAAGGTAAATGGGGTGGGTGACCTTGCTGTAGGTCGCTACCTCGAAATACTTTTTTTTCTCCTCTCTCTCTCCCCTAATTCATTCCAGCCTCTTTCGCAATGCTTGCGGTTCTTGGAGGTGAGCAGAAAAGTCGTTTCGACGCAACAGCTATCAGCTTCACAAATGAACACTCGGTTATTCGCATGTCCTTAATCTAATCAAACGTGTCTGTTTAATATTTTTTTAAATTCCTTTTACATATGTTTCCCCGATTAGGAAATATTTAAATACGAGGTCTGATGCAAAACTTGCGAAAACAATTTTAAGTATTTTATTTAAGAAGTCAAAAAGTAGAACATCACAAATGTCCATGCTGTCAATAATCATGTATACCCTCCAGCATGGGTTATCGAGTTATCAGTAGCATTTTTTAATTATCTATTATTTATAACGTAATATCAACTCATTACTGAAGAATAAATATTTCTAAAGAGTTTTACTTAGTTAAAATAAACGTTTTCATGCATCATTCAAAATTATTTAAGATTTGCTATTGACTAAATACGTGAGATTTTTTTTTTTTTTTTTTGAAATCATACAATACGATTTTGTTGATTAAACAAATTAATGCTATTCGTTAAATATCTATAATTTTGTTTCAGTGAATAACAAATACTTTTGATTTTTTTAAATCATCATTGCTCAGTTTACATCATAACAAACTGCCATATTCATTTTTGTTATGAGGAGCGACTCCAGAGTTTTTATATTTCTGCTGGGACAAGTTTTCATTTTTTTTAAAAATATAATTATGCTTCAAGTACTTTCACTATTCACTTTGTTGAGAGCAAAAATTTGAGAAAACGGTATCAGTAAAGCATTTTGTAGTTTTCTGTAGTGTATATCTGTAATATCTGTAATTCCATAATTTTGACCTATTTCCGTAGCAGTGCATAGTCATTTAAATGATTTTCAGCAACAACAGAAAATACAAGCAAAATAAAAATCATTCGATTAATGAGAGATTCACGGATTTCTTTTTATTAGTAATTAATTAATATTTGCCAATAATCAGAATAACATAATGAAACACGTATATTAGAAATTTTCCATTGGATTACATCCTTCATGAAAATTTTATTATTTTTAGTTGCAATGCGGATATTAAGATTTTTTTTTTTTTTTACGATTGATTTTAAAGATTGCATTGAGATTCGCTCGATTAATCCATTGATTATTAAGTAAAAAAAATAATCAAGGTGTTGTATTTATTGTTCCTCGAAAAAATTACTCAATAATAACGGGAGAAAAGTTTCAAAATAGGGATTTAAAAATGCCTGGAGTTTTCCGAACGCTGATGAAAAATGCAAATATAAAAAATTTCCTGTCGAGACCTTTCACAGAAGTCACAGGAAGAGATGCAAGACATCATCTGCACAAAAAGGCCTGCCGTTTAACGATGTAAAATATAAAAAAACAAAAAAAATCTATATGTGAAAGAATTAAGCTCTTTAGACACAGGTCAAATGAAGGATTTCTTTCAGTGAATCTGGACAAGGGCAAAAAGAAGATAATCGCTTCTCTAATTCACATTCGTATCAGCATAATGCGAATTAAACTTCAAGGATTTCAGTTAAATTTCTTAATTTACCAAAACCATACACCTTTATTATATATTCTAATTTTTTTAAAAAAACAATAAAATGACTTATAAGTACCATAGATATGTGGAGTCGTACAATTACCAAAGGAAACAGCCGAGCCAAAACTACAACCCTATCCAGAAGTAATTCACAATCTTTATTTCCTAAAACTAGAGCTTTACACTAGTAAAACTAGAGCTTTACATTATATTTAATATCCAATCCAAATAAGAAAATTATAATTTAATAAAGCGACTACACAAACCCGCTTTTACAAGAGTTTGAACGTTAATTCGCCTTTTTTTTTTTTTTTTTAACTGACAGATGATATGGTCAAATGAATTTATAATATTTATGACTTTTCAGATATCCATATACCAATTCATTAGAAATATTTTTCAAAGATAATTAACAAAATATAAAATCCCTGGCAATGTAAAAAAATGAACTACTTTTTGTCTTAAAAGTTCCTTGTCAATCTATTGTTGATAGTTTTAAAAGTAACAATATGTACAGGAAATTATAAAATACGCATCCATTTATATATATTATATATCACTTCTTAAAAACATCTTAGATTTTAAAAGTTTCATGTGACAAACCAAAAATTCTATCTTCCATGTATTCCCACATCCATCTGCAAAGAGGAGAAAGGGGAGCTTTTTTTTCCCCATTTGCATTACTTTTTTATACGAAAATTATCAAACCTGGGAGACTTGATGATTCTACGAGCTAGTTAATAAGTCCGCCAGAGTACTTCGTATTTTTTAATATTATCATTAAAATACAACACCATCCTCAACGGCATTTACAAAATTGAAACACTACTCTTCAAAGAAAAAGCGACGGAACATCATCAGTCAACAACAAGCACAGGGTGCATGGTATCGAGTTACTATCAAAATGACTTAGACAACTTTTACCCATAGAAACAGGATCGACTCCGAGGGGGGAAAACTATCAACTCCAGTCCTTTTATGAATGGTGATTGAATGAAGGAAAGGGTTCGAAAGGAATTGATTTATGGCCTTGAAGGGTGGGGAGATAGCATCGTAGACGACTAGGCCATTAATCATACCAATGCAGTACGCGGAGACCTTCACAAATGTAGGCCACCCCGTTGCTGATAAAGATACTCTGCCTCAAATGCTTATGCAGATGAATTACCGAAAAATTAATAAAGGATATAAAACAGAAAATGCTACCTTATTTTTAGGAAGCATAAAACACCATTCTTCAGATAGAAAGCACTGAAAAACGTTTATTTGTATAATTCACCGATGACAAATAGAAAAATTATGGTCGATTAAAGAAATGTCAATCTTTAAATAGCTGTAGCTACTTACTAGACTATCTATCTCCTCTTCCCGAAGAAATCAAAATAAGAATTAGGTTTAGGCACTAATTCAATTAATTAAACATAATAACAAATGATACAAAATTAGAAAAAAATAAACGATAATTTATATAATTATTTATTGCTATACCATATTCAAAGAAACCTCGATTGAATAAGTAAATATTAATAGTAACAGTAACATGACGAGATTGCTATTAAGATTACTAAAACATATAAACATATAAAACGATTTTAAAAGTTTTAATTTCTATTTCTTTCCCCATGAAATAAAGAAGAAAAAAAATCAAAACATTTTCAGCTTAATTCATCTCAACCTGTTCTCCCAAAGTAAATCAGAAAAAAAACAACAGCTGATCCATCGGATCGATTTAAAAAAAAAAAAAAAAAAAAAGGTATATAAATAAGCAATTTCCTGAACGAAAACTTTCCGAAAAACAGTACAGTTTCATCGGTAAAATGTTCTAATAATTTTTTTAAAAATTATAATTGAAAATTAACATTAATGTCCACTTTCGCCTTTGCTTCAGGATACATTTCACACAGGAATTAATCCAAATAATATTTAATGATTAAAATATTAATTAAGAACAGTGCCTTATAAATAACTACCACTTGCTATCAATTTTTCAACCAAAAATAAAATTTACAGTCCCTCTCAAATGTCGAAAACATCTTGATATCCTTGTTTAACAGGCGAAATAAACTTAATTTTACTTAATAAGCATATTTCAATGCAATATTTTAAAAGATTTTTTTTTTTTTCTTTCCGTAAAAATTAAAAGGAACAGATGCTGTCAAAGTTCCTAAAATTTTTTCGAAAATTCATCAATTTTCGCGCCTAATTAACAGATGGTGGAATTGTCAATAAATGAAAACAGATGCTTGAATTACTTGTGAATGAGCTTAAAACTTTAAGAATAATTTATTTGCACAGCTACAGCTGCAATAAATTAATGAACCATTTTGAAATCGCAACTGAATGGATTTAGTAATTCAAAATATGATCTAATGACAGCTTGACTAGCACAATTCAAACAATTTTATGGTACAATTAAATTTAATGAATATCGATTCCATTCAGATTAGGACAGCGAAATTACTATCGATCAACAAAATTTCAAATGAACCAACGAACTGCTCAAATTAATTATAAAAGAAAAAACAAACAAACTGGGATTGTGTTGAAAGCCGTATATTCTTTTTTTAAATATTCTGCGAAATTAAATCAGAATGATCGTTCAACGGCATATAATAAAAATCCTTCTGCTCTGCCTGTTGACTTGATACGTGGCACACTTGACCTGTTTCAGTGAAGATTTATAACATTCTTGGTTCTCAAAAGCCCTAAGATAAACACTCCGGTTTAAGTAACAACTTCCAGATAAAATTTTAGATTAGAAAACTTCTTAATGGTTCTGTACTCAACTGATTTCTAAAAAGGTACAAAAAGATAGGCTTTTATCGGCAGTTATCCGAAAGAGGTCACATCACGCACGGTTGATTCCCAACTAGGCGAGGGGGGGGGTCGTTTTTTACGACCTTAAAAAAATAACGTTGACAATGTATTTACTACAGCGATAGTAAATTTGTAGTTATAGTCATAATTTTTTCTAATATTTTTAAAAATAATTAAGCAACTATGCAACAGAAATTTGTAAATTATGAAAATTCCTTATTTTTCCATAGAGAAGATATCAAAATTAAATAACTGTCAATAGGCCAATAATTTAAAATATATAAATATATTTAACTTCAGATAACATTTATTTATACCTTAGAGTTTCTATTGTAAAATATAAATAAATATTATTAAAACATTATCATGAATATAAATAATAAATAAAACTGTTTTTCTTGTACTGAAATATGTTTCCCAATTACAATCGAAAATGAACACAACCAAGAAAAGGCTAACCAGAATTCCATTATCAAGCAGGGGTGTTTGTGGGACCCCAAAAAATCCCCTGAAACTTTTACGGACTTACTACCGACATTTTGGAGTTTCGAGAAGGGGGGGGGGAAGAAATGAAAAATTATGATTATGAAGTATTGAATGACCTAATTATAAAAGTTCAATGAATTACTTTTTTTGCAAAATTAATAACCATTAATTTTGCAAAATTAAGACCTTTGAACCCAGGTCACGTGATCGCACATCTGGTCGAACGAAGTCTCTCCCTTTTTTTTCTGCCGCGCCTACTTGTCGAAAAGAATCCAGAAGAGAATGTCCGAGAACCGGGGGAATGAGTCATAACTCGCAATAAGGAAAGAACAAAAAAGAAGTTTTTTCCCCCCTTTTCACGCATTATCACTGCCTTTGGAGAAAGAAAGGAAAAGTTTTCACCACACACACTGACCTTGCGTTTTCTGCTTTCAAAGCAAACAAAATTACCCAGATCAAAATAAATAATTCATTATTATTCCTACTTCCTTTTGAACGACGATCCCCGGAATTTCCGGGTATCGAAGTTCAAAATCCCCGGAATTCCGGGGTTTCCCCGGAGCACAAACACCCCTGATCAAGTGTCCACATCAAAATAAAGAATTTTCAAATTATACTGTACATTTATTTCACACATAATGTAGATAATGTGTGAGAAGGGAAATTTATCAGTTTTCCTTCTGAAGTTAAATTTTTGCAAAAACAATGGCAAACATTCTTTACAATAAAACAGTTTTGCAGCAATAAAACTTTTTCTATTTCAAAAACAAAAATTTGAACCAAACTGATTAGGCACTGACACACATGTAGCGAGTAATATGTGACACAGAACCTCTTCCCTACTGCTTCCTCACCCCCCCCGCCCTCTATTATTTTTGACCAAAGGGAAAAAGGACCACAGCTGCGTATTTTTACTCATGATTGCTAAATATAATAATTTTTGAAAAAAACTGAAAAATAAAATATAGAATGGTATAAAAAATTTATTTTATAAAATCATTGAACTGATTATAGAACATCAGATTTGAATTGAATAATTCTGCATAAAATCTCCCCCCCCCTTCAAATTATACAGCATTAAGCAGAATTATTCACAAGCAAGTCATCTTAATTTTCATTTTTGTATTGTTAAATAGCTTGGTGGAGCAAAATTTAAACAAGTTCTTGCAGCTATAGTTAAAAATATAATTAATCAGTTTCATATTATTAAATTTTAAAATAAAGTTTAATAAAAAAAATTAAAATAAATGAGTTATTAAAAAAAACTGCTTCTAATTAAAATCACTTAATAACAAATATCTCCTTCACTAGAATTTCGCAAACACACAAATCTACAACAAAAGCACTCGAATGAACTTCTGAAACAACAGGACAGTCCCTCTCATAACAGCAGGCGACTTCATTATCGCGTGTCGTCCCTGCCAAACGATAAGGAACGGTTCGGTGACATAATCCACTCCACTGCTATTCTATGCTAATGACGTCAAGAACATTTTGACTCTTCCCCCGCCGCCATCACCTTCGCGAGAGACAAAAATACAGTCAAAATTAGGATCGTCAACTTTTCGAAACAGTTGGTAAATAATAAGAAATATCATTCATTCGATGTCTTACAAACAAAGCATTTCGGTTTCACAACGCAGCTGAATCATGTCACTCCATCACCTGTTTTAATTCGCGGAAATTTTAAATGTCCTTCATTCACAGATGGCAGTGTTAGGAGACGTCATGGTTAAACATTACGGTTCCTTATAACGAATTCCGAAACATTTTAATGTGCATTCTTAGAAATACTTCATTCTGACTTTGATATTATACCTCTACCGAGATGTGACATAAGACGAAAGGTGTAAATGATCTCAGGTAATGTAGCTTTAAATATATTCGACGGCTCGAAACATAATTTTCCGGAAAAACAATTATTCGCTTATATTATCTTACGTGTTAAATATCTTCAAACAAAATGCATATTAAGAATTTAGCAGAGCAACATTTTCATTCAACGAATTTCCATTAAATGAAGTAATTAAATGACTTATTTACTTTCAATATTACGGGGAAAAAATTTATATAACGGAAGTTTTTCGGACAAATCCTCTTCTCCATAACGCTGCGAATTGTCGAAGCTCAAGCAAACTTAACCAACGCTATAGCCGTAAAAATTATTACAGCATCTGAGATATAAGGTGATAGAGCTGTCTATTTTTCTTTATGCTGACGAAAATGCTGTGATACTGAATTTGTTACAAAGTATGACATACTGGAAAGTGTTTCAATATGTAATGAAAACAAAACAGGAAATGGTGAAAATAATAATAATCTGGTCATTAAAAATTTAAAAAGGAGGGAAAATATCATCTAATAATACAATATGAAGAGGATCATAGTTTCAAGAAAATGTTACAGAAGAGAATATATATTATTTTAGTTTTTACAAAAGCAAGAAGGATTTTTTTTTATCAATGAAAAAATGTAAAATAAGCACGGGACATTTTTATAATTCAGTATATGTATTATAGTCAATTAAAGTGACTTAATTTTTTCACCATCTCGTTTTTAATCACATATCTTAACAATTCCTATTTAAATAAATTATCGTCATAAAGCAGTTTTGAAGTGAAATAATTAGATTTTGTTGATTAGAGATTCGGCTGTATTTATAATAACGAAAGAAACGATTCATCTTCTTGGAAAACTTTTTTTAACGATGTTTCGAATTAATTTTAATTAATAACCGATTTCCAAAATAGTATGAGAAATATTTTTTTTAAACTTAATTAATTTTCGAATGTAAAAATAAAAGATACGTCCGTAATGAATAATATTTATATGTGTACGTTTGTGATTTCCTGAAAAACCAACCAAGGCAAAAATTAAACAGTTGTAAAATGATGAACGAAAAATGAAATTTTTATTCACTGCGTAGCGTAGTATTTCCTATAAATAAAATTGATGCGCATCTGGGAAAAAAAAAAAAAAAAAAAAAACGTGCAATACAACGGAAAATTTATCAAAGAGCCAGTTCATGGGGCAGACAACAAGTGTTTTAAAGTTGGATTGCTCAGGAAAAGTTAGTTTACATCATTCTAATTTAAAGCACAAAACATTTATGCGATAAAGAAGACAACAGTGATAAAAATTATCATGAAATTCTATTTCCTTATTGGTATTATTCTTCTGTAGATAATATCACTGATCACGCTGCTTAATAACTCCACAACACTTCTAGATTCAAAGAAAATTTAGAATCCGTAAGAGGAATGACTGAAAAACAAGGACATAATTATAACAGACTAGGATTCAACATTGCAGTTTCTCGTCGATTACAATTACGTCACTATTGTCCCAACAATATAAAATAATCACTATTAATTGCATTTGATATTAAAATTCATCATGCACTGAAAATGAAAGAAAAAATGAACCGAAAGAAAAATAAAACTAAAAGTATGTCATACATAAAATTCTACTGAATAAAATTGATAACATCCCAAATAAAATAATTATTTTCTGTATAAAAATTAGTTATTTTTATATGGAAGATAAACTTTTTTTGACATAAAAGTTTAACCGAAATAAAACGAAGTCGATATTCAGCAATCCGTTTTTAAAAAAATGTTTTCAAGCACTTGTCACTTAGCATTACCTACATTTACAGACTAAAAATAAGCAAAAATTGTAAAAGGAAGAAGTTTTGACGAGTTAAACTTCAGAATCAATTCGAAGAATTAAGTTAAGGTAAGAGAGGAAAAAGAACAATTTTTCTTGCTGCCCCTTCAAGTAAATATCGTTTACCTTTATCGAAGACGTTTAAAGAAAAAAAGAAAAAGAAATGGAAAGAAATAAAATGGAAGACACTGGGAGAGAAGAATAAAATTCCTGTTGTCCTTGGGAAAGATCGAATGATTTCTTAATGAATGAAGACCAAAACTGCGGACTCATCACTTGGAGTAAAAGGAGTGAAACTGGAGCGGTTCTTTCATGTTCGAGAAGATTCTATTTTTAACTCAGTCATTCAGAAGCCAGTACGGCTAAATCTATTTTTTTAACATATCTCCTCTTGTTTTTGTAAATTTTAATGGAATAAATAGTCTTTTTACTCATTAATAGATTTACATATTACTTTGTTTTCCCCCCTAGGTCAATATGTATTAATAATACGTATCACAAATCAATTGAAAGTTATTAACACATTAAAGACGTTGATTTTTTTCAATTTTTGTTTTATGAACGTAGGACGTTATAAATTTCCTTTTGCGACAAGTTTAGCGCAAATATATATTTCTCTTGTTTTTTCAATTTTAATGGAATAAATAGCATTTTAATCATTAATAGATTTACATTTTGCTTTTTTTTTTGCCTAGTTTGTATTAATACTAAGTATAAAAAATCAATTCAAATTTATTAATACATTAAAGACATCGATTTTCACAAATTTTATTTTCTGGGCTTAATCGCGTTGGCTTATGGAAGACTGAATTCTGTGAGAAATATTTATTATAAATTTCCTTTAACTGATAGCACAAGGTTTAGCACGAATTTTGTTCTTTTTAAAAAACTCTTAAGTTAATAAAAAGATATCAATTTTTTAATATTAAATTTAGTTAAAAAATTTAAATTATAAAACAAGGTTTATGAGACTAAATCCTTTGTATAATTCGGCTATAAAAAAATCTCTAAAAATAAAATTTAGGACTAACCCAATCAGGAAGCAACTCAAATTGCAGCAACTTCATAGTAGCAGAATTACGGAAAGGGAATTAGATTTTTCAAAATCAAATCTATGAATTAAACATCATATTTTATTTTACGCCGCACTGTATTTATAAATCATTATATCAGATAAAATAAAACACAAGCTGTAACAAATATAACCCTGAAAATTTTAAGAATTTCTTAGAATTTTTCACAATATACAGAAGGAAAACATGCATAAAAAAACTCGACACCCTTAACATTTAATAAGCATTTCTTCCAGACGTGCACCGCATTCCAGTCCCCGACTTCCAAGGGGGATTACCACCTTTATACTCAAACAATCGAGGAGAAGTTGGTGAGCTTTAAAGTAACAAGGACACCAAACAATAGAAATAAGTGGGTTAACCTTTTCTCTGCCTCCTAAAGGTCACAGTGGAAGTCCTCTCCCCTTCCTTTTTTTCTACTTTACTTTTCACGCTCCCCTCCTCCCCTCTGATATAGATGAGTAGAAGGGAACCTCCCGGGGTGAAACTGGGTCACACCACAAGTTTTCACTCCCCTCCCCTTCTCGAGTGTGTTTATTCGCTTAGCATGTGCTTCGGTTGGAGTGCAACAGGGCCGTTTATTTTGAAAATGTTTTGGAGTTCGTAAGATCAGAAAAGGCTCAAACTGAAACTGTGCCGCGATTCATATTTTGAAGTTGCAGAATTCATTTTTGATATAAATGGATTTCATACTACTATATCAAAAGAAAAAGGAAATAGGAAAAGAAAAGATGAAGGTCTATTCATAAATCGGAATAATAAATATGTCGAAAAAATCCCAATGCAACATGACACAGCAATAAACATAATAAATTGTTGAGGCTATTCCTCTTTCCACGCTCCAACTTAAACTCGAAGTCAAAGACACTCGAAATATATTTGAAAAGCAAATTAGGTTTCATGTTTTTGTTGCACCCGATAAAACAATTTGAATTATAAAATTCTGACCTATTTTATGCAGGTGTAATTTGTATTGTTTATGCATGAAATTGACCATAGTTATTATTACAAATATGCAACGATATACTGAAATCTAGCATCCTTCAGATGGTAATAATGGTTTGATTAGATAACTGTTCCAAATCTGAAAAGCGAAGATTGAAGATCTTTTAAACGTTTCAGTAAGAACATTAACAAATAGATAGTTGGAATATCAATCATTATGCAAATCTAAAATCATTATGTAAATATCCCTTTCATTTTTCATATGACATTTGGCAGAATTATATAATTGGAAACTTATAGCATTTCTTTATCAATTAAAATAAGTATAGTTGAATACAAAATTTAGAAAATTCTTCTGAACCAAAGGGCTATATTAATAAACGCTATTCCTAATAGTTAGTAAAAGACTGTCTTTCCCAACTATCCTACCTATAAATAATTTTAAAGAGAAATAAAATCTAAAAAGGCATAAATAATTCACTATACACGCTGATTATGTTGAAATTTCTAACAGTGTGTCTACATCATATGCATCATCTCCAAATATATCTAAAAAATGAATTCATGTTTGTTTTGATGAATGCAAAACTACCACAAAAGTTCACAGACTATATCATTACACTTTTCTCAACAATTACGTTTCATTACAAAACAGATTATGAGTATTCAGAAAAGAATTAAAACACCAAAACAAATACGAAATTCGTATGCCGCGGAATAAACATTTTAATTAATGAAGCTTAAAATGTGTTTTTCTGCATTGAAAGACTGAATCGCTTTCTTACACGGAAAATTTTAACGCTTCGTTTTTTCAGAAGACATTCTCAAGGCATATGAAAAAAAAGCCATTCCGAATGCATGGCACGCTCTTATAAATGACCATGAAAAAACTAATCTTCTAACGATTCATATCTCATTATTCGGTATATTTATAAACGTAACAGCCTGCACCAAAATGCATGGCGGTCTCTTTATTTCGAAACCTTTTCTCCTTAACCTTATATATTGTCAAGATTTTATAGAAAAGTAAACATTTATTAGTATTAATAGGAACGATTTTTATTTTTATTCATGTTTAAAAAGTTTAAAAAAATATATATGACTATAATTATTCTTATATTATGACCCGACAAGATCAGTAAATTTCTATTTATTATTTAATTGTTCTGATACAGAAACGTCCGAAACTGCTACAAGCGCTTCAGGCGCCATTTATGTGACATCATATCAAGGACAGCAGTGTTGTACATACATATATACTGAAGAATTACCTGTGAGTTACAGCGCCACTTCAGGGAAAATTTTTATACTGTAACTTTTATATAACAAAATGACTAACGCATGCTTTGAATGATTTGTTAATTAAAAATCTCGTTTAGAAAAAGGAGGCAGAATAGTATTCAGTAGAATTGAAGTCCATAACTTATTTTTTGGAACGTAATTAAAACATTTCTACTTGCTAATTATAAAGAATCTAAAATAAGAAATTACGATGTTCTGGCATCAACAATTCAATGAATTTTTTTATTCTGAATTAATTCAACAGTGATTTTTACTACATTTTTTTTACATCATCAGATAATTGATGCAGAATATCTGCAGGAAAGAAAGAATTAAATTTTGATTAATAAATTCAACAATTAGTAACTCAATTTCTGCTTTCAGTTATTCTCTCCTAATTGCTGTCAAAATTACACTCTACGTGCGCTTGTGAATACTGAAAAGAAAAGTGTCACATTGCGAGAATACGGACATTCAAACTGATGCGGTGCTTTCAAATATTATCAAATTATAAAGGTTTAAAAAGCATTTTTACGAATTTCCATTCTGTGTATATACTTGGACTGAGGTTTGGATAAAAATAAGAAGAATGTCTTGCGCTTTACTATATCAAGAGGTATTGATATATGTGAGGTTTTCTTACTATTAAAGTGAATTTTTATTTATGTGTTAATCTTCCAAAAGGAGCTGATTTGAGTCTGCAAGGACTCTATTATACGCTCACATATAGCATCAAGTAAACATAATTAAAGCCAAATATAATGATAAATATATATTTTATATAAAAAGATAAACCAAATAAATTGATTTTTTTTTAACTTTCTTTTCATTTAATAAAGAACAACATCACTTTTTATACAAATGATATTACTATTTACAAATTATGGATTCAATTTTACTGGGAAAAGCATTTTTAAAAATAAATTTTAGGGTATTTATAACGAAACTTTTCCAGATTGTACGTAAATTTTCCAATTTAGAGTCCTTTAAAACTTAAATCCAGAAATGGCGAAAGAAAACAGTACCTAGTTAAAAATATTCGCTATTAAAACCAAAATGATACGTAAATAAATATTAAGATTTCTTCAAACATTGAGAGGGCCATACAAAAAGTATGGCCCTCACTTGTTCGAATCTGTGAGGGGCCAATGCTTTTAATAATATAATAAAGCACTTTTGATAATATAATGAAATGAACTAGGCTCTTGATTTTTGGAAGCCTTATATTCGTTTATCAAGTATCTTTATCTGAAACCGTAGGCAATTTTCATAGAGACTAAAATTTTGTGCAGTTTAAGAGAAAATCACAATTAAAAGAAAGAAAGAGCAATTACTTTATAAGATACCAAGTTCTGTAGTCCAAAAAATTCAAACGGAAGCAATATATGTAACAGAAGGAGAGAGAAAAAAATGAATTTTTGTCCTTGAATTTTTCCTTTAAGAGATCTTGTATAACCGAAGCCTTCTTGCAAGTTGATACCTTGTATCTTAAAGTAATTAATCTTGGAATTATGAGATAAGCTGATAAAAGTCCCATAGGACAAAGTGAGGCCACGGTGGCTTCACGGCAGAGTTCCGACTTCGGGACCCAAGGGTCGCGAAGGATCGGATTAAGCCCTCTAGGGCTTAGTAACGCAAGTCGCGGAGGACTCTTTTCTCCCTCTGCAAAATTCCGGAAATAGGCTTATAGCGACATTCAAAAGCCAAAATTTGGAAGTCAGCATTATGGCAACATTATTTAGAAATGTTTTTCAATGTCAAACTTGAAAATGAATTCTTGCCAATTGGTGTTTCGAACTTTGGGTAGAATCGGCAAATGACACTTAAAACGAAGACCATTCTAAATTTTAATTCATCATCTACAAAAACAAACAAAAGAAACAGCAAAAGTAATAAGATTCTTCATAACATTTCTTCTCCAGCGCTAAATATCTACAGAATGCTCTAAAATTGAATTTTTTTTTTTTTTAATGGATGCACAAGAAAAAAAAATTTAAATCAAATGAAAAAAATAAGTTTTTAGTAATAAATTTAGTAATATTTATACTATTAAAATATATATAACAAAAAATTTCACATAAAAATTATCGAAACTCAAAACAATCATTTGTTTAACATTCAATAAAATTCTAAATTTCAAATATATTCATTCACAAAATTTTATCTGATGTTTAATGAGACCCATTTCCATTAATAATTATAGTTATTTTGAAAAAATATATCAAGCTTCTTTAAATTTCTTCATACAAAATCTTTTAAAAATCGGTATTATAAAAATAATAAAATTTGTAGAACTATAATGTAAAAAAATTCTGGTTAAGATTATCCAAAATTTACGTATAAAACACCACATTTTACAGGGTAAGTATAAAACTAAAAAGAAATAAATAACCTATACGTGATGTAATGCTAAATCATGAAAATAAGATTTAAATTACATCTTTCTTCATTGATTAGCCACTTCAAATTTTTCAAGTTCTGAAGTTCTTTAAATTTCCACACGTATATTAACTAAATTCAAAAATATTGTTAGATCAGAAACTACAATAAAATGATAATGATGACTGATAATATATTCAAAAATATTCGGCATAAATATTAACGTCCGCACCCTAGTATTAAGGAAAAATTTTGAAGTCATAGTATACGATTTATTAAACGATTCACCAAGTACTTCTGTTGACTAATTAAATGCTTAAATAAAAGTAGCCAATTTAATATTTATGACAGGAAAAAAAAAATTTCATTCCGGTTTCAGCAGTAATGAAAAAATTGTAAAAGATGCTATTAGGTAGATGACACACCGCAATCTTATAGTTTCGCATTTAAGTTTTCCTCTAATATAAGTTACAGACAGTCAATTTTACAATACATTCTGAAAAAGAGTTTAAAGTAACAATCACTCCACCTATTAGCGCACATGATATAAACAACGGCGATTAAATGGGTTCTTATAATAGAAATGGGGAATTTACGTATGTTCAAGAGACTCGAAAGTTTAAACCTGCAATAAAATTAAAAGCTAAAAAAAATTAGAATAAGAATTTCTCTAAATATTATATTTTATTAAAGCGATCAGTTGGATTATTTAAATAATGTTTTTCACAGCGCTTATTATTTCCTACATTCATATAATAAAGTGGCTTTTGTTTTAAGCTACAAATGTTTTAAAAATATCTATTGAAAATCAATATCTACTTATTCGTCTTCAAAAAAATTCTAACTATTTTATTTATTTGTAAGAAATAATAAATAAATAGGCCTTTAAATCAAAAAAAAAGTATAACACAAAATAATCAGGCAGCTGTTTTTATACTAATTCTGAACGGAAGAATTCATTATCTAAACTAATTAAAAAAATCTTTTCGTTCACTTTCAGTAAATAAACAAATAAGAATCAATCCTCCAAAAAACTATAACTTCGAACATTTCAGCAGGCATAACAATATTTTACCATCACATATTACCATAATAGCATCAATTTACATAAAATGACTTCAATTCCATTAAGTTGAATGGAAATTATGCATTCAACTGCACAATGCAAAATGGCCAACACCTTCAGTGTATTATGAGACGCGCCAGGGACATTTCCAAAAAAATAAAAATTAAGCGCGCAGCGGTCTGCTTTTGTTCGAGCAGCACACACGCACTATTTATTACTAATGAATACACATATTCATGTAGCAGATGTCAAAGGCAAGTTTCCGTTGACAACCGCAGCCCTCTCAAATAATTAAAAGCCTTTCCATCCGATGCCGCCGACACGAAGCACCAGAATGTCAACATCTCCTTTCCTTTCCCCTCCACCGAATGGAACAGTCTTCCGGAACGAAATGTAGCTTGAGAGAGAGAGAGTAGGGCACGGAAGAACAGTTTCCCCCCACTTTTCTCTGCCAGTCAGTCCCATTAAGCATAGATCTCACGCCGATTTTCGCTCACACGCCCCATTTAATTGAATTATACAAAAGGAAAGCGTGCAGGAATCTTAGAACGCAAGCCTGGTCTGCAAAATGGCATCAACTCTTATGTTAAATCAAGATGTAGTGTTCCTAAGCTTTAACATTAGCATAAAGCATCTCATTCAAAGCCAAGTAATTCGGTCATTGTTTTCTCTAAGTTCGATCTTCAAAATCAGATAATGAATACATTGCTTGCCATGGAATTTTATAAAAATTAGTTGAAAAATGACTATTGATTTTAAAAGGCTTATTTCGTGAAAATATAAACATAATTAGTATTTCATTATTTTGGTGCATCGTTTAACAATGTTTAACTTTTTATTATGTGTGGCGCTAATGGAGTAATTTTATTACAAATAAGTTTATATTATGTTTCTTTCAAACAATATTTTCAGGCTAAATCGCTGCAATATACAGAAACGTTACATCGGTCACTTTAAATAATAAAATACACAGATTGGCAACGCTAAACAATAGATTGAAGATCAGATTACTTTGCCGGTCACCTATGACCTCCATGACACTATTGAGATAACCAAATGTCAGTCATCCCCTATGGCGACTAAAATGTTAAAAAGTGGTTTATAATCGACACCAAAAAGCCTTGTGCATAACAATAATTTATTTGAAACGGTATGAAAGTCCTTTATAATTCCACATTTATCACAAAATTTTTTTATAAAAATCTTCATTTCTAATAATTCCATAATTTTTTAACAACCTTCTTTGCTCTCATATGTCAAACCTGATTCAACGTTCTCAATGGTGCATCGTTTTTACAGAGAGTTTACAGTATTGTTAATTAGTGATTCTTATAAAAACAATAGACAAGCAAGAATTTCCAGATTAATTTCTAGGAAATAAAATAAAGTTATTTTCAAGGACCATAAGAACTAAAATGAATTCTTACAAGCACAAGCGCTAAAATGAATCCTTAAATCGCAAGTGTACAGTTACACGCCTTATTACTTCTCCGTATGCGAAGGATTAAAATGAATTACAAAAATAATTAATCACTCGTTTTTAAATTTAATTGTCCACTTATGTGGTCTTTTCTCGTAAAAATGGAGCATGTCAATTCTTCTGATGAAAATAAGATAGATTAGTAAAGAAGGGCAGTAAAAGTTGGACCCTGGCTTTTTTTAAGACCGAAATACTTCAACAGATAGCGCATTTCAATTTAAAAAGGATTTAAATGAATACAGCAGATTAAATATATCACCTCAAGACAATTATTCACCGCCAATTTATTATCCAGGTTTTAAATGTAACCATTAATATTTTTAAATCAAATAAATCCAATTTTTATAATAAAACAACATAAGAAATTTATATTTACTAGATCAGACCGAGCCTTTCGAAATTGCTAAATGTTCGGTCTATCAAAAAAAAATCACTCTTAAAATAGATCTGGAATTTCAACAAGCTGTAACCTATACTAAATATTGCTGCGACAGATAAAACAAACAGCAAGTGTGTCATTACATCATTAGTAAAAGGAGTGATTGCAAAAGCCTATGTCACGCAGAAAGATTATGAGATGATTACAGTTATCTAATTTAGAATTGCCATTATCCAATATTAAAAGTCACGCATATGCAAGAAAGCAGTTAATTGTATTGCTTGGAGGAGAAGTTGTTTACAACAAAATTGATGAAAGTATAATTATTTTTAGGCCTGAGTTTTAATATTTGATACTAAATACAGATCATTCAAACTTTGATTTGAATACTCAATTATCAGGTTGGCTATTGAGAATACTTCCTTTAGCTGAGCTGAAAAGGCGTTATCTGAATCGAAGGTGCATGAACTCAACACGAAAATCGTAAATAAATCAGCAATAAAAAATGCATTAATTTGTGTATACATGTATAAATACATAGATTAAAGAGCATTTAAAAAAATTCAAAGCTATTATCAGAAGTTTTATCGCTATATTCTAAAAATATCAAATCCCAGCAAGACTTCAATGTTCTTCAGTAATGATCTGCTCATTATATTAAAATTATTCTTTTCTAATTAGACAAAACATATGTCGATGCAAATGAACCTTAAATAAATCATATTAAAAGGAGGGGAAAAAATTCGATTTATATCCACAATAACGGTCCTAAATCCATAAAACAATGCCCTACACAAATGGCAACAGATTTTCATCGCTATAAACCACACGGGAGAAAAATAAAACATCTTGTTTTAATAAAACGCCATTACCTAAACGGCACACAATAGCTTGAAATTCATTTTTAAATAGTATTATTAGTTATACCGCTCGTTAAAAAAGAATTCCATCCGATACGCGAAGAGCCGAGTATCGACTTCTTCCTGGCAATATGCCAGAGAGAACGAACGGCATTGCAACTTTCAGGCCGCAAGGAAAGAAACTAACAGCAGAAAAATAAAATGAAAGCCGATTGGGAAAGGAAGGGGGGGGGGTAATAAAATTTTAAAGCAACGTCCAATACGAGAACAGCGACGCGAGTGAAAATCTTAGAATTCTACGGAAATGAATTAAAAATGTGAAGTATTTTAAATAGTAAGCAGAGATAAGCATAATTTGCTTCAATATGATTCACGACGTCTAGTGCGAAAGCAAACAGTAGACGAAGTAATTTTGCGGGAATTTTTTTAATATTTAAACACATTTATAATTACTTAGGAAGTTACTTGTTGTGAAGCATTTCACGTTAAAGATTGTTTTAATCATTTTCTACTCTAGAATATGAAGTACATAAGAAATTAAAAGCTGATCTCGAAAGGTAATCCTTTGCACTGAGTTGTCAAATCTCAAGCACCATTTGAAAAGGTGCATCACTCTGGCGTTTTATTTATTTATTATTATTATTACTTTAAATTTTGATTGTTAAAAATACCAACAGAGTAGTAAGAGAATGTAGCTTAATTTTTCAGGAAAATTCAATTTACATCAATTATATATATTTATTTTTAGATGCAATAAATAAGTCCTTACATTAGATGAATAATTATGCATCGAAAACGGTTAATATATCTTCACATGCCCCGACTGTCAATCTGTGAATATGAAACTATTAAAAAAAAACAACCTTTTTATCTCAAAGGCGTTTATCTCGTATACCTAGCGTTGTTCAGAATGAAAATATCTCCATGCCTCTTCTCACTAAAAAGTTATTATTAAAAAAATTAAAATGGGAAAGTGAATTGCATCAGACGACTTTTAAAAACAATTGAAAGCAACTTTCCTTTTTTTTTTTTTTTAATTATAGATATTTTTTTTAATAGGAGACAAAAAATTTCAATATCACAAGTGGCAACTTAGAAGTAAATAAATTTTAAAAAAAACTAATATTTTTATATAATAGAAACACTAAAGATCATTGAATCTTCTCTATTTATATGAACACAAACTTTACTTTTATAATAAATTAATTATATGATAATTTGTTATGAAGCGTTCGTTAAAACCTTTCTCGGAAAACGCATATTTGTGAGAAAAATTCGGGAAAAAAAATTAAGTAATTGAAGTATTTATTAATTTCTCTTTATTTATGCAAATAAATTAATACTCGATCGTCTAGCTTTATGAATATATAGAGGACGGGATGGATTATTTCTCTTCTGCGCACCCCATATATGACTACATGGAATAATTCTGAAGCCGAAATGCGGCGCCGAACAGGAAAAGTGAGTCAAAAGTTTTGCAGGGATCATCGTCATCAAAGTGTTATTCGGAAGTTTGCTCTAACAAAATATTGAAAGGAAAAGTTCAAGGAATAAAGATAACACTTTTTAAAACTAAGTTTTAAGATCATAATATTTACACCGGGAATTATTTCACAACAATATATTCCAAAAAATAATTAAAATCTTATTTTTTATTTTTAGCTAGTTAGAAAATTTATAATGAAAGCGTAGAACCGCAAAAAATATGCGCTGAAAGTACAAAAGAGAAACTGGGACCTTTATCAACATATTCTAAACGAAACTATCACGAAAAATTAATCAGATTAACTAAATAATAGACTTTTGATTTCTAACTAGAGAAACACCTGTGGACGAAAGCTAACGGAAATAACGGATCAGGAGATATTTTAAAATTGCCATACGAAATTCCATCTTAAAACTAAAAGAAACACACACACACAAAACACATTAATTTAAAATATAATTATCTTATCAATTTATAAATAAATGGATCATGTTATTATGACTAGAAAATTATTAAATTCTCTGTATTAAATGTAAATACTTATATGAATAACTTAAAGCATTAGACACATGCGCAGCGAAACTCAAGTAATTCAAATTTTCTACAGTTCCTTGAATTCCTATTAATATTAAAATTTATTCTATACTGCGGATGTATTTTGGTTGATTGAATATCAGAAAAAGATTTTTAATTAAATGGGATTGTACCTTGTACCACTACTATCTATGTCTTAACACGTGGCACTATAGTAAATAAAAAAAAAAGCCATAAAGCTTTTTAATTTTGTAAAGAACTTTATATATTAGATGAGAATTCTGTTATTTAATTTAAAAATTTGATTATGTAACCGTTGTTTTCTAAACGTTGTATACTGTGTATGTTCAATGTCCTTTTCTTTTCTCATTTTTAGATCCCAATTTTCCTTATATATAATTGAAATTTTAAGATAAATGGAAATTATATAATGGTCGCGTCAACTTCGAATTACACAATTACCACTATATACACGAATTTAAACACTAGAATGAAACAAAATAACTTCTGGGCTTATTTTAAAAAGAAAGTTAGAACATAAAATTTAATACTAAGAATCTATTATCACACATCGCTTGCTCTTGCATCAGTGTTATATCATAGAAGAGTGTTCTTTCTTAAGTGACTGTGCTCCTTGAAAAATAATTCCAGATTTAACAACTCACTCAGAAGACCCACTAAATAAATAAAGGCACACGCAAATAAACACATCTTTCTCATGATACAAATTCTTTGGCATCGCCCTTGTTGCTGGAAGAGACAACCCTATGGCATAACGCCAATCTTAGTGATCTTAGGGAAAGCTGCATTTCGTCGCCATTTCAAAAAGGTCTAGGCAGCTCTGGCCAATATATACTTCCATTTGTTGTGTCTCTGTCAAGCTTGTATTAGGTAATATAAATAACAGTTAAAAAATAGAGAGAATCCAAGTTCAACAACCATACACAAAATAAAAAGTTTCATATGAATTCTACTCACATTCAATTCACGCCACGAAGCAATTTTGGCTTTGGTGAGTGCAAAAAAAAAAAAAAAAAAAAAAAAAAATGTCCTTTGTTTTAAAAGAATCTATAACAATTTAACAGAATTTTTCTCATTAAAGTAATAAAAATTAAAATCCCTTTAAACTGTGATGAGAGCTTAGATTTTCCGATCAGCCTACTTCCGATTCAAAACTCAAAGCCCAACAATGTGATTCTTTACTTAAATCTCCACATCATCTAAATATTGATTCAATTTTTCACATTTTGCACCAACTTAGCAGCTTCACAATCAACTCTTCTATTCAAATTGCCAGATTCTCGTTCGGTCTTTCTTCGCATTTTTTCTTCATCTGATATCGCTGGACGCCACATTAATATTTAAAAAAAAACAATATAGGATAAACAAGTGTATTGCTTATGTAGTCAGATGATTGCTAGCCAAGGAACGAAAAATTTTCGTTACTCAAAAAGGATAAATAAAACTAGAAAGTTATTCATTAGTGTTGCCGCAAACGGTATGTCTAAAAGTAGAATCAACAAAGATATCACTTTTTAAAATTCATTGATGTAAATTTACTTTTATTTTTATTGTCATCATTTCACCGATAAGTGCATTATATATACTTACTCAGACGCAATAATAATTTTCATTAAACATTTCAAACAATACTGGTAAAACAAACCTCAAATATCATGGACAAGTGATTCGCTAGCCACAGTTCACAAAACGAATAAAACGCATTGATTACATAAAAAAATTTATATAATAGATAGATTAACTAATGATCTCAAATCTGAGAAAGAACTCGACCCAAATCTCCTCAAATAATTATCACAGGAGCAAATATGTAGCTTTGATCGGGGATTTCGCAGGCATCAACACAATCACTAATTGGACTAGAAGTAGGGTTCAAGACAAACTTATTGCACGGGTGATCTGAAAAACGATCATTACACCAAGTCTTCTTCACAGGTTCAATCTCTCAGACAACCTCTTGTGCATCAAATGCAATGAAGACAACATTTCAAACATATTGTTAAAATGTTCAAAATATAGTCTACAGAAATGCGCTCTGGAAAAAACTGGAACAGCCGAACTTTTCTTTTACTTATCTTTTGTCAAGCTCTCGCAAGCAAACATCATCTAAGCATCTTTATTCAAGCCCTCAAGTATTGACTAACTTTTTCGCTCCATTGGGATAACAGTCATTGTCGCTATAACCCTCATTGTTTACATACAAATTTTATATTATATAATTAACTATAATTTCATTGATCTTGCCAGAAAAAAAAAGTTTGACAACAAACTTTAATGTATATTTTCATTTGAAATAATAATTCACCAACTCGACGCAGCAAACTGAATAAATAGGAACTCGAAAAGTTAAATGAAAAAAGTATATATGTATAGTAACCAATGTATTCTGCAGTCTTAAACAACATATACTTACAGATGACAGAGAAACATTAAAAATCAGCAGTGAAATACTAGATGTCAGGCTTACAAATAGCAGTAGTAAATGACTCTAGCAATGAAGAAATACAAAATGAAGAAATTCTTTAAATAGACAAAGATCCTTTCCTTATGCTTCCCATAAATCTCAATGTCTGAAATAACAGATAAAAAATATATTTATTAAAAAAACGCCACTAAATCGTCCATTTAAAGTTTATAAAGGGATCGTGTCCACAACATTTAAAAAGAGATTCCTAGTAAGCTTTGCACGTATAAAAGAGATAACTCCGAACAGCCCGAAGAAAAAAGGCAGCATTTTTGAAAATTATGTCGTTCGGAGCGCAAAAATGAAGTACTAATAACAACTAGCGGTTTGACAAGTTCGTTAAAAGAGTGAAAAGTAATTGGCTACAGTGAGTATTAAGTAATTATTTGATGCGTCCATTAATCAAAAACCCATAAACTGAAAGAAGCGAGAAGAGAAAAACACTTTCAAAAGATTGATGACAATGAAAGACACGTCTTGGGAGGAGGGGGAAAAACGATAAAAACCTGCAGAAAAGGCAACGAGAAATTTATTATGGTTCCAAAGATATCTGGGACGGTCGAGTCAAGATCTATTTGGAACCTCCGAAGGAGAGAGAAAAAAATTAAAAGAGAAAAAAATGCTAGCTTACTTGTGCACTAAGCCTATCCGAAGAAGCAAGCATCCGGTTGCCCGATAACAGAGTTCAAATACGTTGGCAATTTTTGTGTTGACATTCACCGGACCAAGAAGGCTTCTATCGCAATCATGATTTATTGTGTGCGCTTTTTTTTTATATACTAAAGATCACTATAATAGAGCTTCGTTAAAAGAAGGGAAGACCAGTGTTTAAAATGTTTCTTTCCATTCATTAATGTGACTAATTCTATATGGATCACAAAGCTGACACAGGGTTCCATTATTATTTTAAAAGTTGAGAGAATGTATTAAAACCAGTATTATTTTTGTTTAAAATAACTGAAATGTTTAATTCAGAGTTTATCTTCTGTGACTCTTTAGAACAACGCTTCTGATATATTCAAGATTTAGTGAAGGAATCATCAATTTGTTAATTTGTACCGATTGTCTTCGAAGATTAATCGGATTTTTAAGTTAGCTCTTCTTATCAAAAAGCTGATAAATGCGAATGCAGAAATTAGAGTTAGCTATGAAGAGATATAAAGTAGTATTTGGAACTACAACCACACTATTTTTAAGTAAGCATTAAAAAAATCTTCTAACGATATAGATCATTAAATATCATATTTATATAATTAAAAAGTCAAAAGCAGCAGAATTGAGCAATTGTCAATACTAAATAAGCGCACAACGATAATTTATCTTTTCAAAATAATAAAAATATTCGAAATTACACCGACATAAAAAGAAAAAAAATAACGACTTCATAACATTATATCAAAAAAATCCTGAAAATTCAATAGTTGATTAAAATAGCTTGTTGATCAGTCTCATCGGAATTCTAAACATTTTTAAGAATAAGGGGAAAAGAAAAATGTCCCCAAATCATCAAAATTTGAAAAATAACAATTATAAAACGATAATGTTATCTTCCTATCTGCACTGCTTTGAAAACGTCTAGCTTTCAGAAACAATTAACCCTTTGCACTCGGAAAAGTAATTCGATGCATAGCTATTTTCCCTTGTTTAGTGCTCCGAAAAATATATATTTGTTTTGAGTTTCCCCGAAAAAGTAACCTACTTCTTCTTACAACTTTGTAGGTCCTTTTAACAATAAAAATTAAAACGTCAAATTGTTGTCCCGTCTTGAATGGTGAGTGAGAGTCGCCACTTAAGTGCAAAGATTTAAATATCACGGTCCACACAAGAATACCTATAACAAGACCGGACAATCCATTTAATAATGCAAACAAAAAAAAAATTACAAGGAGGGGGTCGATCCCAAACGATCTTTTGTTTACCAACAGAGGCTTGCCCTCGGCTCCCTTTGTTTCCGGCACGCGCCCAATCCCCCAGCCGAGACGATACGGCAGAGGGTCTGCCGTCCCACATCAATAGGGAAACAAATTTGTCGCGTGCCAGAGTTAGTTGGATTATTATCCGCCTTCCCACTACCCCACAATCGCCTCCTTTTCTCTTTCTTCGTCCACCCCCCTCTCTCTCCCTCCCGCACCAACAGTAGGAACAGGGGTGTAGGTGGGCGTTGACTGACGAACACTCACGCTAGGGGGAAAAGTATAGGATTCGAAGTGTGGATTTCCAGTCGTTAAAAGAAAAGTAGCGAGAACTATTTTTGAGGTGCCGGTTAACGTTATTGGTGACAAGGGGGAAAAGGGGGGGGACTGTCAAACGAGTGTATTTATAAAAGACGACAAAATCGTTTGGCAGAAAGAAGCAACAATCTAAAAAGAAGATGGAACATTCAGTTGGCAGGCAAGTTTCTAAATAGATTCAAATCCAATTACTCAGGCCAGACAAGTGGTGTTTCAGCGATATTAATGTAGCGTAAAAGTTTGTAATGTATGATGGAATAATGCGATAAATAATAATGTAATGCTAATGCACACTCCATTTCGTGGGCAGGTTTCCTATTCATTTTTTGCTCATGCTTACAAATGATTTACAAGTGTTGCATACAAATAACAAAAATAATTCAACAAATATTAAATCGTAAAGATGTTGCATTTCGAGTAACGTTTTTAATGGCCATATGATACAGAATTAATATATATCTTATGAGCACTAAAACAAAAATACATTAAAAAACAAGTTTATTCATAGTTGTGCAAAACAGCTCGGACTGTCATTCTACGTTAACAAAGCGAGTCCCTGATAATGTATTACATTATAACGAAAAACATTTAAACGACATATATATTTAGACTAGGAGTTCAGATTTTTTGTTGTTGTTGTTGCTCTCATGTACAAGCGGAGAGGGAGGGCAAGAGAAAACAGAAAAATGAAATTTTAAGAAAAACAAATTCAAATAAATTAAATACATTTCATTACATATTTTAAATTAAACGCTAAAACAACATTCTCGCCTACTTTTTATTACTCATTTGGAGTTCTGCCATATTTTGCGATACTCACATTACAGTTCACACACAGGCGATCCCAAATACGATCAGGAACAATAGTTCAAGAAACCCTGATTTAGATAATGGAGCAATAAATAGGATTTTCAAAACCACATGCTTTCAAAGTAATAGAAATTTTTTATAGACACTTTCTTCATTAATATTAATTTGTTATGGAGATTCAGAAATTTTAAGACATTTAAATACATGTTAAGGATAATTTCACAACAACAAAATGATGTCGACAGATATAGTTTTCTACTAATAAATTTAAGTGGCATTCAATCTATTATGAGTTACGCCATCTTTTTCAAACAAAAATAAAGTAATTTTTCTTCCAACAATGCATCTCTCTCTCCACTTCCGCATCAATTCAACATATTTAATTATCTTTAACCGCATTAGACAATTGTAGTACAAAATCGGACAGATTGTACATTAAGAAACTGATACAAGACCATAAATAAGAATTAAGTACACAAAAACCAATGAGAGTGGTTTTCCCAAATCTTTCTGGCATATTCTCTAATAAACTTATCATGGCATTGGCGTACAACAATTACGAAATATTAATTTTTAGCGTAAATTTAGCATTTTTACTGAATCTATCGTGTTGTCCTTGGCGAGCTGTTTGGTGATTAATTCTTGGTAGTATCCGAAAGTCGAATTTGTGTTTTAGATACGTTTTTCTCAACAGATGTGGAGCTAAAATTTGACATAAAACTGCACTTGTCTCAAATTTTCATACAAAATTTAACAAAAAGTCATTGTGTTATTGAAATATCATATTTTATTTACTTATTTCTCAAAAAACAGCCCGAGAGACAGTCAACCCGCAACTGGATTTGGCTCAAAATTTGGTAGATGTCTACACAATAGATGTTAAATCTGTGTGCCACGTCTTATTTATCTAGCTCTCTTCAGACAGGCAGACTTCCTCTTAATAGATTTTACACAAAATTTGGTGTAAAGGCCGCACATCAAATTTCAACCATCTAGCTCAAAACGTTTTTGAGTTAGTTATCTTTGCCAAGATAGAGAGACGAGCATTCTCCAAAAATGTGTTCCTCGAACTCTAAAACGTGGAGATTCGTCAAAATCTCCAATTCGAATTTGTTTTACCATTATTATACTTTCTCTATACTACGTATACAAGAAAGAAAGAAACAAAAAAAAAAAATTATTAAAACAACATAAGAAAAAGTATTAATTCCTGAAATGTTTTATATTAACTCGAATTTTTAAAATACGATAAAATTATATTAACTTCACAAATACTTAATATTGCACGTAGCTGCATGTTAAAAAAAAAATCGATAAAACGTGTACTTGAGTTCAGGAGAGAGTCGTGAATTCAGGTAACACTCGAAGAAGCAAAGTAAATGCCGCTCAAAAGATCATTAAAACATGTCGCCTCCAGCTGAGAGATTATTTGAAGCACCCATGGTAACGACGAACGAACCCATTTAACGACCTCCTAAAAGAAACCTCGGCCTTGTCAGATAGTTCCTAAGCGTTGCAAGACAAAAGGGAACAGCGACGACTGTGACGTAGCTCACTCAACGTTGAACAAACTAAATTGAACAGTCAAATGAGGAAGAGGTTAAAAATGTAGCAACAAAAACAGTCAGCCTTATCTCTGTTGACGGTACTATTTATATAGTGGGTGATGGATTTTCAAAGCATGCAGTCTTCTTCCCCAGTCAGCAGCGGATTTCCGACTAGGCAAGCTGCCGAAGTCCGCTGTCCCGCAAGGAAGTCGATTAGAAAGATGTTATCAGAATAAATTCGCCAAATAAATAAATTTGCAAAAAATACAAAAACCTAGGTATTATAAAATATGAGGCAATATAGATAATTGTCAAATAATACATATTAATTTTCTGTTTCATTCTTTTACTTAGTTATCAGACTTTATTATAAAGCAAAAGCAGTGATGTCACCTTAAATATATTTAATGCTGTGACAAATACGCATGCCACGCAATCTTGATAAACATTTTTTAAAAAATACTTGCATGAAGTTACTAAAAAATTTTTCTTTAATAAATCAACCTAATATAAACCATTAACACGATGATTGAGTTAAAACTGTTTGCAATATGAAACTAAATTGACGAGTTTATTAAAAGAGCTCACGATGCGCAGTCTAAAATCGCCAATGTTTCTAACTAATGGCTCAATATCAAAACGAATTCACTGCAGCTAATTGAAAACTTTAAAAGTTGCATCAGAGATAAGAAAAAGAAATATACATTACGAGGAATCCAGCCATGAAGATACACAATAAAGACCAGTATTTAAAAGCAGAAACATATGAAAGAATAATGAGTATTTGGGTATGAAACGGAAGGGAAGGGAGAAAAAAAAAACTCATAAAACAGGCAATGGAATTCTTTGCGGCTTTAGATAAGAAATCCCCAACATGTAGAAGTGCATAGCTCTGAAACGCACTCGACAAGTGAATAAATCAGGAAGACGAGAAAATAATAGTAGTGATTCCAATTAACATAAAATATAAGGGTTTAGATGAGGGGGGGGGTATAAATTTTATTTCCCAAAATTCATGTGGAAGTTAAGTAAATGCTTATTGGGTAGTATTGAAAAAGCAATAATGGTGAGTAATGAATACCTCTCAATAACCCACTCAGAACCTGAGAAAAGAACATACTCGTCTTACGAACTAATAACACAATGGATAATTTTAAAAAGTTTTAACAATTACCAATTTAATAATTATATTTTTATAAAAATTATCGTACTAAACTTGGTTATGAGATTTCATATTGTCTTCATTGAATTTAATTTAATAAAATTTAGCTCTAGGAGGCAAGCTGACGGATTTTTACAAATGAAGACTCGCATGCTACTACAAAATTCTATTCAGATAAACCACACTTATCTAATACTTAAAACACAATCCATACTTTGAGAGTGGAGAGACAATTTCATCAATTTACTAACACCAAAGCTGTTTTAAAAAAGAAGACAACGGCAAAATTACCACTATGGCGCCACATTCCTCAGACATTCAACACTGCGGGAGAAGGGTCAATCACCCCTTTCCATTAAAAGAACCGCGATCAGCTTTTGGGGGAAAGAATGAAAATGGGGGGGGGGGAATCCACACAAGCCACAATTTCAGGAACACAAAAGGGGGAATGGGAAAATCCGAACCCCACCCACAGATTATACTGCTTAATCACTTTATTTACGGTATGTCAAGAAAATATATTTCTTCCTTGCTATAGTCAGCAGCTTTTTGGATTAATAAACCAAAAGAAAAGCACAAATTTAAAAGTGAAAAAACCGGATCATTTGACCTCCCTTAATTAGAATTTTATGTATATCGTTAAAATTGTTAAGAACCATAAAAAAAATTTGCAATTTCGTTAAATTGAACTAATATATAACTATTATATTGAGGAAAAGAACTATTACAATGTTACGGTATAATAGTTACGTTATTATACGGTATACTTTTAAATCTGAAAAGAAAATAATCATTTGTAAGTAAAATCCTTTTACTTTCATTGATTTTTGTCATGTTTTTCCCCTCTTATAAATTCAATCTTAGAGTGTTTTCAATTTTTTACAAATTCGGTCTTTACGGTAAAATAGTACTTCCAATCAGATAAAACTGAAAATAATTAAAAAGTAAATTTTTCTAAAATCAAAATTTTGACTGAAAATTAAAAGAGGAAAGAAATGAGAACATTCAAGAGTTGAATGGGCGTTTTGCTACATAAACCGATACTTAAATGTTTGAAGAACAAACTTCGAAAACTATCTATAATGATGTTTCAATTTGCTACTACCCCCCCCCCACCCACCACGACCACGAATTAAGACGCCTTGCAGTCTTGAAACCCCTCAGCCAAAGAATTAAACTATAGCGAAATCTAATCCGGGACAGGCCTAAATGGTGAAATGAATGTTTACACATTGTTGGAAATAAAAAAAAAAGAGCAAGATCTCAAACACAAATTCCACAACTGCGGACATACGTTATGAATATACAGAAGTTTTGAAAACTACGCGTTAGACACTCTACACTGCAGTAAGTACGAAAGCGTACCACAAAATTCAATATTAATCATAAACTGTTATTCTAATTACAGAAAGTTTTAAATGTAATAATTTTAAATTTCAGGATACCGTCATTATTTTAGTTCAATACTGTTGTGGTAACTGCCCTCGTGCTACAAGCAAACATATCAACGTTATGAATTGTAAAAGTTAGAGCAAAATTATTCAAAGATAGAATACTAAGATAATATTCGCAAACAAAAACATTTTTAAGAGAAGTCTGCTATAGATGGTTTCAAACAACATGTATTCTCCATTAACTATTCTTCTCTATAAAATAAAAACACCAAAGTTTTTTCTTAAAGTCCAAAGTTTTAACAACTAAATTCGAAGGTTCCAGGAACTATTCTTATCCATAAAATAAAAAAAAAAAAAAAAAAAAAAAAAAAAAACTCGTGAAAGACTCGAATAAATGACTTCCGCCTTAATCAGTACTTTTCCCCCCTCTCCTTTATATATGGATGACTTTACCCAAATTTCATTTGGAAGGCTAATTCAAGAAAAACGCACCCGTAGTTCCAGAAAGCATTTTATCACATAATCATCACAGTCCTGTCTTCTAAAATCGCTTTCATAAGCAAGTACTTCCAGTAACTAAGCTTAAAATATATCATCATCATTATGGGCAATTATCCACTCAAACAGATACAAATCACATTAATGCCAAACCATTGCTACATCGGCAGTAGTACGCCAATCTTGTTTGAAAGCAGCGATCGCAAAATTGTTAACATATTCTTGCTCGCTCGCGTATCGGTCTCTCTATTCTAGCATTCCACTCATGCAGCTAGAGCCAGGGGGAGACAGAGGGGGGCCTTAGCAACTGAAGCTTCCGTCCCCCTTCCTGCCATCCCTCGGTTCACTCGGTAATGGCAACCGTCCGTCGGACCCACCGATCGCAGAGAGGGGAGGGAGGAGTGTAGTTGTAGTCTGGGAATTGCAGGAGAAGGATTCTCGAGGAAAATGCGCTTAGGGAATTGCTTCGGCGAATTGAGATGAGGAATGTTATTTCTAAATGAAAGGCATATAAATATTCTGAGAATGAAACATAATCATAGGAGTTAGTATGTTAAAAACTTTTATGTTCGTGGGTTTAATAAAAAGAATGGCTCAATTAGCGAATGTCATTTTACATTGTTATAGAGAATAAATGATCGTGAAGAAATTATTGGAATTACAATAATAGCCTCAAGCTTTAGCAACACATAGTACCCAACAGTTTGTAACTAGATAAAGGCGCACTGCATATCAATCTCAAACAACAATGGCATTCCATTCTAAATAATGTTATAACTGGACATAACGGAAGTAAGTGTTCGAGCGCTCCAACCGAGACTAAAGCATTGCGCATCAGAATATTAATCACTGCTGCCATAGCATACTTTTTGTTAACGAGTTAACTGTTTTTGACGAGTATATTCGTCAGAAGTAACAAGTAGTGACAATTTGCAGTTTGAATTACAATTTTAGTAAAAATTCAAACATATTCGTAAATTTCAAGATGTTTAAAATATTTTGAGGTCAAGTCGAAATTAAAGGAACAAATAAAAGATTATTAATAATAATTATAAAAAAACCGCATATAATATGAATTGTTCTTCTTAAATGTATCCCTGTGTTATATTAGACATCCAGACTTTTTTTTTTTTTTTTTTGTGCATATGCAAAAAATGTAGGTTAGTTTAAGTAACTAAATAAATGTGACTATTGAATTAAAAAAGAATAAGTCATTTCATTACAATATAATTTCATATTACACATACTCTGCGTTTGATGAGCATATTCGTCGTCGCTAAATTTTTGCGATACAATTTCAATACGTATTTTCGAAAGAGGTCGAAACAGATAACTAACTGGTAATCTTATCGAAAGGTAATAACAGATTTTATTAGCAGAACACATATTAACGCGGCTATTATCAAAGAACAGAGTTATACTATTACAAATTCTACTTTTAAAACAGAAATATATTCAAGACATTAAAGATATAAACTAAGTATAATTAAAAACCAAAGCTCAACATAATAAAAAGCTAAAAACATAAATGGAACTGAATAAAGAACACAATCATAAAATTTGAATGCAGATATGAAATAAAATTTTATTTATTAAAAACAGAATAATTTATAGAACGCAGAGACTTCCCCCCCCCCCTGCTATCTAGGCAATTTATAGTAGAAATAACAGTTTTTGTTTAAGAAGCATTAAATCCTGTCTATTCGAATAAGAAAAAATTTAACTTGTATAGCGAAAATAAATTCTTTAATTTCCAAAACCATTCGTCATAAATAAAAACTGAGAATTTCCCATGTTTTTAAAGATAATTTATCCATTTTTTAAAATTTCAATTTCGATTCAAATATTTTTTTTCAGTTTCTCTTTTAAAGAATTTCAACAAAGAGTAAATTCAATTACTTCTCGTGAAAGTATCAAATAAATCGAATAATTCAATCAAATGATGCAACGACTTTAAAAGAGAATTACGTATTTTATTTTTCATGTTTTCTGAAGTTTTAATAGAATTTAACATTTGAATGCCATTCATATATCTGAATTGAAAGATTCATAAATAAGATTATTTTTACAAGTTCCGAATCACGTTATTTCTGAATACATAATAGTATTGCTAAACAGAAAAACGAAGGAGACTAGAGTTCAACGAGTCTCCTTTAACTTAATTTCTTAAGTTAAATTAAAAAATAATAAATAATTATTTTTTAACACAAATAGGGTAAATTTTTTTAAAGCTCAATAAACATTGCTAAATATTCAAGTTAAAAAGAGGCTCTGATATAGACAATTTCCTCAGTTCTAAAAAAAAAGAGAGAAAGAGAGAGAGAGAGAGAAAGAAAACCCTAAAAAATTTGCATCACAAACGTCGGCCTTTTATTTTACCTTTACGTCGTTGCTGTTTTCATCGCTTGCATCTCAAGTCTGCACTTCGAGATGCGCAAAATCCCACACAAGGGTGGACCCAGACATTCTTCGTGGAGGGTAGGATTACAAGTCTATTTGTCAATGTTAAAAGTTCGAGCAGATGACAAGTACAGCATTAAAAGTCAATAAAAAAGAATAACAAACCTACGTCTTGTTTTTATGAAGTCTACGATCTTTCATATCTGCCAAGAAAGCAGTTTGAAAAAAATTGGGAGCATTTTTTTTAGAGGGATATAAGACAATTACAGTTTAAAATGTCTGTTTACATTTTAGCTAATTGTAGTGTATAAATATGAGATATCTAGTAATAAAATACTAGCTAATTAACTAATTCATCAAAGAGATTTCTCTTAGATCCAATTAGTTTTCAGAAAAAAAATAATAATCATTGTCCATTGAATTAACAGCTTAAAATGACACAGCGAAAAAAGCTATTAAAAACGAGAAGTTGAAATTTTACTTCTTTTCATTATTTAAAAAAAAAAATAATGCATCGCTGGGTTTTTAAAACAATTTCTGAATTTTCATTACTCTTCAGTTCTACATTTTACTTAAAAAAGTTATTAAATTGTTGAAAGAAGAGTGAAAATAGGATAACCATTAGACTATTTCGCTACAATAGTATAACAGTAAAGTCATGAAATATGTGATCATTAAATGCAAAAAGAATCTTAAAGTCATTACATTACTATTTAAATTTCGCAAGGCACTACACAACTTATTTGCAATAATATTTTCAGCAGATCATATTTTAAAGCGGAGTACCTATAAAATATGCACATAGCAGATGTTTTGAAACAGCTAAATTGATTCCGATTGCAAAATGAAATATACACCACAATGAAATTGGAATTTTCATGAAAGTATTACTACGTTAGTTATCTGCACCATGTTTTACTTTTAAAACAACTTCAAATACATTAATGGAGTAGTTTTTTACACCTTGTAAGCCATAAAAAGGAAGTACAGTCTGTTGTTAATTCTAATTATTTATGTAGATCGCCAAAAGGTAACGCCAGTTCCACAAGTTCGCTTTTAACTTTAGTTCAGCCAGTTCATTAAAAAAAAAGCCCTAAATTACATTGAGAGAATATCTTCATTTTAAATATCTTTTAAATGATTATCATATGCATAAATTAATATTTCTTCATCCGATATCTTGGAGTGATCATGATTTCCTTCCCTACATTTCAATTATCAAACTTAATCAAATTAAAAATTTCTTCCACGCCTTATCACCAAATGAACTACTTAACGGATAATTTAACCAAGAGTAAATTTCACGGTCCCCAGAAATGATTTTTGTTTCAAACTATAAAACGATAGACTGGTAATTTTTTTTTTAGAAATGAGAATTAAATAAAAATCCATATTGAAAAAGCCATCTTTAAAACTTTAAAATCCCATCTAGCAATTTATAGTAACTAACCGAGGAGGGAGGTGCACGTAATAAAAACAGTGACATAAAAATGCATAAACCAGAATCGTACCAAAAAAAAAAGTATAAGTAACCTAACAAAGAAAGATTATGAGTTTATTCCCATTAAGCATCAGAGATGAGGGGGAAGGGGGGGTGATCCTAATTACGACGTCAGACATTGCACTGCACAAATGAGAAACAAGGGAAGTTGAACTTCTTCCGCTTTTTCTCCCCCTAAAAAAGCACTGTCGGCTGAGAATCGGATCGATAGAGTGCATCGATTTTGAAGTACGACGACACATCGAGCGCCTTACTCAGTTGATAGCCCAAGTAGAGTTTTCGACTGCACTTTACACACCCTACACAAGTGTTTCAACGAGTCCATCTGAAAGCACCATTCGAGAATAGAAAATAAATGAGCAAAAAGGAGTTGCGTGTTTGTCAATGCTGTGGGTATATAGATAAATGAATAATTAACTCACTGAATATGAAGTCATTTGTTAAATATTAGTTTAGCTCTAATGGAGGCAGCAATTTTAATCAATTTATTGTAAAAGTAAAAAAAGAAAGAAAGAAAAACTAACAAAAATTTTAAATAACTTTAAAATACAGAGAAGACATTAATTCCAAATTAAAATAAAATTCCTTAGTACATAAAATATCCAAGACACTTTAATGTTTATATGTAGTAAAAATTATTCTAATGACTTCAATTTAATGTATACAGGATAATATTTCAGCTCCGCCGGATAAGCGCAACCCTTTATTTTTTCCACCAACTTTCGTCAGATAGTATTTTGGACATCTTTTTTTCGATTGATTGTAATCAAAATTAAACATAGAATTACAATTGTCTTCACAAGATCGCGTATTCAATTCTATTCATTTAAGTAATAGCATTTTTTTAAAGTTTATGCATGCGTAAGTACAGATGGACTAACAGTCAACCTTAATAAAATTTAAAACCAGATCTGCCTCAAAATCCACATTTTAGATGTTAAGCTTGTGTTCCAAATTATGTTCATTTAGTTCTCTTTGTTTCGTAGATACTGCATTAACTTGTATTCGGATTGTCGCACAGACAGAGATTTTTTTTTTTCCCGAACAGATTAAGTTCAAACCCCGATAGAAATTTACAAATTTGATATGATATACAATACCAATTTTCACCCATCTAGTTCAAAGCATTTATGAATTACCGTGTTCAGAGACAGGCAGACACACGTAACGTCAAAAATGTGTTTTTCGGACTAAGGGAGGCCTGAAATGTGGACATTCGTCAAAATCGAATTATAATTTGTAATCGCTAAAAAATTCGTCTCAAGGTCGAATTTTTCGACGATTACATCTTTGTTTTCTCCATTTAAATCCATTATATTCGTAAAAGGTATAATATCCAAGCCTCAGTACTGCATTTTAATTAATGATTAACAATCAAATTTACTGATGATCAATAATAGTTATATAATATATCACTGATTACTGAATAACATACAGTTACTTAATACACCTTCCACTTTAATTTGTGGGTTATGACAAAGACTTAGAAGCTTCAAACCAAGTCAAAGATCTTCTAATAAACAATCTTAATATCATTTTTTTTAAAGATCTCAACTAATACTACAAAGCATATGAAACAGACAGATTTTAATGGAAATTCTTTGAAATCTACAATTTCAAATTCTAAATATTCATTCACAGTTTCAATA
Source organism: Argiope bruennichi (assembly GCF_947563725.1). Taxonomy (NCBI): domain Eukaryota; kingdom Metazoa; phylum Arthropoda; class Arachnida; order Araneae; family Araneidae; genus Argiope; species Argiope bruennichi. The sequence continues at coordinate 23,132,077 of NC_079154.1, read as the reverse complement.
AATGTATCTCTTATGCTGAAATGGCAAATTACAAATGTCGACGACTGATTTTAGCATTGAATATAAGCATGCTGCATTAGGAAAAGAGGTTTTTAACTTAATTTTTTTAATAAATTATACGAAATAAATATGATTAATAAAAATTAAACAATTCGTTTTTACTTTCAAAAAAAATTTCAAAACGGAAAAGACACCACTAGGAATATTAGCCATACAATATAAATACTCCATGAAAGTTCGTTTATTTACAAATGTTACCTTACAGAATTTTTTTTTTATTTCATTATTATTAATGTGCTTCAATTCCCTATTAATCTTGTATCAACTAACTTTTAAAAAATTTGAATACAGTTTCATTAAAGAATTTTATAGAAATAATTCAAGCTACAGATTTTTTCAAACTACTTCAAATGAATGTTCTGAAAATAAATTTCCACCGTAAAAGATTAAAAAAGAACTTTAAATCTTCAAACTGATCAAGATGAAAGAAAGAAAGGAAAATAAAAATAAAAAAAAATCTGACATCTTAGAAATCAACTTCCATTATTCTCCAAAACAAGTATAGCATAAATCTTGTTATTTTTTTCCTTTTATTGCAGCATCTTAATAAAAGAAGAACCACTGAAAGCAACTCTCTTAATCTTACCTAACGCAATGCACGTCTCGATCGTTCCTATGAAATCCGAAGATCGAAGAGATTAACACACAGCAGCAGCAAGAAATCATTCACTTACCTAAAAGAAGAAAAAAGAGAACAGGTTTTCAGAACAATGAGGAAGGTATATGTAGAAAGCTAAGCAAAAGAACATGACACTAAATGTTCCGCTGATAACAGTGCGAAAATAAAGTGGGAAGATAAAAAGGCGGTTTAAATAAGACAGATTACATATTCTTTACACTACATTGGTAATGAGGAGCATTTTTTTTTTTCAGGCATATTATAACGGCCTTAATATCTGGATGTTATGATATTCCTTTTTTTTTAAAAAAAATCCTATTTATTGCATTGATTTTTTTTTTCAAGGAAAAAGGTATTTGAAATTTATTTGAAATATTGAAATATTTGCATTCTTCTGTTTGCAAATATTTTTAAAGATGATAAAGTTTTTTTTTATTTTAATAACGAATCAAATTAATTTGCAAACAAATTTGAAAGCATCCTAGAAAATAAAATCTTAACATGCTTACAAAAATTACATAACGATTTTAATAACGACTAATATTAATTCGTTACAAATTTGGAAACCTTCTAGAAAATAAAATCTTAATATGCTTAAAAAAATTACAGCTACTAAAAATTATTAAGTATTTTGAAAACTGGAAAGCTGTAAATAAACTTTAATTCATATTGTATTTTAATCATTTGATAAAAAGATGCTAATACTTAATAGCTCACAATACTTTTTTCGATTTCTTTACAACTTTTTTAAATCGATACTTCCTAATACTGTTAAAGTTACTCATGGAAATCATTTATAAAAAAAAATTAAACATTGTGTTTTTATCCAATGGAGAGAAACAATGGTCTCTTAAGAGGTTTAAAAAAAAGCCAGAAAAGTTCTCTTAAGCAATTTACATGATCAAAACAAGAATTAGAGTGACACGATTTTATTGCATTTATATCAGAAACTCGGCCAAATATACAGGCTTTAGGTATATATCAAATAAAAAGGCAAATTGGCTCGATGGATACGAAACAAAATAACCAAAAACATTCATTTTCTCATTTACTGCATGGTTTACAACAAAGGGAAATGAAACGAGAAAAACAAATTTCAGGGTGAAAAAGTTCGACCTAGTTACAATTTCCATACCGGAAAAAAGAAAGAAAAAAAAATGAAAATTATTTACTCATTAAAAATTCCGTAGCCAACGAATTTCAATTCAGTAACATTAGCATTTATATGCTTAAAAAAGAAAAGAGAAAAATACATACAATGCGCAATTATAGAAAATTAGAAGTTTCACGTGCTATATAATCAATTTAGAAGTTATCATAGAAGTTGCTTTGGATCAATCAGATCTATGCGTATTCCTTTTTAAGGCCCACGCTCACTCCTCGAGTTTCGTATCGTCCTAAAAGTTACTCATATTTTTTAAACATCTTAAATCTCATTTCATTTCAAAGTTTTTGCTGCCTTATTTCTTTCAATCATATCTGAATTAATTTTTCAAAATATTTTAAAATTAATATTACAAACTAAAGTTATTGTTGCATTTAAATATTTGATGTAAAACCAATTTTGCGAGAAGCTGCTACTAAAATATTCAGTATAAAATAATTCTGCATTCAAAGTACAATATACCAGGTTTATATTCAATTTAAAATTTACCATAACATTTATCCAAACCAGTAATATGTTTACAATTTCATAAAATTCATCCAAATTAATAAATAATGTTAGAAGTTTAATTCATTGTAGGGACACTTAAATCTTTAAGAAGAAGAAAATAAATCCTACCACCAATAAAGCATTTCAACTCAGTTTCGTCCTCATAATATATTTATAAAAACCGCAGAGATAAAAAAAAAAAATCTTTCCATTCCAGAGACTTCCTCTACCAGAGTGGCGTCTTTTCGAGAAAGGCGTCAAGAATGCACATTTTGGAAATCCCTCCATATATTAGTCTCGTGGCACCTAACCCACCACTTATTACTCCAAGAAGCAATTATAAAAGAGGAGTGACCATCCGCTGGGCAAGCCCATTTCCGGTACACCCGTATAGGCACTGATTCCGAGGAAAAAATGGTTCACATTTGGTTTATCAAAACATAGAGGATATCGATGGAAATTCGCGACAACAAGACGATAGATACTTTGTCGCACTTCCTTCCGTCTTTAATAAGCAACTCATTCTGAGCTACCTCACAGGTCAGTAACGGTTCCAACAATTGTTCAATCTCAGAATATTCCCTACTTATTGCATTCAATCTGAAAATGACCGAAGACGACAAGAAAAGATTCCAAGCAAGGAATATTTGGATGGGATATTTTCTTATCATTTATAATGTCATAATTACATTCGATTGAGCAGATGGACCCGATATCGACTTTTTCCCCCAGTTTTGAATAAAACTTATCATATTTATACTGCTTTTTACTTATTGGTACAAACTCATATGGAAAAAGAAAAACAAAGAAGTGAGCAGATATGTAAACACAAAGAACATAAATATTGAATCTGCGTTTTGTGTAAATTGTTTTACACCATAATGTTTTTAGGTGCAAGAATTTCAATTCCAAATTAGTTCAAAATACACTCAAATTCATTTCTTAAACACAAAAAGTCCATACGTGTGAACACTTTTTCTTCAGCGAATGTTCTTAATTAAAGTTCGAAATGTACATTAAAGAAGGAAATAATTCGAAACTGAGCTCTTTTCTCATTTAAAAGAATATCTAGCAAGATATAAAAATTAGAATAAAAGAGTTAAAATTCTAACAAAAAAAAAACATAGTATATTAGTTTAAAAGAAAACAACGCTTTCATATGAACCCCTCCAACTGCAAATTTATTTAGCTCCTTGTTAGAAGTCATTTCATTTTGGACATTTATAAATGTTTTTATTCGTGTAAGAACGGAAAGGACACCCGAGATATTTAAGCGTGCCTAAATCACATATTCTCTTCATTCCAATGCAATCAGACCAAACGCTAAAGATTCCTACTGATTAGCAAGGAAAGCATTAACATCATACAATGAAAGAAATATTATCTCTATTCTTTGAGTTGTTCTCAAAGCTTTAATCACATATCATTGCTAGACACGTACGAATCAAACATATTAAAAACGTACCAAAACTTTAACATCCAAAAGACGTGGAAACAATTTTTTTTAATTATTTAATAAAAAGGAAGTTTTTAAAAATTATATTTTGAATGTTTTTAAAATGAAAATAAATTATATAATGGAAGTACACTTACTAGGTTTTATTTAAAATCAAACGTGAAATCGCATTTATATATGATATATATCCCCTGTATTAAGCGACAATGCATATTTAAGAAGAAACGGAATAAAACCGAAAACTTTCAACTATTGCCATTTATATTTTATTATACTTCTTTAATAAAGAGGTATAAGAGTTTTTAGATTATTATGCATTGCATTTAGATAGAAATAAAGATTCAAAATTATTTGTCAACTTACGAAAATGCAACACTATATTTCATAATTTTCAATGAATGGTGGGACCCTGCCCTCCTTGAATGCAGAATAGATAGTCGTTGTATATAATTTCACTGTCTAGCAGTATTAATATTTCACGGTTGAAGACATTTGCCAAGAGTGCAATTTTCACAAAACAGTTTCGTCAAACAAACATTAAGTTCCATTTTAAATGATTAATGGACTCTGGAGTGTTAATAAATTACTCTACTACACATTGTTACCAGCTTAAAGAATGTACAGTAGACTCCCGATTATCCGCGGGCGGGTTATCCGCGCCTGCCGCACAAAGTTTTTTTTTTTTTTTTTTTTTGACTGATTTTTTCAAAAAAGTGCAGTTTTACAGTTATGCTTTTGTAATTACATAATACATTACAGTATTAAAACAGTACATATGTATTATTTTTTCTGTGTATCCTTGACGCCTCTCGTAAATACAAAGCACTTTTCTGTTTTCATTAACAAAATGCATTTTAGGTTAATTTTGAGTAATATACTAAAATATTAAGTGTTATTTAAACATTTCCTGCTGTTTATTTTACGTTTTATTGTACATAAAACGATTTTTCAAAGTTGGAATGACTTTTTCTTTTTTGCTATACCCGTTTTTAGCTTTTTTTTCGGATTATCCGCGATTTCTGTTATCCGCGGCGGCCGCGCCACCCAATTCCGCGGATAATCGGGATTGTACTGTATTAGTACTAGAATTTATTATATATATATTGTGAAGATTATAGTTGTACCAAAGGCATAGTTCACATTTTAGATGGTTTAAGGATATAGTCAATTATTTTAATTTAAAAGCACAACATCCAATCTGCAGGGGCGAGGGAGGAACAGCTGACCAACAAAAGAATCTTAGATAGAAATCCATTTTAAATTATACGAAATTTAAACCAACACAATCACAGAGTAAAACATCAGAAAGTAAACAAAAAATTATAAAAATTATCATAATGCTAAATATCAAACGATAAATTCGTCCGTTATTTCAACACCTTTGACAAATTATTCGCGAAAAATGAAATGCAATCAATATTATATTCTGAATAGTTAACCTTATTTTCATTTTCTCTCCGATTTCACTAGCAAAACAATGCGAACGAAAAATTTAAAACAAACCTGAACAGAATACTGCATCCATAAAAAGAGAAGGGGGGGGGGGAGATAAATAATTAAAAAAAAAGTCATTTACGGTATCCATTACTTAAGACATAAATTAGAAGATGAACCGCATAAAAAAACCCTAATATGGATTTGATAGTCAATTTCTTTATGTGTTCAAAATTATACAAACAAAGCTATTATATATCCGAGTACAACAATGCATTGAACAAATATTTTTCCCATAGTGAAAATGACATTTCTCATGCAACTGGCACATGCTGCTCCAAAAATAGCGAACAGCCACAGAAACTATTCTAAACCCGGATATTACGAACGCAGAAGGTATAATATTCGCGAAACCGTTTCGACTCGGGTAATGATACTAAAATAAAAAGCATATAAAATTGGGACTGGGAAAGAAGCAGATGCGGACAAAACACGCGTCTGACCTCGATGACCAATGAACCGATTATGCAGATCTTGATTTTAAAAAACCTCCGCATTCTATCACGTAAGACTCCATTTAGAAAACGACTCGCGTTTGAGCAACATTTTTTTTTTTTCCCCCATACCCCTCTTTACATTTTGCTATTTTGTTTGACGTATCAAACTAATATATGGGACGACAAATTACTTTAAACATTTTTTATTAAATAATTATTAAACTGAAGGAGACAGTAGACTAAAATAAGCAAAAATGGACGAAAACATGAAATTTTATTTTTATCGTTTCACCACCTAATATGTATTTATATTCAACTTAAATAGCGTTATAAAATGTATTGTTCAATAAAATAAATATCTGAAGGACCTTAAAGGGAAAAAGTACATCTTAATGACTTTTCTTCAAATGATATTGTAATTAAGTATCTTTGAAACGCTCCAGGTGTCTTAATTATGGAAGAAATTAAATAGAATTGATAATAAATTTTTCGGTTAAACATTAAAAGAAAATAGTGTATGTATTTTTTAAAAATAGTTAAAAGTCAATTTTAATTCCGAAAAACAAAATTTTAATAAAAATTCAGTGAATGCGCATAAAAATATTTTTGAAAATTAGCATTTGATTGATATTAATTAAAAGTTTTGTTCCAAATAAATTTATATTGCGTAACTACGAACTAATAAAAATTAAAACATGAAGTCACCTGGAATATTTTGAAATTTTTAAAAATTATACATCTTTCATTTTTTTTAAAAAAATTTTTCATTTACAAAGGCCTTTTTTAACAAATTTGACATGTTTATATTTGAATACATACGCATAAAAAGATTTCATAACTCTAAGTGAATAATTCGCAACAGAACGCCAATAGAGTAAGTACGCCGTTCCCTTAAAGGAAAAATTTAACGACACCGACATCTTTTCCTATAGGGAAAATAAATTCATTCTGATATTTTTAAAGCGCTTTTTCACATTATATATGACGAACAAAACTTTTCATATTATTCTTAAGCAGCTGAAGAAACATGATATCGAAAAAAAGAGAATCATATCAAAAATATAGTTAAACAGTAAGTAATAATGTTTAACAGTCAAATCAGAATATCGGAACCAAAATCAGAATATATTATTTAAAAATCTAATCTAAAATAATATCGAACAAAATATTCGCCATCAGTACAAAATTTATCAGCAGAATTCCAAAATTCGACCATGTTTTACAAAGCTGATTCTAACTTTATAGGTTATCTGTTTATTTACAAAAAAAAAGAGAAAATTAAATAAGAATGCAGAGAAATGGAGAATCAATATTAAGAATGTCTCTACATTGTTAATTAACTTTGATTTATTGCACATTTTCACATAAATGTAAACAATGTAATTTTAAAGACAAGGGTTAAATAATATTTCATAACTAAATCATTTAAATAAGCGATGACAGCTCTTTAATTTAATAAGAGTTTTCAGTCTACTACGACGAACCATATTTTCACCGCAGCGAAAACACATTCGACTCGCCTTAAGTTACAGTTAATGGGTTCCGGGTCGTATCCGCTGAGTAAAATAAGTGCAGTTAACAGTGAATTAGTTTATATGAGAAACATCCAAATTTATTAAGACTTGCTATGTGAAAAACCACGTTTCAGGACGGTTTGACGAAGGTATTTTGTGGCCAGAGCCAGGCGATATTATGAAGTCCCTATTTTATTTAATAAACTAATCTGTACGTTTTTACTTTAATCAACATATTAATTATTTATATTAGGTTAGTTTTTTATTTTGTAAAAATATACACGTTTATGTTTACTTGTAAAAATAACTTGTTTATATTTGCCATAACTGCACAACATCCACATGTGCATACAATTATAATTAAGCAGACGCTTGCAGATATACACTATTTGTAAACAATATATAAAAAAATGTAATAATAGTAACAATAATTACATAATGATACAACTTAAACAAATTTAAATAACTATACCAGACAAAATTTTCTTATTATCTTAAAATATCTTTGTATTTTTTTTTCCTTCAAATTTATTTAAATGGCAACAAGATAAATAATATCTTCTAAATATAGTACACCCTCGAGTATCGGGCCTAATGTGTCGGAAGGTCAGGCCGGATAACAAAAAAGCTGGTTAGGCCGGAGATCTATGAACTTAACTCTTGGCCCACCAATACCAGAAGTTTTTACACTAAAATTCACTGTTTACACTAAAATTCACTACTATTTGAGTATTATACTTCATATTGAGTACTAAGCCCTCCATTTATCTGAAGCCATGAAAAATGTGAAAGCTGGTGTGACCCGGTGAATCGTAGAAGCAGTTGCCGATAGTATTTAGTTAAAATAGAAGGCTCTGTACTGGTGGTTTATATATAGCACTGCACGTGTCAAGACTTTATTAGAGAAAAAGTAAGTTAAAGGATATAAACTGATCACATTTTAGGATGAATTCTGTAATTCCTAAATTAAATGCAGGAAACATAAACAATGTTGCCAATGCAATGCCTTGTCTTCCTCATTTAATAATGAAAAAAGAAAACTAGGTTGGATAGTACGGAAGCAAGATAGCCGTGAACCGGGTACTCGGGAGTGTACTGTAATCTACTTGCTGCCCCTTCCCAGCCCGAAAGCTTGAAGCATCTAGTTCCCTTGATGTGAGTTTGCAATGTGTTATCCATTGTAAAACAATCGAGAGCTCATAAATGATTCATCGATATTTTGCCAAGAAATTCGCAATGACAAAATTTTTAGATATACGGATAAAAAAAATGATAGATAGAATAGCAGAATGATAAAACAGAGCCTTTGCCACATCTTCAATCAACTATTTTTTTTTCCAATGTAACTACGGTAAAACCGGATTAACAAGGAATTCTTAGTTATGTCTGTTAACAAAAACATTAAGTAGAGCAACCTTCACATTAATTCCAAGTACACAAAATAGTATTATTCCAATTCCTACAGGGGACGTTGGAACGGAATCACGCAGAATGAAAAGGAAGCAGATGAAAGAAACCGATCCGAACCGGTGGACCAGAGGTCAATGTCAGATAGACCACAAGTATGAATCTCGCAGGAGGATTTCGCAACCACAGGAATGTCAAAAAAAGAACTACATCGGCATAAACTATCACAGAAAACAGAATCTTCACTTGGAATTCCACGGTCACAATGCCACGTATGGGTGAATGAAGGAAGGTTTAACAGTTTCGTTAAAAAGGAAAAGATTTCAGGCGGCCACCTGCAAATAGATGAAAGCGTTTATGTCATCTGGCTCACTGGGTAGGTTGGAACCTGACCTTGACGCCAGCCGGCTCGGACATTGCCTTGCTTATTGTCTGTATTATCGTCCGGGAGTGTATGTGTAGGGAATGATACATATCAAAACGGAAATGTAGAATTAATACTTAAATGTTATGAATTATAAAAAAAAAAAAAAACCTTACAATTTAAAAGGTATTCTCTTTAATATTCAGGATCTTACAAAACTATTTAATGAATGTTCAGATACGAAAAATCCAAATAATTTATAAAAAAAAATTAACCAGTTAACTGTTTTTGACGAGTACACTCGTCGCAGGAAAAGCACAACATTTTGTGTTATGACGAGTTTATTTAATGACTATTATATTTATACAATTGTTTAATTATTATATTTATAATAAATTATTTATTATATGTTTATGACAATTTAGATAAGCATTATCCAAGAGGTCGAAACAGTTAACTAGTTAAAGAAATTGTATGATTATGACCAAACAACGTACTATAATTTTCTGATATATAATTAAATCACTACATAGCAATGTCAAAAAATGCATTTAAAAAGTGAATTACCAAAGAATTAAATGAATTCACAATAAATATGACAAAGTGGCTAAATATTTTCAAAAAAGTCGCCGTATATCTCAAGAAATAAATGAATGGTAAAAACAAAATATTGGCAAAAGTTTTTAGGAAACCATAAATTGTTGAAGTATTTATACGCATTAGGTTAATAAAACAATAAATCATTTAACATGGCAAAAAAAGATTTCTGGGGGAAAAAATAATAACTGGTTGTTTAGAATTAAGGTCTCTTCATTTAAGCTCAGCTGCTTGCCAACATTTACTTCCTTGTATTCTTCATAATCATTCAATTATTCTCGAAATTACACTTCGCAGGGAATTTAAATCAAGTTTGTTTTGTAGGTTGATTGAGTTTACACAGCAATTGTATATTAGCAGGCAAACAATATATTAATTGCTTCAAAGAACAATACAGTATGAACGAGGTTAGAGAGTATTTCAATAAGTTTCCATTGTTTGACTGTAATTCAGAAAACGAAATAAAGAATTTCTGATTCAGCATTAAACTGACCCAGTAACCCCTCAGACAAGCGTTTTTCAATTACAATGAAAATAAAATGAAAGGTATTAATTTCTTGAACAATCTTGCATTTATAAAACAATTTACCTTTTCTTTCTCTTGTGATAAACTGCACTCCAAACTTTATTTTTTTCAACCGACAAAGTATTTATTTTGGCTTTCTTCCAGCTTTTCCGCTTCAGAAATAGGAGGAAATAAACCGAAACTAACTAGCTACTCGGGAGTTTTTTTTTTTTAAAGCACAGAAAGGAAACCATATAATACACAACTTCTTATTTTTAAAAATATATAAAGAATTTTTGAAAAAGCAAGATTATGACATGCATGAAAGGATTAACAGTAAAGAGAAGGCATTCAAAAGCAATTTTCCCTAGAGATTGTTTATAGTTTTTTTCCCCTTTTACAATTATTAAAAATAAAGCCTTCAAATTAGACATCTCTATTTTCTACTCTAGAAAAACTTTTTAAATATTATTTTGTAAAACATTTCCATCGTAAAATAATTCAAAGAAGCAATTAAAAAAAAAAAAAAAAACCTGAAAAATGAGTTCGCTTGACTTTCACAAGCTTTTAAAACGATTAATTTCAACAACACTAAAAATTTCAGCAAATGTTTCAAAAGCGCACAAATGCATTACAAATATATGTTGAATAATTCTGAATAGATTAGCAAGACAAAATTTAAAATTTATATTTAACAACAATACAACAAAACCCCAAAAAGACGCAATTATTTTTATTTATTTCGTGCGAAACTTTATTATTACTCTAAAAGTGTCGGTAAGTGAAAACAATTTCTGGCAGTAATACACCATTCACTGCAGTATTTCATAAAACGAAAACCACGGGGGTTCCGTGCTCAAAACTGACAGGAAAGAAACACCGCTCCTTGAGCAAAATAAAATTAACTGCAGCTGTAAGGCTTAAAATAACTATCTCCTAACCTTTTTTGAACAGCACATAGAGAAGGAATAGTTTCAAAAACGTTACATTTTTACTTTCATGTTACATTTTTCAAAGATAAAGTATTGAAAACGTGAAAAAATTCGACATCGAATTTTTGACGAATTTTCACATTTCAAACCTCTTTGAGTCGAAATAACGCATCTTTGGAATTATATCTATCTATAAGCCCGATACCTTAAAAGCGCTTTGAACTAGACAGATAAATTTTAGTGCATAGTACCATATTTGTAAATTTCTATTCAATTTTGAACGAAATTCATCGATAGAAAGTCTATTTGTTTGGCTGCCGGAATGTTAATTACTACGATAACTAGAAAATGAAGAGAGCTGGTTGGATAAAATTTGATACACAGTTTCAGAATTTAGAGTGCAGATCTGCAAAATGTTTTAAATCAAAGCAATCAAAAAGTTTATTATCCGATGAAAATATATTCGTGGACGTAAACATAACTAAAGAGAAAAACTATTTAATTAAATGAAATTTGGTACGTGATTTTGTTACTAACGTTGCAACTCTATGTCAAATTTTGATATTTATCGAAAATTTAATTTTTATATCGACCGAGAAAAAAAAGGCTCCAGAGTGCATACTATATTTTCTTCATTATATTAAGAAGCCCAAAACGCTTATATGTGATACTCTGAAAATAAAATTTAGAACACTCGTGGCGACCTTGCTCAAGATCCATGATTTTCATGCTGAGAAAGAAGGGCACCCTCACTTGTTAATGAATAATACTTTCTCAATGCATATAATGCATCAACCGAAATAAGAACAAAAGTAATCGGCATCTACAAAGCAAGCATTTATTAAAATTTAATTTGAAATTAACTGTTATTTATTAACAATTACATTCATAAAATACAGTTACAATTCGATAACTTCTACAAAATATTCTTTCAAATAAAACTTAGGATACTTCCAAGGTGAGACTTTTCAGAATACTCTAGCTAACAATACACGATTTTCTATAGTAACATTTAATTCCAGAGAAAAGAAAATCCGAAAATAATTAAAACATAATTTAAATAATGATAAAATTATTAAAATAACCCAAATAATTAGAATTGTTAGTTGGAATTCCTACTTAGAATCTTTAACAGAAGGTGAATAAAACAATAGTCATCATTAAAATTTATATCACAAATATAATTTTAATATAATTTTTTTTAGTTCCAAATTTCCTGGAAAACAGCTGTGAATTCAATAGACATTGAACGTCCTATCTCCACTTAAAAATGACAGTAATCCATCAGTTTATATGAAAATTGAAGCTCTCCTTACATGATAGTCAACTTACATCGGAAATAAACAAACCTATAAACGCACAGACAAATTATCATATTAATCAAAACGAGAGAGAGAGAAAACTTAAACAACCGTTAATGGAGGGGGGGGGAAGAAAACATGAAAAGCTCTACCGCTTCATCACGTTAATAACACGGGAAATCTTTCTGACAGCGATGAAACGAGCAAATTGGCTAAGCAAAGTTAATCTTCGAGAGCACACCCACTGTCAAATGACCTTGACGAATAACCTTGCATGTATTACCGTTCCTTGCTTTCACAATCCCAGTTCGCTCTGAGGATAGTCTATCTGGCAATGAAGAAAAAGTGTTCTGAAATAAGCGAACTTAGTCTTTCCGCCGAAGTAAATAAACAAACAAACCACACTTGAGAAGGTTAATGCCCTCTGCCTGACGACACACTGTTCAAATAACGAATGGGGAAGCAAAATAGAACGGATAAAGAATCGCTACGTGTCTGTCTCGCATCTTATGTGAGAAACTATTTTAAAAGCGGATAGATGAAGATCTAGATTCGGTTAAGTCATCACTCAGTTATCCTATTTCTCATCGTTAAACAAAGCTATCCGTCATAAGAGCTTTAAGAAGTTTCAATTCTTACTCTGGATTTAATAGACTCTGTCCCAAAAATCACAGCAATTACAAAGTGCAAAAATTGTGCAAAAAAAGTGCAATATTTTTTCATGTGAAACTTCTGAATGTTCCAAAACCATTTAGTAAAAAAATAAAAGAATGAAAAGCAACTGCATACAATACGGATTTATGCAATTATAAACCATGCACAAAAGATTTCCTGATTAGTATTCAACTTATGACGCCTACGTAACAAATCATAGAAAGTCCGGAAATTTTATTCCGACTTTTGTTGATATAAAAAAAGAAAATTATCCATGATAACAGACTACACTGATGAATTAACATTAGTATTTCGAGCGGAGAGATTAATTTTATTAGAATAAAAACGGTGCAATTAAGCAATAAAACGCAAGATAATGAAGTAACATAAAAGATAAAATAAAGGAGGACAAACGCAAAAAAAACCGTTTCAAAAATATAATCGTGTAATTTATTTTAAAAGATTAATTGTAATCTTCCTCTTTTAATTTATAAAAATAAACACTCATTTTATTTTTTATAAAGTTATAAGTTGTTTTGTTTCTATTGTAAAACAATAGACAAACTTCACGGCTCAAGTCTGAATTTGGAAGTGAAATCATTTCAGAATCATAATTAAACTGAAATTTTATTAAATCAATTAAATCCTTTTCTTCTTTTAATGAAGCAGATAAAGGAATTTAATAATTCATTTTAACAATTAGTATATGTAATTAACTCTAGTTATCTCAAACATAATTCATTTATAAATCAGTTAAATTGCATACTCTCGAGTTAGGTATTGGAATATTAACAGAAACAACTTAAAATTAAAAATTAAAAAATAAATCGCAGGACAGAAGCACATCAATCCATTTATTTTATAGATTCGTTTTCTTTTCATTCCTTCTTATTTGTAAAGCAAATAAGCTTTTAAGCTTAGCTTATTTATTTTCAAACACACAGTTGGTCTGGTGTGCCAAAATAATGGATTATCAATAATAGACCATCCACTGAAGATTGTAAATATCTTTCATGAATTTAAGCTTTCAGATGAAAACAGTTCAGAAGCGGTAAAAGACTCACCAAGACAATAAAACAAAAAGGCTAAATAAAGATAAAATAAATCCATAAATGTTACTAAATTAATTTAAATTACATATCTCATGTTTTTTTTTAAATTTATTATTGTAATACTGTTCTTTGCTAAATTTAGTATTGAGAATAACTAACTTGATTTAAATTTATTAAGTATAATATTTTTCTTTTGTTATTAGTCATTTATACACATTTCTCTTTATTTTTTTTTTATTAGTTACTAGAAGATGTAAGGCTTTAATCTTAGGTATCAACGAACAGCCACCCCACCCCCCAACTACATAGGCGATACAAAACGTAAAAGGGCCATTTCGACGAAACAAACAACAACATTTAATTTCATAAGATTAAATTTAGGAATTCATATTCAAAAGTTTGTAGTAGATTTCTATAAAATAAATGCTTCCAACAACTCAACCTTGTTTAAATAAGAATACTATCAAAACGTAGATGTACACCGTAAACTATTTAATGAATTTTTCAGGAGCAAATTACTTTAAGCGTCTGCCAAAGCTTTAAAAAAAAATCCAAGACCGGATATTGAAGGAATCGAAAGAATCGAACTCACTTCCAGGAAAAAGCGTTAATTAATCAACCAAAGAGAAAATTTCTTTCAGACAGTCAATAGATTTTCTTTTTTAAAGAAGTAGTAAACTGTCTATCGCGAACCAAAAACCTTATTTGTTCATCCAACATTTGTCCAAAAAACTTTCTTTCGAATTATATTGGAGTATTTAAGAAAGTATATGGGAAGGGGGGAAAAACAGCAGAGCGGAGAGAATTCTGGTAGTTAGATTATCGATCGAAGCAGTTGTTGGGGGGCGTTCTTTTTTTATGTTTATTATTGGTATGTTCTTTTATTTAGTTGGATGGTCGTAGATCAAATATCGATCAAGATAAAACGCTCACTACTTGTTTTTTCGTTACTTTATTGCTAGTTACTGAATAGAATAAAAATGATAAGAATTATTAAATTTAAATAGAGGTGGTATGATAGAACAATAATTAATTTTTATATATTTAATGTACGAGAAAATAAAGAATCGAAACTGTAATCGACAAAAAAAATTTTCCACGATATTTAGTACACAATTAATTTACAATACTTATGAATCATTCAATCAACGGAAAAACAAACTGACTACACTGGTCTGCAAACGAATTAGAAAACCCATAAGAAAAGGAGGAACTGCAAAAGTAATATTCTAAAATTTAAGCAACACTTAATTTTAGTTAAAAATATGTTAGGGTGCATCGTTCTTGTATGCAAATGAAAACACAAAATAAAATTTTAACTGAAAAATACGCAAAAAATGTCAGAATCTAATGATTTCCTTAAAACTGGTTTCCGTACACAGCACTTAGAAACTACCTGTTTATGAAAAGTTAGAAAAACATGAAAACAAACAGAAGAAAGTGAGCAGCAATTCTGCTAGGGATGACTCGCAAGGCCGCGGCAAAACGGAAGTGCGTTCGTCTATTCTTCTGTTGCCACCACTGGAGGAGACAGCACTACAGACGGGTGGTTCTTTTCTCTTCTAATCAGTTCCAGGAAGTGCACACTTGCTCTGAAAGTGTTTACATTACACTGGTGTCCTATTTCATAAACTATTAGTGCAAAAAAAAAGGGGGGGGGTAGCTGCAATGAATAAAATCAATCCTTCTGATTAAAAATAATGCATTACTGTAGATGTGAGATGAGTATTACCGAAAAAAATTGATTATACTAAGATAGAGTGTCTGAAGAATTGGAATTTAGCGAAATTGTTTTAATTATTATTCATAACATAGTTCACAAGATACTGAGAGTGAATTTGTACAATCTTTATAAAAAAATATTGAATATGTATGTTAAATTTGTACTAAAACGAACTCGTCATTAGAACGAAGAAAAGTTAAACAATATTAGCGAAATCTTTTTGAAGTTCATTGATTCGAGTGTTAATTGTTTACAGAGAGGGATAAAAAACATTCTTATCGAACTAACTATCTATCTATCTTTTAAGTATTGTAAGAAATAAAAACATAACCGCTCAATTAACTGATCCTTGTGGAAATAAATTAATGAAAAGCACACTCATCATCAAGATAATATTTAAAGGTGAATTTAATATATAAAAACATACGAAATAATTTAACTAAAAAAAGCAAATAATGCATTACACATTTATGCCAAACCGCAAGCTGATACGAACAAAAGTTTGTGAAGATATTTTTATAATAATAAATATATTTTGAAGCTTAAAATGAAAAAAAAAAAAAATAGTACGGGGTTTTCATGCTATTCGTTTCATGGATTGTTAGAAAACGAGACTTACTAATCTACCGTTAATGTGAATTTGCTGGATGATATAACAACAAGTGACCTTCACCTATATAACAGCTTGCATTTCTATCAACTGTAAATAACGAGATTGCAAATGGCACATGATGATAAAAAAAAGTTATCAGAAATAAATAAAGTGTATCTATATCAGCATTGCAATTCTTTTTTTTTATATTAATTTCAGTAGTTAAAAAACTTCTTTTTGTAAAAAAAAAAATCTCTCTCTCTCTCTTTTTAAAGAATTTTTAAGAAAAAATGCTCTTTTTAATTTACTTGCTCTTTCTATTCGCAATGTTCAGATTTTAGTTCATAAAAGTAGCAATCAATTCTTGATATTATGTATAATAACTTTAGTTACTTAAATTAAACATTGGATCCTGAAACATAATAGATTAATGCCGTTAAATAAAAATACTGAAATAAGATTGTAAACAAATTTGAAGTCTCCAAAAATCGGTAGATTATCAAACTCGAAAAGAAATAAAAGATTATTATGCGTTGTACCATGTTTTGCTCAATACCATTCTTTAACAGCAAATTAAATTCATAAATTAATTTTTTCATGTTTCTTTTTGTTCATATGCAAAAAATGTATGTTCGCTTAGATAAATAAAAAAAAATAAATGTAACTATTGAAATAAATAAATAAAAGTCATTTCATTGCAACATAATTTCATATTACACAGACTCGGTGTTTGACGAGTATACTCGTCATCGCTACATTTTTGCGACACAATTGAGGTACGCATTTTCCGAAGAAGTCGAAACAGTTAAATGGTTCATTTTAGTACTATGATATTTCTTTTTCAATCATAACTGTGTTTCTTTCTAACACGAGAAAATTAATTTTCTTAATCAAAACTTTTCAGAGAATAAAAATAAAAATCTAATAGAATGAATTTCCAATAAAGAATTGTGTTCCTAAAACCCTTAACAGGGTCCCCCCCCCTTCTGCTATTTAGTTAAACGCCACCCCCTTACGTTTCAGGAATGTATTATTGTAATAATTCAGCTAAAAATTGCTTAGAATATTTAAAGTAAATGTGAATTCTATGTAATATTTATATAGAATTACAGCAACAACGAATGATTCAACTTTAGTTATAAGTTTTTAAAACTGAGAATTACGTTATTTGTTTAAGAAGTAATATTCAAATGCATGGTCACAACAATTAAGCAACACAAAAATAAACATTTCTTTAAAAACCAAAAATTCGAATTCATTTCCAAAACCAAGCAAAACTATTTTATATATATATAAAAAAAGGCGTGTAAAAAAAACTTTGGAACTGTACAAATCCCTGTTGGAAATCGTTGAAACGTAAAAAGCACGTGTAGCGTGACGACCAGCAGCCCATTGTTCGAGCGAAAGTTACGAGTACACAACACTCGCAAAAAAGAGAGAGAGAGAATGCGAAACAAAATTCTATTGTGTGTAATCTTCGGAAACAAGTCACGCGATACATCAATCGCATTTTCGTCAAAAGGAAGATTGCTGCATCGAGTATATGTGAATTCTGTTCGGTACCGGGTCTAACGCTGGTCAGTCGATTGATTTTTATGAGAAAGGTGCGTTTTGCTTTCACAGAGAGAAAAAGAAATTATGTTACTCTAATTTATTTACTAATAAAATAAAAACGAATAAAATGTACTTTTAAAGCAAAAGAGGGAAATTAAAGTTAGCAACAAATTATTTTTGAGGCGTAGAGATTCAGTTTATTATGTTCTGCTTCAGTTTTTCTTTCGAATAAGATCTGCACATAAGTATATGTGGCAGTAAAAAATGTTTGGCGGAGGAGATCTAGAGCGATAATAATCTACACAAAAAATAAAATAATCACAACTGAGTATATGGCGATGCTCAGTGGAGTGTTTAGGTATTTTTGAGGAGCTAAGCCCATTATTAAGAACCTCTTTTAATAAGACGATCGATTTAGTTTTACATTTTTGCACCTTTTTATTTAGTAATTTAAGTTCAGATATTTTTTTAAAAATATTTTATTAACTCAGTACAAATACATTTTGTCTTTATCTGTTATGATACCAGACTGCCCGGTATTCATCCACGCTTGCACACTAAAAATTGAAGCAGAGGCTAGATTTTATAAATATTCTAAAAAAAATGAGAATAATTTATCTACCTTAATAAACTTCTAATATTATTCTAATATTTTATAATTCACAGAATTTGTACTTTTTACTAACATTTCATTGTCAACAAGGAAAATTAAGTTTCTTTTAATCGATTTGCTTGCGGCCTCCCTCAGCCTAGAAGTGCATATGCCAGGTTAGAAATCCGCTATTGGCGGCGTATAAATAAAATAGAAGATAAGCGGTTGATGAAAGGAGTAAATGAACTCAATGGTTCTTAACTTCCGATAACTGCTATTGCTGGCATAAAATAGCTTTATCAATAGAGCTACTTAATATATTCGGTATTGCTATATATTTCAATTCAAATTAGGATTAATATTAATCATCAATAGGAATGAATACTAAAACATTCACATAACGAAAAAGAAAAGCGTGGTTCCATCAGAAAATACGAAAAATTTTGCATAATGTTTCCTCATCGCACTGAATTTGTAATAATAACTTGATTTGTTATATTAAAGATATGCCTAAATTTTGTAATTAAATCATTAAGAAAAACGTCATTAACCTAGTCTACGCTTGGACCAAAAATAAAACTAATTAAATTCCACGAAAGAAAATGAGAGGAAGAAAAATGGTAGAGAAATAAGCGAAAGGTTAAATTTTAAAACATTGGCCTCTTATCGGTATATCAATAATGAAAATAATATTCAATATTTTCGGGAAACCACGCTAAAAATTATACTCTTTGAAAAATAGTAATATTTAGTAAAAAGTCTCTTTTCTGAGATATGCAGTGACAAGAGATTAAAAAAAAAAAGCCTTCGACAACTTTGCTATTGAAACATTTGCAAACTTTTCTAAAATGGTAAAAATAAATGTTTCCAATTAGTAAAGTAAAAAGTCATTATTACAGATTATAACAGAAAACATACAATTCTCAAAGAAGTATTGAATGCCATTTGGTCAAACCTAACATACAAACTCAATGAGGCATAGCGACCGGGGGACAAGGGATGGTATATATTTATCTCGGATGCAACGGAAATAAACGTTAGCGATTATGTACCATTTTTTAATGAAAAATATGGTGAAAGAACGAAAAAATAATGCCATGTCTCAGTCGCAGCTTAAATATTAAGCTTTACTGATGACTAGGTAACGGTGAAAAAAAAAGAATTATACCTCGGTCGCCACTTAACCCCGTTACATTATCGTGTGAATAATCTACAAATAATCGCATCACCAACTACATTAGTCGTGTCTCCATGCATCTAAAGGAAATAAAAATGAACTCCGCACAATTAAAAGACTTTCATTTGAAATCGAATTTCAATAACCAAAATATTAATTATTGGTATTTGAAACTAACTACTATCTCAGTACGATAAGTAATTCTAAATATAATGCGATATTATCCAGGGTTATTAGATGACCATAAACTACAATCATCTAGAATTGATTCTGCCAATCCAACCAAAGACTAATATTGGCGGATCGAGGCGGCGAGGAAGTGCACTGAATGCACGGCCCCTTTCGCAATCGATCCAGCGGAGAGGAGGAGGTAGAATGGAAAACGAGGCCTTGTCGGTCGTCGGAAGCTGTTTTAATTATTTTACGCGTGGTCGTAAAGCCCTGCAGGAGAGATGCTCGCCCTAATAGGCACTTGTAAATCATTCCCTAATATGTGCTGCAAGATCTTCTCACACGCTCTCATTGGCAATTATGGAATCGTACAATCGGATCGGCATAGCAGTGCAACAACATGCCCTCAGGCAAGGAAAAAAAAAAAGGAGAGGATTCCCAAAGAGGAAAATCATATAACCGCTAGTGAGCTTCCTTTTTCTTTCTTTTGGAAATGCGGCCTTTTGCATTTGACAGATATCAAACAATGCGATGATGTATATTAAAGTATGAAGAGACAGTTAAAGTTAACCTATAGTTATATGACAATATAGCTGTATTGTCATATAACTATATCAATATCAACTGTATTTAAAACGAAAAAGAAAAAATGGCACATTATGAAACTTTAAGAACAATTAATATTATAATAAAATTGCAAAGATTTACCTTATTAGAACCACTCTTTTGTAAAATCTGTGATTTTTACTTGAAATATTTCTAGTGTTAATTTACAGATATCTCTATTAATAACGGATATAGAAACAACATTCAAAATTTTACATATTAGTTGAGGCGATTCATTTTTTACTTAACATGTTTTGACACAGCTTTATATATATTAAATACTTAGGGATGACATTAAATTTACAATTTACAATAGCCAACAATATAAAATGATGCAAGGCAACATTTTACACAAATTTAGAAAAAAAGTTATTAAACCTCAGAGGCACAGTACATAAAACTACTGAATTTTAGGTGGAAATTGATTTAAATACAAAATAAGGAAATAAAAATGACAACTTATTAATTTTTTCGTACATATAGCAAATCTTAGGGACATACACCGCAGAGAAAAAAATAAAAGACTATGTGGACTCAAACGAAACCACTTTGCCACAGAGTTAAACAAAACAAACAGTGTCAACGTTTTTCCGCTTTGAGAAATGTTTTTCGACATAAATCTTACATACTTTGTCCACGTTAACTACAAGTTCGTATGAGCGTAAGCATTCACGTATACAGTATGTTAATAATTTTTGTTTGCTTTCGTCCCAAAATAATGGTAATGAAATCATACGAAAATTTAATCAGTATTAGATTCATCTAATAAGTATCAGTAGAATAATAAGCATATAATTAGGTACAATAATATTTCTTAAATGAAAAGAAAGTTATAAATGTGTTATTTTAAAAATACTGTATTCACGAATACAGCAAGCTCATATAAACTTGAAATCCGTAAGCCAACATTTCAACCTACAAAGTTAGCTGTATTTTAATACAGACAAACGCATATTTAGGAAGAATCCTTTTGTGATAGAATAAATAACAAACATATTCTGAATTGAAGGATACATTTATGCACAAAGGGGTAGGGGATATGACGAAAAAAAGTTATCAATACAAGTTTCTCATCACGTGCCATCAAATAGTCAGCTAATAAAAAGATTATGTTATTATATTACTCATTGTTCCAATGTAAATGCAGCTCTTTGCGGCAATTCACAAAAATGAACAATAGTTCACTGCACTTAAACCTACGTTACGCATTAACCCTTTTACGCCCGACCAAAAGTATTATAACTATGCAAAATATTCCCGGACCAAGTTGATGAATTTTCTAAAGTTGTATACAAAGTTCCTCAAACAATAAAATAAGAAAACAGAATAAGTTTCCAAAGTTCATAAAAAAACATATCATGAAATACAGGGAGAATAAATTATTAACAATATTTCTATATTCATTGAAAAATAAGGAACCATCCTATATGGAACGATGTTGACATTTTTCGCAAGCTTTGCGAAAGACGATATATCGTCGTTCGGCGGCACAAAAAGGGTTAAGCAAATAAGAAATTTATTAAGTTCAACTACCCCCCTCCCCCGATTCATCAAAACTATATGAATCAGTGAAATAAATTTAAAAAACAAATTAATTCGCAAATTTCAAAAAAAAATAATCACGAAATAACTACAGATTTATTTTCAACATCTGTAAAGAAAGGTACACCAGTTTGCGGTGCCCCCACCCCCTTGTAACTACGTGACGAAACACGCGTGCGGGCAGACACGATGATAACCTTTCCAGCAGGAGCACATCCTGGCCCATGACCGGCAAGCGCATGGTGCTCCTTGATCCTTACCGTTCATCGAAAATTCAAGTTAAAATCCCGTGACCGAATTCCGGTCCGAGATCGAGTTCAAAGGCATCACGCGCTCTCCTATCTCGATTCGAACTTCAGAAACAGACCGCGAAAGGACGTACACAGATTTTCTTTTTTTTCCATTTCTCTTCAGTCCGGTCGCCCACCTATTGAAGATGGCCGGCAACACGAAATAAACAAAACTGCGAGTGAGCTACTGCAATGGGAAAAAGCGAGAGCTGCCTGCCATTGACCTCAGGTTGGCACACAACAGAGTTGAAGCAGACAACCGATGCATGACAGCGATAGTGATGAATGAATGTTAGGATGGGAGAGTCGGCAAGAGACTAAATGCTGTTTTTTCTTTCTTCTTTTACCCCCTTTCTTCCTACCTGGATCAACTCCCCCAAGACACATCGAAAAGAAAGATTTCCTCGTCCACATCCCGTGACCGACCGAGTTGGTAATTTGATGACGCAAAAAAAATTTGCATATCATTCTAAACCGCCTCGGCCATCTTTTAGCAGAAAAAGAACCGGTACTCGTTTTCTAAAGCAACAGGAAGAAATTTATGAACTCTCTAATAACTTAATGCTGGCCCTTTTTCATCGGGTAATAACGATGTTGGCAAGTGTATTCACGCCTATGATATTAGCACTAACAAAGAATGTCTGGAAACTGATTCTCGAAAGAAAAAGAGGTCATTCAAATTTCATGCAAATTCAAAAGGCCATCGTTAACCATATTTATAACTGGAATTTGTTAAGCAAAAATGTCGATAAATATTTTATTAACATTTCCTAAAAATGTTAAAGAAGAAATATTTATTATTAAAAAAACTATTCTGAGATTCATTTGATTTTATAAATTTAAAATCAGATTAAAATTAAATTCACTAATGCAAGTAGAGTCATTGTATGATCAGTTTCATTTTACTAAGGAATTTAATAATGCTGTCCAAATATATCAAGTGTTATAAAGTTTCGTAGAAGCCGTCTGAGTATCTTAAAAAATAATGTGCAGTGCAAAAAAAAAGGGATATTCTTTTCATTACAAGCAATATATAAGAGATTAAAAGCCATTTGAGCGATTTACACAAAAACAATGGCACAACAATTTGTCATAAAAAACAAAACGCTGTTTATGAATATTTGAAAGGAATATTTATCATAAACATTATATTTGTAGAAGATGAGTAAATTAATTAAGTGCAGGAGCAAATTGGTTAAAAACATCCACAACTATAATCGTTTATAAATTATATTTTATATATAAGGAAAATTTTCAAACGTCCATTTTATGCAATCTAGAATATTTGGTGTTTCGCGAAGAATTCTGTTCATTTATTTCCCAAACTATAAAGATAAAAGCCTTACTTTGCTCCAAGAAAGGGCAAAATATCTAGCTAATATGCAAATATCGACATTTAAAAGCCCATTCTTATTAGACAACATAATTACAATAAAAATTTAACATTGTAGTTTTAAGAAGATGCTTGCAGCGCTCAGGATTCGCTTTGAATGAGTATTAAAATGGAAGCTGATTTTTTTAATGTTATTTAAAAAACCACGTATAAATTTTAAGAAAAAATTGCATAACAATATCATTACATTATTTCTTTCTCTAATTTTTATATATGTAACTAAAAAAATTATCAGTACTTTTACCATCATTTAACCAAATGTTCATGTGCAGAGCAAAATATTTCGGGTTATTCACAATGAATCAATTTTAAAACAAAACACTGGTACAAAGTAATTCAGAAAACTACTCATTAGCTGCTACTCAGAACTTGAACAAGCTTTAAAACAGAGTAAATTTTAGTTTACGACTACATTCTTCTGATACTGGAAGATTATTCACATAGAACGTGAATTGTCATGTTTTTCTGAAAGAGTATCTGAAGTACAGATAGGCGAAAAAAAGAAAATTAACAAACAAAAAGCCATAATATTAATTTATTGAAATTAAACTCATTCATTACTACAAACTGCATACCTCATTCAATAAGAATGCTCTCAAATAGCTAAAGATGAACTACGGTTATATATATATCATTTATAACATATTGATAATTCCCCCCCTCAGACATTATGGATTTTCATAAAGAATATAACCACACTTCACAGCCTAGGAGATTGATAACCACAAATGGATCACAGCTAAATTAAAAGTATTAACCCTTGCACTCATATTTCGAGTACAGCTCGCCATACTAAAGAATGCATGCATCGTTTTCATATTCTTGTTAGGTGTACTGATTATTATAAAAGTCGTATAATATTAGAAATTGTCATATTAATTTTTAGGAATTATAACGAGTCTTACGAGCATCCTAAACACTAAAAGGAATCCTTAGAAACACATGCTATTCATTCTCAGATTTCAAAATTCTCCGAACTTTCGCGCATGCGTCAGAAGATTTGTCAAAAAAGGGGGGGGGAGGGATGAGAGGAAATGAGATGTTTACTTTTAGCAATGGGTAAACTTAGATTATTCGCGTAATTAGGCGGCGTAATACCCCTTGACGAACCCTTATACCTGAAGCGCACAGTATGTATATAATTACACAATTTACTCCTTTCCGGTGCTCAGAAACTTGCTAAGCACATGCCAAAATATAGATGAACTTCATAAGATAATCCGATATAGATGAACTTTTCCAAAACCCGAAATCTCTTTTACAAACACAGGACGAGTTCAAAAACAAAGGAGGGCCAAGGTTAATTGACAGGATAAAGGCAGAGTTAATGCAGCAGTAGCAGGAAGTTGGGAAAGCAGGCGGCAGACACGAAACGTAAACAAATGGAGCTTGAGACCTCACAACAACAAAATCATCAGTGGTTGGAAGGGGAATCGATATAGCAGCGGAAAGAAAACGGCACGGATTTCTGACCCACTTCTCCCAACACGGCAGGCAGATCAATATTTGGCAAAGGGTATCCCGTGGATTTTTTTATGTCCTTCGCTCCCCCCCCCATCTCCACTTCCTCTAGAGAGGGGCAAAGCTCATTAAAATTGAAGGGCAGCTAAAATTTACGATGTTGGTTTTTTGGTGGAGGGATTTGATAGAATTTCATCGCACGATATTTTTATTTTGGCTTTCTTTCTTATTCACTCATTCATTTGGTCTGTTACGTTAAATTAGACGTTATTTTAACTATGAATATTTCTTGAGAATTAAATTTCGGAGTGCTAGAAGGAAATTTTCAGTTAAAATAATGTTAATGAAATGAGAACCAACTTTTTATAGGTTAAATGAAAAAAAATTGAGAAACATTACAAAAACTTGATAACGTGAGAAAAATTAAGGTTTAGTAGCAAGATGGATTTAAATAATTTCTAATGTTTAAAATAAAGATTGAAATCGATAATATCTTAGGTCCAGAATGTATATAAGTGTTTCATTACTCATTTTCCACTACATTAAATATCACTAAATCAATTTTATTTTCAATTAATATCAGTTTTTAGATCCATATTTTTATTGCTGTTTAAATGTACAACTACAGACTAAAATCTTTGGTTCAAAATCAGCAGTCTTCTCAAGCCCTTAAAATAGTAAAGCTCTTTAATAAAATTAAAATTTTGATCGGCAGTAAATATTAATAATAACAAAATTGATACATTGCCTTTATACTCGAGTTTTTATTTACAAATTTCAAATATTGGCTAATACAAATATAGGCGAATGTATTATAAATTCCACGGTATTAAGTATATGCAGTAAAGCGTATTCCTAAAACTGTACACATATTTCTTATTACGATCGATGAAACAATTCAGTCTTTTACTTCTATTCGGCAACGTCAACGTCGTGATGTTTCGGAGTTTCGCGGTGTGACAAAGTGACCAAGAGCACATCCACATCATAATTTGGAATAGCAATTATAATTTGTAAGTTCAGGGAATGATTAAAATTAATTGAAACTAGTTTTGACGAGTGCATAAAGTTCTGACGTTATAAAAGTTGGTATAGTTATTAAATTAATATTTGTATGATAGAATTATTAATAAAAAAATAATTTGATTATTATGGGGGGGATAAACAACTTAAACGGAATTACGTTGCACATGCTTTTTACTATGGGTACTGGTTTAATTAACTATTTTGATTAGTTATTTTTGAAAAAAATTCCAGAAATTTTCAATCGTGTTGCTCATTGTGAAAAATACAAATGGAATTTAAATGTTATTTCCATGCGTACGTACATAAGCTTTGCGATATTCTAAAAATTACACTCTAACAGCGTAATCCTGTTCTTTAAATATTTAAAAACGTTAAATAAGTTGTATAATTATATAAGTACTTCGCTAGGAGTTTTGATACCCTATTCTATTACACTATTCACTAATATTAAACACTCGACAACAGACAAAATAATACGAGTCATTTGATAGCAAAACAGGCGTGAAAGGCACACACCAACTGCCCCTAATGTTTCAAACACCGACATTCTAAGTCTCAGATGACTGGCACTGAAAATACAGATTACTCATTCTTAAAACAATTGCCGCCATGGAGTTAAAGACATTGACATTACTCGGAAGGTGGTTCAAAAAAAATAATGAGGAAGGCACGTGTTGTCTCAATCCCGGGACTGCTGTAAGATCGTTTCGCAACAAAAGATTTATTCAGCTAACAATAAAAACATAACTGAATGGCAGAAACTGCACAGTTATCACAGGTATGACCAGGTCTGGTTTTGGAGGGACATAAAGCTTCAAAGTGCACCGATTTCTTTCTTTCCTTTGTATACGGATTAGCCACCTATACATGCGTGTCTACCCTAGTTAGTGACCCCCCCCCCATGTCTCTTTACAATAAGATCGGCCCTTTCCTCTTTCCTGAGGCTTAATACCTGTTCGAACTTCCGAAATCAACAAGTACCTTTGGGTAAGAAAAATAATGACATTTAGTAATCGCATCCAATAAAGTAAAGGAGGAAGGATCATGTTGCCAAATGCGAACTTGAAAAAGAGAAGAGTGCTATTTAATAATGTAGCTTGTTTCTTTGCTTTTTTTGGCATCATTAAAAATGCTCAGAAAGATAGTGGATCCAAAACTGAACGAAGTAATGAGGAAGGGAGGATAAAAAAATAATTGTAAAACATAAGAACAGAGTAAAGTGGAAATTTGATTCGTTACTTTTTCTTCCAAAACAAATAAGGGCACTGGACTGCAATTATTATATAAAAAATAAAACAAGGGAAAGATGTTATGTTTATATCATTTATTATTAGTTTCTTTCGCAACAAATATATATATATATATATATATATATATATATATTTCTTTTACGCTAACAATAGCATCGCTTTTCGATCAAGAAGTATAGATCATAAATGAATATCATACTTTTCAAAGTATTAAAATGAATTTCACAATTAAAAAAAACTTATTCAAATCGCATTATTACTGCTTAAAAATGTACGGCTTATAGCAAAAGAGGCATACAAATGATGTAATTCATGAGCAAATGCAGTATACTTACTACGAAATAAATAAACGCCCACACACGATTAATTAGAATCAATACACTTTCGTATCCATTAAGAAACAGAAAAAACGTTAAATAAATTTTCACACTCTCAGAATTTTCAAAAATAAAAATTACATAAGTACCTCATTTCCCAAAAAATCAAATTCAACCAATAGCAGAATAATATATCGAATTTGCAGAATTCCATGCTCATATTAGTTTAGCGACGATAATAATGTGCCGTTTTTGAAGCAACGCTAGAATTATTTCGCTATGGACCTTGTAATTTTGATCCTGATCAAATGATAAGAACGACATCTGTGAGGACGCCAAGACGAAAAGCCTGAATATCATCAGACTACATTCAAAAGTATTCGATTATTTGCATTAAACACCATTCCTCAATTTTCAGAAGACGGTATTCTTTCAATAGCCACAACCCTCTCAAAGCAATCTCGCTTAAATGTCTCAGCATTATCTTTGAGTGGAAACAATAAACGCTCCGTTTCCGAGTAAAAAAAAAAAAAAAAAAAAAATTATTACCCACATCCATCTGACACATAAGGTTTGGTGTCAACTGACGGCCACCGTAATTGTTTACTGAACAAAGAACGTATTATGAGTGACCAGCCAGCGAGACATCGCTGCACGAGTTGGCGATTTCGACAAAGGATGGGATAAAAAGGTGTGAACCGTTACAGAACTTCAGGGAAATGACCAGCGTTTAAAAAAACAAATGGAAATGTTGCGAATGAAAATCCACCTGACATAAAACGGCCACGCGACCAGATGTTTACAGTTTCCCATTTCTATCCGTAGTAGGCAGCAGCTGTTTTCCGGACGTGCAGACAGAATTCGCAGCTGTCTATCGAATCAGCAGCTGGAATAAAAATAGTTCAGAAAAAGGTATACCTGGGCTGTTCTAACGGAGTACGATAGTGACGCGTCGAAAAATGATTACTTCTTCAACCTCGGACTCTTAACAATCAGAACTCGTTGGCTATAGCAGTAAGTAATAGCATGCATGACTTCATTCTGGACGAAATGGTCTGTTTCGCATTTGCAACGCAGCGTTGAATTCAAGATTTTTTTTTTTTTTTTTTTTTTTTTTCCATTGCAGAGTTGGTAACAGTAGTCAATTTGAAATTTGTTATTCATTCAGATAAGATTCGTATACTTCACAAGCACTTTTTTTTTTTTTTTCGAAACCATCAGGCATGAGAAACAGAACCACACTATTAGAATTGCATTCTATACCGAATTTCGATCATTTTTCCACAACACCAACAACTAGAGAATGTTTCTCAATTGCTCTGGAACGATAAGAAATAGAGATCGTATGGGAAGAATGTCCAAAAGTTAATGGTACTTTTTACAATGCATTACTAAATCAAATTGAATGATTATTTAACAATTTTATCCTTATAACTCTGAGAATTATCCGAACCATTTATCTAATTGGAGGAACCCATCTCTCCTACAGATAAGAGATAGCAAAGATATCTAATTACATTGATGGTTTGGCACAATTAAATAGTAGGTGTGAGCCACAGGCCAGTCACGCGGCAGTCAATGAGTTAATGATTCCATGGCAGAATAATTTATCCAATTTCTGTTCCAGCGACACCCACTAAAAATTGTTAACACGTTCACGTCCATCATATGGTGTCATTAGTATGTCATTACCAAATGTCAATTATAATCACATTAAATGAAAAAAAAAACCCACAAACTTCATGTATAAATCTTGAAGGATTTATCACCAAAATAAAATATTAAATTAATGCAGAATTTTGTTAAAATAGGATTATTTTACTTTTAAGAGAAGATAAATAAAAAATAATAATTAAAGTAGGCTATATCTAAATGTGTTTTTTTTTTCCTTCAATAATCTTAATAAATCATATTTTCACCTATCACATTTATTATGTTGCAATTTTGTACTTTGTGTTTATGCACTGTAATGAATAACTTTGCAAAATGTGCCGGTAATAGAGGAGAAAATGTTTGAGAATCATGGAGTTACCAAGTATTAAGACCTGAAAGAGATTTTATTTCTTGAACCAAAATAATCCATGCATACAGAACCAAAAATAATATCACAAGAGATGGTTGGAATAATTTAAGACGATGACGAACGAAGTATAAAAAGTTTCTACATAAAACATTTATGTCACAAATGAAAGGCATACTGAATAATTTAAACAATATTTTAAAAAATAAATATTTTGTATTTATTTTAGACTAGCCGCCTTTGGCGACCAGCCGGTTCGCCAATCTTAATGTTCGTTAAAATTTTAATAATTAAATATTTTATGCAATTCCAACTTTAATAGATTCTTCAGCAAAATATTTTAAAACTTCAAATTTTGATAGTCATATAATTCACTCATAATATTATAAAGGCCTTCAGTCATAACGTGATATGTATCTATCTAATTTTCTGTTACCCCTCGTAGAATTTATGCTTTAAATTAAAGTGTAAAGGATTAATCTGCAATTAATATAATAATATTTTTTACTGAACCAAGCATTTTTTTAATACTATGATTACTGATAATAGAGTCATTGAGCGTTTAGACTTTATGGGCACTAAAGAATATCTTTCTTAATTTATATAATATCTCAAGAATTTGTCAACAAAATTTTCTCAGATTCATCATGAACGGATCGATTCATTAACAATGTTTCATTTTAAATGCATCAAACACTAAGAAAATAAAATGAATCGTTTAAAATAATCGGTCGAAAACAGGTTTAAAAAAACTACTTAAAAAAACGATGTACTTAAAACTATAAGCATATATCAAAAAATATATAACTAACATAAATACAATTTAATTACAAAAGCATGCAATTAGCCTAAAAATAATTTAAATCATTGAAAACAGGTTAAAAAAAACTACTTAAAAAACGATGTACTTAAAACTATAAGCATATACAAAAAAAATATATAACTAACATAAATACAATTTACTTACAAAAGCATACAACTAACCTAAAAGTAATTTAAATCGTCCGTTGTTAATGGTTGCCATGCCAACAATCAGAACACAGTGCGCATGCGTGAATTTTCTTCGCCTTTTACGGTAACGCAAATGCGTGAATTTTTCTACGCCAGTTGGGGTAACGCTATGCAGATTATACATTTTTAATTTCCTTTATTCTGTGTTATTTTAATTCAAAAGTACTTCAGAATGAATCTGAAACATGGATTAATTAACAATGTTTAATTTTAAATGCATAAAACATTAAGAAAATAAACAGAATCGTTTGAAATAATCCGCCGAAAAATCTTAACCCTAGCCTCATTACTGTTGGGAGAAAAAAAGAACTAAAGCCTAAATCATTTGGCGTTGGGGAAAATGGAAGATTATTTTGGCGAAAAAGTTGGCGGTGGGGAAAATGGAAGATTTTTTTGGCGGGAAAGTTAGTTTTTAATTAATAATTAAAATTCTAATTAAAATTTCAAAAAAAGAGACCCCAGGTGCACATTCCCGACCTCTAAGGTATACATGTACCAAATTTGGTAGCTGTATGTCAAATGACCTGGCCTGTAGAGCGCCAACACACACACACACACACACACACACATTGAGCTTTATTATAAGTATAGATGGAAAATGTCTTTACACAAACATATTTTATTACATTGAGCAAAATGTGGGAAAGATACAAACTAGCGGGTGTGGTCTGTCCGTATATCCTCTAATGAAGATGTTATCCTCCCTCTCTATAGAGTTGGGCAAGGCCATGAGTAGCAACATAACAAGTTTTAAATTTTAGAGTCCAGCAGCATGTGAATTTTATGCTTCGGAATATAGTAAAGAAAACCGAAATAAGTTCTCTGATCATATTATTTTACACAGATTCAAATCATTGCGTTTCTGTGTAATCACTTTCATATGCATGTAAAATGGACAGATCGACCGACAATCAACCCCTGGAAGAATCTGTCCCAAATGTGATAGCGATCTAAACTTTAAGGAACTAAATGAGTAGGCCGAACTTCTTATTCTACGTTTTGTAGATATTTATACGCGGTGAGTCGAACGTTCGTGTGAATGGATTTCGTTCAATATTGTTAAAAATGCCCAAACTGAGTGAAAAAAACCACTTACAAAATTTCAACCGTCTAGCACAAAGTGTCTTTGAGTGATCGTGTTCACAGATATACAGACATAACTCTAAAAATATATTTTTCGGACCCAGGGTGGTCTAAAACAGGAATGTTTGTCAAAGCGTCGAGTTCCAATTGTTTGGCCATTGCAATACCTTCTCTTCGTAAGAAAAAAGGTAAAAATAATCATTATTATGAATGTATTGCTCGATTCAATTTAAATTTACTACACATCATTGCTTTAAATAGAGGCATTTTTATATTTCATCTGATATACGACGGAAATAACAGTCAGAAATAATAGTTTCAAGAATATTCTGGATAAATCCAAAATAGATTAAAACTAGAATAAAAAAAGAATATTAGCCACGTTTTTAAAATATGTCCAGAAATTCCAGTCTTACACACACGAAAGAAGCCCATGCAAAGTGGTGAACATTTTCTAAGAAAATCATGAACAATCCAACTTCTATACAGCAAAATCCGATTTCCACGAGTCAGATAAGCCATACGTGGAAAAGGAAGAATTTCAGGAGAATTTTGAAAGATACGAATGATAAAGGGTCAAAAGATTCCAGTGCGGATTCGAATGCGGAGAGATTCACAAAAGGAGTGGCTGAATAGAACGCGGACGGCCTTTAACCGCAGGGGTCAACCTGTGAGTGACACATACGCCCTGGGAAGTCGGTTGTGGTCAATGGTGAACGCAGGATGCATGTCCGGTCCACAAGAATAAGTTCCTGGTCCCGCATTCAATGAATAAGCCTTCCTTCGCGATGTGTCAGAAAAGCTGGTAGCTTTCGAATTTGAAACGTCTGTAAACATAAAAATATAATGCTCCTGGCTTCAGGGATGATTTTTGTGAAATGCCATCTATTAACTCGACAAATTGCTTACATGATGTCATATAATTATATACAGATATAACGAAGTAAAATCTGAATTTAGATTTAATTCGAAAAAGTTTGTCCATAAAATCTATTGGTTTAGTAATAAATATTACCAAACTGAAATGTTTTAAACGAACAACTAAGTCATTTACTGGAAAAACATACTTTTAAATAAAAATTGTCTTTTAGTATCATTGTCTTTACGGATGTGGTAATAAATCTACTATCTGACCCATTTAAGACCACACTCGCCTGTGGACATCGGTCGGGAGCTTCCCACAAACTATCGGTAAAATGAACAGACATCAATGAGCCAATGAGGGAAAAGAGGGCAAAAGGTGCTGGGCGCAAGACGCGCATAGGAACAGAGCTTTAACAGCCGCATGAATCGCCTGTGATTCACACTTTTCTAATTAGATGATCGATCTTCTCTACGACAGTTAAGAGCTTTTTTAAAAAAAAATAGTCGCCTAATTAAACCGATAAGTCGAAATCACAAATATAAGTCGTGGTATTGAACATGTTAAACTACAAAAATCCGCCCCCCTTCCCAAAATGATAAAGGCTATTTTCCAAGTGCTGAACGACCCACTAAAAGCTGATTTTATATATTCTTTTCACATCCAAGATATAAATAATATATACAGCTAATTTCCACTATTACTGCATATGCCCCTCCCCTATAGCTTTTTAATTTAACAGTTTTCCTACGCCTTTCCTAAAAAATTTTATTAAATGGTTCAAGTTGCAATAACATTGCAAATTTTTCTCACACTTAATTAAAAGATTTCTCAACTGTAACAAGTAGATATACCTTCCACCTTTTCAAGAACAGTAAATGATGCGCAAAGAATAAAAATTAAACTTCTTTCAATTTCGCAAAACTAATCACCTGGTAACAGTGTTTCTTTTTATGTTTTACTACTAAGTCAACTTTTTTTTTTTACCCTGATATTTAAATTGTTAACAAAGTATGGCAAAACTCCAAAGAGTATAAACTTTTCTTATCAGGAAATAGACTTTAAAAGTGTGATGAAATATTTTATTACTGAGAAGAAAAAAAATAATTCTTCATTAAGAAACGAATTAAACAAAAGTGAATTATCCGGTTAATAAGCAAAATACCTTATAATGCCAGTACGAAAACCCCCAAAAAAGCAGGCAAGACTTGAAAGTTATTCGCACAAAGTAAAAAGAATGTAGATTTAAAACACAAAAATCTTTATAATAATTCCACTGTAAAAATCATCTAGGAATATTCATAATAACAGTCAATTTGCATAATTTGGTCAATCATTAAAAAAAAAAATTAAGTACATTCCTCTTCACGAGGAAGGAAGTCTACTCAGTTTGATTGGTTAAAAAAAAAAACTATTCAGTTTGTAGAATAAAAGAATGTACCAGTTTATCGCTTATGTCGGAATTCAATGTATTCCCAATATCTAGCATGGGAAATTATAATAATATACGGTAATTAAAATATTTTTTTAAGACTTTCAGTCGGCAAATCCTTTTTAAAAAGCCAGAAGAAACTTTTGGAATTTTAATTTATCCCGGGAAGCATAATTTGTACAAGAAAGAAACGATCATAAACGATACGTTAATCTACATCGCCG
Organism: Argiope bruennichi; assembly: GCF_947563725.1. NCBI lineage: Eukaryota > Metazoa > Arthropoda > Arachnida > Araneae > Araneidae > Argiope > Argiope bruennichi. The sequence goes on along the minus strand of NC_079154.1, from coordinate 23,097,705 downwards.
AAATTTTTCCCTTCAGTGATTTTACAATGAGATTCTGACAGGAATTTCTTTGACAAGTATCGATTTAGAAAAGAGAATCTTAGATATCTTTTTAAAAAAATGTTGTATGCATTAGGGATTCTCTCCCCCCCCCCCCTCTTCACTCAGAGCGTGAGAAAATGCTGCAATCATCAGTTTTCTGGTGTATGTGTTAAAAAAATTAAATTAAAAGTGGGAATCACATATAATTGATTGAAGCACTACTAAATTTTAATTATAAGCAATAGTAAATGAATTAAGGGAATAATTTGAGTCAACCCCACCCACCATTTTCAAACTGAATGGCCCATCTACGAACTCAATCGACACTTTCACAATCTCCTTACAAATGCTCCCCTCGTCGTTTTAAATACAATCAATATAAACCTAATTATCGTTTCCAAAAAATAACACGGGAAACACATCCACAAATTTTAAACAAAAGGGTGGTTTTAAGTTCATAATTGAAAAAAAAAAAAAAAATGTGCATAGAAATTTCTCAGTGTCGATTTTGAAGTCGAGTTTTGCACGAGAATATAATACAAATATTAAGCATAATTCTTATAAGAAATTGTACTTAATTGTTTTCCTGGTTATAAAGCATGACAACATTTCTCGACATATGCAAACAAGATAAATAAAAAAAGAAAAGTTGGTAAATTCCCATGCAGGAACTACACACAATTCGGTCTAACCGAAGCAAAGACTGGAATGCGAGAAGAAATGCCGACGCGTTGACAAAAAGGAGAGGAAAAGGTTACCCAGCAGCGCAACCAAGCGATGAGCAGAATGCAAGATGAGCAGCACCAACAAGATAGGAAGGCGAATCGAATAAAAAAGGGACGAGAACGAAAAAATAGCGAGCGATGGAAATGACGTGAGTTTTCTCATATCGCTCGCACGGTCTGCTCACACGACAAAACGAGAGTGAGAGGCTCTTCGGTCAAGTCAATGCCTCCACAACAGAGAGTGCAATGACCGGACGACAGACACATATTTGGTAAAACTTACGAGGTGCGTCATGAACTTCAAGGTCGAATACCTGGAGAATAGGTACAATATTCAATGTGAAAGAAATAATGAGCGAAGTGAGTTATCTCGGAAGGATTTGAAACAGTTACAAAATTATTTTTTTACTCTCTCACTTTTGCATTGAATTAAATTTTAATATACATCATATTTAAATAAATATTAAATGTCTTCTAATCCCAGACAGAATCAATAGAATCCCATATGATCATAGACGATACATGTATGGGTCCCAGGATCAAGAATTCTAATAGGTATCACAATCCCAGACAAAATCAAATAATCAAATAGGTAACTTGCCTAAGGTATTTTTTGCATGATTTTTAATCATGTAATTGAGGTCTATCATTGGATTTACAATTGTCATTTACTTGAACATATAAAATTCAAAACCAAGTATCGTTTTGATTTCAGCTAATAATTTAGGATTAAGAATTCTTTGTTTCAAAGTCATTGATAAATCAGTATTCCACCCCCACCCCCCGTGGGGTCATTGATTAAAAGTCAACAAACAGCTTTAGTTAACTTTACATTAAAGTATTAAAAATGCTATAAATTTCTCAACCATTCTATTCATAAAATTAACTGCTTTTTTATATGCGAGACACAAATTTCCTTGTAGACGACGCCGTATGTTTATTGCAAGTTGTTACTTAAGATGCTTAGATGTTTTATTTCAATTTGCTGCTTAAAATCCGCTTATAAAGTTGAATTAAAGTCTAGAAAAATATCTGGTTTGGGCAATTAAGAAGAGGGGACATATTATTTAAGGACATCTACAAAATTTTTAAAAGTCACAAAAATAGAAAAATATCGTCATAAACTGAGATGTTTTTTTAATAAACAAGGTAACAAAAAAAGTTACAAAATTATTTCTCAATTATCTTTAATACATTTTAAAATAGAAACAGTAAGCAAAAATAAAATATAGGATTTATTCTCGCATTGAACAGATTTTCAAAAATATTATCTAATCTACAAGCAATAGTCTCACATATTTAAATAATCAAAATTAGATTAATATAAACTGATCCATTTCTCTGATGGGAAAAAAAGACGTCATAAAATTTTAGCAAATTCCAATTGCTACCCTTTTTTTTGGTATTTTGCTACCCTTTTAAAGCAATTTGTGCAATTCCGTTAATTGAGAACAATTTCATTTAAGGAAAATAAATATACTCAATGAAAATACACTTTTTTTTTCAATTGACTTCATTTCCAGCACAAAGGAAAAATGGAAAGATAAATCCACAATCTTACGCCAACATATAAACATTCATTCCACGAACGCTTTTGCAAATGCAGATAAAAAAAATTACGTATTGTAACAAATTAGCCATATTATATTCGAAAAAAAAATTAAACATAAACCTTCCACCTTTATCCCCACTTTAATTTATTAGACTAGCTCAACACCATTCCGGCATAGAAACTTCTATCTACGATTTTACCGCATCGCAATAAATTATGCACGCCATACTACAACACAAAAAAAATAAAATAAGAGACAAAACCACTCCCTAATTGTCTCAAATCCCTGACAAGGTCGGAACGACGCGAAAGTGAGTCAAAAGCTCCAGCGACCACATTCTCGAAGGAACATTCATTTGGCAACACTCGTGACTCCATTCCGATAATCGATTACAATAAAAACATCTCACGCACGTAACTGGTCATTTTCTTGTTTTTCTTTTTAATGACAGAGATGCCTAGGAACATGGGGGGGGGGAGACAGGAAGGTTGAACCTCGCCGAGAGGTCAAGCAAAGAGCAGCACCGTTGCAAAACCGCAGTGGAGAAAAGCTGTAGTAGTGTCCTTGGATCTTCACGATGCTTCAGAATCGATGAGAATATTCCTTTTCTCTTGGTATCGCTGTGATTTTGTAGTTGAATCCTTTTGGAGGTAAACTGTAAAATGTGGTTGGTTATGAGTCTGAACGCAAGAAAAATTCGTAGCCTCGGGTGTTTTTTTTTTTTTCTCCTAGAACTATTTGACCTCGAAAATTAATTCATTACAGGAAACTTTTAGAAAAATTCAAATCATCATTTTTTGTTTCAACAAGAAACTGAAGGGGGGGGGGAGTTATTGTGAATAACAAATATTTCATTTTTCTACTTTATTAAAAAGCAAATTGCATTATCACATTATCACGATCAACAAATATCTCAAAGAATATGAGGAAATTATTAGTATTTGATTTATAGTTGTTCTTCTGCTCGCGAAATTATGAAACTTCAGAATTATATAAAATTAACACTTTTTTTTTTAAATCCTCCCATTCTTATTTAGCCTTTCATAATAACTTTTAAAAGTTCAGCAAACGTTTTTCGTATTAAATTCTACCATAATTCCACTCAGATTGAAAAAAAAATTCGAGATATTTTAGCTAGTTTTTTTTTTTTTTTTTTTTGGGGGGGGGGGTTATAATTTAACAATATAATTTTCAAAATACCAAAATGGTTAATATTTTATACTATTAACAAACACACAATTATTAACAAAAAGAAAGGCGCAAGGCAAGAAAAATGATACTAACTGAATTTAACAATTATTCAAATGAATTTGGATTCATTCTTCTCAAGTACTTAATCTAACGAAAGATAATATAAGATCCTAATAAGTGCAAAACAAAACGAATACAATATAAAAATATCAACAGATTACAATGAATCATTTAACCTTTTCGCCGTCCTCTGCTGTTCGCGAAAATTTCTGTTTTTTGCCGCATTCGAACAAACAAAAATAAAAACTCAAACAAGTAAACATTTACAAAACGTTTTAAACGTTAAAAAGTTTTAAAATGTAGAAGAACATTTGAAGCGCGTTATGGCTGCCCTGCAGAAGTTTTACTTGAACGTGTTAGACGCGTTACGGACAACGAAGAGGTTAATCAAGAACTGTTAGGAAAAATTGAAATATAAAGTACTTTGAAATAAGGGAAAAAATGAAAAGTATTAGAAAAAATAAATATTTTTCATTATAATTCTAAGAAAAAACTTTAAACTTTTCCAATATTATTTTTTTCATTTCCTGAATGTAACGTGTATAACTATTTTATTGACAATCCATTAAGACATACCCATACCTCATTTATAAAATTAAGATTTCCAGTAAGTAGCATATATCTCAATACAGCTAAATACACACTCACTGGAGAATTAAGTTCTCTTTGATTAGTAAAGAAATTATAACTCAAATCAATAGTTAATACATCCAGTCTCAGTAAGGATTAATAATTTTTACTTCATTCTAACTTTCACTTCTTGCTAAATTTTATCACACATTTCGGAAAATTGAACAACTGCTATATCTACAAAATGGACACAATATTTAACAGTTTACCCTTTCGCTTATCTTCCTCGATAACAGGAATCGTTAACAACGAGTTCCGTTTACTTTAAGCCTAACAACCAACCGCAGATAATAGCTGAATATGAAAACAGAGCTTTATCGCAAACCACGGCAGTTATCTGCCTGCCTCTTCCAACGACTAGAAGGAGGTCAAATATTTGTTAATGTGTCAACAAAAACAAAAAACTGTGATTCTTATCTTCTTACGTACTATATTCGACTGAGAAACGCTTTTTCTCGTTTGTTGGTTCACGAATGCAAATACAGTAGTTTCACATTTTCTCCTCATTAAAATACAAGTGCTTTCTTGCTCTTTAAAGCTATACGTTTAGTAGGAAAGTCCGTTTTATTTGAACCCAGTAATTTCCCAAAACATTTTTTTTAATCTCTCTCCTTCAGTATTCTGGTTTTTCAATTTTTATAGACAAATCTTTTTCGTTATGGATACACAATGGGAAAATAATGAAAATAAAATGTTGCAATTTTAGATTCAAGTGGCTAATTAATTTATAAAATTTTAAGTACCTTTAATCTTTCTATGGCACATGATAGTATCTAAACATCTCATTTCAAATTCAGGTACCTGATTTTTTCACCCCTTTTTTAATCAAGCATCCCAGAACCATTAGCCAAAGTGAATGTCAAGTAAACTTGTGTTGTATATCCGGTTTAGCAGCATCAGGCTGATATTGAAATACAACTGTACCTGACTGTATCACCTAATACAACCAATAATCGAGTCCTACGCATTAAAAACAACTTATTAATATCTCAGATTTTTAAATTTGGTTGTTAATTTTAATTTTATACGTCATTTCATACAGCATTATTTAAAAGAACTTTTTAAAAATTTATAAGATTGCTAAAAAGGATTTAAATTTCAATTTTGTTTCGTAAATAATTTGCTATCTATATATAAAACTATAAATATTTCGTCTTTGGGCAAATTTTTAAATCGTTACACAACTAATCATGTTTAAAGTTTAATTTTTCTTTGTGTCCAATTAATTTTACTAATAATAATTATGGTTGAAATAAACACTCACTGGAAATATTTAAAGCGAAATACATTTATTTAATCATAAAAAATTCCATTAATCTAGAATATTTTAGAAACGTTTCAAGGAAATGTTTTAAAGAAAATGCGAAAGAAATATTTTTATTCCAGGCAAAGGTAACAATTAATATAAGTAACTAATAAAAAAAATTATGATGATGATGCCAAAAGCATCGATTACCAAAAACAAAACGAAAATATTACCCATCAAAATAGCAAGTTGATAAAAATACCAACTAGCCTTAATGCCGAGATAGGATTCATTCTGAAATAACAAATGCGTTCTTTTTTTTAAAAAACTTCAACAATTTTAGGAAGTCCAAAAACATCACTCGTTCTATCCACAAGCATCGTAATAATCAAAATGAAAAGCAATCCGGTAAAAAAGAAAATGTACTATGAGGCAGCGACTTCTTCACACGGCAAATCGAATAAAAAATATAGACGTTTGAAAACAGCAACCAGATGTAGTAAATTAATATCTATATCCTGCATCACATTTTCTAGACTAGAGCAAGAAGCCACTATTTCCTTCTAAAACTAAATACTTTGTAAAACTCTGTTAAAGTCAGTTGCGACTTACAAGTATTTAAGGCAAAATGTAGGAAGGTAAAAAAATATATATTCGGTACAAAGAACAATGGACTTGAGTCGTGCCTAGAATCAACCAATAAAGTAATGCTAATAAATTCCATTATCCTTGATTTAAGAACGTGATGATAAATAAGTACAGCTGCAATTCTATTCAGGTAACATAAGACCATATGCCTGAAATAAATATTACTTACAGCGCTTGAATATTTTTTTTTATGTGGTTTTAGTTCTTTGTGCACGAACCAGCATGTTCATAGTAAAATTTCACGACAGTTGCAAATTCAGATATTGTTTATGCTTAAAATGTAGAATTTTTAATAGACAGCATTTAATAAATACTGAAAAATGATTTACAATCGGAAAATATCACTGGGATATAAATATCAGTGTATATAAATCATATTTCAAATTCCTTCAAACATCTGCATATAGAAAAAAAAAACTTTAAAAAAAAATTCCACACTACAGATCAAGCGACTCGTTATGAATGGAAAAAGAAATTCATTCCCAATTTGAAAAATACGTCTTCCTCAATGAAATCGTAATTAACGTCACGATATGCCTGATCTTCGAAGATTTCCGGAAATTTAATAAATGGAACAGATGCGGAAAGGAGAGGAAATGCAATTCCAACAGGGAGAAAATGTTGGGTAGATATGAATGAAAAATGGAATGCAATTTCTACTTCGTTGATCAAATTTCAAGAGAAAAAATAGGGAGAGAAATCAAATCTCGTTTTGTAAATGGAGCATAATTTAATGGGGTTATTTCCTTTCCTTACAAATTTTTTTATTAAAACAAATGACTGAAATCAAAAGCAGAACTTCAATTTTCCACCAGGTTAGTCTAATTAATAAACACGCAACCATTGCATTACCTGACTTGAAAGTTTAAGTGATAAGTTAAAACTGAACTGACATTTGAATCAGACTTGAATCATTTGAAATCCCTTAAAAAATGTTTTTAAAAAACGGCTAAATCCTGGTTTTAAAAAAAAAAAATGAATTTTTTTCACCCAAGTTTTGTTTTATTACAGGCAGAGAAAGGTAATAAATATAGAAATCGACTAGAACTGGTTTATATATCTGATTCGTTTTTTAAATTTTAATTAATAAGTCTGAAAGTGCAATCAAGAATGGATTTTAATTCAAAATCTAAAAGAGTATTCAAATTCTTTAACCTTCAATTAAACTAGCTGTAATTAAAAAAAATCTGCCTTGATTTTAAAAATTTTAAACAACTTTTAATCTAATCCAAATTTAATAATTCATATTTTTTTTTAACTAACCGTTCAAAAATATTTTACCATGATACCTCAGAGCTTATGAAAACTATTGCACATATTACAAAACAGCATTTAAAAATACAATTACATTTATAGAGATTAACACATCTAAGCATAATTAATATAAACATTATAAATCCTTTAAAATGAATTATAAACTAAGGTTTCGATACTAAACTGCAGCCAGCATTTTCACATAAATTTCTAAAATTCTTTAAACCTTTCGTCTCTTTTTATTACTTGATAACTGTTTTCAATAAAAAATATTTTCTTTAATTCAAAAATACATCGAGTGATAAAATATAACTCTTGAATATGCTAGTCATAAACATAAAATTAAAACGATTCATTTTGTTACAAATTTAATGATGTATCAAATCAGACTGAAATTTGTTAGCTTATATTCTGAACCAATTGAGTTAGAGCGCAGCATAAAATCGGCAGTTTTTTTTTAATAAGCCATTTTTAATTTCTCACTCCAAATTCGTTTTTTTTTTTTTAATCCTCTTTAAATGAGTTTTTTTAAAACAACAATCTAGATGAAATATGAAATTATAACAAATCGTAATTAGTGTGTTCTTAAACTTTTATGAATTAAACGTCACTTTGAAAATCAAGTGACTATCAAAATTATGTTCTTAATTAACATTACAATAATCAATTAATAAAAAACAAAAATGTATCAATATCAATACTTTTTTATTAATATGCGCAACTTCATAAAACACCCAAAAAAAATCCACTTTACCCCCTCTCCACACCGCATAACAGCTCATTAAAGAAATACGGGTGGCGAGGTCGAAGAAACAAGGGCAGAAGGGTGGGGGAGAACACACCAACAAAGAAGAGGGGGAAAAAACGAACAGCCAAAAAAAGTAACAATTACTCATAAATTACCCACACATACAATCATGAAGGATAAGGCAAAGCGGGAATGGGCAACATCTGGTTTCGAGAGTGCTTATCAAAGGGGGAATGTTACTCGTCGCCTCCTCAACTTTCTTTGTCCCCCTCCCTCTCACAGAAGCCGCGGAAAAAGGTCCATAAATATGTTTCTATACCCTTCGGGATAGGAAGATTCACACAACCAATGCCACTTGCTAGAGACGTAGGAGCAGATAAGGTACTGGAATTAATATGCAGACGGTTTCGCTATCATATCAGCCATCGTATTATTTATGGCAATTGAACAGTTTTGGTAATTCACAATGAGTAAAACCTTATCGCATTTATTCAAAATACAGAAAAACATTGAATAAAACGGAATATAAAAAAATACTAAAATCGTGAATTGCGTTAAATGAGTTATTTGAAACATAATATTACAACTGAAATCACGCTGTGAAATGTAATAAAAATACATTATTGATAAAAAAAAATTAAAAAAAACAACAACTGTTAAAATAATGTACTGCTTCAGTAAAAAATTACAAAATTAATAGTAACTCGTGAAATGAACTAATAAAAAAACTCGTGAATATTAGGGAAATTTTAACTGTTAAATCAAAGATTCAGTGTATTCATTTTTAATTGTTTCAAGCCAAAATTAGTTTATATAAATGCTAGTTGACAGGGTTGTCAAAAAAGAAGAAACAAAACAGTTTAACAATAAAAGCATGCTTTGAAAAGATGTGATTTATAGGATTACAACTAAAATATTCGCTGTAGAAACATAAGAATACCTATACTAAGCATTTTCTCATTTATGAGCAATTTTTTTTCCCTCCTTTCAAATTTAATTTAATGACATCCACTATAAATAATATATATAAATTAATTTATTTAAATTTTTCACTAAATGCCATAAAAACCAACGAAGAAATATATTTTCATTAATTAATAATGAATAATATATTTTCCTAGGATTAGCGCAACACTTGCTATTAAATGTAATAATTAACACCTTGACTGCAGTGGTTACCAGTGACTGGTGGGCCTATATAAATTACATTGTAAGAAATTCATTGCGGCAGTCAATACGTTAAAAATGAGTGTAATATTTTCATTTTTAAGAAACAGCAATGCTAATCTTAAAAAAATAATTAAGTAGCAAATAATTATTCCATGTTTCGTATGTATGCATATGTACGCATTCGCAAGTGCATGGTATGTGTGCGTCTGCATTGTCTTGAATAAAGAAAATCGAATAGGGTGGAATGGGTCACAACAAAATAAAATTTTTATCTTCGTACCGTCAAGACAATACAAGAAGAGCAAACGTAGAATCAGACGCACCTATTAAATTCGCAGACAAATTACGCAATATTTTTCCAAGTAGAGTTTGCTAAAATACACATTCTACGCTAAAGCCACGTTTCATTGAACTCTTTCAATAGAGCATTTTGCCAGAAAGGAAAAAAAGAGAGAGACAAAAATCAATTTCTCATGTTTGCGAACGTCACAGGAATCTACTGACTCGGCGAGCGTGCGGGAGTTGGAAAAAAGTTGGCGAAGTCTCAACAAATTACTCAACCAGCTGAACAAGAAAATTCATCAGCGACGAATCCAGATTGTGAGAAATATTTATTACGCGCTTGTCAAATACTACACTCAAAGCACTCGCATTCGTTCGTTCGCTTTCATATTCGATTTGAGAATAACTTGGCAGCAAGCGGGGAAAAAAAATCCTTCCATGGAAAAGCAATAGCAAATACAAACACAAATCTGTATTGTAAATATTTGTCTAATGATTTGCTGGCATTGGCGTTTTCTTTCAAGGTTAATATAGAGGGAAACATGCCACGGAAAGAGGACAGAGCAAACCAGAAAACCGTGTAAAAATTTCTATAACGGAGACACAATGGAAAGAAGCGAATACATTTAAACTTTCATTCTATGAAGTGATTCGATTTTAGAAGAATAAAAAATAGTTTGGCGAAAGGTACATAGACAATAGGATATTTTCTAATACTTAATGAAAAAAAAGTAAAAAGTTAAAGCTGTGAACACATTTGAAACATGATTTCGATCACTTCTGTTTATAATTGATTAAACCTCACTTAACAAAACAATTGCTTCATCTGAATAAACAAAAATTATTTTTAAAATTGTAATTATTGTATTATTTTTGGCGTTTAAACTGCATAAATCAATAAGCTATAAAAAAAAGGGGGGGATATATATTTTCAACTATGTATACGAGCCAAGCATTAAAACACAGAGTTTCTACTTTTTAATAGTTTTCACATGTCGCTGGTATAACTATTACACTAATGTCATACCGAATAATTAATATTAATAATAATAACATATGGCAATATCTTTTTTAAGATATAGAAATTTAACAGTCAGAAGTATATTGGTCAATCGTGAATTTCAAAATAAAAAACTAAAAAAAGATATAATAAGAAATAGAGATCTAAAGATATAATATCTTACTAAAATAACTTTAAAATGAACTTTTTTGAAATAACAATTACAGCGATACAATTAGTTCCGTACTCGGTAACAAGACAAGAAACATTAACAGATCCAAAATTTTAATTTCCTACCATAAAAGAATCTCAGAGAATTGAAAGCAAATTACGATCTAAAAAATGTTCTAATTTTCATCAGCATTACGTATTAGAATAAAGCAGAATAAAATGATACAATTTTGTGAGAGCGCAAGCTTTTATATTAGTACATTTAAAAACAAAAAGTTAATAATTAAAATGTATATTGTCATTAAAACAAGATGCAATCAAGAAGTGATGGATTAGCAGAGGCCTAAATTTCCAAGTAAAACATAATACAAATTAAAACCGGTTTACATTAGCGAATTATGAAATGACGGCAGAAACATTTTATTTTATTGCTCAAATAATTTAAAATGTTAAGCTGAAAAGTATAATTACTTATACATTATGTATAATTTGAAAGCATGAAGAAAAGTACCGAAAGTCACGTACTTGTGCGATAAAGCGCATATATTTTTGATACATATTAACAAAACAGGAGCCAATGTTAATGAACTGGTATAGATAAAACAAGAAGTGGAACTATAAATCGAGCACTTTCTCTAAGGGGAAAAAAAAATCTTAGTTCTTAATAAATTCGAATAAATGTTTTAATTTAAATTGAAAGCATATTATAAATTCAGAATTAAAATTAAATATTCTTATCATAAATTTAGGTAACCAAAAGAATCACATGGTTAAATATTAATTATGACAACAGCAATGTGTAAATTTCTAGTATTTTAACACGTTGAATGCCACGCTGCATTTCTTACATTGTCATTTATACGGGCCCGCTGGTCACCGGTGACCCCAGTCAGCCAAGGTGTTAAATAGGATAAATACAAAGGAGGCATATTTTGTTCGAATTCTATTTTATGTACAGAATACAGGTGGGGTAGAAAAACATATTAAATGAGAAAAAGAAAAATATCGCAATTGGCATTTCCCCATATACAAATATAGAAATTTAAGTTAAAAAATAAATTTCAAGTTAAAAATAAAGATACAAATTTATTACAAAAAGTATCGATAAAAAAAAAAGGATCTAAGTAAAAAATTAAATATGATTTTAATCATAATAATTTGTAGTTACACATTACTTAAGTCAATGGCAATTCAATTTGACAGAACTTTGAAAGGTACGAGCTACAAGAATTGTAAATTAAGTAATAAATATTTTTACGTAATATAAGAAATACAGGAAGAATTTTGGAGCCAAAACAATTTTCATTACATTTTTAATAACAGCTGCTCATTTCGCAGAATATTGACACCCAATGATGTTAATTACTTTTAAATAAGCAGGATCATGGAACCATTAACTCGAGCTACTGACACACTCCGGCAGCTTTTCGCTTAGAATCAACTTGTCTTCTAAAAGTGGATATCTTTGTATGCAATGTCGAGTCACGCGCACATAGAATTTACATAATTTAAAATTTAAATTTGTAATTATATCAAAGTAATTAAACTGAAAAAAAATCACTTGGACATATTTAAGTACATCTCTTATGTTCACATCCGGACTGAATAAACAATAAATGTCCTAAACAAAACAAGTCAGTTAATTAGGTCAAATAAATTATCAAGTAAAAGGATAAAATGTGGCTATACCAAAGAAAGAATGAATTAGAATTTTTACAACACAAAAGCCTCTTTGCTAAACTATGTAACTTTTATTGTATTAAAAATTTATATCAAATAATACAATCGAAACATGGAATGCCAAATCGCCAAATGTCTAAAACTATAAAAAGAACCCACGGTCAAGAGAGAAAGAAACAAGCCGCAAGATATGGCATAGTACTAAAAAGCTTATCTAAGGTTTCGATATGAATATTAAAAAAATCTGGACTTTTTTAAAAAATCAAAAAGGTTAACATAAAAAGTTTTTGGAAAGCTCATTCTGAAATTAGAATGAACATGTGAGAAAATACTAGATGATGTGGCACAAATTTTGATTACTCAACAAAAATGTGTAAATCAGAAATAAAACAATTGCAAATTGAGCAAAATGATGCAGATTTCTCAGGAGCAGACTTTTGGTGGGTGAATCGGGTACTGCCCAAAACGCAACCTTGTTAAACAGGAGTCCAGTTTTTCTGTTAGGTAACGTGGGCCAGAAATCTATAGTAAGCTCAATTGTATGAAGTTTATAACGGATTCCTGCGTTCTAATCAGTTAGTCATAAAATATGTCAAATACTTCCCGTTATCCGAAAGAGGTTTAGTTTAGTTATATTATGTTTCTATTTAAAACAACACTACGGCTATTTTGGGCAGACCTCGTTATTTTTAATCGCAGTCAGATGACGAGGGCGACACCTGAACTGGCATCAGCCCCCCAACCTTCAAACTTCCGCACCACACCATCTGAAACAGGTATCTGCGTTGGTAAGAAAATGGCTAATTTAGCTGCCATGTCGGCTTTCTCATTTTCCGAAATTCACTCAATATAATATATGAAAGCCCTTTACAGGTAAGTTTGTTATACAAGTCCAAATTATTGAAAAGCAAAGGATAACCAAGCGGAGAACTGTGAACTTTCTTCAAAATAATTATCTCTCAAAAAGTATCAAGGCGTAAATGAATCACATTTCAAAGTTACATTAATTCACTTCCGGATAAAAATTGCTTCGTCACCACAGTTTCCAGCTCTAATAAATGCGACAAACAATACAATGGAAAGAAATGAAAAAGAAAGGGAAAAAAAAGTACATGCTTCATGTATCTAAAAATCTCTTCATTCGTTTCTCCCCAATTGCTCTTTAACTTGAACACGAAACGTCCCAAGATGAATAAGCGACTGTTTAAATTTTTCTGTCTTTACATTTAATGTGTAAAAAAAATAAAAATAAAGAAGAAATCTGGCCGTGATTCAAAAACTGAAGAAAAGACTGCGAAAAATGCGAAGCTGAGCTCAAAAAGGGGAGCCTAGCAAGCAACTTGCGTAGACGAGCTCTCTAATCGACAACCACCAGCGGATAGCTATTAGGAGAAGGGAAAACATTAAAATCCCATCTCACCGGACCGTTTGAAAACGTAATTGTGGATCGCACGATTCATAATCATCATTCAGCGTCGATGGCAAGAGTGTGATTAATGCCAGCATTTTTGCACACTGGACAAGTTGGAAACTATTTGCCGTGGTGGGAGGTGAGAAGTGAAGTAATGATAGGAAAGCAGAAGAAAAGAAAAATAATTATTACAAATCTTCAGCCGATAGATTTGGTGTTGAAAAAAAATAATGATCATTCTTTAAAACAATATTGCATTTTGTTAATAAGAGTGATGTTTCAATGCCGTTTCTATTTGATGAATATTTGAATATCTATTGATGGCGAGAAAATATATATCATTATAAATAAATTAATATTCAAATATAGACGTTGACGTTTTGTGAATCTGAGAAGATTGGTTAACTCAATATAGATGATAATATCTAATGAAAAAAAAAGGGAAGGATTCAAATAAAATGTTTACAAAAAGAAAGCAAAATGGGATCCAAATAATAGCTTTAATACCCCCCCCCCACGCCCCCCCCCCAAAAAAATCTTAAAAACTAAAAGAAAGATTGATATCACTTTTTTAAAAAATAAGCATTAAGGGAACATTTTCAAATGAATCAGTGGAAACATTAACATTTCAAAAAATTTGCTTTAAATCAATATATTTTTTTTATGCTGCATTCCATTCATATAAAATCATTTGATGTACAGTAGACTCCCGATTATCCGCGGAATTGGGTGGCGCGGCTGCCGCGGATAACAAAAATCGCGGGTAATCCGAAAAAAGCTAAAAACGGGTATAGCAAAACAGAAAACAGCCATTCCAACTTTGAAAAATCGTTTTATGTACAATAAAACGTAAAATAAACGGCAGGAAATGTTTAACGAACGCTTACTATTTTAGTATATCACTCAAAACGAACCTAAAATGCATTTTGTTAATGAAAACAGAAAAGTGCTTTGTACGTACGAGACGCGTCAAGGATACACAGAAAAATTAATACATATGTACTGTTTTAATACTGTAATGTATTATGTAATTACAAAAGCATAAGTGTAAAACACCTTTTTGAAGAAATCAGTCATTTGTGTTTGCTTCTTACCTTGGAAGCATTTTCTCTTTGCTTGGAAGCAACAAAAAAAAAAAAAAACTTTGTGCGGCAGACGCGGATAATCGGGAGTCTACTGTATTTAAATGTGACCAAGTAAATGTTTATCAAATGAATTGCTTTGATTTAAAGTATTCATTTCATGAAGTTTCAGCTTGATTATAATTTAAAAACATACTCCAAAATTTGGTGCACAAGCAAGACAATATATGCAGAGAGCTTGATTTTGTATCGAAGGTATAAACGTGATTAAAGTTACTTTTTTTAAAATATATATATAACATAGAGTTTGGAATACTCATTCTCAAACACAGCAAATTATTCTGTTTACTTACGCCATCTATATTTAATTTTAGTGCGTCCCATCAGTTACTTTATCTAGCAAACTCAAAAGATACCGACATTACTCAACTAAAACATCTTCATTAAAACACAGCACACACAGAACACATTTATAAACATACGTTCCGGAAACGAGGGATTTATCAAAAATAATTACTCAAAAACAAAGAAAAAAAAATGCCTTTCATAACTTTAGATAAAACTGAAGAGGTTAAAACCACGAGAATTCTGAAGCAAAGAAAAAGCGAGATCATAAATTTGGAGGAAAAACAAGCTTTAAAAGCAATTTGAGGCTCTGGAAATAGTTAAGTTCAATTCCTCCAACTTATTTCGCAAATTTCCTCAGAGTCGAAAGAACTCAGCAAGCAGTAAGTTTGTTTATTTGTTTGTTTTCTTTTTCGAGACGATTACGACGGATTGTGAATCCTAAACAGCTTAAGAGATGATGAGAAGGTTGTGAACTTTCTTTCAACCAAAAGATGTACAGATTACATTCGACAGTAATAACAATAAAAAAGAGAACTATCACGTCAACTCAAACGAAGATGATAAAAAAAAAAGCAACAAGTAAAAAAAAAAGCACCAATATCATGAGGACTGGCAACATTCCAAATGACAGAACAGACAACACTGAAAATTAAACGGTAGATGAAACAAACGGAAAGTTGTAGCTGAATTGCGAAAAAACGGAGAAAACACGCCTATTATTTACTTTTCATTTTCTGAGAAAATGCAATTAAAGTTCAATTTAGTTAGTGGGCATTAACAAAAATATAAACTTCGAGTAAAATTCCTACCAAACTCCCGAAAACAAATTCGGGTAATTGCTCTGAAGCGTAAGTTGGTTCGGATGGTTTAAAAAAAATTCTGAATAAAATGAGTACTTCCTTATTTTCTTTTGAATAATACATTTTTAATTAAGATAAAAACTGAAAAAAAGTTAAAGAAATTGTAGTTCGTAACGAATAATAAAAGCTTAGTATCAAACTTAACAGCAAATTTGCAAAGTATGGCCTTTTAATGGAAATTGTTCTTTTGCAGGACTGTTTCGTGTGATAAATAAAGCAAAACAGAAATCAGTTACAGCAATATCATTTTTTTAATACTTAGACTATTTACTTATGTTTTAATGTGTAGAAACGGAAGAGAAAAGAAAATTCTTTTTTTTTTATTTATTTATTATTCTGACCTGCTGGTGAATATCTATCAAACTTCTTTTTCGTAATTTGATTAAAATATTATTATCTTCTCTTAAAGGAAACCTGAAATTTTATTACGTATATTAAACAACAAAAATCGATTTTCTCTGTTATCGCAACCAATAGCGGATTTAAATGCGCACTAGGAAGTGTTCATTGAGATTCGATTTTAATAAACTGGTTATTTTTTTTTTGCATTTCAACACATTAATTTATTTGGATATGTTAAATTTTCATGTTAGTAATTTTGAGAAAATATATGCATTTTCATTTTTTTAAATATAATTGGAAACTGCCAACATTCATATTTGCACATATTACTGAATCAAATATTCTGTGTTTAAAAATATTCTAATAACGAAATGCGCGAAAAGAAAAACATAGGAGCCCGATCAATTGTACTTTATAAAATGTTAAAATTATCCTAATAGCTTAAAATTAACTCATTGGATTTTTATTTCTTTACAAACTTATTTAATTGGCGATTAAGAAGCTTAAGTTATTTTTTTATCGACTTACTTGTCGTCCTGGACATTTGTTAGAAATCAGCGATTGTCCAGGACAACTCAATTTTATTATTCCTTCAATCAGGATATTCTGTAATAGCAGCGAATGTCTTTATTTCTTGCTATAACAACACTTATTAATCTAGCATTTTTAAAAAATGACATTTTTCCCCCCTTTTAAATCTATCCATTCCACACTTATTATTAACAGCAATTTAAAAAAATCTGCAATAGGACAGTTAAATGTTTAACCAGATTCAACTCCGGCCATCGCAAAAGAAGTCACACCCTCCCTCATTCGATCGTAAGTAGCCAGGTTCCAAAATGGTAACATCCTTTGCGGTATTTCTGTTCTCTCAACTCGATGCCCTCTCTTTACAGCAATAAAGCACTTCCTTGCATAAAAACGCATTATACACTTTATTACCATCTTTATCCCTTTATATTTCAACCAACCGGTCCAAAAGGAAGATGCCCAATCAGCTCGGCTGGGCAATAAGATTCCGAAACAGAAAATAACGAAATGGAAGGCAGAAAAACTTTTGTTTTTGTTGAGGGGGCAGGCCGGCCATTGTCTCGTGCGCAATGTGAGTAATAATGCGTGACGGCACAGAGGCCGCACACTAACCTTTAATCTCCCACAAACGGAAAAGGAGGATAAAAGGGGATTGTTGTTTAGTTTAGGCCGGGAATCGATTAGTAGGAGAGACGACACTGCTTTCTTTTTTTTCTTTATATCTATTATTCTTTTTGTGCCCATCTCATCCCCGCACAAAAGAAACAGAGAAAATTGCATGTATTGGATAGATTTGGTTTCCCTATTAAGAGACAACGTCAATCTTTAAACTAGGGAGGGCAGTACAGAAAAGAAGAACGAATCAATTCTGTAGATGACAGAATATATATAGAAGAGACCCGCACCTTAGAATAAATCGTTTGGGAAACTATGGATCTTGATTTAACTGCTGAATCATCACTGTTAAAACGAATAACACACTACCTAACCTTCTATAGTGAGAGAGAAATCCATAACAACAGAAAACATAGGAATGTATTTACCAAATAAAAGAAGATATTTTAAATGCCGATGGTAAAAAGTCTTGTTTACAAATTTCCCCCTTAAATTTCTGCTATCTAGAAAGTTTTATAAAAAGTCAGTCGATCATATTGTATATATACGTAAACACGTTTTAGCAGTTGCATGGTCGAATAGAAAAAAATTTTGAAATTTTGAAACTTCGATTTACTTTACTATGGAAGGCATAATTTACGTACAGAAAATAACAAGTAAGAAAAAGGTCAGTCTACAACGCGACAAAAGAGGCAAAAATGTTTCCCTTCATTGGTTGTACTATGAGATTTTGATAGGGATTACTTTGACACGTGTAGTCTTAAGAAAGGAAAATTTAGGTATCTAAAAGAATGTGGTAAACATTAAGGATTTTTATCTCTTCGCTCGGTGTTGAAGTGCGTGTAGAAAGCAAAAAAAAATGGAATTGGATCAGGAAATAAGATTTTCTTTTTTTAATGAGAATGAAGTTAATATGGGCTAAATTCAGATAAAAGTTTGGGAATTAAGATTTAAATTTATTATTATATATATGTATCTATATCTATTAGAATCCAGAAATATTTTAAATATCGAGAACAGGGGGGATACACTTTTTTTTAGGCATCTTTAAAAAAGCAGTATAGTAATAACGCAGAAACACATCTAAAATAAATTATCTTACAAAAGTATCACATCGTTCAAAGTAAAACATCGGGAATAATAAATCTTGCATCGTTACTAAATATTAAATTAAATGCTTATGGCCAAACGATAATAAAATATTTATTCACAACCGACATCTCAATGCAGAAACAACTAATATTTTAACAGAAATAAAACTGATCCAACTTAACTGACAAAGTAATAAAATTATCAACAAATTTCCAAATTAACGGAAAAGGCAGAAAAACCAATAACTATGAAAGGATATTTATATTTGGTTTAATTATCGTAGAAGAAAATGTTCGCATCGTTTTAACTTAAATGGGAAATAATATTTGAAAAATATTTTAGTATCAAGACACTTATCTTTAAATTTGTCATTTATAATGGGTAAACACCCCTAATTTATTTTTATCCTTAATAAATTATCTTCATCTTAATACCAGAAAATTCTGATAAAAACTTTGGCACGCTAAAATTTTGCATTCATATCTTAAATAATATTCTGACCTTACTAGATATGCAAACAGAATTTATAAATAAATTCGACACTTCACGAAGCAACGATATTTCTTCTTAACAATTATGATGTTCAAAAAGTTAGAATGACTTCCGTTCATAGATTGCATAGAATTAAGTATTACTATTTTCAAGTTTGTGAAAGAAAAAAAAAAGAATTCTGGGGGAAGGGAGTATAACTTCTCTAACCACCAAACCACAAGTAAAAACTCATTTAGTTTCCTAGAAATTTCAAAAAAATTACAATATTTTATGTTTCTCTCCACTTTCTAAGTCGAACCATGAATTACAATCTAAACCCAACCATGACAACCAGCAATCAATCACATTAAAGCAACTACGCAATGCATAGTCTTGCATTTATAGCATATTCAATACACGATTCTTCCAAGCGACTAGGGAGGGTCCGAGATTTTGGCATCGTATATCGCTTGAATGCAGGTGCTTATTCAAAGTTTGCTCCTCCTAATATTTAACTCGTCTCAAACCTTAGATAAGGCGACTGCAGGACCAACTGAAACAAAAAAAAAAAGCCCCGCCTATTGAGTTCAGGTTGTTTTTGAGAGATCAACACTTGTCCTTGATGAAATTATAAATGAATACTTAACATTCAGTAAAGATGGAACACAATTTTCTTAACAGTAATACAATGCATTCCAGTTTTATATTAAACCTTTAAAAAGATGAGTGTTGCCTTTAAATATCCAATTTTATTTTCTTAAATATTATGAGAATAAATTTGAAGCTGTATTGCCTATTGTTGCCAATGGGAAATATATATTAAAAAGTTCTTAAATCAATTTACAATAGGTGCATGGAAGCATATGCTATTGAATAAATAAATAAAAAGTTTTTTTCACTTGATAACATGTTCTTTTAATTTTGTTTGCACAATTAAAAATGCCATATTTTATTCCAAAACGTTGAATTAAGAATTGCCACTTGAAAAGTCAGATATATAAAATATACCCGATAAATAAAAATGAATATAAAATTTCCAATATTATTTGTAAAAATTATTAGCACAAAAATCAATCATTTTAATTTGATTAATCAACTCTGAAATCTGGATTTCTTCTGAATAGGCAGAGACAATCCATTTACTAAAAGTCTTATAAATATACAACAAACCAGCATGTCTTTATAAAATTCATAGTGAAACAAAAACATTGAAAATTGTACTTAAATTTCATACAAAAATATTATATCTTCTCAATTTCAATTCAATTTATTTCAATTTCTGCTATTCGAACTTTAATTGAGTAGCTAAATCTGACTGAGACTAATATAAACTTCTTCAAAAAAAAAAAAAAAAAAAAAGTTCATTTTATTGAAGTAAAAAAAAAAAAAAAATGCATTAAGTAGCAGTTTACCAGAACTTCAATTAGAATAATAAATATATCCGCCTTCCCTTGTGCGTAGCGCAAACAGCCAAAAAAGATTTAAAATTAATCTCACACGTTTTAACGAATGGATAAGTTTACGTCAGCCTATGCTTTAAACAAGTTTTAAGCCAAAAGAGAAGTTAACACTCTGACAGATTACAAATGAAAATACAATCCTCAAGATCCTGATAACAGAGGCAAGCAGGCTCCAACCACTTCATTCGCCAGATTTGAACTCCAACTCCGTGAAGGAATTTCAACACACACACACAAGCAAAAAAAAAAAAAAAAAAAATGTATCACTAGAGAGCGTGCCGCTTTGCTAATCGATGGAATTATAAATAAACGGTGGGGGAAAAGAACTAGAACACATAATGGAAGGAAGGAAGAGAAGTATTACTCTTAAAGAATCTTGGCAGAAACAAAAACAAAAAGAGAGAGAGAGAGAGAAATAAAAAGTGATCCATCCTCCTTGCTGCGAATTAAATCATCAGGCGCCATTTTTACCGAAACAATTGATACAGGGCAGGAAAAGGTTCTTTCAGATAGCAGGCAGTGATGGACAGCTAGTTGAGGCCACCTTATCTTCAACTGTCAAGGGTTCCAAGAAGCATTTCGTGGCATACGAGAAAACTATTTCAATCCTCTTCAACCAGGTCACAAAGATAGCAATCAAAATGCCAAGAGAATGCAATGCAAACAAATAAAGTGAAGTGGCGTAGTAATTTTTTTACTTCTATTTCTTGTTCGTATCAAAATTTATACTCATTTTTTTAGATTACGGTTTACTGGAACAACTAGTCTTCGTAATGAATATTCTGTGTTTGTCATATGAGGTAATTGCATTCAAAGTAAAAAAAAAAAGTTTGGGGAAAAAAATCAGCTTTTTTTCTCCTTTTTCCATTCTATTTCTTTTCCCATAATTGAATGAATTTTTTTATGCGTTCGTCATGATTTTTAATGCATAATTTTCGAATAAGAATAAACGCTTCGCTACAAATGACTTACTTCATGCATAGCAAATATTTCCGAAATAAAAATTGTAAGAATAAATAACAAAATATGTTTACACAGCAAATAGTTATGTTGTTTAAAAATTCTCATTAATTAAAAAAAAAAAGATTACCAATTATTAATAAAAATAAAAGTTGATCCCACAAAACTTTATCTTAATAAGGAAGAAAAAAATCTTAAAACCGTGATTTCATTCCGCCAATAATATCACAATTAAAAAAAAAACATCATTTTACTTTTAATTACATACCTCAAAGCTTTGTGCAATGATTTACACATATCGTTGTGGTTATACATATTCAGCGGTTTATATAACTAAAAGACTGAGAAGTGGACCGATGTATGTTTAATTAGCAGTTACAACTAAAGGCTGTTATAAAAACCAACAGATAAATCTGTCGAAAGCAGGAGCTAACTGCGTGCAAAACAAAACGTCTACTATCATCTTGAGTATTACGACCTTTTTAGCTTTCCATTGCGTCGTCTAGGCATGAGCAGCTGTTTCTATTCAACAAATTATTTTGACCATGAACTCAGATAGGCACAATTTCAAAAAATAAATTGCATATCACGTTGTCACGGAAGGTGTTTAATTTGAGAGCGAGTTTAATATGCAAGAGCGTAGTCGTGCCTAAAGAATACTGTCTTTATAGTCTGTATAAACATGCAGCAATAAATCTTCAAAAAAATGTATTAAAATGTCAACCTTAAACTTACATCCGTGGTTATAAAAGTTTTATTTATTGTTTTCGTTTTGGAGATGAAGTTCAGTTCTTAGGTTCCTAACAAAAAGAACTTTAAAAAGAACAAGAAAAGATATTTTTTTTTATTTGATAATCAGCTTTTATATAGTGAAGTAATTTTATATAGTATACTGTTCATTCATATAGCATCGAATAAAAGTAACAGCACAACTAGTTTGGACACAAACTAATGCTTATACAAAAGCAACAAATCTAAAAACCAAGTTCAATGCCGAATGATATAAAAACATTGTACATGTACATATGTTTCACTTAAAAATTTTTGCGATTAAAATTCAATATCGATTTTCTGATCGAAAACATGCCTACTTTTCGAATGTAATGTTTGTAAATCGTTATATCCTTTATTCGTCGGTCCACTTCTCAGTCTTTTAGTTATATAATTTTATGATTAAGAAAACAATAACGATGGCATTTATACTGAATTACATAAAAAAATTCGAGAAAAAAAAAGCAATAAGACATAAACTGAAAGAATAAAAAAAAAAAAAAAAAAACTTGGTTTTACAAACATTATTTTAGCCAGAAAAACTATATTTTCCAAAAACTAACATTTCAATTAAGGGGAAACACGATATCTACTGAATATTTAAACTAAAGCATAAAGATTCAAAATAACTAAGCACAAAGATCAAAAATAAATTATTGAAAGTATATTTCTATTCACTGACAAAGTAAAAAATATAAATACTTATATTTAATTCTTCACCAAAGATAAAATAACAAAAAATAAATTCAATATTTTTCCAATAAAGACGAGTTATGTCTGTGACCGGAAAAGCATGTCTACGAACTCTGGAAGTCGACCACAAACGATTAAAGAAAATACTAGACAACCAAGTTTCTAGCGAAAACGCACAGTAGAGACGGTGTTATTTCCGTTCACAATCAAACGAATGCAGAATAAAAGGAAAGAAGAGAGAATGAAAAGACGAAAAGAAAAAATAAATGAATGAAAGTTTAATAATCTTAAAACATTTGAATCAAAACAGTAAAATGGAAGTAATGATAATCAAACATTTGTAAAGAATTCTTTATAAGATTACAAATATATAACAAACATCTTTCAAGACATTTCGATTTTTTTTATTATACAAATAATTTTATTCCTTGCTTAGAATATAAGAAAGATAATATAAATTTCATATAAAATAAATCTAGTAACTTCTCCTTTCACTTCATTAAATTCATACATATACTAGGCCAAATCTAGTTCAAATTGCAAACATCCCTTTTAGACAGGGTGTGGTAAGTGAACAAGCATGATTGATAGGCATGTATACCAACCAGTTCCACTAAATCCCTTCCTTTAAACCAGTCAATTGACTTTTAAAATCTCCTACCTCCCACTGTGCCTATGTCTCCAGGTTAGCAAGCATATAAAATGATTTACTAGTTTATTAGAAAGTCAAGTTTGCAACAGAAAATTATTAATCTCCACAGAACTCAACAGCAATAATTCCAAAATGGAAATTTCTAAGAATAAACAGTTAATTCTAATAGAAGAAGCTAAATTATGAATAAACTCGCATCATTAAATATCTCCCAAATTCTACCAATTGTTTGAAATAATCCAATTTTAATTCATAAAATCTAGATGTATAAAATTCTACAATTATTACCTTTCAAAGAACATTTAATAAAAGAATTCTTCAAATGTCTCATCAAATTGTAAATAATTCAAGAAATAAAAAATAAATTCATTTACAGAAAATGATAAATTATGACCCATCATTAAACATTTTTAAAAAATTTAATAGTAAAAGAGAAAAAAAAGCAAGAAGTACTGTTTTTTTTTTTTTTTTTTTTTTAATCTGAATCAAAATATTTTAAATTTACATTTCTTTAATTTTCTTTCTTTAGAACTACATAGACAAAAAAAAAAAAGAAAAAAAACATATATAAAACAACAGGATAAATAATGAAAAAAAATTTCAAATACCTAAACAGTTTTGTTTCAACAGAAAATTAGAATTACTTAAATCATTGCTATATAAAATATAACTAATTTTTTAAAGAAGAATGTTTTTCTTTTTATATTTTGTTAATGTTCTTTTCATTTTTTTTCTATAGTCAAATATAAAAACTACGATTATATTATATATATATATATATTGACATAGAATTTTATTGAATTTAAGAGTCAAAAACTATTAATCAAACAATTTTGAACAGAAATAATATGTAATAATTAAAGCAAAGGGTATAGAAATAAAGTAAACAAAGATGAAAAGAAATAAATGAAAAATATATAATTTAAGAAAGCTTGCTTTTTAACATTGTAGCAATCTGAACAAAAAATATAAAGGAAAAAAATTGCTGAACTTTTAACCTAAAATCTTTTTAGATAAAAAATTAAAATCAAACTAATTGTAGAACTAGTCAAAGCTTAACTATCATACAACCTTTCATGATGAAAGGCAATCAGAACAATTTTAAAAAAGCACAGTACTGAATACTTCATCTAACAGAAGAGAAAAAGAAAAAAATTGCACATTTTTTGCATTGAGTTATTTAGGATAGAAATTATATGACATTATGAACTAGCTATATAGAACAAATAATTTTCAAATAATACTAACACAAAGCATCACAATTAGATATTTCAATCAGAAAGAAAAACCACTGATGTTTTGTTCTATTACAACATAAACAATTGATTCCTCAATCATCTTAAGAAAAAAATATTTTGTAAAACCAATTTGTTTTTTTCTAACTTTTTTTCCTCATTATTTAAAGGTGTTAACTGAATCTGAACTCAAGTTGTGATTCTTCTTGGTAAAGCTTTTCATGTTAGGATATTTTCATTTGAAACATAAATAATGAGAAGGAAGGATATTTATTAAATAAAGAAATTACAATCTAGTGTAAACTACAGAATTCAATATTACATTACATTTTCAATAATGCTTCTTTTAAAAAGTTTACTACTTATATATGAATAAAATTAAACTAAAAATTATGCAACTAAATCATTTTAAAAATATCCCTATTAATAAAGCATTATATATTAAGTACATTTAAGATAAATAAAAAAGAAACCACTAGATTTTAATTACTCTTAATAAATTTGATTCAAATTTTACTTTTCCAAATATTATATATATAAACCAAAATAAGAAAAATCTTTAAGAAAAGAGAAAAAAGATAAAAATAAATATAGAAACAAATATTCAGAAATATAAGCCTTTCTCATCAATAATTTTGTCTATCCAACATAAGTAGCATATTTAACAAAAAAAGCATATTTTCTAAATATTATTAAAGTGCAATAAAAAAATTCATATAGCTGTTCAATATAAGTTATCTTATGAATATTCCAAATATCTAAAAAAATACTCAAAATAAATATTGAGCAGTTATTTTTCATTGTTTTACTTCAATGCAATAGTTCTGTCTATTCAATAAATGAAAAAATTACATTTAAATTTATAATGTTCAAATGCTAATGTTTATTATATTTAAATATTTTTTATAATCATTCTAACATAAATATTTAGTTAATCAAAATAAACAAATGGCTTTTGAAAATAAGTATATAACTTATCTATCTTAAGATAAATCAATAAAATAATCTGATAACTTTCTTATTCAAAAAATTGGAACTTACAGATGACAGAAATTTTTATTTTCACACAATTTTGAAGAGAATATAACTGATTAAATATTGCAAAATGGTTAAATATATACATCAAAAAACAGTATAAAGGTAACTTCAAACAAAATTTACGGGATGCAGGCATACATTTCTCAAATTAAAATAAAAAGAATTTATAATATTTAAACATTGTAAAAACCATAGCTAACAAGAATAATGGCTTTGTCATAAATTGCTGTACTTCAAAATTAACTTTTTAATTTTGACAATTAAATTCATTAAGCAATTTTTAACTAAAAAAATTACTTCTAATAATATATCTATTCTCCACATACATTACATATACTATAGATAATATTCATTTAATTGATAAGTATAATTTCTTAAAATAAAACTTTTGCTATACACCTACAAAAATACTTATAACAAGATACAATATCTGAATTAGAATACAATAGTGTAACAAAATTTAAGTATATCAAGAATTATGCTCAATATTTTATTTTCTGCTGTAAAATTCAATAAAATTTGAATTGTTAAAACTTTTTAACACAAAATAGAATACATAAAATGCTGTAATTATACAAGATCAATCCCAAGGAACACTAGTTCTATATTCTTTCAGAAAGAATGAATAATTCAAAACTCATGTTTAATTTTAAAGTATTTGCAAAAAAAAAAAAAAAAAAAAAAAAAAAACATGATTGCACAGAAACAATTCAATAGCTTTCAAAATATGTCTTAAAACTGATTATCATGTTTAAAATCTAACATATTGTCAACACATCCTAAGAGTCAAATGTCTTAATATTTAATGCAAAAAATTGATATAAAATAACTTTCAAATGGCCTTTTTTTTACATCTTTCAGTATAAAATTTACTTGTATCAAAATTAAAAGACCATATTAAGTACAAGTTAATAAATTTCTAATCTCACCAATAAAAAAAAAGAATATTTTAATGGAAAACATGGAATTAGAAGGTCATAAAGGGGATTAATCACATTCATCTAAACATTTAAAAACATACACAAAACATCAATTGAAAATCCAATTTATCAAAAATTGATAACACAAATTCACTTTTAAATATCTATTTTATGCTTACCAGCATTTAAATGAGCATATTATTAAAAATCATGAATTCATCTTCACCTTAAGAAACCAACTGTAGATAACTATCTAGCATAAGAATTTAATAAACCAAAAAACATATAACATTAAAATTATCTTAATATATAATTAATAAATTATAGCATTAATAAATTCTAAATATTCCCTTCATGAAAATAAATGCAAGAAATATATAATAAATAAATGAAGAGAGACATCTTTTCACTGTTCTTTTCATAACAAAGAAAACTTATCTTGTTGAAAAAATTGATTCAATACAATGCAAAACACTCCAGAAATTAAATGCTTTATTTATATAAACATTAATTCATAACTATAGACATAACATTTTTTTTTTTCAGCTTTGGAAATTGTAAGCTGAAACATCTAATGTAATAGTTTACATCTAATGTAAACTATTACATTAGATGTAGCTAAAATCTAGTCATTCTTATCTAATAAATAATACATTTAGTTACTAAATAGAATATATTTTATTTTTAAATTATTATTATTCAAGTAATTCAATATTCAATTCAAATCAATAAGAAAAAGGAATGATAAATATACTTCCACAATTCAATCAAGTAATATTACAACCATCCTTATTTTAATAAACAGACTATTAAATACTATCAAAATATCAAAGGAATTCATCATCATAAAAAATATAAAAATACATTCTACTTTGCATTAATTTTTAAAAATTTTATTTAATCTATATTTGATTCCAGTTTTAAAACACTGAAATGAAATTAGTAAATGGTAAAGAAATAGAAGATAAGCAACTTTAAATATGATTTCAAATGCTTTAGCAAAATACTGAAAGATTCAAATTAGTAGAATTCAAAAATTCATACTACATTTTTTTACTTTAATAAGATAAAAATAAATCTTTATCATAATGAAAAATATCCTCATTAATATAAAAAATTTTAATTTCATCACAGTTAAAAGAAAACATTCTGTTAAAATTTCACATAAATCTACACTATAGCAAGAAATAATTCCATATTTTTAATAGTCTGGGGATACAAACTGAAATGAAAACCAACACAGTCAAAAACAACTGAAACATCAACAGAAATATTTACAAAGGAGAAAAAAAATCTTGAATAAATTATTCAATTTAGAATTACTTCAGAATAAATGAGAATAGACAGAAAACATAGCTTCAAAATCAACATAAATATTAATAGTGAAACTTTCGACTATCGGATATCATCATACATCCGCTGCTAGATATTCTAAATTATTATTGAAATACAAATTCAAAAGCAGGTCTTTTCATTAGAATCGGAACAAAAATATAAATCGATTCCAATTTCTTAATCCCCTTGAGGAAAGTTAACGAAATATGGCAATGGAATATTTTGTCTTACAATTTGCACCATGTATCAATATAATAATATCAAGGTGTAAATTAATCTAAGACCATATAAAAGAAAATAAGTGATTATTTAGCTAAATAAAACAGCGTCAGCACAATTTTTAATCTATAATACGAAGTTTTTTACAGTCACTTTGATTGAAACAGAAACTGGATTTTCAATTGAAAAGAATATAAATAAAAAAATACTTTTTGATAATATAATCGGCAGAAGAAATCAAAACAATAAAATACTCCCTCTGAATTACTTTACAGTTAATCACTCATTTTTTCTATTTTCTTTTTGAAAAAGTAATTAAGAAATACATATGCATAATTTTTATGAGGCCAGGACTTTTTTTTTATTTTCTTGGTATAGAAGTTAATAGTTGACAACAATTTGTGAATAACATAATACAATAAAAGGAATGTCTCAATGTAAAAACATTTTTGATGGTCATAATAAAGAATAAATTGTGTTCGATTATATTCTGTAATTGGTAGCGATCTTAGAGGAGGAGATAGTGAAGGACTTACCTCTAAATCCTCGTACGACTTGAAACACAAAAAGGCAAATCCATCTACAATATCCTCTTGGAATACGGGTTCTTTAATTCTTTTTTTACGTGTGGGTGGTCGTTTTTGTCGAACGGGGGGTGACTCTTCATTTTCACTGATTTCTGCAACAGCACACTGCCGTTGTTGCCGTTTTTGCATCCGAGCAGCTCGGTCACGGCGGCGTCTGTTTCCAGTAGTCGTCCCCCCATTTCTCTGTTTCGCCTCCATCGCCTTTTACTATCCACCACAACACCACAAACAAAAAGGAAAAATTAGCGATTATCCATGTTGAGTATAATCCATTGCGCTCACACAGTTGCACATCACAACATTACACAAGCACTATCCATTCGCCTGATGCAAAATCGGCAAAATAATCTTTTAATTATAAACTCCCAAGGTTTAGCTATGCCCGTATCCACACTGTCAAATTCTCCTTTTCTTTAGCAATGGCGGCTGCACATACAGGCAGAAGTGCCGCGTCACTCAGTCCATGACCCGGATGCACTTACACTAAGCATTACGCCGCGGTAAATAGTTCCATGTTCGGATCAAAATTTTACACCGAAATTTGAAGTAATTGTCACTGTGAAAACTATATGCGTGATTTAGAGGATTAAAATTTGCTATTGGTTGCCGTTTTTATGGAATAGCTAACTTTTTGTGCGCATATAAACATTGTTCGCTTGTTAAATTTATCAGATCAATACACTTGCCACCTGCCATAATCAAAATAGAAACACACATTTTCTAATAAATAATTTACAACTCTCAGATGTTCTCAATTAACTTTCTCTAGAATACATAAGCATTTAATTAGAAAGCAATTTTTATCAATTCGCGCAATGCATACTTTTTTAATTTAATTTTTTTTCACCATAGATGAATTAAAATTCTTTTAATGAATAAAGTTTCATATATAGTTTTCATAAATAATAGTTTATTAGAAAATAACGTTCTTCTCTAAACTTCGAAATTTAATACTCAGATATTAAATAAAAGGAAAATCTGAGTCTTTCAAGAACTTTAAAAAATATTAATTATATTTTTTAAAATTATTTAAAAACTTATTTTAAGACATGTTATGACTAAGCATAAAAAAAAACATTTTTTTTAGATTGTTCTAAATATTAATTCTTTTTTCTAAAATAACATTATCTTTGAAAATTTGATCATATTATAAAAATGTTTATTGTTACATGGTCTAAATATTTAATTTTTTCTCCTTTTTGTGAAGATTAATATAATAGTACCTGTTACGTAATAATATTGTAATTATTAATAGTAGTAATAATTGTAATTTTTAATAGTAGTATTATTTGTCATTGTTAATAGTAGTAATAATTGTAATTTTTAATAGTAGTATTATTTGTAATTGTTAATAGTAATAATAATTGTAATTTTTAATAGTAGTATTATTTGTAATTGTTAATAGTAGTAATAATTGTAATTTTTAATAGTAGTATTATTTGTAATTGTTAATAGTAATAATAATTGTAATTTTTAATAGTAGTATTATTTGTAATTGTTAATAGTAATAATAATTGTAATTGTTAATAGTATTTACACAGTTATAAATGCTTTTTGCAAGATATTGGAATCAAATAGAAGGAAATAGTTTTTATTTTGGAATATTAAGTGAAACTAAAATCATTTTAATTAGAGATAAATGAATACTAAATAATTAAAAAACGCTAAAAAGAATTCACCATTAAACGTTAACGTTAAAAAGAATTCAGTTCTGCTTTTTTCTAATTCATTAATATGATAGGCTTTACTTTTTTTTTTTTTTTTTGAAGCCAATATATTAAAGGAGAAAAAAGGAGTTAATTGAAACAGATTACTGATATTGATTTAGATTACAATTTATCACCTTTGAATGTTTTGTCAATTATATAACAAAGATAAGTGGTAATCAAAACGAAATTAATATGTAGCTATTTTTTTATTAATAATTATTATATTTTTAATTTTTATGGCTGACATTTTTTATTCCTTTGTTGCCCTCCCTATCACTAAACATTTGTAATCGTAGAAATAGAAAAAATAATTAGCAACGTATATTATTAAAAAAATAATAATTTTCAGCATAATTCTTTCAGCATATAAAATTTCAAAGTTTCATTTTTATTTATTTATTTATTTATTTTTTGTAAAAATTAAAGTATGTTAAGGTAAGAACGAAAAAAAAAATCCACCTATATTCCTTCTAAATTTTTTGTTATTGTTGTTTCTGAATTCTTTTAAATAATAAATATCAAATACCATTTTTATTAATTTATGTCTGTTTTCATCAGTTGTTGCATGATGAGAGACAAATTAAAATTAACAATTGTATTCAAATATTTTTTAAAAAGTATATGAATTCTTTTACTTGAAACTCAAACTTTGAAATCATACGATTGATCAATAATCGTTACAAATATTATTTATCGCAATTCATTCAGTAATTAATTTGAATTAATTATTGACCTCTCAAACAAACGTCCTTTCTTCGTCAATACGTTTAATCATTCACGTACACGTCAGGTCAATTATATGTTAAATAAGTAATCAATCACAATTAAAAATAACGTTCAGTAACACGTGATTATTTTTGCATAATTTTATTAACTTATTGTTATTATTATCTTTAAAGAGTATTTTCATTTATTTATAAGGTTTCTAAAAATACCTAGCAGAAAAACAATGACTTTTTACAAGCAGCATTTTTCTTGCTCTTTAAATGGGCAACGTTGGTCACAAAAATTTTCTCCACAAATTCCGAATTGCACATTATAGGATTATCCGTTACGCTTTGGCAAAAGGTTATCAGCGTTTTGACTGACTCCATTCAGACTGGTCGGTGTATATGTCCAACCAAGGATGACCTTTAGGGGAGGGTCTTATGACCATTCATCATACTACCGCTTCCGCACAAAGGGTTGTCTGGACAATCCCCCACACCCCTTTTAGTTATCATGCTGTGCCTTTCAAGAAATGGTCATTGCCCCTAAAGTACCTTATCTTCCCGAGGGCGAAGTATATATTTACCACACTCGTCACCCCACAGGTACACACACTTCATTACGAGCACCCCCAGAGGATCCTTTCTTACAACTAATCCCTTGCATCTTATCTATGCAACAATGACATCTCCTCCGATACGAAGATAGGAATTTGAGTCTTGTAAAGACATGTGTTCAAGAATCATCATCTAAAATGCTTTCGAGACTTCTATCACCAAGTTTTTTTAATTATTCCTTCCATTAACTAATAAGTTACTACTCATGTCCAAGGGAAATATTGCAAGTATTTTTAATTATTATTGTTATTTATACGCGTTTAGCAGTGTCTCCAATAAATGCGTTTCTTATGTAATAGAATCCCTTTATCCGCGTTTTTGAAATTATCACTTGAATTCAAATTTCGATTTGTTTTTTGAATTTGTTATTTGTGTTCTAACTTTCCCACGCTTCTCTGAGTCTAATTTTTGTAATTTTAACTGTCCAATCTTAAGCTATAGTATCCACATGAACGTCACTCGGTTAAAATAAATGCTTAATCAGCCAGATTTTGGTGAAATTCTCTTTTGAGGTTATTTAATTTTTGAATGCGGTCCAACGTCCTCTTTTTTCTTATTTTCTGTCTTGCTTTGTTGAGTGTATCTCGCTGTGATCATGAATTTAACAATGAGCTCTTAAAACTAAGTGAAAATCGAATCTTTTGCATAATTATGTTAAAGTTATTTTTTAAAGCGAAGTCCACCATGCCAGTTCATTTCACAGATATTTCGCGCGCATGTGTGTTAAGTTATAGGGGGTATAATAAGAAAATTAATCTTTCGAAATAACACAAATCAAATGGAAGGAGGAAATGGCAATCAAATTAATATTAATAAAGAGATATTTTTAAGTTTTAAGATGGCATAAAAATTATTTTCTTTCCATTAAATATTATGTAAATTCAAAAATTATTTCAAAAAACTTCAAATAAATAAAAACCAGCTGGAGTGACTTCCTCAAAACCTTTTCACGCATTTTCTTCTGAAAGAGTCATAACCCCCACCCCTACAAATATAAAATTGTACGTCGTGAGCAAAGCCGTGAGCGCAACGAGTGTTCTGATTGTTATTTTAATAAATAGATATAAAAATCTTACACTTGCATAATATTACAATTTAATGCACTGGTATTGTGCATTAACTGTAGGCTTTAGGAGAACAATAGTTACGAAAGATCTATCTTTGGCGTAAATCTAGCAATTTTACTAAATCTTGCTTGAGACTTTTGGCATTTTTTCACGATTATGCGGTTAATATACAAATATTAAACAAAATCAAATATATATTTTTAATTCATTTTTTTCTGACCAATTGAAATGTGACCAAACTTTGACATAGAAATGCCATTGTAGTCAAAAAATCATCTGCAAATTTCATTTATTTAAGTTATTATTTTTTCGAATAATCGAGTTTACATGTATATGAAAGTGCAGAACGACCGACGGCCAACCCCTTGACGAATTTGATTCCAAGTTTTATATAGATCTACATTTCTGGTGCAAAACCAGTGTACCAATTTTATCTATCTAGCTCTTTACTTACTAGCATTTTACTGTTTCCTAGCTTATTGGTACTCAGATAGACAGACTTGCTTCGAATGTTTTCATTCAAAATTTGATAGAAATTTATGCATTTAGTGTAAAATCCATATACCAAATTTCATCCGTACAGCTTAAAGTGCTTTTGAGTTATCGTGTTCAAGAACAAGCAGATATAGTTTTAAAAATGTATTTTTCGAACTTGATGAGGTCTGAAGCGTAGAATTTCATCATAATCTCAAGTTAGAATTTTTTTGAAGACTGCAACATTTTTTCTTTGTATACTTTGTGTAAGAAAAAAAAAATAAAAAAATAAAAAAAACAGTGAAAAATTCAGTTTCATTGCTTTAAAAATATTTTTATGGAAGCGAGTCGACATGTTCGGTTACATATCACCCGGAAAAATCATTTTCGACGACTCGGTATAAATTTCAATCTCAAGTGAAAGAAAAAAAAAGTCGCAGAGAGAATATTTTCGATTTTGCATGTAAATATTCGAGTATTTTGCTAGCTTTCAAATAATGGAATGGGATGTAGCGAACATAATACATATTTTGGGCAAAACATTTTCTTAATGTTTCAAATTTACGAATTCACTGACCAACTTAAACTGCCTTTGCTCGGGTTAACTCAAAAAGTATAAAATTCACAGAAAGTTGAGACAGATTTTATTTTAAAAAATATATATATTAGAGATTTCACCTGATAACGTTTATAGATTAGTAAATTATATATAAATTGCGATATGCGTGACATATCCTTTGAAAGGTTCAACAAAGCAGATCGTAGAACCTAGAGCTACTAAATTTGGCATGTAGTTACTTCTTGTGTAGCTATGTTTCATAAGAAAGGTTCTACAATTTTAGTTAAATGTTTTATGAATTAAAATTTAATAGAAATTTTAATTTTTACCACAATAATTTCAAATTACATAAATAAATAAAAACCACTTTTACGCCATTTTAAAAAATTAGAAGAAAAAAATATTTTTTTTGTAACTATGCCAATTTATTTCAGTACGATTATTCACTACTTTTAATAATTTTTGAATATTTTAAAGTTTATTTAACAATATTTTGCACTGCTTTAATCATCGCTTTTGCCATTTTAAAGGTAAAACAAGGATAGACGAATGATACTTATTGCATTAGGATATTTAGAATTAGTGGTTCTGAATTCTTCTATTTATTTTTAAAATTCACTAATTTAAATAATTTTTGAATATTTTAAAGTTTATTTAACAACATTTTTCACGGTTGCAGTCATTGCTTTTAGTCATTTTAAAGGTAAAACAAGGATAAACGAACGAAATTTAAAACATTTCTGCGCTAGAATATTTAGAATTAGATGTTCTAAGCTATTTTATTTATTTTTTAAAATATCTTGAATGTTTTTCACCGTAAGCCACAATGTTTAAGATAGAATACTAAATGCTGCATAATAGTAAATTTTTAACTATTTGAACATTCTGCATATCAGATTTTTGGAAAGCCCCTCCCTCACCTCATCTTGCTGTAGTAGCTAAATAACTGCGACTCATAATTTATTCTGATAAAATTTGTATGGAACATTAAGATAATGCCCCAATGGTGCCCTTTGCAAAATGTACGAAATTCATGCTTATACAAAATAATCTGTATTATAATTGATGGATTTTCTCTAGATAACTTTAACAGCGCACAAGCAAAAAGGTGGATTTTAAAAAATCTAATTTTTAGATAAGAAATCGACTTTCTTTTTCTCTTTCAACGCCTAGTTTCTTCGTTCATATCAAGGACCTACACTAAAGACAGCATCACCATAAGATAAATTAATTTCTTATATCTGATTAAGAGATATATTTTATACTGAGAATGTGTTGTCGTTTACAAAAATCCATGTAATATGTATGTTCTATGTAACTTTTGTACTGAAATATGATGTACGCGTACGATTTCATTTAATTTTTAAAATATTATAATTCGTGGAGGCAAGGGAAAAAATGAATAGTTAAAGCAAGATCAGTCTCAAATGAAGTAGGAATTTTACAGCTTTTTCTGTTATTACGATAAAAAAGAAATTATGCTTTAGAGTGTTTGCTTTTTACAAACTCATTTCAAAATGCGAAAATTTAAAGAATTTTTTTTTTAATTAGAAGTTTTGTTTTCATAAATAAGATATTAGAAATTTAATGAATTCTGCTCCGTATTTCTGTGCGATTTGAGTATTACTTTCTTATATCCTGAAAATTTTTATTGAAATTTAAATATCCGCGATGCAATGATATTCCAATTAAAACATCCAAAATAAATCTAAATAGTAGAGAAAACTATTTTAAAAATAATTTCAATTCGTTCTTTTTTTTTTTTATCTGGAATCGTAATATTTATTAAACATAATATATACTAAGAACATACCTTATTATAGTGATTCTCAACCTCTGTGCCGCAACACTTTTGTGTGCCACCAAATTTTAGAAATGTATATATTAAAAATTATAATGTTGTTGTTTTTTTATTACGAGTAAAGTTTGTTTAAATGTAAGAAAAGTACACTGTAAAAGAAAACTGTTGTTTTTACAACAGTTAAAGAAAAACAGTTTGTAACTGTTTTTATCTTCGATAACTGTGAACTTTCATAAAGTGAAACATTTGCCCCACGTGAAAAAATTTCAAGTGTTCCTAACATCCCCACCTCCAACCCTCAATCAACATAAAAACGAAAAAAAGATCGAGACTGTTAAATGTAGAAGACAATATGAGAGTAGCATTGTCCTTTTTACGACCAAATATAAATGAAATTATCAAAAACTATTAATCTCAAATTTCTCAATAAAAGTATTCTTATTATTACCTTGTTATCAATCCCTTAATAAATGTACTGTTGTTTTTGTAGTATATATTATATCATCTTATTTCATATTCAAAATTATTATCATAAACTATTTTACACAGTGCATTGTAGGTAACTAAACAACTTTTAAACTTGTCTTTTTCTTTGTGTGATGCCAAATTTTGAAGTCGTTAAAAGCGTGCCGCGACAAAAAAATGTTGAGAATCACTGCCTTATTATTTGATAATGCAACAAGTTTTTAAAACCTGCTAAAATATATAGCTTTTTTTTATTTTAATAAAACTGAATTTCTTCAGATGCTTTTTTACTTTTAACTTCCGGGTCTATTTGCAATTCGACAAAAAGTGTTAAAAATTAAATAATAAAATTATTTAATAAATTACTTAATGTGGGTTAAAAGAAAAAATAATTATTCAGAACACTTTAATAAAATATTGTAATTCTTTTTACTTTCTTATATGGAAAATATAGAGAAAATATTTTAATCGTCAAAAAATTTGAAGTCGAGATTTTTACGAATCTTCACATTTTAAATTGCTCTGAATTCAAAGAACACATTTTTGGCTTAATGTCTATCTGTTTGTGAACTCGGTAACTAAAAAATGCTTTGCACCAGATAGATGAAATTTGGTATATGGACTTCTGGTGAAACTTGTAGATCTCTATCCTGTTTTAAACAACATCCATCCGAAGATGTCTGTCTGTTCGACTATAAGTGACCCCAATAATTACAAAACGTAGAGATAAATAAAATTTGGTACACAAATTTGGCCTCTAAAATATCGAATTTTGAGTTAAATCTGCCGAATCGCCTGTTAATTTGTACTTTTGCATGCATATAAACTCAATAACTTACAAAAGGAATATCTTAAATCAATGAAATTCGTTATGTTATTTTATAATTAGAACTCTAGTTCCGGGTCATTTTGGTTTCATTCAAAAAAGGTGTTCCAAATATATATTCGAATAAAAGATTGAATAAAAATATTAGATTCACGCCAAAAACTGTTTTTATCGAATGCCATGCAAGGCATTTGCTGCTTTACCTTAATTGGTGAATATGCAGAAAGTTTCAGAGACCACTCCCTCTGGTTTTTAAACAATTCTGGAGATCAATGACTTTGAAATTTAAAAAAAGCTGGTGCGAAATAAGAAGTAACTCTAATAATGTCTGACGATTCTTCCAAATCGTGACCTTCAGTTAACCTTTAAATTATCAGGGTTAGAGGGGAGAGAAAGCAATCTCAAATTTCCTCTAAAAACAAACATTTTGGTGAAGGGAGCTGTTTCCTTCATTTTCGAAGATCGTGGTAACTTGAGGCAACCCGAGTTTTATTGTTCTGAACTTACGATCCCATTTTTGGTTATTGAAAAGAACAGGGAAATGGATCTGTCTGGCAGTGGACTCCAGCAAAAACAGAATATGTTCGGAATAGGAAAGTTGAATCGTAATAGGTTTGCGTTGTTTGAATACTGTTAAATCAATTACGGTAGCGGAAAATTTTCGATTTTAAATGGTTTGTTCGAGATTGAAAAAGTGTCTGGAATTTTATTTTAATGCTGCAGATGATTTTTCTCCTCTTCCCCTTCTCCTGAATTTGTATAAATAAAAATAAATTCGTCTTGGCAAATGCTCTAGTTGTCCTGTTTACAAAATAATATGGGCAAAGTGCTACACGCATATATATATATATATATATATATATAAACTTTTGAACGAAGGATGGTTATGTGTTCTAAGAACCATGATCGGTAAAAAAACTGAAGAAATTTTCTGGAAGTCTTGTCAAGAGAACCATTGCAATAGGTAGTCTTCCTATAGGAATTTACCTAAAATAAATCACATCAAAAATCAGATAAAATTTTAGAATGTTAGATAAAATGTCAATAGTAACTTTTTCAACTTGGAGCAAAAACATAAAATCAGATTTTCAGGATTAGTTGGGATTTTTAAGTCCTGAATTTGAATTAAACACCCTGGACTGTCTTTTACTAATCAATAAATAATTCAATAAAAAGACGTTTAAAAAATATTTCTTAAATAAAATTAAATATTTCTAAAAGTTAATTGTTAAGGAATTCTTCCTCCCAAATTACAAAGAGTTTATCACCCTAATATGACCAATATAATTTGATCAGCTTGAAGAAAGGATATTAAAGGCAATAGCAAAACACAGTATTTATGCTTTTCTTTTTATCTCTCACTTTTTTTAAATAATTACCTATTTTATAGTCTCTGCATTTTTTTATTTTACTATATTTTATTTGCAAATTTTTTGGATTTTGCAAACACTACTAGTATTTTCTCCTAACCTGCTTTCCAAATTTCGTGACAGATTTCTAAAGCCTCTGATGTTGAAACTTTAAAAAAAAAATCTGGTCTCTTTATATAGACCCATACGAAAAAGAAATAATTTTCAGTCAGAATAAAGTTGCAGAACTCCTGAATAAGTATACTCAGATGAAAATAACTTCAGAATTCTCCGAAGAAGCTTAGTGTTTGGACAAATAACCTAAAACTCACATAAAAAAACCAGATTCATTTTAATGACATAATAAGAGGATTAAAACTATTATATTTCAAGTCTTTTTGATGGTTATACCAAACTTAACCGCATTCACTTTATTCATTTTTGAGAAATTAAAAAAATTGAGATAAAGTTTCAAAATATTACTTATATTTATTTATACGTTCTTTTAATCCTCCAGCTACGAAACAAATCCTAATCCTGAATGCCATGACCGATTTGAAGAGTTTATTATGAAATACGACCGTCGACTGTTCGGCGAAATGGGCGTGTACGTTTTTTGTGTACTCATGCTATTAACGGACAGACGTTTGATTGCAGTTTTCCATCACGTCAACGAACGAGATGTAAGGATATCTCGAGAGCTGTTTATTTGAGATTAGAGACATGAAAGGCGCTGATAAAAACGCGACACCATTGTTATAGAATCATTACGTTTACATTTACACATTAATTTATTCCCACGCCAGTCTAAGTTAATTATTGAATTTGAATATATTGATCTATTTCTAATTTCTTTTTGTTCTTTCCCACTATAACTATACTATTAATCTTTGTTTTTGATTTTATGACACTATCTTTCATCTTGTTTTTGATAAGTGCATCTCATTTATCTAATGTTACAAATAAGTATCGACTGCGTGACATTGATATATTGTTTCAAATTCGTTTCAGAACCGGTTGTTAAGGCTGCCAACACTCATAACTGATACTTGCTTCATTGCTTAATTAAATAAAGATAGTTTTTCAGTGAGAAAACTAGAATGAATTAGCAGTTTAATGTGGCATTTATTGTTGTTGTTTTGACAAGATAAGTTGTGTGGTAAACGGTAGCGGATTTCCGACAAGGTAGCTGCCTAGAAGCACTGAGCTGAGAAAGCACGTAAGTAGGTCAATTAAAAGAATGTTATCAGCCAAATTGGCAAATAAATAAATATGTTAGGATTGAAAATTCTCGGAAAAATAAAGTTACAGGACTACAATAAGATTTTAGATTGATTAACTAAAGATGAATTAAATAAGTTTTTCAATGAGAAAATTTGAACAAATGATCAGTTTAATATGGAGTTTATTATTGGTGTCTTACAAGATAAAAAAAATATGCTGTTATCGATAGCGGATATCCAATTAATATCCGCTACCAATTAAATAAAAGTTAATTAAATTAAAAAATAAAATGTTAATTAATAAAGCTTAAATTAATTAAATAAAAGTTTTTCAATGAGAAAAATTGAATGAATGACCAGTTTAATATGGCGTTTATTGTTGTTGTCTTAAAAGATAAAATATACGGCAGTGGATATTCACATAGGCAGCTGCCTAAAGACACAGTCCTGAGGAAGTATGTAAGGAGGTCAATTAAAAGAATGTTATTAACGTAATAGAAAATTAAATAAATGTAAGGAATGTAAATTATACGCAAAATAAAGTTACAGGACTACAGTACAATTTTAGATTGTTTAAACAAAGATTAATTAAATAAAAGTTTTTCAGCGAGAAAAATTGAATGAATGACCAGTTTAATATGGCGTTTATTGCTGTTATCTTACAAGATAAAATATGTCGTAATCGGTAGCGGATATCCACCTAGGCAGCTGCCTAAGACCATTGACCTGAGAAAGTATGTAAGGAGATGAATTAAAAGAATTTTATTAACGTAATTGACGAATAAACAAATATGCAAGGAATGCAAATTCTATGAAAAGTAAAATTTCAGAATTATAATTAGATTTTAGATTAATCAAATAAAGATAGTTTGAATGAATGAGCATTTTAATTTGGCATTTATTGTTTACATTTTACAAGATAAAATACGTGATAATCGGTCACGGATTCCCAGCTAGACATTTGCCTAAGGCTACTGGCCTGAAGAAGTATATAAGGAGGTCATTTATAAGAATGCTATCACCTTAATTGGCAAATTGATGAATATGTAAGGAATGTAAATTCTATGAAAAATAAAATTACGGGAATGCAGTACGATTTTAGATTGAAATATTGAACTCATTATTAAATAAATTAACGTATAATTAAATATTTGTTTGTAATGTACTGGAATATTGATTTTCCATACAACTTATTATGTTCATTTTCCTTAGTATGTTTTTTTTTAAATAAGAATATTATGATTTTCTTAAATTTATTACTTCTTTAAAATCTATGATGGCCTTTAAATATATATATATATATTGGAAATAAGGTAATCATTAATAATTAAATTTTAAAGAATTTTATTACTGCGTAATTTTTATCGTTACATTTATATATTAAAAATAAATAACTAAAAAAGACATACCTTTTTAAAAAGTTACTAAAATAATAATAAAAAAAAAGATCATTAACATTTTGATCACATTTTTTTTTTCTGAAATGTTCCACTTAATTGTCGTGTTACTAAGAGAGATCTTCTTTTGTGCACCGCCTAGAGCTATAAAATGTCTAAATTAGTTACTGGTGATAATAGTGACTATTTTAATATTTTATTTTAATGACGGCTTTATAACGTAATTTAGCTGTAACAATGCATGAAATATATAAGAGGAGAAACTATTATTAATTATTTTCACTATAAATAGTTTTATTATTCCATCGTGTGCATTTACAAAAAAATTAAACAGGCATTCCAAAAAAATATAAAAACGGTGTTTCAATTGGAATTTACAAATTTCTGTCTTAATATTTCATCATTAAACGTTTAATACTTTGATATTCACGAAATAATGGCTAAACAAATAATTGCTTCCCCCCCCAAAAAAAAACATGAATTTTCAAAATATTTTACTAAGCTTTGATTACACATATTACAAATGAGGCTTGTGAGATTTCATTAAATAATTCAAACTTAAAAACGAGCAAAATTAATCAGAATGAAGACGAATTAAAATAACCTGAATTAGAATTAAATTTAATCTAAGCATTAGGTAACTAGAAGATAGAGATAAAATGAAAGTAACTTATTTTAACTTACTATAACTTATTAAGTAAGTTACTTTTACTAAAAACTTTATAAATTGAATTATTTTCTAAATTTAAAAAAAAAAAGTTACTTTACGTATTTAATAAAAGTAAGTAAAAGTAGCTAACATATTCCGGCCAATAATTCTATTTGTATAGATTCGATTGAAATCGAAGAACATTTAAAGTGATGTACAGTGATGAAGAAAGAATGATAAGGGGATGAAAAAAAAGTCTCAGTGCTAGAGACACTTTTGAAGATAAAAAATAATAAACGTAACAATGCCAGCAAAGAGAAACGATAAAAATGCGCACTCCTGGTATGTGCTTTGTATTCTTGTTACGCCATTGAAAATTTTTACTAGTTCTATATAACTATATACTAGTTGTTTATCTATAGTCTTAATGATTTATAATAATATAGATAATAAAAACATAAAATATATATAGAGTATTATGTGAAATCAGTGGTGGAGTGGCCGGAGAACAATGGAAGTACAAATGACATAGAATAAATACAATTATGTCACTTTTTAAAGAGAAAAGTCATATGGGGAAAAAATATTAATGCCATGCCCTGGGTGCTACATTGCCTACACCCTTGCTATGCCACTAAGATTGTCTACTTGTTTTGATGAAGT
The DNA here is from genome assembly GCF_947563725.1 of Argiope bruennichi. Lineage (NCBI taxonomy): Eukaryota > Metazoa > Arthropoda > Arachnida > Araneae > Araneidae > Argiope > Argiope bruennichi. The sequence goes on along the minus strand of NC_079154.1, from coordinate 23,055,197 downwards.
ACTGAAATATTTTCTGAAATTGATATAGCTTACATTTATGTCACATTTTAAGGAGATATGGGGACGAAAAATGAATGCCCTGTCCTGGGCAGCACTTATCTTTACTATGCCACTTAGATTGTTTGCGTGTTTTAATGAAGTACCGAAATATTTTCTGAAATTGATAAGTAAATATATTTTCAGGTATGATAAAATGAGTAATAAAAATATTAATGCACTCTTATATTCATCTTCAACTGCGATTTAAGTAGACAATTTATGTCATAAAATATCGGGAATCAAAAACTGGACTTGATACTTCAGAGTTTTTGATAGGTGTCAGAACTCCAGAAATTTCAATTTTTTTTCGATGTCTCTCTTCATCTACAAGTAAATGATAACGAACTGCATTATATCTGAAAAATCGTCGCAACCAAAATAGTCCCATCATAAAAACAATGACAGGTTTTTCAGCATGAGAATTGAAAGCCTACACAAGAACCTGTTGACAAGTAATTGCAGTTAAAGACATGGTGAGTTTAGAAACAAGAAAGAAAAAAAAAAGAAAAAAAAAGAAAAAAAGAAAACGAAATCTTCTGGTCCACTGCATTTGAAGCAGAAACTGAGTTCGCGGAAATTAGAGAGGAAGTAGGATGACAAATGTGTGATCAAAAGCATCGAATAAAATGGACGAAGGAAGATATATTTTGGAACAAGAATTTTTTGAAAATGTCGGACGCATTCAGTCTCAAATGGTGGTAGTAAAGTATGCTAAATATAAAACGGTTTTAGAAATAAAAAAATGAATAGATTTTTTTTCAATACTGATATATATTTTTCAAAAAATAGGTTGATAGTCTGCAAATCAAACATTAAAAAGAATAATAATAAGTGAATCGTTTCAATTCATTTTTACGCGAGTTGGTTTCATCGATTCCTTTTCTGATTTACATTTGAATTGAAAACATTATTAAGATATTTTCTGTTATTAGTTACATAAACGAGAGAAATGATTCACTACTAGTTGGCGCACTTCCATTCTTTAGCATGGTGGCGCCTATAGCCGGATAGCAATACCAAGCAGTTGGAATAGAGCTATCAAGAAAGGAAAGCAATCAGCAAAAGAAAAATCTGCTCCATAAAAAATATTCTATATAATTGTCGAATAATAGAGTTCGTAAACAAAATTTAGATGCAAACCGCGCCAAGCTAGTTCTTGGAAAGATGTGCGAAATTAAAAATTTATTTTTCCCAACAGTCCAAACCCTAGGGGCTCCTCCCATCGATGATGGGACCTACTTCCTTCGGGGAGGGTTGTACCCTGGCCGGTGACAGCCCTTAGGATTCAACCACAGTTCCCGCCAATGTTGCTGTTGCGGCGGTCCGGTCATTCAGTTTTTATGGTTTAAATCCGTGTGCCTTCGTGGCGGGTCGGAGAGTCACATGGCTGACTTTCCCAACAGTCCATCTAGTATCATTTTAGAACTTTCATATGTAAATTAAGAATTGCCATCTGGACCTGGTGTAAGGTCTTGTCTATAGAACTGGAAGGTTTCAGGCTCGAGACCCGATTCCACTGCAGAACCATCGTGTAGTCAGGTCTAGTGCACGTTAAATCCGTTGGGGACAAAACTCTTTCAGCTGGTGTGACATGGAAGTTTGGAGAGGGCAGGGGCTGCCAGCTTAAGTGTCGTCCTCGTTATCTGACAGCGGTTCAAAATTAAGAGGTCCAAAATAGCTGTAATGTTGCTTTAGAACGGGATGTTAATATAATTAAACGAATAATTGCCGTCTATGTCAATTTATAATGCAAATGAGCAATGAAGTTTCAGAAGAGTGTAAGGATGTTTTAACCTCACCCCCCCCCCCCCCATCATTAATTTCTAAGTAACATTAGAGGAAAGATGTTTAACCGTCAGGTTTGATGCCCACCAGTCATGAATATCCGAAAGATTTTTTGTGAATTCGGCTTTTGAACTCGGAATATACCACATCCGAGACCTATACTACCACGTCCCCAAAAAGCCTTCTGAATGAAATTTTAGTGTGTTTTTCAACTGCATATGAATATGCAAATAAACTTCAGTCTGCATCACAAAGGGGTCGGAAATTTTTTTAAAGAATTTTCTCTGGTGAATTAATCAGATAAAGGATGCAATGTGTGATGATATATTTGTGCCCTTTTTTTTAACCGTTTGATTTAGAATCCAAATTTTATTTATTTTTGTACGAATTTATTCATTTTGTACATGTCTAAAGATCTAAATTATGTAACTTCTGATATGGGATGTCTGTTATAATTAAATCTTGCGCCATTAATAATACTTCAATTACCTTCTGATTTTTTTATTATGCTAGCTGCCTTTAGAGACCAATTTGTTCACCCAAATTATTGACTTTTTTGGCTGCGAAATGATTAATATGGAATGCATTTTAAAAATAATCATCTTGTTATGCCATGCGACTGAAAACATGAATTCAATTAAATCAATTTACTCCATTACGAAATAAAAGCAAATGTGAAAATCCTACTACGGAGTTGAAAGCATGGATTTGAATGTTCTGATGGATAAATTCATATCTCATTGTAATATTTAAAGGTCTCTTTTAGATTGAGTAACAAACTGAATTTAAAATATTAGTAAAATGAAGGGGGAAACTGCACGGAAATGGAACTTATATAATTACAAAAGGTTATTTTTTCTGAGTTTTAAGATAATACGAAGATCATTTTTGGGAGATAATTGTTTTGGAAGATATGAACAATATTTTCAAAGGCAAGTCATAACAATTACCCATTTAGCCTTTGTTCAGCCTACCTATATATTGCGCTCGATTAAATTTTCTGTTTGTAGCCTATTTCTTGATTTCCTTTATCCTTATCTTCTTTCTTCTGACTAAATGGACATTTTGTTGGTACGGCGAGCACTCTTCAGAACATTTCTAATAACATTTCGCAGCTCCATTCATTAGCTTTGCGAAGCATTCAGTTCAATGCAGCTATAAAAACATTCAATGAAGTTGTCTAAAATTTTAAATGCTAAAACTAATTTTTTTTTTTTTTTGTTGAATAGAAGATAAATGGGGCTAAAAATGCATTATATAATTTACATATGAAGGAGTATATTAACACTGCACTTAGATTATTTGAATAAAAGTCTTAGTCTAATTAAAAAAGGAATAAAACATGACAAATACATATTTTCATATAAAAGAAAAGGAAATATTTTTTTAAAAGATTCTCAATTTCAATGAAAGAAGAAAACAAAAGCGAAAAATCTATTCTGTTGCAAGATCATCTACTTCTGACCAATTAGAAATCAGAAAAAATAATCAAATTCCAAGCACGCTTTGCTTTGTAATATAATCGAAGAAAAAGAAAAGTGTAGAAGGCTAAAAATGATTAACTAGTAATAAATTATCATTATCGAAATGTGCAATGAATTGAAGACTAAATGCTTTAATTTAACTAACGACTTGAAAAGAAATTAGGGAAAACATTGATAAATTGTTTTCGTTCTGAAACTAATTATTAGAGGAATCATTATTATTAAGAGCAATCTTGTTTGCAAAGTAAGTTAATAAATATACATGTTCTAGTCTTTCTTGAAGGAAGAAGCTAAATATTATTGTTAAAAGTGAATAATTAAGTTAGGATTTACAAAGAAAATTACGTAATGTTTCATAATGGTCATTAAATTTTTTGTTTGTTTGTTTCTGATGCTAATGCATTTAAAAGTAATTGATACGTTAGAGAAGAAAGTAGTTCTAAATGTACTGATCAGGACAAGGGTACATGGCAAGGGTGTTACGAGGTAATTCTACGCCCTTGGTGAAACTGCCAAAGCTGCTCCCCCCTTCCTCATATTATACTTTTGTTAAATTTCTTTCTTTTTTGTATTCCCTCTACCCTCTAGAAAATTTTCTTCCTGTAGTTTTTTAATAGAGATTTACTAGTAGATTTAATAAGAACGATATATTCTTTTTTTTAAAGTACTTTAAGGAACTGTATTGAAGAAAATTCCCGCTACACAACTAATTAAATATTTCATTGTAATTAATAAAATACAAATTCCTAATATTTTATAAAGCATATTTTATTTATCTGTAATTTTCCATAAGCCACAAAAAGCTTATTCTGGAATTCATTTTTATTTATATAGCAGATATTAATTTAACTTTTGATCTTTTCAGTGGCCAGTTTTGGCTCCTTTCCCTCTTCTCTATGCCCTTCTCAGGGACCAATCTCGAAGTCCATTAATACTTCCCAGTTACCTGATAGCCACAGACAAAAAAATTTTAGTTGTCATTTCTTGAATGCACTCGTTTAATCACATGTATAGTAACCATAACCTTAACCGGCTACTTCGACCCGCCACTAAAGCATTCGGATTTATCTGACTGACCGAACTGCCTCGGCAGCAACACTGGCGGGAATGACGGTTGACTCCTAAGAGCCATCACCAGCCACAGTACAACCCTTCTTGTGGGAAGCACGTCCCGTCATCGGTAGGAGGTAGCCGGGCCCCACCATTTTTGTACCCACCATGCTGGCAAGAACCAGCCGCCGTACAGGTAGCTTCTCATCCTCATTTCTGAGGTTGTCCCTGGTGGAATTCACATGCATAGTAAAATATAAATAAACTATCGTATATTTTTTATAAATAGCTAAATATTATGTAAGTTTTACAAAAGAAAAATAATAAAGGAATTAACGTTTTAATTATTTTTATTCACTATATTTTATCTTATTTAATATTTCATTTCAGTTAAGTTAATAGAATTCAATATTTATATTAAAATAATTTTCCCCATCCTTGTTAATGCGAATGTTTGAAATAATGAATATAATGAAAAAGTGTTCCATTTGTGACTACTGGGTCATTTATTACTTGCAGTTCCCTAATGATAAAACCGGCTCTGTAAACACCAGACAATAATCCATATTTTATATACATAAAACCAAAATGTTTTAATTTCATGGATATTTTTTTTTTTTCGTAATCCATAAAGTATTTAGAGACAAGTATTATAGCATATTATATATATCTCTGACAATAATCTATATTATATGTAAAGTTCTATATGCATAAAACCAAATTTATTTAGTTTCATGTATATCTTTTTGTAATTCATAAAGTGCTTAAAATCAAGTATTACAGCATTGTGTATATATACCAGACAATAATCTATATAATATGTAAAATTCTATATGCATAAAAAAAATTGTTTAGTTTCAAGGATCTCTTTTTGTAATTCATAAAGTGTTTAAAGTCAAATATTACAGCATTATGTATATATACCAGACAATAATCTATATTATATGTAAAATTCTATATGCATAAAACAAAATTTATTTAGTTTCATGTATATCTTTTTGTAATTCATAAAGTGCTTAAAATCAAGTATTACAGCATTGTGTATATATACCAAACAATAATCTATAAAATATGTAAAATTCTATATGCATAAAAAAAATTGTTTAGTTTCAAGGATCTCTTTTTGTAATTCATAAAGTGTTTAAAGTCAAATATTACAGCATTATGTATATATACCAGACAATAATCTATATTATATGTAAAATTCTATATGCATAAAACCAAATTTATTTAGTTTCATGTATATCTTTTTGTAATTCATAAAGTGCTTAAAATCAAGTATTACAGCATTGTGTATATATACCAGACAATAATCTATATAATATGTAAAATTCTATATGCATAAAAAAATTGTTTAGTTTCAAGGATCTCTTTTTGTAATTCATAAAGTGTTTAAAGTCAAATATTACAGCATTATGTATATATACCAGACAATAATCTATATTATATGTAAAATTCTATATGCATAAAACAAAATTTATTTAGTTTCATGTATATCTTTTTGTAATTCATAAAGTGCTTAAAATCAAGTATTACAGCATTGTGTATATATACCAAACAATAATCTATAAAATATGTAAAATTCTATATGCATAAAAAAAATTGTTTAGTTTCAAGGATCTCTTTTTGTAATTCATAAAGTGTTTAAAGTCAAATATTACAGCATTGTGTATATATACCAGACAATAATCTATATTATATGTAAAATTCTATATGCATAAAACAAAATTTGTTAATTTCATGTATCTCTTTTTGTAATTCATAAAGTACTTAGAGATAAGTATTACAGCATATTACATATATCCCTGACAATAATCTATATCATATGTAAAATTCTATATACAAAATTTGTTTAGTTTCATGTATCTCTTTTTGTAACTCATAAAGTGCTTAAAGTCAAGTATTACAGCATTGTGTATATACAACAGACAATAATCTATATCATATGTAAAATTCTATATGCATAAAACCAAATTTGTTTAGTTTCATGAATTTCTTTTTGTAATTCATAAAGTGCTTAAAGTCAAGTATTACAGCATTGTGTATATATACCAGACAATAATTTATATTATATGTAAAATTCTATATGCATAAAACAAAATTTGTTAATTTCATGTATCTCTTTTTGTAATTCATAAAGTACTTAGAGATAAGTATTACAGCATATTACATATATCCCTGACAATAATCTATATCATATGTAAAATTCTATATACAAAATTTGTTTAGTTTCATGTATCTCTTTTTGTAACTCATAAAGTGCTTAAAGTCAAGTATTACAGCATTGTGTATATACAACAGACAATAATCTATATCATATGTAAAATTCTATATGCATAAAACCAAATTTGTTTAGTTTCATGTATCTCTTTTTGTAACTCATAAAGTGCTTAAAGTCAAGTATTACAGCATTGTGTATATACACTAGACAATAATCTATATTATAGGGAAAATTCTCTCTATATAAAACTAAATTTGTTTAATTTCATTTATCTCCTTTTATAATTCTAATAGTGTTGGAGACAAGTATCACAGCATTGTGTATATACACCAGAGAGTAATATGTATTATATAAAAAAATTCTATAAACATAAAACAAAATTTGTTTAATTTCATAAAACGTTTTTTGTAATTCTTAAAATGCTTAGAGAACAAGTATTACAGCCTTGTGTATAGCATAGAATTTAATACTTTGAGTAGATGCAAACATTAAGAAGATGTGCTAGTCCATAACATTCAGTGAGTTTGTTATTACTGACTATAATATTAAACATTCAACGCACTCATATTACTAACGCAATAACGTATTTATTCGAAAAATAAGTTTTATCCTTATATTTGTAATGCTAATGTTAAACAAGACTCAAACTCACCCGAGATCTTTTATAAAGACTAGAAATCAATAAAATTCTTCAAATAACTTTTTTTTTTATCCTTTTCCCCGAAGCAATTTGTGTATTAACGAAATATCGAATAGCATCGAACCAGATACTCAACACAGAATCGGCAAAATGGAAAAGAAATTCTGAGATGAAATGCGGAAGTAGGAAGAAGAATTTCGGAACAAATAAGGTTTCTTTTTATCTTCGAATTCAGGATCTGTTATAAAATATTCTTCAGTTTGAAGAGAAGAAGAAAAAAGAAGAAAATCCGTGTCTTGAATATTTGTAAAGAACCTCGCTAGCTTCTAGTTCCTAAATAAAGACAAATTTCACATGGACGTGGATTCGAATTTTAACTTGCATTGTGTTTCACACGACCCAAATCTCAGTAGAGATTTTTCTTTCGCCTTCACGCTCTGTAATTTTGAATATGCAGATCTCTCTGATTTTTCTGCGTTCACACTTGGTGCTCCCCCCCCCCTCCCGTTATATCGAAGGTCACGATTTCAGAAGCACAAAATAGTTCCCCGATTTTTGTTATTTTCCTTGACAGACGGAAATGTAAGATGTTTTTTGAAGAATATATTCTTTATAAGATTTACATATATAGAGAAGAAGAAGAAAAAAAAAAAAAAAGATTTTTTTTTTTTTCTTCTCTAACATGAAACTGAATAATGAATTCAAATATAGAGAATTTAAAGTGAGAAAAGAGCGATATATCAAAGAAAATTTAATATATCATGTTTCTTAAGGAAATTTTTTTTTTTTTAAATTCGAATCTCTAGTGTGAAATATCACTGCAAGATAATGTTTTAGACATTTTTTCTATCCTTATTTTATTTTAAAAAAATAATTTAAAAAATTATTTTATTTTTAAAATTAAAAAATTAAAATTAAAATTTTAAAATTCTGCTAGAATAGCGAGTGCGCGCGAGCAAACAAGCGTGCAATCCATTTAATATCATTACACTGTGTGTATGACTAAATACAGTAATTAAAAAAAGGCTAAGTATTGTTTTAAAATATACTTGAGATAATTTTTAAATTTAGGTAAATATAGAAAAACTGCATGGTTATAAAACTGACAACATTGAAAAGATTTATTTATTGTGTTTCTATGTTGCATAAAAATGGTTTTTGTACCTAATATAACTTGAAGTTATTGAGGAAAAGTGCTAATATTTTAATTCCTTTTTAATTAAAAATTTGATTCAAATTTAAAAATTCCTTTCTTAAACCCAAGAAGTAACTACGTAATAAACTTGACAGCTGTTGATTCCAAGTAAAGAGTAAAGTTGTAGTAATTTTGATGATTTTAATGTCATTAGGTTATAGGTAGTAAGTACCCCAATATTATCATCATGTTAAAAAAAAAATTCTGCAACGTAATGGAATTAAATAAGAGATATTTTAATTTATTAAGGGGTAGTGGAAAAAGTATTTGGTGAGCCATTATAATTAATTATAAAATTCAAATAAGAAGAACACACAAAAAAATAATACATTATACAATAATACATTAAATAAAATAATACATTATTCAATAATACATTAAATACTAATACATTATACAACAATACATTATACAACAATACATTATACAATAATACATTATACAACAATACATTATACAACAATACATTATACAATAATACATTATACAACAATACATTATACAACAATACATTATACAATAATACATTAAATAAAATATACATTATTCAATAATACATTGAATACTAATACATTATACAACAATACATTAAATAAAATAATACATTATTCAATAATACATTAAATACTAATACATTATACAACAATACCTTAAAAAATACATTAAAGACAAAGACAATCAATGAAGTAATGACTGCGCTCTTATGATTCTTCATAATATAGTTCTAAAAAGAATGCATTAATTTTATATTTATTTTAAAAATCTACTATAATCTATAGTTAAGAATTAAAGTTAAGAAAGAGTGAACGATAAATATGAGATTAAAAACTACTGTATGTCTAGCAATTATTGAAAACGATTTTGCTCCACTATTATTTTACTCAATTAAAATTTTATTAACTTTTCCACTAAACAAAAAAAAAAGTAAAAAATAAAAACAAGAAGTTATAAAAAAATGTGAAATTAAAAAAGAAAAAAAATGAAATTCGTTAAACAAATTTGATAAATTTTACATTTTGCTGGTATTTTTAGGAGAAGAAAAATGTTTACAATATTTTGACTATTATTTCTTCAGAACTTAAAAAAAAATGAAAAGAATTTATTTTTATATATTCTTAAGATTAAAACACAAACTAACTTCAATTTTTAAAATTACAAAATCCAGGCGCTCTAAGAAATGTTTTTTTAATTAATAACATTTCGAATTATTTTCGAAACGAGTTATACACAATTGCAAACAAATGAAATGACTCATTTTTTTTTCGTAGCAAAAATAAAGTTTAACATTTTGTTTCATCATTTCAGAATCAAAAACAAATGATATACATCATTAATGAAAACGACGTTAAGCAAAAATATTTCAGCTGGTTTATTAATATTAATTTCAAATCTTTTTCACATGAAGAACTTTCGAAATTCGAATATTCCCCAAAGCTTCATTTAAAAATAAGCTCATTAGAATAAATAACTCAACATTTAAATAGATGTATTTCTAATTTTTTAAAAAAATATTTTATTTCTTTCATGAATACATGATGTTTCAAACAATTTGAGATGTTTATTTTTAAAAGAAGGTAATTTTTTAAAGTTTGGTGAAAATAATCTTTTGCGTCGTGCAAACAATTTTAGTGAGTAAATGCGTCGGTGAAATTTTAAAAAGAATTTAAATAAATAATACCGTCGAAACAGTATTACAAGATGAATAATTGTGAAATCCTTTAATCCACTTTTTAAACGCTGATTACTCTTAATCAACCGAAATATATTATTTATCTTTTATTTTTATATTTGAAGGGATTACATGATTTTTTTAAGGAAGAAATGACTATTGCGTTTTTACACAAATGCAATCCCATGATATTACTTCCATTTTTGTTGTATAGATTATAAGACTAAAGAAAATTGCATAATTATTTTTATGCATCGAATATTTTGAGATTAGATGCCATTTTCCAATTTTTAAAAATAAAAGCAAATAGTCAAATTATTGATTTGAGGCAATAAAACTTTATTTATGTAATTTATTTCCCCGTTATTTAAAGCCTGCTGCTTTTGGCGACTATTTGGTTCATTAGGATTAAAGGTTGTTGAAAATTCTAATGAGATATTTTTATACGAGTAACTTGGTCTTAATGATATTCACAACAAAATACTTTTTTTTATATAGCTTTTGATAATTCAACTTTTGATACATTTTGATAACTGTCACGAATAATAATTAATTTTTCTGTATAGTTTCCTAATTGTCTGTCTATATCTTTATACATTCGATTATATCATAAGAAAGAACAGCAGCATTTAAAAAAAATTCTTCGTTATCTGCTTTTGAAGTGAAAAACTTTTCCTGTTGTGCAACAAAATTTCAAACTTTTATTAAAAGCATACTTTATACTGAAACTTATTCAAAAAGGAAAAATAAGCCGAATCTTCATATCTTGATCATCAATAAGGGGGGGGGGGAGAGTCAAGGTGAAATATTACTTGCAACACTGAAAATTATTTGAATTTTATTTTAACAATAAAATATATTGTTGTAAAGTATTTTTAAACTACCCGTCTTTGGCGATTAACTGATTAATGCGCGCTAAAATTTTCAATTAAATATTTCATGCAACTTGCTCTCTTAACAGCTTCTTCAGCAAAATATTTTTAAGCCTCAAATTTAGATAATCAAACTAAGATAAAATAAATGTTCATAGTACTCTGTATCTCTTATTTTCTGTTAACTCCCATAGAATATGAGCATTAAAGTAAAAGTGGAAATAATTAATACAACAAGAGTTTTTTTTTTTTTTTTTTTGCTGAAACTAGGAATGTTTTTTGAAAAATTTAAGTACAGCAAACAGAATGGTTCGGCGTTGTAGTTTTAAAAATTTTCAAAATTTATGTAATGTCTCAGAGAATTATTCAAACATTTATCTGATTCATCATAAAATTCAGTTTGTTATTTTACATTCAAGGGGTTTACATAGTTACAAAAGAGTTTAAATAGTGTAAAAATTAATTTTTTTTCTGTCAATAAATATGCTTAAAAAAATTATGAAATCTAAATTTTATATAGTCTTTTAGTTCTAGGGAATCATATTTTGCGAAATATTTTTGATATTCCAACTTTTAATTCAAAGAAACATTTATATCTTCTGCTGAAAGATCCGAATGAATGCCAAAATATCGAAATGAAAATTTCCGATTATGAAATATTGAAATCTAGAATTGAATACGCACGCATTTCGCAAAAACGCTTACAAAATTTCATATATTTGAGTTATCACATTTATATGCTTATGAAAGTACAATCCGACAGACAGTTAATTCTTCGTCAGATTTGTTACAATTTGATATATTTTTACACATCAGACATTAAATACCAAACTTTATATTATACCAAATTTTGATCATCTAGCTCTCTTCGTTTTGTTGTCATCAAACGAAGTTAATTTATAGTCGGAGAGATGCACAGACTGAAATCAACATATTTATTATAAAGACCGTACATAGAATTTTATTCCTCTAGTTCAAAGCATTTTTTTTTTCTTGTAGCGTTCACAGTCGAAGAGATAGACATTATTCCAAAATGCTTTTTTTTTCTTTTTTTTTTGGACTTGGGGGAAATCTGAAATATGAATGTTCGTCAAAATATAACGAGTTCGATTTTGACGATTATTCTTCATATACTTCGAACACGAGAAAGCAAAATGAAGTTGTTTAGTAACAACAATTTTATTTCCTTTAAATTTTTTTTCAATCATAATACTTTTTTCAAAAATAATCTTCAACATAAATTGGAAAAAAAAGGCATTTTTTTTCCCTTTTTGTCATGGAATTCAATTTAATTTTATTATTTCATCAAACCTTTTATTGGAGTATTTTTGGCAACGCCAATGATAAAATTATAATAATAATAATGCATTTTTCTTTTCTTTAGATATTAAATCCAAAACAAAATTTTCCCTTTCGATTTTACTCGCACGGAGATGCTTTTAAGCCCACATACTTTGTAAATAACATGGTTATTTATTGCATATTCAAAACATATTACTCAATGAAAAATATTACTCAAAGAATGAAACGACAAATACACTTAAGTTTGAACAATATCATGATCGATGTTTGGGATTAAGGGTTTAGAATTTATTTACCTTCCCCCATGATGAAATTTTCGGAAATAAGTAAATACATAATTGTTTGCGAATTTTTTAACCTTTGTTTTATTATTTTTTCATGTTTGTCTCCCTCCAATAATCTTCTAGGTTAAATTCTTAAATAGAAGCCACGAAAAACTTAATTCTTAATACCCGAAGCAAATATTCTTATTTTGATACTCCCACATGCCCCCATGATTATTTCAGCTTATTCCCAAAATTCAACGGATGTCATCAATTTAGATCTATGTAGATAAATGTTATAAATGAAATGAGTAATTTGTATACAACAGAAATCTAAACAAATGAATAGATTTTCTTCACATTTTATTCATAAATGTTGTGAAGGAAAATTTTAATGACATTTTCATAATAATTTATAAAATAGACTCTTTATTAATTAAAAACTATGTTTTTTATGAATAATTATTTTATTTTAATATTGCCATTCCTACTGAAAGAAAACATTATACATATTTTAAATCATTTTATTTATTTTTTCTCCCTAATTGCGACATCAAAAGCTTAATCATGTTTTTTTTTATTCTTTAAAAATTATTATTAAACAATGGAGAAAAAAACTTTGAAAAACTTTTTTTTTAGCTTTTGTTTCAAAAATCGTTTGGTATCTAATCTTTCAAAAATCTATGAAATTTAAATAATATTTCGTATAATTAATAATTTTATTTTAATTAAATGTGAAAACGATAAACAGAATTAATGTGTTATAACATTTTATATAAACGCATTATTATTAATTATTATTATTATTATTTTTTGTGTTAAAAATATTTTTAAAAATAGACATAAAAGTATTTTTATCCCACGTAATTTTATAAAAATAAATATAATTAGTCAATGAGAGTAGGATAATGAATGCTATGAAAATTTAATTCTTGTAGTCTTTCAGTTCCTGCGATAAAATAATGCCTTAATTAAAAGGATCATATGCAATCGAAGTTCCCTTCTTTTAATTACTTTGAACTCGTGGGTGGCTGAATTCAACTTAAAGGATAGAAACTTAATTTCCACTTAAAAGTTTTTAGCTGTGAAGAGAAATTATTTCCATCAGTGGCGCATTAAAAACAAGTTTAATGCTATCTGGAATTGGAAGTGATTATCTGTAAAGAAATTGGAGGAGGGGGGGGTGGTAGAAGAATGTGTGAAAGGGGGGAGGGAGGAGAGAGAGATACAGAGTTCCAGTTGAGAGGATTCGTAAAGCTTAGGGAGAGGAGGTTTAGAAAGGCGTGTTGGGGATGTAAAAAAGAACTAAAGAAGAAAAAAAAAAAAAAAAAAAAAAAAACGGGAGAGGATGAAAGAGACGATAATCCGTTCTTCTCTAAATTTGCTCAGCGATTATCGAAATGGAATGCTTGCTGGTTTTGCCCTTCGGTAGTAAGGATATGTTTTCTTAACGTGTCAGGACTTCCGTCCGTTTTTTCTTTCTTCTCCATTGTAATCTGTGTGCAGAAAGAAATATTAATCATTTTAAGTTCTCAAATGTAAAGGTTACAAACGACGAGTCGTGATTGTCTCGTTCAGAAAATGAATGCCGGGGGTTTTGTCATTTATCTCGCAAAAACAGACGGGCTGAAAATGAACTTAATATTATTGCAAAGGGATTAAGGGGGGAGGGTTAGTTTTGATCGATAGCTTTAAAACGATTGTCAGACAGATGAATGTGTAAAAAAAAAAATGATAATCACCTTAATATAAAATGAAAGCAGAATTTAGTTCGATAAATTTGAAGATTGGAAGCGTATAATTTAGATATAAATGAAACAAATCTTAACATCACACCTTTACCATGGCGTATCAAGGTTAAGAGCTGAGAGCACCCTGGGTATACAGTGAATTTTTCTAACCCTTAGTCCTCATAAGTGACTTGGTAAGAGTAAATGAAGCCAGTGTATATTTTTGCCTTCTATTCAAATTTGGCTTTAAAAAGTTGTTTTCCCTCTATTGTTAAAAAAAAAAAAGTCACTCTTATTATTTTGTATCATTGGCGCTCGAAGCATCAATACGCCGTTTGTCCTCCAATCCCTGCCTGTGTCATATTTAAGCATTTTACGATCTAGGACTTGTACATTATAAGGTCTCATCATTTGATAAGTATATCAATTTAGACTTAGTCAATTATGTTTAATTTTTTTATTTAATTAACATGTAAATGATTTACTTTTGATTATTTTTTTTTACTTTTTAATTTTGTAAAAATATACGTCATTATTTATTTATTTATTATTTTCATTTTCTGTTTATTTATAACTTTCATTTTCTGTTTATTCATTATTTTCATTTTCTGTTTATTTATAACTTTTATTTTCTGTTTATTCAATATTTTCAGTTTCTGTTTATTTATTACTTTCATTTTCTATTTATTTATTATTTTAATTATTTATTTCTTTTTCATTATTTATTTATTTATTTTTCATTATTTATTTATCTATTTTTGATTATTTATTTTTCATTATTTATTAATTTGAGACAATTGTTTATTCTTATATCATTTAAGCAGATACTGGGTGTTTATAAGTTCTGTTAATATCTACGTTTGCATTAAATCGGTTGGAAGCTGGTCAATTATATCATATAATATCATTCAAATATTATTTTCAAAGAATTAGATTTTTTTTCGTTTTTATTTATTTGACAAATAAATTAATAGCCTCTTATTTAATCGCCTCATCTGCGGTGTCCCCTCCCCCCAGCCTAAAAATTCTAGGCATCTGCCTAATTTGTTTAGTCGAAAAATCGCCACTGATCCCTACGTCACTGCACTTCAGTCTCTAGAAGTTATGCATTTCCTATTTAATTTGGTATCCATGAAACTGAGTTTCATTAATTTCTTTTAAAGGGATATAAATTGCAATTCATTACGTGGAATATGGGTATAAAGGTAATGAACGACAAGATTACATCAGTATAAATAATGCTAAATTTTTTTTAGTAGAAAGTGTCGAATAATGTTATGTATGGCCTGTGATTTATATGGAAATCTATGGTACATTGTCTTAAATGCAAACCTAAGCAAAATTTCGTGTTTTGTTTTTTTTAATTTCAAAAATTATTATTTTTCATTATTGAGTGTATTCACTTTCTTCTTCCTCTGCTTAAAAATAAAAAGTCAGCACGTTATGGATAGAAAAATAGTTTTAAAAAAATAAAAGATATCGTATAAGACATTCCACTTTCATGATTTTGTTATAAGTAACAATTTAAAAAAACTTTAAATTACATTATTCTTTTTTTATATATATACTTTTCAAAGAACTGGTGGGGCCGCGGTGGCCCGGTGGTAAGGTCTCGGCTTCGGAACCGGAGGGTTTCAGGTTCGTGACCCGATTCCACCGAAGAACCGTCGTGTAAAGGGGTCTGTTGCACGTTAAATCCGTCATGCCAAACGTCCTCCCGTTGGTGTGGTGTGATGTGGAGAGGGGGGTGCCAGCTCAGGTGTCGTCCTCGTCATCTGACCGTGGTTCAAAATGACGAAGTCCGTCCCAAAATAGCCCTAGTGTTGCTTCAAACGAGACGTTAATATAACCAAACCAAACCAGGGAACTGGTGAATTAGAGCTATAAATATTGATATAATATAATTCACGGAAAACGATGAGAAAATGCTCAAATGCAAGGGTAAAAATCCTTTAGAAAAAAGAGAGAGAGATAAACTTTTCACAAAAGCTCATTATGAATATTATAGAAGATTTCGCTTTAATTCCTAGTACTTTACTATAATAAATATTCTCTGCTTTTTTAATCCTGCTTATCAACTACCCAGGAGAAGAGTAGTTACTATATCGCGTAAAATATTCTTTTAATTCAGGAATTTTTCATAGTACAGGAATGGGATTATTTAAAATGCGATGAATATTCTTTCTCTGTATGAAACATTTAAATGTTAGCAATTAATGTTGTATTAATACTGTTAACAAATATATACTCCTAACGAAAAATGCAATTATTGCTTCCTAATCGAAAGAGGATTTCTGTTTATTATTAACTACTCAATATAATTATGGGAATTAATTCCACCTTCTTTAAAGATTACATTCTAAAAGTTTCCATTTGATTTCAAAGTAATTTTATTTCGTCACCTCTCACTCGTGATAAAAAAAATCGCAACGTAAATGGCAGAAAGCATAAAATTTCATAAAAAATAAATTTGAAAAGTTTAATACATTGTAAAAATCTGACAGGGACTAATAAAAAGTTTTATAAACGATCGGAAAATGTAAGAGATGAAAAATTAAAAGCGAAGTAATACTATAAATTGACTTGCTAGTAATGAGATTAAAATCCTTCGGGGACTCTCAAGTCTCGATATCTGTGCTTCTTATTCATAAAAAATAAGTAATTTGTTGTGGTTAGCCTAGTAGTATATATTAAATGAAATCCAATATTAGTTTTGGACCCTTTTTTTTTTCCATCAGTGGCAAATGTTGGCATTATGACATCACAAATACAAAACGATTTTGAATCCGTCCTCCACCCCCCTTTCTCTTGTCATAAATTTCCCTGTGATTTAGCACTACAATATCGAATAGAATCTGAGGCTTTCTATGAATTCGAAGCAAGAAGCGAGAGCTTTTAACGCCTGAGCGAAAAACCTACCAGGTTTGGTTTGGTTTAGTTATATTAACGCCCCATTTGAAGCAACACTAGGGCTATTTTGGGACGGACCTCGTCATTTTGAACCGCGGTCAGATGACGAGGACGACACCTGAGCTGGCACCCCCCTCTCCACACCACACCAGCGGTAGGACGTTTGGTCATGACGGATTTTAACGTGCAACAGACCCCCTTACACGACGGTTCTTCGATGGAATCGGTTCTCGAACCTGAAACCCTCTGGTTCCGAAGCCGAGACCTTACCACCAGGCCACTGCGACCCCCAAAAAACCTACCTGTAACTCTCATTAATCAATTGGGTCCAAAATTTAATTCATTTAATTTATTGTACTTTTGAATTATCATGTTCATGTATACATAGATAGACATTCTATCGCTCGAAAAATTTATTCCAAAGTTTGAAAGAGATCGAATTTTTTACGTCAGAATCATATACTAAAATTGATTTTGCAGGGAATTTAATATAGATATATAATTCTACCAATAAGATCATTAGCCAAATTGCATCGATTTAGCGCATTGAGTTCTTGAGTTATTACGTTCACATACACGCGGACAGACTGACAGATAAATAAATCTTTCGTTACATAATTACCGACCAGAAATTTACAAATTTGGACAAATTTCACCACCCATATTTTCACATTTTTGAATTATCATACACCCGCACAAACTCAATTCCAAAAATATAGTTTTTGAACCCAGAGAGATCTAAAATGTGAAGATTTATCAAAATCTCAAGATCAAACCTTGCCACGAATGCAATGTTTTCTTTCTGCATGTTTGTACGCCAGAAAGTGTAAATATCCTTTATCCAAGACAATTTATTTTTAACCATTCTCCATATTTATTTTAAAACGAATTATCTTAACGACAAAACACAGATCACTTACTGCAACGCCTCGAAATCTTCACCAAACATTTGATAACAATTCGTCCGTTTCATCAACGATGGGTTTCGTTTGCGAAAGCTCTGAAAAAGAGAGGAAGGACTTATCTTATCAACAGAGCCGAGATTTTATCTGGAGGCTCTGAAAAGAGCTTACCAGGTGTCAAAGCAATGGACGGCTTCGTAGCAAGAGAAAACGTGATATTTTAAGTGCCAGAATCTTCAAGAACGAGTTAAAAGCCATCGGAAACTATTTTTTAGAGATAAAAGGGTAGCCAGTGAGGGGTGATAAAATGCCATGAATTCCAGGACCTTTTAGATATTTGCCTAAGGGAAATTTCAATATTACATTCGGAAATATTTACTTTTATTTTTAGATAATGAAAAGGAAGGTTTGATAGGCCCATAAAGAAACTGAGCTTTAATGCGCCAACTGAATCAGTCTCATTATACAGACGTTATATAGGGTTAACCTTGAGCTTGCACCTGCGTTTTTTTACTTTTTTTATACCCGAAGTATACAAAAGAAAGTATTGTAATCGTCAAAATATTCGACCTCGAGATATTGACCACCAAGATGTTACAGACCCACCTGAGTTCGAAAAGCCCACTTTTGGAATTTTGTCTTTCCGTTTATGAACACAGTAATTAAAAAAAAAATACTATGAACCACATGGGATGAAATATGTGGTCTCTACACTGATATTTTAGATTTCTATAGAATTTTGGGCAAAATCCGTACACAGAAAGTTTATCTGTTCGATTAAATATGATTACCAAATGCAAAGAACTAGATAGATGAAATTTGGTTTACAATTTAAGGTTGACCGTCTGTCTGTCTGTATATTCTCAGGCATGTAAACGCGACACCTCAAAAACGAAACTATAAGCGTAACTTATTACTAAAATTGCAGCTTTGTGTCTCAAATTTTAATTTTACTCAATCAAGAACAAAAAAAGTCCTAAAATGCGTATTAGAGTTTCTTTATTATACTACGAACCACAAAATGCTCATGTGCGATTCTATAAGGGCTGTGATAATTCGATTAAGAAATAAATGTTATTGATGTATAAGTGAGAAACAAATTAGCTGAGCTTTAATATACATACTTTCCTATTTTAAAAATTATTAAAGTAAAAGTAATCTAATATTACATTAAATAAATTCATAGCTTATAAAATTCTCTTCTTTTACTGCAAAATTTTATTCCAGTAGAGCGAACAGAAAAAGAAAATAAGAACATCCAAATGTACGAAAATCCTTTCTTTGTTTTCTCGCTTCCTGGCTGCAAGAATATGCTTGTTTAACATTTTATTATCTTTCAAATGCAAAGTATGACTATTCGCGAATAAAGTGAGGAAATATTTCATGTAACATATGTTTTAAATTTAATATTATATAGACGCATTATGGATATTAGCGATGAAATGAATTACATTTAAATTTCCATGTGAAACATGACCTTTTTAAAATTTCTGTTTAATCATCTGTAGTCTCAAAAGAATATTTAATATTTATCATGGAAACTGAGCTAAATTAAATATTTTAATTAATCTGTCTCGTCTGTTACATTTGAAAAAAATATTATTTCATATGGCAAACTAAATTTTTAACTGCATTTTCAAATCAACGTAATGAACTTTGAAAATTATATAAATGGCAGCTTATTGAGAATTTTATATTGAAAGCGGCAGTAAATGAAACGTATTACAAAATATCATTAAAAATTTTGTAAAAAACTAGCCACCTTTGACGACTAGCATGTTCATCTAATATCCCTATGCAGTTGTACACATTTTAACCGAATGCCTAGTTTTTAACTTCCAATGTCGATCATTTTTTAATAAGATTTTATCTATTGTGGTGAATAGCTTATAAGCCAATTAACAGCTACACTACCGGAGCAACTGCTTTTGTATCGTGGTCATGTTACTGAACTACGAGCCATAAGGTCCCAGGTTCTATTCTCACTCATCTCAATATTCTGGTTTTTGTTTAAATGAAAAAATAAGTGATTTCTGGTCAGTATAAATAGAGAAATTCCTACCCTCTAACATATGATACAATTTTTTTATAATGCATAAATAGCATACAATTCGCGATCGTAGGTGGATCAGTTCCTTTGACTTTTACTTAGCTTCATTGACAAAAATGCAATTGGTTCCCATCTACCATCGGACAATTGCATTAATGAACTGCCTATAGAAAAGTCTGATGCAACCGTCCAAAGACTTAATTGCGCACTTGGAATAGGGTATTTAAGTAAAGTAACATCAGCAAGTGTTTGTTTGGCGATCTAGTGGGAGGAAATCCCCACTCTAATGGCTTCCTTTTTTTTTGCAGTAGATTGGTTTTTCACATCATATATGATAGTTTTTTTCGTACACCAATTGTTTTTAAATGCTTAACCAATTTTTAAATGAATTAGTTGTAATTTAGAACTTTTTCTGCGTAATTTTACATTACTATTTGTTCATATATTCATTACATATTGGCGCAGCTTGGTCATTTTTAGCTTTTGTGCCATTAAAATTCAACTTCAATTGTTCATCCAATATATTGGTTTTCCTGATTGTTAAATTGTTAATATGGAATGCATTTATTTAAAATTTTACATCATTATTTAATAATATTGAAAAATATAAATTTAATATAGCCAATCCCCTTCAAATTACTGCCGAGAGTGAATTCACAAGTATATATATTGCCGCATTGAAGAAAGACAGTTGAATCTCCATGGCTGAATGGTCATGGCACTGGTCAAGTGATTGTGAGTTCGAGTCCCGCTGGAGACAATGCGACTCACACCTTGTGTAAATATTCAGTTCTTTGATTTTATGTTCTCCTTTATTTCATATTCCAGAAGATACTGGACATTTCTTTAGTTTACCAGACAAGTGTTCTGGACTTTTCTTACTGTCTCCAGAAAAGTATTCTGGAACTTTCCCTGCTAGCATAAAAGCAGGAGATTTGTCAGTAACTGGATTCTCAGTTCTGTGTTCAGTTGATAAATTGGTTTAGCTCTACTTCGTGTGTGTATCATTGAATTCTATACTAAAGTATCTACGTGACAATATTATACTACAAAATTTTATAAGAAACCAGCTGAACTTGATACATATGGCTATTTAGTTTTTATTTCACAGTATATATAAATAATGCAAAATTAAAACGGAACTGAAAATCTAACTTCTTAATTCATGTTCAGAGAAAATAATTTTTTATTTTAAGTTTTAACGTTGGCAACAGTATGCGATTGACCTGTTTAATGGAGCAATGAAATTAGTTTGAACATCATAACAGCGAAAAAAAAAAAAAAAAAAAACCTTTCTGTGTGAGACAAAATTTTCAAAAAGTATTAAAATCATTGAAATTGTCCAGAAATGTAATGGCATAATTAAAATGGTAATTTATTTTCAAAATAAAATTAAATAATAAACCAGTGGGAAAATAAAATAAAATTAAAACCAGTCGGAGTGTCTCCCCTAAACTTTCTTGCATACTCTCTAATAACGGTGTTATGCCATAGAACGCCTTACACGACACTGGCGTACAATAGTTACGAAATATTAACTTTTGGTGAGTCTATCGTGTTATCCTTGGAATATAGCATTTTATAAACCGTCAGATGGTCAACTCCTTATTGGATTTGACTTAAAATCAGATAGGTATCTATATTTTTGATGTTAAATATGTTTTTTATTCATATTAGCTCTCTTCGTTTTGTAATTATTGAATTAAATTATATTCGAACAGCCGGAAGACATACTTCCCCTGAACGGATTAAACCCCCCGGGGGGGGAACTCGAAATGAGGATGAGATGCTTCCGGTATGGTGGTTGGACCTCGCCACCCTGGAGGGTACACAAATACGTGGGGGATCTGACTCCTCCCACCGATGACGGGACGTACTTCCTTCGGGGAGGGTTGTATCGTGGCCGGTGACGGCCCTTAGGACTCAACCACAGTTCCCGCCAGTGTTGCAGTTGCGGTGGTCCGGTCATTCAGTTTTATGGTTTAAATCCGTGTGCCTTAGTGGCGGGTCGGAGAGTCAGATGGCTGACTTCCCCTGAGCGGATTTGGCCCAAAATTTGATAGAAATTCGGTGTAAAGACCGTACACCAGATTTTCCACCGTCTAATTGAAATCGTTTTTGAGTTATCTTTACCACGGTCAGAGAGACGGAAGTTTTCTAAAAAATGCGTTTTTCGAACTCAGTGAAGTCTAAAACGTGGAGATTCGTCAAAATCTCGAGTTCGAATTTTTTGACAATTGCTATATTTTCTCTATGCTACGCATACAAGAAAGTAATAATTCTTGTGAGATGATACTTTCAAACGATATTTAACTTAAGTAAATTTAAATTAACATATTTTATTTCAATTTAGACTTTGAAAAGATGACAATGGCCTTCCTTTTGTGTCGAAGAGTATGTGTGCCAAATTTCATCAAGAATATATAAAAAATGAAGGATTTGTGTAAAAGAACATAAACATTCATCTTTATAGATTGAAAAGATTGTTTCTGCTTTTCTTTCTTTCTTCCGTAATAGTAAAATTAATTCTTATCAACAAGAAAACATAATTTTCCTTTTCATGTATTCTTTAGGTTTAAAGGAATATTCGTTTGTTGTTGTTGTCGTGTCTATGCATACAGTGCTTGTGCAAAAGATTAGAGTCCTCCAAAAGCCCTGGTGACAAGATCTGCAAGTTCTGGAGCCCGATGGCTATGGAGGATTTCGATTGGGGGTGCTCCAAGTTGCACTATTTATGGAAGAGGGGTTCCATTGCCACCGGAAAAGTTGGACTTCTGCCTGTTGGTCCGCGGGAGCTATTTTATTTCACTCCTACCACCCAATGGTAAACCAAAGGAGGCATTCCCCTATCCGCCGCCTGGGGACGCGCTCTCTAGGGGTTACAGGCTTTCTCGAGAGATATATTCGTTTTATTATGCTAATCAATTTTTATATATTTATTTTGTCATGTACGAAGAATACAAAGAAAAAAAATACTGTAATACTTTAAAAAAAAACTCAACTTTTGAACTCAAGATTTTGATAAGACTCCATGTTTAAAACTTCCAGAATTAAAAAAAAAAAAAGTTAAAGTTTGTTTTGGGTTGTTGTTTTTAGTTGTTAAGTTGTAAAGTTGTTTTTAGCTCAAAGTTAAAAAACAACTTTGAGTTAAGAGGATGAAATTAAGTAAATAATTTTCACTCCAAATTCACAGACTTCTATCATATGTTAAACGAATTTATTCGCATCAAGTCTGTCTATCCGGCAGTCCGAAGAACCGTCGTGTAAGCGGGTCTGGTGCACGTTAAACGTCCTGGCCAAACATCCTCCCCCTGATGTGGGTAGTGTGGAGAGGCGGGGGGGGGTGCAACTCAGGTGTCGCCCTCGTCATCTGACCGCGGTTCAAAATGACGAGGTCCGTCCCAAAATAGCCCTAGTGTTGCTTTAAATAACTAAATATTTTATTATAACTAAAGTAAAAAAACTGAAACTCGTCAATCCGAATATAGGTTAATACGTTAACTACAGAACGAAGAGATGTAGATGGAAAAAAATTTGTGCCCAAATTTAACATTTAAAGAATTTTTTTCAAATTTGGAATAAGATCTATCAGGGTGGTTGACTGTCTATCATTTTGTTTTCCCACAAGCATGTAGCCTCCAAAACTACGATAACTAAAGTATATGAAAGTTGTATATGATTTTGTGGCTACAATTGTAGTTTTGTGTCACATTTTGGTTTGAATTGTTTAAAGATAGTATGATAACTAAAAAAAAAGAAAGAAAGGAACTAGATAAATAAAATTTGGTATATACATTTATCATGTAATCTATACTACTATTATAAATGTGAAAGTTTGGATGGATGGATGGAAGTCAATCACGTCAGAACGGCTGAACAGAATTGGATGAAATTTAGCTGAGAGATAGATTATAGTCTGGAATAGGACATAGGCTACTATTTATTCCGTTTAATTGAGTGGTGAATTGTTTATTAATTAAAAACTAACTTTCCCGCCAAAAATCGCCAAATGAGTAAAGTTTCAAGTGTTTTTTTCCTCCCCGCGCCAGTGAGATTAGGCTTAACATGATTTTGACTATTATTTCAAATGATTCTGTTTATTTTCTTAGTGTTCGATACATTCAAAATTAAACATTGTTAATGAATCGATCTTTCGGATTCATTCTGAGTTCTGAATTCATTTGAATTAAAATAAAGAAACAGAATAAAGGAAATTAAAAATTTATAATCTATATTGCGTTACCCCAACTGTCATAGACAATTCATACATTTGTGTTGCCCCAATTGGCGTTGAAAATTCACGCATGCGCAGGAGTAACAAAAGATAAAACCACTAATGCTGTAATTTCCAATCTATTTCCACGCGTACGAAGTCGCTGGTAAAAACTAGTATGTAGATATATATCAAACTTTGAATCTGATCCGTCAAACGATTTATCGCCTGTTTATCTGTACTTTCTCATGCACGTATACGCAGTAACTTAAATAGATGAAATATAGCATATAATCTTGTTGCAACAATTGTAGTTCTCAAATTTCAGCTTCATCAGTAAGAAAAAAGACGTCCAATATGCTTATTATATTTTCTGGTACTTGTGTATTCATCGCATATCAGCAATTAAACGCGGAGTATCGCTCATTTGATTCTGTGAAAATGCTAGATTTTTTTTTCAAAGATAGTTTTTTTGGAATTACTGTTCATCGATGACATGCAGTTAATAGACAAGCCTGGGTATTCTTTACAACGGAGCACATTATTTAGTCTTATGCATGAAAATAAATATCTGAGCACTCATGACCTTGTCTAACATCTACAATTTCATACGTGGATGGGAAAAAGAATAAGACCTTTATTAGAAAATATGCGAGGAAGTTTCGGGAAAACCACTCTCGCTTTCCGATATTCCAGCCTTCTTCTTGGAAGTGTATTTGCAGAACGGTTTAATAATACCAAATTGCAGGATCTTTATTTTCTTGGAGGAAAGGGATTGATGAGATGTTACACAAATGGTGCAGAAATTGACATTTTGGCTTATTTTCTACATACCGGAATACGAACAGCCAGTTCAGAGCTAAATATTTCAAAATCGACAGTGTAGAAATTATTTCAACTTAATAACTGGAATGCATTACATGGGCCCATGCAATGTTACATGGGCAACTACAAGACCAAAGTCTAGAATTTTACAACTGAGTTCTACTTGGAGTAAAGTCATATCTTCCTTTTCTGAGAAATGTAATTTGAACCGAAGAATGTCGCTTAAATCGAGAAAGAAGCATTAATCTACAAATCGATCACTTTTGAGACAGTAAAAATCCATTCTTCGTACTAGAGGCACATTATCAGAGGCAATGAACCTCTGTGCGAAGTAAAAATGTGAGGTTCGGCCTTTTTAGAAGCTGATTGGTCCAGCAATGTACTGGAGGGTGACCGATATATTCAGTTAATTTAGATTGGTAATACGTCTGAACTAGGGGGTAAGTCAACCATCTAACTCTCCGACCCGCCACGAAGGCACACGGATTTAAACCATAAAAACTGAATGACCGGACCGCCGCAACAGTAACATTGGCGGGAACTGTGGTTGAGTCCTAAGGGCCGTCACCGGCCATGGTACAACCCGCCCCGAAGGAAGTACGTCCCGTCATTGATGGGAGGAGTCAGATCTCCCACCTATTAGTGTACCCTCCAGGGTGGTGAGATCCAACCACCATGCCAGAAGCATCTCATTCTCATTTCGAGGTGCCCCCCGGGGGTCTGAACTAGGGGGTAAATTGTCTTTGCCAATACACGTTTTGTTGATGTCTGCCAACAAATTCAAAAAGCTTGTCTTTATGTCAGAAGTAGAGAAATGGATCGCATATATGCAAGCATTATTTAATGTATGCAGCTTTAAGTGCCGAAGAGTACATTATTGTTTTTGATTCTGCCCTTAACCTATTTTAAAAGGCAAAAAAGGGTACTTTTAGAAGTTAACTTCGATTTATTTCATCCTGGGAGGCTTAATTTGTACAGAGAAAAAGTAGTAATAATAATCAGTCTACATAGAAACGCAAAAGCAAAGAGATAGAAATTTTTCCTTTCAATGACTTTATTATGAGATTTTGATAGGGATTTTTTTAAAAAGCGTTGACTTAGGAAAGGGAATCTTAGGTATCTTTAAGTAAAGAATGTCGCAAGCATTAGGGATTTTTATCCCTTCACTTGGTGCGTGAGAAAATGTTGAAATCATCAATTTTCTACAGCGCATGTAAAAAAACAATTAAATAAAAAGTGGGAATCGGATCAGGAAATGAGAGAACATTTTAGTATGAAGTTAACAATAAAAATAAACTCAGTTGCATAATAGCCCATATGGGCCAAGGTCTACAGCACCCATATCTGTTTTCTTGACCGAAGGCTCTGGTCCCTCGCATATGTCCCAATTAGGTGGTCAGTCTAAAGTGGCGTTCCTTCGACCTGTCCCGTCTGGAGATGAGGCACGCGTGCTCTACCTGAAGAATTACGGGTCGTTGGAACGCGGAACACCCAGTATTTAACATGCTTGGTCCTCAGCATGCCCCCAAGCATGCTTGGTCCTCAGTTTATCGACCCACTGAAGGGATGAAAGGCTGAATCGAGCTGCCAAAAACGCCACCGAGCTTCTATAACAATTATTACTAATAATTAATTTTTAAAATGCTCTTTTCTTAATTCCGATATTGTTTATTTTATTAAAATGATATACAAACTTCATTAGCCATAGAGGTGTTATCGACGAATGCCAATTGTCCGTAATACAAAGCTTTCGTTTAAAACATTAGCAGAATTCATTTTTAAATGTAATTATAAAAATCATGAACAGAACTAAAGTCAAAATAACACCAAATAAAAATTTCTGAAGCCCAAATGCTATGGAAAAAAAAGACCCCCCCCCCTCCTTTTTTTTTTTTTTTTTTTTCTTCTTGCCTTAAAAAGACTACTATTGCAAACCTGGTCTGGAAAATGGAGGTCTGTTCAAGTTTTCTCTCATCCATTATATTGCTTGTTTTATTAATTGTCAAGACTATTTTGATTAAAGCACGTGAATCTTTAATCTGGTATCAATTTTACGATTTAAATTTTAAATTCTTAAATTAAATTTCATTGATTAAAAGGATCATTTCTTTTTGCCTCGAAATAATTTTTAAATAAATAAAATCGTTTTTTATTGTTACATAAATTGAAATAACGTAATATAATTTAATAAATGCAAGGAAAACGATTTAAAATAAAATAAATAAATAAAAGCATCATGATTTCGATGCTTGAAATTCTGAAACTGAAGGACATATTTATTTCAAGAACAACATCAGATATTTTTATCTTCAAAGTTGAAAATAACATTCATTTCAAACGTTTTATGAATATTTTATGAAAAAATCTTTTGTTTGAAATACCAAAAAGCTTTTTTATATGTAAAATACAGTTTCAAAAAACACCATGATTTCAATGTTTGAAATTCTGAAGAAGAAAGATATACTTATCTCAAAATTTACATCAGATATTTTTATCTTCGAAGTTGGGAAGAAATTTGATTTCTAACGTTTTATGAATATTTTATGAAAAATTCTTTTGTTTCAAATCTCAAAGACCTTTAAATATAAAATAAAAATTATAAAAAAAACAGTTGAAGAGTTTTATTGTTATATTGTTTCGATTTCATTTTGTCGAATTAGAATTATTAATTGAGTGACGATAAGCAAAGAAAATTCTTTCCTCTTTTCGAGAATTTACAATGAATAAAGGAAAAAAAATTTATCTTTCTACAATGACGAAGGATAATATTGTTAATTATGTTGCATATCTACTAATATTATCTTGCTTATTTTTATTCACTATCTTAAATGTTTGTAAAATACATCGAAAAAAAAAAACATTCTTGACAACTTCAAGAAAATTTTCCTTCTTTCCTAAATTTTTTTAAAGCATCTTCTTGACAGCTTTATCATTGATATCTTGTTTCGGAATGGAACTCGTCTTTGAACATGCTGTCACTTTGGAAGAAATAATCAGTTATAATCATAAATATATATCTCATCAAAAATCATGGTAGAAATCGGTAAGTTTCAAAAAGCAAAAAAAAAAAAAAAAAAAAAGATTTTTTTTTTTTTTTGTCATATTTAAAAATTACGAATTCAAATTGCAAACGATATTACCCCAGACAACAAATGTGAATGAATCATAAACAGAAATATAAAAATAATTTATCGCTCTTTATTCAAAAATAATTTATTTGCTAGTAAAAAACATGTTTTAAAAAAATGAATTAATTAAAAATTTTGTTTTAATAATTTTACCTGAATATATATTAATATGCAATGAATATAAATTATCATGACGATATTAACATGTTACGAATATAAATTATCCTGACGATATTAACATGTTACGAATATAAATTATCCTGACGATATTAACATCTTATGAATATAAATAAGCCCTAATTATTTTGTTTTGGATAAATTATTTAACTTTCAAGAGTAAATTTTTTTTTCTTTTTTAAGATTCGTATGATTATAATCGTATATATTTAACTGCGTTGTTTTATAATTTCTAAATTTATAGTTCTGTTGAAAGCTTTAAATAAGCATTTTTATATATATCCTGATGAAAGCTTTAAATAAGCATTTTTATAATAAAATAATTGAACACAAAAGTAAAGGAAACTGAATCTTTATTTATTTGTAGTTTAATAACTTTCAAAATAAATATCACAAAACACTAGGATATTATAGTCGATGATAATTGAAGTTGGTAATAACGAGAAAGATATGCAACAGGACATCCAGCACTTACACCCATCTTGATAATTACGAACATATTTTTAAAAGGACAACACTTGTCTGAAATTTTATTTTTCAAAGCCAATAACTGATATTCTGTTTAATATTATTATACCTTAAAGTGAAATTGCTTAGCATCACAGAATTCTTCCTATATTGTTAAAATGCAATGAAAATCATATGTCATTGGTCTATTAGTGATTTGATTACTCATGGCATCAATTATCATTGACTATAATCACATTCAGTCAAATTCGGTAACTAACCAGAAGAATTCTCAGTCATTAACTATTTAAAATAAGATTAAAGTTGGAAATACTGTCAGTGCGCCAAGAAATTTATTTTTGAACAGACCTATGAACGTGGTATGAAGACGATCTCAAACAAGAAAGTAAGTATTAGAGAAAGCTTATTACATCACTCAGCAATGACGTGGTCACTCCAATGTGAAATCCATTGACTATAATCACATTCAGTCAAACTCGAATAATTTTCGGACCATCCAAAAAGGCCAAGATTGGAAATACTGTCATTGACAGGAGGTGTAGTTGAAGAGTAGCCCACAAATCGGTGCGAAGATGAACACAACAAACAAATAAACAAGTAGAGGAGTTGACTATGGTTGAATGGAGGTCGAAATTGGTTTCAATAGGAGTGATTGGAAAGAGACCCCTGTGGTTCTGATTACAATGCAGGGCGACCCCGAAAGGGGAGGGGATATGAGAAAGCTTTCTTGCCAGTTTTCGTTCGAAAAATTCTTTCACGCCTGCAGAATTGGAAAATAAGTAAGTAGACGGAACAGATAAAGATATACATTCAATTAAAAATAGCTATGCAACAAATTTCAGTGCAGGTCATGATAAATTTTTTATTAATTTTTACTTGCGATTTATCTGGAAAAGAAAGAAATGCGAATATATTCATAATAGCAGCTTTATTTCTCGCGATGTGCAGTTTAAGAAGCATTTTATAAATTATTTTCTTTAGGCTTATTTTTCCTTTAATTATTTATTATCTGCTTTAATGTAGATTCCTATAGGAAGACTACCTATTGCGATGGTTCTCATAACAAGACTTTGGGAAAATTTCTTCAGTTCTTTACAACCGATCATGTTCTCTAGAACTCAAAACCACCCTTATTTATATATATATATAAATCTCGGACGAGTTTGTAAATGGCCCATCTGGTTCACAGGGGTTGGAAATAGAAGGGGGGTGTTGAAATTTTATTTTACATAATAGTCATATATATTTTAATTTACAGCCTAAATAATTTTTCAAATGATTGCAAACTTCTAAATAAGAATCACCTTGGAAAAAAAAAAACAATATTGCGCGCTTTATTTATTTAATTCCTACTATTAGTTCACACTCTCCCTATATATATATATATGTGGGAAAAGGCAACGACCAGCATTAATATTTGAAATATATTTATTAAGATTAAAGTACAAAGGACAAAACATTACTACATAGAACATAAAAGATACATGAGCGTGAGCTACACGTCTTGCAGTCTCACTGCCTAACTCTCGTCTGCCAATAATGGCGGGAAAGCATCACGTGATTAATGACGTGACCCAACATGGCCAGCATGGCGCCATACAGGATACGGGATCTGTCAGCGCTTCCCACATCGGCCATCATGACAGGATAGGCGACCTCGCCTTATGGTATACAGTACAATGAAGTAAATATATAAAACAAACAGCAAATACAGGAAAATAATTTGTAAAATTGAAATATTCACAAGATAAAACAAATAAAATAGTCATACCATCCGTGACAGCATAAGTATATAGCAATACAATAGCGTGCACTGGAAATATCGAATAACTAACTAAAAATAAAAATAATATTAGTGTTGAACATATAAAAATATAAAAACACAAAATAAACAGAGAAAAAAAATTCAAAGTCTATATCGTCCAAATATACACACACAAAAAGAAGGAAAATAGTTCTCTTTCTCTTTAAGTAGTGTTCAGTGTTTTCTTTTGAAACACAATTCAAGTGATATGTTCTATATTGCTGGACCATGGTTTCATATATTCTGCACAAGTTGAAGTTTTTGATGGTCCATCGAAGAAATCATACTTTTCAACATCGTATGTGTCGTTTGCTTTAATTTTGATCACTTTATATGGTCCGAGAAATTTTTGTTTCAATTTCAGACCAGGGCCAAATTGAGTGCGCTTGATTGCGACGAGATCATTCAATTGAAATTTTTGAGCATGTTTCCTACGCAGATTGTAGGTACGGCGATTTTCTTCTTGGATTTTGAGGATTTGTTGTTTTGCATCTTTACGGAGCTCATCACGCTGTTGGAGAAATGCAGACTGGATCTCTTCGTTGACGATTTCGAGGATTTTTATATCATGCTCAGATTTCATTTTAGTTCCAAACAGAATTTCGAATGGAGTAGAATTGATACTTCGTTGAAATGTAGAATTAATAATTTGCTGAACGGAAGCAACATGGCTATACCATTTCTCAGGGTTTTCTATGGATAGCTTGGAGAGTACAGATATGATAGTAGAATTAAGTCTTTCTACCTGACCGTTTGATCTAGGAAGTCCAGCTGTAATAGCAATGTGGGTGATATGCTGATGTTCACAATATTCTTTGAATGACATAGATGTGAAAGCGGTACCTCTGTCCGTAATAATCCTTGAAGGATTACCGAAAACTGATCTTTGGCATTCGAGCTTATTGAGAACTTCAGCGGTGTCGGTGGACTTGGTCGGGTAAAGCCACACAAACTTCGTAAAGGAATCGATGATCGCCAGAATATGCTTATATTTCTTAGAAGTGCTGGGAAGAGGACCCAAATGATCAATATGATATGTATGAAAGGGAGTATCGTCTTTGTCAAGTGGATGCAAAGTGCCATCTAATTTGCCACGTTTTCTGTTATTTTGAATGCATGTTACACAGTTGCGTATGCATCGTTCAATTTTCTCTTTCAAGTTCGGAATAAAGAATTCTTTGTTTAACATTTCCTGCGTGCGTTTTACTGCAAAATGGCCTCGTTCATGACAGGATTTAATAATGTTGGCCTGCATATCATCAGGTACGACAAATAAATCGATTCCGTCTAAGTTCTTATATAAAATGTTGTTCTTGACTATGTAGTTCTCGTAAGGTGCATTTTGAAGTAATGCTTTTATAGCTGTAATATGCTCATCTGTCTGTTGAGCTTTGAAAATTTGAAGATTGACACAGTCTTGAATGATCATGCAGCATGGGCTTCGGCTAAGAGCGTCGACATGAGTCATCTTTGAACCGGTTCGATGCTCTATTTCGTAGTCAAAATCCTGAAGGTATAATGCCCATCGCGAAATGCGGGAATTCATTTCTTTTTTATTTAACGTTTTGACGAATGCATTACAGTCAGTGATAATTTTAAAGTGTGATCCGAGGATGTAAATTCGGAATTTTTTAAGAGCTTCTACAATGGCGAGTACCTCCAGTTCATAGCTGGTGTATTTTCTTTCGCTGTCAGACGTTTTCTTGGACATATAATACACTGGATGGAATTTGTTATCATCTTTGGATTTTTGTAGTAGGACTGCCCCCAAGCCATCAATTGACGCGTCTGTATGAATTTCAATGGGACTGCCTTGATTAAAAATAGTTAAAACGGGTTTATCAGAAAGTAACTGTTTTAAGCGTAAAAACGCAGTTTTTTGCTGAGCTTGAAATAGAAAGGGGCTGTCCTTACGAAGAAGATCACTAAGTGGTTTTGCTATAGTAGAGTATGAGGGAATAAATTTTCTAAAGTATCCCGTAAGACCTAGAAAACGTTGTACGTCTTTTGCATTTTTTAACTCAGGATAATTAAGAGCGGCTTTAGTTTTGGAGGGTGAAGGGAGCAATTTGCCGTGTTCTACTACGTGACCCAAAAATTCAATCTGACTATGCAAAAATTGACATTTTTTAAAGTTTATATCTAGTCCATAATCGCGAGCTACTTTTAGAACAGTGTTAAGGCGTTCGAGAGCCTCAGATTCATTATTTGCGGGAATGACGATGTCATCCATATACGGGAGGACAATGCCTTTTGCAATAAGATCACGAAAAACGGCATTTATGTATCGCATAAAGACAGGAGGACATGAACTTAAACCGAATGGCATATAACGGAATTGAAATTGACCTGTATTTGTGACGAAACTGGTGTAACAACGACTTTTTTCTTTTACCGGCGCATGAAAAAATCCGTTACGCAAATCGAGAGTACTGAAAATTTTAGCATTTTGAAGACGATCTAAAATGTCATCAATTAATGGTAGTGGATAATGGTCTTTAACTAATTTACGATTTAATTTTCTATAATCTATACAGACTCTATGTTTTCCATCTTTCTTACGAACTACGACAACTTGACTAGCATAGGGTGAAGAACATGGTTCTATAATTCCATTTTTTAACCACTCGTCTATCTGCGCATTTACTATATCACGTTCGGCAAAGGGTAAACGTCGAGGAGAGTGGAAAATTGGCTCATCGTCAGTAAGCGTTATATCAAGTGCGATGTTCGTGGTTTTAGTTTTGTTAGGTTTATAGGCTAACAAAATCTGTTCAACCTCATTGCGAGTTTGTTTAGAAATATTCGGACCTATATCAAACGTGGGAGTTTCGGCAGAAATAGCCATTATAAAACTGTCAGTTTCAACAGGATCATCAGATTTAGAAATTTTGGAAAATACAACACCGTCAGGTTTAATTGTCAAATTTGCCTGATTTATTACGTCGCAACCTATTATTAGGTCATAAGTAGTACAATTATTAGGTACCACCGAAATAAAAACAGGAAAACTTTGTTTGTCAATAATAATTTCAGATTCAAAGGAACCTATTATTTTAGTTTGGGAAAAACCGAATCCAGTTAGTGTCATCTTGTTATTCGTCAACGGCAGCGATCCTAGTTTAATCCATGCAGAATGTTTGAGAAGTGTCGAAAAACTACCAGTATCGACTAATCCGGAAAGTGTATTATTAAGAATAACAACCTCTTTATGCATATTCGACGGAGAATGCAATAAATGTAAAGTGTTGACATTATCCCGTGGGGTAGAACTGTCATTCCGAGTAGTACGATGACAATCGGAAGATTTATGTCCGAAAAAATTACAAGAAAGACATTTAGGACCACGATTACGATTAGGGCAAGACTTTGCGATATGTCCAAAATCGTTACAGTTAAAACAACGCGTCTTACTGTTAGTCGGATTACTAAGATTCGATTTTGATTCTCTTTGTTGGACAGGGATTTTATGTATTTTATCACGTCTTTGACCGTCATTAGCATATCTAGAATACGACATCTTTGAATTATTTGCGTTCATTGCACTTACGATAGTTTCGAAAATTCGTAATTTTTCTTTAAACTCAGAATAACATTTTGCACCGTAAAGAATAATTTTATCAGAAGGGGAACCCTGTATCCCATTTATTGTGTATTGAATAACAGAATATTCATCAATAAGGGTTTCAGACTGATTCGCAATTTCACGCATGGCAATAAAATATTGCATAAAAGTTTCATTCGAGCGCATTTTACGTCTTTCTAGTTGTTTATGTATTTCAATCGAAGTTACTTTATCGGAAAATTCATTAATGAATGCACTTTTAAAAGCATGATAGGAATTTAGATTTCTTTGAGAGAATAAAAAAGATTTAGCTGCGCCGGAAACTAATCTCTTTACAAAGATTAATTTTTGTTGTTCGCTTAAAGAAGGAAAAAGAGAAAAATTCTCTTCAACATCATAAAAAAAACTTTTAATCGAATAGGAATCATTTCCTGTGAAGTTTCTGCTACTACCACAGAGATCGCGTAATAAAAAACAAAACTGAAGGTTTATTTCATTCATCGTTTGTTTATTCGAGGGATCATTTTCGAGTGATTCCCTTTTGGCGCCAGTAATTAATGCCTGACTGTTATTTATTAATGTTTCGTCTGAAGTTACGGGGATGGGGAAGGAAGAATTATTACCCGTATTACTCATAGAGCTGTTATTAATAGATGAAGTTTCGGTTTGAGAAACCTTTTGAGGAGACAAAGGTTTTTCTTCTGTTTCCGATAAAAAAACTAATATCTAGCGAGTTCTGAAATTCATTTAAATTTGTTAGGGCTTTAAAAATATTTTCACACATAGCATCTTTGTCGGTCTCAGTTACTTCTAAGTGTAATAAATTAGAAACGGAGATAAAATCAGATAAAGAAAAAATCTTCAGCAATTCTTGTTTATGTTTTTCTACATCTAAATTTTCAAATCTTTCAAAATTTCTCATTCTTTTTCGAGAAGAATGGTCAAAATTACTGTAACCTAACACAGAGTTAAGCAATTTTACGGAATTAGTTTTTGCATATTTAAGGGAGTTAGCGATTAATTCAATATCGCCTAGTTTTAAAGACATTGTAATGAATTAAAACAGAACTAATGCACATTCACTCGGGATTAAAATTTAAAGGGAGAATGGAATAAAGTAACGTACTATACTATAAATTACAAACTTGGGAAAAAATTGCGCCTACCTGGTTGGGAGCAGTCGAATTATTCACTCTTAAAAGTTCCTTTTTTTTTTAAAGCAGCCAGTATATGTCAGCACAGTTGCACAAGAACACGAAGTACTTGAACCTTTAACGTTTCCACTTGAATCATATCCATCCAAAACGTGCACTAACGTCCATTAAAATATCCACGGCAAAAATCCACTCTTATCAAAATTCTTAGCATCAATTTAACGTCTTAAATTGTACTAACGTCCACAGCTTTTCAACAATTTGGCGGGATTTGCTAGGGGTATTCACGAGAAAGGCCGAGCCCCCAAAAATGTGGGAAAAGGCAACGACCAGCATTAATATTTGAAATATATTTATTAAGATTAAAGTACAAAGGGCAAAACATTACTACATAGAACATAAAAGATACATGAGCGTGAGCTACACGTCTTGCAGTCTCACTGCCTAACTCTCGTCTGCCAATAATGGCGGGAAAGCATCACGTGATTAATGACGTGACGCAACATGGCCAGCATGGCGCCATACAGGATACGGGATCTGTCAGCGCTTCCCACATATATATAGTGTGTGTGTGATTTATTTGGTTATTTGATGGTGATTTGATTGTGAAATTGCACGAAGGCTATTGAACTGCGACCTCACATTTGAAAACACGAAGAAAGATGATGATGATACCGAATTAAGATCTTCCAAATGACTGCTTTAAGCCATGTCGGTTTTGGATACCAAGCTCACATATGTATTGGATGTATAATTCAAGATTGCCAGCAAGAAGTCATGATTTATGATTCCATCAAGGCCTGATAGATTTTTGTGTGTGTGGGTGGATTTCTCTATCGTCTATGTCTAGCAGTGGATGTAATTCCATCTGTCAATTTGTATCAAGATTATGTGTGGTATCTTCTGTTGATCAATTGACCTTGGACATTAGGCTGTACCTGAAATATATGATTGATTTCACTTCACTGTATGTGAGATGGCAATCTTCCTAGAGAGCTTCCAGATTCGATTACTGATTGTTATTCAAGATTATTACCCACATTCGTGTTTCTTCTGGAAGAGAAATTCCAGCAGCCAATGAAACAACTGCAGGAAATCTGATGCTAAAGTGCACATTCATCTATTACTGTTTAAACAATACTGATTAAGAAGTAAGTAGGAATGGTAATCTTGTTTTGATTCAGTTTTCACAGTTATGCCTTAACGTGGTGGGCTATACAAATCTTTAGTAATGGCGACTGTTTATTACAGTGGCTAATATTATATAATATTTTGTTCTATGCCATCAACAGAAACAATTTAAAACCAACCCATCTAACTCAAAACAGGTAGTTCTCATTCGCTTTGTCCCCAAATTACAAGCATATACCTATTAAACCTAAAATATTTTTATAACAAAAAAAAAAAGTTCTTACTTGTATGGCATCAATCGCTAAAAACAAGTTAGTAAGATCTTTATATAAAGACTGCTGCTCTTCGACGACAAAACAACTCTGCCACTTGGGCGGTCGGGCAGCTCTTAACTCAGACAGACATACAGACAGACGGTCAGTCGATTATTAAAAATTGCTTCCTCAGGTCTTAAAAATAAAGGACCAGTCCTCTCCATTGCACTTCGGAAATTTAAACCTCCAAATAAAAGGTTTTGACAAACAGCGGTGTTTAAAGTCCACAATTGACCGTGAAGAAAGCTGCCGTTGCAGGTTGACACTGATTGATAGACTTCAGTGGAAGGTCGATATCCCTTCCTTCTTTCCATTCTAACTGCATTGC
This sequence comes from Argiope bruennichi, assembly GCF_947563725.1. Taxonomy (NCBI): domain Eukaryota; kingdom Metazoa; phylum Arthropoda; class Arachnida; order Araneae; family Araneidae; genus Argiope; species Argiope bruennichi. The sequence continues at coordinate 23,017,978 of NC_079154.1, read as the reverse complement.
AGAGGAAAGCATCCGTCTGATTGCAGTCTCTTCGCCACTGTTTGTGGCGGGGAAAGAAAGCATTAAAAATATATTTTTGTTCTCTGATAAACTTCTCAACCAAGTCTCTCTCGCCTTCTGGGAGTTTGTCTAGTTTTATTGCATGTGGATAAGAAGTTCATGGCAGGTCAAATAATCGAAGCTGGGACAAATTATTTATTTATTTTCAGTTATCACTGAACATAAACCAAAATTTAGATTATTAAGAAATTTTCATAATATTTTTTTCTCGAAAAGATTTTTTTTTATGCATAGAAACTGTGTTCTTTCTATTCTTTTTTTCTGAATGAGTAGGAATTTCAAGTAGGCCAAAAAAAATCTAAATATGGGACAAATTTAATAATATTTTAAAAGATTTCTTTTTTATTTATCGATGGATAGAAGGCATATTTAGATTATTGGAAAATCTTAATAACATATATTTGGTAATTCTTGCTCCAAGTCATACTTGTAAAGCATAGAATTTTTTTTTTTTTTTTTTTTTTTTCTCATTCGTCTTACTTTATTAATGATGAGAAATTCATGGCAGGTCAAATAATCGAAACTCGGATAAATTATTTATAATAATTTTTTTCATATATCAGTGAACACAAGCCAAAATGTGAAGAATTTTGATGATATTTTTTAAATTATTTTTTTTAAGTATAGAAATTGTATTCTGTCCATTCTATCTTACTGGGTGGGAAGGAATTCAAAGTAGGCCAAAAAATCTGAGAAGAAACAAATTTAATTGTTTTTAAATTCCTTTTTATTTATCGATTGACAGAAGGCAGATTACTGGGAAAATCCTAATGAAATTGATTTTGCATCAAGATATCTTTTTTTAAAGAAGTTATGCCCCCCCCCCGCCTCTATTCTTTGTTTCTTGATGATTAGATATTCATGGCAGATTAAATAGTCGAAGTTGGGACAAATTATTGATATTTTTTTTTTTTCATTTATTAGTCAACACAAGCCAAAATTTAGATTATGGGACATTTGATGCTATCCCCCCCCCCTCTTGAAGTGGTCTTTTTTTTTTTAAGTATAGAAACTGTGTTCTTTCTATTCCTTCTTTGTGGATGAGAAGGAATTTGAAATAGATAAAAAAATCTAAGAATGGATCAACTTTAATTATTTTTGAATGAAATTTCTTTTTTATTAATCGATGGATAGAAGGAATTATTTAGATTATTGGAAAATCTTAATAGCATCTATTTGGTAATTTTTGCACAAAGTCATACTTTTTAAGCATATAATTGATTTTTTTCCTCTTTGTCTTCCTTTATTAATGACGAGAAATTCGTGGCAGATCAAATAATCGAGGTTGGGGCGAATTATCATTATTATTATTATTTTCATTTATCGGTGGACATAAACCAAAATTTAGTTTATTGAAAAATTTTGATGATTTTTTTTAAATGATTTTTTTTATAAGTGTAGAAATTATATTTTTTCCCATACTTTCTTACTGAATGGGAAAGAATTCAAAGTAAGCCAAAAAATCTAAGAAGGGACAAGTTTAATTATTTTTCAATTCCTTTTTATTTAACGTTGGACAGAAGGCAGATAATTGGAAAAACCTTAATGAGATTGATTTGGTAGTTCTTGCATCAGGTCATCTTTTTTAAGCATAGAAACTGTGTTATCCCCCCGCCCTCTTCTTTTTTTCTTGATGATGAACAGATTGATATGATGAGCAGATTGATAGAACTTGATGATTGATTTCTTGTTGATGATGATGATTTGTTCATGGCAGGTCAAATAATCGAAGTTGGGACAAATTATTTACAATTTTTTTTTTTTTTTTTCATTTATCAATGAACACAAGCCACAATTTAGATTACTGGGACATTTTGATGATATTTTTTTCTCGAAATGATCATTTTTTTATGTATAGAAACTGTGTTCTTTCTATTCTTTCTTTCTGAATGGGAAGGAATTCAAAGTAGGCCAAAAAATCTGAGAAGGGACAGATTTAATTTTTTTTTAAAATTCTTTTTTACTTATGGCACAGACAGACAGATGGCCCTGTTTAGATTATTGGGAAATCTTAATGACGTTTGTTTGGTATCTAATCAGCTATCAAATTTGGTTTAAGTTCTTGCATCAATACATCTTTTTTTTAGGTTCCCTTCCCCCCGCCCCCCACTCCTTTTTTCCCCTTTTTTTTTCTTTTCTGATGACAAGAAATTTATGGTTGGCCAAATAAACGAAAACGGGGCAAATTTAATTAAAACCATTTTTTTTAATTTGTTAATGGTTGGTTATTATTAGTTGTTAAATCATGATGTCATTTCTTTTATCGTTTTTGTGTTAAATCATTTTACAAGCAAATAATCTGTCTTTTCATTCTTCATGTAAGAACTGCCATTCCTACATCGATTCATTTATATAATGATTCTTATATACCTTATTTCAGTCTTGCAAATAACAAGAAATGTATTCAATTTAAAGGAGGAAGGAGAAGAATAAAATATTTTTGGGATTTTTAGTTTATTATTTGCTATTCTTTTACATTCTAACATGAAAGAAGACAAATTAAAGGCAAACTTCGAACAGAAATGCGAAGTTAAATCAGAGCTTTGTGGTGGAACAAGATCTTTAAATGGATCGTTCAACACAACACTGGGGCTGAGAAAGATTTGCCGTATCCTTATCTTTCAAATTCTTTAATAATTTATCAGCAGGGATTATTATTATTTTGAAACTTGAATGAAGCTTGAAGTGACATTAGAAGCCCTTGAGCTGGAGAAAAGATTCAATTTAATCATGGATAATTACTTATTTACGATCTAACTCAAAATCATTTCATACAAAAAAAAATTCTTTTAAATGAAATAAAGTTACCTTACATTCTCCGGAATTTAAATAACGCGATAATTGCTTTACTTTGAGATCGATCGATTGTTCATTTTCATTACCTAGATTTTATTCAGAATGTTATATAAATACAAGGAATAACTCGACCTAGCCAGAGGCCATACGGGAAATTTGATGGGGCCGCGAAAGAGCAACCCCACCTAGCAGGAAGGTACAAACAGCACTTGATGACATTGGACACAGGCAAACAACAAAGGGCCCTCTAGAGAAAACGCGTATTGAACTGAAGGGGAAAAAGGACATTATAGTTTAACATTACATATTAGATTGTGAGACATTAAAAATGCATCAAATGTATTAAATGCACGTTAACTTTTCACCTTAGAAAAGAATTTTATATAAAATAATGGAAACAAGATAACGAGCGAGTAATATTTGTGAATAAATTTAAAATCCACAAAAACATTTTACTAAACCGATATCACAAAATCATAAAAAAAAAAAAAAAAATCTTAAAATCTGTGCCAATCTCTTTTTGCAATGATCTTTTTATATGTCTTTCACAATACAACTTTGAGGCGAGAATAATTACTGTGATAGCCGTCAGCATTTAAGATATTTTTCAGATCCCGATTAGTATCATCTCCCATTTCTTGTTAATTTCCACTTGAATAAGCACTTCTAACCATTGACTTAGTTACTGCGAATCGAATCGAAATGTCTGCGACACGATTCCTCGTTCATCTGCGAAATCTTTTAGTTTTAATAATGTCTTTTTCCTCTAAATCCCTTTTTCCCTTTTCCCCCCCTTGTCTTCATGTGCATTTAATCGTCTTTCTTACCCCTTATTACCGCGGCTTAATGACTTTCTTCCCTTGCATACTGATTCATTTAAAATAATGACAGCCGCTTTTTGTACGGTTTCGACAGAAAGAACCAATGGATTGGATCGATACAAACGTTGAATTGCATCTTTGGAAAAGGCGTAATAGATATATTGCGGAAATTTTTCGGTAGACTATCAACGTTATTTCGGTGTCTGAGAACAGAATTTTATGTAGGTCAATTGCTTTGTTTACATAGAGCAGTGTTTTTCAAATTGTGATATAGTACTATTAACGATATATTACATTATTTTGGGTGGTATAAGTTTTATGCCACATTTAAAAGAATGTAAACTGACATTTTTTTAATATTTTTATTTAAATTCACTTTTTTACTTAATTATTTCTAACACGCCCTCTAAAAAATTATTGACTCTGTAATTTTCACGCTGGAAGAAAAAGGAATAAAAATCCTTAATGTTAATAGCATCTCTTTCAAAGATACTTAAAATCCCCTTTCCTATAAGAAAAAGAAAAATCTCTAAGAATCCCTCAGTGAAAAGCACTAAAGGAAAAATTTCTCAAACTTTTCTCTTCTATTAAAAATAATGCAATGTAAGCAGACGCGTCCGTCGGCCATCCTCGTATACAAATCATACACTTCAGTGGAAAAATAAATCGAAATGAATTCCAAATTTGTCTCCTCACATCTGCAAAATTGTTTTGCAGATAAGTTGTTTTTGACAATACTTTTAAATTGGCAATATAGTGCCAATAATTAGTTAGGATATGGTCAATACAGTACACTCCCGATTATCCGCGGAATTGGGTGGCGCGGCCGCCGCGGATAACAAAAATCGCGGATAATCCGAAAAAAGCTAAAAACGGGTATAGCAAAAGAAAAAACAGTCATTCCAACTTTGAAAAATCGTTTTATGTACGATAAAACGTAAAATAAACAACAGGAAATGTTTAACTAACGCTTAATATTTTAGTATATCACTCAAAACTAACCTAAAATGCATTTTGTTAATGAAAACAGAAAAGAGCTTTGTACTTACGAGAGGCGTCAAGGATACACAGAAAAATGAATACCTATGTACTGTTTTAATACTGTAATGTATTATGTCATTACAAAAGCATAACTGTAAAACTACACCTTTTTGAAGAAATCAGTCATTTGTGTTTGCTTCTTGCTTTGGAAGCATTTTCTCTTTGCTTGGAAACAAGCAAACAAAAAAAAACTTAGTTCGGCAGGCGCGGATAATTGGGAGTCTACTGTAGTTATATGTATAGTTAATAATTAGTTATGGTTAGTAGTTAGAATGTAGTCAATAACACGGATCATATCTTAACTATAGCCCTGAGGTTAATATTGAGGTAAATAAAAGACTAATTATATATCTTTCCCTTTTTATAATGTAGAATGTGTGAACTTGTTGGCTCTACAGGTCAGACTGTTTGACCTCAAGTTACCAATTTTGATGCAATTATATGTTGATGAATGGGAATGGACACTCTGGATTTTCTTCGCAATTTAATTATAATTGTAATTAATTATAAATTAAGCGAGATTTTGATGTTTTTCCATGCTAACTTCCAAAAATTTTATTATAGAAAAATAATTTTCCCCTCATCTCATTTTTTTTTAAAATTTAGCTTTTTAATGGTATAATATTATTTGTTGTGTAATATTATTTTAAAATTTTGTCAGTTTTTTTTTTAAATTGATATATATTACAATTAAATTAAAACCATTTTCATTGCTTCATCAAATATTTAATTGCGATATTTTCTACTATTGGTCAAAACATAAATAAAAATTCAGTTTATCTCATATTAAATGTGAAAGTGAAGTTACAATACCGAGAAAAGCAACGTGCAACGGGCAAATTATCCACATGGTAGCGTTTTTAATGATATTATGGTATTGCTAAATTCTATTCCATTTTGTTCATGTTCGCAGTAGACAGAATAGATGTAAGGTTAAAATCTGTTCCTTAAAAATACTTTGTTGTAGAAATCATAAACATCAAGCTTGACGGACAATAACTTTGATAGATGTTAAGCAGAGCCGATATACCGTACTGATCTCTGAAGAAAGAAATTTTTGATACCCGGACTAAATGTCGGAACAAGTTGACTTTCCTATGTTAAGTCTATGGAAACGGATAGAAAGCGAAACAGTCAGGTGGAATATGACTTACAAGAAATAAAGTTTGCCTTGCCAATTAAAATAGTTAATTATCAAAATATTTAGAATCGTTTTTTGAAACATTCAATGCTTGCATATCAGTTCAGTAAAAAATACGAAATTTTTAGTATTGGTTGCTTTATCGATTGACTCCATTGCAACATAAATTGAAATAGATGCGATAAATAAAGCATGGACATTTCGACTAAATAAAATAAATAGACTAATTTTTTTAAAAAATCAGAAATGGGGAAGATTTTTTTACAATTTTGAATTTTGACTTCGTACTAAGCGAAATTTATTAGAGTTATAAGTAATATTTTATCATTATGTTAATGGAAATTCTAAATTTATAAGATGAAGGGGGGGGGGTGGCTTCAATGTCGAAACAAATCTATCACACAAATAGTTATGAAAATTCGCACATATAATAGTAATGGCTACTCAATAAATGCACTTCGAAGCAAACATTTTAGAATCGATTTTTTTTAGAATCGAAGTTTACCAACGGAAAGAAGAAAACGATTGCCATTCTAAAGAAATTTGTTTCTCATCTCCAACATAATTTTCTGAATTTGGAGAAATGCTTAAAGAAAAATTACTAACCCGAAAAATGTTTTCTTTTGAGGTCATTATTTGAATATTTCTCTTTAATTTAATACAAGAACGATCGATATATCTACTTGTTGGATATGCAATTAGTTATTTTCTTGATGAATTAAAACATTTTTTTCCCTTCTGATTCGCAGTTCTATATATATATATATATATATATATATATATATATATATATATATATATATATATATATATATATATATATATATATATATATATATATATATATATATATATATATATATACATAATTAAAAAGAAAATTCTTGCACGAGGGAGAAATTTTACTTCTGTCTTGATTTATCCAAGATTCAAATTAGAAAATCAATATATTATCTTTATATAATTCAAATTCGTATAATATCGAATCCTAACTATCAAATCGAATCCTATCAAACATCCTAATTACATTGTCTCTGTCCTTTTACGCTTTTCCAGTTCCAGCATTTTTAAAAAAAAATCACATGAGGTTTTCCAGTTGAGGACAATTATATATATATATATATATATATATATATATATATATATATATATACTTTGCTTCCTTTGCTTTATTTTGTGTTATTATGCGTTTAAACTGGCAATCATCCTACTATGAGCAGCGTCGTGTGTGTTCTGCTAGTATGGCACAAGATATACAAGGAAAAAAAAATCTCAATTATCGAAGAATTCAACTTTTAAAAAGTTCAAATTAACCGAGTCTCATTGTGCTTTTCAATCAGCTTGCCTCAAAACTAATAACACTACTGAAGGCTTCTCTTTCCAGATACAAAATCTTGCGGTCGAAGTACTTTGGGGTGTAATTGCAGATTACGCGTGCCCTATGGGTCACAGCAAATGAGAACCACTCATGCATAGGGCTGTTATCAGTGACGTCACAGAAGAAGGGGGATGGAGATAGTCCGGCGGTGTGCAGCGAACGAATCCGTCGGAAAGGAAGACCGAAAAAACAATGGAACGTGTTTAGCGTCAAAACAGGGTATTTTAATAGTGGAAATATTTGCGGCCAAATTACTCATATTTTACTAATACGGAAAAGTATGACGAAAAAAATATTCAACTATGCTTTATTCAACTTAATGCTTTATTTCTTTCAGGGGTGTAACTAGATGGTTAAAACAGGATGGCGTACCGCACAGGTGATGACATTGTATTAAGGATTCATAATCACTATTGCTCTTCTTCAGGGTGATTATTTTTAGAGGTGTGCCCATATTTTGGTCAGATTTCATCGAATCTTTTGTTATTATTTTTTTTTATTTGTTGCCTTTGGTTAAAAACTTGTTCGCCGGGAATATTGACTTTTTTGGCTGTGAAACTATGGACGTGGAATACATTTTCAGTACAGTACCGAATATCCGGTCTAAAGTGGTGGAAGGACTGGTCGGATAACCAAAAAGGAGGATAGACCGGAGTTTTATGAATTCATTTTTTTGCCCACCAATACCAGAAGAAAAGTTTTTATCCAAAACTCACTATTACAATACAAATTTTCTCATTTTTTTATTGAGTATTAAGCCCTCCATTTATCACAATATGAATGCAGCCGCGTTCCGGTGAATCATAGAAGCAGTTCCCAGTAACGTATCGAGTTAAAATAGAAAATTCTGTACTGGTAGTTTATATATGTTTATGTATTTCATTGCACGTTTCAAGAACTTATTAGAGAAAAACTTAGTTAAAGGATGTTCTGTTCCGTTCTGTTCACATTTTAACATAAATTCTATAATACCCGACTTAAATGCTAGAAACATAAGCAAAACATTAACGTAAATCGTAGGCCTAATTCTAAAGAAAATTGGCTAAAACTGATTTTATTTATCGATGATAAAAGATTACACACATATGAAAAGGTAAGCCTAAGATAAGTGTCAAAACTTACAGTTTTTAGGTTTTGAAAAAGTCTAATAGATGAATGACATAATAGAAGCCTTGCCTTTTTCATTTAATTATGATGAAAGAAAACTAGGCCGGATAGTATGGAAGCCGGATAGTCTCGAATCAGATACTCGGGTGTGTACTGTAATTAAAATTTCATGTTATTACTCGGTAAAACTGAAAAATATGAATTTAATGAAATTTCTTTATTATAAATTGATAAGCTTGCAAATTAATAGTGCATAATTTTCTCTCGTATTATCGACTAGAACTATTATATCTTAATAGGAACAAATGTTCTATAAATTGCAATTTCAGAATAATTTGCATTTTAATAAAAATATTTTAGATTATAAAAGGAAAAAAATAGGTAGATATTGTTAATATAAAACTTCTGAAAACTTACAAAAGTATAAATGGAATTATTTGGCGTAATTCAAAAGAAGTACATAAATTTTATTTGAAAAATTAATATTTCATTAAAAGGGTCATAATTTTGTTCTATGTAAATCTGGCCATTGTGATCTAATCTCCTTTTAAGAGGAAAAAAAGTCGAAATTGAACGTTTTATTCAAAAAAAGTTAAAACTTTTCTATTAAATGTTTTTAAAAATTTTTGGTCAGCAGTTCTAGTTATTATAGAAACCAATAGTAGATTATTTTTTACTTTTCGATTATTTCATTTTTTATTACTTTGATAGATGTTATTTCAGTTAAAACTTCGAAAATTCATCTACAACTCACAAAGATAAAAAATATCTAATTTTCTTTATCATCAAATTGATTCACAAACAAATTTGCAAATGCCTATTTCTTATGCTATTGTTTTTAAAACAAATATTTCCTCACTCCTACATTGTTATTAAATTAACCCTCAACCGCCACCAAAGTGAACCATGTGAATCAAAAAACCAAAATAAAGAATTAAGACTCGCAGGAAGGATAACAAAATGTACCTTGTCTCAGACTGTCCTATAAATTGGTCAGGAGACTCTCATTTTGGAAAGATGAGATCTCTATTGGGAATATAACAAGCAAGCACGGAAGAAAAGCTTTTATCTTCTTCTGGTTCCCATCCTTATGGGAAGGTTCTTTCCCTCTCCCCTCAGTTTCTAAGTGGATTCTTCCACCAAGAATCTGAAGGAAGCTTTTCGTGAACGAGAGATTTTTTTTTAACTTTTTCTCCTTCCTTTCTTTCTTCTTTTCTCTTTTGTATTTTTATTTGAGGATGCATTGTTTCTTACAGCGATGATCTTTTTCAGCGATTCTCGCTATTTTAAAGCAGCTAAATATTGCTGTAGCACGAAAAAATAAGTAAATAAAAAAAGTGAGTGAATGTTATTTTAAACTTTAGAGGCTAATTTGAAAGAAGTCCTGTTATGTCATAGAATTTGTTGATATGTTTTTGTATCATTTTATTCATTTTTTTTTTCTTTTCAATAATGGTGAACACAAGGTCGCAAAGGGTTGGCGTCAACTTTTGAGTCTCGTCATGACAAGAGAATGAATCGCAGGAAAAGAGAAGAAAAAAAAAAGCATATGATACTTCATGGTCGAATGACTTCTTTCATTAAATATTGGATATGCTAGCACGTTCGTTTTATATGTAAAAATGCAGGTGATTACTATGAAATAATAATCGATTTGTTTCATTTACGCTGTTAATGCTTTTTACTACTGATCATATTTTGCCTGGTTATAAAACGTTACTAAGAAGCATTTTTGAAAACAGTAAATTAAAATATTTTCTTTGAAGAAATCGCGAATAGAATTTCACTAATCAGATAGCGATTTTATTTTACTTTCTAGAAGACAATAAAGTAAAAGTTGGAAATTTTAAACATATTTCATTAATATATACACCGTGGAATTATTTTATTAATGTAAACGTTGATGATATGCAGAGTAAGAGAAATAAAATATCTTCAAAAATATCTCTTAAAGATAATAAAATTTTTCATTGAATGGATAACAGTTTTTATATAGCGTTTTTAAATACAGTTAGATTATTTCATTAATATAGACATTGCTACAATATTTTATGAATGCACTTGTTCCTGGTAAAGCAGAATGAATACAAAATCTTTGCCCGGTTGCAAAACATTAGCGAGAAAGAATTTTGAAGATAATAAATTAAGAAAGATACGCGAGGCTGGAATATTAAATATGCAAAGTAGGTAGCTAACTATCTGCGGAAGATTTGAGTGACCTCGATGTTTCGAAAGTTATCTAATTTCATAGTAATTTATTTTCACATTTTCGTTGAATTTGTAAAAGCCGCATGATTTACATTATTCAAATTAAAATCATGTATCGTTTAACTACTGAAGCATTATTTTTATAACATTTCTAATTAATTATCTTTGGTAAGTTTTAAATTAAGCTGCTTCACAATTCTAAAAAATGTGTTGCTGTATAACTTTATTAAAATGTCCGAGGCTATTATAAAAGAATATTTAAACTGTTTCGAAATGTATGTTTTGTCTTTTTAAAAATCATTTTTAAATTTTATTTACTTATCATATTTATTATTATTATTATTTTAAGCGATACACTAAACTATTTCTATTCAAAGTTATTTAAAATTTAACGTTTTGCTGTTTTAGATTGTCAAAATTTGTTACTTAGGACTTAGGATATAGAGAATAAATTAAAGTCAATAAAAAAATATCTGTTGTTGTCTATATTGATGAGGAAAAAAATGGGGGACAGGCGAGATTTGTATTTTTAAAGGTCGTGAATTGCATAGACTAGGGGTGTTCAGACGTTTCCTAGGTACTGTCTACTTCTAATTTTTTTCTAGGTGTTGCGGTCCACCCGGTTGCGCAGATGTAGAGAGCTAAAAAAAGTTCTACAATCTTTATTACAACTTAATAATAAATACGGAATATATATTTACCTACATAACTACAAATATATTAATAATAGCCACAAATATAATATCAAATGATGCATTTAATATAAAACAATTCAAAATACATTTTCAAAAATTCACTTTCATCAAAAGTTAGTTCTCGTAGTAATAGTTATAAATAGTTATAAATATATATACAATAGAAGACTTAGTCTGCATATTGTCCGCCGATTTAGAATATCTCGGTATATAACAAGTTATTGCTAATCTTTCACTGGATTCTAAGTGGTTGTCTGTAAGAAGGGATTGATTGATATGTTGTTGTCTTAATTATATTCATCGTTGAATTTTTGCAGTTAGAGATAAAATACGATGTTAAATAATATACAACTTTTAAAAAAAATTAAGATTCTTTATTTCATCCATTTGATTCCAAAAGTTATTCTTAGGTTCTGAATTACGTGCTTTTAAAATTATGTCATTTTGAAGGAGAAACACTTCATTTTCCTCGAGTGATAAAGAGAATATATAATTTACATTTCCTCGTCAACATTGCCACACATGAATGTAAAAATTGGTTTCGTTTATTATGCACATCTTATATCTTAGTAAAGGCGGTCAGCACAACATGTCTTGGTGGTCCACCGGTCGATCGCGAATGATTAATGCCCACCCCTGGCATAGGTATAAGTAGCGAACCAGAAATTAAATGGCGTAGATGAAGAAAAAAAGTTCACTGAGTTTTGTGTTTTAATAAAACCATTTGGCCATAAAATCGGCCATTTTGGTTCACTTTCTTGTGGAAGAATCCTCCTAGATGTCAAAATAGTTGTGTGAGAAATTTAAAGAAACTAAGAACCTTGACGATTCTTGAAAAAATCGTTCTAGAAAAAGCGCGCTTATGTGAATTTTGGTCTACTAGGCAGGACAGGAGTATTTAAAAAGTAAATTAGGTAATAATTGATACCTAGAAGTCCCGCGACTTTGAAGAGTGTCTCAAGATGGGGAGTAGGAGTGTATTTTCAGAGTAATCCAATTTTACGCTTTCTCTTGATTCATAATGGCTAATGTTCAAACTTATTCAAGGACAAATAAAGACCCATTTGAATTCCAAAAAATTATTTTTAGAACTTCATGAAAATTCGCTGACAAAATCAATGAGGGAAAATCTTTTCCGCAATTGGCTGCCTGATTCCTAAGTCAGCAGCTCTAACAAACTTCACATTAGAGTATTTAAAATCTATTAAAAAGATTTATAATTTCTTTTATTATTTTGTTTAAAATTACTTTTAAGTTTAAAAATTTTTATAGCGATTTACTGAATCCAATTATATTGAAGAAGACTATCCTTTAAATGTATTATTATTTCGATTAATAATAATATTTGTTGATATAGATATTAAGTTAACTTAAATCTGGTGTTGGATTTTGAAAATGTTTAGGGTTGTCTAAGTGTCCCTAAAGGGCTTGATCCAGCCTTAATTTCGGCCTTACAAGATGATGGCATGCTGTTGGGGTTGAGATCTCAATAGAATAGGTAACAACAACGATTTTTTAAACGGTGTTTATTTCTTAGATCAATCAATCTTTTAATCCACAAAGGTGTAAAATTCGCGGTACACAATAAATAACTTTCCGTTGTAACAAGCTTAACACAAGTACCGAAATTTTTAATATAAATTTTTTAGCTAAATTTTCAAATCGTACATAGTTACAAATAAAAGAAATTACAGCTTTCTCCAGTGCACAAATGTTGAGTTGCGTTCGTTACATTAACACACCCTGCAAAAACCGAAAGGTATAAGATTTAAACTCTTGGAAGGATTTTTTTTCCGATTTTTTTTTATAGATATAGAATTTATGACCCATACATATGTAAATGCAGCTACACAAAATTAAATTCTGTTCAGATTTGAAAGAAAATTTTAGGGATGTCTGAATTTTGAAAAACATTTAGCAGCCAAAAATGAAAGCATTCGAAAATTAGAATTTAAAATTATTTCAGTGTTAGTAGTATTTAACGATGCGAGCATATGTTTTCACTTATGAAAGGAAATAAATTTCACGTCAGATCCTGAAATATTGAGATTCTCATTGTACCAGATTTTTAAATTGATCTCTAGAACTAACATATTCTTCGAGGTAGGAAAGATGGCAGCAGAGAGAGAAGTCAGGAAGAAAACATTTACTTTTTCTATTGTTTTTTTAAAGTGTTTTCTAAAGAAACTTACGTTTCTATGTTGTTGTTTTTTTTCCTTTTCCTTGCTTATATAAACTTAGATTTACCTTTTTGGACACAAGCTTACATTTAAGCTTGATATCCTTCAATTTTGCTGAGTATTCAGATTTTTATTTTCAGAATGTTCTTATGAGAAATTTGTGTGTTTTCATAGCATTCATGGTAATGTAAAAAAAAAAAAAAAGAAAGAAAAGAAAAAGAAAGGAAAAAAAAAATATCTTTTGGACGTTTTATTTCAATCGAATGAAACTAAAAGCGGATACAAAACTGCAAATTTTACAATCAAAATGACATACTAAATTTCTTATAGCTAAGTGGTTGCACTTTTGAATCACGCATTTATATGAATACGAAAAAACAATTAATTAATCCCAGTTCCCTCACTTGGGACTTTGTGGGGTTCTTTGATGTCTGTTCATTTGCCATCATCTTATCGACTTTGCGAGAAGCTCCCGATCGATGTCCACAGGCGAGAGTAGTCCTACCATGGATCAGAACTATCGGGGGGGGGGCATCTCGAAATGAGGATGAGATGCTTCCGGCATGGTGGTTGGATCTCGCCACCCTGGAAGGTACACAAATAGGTGGGGGATCTGATTCCTCCCATCGATGACGTACTTCCTACTGGGAGGGTTGTATCTTGGCCGGTGATGGCCCTTAGGACTCAACCACTGTTCCCGTCAGTGTTGCTATTGCGGCGGTCTGGTCATTCAGTTTTATGGTTTAAATCCGTGTGCCTTAGTGGCGGGTCGGAGAGTCAGATGGCTGACTACCATGGATCAGATGGCAGATTTAGACCATATCCGTAAAGGCAAAGGACCGTTGGAACAGGTCTTTAGACGGTCAACATCTTGAGAAATTTGGCTCAAAATTTGATATCAAATATCTACATCTACATTTGGTGTATATAAATTTTTCATCTCAATCTGCCGATAAGAAATCTGTCTACCAAATTGTATCCATTCAACTAATTACGTTTGGTATTCACCGTGTTCATTTGGACTGGCAGGCTTTCTGGGTTGGTCTTAGTTCAATATCTTATTGAAATCTATAATTTTAGCTTAAAGATTGCATACCAAATTTCATCCGCCTAGCTCAAATCATTTTTAAGTCATCGTGTTCAGAGACGGACAGATAGGCATAATTCCTGACAATGTATTTTTCGTACTCAAGAAGTTCCAAATTCAGAAATCTTTCAAAATTCCGGGATCGAATTCTTTTGGTAATTACGATATTCTGCATAAGAAAAAAGAAAAAAAAATGTGTGTTGTTAAAGTGGAGCTTAAAAATAGTATGCAGTTAGATGCTGGATGACGTGCGCAGTTACGTTTGTCACATGACTGGAATGCCCCGTGAATTGACTTCATCATTTTTAAATAGAGTTAAGGGATGACAGCCAAGTTTACAAGAGATAACAGTCCTCTTATCTCACTACTCGTGTCAAGCTTGACACTCTTTGGGTAAGCTGAGTCGGCGTTAGAAATAAAAAAGAGAGAAAGATAATAGTTCTAGCACAGTGGCATATCTAAAAGGGGGAGGGTAAAGGGATATAAAATATCTCTTTCACCGACATTTTCTCGCATATTCTTTTTATACATTTATATATTATTGAGCGCATGTCATTGTCGAATAATAGTTACCAAAGAGTATCAGCGTGCGGTTTTCGGAGATATTTTGGGAAGATAAATTGTTGAAATGCGGTTAATAGAGAAGTACCAATAAATAGAGTGCGTGTTTTGGACACTTTTTTCTTCGACTATTAAAACCCAAATTTGATTAAAATTGCTATAATAAAATCACATACTAAGTTCCATAGATTTCAGTTATCGCATTTTTGAGCTATCACGTTTATATACTTGTGCAAAAACAGATCGATAGTCAGCCCCATTGCGGATCTGATTCTAAATTTGATACAGATACACTTTAGATCTTAAATCTGTACACTAAATATTTTCGTTTTGCAGTTAACGTGTCAATCTACAAGTAAATAGCCAGATATGCATGCTTCTTCAGCATTGTTTCCGTCCAAAAGTTGATAGAAATCTGCAGAATTGAAATTTTAACATTCCCAGTACTGATAAGACATTTACAGCCAACTATGCCGTCGCTATTACTTAATAAACTCCTCGAAATAGCCAGAGGGTGAATCTTTTCACCTGGGTGGTCTCGCATCTGTTCATTAGCGACTACAGTGAAAGACCACATGTGGGAATTCCTCGTCCAAGAGATATTGAGAGTACCTTCAAAGAGAAAAGGGTGTCCAAACATCTGGATGCTAAATGTTTCTCATTGGGAAAGGACTTTGATAACTCCGTGTTCCAGAATAGTCAGTTATGAAAGGTGCATCACACAAAGGACCTTCCCACGACCGACTGGCGCCACTGAGAGAACATATTGCTGAACCCCGATTGGCCGAAAGAGAGCTCAAATGATCAACGTAAATTAAGAGGAGGAGATTGTCGCCGAAATAAAGTGCGGCGATTTTTTTTAGGAGAGAGAAGAAACGAATTGCAGGCAGACTGTTGGACTACGCCCACGAGTTCGGAGTCCAACTGAATTTCAAGAAAAGCCTTCGATTTTGACGGTTGTGTCTCCTACTACAGGTGTAAATAACTATTTATTTAAAAAAGATTAGAACAAGTTGTTCTTTTGTATATATAGGGCTGTAAAATAAAGAATTGTCTGGAAATTCTGCTTCATTATTTGATCAGTCTATATCAAGACATTACAAAATAAAGAGTGCGTACTACATTTCATCTATCTGGCTCAAAACATTTTTGAGTTAACGTATTCACAGAGAGACAGACATAATTACAAAAATATGTTTTTCTGATTCTTGAAGGTTAGAAAAGTAGTGTTTCGTCAAAACCTCCAGTTCGAATTTTTTTTTTCTATACCTTTTTTTTTGTTGTACTTAGTATACGAAAAAATAAAAAAGCTCTAATTTTTGAATACACACTACTTTTTAACTTTTTAGAATTTGTCTGCGTATATTTGCATCAGTTGATTAGAACATTAGAAAAAAAAACTAAATAAAGCACTATTCGTTTATGCAATCAATAAACAAAACATAATTATTACTACAAGATACATCCTTTATTTGCTCTGGTTTAAAATACTTTTACGTCTAAAAAGTAACGTAAAAATTACTATTTTATAAAATATTATGACACACAAAATCTCTTTAACATTTGAAAATTTTTTATGGGAATATTTTATTATTATAAGAATATCATCAGAAATATCAATTAAACCAAACGATTTTTTTAAAAAACGTGGGTAAATTATATAAGATGAAATCGTCTGCCTTTACTCAATTATTCATTAAATTTGGAAAAATTTATAAAAATTGAAAAAAAGATTACACGAAATTAAAATAATATTATTGAAAGGATAAAAATTTGATTTTTAAGATAATATAAAAATATTTTTTGTGGGGTAATTTGCGCCAAAATTACTGCAAAAATAACCCGACAAAATATAAATTAATTTTTGATTCATTGACTGTTTAATTTCAGCCAACTCTTTGAAAAGTTACACTTGTCTTAAATAATAAGTGTAGAAAACTTCACTGAATTCGACCCAGTTAATGAAAACATACTTAAAGCCACAGTGATTTATTATTTACATTAGAATCAGATCGGTAGCATATAATTTATTCATTTGATACAAATGATTCTCATGAAGCGTTATATTTAATTAATGTTTTGAAATAAATCCTTAAGCAGGCCTCAGAAAGAACTAGCTACTGAAATCCTGTTTTTGTTCTACCTTTTATCAGATTACTAATGGATTCACCTTCAAGCCACGTTTTTTTCGCCAGCCATTCTCTTTGTGTTGATGATAGGGTGCAAATAGCTCAGATTACGCTAAATAACGCCATCGTAAGTCGATCACTTGGCACAAAGGCAGAAAAGGACAGAGCAGTTTTATTGGTTTGAGGAAGGGAAAAGACCACCCAGCACAACAATAAAAAAAGACCACTCAAAGCGGAGTTGATGGATTGAGGCAGAAAGGAGTTTTGCTCTTCGCTTTTCGGCGGCGTACGTAACCTTCCTGAATTCTCTTCAAAATGTTCGCTGTTAAAAAGGGGAGTTTATGGTTTTATTGTCCGTAATTTTCCTTTCATACCAAGGGGAGAAAAGCTTGCCTCTTGCCTTTACAAAGTGGTCAGTGGACGGTTCGTTTTTCTGTGTTGTAAAAATGGGAAGGAATAAATTCTTCTGTAAAGAATTTTTTTCTCAACTTATTGGGTTGTCATTGAATACCGATGTGATTTCGCCCAGGCTCTTGATTTCATATAGAACGAATGATCTTTTTTGTTTATATTTTTGTGCTTGAAGCGATCAGACAGGTGCTTTTTTTTAAACTTATGAAGCAATTTATATGCCGATTGCCTTTTTCTTTTCTTTTTAATTTTAATGATTTGTAAAACAGAGATGTGTTAAGTTCTGTTCGTTTCTATTGTTACTTTTCAATAAATCTCAGCATGGTTCTTGAAGACAGCACATTTATTAGACACAGAAAATGAAAAGAAAAGAACACACGTATTGACAATTACGCACACAGCATCATGTTAAACAATTCGCGGAGGGAATGGTGCCGGAACAAAGCGCCAGAAGCGTAATCACACAGATATTCCTACGCGACGCGACAAATATAGTCCGCTTGCTTCATCCCAACAGTTTCTGTATCCTGAGACAACCATTATTCGACGATTCTATCTCACTGAAGGGTGAGATGCTAAAGAGTGTGCACATTTCAAAATTTACTTTATTATTAAATATTTCCTCTCACCCCTATTTTGTCGAATTAAACTCATCTTAACGCGCGCGCAAAACCGCGGAGGGTTTTAGAATCCATTCACAAACAATAAACGCCGGTGAAAGGTGTGGAAAACGAAAAAAAAAATCACTAATTTCAATTATTTTTAGCGGTATGTTTTTACAAATAATATCACTAAAGGAGGAGGGGGGGGGGGAGTATGCGAATGTAAAAATAAATAAAAAAAGATTCGAAATCTCAATTCAGAAACATCGCAGAATGATATATTGTAGGAATAATTTATCCATCTTTATACTATTTTTAAAATCTACTGTTAATTATATATCAGACACAAAAGTAACCATGAAACATTGTTTGACATCGGAGAAACACGCGTTTATATTAAAAGTAATTATTAAAACATTGAAAAGTGCTGTTGAAAAAAATACTTGAAAATATATTTAAAAATTTATCAAACCTAGCGAAGATATTGTAGGGAATAAAAACTAATATCATTGAAAAACTTTTAATTTTAAAATAATGCAAAAACGATTTTTGTACTATAATCCGATGCTAATAAAGAAAATCATTAAAATTTCAATTATTTTTTGATTAAAAATCTAAATAATATTTTGAAAGACTCTTCTTGGGGAAAAACAACTATTGCACAAAAAAATTTCCTGTCAAATTTAATAATACCGGATCTCACAATCTGCTGGTGGGAGGTTTTGCAAGATTTTTAATTATTTATGTTGTATTTTACAAATAATAATATTTCAACTTATAGCATTATTATTTTTTTGAAAAACTTTTATTTTACATTAATAAATGTAAGCAAAATTTCCTGTCAAATTTAATAATACCGGATCCCACAATCTGCTGGTGGGAGGTTTTTCAAGATTTTTAATTATTTATGTTGTAATTTACAAATAATAATATTTCAACTTATAGCATTATTATTTTTTTTTGAAAAACTTTTATTTTACATTAATAAATGCAAGCAAAATTTCCTGTCAAATTTAATAATACCGGATCTCACAATCTGCTGGCGGGAGGTTTTGCAAGATTTTTAATTATTTATGTTGTATTTTACAAATAATAATATTTCAACTTATAGCATTATTATTTTTCTGAAAAACTTTTATTTTACATTAATAAATGTAAGCAAAATTTCCTGTCAAATTTAATAATACCGGATCCCACAATCTGCTGGTGGGAGGTTTTTCAAGATTTTTAATTATTTATGTTGTAATTTACAAATAATAATATTTCAACTTATAGCATTATTATTTTTCTGAAAAACTTTTATTTTACATTAATAAATGTAAGCAAAATTTCCTGTCAAATTTAATAATACCGGATCTCACAATCTGCTGGTGGGAGGTTTTGCAAGATTTTTAATTATTTATGTTGTATTTTACAAATAATAATATTTCAACTTATAGCATTATTATTTTTCTGAAAAACTTTTATTTTACATTAATAAATGTAAGCAAAATTTCCTGTCAAATTTAATAATACCGGATCCCACAATCTGCTGGTGGGAGGTTTTTCAAGATTTTTAATTATTTATGTTGTAATTTACAAATAATACTATTTCAACTTATAGCATTATTATTTTTTTTTGAAAAACTTTTATTTTACATTAATAAATGCAAGCAAAATTTCCTGTCAAATTTAATAATACCGGATCTCACAATCTGCTGGTGGGAGGTTTTGCAAGATTTTTAATTATTTATGTTGTATTTTACAAATAATAATATTTCAACTTATAGCATTATTATTTTTTTTTGAAAAACTTTTATTTTACATTAATAAATGCAAGCAAAATTTCCTGTCAAATTTAATAATACCGGATCCCACAATCTGCTGGTGGGAGGTTTTTCAAGATTTTTAGTTATTTATGTTGTAATTTACAAATAATACTATTTCAACTTATAGCAATTTTATATTTTTTGAAAAACTTTCGTTTTACATCGATAAATGTAAGCAAAATGCGAAGTTCCGTATTTCAGCTTTTATGAATTGACATCTCACCTGTCGGCTATTATTTTTTTTATGATTACTTAATAGTCTTTCAAGAATTTTAAAGAATATTTTTAAATTTTAGAAGAGAAGAAAAACAAGCGATAAGCAAGGTCATTCTTATATTACCACGTAAATTACAGAGGATTTTTTTATATCAAGAATCCTTTGAACTTGATGAATTGCCATTCGGTTTCCATTTCTTTTCCTTGTTCACCTTTCTTTTAAAATTCTTTTTATAATTTTTCTTCTTCCTTTCTTTCTTTTCTATTTGTTTATTTTTATCAAATAGTTTTAAACACGAAAATGTTTTTAATATATTTTTCGTCAGAAATTAATAAAGACTTCCCATATTTAACGACAAAAATTCCATCTGAAAAGAAAAGAAGCATATAAAATACCAACAAAAATTTGAAATTGTTTTTTCAATATCTTTATAAAAACAATGCTTCTGTGTCTTTATGTAGTAACTTTAGTAACGGAATTTGCGTGGAAAATTTCGCTTGCTTAAAATGTAGGCCGATCTAGATTCTAAGCCGATCAAGATAAGCATACCTGATTTTACACTTACACAGAATTTTAATTATGAAGTTTTGCGATAAGATAAAAGTTTCCCGCTTAAAGTTTACAGATTTTTAGGACAACTGAAATGACCTGACAAGAATATTAATTTTACATCTTTTCTGTTGTGAAGTAACACTGTGAAAATTACATTTTTATCAAAAAAAGGCTATAAAAATCTTTTTTAAATTTCATTTTATGAATATGACATATGTAAAAATGCCATTCAGTATTAAAAACATGAAAATAAAATTCTTTTACTTAACTGAAATCAAATGTGGATTATAAACAGGTTTTCAAAATTTGATTAAACAAAACTTCATTCTAGCAATATTGATTCTACTTTCTTCATTTTTATTTTGATTCCAATTTTTACTGGCGGTTTATTTTTCTTTGCTTTTGTTTTGACAAGTAAAAGTTTGAAAAACGAAGTAACGTGTCAACAACGTCATTTCGCGTTGTTTCGAGGTCTTGTTTGTTACGCAGTTTTCTGTTTGGAAACAGATGTCTCGTATAGATGTAAAGATGTACGCTTCATTACGCGCATTTAGAACAAATGTGAGAGTCAGAAAATATTAAAAGTGAATCTGAAGTTTGAGAATGCTGAAAGTAAAAAAAAAAAAAAAAATTACAACGTATTGCACAATCAACTGGCGCTGGTATTAACAGTGTATTTTTGTTTGTTTGTTTAAATCTTATATAAGCCTGTGATTAAAGGATCATTTTTTTGTGTTCTTGCGTAATTTTATGCGCGGCACTGAGATTTAGTTTCCAATTTTGCCACACCAAAATTCTTTTTCTTTTTAATATTTTATGGAAATTGATGAGGTCTTTATGATGATTTTTAATTCATCAATGAATGAAATGCATTCAGATTTAACAACTTTAAACTTTACAAAAAGGCAATGGAAAACAAAAACATTATTTCATTGAAGAAATATATTTTTAGTAGGAAAATAGTTTAGCTTTATAAAGCGTAATCTATTTCCTAATATTCTTATAAAGAATGAATTGTGCTTCTACTGCTGTCTGAAAATTCTGAATCGTTTCCACGCACATAGTCGTTATCAATAAAAAATAATAATGATAATAAATAAAATAATAATAAAAATAAGTAAAAAAAGTAATAAAAAAATAAGTAAATAAAATAATAATAAAAATAAGTGAATAAATTGAAAAATATCAGTTCCGTCATGTTTGGACAGCTCTAGAATCTGTTTATTTAAGTTATGCGTTTATATTATTTATGCGTATTTATCAAATTTTAACCTTGACTGACTGAAATTAGATCAATTATTGAGTGCCAATGCATGTGCTCTTCTACTCCGTCTGAAATTTTGTGGGACCTGAGTGAAAAACATCTTGGGGAGGGGATGCTTTTTGTGCTTCGGATTTGGATTTTTAACCGAAACATTTTTTAAGGAAGTTTTGTTAAATAATGTATACGTTCCTTTCCGACGCAATGCAATGGTTATTTTCAAACGGATCTCGTAATTTTGCAGCTTGGTCAGATAACAAGAATGACACCTGATCTGGTCCACTTATTGAATCTGAAGTAATTATAGTCTGTGTAATTTCTGTAGGTGGTTCAAGGTCACATTTTCTACCGCGTTACTGGTACCGGACAACCAATAACGAGGTAGAAAATGTGGCCTTGAACCGCCTACAGAAAATACACAGACTATAGCAATTAGCTCATTATTCCTCAATAGTTAAGGAAAGTGAAATTTTTCTGAAATGCATTTTGCGGCATACCTCTTTTTCTTCTGATGACTTTCCTAAGGCAGAGATTCATACACATTTTATACCTACTATAGACTCCAAAATGGCTTATTTATGCGAAAACTCGTCAGGATTGGTATGGTTTGAAGTGGAATATCAAAGCCACTTTAATTTCCACCAATCCGTTTTCTACAGTCATTTGAAATCAGCGCGTATTTGGTGAATGCGATTGGGGTGGCAGAAATTTGAGGAGGTGCTTTCTGCATATTCACCAATAGCAAGATATTCACCAAGGGGGGAGGGGAAGTGAAGTTGGCATATAGTGCTCGAGAAAGACTGGTCTAAATGGATGGGCTGTAAAACTGAATGGCTTGGAATGACATCACTCTATCTGCAGGGTGTGACGTGATTGCAAATGACCAGCTTTACATTTCTACCGAATGTTCCGCAAATGGAATAGCAAAGTTATATATTATTTACAGTACACGTAATCTTTTAAAGAAGGTATAATTTGAACAATCTCAGCTAGTAACTGTAGAAAAAAAAATGAAATTACAAACTAAAAAGCTTATAAAAACAGCTAAAATTATTTTTTGTAGATATGTATACATTGTCTATCCACAATGCCAATGTACAAAAAAAAAAAAAAAAAAAAAAAAAAAAAAAAAAAATCGAAAATGTTAAAAATAACATTAAAAAAATCCCCTCAATAAGCTTAATACTGTGCCAACTTTCTCTGAACGGCGAAATTCAATTATTTGTAATTACAGTTGCATCTTTAAAATTGGTCAACCAGCCATATGCCGGCCTTGCGGAACCCTCTATGAACCTTATACGTAGATCAGAAACTATTTTAAATTTGCGGGGGGACTCACAGAGAAGAAATTATAGGAAATCGTAATTATCTATAGTAAAATAACCTTTGATTAATGCTAATAAGTTTTAACACGAAAAATGATCCTTTGTATACTTAATTACTTGGAATATTTCGATTACGAATAGCGCTTAATCTGTTTATCTTTATTTTTAACAAAGCATTTTATTGTGTAAGCACAATAAATTTTTTTTGTCATATCTTATAAATTGAAACGAAAAATTCTTCTATATATATTTATTTCGTGTATCTGGGAAACAGCTCTAACGACTTGGATCGAATTTTATATTTAGGTTTTATTTTTTAAGTTTATCTATATAGGTGTTTTTCCTGAAAACACGCGATTTTAGACATAAAAAAAAACATATTTTTTTATAGCTAACTATGAGAATAAGTATATTCAGCGTCTACTTCGACTTGTGAGCAATTCAATATAGTGGGCAGCATGAATGACGCGTTGTTAAGGGTTCTCGGTTCGAGTCATGCTTTTTCTTTCATCCTTTTACTTATGTATTTATATTTAATATTTTTGCTTTTTCAGTTTATCTATATAGGTGCCTTTCCTAAAAAAATGCTATTTTATACACACAAAAATATTTTTCATAACTATTAGAACCTTTTTCTATCTGCTTTCATGCTGACAGTGTCATGTCAGCATGCTATTTCGGAACCGATTTCACCATGGTAAAAGTGAGAGCAAATTCAAAAATATAAACTATGATAGATAAACTGTAAAATAAATTCTGTAATATAGCAGATTGTTTCGAATAACATGCTAAACTAAGTGCATTCATCATTTTTTCCTATTTAAATGACCAATTCACATGTAAATATTTGTATGTAATTAGTATGTGATTCGTATCTAAATATTTTCTCCGAAAAAACACAATTTTACAAAAATAAAAATAAATAAAACTGCCTAGCGGAACTCGGTCTGCCAGAATATTCGCGAATGATATGTAGATTACGTTAAAAACAGAAAAAAAGAAAAAAAAAAAAAACTATTTTAAAATAATTTTTTTTTTTTTTACGTTTTATGAACTAGAATTATCATATGTTTACATCATTAATACAATATCGTCGTTATCTTGAATGAACATTTAGAGTTTTAACAGATTTTTTTATTGTTTTTTTTAAAGAAAAGAAAAACCAACTACCGCCGATGCTGTTAGATCCCTAATACCTTCCGCTTTTAGAAATTTTCTCGGCAACGGCAACGTCGTGATGTTTCGGAATTCCACGGTGTGACAAAATGGGTGCTCACGAGCACTTCCATATCACGATTTGGAGTAGTAATTATAATTTGTAAGGTTAGATAGTTTGTGAGTTTAGATAGTTTAGTTATTTAAGAAAGTCAAGAAATTATCTCTTGGTGCGAACTCTTTCAAGATTCTTTCAACGGCCGCTGACGTTTACACTCAGTATTCAGCTTTTCCTTTTCCATTAAAAACAAACCTTATTAAATGATAAGATAAAAAAAAAACACACCTGTTTTTATTGGGGGGGGACTCGCTGATTTTTACCCAGGATTTCAAAACCCAAAGGGTTATGCTGACTTACATAAGTATTCTCTTATTTCAAACCACTTACGGAACTGCAAACATACCAAAAGTCAAATGACATAACTAGATTAAGTCATCTGAATGCAGATTCGATTCAATGAATATTTAATTTTAATTAAATATTCGCGTCAGTTTTATATAACGTTCATTTTATTTATCTCACCACGATCTCGCATTTTTTTTTTTTTTTTTTTTTTTAGGGTGCACAGAATTTTATCACTTTTTTACATCTGCGCTTTAATTTGGCCAAGATTTATTGTTTGCGTAAATGCACGGACAGCTGAATCTATTCCTATGCTGCAGCACATGACGGCCACACTTATTTAAGGAAACTATTCAAAGATTCATTTATTGTTTGTTCAGCTTATGCATAATCCATGAATATTATTTCAGCAGAATTTGATAGTAGGTGCTTGAGTCTTCTGTAAAGTTTAACACTTTTTTATAGTGGGGAAGAAAAAAAAAAGATAAAAAAAAAATTTTAAGTCGCAGAAAGTAAATCTAAAATGCTCCAATTTTTATTAGAGATTAAATAAGAAGTGTGAATTCGAATTTTAAACTTAATTATCTTATCAAAATCGCGCAGTCCGTAAATAATAATAATAATTTAATTAATTGTATTGTTTAAACACTAATTTAATTAATTTAAATAGATAATTTAATGAATAATTAATACATAAATAATTTAATTAATTGGATATCAGAAGCAAATAATAAGGCATAAAACTTGAGGGTCTTGGGAAAATGTAAGATTTTCATTTCAGATTTTTGTTTTCAAAGTTTTGTACATGAGTGTATTTTGTGCTTTGTAAAAGTAAATAAATGGATAAAATAATTTAACCATATTTATCAGCAATTTAGCTCGCACGGGGAAAAAAAAAAAAAAAAAAAAAAAAAAAAATTGGGAATCAAGTTGTAACTTTAGTTGGCGATAAATCGCCAAATGTGACAAACATCTGCATTATTTTCTAATAACCCTAAAAGCGAAAAATGGATGCCTCGAAAGCGATAAATTGCCAATTTGTCGCCTACGCATTTTAAGGCTTATAAAACCTTAAACCAAAGCAATATCATGTGCTCATATGATAATAAAATAATAATAAAAAAACGGGTATGCATTTTGCAATTTTTTGTCGCCCTCTTGAAACCAAAATTTGACAGGGAACTGCAATTGTAATCATATAAAACATCTTAATTATCAATGTTATTGCGTTTTGTGAATTATCGCAATTATATTCATACAGATGTGCAGATCGAACGATTACAGCCTGTTTATAAATTTACTTCAAAATATGATAAGAATTAACATTTAAAGTTCTAAAACTATGTAGCGCATTTTATCTATTTACCTCTTTACGTTTTCGTAGTTATCGTATTGATTTGAGTCGGACTGACGGACAGACACGTAAATTTCCTGTGAGAATATATCGTTTAAGATTCGATAGAAATCTACAAATTTGGTGTAAAGGCCAAATGTGTAGAATACAAAATATATAATACAAACATAGACATATCAATACATAAGTACACATATCAAATATGATTCGAAACCATTCAAATAAAATTGTTTTGTTGAGAGTTTCTATATTCAGATAGATGAACATAATTCCAAAATATATGTTTTTCGGACTCAGGGAGAGAATTGAAGAGTAGAGATTCGTCAAAAACTCAAATTCGAATTTCTTGATGATTACAATATATTCTCTTTGTGTACTTTTTTGTATGTGGATGTCTTAAACCAAGAATAAATCTGAAACTGCTTTGTTTTACAAATACTGGATTATCTGAAAGAGAGTAATATAATGCAAGTTTTTACAGACACCCTCCACTTTCTTAAATGTGAACTTGCGCACTCCCAAAATAGTGATATTCCATCATTTAACCCCTTGTCTTACAAATTACATCACCTCCAAAACAGACGACCTCGCTTCTTTAAGGTTTTATTGGAGGCATTCATTATTATCGAAATTTAATTAACAATATTAAAGATCTCCCAGATATTAAATGTGTCAGAGTAAGAGTTTTTTTTGTATTGTTTTTCTTTCTGTTTGACTTCATTATAGCTTTAAATATGAAACATTCAGAATGTTGACGCACACATCAGAGATGCCATTGTATTCGAAGAGTTTAAGAAATTCGGTCTAACGGTAATTGCATCCATTATAGGATTTTCAAATGTGAATGCGGTCAAATTTGCACGAGTTCAAACTCGTTATAAAATGGCGCATTTTCCTTCTAGCTAAAGTTATTCTGTGACTTATCTTCGCTATGTGCATACTAAAATGAAAAAGAAAAAAAAAAGTTTCAAAAATAATGGCATTTTACGGAAGCATATACAATGAAAATTGGCTAATCCGAACTTTTTAAATTCGAATTCCATCCTGATACCTTGAACTTTCTATTAATAAAACTTTAAATATAACTTCTATAAGCAGCATTTCTTTTGATAATTGGTTATCGAAATTCTTAGTTTAATATAGAAATCATGATTAAATAGTGTTGAAGTATTACTTTTATTTTTGAGCTGTTTTTCTGAATTACATATTACATTAGTGGAGTATATGTATTACATGGGTATGCTCAGTTGTATTTTAGTTTTAATTGTATTGAAAACATGCATTAAATATGTATTCCAGCATTTGATGCATTATTCAATATCTTAGAGGGCTTTGTTAATAGCCCCCCCGAGCAAAGAAAAAAAAACATCAATGATCTAAATACGACAAAAAAATCTTTTGTTTGTCGATATTGCCAAACGATTATGAAAAAATAAACAGGACATACATTTCTTAGCTAGCAGCAATTAAAGAAAAACAGCCGATTATTATTATTATTATTGTTGGTGAAGCGATGAAAACTTTTTTTATCTTATTGCAACAATAAAAAGAATTAACAATATTAAAAGCAAAAAAAAAAAAAAAAGGCAAATATTGGTATGATTTAAAAGAGCATTTTTCTGAATTTCAAATATAAAAAAATTATTATTATTATTTTTTTTTTTTTTTGCAATATTTTCAGAAATTTTTTACGAAAAAAAATTTTTCACTTAATTCTTATTAATTACATTCTCAAAAAATATTTCTTGTAGTACATCCCCACCATCTAAACTATATTTGTGACAAATCTACTAACTCTAGTCTAAAACGATTCGGCCTGCAGAAAGCCGAAAGATAAACACATTCTTCTTCCATATTAATAGAGATATAAGGACTTTATTTATAAATCACGTGTTCTTTAATAAAATTTGCATATTAGAAATAAATTTTTGTTTCCAATTTTAGTTAAAATATTTATTGTACTCATTCCTAGACCTATTCCTTTTTGTGACCCATTTTTTATTGCAATCCCATTAGCCAAGTTACATTGTATCTAATCCGGACAATCTGTAGTGAATTGCACCTTTCACAGAATTCTGTTCGCCACCGTCGTAAAATGCAATTGAAAGGTGGCATCCACGGCCATCAACAACTCGTAGCTTCTGGCGGCAGAATCTCTCACAGATTCCTCGTTTGCAGATGAACTGTGAACCCATTTGCGAGCCATGTTGGCCTTTCTCTTCTAATTGGCAGCAGCTTCCAGCCTGGAGGGAACTGCCACTCCTGCTCTCTTTTTCACTTAGAAAAGTCCCCTGCGGTGCCCTGATGAAAGACCCCTCTTGCCCCACTTCCTCCCTTTTCTGGGGGGGGGGCAGGGGAGGCCGACTGGGACTTTACGCCAAGTGGATACTCGATCTCTGTGACGAGCTTGTTGCTTGGGATGTTTTGGAACATTTTTTTTTCTTTCTCTCTTTCGTTCCTTTCTCGTTGTAAGAATGCAGCACGTTGTATTTGTTTGTTTTCTATTTGGTACTTGAAACAGATGTAACTCAATTAAAGCCAGTGAACACCCAGAAGTAGTTGGAGGAGAAAAAAAGAAAGAAATAGACCTAGCCGTGAGTTGACAAGCGTTAAATTGTGCGTTGACAAATATCAGATGTCGATGCAATTCATGTCAAAGCTGGATAATTACTTATTCCAGAGAAGGTCTTCAATTTTGATTCGTTCCGTCTGTTTTGTTCCATTTTGAATCTCGAGCACCCCGCGCACGCAAACGGCACAGACTGATTAATGAAACGGAGGTTCCTATTCAAATGGGAGAGGGGGGGGATCGTCTTCAGATGAGCAACTCTGGAACTAAGTGCTGTCATCCACTAAGAAAAAATCTAAGCTCTTTCTTCCAATGTAACAAAAATTATTTCCTCTAATGAATGGATTAACGTTCTAAGAAACCACCATGAAAAGCTTATAAAAGCACGTGCAAAGTAAGGAATAAAAATATTTTATGTCACAAGAAATGTTTTTTCTTTTTCTAAACAGTAAAGTGCCCCAACGGAATATTTCCTTAAATATATCTCCATTTCACAACGGTGCATTCAATGCAAGGTGTACAGAGTTTCCTGAAAATTAATTAATTATTATTAATAATTTATTATTTATGATTAATAATTTATTATTTATTTATTATTTATTTATTTATTATTTATTTATTATTTATTTATTATTTATTTATTATTTATTATTTATTTATTTATTATTTATTTATTATTTATTTATTATTTATTTATTATTTATTTATTTATTTATTATTTATATTATTATTTTATTTATTTATTTTTACAGTGAGAGATTTAGTTTTTCCCAAGATTCATTTCCAGGTAACATCTACTTACGAAGCAATTACTTCAATCATTAGATTGCATTTTAACCTTTGACATAACCAAATATTTTAGAAGTCATCAATATCAATGGCCGATTTCAATATCAGAGACTAATCGTTTTCATTTCGTTCAGAGACTAATCGTTTCAACATTCAATTGTGGACATGAGCTATGACGGAAATGGGAAATTATTGACTTCCAAATTCCGTCTCGAAATCTCCTAAGACGTCTGCCACTGAAGTATAAAACGCAATTATTATTAAATTATCATGCAATTATAATTCAATTATAAATGATTAAAATTACACATAATTTTGAACATTATTTTAAAATTAAAAAAAACTGCCAATCGAAATATACAGAACGATGCGCAATACTGTTAGAAGGACTCCAAAATTTCAGTTCCAGGTGACTGCAACAATCCTTCCATCTAAGTTGATCTGAATCAAGAGCAGTGCGAATGATGTCCGATTATATTATTAAATATTATTTAGACTGTGTCAAGAAAAGTTTTGCCTTTTTTACTTTCTTTTAGTATAGAGAAAGAATAGTAATCACTCCAAAAAATTCGAACTCGAGATTTTCGCGAAGCTTCGCGTTTTAGACCATCTCGATTTCTAAAAGCACATTTTTTGAAAATTTTCCTCCGTCTGTCTGTGACAAAGATAACACAAAACAGTTTTGTGTTAGACGGTTAAAATTTGGTATACGGTCTTTACGCAGATTTCTGCCAAATTTCGAGTAAAATCTATTCAAAGTTAGTCCGTCAGTCCGATTAAAAGTTAACGCAATAATTTCAAAACTAAGAGAATTAAATGGATAAAATTCGGTACACGGATTTAATATCTGTAGAGCAGACACATAAAATTTTGAGCTAAATCCAACTACAGGTTAACCGTCTGTCGGTCTGTTCTTTCAGAAACATGCAAACGTGACAATTCAAAGACGCAATAAGCTATATCAAATTTGGTATGTGATTTTCTGAAAACAAATACAGTTTTGTGTCAATTTTTTTTTCCTGCAATCGTTTGATAAAAACGTATCTAAAATACAAATTTGATTTTTGGGTATTATTGAGGCATGCCTGATTTGGATGCTATTAAAAATGAATCTCCAAAAAACTTGCCAAGGTTGGCGCATAAATTCAGTAAAAAAGTTAAATTCACGCCACAGGTAACATTTCGTAACTATTGTAACGTAAGGCGTTCTCTAGCATG
Source organism: Argiope bruennichi (assembly GCF_947563725.1). Classification (NCBI taxonomy): domain Eukaryota; kingdom Metazoa; phylum Arthropoda; class Arachnida; order Araneae; family Araneidae; genus Argiope; species Argiope bruennichi. The sequence goes on along the minus strand of NC_079154.1, from coordinate 22,987,110 downwards.
ACCAGTGTATCAGAGAGTATACGAGAACGTTTTGCGGAGACCACTCCCGCTGGCTTCATCAAAACACTCAAATGCACGCATCTGCCAGTGTTAAAAATTAAGATAAAATAATTGCTTTCTTTGGGCATTAACTGTGAAATAGAAATTTCAATTCCACTTTTATTTTGTAATGCATTCACTTCTTAATTTACAGGCGATGTCATTTGTAGTAGGGTAATTCCATTTGATTCATATTTTTTAGTTTTATCAAATAAATTGAAATTTTAAACAATTGCATCCCATATTAATATTATAACAGCCAGGAAATGCAATACTCTGTGCTAGCTGGTTGACATAGACAACTAGTTTTTAAGTATAATAAAAATTACGGATTAAGGAGTAGTTATTCACAAAATAATGCATAGAATTGTAAAAATAAAAATTAAAAAATTGAAAAAAGCCTCATATTTAATAAAGATGTTATTCCAGTGAACGCCTTGCAAGGTATTGGCGTACAATAGTTACGAAGTATGAACCTTTGGCGTGGAAATAGCATTTTTACTGATTCTATTGTGTGGTATTTGGCTATTATTCGCTGGTATGTTGCTAATAGTATCCGGAAATCGAATTTGCGTTTTAGACGCGTTTTTCCCGATCTATTGAAATCAAAATCTGACACAGAATTACAATTGTGTCACAAATTCACCTAACAAATTTGATATATTCGTGTAATTGTGTCTTTGAATTATCATATCTATATGTTTCTGAAAGTACAGACCAACAGGCGGTCAAATCCTTTTTTGATTTAACTCAAAATTTGAAAAGTGTCTAAACTATAGTTATTAATTCTGTGTACTAAATTTTATTGATCTAGATCTCTTCATTTTGTAGTTATCGTGTTTAAATTATATTCGAACAGCCGGACAAACAAATTCCTTCTGGGCAAATTTTGCTCAAAATCTGATAGAAATCTACAAATTTGGTATAAAGACAGAATACCAAATCTCATTCGTCTAGATCAAGACGCTTTTCAGTTATCTGTGTCATAAACAGACAGAGCGATATGTGTCCAAAAATGTGTTTTACGAATTCAGGGATGTTTGAAATGTGGAGATGTGTCAAAATCTCGCGTTTGAATCTTGTTGACGATTACTATACTTTCTCCATACGTTGCATATGAGAAAGTAAAATAGTAGGTAATATTTCACCTGGCATGTGCTTGCTTTTATGTCTTCGTCCTTATATTTACAGTAATAAAAAAAAATCTTCTTTTTAAATCGCTGACAATGTTGTCTCAATGTATTTGAATCGATTACTGGAGTTTTTTCCTCCTCAAATTGAAGTCGCCAGTTGAGTAATCTCTTTCCTGCTGCTTGTTAAAGTTGCGCTGATAAGCGAGACGAAAAGCGTTTTTAAGTTTCGGTTTGAAAAAAAAAAAACATGACAAAACATGAGTTGAATTTCCTGTTACTCTTAACTTGCGAAAAGGAAATAATTGTAGATTAGATCGTTAAGATTATTGTTTCAAATAACCAGAAATCAATCCAGAATGAGAGTCTGTATCTTTGGGTTTGCTGTTTTAATGACGCATGAAATTCTTTTCATTTGTTATATTTGAGTTTTTTTTTCTTCTATACTTATAATAAAGCTCAATGTGTGTGTGTGTGTGTGTTGGCGCTCTACAGGCCAGACCGTTTGACATACAGCTACCAAATTTGGTACATGTATACCTTGGAGGTTGGGAATGTGCACCTGGGGTTTCTTTTTTCGAATTTTTAATTAGAATTTTAATTATTAATTAAAAACTAACTTTCCCGCCAAAAAAATCTTCCATTTTCCCCACCGCCAACTTTTCCGCCAAAAAAATCTTCCATTATCCCCAGCGCCAAACGAGAAAGGCTGCAGTTTTTTTTTCTCCCAACAGTAATGAGGCTAGGGTTAAAATTTGTCGGCGGATTATTTCAATCGGTTCAGTTTTTTTTCTTAATGTTTGATGCATTTAAAATTAAACATTGTTAATGAATCAATCTTTTGAATTAAAATAAAACAGAATAAAGGAAATTAAAAATTTCTAATCCGCATAGCGTTACCCCAACTGGCGTAGAAAAAATCACGTATTTGCGTTACGTAACCGGCGAAGAAAATTCACGCGTGCGTATTCTGTTCTGATTGTTGCCATGACAACGTTATCAATGGATGATTTAAATTATTTTTGGGTTAGTTGCATGCTTTTGTAAGTAAATTGTATTTATGTTAGTTATATATTTTTTGTATATGCTTATAGTTTTAAGTACATCGTTTTTTAAGTAGTTTTTTTAAAACCTGTTTTCAAGAGTTTATTTTAAACGATTCGTTTTATTTTCTTAGTGTTTGATGCATTTAAATTTAAACATTGTTAATGAATCGATCTGCTCATAATGAATCTAAGAAAATTTTGTTGACCAACTCTTGAGATATTACATAAATTTAAAAAGATATTCTTTAGTGCCCATAAAGTTTAAACGCTGAGTGACTCTATTTTCAGTAATCAGATTATAAAAAAATGCTTTGTTTCAGTAAAAAATATTATTATATTAATTGAAGATAAATTCTTTCCACTTTAATTTAAAGCATAAATTCTACGGGTGCTAACAGAAAATGAGAGAGATACATATGACGTTATGACTGAAGGCCTTTATAATATTATGAATGAATTATATGATAATCAAAATTTGAAGTTTTAAAATATTTTGATGAAGAAGCTATTAAAGTAGAAATTGCATAAAATATTTAATTATTAAAATTTTAACGAACATTAAGACTGGCGAACCGGCTGGTCGCCAAAGGCGGCTAGTTTTAAAAATAAATTTATATCTAATATAATCAGTAGCTTCTAATAAAATATCATGTGAGTTGTACAGTTATCAGTATTCTCTCTTTTAACTATTTAGTAGTCTATACGAATTAAAAAAATAGAAAAATAGAAGCTGCCATTCTTTAAATTAATTTTATAAATACTACAGAAAAATAATGAGTATATGAATATAATATATACTAGCTGCTTTAGACGATTTGCTATTCGCTTAACATATTAATAGAATTAATTTATTAAAGTCTACCAACTTCGAAAAAATAATTTTACCACACCAAACGAAAGTACTTTTTAAAATTATATCTCCACAATAAGTACAACGCATTGTAATTCTATACAAGCAAAATAGTGGAATTACTTGGCGAAATCAATCCAGATTGAGAGTTGTGTCAAGGTTTTATTGTGTGATGTTCCTATTGTTTTGATGGCACCATTAATGATGTTCAAAATATCATAAGCTTTCAAATGAAATAAAAACTGACGAAATCAACGCTTTGATTGTGGTTGGATGATTCTGAAGCAATGTAAAATAGTTTTTTATTATTTATCTCGAAAAGGAAAGATAGTGGGGGACAGATAATTTTCGATGGAGAAGGTTATTTATCCAGGGATCGTGCGTTTTCTTTTAAAATAAAAATTGACGAAATCGAACCAGTCGTTAGGACTGGGGAATTGATACTTCGGCTTTCCTAATAATTTCAACTATATATATATATATATATTTGAAATATAAGTTGTGTTTCTGAAAACACAGGTAGTTAAGTTTTAGCTGCCTAAAATTCGTATACTGATGTTTCAGCAAATTTTAGCTTCTAATATTCGTAAATTATATTCCTTTTTTGAAAGAGTATTATACTTACAATTAACATAAAAATTTTCACTTATTATCGAATAAGGAGTGGCAAGTACTGGTCTTTATCTTACGTTTTCTCAAACATATAAACTTTCTTCTTATTATTTCCCATTTAGATTTAGCGAATAGAATCATACACAAGCATTTCTATATATCCCATATAATATTCTGTCAAAATCAGAGCTGCTTATATATAGGAGAACTACTTGGCGAAATTATTTTATATTTTTTAGTCCGTTTTAAAAACCTGGTAACCTCCTCCCTTTAATAAAATTTTTAGCTAAATAAAAAAAATTGCGATTCCTATTCTGATATTGAAGGTTTTTCCAATTTTTAAAAATAACTAAAAAATAATTTAATAAAAATAGTTTTTAAAAATACTTTTATTATGTGCAGAAAAAGATTTAAAAAAATTTTTTTTTACTTCTATTTTATTTTTTAAAATTTTTAATTCAATTAGTCAACTGATTATAACAAATATTTTTCCTAACTGTACAAGTAGATATAGGCAATAAAAATTTAATTTAATTTATTAATTACCTGATTATTTTTTGGCATTATTAAAATACTATATTGTCATCGAGAATACATAAATGCACAAACTTTCAAACTCTAGTACATCCATAATGACTTGCAAAATCAATTATTTAATTCCATTTTTACATACATAACATTTCACTATGACATGAATAAATTAGATTTAAAAAAAAATGGTAACTGGAAGAACTGGAATTAAAAAAGTTATTTGTTAACTTTTAATTTCTTTTAAATTGAAAAAGGCAGACTAGTGATGGATATAGAAAATAACAGATCATAATCACTCTATTCACCAAAAAATAAAATGAAATTTTCTACCTATTAATTCATACGGCAACTTATCATACCGCTGGAGCATAAAGATTTTAAAAAAAGCATTGAAATTTAATAATTCAATGTAACAAATAATCCTAAAATCTTTGAATAATTAAAAACTGTGCATGAAGTTGAAATTACTGAGACAATTTCTGTTACAGGAAAAAATTGAAATATGAGGATATAGCAAATTATAGGCATTGGATTAAAAGAAAAGAGCCGATTAAAAGTTTCCTAATTATAAATTCATTTTATTTTATGTAAACATTCCACCATTTCTAACTATGGCACTGCAAATTCCTAGCTTTGAACTGAAGATAATATTAACAAACTGCATCGGCTGAAAGATTCGTAGTGATAATTTTATTTCCAGCAGACATTTTTCGCATATTTACATCCTTTCATAATTCAAGTATCACGCCGAACAATACTTAAGGATGCGTTTGATCAAACAACTGCAATAAATCCGTCTGGAGCGATAAAAGAATGAAGCCTGGTTTATTTCTGATAAAACTAACGTCGATTGTGCCCTTGTTTGAGGAATTTAATGATTATAATTCGTTCGTGCAGACAGAGATACTCGGAAATGTAATATAAATAACATTGCATCCGATGGTTGTGGAAAATGAATGCAGTAATTAACCGCTCATTTCCCGTCATATATTAGTATCAAAAACTTTTTCGGGTTGTCGGCCACGCATTATATAAAAATATACTGTCTCTTTTTTTAATTTGATAGCATTTTACAACAAATCGGTTAATTAGATTAGTTATCTAATGGTGTTAATGAATGTTTCATTTGTCAGGTTGAATCGTAATTTACTAAATAATGCATTTGATGTGTCATATGCTGTATTTAATTATATATTCTTTTTAAGGAGGGGATAGTTATTGATTATTAGGCATACTTTAATCGTAACCATAACCGGCTACTCCGATCCACTCGAAGGCATACGGAAAAACCTGAAAGAAAGCGACAGCAACGAAGGTGGGAACTATGGTTGAGTCCCATGAGCCTTCACCGATCACTGTACAACCCTTCCCGTAGGAAGTACATCCCATCATCGATAGAAGGTAGACGACTCCTTACCATTTCCATACAAACCGGAGTGACAAGAACCAACCACCAGAAGATGCTTCTCATCCTTATTTTTGAGGTGCCGCCGGTGAGATTAGGCATACTTTAAAAAAGCCATGAGAAATGGCGGAGTTAAATCAGAAGAAATGAATGCCATATATTCATGTCTTTTGATAGAATCATAAAAGAAAGCAATAATTCGAAAAGTTTTACATTTTCACACAGATTTGGTGTTATACACACAGGCTATCCTAATGTAAATGTCAATGGCTTTCATAATTCCCAACAAGACATTCTTGTTACTCGACATCGATGTAGGTTTATCATTCACCAAAATGTTAAATAGAACAAAAAAAGCAAGAAATGGGATGGAATGACACCGTTTTACCCGAAGGTTTTTGGGGAAAAACAAATGAGCATCGTCGCCATACTAATGAGTCAGGTTGAGACCTAATGGCTATCACCGATCGCGGCTCAACAACTCCCGTAGGAGGTACATTTTCTCATTGGTATGGAGGAAAATCACCTCCAAATTGCTTTACGTCCATCAGGAAGTGAGAACCAACCAGAAGTTTCTTATCTCTGCGTCTGGGATGTATCTCTTTTTTTTTGGGGGGGAGGGGGTAAGTAAAAATGTAATAAAATAAAATTTGAAAAGTCTAAGAAAACGTATCAGCTAGATTTATTTAACTAAATAAATTTGCAATAATTATTCTTTTATTCTTCACCTCTGCCAGTATCGTTACATTTTTGTTTCTTCTCCAGGTACGGGCTTACGTAGAAGAATTTGGAAAACCCTGCTTATCAAAGAACAAGAAAAATTCTGCACTTTCCTTCCCTTCTTTCTTTCATTATTTTCTTTATTTATTTTTAAAATATCTTCTTGCTACTTGTTCGATATAGTGCTCTGAAATTCCTCTGCATTTAATCAACTTTGATACCACTTTCCATTCCTGAACTGTCTCGCAATCCGCTATGTAGTAAGTTGTAGATTAAGCTTCTTGCCATCGTTGCTGACAGGGATGGATTCAGCTTTTCGGGGCCACTAAGCAATTCAAGGGTCAGAGAGGCCTTTTCGTCTTACCTAACTTTATACATTAGATAATTTTTATTGATTTTAATTTTCTATATAAGCAATTTTATGTATCGAATTTCTAATACTGGCAAAACTTTTAGTTATAAGCCCTTTTAAGAGAATTGTTTTAAAAAAATGTTTGCTATTTAGCATATAAAAAATTTTTGAAATTCAAATCTGGAAGTAATTTGCAATAAAACTGTAAAACACTCGGACACGCCCAAACATTTTTGAACTGTCTTTAAATATTATTTAGTCATAAAATAGGAAATTTTAAAATTGTCAAACAAGCATATTTTTTTCAACAAAACAATAATAAAATTTTAAATATTGTAAATTAAATGAATAAAATAAAATTAATTTATTGAAAAAAACAGCACAAAAAATTGAAATTTTGGAGACTTCTAATGCTAGAGTTCTGAAATTTTGTCTGTTTGCTTTCTTTGTATTCTTGTAATGAAATACATCCGCGGTCATTTTTCTTGGGGTAGCTCTACATTATAGAAACTGGATATAAAACTGAAGAATTTGACTGGAACAATATTTGTTTGTTTTAAAATTGGATGAAAATAAAAAGAGTGGAATGCAATTTAAACAGCGCTTTACTGAACATATGCATTACGTTTTGAGAAGAATTAATGAACTTTTGGTATAATGTATTTCTCAAAAGAAGCGACGTAAAAAAAATCATTGCTCTCCTTTTTTTTTTTTTTTTTTTTTTTTTCCTTGGATTCAGAGACATTGAACTGAAAATATTTTTTTTCTTCCAAATATTTGAAATTGCGAACAGCAGATTTCCATGATTTGAATACAAAATACCAGGTGAAACAAATTCTTTCCTAAAGGTCATTTTTTTTAATCAAACAGTGAATTCAGATGAAGGTTGTTACCAGGTTTCGTTGTATCAGGCACAGGTTGATAATGATACTTAATTGTACCTGATACTTTTATTCTTGATACCACCGGTAACTGATTCTTTTTCCGTCGTAATGAAATCAAGTTCTCTGTAGATGTCTGTCCTCGCATTTGCTCCGAGATTATAGATTGATTTGATGCTCGGTTGTGTAGTATCAGGAGACTGACTCTGATACTCGACTGTGCCTGACACTTTTACCTGGTAATTTTATATTTGAAACACCCGACAATCGAGCTCTTTGTCGTCAGTATGAATCAAAACACTATCTATTAATAGATAGATATTAGCTTTAAAGATTATTGCTTCTACCAAATTGCTTGTTACCTATAAATTTGATTGTTAATTTTAATTTTGTATTTTGTTTTTTAAAGCGTTATGAAAAAATAAAGATTTTTATAAGACTTAAAAGAATTGATTTAGCAAGAGTGTATTTTTTTTATTTCTAAATGTATCGCCATATATTTATTAAAAAATATTTACGTCCTTAATTTTAAAAATATAAATATTTTCTTTATAAGTAAATTTTTTAAAAATCGTTATAATCTAAAAATGCATGTTCAAGGCTTGATTTTTAGTTGCTTTCAGTTAATTTACATATAATTAATTGAAAGATAAGATATATTTGTTTTAGATAATATTTTCCGACTGAAAAGACTATCTAAAATAAAAAACTATCATATAAAATCTCATAAACACAAAGCAAATGCATTAGAAATAATTTTATTTTACAAAATGGTTAAGATATAGCATATTTAGGTAGTTAAAAAGATAACACATAGTATAATGTCGCCGAAGCAATTCGATACTTTGTATCGCGTTGATAAAAGTCTTACTCTGATATTTATTATGTTGATACAGTATCACCCAGCCCAGTCATGAATGTTAGCTGAAACTGATATTGCTATGATTCAAAATTACAGTTCCATTTCTTTCGGTAGAAATGCTTCATTTGCTGATGATGTGACGACGACAGTGATTGACGGTTGGCTGAAAAGAGGAAAGGAAAAGCTTTACTGCCATGGTTAGTATAGGAAACAACGAGAATTTTTCAAAAATATGTGCACTATTAAAAGTAAATTATTAAATTAATTTTAAAAGCAGACATCACGTATACACATAGTATAGAGATAGAATGTGAACTGGGCTAAATCGATTTTATACTTTGTATCAATATTGATACAGTATCATCCGATCGAAAATGAAGGAAATTGAGGTGATTATCAATGGAGTGCAAAAACTGATACCGAATAACTGATATTCATAGTCTGCATCAATTTTGTGTTTTGGATACAAAGTATCATGTTGGTATAATATCACCGAATCCTATTCAGATGTCACTGCTTTAAATTTAGCTTGGCTGCATTTATTTCTAAACTTGGCGAATTTTTCAAAATGAAGTTTCAGTAAGTTAAAAATTGAATTGTATCTTATAATGATATACTCGTATTCATTTATGGCTGCTTCATGCAGCTAATAAATAATAGATATGATATAATGTAATATGAGTGCCGTTAGAATTGGCATGAATTATTCAAAAGTCAAAATAAAGAATGAAGCAAAATTATGAGATTTACTTTATCGTATTTAACTTTAGAACACGGCTAATGTTGCCTTATTGCCAATGAAATTGTTGTTTTCATCAAACTGTTACACTTTAACGAATACAGCGGAATTGTTTTATAGGAAGAAATAAAATATGAATATACAAAATAATTTTTTAGCCTATCTGGACTCATAGATTGTAAGAAATAAAATTACGTTTATTTAAAATTTATTTGTTTTAAAGGGTTTTTCCCCCCTTCTTTTCTTGTAAATGTTGATTTTTTTAACTTTTCTTGTAAATGTTGATTTTTTTTAACTTCATTCCACGTTAATGCGTATAACCCATTGACTTTGGATAATATTGAAAAAATAAGCACATTTCTCATTTATACAGTTAATGCTCAAGTGTGAATTTTTCATGTTTAATATACTTTTCATACATTCATGTTTTATTAATGTCTAAATTAAACAAGATATCTTAAACAGTTTCATAATCTTTGATTCAACCTTCAAAGAAAATGAGATCAGTAACTGTTTAAAAAAATAAAGCAAAAAAAAAAAAAAAATAAATAAAAAAAAAATAAAAATAAAAAATCATGGAAGTTGATAGCATAAAATGAATGAACGGATGCTGTATAACCTATTATATAATAAAAGAAATAAACATAAGAAAAAGGCTGATTACCAAGCAATGGGAAAGCATGAAAAAAGTACCATTAAAGTACAAATTTTACAAACAAACCTTGAAAGGTACAGAAGTATAAGAGTTATTGGTAATTAAAGCATTTAATTAAAACCGATTTACTCTCACAAAAAAATTAATTAAAATGTATAAAACTGATGACAACAGCACAAAAAAAATAATAAATATGTTTTTAAAAAATACAATTTTCTAAACTGTAAAAATCAACACTGTAAAATTATACAGCCACTTAAAGGTCAGTATCTTTTAAAAGACCATTAGATTGGAAAGAACACTGCTGAGTAATTTAGATGGAATAGTTCGGAGGACGAAGGGGATAGTCAACGAATGTCCTATTAATGCTACAACTGTGCAGTTTTTCAATTTGCTACCAGGAGCAAGGCTTGCGAATAGATCCATATAATTTCGGAACAAAGTGAAAATTGTAAATGTTTCGAAGATTAGAATCTATACTAATAATAAAGATGGATTTGTGCATGCTCGCATTTTAAGATAGACAGATTGACCTGGAGGTATTAAACTAGGCATGTTTGGAATTACTTTAGGTTGGAATGGGAACCTCGGAATTACTTTAAAAAAATATTAATTAATAAAAAAATTAAGCGAGATTTTAGTGGTTTACCGTGACCACTTCGGAAAATATTGCAGTAAAAAATGATTTTTTACACTTTATAAAATTTACACACTCAAACATTCTGATATCAATTTAACTTTAAAAATAAGTTTTTATGTATATTTTGCAGCATTATTTTCAATGTTGAAAATGAAATAAAAACCGTTTTTACTGTTGCTACTAATATTTCATTTCCTTTTATTGCTGATGATCAATATATGAAAATCAAGATATAATATTTTCTATATTGAATAGATTTCAATTTAAGTGTTCACACACACACATTCACACATTAATTCACAGTGTTTAATAAAATTTTGAACACTGTGGCAATTATAGTATTTATGCTGTAACATTTAACTTCAAAAGTAAAGAATTATAATATTTTAAAAAATTCACGCATATTTAAAAGCTCATATTAACACTGTTTTAGCTTGATGTTTTGCTTTCAGAATAAAATATGTTGATTTTTTTAATTTTTCTAAAATTTCATCACATTTTTTTCAAAATTTGACTTTTTAAAAAACTAAAACTTAACTTAAAATAAAGATTAAAAATACTTAAATGAGAAAGCCAAGTAAAAAATCCAAGTATAAAAAAATTCAATTGAAATTTTACATAAAACAAATAATCTCGGAGAACAATCTGGTTGTCGAAAATGATTATTTTATGATACATAACACTAGCCAACGGAAATCGCAGGATGTATTAAAAGAATATACTAAATTCAAACTCGGGAAATTCGCGATATACGTAGCTGGTGGGCTAAATATCTCTTTTACCAAAACAAGAACCACGATAATATATTCCATTAATCAACGATTTGTCAACATCCATGTCAGGAGGACGATCTAGAAAATTTATGAAGATACGCGTTGGCAGGTGTTAATTCATGCCTGCTTGTAACTAATAGAGACGTTTCCTTTGTTAACTGGTCACACGCTTCCCGTCTTCTATGAGGGGTTTGGAAGACGATGGCTACTGTCCCAGGTGAATCTCTGCTGCTCCCCGTAGAGCGGTCACCTTGTCTTCTATTGTGTCAAGTAGACAAAGAGAATTTCTTGACCATATTCTACCCTTTTGAGCACGCTGGAAAATGCTTCAACGGCCGGATATCCTCGAGGGTATATGCTAGCAACAGAATACTTTAAAAGGAATCCAGGTGTTAGCACATCTCTAACGTTATTCAGAAGCTAGTGCTATACTGTTGTGAGGAAATTTAGTAAGGGCTCATGCAATCCTCTTATTCTTATTTAATACTAGCCGCCTTTGGCGACCAGCTGGTTCGCCAATCTTAATGCACGTTAAAATTTTTATAATTAAATATTTTATGGAACTCCCATTTTAATTGCTTCTTCATTAAAATATTTTAAAACTTCAAATTTTAATAGTCATATAACTCACTCATAATATTATAAAGGCCTTCAGCCATAACGTAATGTGTATCTCTCTAGTTTTCTGTTAGCTCCCGTAAAATTTATGCTTTAAATTAAAGTGGAAATGATTAAGCTGCAATTGATATAATAATATTTTTTTTACTGAAACGAAGCATTTTTTTTTAAAAATATGAGTACTGAAAGCAGAGTCGCTGAGTATTTAAACCTTATGGGTACTAAAGAATATTTTTCTTAATTTATATAATATCTCAAGAAGTTTTCAACAAAATTTTCTCAGATTCATCATGAACAGATCGATTCATTAACAATGTTTTGTTTTAAATGCATCAAACACTAAAAAAATAAACAGAATCGTTTGAAATAATCTGTCGAAAACATATTAAGCCTAGTGCTTTTGTATACTGTTGTGAGGAAATTTAGTAAGGGCTCATGTAATCCTCTTATTCTTATTTAATATAAAAACTTTCCTGAAAAAAATAATTTGATCATCAATATATATTGTGTCCCTCCCCGCCCCATTAAAAATAAATAAATAAAATGAAATAAAAATGGTAATAATCAGAAAAGATGGTTGTGCCGGCTTAATATATTACATTTCGCCCAAAAAAAGAGATTTGAACAATAAAAAATAAAATCAGCTTGTGTTTCTCCCCTCCCTTCCCCCCCCCAAAAAAAAAAGACTTTCTCGTCTACTCTCTAATAAACTTGTCATGCCAGAGTACGCCTTACATGGCATTGGCGTACTATAGTTATGAAATATTAACTTTCGACGTGAATTTAGAATTTTTACTGAATCTGTCGTATTATCCTTGGCGAGTTCTTTGGCTATTAATCCTTGGCATACGTTAATTATGTCCAAAAATCGAATTTGTGTTTTAGACACGTTTTTCACGACCGATTCAAACAAAAATTTGACTAAAAATTGCACTTGTAGTCAACGATACCAAATGATATTTTAAAGAAACTAATTAAGTTAATAATTTTGAAAAGTTTATAAAAATAAATAAAAATATTGTATGTCATCTAAATCATTAAAAAATAATTACAATTAAAAAGCAATCGTGTATATTATAAATATTTCTAATAATTCGGTACGATAAAAATCTCAAAAATTATTTTTCAAATTTCATGTGACTGTTATGCAGCGTTTTTTAGGGATTCGAATGACAGCCAAATAAACATATTCTGCTTTATAATTATGCATATCAAATTAAAATCAATAAAAATAACTGGTTTTTAAAACTTGGATTGACACCTGAAAAATGTAGTGCTTAAGGATCCAAACAAAATATGACATTGCGACCTCATTTATTGAATACCGAGAATATTTGAATAAAGTATAACGTTTTTAAATAAAGTGGACTACCACAATCCTTTTTAAAGCCATCTTCACGTCAAGGAGCGTTTTTTATATTAAACCACTTCTAACCGCAAATTGTCCTTGACAGTTGGTTGTCACTGTATTATTGAAGCTAAGCTTTTCGATTGTTTTTCCGCTTTACTGAGCGCAACTTGATCAACCTAAATCGAAATTTGCTTAAGTCAATCTCGAATCTATCTTCTGTTCGACAGCATTATCTTCTTAAAATGTGAGTCTTGCACCAACAAATGTACTCGCAGCAGAATTACAGTACTGTAAAAATATTGATGAAAAACTTGAAAGTTGTTGAAAAAATGAAAATGAATTATTTTTAAATAAAACATTTCTACTAGCACAAAAAAAAGTAATAAGTTTCATTCGTTATTAATTAATGTTGTATTAGCGTATTAAGTTCACGGAAAAATTGTTTAATTAAGATCCAGGGGGGTGGTCTTCCCAAAACTTTCTCGCATACTCGTTAATAAAGGTTTGGACGCGTTTTTCACCTACCGATTGAAACCGAAATTTAACACAAAATTACATTTCCATTCACAAAATTTCATACCAAATTTGATATATTTAAGTCATTGCATTTTTGAGTCACAAAATTTCATACCAAATTTGATATATTTAAGTCATTGCATTTTTGAGTCACAAAATTTCATATCAAATTTGATATATTTAAGTCACTGCATTTTTGAGTCACAAAATTTCATACTAAATTTGATATATTTAAGTCACTGCATTTTTGAGTCACAAAATTTCATACCAAATTTGATATATTTAAGTCACTGCACTTTTGAGTCACCAAATTTCATAACAAATTTGATATATTTGAGTCACAAAATTTCATACCAAATTTGATATATTTGAGTTACAAAATTTCATATCAAATTTGATATATTTAAGTCACTGCATTTTTGAGTTATCGTATTTACATGCTTTTGAAAATATAGACTTGGATTTGGCTCAAAATCGGATGGAGTCTGCATTATAGATGTAAATATGTGTAGTGAATTTTATTCATCTAACTCCCTTCGTTTTCTAATTATTGTGTTAACTTACGTTCTAACAGCCGGACAGACAAAACTTCTTCCATATATTTATCAAAAACTCGAGTTCGAATTTTTTTTTAATCATATTTTCTCTGTTCTTCGCATACGAGGAAGTAAAAAGTGATCGCACGTACAGGAAGCTTCATTTTTCTCTTCTAGCACACAAGAGAAATATAATAATAATCAACGAGAAATTCGATCTTATGATTTTAATTGAAATAAGAAAAAACAATTAATTTTTCAAAAATTTTATTGCTTTAATAATTTTTTTTCCATAATATAATATTTAAAAAAATGGAAACGTAAATATTTAATAAAGTTACTAAAACAAAAAATTAAACGAAAATAAATCATTAACAAGTTAATAGAATTAAAATGTGATTAAATACGAAACTAAATTTACCATTTATTAAAACAAGGCCCTCATATGACTGAAGTTTGAAATGCTTAAATATGCCACTGTCTAAACTACGCCACTGATACAGTGGGGTAGCGTAGCGTAACGCTGGTAAGTGATGTCCGGGGAATAACATGACCCTTGCCCTCCACTGCGAAAATTGTCATCATTGGATAGTAAATGTAAATGGCAACCTTGCATTTGCAATCCAATGATCATCAAATCCTTATACTTGGATTTAAGTGTGACATAAACATAATAATGTTTAATCCTCCCTCATGCTCATCAAAGACTACCGACTGGGGCATCTACAATCCCCTCCCTTGCAATAGTGACATGGAGATCAAGAAACAATGAGGGGTATTTATGACCCGAGGACGATGATGACAAAACATTTATCTTTTCGGGTTCGAATTATGTCTTCTAAGGCTCTTAGGCGATTCAAAAGGCTATAAGATTCCTTCCCTCTCGCCAAATTTTAAAACCATAGTTTTTATTGATTTTAAGTTAAACTTTATATAAATAGTTTTTAGAAGCAAATTTTGACAAGCAGGGAAAATATTTAATTGCGGATTACCTAAAAAAGAGCTGGTTACAGTTTACCCCCCCCCCCAGTACGAAGAAAACCTACAGTTAAAATGTAAAAATAATAATAACGAAAAAAAAAAAAAAAGTGTTGAAAACGTTTTTAACACAACCTAAATAATGTTTAGCTATAGGACCAGACACTTTTTTAAATTTTAAAGCATCATTTTTTTAGAATTTTAAAATAATATAACATAAATCTTTAAAATGATGATTATTTGGGGAATTTAATAGAAAAATGCTCGTAAATTAAAAAAAATTCTTGATTATAATTTGAAAAAAGTTCGATTGCACCGCCTAAAAAATACAAATTTAAATAGTGATTATTATTATTTTTTTTATTTAACTTAAATAATTTTGAAACCAGCGCAAAAGATTTTAATGGACTCAGGATTCACTAAAATTGCAGAGCTCCAATATAATAATAATTCGGCCCTACTGCTTTTATGTCACTTTATTTTAAAGTGAAATGGATGAAGTGAAAAAACAATATCATTCCTCGGACGCAAAGCCTTCGTCTATACACCACTGCTGTGTTTCAACTTCAAAAAATATGAGACAATTCGTCAAAATGGAGACGTCTGACCCCTTCAGCGCAATACTTCTTGCTCACCATCTGCACAGACATCGAAAAACAGTTAATCTGCATGTGAGAAAGAGCGCTCTCGTCGAACCCAATCCCTTCGCAGAGCAGCGGCACGATCTGCTCTGTCTAAAAAAGAGCAGGAACTGGGGAATGAGGTGCATATCAATGGCGAGGCAAGGTCAGGCGAGCTAGATCGACATTTCCGCGGGCGAAAAAGAGACGTTGGCTCTTCTGTTTCGACTCGTCTGACAAACTTTTTTAGCATTTTTAAAATATAGATGTGTTTTTTTTGTTTTCTTTTCTTCTATGGCCCTTCAGCTATAAGAATGTTGTAAAAATTTCAGCTACGGAATGTTTCAAACTGGGACCTATAACTCTATTGTGCCTGCCTATAAATTTACTTTTGTAAAGTGGGAATTAAAGTTCTTGTTTCATTTTTGCAGCTGAACTGGCCACTTCTAGACCCCTGCTAGTTCACAGGGAATAATGATTCAGATTAATTTTAATTAAAACTCTTTTGCATAATTTGATGTTCACGATTTCCTGACAAAAGTATTTTTAATCATCAAATTGTGAAAATGGTACAATTCGGTTTTCACGGCTACCAAAAAGCGCCAAGAAAAAATTTCGCCAAATTATTAAAATATACTCAAGTATGCTATATGAACTCTATATAATTTGGCGATTGAAATCACCAAATTGACGAGATTTTTTCTTGGCGCTTTTTGGCTGCCGTAAAAAACGACAAGCACCTGAAAAATAATAAATCTTGTTACTTGAATCTTTTATAACCAGGGCCAGATTTCCATCTAGACAGATATAGCAATTGCCTAGGACCGTTTAGATGATGGGGGGAGGGGGGGCAGGCAGATTGATTAAAAAATTGTTGCTAGCATAGTTGCTAAATAAATAAATTTGTATAATATCCAAATAGAAAAATCTGAAAATACGAATTCTATGAATTATCTTTATATTATAATTCTTTTTATGTATGCATTTTATTCGCTTTGTGTTTGCTAGATTGCGGGTCACCTGACCAATGACATTGGAGATTTGTTTTGCCAGTATTGTTTGAAATATTTAATGAAAATTATTATTACGCCATAATAAGTATTTATATTGCACTTGATGGTGAAATGGCGATAAAAATTGGAAGGTAAAGCGTTAATTAACACCAAATTCCCAGCAAATGAGTTTAAAACGTTATTATAAGTTAATTCAACTTTTAGACATACCGGAAAGCTAATGAGTAGCTTTCCGGTTTGTTTACCTTTTTCGAGTTACGGAAATGTTTCTTCTCCAGGCTAACAATTGTCTGAATAACCAGGCAATACACGTATTATCCCTGAATTGTTCTTTTAAAATGGTAATTGGGCGCCCAGCGATATCAGATGAAGAAAGGATACGAAGGAAGACCGAGCGAGAATCTGGAAATTAAAAAGAAAAGCTGATCGTGAAGTCATGTCTGCCAGTCATTGTAGCCATGCCTTGCAAATTTTTTATAGGACAGAATAAGTGCTTTTCATTTTCTGGGAAATGATATTTGACAGTAAGTAAAAGAATACATAACAAGTGCTCCTTTCACTATAGCATGATTCAAAGTGAAGCTTCTAATGTGACTCATTAGGCGCCTTTGAGGACCAGCTGGTTCGCTAAAGTTATTGATTTTATTTAATTCAATTAAAGCTCTTACATATAACTTGGTTTTCATGACTCCCCCCCCCCCAAAAAAAAAGATTGCGATTGACCGTGTTATTTTAATAACTTTATATATTTTTCTGTTAATTGCGCGTGTGATTCATCATAATAGAATCTAAGTCCATTAAATCATAGTGTTATTAAAAACATCACTTTTAGGAAAGTCAGTAATTTATTTTTATAAACCTCAAGTAAACTACATAGATTACAAAATCCTTCTTCTTAGCTTTCAGTAATCCACCCGGGGGGGCACCTCGAAATGAGGATGAGATGCTTCCGGCATGGTGTTTGGATCTCGCCACCCTGGAGGGTACACTAATAGGTGGGGGATCTGACTCCTCCCATCGATGACGGGACGTACTTCCTTCGGAAAGGGTTCTACCGTGGCCGGTGACGGCCCTTAGGACTCAACCACAGTTCCCGCCAATGGCGGTCCGGTCATTCAGTTTTTTATGGTTTAAATCCGTGTGCCTTCGTGACGGGTCGGAGAGATGATGACTGACTTAGATGGCTGACTTAGCTTTCAGTAATGGAGAGGGAAAAAATGCGATTAAATATTTGACGCAACAATAGAAATCAATTGAATTTCAGTTCAACAATGTTTAAAATTATGCAAAAAAAAAAAAAAAATATTTTGCTTAAAAGTTGTCAACATTTAGGAAAAATTTGTACGCCAATTAAATGGGTATCATTGAAAATATTATACATTTTTTTTTTTTTTAGTTTTAATATGATATAAAAATCTTTATTTGCGCTATAATATTTTTGGAAGTTATCGCGGTAAACATGCCAAAGTTAAATAAAAAATATCATCTTTCCTTTCAATAAAATCTCTCTTGGGTTCACATTCTCCGTCTCCAAAAATATAAAACATGTGCCTTAATAGCTTTAGGTCAAGCAGCTTGGCCTATAAAGCGCCATCTCACACATTTATTTTTATCTTTAGTAATTACAATAATTAGTAGTACTATTTAAATAAGAATATTTATTTCTTTTTACATAAAAGAATGAATTATTTACTTTTTTTATTTTTTAAGGGCAACACTCCACATTTGTATCCATTTAAACTGGTATTGTTAAAAAGATAAATTCTTGAAACTTTAAAGTGTTGCAAAAGTCACTTTTGTATAAGCATATTGTTGGAAGTTATCGTAGAAAAACTGCAATTTTTTTTTTCATTTCCAATTAATTAGATTTTTAAAAAAAGAAATCACACCTAGATGCACATTCCCATTCTCCAAAGCATATATAAGCCAATTTTGGTATCTCTAGGTCACGGTCTGGTCCGCAGAGTGCCAAGACAGACACATTCATCATGATTATTAGCAGACACTATCAATAATATCCTGTTTTGAATAACAATAAAGAAGCTAAACAAGTGGGTGCATTGGCAGGAAAACCAAAATAAATATAATAATAATGATAAAGCAATTCAGTTATTCAGTGGAACGTGACTAATTCGAAGCTGAAGGGATCACAATAAAAATTCGAATTAAGAAGAACTGGGCCTAGAAAGAAGAAAAGGCGAAAATTATAATTTTTAAATTAAAAAAAAGTCAATGATAATTTATATTTTATATTTTACCGATTTGTCGAAGAGAAATCAGTTGGAAAAAACAGTAAAGAATTGAGTGATTTTGATTTTATATAGCAATCTCATCAAATAAATAAATTTAATAAATAAAAAATTATGGGTACAATAATATAATAATTATATAATTCACTATAATAATTATATAATTCACTGTACAGTTATTGTATTATGTACATACAATAATATAATAATTGTACAATTCACTGTACATTTATTGTATTTAATAGATACAATAATACAATAAGTGTACAGTGAAATAGTGTAGATGCAAAAATCAATTAAAAAAACAGAAACTGAGGTAAATTTTTGTATTTTAATTTATCAAAATAAATTTGAATTTTTGAAAGTATTCGAAATATCGACGATTTCGAATCAAAAAGTTTTCGAGTAAATCAACTTCCATAGTTCACTTTTAACCTTTTGAAACTATACTGTACTTACTTCATGGCAGAACTATCGTAATCCGATTTCAGATTTTGAACCATTAAATGACTCCCTCACTCCAAATTTGTAAGCCAGACGATCGTGAAGGAATTTGACCTTCCTCGTCAAATGCTTTAACTATTGACCCAGTTTGGAATCCGGCGTCGGAACTAGGATCTTAAAGGGCCGAAGTCGATTAAGGCCAGCCAGCGCGGCTTCCAAAAATGAGTATAGGACTCTGAAATAATTATTTTATGTGTCATTATTTTTCTTTTATCATTTAAAGGTGGACCATTAATATAATAAATTATTAACGAAACCTGTTTGGCACAGCAACTGCAGATAATCCACAAAATTACCGAAAAAAAGATACAAATTAACATTAACCTCTTCATCTATGAATTTATTAAACCTCCTATTATGAAGATACATTCTATTTGAGACAATTATTGTTATTCTAATCCCTACAATAGTATATAATACACTTGGGACACTGAAACTTTTCCAAATAATGTTTGGGTTTAAATGATATTATATTTTCCGCTTAATTGTAGTTTAATTACTATAATAATTCGATGCACGTCATTCTAGGAGATGAGGTTAAAATGCTTTTTAATTTTTTTTTTAAATTGCCGCACAAATAATTATGATTTGATGAAAAGTATATTATGTATTTACAAGTTGTTGCAAGTTCAGTATTTACAAGTTGTATAACAAATTACTTACTAATTAATTTATTATTATTAATTTATTTATTTATTATTATTCATTAATTAATTTAGATTATTAATTTATTTTTCCGTTTTGATTTCTTTTTTTTTAATCTTGATCAAATTTTTTTAAATAAAATTTTGAAATTTATAGACAGTTTACTAGATGATATCGCACAGAAATTTTAATGACTAAAAAAAGTGTGCTCCTATAACAAGTAACAATAAATGAATCTAAATAATAATAAATTTATGTAAAATATTAGTAATGAATAAGCTAATGGATTGAAATGACATAATAAAATAATACAGAATGTATTATTTAATACCTCTATACAATAATACCTTTTGCGCACTTTGCACGGATTAAAACAAATATTCATATCCTCTTTCATTAATATTGAGAGAAGAACATTTGAGAAGGAATATTTACTTTCAGGATATAAAACATTTCATTAATTACTAAAACAAAGTTAAACAGAAAGCGAATTATCAGCCATGCGTAGAAATGTCTCACCAAATGTTTTTATTGACCATAATTTAATCTTTATATAAATGGTTCAAAGTAGCAAATTTTAATAAAATGAAACAGCAGTTTTTTTTAGCTTTAATTATATTAACGTCCCGTTTTAAGCAACACTAGGGCTATTTTGGGACTGATCTTGTAATTTTTGGACCGCGGTCAGATGACGAGGACGACATCTGATCTGGCACCTCCCTCTCCACACCACGTCGCGCTACCTAACGATTTAGCGGGCAACAGACCCCCTTACCAGGCGATTCTTCTGTGGAATCGGGTCTCGAACCTGAAGCTTTATGGCTCACGAGCCGAGACATCACCACCAGGTACCGCGGGCCTACGAAATAACAAAATGCTAACTGCAGATCATTTTTTAAAAAAAATTTCAGTATGCTGCATATAAAAAAAAATACAATTGAAGTTTAAAATTAATTTGAAACGAAGTAGGGGGGAAAAAGTGCCAACTTATATTGATTCAATCAAAATTATATTTTGAAACAGAATCGGACATTCTTTAAACTTATAAAGCACCACGATATATATATATATATATTCAGAATTACAATGGTACCTTGCTTAGCGAGCATAATTTGTTTCCGAATCTTACTCGAAACAATTTTTTGAATAAGAATTCGTGTAAAATAGAACAATGCATTCTATGTTGAAAAGAAATATCCAAACATATTTATAATAATGTATTTTGTTATTTATAAGGTAATGTATGTTTTTTAGTTGCCAGAAAGTTGTATGAAGACTTTTATCTTTCTCTAAAATTTGGCGAAAATTAGATAACATTATCGTTAAATGACTTGGTAGCATTCATAGCTATTTCTTTACTAGTTCGATGTTTCTTAACGAACGATGCAATAATTTCCATGCTTTCAGTATCCCCCTTATTTCACTGGAAGGTTATTGCTCTATTTTGTTTAGTATTTCACCCTTTCCTCTTCAAATCTCCTTTGCTGTGACACAGAATGCAATTCTTTTAAATTCTACTTTAGTTGTGGCTATCTTCCACCAGCTCATAGATGTCTGGCTAATCACATTTAAACCTATAAACTTGACTACAGGACTTAATCTCGTCGATTAAAGCTCCACAGGCACTTGCTCAAACACCTCGAAATCGCATTCGACAACGCTATCTACTTTTCATTCACGGATTAGAAAACCTTCCTCGCTTGCCCTTATTTAGTCAAAATGAGGATGAAAGAAACGATTAAAGAAGGATATGTTTACATTTACCAATAGAGTGGACTCGGATTATCCGCGGATTGGGAGGCATAAAAACTGCTGATAACTTGCAATGTTATCGGAAAGAAGTACTCATTAAAAATAAAATACTTTTTTATTTCCTATTTTATTACCTAAACCTTAAATTATAATTAAAAAGTAAAATAAATAAAAGGTTTCTGTTCTTGAAATTTGGTAATTCTTTTTTTACAAAATAATAATGATTTCTTATGTTAAACACTTTTTTGCTATTGAATTTTTTGATAACATTTTTATATTAAGAACAGCAATTAATTTTGTTCACGTTTACTGATATTATAGAAAATATTTTTCGCGCCACTTCTGAAAGTTTTCTTGCCATTTGAATTAGTCCTATATGTAATCAATACACAATTTTGAATTAAAATAAAGTAGTACGGTAAGTAACAACACGACACTTACATATACGTGGGGGTAAAACTGAAATAAAAAGTATCTAATGGAGTGGTAATCAAAGAATTCCGGAAATACGCTCATCCTTTCGCATCTCATCCCTTAGCGAGGTAGAATCGTAGAATAGTGGTAGTCTGAAACGAATAACATGCAGATATAAGGGTTCTCTTCGAAAAAGCGCTCAACACAGACTGATACAGGACAATCCAGCATGTGACGTCATGATGTCTCCTCGCCACTCGTTCTGCGAAACATCGCTCGGTAAGCGAGTCACTTTTTTACATTTTGTTTTGCTCGTTATGACCTGTTATGAAAATTGCTCGTTAAGGTAAGTTTGACTGTATAAAAAACATGACATAAACCAGGTAATGTTTATTAATTAAGATTGTTACAGGAATAATGTGCTGTAAACAGTATTTGATTTTAATCTGAACGCGTTCAAATGCCCGGCCTTCAAAATTAACCAGTTAATTGTTTTTGATGAGTATACTCGTCATTAAAAAAATTACAACATTTTGCATTATGACGAGTTTATTCGTCAGGAGTAATAAGTAGTGACATCGCTAAATTTTAGCGACATAAATTAGCACGCATTTTCTGAAGAAGTCGAAACAGTTAATTGGTTAAATAAAAGTATAAAATTAATAACCTGATCAGGTCACAAACGCATAATGAGAGAAAGAGCATCTGCGTCAACTGATTAACAACGAAAATAAAACTAAACAAACGTTACGGCTTGACTAAAGACTGCATTATCAGCCATCCATGAAACCGGCTTTTCGTCGCCCGGCTAGCTCAGTCGGTAGAGCACGAGACTCTTAATCTCGGGGTCGTGGGTTCGAGCCCCACGTTGGGCGTGCTGCTATTTTTGTTACTATCTTGTTCGAATTGTTTAAGTACTAAATAAATCACCAAAAAAGCGTAAAAAAGATTGTGATAAATGCAGAAATTATTGCTGCTGGCCTAAAGAAAGGATTTTTTTTTTTTTTTTTTTTTTTGTAATTCAAGATTATACGAAAAAAAAAAAACTTTGAAATGTCATAAAAATGCAGAAATTTTGTGATATTCAAAAGAAGACAGATGTTATTTAATATAGAAAACTACTTAATTACTTTTATACACACGTATGGCTCTCTCTTCACCAATAAATAGTTAAAAAGAAAAATTCTTGTCCGAAATTCTCAGTGTTGGAAAATAACCCAAGTATTGTTATTAAACTCATATTAATTAATGTATTCCTGTAAACATATTTGTGAAATGATTCATAAAAATAACTTTAAATAGGAAAAGGGAGTTTTTGTATTGCCGTTCAATTCAACAATTCATTAAATGTTACAGGGAAGTGAGCATTATTTGTACGATGGTACATTAACTTAAGTATTTCTTTTAATGGAAGCCATGTGTACCCATGGTGTAGTGGTTATCACATCCGCCTAACACGCGGAAGGTCCCAGGTTCAAAACCTGGTGGGTACAGCTATTTCTTTTAAAAAGTTTATTATTTTTATTGCTCACAAATTTTACGTTTTTGGAGACGAGATGAGTTATAGAAACGTTTTTATTCAAGCATTTCGAAATTATCATTTAATAACATAATAAATAACATAAAAGTTCTTTTTGGATAACTGAACATAGATTTAAACTATTCACTTCTTTTGGTTTTCTCCAATATTCATTTCTTTCCAGTATTAAGATATTTTAAAAAGTTCTTATGAAAAATAATATTATTGTTAAAAATAATTGCTATAAATTGCCATGAAATAAAGTTCTTTTATTAAATAAAATGGTAAATTAATGCATAGTGGACAAGATGGTTGCCATTTAGATTAAATTAAATATTTTTTGTAATAGAAATAATAAAAATTGTAATAGAATTTTTTGAATAGAAAAAATTTAATTGTTATCGTTTTTATTAATTAATTAAAATTTTGATTAATCGTTTCCATTTTAATTATTTAATTAAAACGATAAATTAGAGCAAACTGGACAAGATGTTGCCTTTAAATTAAATAATTTTTCTTGCTAGCATTGAAATAAATAATCTGATAAAAAATAATCGGAAATATATAATTGCATTAAAAATGAGAATGAACGATTTTTTCATGAACTATATTATCGTAATTAGTATAGTGAACATTTATAGATAAATCCTTCAAATTTTGTAATTACTTTCTGAATTTTAAAATGCCATTTTTTTTTTATTTTTTTTTAATCTATGATTTAGTTTTAGTCATTGTTACAATGCGTAACAATTATAATTTTAAAATATATGACATGCATTTAAAAGATTCAAAATGATAAAATCTGAAAACTTTCAAATAAGGCAACATTCTGCTGGTTACTTTCCGCAATTGCTTTTTCGGTATTTCTTGTTATGATGATATCAGCATTTATCGTATTTTCCTTCACTTTTCGCTTTGGCAGCTGGTTAAATAAATAATGCAACTTTCTCTGTTTTCATTCATCGTGTTTTATGGTTATGGTTAATAATGTTTATCGTTCCGATTTGAAGCATGAAACCATGAAACAGCTCTTTAGAAACAAAATGTGTATAAAACTAAACATTTGCTAATTAATAATTTTTTATAAGAATAAAAGAGAATGTGTATTTATGCATGTACATATATATTTATATATTACAAATACTAGACTTAGAACTATGATATTTGGTACAAACATATTTCTGACCTTGACATTCTTTGAGCTACCAAAGGTGTTCACATTGAAATTTACTGATGTAACTGATTTTTTTAAAAATCTTATAAACGTCTTTACAATCATATCTCAAATTAGAACAGTTTTATTACAATAATTTCACAATAATTTCTTGGAACCATTTAAAACTTTTGTGACCACTTGTATTTGCGTTTCTTAGACACTAGAATTTTCATTTTAGATTATGACGCCATGCTGAATTGTAAAATAAGCGGAAGTGTGTAATGCATTATAAAAGTTTTGATAATATATTCACCTTTTACCGCGATTTTGTCAAATTCAAAAACGATAATAAGTTCATAAAAAATTAATTTGTTTACGATAATTAGCATTACTGTTCAATGATAAGAATTATACAACTTTAAACATAGATCTTAAACACGCCTTTCGCTTGAGCAATTTGAAGGACCTTCAATGTTTCCAAAACTTCCCCCATTTCTCCTTCGAACATATCTTTTGACCTTACCTAGATATAACTAGGAAATGCATTGCTGGGTTTCATTCATCTTTCAGGGGCGACGTTCCACGGCACAAATCCCTTTTCTCCTAAAGGGGAGGAGGGGAAGAGAAAAAAAAAAGAATCATCTGTTGCCACCGGCTGGCAATAAATAACTAAAACGCGAGCCTTCTCATTCTTCACAATCTCTCTTCTTCCATTTTCTCCTAGTGGGGGGTGGGGGAAAAGTACGGAATCATAACAGACAAAAAAAAAAAAAAAAACACGGTTGCGGAAGCTGCAAACTACCAACGTAAGGGGGAGGATTTGGGGTCGTGAGTGGGGAAGGTGGTGCAGGGGGAAGCTGGGGAGAGGGAACAATGACAGAAGAAAGTGCTTCTACCAGAGTAGGAGGAGGGAGAGGGGGAATCCAGATAGGACGTTTTTGACAAAACCGTGGCCAGTCATTGACTGATTGCAAGGATAATTAAAGACCCATTTGTCAACACAATTAATGGTTCCACAATGAAATGTTTTTCTCAAATGCGAGAGTTCATTAACCCCTGAAAAAATTTTGACTTGAATTCTTTTGAGTTAATGATTACGAAACAGTTCCAATGAATAAATAAATCGTCTGATCTTGGGGAGCTTCTAAAGGAATGAGAGGAACAGCAACCTGCCAAAAAAAGAGCATTAATTCGTCGTTTTCTATAACTCTTTATTTAAAAATCGACATAATAATAAGGTCAAATTTTTTAAAGTTTCGATCCTCCTATTTTTTTTATATTTATATATATATACAGCAAAAGAAGAAGAAGAAAAAAAATTAATTTTGGATATAATCGAATCACCACTATGCATTTTCCTATGTACAGAAATGATTTTGCTTATGCTAAAGGAATGAGTGAAATAGCAACCTACAAATAAAATGCATTAATTTGACATTTTCTGTAAGTCTTTGTAAAAGATCCACATAATAGTAATAGTGTTATTTTTTTAAATTTTGATCCGCCAATTCTTTTTTTATATAGCAACACCTCCCCTCTATAATTTTGAATATAATCGGACCACCACTATGCATTTGCCTATGTTATGCACTTCTAAAAAAAATTTAGTGAGATAACTACCTGTAAAAAAAGTGCATTCATTTGTCTTTTTCTGTAACTTTTTATTTAAAGACCGATTACAATAGTGTCATTTTTTAAAAAAAATTTGATATATTTATATATAAATATAACAAATAATTATATATAATAATAATTATTTATATTTATATAACAAAAGGTGAAAAAAAAACTATAATTTTGGTTATAATCGGCTCATCACTATGCCTTTGCTATGCATTTCTAAAGAAATGAGGGGAATGGCAACATGTAAAAAAAGTGCTGTAGTTTGTCCTTTTCTGTCATTCTTTATTTAAAGATCGACATAATAGCAATAATGTTATTCTTTTTTTATGGCAATCCCTCCCCTCTAAAATTTTGCAACCTGTAAAAATGTGAATTCATTTGACATTTTCTGTAAATCTTTAGTGAAAGATCGATATAATAGTAATACTGTCAAAAATTTTTAAATTCCAATACGTCTATTCTTTTTTTATATAACAAAAAAAAAAACAAAAAAACTTTTTAATTTTGAATACATTCGAATCATCACTTGCATTTACCTGTGCTATGCACTTCTAAAGAATTGAGTAAAATAGCAACCTGTAAAATTTTTTATTCATTTGTCATTTTCTGCAACTTCTTATTTAGAAATCGATAAAATAGTGATAGAGTAAAAAAAAAAAAAAAAATAAAAAGAAAAAGGAACCACTTATTTTTTTTTATAAAGCAAAAAAAAAAAAAAAAAAAAAGTGGGGGAGAAAGAAATAAAGAAAAGAAAGAAATATGATGATTTTGGTTATAATCGAATTGCTACTACGCACGTGCGACCTTATTTAGACCTTATTTCCCACCATAATATATATATATATATATTTATAAAATAACACAAAAAAAAAAAAAAAAAAACCAAACAGGCATTTCGAAAGAAAAAAAAAAGGGTTTTTTTTACAAAAACTGAGTAAACAGTTTCAGTGCTGCAATTGTGTTTATCTTGCCTTAAAAAAAGTTTTGCTTATAATCTATTTATTTGATGACAGATAAGTTGTAAACTGCTAAAAAAGTATCAGAAGTGGTGGAGATAAGAAGGGCATGTGTTGAAAAAATATCGATACGGATGGTCCGCTTTGAACCCTGCCCTATTACTTCATGCTTTGAAAACACCATTACTTGCGCCCTTATCACATTTATGGCACGAATCATACAAATGTTGATTTTTTTCAGCGATTGAATAGAGACATCATCGAAAGGTGCAAACATTTCAAATAAGGCGTTTGATTTGGATGCTTTATTAGATGCTAGTCGTCGCTAACCGCAGATTTAGGAGAGATACGAAACAAAGGCAAAGGTACAGAAAGCTATCAAACAAAGGGCTTTTTCCAAAGCTGTGATGAAATCGCACTTCGGAACTATCATTGTGAAAATGATTGCCTCTCACCCACTTTTTTAATAGTACCCTTGACCTCTATTGTATTCTTTTGGTATCCTGAAATCTCTCCTCAAAAGTCTTTATTGTTACTGCGAAGAAAAGTAGAAAATATTTACGGAATATCATAAGCAGATAAAGAAGATTTTTCTTTGGGAGCATTTAATTTCGTAAATCACAATGGGAATTAAAGATTGATTTTGTATGACAAACTTTGTTAACGTTAACAAACTTTCTATACGTTACCGTTCAAGCTCGAAAGCCGTTAATGTACAATAAACTGATCTGCTCCGTTAAACAGCGGAATCGAAAGTTTTCTGCATTTTACTACGTAATGTGGACATTAGCGGCTTCCGTATCGTTACAGTTCAAAAGGTTGTTTTTCTCATTTCGTTTTAACACTTCTTTCCGGGCAGGATTTCAAAAAATGTGACTCCAAATCTAAATGTACCACAATGAGGTGTTCTTGTCGCAGAAACCAGTTGCTATGGGATTCGAAGTGCAATAATAAGTAAACACAATTTTATCACATGTGTCGCAAATTCATTTCCTTAATTATAATATGTTAAAACAGTTTAATTCTTTGTATTATAGTCTTTGTTCTATAATATATTCTATTATATTCTTTGTATTATAGTCTTTGTTCTATAATATATTCTATTATATTCTTTGTATTATAGTTGTTGTTTGCTCGATTGTATTAGCGTGATTCCTTAGATGTTGAAAAATAAACAACAATTCCCTATATTCCAATATTATTTTAAACCGTTTGATTCTTTGTATTGATGTTTTTCAATTGATTCATGGTTGATTTTATCAACTAACGTGTTGATTGTTTGACTGTCTTAACCTAATTCTTTAGATATCAAAAACTAAATAAAAAACATTTAATTTACAAGTACAGAAACGTTGCTTTTATTCCAGCAAAGATCGTATTTTCGCTTTAATGAGTGTCTAGTAGGTTAATGAGTGTCTAATAGGTAATGCGCAGATTATCTAGTTAATTCGCAGATTACATAGGTAATTTGGGAAATGAAATAATTTTTCGTACTTTAACGCATAACCCTAGTTAATGTGCAGATCAGCTAGCTAATTTGTAGATTAACTGATTTCTGCGCTTTAGCGGCATACATACTATACGATTAAAAGTATTCGAATACTTTCTGATTTACGTATTTTTTCTGAATTTCTTCAGGGAATAGTTGAACGAACTATTCTTCCATCATGTAAAAAATGTGTTCAAACTCATATTTTTGTGAGAAAATTCGGTAAGGAGGGTCTTCAAGAGATAGGCCAAAAATAGTTGAAGATTCATTGCTTTCTTTACAGTTATCTCCCCAAATTTTTCTCGCCTACTCTCTAATAAAGATATTATCCCAGTGAACGCCGTACCTGGCATTGTCTTACAATAGTTACAAAATATTAACATTTGACATTTTTACTGAATCTATCATGTGATCCTTGGCGAGTGTTTTGGCGATTAATCCCTGGAATGCGGCCAAAAGTAACTGAAAATCGAATCTGGTTTCTGCATTCTTTCCAACCGACTGTAACAAAAATGTGATATAAAACTACAATAAAGTCGCAAAATCACGTACCAAATTTGATATATTTTAATCATTGCGTCTTTGAGTTACAGGTTTCTGAAAATAGAAACCAACAGACAATCAACCCTCTGTTCGATTCCACTCAAAATTTGACAGGTGTCTATACTAAAAATGATAAATCTGTACACCGATTTTTTTCTATCTAACTCCCTTCAATTTGTAATTATTGAGGCTTATTTATATTCGAACAGCTGGACAGACAGACTTTCTCCAATTTTTTTTTATTTTTGATAGGAATCAACAATTTTAGTTGTAAGCCTGTATGCCAAATTTCATTCGTCTAGCTTAAGGTGCTTTTGAGTTATCTTTGTCACAGGCAGACAAACAGACATTTTCCAAATATGTATTTTTCAAACTCAGGAGAACTCACTCTAAAAGTGGAAATTTGTCAAAATCCCGAGTTCGGATTTTTTGACTATTACTATACTTTTTCTGTACTTCGTATACCAGAAAGTAAAAAAGGATTGGGGTTCACCCTGTTTTGCAGGAAGCTGATAGTGATTTGGTTTGGTTTGTGTGGTTTATTGGCGCATATTTGGCCATACTGCGCCAAATGATTGCGATTTGGACTTTCATCGTTGTTTTTGTTGGCTGCTCTCAATACTTAACACTTACATATGATTTGGTTGAAATCTCTAAATGTTTTAAGTAAAAAAAAAAAAAAAAAAACCGAACTAGAGAGAGAGAGAGAGAGAGAGAAGAAAAGAAAAGAAAAAACATGCTGAAAAATTTGGAATTCTTTTTTAAAGAATTCTCCCGCTATTTTCACAAAAAAGCATGTAAAAATTGCGAGCAGCAAATAAAAACAATCATTGAAAATTAAACATTATCAGTTTTTTTTTCTTTCTTTTGTAAATCCATCTATATTACATTTACAAATAAAGAGGGAGAAAAAAAAAACCAAAGTAATGTCATGCAGTCTGGTAAAAGGTAATTTAAGATACTTTAAGAGCATTTTTAAATGATAATAATCAAACCATTTGACTAGATAACACCTAGGCAAAATTGTCCTTGGTTAGGTAATAAGAAATTACTTTTTAGTTTGCATATTTAAAGAATGTAAGAAAGCACTATAATTTATTTAGGTAAAAAAAAAAAAAGTATTCTTATTTAGGTAAATATTATTAAAAACTCGAATGAAAAATTCCAATTTTTCAAAATGAAAATGCCTAAAAATTGGATATTGTGAGGAATTTTACTTGAGTCATAATGCTGAATTGTTCAAAACGATCTGTAGGGAAAACTATTGGATCTACAACTACAGAATTTGACTCCTAGTTACTTTTTAGATAGTGTCAACTTAATAAGAAAGGATTTTTAAAAGTTTTAATCGGACTTTTAATTCAAATGAATCAAATTCTGAACAGTTTTCTTCAATAATTTGGGGGCATACCATTACATAAAATTTAACATCTTTCGAAATTTCTCAAAATTCGCTTTTTTTATGATAAAAAATGATTTCCATACGTGTAATATCTATAAATCTATTTTAAATCTCAATCAATTTCCAAATTTTTATCTTAATTTATCTCATATTAACTTCATTCTAAAATGATATTTTATTTCCTGATACAATTCAACTTTTTATTATTATTATTTATTAATTTTGTACGCATTCTAGAAAACTCCTGAATTCAGTAGGTTTTCACGCTTCGAGGGAAGAGATAAAAATCCTTAATGCTTGCGGCATTCTTTTAAAAATATCCAAATTTCCCTTTCCTAAACCTAAACGTGTCAAAGAAGTCCCAATCAAAATCTTACTGTATAAACCATTGAAGGAGAAATTTCGCTTGATGTATATGAATCAATGCGATGTCATTATGCCTGCCGCATGAAATAAATCAAAGTTTTAAAATTTCAAAAGTTTTTTCTGTTCGGCCAAGCAACTGTTAAAATGAGTTTACACACACACACACACAATTTAAAAAAGAAAAAAAAAATCTAAAGATATATTTCAAAAAATATTCTTATCAAAAATCTTGTGTGTGTGTGTGTGTGTGTGCGTGTATGCGTGTGTGTGTGTGTGTGTGTGTTAACACATTTTAGCAGTTGCTTGGTCGAATCGAAGATTTTGAAAAATATATTTTAGGAATTTTTTTTTTTAATTTACTGAGTTTATACATATTCGCGTTGAGAAGATATCAAATACATTTTCTGCGAACACATTATCGTTGGCATAATCAAGAGAGAATTTTTGAAAAACAATACAAAAACAGATAAATTGAGCTTAAAATATTAGCATATTCCGATATTCCGGCTTAGAGGCTCAAACCTCATTTAAGTTTTTGTCGAAAAAAATTGCCTTTCATATCTCTTGTTCTTCCTGCATTACGATTGATCATTTGATGGTTATTCAGGCTATTAGTTCCATATAAAAGAATGTGGAAAATATGACTAGACTAATGTGTATTCCGAACACACGCGCATACAAACGTAAAGGTGCAAAAGTTTTAGACATCTGGAGTCGGAGGATGTTTTTTACAGATATTATCGCTAGCAGAAGATCCAAAATGAGATAGAAAGCAGACATAGAAAGCTACCAGACAAAGGATTTTCTAAGCCGTGACGAAATCGATCTTTGGAACGATCCTTTAAAGTATCGAGATCGATCTGGATCGCCTCCCTGAGTGCACTTGACCTAGATCGTACTTCTGCCGTATCCTAAAATATCTTAATTATTACTAGTATTTTTACGAGTAGAAGAAAGCAAGCGTTCACGGTAGGTCGAAAGTAGTTAAAATAATTTAAAAACATAAAATGATACGAAAATAATTATGGATCAACAGTGAGAAGTAAAAAATGCAAAACCAATGTACAGATAGTGGTTCTCAAACAAGGAATCAATGAATGTAAACTCTTTTATCAATAATACTTCATAATGTTTTATTTTTCTGCAGAATTTGGGTAAATCTGTATCTAGGAGACCTATGACAGATGCAAATAGAATGACAAAAAATCAGCTTTTAAGTGATTTTTAATTAATATTAAGTAATAATAATAGCAAGAATGAGTTGTATTTTTTACAAACATTTTTATTAGAGAAGAAAAATATATTTTATATTGTTACGAACCTGTGATGCTGCTTCCCAGCATAGTGGGTTCCATAGGAGGCCCCGGAGCTTGGCGACAAACTTGGCAACCATTTGGCGACTTGGCAACGACTTTCGCGATTTTGGCGACAAAATAGATTATACCCGAAACATCGAGAATTTTCCCGATCCGTCCAGTAGGAACGGAAATACGCCTCGAACGTCCCTAATTGATTGAGAGGCTTCTAGCCCCGCCTCCTGAGACCTATAAAAGGCGCTGCAGCTGCCGGGGAGTCGACGATGAGTGGAGTCGTGGACCAGTGGAGTCGAAGAGTAGTCGGAAGCGACGGTGAAGAACTCGTCTTCCAGGGACTAGCGGAGCAGCGACGGTTTAGTTTAGTTATATTACCGTCCCGTTTGAAGCAACACTAGGGCTATTTGGGGACAGACCTTGTAATTTTGAACCGCGGTCAGATGACGAGCAGCGACGGAGTAGAGCTGCTGTGTATACTGTTGTATGCTGCACTTCTCGGCTGAGATAATCGTCTTTGTGCTGTCCTGTGTGTCTTCGTGTCAATAAACGTCTTGTTTCATTTTCTACTGCCGCCTGCTGATTGAGTGTTCTCCACACCATATAACTTCCACTATCCAAACGAACCCCCGGGAAATTCCGTAACAATATATTTAAAGTAATCGGCAAAACTCCTAAATCAAAACTTCCGCCCTACTCAATAGTACGATATCGCAAATTTTTGTTTCATATAAAAGCTAATAATTCCGTTACATATCATTAATGGCCACCTGTTCTCTCATTCTTTGTTTTCGAAAGATATCTCAAAAATACTCTATATAACTTTCTCTACTTTATATAATGATTATCAGGAAAAATCGGCATGCCTCAGCCCTAATCACTGAGCCAATTTCGCCAATTTATTTTCCCTTCTTTTAATCATTTTAAAGCTGATGGCTTCTAAATGCGTTATCAGTAATCATTAACTCGTCTCCACCCTCATTTTTTTTTTTTTTTTTTTTTTTTTTTTTTGAGTTTTGCAAAATGGAGCCTTGACCGAACGCTACCCTCAATAAAATCAAACGGAACTTGATGTTTTTTTTCTTACTATAATTGAAAAAATATTGTCGTAAAAACTGTTTCCAAAAAACTTTCTCGCATATTGTTTTAAATATTTAACATTTTTACTGTTTTTTTTTTTTTTTCCATCGTACTTGGCGAGTTTTTGGCGATTGATCTCTGGCAGTAGTAACCGAAAATCGCCAATTAATATCGTTGCATTGTATACATAGCTCACCTATCAGAATGTTCTACGTGGTTTTATGTAAGCATAATCTATACTGATACAAAGATGAAAATATATATGAGTGTGTTTGTTTCTATATGTGTTGGCGCTCAACAGGCCAGACCATTATCTGAACACATTTCGCACATATATATTTTGAAAGGTGAAAATATACACTTTGAAGTGAATTTTTTTTGAAATTTTAATTAATTAAAAATTAAACGAAATTTTGTTATTTTATCATAATTGGACATAATATTGCGATTTAAAACCAGCAAGAGTGGTCTCCGTAAAACTTTCTTGCATGGTCTCTAATAAAGATATTTTAAATGTTTAGCAATTTTACTGGATCTATCGTATCATCTTTGGCGAGTTCTTCGGTGATTTATCTCTGGCATACGATTAATAGTTCCGAAAATCGAATCTATGTTTTAAACACGTTTTACCCAACCGATTGAAACAAAAATTTGACACTAAACTACAATTGTAGTCACAAAATCCTATACCAGATTTTATATATTGAAGTCACTGCGTTATTGAGTTATCGCGTTAAATTTATGCCTTTAAAATTTACACCTTTAAATGACCATTATATGATAATATTATTTTAAAAGCAAAGAAGTCCCCTTGAGATTTATATTTTTTTAAAGAATTTATCATCTAAAAAGAGCATTTAGGATATTTAATCATCATTATTTAAATCGCTGTGGACAAGATTTAAATTTTTATTTATGAGTATTTGAAATAGTGCTTGTGAGTTTCCATATTAGTCATTATTTATAAGTAAAAGAAAAAAATATTTTCCGAAAAATTCAATAACAGCTCATAATGGTTAATGGATGTATAAAATTAGGTTCCACCGAGATTTGAACTCGGATCGCTGGATTCAAAGTCCAGAGTGCTAACCATTACACCATGGAACCTAAGTTTCCCATGCCGGGAATCGAACCCGGGCCGCCTGGGTGAAAGCCAGGAATCCTAACCACTAGACCACATGGGAATCGAATGTCACTGTAACAGATTAATAGAAATTATAGGAATAACATTCATGAACAGAAACCCAATCAATTGGCGTTTTAGGCCGTTAAACTATTAATTAAATTGCATTTTTTTTTTTCAAAATTTCACCTATTTATAAGTTCGAAAAGCATTTAATCGAATCAATAAGCAAGTGTATATACTTTGAAATAAAAACGAAAATAATAATCTCACTTGCATTGAGTTAAAGTGTATTAAAGCTAATTCTTTTTTTATCGTAACTCTTAGCACTAGCAAAAACAAGTGATGGAATGCTACGATGGATGAGTTTTAATTTCATCATAACGTTAAAAATATTGTTACAGCTTGTATTAATTAAACGAGAAAAAAAATGATTGAGCATGAAAAAAGTAATTGCATGAAAGTGAAAGTGATATCATTAAAAGGATAATTTTTTTTTGAGTATTTAGATAATACATAAAAACTTTTTATGAGATAATAGTTTTGGAAGATACGAACATCCATTTCCATAGACAAGTCATAGCGATTACCTATCTGTTCGACGTTTAACACGTTCACTGTCACTATTCACACCGTCTGACATTTGGACCACCCCTTCATCTTTAATTAGATAATCCCTACCTCTTAACTAAAATGGAGAAGGAGTCATCTAATTAGAAGCAAGTGCGGACTATATACGATAATAATTTTTTTTCTTCATAAAAAACAGAGGTATTTAAAATTTTTAAAAAATTCAAAGGCGATTTATATAATCGTAATCTAATACGAATCGTTTCAAAACAGTAATTTAGGCTCGATTTTCCCATTTTTTAAAAAATTGCTCCTAATTATATACCAGTGGTAAATGCATTTAATATTGACGCAAAGCGCGAGCGTGTAAACGGAATTATAAAACTATGAAAAGCATGATTCTAAAATGTATTTAAAATACTTTTTTAACTATAAAGAGTACGAAAAAAAAAGCACATAAAATAAATTGACATCAGTAAAAAATTATTTCTTCTTTTTAATCCTAAAGCCCTGTAAAAGTTCTTTTTGTACAATATAAAGATCTGAAATTATAAAAGAAAGGTGTTAATCGCACATAGAGAGGGCTCCAAGCCAAACTCGGACACCAAAGAAAAATATACTAATACAGTCAAAATTTGTCAACTAAAAATGCTAAGAAACATACATAGTTAAATGAATTTTCATTAGTATATTTATTGGAATTATAAAAGCAAATAACAAAAATTATACATTAATTCATTTTAATCAGAAATTGTAGCAAAAAACAAAACATAACAAAAACTAATGCACAAGCCAAACTTGGAAAAGATTTTAAAAACTATATAATATTTCAAATAAATTATTGTTTTGTATGTAAGTCCTTGTTTTATATGACCATTTCAAGACGTTTAGGCACAGATTGCACAAATTTTTCACAAAAATTAAGCTTGATATATTCTTATTCCTGCAACAATATTCTTTTCAATTCATCTTTACAGCAAAGGGCGTGTCCCCGGTATTTTTTCTTAAGGTCTTTCAATAAATTTTTGATGGAATTTATATCGGGGCTTTGGGGTGGAGTGTCCATGAGGTGATTACAATTATGTAGATACCAAGATCACACTCGATAAACTATCTGATTTGGATCACTATCCCGATAAAATCGCCATTTGTTGCCAAGAGAAAGTTCAGCACGCACAGTTGTAAATTTTTCTTTAAAATGTCGAGATATATGTTCTGATCTATTCTCCCTTCAATAAAATACTGAATTCCTGGGCCAGTAGCTGAAAAGGAACCCCAGACCATTAATGATCCACCACCATGCTTCACAGTTGCTTTTTGTGCCAAATTCTCGTTCGATTTCCGCCAGACGTAAGGCTTGCCATCGGATCCAAAGTTGTCGAATTTGCTCTCAACAGTAATTAAGACATTTTTTCCAATAAGAAAAATCCTTGTTTCATGTTCCTTGCGAATTTGAGTCCTTGTTTTGCGAATTGATGTCTTAGTCTCATTTCGCTTACTTATAAAAGGCTTTTGTCTGGCTTTTCTTCCTTTGAGATCTGTCTTATGGAGCACATTTTTTTTATTGTTGATGGCTAAATTTTTTTTTCCTAATTCTTTTTCATCAATAATAGATAGATTTGTTTCATTAAGGAATGGATTTGCTTTTACTTTTCTGATTAAATTTCAATCATCTGCTTCTTTGAAAATCTTTTTGTGGGTTTTCTTCAGCTTACCTTCCACCAACTTATTAACTTTGAAGCATTTTATGATGTCATTAGAAGTTGAATGACTTCTGTGAATAATCTCTGATATTTCTGGCGCTTACTTTCCATCTTTAGCGTGCTTAATAACCAATTTTCTTAACTCAATACTCGTTTGGCTCCTTTGTCTTGATATTTTAATTAAATTAATATTTATTTCCCCGGTAAATGAAAATAACACAAATGAGAAATTCCCCAGAACAATTAAAACGTTAACCATAAAGGTGGCAGTAATTTTTATCTAGGGTTGCAATTATTTGGTGCTTCATTGTGAGATGTTCGAGTTTGGCTTACGGATTCTTTTTCACAAATTTTACTTTTATGTCTAAATTTTTAATTATAATTTATGAATTGCTGTTATTTGGTTTTGTTTTTAGCTATACAATAAATTCATTGTTAAAAAAACCTTTTATCATTTCTTCTAATTCATTTTAGTTAAAATATTTTGGCAGGGATAATTTTTTCCCTATGGCGTCCGAATTTGGCTTGTAGAGACTGTATATACATACACCGTATCCCAAATACAGAGTAGTTGGCGTCCGGACAAATTATGTTCTTGTCGCCAATTCTTATTAACAATTTTAAGAATGTAATATGCTTCTCGGGATATGGTATTATGCTTCTGCCCCTTAATCAGAATTTGTTTTAAACAGCAAGAATAATTTTTTTTAACCACAGAACCAAGCCGTAAGCGGGAGAGGTATATCTGCCATTTTTTAGGAGGTATTCTTAAATAAAGGTCTTGTAACAAACCCCGTTTCCCAGTACTGATAAGACATTTACATCCAGCTGTGTCGTCGCTGTTACTTACTAAACTCCTCGAGATAGCCAAAGGGTGGATCTTTTCACCAGGGTGGTATCGCATCTGTTCACTAGCGATTACAGTGAAAGACCACATGTGGAATTCTTTGTCCAAGAGGTATTGATAGTACCTTCAAAGCGAAAGGGGTGTCCAAACATCTGGATGCTAGATGTTTCTCTTTGTGAAAGGACCTTCCCACGACCCACTGGCGCAGCTGAGAGAGCATATTGCTGAACCCCGATTGGCCGAAAGAGACCTCAAATGACCAATGTAAATTAAGAGGCGGAGATTGTCGCCGAAATAAAGTGCGATTTTTTTATTTTTTTTTAGGAAAGAGAAGAAACGAATTGCAGGTGGACTGTTGGACTACGCCCACGAGTTCGGAGTCCGAGAACCAACTGAGTTTCAAGAAAGCTTTCGACTTTGACTGTTGTATCTCCTACTATAGGTGTAAATAACTATTTATTTAACCAAGATTAGAACAAGTTGTTCTTTTGTGTATATAGGGCTGTAAAATAAAGAATCGTCTGGAAATCCTGCTTCGTTATTTGATCAGTCTAGATCAAGACATTACAGTCTTATTCTTGTGTAGCGCTGGCGAACAAAGTTACAAAATATGAACTTTGGCGTGAATTTAGCATTTTTTGGCGTGAATTTATCGTGCCAATATGTATTTTAAATCGCTTTCTTGCCGTCCGATTGACTCCAAACATTGCCACTAAATTACAGTTGTTATGACAAAAGCATTGCTATAGTTAGCATTTACTATAATTTATAGTTACAGGTTTATGATTTATAGCATTCACATGCATGCGAAAATACAGACCGACAGATGGTCAACCCTTCTACAGATTTAGTTAAAAACTTGATAAGAATCTACATTTTAGGTACTAAACCTATAACTGCAAAACTTGTGTACCAAATTTTATCTATCTAGATCTTTAGCCATATTAGTTATCGTGTTAATTTGGACAGCTGGACAGACAGACTTCCTTTGTATGCATTTCGTTCGAAATTTGACAGAAATCTACAAATTTGGTGTTAAGTCTATATACCAAATTTCATCCGTCTAGCCGTCTTTTTGAATGTCTTATTCACAGACATACAGACCAATATAATATATAATGCCAATAGTATATAATACCAAAAGTGTGCCTTTTTTAACTCAGAGAGGACTGAAATATGGAGATACATCCAAATCTGGACTTCGAACTTTTTGATGATTATAATACTTTCTCTTTACTTCATAAGCGGGACCCCCAGGGGGCACCTCGAAATGAGGATGAGATGCTTCCGGCATGGTGGTTGGATCTCGCCAACCTGGAGGGTACACTAATTGGTGGGGGATCTGACTCCTCCTATCGATGACGGGACGTACTTCCTTCGGGGAGGCTTATACCGTGGCCGGTGACGGCCCTTAGGACTCAACCACAGTTCCCGCCAATGTTGCTGTTGCGGCGGTCCGGTCATTCAGTTTTATGGTTTAAATCCGTGTGCCTTCATGGCGGGTCGGAGAGTTAGATGGTTGACTTACTTCATAAACGGGAAAATCAAAAGTGGCCTGTCATGTACTGAGGTTTTGTTAACACAGCGCTCTCTAAGACTGGCACCTGGGATATCTGCACTCTTGCATTCTCATTCGTGCTTACATATTTTAACTTTTTTGTATTCGAAGTGTACTTAGAAAGTATTAATTGCCGAAAAATTCGAATTCGAGATCTTGATGCTTTTCCGGTTTCCGATCACCTCGAACACATATTTAAGATCTGAAATGTAGATATGTACTATCAAATTTGTAACCAGATCTGTCAAGGGTTTTATCCTTTATCGGTTTGTTCTTTTTATACCCACACAAAAGCAATAACTCAAAAACGTAACAACACAGACAAATGGAATCTGATTCGCAGTGTTATCATTTAAAGTAAGATCTTTATCAAATTTTAAACCATGTCTGTCAGATGATCGTCCGTCTGTTGGTCAATACTTTCACATTCTTTTTTAAAAGGTCCAATATACATATTCGGTTTTCTGGTACTTGCATATTAACCGCATTCCAAGGTTTTAACAGTTTCGACCTCTTCGGAAAATGCGCATCTAAATTACGTTACAAAAATATAGCGACGACGAGTAAACTCGTCGAATACAGACAGAATACGTATTATATGAAATTAAGTGGTAATGAAATGATTTTTTATTTCAATAATCCCAATTATTTATTTACTTAAACTATCATGCACTTTTTGCATAGGAACGAAAAGAAACATAAAAAAATTAATTTATTATTTATTTTGTTGTTAGAGTATGATATTGAACAAAGCATGGTACAAAAGGATCATCGTCCCTATTTTTATTACCTGGTACGCCACTTATTGATTAGTCTAAAACAATTTATGGTTGTCTAATTGCTTCTGGGATAACTAATACAGCACAGCGATACATTTGTGAAAAACAATTCATATTATATACATGATTTTATAACAATTATTAATGATCTTTTATTTGTTCCTTTGATTTCGACTTGGCCTCAAAATATTTTACACATCTTTAAATTTACAAATATGTTTGAGCTTTTACGAAAATGCAATTCAAACTGCTAATGGTCACTTGTTATTACTCCTAAACGAATAAACTCGTCATAACGCAAAATGCTGTATGTGGTTAATAATACACTCATTCATTTATTAGAGCGTATGCAAGTAAGTTTCTAAAAACAATCTCCCCCATTTGGTATTATGGGTAATTTCTTTGGAAATATTCGTTAAAAATTAATATTAAAATACGCGTAAATATTCAGTTGAGTAGAATTGTTGATTCAACATAATGAAAATATCTATTTTTCACTTTGTCTTTTTTTACTTAGTGACAAAACGTGCGGACAAAGTCCAGAAAGCGGCGTGAATAGTCCCATAACAGCGAAGGAAAAGGTCATTGAAGTGTTCGAACGCGAGTAATCACCGATTCCAAGAGTGATTCCGTTCTAGGAATATCTCAACTGCGAGCGATAGTGACAGGTAAACACGAGGCTTTCAAAGTACCTCTCCGAAAAACAACCAGCCTTATCAGTTAATAATGTCTAAAGCGCAGAAAGCAAATCGAATTAAAAGAACAAAACAAAAAGAACCGTTCGAAATTGATGGATCGGAAAGCTTACGTCAGAGCACTTGGGCAGGTGTTTTGTAATTCAAATCTCGTTCTCAATATCCTGTCAACTGACGACATTTTTTATTTTTTCACCCTGATCTTGAACAGCAAGTAGCTTGTGAGTAGAAAAATAATCGGATCTGGATTCGTGTTTGGTAATTTAATAATAATTAGGGTTAAAAAAAATAGGAATTCAACATTTGATAGGAGTTTCATTTGCATGCTGATGACGCATATATTCATAAACTTATTTAGAATGAATAAGAATTTTTTCTTTTTTAAATTCTTGTTTATTTAGAACTGTTTTTTTTTTTATTCTTATTCTGGAACACATTTTAATAAATTATTTTTCAATCTAAACATAGTTAGTTATTTAGTTCCTTATTTTCGAATAATTCTTACACGATTTTTTTCGGGTTGTTTCTGTTAAAAGGAAGATTTACTATATAACCTAAATAGAATTATCTACTGGTAAAACATTCTTTCACATTTTAGAAAGCATAAATTAGTTCAAATACTTTTATCTATGCAAATAAAAGTGAGACTCAGAAACAATTCGTAAGAGATAAAAAGCAAAAAAATTGAATATATTTTCTTCAAATTTTGGAATAAAAATGCTGTGAAGAGTGATATAAGTTGCAGTTGCAGTTTCATGTCAGTTAAATCAAGATTTATTTTGTTATGAATTAAAGATTATGTTTCTATTTCAGCTCCGACATCAAACATGTAAGAAGAACAAGAAAGATTATGCTCGTATAAATAAGGATGCTCCATTGATTATTATTGTTGCCATTCTTATCAAATAAAAATATTATTAAATAATTATTAAATATTTTTTTAAAAAAATCATTTATTTATTTGCTTCCAAGTTGCCAGTTGCAATCTTTAAAAACTTTGCATCCTAGTTTAAAAATTATCAATTAGCTTTCAGCGTTAAAAAAAAATCATTTGCTGCAATTGATTCTTTTATTTTAATTTTAAAAATTGTTTTCAATGATCGAAAAAAAATTGTGTTTTATAATATTTAATCTGAGAGAACTTTTTTTTTTTTTTTTAATATTATAAATATTTTCATCTCGAATGACGCTCGATGTATTAGTTAATAATCGACGAAAGCTAAAATTAGTTAATGATTGCATCATCCTTAAATAACGTTATACGTGTTTTTACGTTCAATAGAACTTCAGAAAGAGCCGCAAAAAATTAAATTTTAAAAATTCATTTTTACTTTCTCTTATACATAGGATAAAGTATACTCTAATCGTCAAAAAATTCAAACTCGAGATTTTGATGAATTTCCATTTTTTTAGAACTCCTTGAGCTCGAAAAATACATTTTTGAAAAAAGTCGTCTGTCTGTGACAAAAATTACTAAAAAACACTTTGAGCTAGATGGATGAAATTTGGTATGCGGTCTTCAAGTCAAATGAGTAAGTAGATTTCTGTCAAATTTTTTGACCAAAATCTGCTCAGTGGGAGTCTGTCTGTCAGGCTGCATATAAGTTAACACGATAACTGTAAAACGAAGAGAGCTAGATGGATAAAATTAGGTATACATATTTACCATCTATAGTATAGACACTTAAAAAACTATGAGCCACATCTAACAACGGATTGACCATCTGTCCCTCTGTACTTTCAGAAACATGTAAAAGCGATAATTCAAAAATATAATGACTTAAATATATCAAATTTGGTATGAGATTTTATGATTACAAGTGCAGTTTTGTGTCAAATTTTCTTTTCAATCGGCTGGTGAAAAACGTGTCCTAAATACAAATTCGGTTTTTGCATACCAAGGATACCAAGGTTTTTGCATACCAAGGATTGATCGCCAAAAAAGCTTGCCAAGGATAGCAAGAAATATTTAGTAAAAATGCTAAATTCACGCCAAATATTAACATTTTGTAACTATTGTATGCCCATGCCATACAAGGCGTATTCTCTGGAACATCAGCTTTATTACAAACTATGCGAGAAAGCTTTGGAATAATCACCGCCTCTGGCTTGACAAGATGTCCCAAATTGATCATTTCTATTTATAAAAATAAGTCCATAGGGCCATGTATTTATTAGCTCATTAAGTAATTAAATATACATATACTTGAAAAGGTTAAGAAAATATATTCGAAATATAAAAAACAATTCAAACTATTTTAATCAACCACTTAACTGTTTTACCCGATTGCCATACGTGCATTGATGTATAGAATTTTGATAGTTGTAAGCAAAAAATAAACCATTCATAACGATTATAATTCAATATAAAAATTACTTCGAATACATAGATAAGTCAAGTATTCAATGGATTTCCATTGGAATCAAAATAAGAAAATATTCACCAAATAGAAGGTATCATCTTATTAGATAGTAAAGAAAATAAAACATTTAAGTGGTTAAACCTTCCATATTCAACTATAATTGCAATTTTTATTATAGATCTCAGTATCACACATTTTATTTATAGCTAGCTATATTAGGAAGAAAAACAGAAACCTCGGATCCAGTGTCAAATGGCAGCTGTAAAAAAAACTAGTACCTATATTCAATGATTGCAAAATTTATCACTCGTGAGGCTTCGGTGTCAAGTTCCAAAATAAGGTTTCTTTACATTAAAAAAAAATGTAATCGACTTTTGTAATTACGGCTGTTTATCAGGAAATAAGTGTTAGCTTTTAACAACACCAAAGATAACAGTCATGCGCGAAATAAATCTGGGATTTTTTTTTCTTTTTCTTTTTTGACTATTTTTAAGCCAAATTTTTGCGCAGTAGTTTCTGAGGGTAAAGACCCCTGAGCACCCGAGGGCAGAGGTCTGACTTCTAGCTCAAATGAAGATAGCACACACACAATCACTTGCACAACCCCTTTTTACAGGGGGGCTCATTCACGCACCTCACAGATAGAACACAAAGAAGAGAACAACCATGCCCGAACCAGGACTCGAACGCCTAGACACGGGGAAAACGCGCTACCCATAGGCCAGAGCGCCGGCATAAATCTGGGATATCAGCAATATTAGAGTGTATGCGAGAAAGTTTTGGGGAGACCATTCGGTTTGGGTAGTAATTATCGTGTGTATTTGCACTTGGACAAATAGACTGAAACAT
The DNA here is from genome assembly GCF_947563725.1 of Argiope bruennichi. NCBI lineage: Eukaryota > Metazoa > Arthropoda > Arachnida > Araneae > Araneidae > Argiope > Argiope bruennichi. Next base: position 22,942,748 of record NC_079154.1, on the reverse strand, counting down.
TTTCTTTGGATAGATTTCGTTAAGAAAGTTTCTAATTTGCTTTAATATCACACACTATATTTTATCTTCTAACTCTGAGCAGTTTTTAACAACTGTGTTCATAACAGATAACATAATTTTAAAAGTATATTTTTGGGATTCAGATTATAAGTATGTGTAGCAAATGTAGCAAATTTTATACCTCCACATCTCTTCATCTTATAGTTATTGTCTTAACTAATTTTAGGATATTCAAGCACATAGACTTCTTCAGAATAGATTTAGTTCATAACTTGATGACGATGTACATTTGGTGTGAAGATAAAACTCCAAATTTCATCAGACTAGTTCAAAAACATTTTTAATTTATCGTGTTCGAATATATTGACGATTACAACACCTTTTTGTTTGTATACGAAAAAATAACCAGTGGGTGTAGTCTCCTCAAAACTTTCTCACTTCTTCTCTAACAATGCTGATATCCCAGAGAACACCTTACATGGCATTGGCGTACAATAGTTACGAAATATTAACTTTTGGCGTGAATTTAGACTTTTTTCTGAATCCATCATGCCAATCGTGGCTAGTTATTTGGCGATTAATCCCTGGCAGGCGATAAATATTATCCGAAAATCGAATTTCTATTTAGATACGCTTTGCTCAACCGATTAAAATCAAAATTTGAACCAAAACTGCAATGGCAGTCACAAAATCCAATACCAAATTTGATATATTTAAATCATTTCGTTTTTTGGGTTATCGTGTTTACATGTTTCTAAAAGTACAGACCAACAGACGGCAAACCACTTGTTGGATTTGGCTCAAAATGAGAGAGATGTCCACATTATAGATGTTAAATCTGTATACCGAATTTTATACATCTAGCTCTCTTCGTTCTGTAGTTATAATTAATTGTAGAGTTTACTCAAACTTTCATAGAAACTTTCAAATTTGGTGTGAAAATCGTATACCGAATTTCATCCGTCTAGCTCAAAGCGTTTTTAAGTCATCTTTGTCATAGACAGACAGATGCACATTTTCCAAAAATGAGTTTTTCAAACAGAAAGAGATCTAAAACATGGAAATTTGTCAAAATCTTGAGTGTGAATTTTTTGACGATTAATAAAGATACTTTCTCTGTACTAGAAATAGAATTACTTTGGTTTGGTTTTATATTACAAAAACCAAATTTGATCTATGATTCACTCACAAACTTTCATATTCTTTTCATATACTTGAATATTTCACAAAACATCCATACACAAAAATGTAACACTTCCTTCAATTATATAAAATTTCTTTAGACAAATATTTAAAAAACACTATCATTTCCTCCTCCCCTCCTTTATTTTTTGGAGATTGAAAAAACTATGCAAAACAGTTTATTTACAAAGATATTCATTAAATAATATTTTAACAAATACAAAGTAAAATAATAATTTACTTCAAATTTTTGTCTGAATTTTCTGTAATGAGTTGTACATCCAAGCAATATCCTGAAACTAAGTCATGACTTTCAAGAATAACTAATATTGTCACCAAGTCATTTATAAATAAAATTTATTTTAACTTTATTTACAATATTTGTAATACTTGAAGAGTTTGAAATGTCTAAAAATCCACACACATTTATATAAATATTATATATATACATAATTGAATTTTCTGCTACATATAAAGAATGTTACATAAACATTTCTTTAGGTTCACTTTCCCTTTTCCTACATAGAGAATAGAAATTTTTCCATATAGAATAGAAATTTTTAAATGGTATAAAATTTTCTCCCTTTATATTTTATATACAAGAAAATAACAAACATCTGGCATTTAAAAAAATTATCACAAATTCGTCAAATTTTATCACAAATTATCACAAATTGATGACATTATACGCTGATGAAGAGAAATAAATATAAATTGAAGGATTTAGTTCCGAATAACAATATTGAGTAAACCGACGAAGATAAAGAGTACTTAGTCGTCACAGCATCCTTAAGGAACCATGAAATGGTCAGTGAGTCATATTTATTGTTTGAGATAGCCGATAATACTGATGTAGTCTAACATGAATGCGATGAAAGCTATTTCCCAGAGTGTTTGTTACACTGTAACTGTTAAAAGTGAGTACTTTTATACCCCTACTTATACTATTATGGAAGAGGGCAATAAATACAAAGGGAACGTATCAATATAAAATAGGCATTGCATTTAATAACAAAATATGCTAAAATAAATATAATGTGCGTATTCTACAGGATATTTGTATTTGTGCGTCTTCTTTATGGATTTTTTTTAAAAAATAATTTATATGAATCCTGAGATATTTGTTCATTAAAATTGCCACATAAATAAAAATGATGTGCGCGGACCGTCGATTGAGATTGTTTGTCGGAACTTAAAAGGAGCACAGTCTTGGATCGAAAATTAATTCATTTAGAAGATATAAATCTTTTCCCGATTTCTATAAGGTACTTTGTGTGGTCTCGCCGCGAGTCACACTTGGATATTTTAGCGCACCCACGAGTGAATTTCTAGCCACAGCAAGTGGCTAAGAAAGTCTATTTCGAAACATAGTAATATGAAAATGTTTTTTCGCTTAACTCGTTTGCCTATATTTTTAAAAGTTTACTCTTAATTATATTGCGGCAATGATGTGCTCGCAAAAAAATAAAAATAAAAAAAAAAATAAAAAAAAAAAAACGGCGACGCAAAATGCGTGAGTATATATCTGGTAAATCAACCAGACTCTCCGACCAGCCACGAAGGCGAATCCTGTCGATACTGCTACGTTCAGTGGTGGCGGGGTGGTCGGCTGTACGCAAGAACAAGAAGAAGCCACGAAGGCACACGGATTTAAAACATAAAACTGAATGACCGGACCGCCGCAACAGCAACATTGGAGGGAACTGTGGTTGAGTCCTAAAGGGCCGTCACCGACCACGGTACAACCCTCCCCGAAGGAAGTACGTCCCGTCATCGATGGGAGGAGTCAAATCCCCCACCTATTAGTGTACCCGCCAGGGTGGAGAGATCCAACCACCATGCCGGAAGCATCTCATCCTCATTTCGAGGTGCCCCCCCGGGGGTTGTGTATATCCGGTAATAAAAACAATGAAAAGTATAGTTGTAAAATCTGATTAAAAATATTTTTAAAAATTTACAGAATAAGGAAAAAAACTCTGTAAGCAAAAAAACGAATAGTATTAAAAAGCTAATTTTTTGAAGTGGTATAAAAACTGTAATTCAGCAATAACATGTTCCAAATTATTGAAGATATGATTAAAACTCCAATTAATATTTAATTAAAAATCTAATTAAAATTTTTTTAAAAAACCTTTCATAGAGAGCATCTACTACCGAATAAGCAGGTAAGGGCCATATTAATAAGCAATAATTATATTTATAGTTTAATAACTATTATTAAATGAATAGGAGAATAATAAATATGTTATTTATTAGAATAGAATCTCGACTGCCCGGGCTGATTGGAACATAAGTTTTTGGATAGTTGGCAATGCAGTTAATAGAAACTTAAATTTTAAGTCATTATTTCTTTACTTCTGATAAAGTTTTTCTAAAATGCTTATTTGAAATTGGAACAAGTTTATAAATATTTTCACGTATTAATATTTTAATAACTATCAGATTTATTGCCAGTATTGAGACAATATTAAGATTATCAATCAGAAGATTTGCAGAAATTATTAATTCTTACCATTTACTTTACATTTATTGAATATTTCTTTTCTTAAAAAAAAAATATTTTCCCTCGCTCAACAATGCCAAATTATACATTATATCCATAATAATTTTTTGCTTGGAAAAAAAAAAAAAAAAAAAAGGGTTAAATTTTGAAGTCAAAAAAATTTGACTTTGATGCTTTGAGAAATCTTTACGCTTCATATCTCCTTGAATCCGAAAAGCATATTTTTGAAGCTAATAAGTTTTTCTATCTGCGAATACGATTAATCAAAAACATTTTGACAAATAAAAATCAACATTTGATTTTGACATCGAATGTGTAGATTTGTTGTAGATGTAGATTGTCCGTCTGTTGATCTATACATTCACATACATGTAGTTTTTAGTTTAGTTTAGTTTAGTTATATTAACGTCCCGTTGTAAAGCAACACTAGGGCTATTTTGGGACGGTCCTCGTCATTTTGAACCGCGGTCAGATGACGAGGATGACACCTGAGCTGGCACCGCCCTCTTCACACCACACCAGCGGGCCACATACATGTAAACGCGATAAATAAAAAACGCAACTAACGACTTACATAAATACAATTTATTATGCCGTCTTTTGACTAAAATTGTCGCTCTACATCAAATTCTAGTTTCGACCGGTCGAATAAAAAGCCTTTCTAAAATCCGTGTTCGTTTTCTTCACTACACAACGAAGCACAAAACGCTCATACGCGAGATTCTAAAAGTAGAAATCTGAGCACTCTTGAGATTCACGACCTTGCCCAAGACCACAATTTTTATTCGGGAAGGGATAACACCTTTATTTTAGTTGCACATTAAATCCATTAGGGCCAAATGTCCTCCCACTGGTGTGGTTTCGTGTGGAGAGGGGAGTGCCAGCTCAGATGTCGTCCTCATCATATGACCGCGGTTCAAAATTACCAGGTCCGTCCCAAAATAGCCCTAGTGTTGCTTTAAAAATGGGCCGTAAATATAACTATGCTAAACTAAACTAAACCTTTATTTCAGATTTATATGACAAAGTTCAACAAAGTTTCTAACCCCCCCCCGCACGAAAACACATATAGTTTGCTGGCATCCCTATTGAAGTGCTTAAGAATTGAGTTTCCCTCCTCTAATAATAACTTCTTGCGTTATAAAAATTTGTCTCCCGACATTGACTCTTTAAAGGGTGTCTCAAAATTAGCGCAAGATTTGAATTTGTCTCCATTCGTGAAGTAAAGTGTTGGCAACCCTATTAAAAAACCATTTGACAGCTAATAGTTTAGGATTAAAGAAAATGTAGCATTACATGACCGAAACAACGAGTGAATGCAAGATTTAAATGAAATAATTTTTTTTTCTTTAAATTGCTAGATTTTTATTGAATTGCAAAATAAACAGGATAGCATTACGTATGGAATAACACATAGGGCAAATGGATTCTACGACTTTGCAGCACATATGCATTTTTTTTTTTTTTTGTCAAAATTTTTCATGACCATTTTACATAATTGAGGCTTAATTTCTTGATGCAGCGTTGAATTTCCTCCTTCAATGCACCCGTGCTTGTGGGCTTCTTGGAATAGACCTTTGACTTCAAATAACTCCAATAATGTTAAATCACTCGATCTAGGGGGCCAGTTCTCAAATTTTCGAACTGCGGCCACCAGACTTTAATTTTTTTTTTTTAAAATATTGTTCAACAATGAAAACACGTTGTTATAACGTGCAACGCTCCATTTTAACTAACCCTAAATTATCAGCAGTTAAATGGTTTTTTTAATAGGGTTGCCAGCACTTTACTGCACGAATGGTGGCAAATTCAAATTTTGCTTAATTTTGGGACACCCTTTAAGAACCATTGTGACTGTCTCACACATCTAAGAAGTCTGGACTGGTGTGGTATGGAGAGCGGGTGCCAGCTCAGGTGTCGTCCTCGTCATCTGACTGCGATTCTAAATTACGAGGTCCGTCCTAAAGTAGCCCTAGTGTTGTTTTAAAAACGGGGCGTTATTATAACTAAACTAAACTAAGAAGTCTGGATCGGTGACGATTTTTCCAACTTGCATAGTGAAAATTGGTCTGCTGATTTTAATAGACTTTTCAATAAAATTGGCGACTTTATTAAAAACTAAAAATTCCCGTTCGATTTTACTGCATTAGCTCGTTTAACAGAGACACAGATCAACAAAGATTCAAATAATTGGCAACTATTGATAAGCGATCGATAGATCGAAAAATTTTGAATTAATTTTCATATTACGATAAATCTACTTAATATCATAAAATGATCATAATCATTCATTAACTTAAAATGCGTGCTCAAGTCCAAACGCAAACACATAAATCAAGAAAATAGAGCCCATGCAATTCTTTTATTTCAGCATTGAAGGATCGATTTAGTGGTTATATATTATCCGATTGAAATTCATTCGAATATGCTCAACTGAATCGAAATCAATACTCATTTACGCCTATTGTGATGAATCGAATGATTCTTCCTTTCCCCTGGGAAATAATCCACCCCTAACGGTAGCAAATGAGCATCAGCGGGTAAACCATTTATCTTCTCCGCAATGGTAGAAGTACTTAATCAAGTCGGTTCGCACCCAAAGAAAACAGACGTCTTCGGTGAAATGTAGTTGCGCCGAAAATGAAACACCATCGTTTGTATAAATGTTCCTAAAGAAGCCACTGAATCATTGGGGAAGTCATATGTATGAAAATCATAACAAATGCTGTCATGCTTCTTTATCTATTAGATTAAGGAGCAATTATTAATTTTTTTAAACAAACCAAATATCCAGTTTCCCAACTTCAACTAGAAATCGGATTTCGTCAATTTTTATTTCATATGAAGGTATAATCCTTAAAATTGTCATTAATGACCGTCTGTCTTCCAGCCACCTCCGCACTCCAACCTCCAAATTTTTCTTGAAAATTTGAGGGTTGGGGTTGGGGTGCGGAGGATATGAAACGAGGAGGTTGAATGAAGAGGTTGGGGTTGGGGTGCGGAGGATATGAAACGAGGAGGTTGAATGAGAAGGTTGGGGTGCGGTATGAAAATTATAACAAGCGCTATCATGTATCTTTTTCTATTGGATTAAAAAGCCGTTATGCATTTTTCTGTCATAAATAAATCTACGTTTAATAAACAGCGCAGGCCAAAAATCGAATTTCCCAGCCTCAACTAGAAATCGGATTTCGTCAATTTTTATTTCATACGAAAGTGTATGATTCTTAGATGTGATATCAATAGCCGTCTGTCCCCCCCATTCCCACCCCCTAATTTTCGAAGGAAATCTCCAAACCACTATTTCTCTGTTCTCTGTGTATTCTCTACGGGTTAAAACCACGATCGAATTCCCAAGCCCTAATCACTGTACCGGTTTCCCCAATTTTTATTTCTCTTCAAAACCTGTAACGCCATTAAATTACTTCCATTACTTTCTACATTCCAGAGATGTTTTAAAAATATTTCTTTACTATATATTTTCTAGGAGGGCACAACAGAATACCCCAATTACAATCACTTTATTAGTTTTGCCAAATTTAATTTCATTTGAAAATCGTAGATACATAATCAGTGGTCAATACATAATCCTTTATACAGTCGCCTTGGGCTCTATTAAACATATTTAGGAAAAAATTGCTGATTCTCTAAAACATACGATAAAAAAAAAACCCAAAGTTTTACAACTAAAGAATTATAGCTGTTTAACCTAAACGAAGTGTCATATGCAAATTCGTCTTACAGAAAAATTTGAAAAAGTAACACTAAATTCATAATTTTATTTTCAAAACGGTCTCTTAAGATCTTTTAGAGACCGGAATTTATACGTAAAATCTGTCCAAAATAGTGATTTTTAAAAATTCTTAACTCAATTTTAGTCATAGAAAAGTTATTATTATTTTTTTAATTTTAAATTGTTATAGTGGTTATACTTTTTTTACTTAATATAGAACTATATATATATATAATTTTTATTTTATATAATACTAGCCGCCTTTGGCGACCAGCCGGTTTGCCAATCTTAATGTTCGTTAAAATTTTAATAATTAAATATTTTATGCAATTCCAACTTTAATAGATTCTTCAGCAAAATATTTTAAAACTTCAAATTTTGATAGTCATATAATTCACTCATAATATTATAAAGGCCTTCAGTCATAACGTGATATGTATCTCTCTAATTTTCTGTTACCCCTCGTAGAATTTATGCTTTAAATTAAAGTGTAAATGATTAATCTGCAATTAATATAATAATATTTTTGACTGAAACAAAGCATTTTTTTAATAATATGATTACTGACAATAGAGTCACTGAGCGTTTAAACTTTATGGGCACTAAAGAATATCTTTCTTAATTTATGTAATATCTCAAGAATTTGTCAACAAAATTTTCTCAGATTCATCATGAACGGATCGATTCATTAACAATGTTTAATTTTAAATGCATCAAACACTAAGAAAATAAAATGAATCGTTTAAAATAATCGGTCGAAAACAGGTTTAAAAAAACTACTTAAAAAACGATGTACTTAAAATTATAAGCATATATAAAAAAATATATAACCAAAATAAATACAATTTAATTACAAAAGCATGCAACTAACCTAAAAATAATTTAAATCATTGAAAACAGGTTAAAAAAAACTACTTAAAAAACGATGTACATAAAACTATAAGCATATACAAAAAATATATAACTAACATAAATACAATTTACTTACAAAAGCATACAACTAACCAAAAAGTAATTTAAATCGTCCGTTGATAATGGTTGCCATGCCAACAATCAGAATGCGCATGCGTGAATTTTCTTCGCCGGTTACGTAACGCAAATGCGTGAATTTTTCTACGCCAGTTGGGGTAACACTATGCAGATTATACATTTTTAATTTCCTTTATTCTATGTTATTTTAATTCAAAAGTACTTCAGAATGAATCTGAAACATGGATTAATTAACAATGTTTAATTTTGAATGCATAAAACATTAAGAAAATAAACAGAATCGTTTGAAATAATCCGCCGTAAAATGTTAACCCTAGCCTTATTACTGTTGGGAGAAAAAACAAAATAAATTGCCTTACTCATTTGGCGGTGGGGAAAATGGAAGATTTTTTTGGCGAAAAAGTTGGCGGTGGGGAAAATGGAAGATTTTTTTGGCGGGAATGTTAGTTTTTAATTAATAATTAAAATTCTAATTAAAATTTCAAAAAACGGGACCCCAGGTGCACATTCCCGACCTCTAAGGTATACATGTACCAAATTTGGTAGCTGTATGTCAAATGACCTGGCCTGTAGAGCGCCAACACACACACACACACACACACACACACACACACACACACACACACACACACACACACATTGAGCTTTATTATAAGTATAGATATTACTTAACTGATACAACCAAAAAAATGTATACATAACCAGATTTTGTAAATTTTTTGCAACATGCATTCACTTAAACAACATAAAATATAATTCTTATCAGCATTTAAAATATTTTTCCAATTGGAATTATATATATATGTCACACAAATTGAAATTAAGTATTGGTCCATGATAAGCGCGAACGTCTTGTATATCAAACAAATAATAAATCATAAAACCTTTGTTACCCTTTTTTATTACTATTTCACTCTAGATTTTTTTTTTTTGATTATATAAAAGAAGAAACTGACAGTAATTTCTTTCGGTCTTTGGGTTCCATATAAAAAGATATAACAGTATCAAAGCATTAAGATTTTGTATAAAACAAGAACAAAGTTTGAAAATTATTTCTTAATAAATATATATTTTCATTCTCTTTTACATTTAAGTTTTAAAAAATGTAAATAACTCATTCAACAATAAAGAAATGTAAAATGAAACTCATTACTCTCGAAATTATTTTTGAAAAATAATGACTTTAACTGTTAACCGAAGACTATAAAGTGCTCATTTTATATATATATATATATTCTCCTCAAATAAATAAACAAATCTTTAAAAATTTCTCTTTGTAATAGTTTAAAATAATCCTTAATGAAATATTACTCAGTTTAGGCACAAAATAAAGTATTTATAATGTTCTTACTATTTTTTTCTTCTAAAAAAAACTCGTTCTTTAAAAAATGATAATATAAATTATAAATTGAAAAAAATATAGAGAGAGTTTGAAATGTAACATTACTAAACAAAATTGCACCACAAATGATGTTAATATATTAAATTAAGTTCCTTTTCACTGTTTTTTTTTTTTTTTTTTTTTTGGAAGCAGAAATTGCAAGTAGGAATTCTCGAACGGCAATAAATGAAATTATAATATTAAACGATATTAAAAAATTAAATGAATGTTTGGAGAGGAGAAAGAAAGTAAATATTAACTAGAATTAAAATACAACTTTTGTAGTTCTAATGAAAGAAACAATGTCAATAAATGATTAAAAAAAATAAGAAACATAATAAATATTATGAGATATTGAAAGATATCAAAATATTAAAATATCGCTTTTTCTTGTTTTTAATTTTGAAGAACTTATGCGTCTGTATTTGCTTCGTATGCATATGTTACAATAACTGTTGATTATGTATAATTACTGGTAATTAATCATAATCACCAATAAATTTAGTGGTAATTATTGGATAATCACCGGTAATTATACATAACTACAGGATTAATCGCAGTTACCATAATATATATAACTATATTTCTGACATTTCTAACAACCATAGCAATAATTCATGGGACGCGTTTGACTCATACTAATCTAAAAATAGTTTTTAAGGCGGTTTGGAAAAGAAACAACCTCTTTTCGCTAAGACTACTACGTAATGCAAGAAATATCGCCCACATAGATGTTGCATGCTGACTATCAACAATCTATTTATGTATATTAACTGGCAGTGGCGGACTTAGTCTGAAAATATATGTTGCTATATTATGGAGGGGTACCATTCACATTAACAATGCTGTCCTTCAGTTTTTATGAAGGACAGATGAAAATTTTAAAACGCATTAATCGAAAATCTAATTACAATACACTCCCGAGTATCCGTTCGCGACTATCCGGCGGTTTTGTGGCTATATCGGACGTGGCTATAGCGGACACATAAGATTTCGTGGTCAGAGCGGACACTCCGAAAATCCTCGTGGTTAGAGCGGACACATTCCCCCCCCCCCCCATCTTAGAACAGATAAAGGGTGCAGATAAATAAGTAAATAAATACTTTTAAAAATCACAAATATAATTTAGAACAGTATTTTAAGTGGCAAATCTCTTTCACGTGAAATAACGCTTTTTTTTTTTTTTTTTACTGAAGTTTTCTGTTTTTGCAGTCGATTATGGAATTAAAAGGACAAATATATTTTTGCCAATTATTTATATTATAGTGCGAATGCATTTTAAACATAGAGAAATGTAATAAAAACTTTCAGAGAAATATTTAAAAATGAATAGTAAGTAACAGTATAATGAAGGGAATGAACGAATTTCAGGGATTTTGTAGAAAACTGTATTTTAGAGTCAAATAAATATTAGAACAGGTGCAATTGCCATAAAATCAATTAGTTTCATTAATGTAAGTAAAAATAAATACTAGAATTAAAATATATAAAACAGATACAAGTAAATAAAAGAAAAATAAACACAAGTAAATAAATATTAACTAACCTTTATTATAAAGGCATAAATTTCATTTACCATAGAATTTAGTCCAACCTAGTTACAAAAAGATTTTAGACATTTTTCTAAATTGTTTGATGTTTCGAATTCTTTTAGGATGTTTTCAATACTTTCATCCAATTTTACATATACTTTTTTCCTTTTTATTTCAGGATCGCCTAACTCTCTGGATTTCAAATTAAAAGGCACTTTTTGTGTTTCTTCTTTTAGTATTTTAACTAATAAGTGGACATAAGGCTGGTTTCTGGTAGTGATTGCATTTAATTTGCAATTCCACCCTTCAGCAGAATTATTTGTCCTATGACGCTGTCCATATACATTCCATACTTTAATGGGCATATTTGGAGAAAGGCCTACTCTCTCAAAAATATCGGCTTATCTCTACAGCAGGTGCAAAGCTCGGAACTACACAATAGATGACATATGACTGATTAGGGAAACAACACAATAAGTGCAAAAATGTCAGCTCTGCCCACCCAGCTCCCCTCACATGTCCGCTGTAGCCACTGTCCTCTCTGGCCACGTAACCTATCCGGCTTAGTTTTCTTTTATCGTAATTAAATGAAGAAGGAAAGGCATCTATTAAGTCATCTATTAAGGACTTTTTCAAAAACCTAAAAACTGTAAGTTTTGACTCTTATCTCAGGGTTACCTTTTCATATCTTTGCAATTGTTTATCAATGCAAAATAAAACCAGTTTGAGTCCATTTTCTTAAGAAGTCGGCAGTATGATTTACGTTAATATTTTGTTTTTGTGTCCTGTGTTTCAGTTGGACATGGCAGAGTTTATGTTAAAATGTGAACAATTAATATTTTTTAATTTAATTTGTCTCTAATAAATGCTTGATATGTGCAGTGCAGTATATTAACTACCAATACGGAGGCTTCTGTTTTGAATTGACACGTTACCGGCAGCTGCTTCTATGATTCACAGGGCGGCGGCTGCGTTCGGATTGAGATAAATGGAGGGCTTATTTCTCAATAAGAAGTGAGAAAATACGCATTATAACAGTGAGTTTTGGATAAAAACTTTGTCTTCTGGTATTGGTGAACAAAGAAATGAATTCATAGGACTCCGGCATATCCGGCATACCTTTCCGCCACATTAGGCCGGGTACTCAGGAGTGTACTGTATTAAAAATAAAAAGAAAGCACATAAAGGATTTACACGCTACAGAAATTCATATATATTTCTCAAGCTTTCCTTACAAATATTATGAGCAAATGGAAAGTTTAGTGACAATTAACAAAACGGCCAAATTTTATTAATCAAAAATTATGCTCCCTTACATAGAACATATTAATTTATCTTTTGTTCTTTCAATCTAGATGAAGAAAAATATTGTAGATATTTTAATTCATTTTATTTATATTTCTCCGAGATGCTAGTTGTATTGCTTAATAAATTTTGTGTCATTCTTTAAAAATTATTAATAACTTACAGAAAAAAAAATAAGCTTTCAACAGATTTCCAAAATCGTTTGGTACTGCCTATAAAAAGAAAGCTTGGTACTGCCTTAAAAAAATTTAAAAGTTGTTAGATGTAAATGAAATTGATATTTTAATTATAAATAATACGTATAAGATAAAAGGATTTTAATAGTAAAAATATAATTTTATTTAAAATTAATATTTTTTAATGATAGTATTTTTTATATAAAATATTAGATGTATTTTTTAAAAAAATAAGCGATATTTTTCTGCGTTTACTTTAGAATTGCGTCAAGTGCAATTATTAAATATATTGCATCACGTACTCATCCAACAACAATTGAATATCAATATCAATGGGTTTTTTTTGGAGTCACGAATGTCTGAAATGTTGATAATTGATCAACCTCGGGGTCAGTTTTTACTTTCTCGTATATGCAGTATGGAAAAAGTATAGAAACGGACAAAAAATTCGGAATCAAGATTTCGAAGAATCTCCACATTTTAAATTTCCCTGAGTTCACAAACATATTTTTCGAAAATGTTCGTCTATCTGTCGGTGACAAAGATTACTCAAAAACTTTTCTATCTAAATGAATGAAATTCTGTTTACGATATTTACTCCAAATATTGCAAATATCTATCAAATTTTGAATGAAATCTGTTCTGAAGAACTCTGTCTTATCAGTTGACAGAATATAAATTAATACAATAATTACAAAACAAAGAGAGCTAGATAGATGAAATTCGGTACGCAGATTTAACATCTATAGTGTAGACAACTGTCAAACTTTGGGTCCGATCCAACTACGAGTTGACTGTCTGTCGGTCTGTATTTTCAGAAACATGCTAACGTGATAGCTTTCAAGAGCAAAATTTCTGATTTAATCGGTTCAGAAAAACGTATCTAATGAACAAATTCAATTTTTGAATACTATTAACCGCATGCCAGGGATTAATCGCCAAATAACTCGCCAAGGATGATACGAGAGATTTAATAAAAATGCTAAATTCACGCCAAAAGTTAATATTTCGTAACTATTGAACGCCAAAGCCATATAAGGTGTTTTCTGGCTTGATAAGTTTATTAGAGAGTATGCTAGAAAGTTTTAAGAAGACCATTCCAGCTGGTTTTTAACGATTACAGTAATGTTTGTTTGAACATTTCATAAGATAAAGTAAAAACTAGCCAAATATCTTCATATGCCAAATTTAAATAAAGCTTTTAAAATCGAGTTACTTTTTCTGAAATATTTTCAAATGCCGGTATTGATTTCTAGGAAAATATTCTCTTTTTGAGTACTATGATCCTAAAATTGATGTATCTCATTCCATTTGGTATCTTAATCTATTGCTAACATAACTGAATAATACCACTTTTAAGGAAGTTTATTGACGGAAGAAAAATGAGAAAAAAATTTCTCAATGTGTAATTTTGTTTGAATTGTATCCGTGTGGAAAATGTATATTACTTTTATATTAGAAAAAAAAGAATACCGTTAATAATATCATCATAATTTACTATGACAACTTTATATGCTTGTTTAAAAAAGCAAAATATATAATCTAGAGGCGGTATCTCATGAAGGTAATAAAACATCGACAGAACCCTCTACTCCAACCCTGAAGGATTGATTTAATGATTATCTATTATCCAGTTGAAATTCATTCAAATACGCTCCACCGAATCGAAATCAATTCTCATTTTCGGCTATTGTGATGAAACGATTGATTTTCCTTCCCTGTATAGAATATATACCTAACAGAAGCAAATAATTTTCAGCGAATGAATCATTTATCTTCGCTGTTGTGGAAGAAATGCTTAATCAAATCAGTCCGGCTAGTAGGAAAGCAAAAATCTTTGATAAAACTTCGCTATTATAAAAATAAAATACCATAATTTGTGAATGGATGTTCTAAATGAAAAATGTGAACCACTGAGACCGCTCGTGTACCCATATTTCTTAATGTTTGCCTTCAATTCAAAGTTCTCATTCTCCTATCAAAAGTTATGTTTGCGATTCATACGATAGGCAAAGATACAACTTTTTATCATGTGAGAACATGATGTTGTTTTGGTTTGGGTTTTTGAAGCCTCAAAATGCATGGACAGAAAATCGGCGATTTATCTCTTTTGAGGCATCCATTTTCGCTTTTAGGCTTAATTAGAAAATGATAATAGGCTTAATTAGGCTTTAGGCTTATAGAAATAGGCTTTAGGCTTAATTAGAAAATGATATTTGGCGACTTATCGCCAACAAAAAGTTACAACTTGGCGCGAATACCCCGATTCTCTTGTCTGTCCAATAAAGAGCAGGGCCGTAAGAATTTATCGCTCAAAAATGACAGACAAAAAAAAAAAAAAAAAAAGGGAATGAATGCGAAACAACAAGGAGAGGTATGTAAAGTTATATATATATGTACATAATTTTTTTTAAATTTCCAATTGTTCTCGCTCGAGATTGGGAGCTCGAACGATTTTGAGATGAAAAAAAATCATCGTTTTCTAAATATCGACGCATGCGTAAACTGATAATCATGTTATGGTTTCAAATCGGTTTAAACTCATTTTTCACGAAAAAAAATTATGGCCTCGAGAAAAAAAAATTTACAACTGAGATGGTCAAAAACTATTGCTTTTCTAAATGTTATGATTGACAAATATGAGTTATGTGAGAACATGATGTTTCTCTATCAGATTGACTTAACTAACCACTGATTGACCACGTGACTTAAACTAATGCTCTCACACGATAAGTTGATTTTTAATTTTTTTTTTTTTTTTGGTAATGTTTTTTTTTTTTTTTTGGTAATGTTGATTTCGCCGCTTACCCTGAAAGTAGAGAATAAGTAATTGTTATCGTAGACAGATATAGGGGTGGAGCAAGAACTAACCTACAAAAAACGCATGATAAGAATAAGTAAATGAACCTTTGCAGACGAAACAGCCAAGTTAAAACAATTGTTCTAACATTTCATTAAAGGCGAAAATGTAAATATTAAAAATAATTCTGATGTGGCATAATCTATTTAGAATCTAGCGTTCAGGAGTCAGTCAAAACTGTTTTTGATGTAGTTAACTTGTACTTAAATTAACAATTTCGGTTGACGGTTTTTAATTGCTTGATATTTTCTACTTGCAATTTAGCGAGTCAATGATTTTTATCTGATAATCGGCAGTTGATATTGCATTTAGTCAGCATGAGCTGACATGCTCCCGAATATATAAAATCTGCTAAATATTTTAAGATGAATGACTATATGCGAAATGAATTTTTCTGAAAAATACTTGTTTTATTGAATTTTTTTGCATAAAATAGATTGAAAAACATCTATGAAGCAAAAATTTATCAGTTGAAAGAAATTTGTATATATTTGTAAAACATACTTTAAAGAAACATTCGTGAAGTTCTTTAACAATTTTTATACTAGGAATTAAGTCCAACTTAAATTATTAATAAAATTCAGAGGAATAGTCGACTTATCTTCGTCATGATATTTTTGTTGCCCAAGCCATGGTGAGCTTAGTGCAACATACGAATAGAAAGGCAGAAAGTAGAGAAAAGATAGCGCAAGAAGGTACTTTGAAACTTATATAGTTTCTGAAAGGAATTTGCCGACTCAACGAAAAAAATATTAATCCGTGGAAAAAATATTAGTCTGCGCAACTCAGAAACCAAAGTTGCAGTGAAGTCGGATTCGAATGGTTAGGCAATTATTTTTGGATCAATTAGAAATTATTACATCTGCTAAAAATCAAGCAGATCACTTTTAAAATTTATTATCTATTTCTGAGCAAAAAGTAAGCTGTATTTCTATCTAATTTCAAAATACCGGTTCCACTGATAAATAACATGAAATTTTCAATTTTTTTAAAAATAGATAAAATATTTTAAAACAAACATATAGCTTATTCTGAAATCCATGAATTACAGAACATGCTGAAAAATCTCTACATGAAATTTGAGCAAAAAAATGTACATAAATTTTTAATTTTGGAGCCTTTTTAAAAAATGATTTTTTCAAAACCTAGAATGTTAGAAAATAGCATTTAAAGATTTAAATATAGAATGCAATAAAATAACTCAAATTATGTTATACAGGATACTATACTGAATAAAGAACATTTATTTTTTTTAAATCTATATTTTCGCCAAAAGTCGATATATTAGCGTACTGAACTACTTTAAATTATACTTATTTCATGTTAAATGTAATTATTATTTTAATTTAATAATCAGAAATTTTAAACAAAACCATCCATTCCTTATTGTAAATATGGATCTTTGGGTGAATTTCAAGCCTAGTGATATTTTTAAAATTCACTCGCTTTATATGCCACTGAAACTGATTCCCAAATAGGGTCTCATTCAATTTCTTTCATTTCTGTATAGTTATTTACCGAATAAGTATGCATATGCCTCTGTTGTTATATAGAATACGATCAGATTAAACAGATCAGATTAAAATAATTTTTTAGAATAGTTATGATTATTGGAACTGTTAAATCCTACATTGTAGATTTGATTATAAAATAACTGAAATATGCTTAAATGTTTATGAAGGTGATGCCATGGGCTTTATATGGATAGAAAGGATTATTAGATAGGTAAAGTAGGCCACTATTTACGGCCTATGATTTTGAGGGGCGTCAAAGCCTCGAAATTTTTATGACATTTTCAAGAAAATACAGATTTGTATTTCCATGTGATTAAAAGGATCATGTACTCGATCATATTCAAATTAAAATCAAACATAATTTAAATTTAAAAAATTATTCTGGGATTTTTTTTCTTTAAATCTGAGTATGTTAGAATATGTTGAACAAATTTTGTTACTTTTCGCATTATAAAATTTTTCCGTTATTATTCTTTAAACATTGAAGCCAAGTATCTGAAAACTGAACCTCATTAAAAATTTTACCATTTTAATTTGTCTTAACATTTGTTATTAAAAAAAACTGCTTTCATAAAGACTGAATTAAAATCAAGGAAAAAATATCTGGCTTTAAAAATGGGAACATCAAATATGGGATTCAAAAATTGCACTGTTAAAATTTCTACAGAGATTAAATTCGACTCGTGACATGGCGGCTAAATGTTGTATCAACTTAATTCGAACCTAAAACGCATGTTTTCTAAATATTATAACTCATGTTTTCTAACTAAAGGACATTTCGGTTAAATATCAAAGATTCCAATGGTCTCCTCGGTTAAATATCTTGTCGACTAAGTGTCATTTAATTCTTGATGGCTAGACTCTAAAAGACATTTCATTACATGTTATAGACTTTAAGACAAATGTTTTTTAAGCTTCATAAACATCATGGATTTGTAAACAAAATATTTTATCGACTAAGTATCATTCATCCCACAATACACAGTCTACGAACTGTCATAGACCGTGACCCCCGAGAGATAGGGAGTATCTCTCGGGGTCACACATAGACTCCTAAAAGATCTTTCGGCTTATATACCACAACAGACATTTTAATATGCAAAAAATATCATAGATATATTTTTCTTTAACCAATTACTTGTAATAAATACCCTAACAATATTGAAACTGTTTCATTTACTGATTTGTATTGATTTCAATTCCCTTAAGGATTTACGTATTCTGCAAAACATTCTATAAATAAGTTTTACATATTCCTCTTTTATACTCTCTTCTGTTTAAAATTGTTTGAAAGAGTACTTCTTATCTTGCCCCCCCCAGGGCTTTTGCGACTGCGTTATATTGGATTTTATTTTACAAAATAGGGAAGAGAAAAATAAGGAGAGGGTTGAGAGGAAAGATGAAAGGACGAAATATTTACATTTAACAATAAAATAAAGTCCGAAAATGCACACTTCCCACCATGTCTTACCCCTCAGCGAGATAGAATCGTCCAAAAGTGGTCTTCTCCGTATATTAAAACGAACAGTTATTTGTCTTTTTGGATAAACGCTCGTGATTTCACGAATCGACTGCTACCATTGCTTGAATAACTAACTCCAAAACAAATCGCTTAGCAGTTAAGATTCCTTTATTAAAAGGTAGTTAATGAACGTTGAAAATAAAATTGTGTGCAAAAAAATTCGAGGCATAAGTTATTATTCATTTTTCTAACTGATTATTCTGTTATTAACTTACAATTAATTAACGCAGACACACACGCATATTAGCATTAAAAAAAATTTTTTTTTTTAATTATTCTGCAAAAAACATTTTTTACCCCACCAATTATATTTTAAATTATTTTTGGGATTTAGATTGATTTAAGAAAAGAAATTAATTTGAATTATCTGATAAAAATATCTTTAATCTGTTAATTATTTAATAAATTAAAATTTATAAATAAGTCCAGATATTTTCTATGATTTGAAACGTGACATTATTTCTTGTTTTCAGTTTTATTAAAAAATTTGGAGAATTTTTCAAACATTAAATACTGGTACATTACTATCTCGACAAAATGATAACTATAATAATTAACTTAATTTAGTTAGTTAATTTATTAGTTACTTCAAGCTATGAGCTAGTTCTCCGGGAATAATGGTTTCGTTAGATTTGGATAAATTGTTTAGTTGCAACCTCATGTTCCCTCGAACTGTGGACATGAGGTTACATCTTACCAATTTATGAAACAACGAAAATTTTTTGAATCACAGGGCAACAAGTATTGTTGAAAATCAAGTTAAAAAATATTTTTAAAAAAATTGCCAAAATTTAGCTAAAATTAGCGCAACTATTCAATTGGTGTCATAAAATGGGTAATTTCTTTAATTTTGAAAAGGTGTAAAATTTATTCTCCGACAATATTTTTGAAACTTATCGTGGCAAAACGCTAATATTTAATTTAATTTTAAATAAATTAAAATCAAAATAAAATTTTCAAAAAAAAAATCGTTCCGAGGTGCACAATCCCAGTTTCCAAAGTATATATGTGCTGAAGCTGGTAGCTGTAGATTGAACGGTCGGACCTGTAGAGTGCAAACACTACATGCATTTTAATTATTACTATAGAATAATTAAGTTAATTATAATAAACAAACACAGAAAATATTAGTTATTATTTTTTACAATTTTTGATGCTATTAGGAGATAATAGTTCTAATCAGAGATCATAAAATAGTCATCCATAAACATTTAAAAATTGATTGATTTGCCAATAATTACATTTATAATAACAATAAATAAATCTTAGATGCGGATTCCTAACTACAAATGGTAAACCAGCGTCAGTGTGGTAACTTCCAATACTGTTTTTCTGGTGAAGGCCTACAATCAAAGATGCAATGTTTTTAAACAAACAAAATTCCTTACAATTATTTTAGATTATAAGGAACGCATCGTAGCCTGTTTTTCCTTTTTTTAAAAAAAATATATTCACAATGGGAAATAAAAATTACTGGCATAATTTTTTATATTTTATTAACTTCTATTTATTTATTTTTACCTTTTACATAGGAAAGTATATATGATTATAAAGGGATGATGCAGTCAAGTGGAAAATATTTCGAACTCACGGCGCCACGAAAACTGAATCTTCGGGCCTTGACCGAAATGTAGAAATCAGATCTATATTCTAGTATGCATTTTGTCTCTACCTGGATAAATATCGTATTCCCATAATCATATAAACTGTCATTATCTCATCTTCTCGATCAACAGCATGACTAAAATTGAAATTCAACTAACAGAAAAATTGTTGTTAAAGATAAGTTCACATAGATTAGATTCTAAAATACTTTTCAATGCATGTATTTGAACAAAAACATGTTTGCAATAAATAAAATCAACTTGTGCTTGTCGTGCAACATAAGAAATCATTGATAACAAGCAATGTTACCAACTATTTCAGTTTTTAAACATCCGTCGAACGAAGAAATAAATAAATTTTTCTTAGCCATCTATGACTTCTGACTTTTTCTTTTCGTATCATGAACGAACATGTGGGCTCATGTTCATAGTAGATGTGAAAAAACACCCAACAAGAGTGGTTGGTCTTCCCGAAATTTTCTTGCATATTTCCAAATAAATGCTATTCCCTAGATCCACCTTGGCATAAAATTGTGAAATTTTGGCAAGGGCAAGAGGGATCAAATTTTATTTTCTGAGTCCCATACATGAGCGTTTTGTGCTTCATATCTTCTCTTTATATAATAATTGTCTACAGATTTCAGTAACGCTCTTTTAAAGTCTAACCCATTTTTTGTGTGTGAATAATAAATTTGAGCAAATTGAAAGCATTTATGAACGATCATACGGATAGCACCGAGTTCCTTTTTTTTTTTCTTCTTTTTTTTTCTATTCAGAACATTTTTTTTAAATTGTGCATGTGGCAATGCATTTTTTTTTTCTATTAGTAGATCACTATTTGTTTCAATCCGATTTTAATGATTAGTTTTAGTTCGAGTGGCTCAAAATATTATTCAGCTATGAGATTGCAAACTTTACATTTTATTTACATTTTTTAATGCTGGATTGTAGCAAAGGTTAATACGCTGAGGTCTGGTAATATTGTTTCGCTATTATTTTTATTTTATATTTGGCATTGCATTTCCACGGAAATGCAGATTATCAGCGTTTTCAGAATTTAATTTTATCAGTCTGGAGATCGATACATTTTCTTTTAATTAATAATTCACAATATTTTTAACGTAACAGCCACTCTATATATAAATTCATTCATTTTATTGTTTATTTAATTATAGTTATTTTATTTCCCGATGTTTATGTTTGGCAAAATTCATTATTTTGTGAAGTTCAGCCTCTGATGTTATTGTGTCATGTATGATTTGCTTCCTTTAGTGAACCTCTATTTGTTTCAAATTGATTTCAATAATTATTTTTGATTTAAATATCGGTGAATGTTTTGAATAGAAAAAAGCACAACACAATTTTAAAAAAAATATTCTTAAACTCTAGCCAATGTGCATGAAATTTTCAACTTCATCTTTCTTCAGTTAATCTATGATAATCATATATGAGATACTTTTCACTCGATAATAAACCGTCTAGACAAGAGCATTTTTTTAATGAAGAAAACCTGTAGTTGTGTATTAATCGTTAATTAATCTATGACAATCATGTACGAGATATTATTAACTGGATAAGAAACCGTCTACGCAAGGACATTTTTTTAAAGAAGAAAACCTGTAATTGTATATTAATTGTTGATTTATCTATGGCAGTCATGTATGAGATATTGTTATTTGTTTAACAGTCCATCTAGGAAAGGACATTTTTTAATGAAGAAAGCCTGTAGTTGTGTATTAATAGCTAAATAATCTATGACAATCATGTGTGAAATATTGTTAAATGGATAATAAACCGTCTAGACAAGAGCATTTTTTTTTAATGAAGAAAACCTGTAGTTGTGTATTAATAGTTAATTAATCTCAGACAATCATGTATGAAATATTGTTAACTGGATAAGAAACCGTCTAGGCAAAGACATTTTTTTAATGAAGAAAGCCTGTAGTTGTGTATTAATTGTATTTTAATGCCACTGACAACTATAGTTATATCAAAATTTGTCATAGAACTATAATTTTAGCACCAAGATCACATGCCAGATTTCACTTTAACTAAATAGCTGTAACAGCTACAGAACGTCCCAAAATATAGAATAATAGCATTCGAAAAAATCAAGAGGAAAAATACTCTCACTATTTCTTGAGGATGTATTTTTTGAACTTGCATTTTCTTTATGTATTTCGTTTACGAGAAAATAAAACTTATAAAAAGTAAATAATTTTATAAATTAGCTTTTAAATAATCCAAAACTAATTTGGAAAACCAAAAAAATATAAGGCAATGGCTATATTTGTGTAGCATTCGTTTCACTTTACTTTTATTAAAGTCATAAAAAAAAATTCCATTTTTCGAACTTATGATACATTTTCTTCAGGGATTTCCTTTACGAGAAAATAAAACTTGTCAAAAGTAAATCATTTCATAAATTAGCCGTTAAATAATACAAAACTAATGTGAAAAACCAAAAATTTAAGTAATGCCAATGTTTGTGTAGCATTAGTTTCTCTTCACGATTTTTTAAAGTCCTAAAACACGCTTCCATTTTTCATTCTTCATAAGGCCAATGCTTCTCCATCCCACAAAGGATGTTCGTTGTACACGAAACAGAAGTAAGTGTCTGTTCAAGTTTTAAGAAGGCCACACGCAGCTTCTGCTCTCGAGGATTTTATTTTTGATGTACGAAAGAACTATTTTAGCTTGCTAATTTATTTATTGGATTCTTTTTGATGCGTGCGTATCAAAGTGCTTTCATTTTTACCAGACTGTTGATATCTCACTTCTATTTTTCTTTCTTTTTTTGACCCAGAAAGGCGGCCAAATCAAAAAAAGATTATGCAAATACTTCTGATTAAATCTGTCCTGTTCATCTTCTGTGTATCAAGTTCAGTTTCAACGCATGAAGCATGTCTGGTAAAAACTTGTTCAAGTAATTGTCGGGTCAAGTGTGTCCATTTCAAACACTCAATCGAGTAGTAAATTTATTGCGCAATTAAAGTATAAAAATAGTAGCAGTTCAAGATAAAATTCTCGGACGATTTCAAAGATTTAAATATTTTCAACTGATGGAAATATTCTACAGATGAATTGAATACAACATAATTTATAAAAATATTAACAAGTTAATCTTATTACAAAAAAGCAGTATTTTTTTATTCTAAAAACAATTAATTTACAAATTAAGTTACAGTTCTATCAGAATACAAACGATAAAAGTAAAAGTATGTTCTAACAGGAAAAAAAATAATTTTTTTTTCTTTGGAAATGAGGTTTAAAAAAGAAAAAAAATTAATCATTTATGGGGCAAAAAGAATTTAATATTTTTTACAGTATGAAACACATAGTACGAAAAAAACAAAGTGGTTTTTCACAATAATAACAAGTTAATCTTACTATAAAAAATGCAGTATTTTTTATTCTAAAAACAATTAATTTACAAATTAAGTTACAGTTCTATCAGAATGCAAACGATAAAAGTAAAAGCGTGTTCTAACAGGAAAAAATACTTTTTTTCTTTGGAAATGAGGTTTTAAAAAAAATTGAATCATTTATGGGGTAAAAAGAATTGAATATTTTTTACAGTATGAAACACATAGTATGAAAAAAAAAAAACAAAGTGGTTTTCCTGAATAATAACAAGTTAATCTTATTACAAAAAAGCAGTATTTTTTATTCTAAAAACAATTAATTTACAAATTAAGTTACAGTTCTATCAGAATGCAAACGATAAAAGTAAAAGCGTG
Organism: Argiope bruennichi; assembly: GCF_947563725.1. Taxonomy (NCBI): domain Eukaryota; kingdom Metazoa; phylum Arthropoda; class Arachnida; order Araneae; family Araneidae; genus Argiope; species Argiope bruennichi. The sequence continues at coordinate 22,918,706 of NC_079154.1, read as the reverse complement.
TTCTAACAGGAAAAAATACTTTTTTTCTTTGGAAATGAGGTTTAAAAAAAAATTGAATAATTTATTTGGCAAAAAGAATTGAATATTTTTTACAGTATGAAACGCATAGTACGAAAAAAAAAAAAAACTAAGTGGTTTTCCACATAACTTTCCCACAAACTCTTTAAGAAAGATGTTATTCTCCAGCATAAGACTGCGAATGTGTATCCTCGTCTTGTGTAAGAATGTCCTGCATGGAATTATGGAATAATAGATACGAAATATGGATCTTTGTTGTGAATCTCTCATTTTTACAGAATCTGTCGTGTGAACTTTGGTAATTTTTTTCCCTCGAATATGCCTGACATGCGATTAATACATAAATACCTGGAAATAGAATTTGAGTTGTGAATTTTTTTTCCAATCGCCTGAAATCAAAATTCGACATAAAATTATTATTGTAATCACAAGATCACATATCGAATTTTATGTATTTAAGTCATTGCGTTTTTGAGCTGTCGGGTTTACATGCATTCGAAAGTAATCTTGTGATAGATGGTAACCATTTAACCCTTTCTAGGGCCGTGGGAAGTATGCTTCCCACCAAATTTATTAATCTTTATATGAAATTATGTAGGCTGGCATTAGTTCCAACTAGGGATTGCAATACCAGTATACCGGGATACCGAATATCGGTATTTTGAGCCATTTGTACAATTTTGTAATACCGGTATTCACAAGTTTAAATACCGGTTTTTCGGTATTTACTAGAAATTTTTAAAATTGTCTCCACTATATATTCAGGAATTGCCAACATAGCAAAATAGTAAACGTTTTTGTTTTTATGTCTCCCTAACGGGTGAAATTAATTAACTAATGAATGGCTTAATTAATTGCTTAAATCTAAATTAGCGAAACATGGATTATCCCTGAAAGAAAATATTGTATCCTTAACGACTGATGGAGCAACAATTATGAAAAAAGTTGGAAAGTTGATTGGTGCAAATCAGCAGTTGTGCTATGCACATGGAATTCAATTAGGAGTAATAGATGTATTATACCAAAAAAATAAAGAACAGTAGAATCTAAATACTGTGGATATAAAAATTTCGGATTCCAACTTTGAAAAGAGTAAGAGTGAGAGTGATATTGACAATGAAGATAATGACAATGTAATTGTTGAAGAACATATTGCTGATGAGGATGAAATATTAACCTATCAAGAATTGCTTCCTATAATTTATAAAGTTCGAAAAATTGTTAAGATATTTAAACGTTCCCCTATAAAAAGGATATTTTACTAAAATATATACTAACTGAAAATAAAACAGAATATATGTTAATATTAGATTCTAAAAGACGTTGGAATAGTTTACTCCTAATGATGGAACGATTTTTGAAACTGAGAAGTCCAATCCAAAAAGCAGTCGACTTGAACCTGTAAATTAATTTTTCAGATAGTGAATTCGACTTAATATCCAGAATTACATCAGCTCTACTTCCAATAAAACTGACTATTGAGGCAATGTGTCGGAGAGATTCTAATCTATTAACAGCTAATGCAACAATACATTTCATGTTGCAGTCACTGAAAGAACAGTACACATCACTATTTGAAGAATTATATAATACATTGAAAAATAGCACAGAAGAAAGGCATACCGAAAAAGAAAATGTCTTAAGGTATTTATATAATTATAATGGTTTTAAAAATGAAAATGAAAAAGAAGTAAAGAAAATAACCTATTCAAATCTGATTAAGTTTAGAGTAAATTTTCTTAACATTTTTTACCCACAGCCCTATCCACATTCAGAAGAATTCGGTTTAATTATCGAAGATATGATGTCATTACTGTCGATAGTGAAAAGGAATTGTCTCTTAAACAAAAATTAGAATTAGCGATAAATAAAAAAATTTCAACGAACCAAAATACAATACAGAAATCAGCTATATCCAAAACAATTTCAATAAACCATAATATAATCAGCTATATCCAAAAACAACCCGACGAGAAATCGATTTATTTGAAGATGAGGGATTTAGAGGTAAATACTTGGAAAAAGTATATCGCGTATTGTTAACAGTACCACTAACTAGCGTAGATGCCGAAAGAGCGTTTTCGACAGCTGGTCATTTTTACACAAAATTACTTTTCAGGCTTAATGACAGTACAATGGATGCATTATGTTTTTTAAGATCACATTACAAAAAGTTGTAATAGTATCCCAGACTGAATAGTGATATTTACACTTTTTTGTGATTTAAATAAATAAGATGTTTCTTTACTTTTTTGTGATTATATACTGTTATAATTTATAAGTTACAAATTATTTTTTGTGATATTTACACTCTCTAACAAAACTGGCAAATAAAACAAAGAAACACCTGTGTTTTCTTTCTTTTTCCAAAATTTCTAATACCGGTATTCAAACCGGTATCCCGGTATTAAGATTTAAAAAATACCGAATACAGGTATTGAACTTTTGGTCCGGTATTGCAATCCCTAGTTCCAACACATTTTTTTAGTAAGTCAGAAACCTAGATGCTTCAGTTCTTTATCTTACACAAAATGATGTGTCTTGATTTGTTACTTAATTATTAATGAACCAAATTAATTAATGAATCAAATTAAATTTATCTAATAAGTTAGAAGAATCCCTTTTCTTATTCTAATTTCAAGCCTAAAAATATTTTAACATAATATGACTAGAAAAAAAATGGCCCTTTAAAAGGGTTAAACAGATTTGGCATAAAATTTTGATTTAAAAATCTCCATTTTAGATGCTAAACATGTGTGCCAATTTTTTTTTAATTAGCTATTTATGTTTTGCATCTATCGAGCTTACTTGTATTCGAACAGCTATATAGATAGACCTCCTCTAAATGGATTTCATTCAAAATCTGACAGAAATCAACGACTGTGTAGTGTCTAAAGACCAAATTTCATTTATCTAGTTCAAAGCTTTTTTAAGTCATCGTGTTCACTAACAAACAGACGAACAGGCAAATATAATTTCAAAAATGTGTTTTTCGGACCCAGGGTGGTCTGAACGTAGAGATTCCACTAAATTTCAAATTTAAATTTTAAACGATTGCAACACTTTCCCTTTATACACTTGATATAACCCCCGGGGGGCACCTCGAAATGAAGTTGAGATGCTTCCGGCATGGTGGTTGGATCTCGCCACCCTGGAAGGTACACTAATAGGTGGGGAATCTGACTCCTCCCATCGATGACGGGACGTACTTCCTTCGGGGAGGGTTGTACCGTGGCCGGTGACGGCCCTTAGGACTCAACCACAGTTTCCGCCAATGTTGCTGTTGCGGCGGTCCGGTCATTCAGTTTCTATGGTTTAAATCCGTGTGCCTTCGCGGCGGGTCGGAGAATCAGATGGCTGACTTATACACTTGATATCCGAGAAAATAGAAAGGTCAACAAGAAACATTTTTTTTTCAGGCATGCTTGCATTTTTATTTCTACTACCATTTTTCTTATTTCAAAAGATAACTTGTCTGCAATGATTATTTTCCAGATTGATCCAAAACGAAAATCAGTCATTTTGGATTTTTCAGGAAACTTATTCCCTAGTCAATATAATTCATTGCTTCGACGAGTAACTTCAAAAATAGAAAAACTTACATCATTCTATTTTCGCTTTGAAACCAGGCTGTGTAGCTGCGTCGATCATCTAGAAAGATATACCATGATTACTGTCTATTTTCAGGTACAGAAATTTTCTTCATTCTTACGCAGGCTACAATCAATTTTGATTTTTCCTAAATAGTGTAATGTCTTGATCTAGACTGATATAGACTGACTGAACTAGACTCAAATAACGAAGCAGAATTTCCAGACAATTCTTTATTTTACAGCCCTATATATACAAAAGAACAACTTCTTCTAATCTTGGTTAAATAAATAGTTATTTACACCTGTAGTAGGAGATACAACAGTCAAAGTGAAACTCAGTTGGTTCTCGGACTCCGAACTCGTGGGCGTAGTCCAACAGTCCGCTTGCAATTCGTTTCTTCTCTCTCCGTAAAAAAAATCTCCGCATTTTATTTCGGCGTCAATCTCCACCTCTTAATTTACATTGGTCATTTGAACTCTCTTTCGGCCAATCGGGGTTCAGCCATATGCTCCCTCAGCGGGCCAGTGGGTCTTGGGAAGGTCCTTTCACAATGAGAAACATTTAGCATCCAGATGTTTGGACACTCCTTTCTCTTTGAAGGTACTATCAATACCTCTTGGATACGAGGAATTCCACATGTGGTCTTTCACTGTAGTCGCTAATGAACAGATGCGAGACCACCCAGGTGATAAGATCCACCATCTGGCTATCTCGGGGAGTTTAGTAAGTAACAGCGACGACACAGCTGGCTGTAAATATCTTATCAGTACTGGGAAACGGGGAATGTTATAATAGAGAATACATAGAAATTTTCGGAGAAAATAGGAATAAAATTAATTATTCAATATTATAACGGAATTATAAGAATTAAGCTCCTAGATTAAGAAAAAAAATATCTGATAATGTTGAGCTTTACTGTACACATTTGTTTACTGTACTGTTTTACATAATTCTCTGCCTGTAAACTTATTTCAGAGCAACATTATTATACACGTCATTAAGAAATTAATGAGATGTTGCCAAATAAAACAAGCAAAATTTTGCTTTATATCAAACTGTATATTTTTCTTACGCTGTTCCTGTATATTTAGCGTGTAACACGATTTGGGATTATCATATTGAAAAAAAAAATAAAGATAAATTTTAGTCATTTTCCAAAATATTTCTTGTAATATTGAGTTTCAGATAAATATTCTTTCGTGAGTGAAGATTGCTTTAAAAAAACTTTTTCTGTCATTTCTAAATTTGCCAATAATATAAATATAGCAAAAACTATGGTTTATTTGCAAATCTATTCCGTTTTAATTTTAAATTATTCAGTACCTTTGAAACACAAAGTTCAAGACATTTACATTAATAATATTTAATTGTGGTGGGATTTTCTTATTACTTTAATTTTTTTTTTTTTTGCGTATATATATATGTGTATGTCATTTTAAAAATCCTCTTGAATCTACTTTCATTTTGTGTTAGATTTCATCTATTCCTACCAGAAAAAACTTCAACGCACGAGCTAAGAATAAGTTGAACGATTAATAAAAAAAAAAAAAATTAATAAATAAATAAATAAATTGAGAAAAGCACGATTCAAATTTAAAAAAAGCTTTATTTGTATTAAGCTAATTTTTTTCTAAAGCTAAAATTTTTTATTCTTTAATGTATATTAAAGTTTCATTGTTTGCAGATTTGAAGGATAGATAGGTAAATAATTAGAGTATTGTAAATTCAACAAAACCGAATTACAATGTAGTTTTTTTTTTTTTTTTAACCAGGTTGTTAGTATAACTTTTATCAGCAGGTCCCATGTGGTCTAGTGGTTAGGATTCCTGGCTTTCACCCAGGCGGCCCGGGTTCGATTCCCGGCATGGGAAGCTTAGGTTCCATGGTGTAATGGTTAGCACTCTGGACTTTGAATCCAGCGATCCGAGTTCAAATCTCGGTGGAACCTACTTTTATTAAAAACAATCATCAAAAGTGTCTTTATACAATTAGTTTTTATTTCTTACTTATTATTTAAAACAAGTAATATAAATTTTTTAAAGTCAAATCCTACTTTCGCAAGAGTTGAACTGGCATTCTTCACCTTCATGTGAGAAGTACTGAAATCCTTGGATTTTACTGATTGAACTACTGCTTGTTGATTTCAAATTTCATTACAGACTGCTAAAATTCTATTTAGAGTATTAAAAATTAATTAAATTTAATAATTAATGAATTAATATTTGAAAAACTGTAATAACATCAAGTGTCATCCACTACAAGTTTAAAAAAAAAAATGTATTTGAATTTGAGTGGATGAATAATAGGGTTTGGCGGTTTTCAAACCCGGTTTTAAAAAACAGGTTTTTTAAAGTAAATTTGTCACATTCGAAAACCATTTTTTAAATTAAGAAAACCGGTTTTAAGAATTCATATTATTATGTAAATATTAATTTTGAACTTATTTGATTTGCTATTCATTCTATGCAACGTGCAGCAAACACATTTTTTCAACGTTGCAAGTTGCGTTGGCCAGTGCTTGTGCAGTGCACAGTTGCACCTCGAATTCGTCAATTTATGTTTTTCATGAACATCCCTTTTCACTTTTTTTTCTAGGTGAAACAAAAGTTTGATAAAGTTCATCTCTTGCTTCTCGTCGGATGTTTTGTCTATCGGTATGAAGTCGGTGCTAATCGAAACGTCAGCAATTTGACTGGCTCGTTTCGAAGAACGTGTGAAAGCAAAAAATAATTCCCCGTTTTCTGCTTCTTCATCACAGAATTTAATGATATCATACAAAATTTTCTTCGTACCACTCCTGAAAGCTTTTTTTACCCCACTTGAACTAGCCATATCAATACGAAATATTCAGTTAAAATAAAACGCTGTCAGAAATGACATAACACTCACATACACGTGAAAAAAAATAGAACTAAAAAAGTATCTAATGCGAGAAATCCAAGGTCAAATGTGCTCATCGTTCCGCGTCTCACACCTTAATGAAATGGAATTGTCGAAATGTGGTCTCAGAATCCGATCCATCTCGAAAAATATTTTATTTTTCCCTATTCATTTTTTTTTTTTGACAAAAATTCAAAAACCGGCTAAAACCGTTTTTTTTTTTTTTTTTTTTTTTTTTTTTTGGAACTATCGAATTCGAAAACCGGTTTTTCAGAGTCGGTTTTTGTATAAACCCTAATGAATAAAAAGTATTTTATTAACGATTGAAAATTTGAACAAGATATATATAAAGAGAGTGTGAGCTAATAGTAGGAATTAAAAAAGAGATTAAAACTAAAAGAGAAACTGGTAGTTTTTTTAAAAGACTGCCACGTTAGTCTTAGCGAAACATTTTTACAAAGTAATATGCGTAGGAATATAAATATTTAAAATAATGATAACGCTACTAACAACAATGTAGTTTGAAATATCATCTTATATGAAATATTGAGATTGAGGAAATATTTTTATTTAATTTAATATAAACAACAATATATTTTGCGTTTTAAATTTTAATTGATCTCTTAATAAAAATGTTTGCGCTCAATCAGAACGAGCTAATTATTAACTCATCACAACGAATAGTAAATGTGTCATCATCATTAAATTTTCATCTTTGATTTAATGAATTCCTTGAGCTCTTTTTGAAAAGCTTTGAGCTCTCCTTGAGCGAAATTACAATACTAAGAAATTTAGCAGATAGATAAAACGAACTTTGATTCTTTAACAGCACTCTGATGCTGTTTCCATGAGGAAGGTTCGAGTATTTAGCATATATAAGATAATTTGACATTTAAAAATAGTTTGAATGACGGACGGAAGTTATGTTTGAGAGATTTAATTCATATTAAAAACAACTACCATTATCTCTTGAGAGGCAACTGGCTACCAAAGGCGGTTAGAAAATTAAGACGGAAAAAAGTTGTATTTGAACCAAGTTAAAGGAGAATTTATTAGAATTAAATCACACATTTCTTTTATATAGAAATGAAAAAAAAATCTTTATAGACAAATTCAGGTTTGTATTCATTTTTCTAAAAAACAATTGGGATAGATTACATCTTTTGTTGAACGGGAACAATGCGACGATTACTTCAAATGAACCCCGAAACATGCTATTTCCCCATGTTGCTTTATCCAGTCATTCATTTTCCTTTTTTTTTTTTTTTTTTTTTTTACCTGGTATCATTTTATTATTTCGAAATGGCCGCAACTTCATTACACAACCGAGATCCGACTAAAAAGACAACGCCCAACTTGGGACGGAAAACCATCATTTTAATCTTTTTAATAAAATCATCCTTTGACACAACGCATTTTTGAATACTCAAGTATTGTTTATTAATTTCTTCTGGTATAATATTATTCAGAGCACAAAGAAAATTTTGACGGAAAAAAATTAATTAATTAATACATACTAGATGTACTTTCAAGTAAGAAAAACATACAACATATATATATTCCAATGGGGGAAAAAACATTCATCTGTACCCACCAGGTTTCGAACCTGGGACCTTCCGCGTGTTAGGCGGATGTGATAACCACTACACCATGGGTACATGTCTCAGCGTTCAAAAAAAAGATTTCAGTTTGTTTAGTACTGAAAAAACCAGCAAAATTGGGCGTGATTTTTAAAGCTTCGAAATACGTTATTAAATAATTTGTTATATTACAATATAGAGCACTTGTTTTAAAATGTTTACATATGTACATAATTATTCATTTTTTTCTTTATACTTATGATATTTGTGAATATTTTTTGAAAAAATAATAATAATAATAATTTCTTTTGGCGAATCTGCATTCAACTTCTTTGGGGGCATTTTTCACATTATTTTTAATGTATTCTTTTATTTTACATATTCGGAAATTCAACAGGATCAACAATGTCAACAGCATTAACAACAAAAAAGGAACACGCCCAACGTGGGGCTCGAACCCACGACCCCGAGATTAAGAGTCTCGTGCTCTACCGACTGAGCTAGCCGGGCGACGATAAGCGACTTTTACGGATGACTGATAATTTATTCTCCAATCAAGCTGTAACACTTGTTTAGTTTTAGTTTTATAGTTAATCGGTAGACCGAGATATTTCTTTTTTCACTACATGTTAGTTTTTATTGATGCTTCGATTTTCGGATATATATTTGTACTACTTATATAGTAGACCGCTTTTTTTTAACTGCAGATAATAAAAGTAATAAATAAATAATTTAAATCACTTTAAAAGAAAAAAAAAACGAGATTCCCAAATAAAATATTTACTATTGAAGACTACCTTGAATCGATACGTTCAGGTAGTGATATTTTAATATAATATATGTATTCAAATATAAACAATATTGCTTTTATCGTCTTTAAATTAATAGTTACAAAGTAAACTTGTTTTAGTTTTTAAAGTAGTATTTTTTTTCGATTAATTGAATATCCGGTTAATTCAGGTCGAGTCTAGTTGTTAATTCATATGATTATAAGTTCTGCTGTATGTTCATAATGATTTTGTTTTAAAAAATGTCATATCGTAGTATATTATATATGTGTCATACAAACGATGTCAGATTCCTTGTTGGTCTCGAATCATAGGAAATTTATGGTATAAATGGAAATAATTGTGTTTGAAGTTATTTCCGAATCGCAACTAAAAATAAATGGTAGAAACTAAAAATAAATTGACAACAGGTTTCAAAAAATTTAGACAAAGAGGTTTTTTTTTTATTTAATTCAGTATTCAATTCTTTAACCTAGAAGCGATGTGAAAACCGAAAAAGGCATAATTTCAAAGGAAACTGTTAGACAATGATCAAACGATTATTTGGCCTCAGCGATGAGTAATGTTTTGAAAAGATGACGTTAATAAATTACGTTTATTATGTGAAGTAATTCTTTAAATGATTGTATTAAATCATTTTGAAGGAGCAGCTGTTTAACACTTAAATTATGCCTGGTATAATTTCAGTTTTTTTTTTTTTTTTTTCTTTCTATGATTTTATTTTGAATAGACTGAGAATTCGCGTCCTAATTAATTTCATGAGCTTCATAGATTAATATGCTGCTAAAACAAAGAAATACATTCTATTCTAGGCTTCCATAAATTGCATTTATTTTATTTATTTATTTATTCTTTTGATTTTGATAAAACCAAGACGCCTAACTCTTAATTCCTCTTCAATAATGGTTACGTAGAACCTTCTGTTTCAATTCGAAAAAAAGGCAATTCTTGATTTAAAAAAACAAAAACAACTCTAGAACGAAAATTTAGGATATCTAATAACTCTGGACTTGGTGTTTTTTTTTTTTTTTAACAATGTACTTTTCATATAGATGGTATTATACGTATATTAAATAAAGAAAAAGAAAATATTGAATTGTCAAAAGATTCGACCTCAAGGTTTTGATTAATCTTTAATTCTTTTTTCAATTAATAAATGGAATTGTGCTTACTAGTTTGTTTATTTGTCTGCAAGCTCGACAGGGAGCTGCACAAATGATGCTGGATAGGCATCAAAATCGTAAATTTTTCGGTTGAATATATATATAACTGGGAAGTCCGTCTGTCTATCCGTTCGCGCAGAATCATCTTAACAAATTTGCACACCCTAGGCTAGATTCATTTAATGCATCACTATTTATTTTAAGTTATCTACCTAATAAAATAACTATAGAATACACTAAAAAAAAAAACGAAGGCAACCGTTTTTTTTTTTTTTTTTTTTTTTTTTTTTTTTGAACAACGGCTTACAATCTTAACAATCGGCACTTTTCCGAAAAAAAATTGTGCACCACTTGATTTTTTGTTCTCTTGGATCGTACGAAGGCTATTCAATAAGGAATGACCATAAATTAATAAAAAAAAAAAAAAAAACGATATTTATTTTCCAAATTTTGATGGCCTTTTTCAAAATATTTCCTATTATATGTAATTTATTTGTCACCTGTTATTTACTCTTTAAAAATGTGCTAGGAGCTTTTTTTTTTTTTTTTTTTTGACAGGCTATTCAGTCCCGTCGTCATAGCTTTAACGACTCACTTTGATGATAGAAAATGCTTACCCGGTGATGTACATGCAGATTCGTGGGGGGAAAAAGATATGATTGATTGATTGACTGACTGATTGATTGTTTGTTTGTTTGCATTCTCACTAATGTAATTATTCTATTCAACTTAACCTTATTCGGTTCAGCGTCGAGTTTGACTGGACATTCTGAAGTGTGCATCGTTTTTCAAAAAACAAAATCTCTCACATTAATTTTTAGTAATTATAACTAACCTATAAATATATTTCTGAGCTTCCTAAACACTAAAGAGAATGGTTTTCATTTACATATGTATAATATTATATCTTATAACTTTACGGACTGAAGAGGGTTAAAAATGTTCATGTGAATTACTATAATTAATTTTAAAACCATCTCCTAATTAAATTTCAGATTTAATAAATCCGAAACTAGCTAGCAACTAGCTGTAAAATATAATTATTTATTTTTGAATAAAAGCTAAAAGGAGATCGAAATTAATTAAATGTTTTTGTTGTCATATTTTGGATTTTTATGCTACTCGTGAGTTAATGCAGGATTCTGTATTCTGATTAAACGCCATTTCAATCCGATCCTATGCATAACTCTAAGGATAACCAGTCAGTTGAATCAAGTTTGTACCCTGTTATTTAAATCCCAAATGATGCTCATTTTCAAGAATTAGTTTGCATCATTTTACTGGAAACGAAAAACTAAAATAACAGTCATTGAAATAAGTAATATTATAATAATCTCCGTTCTTGAAACTAAATAAGTTAAAACAATTTCTTCGCATAAAAATAAAGGCATTTTTTTTATTTATTGCGAGTTGTGTTTATTTTACTTATAGTTTCTTAATGAGATATCTTCTCTCCCAAAATGAGTTACTAATCGTAGCCAAAATTATACATCTGAGGAGTTTATTATGAAACATACTCTAATTCAACCAGTTTATACAGTTAAATTGTGCGTAAACACATAATTGATCTTTCAAACTTAATGTTATTCGGAATCATTGAAGCAATTCGGATTGCCATCTTTAATTTTAAATAAAAAATTTCTCCTTAGTCGCAAATATTTATTTTATTTTTTCTTCTGGAATATTAATAAACTGGATGGAATGATCCCAAAAAATCTTTCTTGCATAGACTGTAATAAAATTTTCGTCCCATAGTTTTCCATCATTTAAAAAATTTTTAAAATATGGTCTTTTCAATGATGCTAATTTAATAGAAGTGCAAATTTTTCCTCGATTTTAATAATTTAAAAAAAATAGTTATTTGTTTAATTTTCAATAGTAGATTATATTATGACTTTGAAATTCAAACCGTTTTCATTGTTCAGTGAAATATTTCATCCCGTGATTTTCTTTTATTGTTAAAAGCTAGAGAAGAAAAATTCTGTTTAATGTCTGTGTCGTTCATAAGACAAATAAAAAAGTGAAGTTACAATATCACAAAATTTAGATGATAGATGAACCGGACATTTATACTTTTAATAATTATGTGATGTCATGGGATTGGTCACCATTAGAAAAGTTCATATATATAACGAACAGAATATATGTAAGACAATTAAAATAATATGTCTTTAATGTCTGATAACTTGATGGAATCTAAACTGTTGTATTTAAACGATTTAACTAAAATGAAATGTAACCAATATCTTTGGCAAACCAGCTGGTTCAAAGGCGGCTAGTGTAATGATGAAGCTCATATACATAACGAATAGAATAGATGTAATATAATTAAAAGAACACGGTTTTAGTGTCTAATAATATGACGGAATCTAAATTATTGTATCTAAACGATTTAACTAAAATTAAATGTAATGAATATCTCTGGCAAATTAGCTAGTCGTCAAAGGCGGCTAGTATAGTGATGAAGTTCATATGCATAACGAACAGAATATATTAAATAATTAAAATAACACAGGTTTATTGCCAGAATATGTGATGGAATCTAAACTGGGACATCCAAACAATTTAACTGAAATTAAATATAATCAATATCTCTGGTAAAGCAGCTGTTAGTCAAAGGCGGCTAGTTTAATGATAAAGCAAATATTTAGTTCACGCACGTAAGCTTATTCTCTTCAGACTTGGGAGCACATTCCACTCCCTATTCATTAGTTACAGAGTGGAATCTATGTATATAAAACACTAACGTACGTGGTGCAGAAGTCACTCTTATTATAATACTTATTGCCGAGAGGCAACAGTCAAATGAAAACAAAATTACTAAAAAAATTTAGACTGCTTCATTGAATATATTTACAGCTGCATTCAATTGGGCACTTCGCTTAGCTAATTGATGGAGCTGCAAAATATTATTAAATGTTTTGGAAAGGATTCGCCGTATCAACAAAATAATCAATTTAGTGGGGAAAGAAGCCAAGAAATAGGCAGCTTTAAACGGAAAGTTTAATCGAGCGCAAATATAGGCTTAACCGTCACCATATGAGTAATCGCTGACTTGCCTGTGGAAATTGGTGTTAATATCTTCCAAAACAAGTATCTCACAAAAATTGTCTTTGTATCAAGACTCAAAAAATTACAAAAATGAACTTGGTTTCATTAAAATAGGTATAGTTAATATCTCTCAATTTTAACAAAATTATTTATTTCAAATGGATACATGTTTCTAAATGTTAAGTTGAAATTCAAACTCAGGCATCAAAATATTCAATCGCGTGCTTTTACCAATCATTAACACCGTAATAGAATTTTCACTTTCGCTTTTATTTCATAATATATACACTTCATGTTTTTCATGTTTTATGAATTCATGTTTTTCAGTTCGTATCAAATAACAAGGTGAATTTAAAAAAAAAAAAAACATTCTATTACAGATTAAAAAGGCAGTAATCAGTCAGTAAGTTGGTCGCCAAAGGCAGCTCGTTTTTTTAATACAACTTTCAATGATTAGACTTGTTCTGTAGATGCTAGAAAGAAGAGTAGCTTATTATTGTTCCCACCGATGAAAAAAAAAAAGTAAAACTTTACAGAATGGAGCTGTTGCATAAGAATCGCTGTATACTATTATGTAACCAGTGCTGCTGTGAAACGAATGCCAAATTCGTTCTGGTATTTTGTTCCACGGCATGATGATCACACACACACACACTCAGCGACCTTTGAAGCAAAGAATGCGACAGACGATTTTATCAACCAAACCACTGAGACTGGCTGACCTGAAAACCTGGCTCCAAATGGTGGGAAAATAAACAATGGGAAGAATAAAAAAACATCAGCAGTTGATAATGAAAAATAACAAGGAAAACAAAACAATTAAAGAGATGAGAAACAATAGCTAAGTATAAATCATGCTATGATAAATCTTTTTGCCTTCACACATTCAATTAAGTAATGCGGAAAGAAGATATCGTATTATTAAAACATCATCTCTGTTATTTCTTTTAATTCCTTAAGTGGCAGCATTAAGAGTGTTTAATTAAATCATGACTCCTACTTTTCTCTGTTTCATAAAAAAATGATGAAATTTTTATGAAGGAATACCACAATCAACGAAAAAAAAACGTTCGTTCAACAGATAAGAATATTTTGATTCCAAAACAAAATAGAACGAGAACTTATAGAATTATATAGAACTTATAAAATTATAGAACGAACTTGTAGAATTATTATTTCTTAAACAACCTTTTTTTTTTTTTTTTTTTTTTTTTTTTACCAGTTGTATAGAGTTCCAAAGGTGTTTACCTCAATCTCATTCAAAAATTTTTAAAAAAAATGTCTTTCTATAATTTAAAGTTGTTTTATCTACTTATTGAAAATTGTTAAAGCTTTGAACTGTTCACTATTTCTATACAGATTTACAATATCAATTTTTCGAATTTTATAAATATTTCGAAGCATTTCTCTCTTTTTAATTAGAAAAATTCAATTTGATATCGTTATTTAAATAGAAAATGTCTAATTAGGGAATAAAAACAATTTAAAAATAAATATGACGAAGCATTGACGCAATATTTCATACTGTGACAAATTTCTTAAATAATCTATTTTTTTTTCAGCTGTTGAAAAATGTGAAAGAAAAAGGTTAATCATAATATTTTCGAAATATTAATATTGTTTCTCACTAATAGCGGTTGCATTACTGGGAAACTGGTTTAGTTAATTACGAATTTTAGAGTTGCATTGTTATTATTTATTGTTATCTGTAATTAAATACATTACACACTTGGCAAATAAAATAATAATAAAACCCAACCGGAGTATTTTTAGCAATAAAATGTAATGGAAAATATATTTACACTATGTATATTTATTTAACGAATATTAAACCAACTAGCAAAAAATTTTAAAGAGTTTTTTTTTTTCAATGATAGGATTATTTAATTCAAAATTATTAAAATGAAGGTATCAAATCGTTGATCACATCCTAAATTTTTTTATATGTTGACAAATGGAGAATGTAATGTGCTATATATTATTTATTAAAGTTTGCAATTTGAAAAATTATTCATATTAGAATATTATTTATCATATTTTCTCAAAAAAAAAATTTTTTTTTGATTCATAATTCACTTTATTTTTTTATATACTTTTTGCACAATATGCATAGGTCAAATAAAATGAATTATAATTATGAATTTTTACTTAGAATGAATGATTTTAAGAATTCTTGGCACCGTTAAGGAAGTTAGGTTTTATTCGAAAGTGTTGCTGAACTGCTCTAAATAGAAAAAGTCGGTGAATATAACTAACTGTTAGATGCCACCATTGAGTTCGCGACCCCCAGTTTAAATATTCTTATTTCAAAGGCTGCATTATAAAAACGATGAAAAATCTGAGAATTTGTGTGACGAAAAAATAAAAATCGCAGAATCAGTTCTTTCTTCGTCTTCGTATTTTTCAAATTATGGTGCATTTTGTATTTAACTTCGTTGAAAGATGCGAGAATACAATATTTAGTATGGATAATTTTCCTTTCACTGATTGGATTAAAACATTTGTACAAACAGGGTGAAGATCTTGCATCTAAATTCATTTATATAGATCTCGCTCTTTCCCCGTTTCAATTATCGCATTTGTTGTACAGACAAACACTGTCTACATATTATATTTATTCCAACTATTCGGCCAAATCTACAGTTCTAAAGATAAAACTCATATGGAAAACTTTATCCATCTAATTAGTAGCGTTTACGAATTATCACTGGTAGCTATAGAAACGACCCGTTTTAAAGCAACACTGGTGCTATTTTGGGTCGGGTCTCGTCATTTTGAACCGCGTCAAATGACGAGGACAACAAATGAACTGACACCCCCTCTCCAGACTTCCGCAACATACCAATGGGATTATTGTGTTTCTATAAAAGCAGGAGGATAGACTTATTCCGTCCAAGGCATTTTACTCATTTCGGTTTTGGGAGTCATGTCATAAACTTCATCTACTTTATAAATTTTACCATCAGTTTATAAATTTCGTCTAACTGGCTGGTTTCTTTTTTGAATTATCAATCAGGCAGAATTGAAAGATAGATAGATGCAGTTTTAAAGATTTTTTTTTTTCAAACTTAATGTGATGTATAACATGGAAATGCTTCAAAATCTCGAGATT
Source organism: Argiope bruennichi (assembly GCF_947563725.1). Classification (NCBI taxonomy): domain Eukaryota; kingdom Metazoa; phylum Arthropoda; class Arachnida; order Araneae; family Araneidae; genus Argiope; species Argiope bruennichi. The sequence goes on along the minus strand of NC_079154.1, from coordinate 22,902,520 downwards.
ACGATTACAATGCTCTTTCTTTTTTGTGAAGTAAAACTAGTAGAAGTGGTCGCCCCATAACTCTCTCGCAAATTCTCTAATAAAAGTTTTATTCCTCCCCCACTGCATAAAATGGTGGACCTTGAGTAACACTGTAAAAACCTTCCTTGGCATTGGCGAACAATGATAGCAAAATATCGGTCTTTGGCGCCAATTTAACATTTTTGGGGGGATGGGGAGGGATTAATCTCCGGCATTTAACAATAAGTACTCGAAAACAAAGTATATGTTTTTGATGCTTTTTTTTTCCAATTGATTGTAGCAAAAACTTGACACAGAAACTACAATTGTAATAAAAAAAAATACATACCAAATTTTATTTATTGAAATCCTTGTGCTTTTGTGTTGACGCATTTGCGTGCTTATGAAAATTCAAACCAACAAAAAGTCAACCATTTAACGGATCGGATCTGGCTCTGAATTCAGAAGACATTTATATTTTAGATGTTAAATATGTGTACCAGATTTCAACCATCTAGCTCTCTTCGTTTTGTAATTTTCTTTTTAATTTATATTTGGACAGCCAGACAGACAGATTTGCTGATTTCTATCAAATATTGAGCGAAGTTCAATCAGCGGGAGTCCTACTTGTTGAATTTCGCTCAGCATTTAATAGAAACCTACAAATGTGGTGTAAAGATCATATACCAAATTCATCAGTCTTGTTCAAAGTTGTTGTTTTTTATGGCACTTGCCACGGACAAGCCCGCTGTTACTAAAACAGCGATTTAAGCCTGAGGGGGAGCGTCTCTTGTTTTTATAGTAGCGCCAACCGAGGCCAAGAGTACGACTTTGCTACTTACGCATGACTCATTCGCTTGCACAACCCTTTTTACAGGAGGGCACATTCACACATCTCACAGATAGAACAACGGAAGAACAACTATGCCCAAGCCGGGATTCGAACATGGGACACCCATATCACGGGGATGACGCGCTACCCCTATGTCAGGACGCCTGCTTATTCAAAGTAAAATTGTAAATTGCACTAACGATACTATACGTATCAACAGATTTGATACCTTATATATCTACAGATACGATACCCTGTATCTACAGTTCTGATCGTATTTGTATCTTAATATCTGATACTATTTGTATCTACAGTTTTTATACTATTTGTATCTACAGTTTTTATACTATTTGTATCTACAGTTTTTATACTATTTGTATCTTAATATCTGATACTATTTGTATCTACAGTTTTTATACTATTTGTATCTACAGATCTGGTGCTATATCAATAGATTCGATACTTTTTTTGTATCTACAGATTCTATTCTGTCTTTATTTGTAGATATAATACTATCTATATCTAAAGATTCGATACTCCCTGCATCTACAGATGTAATACTATGTGTATCTACTTATTCGATTATATTTGTATATATTTTTTAATTCGATAATATCTGTACTAAAATTGTTCAAGACTATCTATAGAACTGATCATTGGATCTAGCAATGGATAATTAAATCATTTATATCTGTACTACAATCAAATCAGTGCTAACTGTATCTTCAAATAGTATCAGATTGACTTTACCATGGTTTTTAAAAAAATTCTATCTACTTTCTACTTTAAGCAAACCTTTCACTTTCCGAAATTTTCCAAAACACTCAGCAATTACTTCTCCGTGCAAATTTGACAAAAAGGCGGTGGACTTAAAGGTATCGGATGAAACAAGGGTTTTGCATGTTTTGTTGAGAATACGATCCCTGTTTCCAGCTCCCCAGTGCTCTTGGAAAAGGGGGTGGGGGAGTAGAGGGCTCCATTAGCAATTGGAGAAGCACAGATCTGGAGGAGATTAGGTTTCGGAACAGAGCAGAAATAGCTTCGTTATTCCCCTTTTTCTGTTCGGTCTATGATTGGAAAAAGGGCGGCCTTTTTACCGATTTAATTTCCCTCCAGAACTCGATAAAATCCGAAATGCTGTCTAAATAAAAAAAGAAAAAAAAAGATTGATTTAAACTTTGAATCGAAAGTATCGCAAGATTGTTATATTTCGTTTGGGTATTAGTTTGTTTATTAGTTACTCAAGTGAACGATATAAGATTTTTCCTTTCTTTTCATGTACTTGTCGATGGATAATTAATTCTTACTTCAGCAATATTTAGAAAAGGTAAAAATATTTTGCTGAAAACATAAAATGGCGTCAGGGTTTAAACGATTTTGAATTTCAGTCTTGATCTGGTAAGGTAAGGCATGGTATGTCTCTGGTATAATGGGGTGAAGTAAAATAGCGTATAAGTCAAATTTATTTTTCTCTGGCATCATTTTTTCATTTTCTAGCTTTTACGTTTTTATTGATTTTTTTCCCCCATCATATTTGATTATCGGATTCTTAGTATGAAGAAGTAAGCAAAAAGCATCGAATTCTTAGAGTAGAAAAATAAAAAAATAGTTAAAAACAATCAAGGAAAATATAGCTTTAACCCTGTCATTCCTAAGATCATTTTAGTTAAGGTACCTCAGAATACTGGAACGTCCGAGTTTCTCTTTCAAAGAAAAGAAAAATTCTTCATTTGCCTCAAAAACTACAAAGCTACCCGTGTTCTTAAAGAATTGTTATACAATAGAGAACTCCTCTTTTTAAACAAATATCAACTAAGGCATTCTTTGTGTGTTCTTAGAAAACTCCTCTTTCCCCCAAAACCATCTGGGTGAGCGATTCTAACGAACAAAGCATGCACCATCGGTATTTTTAATCAATCACAACGAAAGGGGGAAGTGGTAATGATGTCGTGACTACTGGAATTGGTTCCATCGCTTCTTTAAAAGAGAGTTTATGGCATTTCAGTATTGATAAAGATTAAAAAAGTGGTGCTGTAGCTTTGCAACCCTAATGGACGAGCCATCATTGTATTTATATAATCTCCTGACTGCGATGCACTTCTGCAAAAATTTTCCGTTCTTCAAAACATGTATTAAAATCATTTTTATAAACATTTTTAAGGTTCGCGGTGAATTTTCTTTCAAAGCACTAATGGAATTGAAACAAGGATCACTTTTTTTTACAGATTTTAACCTCTCAAATAATATTTTTTAATAAGTTGTATTTAAAAGCTTGTTGCTGCATTATAAATGATTTTATTATAGAAATTGCATTGCGAAATGAAACGTTAATGCATATTGTTCGTTCAATTACATTCGCCGTTTTGAGAAATTCGACAAAATTCAAATTCTCATCTCATTAAAAACAAATTTATTTTCAGACGATAATATGAAATTAAATTCAAGTATTGCCATATGTTTATGCAAACCATGGAAATACTGATAAAAGTTTTCAAACGATTTTTAATATCGATGCATTTTAAATAAAGTGTTTTCTTGCACTCGTTGATCGTAGTATTATATTATTCAATACATTCATTATTCAAAATAGAAAACAGTATTTGTTGACGCCATGAAGCGTTTCGACTTGCGAATGTTCCATCGTAGTTTTATAAATCCAAGTCTGCTTTAACGTAAAATCTTTTGAAATTCAGAAATAAAGTACTGGGGAAAAAATAATGGCAGCAATAAATCAAAACAAGATAAATCACTTAAAAAATGTCGTAAATGTCTTTAAACAAAATAAATACCGTTTGAAAAAGCGAAGAATAAGATACGAAATAAAAAAAAAAAGTATCCAAGTCAAGAGGAAAATGTCACGCATTCGAATTAGAAAAAGAAAGAAAAAAAGAAAGAAAAATGAAGGAAGAAAGGAAAAGAAAAAATAAGAGAGAAAAGAACAAGATCAGAATGCTGTTTAAAAAATGCCCTTCAGTCTTGAAGTTATCTATTTATGCTCACAGATAATGAAATAAGAAGAGGATAATCTACGAGTTTTTTTGTATTTTTTTTTCTGACAGCTTTAATATTTTTCCTTATTGACATTCATTATTAATCGTTTATGATTTTTGAAACACCTTTAATCCTCATGATAATTGGCGCTGAAAATTCTTCTCGCAACAAAATGGAATGCCTTTTTTATGCGTGTGAATTGATAACGCTTTTTTTTATAGGAACAGAAAAAAAGAAAAAAGAAAGAAAAGACATCTTAAGGATATTTGAACTGTAAACCTGAAGTATCGCAGCATCGGAATATTTTGGGCTTGATTCATCTGCCTTTTTATCTTATTTTTAAAATTATGACATTCTTTTTTTTTTAATTATAGCATCAATATTTTTTTTAATTATGGCATTGATAACATGAAAACAAAAAATACTTTAATATTGTTATAATGTATGTGTAGTATATAAATGGAATTACCTAAACAATGAAAGTAATGATGTAAAATATACATGATTTCTTTAGAGAATTAGAGAAAAACCATTGTGCGAACAACAAAATTGATATCACAGAATAATTATTTTTTGGAATTTTAAAATGGTATAAAAATAATTTTTGTGAATTATATACACCGAAGTCCTAGCCCATTTTTTCTTATTGAGCATTATATCCTTTAATATTCTGGTTAAATATTAATTAAAACTCTAAATATTTTCTTAAATGGAGTGACAAAAACAATGAATGTTCTCATGTAAAACTAATTTGGACAAAATTCCTCTTTCGAATTAAAAATGTAATAAATAATTTTATTTATTAACCTTTAAAATATGAGAAATTAATTTTTATAAAACAAAAAAGTAAATGGTGTAAATATGAAATATTACGAAGTGATCTGTTAATCAGTTACAGATGATTATAAATAATATTGGTATAAAATCTTTTTTTCTTTTAAAAGTGGAAAAAAAATTGCACCGAAATAGAAGTAATATCAACGAAAAGCTAATTTCTTGAATTTTAAAAGGTGTAAAAATAAGTTTGTTTGTTTTTTCTTTTTTAGGAAGGTGTAGCATACACCAAAGTTATTGAGAAAAATCTTTAAGAGCTAAATTAATTTTTAATTAAAATTCTAAATATTTTTTTTTATTAAAGTAACCAGATAATGAAAGCATTGTTTTGAAATTTTCTTAATTTGTTAGCATTAGACAAAAAGAAAATTGTAAAGAAATAAGTTTGATGTCAGTTAAAAGTTTTTTTAAAAATATATTTAAAACGGTATAAAAATGGTGTTTTGAATGACATACTCCCAAGTTATTGAGGGAAAAATTTAACATTTTGATTAATTTTGGTAACTTTAAATCTTACAGTATTCAGCAGAACGTTTAGAACGATTTTTACATAACGCATATCAAATCAATCAAACCACAATTTATGATTAATAGTCAGTCTATAAGCATTATTATGATAAGATACTTCAAAAGAGAGGATTCATAAAGGATAAAATGTCGTAACAAATAAGCGATTTTATTTTTGTTTCTTATGGCACTTGCCATGGACAAGCCCGCTGTTCGAAGACAGCCGATTTTAGCCGGAGGGGGACGCCTCTTGTTTCTATAGTAGCGCCATCAACGACCAAGAGAACGACTTAGCTACGCACACGTCACAAACCTTTTTACGAGGCGGACTTCATTCACACATATCATTTACTCACAGATCGTAATTTAGACCGGAATCAGAGAGTGATCACCCCTGATCCAGTGCCGCCAGTGGTATTACTCTCGACATGGAGGACTTTGTGACCACGACAGATTTAACGCGCGTCAGCCGCCAAGCACGCGGAGAATCTTCGGCCGGCGGGGTTCGAACTCGCAACCTAAGGGACGCGAAGCCGACGCTCTACCAACCAGGCTATCCCGGCCTGATTTTATTTTTAAAGGTGTAATAATGTTGGCAATGCTTTTTACTATAATGCTATATTAATAAAATAAAAAAAAAATGCTTTTATCAGTATTTTCTGTGAGTGATTTAATGAATTACTTCGTTATAATGCATATTTACACCATTTTCATTTTTGATTTCAAAAAAATGAATTCGTAAATTTCAAAATCAATAATGAAAATACTTTATTTTTTGTATTTTTAATTGGAAAAATTAATCATCTGTTATTTCTTTCCTTACAAAATATGCAAATGAATTCTCCATCTATATTGGTGCGGCACGATTGTTAATGTATTGAACGTGAGCAGGAATTGATTACAATTTTTATTTAATTAAATTTAATTAAAATCTTGAGCTTAAAATTAATTGTTAAAAAATCGCACAAGAAAAATTGTTTTTCTTGTGCTCTTTAAATCATATTTATTTATTTATGCAGTTGTGGTTGAAATATTATCCGGAAAACGTTCACCTTTCTGAAGTCTTGTATATTTTTGGGCTATGATGAGTTTTTGTGTTTTAGCTTGTCAGCGAAATTGTACTTTGAATCGTACTTCAAATATAAGAATCTATATTGAAGTGCGCCTATTTCAGACGAACAGTTGCATTTGCGGATAAAAATAATTACAATAAAAACACAAAAATTTTTAATTTAAATCATACGGTCTTTATGAAAAACTTCGATAATAATAACTATGGATTTAATATAAGCAATAGTAATTGCAATTTATTTACAGATATTGAAGACAAACATGCAATTGAAATTAAACATTTTTTTTTTAACTAATAATACAGAACTCCAAAGAAAAAAAAATCTTTTAATATGCAGGTGAGTTGCCTGGACAACCGCATCGTTGCCAGCTATGGAATAAAAACTTTTCTTTGGATTCTAAATTTGATGGTCTAAAATAGGGTCTCTCCAAAATTTCTCGCATACTCACCATTAAGTTCTTATCCCCTCCCCTAGCCACATATACAGACAATTATGGATTGATTCGATGGTTTCAATGCTTTAAGCCATTCCATTTATGAGTTATTATTATGTCTATATGCATGCCAAGGTACAGACAACCTGTACCCTGGCATGCATTTAAACGGTCACAGGCGGTCAATCTTGTGACAGATTTGGCTTAAAATGAGATAAGAATCTATATTTAAGAGGCCAAACCTGTGTGCAAAATTTTATTTGCTTAACTCTTTGCGTATGGAGTTATCGAACTCAGTTATAATCAAACAGCCAGACAGGCAGACTTCCTGTGAATAAATTTCGATCAAAATTTGATAAACATCTACAAATAGGGTCTTAATTCCATATAAAAAATTTCAACTGTCTAGCTCAAAGCATTGTGTTCACAGACAAACATATATAATGCTAAAAATGTTATTTTCGAATTTAAGAGAGTCTGAAATGTGGAGATACTACAAAATTTTTTTGACGATTACTATACTTTTTTTGTACTTCGTGTACGAGAAACAAAAAATACATTTTTCGACTCTGGAAGATAAATGGAGAATCATCAAAATCTCGAGATCGAATTTTTTAATTATTACAATACCATCTCTTCGCATGTTTCATATACAAACCAGCACCAGTAGTCTCTACAAAAGTTCCTCGCATAATCTTTGATAAAGGATGTTATCTCACAGAACGCCTTGCATGACAATGGTGTACAATAATTAAGAAATATTAATCTTTAGTGTGAATTTAGCATTTTTTTTTTTTTTTTTTTTTTGAATCTGCCATGTTATCTTTGCCGGGTATTTTGACCATTAATTCCTAGCAAGCGATTCATAGTATCCGAAAATCGAATCAGTACTTTTTTTTTTTTTTTTTTCATAAACGATCCAAACAAAATTTTGACACAAAACTACACTTGTAGTCACAGAATACTATACCAAATTTGATAGATTTAAATAAAAAATTTAATGTTTCTGGAAACACAGGCCAACAGTCGGTCAACCCCTTGGATGATTACAATACTTCTTCTATACTAAGTATGCAAGTGAAATATAACAAGCAAATGAAGATAAAATATTTTAATTTTAATAAATTTTAATTTAATAAATTAATAAAATATTTTAATTTTAATAAATTTTAATTTAATAAATTAATAAAATATTTTAATTTAATAAATTAATAAAATATTTTAATTTAATACATTAATTTTATTATGATGTCAGTCAATCTTTAATTGTATGCGTAGAAACAGTTATCTTACTAGTGAAAACGAAGATTTTATTGAACTCAGTAAAAAAAAACTTCAGATTACTTTTTCAACAGTGCATAATAAATATTTACATGCGCAAGAAAAGCATTCGTGGAATCATAACCGTCGCAGAAAAATGATAAACAAATAAATTCTAATTTTGAATATTATGAAGTTACGAATAATATATGACTTAATCAGAATACGAATTATTTTTATACATTCTACTTTTTTACTCATAATATATGTTGCAAGAAGAATAGCAGGAATATATTATTCACAAAATATGTAGAAGCGAATCGCAATGTTGAAATATGAAGCTTTCTTAGACAATTTATGTATTCTTTTTCTAGTTTAATTCTTTTTCTTTTATTATTTTATACATTAATTTTCTAGTTACATAATCTTTTCCTAGATATTTCGGTAGAATCATGCAAAAGAAAAATGATCAATTTTTTCTGTTTTAAAAATAACACTGACGAAGAATATTTTCCAATTATATCATCTTCTTTAACGATTGTTTCCTAATCTTATCATTAAATTTTTATAGTATAAAATTAGACTTTTCAAGTGTTAAATAAACTTGAAATTTAGGACTGATAAAGAATACGTAAATGTTGAATTTTGATGAGTTTTTTTTTATATGAATTTTTGTTATATACCGTCGTTTTTGTCACTCCTGATGTAATAACTGATTCACATGATTATGTTTAATTTATTTTGGTTTGATTTTATTTTTTTGAATAGAACAGCCTGAAAATAATATCAAATGTTTGAATATTGCATTTTATTGATTTATATCAGCAGGGCTAGCCTTAGGAGCGCTAGGGTCTATTTGGATATAATAATAATCAGCAGCTTTGGTTTCTACTAAAATTACAATACAAAATCCCTGCGTCCTTTTTTTTTTTTTTTTTTTTTTTTTTCCTGATTTTAAAATTTAGAATGAATTAAAAAGAAAACTTTTCATAAATATGGTTACTCAGACATTCTTAAAAGAGATATAAAACAAAGTGCTAAAAAATATCTTTATTTGTATGATGAGTATGAAATGGTGCTGTTCTTTTATTATTATCGTTATCAGTATTACCGGAGACTATAATTACATATTTAATTAATCAAAATTTGTATTTTTTTTTTTTTTTTTTCATTTTTTTAAAATTTTTCTAGTGGTGGAGTTTCTGTTTTGTTTCAACATTTGTTCTACTTTTTTTGGACATCTTGAAATTTATATTTTAATGTTACTTAGACTTTATGAAAATTTTGGTTAGTTGTAAACTCCACCATGACAACGATCCACATCATTTGTTGGCTATAAGTTCTTTATCATTGTCCTATGGTCTTTAAAATCCTTTAATCCTAGAGTCCCCATTTTAATCCTACAGCATAGTTATGTGATAATATATAACAATATTTGCATGAAAGTAATATTAAGAACACAAATATTCCGAAAGAAAAACTAATTGAAGCATGGAGAAATATTGATCCCAATATCGGCAAGCAAATAGTAAATTCAATATCAAGATAATTGAAAAAAGTAATAATAAAAAAAAAACGGCGGCCAAAAAAAAAAAAAAAAAAAAAAAAACTAAAGTAGTGTTTTCAAAAAATAAAAGTATTTTGTCAATTAATTTATAAGTATTTGAATATATTTTTGACTGAAAATGTGTTGTAAAAGTATCCTAATGTTAATTATTTTAATATTTACTCTCACGTTTACTTAGTATATAAAAAGTGTAGTAATTGTCAAAAAAAAAAAAAAAAAAAATTAAAAATCGAACTCGAGATTGTGACGAATCTTCCCGTTTAAGACTTCTCTGAATAGGAAAAACCCATTTTTCGAAAATGTCCGTCTGTCTATCTGTCTTGTAATGTCTTGATCTAGACTGATCAAATAACGAAGAAGAATTTCCAGGCAATTCTTTTTTTTACAGCCCTATATACGCAAAAGAACAACTTGTTCCAATCTTGGTTAAATAAATAGTTATTTACACCTGTAGTAGGAGACACAACCGTCGAAGTCGAAGGTTTATCTTGAAACTCAGTTCTCCATCAATACGGAGAAACACCACAGGGAACTAACAGGTTGTTAGTCAACACGACCACTCCAGGGGTAGTTCTCGAACTCCGAACTGGTGTGCGTAGTCCTGGGTTGGCAATTCGTTTCTTCTCCTCCCCTAAAAAAAATTCTCCACACTTTATTTCGGTGACAATCTCCGCCTCTTAATTTACATTGGCCATTTCAGCTCACTTTCGGCCAATCGGGGTTCAGCAATATGCTCCTCAGCGGCGCCAGTCGGTCGTGGGAAGGTCCTTTTAGTGATGCACCTTTATAACTGACTATTCTGGAACACGGAGTTATCATAGTCCTTTCACAATGAGAAACATTTAGCATCCAGATGTTTGGATACCCCTTTCTCTTTGAAGGTACTATTAATATCTCTTGGACGAGGAATTCCCACATGTGGTCTTTCACTGTAGTCGCTAATGAACAGATGCGAGACCACCCAGGTGAAAAGGTCCACCATCTGTCTATCTCGAGGAGTTTAGTAAGTAACAGCGACGACACAGCTGGCTCTAAAGGTCTTATCAGTACTGAGAAACGGGGAATGTTACAGTCTGTGACAAAGATAACTCATAAATGATTTGGTTTAGAAAGATAAAATTTGATATTCGGTCTCAACACCAAATTTGCAGTTTTCTGTCAAATTTTAAGAAAAATCCGTTCAGAGGAAGTCGGTCTGTCCGTCTGTCCGAATATAAGTTAACACAATAACTACAAAAAGAAGAGAGTTAGATAGATAAGATTCAGATTTAATATATATAATGTAGGTACTTGTCTACAAATTTTAAATCATTTTTTTTTTCCATTTCAATCGAATGGGAAAAACGTGTCTAAAGCACCAATTCGAATTTCGGATGCTATTGACCACATGCCTGAGATTAATCGCCAAATAACTCGCCAAGGATGACACAGTAGAATCAGTAAAAATACTAAATTCTCTCCCAAGTTTAATATTCCGTAACTATTGTACGCTAATACCATGTAAAGCGTTCTTTGGCATGAAAATTTATTAGAAAGTATGCAAGTAAATCTTGAGAAGACTACACCCATTGGTTTTGGACGAAAATATGCTGTAAAATATCTTAATGTTAATTCCTTTAATTTTTAAATTTAAGAACACTGTATGAATAGCATTTGCATTTTGATGCGTTGTAAGATTTAAAGACAGGATTCGTTTGCAATACATAATCTAATTATTCTTTTATTTGATGAATAAAGTGTTTTTTACCTTTGCCCGAGTATGTTTTTCTTCGAATGTACGTCCAAAAAACATGAACGATTTTTATTTTTTGTTCACACATATTTGAACAGCTGCATGAAGCGAATATTTGTGAATTATACAAAAATCGAATAGATTATTTGTTTTGTGAACAAATTCGTTCATTACTATAGAAACACTAAGATTTTTCTTTCTTACTAAAAGAATCGAAATATTTTAAAGCATAATGGATAAATCTACCTTATCAATAAAAATAAAAAATGTTATAAATCCTTTTTTTGTTTCAATTTCAGTTCATAAAATGTTTAAAAATAATGTTTTATGCTTTTGTGTTGGCAAAATATCAATAATTTTAAAATAAATATAATTTTTTTTCTGTTTACCTTTCCTGAAAACAAATACGTTTTAACCCTTTCTAGGACAGTAGGAAGTATGCTTCCCACCAAATTTATCAATCTTTGTATGAAATTGTGTAGGTTGGCATAAGTTCTGACACATTTTTTTTGAAAGAAACTTTGATGCTTCAGTTCTTCATTTCAGACAAAATGATGTGTCTTGATTTGTTACTTAATTATTAATGAACCAAATTAATTAATGAATCAAATTAAATTTATCTAATAAGCTAAAAGAATCCCTTTTCTTATTCTAATTTCAAAGCTAAAAATATTTTAACATAATATGACTAGAAAAAAAATGGCCCTTTAAAGGGTTAAGTATTCAAAACATTTCATTGTATATCTTACTAATATGGGCTTGGTTTCGTACATTATTCAAAAATAGTTTATCTATAACGGTATATTATTTATGATACTCTTTAAAAGTTAGCACTCAAGAGCCGGTATTGTTTTCTAAATTATGCAAGCGCTTTATTTCATATAAATTTCAGTATTTGTATTTTACAATTTTTATGGAAAATTGTCCCTCTTCTAACAGTTATATCGGCATATTGAAAATCCTTTTGTGTATGAGTGTGTGTATCGTTTCGACGACTTTTGAAAACATTCAATGGCGATATTCTTTCACATTTTAAAAACAGCTGCTGAATCTGCAACATAAACTAGGAATTTTCACCTGTACATTTGAAAATAGTTTCTTTGACTGAGAATTGTTGGGGGGGAAAAGGAGGGGGGGGGAATAAAAAAACAAATGTTTATTTTGAAAGAATCTCATATTTACTTGTTGCCATCTAAAGTGAATTCAGAGTGATTGCTTTGTTTTTTTCCCTTCGAAATAGGAATTTGATATTTTAAAATTCTGCTGCAGTTGTTTATTGTGTTTTGTAATCTTATTGATAGGATGAACCGATTTGTTATCTCTTGCATAAATAGAAATTCCTGTGAAATCATACAATGATTTGTATTTTATCGTCTTGGAAAGTTGTATATTGTCAGCTATATATATGAATAAAGCGTCAACTATATGTTGTTAGACTTAATTCTTTTACTACATTTGTTTCTGATGATATCCAGCAACAACATTAGCAAAGAAATTAATAAAGGGTTTACAAAATTTAATGAATTTCCGTTATTCAAACTCTTTTGAACTTTTGATTCAAAACTAAGTTCTCTTCGTTCTTTTAAAAGAGCGAAAAATGAATCAAATTTGGCAATTGGAATTAGGAGTATGAAATTTATCAAAAGGAAAAGAGGTGGGGCTACAGTCAGTGACGGATGTCAGGGCCGAGAAGAGAAGTAAAGGCCGATTATACAAAAAAAATATATATATATATTATTCTAGTTTAAAAATATATATTTAAAATGCAAACAAATATATAAAATGCAAATTCTATAAATTATAAAAAAAGTATGCATTATAAATAGCAAATGAGTTCAAAAATGGAAAGTATTAAATGGAATAATGAATGGAAAACACCCTCCTATAATTTTGGTGATTCTTTTGAAAAAAAATTTTTTTTTTTTTTCGCTTAGTGAAATTTTAATTTTGCTTAATGAAATTTTTGAATTATGCTCTTTAACGGAGGTCCTCTACATTATTATTAATTCTTTGTCAAATAAAATTGGCAATTCCTAAATGTTACATTACATTCATTTCAGTATTGCAATTATAAGCTTGTGTAATATTGTATTGTTTGCCAACAGATTCTGAATTTCTAACCAATGGATTTGCGCATGCGTTAGGATGGGTTTTATTCGACATAATAGGGGTTAGAGGGAAGATGAAAGGAGCAGATGTTTACATTTAGCAATAAAACTAATTCCGGAAATGCGCTTTCCACGTCTCACCACTTAGTATGGTAGAATCGTCGAAAAGTGGTTGTCTCAGGAAATTGAAACGAACAGTATGTAAATATAGATGCGTGCAATCATGATCCATAATAAACAAAGGGTAGAGGGATACATTTTCGCAAGGTTAGAAAAAGCCAAATAATTAACCTAAAACCAAATTAGCCTATTGATAAAGTTAAAAATCTTTGGCAATTAAAAATGAATTCATCATTTTTTTTTTTTAGAAAAAGAGTTCATAAAATATACTTCCTAAGATGTCAAAACGCCGAAATCCATTCATTGTTTCGTTAACAATTTAATCGTGGGTCGCAACAATCAAAAATTCTGAATAGTCCTTTCGGTTAGGCTTTGCACAGAAGAGATTGTTTGGTTGCAACATAAAATGAATAAAACTATTTGTTTATTTGTTTGAGAAAAGACACGGGAAATTCTTGCAATTCTCTGTAAGAGTACATTCTTTTTCTTTCTCACGTATATGTCCCTTGGGGCCGAGGAGGTGTGTGTGTCCATAATGTCATATGTGTAAAGGGTTTCTCTTGTTGTTGCGCAAAGATGATAAACTGACCGGTCGGCAATGGTGTAATAGCTTCTTGTGGCAAAATTTGCGAAAAAGGGTCTCGAAGCACACAATACTTAATAGATTTATGGCCAAACCGGATGAATTGGTTTACTTTAAATGTTTTTAATTCTAATTGGTCAACAATTCAAATTTTTCCTCTGACCCTTTCGAATTTTTATTACTATAATGCTAAAATATCGTCCGCAAGACAAATTTACTTTGTTTAATTTAAAGTCAAACCTACAATTTATAATTTTTTTTAATTACTGAGTTATTTTCATTAGCTAAATACAACCGCATTTTCTGCCCACAGCGATATTGGATAAATGACTTTTTTAAACTTATCATTCCTTCGCACACTTGATTGCAATTCAATATATACAATAAAATTTCAAAATATGTAAATTAAAAAAGAAATGAGTGAATTTATTATAATTTTTATTACGAAATTATTAAAGTTTTTATTAATAAATATTCTTCCATTATTTAACACTTCATAGTTTATTTATTCGTTATGTACTATTTATTAAAACTGTTAAATATGACGACTGGATCACTCTTTGCTTCCTTTAATTTAAAATGAAATTTAGTTTAAAATCTCAATGACTGTCGTTAATTAAATATGTTTCTTTGTAATGGAATTTACATTCGCTTCTGCATGTGGTTGAGTTCTAAAATTATGCTCTCTCTAAGAGTAATATATGAGTAATTAAAATTATGCTCTCTTTAAGAGTAATATGCTATACAATCTTTAAGAGTAAATACAATTTCAGTTTTTTCAAAATTTACATATGAATTGATCTATCATTTTAATTAATTATAATTCCACATGAATTGTACCACTTGATAGTGAATTTGAGAATAAATACTTTAAAATTCTGTAATGAATATAATGTGTGTATTAGCGCTCTGCTTGCCAGACTGTTCGACCAACGGTTACCAAATTTGCATATATATATATATGGAGAATGGAAATGTGCCTCAGACCGATTTTTAAAAAATTAAATTAATTAAACATTGAGCCGAATTTCGACATTTTTCGCAATAAATTCTGACATTATTATTGCATAAAAATTAAATTTTACACTTTTTCAAAATTTTAAAAATTATCTTTTTTTTATACCAGTTTAATAATCGTGCAATTCGCCCAATTTTCAACAATGAATTGCATTGTTGCCCTGAAAGTGAAACTGGTTACATTGTTTCGTCAAATATTGAATCTTGTGATTGAAATATTGAATCTTGTGATTGAAGTATTGAATCTTGTGATTGAAGTATTGAATCGTGTGATTGAAGTATTGAATCGTGTGATTGAAGTATTGAATCTTTTCATTGAAATATTGAATCTTTTCAATTGGAATATTGAATCCAATGTTGAAAATTAAAGAACGAGGTTTCTGTTTATATCTGTCTAGATTCAAGAACGAATTAAAAAGTGAAGTTAAAATTCCGCGAAATTTTGAACATAGATAAATCGGACATTTACGTATTAAACAGAGCAATGATGTCATGGGACTGAGCTCTAGTAGAAAAGTTCATCTACACTATAAACAGAGCATATGTAGGAGACAATAAATATAACTGCTTTAATGTCTGACAATTTGACGGAATTATGGATATGAAGTTATGTCTACACGATTTAAAGAAAGTTGAATATAACCAATATTCCTGGCCAGTCGGCTGGTCGCCAAGATTGACTATTTTTAAATAAATGCACCCCATCTTAATAGTTTAACCTCCAGAAAGTCAATATTCCGGATAAACTTAGTGGTCGTTAAAGGCGGCTAGCATTTAATAAAATCTAATGCAATTATTCTGATCCAAAAATAATCACCTTCTATGCTTAATTCTGTTTCAATATTACCTATTCCGTTATTGGATCCGTTATTACAAATATTTTGATCCAAAAATATTCATCTTCTATTCTTTATTCTATTTCAGTATTGGCTAATCCGTTATTAGATCCGGTATTGCAATTATTTTGATCCAAAAATATTCATCTTTTATTCTTTATTTTATTAAAATATTGGCTATTCCGTCATTGGATCCGTTATTGCAATTATTCTGATCCAAAAATATTCATCTTTTATTCTTTATTTTATTTCAATTTTGATTATTCCGTTATTGGATGTATCGAATAAATATCTAAAACAAACAATCACTTGCTTGAGATTTTGGAAATATATTAATAGGAGACCTGTGGCATTATGTTTTAACTATAAAATTACAAATTAACTGCCTCGCGCTTGATTAAGTATGAACTTTTTATTTGAAATTTTACAAAGTAACAATGAAAATTAATTATCATTATTGAAATATATTATTTTAAATTAAAAGTCTATTTTTTCATTTTATAATCTTTAAAAAAATTAGCAGTTAAATTATTTTTAATTGTTTTTTAAATGTTGAATAACTGCTGGAATAAATTCCGCTTGTAGCACAAGTGCGAATACCTCAACGTGTTTTGCTTACGGCAAGCAAAAAAAAAGTATGTTTCATCCCCGGAAAATGAGGGGGTGAAAAAAAACTCTCACAATTCTACCTAACAATCCATCCGCATTACAACCATGCATCTTATGCACTCAGATACCCACAACCACTAACAAAAACTGTTATTACTCACTTTTTTTTTTTTAGGGGAACGTAAAAAAAACACAAAAAAACCTAACAAAACAAAATAATAAAAAAAAATGCACTCCAACTACTACTATAAACCAAACGACAGCTGATCATTTTAAGATCAGGGGAATTCACCCCCCTGGCTTTTCTTCACGGTCATGCCTCAGGTGAATAAGGGAGGGGGAGACAACAGGGGAGGGAAAGGATAGTGAAAATTTCGAACGGCGCCTTTGTTCGGAAGCCTGCTCCCCTTGGAGGTCAGATGAAGGTCGTGTGTTCACGCTAAATCGGATCACGTAAGCGAAATGTGATTTGGCAATGAAGATCTCTTTTAATCATGTAATTAGAAGTGTTCCGAGGGGGGGATGGGAGGGGAAGAAAGAGTGTCAGAAGTGGTATTGTTAGAAAAAAATTAATAATCCACGCTCTGGTAGCTTGATGTTTTGTGTAATAAGGTAATAGTGATTACTGGTTGCCTGCTGATGAAGTAGTGGTTAACTGAATTTTAAACGCTTGGTAAAGAGGGAGTAATGGAAGGTTTGTTTTTTTCAGCATGGATTATTCTGTTGAATACATCTTGTAAGTTGGATGTGATAGAAGGGGGGGGGGGAATGAAGACGTATGTTAGGGATGAATATCTTATTAAATACGGTCATTTCAGAAATAATTTTATTGTTTCTTTAAATATAAGGGGATTATTAGCAGGTCTACCACGTTGTGGGAGGTTTGATAGACCAAAGTATCCAAGAATGTTTCATTTTATGCTTCTCAAAGTGATATCGCTGCAATTAATTAAAAAAAAAAGGCCTAAGAAGAAAAAATATTGAATGGTGTCCTATTTTAAGATGTCATTTAATACTCGATGTTGTACAGTATAGTGGCGCGAAGACAACGAGTGGTATTTGGCCATGGTTTTTCGCCAACTCAAGGCATTTTGCTTGCAGAAGTAAGGACGTTTTTATGGCTTCAGAGCAATTATATCTCAATACCTGGATTTCAGTCGCCACGTCACTGGTACAATAAAACCTCTTTGATACATCGTGCGGGAAATTGCTTCTTGAATTAAATTGAAATATCAAGGAAAACTATGAAATGGAGTAAATCCATTACATTTTGTCTCATGGAACCTCCTACGAACAGCACCTGGGGAGCTCCTATTTTCTTATATGCTCTTCAATACGCCACTGGCACAGTAAAACTTCTTCCAAAACAAAATGTTAATAAAAGCAATGAAGTGGAGTAAATCCATTACATTTTGTCTCATGGAACCTCCTACGAACAGCACCTGGGGAGCTCCTATTTCCTTATATGCTCTTCAATACGCCACTGGCACAGTAAAACGTCTTCCAAAACAAAATGTTATTGAAAGCAATGAAGTGGAGTAAATCCATTACATTTTGTCTCATGGTATTTCTTATGAATGGCACCTGGCGTACCCAATTATTAATTACTTTACGGATGTCCGCTCCAAATGAATCAAGATGTGTGCACTGGATCCATTAAAACGTATGTGCCGAATCAATCACGATGTGTGCGCCGTGTAAATTAGGATATCTTAACTTAGATTTAAGGTGTTTCTTTATCTATCCGTAGATTTCCGCTTTGCTTTTTCATTAAATTAAGAAAAAGTCAAAGTAAAATATTTGCGCGTAATAATTTCAATTCATCCTCATTCTAAAAATAATTATTTTCTAATTACTTGAATTCAGACTTGCCTTTCATTTCTGTGTGGCACTAGCTCTTATTTTCCCACGCTGAATTCCATGCGCTAAAAAGAAATAAAATTACTTTATCCGCATATTCCCATCGAAAATTTTATTTCAAAATATTTTCCCACTTCTCTTTCCGCTCCTTTCTTACTCCCTGTTTATTCTTTGGCGTTGTCTGATTTTGACTTTCGGGAAGAAATCTTCATTACTGATAAAAATGGAATTCTTTTTTCAGCATTCCTAAGGATAAAAAGTATTGTTATAGGACTTTACTCTTGCTTCTCCTTAAATTAAAGAATGTTTTACATACATGTGTGAGAAAAATTTATGGAAATTACTCTGGGCCCCATACGGTAAGTCAATCATCTAACTCTCCGACCCGCCCTAAGGCACACGGATTTAAACCATAAAACTGAATGACCGGACCGCCGCAACAGCAATTGGCGGGAACTGTGGTTGAGTCCTAAGGGCCGTCACCGGCCACGGTACAACCCTCCCTGAAGGAAGTACGTCCCGTCATCGATGGGAGGAGCCAGATCCCCCACCTATTAGTGTACCCTCCAGGGTGGCGAGATCCAACCACCATGCCGGAAGCATCTCATCCTCGTTTCGAGGAGCCCCCCCCCCGGGGGTCATACGGCAAAGGAAAATTGGAAATAAACAATAACTTCAGCCCAGAAATATTTTGTAATTTGGACTTGATATAAAATATATTAAGTACTACTAGTACATTCAATCAGTCGGCTTTATAAACTATAAATATTTCCATATTCTCAATAGTTATAAAAACTATATAGTATATTTCCATACTCTATATATTTATGTACACCATAAAAACCATATATATTTCCATACTTTCTATATTTATATGCTCTATAAAAACCATATAAATTTCCATACATTTTGAAATCATTACACAATAAATTATTCAATATGCTTGATTTCTTTGAAAATCGATCTAATTTTAAACTAGGGAAAACAGTAACAACAACAACGAAATAACAAATAGGGCAGTTTAAGTCAGATGGGGGGAGTTTAAAGAGGGACTGACGGACGGAAAATGGGGAATTATTTAACTTTATGGGAAACGAAAACAACCTCTTTGACATTTATACGCTACCTATCTCTCCAACATGCTCCGACGCCATTCGTTATCGTTGTTTACTGCTTATTACAGCTCTATTTGCGAATCGGGAGATTTATTTCCCGCATGACTGTTATCTTTGGTGTTGTTATAAGCTAACACTTATTTCCCGATAAGCAACCATAATTACAAAAGCCGATTACATTTTTTGTATGTAAAGAAGCCTTATTTTGGAACTTGACACCGAAGCCTCACGAGTGATAAATTTTGCGATCATTGAATGTAGGTACTAGTTTTTTTTACAGCTGTCATTTGACATTGGATCCGAGGTTTTTTTAGCGTTGTTTTTATGGTTAGCTATAAATAAAATGTAAGATATTGAGATCTTCAATAAAAATAGCAATTATACTTGAATACAGAACGGTTTATTTAAATATTTAAATATTCCTTATTTAGTTTTCAAATATATTTTCTTCACTTTTTAAGTATATATGTATTTAATTACTTTACGAGATAATAAATACGGGGTAATAAATACAGGACTTATTTTTTATAAATTTAAATGATCAATCAGAGATACCATATAAAACAGCGGCGGAAATGGTCTCCCCAAACCTTTCTCGCATACTCGCCAACAAGGTAATATTCCGGATATTCCTTGTATGGCATAGGCGTACAATAGTCATGAAATATGCACCTTTGGCGTGAATTTAGAAATTTACTGAATCTATCATGTTGTCTTTTGGGTTTTTTTGGCGATTAATCCATGGTATGCGGTTAATAGTATCCAAAAATCGAATTTTTATTGAAAGCGTGTTTTTCCCAACCGATTGAAACAAAAATGTAACACAAAACTTCACTTGTATTTCCAAAATTCCACACCAAATTTGCTATATTTAAGACATTGCGCTTTTGAGTTATTGATATTATTTTTTAAAAAATTTTGGAAATTTTTTTTTTAAAAACGGATTTGGCTACAACTTTGGTACGTGTCTATGCTATAGACCAGGGATGGCGAACCAATGGCACGCGTGTCATCGATGGCACGTGATGCAAAATTTCGGGCACGCCGCCGATCAAAACGGTTTGCAAAACTGCCTGCGTGTGACTTCATTTGATAAACTGAATTTGTTTCAATTCGATTGGTTGAAAATCGAAGAATCTGAAATGCAACTGATTGATTTCCAGTCTAGTTCAATGTGGATTCAAAAATGTATTGAAACCAGGAAAAAGTTGGAATGGATTGAAACAGAAAGATTAACAAGCAATATAAGTAAGAATGCCAGTAACGAAATTTTGGAAACATGGAATTCGATTCAAACATTTAACTGTTTGAAGAAGCTGCCTCATGCTATTTTAAGCATATTTTCATCTATGCCTGCGAGTCATTTTGAGAGAGGAATAACATTAAAGACCGTTTGGCAGATGACTCCAATTCGTGCATTCTGAATACCTTACATTCCTAATATAAATTATTTGTCCTCTAATCTGCAACAACAGAAGTCACATGGATGCTACTTTAATTTGAATTACACGTATAACTAAAACGTTTACTACTAAACAGAGTAAAATGTAGTAAGTAAAGAGTAGTAAATAAAGAGTTTTGAGTTGTTAGTATTTAGTTTTATTATTTTCCCAAAAATCCCAGGTCAAAATTATTTGACTGCATGTTTATACCTCATTAGACATTTCTTTAGAAAAAATGACACGTTGATCCATAAAGGTTCGTCCACCCCTGCTATAGACGTTAAATCTGTTTACCGAATTGAATTTATTTTGTAGTTACCGTGTTAACTTGCATTCGAACAGACAGACTTCATCTGAACGGAGTTTGTTCAAACTATAATATAAATCCTTGTTGTTATAAATCCTTGTTGTTATAAATGTTATAATGTTGTTATAAATCCTTGTTGTTATAAATGTTATAAATCTTTGTTGTTATCAATGTTATAATGTTGTTATAAATCCTTGTTGTTAAAAATGTTATAATGTTGTTATAAATCCTTGTTGTTATAAATGTTATAAATCTTTGTTGTTATCAATGTTATAATGTTGTTATAAATCCTTGTTGTTAAAAATGTTATAATGTTGTTATAAATCCTTGTTGTTATAAATGTTATAAAGTTGTTATAAATCCTTGTTGTTATAAATCCTTGTTGTTATAAATGTTATAATATTGTTATAATTCCTTGTTGTTAGTTATTAATATATACCTTGTTTGCTATAAATTTAATATAAATTTGGTATAAAGACCGTAAACTAAATTCCTGTCTAGTTCAAAGCGTTTTTTAGTTATCTTTGTCACAGACAGACAGACTGACATTTTCCGAAAAAGTGTTTTTCGGACTCAAAGAGATCTAAAACCTGAAGATTCATCACAATATCAAGGTCGAATTTTTTGAAGATTGCAAAACTTTTTTTTATAGAAAGTAGAAATCAAAAATCAGTCTTTTTAGTTTCTCGTATGCGGAATAAAGAGAAAGTAGCACATAGTATATATAATTGTACGTAGTATATAAAATCGTCAAGAAATTTCAAATTCGAGTACATAGTATATATAATGGTCAAAAAATTCGAATTCGAAATTTTGGCGAATCTCCACGTTTTAGACCTCCTCGAGGTCGAAAATCACATTTTCAGAAAATGTCCGTCTGCCTGTCTGCTAGACGGTTGCAATTTAGTACACGGTCTTTACACCAATTTTGCTGATTTCTATCAAATTTTAAATAAAATCTGTTCAGAAGTAGTCCCTCCGTCCGGTAGTTCAAATATAAGTTGACAAGATAACCATAAAATGAAGAGAATTAGATAGAAATTCAATAAACAGATTTAGCATCTATAATATAGGCACCAGTCAAACTTTGAACCAAGTCCAATAACGGGTTAATTTTCTGTCGGGCTGCACTTTCAGAAACATGTAAACGGAATAACTCAAAAACGTAATGATTTAAATGTAAAAAATTTGGTACTGGATTTTGTGCCTACAAGTGCAGTTTTGTGACAAATCTTTGTTCCAATCAGTTAAGAAAAACGTGTCTACAATCCAAATTCGATTTTTGTGTACTTTTAATGCATGCCAGGGATTAATCGCCAAATATCTAGCCAAGGATGATATTAAAGATTCAGTAAAAATGCCAAATTAAAAAAAAAAAGATTAATATTTCGTAACTTTTGGATGCGAATGAATGCCATGTAAGGAGTTCTCTGGCAAGTCTATTGGAGAGTCTGCGAGAAAGTTTTGGGGAGACCACACTGGTTTAACCGAGTTTTCAATTATCCGAAAAGGATTATGATTCTAATCGGTTCTGATAATGAAAGTTTCATTTCATAGAATTTTTTTGCAATGCAGATGCTTTGCGGTTACTGAGCGAACAGCTGCCACAGATGCATCTGCTTAGAAATAGATTTGAAATGGAAGATATCGAAGATAAATTGGACTTGATGCAGGAAGTAACGTTAAACACAACTTGAGATATAACAATTTTCACAAAACTGTTATGACAAATGTAATAAAAACTGCAACAAAAGTTAATGCAGTATCTATTGAGCAATGGATTATATCCAGCTAAATCTGGACGACAAACTACAACCATTTAAACAATTGCAAATTAGAAGATATTGTTTTTAATATGTATATTTAATAAAAGGAATTAAAAAATATTTTTATTAGTGTACTAAAAAGATGTTTTCTTATTTTACTTCTATTTTACTCTTATTAAGTTTTCAAATTTATAATTAATATTATAAATATTACGAATTCTGATATAAATTATTTCTGAAATCTGCTACTAGATGGCACCATTGGCATGGAATCAAAATCTAATTAAATTAATTTATGAACTGAAAAAGTAATTCTGAAAACGTAAGATTAGTGAATTGTTATGAACACACAAGTATACAAAACTTTAAAACTCTAGCACATCAGAAAGCGAGGGAAAAATTGATTACAAATTGCTATATTATCAAAGAAAAAAATGAGTAAAATTAAATAGAAGTGTTTGAAAATGCGTTTGCCGTAATATTGATTTCGGCAGTCAGCAATATTTGATTTTCGGAGAGACCGCTTGTTTTGATATGAGATCTTTGGCCTATGCCCTTTCTATCTAATTCTCAAAGAATACTTGGCGCTTTTGGCGATCAGCTGGTTTGCCTAGATTAATGATTATTAAAAATTTCGATTAAAATATTGTGTGTCTGAATCTTAATGCTTCCCTCAGCAATTTTTTTTATATATATATTTAACTCGGCAAAATTAAATTTACTATGTTGCCTAAATCTCAATGTATGAAATGCTTTTAATAAAGTTTTTTTTTTTTTTTAATTTTGTTAAACCTGCAATTAAGTTTTAACTTCAGAATCAAGAAACGGTGACAATTTTTTTAAGTGCTCCCGTTTTAAATATTTCTGCTTTTTTCTGTGATATAATTGGACATATAAAAATATACCTAGATAGAAAATTAGATGAATGCGTGGCATAAACAATGAACAGAAAGATTGAAGGCTTCTAAAATAGTATAAGTTTATATATTTATCAAAATTTGGAAATTTTTTATTGAGAGAAACCATTAAAAAATAGTTAAATAAAATAATCACTTCAAATTTTTAGCAACCATTAATCCAAGTGAGCCAACTAAAAGCGGTTAGTATGAAATATTAACAGCATTTATATATATATATATATATATATATATTTAATTTTATATATATATATATATATATAATTAAAAATTAAAAATATATACGATATAAAAATTGGTTTTATTGAAAATATGTATTTTTAATTTTAAGATTGAGTGAGAATTATTTTTGTTTCTCCTATTTTCAAAAATTAACGCGCGATATCGCCAGAATTTTATTTAATTTTTAATTAATTAAAATTCTATTCAAAAATTTTAAAAAATCACTGAGAGGTACATTTTTACCCACCAAAAAAGTACTATGTGAGGCAAGTTCGATAGCTTTAGATCACACTGTCTGTCTTATAAAGCGCCAACGCACACACACACAAGAATAAATTCACCCTTAATTTTTAATTAATTAAAATTTTAATCAAATTAAAAAATTCACTCTGAGGGGCTCATTCTTTTCACCCAAATTATATATGGGACAAGTTTGATAGTGTTACGAATCTGTGATGCGGCTTCCCAGCATAGTTAGTTCCATAGGAGGTCCCAGAGCTTGGCGATAAACTTGGCGATCATTTGGCGACGAATTTGGCGACTTTGGCGCCAAAATAGATTCTACCCGAAACATCGAGAATTTTCCCGATCCGTCCAGTAGGAACTGAGTTACGCCTCGAACGTTCCTGATTGGTTGAGAGGCTTCTAGCCCCGCCTCCTGAGACCTATAAAAGGAGGCTGCCGCAGCAGCCAGAGTAGTCGTGAACCAGAGAGTAGTCGAAGAGTAGTCGGAATCGAGGGTGAAGAACTGGTCTTCCAGGGATTAGCAGAGCAGTGATGGAGTCAAGCTAGTGCTGAACTAAGCTGTGCGCTACTGTCTGCAGTAGAGTCTTGTTGTATGCTGCACGTCTCGGCTGAAGATAATCGTCTTCTGTGCTGTATATAGTTGTCGTCTTTGTGCTGTCCTGTGTGTCTTCGTGTAAATAAACGTCGTTGTTTCTTTTTCTATTGCCGCCCGCTGATTGAGCGTTCTCCACACCATATAACTCCCACTATCCAAACGAACCCCAGAAATTTCGTAACAATAGTTTTAGGTCACACGGTTTGTCATAAAGCGCTAACACACACAAACTACACCCTTAATTTCTAATTAATTAAAATTTTTATCAATTTTTATAAAAAAAATTGCTCTGAGGGGCACATTCTTATTTCCCCAAAATATATGGGGGAAGTTTAATAGCTTAGGTCATACGGTCTGTCTTATAAAACGCCAACATACACACATTAACACAAATGCACACCCGTGGGGAATCACATACCTGATCGTTATTATTAGTACAGATAAAAGGAATTTCTTCATATTCATTAGCATCGATATAACTAGAAAAAAAAGCATAAATAAAGGAAAAAACTGAAGCTGAATTTTAAACAACAGGCTTAGGACGTTTCATTTCACCTTAATTGGGAGGGGAAAAAAAATTCAAGTCCGTCGAGCTACCTTAAAAATGCGTAAGGTAGGGTAAAAAAAAATTATGACATGATGCCAACTTGGCGGTAAACAATGATTGTAAACGATTTTCACTATAGTAGGGAGTCAAAAGGGCGTTTCTTCAACTCTCTTCAGTCGGGCGTGAAATTTTTTTTTTCACAAAAAAGTAAATAAATAAATGAACAAAAAGGAAGTCGTGACGGAGCATCTCCCAGAAAAAAGACTAAATTATTTCTTTCAAGTGAAATTAATAAAAGAAAGAACGAATAAAAAAAAATTCGAAAACATTCCCAAAGTAGCAATTACCGGTGATTTTTTTTTTCCAATTCCGTCTTTTGTAAAATAAACAATAATGGAAATAAAGACCATTAGTAATTGTTTTTCGATCGGAAGTTCACGTAACAACGGCTCTCGAGTGCAACAAACTAAAATTAAACTTGATGTAGAACGCGAATTTGTTGTTTTATTGTTCTTGAAGCGAAATTTTTCATCTTTCCAAGACGGAGCAGGTTTATCAAGATCGCAGCTCTTAAATCAAGATTTCATCTCTGCGAAGCTGGATTAAGGTCAACCTATGCGAAGTCAGCTTAATGGTTTAAACTTAACCATTAAGTACTTATGCGTGATGTTTGCATTCGAGTGTGTGATACGAAACTGGTATTTAGAGATGTTAAGTTAAGGGAACTTTTACAGGGGTTTTCCATGACATCAAAATGTTGCTGTTAGAACTGCTTGGCTGTTAAATTCATTATATAAGTAATTTTCACAATGCTATTGTTACAATTTATTAATTTGTTATAATAATGTCTCGATAAAAACTATGCGACGGCTATTTTGTTTCATTTTATTTCATTCTCGAAATGAAAGACCCATTTTTACGAGAAACAAAGTCTATCTTGGTTTAGTTTAGTTATATTAACGTCCCGTTGTAAAGCAACACTAGGGCTATTTTGGGATGGACCTCGTCATTTTGAACCGCGGTCAGATGACGAGGACGACACCTGAACTGGCACCCCCTCTCCACACCACACCACACCAGGGGGAGGACGTTTGGCATGACGGATTTAATGTGCAACAGACCCCCTTACACGACGGTTCTTCGGTGGAATCGGTTCTCGAAGGCTATCTTGGGTGCGGATCCATAATTTTCTACTGTGATCAGTTGCAGTGAGGACATTTGAGTCGGCACTCTCTCCTTTTTAAATACTTTATACAGGCATTTTTCATATTTTTAATAATGACTGTACAATAATGTAATCTAATGTACAATAAAAATATAATAAACTGTAATAAAAATGTACAATAATTCTTTTTTTTTTATACTAGAGCTTCAATAAAAAGAATATGACGGTTACTTTTTAATTTCATTTCATTCATGAACTTCTCATTTTGAAATTAAATGGGGACTATTTTAAGAAGGACCCGTCATTTTCCACCATGATATAGCGACGCTTAAGACGTCATCCCCCCCATTTATATTTTATACCCCTAACTAAATAATTCAGATTTAGTTTAGTTATATCTGTCTACTGTTATGATACAACATGAGATATATTTCCAGCGGGAGTGGATACTGATTAATATTTTTTTTTTTGGTGAGGTCTATGTCATAATCAAGGATACAGTCTTGAGTATGGGAACTTTCTCAGTGGTTTTTGGGTTTATAAAAAGCATCAAATTAAGTCTTTAGAACTTAACTGTACCGCTATACACCGTATAACTTTATTTTAAATGAAACATTTTAGTTGATATTTCAAATGTAAATTTTTTCGTAGAAAATATTAATACAAAACATTATTTAAAGTTTCCATGATTGCCAACCATCAATATTAAATTCACCTCAAGCTTCGTCCATTTAACATTCTATATAAAATATATAGAGTACATATATATATTATATTACAAGTTTCTTTGATAGCACATAACTTATAACGTTCAATTATGGATACGCCGTCTTGACTCGACTGTGTAATATGTGTCCACGCCTGGAGTTCATAACAATGACTTAATACGGGAATCCCTGACAGCAAATCGACTTTTCATCAATAAATTTTGTCGTGGCTGGTTCGTGAGTGCTTTGAAAAAAATTAGGCAAATAGAAAACTTAACAGATTTATTTCAGATTCGTTCGAGTTACTCTGCTCAGTAACTCCTTCTCCACCAAGAGCCAACACTCGAATGACCTCACTCTTTGAATTACACTCGCGCTAGTTGCCTAGCCCCATCTATGAACGTTTATTTTCTTAACGCTTCAAAATCCAATCACTACAAATTTATTATTATTTTTTTAAAGATTGGATATGTAAGGTCACAAAATGATGGATTATAACAATAAACCAATTTATTTCACTCTTTTATTGAAATCAAAAATCAAATGGTTTCGATCAAATTTTTTTTTTAGATTTTGAGGGGATTATGAACCCTCCGTATTCATTCTTGATTTTGAGACGGACCTTGCAATTTTGAACCATGATCAGATAAAGAGAACGGGCGACATCAGAGGTATCATCTCTCCTCTTCTCCTGCTCCAAAACAGGGGATGAAAATTTAGTTAATACTCTTTCTGTATCTTAAGTAGAAGCTGGTATCGAACTAAGGATTCACAGGTACTGAAACTGAATCTCTTCCATCCGACCACTGCCTCTGTCTAATGTTTTGAGTTCCTTTGAACACGTTAATGGAAGAAGGGGGATGGAAAAGAACAAAAAAAGAACCTTCCAAAATGAGCATTCGGCTTTCTGTTACATGTCTATTAATCGCTTTCAAACGATTAATTACCACAAAATAAATCGTTAAAGAATCGCACACTAATAAGCTCTTTCGTTACTATTATTTACCAACGGCATGCGGTTAATACACAAGTACAAATTTTCTTTACTACATCACAAAGCAAACACCTCTCATGTATGAGACATAAGATGTGTTAAATCATGAAAATGAATATCTGAGCATTCATGACATTCCCGATCTTGCTCAATGTCCACAATTTTATATGAAGGAATTGGGATAACTCATTTATCTCTAATAATAATAATTATGAATACATGTGTGTGGGTTTGGGTGCTATAAACGCCAGACTGTTTGATCTACAGCAACTAAATTTGGCATAATATACACATTGGAGAGTGAGAAAGGCATGTCTGAGCGATTGTTCTAAAATTTAAATGAATTATAAATTAAGTTGAATTTTGGTGTTTATCCGCGATAACTTTCGAAAATATTATCGAACAAAAATGAATTGTACACCGTTTTAAAATTTCAAACAATTGTCTTTTTAATAATACCAAATTAATTGCCATGCAAAGTGTTGCTAAATTTTAGCCATTTTTTTTAAAAAAAAAAGATCTAATTTTTTTTGTTTAATTTTTAATAATCTATTACATTGATGCCCTGAAGCTCAAACTATTTTTATTGTTTAATCAACTGTCTGTAGATCGCGTGGTTTTCCCATTATTAAATTTTAAAGAAGAAGTATTTTGTTTAATATCTGTATAGTTTACGAGACTTATAAAAAAGGGACAATATCGCGAATTATATACGATAAACAAACCACATATTTGCCTTTTTAATAACACCATGACGTTATGGAGCTGGACTCTATAAAAAAGTTTCATGTAATTGTATACATAATGCTTATGTAAGGAAATTATTTCCTTACATATGCTGCTTCCGAGCAATTTCACGGTATCGTAGATTTGAATTTATATCCAAGCGAATGAACTGAAACTAACTGACGAAATATTATACTGAAAAAACTGAAACTGAAAAACCGTATGACTTGGTCGCCAAAGGTGACTGTCTAGTTAGGGAATATACGAGAAAGTTTCGTAGCGATCACTTAGTGATTGAAATATTATACAGGGTGTTCATTAATTATTGTCGGGGTTTCCGTACCTCATAACTTTCGAATAAAAAATATGACGCGAAAACCGACTACGTATTCGTAAATTACAACTCAAAGAATTTTATTAATGATATTAAAGTGTAAAGCTTGCACAATTTGCACTTTGTAGGTATTCAGCTGAAGGCGATTCTTTGAGTTGTACTTTACGAATACATAATTCTTTGAGTTGTAATTTACGTATTCATAATTCTTTGAGTTGTACTTTACGAATACATAATTCTTTGAGTTGTAATTTACGTATTCATAATTCTTTGAGTTGTAATTTACGAATACATAATCGCCTTCAACTGAATGCCTACAAAGTGCAAATTGTGCAAGCTTTACACTTTAATATCATTAATAAAATTCTTTGAGTTGTAATTTACGAATACGTAGTCGGTTTTCGCGTAATATTTTTTATTCGAAAGTTATGAGGTACGGAAACCCCGACAATAATTAATGAACACCCTGTATATTTACTGTTATAATATTGAATAAATATTTACCAGTTAAGGAGTTCTTTTCACGATCTTCAAATATATAATTAAATAATATCACGAGTTTTGTGTTAACATAAACGTATTTTAATGAGAATTAGATACGCATTTTGCTACTATCGCTGACCCACTAAGTTCAACATTTGATATATATATGCATTTTTTTGTGTGAATGCTATCACATTAGACAGTTGCGTTTTTGTGTTAGCCTGTTTTCATATATAGGATATAGTATGCCAATAAATAGTTGCTTTTGAGGAATTTTGTATCAGTGTAAAATTTGATACACATTAAAAATCATGTGTCAAAATTTATTTATTTAGTGTTGTTGAGATTGTGTGTCGTCATGTTCACAGGCTGGTTGACAAAGATTTCGAAGTCATGGATTTCGTTCGAAACTTGACAATAAATTCATTTAATTTTTTCATTTAAATCACAAATTGAAAATAAAATTAATGTAATTTCAAATTAACTTTTTTTTATTTTCTACTATTAAAAATGCGGAAATTCCATCACAGACACGAGGTCGAATTTTTTGATAATTAAAATACTTTCTCTTTGTATATTTCTCATAGGAGAATTGTAAAAATGACTTTTTCTAATTATCCTAAACGTGCGTCTAAAATATCACTTTCTCACAAAAGAATTAATGATTGCAAAATGATGCTGTAAGTTCAATTCACACTTTAGGAATTGAACTTACTTATCCGAGAGATTTCTGTCATCGGATAATAGCTAAAATTTCTTTACAGAAGAGTCATTTGGGTCAAGGCTGGATTTCCGACTTTTTTTTTAGCACTCAGAACTTTCTTAATAATTTTTCGAGATCTTTTTTGGATTAAGCTTGTTTGTCACTCCCCCCCCCCCCCTACTTCTGCTGTCTCTCCGCTAAAATGTCTGAAGGTCATTTCATGGTTAATATGATTAAGAATTTTTTTATTCTTTATATGATTTTGTTTACATTTATTTTGAGAGAAATCAATAGAAAGAAATGTTTTATATCGATTTTTGTTCCATAAAGTTTTCTTGTTAAAGCAAAGTAAATTAATTATGAAAGTAAATTCAATAATTTTAACAAAATAAATTAAGATAATTTTTATATTTTGATAATATAATTTTTATAATTTATTGGAGCATCAAATTCTTAACTTTCATTTTGGTAAATTTGGTCTCCTTATAATTAAAAGCTTAAAAATGTACAGTAAAGAAAAAAAATTAATAAAAATTAATTTTTATCACGGAATCTAAAATTTGTTTAATTTAAAGTTATTCTAATTCGATATCGAAATAGATCAACAAATCAATCTGAAAAAAAAACCGATAAAAGAATTCATTCAATTAAAATCAGACAAAATTCATCAAAATTATTATCATTTGTATCGTAATATCATCAATGAATGGAAAACATAATTCTTTTTATAATTTATAAATTAAAAACCAACAGAAGTTTGAAACTAGCTCCATTACATAAAACTGGATAGATTTTGCAAAAACTAATACTGAAAAGGCATATGCGTAAAATTTAAACTAATAAAATAAATAGTAAATTCTATATTAAATTATTTTGCATCAGTTGTTGCTATTATTTGAATATTTATATTTACATACTGAGTCAAATGCACTGCATCAGTTAATTTTAGGGATTCTTAAAGCGTCTTCACGGATTAAAAAAAATATGACGTCACTTAATAAAACATACATCTAGCTGTTATGGAGCATGAGATATGACGGTTGTCATGTGATGTCAAATTATTGCTAATTTTTTTTATTTGTTATTGTCCTATTATTGTTGTTACTCCTATTTTTGTTATTACTAACATGATTTTACATTTTCTTTGTGTTACGAGAAAAAGGAAAAAACATGTTTGTGATTATATTCTTGCATGACATAGTGGTATGACAACTATCTTTTAACCCTTTAAAGGGCCATTTCTTTCTAGTGATATAATATTAAAATATTTTTAGTCTTGAAATTAGAATCAGAAAAGGGATTCATTTAGCTTATTAGATAAATTTAATTTGATTCATTAATTAATTTGGTTCATTAATAATTAAGTAACAAATCAAGACACATCATTTTGTCTGAGATAAAGAACTGAAGCATCTAAGTTTCGGTCTTTCTAAAAAATTTGTCAGAATTTATGCCAACCTACATAATTTCATACAAAGATTGATAAATTTGGTGGGAAGCATACTTCCCATGGCCCTAGAAAGGGTTAAAGCATAGGAAACAAACAAACTAACAGTTTTTCTCATGTGAGAACATGATGTTGTTTTGATTAGGGGGGTTTTGAAGCTCGAAATCGCGTAGGCAATGAATAAAGCATAAATGCTAATTTTCATTTCAATTTTTTCTTGTCTGGCAAAAAAGTTTTGAACCTCTCTTTGGAGTCCCGTAAACCGGTTCGAACTAGTTAATGACTTAAATTAATTAAGACAAATAATGACTTAAAAATAATAATGTAACTTGACATTTGCGATGTAATGATAACTTGAAATTTGCAATCCTAGATTTCATTTTTTTTTTTTTTTTCTTTTTCTGATTTACAAAGTTCAGAGGAAGTATTGAAAGTGCCAAACGAAATTTTGAGGAATCTCCTCCAGGTGTGAGACTTTCCTAATCCCGAAAAACACATTTTGGCATTATATCTGTCAATCTTTGAATACGATAATTAACCAAAACGCTTTGAGCTAGATAGATGAAATTTGGGATACGGACTTACGACCAAATTCAAGGCAAAATATATTCAAATACAAGGCAACTCGATAACTGTAAAACGCGAAGAGCAAGCTAAATTAAATTTGGTACACAGGTTCAACATCTAAAATATAGATTTTTACTACATTTTTAAACCAAATCCATCAAACAGTTCAATCCCTGCCGGTTTTTACTTTCATATGAATGTAAAAGCAATATTACATAAACGCAATGACAATAAAATTCAGTATGTTATTTTGTGATTACAAGTGTAACTCCATGTCAAATAGTCAGCCAAAAAGCGTCCAAACTACGTATTCGTACTAAATACTCTCTCTGTAGAACGCACTATAGAAAGCACAAGTTGACTGTCAGTCGGTCTATACTCTCAGAAACATGCAAACGTAATAATTCAAAAAAGTAATGGCTTAAATATATCAAATTTGAGGTGGGATTTCGTTACAACGAGTGCAGTTCTATGCCAAATTTTTGTTTCAAAATTGGCATAGAACTGCACTGTTTGTTTGATGAAAACCTGTCTATTTTCGGATATTATTAACTGTCTGTGATGGATTAATCGAAAAATAACTCGCCAAGGATGACAGGATAGATTCAGTAAAAATGCTAAATTCCTGTCAAAAGTAAATATTTTATAACTATTGTAGGTCATTGCCATGCAAGGTGTTCTCTGGCATGACAAGTTTATTAGAGAGTAGGCGAGACAGTTTTGGTAAGACCACTCCGTCTGGTTAAATTTTTAAATGCATTTTACTTTACACATTCATGATCTAATTCGATACAAAAATGATTTGCGACTCAGAAATATGTATGTAATTCAGTTTCAGTTAATATTTCAGTTAAAACTAAACGACTTCACGTTCTAAAAATGGAAGGTATTGCAACATTTCCCGTTTCCCAGTACTGATAAGACATGTACAGCCAGCTGTGTCGTCGCTGTTAATTACTAAACTCCTCGAGATAGCCAGATGGATCTTTTCACTTGGGTGGTCTCGCATCTGTTCATTAGCGACTACAGTGAAAGACCACATGAGGAATTCCTCGTCCAAGAGGTATTGATCGTACCTTCAAAGAGAAAGGAGTGTCCACACATCTGGATGCTAAATGTTTCTCATTGTGAAAGGACCTACCCACGACCCACTGGTGCCGCTGAGGGAGTATATGGCTGAACCCCGATTGGCCGAAAGGGAGCTCAAATGACCAATGTAAATTAAGAGGCGGAAATTGTCACCAAAATAAAATGTGGAGATTTTTTTTTTTTTTTTTTTTTTTTTTTTTTTTTTTTTTAGGAAAGAGAAGAAACGAATTGCAGGCGACTGTTGGACTACGCCCACGAGTTCGGAATCCGAGAACCAACTGAGTTTCAAGAAAGCCTTCGACTTCGACTATTGTATCTCCTACTACAGGTGTAAATAACTATTTATTGAACCAAGATTAGAACAAGTTGCTCTTTTGTATATATAGGGCTGTAAAATAAAGAATTGTCTGGAAATTCTGCTTCGTTATTTGATCAGTCTAGATCAAGACATTACAGTATCATCTTCTTGGTGAGTAATGAAAAGTAATTAGCACTAATCAACTAAAAAATTGATAATTGATGAGTAAGTAGTTCATTCATTTAAACCAATAGGAGATTCCTTTAAAGAAATTATTCTTTTCTGAATTTTTTTATAATCTTTAAACAATTTTTTTATTAACAATGTTTTTCATTTCCGATGTTGAAGAATTCAAAGCCAAAAAAAAAGATAAGCTATCTCGTTATTTTTTAACAAGCCTGGCCAGACCACTCCGAATTCGCATTCAAAGCTCGAGCCTCAAAATAAATAAATAAAATAAAATAAGGAAACGCACAAACAAACAAACAAACGTAATAAAAAAAAGTGACCCAAACGTAAAACTCATCCCGGGATGCTTCCCAAACGACTGGAGATGCATGTGGCAGAAGTTGACTCAGTCAAACGTGCAGAAATTTCAAAATTTGCCGTTCGATCCCGAGTACAATGGAAGCTTCCATCTCCGAAAAAAACATATACATTTTTTTTTTTTTTTTTTTTTTACTTTCCCCTGAACAGGTTTCTAATTTGCATACAAGAGATGAGCGCGGGATTTACGGCGGAGTCTTTGACATGGAACAATGCTGAAGAATTTTAATTTCCTTCATCAATGGCGGGAAAAAAAATTACGATTCGTTGTTCGAACTCTGCCTGCGCAGTTTAAAAAAGGACATTAAAAACAAGCGAAGAGACGGAGTGAATGTACCCGTTATTTGCATCTTGCATGGAAATGGGATTGCTGATTTTTGTGCTAACGAATGGAAGGAACTTACTACAGCGTTCTGATGAGAACCTCTGGAGAACTTAGTTGTATATATAATTTTTAAGTTCGTAGTTGAATTTGAAACCAAAATTTTAATTTGATAGTTTCAAAATAAAAATTTAAAAAAGAAAGAACCCACGCGCGTGTGCACACACACACGCACGCACACGCGCGTGCGCACACACACACACACACACACACATATATATATATATATTATATTTCGTACGAAATTTACAATTCCTCTCTGCAGGCTGGAAAGAAAAGGTAATTCCTAAAGCAAAGCAAATTCCTTTACATCTGAGTTATTAACTGGCAGAATGAATTGTTGATGTTAGAAACGGTCAATATTAAGGCATGAAAATCACTTTTCAGACCCTACCTTTTAAGATATTGCAGTTACCGAAAAACTTTAAAAAATAAAAGTTGTCTTAATGAGACACTTATTTAGCTAACTAGAATTTTAAAAAAAAGATCTTCCTCGAGGAAATAAGCATTAAAACTGCATAGCCGGCTTTTTTGTGATACTGCGAAGGCAAAACTTTCATAAAGTGAAACTCTGAAAATAAAAATCTGAGTGAGCCTAATCCAAGACTGCGAACGCCACTTTTATCCACTTTTATGCGGGAGGGGGGGGGGAGGAAGGATGGGAAAACACCTTTATTAGATAGTATGCGAGAAAGTGCCAGGAAGACTACTAACACTGGTGTTATTCTGGATTCACTAGAGGGGGGAAATATATTTGTTACACAACCGTAAAGCAAAATTGCTGTAAAAGATTAATTCAGAACATTAAATAAAAGTATTTAAATTCTTCTTTTTAATTTTTTTTAAAACTTGGTTTCGCAATGCAAAACTAAACGAACAATTTCAGCATGCCATTTCTCTGAAGGTCACAATGAAAAATGAGGAAGAGTTAACTGTGTATTATGTTGAAAGGAACGAAAAGAAGTGGATGAGGCAAAAACTGAACAAAGGAATCCATCGACCTTCTTGGTTGTTAAAAAAAAAATAAACAAATACCGGTAAATATTTATTAAGTAGTGTTTAATTTATACCTCATAAAGTAATTTAAGTATTTTCATGCAAATTTAAATATTGTGGAGTACATTTACGGAATTATAAGCGGTAATATTAACTTACGAAAAAGGAACACCGAATTCCGTTTTAACAATCAAATAACGTTGCCATTTTTTAATTATTACAGTTTTTTTATCTCTGAAAGAAAATCTTTCACATCACGCTTGATAGCTGAAATAATTGAGTAGATAAACGCAGAAATCAATTACAGTCGATTGCATACTTTTTGCGATATTTATATTTAGCTGTTACAGTTCCGTATTATATAATAGCATTGGTAAAATTACATATCTTTAAATTTCATCATTTTAGGCCAATCAACTGCCCTTGTGAGAAAAAAATTGTATTTTAATTGATAGAACTCGCAAGCTGATCGTTAAAAATCTAAAATCGCTCGCGTGTTTGAAATCATTTGAAATAATTCATCCAGTATTAATCGTAGAAAAGGCAAACTTTTTTTATTTAAAATATCAGTGTATCAGAAATTTTTTACTGAATAAGAAGAAGAATAACCGGGATACTATATAAAAATTTAGAATTCGTAATTTTTTTCAGCTGTACGTTTATTAAT
This sequence comes from Argiope bruennichi, assembly GCF_947563725.1. Lineage (NCBI taxonomy): Eukaryota > Metazoa > Arthropoda > Arachnida > Araneae > Araneidae > Argiope > Argiope bruennichi. Next base: position 22,865,897 of record NC_079154.1, on the reverse strand, counting down.
TTAAATAACGTAAAATATAATTCTTTATGGAATTTAAAGTATTTTTACACCAGTTAATTATAAGTCTGTCTATGTTTAAGTGTAACTACTTGCTATGATTAAGGTTTACATCCTGTATACAACTTCGATGATATAAACAAATAACTAAAAATTTCGCAGTAACTTATCACATAAGAATAGATAAAAACTATGATGCACATATATATTAGTTTATTTAAATTAAATCAATGAAAACAAAAATTTGAAATCATTTAGAGGGTAGGGTTTTTTTAAAGTTCTTTAGTGTAGTGGAAATTAAAAAAAGGATGACTTCTTAATATCTTTGAATACTACTCAACGGCAGTACAAATAAGAAATTAAATTTGCCATAATACATTTTAAAATATTTATACATTCTTAAAAAAATGGTAAATGAAATTTGAATATTAAATTTTTTTAGGGAGGAGGAAATAGCTCTAATTTCTATGTGCCAAATTTGCAAATGAATAAAAAATTCAAAATATATACCGGATTTAAATAAGCAGAAATAAAAAGTTGAATGCGACATGCTGTTCAGAAATATTTTATTTTATTATACAGAATCCTTTTACGCCCTTTAAATTCAAAACTATGTCTCATATAGTTAGGGAAGTAACTCATCCTATAGTAGTTAAGTGACAATGCTGAATTTATTGATACAGAGTACAGCGCCATCTAGCGATGAAATAAAGAAGTTACAAAATAAATAATTTAAAAAAAATAAAAGATAATGGCCGAAAATCCTATTTGAAAAATGTACGCAGAGCCGCCATAATAAAAACTTGGGGAATATTGAATAGAATGTTTGAAAAATTAATGGAGATATTTGCGGTTAAAAATATGAACTTCCCATGACTTGAAAAACGGTTTGTCTGAAATTGAAAACTGTATTATACGGTATTAATATATAGTTTTTACTAGTTAAGCAATGGTGAAGTGAAATTTAAGCAACGAAGAAAGTAGACAATAATAATAAGTCTAAAAAACGTATTCGGGAACTGGGGGGGGGGGGGGTTGAGAATACTTTTTCATTTCCGGAACGAGCCCTTTTTCACGGCATGGAAAGTTCGCTAATATCTCTATCGACTCAAGATTAAATTTTAATAGCTAATATTTCTGTCAATTTCACTGATAATTCAATGAAATTCTTTCCTGCGTTTTTATTGTGGTTTAGCGTACATCCTCCTAACTGCACTATTGGCCGATCTTCTTTATTTATGGAGTTTTTTCCGCTAAATCTTTACTTTTATCCCTTAAGTCTTGACTTTTTTATATGTCGCGTTCACCTGTACTAGAGCAAAATTTGATAAATTTGACAGTAATTTGAAAATGCGGGAAAAGACCATTTACTAAAAGGTTACCAGATTTCATCCGTCTTGCACAAAGCAATAATGAATCATAGACAAGCATAATTACAATTTTTTTTTGGGGGGGGGGGACTTTGGGGAAGTTTGAACAGAAAATATTGGTGAAAATCTTGTGTTCAAATTTTTTTGAAGATTATAATACTTTCTCTTCGTGTATTTGATATGCAAGAAAAAGAAGAAATACATATATTGATATTACAAATTTATTTTTCTTTGTGACAATGATATTATCTGCTGAATCACAAACGATAAAAACTGCTACCAGTTATGAAAAAATGAAAGGGTGCTGATAAAAAAAGAGATAGGGACAGCTCATCAAGGAAACAATTAAATGAAAATAGAAGAAAAAAGTATTTTGATCTTTCCAATGTAAAAATATGAGAGAAATGTTTGAATAGTGACTTCAAAAAATTGAAAAAGCTAACTATTCGAATATCAGAATACAGTTTTAATTCTAAAGACTTTAAATAATTTTTTTTTAATTCCTCAAAATTTAATAGATTAAGTCAAGGTAAAAAATAATTTTCTTGAAAATAAATTTTTTTTTTAATTCTCTTTTATGACACATTTTTTTTTTTTTTTTACAATTGTTAGAAATACTAAGAATAATAAGAAAAACTTTCTAAATTCAGTTTTAAAATTGCGTTGAATTTTTCGTAGTCCATAAAAAATTAATATTGATTCAGACTGAATTAGCTTTAAACTGTTTAACAAACATAATGGAATTTGATTAATTTGAACATTTTGAATTCGAGGTTATTTTGATTTTTCCCTTGTACCTTGAACAGATAGAACCCACACTATATTGCCCGTAACAAGACGAACATCAACGAAATAAAAACCACGATAGTAAAAAAAATAAAGCTATGCAAACGAAATACTAATAAACAGTATAGATTTTGCTCGTTTATTTTTCTTCCTGTCAGTGTTATCGCATCATGAAATGCAAACGATAAAAATCGAAAAAAAAAAAAAAAAAAAAGCTGAAAACGAAAAAGGAAGAAAGAAAAAAAGGCAGAAAGGGAGAATGATAGACAACTAAAGTCAGAAATTCGCTGCAAACGAAACTATTAGAGTTTTAAATTGTATAAAAATATTCATATTTCTTGATTTCCTAATTTGGATCTTGGTTAAATCAGCGACGAATGAAAACTTTTCCCAATAGTCCAGACTTTAAACTGATGAAAATTTCTGATCTTTTTATGAAAACAATTAAATGTACCAGGCAAATGGTCTTCCCGAAACTTTCTCGCTTATTCTCTAATAAATGCATTTATGTATTATTAATTTCATGCCAAATTGGCGAATAATTGTGACAATAGAATCTGTTGGCTTGCGATCTTTGTCGATTCCTGTTTCTACATCTTTTTTTTTTTTATTATTATTAACAATTAATCGCTGAGCTGTGGTTAACTAACAAGTATCAGAACATCGAAGAGGCCTTTTTTCCATTCGATTGAAAACAAAATTTGACTCAGAAGTATAATTATAGTTACAAGATCGCATACCAAATTTCATTTATATAAATTACTGTGTTAAATATTATGCTATTTCATGCAAGCGAAAGTACAAAACCGATAGACGGTCAATTCCTTGACGAAGTTCGTTCTAAATTTATTTTCAGATAGACAGATCTCCACAGAATGAGTTTCGTTCAAAATTTACAAATTTGGTGTAATGATCGCTCTCTCCAACTTAAAGAAGTTTTAAACTATCACTTTCATATACAGACAAACATAAATAGAAAAATATGTTTTTAAGACTCAGCAAAGTCTAAAAAAGTTTTGCTCATTGGAGATCAATTAAAAGGTGAAATTCTTTGATGATTTGAGTATTTTCTCTGTGTTATAATTTCATACAGGTGAGAATAAAAATCAACGAATAAAGGTATTTTAATCATACTTATTATAAATTAGAAAAAAAAATGGTCGAATAAAAATTTCAAAACATATGTTAAAGAAAATTGAATTAGAATGCCAATACACGGATTTTAATTTGAATTCTTAAAATTTTCTGTTAAAAAAAACTACTTTTCAAAATGCTTCAAAATTCAATTAATTACATCAGCAATACCGAACAAATTTCTTTAAAACGACAAGATGTTTTTTTGTTTGTTTTTTGTTCAATGAATTCCCCGTTACCACCACCCTGCTATCTTTGGAAAGAACGCTACAAGCAAATACGTACGAAAAATCAATTACAGGAGCACAAAAAAAATTAAATAAAATCTTTTTCAGATTAAATTTTAAAATTTAAACTACAAAATTCATTGAGTCATCATTATGATAAACTATGTGTCAAATTTAATGGATGAAGTGCCACATATTTGTCTGGATTACACAGACACACACGCATGCACGCACTCTAATACTTCCTTTGATAAGTTTAAACATTTTAATGACCCTTCCAAAAAAATCATTCATGAATCATCAGTCCCATTCACTGACGACGAAAGTTTTTAAATTCCACACGTCAATAAATTAAAAAAATTTCTTTCAATCATTATCAAGAGTCACTTGTTTCTTCTTTCGATTTAAAGATATCAGCTATATGGAAATCACATTATCATTTGTCAAGTTATCTTCTTCCAACCGCTGGAATTATCGTCTGCGTAAATCTTACTCATGTAATTTTTTTTTTATCAACTTGCAGGAGGCAGCTGTTTTAATTCAGTCTTACAACTCATTAACAAAACACATTAGCTTCTTTGTTTCATCTGACGATAATTTATTCTGAATTAGAATATCCTAAGCAAGAATTTTTATTTGAATTCTTAAGATTACACAGTAAAAAAATAAACGTTTTTAAAACGTTTTCAAAATTTAGTTAAATTACATCAGAAATACAAAACAAATTTTCTTAGAACGACAGGCGTTTGTTCTTTTTCCTGGAGCACTGATTTTTTTACTTTCTCGTATATATAGTATAGAGAAACTATAGTGATCGTCAAAAAATTCTAACTCCCCGTTTTAGACTTCCTTGAGTTCGAAAAACATATCTTTGGAAACTGTCCGTCTGTCTGTCTGTGACAAAGTAACTCAAAAACGCTTTGAGCTAGGCTGTGGAAATTCTGTATACAGTGTTATTTGCTATACAGTGCTTACACTGAATTTGCATATTTCTATCAAATTGTGAGCAAAATTCGTTCTGAGGAAGTCCGTCCGTCTTGCTGTTGGAACACGTATTTAACATCTATAGTATATAACACGTATATAACATCTATACAAACTTCAAAGTTTGGACCAAATCCAATGAGGAGTTGACCATTTGTCGGTCTGTACTTCAGATACATATAAATGGTATAACTCAAAAACACAATGAGTTAAATATAATAAATTTGGTATGGGATTTTTGTGACTATAAGAGTAGCTTTATAACAAATTTTTGTTTCATTCGATTGGGAAAAACGTGTCTTAATTACAAATTCGATTTCGGGATGTTATTAACTGCATGCTAGAGTTTAGTCGCCAAGGATGACTCGATAGATTCACTAAAAATTCTAAATTCACGCCAAAGGTTTGATGCCAATATTTTGTAACTAATGTACACCAATGCCATGCAAGGCGTTTCATAGTATAACACCTTTATTAAAGAGCAAACGAGAAAGTTTTGGGTAGTGCTTTTTTTTTTTTGCAATAAAGGACAGTATGGTCAAGTACATTGGAAAAAATTAACTAAAGCAATATATAAAATATTAAACTAAATCTTCTAAATTAAATTTTTGAAATTTAAACGTTGAAGTAGATTGAGTCATCATTATGATAAACTGTGTGTCAAATTTAATGGATAACGTGCCACCGATTTGTCTAGACACCGCAGACACACACACGCACGCACCGCAACACTTCCTTTCATAAGTATACATATTTTAATGATCTGTCCAAAAATCATTTATGAATCATTCTTCGTATCCCAGACGACAAAAGTTTTTAAATTCGCCGCATCAGTGAACGTAAACTTTTTTTTCCAATCTTTATCAAAGCTATCAGTTATAAAACCTTCCTACTTAAATCATATGATGTGGAGTCGAGCTGTCTCTTTTCATGCTCTGGAATTCTCGTCTGCGTAATTCTTACTTGCGTTAACCGAAAAATTTCTTTTTCATCAACCTCTAGCACGTGGCAGGTTGAATCCAGTTTTACAACTCGTTAACGAAGCACTTTATTTACTTTGTTTTAATCTAAAGATAATTTATTCTGATAGCGATGAATGGATTTCAGCAGTGCTATTGTTAGTATCCCTGTCTTCTGTTTTAATTAAAGTACAAGCAACTTGTAAAAGGATGTCTGTTTTTTTTTTCTTACGTGTAACAGGGTTCTATTCATAAAAAATGAAGACATAGTCATGGATTGGAAAATGAAGTTCTTTTAAGCATAAGTATATTAAACTGAATTGTTTTTACATTTCTCTTAATCATAATTAGGGATTGCAATACCGGTATACCGAATACCGGTATTTTGAGCCATTTGCACAATTTTGTAATACCGGTATTCACAAATTTAAAAACCGATTTTTCGGTATTTACTGGAAATTTTAAAAATTTCTCCACTATATGTTCAGGTATCGCGAACATAGCAAAATAGTATGCGTTTTTGTTTTTATGTCTCCATAACGGGGGCAATTAATTAGCTAATTAATTATCAATTCGAATTCAATTATCGAAGATTATGATGTCACTACTGTCGATAGTGAAAAGGAATTGTCTGTTGAACAAAAATTAGAACTAGCGATAAATAAAAAAATTTCAACGAACCAAAATACAATACAGAAATCAGCTATATCCAAAACCATCCGACGAGAAATCGATTTATTTGAAGATCAGGAATTTAGAGGTAAATACTTGGAAAAAAGTATATCGCGCATTGCTAACAGTACCACCAACTAGCGTAGATGCCGAAAGAGCGTTTTCGACAGCTGGTCATTTTTACACAAAATTACTTTTCAGGCTTAATGACAGTACAATGGATGCATTATGTTTTTATAAATCACATTTCAAAAAGTTGTAATAGTACCCCAGACTGAATAGTGATATTTACACTTTTTTGTGATTTAAATAAATAAAATGTTTCTTTACTTTTTTGTGATTATATACTGTTATAATTTATAAGTTACAAATTATTTTTTGTGATATTTACACTCTCTAATAAAACAGGCAAATAAAACAAAGAAACACCTGTGTTTTCTTTCTTTTTCAAAAATTTCTAATACCGGTATTAAAACCGGTATCCCGGTATTAAGATTTAAAAAATACCGAATACCGGTATTGAACTTTTGGTCCGGTATTGCAATCCCTAATCATAATCTTTATTATTGAGAATATATTCTTGCGCATTAAACTATTAATGGAAAATGTATTTATATAAAACCAGTCGACTCTGGCGATCAGCTAGTTTGCCTAGAATATTGGTTATATTTAATTTCAGGCAAATAGTTTAGATATAGCTTCATGTCTATGATTTCATGTTCAAATTGGCTGATATTAAAACCATGTTATTTTAATTAACACTGTGTAGTTATTTCAATTAACTAGGAAAAGTTAATTAAGTATTAATTAACTTGTTTAAGTTCCCTTTATCGTGTACATGAACTTTTCTAATGAAGACTAGTCCCATAACATTATAGTTCAATCAAAAAACGAAAATGTCCAGTTAATTTGTCTTCTAAATTCCGAGATATTTAACTTCTTTTTTGAATTCGTCTTATAAACTATACATATATTAACAGAATCTTCTCCTTTAGCTTTCCACAATGGAAGAAAATTACACGATTAAATATTTAATTAAAAAATAAAAACAGTTTGAATTTCAAGACAACAATGTAATCTATTATTGGAAATCAGGCAAAAATGAATAGATAAATAAATGAAATAAATTTGGTAAAATTCAGAAAAAATTTAATTAATTCGTATCGCTAAAGAACAATTACTTAAATTTTGAAGAGATATAAAATTAATTTTTGTGCAATAATATTTTGTTTGGTTATTGCTGAAAAAGGCCAAAAGACAATTTAATTTTTAATTAATAAAAATTCTAATCAAAACTTTAAAAAATCGTTCGGAGGAGCACATGCTGACTGTTCAAGGTATATATGAGCCAAATTTGGCACTTATAATATTTTTTGTTGCCAAATGGTGTGACCTGTAGAGTCACGCACACAGATATTCATCTTTATTATTAGTGAAAATTTCACCTTATTATTTGAATAATACAAAAAAAAAAAAAAATCAGAATTAAATGATTTGACGGAACAGCAAAATTAATCTGAATTTCGTTATAACAATGAAGTTTTGTTACAGATTTAAAAATAATTATTAAAATGGGTGAAAAGGAAAAAAATAAAATTGATAGTTTTTTTTTATTGAGTTTTAATATAACATACAAAGCATATTTATGACATAATGTTCTCGGTAATTGCTAAACACCAAAAATTTGAAACAAAAAGCTTTTATTTAGATTAATTTTTGAAAAGTTTATAATGGCGTTCCTCTTATGTTAAAGACATACGCCAATTTTTTCATAATGGGAAAAAGTGTAAATATGTATTAAAAAAACACGCAAACAAATATACATCTTAAAAAATGTAGTAAAGATATCAAACTTTTTAACTAAAAGACTGAAATCTTCATTTTCACCTAAATAATGAAATAGTTTAATAACTAAAATAAGAAATAAAGAATCTATAAACAGTAATTCTAGACATTGCATTCCAAAGGAAAAGGGAAGAAAGTTCTAAGATCTGCCGTTAATCGCAATCTTTAAAAACTTGACGGTGTTGACATTTGTTGGCTTCTTCAAAATGGGTTAAATGTTTTAATGGTCGCCAAACCAATAATACAGTCACGAGAAGTTATACTTTTATTGAATTTTTGTTTTTAATTTCCCTCGAACAAAGAAAGAATCCTCCGGTGTACGCTTCGCTAAATGAAGGAAGCAGAGTTCATTAAACAGTCAAATGCGCATGCGCTAGCTGAATAATAGTTACAAAGTTCTCAATCGTTATCTTCCTTCTTATATAAATATTAGATTGAATACAATTATCTATTGAAATTCTTTTTGATTTTATAAAATATTATCAATCTTTTAAAAGCCCTATTAAAACATTCCATGCATTTAAATTACTTTTTCTTTAATACTCAACATGCCACTAAGCCCTTTATACAATAAATTCCCGGTGTTGTAATAAGGAGCTCATAACTTGAAATAAGAAAGAAACGAAATTTAAGTCTTGCATTTAAGATATATGCATAACTAACACGATACATTTACTCCATTTTCCTTGCCCCTTTCTCTCTTCTTTCTCCCCCCCCCCCTCCACTTACATGTTCGGAGAATAAATATTCTCTAGAGTCGTCCGAAGGGGGAAAAGAGGAAAATTCCAAAAATGTCAACGCGGAAGGGGGAAAGAGGGGGGATATAAAAAAAACTCCTAGGAATCTACGGAAGATTTCGTATTCCTTTAAAAATTCTTCCGAATATTTTTTTTAATTTTTTCTCTTCCTTTTCCTTCCTTTTTTTTTTCTCTCTTCTCCTCTTTCCTTCCCCACCTTCCCCCTCTTTTGCTTTTATATTTTTCCTTCCTTTTAAGAACGAAAAAGGAAGGAAAAAAAGTAATGGAAATAAAATTAAACAAAACATGATGGGAGGGGGAGGGGAAATAAAAGAAAGATAAAAAAAGAAAGAAAAGAAAAGAAAAACTAGTTCTTTCATTCAGTGGTGGTGATGCCTGTTCATCTCGTAGCTGTGTGGGGGTCTTTTTCTAAAGAGCAAGTTGGAGTAGTGAAATTCGACTACTTATTGATACAAAGTAGCGAGAAGTTCACTTTCGCTGCCATTCGAAGATTGTATAATGAAGTAGTCAAGTTTGTTTCTTATCGTCTGCAGTTTATTAAGAGACTGCAGAAATAAGAATAGATTAAATTTTGTTATTGTAAGAAGTATAAAACTCATACTATCACAAAATAGAACTTGACATTGGTTTCGAAATTCGAAATTAGGCAATAATAAAAATTAAAAAAAAATATTCAATAAACCCTCACTGCTGCAATAAAAAAAATAGAAAAACATTTTTTTTTAAATAAAAAAAATAGGTAAAAGCGTGGAATGCTGATACAAATACGTTTAATAAATATAATTTTTAATCACATCTCTTCTAATAATAAAAGGTAATATTTGTCTTTGTGCTTGCATATTGGCTGTACAAGATAGAACACTAGATCTAAAACTACCTAATTAGTCACAGAAATACTTAGTAGAGAAGAAATGTGAATTTCGAAAAAATTTGAAAGTAAGTGTGATTTTAGAGTTTTTTTAGTAATAATTACCGAAGGTACTATTTTTTAAAGCAGATTTTTACTTCATTAAAAAAATTTCTCTCTCTTTCTATATATATGTAACCATAATTTTTCAATCAGAATATTAGCCGAAGGCACTTTGAATTTTTAACTTCGTTTTATTCCATTTCGGAAAGCACGATTTATGTACAAGCAGAAGTGACGAGCACACCAACACAAAACGACACAAAATGAAATGAGGAAAAGATAATGAAAATTTTTTCCCTGTGATTGTATCCTATGAGATTTTGATAGGGATTTCCTACACCTTTCGACCCAGGCAAGGGATCTTTTAAAAGAATTCAGTTGACTGACAGTTTTTTATCCCTTTTTTCGGAGTGTGTGAACTGCCGATTTAAGCATTTTTTAAAAAGCTTCTGTTGAATTAATTAAATAGAAAAAGTAGAATGGGATCAGGAAATAAGAAATATTTTAAAATAAGGTTAATATGTGCTAAATTGTGTTAAAAATTAGGAAATTAATTAAATTTAAATTAGATTTTAGAATATCATTTCACACACATATATATACATAGCATTATTTTCAACAATACATTCCATTGTTGCAAAGAATTTTTAACCATTTTCCTTATTTCATAAACTATTTAATGACGCAGCATTTTTATTATTATCAAAAGATAAGAAAGAAAAACTTGGCTTATTATTTTTTTACATATAAGTTTGCATGATGAATCAGAAAGTGAAATTACATCACCACAAAAGACAGCTTGCAATTTGAAAGGTTCCATTTTGGAAGGTTCATACTCAAAATAAACAGAATAGGTTTAAGATTATTAAAATCAAAGTATTTTACGTCTTAACTGTATGCCTATCGAACACTTTGTTGAGGAGATAATGAAATCATATTTTGCACAAGAGATTTAATTTATCATAATCAATATTACTGGTGAACCAGATAGTCATCGAAGCCGGTTAGTTTATAATACATTTTAAATTCCGAATGAACACTGAGGGATTTTCTTTTTCATGATGTTTCTTGTATTTTGATTTCCAATAGATATTATTTTCAGCTTCTCTTCCTTTCACTAATTTGCAAATTTTTGACAAAGTAAATATTTAAAAATAAGAATAAAGGATAATTAATGTATACTTTTAAAATATACATTAATGTATGCTTTTAAAAATCATTTTTATAGGTAACTTTTTTCTTCTTTTTCGTCTTTAATATACAAAAGAACTTCATATATCCATATTCTTCATTAACCCGTTAACTGCAGAATTTATTTCTTAAAGTCCTTAAGGTCCTTACCCCTTTTTAAAGTCAAACAATGACACAAATACACGTCGAAATTTTGCAAAAGCCTTAATAAAACAAATAAGATTTCATTTTTATTATATAAAAAATTACACGTCGATCTCGCTATAATGGAGCGTTGGATTGACATTTATACCCGTCGAATGAACTTGACTGATTAAATAAGAATCGAGCCGATTCGAATATGTGAAAATTCATTATTTTAATGCTCAGTGATTAAATATCAAAGACATCAGACACAGAAAAGAAAGCGACTTAATTTTGATTCATGAAATTAAGTATAACGAACATAAAATATTGAAAACTGTGTAACTGTAAACTGAGATGTGAGTAAAAAAGAAATCTCAGATTATGTATGAAAAATTATTACAAATATAAATAATTTTAAACTCACATATGAACAATACCGCATGTAAGTATTCTTTTTAGTTTCTAAAAATAACCTCCCTTCGATTGGAAAAAAAAAAAAAAAAAAAGCCTCCAAGTCACTGACCTCACATTAGCATTTTCGTAATTTTGGTATTATCATGAAGATGCAAAGAAGTGAAGAGCACAAATTTATTAGCTCGACGCAACTCATGATATAGTGGATCAGAGAACTTACTTTGTGGAATCTAGAATTCATTCAATTACGGTACATTTTAGAATATCTATCGAGAATTATCTAGAACATAAATAGTATTTTTGAATTAAGGAGCTTGTTCTTAGATTAGATAGGCCACTGTGGCCTCGGTTTGAAAGATAGAGAAGTAAATTAAAAGTTCAATGCTCTACTAAAAGAACCAGGGGCACAACGAGCACGGTTTCATTGTGGGAAATTAATGTTTATTTTCTCGTATAAGTAGTAAAGAGAAAATATTTTAATCGTCAAGATTTTGATGAATATCCACGTTTTAGACATCTCTCTGTTAGAAAAAAAATGATAAAATGTCCGTCTGTCTGTGACAAAGATAACTCAAAAACTGTTTGAGCTAAACAGTTGAAATATTGTATACAGCTTTTATACCAATTTTGAGTTGATCTGTTCAGAAAAAGTTCGTTTCTCCGGTTGCTCGAACATAAGTTAACACTATAACTACAAAACGAAGAGAGCTAGATAGATAAGATTACGTACACAGCATGAACATTGATAATATAGACACCTGTCAAATTTTGATCCAAACCCAACGTCTGGTTGACCATCTGTCGGTCCATACTTTCAGAAACATGTAAGCGCAATAATCCAAAAATGCAATGATTTAAATATATAAAATTTGGTATAGGATTTTGTGACTACAAGTGCAAATCTTTTTTACAATCGGTTGAGAAAATCATGTCTAAAGCACAAATTCAATTTTTGGATACTATTAACGGTATACCAGGGATTAATCGCCAAATAACTCGCCAAGTTTGACACGATAGATTCAGTAAAAAGGCCAAATTTGCGCCAAAAGTTAATATTTCGTAGCCATTATATGCCATTGTCATGCAAGGCTTTATCTGGGATAACACCTTTACTAGAGAGTGTGCGAGAAAGTTTTTTTGGGGACCACTGCCCTTTGGTTCTCTTTTTCTTTTCTTATCGAAATAAAATTGCATATTAGTATAATTTAGGTACGAGTTATTGAAATTTTGATATATTTCATCATTTAGTGTCATAATTATTTTGAAATCTCATCATCAAATATTTTCTGTAGTATCAAATGGTGCCTATCATATAGAATACAAAATAAGCTGTTTATCGATTTGCAATATTAAAATATTATATTGCATAGGAAACAGACAACTGCACCAAAATGTAAGGATTGTAGTGCATCAGGAAACGCACCCTTTTCAGTACCAATTGAATTCTCGCAATCGTGAAAGGCACTTAGGTTAAATAAAATACTTTCAAATAGAAATGCTATGCTCCCCCCCTCTTCTTTTTTCTCCCCTTCTTTCTCACAATCGATTTGGATTATCGGATACTCGTGTACAATCAAGTATTTTGTTTCATACGAATAGGTAGTTCTGTCCTGTAATGAAGACCTGGCCTTTTCAGATATCCGTTTCTCTCTTCGGAAACAACCAGTTCGACTGTAAGGCTCGATGATAACGTATCAACTTGTATCAAGTTGATACGTTATCATCAACTTGATACGTATCAACTTACATTGATGTAGACAAGTATATCGATGTAGACTAAGAGTATCAGAAACACGAAACAGTTTTTGGACTAGACCCTAAATCTCAACCCATTTTATAACTATTATACTATATCAATCTAATACGAAGTGTCAGATTGATATTGTCTAGTTCACCATATTACCTCAATGACGCTATGAGTAAGCTTTATGTCTTTTAACTATATATATATCTCATCCTCAGCCCCATGAAACGGTAAAAATATCATTCAAGAATCGCCACTTTCTGCTTTACTAACTATATCACCAAAGCATTTCCTTTCCTCTTCTTAACCAACCGTCAATCACTGTCAAAACTAAGGCCACATGCACATCCTCATTAATGCCTATTCCGAAGAAGCGAAAACGAAATTTGGACTCATGTTGAAAACAGTATTCATTTACCAGACTAGGCTCAAGTATCTGTATTCATTCCGACGGGGAAAAAAATCGATTGCCGGCTGTATCAGGTACATTTAAGTATCAGTATCAACCTGTAACTGATGCAGCAAAAATGGATATCAACCCAACCTTATTCAACTGTACTTCGATTTGCACTTTCTTTGTAGACACTCGATAACCACCGCACGAAAGCGTGTAAATGATAATTAGAGCGGCGAAATCGGTCACTCCTCTCGTTATCTTCGTTTCGCGAAGGTTTATCGGCTTCATCCGCAGAACAAACACTCCGCTTTTAATCAGTAACACGGCCGGCACTTATCGAGAGACGAATGTTTGCCGTAACTGGATTGTTGAGAAATGCCTGATTAAGGGTCATGTAAATATGGCACCCCCATTGTGTTTGGAAAAGGCTGACTATCTGAGTGGATCTTTGTATCTTTTTGGATTAGGTAGGGTTTACTGTAGGGTTTCATTTGAATCTCCAGATTCAAGGAGACGAATGTCTTTTAAAGGTTTTTCAATTATTAAAATTTATTAATTGAAATATGATACAATTAATTATCGGGTTGGCAACTAAGTAATTGCGGATTTCACTCATAGATGGTTTCAGTTGAATTTTTAGGTTTGCAGACGTAGTACAAATGTAAAACACATTTTGTAATTTGATAGTTGGCAATTCAGCTGCCAATCAGTAAAAAAAGTTTTTTGATCGGTTGCGTAGTTTTCGTTTGGCGTTCGTTGAAAAATGGAAAATCAAAAGGAACATTTTTGTCATATTTTGATTTTTTATTTCTGCAAAGGGAAAAACGCATCGCAAGCTCATAAAAAGTTATGTGCTGTTTATGGTTAGCCTTAAAAGAACGACAGTGTCAAAATTGGTTTGCCAAATTTCGTTCTGGTGATTTTTCTCAAAGATGAAAAACGCTCTGGTCGTCCAGTTGAAGTTGATGACGACCTAATCAAAGCAATAATCGATTTGGATCGTCACAGTACAACATGTGGGATTGCAGAGAAGCTTCATGTATCACATACATGCATTGAAAATCACTTAAAACAACTTGGCTATGTTCAAAAACTCGATATATGGGTTCCTCAGGAACTGACAGAAACACATTTAACGCAACGCATTAACAGCTGCGATTTGATAAAGAAACGTAATGAAAATGATCCATTTTTAAAACGACTGACAACTGGCGATGAAAAATGGGTTGTTTACAACAATATCAAGCGGAAAAGATCGTGGAGCAGGCCAGGTGAACCAATTCAAACAACATCAAAAGCTGATATTCATCAAAAGAAGGTTTTGTTATCAGTTTGGTGGGATTACAAAGGAATTGTCTACTTTGAACTCTTACCACCCAACCGAACGATCCATTCTGATGTCTACATTGAACAACTAACGAAATTAAACAATGCAGTTGAAGAAAAGCGGCCCGAATTGACAAATCGAAAGGTGTTGTATTCCATCATGACAATGCAATGCCACACACATCTTTGGTCACTCGGCAAAAATTATTGGATCTTGGTTGGGATGTTTTGCCACATCCACCATATAGTCCTGACCTTGCACCATCTGATTACTTTTTGTTTCGATCTTTACAAAATTCCTTGAATGGTAAAAATTTCAATAATGATGATGATGTCAAATCGTACCTGATTCAGTTTTTTGCTAATAAAAACCAGAAGTTTTATGAACGTGGGATTATGATGCTGCCTGAAAGATGGCAAAAAGTCATTGATCAAAATGGACAATACATTACAGAATAAAGTTATTTAGTTCCATGAAAAAATTGTTTTTGATTTTCTAAAAAAAAATCCGCAATTACTTAGTTGCCAACCCAATAAAATAAACTGAAATAAACACGTTAGGGTAAAACTACCCACTTCTAGCTATCAGCTGATTCGCCGGTAATGTTGGTTATTCTGAATTCCAATTAAAGCTCTTAAGCAATTGTAAGTATAAAATTATGGCATTTTAATAGCTTTACACTTATTCTTTTCGTTGTGTATATGAACTGTCTCTATGTCATCTTAATTCTATTAAAAGCGTCATTTACCGGTTCTTTTGCCATATAATTTTCACGGAATTGAAACTTCATTATCCTATTTTGATTTAAACTGCGCAGATATCAAATAGAATCTTCCTTCACTTTCAACAATGGAAGGAAATCTCGAGATTAAATATTTGATGAAAGAATAAAAGCGGTTTAAATTTCAGTGCTAACAATGGAGTTTCATGTTGAAGATTATGCAAATGTATAAATAAATAAAAAAATTATCTTTAGGAAAAATCTGCATGACAATTAAATTAGTACCAATAAAAAGACGAATTTTTTTTACTTTCTCTTATACGTAGCACAGAGAAAGTATAGTAATCATTAAAAAGTTCCAACTCGAGATTTTGTTGAATCTCTACGTTCTAGACCTCCCTGATTTCGAAAAGAACATTCTTGGAAAATGTTGGTCCGTCTGTCTGTGAAAAAGATAACTCAAAAACGTGTTGAACTACGTGGTTGAAATTTGGTACTCCGTTTTAACACCACATTTGCAGATTTCTGCCAAACTTTCAGTAAAATCTGTTCAGAAGAAGTCTGTCTGTCCGATTGCCCGAATATAATTTAACACAATAATTACAAGACGAATTTGGTAACCCGAGTTAACATTTATAGTTTAGACATCTGTCAAATTTTGACTCGGATCAAAGAAGGGATTGACTGTCTGTTGGTCTGTACTTTCAGAAACATATTAGCGCAATAATTCAAAAACACAAAGACTTTGTGGCTACAAGAGCAGTTTTGAGTCAAATTTTGGTTTGAGTCGGTTGGGAAACACGCGTCTATAAGATGAATTCGATTTATGGATACTATTAACGCATGCCAAGGATTAATAGCCAAATAGTATCTAGTATTTCATTAAATATGCATGATCATTCCTCCTCCTCCCCCTCCCCCCCAAACAAACTAGCTGTCAGCCTGACGTAACTGCACCGACCTCGCAGAGACATCTGCTTTTGGCGTGCCAGGAATAGACGCTCGCAAATGCAAGTTGGATCAACACGTCATTAAAGACACCTTTAACTCTGTTTCTAAAGTGGAGGAATTGTGCAACAGCGATCAGAAGACACATTCTCGCTCATTTCGCGTGAGATATGTTCCCCCAACTGTACAGGAAGAGAAAAAAATAAAAATAAAAACATCCACAGTTCAGCTGGTAGAAATCTCGTCATTAATATTTTTTTCCCCCTATTCATTTTTTCCCCCTCGTGCGCGACGGTATAAATCTGTCTTGCGAAGACGCAAGCTGTCCGGCTGAAATTGTAAGATTGAATGCAAGTTATCTTTATCCAAAAAGTGGCTTTATTTATTTAGTAGCTGGAGCACTTTTTACTTCTTGCCTTTGGGGTTGTTGGGGTGCAGGATTATCACTCGCTTCATCTCTTAAGATGTTGTATGCTGACTGCTTTATGAGTCTGTAAGTGCGTCTATTAGTCAAGAGGCTTTTCTTTTTTCATAAGAGGCATCATTTAGGGGAGCAAGCATTCTCTCTTTTATTCTTTCTTCTGTTTTATAAAGAAATTGATGCAAAGAACTCTTGTTTTATTTTTTATTTCAGTAGACTACAAATATTTCGAAAGTCTGAAACAACAATACGAACATTAAAAGTACTGATAGCCAATATCAGGCCCTGAACTTTACTCTTTCGTGAAAGCATCGCATGTTTCGTTGATTCGACCAGAGAAATAAATCTAGTTTCCAGGGTTGGATAATAATTAGAAAGATGAAGTATTGATTTATGGTAAAGAAAAGAAATAAAAAAATAGTTTTATATTATTTGCAATTTTATGAAACTGTTTATTTAACATAAAAAATGACAAGGCCGTAAAGATTATTAGCATGGGCAATTCCAATTTTTGATGTTTCAGTAGTTTGAAAATAGCAGGTTTTTTTTAAAAGCATATAGCGCTTATTAAAAAATTAAAATTGAAAACAATGAATTAAGATTTTAAGAAAATTATTTAGAATATAAAATTTAATTAAATGACTTGATATTTTATACTAAAAAATAATAATATTGCATATTTTATTGTAATTGAAAATATCTAAATAATGCTGAAGTACTGATGTAAAATATAAAAGCATAAAAAAAACAACTGATATTTATATTTTGCATTTTAAAATATTTTAAGAATATTGTAATAATTAATGCTTTAAAATCGTATGAAAAGACTTTAATAGACAAATCATTGCAGAGACTGACATTACATAATTAACATCCACACTCAACTTCTCCCTCTTTTAACTTGCTTCGAGCAAACTATGCATTTTCCTCAAAAATTTTTAACCTAAATTGGAAAAAATTTATAATTCTAAATTTTTTATTTACTTTACCATCAATAATTTAATGCTTTATCACTTTCATCAGAATAATCTTTTAGATGGATCATTCCTAATTTTATACATCCTCTCCCTTCTATCGGATAATATGACGATTCTTTTAACCGTGCCTGCACAAATGAAAATGAGAGGAGAAATTATAAGAATCTCTTCAAAATGAAAATGTTTTTCTCTTCACATTCACAAACACGTTCTATTGTTTACGCTCGCATGAATCCAGCAATTCGCGGGTATTTACCACTCCCAATCTGAGTTCGGAGAGAGAAATAATACTATAATACTAAACCAATTTTTTGAAGCAAACAGGGCTAACAATGCCATCTGGTAGAAAATATTTCTTTCCCAAGCACGACCCACAGATGTGCTTTCGTCCTAACGCAAGAATACGATTTTTGGTTCTGAGTGAAATCTAAAGCAATTCTACATATGCGTTTTTGTTCAACAAGTTAAAGGGATTTTAATTCTTATTATCATGTGAGAACATGATGTTATTTTGGCTTGGGGGTTTTGAAATCTCAAAATGCACGGGCAAAAAATTGGCGATTTATCGCTTTTGGAGCATTAATTTTTCGCTTTTAGGGTTATTAGAAAATTAACAAAGAAAGTTGTCACATTTGACGACTTATCGGCAACAAAAAGTTACAACTTGTTGCGAATGTCTGCCATGTACCTGATTCTCCTGTATGGTCAATAAAGGGCAGGATCGCAAGAAATTCTTGCCCGAAGAAACACGGAGAAGAAAATGGGAATGAACGCGAACAATGCCAATATATATATATATATATATATATATATATATATATATATATATATATATATATATATATATATATATAGTTTTTAAATTTTCACTTTTTCTAGCTGGCAAAAAAGTTTTGGAGCTCGAACGATTTTGAGATGGTCAAAATTCATCGCTTTTCTAATTGTTGGTGATTGGGAAATATGAGCCATGTGAGAGAGAACATGATGTTTTTCTGTCGGGTCGATTCCACGTGACTTAAAAAAAATAACATTCTCACATGATAACTTGAAATTTGCGATAGCAGATTTCAGTTTTTTAAAAAAATATCTATATATTTTCTTTTAAAAAGATAACTTGCTGTCCTTCAATTTTTACTATATATAAAATAGGTCATCTTAATATAAACATAGTAAGTTACAGAAGAATCAATTGTCCTATCAGAAACATATTTTTAATATTTCTTCATCTTTTTTTGCTTTCTTTTTTCAATTTTTTAAAAATAATTTATCTCTTAAAATGTTTTTGAAGAACAGACAGTTTAGTTTTTTGCGAAATAAAAAGAAATACCCCAGACAGACAAATGGAAAAGGAAATATAAATGTAATTGAAGTTGAAGTAAAATTAAACGTGATTCGGAATTGATAATTGTATACCTATGTTTCAATTTAATTATTTATTAATTTTTTGTGCGGAATATAGTTTATTTTTATTCTCTCAATTTGTACACATTTCTATTTTTTTGTGTATGTTTGTAAAGATTATTATCAATTTTATAGTCACTTCCTGATGAGCTATAGTTTTGAAATTTTGCATACTTGTGAATTCCCGATGACAATGTATAATTCCAATATTTCCTGAATATTGTAATCCATTAATTGATTAAGCTAATTAAATGCTTATTTTTTTTAATTACGATGCTACCTGATGATGAGTTTGAGGCATAAATGATTTTTTGATCTCCGTAATTTTTATAAAAAGAAATTATAAATTAAAAACAAAAAATAATATTAAAAAATTAAGTATGCTACTATAAAAATATTATTAAAATATACTATAAAAACTGTTTTTGCTAACAAAAAATATTTTACAGTAATAATATTAAATCTAAGTTTCTAATCTAGTAATCATATTGAAAATATTTCCTAGAATGATTTCCAAAGAAACTAATAATATTATGACGATGAAAAGAATGAAGTGAAAAGAACTATGCTCACCACACAAACTGGACAAAAAATATGTATTATTGATGTTACAAATAAATAAATGTAGTGAAATATTATTAGTAATTTCCTGCTCTTACGTTTCCGCGTTTAATATTTTCTGCTTTTTGTTGATCTCCTAAAATGTCCTATGTATACAATGTATTATATTCTCATTTTTACTTTATCGTATACGAAATATAGAGAAAGGATTATAAGGATATCGCTGTCCAAAAAACACATTTTTGGGAAATGCCTATCTGTCTGTCCCTTCTTCCTTTTTGTCTGTCTGTGACAAAATAATTAAAAAATGCTTTTAAGGCAGACGGATGAAATTTGGTATTTGTTCTTTACATCAAATTTATAGATTTGAATTAAATTTTGAGCAATTCACTGGGAGTCTGTCTGTCCGGTTGTTCGAATATAAGTTAACACGATAATTACAAAACGAAGAGAGCTAAATGGATAAAATTTTGATGCAACAGACTTAAAATCTATAGTGTATTTAGACATTTTGTATGAGGAATCAGAGAGCCATGGCAGTGTGTATATTCGAGCAGATTACCCAGAATTTAATTTCAAACGGCCCTATGATGTCATGGAATTTGTTTCTGTTAGGAAGGTTCATGTATATAATAAACAGAACATGAGTAAGGGTATTAAGATAATCTGTCACAGTTTATATTTAAAACTGCGCTATTCAGGGAATCATAAACATCAAATTATAATAAGATAGTTTTCTGAAATTATATAGTGATAGGTGTCTGAAATTAAACGAAATCATTAATCTAGGTGAAACAAGTCTAGTTTAGAAGTAAGTGAGTCTAGTTTAAAAATATAGAAACGCTACTGTTTAGAAAATTAAAATCCAGGTTTAAAATTCCAAAAAATGCGCTGATTCGCAACCATGGTTCTTTCAGTTTATCTGGGAAAGGTTCGCAAGCGTCATGTTTCACATGACGCTTTTGTGACGTTTCTCTGTGACAGTATTAGAGTAGATTTCGAAAAACGGAAATGACTTATCTGTAGACTTCAGTCGCCATTTTTTAGATGCAAGTGAGCGAAGTCGTTCTAAAAACAAATAACTCTCACTCCGCTCGGCGCTTCCTTCCTGATTACGCCGATCCGGGAATAAATAATACACTCGAGATGACTGTTCTTCTTTTCCGCGATTTAACCAAACGATATTTTGTAAACCCAGACAGGAAACCCTTTTTGTCAACGTGATTCGACAGAAAATCTGGTGTCATAAATTTGGGTTTGATTCGGGGACAGGGTCAGTTATAGGGGTCGATTATACTTTTCATTATACTCTTTCTTTCTATAATTTTCTGTTCTATTGTTACAATATGCAGAAATGAGGATTAGATGGTTTTTTATGAGATGGGGTTGCATAGTGTCTAAGAAGCCAACATCGACGCCATCAGGGCAGTAATTATCACCGGTGTTGCATCTCAGAGCCCCGAGATAAAGGGATCTTTGAGTGAGGAAGAGAAATATATCGTTTTTAGTTTCTCGTATGTGTAGTTTAGAGAAAATATAATAAACCTAAAAAAAAATAATAGAAACGAACTTGACGTTTTGACGAATTTCTACGTCTCAGACATCTCCGAGTTCGAAAAACACATTTTTGGAAAATGTCGATGTCTATCTGTCTTTGGGCATGATGACTACAGGGTTTGCAAGTGTTTCGACATAGCTTCCCCCTGGGTATCTTGTGATTCGAGATTTCGGTTCCCCTGGGTTTGTCTGACACCCTGGCTGTGTCTCTTGGTGGTGATGTTGCTGTAGGCCAATTCCATGCGCTGTGTAAGAAGACTCTACAGTTGAATGGCCCGGGGGAGTGTCCCTATTATATTTGTCTGTCTGTGACAAAGATAATTCAAAAACACTTCAAGCAAGACGGCTGAAATTTGGTTTACACCAAATTGGAGTAATCTTTGGTTCTATCAAATGTTGAGTAAAATTTGCTCAGAGGAAGTTCATCTGTCCGGCTGTTCGAATCTAGATTAATACGGTAATTACAAAACGAAGAGAGCTAGATAGATAAAATTCGGTACACAGATTTGATATTTGCAGGGTAGAAAACTTTCAAATTTTGAGCCAAATCCGACAAGAGGTTGACTGTATAAAATTATCGTTGCTTTTCTTGATTACACAATAATTTATTTGATAGTGAAGGTTGTGGTCTGGGTGAAATAACTTGAAGACACATGTTGTCTTTTATGGGGTTTATTGGTAATATCAACAACAAAAGGCACATGACTACGCCAAAGTATAGTAGGCCTAGAGAACTACACATAAAATTTCTCGGGGGAGAGAGAGAGCCGAGACCACACTCCCCCTAGTACAGGAGTCCAGTTCGGTTCTAATGGAAAAAAACAACAACAAAAAAAACAGGGAGACCACGTGATACATGAATGGCAGCTAGCTCCGCCCAGGAAGATCACATGGTTAACTGAATTTTTAATAGACTGTCTTCCAGTCTATACTTTCAGAAACAAATAAACACGATCATTCATAATTGCAGTGATTTGTCAAATTTGATATGGAAGTTTGTGTTAAATTTTTGTTTCAATCGGTTGAGAAAGATGTGTCAAAAACACAAATTCTATTTTCGGATACTATTAACTTATACCAGGGATTAATCGCCAAATAACTCGCCAAAGACAACACATAATGTTAAATTCACGTCAAAAGTTTATTTCCTAACAATTGCACTCTAATACAGGATAAGTGTTCTCTAGCATGACAAGTTTATTAGAGAGTATGCAAGAAAGTTTAGGGAGACAACTCCACTAAGGTTTTTTTTTATAGATTTTATTTTTTTAAAAATAAACCAATTAAATCCGCTAAGCAATATTTATATTTTTATCTTTAAAATGGCTTTGTTTCGCAAATCTTATTTTCTTCTTCCTTTTTCTACTCCCTCAATAATATTGAAATAGCATAATAGAATATCTTTCTAACCATTAGTCAAAATTTATTAAAGTTTTCACTTTCAGGAACACGAAGTGAAGAGAGTCAAAAAATTCGAGCGTCAAAAAAGGGTAGTTAAAAAAGGGCGTCAAAAAATTCGAGCCTAGAGATTTTGACGGATCTGGACATTTTAGATCACCCTGAGTTCGAAAAGCACATTTTTGAAATTCTTTTTTTTGTCTGTAGTGAACACAAAAACTTAATAATACTTTGAGCTAGATGATTGAAATTTGTTATATGGAATCACTAATAAATTTGTAGATATGTATCATATTCTGAACGGAATCCATTCTCTGGAATTCTGGCTGGCTGTTCGAGTAGAAATGAACTCGATAAATACGAAACTCAGAGAACCAGATAGATAAAATTTGGTGTGCAAATTTAATATCTAAAATACAAATACTCAAATTTTGAACTAAATTCGTCGAATTGTTGACCATTTGAAAGTTTATGTTTTTGAATAAATTTAAATGAAATTACTTACATTCAGTGAAATTTGTTTTGTTGTGTCTGTCTATTTGTGTATTAACAATATTTTTGTGTTAAATTTTGGTGTCAATCTTTCATAAGAAGTCATCCAAAATAAATATTCTCACGATTAATGTAATAAAATTGTTAGATTCAAGCCAAAGATCTATATTTCGTAAATATCGTTCACCAGTGCCATGTAAGGAATTCGCGGTGTTATTCAATTCCCCACATTTATTCGGCGGAAGGCATATAAGACCTTTATAGGAAAAAGTATGAAAAATTTCCTGGGGTATCATTCCAGCTGATTATTTTTGCATAATATAATTATTGACAAGATTTATGGCATAGATAAACAAGCTGGTAATCTTGGAGTTTTCGCGTCCGAGTGTTCCTCGCTTCGTTGAGAAATTATCTATTTAATAGGAATAACTTTTATATCTAATTCATTTTTTTGCCTAGCTTTTCGAAGACTCATCAGATTATATATGTTTTGCTGTGTATATCATGTGTCTAATTCATTAAATTAAATTATATACAAACATTCTTAAAGCTAAATTAACAAAAAATCTACTTTCGAAGTTAGTGTTGAACTGTAAAACTTTTTCATATTCTGAAATTTTTTTTATTGTAGTATGGGATAGATAGAACAGAGCTTCGTTAACGATCTCGTATTTTCACTTTTTTAGCCGAGAAATTATTTATTTAACAGAATAAAGAAAATAATAATTCAATAAAAAATGGTACAACATATACACCGATGATTAATCAAATTATATGAATCCTATTGCTTTTCATTATGTGCTTATTTATTAATTACTGCTTTCTTATTATTAATTTGTGACCATTCTCAAAATAAGAATAAATAAAAACTTATTTGTGAATCTGTATGGAACAAAAACTTTCCCTAATTTAATTTTTTTTTATTTGTTTAATCGAGCTCATAAAATTAACTTTGATAAAATAATCAATGAGTTTAATTTCTTAACATTAAGAAAACAGAGAATTTCATAATACAAACGTAAAAATAAAATTTATTAAAAGTATTTAATAGCAAACTTTTTTACATAATTATATAACATACGTTTCATATGACATATGTAATGTAATTAAACAAAATGTTAACTCGCAAATTGTTTCGGTATGATGACAAATAACTTCGGATATTACATCTTTTTTTTAATTGGCTCAAACAGAAATTAAAAAAAAAAAACGTATAATACGTATCAATATCCAACAAGAGATTTATCAAAAAAATTTTCTCTCAATTAAAAGGTATAAAGCCATTTGAATTATTAAAAAAATACTTAGTCTTAATTAGGAAAAAAAATATTTAGATTCGGGAAAAAATAAAAAGAGGGTTCCAGAGGGGCGTAAGGCGATGAGATTTATTTAAAAGTATTTTTAGAGATATTTAATCTCGTGCCTAATTCCATTTACCAAGATCAAGGATTTGAACTTGACAGATTAAAAAATAAGTATCATTTAAATTTGAGAACTTCTTTCTTAAGATGTTTTTCATGTTTTCAAACTCACTAGCAGATCAAGGGTTTTTTTTAAAATTGATTAACAAGTCTATAGGCTTAAGAAATTTTTTATTAGAGTATACTGTAAGTTCTCAGTTATTCTCGATTGTTAGTCCAAAATGTTGCTAAAAAAATTTCATTCACAATTATTTAAAAAAAGAGGGATTTAAACACGTAAAACAAAAACGTAAGTCCAATTTTTTCCTCTTTCTTTCTATTTTTTTTCCTTTGCAAAAAAGAAAATTAGCAACTTATTATTTATTGTTGTATAATTATATGTGTAAATCCCACATTGTGAATAAAAAAGAAATTGAAAGAGTTTCTTGTTGATTTTTTTTTTTTTGTCTTTTTTCAAATCTCCATGGAACTGATGTATACCACGATTGCCGCGTCATCCAATAATATTATGGATGATCTAGTAGACTGAGTTAAAATTCCAAAATCTTTTGATAATTTTGTTTAATTTTTTTGATACTCTAGGTGATGAAACCAGCCTTTCTAAGGTGATTCACAATCAAATACATTTGTTCGGTAAATATCATAATCTAAATCTGTTAACAGACATTTAGCAGACGATTCCTTTTCAGACATTGTATAACTGCTACTATTTTTATTTTGCTAAAATATTATTAAAAAGTAAAAGCAAACGATTTTTTCTTTGATAAACATATTTTGTTAATATGATTGTGTTTATTTTTTGTATAATAGCTGATGATCAATTGTAAACCTTCTGGAATCTGGCAATGTTTGTACGCTGTTAAGTTGAAAGAATAAACAAGGCGAAGGAATTCTAAATTGCTTGGAGTATTATTTTAGTTTTAAGAATTTAAGATGCTCTGCAAGCTATAGTTTGAAGCTTAAGAAAACGGGTAGTTTTCTAGAAAGCATGCAAAAACATTATTATTTTAGTTTATTGTTCTATTGTTATTTAAAAACAATTGGTATAAATGTTACCGCTAGAGTGCACAAATCAGTTAATCTGTGTTTTAGCTAATTAATATGCACATTAACTAGGCTGGTCCGTTAAAGTGCGGAAAATTGTTTCATTTTTCAAATTACCTAGGTAATCTGCGCATTACCTACTTGGCACTCGTTAAGCTGAAAATAATACCTTTGCTGGAACAACAGCAACGTTTCTGTGCGCTTTAATTAAATGTTACTTATTTTTTTTAGATATCTAAAGAATCTGATACAATCAAGCAAACAATAAAGTAGTTGATAGAATCAATCATCAGCCAATTGAAAAACTATAATACAATGAATCAAAGAGATTAACATGTCATTACAATTAAGGAAATGAATTTGCGGAACGTATGATAAAATTATACTTACTGATTAGTGCAATCTAAAGATTGATAACACTTTGGATTGCATAACCACTGAATTTTGAGACAAGCACATCTATTTGTGGAAACATTGAGGTTTGCAGTCATATTTTTGGAAACCTACCTGGTACCAAAGGATTGTTTTATTGCTGTTTGACGTCAAGATATTTCTACAGCAGAGACATCTTCTTTCGTTAAAGATCTCTCTTTGAATTCAAATTTTGCATACAATTGTTTCAAAATACCCGTTTTAGTACCAAGTTTATAAAACCCGTCCTTTGTTTTACTAAGAACCATAACTAAAATCGAGCGGGCATCAGTTTTTGCTCTGTCTACTTAGAGAACGGAAATGAGGGAAGCAAACTTTAACGATGCTGAAAGCCGCTAATCTGCACATTACCAAGTTAAAATGCTGAAACTCTTGATTAACGGAGCAGATCAGTTAATCTGTAGATTAACTAGGAAATCCGCACATTAACGGCTTTCGAGCTTAACCTATAGGTTAAATCAGTATAACAAAAAAGTATCCGATTTTAAAAAATGGGGGAAAGGGAAAAAAATGGGAGGGAGAGGTACTCTGAAACGTTTTTTGCGTAAGAGTTCCTGTAGAGTTATATTCATTTCTGATATTATAACACATATTTCAAAAAGAAACAACAGTTAATTGTTATGCATATTCAATTGATTTATAGATCGTTTTAGCGCATGCTGCTTTATTTTTTGAATGAGATAGGTAATTTGATTAGTTTGTCCGCTATGCATCTTTTTTTTTTAACTTGATAACTTAACTTTATATATGAAATAAATTGTTAAAATTACATATTTTACAAAAAAAAAAAGTTTCATTTCCTTCTTTTGTCTTTATTGTCCAACACTTTTACTTATCCAATATTCCCAGGTTTGTTGAATAAACTGCCTTTCTATTTAATTTTGGAAAAAATCTTAATTTATAAGATAATTATTATTGATTTTATTTTTCCTTGAAAAATCTGTTGCACTGATACTGACATTGCTCGCGGTTATTTAATGTTATTTATTCTTCATGAAACACTAGCAATAAAAATGTAATAAAATTGCATTTATTATCTTTTTCTGGCCTAATAATACAGTTTTCTGAGTTAATTAATTGTATTCTTCTACAGTTCTTTTAAAATATGAAATACGAATTTTTTCCTTTCTTTTCTTTTCTTTCTTTCTTCTTTTTCTTTTTTTACTATTTACTGCAGAGTTCTTAAACTCATAATCCGAATTCTTTACACCTATGAATCTGAAAACGATGTTATGTTTCTTTTTTTGTTAATTATTTGCTTGGCAAAAAGTCGGTTGTTACTGCATTTATCCACCGGCGATCGGGTAATCAGCTTTTAGAGGAAAGAAAAAGCGGAAAGAACAAAACAAAAAAGTACTGGGAGAAAAAAAATCTCAAACAAATCAAGTTAGGCGTCGCACTCAAGCCTTTTTTTTTATTATTATTATTACTATTTATGTCAAAGTGGAAGGAAGGGGAAAGACTATATAGGAAAAAAAGACCCCACCGAAAAGTAAATAACCTGTTCGGCAGCATGTTCTTTGTTTATCTCTTATAGACTTAACTTCAAGAAGACCTCACGATTCTGAATAGGGATGAACTTTTTATAAAGAAACAGTTTTTAAAATGTCCCAGAATGTCTATTTTCGTTTTTAAAATGCTGTAGTAGAAATGTTTTTCAAGAGACTTTTGATACTGTTGAAATGAATCTTAAATGTTTCTGATTTTTGAGGTGTAGCTACAAAATGGAATAGATTTTATGCCTTTCATTTAAAACATAAATATTAAAATTGTTTTAAGACGACTTTTTTTTTTGTAATCTGCTTGAATATTTTCTGAATATAAGAGGCTGAAATATTGACTTTATGAGAGGATCTTCAATGTATTCACAAAAAAAAAAAAAAAAAAAAAAAGGTCAAGGTCTCCCCCCCCTTCAAACGATGTTTTAGTTTTCGTATTTATGATCATTATTTTATTACTATTTCTTTCAAAACAAATTGTTCTGTTCAATAGAATAGATGCTGCCGAGTTTACTAATAAACTTGCCATTTTTAGCCCCGATAATTGATGTAAAATTAATATTTTTTATTGAATTGTTTAAAATTTTTTATCCATTTTATATAATTTTCAGAACTTCGGAAATAGGCATATCTTTAATTCCAATTTTAATGGAAGGTGGTCAATTTAAAATTTTTATAAAGCACGGAAAACCGTGCTTCGATTAGCAGTTATTTATTTATTTATTTTTATAAACTATGTTTTTTTTCGGAGAAAATATTTAGATACGAATCACATACTGTTTACACATGGATATTTTTCAATCTTACCGAATACGAATGGGTCATTTAAATAAAAAAAAAAAAAGTCATGAATGCAGTCATGAATAAAAAATTTAACATGTTGTTCGAAACAATCTGCTATATTATAATATTCATTTTACAGTTTATCTAACATTATTTATATTTTTAAACTATTTTATTTATATTTTTAAAAATTGTGTTCAAAATCTTTTTTTTTCTTTCAAGAAAGACGTCTATATAAATACACTTGAAAAGCAAAATCATATTATGGTGAAAAGCTAAAATAAAAAAAAGAAAAGCTAAATATAAAATTTGACCCAAATATTATTTAAATCAAAATATTTAGATAGCCGTTTCCGAGATACACGAAATAGATTTATATACAAGAATTATTCATTCATAATAAGAATTCATAAGATGCCAGTTCATTTTTGGATTTCCAATACGGCACAACATAACAAAAAAACAAACACATAATGGCAACATAATGTATGATTAAGTCAAGTTATATCCTGTAACGTGGGTTTGACGAGTTGGTCTAACTCAGATAAATGGATGCTTTTGTTCAGAGGATGAAAAGTATGTGGTAAAGAGCGAATTGCGAGGAAAAAATTTATTGTAATAAATAAGCTATGTTGAAACTTGGTACATTTTATTTCTGTTTTTCATATCTTCAATCTCATGTCAAGAAAAAGCAAAGTTCAGGTGCTTCTGGCAAACTTAGTTTCAAGTCCATTTTCCAAACTTTTCGAAGTAGACTTGTTTGATATGGAAATAATTCTTAAGTCACATCTTTCAGCCAGGCTATAGATGGCAAACATGATGACACTTATCAGATGATTGCGCTGTCATGCGAGTTATGCTTGTTTTATTCTCTTATCACTTTTTTGGACCCATATGTAACACATTTGGCACATAGTTGTTTCTTAAATAGAAGGCAATCATTAAGAAAGGGTTTAATTAGATTTTTAATTCAAAAATAATAAAAATTTTAGAAACTTTTCTTTGATAACTTCGAAGCTTAAGAATGCATGAAAATAATTTTTATAGTATATTAAAAAAATTTTCTTTTAAGAAAGCTTTTCAATGGTACCAATTTTATTTTTCTTCTTATTTTAATAAATTTGTAAAAATATTTTAAGAATATTTTACAAAAATACATTTTATTGTTTTGATTACAAAATTCATATGCACATGCATTGCAATGATGTTCAGTACATTTTTCTGAAAACGTTATTTTTATTGTTTAAAATAAAATGAAGGTAGAGGAATCAAGCCTGAAACCTTATTACTATGCTCCAACCCCCCTGGGGGAGCACCTCGAAATGAGGATGAGATTCTTCCGGCATGGTGGTTGGATCTCACCACCCTGGAGGGTATACTAATAGATAGGGGATCTGACTCCTCCTATCGATGACGGGACGTACTTCCTTCGGGGAGGGTTGTACCGTGGCCGGTGATGGCCCTTAGGACTCAACCACAGTTTCCATGTTGCTGTTGCGGCGGTCCGGTCATTCAATTTTTGTGGTTTAAATCCGTGTACCTTCATGGCGGGTCGAACAGTCAGATAGCTGACTTACTATGCTCCAATGTTTTGCGCTAGAATTATTATACTTTCTTGTATGCGAAGTATAGAGAAAGTATCGTAAATGTCAAAAAGTTCGAACTCAAGATTTTGACGAATCTCCATGTTTTATATCTCCTTTAGTCCGAAAACTGTCTGTCTGTGACAAATATAACTGAAAAACGCTTTGAGCTACATGGATTAAATTTGGTATACGGTCTTTATAATAAATTTATAGATTTTTCAAATGTTGTCCGCTCAGAAGAAGTAGGCTATCCGACTTCCTAATATAAGTGTTTTTGTTGTTTCTATGGCACTGGTAATAGACAAGCCCGCTAACGAGATCGGAGATTTTAAGTCGAGAGAGTGTCTCTTGTTTTACAGCAGTGTCATCTAAGGCCAAGAGTAGGTCTTAGCTGCTCACGCGTTACAACCCTTTTTACGAGACGGATTTCAGTCATGCATTTCATTCACTCATCCACAGACCGTAATTTAAATCTGAATCAGAGAACGATCACGTCTGAACCAGAACTCCCAGGGGTATTACTCTCGACATAGATACTTTGTGATCTCAACAGATTTAAACGTGCGCCAGTCACCACACACACGGAGAGTCTTCGGTGGGCGGGGTTTGTACTCAAAACCCAAGGGATACGAATCCAACGCCCTCCGAACCAGGTTATCCCGTCCTCAGAATATATGTGATAATTACGAAAGAATGTGAGCTAGATGAAAAAAATTTGGTTTACAGTTTTAGCATTCACAGTGTAAATTTTAATATCTATCAAATTTTGAGTCAAATCGAACAAGGGATCTGATCATCTATCGGTTTGTACTTTTAGAAACAAATAAACGCGATAACTCAAAAACACAGTGACTTAAATACAACAAATTTGGATTTTGTGACTACAATAGCAGTTTTGTGTTAAACATTGGTTTTGAATCGTCTGGGAAAAACATTTCTAAAGCACAAATTCGATTTTCTGACACTATTAATTACACGCAAAGGATTAATCGCAATAAACTTTCCAAGAATCACTTAATAGATTCAATAAAAATACTAAATCAACACCAAAAAATATTTCTATTGTACACCAATGTCATTTAAGATATTGCTACGAAATTTCCGGGGTTCGTTTGGATAGTGGGAGTTATATGGTGTGGAGAACGCTCAATCAGCAGGCAGAAGAAGAAAAAGAAACAACGACGTTTATTTACACGAAGACACACAGGACAGCACAAAGACGACAACTAATTACAGCGTAGAAGACGATTATCTTCAGCCGAGCAGCATACAACAAGACACTACTGCAGACAGTAGCGCACAGTTTAGTTCAGCACTAGCTTTACTCCGTCGCTGCTCCGCTTATCTCTGGAAGACCAGTTCTTTACAATCGATTCCGACTACTCTCCACCGTCAATTCCGACCACTCTTCACCATCGATCCCGACTATTCTTCTCTGTCGCTTCCGACTACACTACTCTGGCAGCTGCGGCTACCTCCTTTTATAGGTCTCAGGAGGCGGGGCTAGAAGCCTATCAAGCAATCAGGAACGTTCGAGGCGTATCTCGGTTCCTACTGGACGGATCGGGAAAATTCTCGATGTTTCGGGTATAATCTATTTTGGCGCCAAAGTCGCCAAATTCGCCGCCAAGTTTGTCGCCAAGCTCTGGGACCTCCTATGGAGCCAACTATGCTGGGAAGCCTAAAAATCACAGATTCGTAACAATATTCTCTGGAATATCACTTTTATTAAAGATTGTGCGGGAAAGTTCGGAGCGACCACTCCAGATGTTTTTAATTTTTTCGCCACATTTTTCAACGAAACTAAATAAGTTAAGCAATGACTCCAATATTCACTAGATATCAGATTAACTGATAACTTTTCACCGAAGTGGAAAATTACATCAAGAGAAAACAAATATCACTCTTTAAATAAGCAAGAGGGGGGAATCAAGCACTCACTCAACTCTGCCTACTGAAACGAATAAAAGGTTACCTTATTAATCGAACTCTTGTTTTCATAGTTACTCCGGAAATTAATTAAAACGGCTACCATCTGATTAATTATTGGGAAGTCCAATTTTCCGCACGCTGGATGAAAACATCGATCCGAAGGCGCGTCTGTCTCAAGTCGTGCAGAGGACAAATCGAGAAGATGGAATTTCGAGGAATTATTCGACATTTGGAACCCATGAATTATCTTCTCATTCAAATTAGATTTCCATCTTCCGGGAAGGATGTGTCAGTCGTTTAAATCTGTGAGAAAATTCAACTGGTTTTATTGATTCAAGCAGGACAGTATGAAAGCGAATATGATCTTCTTCCTGTAAAGGAAATTTTACTCTTTTTATTTTATTATATACGTAATACAGAAAGTATTACGTATATAGTCGCCAAAATTGTACGCCAAATCGCCAAAAAATACAAACCCGAGATTTTAATTAATCTCCGCGTTTTAAACTTCCCTGAGTTTGAAAAGCACATTTTTGGAAAATGTTCGTCCATCTGTCTTTGAAAAAGATAACTCAAAAACGCTTTCAGCTAAATGGATGAAATTTGGTATACGATCTTTATACTAAATTATAAATTTCTATCAACTTTTCACCAAATTCCGCTCAGAGGAAGTCTGTCTGTCCGGCTGTTTAACATGATAATTGCAAAACGAAGAGAGTTAGATAGATAAAATTCGGTACACAGAATTAACATCTATAGTGTAGACATCTATCAAATTTTGAATTAAATCCAAAGACGGGTTGACCATCTGTCGGTCTGCGCTTTCAGAAACATGTAAAAGCTATAACTCAAAAAAGCAATCACTTAAATACACCAAATTTGATGTGGGATTTTGTGACTTTAAATGAAGTTTTGTGCCAAATTTTTTGTTTCAATCGTTTGAAAAAAAAAAAAAAGGCGTCGAAAAGAAAATTTGATTTTTGAATATTATTAACGCATGCCAGGGATTAATCGCCAAATAACTAGCCAAAGATTACACGATGGATTCAGTAAAAATTCTAAAATCATGCCAAAAGTGCCAATTGTACGCCAATGTCATGCATTAGATTTGGGATAACACTCTTATTAGAGAGTATGCGAGAAAGTTTTGGGGTGGCCACTGCCTCTGGTTTAATGCTATTTTGTATTTAGAAAAAAAGAATCTTGAATTTAATATACAAATATAAACCAATATTTATGCAACTGACTGTGGTAGACTTTTAAAACCCTCGAAAACGAAGTATGCAAAAAGAAAGTATTGGAATCTTCGAAATATTCGAATTGGAGCTTTTGATAAATCTCCATCTTTCAGACCACATTTAAATTTAACCGACTACTCCTTCCCGTCACAAAAGCACACGGGAAAATCTGAATGACCGGGAATGACCGGGTTGCGACAGCAACATTTTTTTAAACTATGGTTGAGTCCTAAGGACCATCACCGGTCACGGTACAACCCTTCCCGTGGGAAGCACGTGCCGTCATTGGTAGGACGTAGCCGACCCCCACCATTTCTGTACCCACATGGGTGTTGAGAACCAACCACCATACCGGAAACTTCTCATCCTCATTTCTGAGGTGCCCTGCGTTGGGAGTAGACCACGTTCAGCCGAGAGCTCGAAAATTACTATTAAGAAATTAATTGTTAATTATTATTACTATTAAGAAATATGTCTACCTGATTGCGTAAGAGTAAAATTTGAAATTGCTGTCAACTGGATGGATGTAACTAGATACGTAGTCTTAAAACAAAATTTGTAGATTTTTATCAAATTTTCAACGAAATCCATCCACAGAAAATTTGATCTGTCCGTCAGTCCGAGTACAAGGAAACACGATAACTGCAAGATGATGCAAGCTAGATGGATAAAATTTGGTACACAGATTTAAAATCTATAAGGCAGTATAGTGTACTTGTGCAATTTACATCAGGAATCAGAAAGCCAAAAATACAGAGTGCAAATTCAAGTAGATTACCTAGATATTTAATTTTAATATAAAAAAATGTAAATAAAATGTGTTTTGATTCGTGTGTCTTTATTTTATTTTAAAGTTTTAATTATTTACTGCAACAACATGGGTAGAAAAAAAATTTTTTTTAAGTCCCAGTGCGAGCGAGTATATAAGTCAAAAAAATAAAATGCTGAAAAGCTTAGCAGCAAGAAATATACTAAAATGTATATATGTATACACAATGAATAGAAAAAATTTTGGTATTCATTTTTTTAAATTTTAAAGTAATGTAAGAGCAACTTTTGCGTAATATTAAGCTATAAAGTTATTGAATAAAAACATTATCATTTCGGTTAATTTTTAATTAAAATTTTAAAAATTTCTTCCTAAATTAGCATTAAAAAATAATTTAGTAGCTTAAGGTCCATCAATTTGTCCTGCAATTCGTTCTGAAAACGATTCAAAATAAGTCGCTGTTTATAGATAATATGCCAACCTATAAACAAGTCATGATAAAATAAATTAAATTTAAACTGAAGATCATTATTTATATTGATTTTTAGACAAAAAATATATTATATTATCTAATAGTGTGTAGGGTACCAGGACTAATAAATTAGGCCTAAATACTTTAACCCTTCCTAGGACTGTGAGAAGTACCAAATTTATCCCACCAAATTTATCAATCTTTGTATGAAATTATATAGGTTAGAATCAGTTCTGACAATTTTTTAAGAAAAACAGAAACTTAGATGCTTCATTTCTTTATCTTACACAAAATGATGTGTCTTGATTTGTTACCTAATTATTAATTAACCAAATGAATTAATGAATCAAATTAAATTTATCTAATAAGCTAAATGAATCCCTTTTCTTATTCTAATTTCAAGCCTAAAAATATTTTAATATAATATGACTAGAAAAAAATGGCCCTTTAAAGGGTTAATTGAGTTTAACACAAAGTCGTTTAATCTACTTTAACAATTGAAGTAAATCTATTTGTAAATCATATTTCATGACTTTCTAATATTAAATTCTCCATTATGATAGCTTTTAAACTATTGTCACTTGCTATCGAAGCAATCTGCGTGGAACTGACCTCGTTTTCTTTTTCTACCTTTACGCAGCTTATAGTAATATTTTTATATTGTTTATATTTTTATATTGTTAAATTTATCATCCTACATCAAGCCAAAGACGACTTGATATTTGATTAAAATTGAACTATAAGTTTGCAGTCAACTATAAGTTGCATAAGTTTAATATATCCCTAATTGTAAGTCGCCAGAAGTACTGACTTTTTTTTTTTAATATAATGAATGATTCACTCGAGCAAGGTAAAAAAAGATCACAAATAATCGAGGGCCAATTCCATATTTAAATAAATCATTGATAAGAGGTGCTCCTTTAATCCGGCACCCATTTTTCAATCTGAAAGAAATCTACCATCAAATAAATAAACAAACAGACGCATGACTGCCTTCCTTAACCTCTCCTCCATCTCTACACACTCTAATAAATAACATCTGCTTCCGAAAATATTCTCTTATCAAACACGCGCAGCTGTTTGCATATTCCACTCGCTGCTGTGGCAACGCACGGAAAAAAGCAGACGAAATAGTAAACCGCAACAAAATATGGCTATAAATATTTATGGTGAGAAACAACCTCACAAAAAGCAGAAAGGAGTTAACGCCATTCATGCTCTACGTACTGAGGCTTCACGCGCTCTCTCGCTTATTTATTAACTGATTAATATTGATGGTTATTCCGAAAAATAAAATGTTAAGAAAATCGTCTCTCCCACCATTAACGAACAAATCTGTCGTTCTTAAAAGAATCCACTGGAGAATTCTGTAGACTTCATTTTTTTTTATTTATTATTTTTTTATTGACAACGAGACGAAAAAAAAAGAGTAATTTATTTTTAATTGCAAGTTTAAGTTCTCATTTAAATCGTTTTACGGAATTTCGCAGTATGTCGTTTTTTAATGGCAACAACGATAAGGAAGCGGAGGGGGGAGAATATAATAATTTTTCAACTGTCGTTATTTCAACTGTCCTTTGAGAACAATAATTATCACCTTTAGTGTGACAAACGATAAAAAAATAAGAGCAATATCTTTCCATTAAAAATGATGTAGCACAGAATTTTAATTTATCTTCAGTGTCATAGATTGCTCAAAATGTTGTATAGTTAAACTATTAAACATGTATATTATCATACTGATTATTCATGCAAGTATGTTCTATGGTATTATACTTAAATCAGGCATCATTTCAAAATGATAGTTCATGAAAATTAAGAATTAAAAAAAGGATTAGAATTGTTTCTAGTAAATTTTTTCTTTTTGATGAAATAGTATTGATATTTACTCAGTAACTCATTATTATAAGAACAAGTAAAAGAACCTGAAAATGATTCATAAAAGGTTCTAAATTCGCATTCATTAAATATTTCACTAGAAAATAGAAATTTGGTAATTCAGGTTACATCATATTTGCATGCTTTTATTTGTTATTTTTTTTAATTCCATCAAATTTCAAAATTACTCATTGTTTTAGTTGACCCTTGTTCTTACTTTTTAACCCACATTATTCATCGATTTAGCAAGCATCGTCTGGAATATAGATTGTATTTGATTTGAATTAATTATTTTATGCATAACTTGATATTCATGTTTTTTTTCAGCAGCAAGTTATGGTTTTTAATAATGGTTTTAGTTGCAAGTTATGGTTTTTAGTTACGGTTTCAGTAGCAAGTTATGGTTTATAGTTTTTCTTCAGCAAAGTAATGTTAAAACTTCAAATTTGCAATAGAAAGTTAAGTTTTTAAAAATTTTCTTACGATTGTTCTTCTCTTTGTATGCATGACCCTTTTTAATAAAATTGAATACATTGTAAACTGCATTTATGAACATCTAGTTTTAAGTGACCCATCAGAAATAATAGCTAGTTATTTCTTTTGCGCTGATATTCCAGTATTAAATTACTGCGTTACAATAGGCTAGATCGAAATGAGATGATAAAAAATTAAACAGCAAGTACAATCACATAGCATAATGGGTTTATTTCTTCTTATCCTAATTATGTTATAAGATTAGGATAACTGATTCAATAAGAAATTGAGCGAAATGAAAAATAAAGCTAAAATTCATTATAACATTTCCAAAGAATATGCAAACAATATAAAGAATATCGTCATTCCTTGGATTTCAGTTAAGGAGGAAAACATCTTATTGCATATTTGATGAAACAATGAAAACAGTTTGCGAAAATTCTAGCTTGAAAAGGCACGGATTTGCGAGTTACAAAGTTTTAAATTGAAAACACGCGATCTTTTATTTTTTTCTTCACAGTCATTTTATTCGGTAGGAGATATTCTTATTGGTGCACAGACTCTTTTATTCTTAGCTACGGATCTGATGAGATGTCAAATTATTGTGGAACTAGGGACAAAAAGGTTTTACGATGGCTCTGATAATAGCTTTTTGAATTAATAAGACCCACACTTTGTATTTAATTTTAAAATGGAAATTATATACGGACTACTATTCATTTAAAAAGCATCATAATGTCATTTCACTTACACATGTAAATATATTTATAAGTTTTCTATAACCGTTTTGAAAGTGTTTACAAAAATGTTAGTTAAATTTCAGAATATTTTTTATAAATTCTTATTTTAATTTCATGAAAAAAAAAGCTAACATTATATCTATCTATCTATTCAAAAAGATATTTGAGTGGAAATTTTAAAATGTTAAAAAAATACTAAAAAATTATGCATCTCATTTATATTTATAATAGAAAATTTTAAGATAAAAATAAGTAGCCTAATTAATTAAGATAAAGATAAAGGAAGAAGGAAAATAACAAGAATGATTAAAGGTTTTTATTCAGAGATTTTTTTTTTTCGATCAGTAGACTTTGTATAGAAATTCTAAATACTGACATGGATTTTACGTTAGCATAAATAAAATCATGCATGGGCATTAATAATTAAATTGTACACACAATAGTAAAGAATTATAGCATCCATCGCTAACAAATTGATAATATTTGTAGTAAAATAACATAAACTCCTTAATAACAATAAAAGCGAATGTATGAGTGTTGAAGCTGTAAAAACTTAGAATTACTAAATCTGGCACAGTTATATTTTGGAATATTGGTTGTACGCCTCGGAACGATTTTTTTTTTTTGAAATTTTAATTCCATTTTTAATTATTTAAAAATCAAGTGACATTTTGGCGTCATTTTCCCAATAATTCCCAAAAATATAATTGCATAAAATTGATGTTTACATCATTTGAAGATTCAAAAATTGTCTTTTTATTGATAATAATTTAATTGTCGTGCAAATTGTCTCTGAATTTCGGCAATCTTAAAAAAAAATTTTTTTTGCATAATTTTCAATAATAGCTTTCTTTGTTTATCTAAAAATTCAAATCTTTTTCTTTGTTCCATCAAATATTTAATTACGTGATTTTCTTCCAGTGCTGAAAATCGTGGATGAAAGATTCTGTTTAATATCTGTGTAATTTATACGAAGAATAAGAAAATGGAGCTATAGTCTAGACGATGGACTCTCCGGACTATTACATTTTTAATAGAGCTATGATGTCATGGAACTTGATTCTATTAGGTTGGCTCTTATACAAACTGAACTATTAATATAACTATATGTAAAATTATCAATATAACACTTTAATATTTGTTATAATTTGAAGCTTAACAATATTTTTGTAAGTAAACCATGAACTTAGGCTTTCTATAATCTATTTAATTGAAAATAAACATAACTAGAACCTCAATGAGCCAGATGATCGCCAAAAGCGGATCGTGAATTAATAAATGGGAAATTTTATAAAATGTGATCCTATAACTTTTGACAACATGCTAATGAAGTGAACCAAATAACCGTAAGCAATTTCAAAAAAGAAATATGCTTACCTTAAAAGCATATAATCAAGAATAATTTCAAACTTTCAAAAAATTTTTTCCCTGTTTTTAGCTGTTTCAATTTTAGTGTATTTAAAAAAAAAAAAAATCCCATATATACCAGGTGAAGGCAGATTTATTATTCTGGTTTTTGGAACGCAGCTGAAAATTTAATACAAAAAGAAAGTTGCTCCGTTCTTCAAATATTGTGGAAAAGGTAGAAAATCCTCCAAAATAAAAATTCCAAAATTCAGTGGAAATATTCTTTTTGATAACTTTCTTTAATTGCTGTCGCTCAAAAATCTGCCTACCAGAAGATGTGGTAAATGTATGATCGTTGCAACTGCCTCTTCCTTTTCAGAAAATGCTTATTCTATCCACTTTTTGGAAAAAGAGTTCACAGAAAAAAGATCGACTAATATAATATTTTATTCAAAGAAAATGCCTATCGAAATACGACTTATATTTTATTTTTACACAGAAAATATGATTTTGTATCTCCGTATTTCCAACTCTGAAACATCTTGCTTATCTTTTATTTGGTTGTAGTATATACATTATAAAATCTTGTATCATTTGGATATTCATGTTTGAGGGTTAGCTCCATAACATATTTATATTTTGTAATCGTAAATGGTAGGGAATAGAATTATGTTTATAGAAAGCAGTTTTATAATAAAGGATAGCAAAATGGAAGTTAATCCTAGAACTACCTCATTTTATAATAAATTAAAGGGGTAGAAAGCTCCATTTCTTGAATTACAGGAAAACTAACGATGATGTTACATCTTTCTAGCACCAACAAAACGAGTTTTTATTTATTAATAGTTATTAACTCAAAAAAAAAATTAATGAATAAAAAATGGTGGGATTTTGAAAAGATCATATAGAGGGAAATGATGCATTAGTAAATATTTGAATTGCTGAAATTAATGAAGAAAAAAAAAATGAAATCTACTATCTCAAATTTCAAGTTATTATGTGAGAACATTATTATTTTTTATTATTTGTCTTTAATTAATTTAAGTCATTAACCAGTTTAAACCGGTTTGAAACATGTCATGATATTTTTCATCATGAAGTTGAATTTTAGCATAATAAGTTATCTATTTAAAAGATGTATTATTTAAAGAATTTAAGTAATGTAGGCAAATGTAGATTAAATGCAAAAGAAATTGTTGACGATAAAAAGTTAGAAGCCTTTTTTGTATACCTCTAATAATCAATTTTTTTAGTTTCCTTTTATCTGTAATTAATTTGGTATTAGATTAAAAAGTTTATAAATATATTTTGCACTCCAATATCAAGTGTCATTAACATGTTATAAATATCTCTCATAATTCATGATTGATTGAATATTCAACGAGCTTTCGATTTCACAAGCATTCTTTCGCCTCAAACTAATAAATAATAAATCCACATTTAAAAAAATTGTGGGTTTATTATTTTTGATGTTATATTCTATCCATTGATAATATCGTAATTTTAAATCCGAATGAAAGTAGTTTCAAATATTTGTTAACATTTAAGTGAAAAAAATATATTGCACCTTAAAAGAAAATCCGATTATTATTTATTTTTTATCATTATTTTTATGTTATTTTAATTTCCAACAGCTGTGTTTCCCCGAAACTTTCTTGCCTATTCTTCAGTGAATGTCTTATTCTCCTCCCCCTCATATAATTCTGGATTTCCGT
Source organism: Argiope bruennichi (assembly GCF_947563725.1). Taxonomy (NCBI): domain Eukaryota; kingdom Metazoa; phylum Arthropoda; class Arachnida; order Araneae; family Araneidae; genus Argiope; species Argiope bruennichi. The sequence continues at coordinate 22,825,250 of NC_079154.1, read as the reverse complement.
TAACGCTGCAAATATTTTGCTTGGCATTAGCGAACAAAAATTACGAAATATAGATCTTGGTGTGAATCTAACATTTCTAAAGAGTATTTAGTACGAATACGTTGTTTGGATTTTTGGCTGACCATTTGACATGGAGTTACGCTTGTAATCACAAAATAACATACCGAATTTCATTGTCATTGCGTTTATGTAATATTGCTTTTACATACATATGAAAGTGCAAACCGGCAGGGAGTGAACTGTTTGATGGATTTGGTTCAAAAATGTAGTAAGAATCTGCATTTTAGATGTTCAACCTGTTTACCAAATTTTATTTAGCTTGCTCTTCGCGTTTTACAGTTATAGAGTTGCGTTGTATTTGGTCGTAAGTCCATATCCCAAATTTCATCTATCTAGCTAAAAGCGTTTTGGTTAATTATCGTATTCAAAGATTGACAGATATAATGCCAAAATGTGTTTTTCGGGATTAGGAAAGTCTCAAATCTGGAGATTCCTCAAAATTTCGTTTGGCCCTTTCAATACTTCCTCTGAACTTCGTAAATAAATAAATTAAAAAAAAATGAAATCTACGATTGCAAATTTCAAGTTATCATGTGAGAACATTATTATTTTTTATTATTTGTCTTTAATTAATTTAAGTCATTAACCAGTTTAAACCGGTTTGAAACAATCACGAGACCTCTCTCGGTCTCTATCCCTCCTCTCTCTCTCTCTCTATATATATATATATATATACAATGATAATTTTTTTAAACTTTCAATTTTTAAGCTTTCTAGCAAGTAAACAAAGTTTTGGAGCTCGACCTATTTTGATAACGATGAAAAAAATCCACCGTTTCTCTAAATATCGACGCATGCGTAATCTGATAATCTCATGATAGTTTCAAACCGATTTAAACTGGTTAATGACTTAAATTAATTAAGACAATTCGTAAGAATTCAGAGAATGTATAATTTGAAAATCAAGTTGTAACTTTAGTTGGCGATAAATCGCCAAATGTGACAATCGTCTGCATTATTTTCTAATAACCATATTTTAAATAGTTGAAATTATCTCTGAACCAACAATCTGTATCGATTAAACAAACAATATTTTAACTTGTTTGGTTTATTTTTAAAAAATGTTGCGCAAGTTAGGCAATAATACTGTGATTATTGCCTAACTGCAAATACTGCAACAGCAGACGATAGATAATTCAAAAACTATACAGTGGAAGCCGACTCCAAAATAAAACTACATTAGCAGACGATAGATAATAGAAAAACTATGCTCTGAAAGCCGACTCCAAAATAAAACTACATTAGCAGACGATAGATATTTCAAAAGCTATACTATGAAAGCCGACTCCAAAATAAAAAAAGGGACAAATCGCCAATTTATTGCTTACGCATTTTGAGACTTCAACAATTCGTTGCCTTCAAATCGTTTCAAAAACTTCAAACCGCCAAAACATGTTCTCACATGATAAAAAGACTCTTTAGACTTTAATTTCTTTCAACTGGTGGAACCAAACATTTAAAAGTGTAGACCAAATACATCCTTCTAGATTTCATCGAGTCTCATAGGTTAAAGACAAAACGTTAAAATTCAAATTAATATTTAATTATGATGAGATTTCGTAAAATGTCTATTTTGTGTTCTTATTACTGTAATGAATTAAAATATGTATAATACTGCCCTCATAATCAAAACAATTTTGTGAGAGCATTATTATAATATGATCTCATAGAATGAATATTTATAATGAGTTAAAATGATGAATTAATAATAATTTCGAATATAAATATTGATTCATTATTATAAAAAATGAATTAATATTTATATTCGATATTACTTTCTAAAATAATGCACAAAGTAAAGATAATACAATAAAAAACGATTGCTACTTCATTTATTGAATTAAAAAATCTCTTGTAATCATATTAGAATGACATACACTCAGAATTTGAATTTTAAATCCTATTTATTTCTTACACATTTTAATTACAACTGAATTATCTTTTCCGTGTTATTTTACGACTGTTTGCAAGACATTATTTTTCAAAAATGTAACTCCCTTTAGCATAGTTAAACATTAAAATGCTCGCACATGCAACAAGTATAAAAATTACATACAAAAAATTACCACCATATTTCAGTCATTATTTTAAGTTAAATATTTTTGTCCTTGTTAAGAATTGTTTACGTCTGTGAATCGTCTGCTTTTTAACTTTCTTTTCTTTGTTCTTTTAGAATTTGTTGACTAGCTTTAGCAACTGTGTCTGCGCTGCAATTTTATTAGCTAAAAGTAGTATACTAATTTTAATTATAATATCTTTCAACTATGTAATGCATTTTTGACTGTTAATGCAGTTTTAACATTTTTTGTCACAATCATTATGAGTTGAAACAGTTATACTTGGGAAAAAGAAAGGTAATAAATTATTTAACTTAACTATTACTTTCTTACTTATTTATTTAACTTTTTCTTTCTTTGTGACTCATGCATATATTTTAGTTAAGTATGGAATAAAATTGTTATGCCTATTAATCTACGATCTTTATTTTTGATCTCGTATTTAAATTTGATTGAAAGAAAAGCACAATTTTAATAGTTAGTCGGTAAAACCAAATTATAGCATAAAACTCCTTTTTAACAATAACATAAGTAACTCAATTTGTAAAGAAAATGTATCAAATTGAATTTTTATTCAATCATTTGAGAAATTGTCGTTTTTATATTTTCATCGTCAATGCAGACTCATAAATTTTTACTTGCATTTACTCGCAAATTCTTTTGGTGTCTTTTTCTTCTCTTTATTTTTTTATTATAATCTTTTGGTTGAAGACATTTGATTTTTACGAATAAAATATGACATAAATCATTATCATAGCTTCAGAATTCAAATTATGCTAATATATGCACAACGGTGAAATGATACGTGTTTACTCCCTGATAAAGTCGCTAGGACATGTGCCATACCTGCTCTATTCTCTTGCTATGACACTGATAAAAACAACTTGTTTACAGGAAATAAATTGTTTCTAAACGTTAAACTTGCATTCGATCAATATTTCAAAATGACGCGATTAGTCAATCAAATGTATAAGTATTTTTTTTAAATATTTTTATGATGGTGAAAAATTTAATCGTTTGGCAAAACTCTGTCATTGCTGACTTATTTTTTTATGTATTTATTTTTATTTATTATTTATTTTTATTATTAATATTATTATTTTTTCGTTTTCAAACAAAAAAGTTCTGATTCTTTTAACAAAACTTCTGGTTTTTGAAAATCTTGTTGATTCTTCTCTGTTCTTAGAGTTTATTATTGTTTAACTAGAAACATTCGTTTGCTCTTTAAACAAGACAGAACGAAATATTATTCTAACATAAAATAAAAGTTTATTTAAGTTCACTATCTACTTTAATTCACTTTATACAAATTTATCTTCTCATTTATTCCAGTCTTCTTTGTTTAATGAATATAAATTACTTTTTAATGACAAATTTTGGCACTAAGCTTTTAATATACACCACATCTTGAAAAAGAACAAGCATTGTGCTTAATAATGAAGCTTTTCACCCGTTTCGAACGTGTTACCGCAGCTGTTGAGACGAAAGCAGCAAAGAAAGCATTCCACCGCTCAACTCATCTCTTCATCTACCTAGAAAACAAACAAACCACTGGAGCAAATATTTATAAAAAGATTACATCTCGAGTGCAATAGAGACAGCTTTAAACAAGTTGATCTCGAAAGTAAAATGTTTATGAAAGAATAAAATCCTTTAATGTGCCTTTATAATGGCGAAACAGAGACATTTTATCCCGTTCATGGGGAATTAAATGCAAAGAACATGATTCATCGGTAGCCATTTTCTTAATCGCATTGTTTTATGCGGTGAATGAAATGTCTGAGAATTTATAATGGGGGAATAAAATAGCTTCGGCTACGAAATAAATCCAAGTAAATATTTGGAATTATTTATAGATGAATTTAATGCTTTGTTACAAAGAGGGATTTAGTTGTTTGATTTTTAAAATAATTTATAGCGCTGATGGGATAAGTCAGTAAATTTTGTGGGTTTATCTGTGGAAAAGAAATGACTTGAATAATTGTCCTATTTAAGGGAGAATTGAAGGCAATTAAAGTAGGAAATATAAATGTAAAGTAGGAACATTATAATAAATACTAGTTTTTAAACTGTGGAAGAACTTAGAATTTCTCGTTATTTAAAAATCTAGATTCGTAAATTTGAAGACAAATTCTTTTCATTAGCATACTATTACTCGAAGATGCCTAAATAAAAAGATAATGTGAAATTCTGCATTAAGAATCTTAATTTTTTATTCTAATTCTTTTGAAATCTAAATTCGAATTGTCATCTCATCTTGAATTTATGAGCGGCATTCGAACCTTTTTATGCTGTTTTAACGTGATGATATTTAAAGGCTGTCACATTAACTGTGAAATTTGATAAGTGTGATATAGCATGCATGATGACGAAATCATTCAAAATATTCTGCAGATCGCTGGGCCTAAAGCTACCAAATTTGGTACTTGGTTACTTTCTGGGGAGTAGCTATTAACTAATAAACTTTTTTTTTTCAAAATTAGATACTTGGTTGCTTCCTAAGTAATAGCTTCTGACTAGGAAAGAGTTTATAAAAATTTGATTCTTAGTTACTTTCTCGATAATAGCTTTTGACTAAGAATTTTCTTTTAAAAAAATTTGGTACTTCGTTACTTTCTGGGCAGTAGCTACTAACTAAGAATTTTTTTTTTTTCAAAATTAGGTACTTGGTTACTTCCTAAGTAATAGCTTCTAACTAGAAAAGAGTTTATCAAAATTTGATTCTTAGTTGATTTCTGGGTAATAGCTTCTGACTAAGAATTTTCTTTAAAAAAAAATTTGGTACTTGATTACGTACTAAGTAATAGCTTCTGACTAGGAAAGAGTTTATCAAACTTTGATTCTTAGTTACTTTCTGGGTAATAGCTTCTGACTAAGAATTTTCTTTAAAAAAAATTTGGTACTTAGTTACTTTCTGGGTAGTGGCTACTCACTAAGAAAAGGTTTTTCAGAATTTGGCACTTGGTTACTTTTTAAGTAATAGTTACTGACTAAAAAAATATTTTAAAAATTTGATTCTTAATTACTTTCTGAGTACTAGCTAAGAGGTTTTTAAGAATTTAGTATTTATTTACTTTCTCGATAGAAAAGGTTTTCCCAAATTTGATTCTTGGTTACTTTCTGGGCAGTAGTTAAGACTAAGGAAGAGTATTTCAACATTTAAATGAGATTTTTGACTAAAAAGGAATCTATGTTGTAAGACCCACATTCTGTAGCTAAAACATTTCCTCTATAACATTGCACAAGTGCTAGTTTTACACCACTTTAAAATAAAAAAAAAAAGCTTTTTAGTAATATTGCTTTTATATTTTTTTCTCTGATTTTAATAACTTTTAAAAAATACTTTTATGCATGTTTTTAAAAATAATTTCATTCTTTTTAGTTTCTGGGTTTTTGTTTTGTTTTGTTTTTCTTAAGCACATTGCAATGATACTAAATATATTTGTGTGAACTTTTTATTTGAATGCATAGAAAATTTAATCAAGAATATTTTCAAAATATGAAGTAAAGATGGACACATTAAACTTTCTACCATGCTTAAGAATAACCTTGTACAATACTTCGGACTACAAGCTTGAATCTCTTTTTATTATTATTGGAATTATTTTTTAAAATTAGAGAAACACATGAAACTAAATGATTTACAAAGGGGAGGCAGGGCTTTCAAAATTGAGTTCTTAATAACATTTAGTATAATGGCAGTATGCCTTTATACTAAATGTCCTTTATTAAAATATTAAAGCGCAATAACCTGCCAATTTCGAGAAAATAACCCTCAAATTTTCAGTAGAGCTTATATGTAATAAGGAGTCGCCGCTATCCAGCGTCCGAAGGCAGTTAATTAATAAAATACTTGTTTGCTTAGCATTCAATTGCTCTGAGTTTGGTCCCGGCAAGTGTTTTTTTAAAAATTTATTTTTATCTAAAATTATTTTAAACTAATTTAATTATTCATAAATAGTTTTAATTAATATGTTTCTATTTTTTATGCAAAAAAAAAGTTTATTCTCATAATTTTTGAATTATAATTTAATTTTTAGAAGAAAAATAATTATAAATTTACATGTGTTTTTTTAAATATTCAAAATTACATAAATTAAATTAATAATTTAAAAACGGCTTTAATTAATGTATTACTTATTTTTGTATTCAAAAATAAATGTTTTTTCTGTTAATGCGTGAATTATAATTTCATTTTTAAAAGAAAAATAATTATGCTTATTCATTCATTGAATTATAATTATAATTTAATTTTTACGTGTTAAAATAATAATAAATATAATTTTAACGATAAAAATTATTTAAATAACTGTTTTCTTCTTAAAATTATTAGAAATTTTAATATTTTGGATTTTAATAATGACAAACTATTTGTTAACTCAATGAAGCTGTATTTTTTATCGGGAATTAAAGAGAGCAGCTGAAATTAATGAAATTATATGAGCAAACGTTTTCAATATTGACAATCGAAAAGAAAAATTAGAAAGCAGGTGTTAATTGATGGGTTGCATAGGCAGATGTTTCTAAATTTTTAATAACATGATATGGTATGCATCGTACATTGCCCGATTTTCTGAAGCAAAGCAAATATTTCTTGTAGGTAAATGTAACTTGTGGATTTCAACATTTCTCTTGTGGATAATCATTATTTATCAAATGTGCAAGATGTCAAAATATGCATATCTTATTTCTAATGTTTTTACGATAATGGCCAACTTCCAGATGTACAATTGCATCTGTAATATGGCGTTATATAACCTAGCTGAACTAATGAAAGACAAAAAAAAAAAAAAAAAAAAAAAAAAATCACAATATCTACAAAAGATTTTATTTTGACATTTTTGATGATGCGATTTAATAATAATAAAAATTCAAAAAAACAAACAAACAAAGGCTTTCTTTGGAATGCAAGTTCTACCTTAAAGTGCAACAATTTGAACATTGCCTTATCAAACTTGCTGTGTTATTAAGTAATACAAGGTTCCTAGATCAACAATGTTTGCCTCATAAGCCCATTTTTCACATGACCCTACAAATAAAAATCGCATGGTGTGAAACCCGGGGAATGCGGTGACTACTTCCAAGTAAAAGGCATTTTTAACTATCTGTTTATAAAGAGTTGCAATAGAATTTACTTGTGCATATTGAGGTGCATTTATAAACTCATTGAACCATATGTATAAAATAAAGTAGGCAATGAAAAATGAGATTTTTATAATTCTATCAGCTAATTGAGTTAGCCAATTGCATGTACAGGAGTTTGTAGTGAACACTAGAGCTAACTTTCTCTTGTCTGCGAAGTCGGAAAATTTATTTACAATCGAGTTGCAAAAACATTTTTTTTAATACCAATCCCTACGATCCCACCACTGAATATGTCTATGCCATGCCATCGATTTATGTTTAATCTCACATTTATAGATAGGGTAAATAAGATTTAAATGACATCACAGTAAGAAGAATTCCTGGATTTTTCTTTTCCTTTTTTTCCTTCCTCTTCTAAACGAAAAGTGTTTTTGACATAAAGCAGTGTAGTAAATTTTTTCCAAGTTAAAATACGAAAACTGAATTTTATTTCACATATATGAAATATTTTGGTTTATTAAAATTTTTTTGTTTGAAAGGTGGTGTTTAATGAAATATTGTTTTATAAAATTTATGTTAATTGTGTTTTATAATTATTTTCTTGATAGAAAAAATAAACTTTAAAATGCATCACATAAGAAGTAAATAGAGTTCAGAGAATTCTTTTTTTTTTCCTTCTCTTCACCTCCCTCCCCCCCCCCATCAAACAGAAAGAATTTTTGGAGTAAAACAATGCAATAAATCCTCAACTTTAAGAATTAAATTATGAAAACAGAATTTTAACTTTCGTATAAGTTCAAAATGTTAGCTTTTCTCGCTTGATTTTCTACCTTTCCCATGACTAAAACCTTTACATATTTAATCCGACAAAATGTTGCTTGTGTTTCTTGATGACTCCCCCATTTTATCATTCCCCTTGCAGGGGCACGTGTTCGTAAAATACTCAGGAGGCCCATAAAAAAAGAAGGGGAAAGTGCTATTTTAATAAATGGATAAATAAAAAAAAACAGACAAAAAGTCGTCTGCGAATAAACTAGACGATTCCCCCCCTCCCCGTAAGAGAGAGCGGGGTGAGAAAAAGGGGAGATTATTTGAAGCCTTCCCCTTCAAAAGCCATTCGTACTTTTCAATAATCCATCAGTGGGGACTTAGGGTTAGAACAGCGCTTCTTGCATCGTTCGCGCGAAAGTGTGCTTTTGAAAAGTCCTCTCTAAATCCCCTCCCTTTCGCCCCCTCCCCTGCAGATGTAACCCCATGAGATCAGAGTTTATGCGGAAGCTACATACCACATTTCGGTGTAATGTTGTAAATGTTTCAGTTGTTGAAAGTTGGTGGCTTTGGAACCAGAACAGATTTGAATTTCTTTTTAGGTGGGAGGGGGAATTTTCCGTGTCTTTTTTTTTTAAATGGGGGAAAAAAACATATTTCTTATTTACAATTTGAGACTGTAGAAAAATGCGATATTTATTAAGCAATAATAATTGACAATAAACAATAATAATAATGTTATAATTTAAATTAACAACCATAAGACTTTAAATATACACGCCTTTAGCGACTAGCTAGCTAACTGGGCTATCAATTGTGTTTAATTACAATTCAACCTCTTAGGTATAACTTCATGTCCATGATTCTATAAGCATCATATTTTTAAGTATCAAATTATAAGACATTAAGGACGTGCTATTTTAATAGTCTTGCAAATGTTCTCTTCATGTTGTAAAAAAAGAAAATGTTCTGTTCATGTTGTTGTTATGATGTAAAAAAAAAAAAAAAAAAAAAAAAGGAAAGAAAAGAAAGAAAGAAAGGAGCCACCAAGCTTTATTTCGGCATCAATCATCGTACAATCATAAAAAATATATCATTCTAAAAGAATTAACATTTTCTTGGTAAGAAGATTGGTATTTAAAAAAAAAAAAAAATTATGTTTTAAGAGAGTGTAAAAATTATTTTTGTGAAATAATATATAGTTTAGAAATTCAGAAATAACTTAAGAAAAATATGAATTAAAAATTAAGTATTTTTTCGACATAGAAATGTGCAGTGGTCATCCTCTTGCCTTGAAGAGCACGTGCGCCAGATTCCATCATGATTGGACAAAAACTGTTTATAAGAGCGTTCAAACAAAGTTTATCTTTAAATAGATTATAACTTTTAATGTCATTTTGAAAGTGAACGGTTAACCAATCTTTCACATAGTAAATGTCAACTTTTCAAAAATGAAATATTAATTTGCAATCGTTTATATTTTTCTCAAATATAGCTTTAACAAAATTGTATAAAACTGTCAATTTTGCACCAAAAATGAAGTCTCAATACCGCAAAAAAAACAACGTGCAATTAAAAAAATGGAATGCCAGTTAAATACACTTTTTAACGGTACTAAACTTATATTTATAAAGAAGGTTCATGTTCACAAATAAATGAACACGTTTAAGAATCTTGAAATAACATGGTTTTATCACAGTTTGATGCTTAACATATTTTATTCAAGGAATTATAAATATCAAACTGCGCATAAAAGATTAAATTTAAATTAAATAGAATCAATATTCCCGGCAGAGCAGATAGTCTCCAAAGGCGGCTAGTAATAGTTTTAAATCTAAATGACATAAAAATACAATTGAAAAGCAAGTTAAAATAATTGCTACTTAAACAGTAACTCTAAAAAATTCTTTTTCCGTTTAATAACAATAATGCACGAATTTATATTTTTCTTCACAAGAACCTTAATTATATCCTTGCGAATATTTCCAACTCGTAATTTAGTTCTTTCTTTTCTTTACAATGCTTCTTATTTTGTTTTCTATCATGTATTCATGTCATGCATATAAAAAAACATACACAAAAAAATCTTTTAGTAAGTCTTGAAATATAATCAAGCAAGAAGGTTTATTTCTTTTTGGAAAAAAGAACTACGAATTTTAAAATGATGTATGAATTAATGAAGGAAAAATTGCTTCTGCTGAATCATTCTTTTTCCTTTTACCTTTTTCTTTCTGCATCTTATTTCTTTCTTTTTTTTAAGTTTCAATCCAAAGCGCATTAGCATTTCCCTCATGGAAAAATCCTATCTTAATAAACATATTTAATAAATCATGAATAAAAAACATTTAAGAACGAAAAGCTGGAAAAAGAAAAAGAAAAAAAAAAAAAAAAAAAAAAGAACAAGGGAAAAAAAAAGTATGAATTTATAAAGCAGACGATTTTCTTCAGCCATCGCAAAAGACAATAAATTAATATAATGCGACGGTGGAAAAAAAGTAGGTCGAAAACTAATTTCAGATAATTGATTAAAAATGTAATTCATTTAAGAGACAAAAGGCGTCTTTAACAGGACCATTAGCTGGACGAAAGTGAAGTCTGTGGATTTCTAATGAATGAAGCCACCGTATAAAATAATTAAGAAGAGTGTGACCAAAAGTATCACCGGTGAATATTTTAGCACGGCTTTATGATGTAATTAAATTATGATATTTAGGCATTGCGTGTTGGCAACATGATGATGTATTGCTTCATTTAGCTCGTAAGCTCTTCATTCAGATTGATTAGCTTTCTAAAATTCTTTCTCTCTCTCTCTTTTTTTTTCAATATAGAACGTAATTTTATTTTTTGACGATCGATGTATTTCGCTAGTAATTTTGACAGACTTTTTTTGTTTATCTAAAAACTTATGTTTAAAATTTGTCAAAATTAAAAAAATCATTATATTTGCATAAATTAATTTAATAAAAATTATTATTAAAAATTTAATTTATATATTTTTTTAAAAAAATCAATAAATATTATTTTTTAAATTATAAAATAAGAGAATGAATTTATTTTAAAATTTGCGGATACATAGAAAATTTTTTGAAAGTTTTCTTTATCAATAAAAGAAAAAAAAACTATACATTGTGGATGGTATATAGCATTTAAAAAGGCACATTCCTATGTGTGACCTGTACACACACACACACACACACACACACACACACACACACACACACACACACACACACACACACACACACACACTATTATTATCTACTATAATATATACAGTGGCTCAAAAAATTGAGAGTACACCTTACGTTTACTTGATGAATGCGACTTTCAATATAAATAACACATTAACGGGAAGTGCAAACTTGTTTTTATTTTTACACATAACAAATGGTTTAATTTAGAGTAAAAATAAAGAAAAATCAACGAAAAACTCTTAAATTGAAAAGTTTCAGAAGCATTTTAAATAAACATACGCAGAATTTTGCCTCAAAAAATTGAGAATACACCAATGAAATTTTTGCAATATCACGCATAGAAATAAAGTGTCACTATTAAATTGCATGTCTTTTGGCTCTTATAATGGTCTCTAAACTTCATGGTACCGATTCGACCCATTTTTGGTGGTATCTGAAGATATTTTACCCCATTCTTCTTGCACCACTTGTTTTAAATGGGTTTTGTTTTTAATTTTGTATTTTTGAACCACTTTTTCGAGTATGGCCCACGAATATTCAATAGTATTGATGTAAGGGTACTGTGGTGGTGTTGTGTAACTGTTGTTTACAATGAAAACGACATCATATTTTGACGTTACGTGCATTCTGTTTGGGGTCGTTGTCCTGCTGGAAAATGGAATTTCCATCTAAACCCAAATTTTTAACACTTTCCTTTAGATTGCTGCTACCATATGGTTCATCCAACTTGTTGCAGAAACTTTTCAAATCATAGGCAGAAGTGTAAGTGCTGAAACTGTGCTAAATGCCATTAAACAAGGTGGATACAAAAGTAGTATTGTTAGAGAGAAACCGTTCTCCAGCTTGCAAATTCAGAAAAAGCATTTGAAGTTTGCAAAAACTCATCAATTGAAGACCAATAACCTTTGGAAGAAATCTATATTTAGTAATGAAAGAAACCTCAACATTTTTGGCAGTGACAACCATCTTACTGTATGGAGAAAGCCTAATACTGCTTTGTATCCAAAAAATTTACGTCCTACAGTTAAACATGATGGTGACTCCGTGATGATTTGAGGTTACATGGCTTCATCCGGGATAGGAAATTTAATTTTTATAGATGGCATTATAAATGATACGGTTTACTTGGATATACTTCGAAGCAATCTAAAAGAAAGTGCTAAAAATTTGGGTTTAGATGGAAATTTCATTTTCCAATAAGACAACGACCCCAAACAGAATACAAGTAACTTCAAAATATGGTGTCTTTTTCACTATAAATAGCAGTTACACACACCACCACAGTACCCCGACATCAATACCATTGAATATTCGTGGGCCATACTCAAAAAAGGGGTTCAAAAATAGAAGAAACCCATTTAAAACAACTAGAAACCAAACCATTAGAAACCATTAGAAACAAAACCCATTTAAAACAAGTGGTGCAAGAAGTATCTTCAAATACCACCAAAAATTGGTCGAATCGGAACCATGACGTTTAGAGGCCATTATAAGAGCCAAAAGGCATACAATTTAATAGTGACACTTTATTTCTATGCGTGATATTGCAAAAATTTCATTGGTGTATTCTCAATTTTTTGAGGCAAAATTCTGCGTGTGTTTATATAAAATGCTTCTGAAAATTTTCAGTTTAGAAATTTTTCGTTGATTTTTCTTTATTTTTACTCTAAATTAAACCATTTGTTATGTGTAAGAATAAAATCATGTTTGCACTTCCCGGTAATGTGTTATTTATATTGAAAGTTGGATTTATGAAGTAAAAGTAAGGTGTACTCTCAATTTTTTGAGCCACTGTATGCATATGGCAGATTTTGAATTCAAATACAGTACAATAAATAAATACAGTTTTAAATCTCCTTTCATTTTCCGATCAGATTTAATATATTTTTTTTCCCTTCTACATAGTCTGAGCTTTTGAAAATTGCAATAGTTATAACCGAAAAGTTGATGGTCCACTAAAGCTTTAAAAATAAATTATAAATACACTCCATTAAGCTTTAGTTGGAAAAGTTAAAAATAAATTATTAATAAATACATTCCATGAAGCTTTAGTTGAAAACATTAAAAATAAATTATTGATAAATACACTCTATTAAGTCTTAGTTGCAAACATCAAAAAAATATTGATAAATACATTCTATTAAACTTTAGTTGAAAACTTGAAAAATAAATTAATCATAATTACACTCCATTAAGCTTTAGCTGAAAATGTTAAATATAAATTATTAATAAATACACTCCATAAAAGTTTTAGCTGAAAACTTTAAAAATAAATTATTGATAAATACACTCCATTAAGCTTTAGTTGGAAAAGTTAAAAATAAATGATTAATAAATACATTCCATGAAGCTTTAGTTGAAAACATTAAAAATAAACTATTGATAAATACACTCTATTAAGCCTTAGTTGCAAACATCAAAAAATTATTGATAAATACATTCTATTAAACGTTAGTTGAAAACTTGAAAAATAAATTATTGATAATTACACTTCATTAAGATTTAGCTGAAAATGTTAAATATAAATTATTAATAAATACACTCCATGAAAGTTTTAGCTGAAAACTTTAAAAATAAATTATTGATAAATACACTCCATTAAGCTTTAGTTGAAAACATTAAGCTTTATAATTCGATATTTTTTCCCCTCTGAATTCAGAAAGGCCAAAGTCAAATTTGAGAAAATTATGTTCAGATAGTTTGATATTCATCTTTTAACGTAATCATTTAACGTAAGCGCAACTGGCAAATAGCAAATTAGATTGCTGTGTGTTTGTTTTTTCGTTTTTCGAGTTAATCTGTTTACAGACATGAAATATTTTCGAGTTTTTGTTTACATCGATTAAACATGTATATAATTAAAAATGTACTGATAAATGGAACAATCCAAATGGATGGACATTTTTCTTATCGTATTTCCTATGCTTAAGAAGTTTGGAAAAAATCCAGAATTGAAATTGAAACAAAAATTTGACACAAAACTTTTGTAGTCACAAAATCCCATATCTAATTTGATATCTGTAAGTCATTGCCTTTATGAGTTATCGAATTTGTATGTTTCTGAAAGTACAGACCGTACAAATAGACACGTTGTTGGTTTCGGTTACACTACAAATGTTAAATCTGTGTACCGAATCTTATCTATCTAGCTCTCTTCGTTTTGAGCTATCGTATTAACTTATATTCTAACAATCGAACAAACTAAATTCCCTGGAACAGATTTTACTTAAAATTTGATTTAAAAACCGTATGTTAAATTTCAACTGTCTGCCGTAAAGTGTTTTTAAGTTATCTTTGTCACAGACAGATAGACAGATGGTTATTTTCCAAAAATTTGTTTTACGAACTGTGGGAGGTCTAAAATGTGGTGATACGTCAAAATCTCGAGTTCGAAAATTTTGACGATTATTGTACTATCTCTGTACTACGTATGCGAGAGAGTACAAAAATGATTAACAAAAATGTAAAAGTTCTTTCTATTATTAAAAATCAATAAAAATGAATCACAATTTTTTTCTTCTTATTTTAAACGACCGAAATCTTATTATTGTTTTTATTTTTCCTATTTCTTTAGCTCTATTTCTTTAATTTAATTAATCGTGAAAAATTGCCATCACACTTCAAAATAAGATAACCTCTAGTGGGACTATTAAGCAAATACTTTTGTTTAAATGCGTTAAATATTGCTTTAAAGGAGCGAACAATTTTTTTTTGGACAAAAAAAAAAAATTTTTATTTTTTAAGGTAAAAAAGTGTTTTGAAAATCTAGACAAACGATTTTTTTTAATAACAAACAACGAAATTTTATAAGGAAATAATTCGAGAAAGGAAAAAAAAAAAAAAAAAAAAAAAAGGAAGGGAAGAAAAAAAAAAAAAAAAAAAGAACCCGTGAAAATTTTCTTATCTATTTCTTTGAAAATATTTATTGAGAAAGGGGGAAAAAAACTATTATGAGGAAAAAAAATGTCGCAAGAAATTCACTTTATCATCATAAAGATTAGAGTGTAATCCTTTTAAATGATACGTAACCGTGTTAAAACTTTATTTAGATTTAACATCGAATGTGAAAAACGGATATTGAATTTTTAAACAGTTCTAGCACTGGATTTGAGGTTAGCCTTTTTATTGTCTTATTTTTTTAATCGTTTTTCGAAGAAATATTACTTCTTGCTTAATCTAATGAAATTATCTTTAAATGAAGTTTGTTTAGTATTTCAGACTCTTCTATACGAACAAACGGAAGTTTAAATAATCGTCTTAAATGTAAAACGGTTTATTTTTTTAATTGAAAATTTTCTTTCATTCATTTTAAAAATCTATTTTTATTAAGATAACATTTTATTGGTTCTTTGCATTAAAATGTGCAAAAATAAATTGTATTAAAATATAATTGTTATAGAAAATATTATAAAAGTTATCTAACAAAATTAAGCGTGCGTAAAGGTTAAAGAAAGGCTAACATATCTGCATATATTGGACTTCAAAGTTCATAATTTATGTATTTTTAAATACTGACTGGCAATCATAGAATAAAACCTGCTGAATAATATTATTCAAGCTGCCTGTCCAAAATGACTTCCCAAGGGGAATGATTTATTAAGAAATCTAAAATCAAAATACCATGAACTATTTATTTCAGTAAAGGAATAAGTTGTTATACATTTAACTTTTAATAAAACTTTAAATCATTTAAGATATTATAATGCGTACTGTTTTCAGACTATATTAAAGAAACTTAAAATAATTAATAATTCTGAAAATTTCTACATTAAAACCAGTGGAAGATGTCTTCCCAAAACTGTCTCACAAATTCTGTAATTGTTGTAATAAATTGTTATTTTCTCTACTACTGGGCATAAAATAATGAATTTTGGACATGACCGGACTTCAAGAGTGCTCAGATTTTTATTTTCAGGATCCCAAGCATGAAAATTATGTGGTTCGTAATATAGTAAAGAAAACTGGTACTTATGTATAAATTGCACATGGTGAACAATAATTATGAAATATCGTTTTTTGTGAGAAAATCTAGCGTGTAATCATTGGCGATATCTTTATTTGACCATTTATTAATGACGTGCGGTTAATACACAAGCACCAGAAGATCAAATGTGCATTTATACGCCTTTCTTTCTAACAATTGAAATCTACATATGGCATAGAACTATAATTTCATTAATAAGGCCTCTTATCAAATTTTATTTATTTTAATCAAAGCATTTCCACGTATTGGAATATGCAGACCGACAACAGTCAAAGCTTCGATAGATATGGCTCAAATTTTAGTAAGAATCTGCATTTTAGATAGAAGATATTAAATATTTTCTATCTAAACGAAGCCCAAGGCAAATATCAAAACAACACCCCATCCTAATCTTTTAACTACAATCCTTATATTATCCTCCCGCTCCAAAAAAAAAAAAAAAAATTATGACAAGTGGAAGTTGAAGTTAAACCTAGTAATTATATGTAGAATTTTGAGGAAATATGCCTCATTTAATTATTCATCAACTATTTCAACAATTTATTAAAACTAAATAATATCGCAGTTACAAAAGCAATTATTAATATAGTTAAATTCGTATAAAAGTCTTTGAAACTATTTTAAAAAGCAATGACTGACAAAACAAAATGCACATAATATTAGGGACCCAAAAAAAGTATCAGCGCCAGGGGCCCTCAGAAAGCTTTTTCGGTTCTGACCAATAGAAATGCATACTGATTTTTATATATTTCTAACATCACAATTTCTCATAAATATCTGTTCAAATTTCTTAATTAAATATAATTTAATGATTTAAACTATTAATATATCAAATATTTTCTGAAATATAATTGTACAATTTCATTAAAATTGTCTGAAACTATAAAAAGTTTTTAAAAATATTGTAATTATATATTATTTGGTTTTTTTAATGAATTAGCCATCTGTATTCAACGTTCATTAAACAGTTTTATTTATTGATACTGAAATAGCAAATCTGCGTTTCTGTTGCCGCATTACAGACCAAACTGTCATACTTTGGAGGACCAACTTACCAAACTTAAACAAATATACTTAGGAGAATGGAAACATGTACCTAAAAGATTTTTTCAACTCTTAAATTAATTTTAATTAATCAAAAACCAAGCGAAATTTCGATGATTAAAAATATCTTATGAAAATATTATCTCGTACAGAGAGTTAGTCACCGAATCCTTTACCCTATATCTAAAAATTTAAATTTTTTTCTCCAAGTTAAAATTTAAATACATATCTTTTCAATGACGTATTTAGTTTTCAAGTTTCTTCCCAATTTTAACAGTCTTTTTAAAAAAATTTCTACATGTGATTTGTAACAGTAGTTGAAATTTAAACAGACCGATTTCCTTGCTTTATCGAATCTTTAAAGAATGTTTTTTTCTTCTGTTGACAGAGGTTATTGTATCTCAGATAAATCAATTTAAATTAAGAATTTTACTTTATCCTTAAGTAATGAAAGGGTATCAAATAATTTAATATCTTACAAATTATAGATTCAGGGATCTTACAAATTATAGATTCTCTCTCATTTTAAATAAAAAGTAACTTTTGTTTCTGGTTCAGATTTTTCATGTCATATGTAATAAGCGTACATAAATTATTTAAAATTTTTCATAACCCCTAAAGCTACAGATATATTTAACTATATAATCATAGTATTTGACATAAGGTAATTTGTCAAACAAGCATCTGCAATCGTATAATTTATTTTAACTCCAGAACAGAGACGAATTTTCTTAAATTCAAAACATTTCTATCTGTTAAAATTGAATGCTGAATTCCCAGTTTTATTTTTTAAATACAGTGAATTAACTCATTGTGCTCATTTTATTTCGATTAATTTCCGTTTAATTCTTTAAAAAAATTTTTAATTCAATTTTTTTTTAATAAAAGTAAGAATTTTAAGCAACATTCTTTCCTTACTTTTTATATTTCTAGTGATTATGATATCGAATACTAAATTACTTTTTTTAATTTAACTTAATGAAAAATAATTATCCGTATATTTGAAGAATATATATATATATATTTTAAATTGCGTGTTTTGAAGTGCAAGATAATATTACTTACAGTGAGGAAATATCAAGGTTTTTTTTTTTTTTTTTGTTTGTTTTTTGAAACAAATCTTACAACGAATTAAGTTCATTCCAGCTCAAAATGTAGCAAAAACATCCAATGAATTAGTTTTTTTTTTCTTTCTCTATCCACGCCTCTTCTTTCACACAAAAGTTTTTTTTTTCTTTTCTACACATAACATTTTTATTATTAATAAAATTTATTACCGGTTCTTCTCGCTCAGCTTAATTTATAGCAACTCTAAGCAATCTATTAGGAATTTAAAAACAGTAATCGTTTTTTTTTTTTTTTTGCTAATTGATTATAATGATTTTTTGAACAGAAATATGATCTTATGAGATTTATTTATATTAATACAAATTTCACGTTTATCAAATCCTACTCCATTAACCAAGCATATCATGAAGAGATATTTGCCTTTTAAAAATAAAAAAAGTATTTTTCTACTTACATGACTCATCTGTTTACATTAGAAATGCCAGCTTACGAACTTAAATAGAAGCTTGAATCTGAGGTTTAATCTAGATAACTTAATGAATGGAATTATTGAATTGAGTTCCTTTTTAAGAAATTTTATAATACTTCTAAAGAATAAGAAAGTAATATTTATTAAATTTAAATAATTTATTCATCAACTTTGCGTCAACTGGTACCCGGGAATGCAACCAAGGTACCAGGGTGCCCAGGGACTTGCACTGTCTGTCCCACTTATATATTGTTACGAATCTGCGATACGGCTTCCCAGCATAGTGGGTTCCATAGGAGGTCGCAGAGCGTGGCGACAAACTTGGCAACCATTTGGCGACTTGGCGACGAAGTTGGCGACTTTGGCGCCAAAATAGATTATACCCGAAACATCGAGAATTTTCCCGAGCCGTCCAGTAGGAACGGAGATACGCCTAGAACGTTCCTGATTGGTTGAGAGGCTTCTAGCCCCGCCTCCTGATGCCTATAAAATGAAGCACCCGCAGCTGCCGGGCAGTGGTGAATTGAGTAGCGAATCAGATCGGAGAGTTGTAGTCGGAAGCAACAGAGTGAAGAGTAGTCGGAATCGACAGAAAGAACTGGCCTTCCAGAGATGAGTGCTGAATTAAGTTGTGAGCTACGGTCTGCATTAGAGTCTGTTGTCTGCACGTTTCGGCTTAAGATAATTGTGTGCTGTATATAGTTGTCGTCCTTGTGCTGTCCTGTGTGTCTTCGTGTCAATAAACGTCGTTGTTTCATTTTCTACTGCCGCCTGGTGATTGAGTCTTCTCCACACCATATAACTCCCACTATCCAAACGAACCCCGGAAATTTCGTAACAATATTCACCTCAATTCATTGATTGTTAGAAAATTATCAAAGGTCACTTGATACATTCAGTAAAAATGATTGATTCTCGTTCAAGGTTCGTATCTCGTTACTATTGTTCGCTGATCCATACAAGACAACCACGGTCTCGTTCATGGTCCATAATGTTATACGGATGATAAGATCTTTACCACAGAGCTCGATAAAGTTTTGATTCACCACATGTGACATGACAAAGACGACACCCTCGGGTTTTCTTTCATTTTTCAGCATGACAGAACTAGCCTAAAGCCAAATTTTTACTATCGTACTAGATGAAAATGAGTGATAAAGTTTCAATTTTGATAATTTCTATTGTGTTACATTAAATAATGCACATTAATGATTCGATTGAATATACATAGCCTTTAAATCAAGACAGTGTATATTAACTTTGCGAAGTTCTGAGCGTCACAGACGAAATGTAATTTTTTTCTTCACCAGTCGTCATCGATGAATTAACCCCTTGCCTGCCGCGGTCGTATATATACGTCTCTCTAAGTTAATGTGTTAACTGCCCCTGGCGTATATATACATCTCGCAACTATATACGTGGCACTGGGGACCGAATTTCGCAAGTTATCCTCGGCAGGTAAGAGGTTAATAAATGTGTTGCAACGGGAAACGAACAAACTTGATTTTTTTTCGTAGTTTCCTGTAATTCCTTTTTTTTATTTGCTTTTATTTTTTCTATATGATGCATCTGTTCATTTCCGGTCTGGTGGCGCCAGAAGGGATCATTATTATATTGGTTTTTTTGGAATTAACTAGTTATCGGTTAGAACTCCTAAAGGAGTGCTTGTATTTTAATAATCTGCATTAAAAATGTTAAAGAAAACGTCCTCACTGCTTTTGTCATGTAGAAGTTATTGGATATTTTGGTCAGTAGAGAAGGTATTGGATATTTTTAGTGTAGGCAAGCTCTATCCCGGACACTTTGGTTCGAACTTTGTTCAGCAGAAAGGTATGTGGATTCTTTTTTGTTGATCAGTAGTAATTAAAGAACATCAAATCCGCAATAAAATGCAAATTTCATCAATATCAAACATTTCTTATTTCGATGCTAAAAATTTATCAGTTTGATATAGAATGGCATAAACGCACTGATGTTTCATCCACATGGCAATCCTAGGACCAGTGTCGAAGTCATCTATACGCTCTCTGGATGCTTTCTGTTTGATATACCACTGGGTGAGACAGAAGAGATATTGAAATAAATGAGGGGAAAAAATCGTTTCAACCCTCCTTGCAAAATGTTTAAAAAACAATCGAAAATTAAAGCATTTTTTTGTATTTTGTTATAACAACAACTGAAAAGATTTTGAAGACATAGATTCAGTGCACAATAATTTAATTAGAATGTTTAAAAAAAGTCATTAAAATTGACTTTAATGCACTATTTCGCCCTCATGACGTCACCTAAGATTACAGGGCAGAACATCTATACAGCCCCTAGACACTGCTCGACTGAGACAGTAAGAATAATTAAGTAAAAAAAAAGTTTTCACATTCCTTTCAAAATGATTGAAAAATAAACCAAATATTTCTACATATTCATTCATTCAATAATTTTTTCATATTCATTATAATAATGGAAAAAAAGTTTTAAGCAGTAAACTCAGTTAATAGGGATTTAATTAGAATACAAAGTAAAATGATTATTAAAAGAATTTTTTTTCCAAATAAAACTAAAATTTGAGAGCATTTCTTTGGAAAACACTTTAAAAAGAAAGAGAATTTAGAATAGTTACAGTAAAGGTTATCTTCATTTTTTGCTATTATAATAAATTGAGATAAAATATCGCAATATATTCGATAAAAACTTTGCAATATTCTTTATATTAAGAAATAGAAATTCAAAAAAGAAGAAATAAATAACTACGTATAGCTAAATAAGAAGGATTATCGCAGTAAATGTGCTGTAATTATCAATTAATCCAATTAAAATCCATTATTTCGTATATATTATTCATAAAATTAAAATCCTTTATTTTAATTACATGATACTTAAACTATTAAAGCATTAAAAAATAATTAATATTGCCTGACAATAATAATATATTAAAATGCCTTTGAAATGTTTTAAAAATGTAAGTATGGTATTATATTTTATAGCTAAAGAAAAAAGTTTGTAATATTTTGAATCACATTTCGATAGTACATCATTTTGGAATGATCTCTTGATTTATGAACTAAGGAGAAATAACTTTAGACAGTAGTATTTTTTGTACAAACCAGAAGAAAGATGTGCGGCCGAGTTAGATGCGTATAAACTCGCGTGTACTAAAAAAAATTTGCTTTGTTATTATATTAACTTTGTCATCATACGATAATTTACAGTTTTAACATTTTTAATTTTCTATTTAAAAAAAAAAACTTTGATGTTAATGATGCAGCATAGTGTTATACTTTTAACCTGCATTTGTATAAGCAAACATAAATAAAAAAAAATTAATTTTATTCATTTAAATGATTTATTAAATGAGCTATGATTGATTAAATCTCAAGTTTTTATACATGAAAGCTAGTTATTTACAAGAGTTTGTAGTCTTTGAAAGGCTCATTCCGTTTAAAATTTATTCATTATGCGACTATTCAGTTTATAATTTGAAAACTCTTTACTGAACTTTATAATTTGAAAAAAAAAATAGTACTTTCAGAATTTATTTTTTTAAAAACAAAGTATTAGATTATGCATGGTCCAGGGCTATTAAGTACTTAAACACGCTACGCCTATTGATAGGCAAGTTTCTGTTTTGAAATTACAAAACCATATTTTTAAATAAATTTTTATTTAATATTCACAAATTCAATTATTAAGTAACAAATGTTATTATAGCTTGAAATTACAATGCATTTAATAATGGGTTACCTTCAAAAAAATTGGTGGTATTAACAAGTGAAAAAAAAAAAAAAAAAAAAAAAATTAAATTAATAATATTTTAAAGAATGATATTAAATATTTAAAATTGTTTTAAAACATTTTAATTGAAAACTTGCCAGATTTTGATTCAATCAGTAAGCAATGAAATAAATTAGAACACACAAGCGAATTTGGAAATATAAAAGAACAAGTAACTCAAATGCTAACAATAATTTGTTAGTACATGGCTCTTGTAAACTAAATGTTGTTGTTGCTACTTATGGCACTTGTCATAGACAAGCGATTTTAGCCGAGTCTGTGCAGTAGCTTCTAAGGGCAAAGGCCCCTTAGCACCCGAGGGCAGAAGTCTGACATCTAGCTCATATGAAGATGACACTCAAGCACTCGCTTGCACAACCCCTTTTTACAGGACCAGCTCTTCCACACACCTCAGAGATAGAAAACAGGGGGAAGAACATACATGCCCGAACCAGGATTCGAACGCAGTACTCCCAGATTACGGGGAAGACGCGCTATTCCTAGGCCAGGACGCCGGCTGAAAACTAAATGAAAGCATGAAATTAAATTATCCTGAAAAAAGTAATATCGAAGTCCTCGGGCCGTAACCTACTTTGGTAATACAACCGTGACAGAATCGATTTACCAAAGCTTATTGTGGTGTTTCACATGCCCCATACAATCGCAAGCGGTGTTTCATTCCATTTAATCCACAGATCACTTTGCTCGGTGATATTTCACGACAGAACCTTAAATGACTTCAGCATTAAATCATCGCTAAACTCACAGCTACTGACTCACCCTCTCCTTTTGATATCATAATGTAATTCAAGGTCCAAAGTTTTCTCTCGGGATATTAATTATAATCTTAAGTCACCCATTCAGGGAGGAAAGGAGAGTGACCCATGGGCTTAGGAATTCCGAATGGGCATTTAGATTCGCCATTACGGACGTTTCTCGCCAATCCCCTGTGCTGTAACATAGCGCAGGTGCATAGTTCGCGTAGATAAATAGTCCCTGCTTGACAGGTTACACCATGTATCATTCTTGGCAGGAAGAGGGTATAAGTTATTCACGCGTCCCCTTCTAAAGGTTAATTATTTCATTGATGTGGTAGGTCTGCCTTTAGTTGCTTGTTTTTTCACACTCGAGTCTAATTTTGCTATTGATGGGCAGTTTGAAATATATGTAAACTGTGCTTGTTGAATGCTTATTATTTCGGTTGGATTTTGAATTCAACTGAAGATGGACTTGTGTTACTTAGCGCTTTGGTTCATTAGTCACTTTCGAGTCAGCAAATAAACTTTTATTTTGTTTTATATTGTAAATCTAATTCGCATAGTTGCTTTCTAGTTGACGAAGTATAGAGAAAGTATTGTAATCGTCGAAAATTCGAAAATCGAGATTTCCACGTTTTAGATCTCTCTGAGTTCGAAAAACATGTTTTTTGACATTATGTCTGTCTGTCTACCTGTGAATATGATAATTCAAAAACGCTTTGAGTTAGAAGGATGGATTTTGGTTTATGGACTCAAGATATAATCTGTTGACTTCCAGCAAATTTTGAGCAAATCCATTTGAAGAAATCTCTCTGTTTGGCTGTACAAAACGTAAAAAGCTAGATAGATGAAATTTAGTACACAGGTTTAGCATTTAAAATGCAGATAGCCATCAAATTTTAAATCAAATCTGACGAAGGATTAACCGTCTGCTGGTATATACTTTTCAGCGCAATAATTCAATGATGCAATGACTTGAATAAATGTAATTGGGTATACGATTTTGTGATTACAGCTGTAACTTTGTGTAAAGTTTGTTTTTGGTTTCAATTGGTCGGAAAAAAGGCGCTACATTACATATTCGATTTTCGGATTCTTGCATATTAATCTCATACCATGGATTGCCAAAACAAAATCGCCAAAGGTCGTGTGATAGATTCAGTAAAAATGCTAGACTCACGCCAAATATCTATATTTCGTAACTATGATTCGGTAATGTCATGCAAGGCATTGGCGACCTTTCTCAAGGTCAAAATTTTATGCAGGGGAGAGGAGGATAACCTCTTTCTTACAGAATATGCGTGAAGGTTTTTGAAAAACCACTCCCACTTAAAAAACAAACAAACGTGGCAGTGTTTATAAGCTCTGAATTATCAGTAAGCTTCGTGATGTGAAAATCATTCACAACTTTCATTAGGACAATTAATCGAAAATAGAATCAATTTGAAAGGTAGTCATTTCTTTGCTCCTAGGGCCTCACTAAGTAAGGATTTTTCTAATATTTCTAATTAAAATTCTGTAGAAATATTAAAATTTTTCCTTAATAACCTCTAAACATATTACTGCCTAACCATCATTTTTTAGTATATTTTAAAATTCAAGGGAAAAAAAAAACAACACCTCTTCAGTAATAACGAATTTTATTTCCGTATAATCTTTTTTTATTAATTAAAGAAACTTTACAAATTTTTAAAGGCTTATTTTACATTGATACTTTCCATTGTTTCAACTACTGCATTTATGCGAGCTATTTTGTGATATCAACTGTAAAAAAGAATTGAAATGAAACTGATATGATACAGAACGCTGGACTACGCATGCATAAATATTATTATCCCATATAAATATTTCCCTATAAATATATAAAAAATTCGTCTAAAATATTAACCCTTTAATCGCTATGGTCGAATCTCATTCAACCGAGTTATCGCTTCGTAATGATATTGGCTAAAATTAAATCATTCTAAGATACTATAATTCAACAGAAAAAAAAACCTACAAATATTCTACGATCGAATGAATCATAATTGAGTCAGTAAGATAGCACATTCCTGGAATGGGAGGCTTTATCTATTTCGACTACGAAAAAAAGTAAAACAAGTAAGGGGTAGGCATTTCTTTGTTAAGATTTTTTTATACAATCTTTAAGGTAATAATTCATTTAGAAATATTTTTATATAATTTATTTTTATTATTATGCAACTTTTATTCACTTTGTTAGACACGTAAAAAAAGTATCACTGTATAATGGCAGAAACACACATTTGTTATAAAATAGTGAAATCAAATGGGAAAATATATATAAACATTTTTAAATTTTAAACACATCAATATCATGTATCAATAGTTTTTGCCTTCCGAAACTAAATGAATTCATAACAATTTTACTATAGACACTCAGTAATACGGCAGTAGATTTCTGGACAGAAAACTCCCGGACTGAACCTCAGGAAATCAACGGGTTAGTAAATATTTATCTAAAAAATAGCAAATACTATAGAAATAGATCCCCCCCCTTCACAGATTTCCTGAAGTAACTGGATTATAAAAAAAAGGCATGATTACTGTAATTCTAATGTAATGAATAAATTAATTTGACATGTTTCTGAAATATAAAATGGCAATGTTAAAACTGCGATTGTATAGTGTATGTTTCAACTATCGATCTCTCAATTCATTTCAACTTTATACTATTTATATAAGTTTTCGAGTGTTTTAAAAAGCACTAATGATAAAAAAAAAAAAAAAAAAAAAGACCAGCTTAGAAAAAAAATGTATCGAAAAGGTGTATCTTCTTCATTACTGAGTAAAAAAAAAGAGCGGGGAAAAAAGAATCTCACAACCCGATTAATCCTATTTTGAATTTAATTTATTTGAAAGAACGAACGAGCTAATTAGGATTAATTAAACCGAATAAAAGTAAATGATAAAAAGCGAAACGAAATAAAATATTTGCATTAAAAAGGGTGAAGGTTAAAAAAACCACACTTCATTTTTTTTTTCCATGAAAAGATTATTCACTGTTGAACATGCTTTAAACTTAGTCATTACTTTTTATTCATTCGCCCGTACGACAAAGAAGCTCTATAAAAACCACAAAGGGACCCTTATTTCATCGTACACTCAGTTCAAATCTCAATTAAAAAAAAGATGGAAGAATCACGTTTTAAACAAGGTCATTAAACACGAAGTTATACCCGAGAATAGCATGTCATAAAGTCAGAATCAGGAAAATTCAAATGTCGATGGAAATTTGTTTTTATGTACGCTTCCATTTTTTTTTTCATCGTTAAAAAAACGCAGGAAAGAATGGCGCTCCATGATTAAAGAATAAAGGAATAAAAAAAAAAAAAATTCCTCGTAAAGAACACCATTAACATATGCAGGAACAAGAAAATTAGATACGACGTACATAAAAATGCATAACAGTCAAGATGGCGGATGTCCAAACGACAATTTACTCGATCGCCATAAAATGAAAACGAAATAATAATAATAAAAAAAAAAGAACGAGTTCAATTCAGAAAAGCATTTTTATTTTATCTACACCGAGTGGCATTTGTGATAAATGTGTATAGAGCTTCTGGTCTTAAATTCGTTGAGAATACAGATATTGAACTAGTGCCAACGAAGAATAAAAAAATGACATACAGAGCGATAAAAGTATGGAAAGTTTCTCGGCGGAAGATTCATCTGACTAAACTATTTATTTATTTTCTTTTCGCTGCCGGAATAAGCTATGTATTTTATCTGCGGAGTGAAAATAACGATGAATCTTCAAGAGAGATGGGTGAAACATTGCTACCATATATATGCTGCCATCTGGTGACCGAAGGTAAAAATGAGCTCAGTTATTACGAGGGGTTTTTTTTTCTTTTCTTTTTTCTTTTTCAGTTTTCAGTAATATTCAAAATAATTAAATCTTAATATTCAATAATATTTAAATCGCTAGAATGTATCTATAACATTTAAGTTACTAAAGTTAAATTTATTCTAAGTATGTTAGGAACTAATAAAAAAAATATTTTTTAAATCACTCTTCATCCACATTAAGAAGAAAATGAACGTCAACTCGAATATCTTCGATTAAAAATTATACAATAAAAAAATTAAGTAAGAAATGTAGTTTAAATATAAATAACACTATTAATTTCAGTTACAAAAGAAGAATGTTAAAATAATGAAACTAATTTCGTTAGTTAGTAATAGAAAGAAGAAAATTAACTCGAATATCTTTGATTAAAAATTATACAAATAATTTGATATGAAATGTAGTTTAAATATAAATAACATTATTAATTTCAGTTTCAAAAGAGGAATGTTTAAATAAGGAAACTAATTTAGTTAGTAATAGAAAGAAGAAAATGAACGTCAACTCGAATATCTTTGATTAAAAATTATACAAATAATTTTATATGAAATGTAGTTTAAATATAAATAACACTATTGATTTCAGTTACAAAAGATGAATGTTAAAATAATGAAACTAATTTAGTTAGTCAATAATAGAAAGAAGTTAAAGTCAATTCGAATATTTTTGATTAAAAATTATACAAAAAATTCGATATGAAATGTAATTTAACCCTTTCTAGGGCCTGGGAAGTATACTTTCC
The DNA here is from genome assembly GCF_947563725.1 of Argiope bruennichi. Classification (NCBI taxonomy): domain Eukaryota; kingdom Metazoa; phylum Arthropoda; class Arachnida; order Araneae; family Araneidae; genus Argiope; species Argiope bruennichi. Next base: position 22,797,382 of record NC_079154.1, on the reverse strand, counting down.
ACCAAATTTATCAATCTTTGTATGAATTTATGTAGGTTGACATCAGTTCTGACAAATTTTTTTAGTAAGTCAGAAACTTAGATGCTTCAGTTCTTTATCTGAGACAAAATGATGTGTCTTGATTTGTTACTTAATTATTAATTAACCATATTAATTAATTAATCAAATTAAATTTATCTAATACGCCAAATAAATCCCTTTTCTTATTCTAATTTCAAGCCTAAAAATATTTTAACATAATATGACTACAAAAAAAATGGCCCTTTAAAGGGTTAAATAAATAACACTATTAATTTCAATTACAAAAAATGAATGTTAAAATAATGAAACTAATCTAGTTAGTCAGTAACAGAAAATTTATCTAAAATGGTGTTGAAATTTACATAAAATAGGATATTGTTTAAAAAAAATATTACGATTGCATCAAATTTTATTTTTAAAGATATTAAAAACACAAAAAAATATCCCTCAGTACTTTCTTTTTATTATTTAATACATTTTTTTTTATCAAAAGCTGTAAATAAAAGAAGTCGGTTCGGTATTCTTGTTGCAGGTCTTGGAATAAATAAATGTATTTTTATTTTTTCTTAACAGTTTGATGAAGAGAGAAAAATTAAGCAATTGAAGGCAAAAAAATCGACCGGTTCTTTCATTTATTTCAGATATTTACAAACTTTTACCGTTTTTATATTACACACACACGCACACACACACACACGCACATATAGTTTTACAAAAATATCTTCCTATTAAAAAATCAATTAAGAAAAAATAATATTTATTAATTATAAATTTTAGTTAATAATATTAAAATTTATTATTAACAAAAGTTTAAGAACGAATTTATTTCAGCGTAATCAATTTTGATATACAGAGCTTCAAACATAATTCAAGTTTAAATTGCAATCTTATCCCACATTTATTTTTGATTATTAGCATGCTTGAAAATCCAATTTCCCAAAGGCATGATCAAAGGTGCCGAAAGGCATTAAAAATTTCATTGTTTTATTTAGAAATAGATTCGTTTCTTCTTTTTTTTATCGAAAATTAGAAACCAGTTCTTTTTCTCGACTTACCCGTGGGACTTCTGTCATCTATTTAAAAGTTGACATTTCTCTTAAAACCGAAACACTGTTCTAGTACAAAATACCCCACCATGGTTATTTTAAGTGAGAGAATGAACAGTTTCGGGTATGGTGATTGATTCTCGTTCCCTGGTAGTTAGAAAAATGGAGTAGTAGTGAGTGAAACTCACTCTAATGAAAGGTCGTATCTTTGAGCGAGGTATGGTTGTATAAACCGTCCAATGCGCTCACTACAGTGATCATTTTAATTTTTGGGACGACAGAATGAATTAAATTATCCCGGAAGCCAAAAGTGAAAGTGTTTCCTGTGTAATTATTTAGAACAGCAGCTGAAACAGATAACAGACCTTTTATCCAATTTCCGCTTTTTAAATTTTTATGGAAGTAGGAATAAAAAGTCAACAAATCCTATGCAATGTTTCGCTGTATCTACAAGTAGTTTTTTAATAACTAATTAATAAAGATAGAAACAGATATTTAAAAAATGCGTCGCTTTACTTACGTTTTATACATTCATTAAAAATTTAAATTTAAAAAAATTACCACTAAAAATAATGTAATGCACCCCTAAAAATAAAAACCGTACCCCTAAAAATAAAGTGCTAGAAAAACTATTCCCCATTATTGCTGGAAAAAATCCCCCCAAAATTTGAAAAATCCTGATACGTTTGATTTCCATTTATCTCTAATGATAAAGATGTCAACAAAAATAAATGAATTTAGCCGCCTTTGGTGACCAGCTTGTTTGCCGAGATTATTGACCATTTGGAATGGTAAAAATAATTTGGAATATATATATATTTAAAAATCTTCTTGTTATTTGATTAGACAGAAAAACATAAATTTAGTTGAAAAAGTCGAAACAGACAATAACGTGCTTAAATTAAAATTGTATATACTACGAAATAAAAGCGGGAGTGAAAATTCTACTTTAAAATTAATATTTAAAGAAAGCATTTTTTAAAATTTTATTTTAACACTGGCAAAAGCACGCAGTTGAATGCTTTAATGGATGGGTTTGAATTCCATAGCATTAAAAATCGTTACAAATTGTGTACTAGGTTAAAAAAAAAATATTTAAAAAAAAAAGCTTTGTATAGAAATAAAATGAATAGAATTACAAATGTATTTTTTTTTTCCTTTGCCCAAAGTTGATACAAAAACCATTTTTGAGAGATAATAGTTGGGAAAACATGATCATCCATTTCCATTGTTAAGTCATAGCAATTCCCAGATGACAATGGTTAAGCCTATTATCGTGTCGGATTAAAATGGATTGGGCGCCTTTTTTTTAAAATTTCTTTTACATCTTTTTTTGTCTAAGTGAATAGAGTCATTGGTTAACCTTATCCAGAGCTTTTCAATACTGTGTTTAATCTTCATTAATTAGCAAAGTGTTGAATGAAGTGGAGCTGTAGGAACCTGCAATGAAGTAGATTAGTTTGAAAGGTATTTGAGATTAATGCTCACTTCAGTTCCTTTACCCACATTATCCACCTGTAAGACATTCTCTAAGTACATTTTAAATATTCCGTAAGTACATTTGGAACATATTTTTTTTAAAACAAACGAAAAAAAAAAGGGATAAAACATGAAAAATAATAAAATAGTCTGAAACGTTCGTATTGTGATTTGTTTACATTTGATTGCTACCATTCAGCGGTATATATTAAGAGCCTATTTTAATGGTTTATATATATATATATATATATATATATAAGATTTTGATAGGGATTTCTTTGATACGTGAAGACTAAGAAAGGGAATCTTAGGTAGCTTTTAAAAAAATGTTGCAAGCTTTATGAATTTTTATCTCTGCGTTAAGAATGTGAGAAAATGCTTAAGTTATCAGTTTTCTAAAGCGCATGTAGAATTAATGAGATAAAAAAGATGGAAATTGGATCAGGAAATGAGAAAAAAAATTTTAGAATGGAAATAACATGGACAATTAAGGTATGGGTAATGAAGTAACATAGACAATTAATGATACCTCTTAATAACAAATTAAGAGGTATCATTAATTACACACACATAGATAGATAGACTCTATGAATGGTATTTTAAATCTATATATTCTCGCCTGTGAATTGCTGATGGGAAAGATATATAGAATTGCCAACTGAAGATGAGTACATTGTTAAAACGCGCTTCAATCCATTATGCAATCGATTTGACTTAGATGGAAACGGACGAAAATGGATTGACTTAAATAGAAGTGGAAATGAACTTATATGAAAGACTCTATTTAATTTCATTTAAAGGAATAGTATTAAATATGTTTAATTCTGTACAGATATTTTTTTGCGCTAGGCAATTTTGTTTTGCTTTATTCTTTATGCTTAGTAAAATTTCTATCGATATTTTTTACAATTTACTTTAATTCAATTGTTATTTATCCTGGTAAATATAAATTAAAAGCAAATTTTAAGTTCAAAATTTATTTTCATCGTTGTCGAGCCTCATGGGAAGAAATCAATCGTTTACGGATTAATAAGTTCTATGAGCTAAGTCATGGAATGAGAGCAATACTAAAGCAAAGGGGAGTTTATATTCAGCAAGAAAGTTTATATTATCACTAAGCAGCACCTTAGTGTTCGAGATTTTTTTGTGGTATTTTGAATATTCATTACAATATTTTTTTTAATATAAAGGTTGGATTGAATTGATTCTTATTAAAATTATATAATGTTAAAAATAATTTTAAAACATTATTTTAGTAACATTCCTAATGAATTATTATTTTAGAGTTTTATATTATGTTACTTTACAAATAAAAATATATAGAACTTTATAATTAAAATTTTTTTTTAGTTCTATTATTAAATATTATTGAGATTAAATTAAGAAAAGTTTTGTCTTTTTTTTAAAAAAAATTATTTAAAATTGCTTTGCATTTTCTTATTGTTGTTTTAAATTGTGCATTTTCTTATACGTTATGTATATAAGCCAACTATTTAGAAATATATTTGCCATTAAACGCATTTCTATTTTAGTTTGTCAAAATTTGTTACTAATTCTTTAAATATTTAGTAAAAATCAACAAAAAATTACTTATGTTGCAAATTTGCAGGGAAAAGGTGCCTCTAAAATTTGCATTACTTATGAGCTCTTAAAAGTCTTAATCCGGACGTGATTGTCACGCTGGTATAGAGGCTGGCATAGCCTGGTTGGTTGGGCGTAGAATTCACATCCCGCTTGCCGAAGACTTTCCGTGTGTAAGGTGGCTGGCACACGTATAAATCTGTCGTAGTCATAAAGTCCTCCATGTCGAGAGTAATACCACAAGGGGTACTAGATCAAGGGTTATCGTTCTCTGATTCAGGTCTAAATTACGATCTGTGGATGAGTGAATGAAATCCATGAATGAAGTCCGCCCCGTAAAAAGGGTTGTGACGCATGAAGTAGCTAAGTCGTACTCTTGACCCTAGTTGGCGCTATTGAAAAAACAAGAGACGCTCATTCGTCTTAAATCGCTGACATATAACTGTCAGCGGGCTTGAAAAGTATCGTAAGTCACAACACACGCTGGCATAGAAAGAAAAATAGATCGAGTTACATCACCTAATTAACTTGTCGGAACAAGTATGCGCATGCGTGATCCTTTTGACATGATGGTACTGACTTTAAGCTTCTTGAGGATTATTTGACCTTGAATATCAAAAGTGACAACTCTGTTAAAGCTCGCTCTTGCAATTAAGCATAGGCACACGTGCGGCATCATTAAGAATAACGCCATCTGGTGGTTCCAGCTGTAAAGAGTTAGACTGAGATGAGATGCGAATCCGTAAACATGTAACCAAACTCTTGAATCTAATATTTTTTAAAATTATTATTGCTTACATCATTTAAGTTTTTCTGCGATCGTTTTATGCAATTGTCTAATGTTAACGCAATAAGTTTAATGATTATGATAAAATGTCATATGATTGTTTAATAATTCTACTCACTTGAGGAAACATAGAGAACGTAAGCAATGAAGACGATTAAAATATCAAATAAAAACCAGTGGAAGTGATCTCCTTGCAATAAAGGTGTTACCCCAAGAATGCCTTGCATAGCATTGACCTACAATAGTAACGAAATACAGGATGGGCAAAAAGTCCGTAAAAACTTTAAAAATTCATAAAGCCTGAAAAAATAATCAAAATAAAAAACGCCTTGCAGGTTTAGCATCGATAGGTCACGGGATTTTTATTAAGATAAGAAGAAAAAAATTCAAAAACAGCCTATAGATGGCGCTGGTACGAACAACTTAGTTGGTAATATGTAAATGAGACAGACGATTATAAATACTTAAGCTCTTGGTCTAGAACCAATCACGAGACCAGTAGTTGCTCATTTCCAGCATCGCTATAGTTCAGGGCACATCATCTGCCAGGCCACCACTGAATCAGGAAGGAGATAGCCTCGGGATCGAGGCGGGTGCTCCAATAAATCGTAAATTACTCCAGAGACAATTCTCCGTTGCATGCCATGTAAGTGAACGAGGATGCTGAGTGGGAAAGATAAAGCTTGTTGGTGAAGCTGTTTTACATGAACCAGGATTCAGCGATTGTTGCACTGCGCAAATTCCGACCAGAAAAATGTGAAGACTGGAAAAGAGCATTGAATGGTAGCAGGCCTTATAAAGCTTGTTTAGCGATTTGAGGAAACTGGGTCACTGGAGGACTGTGCAAGGTCCGGACAACCAAGTCTAAGGCTGACACGTTCAGCGCGCGTTGCATCAAAAATGGAAATATTAGCGTCAGAATCTAAATGTGGAACATACATTGTTATAATAAAGGATTTGTAACATTATTTTTATTATTTACATGTCTTTTTTTTCACTTCTGCACCAAACGCCACCTATCGGCTGTTTTTTTGAATTTTTCTTTCTTTCTTATAAAAAATTTCCCGTGACTTATCGATGCTAAACCGGCAAATCGTTTTTTATTCTGCTTAATTTTCTTAGTTTTATATATTTGTAAAGTTTTTACGGGTTTCTTTGTCCGCTCTATATTAACCTTTGGAGTGAATTTAGCATTTTTACTAAATCATTAGCAAATACTATATTAAATCATTTAGCATAATACTAAATCTGTCATCGTTCGCGTGTTATTTGGCTATTAATCCCTGGAGTCAATCAACAGAGTCAAAAAATCGAATTTATGGTTTAGATCCATTTTTCACAACCGCTTGAAATAAAAATTTGATCCGAAAATACAATTGCAGTCACAAAATCCCGTATCAAATTTGATGTATTTAGATAATCCCGGTTTTGAGGTATCGCGTTTTAATGTTTCTAAAATACAAACCGACAGACGGTCAACCCCTTGTTGGATTTGGCTCAAAAGTTGACAGGTGTCTACTCAATAGATATCAATTCTGTGCACCAAATTTTACTTATTTAGCTCTCTTCGTTTTGTAGTTATCGTATTAACTTATACTTCGAAGAGCCGGAGTTCAGAAAAACTCCCTCTGAACGGATTTTGCTCAAAATTTGATAGAAATCTTCAAATTTGGTATAAAGACCGTGTACCAAATTGCATCCGTTTAGCTCAAAGCGTTTTTGAATTATCTCTGTCATAGACTTACAGAGGGAGAGGGAATGTGTTTTTCGAATCCAGGGATGTCTAAAACGTGGAGATACGACACTATCTCGAGTTCGAATTTTCTGATTATTACTGTATTTTCTCTATATTACGTACACAAGAGAGTAAAAAGTCAGAAAACTTAAAAGTAGTTTATTTTATGCATAAAAATTTCATTTAAGAGCTTAAATGATCATTAAGAGATTTATGGAACTCAATATTATTACATTCAGATTTCTTGTATTTGTTTGAGAAGAATAAAAAGAAAAATTACATAATATATTCAGAAGCGTTCTTCTTTTTTGTTCTTTTCTTTTTTTCTTCTTCGTAACAGAACATTTTTGAAAATGAAGAAAAATGATAACAACCAGTGGATGAACAAAATAAAAAAAAAATAAAAAAACGACTTAGAAAGAGTAATGAAAGAACTTGAACCGAAGCGACAGATTAGAAGCAGTAAAGGTTTTCTTGTTTCTTTCCTTTTTTCTTCTTTTAATCTTTCCTCTTTCGAGACTTTCAGCATTCGATTGATCTGCAGAGAAGGAACGAAGTAAAAGTAAATTTAATAAGAAAAAGAGATTATTGGAAGAGAGCAGCCGTTTTATGGATATCTTCTAAGTGAGCCGCTGACATTCGGTATTGGAAGAAGAGCATTTTTCGTGATATCTTCTGAGTGAACCGCTGACGTCTTGTTTGTATGCAACGCTTTTCTGTCACCAACGATTATTGTGGTATCTTTTCAAGGAGTCTAATGCACTGAATTTACTTTATGTTCCCCTATCAGGGGATTTAGGAATAGCGATAAAAATACCCTGTAATAAATTTCATTCGCAGTGGAAAAACTTTCGTTTGAAATATCGCCTTGTATTTACAACATATTTACAGATTTTTGGAAAACAATTCGTGTGGTGAAAGTGCGGTTGTAAAGTATGCAATATATATATATATATATATATATATATATATATATATATATATATATATATATATATATATATATATATATATATATAACCAATCTAAAATAAGAAATAGTTTCAAAACGAAACTAAAATGAAAACGAAACAAAACAGTCTCGAAATCGCAACTAAAAATTATTTCCTATTCAAACTACAACCAAAAAAGGAACAGGAAAAAAAAAACCCTTCATAGTATTTAGAGAGCGCAACTGCAGCTACTTCTAAACCACAGATGAATTGATACAAAAGCATTAAAATCAAGTTAATAGGAAAATCAAATAAACCAAATAAAAATTAAACCAAATAAAAAAGAATTCGTCCTGAAGATTTTTTCAAGGGTCACCCTCAGACAGGGATTCAAAAAAAGGGAAAAAGGGATTTTTTCTGTGAAGGAAATGCAGACAATAGTCTAATAATGATTCCTCGTGACCCGAAAATCCCCTGAAATTAGGCCCAAGAGATATACCATTTTAATAGAAAGGAAAATACAAAACAACAAATTAGAAGAAGATAACCACTACTAAGTAAAAATACAATAACAAAAATAACTATAAAAAAATACCATAAAATAACACTAAAGAAAAAACGAAAAGGCAAAAACATACCATCAGCAGTCAAGGAAATTTTAAGCTATCGATTGTGATTCCCGCTTTTTAAAAACACAAAGCTAACGGTAATTTAGGTAAAAAAATTGTAGGCTCCCAGCACCATCTATTGAGTGATCTAATATGCAAGGAAAGTTCTATTTTTATTTAAGCCAAAGGATTAATCCCAAACCATACCTTGTTTAATTAAAAATTTGACATTACAGTAATTTCTAGGAAATTCATTTTTAATTAAATTTTTAATGAGGTTGTTTGATGCTTCAATATAGGAATTTTTATTATTGCAAACCCTTTTAATCCTGTTAACTTGTGAGAAAATTAGATTTTAGAAAATTTTAGAGTTTAGATTGGAATGGTAGTTATATAGTTTTGTTATTTTAAAGTTGAAATCATCCCTTTTATCGTAAATACCAACTATTGTTTTATCATTAGCAATTTCGATTTTTAAATCCAGAAAGATAGCCTCAAGTTGATTTTTATTTGTTTCTGTTAGAATTAAATCTTTTGGATAGCAATTAGTAACAATATTAGTATTGTCTATTTATTTTAGTAAAACATTGAAAAACGAAATAAAAAATTTAAAAGAAAAATTTGTTATTACAGTAATAGATAAATCAGCAAATAATTTCTGTTTAATTTGTAAATATTATTATAAAGAACTTTTAATTAATGAATATAACTCTAACGCAGCTTGTATGTTAAAGAACACCGGGAAAAAGGAATTAGATAAAAGAATTCTAGCTTAAAAAAAAAAAAAACCAAAACTAAGACTTGCTCTCTTAACTATCCTTATTTATTCCCAACAGTTAAATTTCATAAAAATCCATTAAAATTCAGATTCGTGACCTGTAGCACTGGCAGTTATAATTACTATACGGGTAAACATTTCTTTAAATACTTAAAAATTATCCTGGACAAAATAAAAGATGAAGACAACTTTATTCTTTCTAGTAACAAAAAAGTACTGGATTTTCTTAAAGGTAACAACATTAATAAGCTTAATACTTTTGATTTCGAAAATTTATACACTAATCTACCTCATGAAAAATTAATAAAGGTCTGCACTTTTATATATGACGAATATTTAAATGAAAATATCATTCCTAAAAATAACTGGCTTGAGTTATGTAATTTTAATATTACTGAAAATTACGTTTTTAATGGTATTAATTTTTATAAACAAGTTAAGGGCATTCCAATGGGAACAGCTTTCTCAAGTGCTTTAGCTGATATTTTCCTACATTACTATGAGAAAAAAATAATTTAATATAATTTAATAAACGGGTGGAGATATATTGATGACCTACTTTTGATTAACTTAGACAATACTAATATTGTTACTAATTGCTATCCAAAAGATTTAATTCTAACAGAAACAAATAAAAATCAACTTGAGGCTATCTTTCTGGATTTAAAAATCGAAATTGCTAATGATAAAACAATAGTTGGTATTTACGATAAAAGGGATGATTTCAACTTTAAAATAACAAAACTATATAACTACCATTCCAATCTAAACTCTAAAATTTTCTAAAATCTAATTTTCTCACAAGTTAACAGGATTAAAAGGGTTTGCAATAATAAAAATTCCTATATTGAAGCATCAAACAACCTCATTAAAAATTTAATTAAAAATGAATTTCCTAGAAATTACTGTAATGTCAAATTTTTAATTAAACAAGGTATGGTTTGGGATTAATCCTTTGGCTTAAATAAAAATAGAACTTTCCTTGCATATTAGATCACTCAATAGATGGTGCTGGGAGCCTATAATTTTTTTACCTAAATTACCGTTAGCTTTGTGTTTTTAAAAAGCGGGAATCACAATCGATAGCTTAAAATTTCCTTGACTGCTGATGGTATGTTTTTGCCTTTTCGTTTTTTCTTTAGTGTTATTTTATGGTATTTTTTTATAGTTATTTTTGTTATTGTATTTTTACTTAGTAGTGGTTATCTTCTTCTAATTTGTTGTTTTGTATTTTCCTTTCTATTAAAATGGTATATCTCTTGGGCCTAATTTCAGGGGATTTTTGGGTCACGAGGAATCATTATTAGACTATTGTCTGCATTTCCTTCACAGAAAAAATCCCTTTTTTTGAATCCCTGTCTGTGGGTGACCCTTGAAAAAGTCTTCTGGCCGGAATTTTTTTTTATTTAGTTTAATTTTTATTTGGTTTATTTGATTTTCCTATTAACTTGATTTTAATACTTTTGCATCAATTCATCTGTGTTTTAGAAGTAGCTGCAGTTGCGCTCTCTAAAAACTATGAAGTTTTTTCCTGTTCTTTTTTCGGTTTTAGTTTGAATAGGAAATAATTTTTAGTTGCGATTTCGAAACTGTTTTGTTTCGTTTCCAAACTATTTCTTACTTTAGATTGGTTTATATATATATATATATATATTGCGTATTTTAAGAGTGCGATAATTAAAACATTAAATTTCGGTAACACCGAATGATATTCTTGCAAATATATTCGATATTCTCTCTTTCTGGTGCAAAATGAATCAAAAGTGTGAAACCAAACGAGAAATAGTTGCGTAATCTGAAAGTTTTAATTAATTAACAGTAAGAAACGAAACGATAAATTAGTAGCACTATCTGAAGATGACGATAGTTTATAGAAACGTTGAACAAATTACATTTATTGCCACAGTATTAAAACCAAAGCTATGATTTAATTTTTCTATGAATGCAGATTTCGCACGTCATAATTTTGAAATGGTTCTTTTAAAATACGGTAATGGTTCTTTTTATATATGTATTTGAAGGAACTGACATAAATCGACGAATAAATGAAAAGACGTGTAATTGAAATGATCTATAAATAAAAATTTTAAGCATTAATTATTGCAAATTTAATGTTAATACTGCAACCTTTTTTAATAAATAATAATTAAATAATAATAATTTAATTGTTAAAAAAGGGAATGTTAGTATCATCATATAATATTGAAAAGAAAAAATAAATTTTAAAATTCACCTTAAAAGTGTGAAGGATCACTCATAATGGTATATTTTGAGTAATACTTACATATTTCTTATTTCTATCTTGCAGTAAAATTTCAAATTCCACTCCGCAGATGTACAGTGAAAACTCCAACAAGCACAATAATGAATAAACACGCTTTTTTCTTCTTTCAGTAGCAAAACACTGTCGAAATGTATACTAGACCAACACTTTGTATTAAAAAAAAGTGTTATAAAATAAACGCAGCAGTTCAAAGGTCTTTGAGAGAACTGGCTGGAGACTTCGTTGAATTACTCGTTTGAATTCCATTCAGCAAGGGCAACGCTTTGAATTAAACGAATAGAAAATAGTTATGAAACGCAACAGCTTAAAGCTTTTTGAGAGAACTGGCTGAAGACTTCGTTCAATTACTCGTTTGAACTCCATTCAACAAGGGCAACGCTTTGAATTAAACGAATAGAAAATCGTTATGAAACGCAACAGCTTAAAGCTTTTTGAGAGAACTGGCTGGAGACTTCGTTCAATTACTCGTTTTTGTTTGTTTAGTTTCGTCGCATAGTAAAAAGAGTTGTAAAATGTGTTTTAACAGTGCATTTTTTTAAAAAAAACTTGATTCAGTGCAACATTTATATATAAAGAACAAGCAAAAAATTATTTATATAACACTCATATGTATGGAATTAGATCGACAAATATTTAATGCATGGTTATATTTAATAGAAATTTTAATCCAATTCTGATGATTCAGGGCGAAATTATACACCAAATTTCACCAATTTAGCTGCTTCCCGTTTCTATTAACCGCTTCCTAAACCGGCAGACAACTTTTGTAATTAAAATACATCGCTATCTGCAACTGCTTAGAAGTTAAGGATTAAAAAGGAATTTTCAACCCTTTTTGTTTTTAATATCAACAATTTATGCCTCCACTTTAGAAAAAAAAGATGAAACAAAACTTTTGTCTTTATTTTATTTCCATATTTTGAAATTGTTTAAATGAATGTGCACTAAAAATTAAGAGTTTGAATAAAACAACTTAAATAAAAATAATGGAGGAAAAAGATTTAATGTCGACATTATGTAAAAATTTCCAGATGCTGCGCTTGTGTTAGTTTTTCTTTTTCTTTTTTTTAATATCTTTTATTATATTATAATCTTTATCTTGGTAGTGAGTATATGAACGCGTTTGCTTAATTTCTCAGATAAAACAGGAGAATCGTTTACTAGTTTTTTTCGCCAAAGAGGAAAAATTTTAGCCAAACCTAACAAAACTCGCCAAACTAAGAAAAATTTCAGAAAAAGATTAAATCATTTGGCAACTTATCGCTTAACGCTATGTGCCGCCATGTATCCGGTTCTTCTGTATGGCTATTTCTCCTTTTAAAATAAAACAAATTATTTTAAAAAATTATAATTATAAATATAAGTGTTTTCTTCGTAACAATATACATAAAAACAAAATATCGCTTACTGATCACGGAATCTTCTTAATCCTTTGGAACACACCAGAAATTTGTCAGGCGTTTGTTCTTTGGAGAGTAGATTTCTTAACGAGAGTAAATACTGTAGAAAAGATTTTATTATTATTATTATTATTGCTTTCTTAAAAAATACTTAACATGAAACTGGCTATTACAGCGATCAATCAATTTATCAGCCGATATCAACTGTTTTTCCAAAACGTAAAATAATTTGCCGCTCAAATTTTGAATTATATTTTTCCATATTCATTATATAAAGAATAATTTTTATAAAATCCTACGCATTTTGGGTAATAAATACAAATTTTGTTGTTTAAATGCATTTTTTAAATGAACCTCGTTATTCCAGAGCTTTTGTTAATTTGGCGATCCTTTAGTTTGATGTCTGCCGCGTTATTGAAAGTATACTACATTAGAAAAAGATAACCGCTATAGATTTAACACAATATGAGTCCTACTTGTATTAACTGTATAACAGCGATGAATCGCCAAAAGAAGATCACCAAAGATATGTTAATCTACTGATTATGCTCGCCAATGATATGCGATGAAGCCAACAATTCGCCAATGGCATACAGCTAATATATATCGAAATGTATTAAAAAACAAAGTATTGATATATATTTTGACTCCAATTAATAGTTATAATTTAAATATTCAAAGCTCAACAAATAAGATTTTAATCTGAATATTAATTAAGAAAAGCAGGCAATTTCCACTTCCAAAATAATTAAAAAATCATGTAACGATAAATTCATACTTTCTGATTATTTCCTGAATTTTATTGAAAGAAGAATAATTGTAAAAAGACAGATAATTTTTTCTGATATATTAAAAATGCAGAAATAAACTTTTAGTTCTTTTACCGATTGATACAAACTTTCGACATTTGCTTACTTTTCAATAATAGAAATTTTGTAACAAACCTATATTTATATTTTATTTTTATTATATTTATTGTCCTAATATTATTCATTTTGCAATAAGTACTGGATTATGCACTGTTAATAAAATCATTGTCGATGGTTACTTCAATATTTAATATTTCATTGCTTTTGTCTAAGGATTGAAAGGAATTTGAATGCAATTATTTAGATAAGAAATCTACCTTTGCTTTCCAGTTTTTGAGAAGACGCTCTTCATTTGCTACCTGCGGCATATTATTATTACAAGAATACATGTTTTTGTTACTTTCATATCAACCGTTTACTTTTACTTTCGCGTAGGGCTTAGTGACCGGGGAGCAAATAAGGTGTCATTGTCCTGGGTGCCGTTAAGGCCATTAAAAAATGACAAGGAAAAGCCGAAAAATTAATATTAAGCGAAAGGATGAATGAATGAGTTATATCATGTCACTAAATAATAATTCGCTTACATATAGAAAGAAAACAAAGACACCAACAATATCCAGGCTTAAAGTAATATTTTTAACTAGTTCTAAATAAAATAACTATCAGGTCTCGGAGATGTAGGACCACAGAGTCCAGACGCTCCGTCCAAAGCATTCATCACTTGTGCTCAAAAAATAATACTTGTACCAAGCCTCTGGCGCTGTTTGCTCTTTTAAAGTCATTGATGACGTCTAGGAGCGAAAATAATCATATTGCAACTCGGTCGTTACTTAGTTTTGATACCCAACTGTGCAAATTGATGACCACCCTCTCTACAAATTCAGAGAAATCATTCTTTTTTGGATAGCTTTGTTGAAAATCGAGAGATTATAAGATCAAATATTCTCTGTGGTCAAGATTTGATAATGATAAATGTTTGTCTATGAGGTTCTTCTCTGCTACCTTGGTAGAACTCAAAGGTGGCATTTTACTTTGTTGGAATCACCAGACATGATGCATTCAGCTGTTACATTGCATTGCGACTCTCTTTATTCGGGTCATTTCATGTGTTTGAAGTTATGTTGTACCATGTTATGTCGTATTATTTCATGCGCCATGATATTTAAATAAATAAATGTAAAGACATGTTACTCTATTATTGTCTTGCAACGTCCTCTTTTGGTATTTTTGTGATAACTTATTTTATTAAAGGGGGGGGGGGCGATTACTGAGAGTTCAATAATGCCAGTACCATTTGTTTCAGCGCATTTTCTCCTTTCAAATGAATTTTTTAAAAACTTCAATGAAATTAAACCGTATTTTGTATTATTATTTTGACCTTATAACTGGTTGAGTGTAAACCTACCTTTACAAATAATCCTGCGAGGAAGTGGTGGATGTAGAAGGTCAATAGAAGTTAATAGAAGGAAGTCAACGAAAATCCGGAGTTGCGACGTTGTATGCAAGACAAGCGGAGTCAATGAGGAACTCACTTGGAAAACCAACGAAGTCAACTAAGTATGATTGAATTTGAGACATTTTATAGCTAGAGAGTTTGATATTAATATGGAGGATCTGAAGTTACGATTGAAAGTGCGGAGACGGATGTCGGGATTTTGAGAGCTTATGTGCACATTAAAACAGATCCATTTTTAAAAAAATTTGTTGACGTCGTTTTCATATTTTAACACCTTTTTAATTAACGTGTTAATTATTTATTTTATGATAATTTTCACTTTCTCGTATGCACAGTATAGAGAAAATATAGTAATCCTCAAAATTCCAAGATTTTGACGAGTCTCTAAGTTTTAGCCCCCCCTGAGTTCAAAAATGTCCGTTGTCTGTCTGTGTGTGACAAAGATGACACGGAAATGATTTGAACTAAATAGTTGAAATTTGGTATATGGTCTTTACATTAAATTTGCAGATTTCTATTAGATTTTGAATAAAATCTATTCGGAGGAAGTTATTCAGAGGATCGAATATAAGTTAGCATGATAAATACAAAACGAAAAGAGCTAGATAGATGAAATTCGGTGCATAGATTTAACATCTATAGTGTACACACTTATAAAATTTTGATTATCTGGCGGCCTATATTTTCAGAAACCGGCCTATATTTCATTACCTGGCGGCCTATATTTTTTTATTTATAGTTGGTTCCATCATCAGAAAGCCTGTTTTATAGTCATCTGTATTCGATAGAGTCCGGGTGTCGCGTCGGAGGTCCCAGAGCTTGGCGACAAACTTGGCGACCATTTGGCGACTTTGGCGCCAAAATAGATTATACCCGAAACATCGAGAATTTTCCCGAGCCGTCCATTAGGAACCGAGATACGCCTCGAACGTTCCTGATTGGTTGAGAAAACTTCTAGCCCCGCCTCCTAAGACCTATAAAAGGAGGCAGTCTGTAGCTGCCAGGTAGTAGTCGGAATCGACGGTAAACAACGGGTCTTCCAGAGATTAGCAGAGCAGCGACGGAGTCAAGCTAGTGCGAACTAAGCTGTGCGCTACTGTCTGCAGTAGAGATTTGTTGTGTGATGCTGTGTGTACGTCTCGGCTGAAGATAATTGTCTTCTCTATGCTGTATATAGTTGTCGTCTTTGTACTGTCCTGTGTGTCGTAGTGTCAATAAACGTGTTGTGTGCTCGTCTACTGAAAGGATTGATCATTGTGTTGTGTTATCTTCATACCATACACAACCACTAAATACACACAAGTAAACGAACCTGACGGATTGATAGTGATAGAGGGAAATCCGTAACAATAGCTTCAGTAAAAGTGCTAAATTTACGCCAAAAGTTATTTCGTAATTATTGTACGCAAAAGCCATGCGATGTGTTCTCTGACATGACAAGTTTATTAGAATGCATGCGAAAAAGTTTGGGGACACAACTCTTACTAGTTTATATATACATTGTGCACTTTTATTTAATCATAATAGCTCTTAACTGCATGGCGTTTACATTTATAATTGCACATACATAATTTAAGCAAACCTTCGATACTTATAAGTACTGTAAAAACTATGTGAAAATGAGGAAACATTTAGGATTCCGAAGGATCGAAATCAAAATTTGATACAGAACTTCAGTTTTAGTAATAAGTAACGTTCACTCAATTTATTTTATACAACTCATTTCGTTTACATGCAAGTAAATGCATAGACCTGCAGACGGTGAACCCATTCATAGTTTTCGTTCATAAAATTATATGGATCTACAATTTAGGTGCTAAAATAGCGAACCAAATTTTATCCATCTAGCTTTTTATGTTTTGCATTTATTGTGTTTATTCGCGCTTGGAGAGTCAGACGAATGAAATTATCTATAAATGCAGCTGAAGGCCCCGGCCTTTGGCCAATGAACTGAAATAAACCTCTATAACGTTGATTGGATTCTGTCAAAAATTTGATAGAAACCTACAATTTTGTTATAAAGACCACTTACCAAATTTTATCCATCTAGCTCATAGCATTTTTGAATGATTGTGTTCACATGTAAATAGACATGATTTCAAAAATATGTTTTTCGGACTCAAGGAAGGCTGAAACGTGGGTTTCTCAAAATCTCGACTACTATTTTTTTTACTACATTCAATTTCACTTTGTGTACTTTGTAAGAAAAAAAAATTAAGAAAATAATTGAAAAAAAAAAAAAAAAACTAGCGGATGTGGTCTCTCTAAACCTTTTATCCATAGTTTCTAGTAAATATGTTTCCCCCAGCTACCCTATAAAAATTATGGAACTTGAATGAGGCAAAGGCGTACGGCAGTTACAAAATATTAACCTTTGACGTGAATTTAGCATTTTCCTGAATTTGTTATGCGATCCTTGGCGAGTTTTTTGGCGATTAGTGGAACTTGAATTAGTTATTGGAATTGGAATTACTATTAGTAGAATTGTTATTAGTGGATTTTGGGTGAGGCAGAGAATGTTTTGAATTTGACGTACGCTATTTACAAAATATTAACCTTTGGCGTGAATTTAACATTTTCCTGAATCTGTTATGTGATCCTTGGCGAGTTTGGCTACAAATTTGGCAAATCTGCATAATTCTTCTTCTTAATGACTGTTTATGCTTATCACTATCACTATTCTATGCTTGCAAATAAATTCAAATATTTCTCAAAGGAAGTAATCATACTATATGTTACGCAATAATAATGTAATATAATAAAAATGTGTAGTCGTAAAAATAAACACTCTAAACTGAGAAAAACGCGGGATGCAACAACAACAAAAAAATGGACATTGCCAACCCGCGGAAATCGTGGGATACGCATCTGGAGGCTTAAGCAAATTTAAGCACCTTACAGCAAATTTAATCCATCTAGCTTAGAACATTTTTGAGTTATCTTTGTCACAAATAGATAGAAATTTTCCAAAAATGTGTTTTTTGACCTCAGGGAATCTGAAACGCCGAGATTAGTCACTTGCAGTCCTAAAATCCCATACAAAATTTGATATATTTAAGTTATTATGTTTTTGAATTATCTTATTATTTACATGTTCTTGAAAGTACAGACCGACAGACAATCTATTCTTGTTGCATTTGGCACAATTATGGCAGGTGTGCATGCCATAAGTGTTAAACATGCTTACCAAATCCCATATATCTAGCTCTCTTTTCGCTTTGCTGTTTTTGCGTTAACTTATATTCAAACAGCTGGAGTGAACAAAATTTATTCAAAATTTGATAGAAATCTATGAATTTAGTGTAAAGACTGTATACCAAATTTCATCCTTCTAGTTTGATGCTTTTTGAGTTATTTTTGTCACAGACATACAGGTGGACGGACATTTTACAAAAATGTATTTTTCGAACTTGTGGAGGTCTAAAACGAGGAGATTCGTCAAAATCTCGAATTCGAATTTTTGGACGATTACTACATTTTCTTTATACTTCGTATATGAAAAAGTAAAAAAGGGAGGAAAGCTTGATAGTTCCTATAATCACAACAGTTACTAAAGACGAACCCCCCCCTCCCTTAAATGAAAAAAAATTTGAAGGGCATTCAATAAATTTTCCCCAAGCGTCATTTTTTATCATAAACGCTCTCATTTAGTAGCTATGTCATCTGACCTTCAAAGAATCCGAAAATTTCGCAATGCTTGCTCTTCTCCGTGCTGCCGCCTGTCTTTGAAGATAAGCAGTTACAAAATAGCAATTTAGCATTTCACAGAAGGTACATTGCTTCTGTTGTTAAGCTGTACGATTTCTTGCCTTCCAATTCTAATTATTTCTATTAATAACGGGGATGCCTGAATTCGAATTCGAACATGCGGTTGTTGGAGGCGGAATTGTGGGCTCCTGGACAGCCCTGCACCTGGTCAGAGCTGGGAAAAAAGTTATACTTCTAGAGCAAGTAAGTGTTTGGACTTCTGACTGATAGATAAGATACTATCGTTTGGACTTGAACTAGATTAAAATCAGGCTTTTATGAAGTAATTATTAATGCTAGTAGTCTGTTCTTTTATTACTGATATTTGGTATAAAAAATTCGAAAAACATTTTTTTTCCATCGCTTTTTAAAAATTTAATTTTTAGCTAAAAGTGATTTTCTTATCAGAAATGTGGTGATTGTTAAATTATTAAAGTGTAAGACGCAGATAATAAAATGGTGGAAAAAAAATGTTAAATCCTCACATGCAAGCAGAAGTACATAATTGGAAATTTTTGTCATATTCATATTCTATAAATATATAAAATAAAGAAAAAAATTTATAAAATAAAAAAAAAAATCTATAAAATAATGAGTACAAAAAATAACCATAGAATAATAAAATAACTAAATATTAATAACTACAAAAAATTCCTCTTTCTGCTCATCATTTTCGAAAGAAATTACGAAAAAAAAAAAAAAAAAAAAAAGAAGGAAAGTCTTATTGTATACTTTGCATGGAAAAATCCTGCTGTAGAGTTCTCCTGCCACAACCGCAGTATTGACTTCAAAATTTTTTATTCCGTATGAACGCTCATGAATCCTAATACATCTTTTATCACCTCCTGTTTCCTACTGTCTTAAGATTAAAAAAATAACTCAAAATCAAACTAAGCCCTCAGATTTAACAACCAGACCCCTTTCGCAATTTGTACATATTTCTAAACAATAAGAATGTTTTTTGTTAATTATTCTAATTTAAAATAGTATTATCTTTCATTGCGATAAGACGAAATTGATCAAAGATTACTATCATGACTAAATTAATTATATTAATATAGCAGATGTGCAACTAGTCGTTGGAGGCGGCTTAGTATATTTTGATTTCTAATTAATATTTTCTTAATTATGATACTCTTCGCGGCTTAGTTTCCTTAAAATGTTGTCTTCAACGCTTCGCAATTTTAAAATCTTGTTTTGATGTCTATGCGTGTTTTTATAAATTATTTTCTACTTTTTAGCATATTAATATGTAAAGCCGGTTTAACAAATCTGATTACCTTGGGTGTAAGTAACTTGACGTCTTATCAGAACCTTAACTAGAAATTGCAGCACCTATGTTGTTCGTGGAAAATATCATCTAATCAAATAAATAAGGGAAAAGTTATATTCTTCGATTAACGTCTTACAATGTTAAAAATCGTCTGCTTTTCAAAGCAGGAGTTTAAAAGTCAAGTTTAAATATATACATGATTAATTTGTATTGTATGAATCTTTTTGAGGTGATCTTTATACTTTTGTAGCATTATAAAACAGATGCTCATGCAAGGTTTAATCATATTTTCCGCTTCACATATTTAAAATTATAATTAAATAAATTTTTGGCTCAAAATTGAAATGCCGTACATTTTTAGACACCGCGCGCTATAGCTCAGTTAAGTCACTGTATAGCGTTGTTCAATTAACATAAGTGTAATTTTCATAATTTTTTTGCAACATTGTTTCCCAATAACTCACAGTTTCCTGTCAAATTATTTTAATGCTGTTTCTAATTTTTGGAGATAATACAATACTAGATTTTTTCAAAAGAATGCAAATTTCAGAACTGTATGTTTTGGGATATTGTATATTGTTATATATTTGCATCTTACTTAAAAAAAAAAAACACGTTTTGAATATATTATAAACTAGCCGTTTTTGGCTACCAGCTGGTTTGTCGGGAGGAATTAATGGTCTCTACAATTTTCAATTAAATATTTTATTAACTTTTACAGCAAAATATTTTTAAGGTTCAAATTTTGATACTCATACAACTTATAGTATTTCAGGAGCCTTACACCTTCTATTCTTTGTACTATGAAATATCATCATAAACTATCATATTTCCTAAAATATAAATTTTAATTTGAAACGGAATTGATTAAAAATTATAATAATTTTTTGTAGTTTATGCAATATCTCAATGGATTATCCGAAAGAAATTTCTCTCTTTCATCGTAAAATCCAGTTTTATTTTTAAAAGGATTTAAATGACGCATATCATAACGTTTGATTTGTTTCTGTCAGTTAATGTACTTCTGAAACAATTATGAAAACGAAATTTTATACAGTCCTTTGGTCCTGTGAATCTTATTTTATCTAATATTCTTGGTACTTCAACTTTTAAATAGAAAAAAAAATTTCATTCTTTTACGATCAAATGAGACCGAATTATGAAGAATATCATTATTTCAGAACGATCTATAAATTCATTATTTAACGTCCAATCAGCCTTTGGAAAACTCTTCTGGGCACAGTTTCTTCCAAATTGTCAATAGAGAGTTTTAAAATCCAGTATTTTTATAAAACAGTAATTCAAATTACAATATAACTCAATTTCAGTCACAAAAAAGTGAAAGTTTTTTTTTAAATTTAAAATATTAATGTCTTAAAAATATTTTATAAAAGATGATTCATAAGACAAAAAACCAGGATAAAAGTTTAAAATTTTTAATTCATGACACCATTTATTGACTCAAACTATGTAAAGTATCATTCTTTAATTTATTCAGACCATTTTTACAACTAGATATTTTTTTAATACTTATTGTTTAAAAACTCAGATGTTTAGCTCCGATTAAAATAAATATAGATATTTTTAAAGATTCTAGATTTTTTTTTGTTTTTCTAGAAAATATCATGGTTTATGCTTTTTTCATTTCATATATACTGAAAAATTACACTTTCCTAGATTTTATTTGCAGTAGGAGTTAAAATAATTTTTTAATTTTAGTTTTGTTCAAGGTACTTTTTAACCGGCTGACAAAATCTCATTTTACTCACGAATGCGTAACGTGCGTGTGCAAGTTGAATTTTATTTTTATGTTATGATAGCTGCTTTTGCCGACAAGGTGATGTGAAAAGAATATCATTTGTGTTTCTTTTCGATTACATTTTTCATAGAGGATTTAATATTCTTGATTCCCACAAGAAAATATTGTTAAATCTATTCCAATATTATTCTATCACCAAATTGTGAGAGAAATTAAAGCCGTGTTTTTAATAGAATAAAACTTGCTTAGCGCAATATAAATCACCTTAATAAAGTCAAGTCCTGTAACATGATAAGGTTCTTAAAAATGTAATTGATCGTTTCATCTCTCTTAGAAATTTTACTTCACTTTCATATTAATTATGTAAACTACACAGACATTATACAGATTTCTTATTCTCCTGACATCAAATCATAAAATATTTAACTTTTGAATTTAAAGCAACATTGCATCATTATTAATTTACAATTTTGGTGTTACAATTAATTTACAATTTTTCATTAACAAATTTGTATCATTATAAATTCAGCAACATTTAAAAAGGTTTTTTTTATTTTAAGGTAGTTCAAAAATTATTTTTATTCTGTTATTTTCTTGTGAATTATTGCAGAACAATTCCAAAATTCATTTAATTTGTAATAAATTAAAATTTTGAGAAAATTTCTCAGATGTGCATATTTTTGACCTTCAAAGTATATATCTGTAACCTAAATTTTGCAGCTGTTAATACACCACTCCTATTTTTATTATTAGTAAAAATAAAAATCGAAATAAAAAAATATGTTGTTGGAAAATATAAGAAATTGGATATTTTCTTAAATACGTCTTATTAGCATATTTATTACTCTTTTCGTTATTGTAATTATATACGCACGCGTTGCGGCGAAACTGAATACAGTCTTCATTCTGTATGTTACCGTTGTTATACTTAACCGTTAACTTTATGTTACCGTTGTTATACTTAACCGTTAACTTTATGTTACCGTTGTTATACTTTACCGTTAACTTTATGTTACCGTTGTTATACTTAACCGTTAACTTTATGTTACCGTTGTTATACTTAACCGTTAACTTTATGTTACCGTTGTTATACTTAACCGTTAACTTTATGTTACCGTTGTTATACTTAACCGTTAACTTTATGTTACCGTTGTTATACTTAACCGTTAACTTTATGTTACCGTTGTTATACTTAACCGTTAACTTTATGTTACCGTTGTTATACTTAACCGTTAACTTTATGTTACCGTTGTTATACTTAACCGTTAACTTTATGTTACCGTTATATTACTTAAGAGCAAACTTTAAAAATAAAATAAAGATGGGTGAAGCATGTTACTATATTTTGGACAAGCGGCTCAAAAAAGTTTTTATTTACTCCATTCGTGAGCATTGGCTTACCCAATAAGTAGGAGCAAACAATTTTGATAACATATAACATAATGAGACATATGTTATAACATAACATATAACATAATGAGTTGTTGTTGGAGATATGCAAAAAAGTGGACAGGGGAGAAAAATTTTCTGTCGAAACTGCTTTAGAATTTAAAGGGGAAAAAAAAAAAAGCTTTACATTTTTTCTTTTTTTTCTAAGAATCAGTTTTACTTACTAAGCTGGCAGCTTGTCTTTCACATTCACGTGATTAGTAGCTGAGAATTTACAAGCGACAGATTTCAGATGGCAGACAAAGATAACACTGTTATATCATTGTCTATTATCATTTGAACTTGAAATTCATTATCAAGTGAAAGGCCACGAATGTAGGAACAATGTTATCGCTCTCAATATTATTTACAACTTGACAACCGAGCGTGTTCCAATGCATGTTTAGAACACGCCACTTCCACGTTGTCTTTCTAAAAAAATTTTTTCCAAAAACGATTTAACCCTTTAAAGAGCCATTTTTTTCTAGTCATATTATGTTAAAATATTTTTAGGCTTGAAATTAGAATAAGAAAAGGGATTCATTTAGCTTATTAGATAAATTTAATTTGATTCATTAATTAATTTGGTTCATTAATAATTAAGTAACACATCAAGACACGTCATTTTGTCTGAGATAAAGAACTGAAGCATCTGAGTTTCTGACTTATTAAAAAAATGTGTCAGAACTTATGCCAACCTACATCATTTCATACAAAGATTGATAAATTTGGTGGGAAGCATACTTCCCACGGCCTTAGAAAGTGTTAAATGCCTTAAAAATAGCAAACTCACTGGTTGAACCTGCAATGCAATTTTTTAGGATCAAAGGGCAAATTGATATGTATTTCATTGAAATGATCTTATGTTCAATACAGTCAAAACATCTGATATCATAGGCACGTTACTAAAATCTTGAGGTAATGCAAGATGTAAAATTTATTCCAAAATTCAAAGAGCGCAGTGCATTTGGTGTGTATCACGTGAATACCATTTTGACTTTGCTGGTTTAGAATCGAAAAATGTTTAAGGGCATTGAAATGTATTGGGGCTATATTTTTATTGCCTAATGTAATGTGAAAATGAAGCATTCCTCCAAAAATTATAAACAACTTTTCTCCCCAGCATGAGCGGCAATATTTAATTGCTAATTTGTCCTGTCTTTCCGGGCTTTTAAGTATAAAAACATAAGAAATAAAACAATCTATTTAATCTTTTCTAGGGCCGTGGGAAGTATGCTTCCCACCAAATTTATCAATCTTTGTATGAAATGATGTAGGTTGGCATCAGTTCTGACACATTTTTCTAAGAAAGACAGAAACTTAGATGCTTCAGTTCTTTATCTCAGACAAAATGATGTATCTTTATTTGTTACTTAATTACTAATTAACCAAATTAATTAATGAATCAAATTAAATTTATCTAATGAGGTAAATGAATCCCTTTTCTTATTCTAATTTCAAGCCTAAAATATGACCAGAAATATGACTAGAAAATAATGGCCCTTTAAAGGGTTAATTTGGTTTTGTTATTTCAAGTTTTAATACGTTCTTGCTATTTCAAAGTCTCTTTTATATATATATATATATATATATATATATATATATATATATATATATATATATATATATATATATATATATATATATATATATATATATATATATATATATATATATATATATATGTGTGTGTGTGTGTGTGTGTGTGTGTGTGTGTGTGTGTGTGTGTGTGTGCGTGTGTGTGTGTGTGTGTGTGTGTAATGATATTTCTTAACCTAATTTAAGTCTTAGTTAATTTCCTAATTTTTATCTTCATTTACCTCATATTTTCATTCTAAAATGTTCTCTTATTTCCTGATTCAATTCCCACTTTTTACTTTAATTAATTATATACGCTCTCTGTAAAACTGCTAATATTCAGCAGGTTCTCACGTTCCAAGTAAAGGGTTAAAAATACTTAATTTTTGCAACATTCTTTTAAAGATACACGGGCCAAAGAAATCCGTGTCAAAATATCATAGTAAAACCACGGAAGGAAAGAATTTCGGTCTCTTCAGCTCTACTGTCGTGATGTAGACTCATGTATTTCTTATCGTTTTTTATCTGTAGATATTATGTCTCCCGGGATGGAATAAATAGTTTTAAGAATTTCAAAATTTTCTTCTTCTTGGCCACGCATTTGCAATTTTATATTGTATATATATATATATATATATATATATATTCGTCCATGCATCTGACACAAAATGATGTGTCTCGGTTTGTTACATAATTATTAATTAACCAAATTAATGAATGAATCAAATTAAATTTATCTCATAAGCTAAATGAATCCCTTTTCTTATTCTAGTTTCAAGCCTAAAAATATTTTAACATAATATGACTAGAAAAAAATGGCCCTTTAAAGGGTTAAATAGAGGAGAAAAAAATTGTGATCTGAAATCGAGGATAAAATAAGAGAATAAAATAAAATATAACAATGGAAAGAGTACAGTGCAATAAATAAATAAATAAATAAAAAGAAATAGAGATAGAAGCTTGTGTATCACATTTTTCAAAAACCCTCGAAGAATTGTATCCTGATGAAAATTTTAAGTCTATATTCATTCCTTTCGCTTTTCAGTATTCGCGTTTAGAAGGAAGCAGTTACAATCACTTAAGAAAAATTCCGATTCTGAACCATTTTTAGAAACGTCAAGCTATACGAAAATTCAATTTAATTTGTCCTATTTTGCTCTTTTGAAGTCCATTTTATGAAAATATTCCTTAGTTATTTTTCATTTAGAAGAGTTATTTTACCTTTTTTGCCATTATTTCCTATACCGGCTTAAGCCCTGTATTAAGCCTTTAGGCAATTGAAGTCCCTATTTATTTCTCAACTTAAAAAAATATTTTTTATGGATTTTATTTTGATTTTTTTTATAATCAGTGACAAATATCGTGACAAATTGAAATAACAAAACATAATAGAAATGTCATGAAATAACATGACATAATAGAAAATCAGTTGCCAGAGAATTGGTTTTGGTATCTCCCTCATAAAAATGAAAAATTTAAGTAATTTTAATCAAAATGAAAGAAAATATAAATATTTTTAATATAATATTACTTACTTAATGCAATGTTTGCCAGAGCATTTGAGCTTTAAAAAACTAGGCCAAATACAAAAAAAAGAAGTTTTTTTTTTTTTTTTTTAAAGAAAAGTAACATAACCACACTGAAATACTGGAGAATTTGAAAACATGAAAAGGAATGACAGGATAATGATATGAAATTCAATCGATCTTTGATTGCATCTTCATTAAGTTCGAATACATGATCTTTGTAGTTTAAATGGAAACACAAAATAAAAATTACTCTAAATATATCTCAAAAATATATCAGGTCTTCCAAAGTTAAAGATTTTTGTATGGTTGCCTACTTCGCTAATTTGACAATCTGGCACAGATGATTGCATAGCATTCATTTAACGGAGGAGCAACTTTTAATCTAAGAGAAATACAAGAGAAGACCTCCCCACCCCATTGATATAGGTTGAGAAATTGTTCTATGATTTTATGATCGTAATGAGTGTTTCAGTTCATGTTATGATTGAAAAAGTATTTTAATTGAATCAATAATATATATATATATATATATATATATATATATATATATATATCCTATATATTTCCGTGTGGCTACATTTTCTTTTCTCTGATATATCAATTTTACACCCTTTGCGTATCCATTTATTAAGCGTTATTTTTATTTGTATTTTTTTAAGTTATCGTGTTTACAAGCAGGCGAAAGTACAGACCGACAGACGGTAAACCTTTTGATAGATTTGGTTCAAAATTTGTTATGGACCTATGATTTAGATGCTAAAACTATGTACTAAATTTCATTTATTTATACCTTTATGTTTTTGAGTTAACGTGTTTACGTGCATACGAAAGTATGGACCGACAGATGGTCAACCGCTTGACGTTTTTTTTTCTTAAAATCTGATATGGAGCTTCACTTTAGTTGTTAAATCTATGTGCCAAATTTTATTTTTGAAGCTCTTTATGTTTTTTTTTTTAAATAGCATGCTCACTCATACTCGCCCTTTCACTCTTAACTTCAAATATCTTATTCATTTAAATTTTTTCTTCTTATATTTAATGTATGATAAAATAATAATTCTTGGTAGTATATCTTTCTTTACTTTTTTTTATAGAACAGCGGAATGAAAATCCGTGAATATGTTTAATAGACAGTTTACTCTAGTTATTAATTTTATGCGTTAATTCAATGAATAAATGACTTTATTGTTTCGTATAATATGTTTACCAAAATCAGTGAAAAGAAAGAAATGGCTTCATATATCTTGTTCATCTACCATCCAATAATTCAGCCGGCAATTTACTTAATTTGCCATATATATTTCACCTGCTGCTATAATTAACATTTTTTCGCGAACAAAAACAAACCTTCGAACACGCCTGATATAAATCAGTTTCTCTTTCGGCACGGTTTCTCGCTTTTTAAAGAAATTCTATCCGGAATTTGTCTTATCTCCTTTAAGCACTTGTGAATGAAATGAATGGCTCTGAATCATTTTCTCCTCTGTGCTTTCTTTCATTCCTTGGCGGTTATTTGTTCGACGCTTCATTTTTCACGCAAGATGAGGATTATGTTTCGCCAAAAAGAACACACAATCTGAATCGTATTCATTCAAGATGTATTTGGCGAAACTTATTTTTTTCATTTAATAAATACCATTAGAGGAGTTCCGTGTCTTAATCTCTTTTCATCAAAATTGTACATTTTAGTATCGTTATCGCAGAAACCCGTTGGAGAGGAAACTGAAAGATATTTAATTTACTTGAATTTTAAATTGGAAATGTCGGTGAGTCTCTAAATACAACTTTTCGTTTCAATTTACGTCGGTTCTATGTTAATTAAAACTGTTTAACGGAATAACATATTGTTAGAGGCAAAATTAATTCTTCTAAACTCAAATGAGTCGCTGTAGTGGTTGTATGGTGATACAATCAGCAGACCTCAATAACAAATAACGACGTTTTTTAACATGAAAACATGAATATCCAGACGACAAAACACCGCCGAGACGTACACTAGAAATACGTAGCAACACTTACAACAAACAGTAGCCCACAAATAGTAATCGGTAGTAACAGCACAAAAAGCGGTCAGACCGAACTCAGCAGGAGGAGGGAATCTATGCAACTATTTACTAAGGTCTCTCCAAACGCCTGCTATTCTGGACTGTCTTTTCGCTTTAGCTGCACCCAATTGTCGACTCACTTCTATACGACTGGCAACACCACACACGACTGGCAACACCACACACGACTCAATGCAGCTTCAATGCTTGTCTCCAAAACTCAGATTTCGGTACCAATTCTCAATCCACTGATTGTTTGAGCTCCACTCAAAGCTTGCACTTCGTTGGACTGATCCAACTAATTCGTCGTTGTCTATCTATACGACCAACTTCTGCTTGCACTTTTGACCTTTTATAGCTTGCGGAGCAGGGCACAAAAGGTTCTCGAACAATCAAGCATAACTCGTGTCCTTTTGGTCCAATAAAAAAAAAATCCTGAACATTCTAGCATCATCCTGCTATCTATCTAGTATCAATTAATACTGTCGCCAAAGTTGCAAAATGGTCGCCAAGTTTGACTCCAAATCTGATCCGGTATCCGATTAGCATTCAATATTCCGTGAAATTGTCTTTCCTACTATGGAACTACCTGTGCTGAGAAGCAACATTACAGATTAGAAACAATAGTCTGTAGATTTCAATGTCTTTTATAACAGTGACTTTTCGAAACTAAGTTAATGAACAGCCGTCGGTAGTAGTCAAGTCAGGCTGGCGATTTTAAAAAGGTTCAAAAGAGCTGACCAAAAACAACAAGCAGTTCTGAAATTTACTGAGAAGCTACAGCAAGCAGTCGGCTTGAATTTTTTAATGGCGTAGTGTGATATAATGGCTAGATAATATCTTTTCGCACTATAGCATATTTGATAGAGAATGAAAACTATCTTTGTAATGAATGATCAAACTTCCATTTGATTGTGATAAAAAAATTACTAATTTTTAACGAATGATATAAATGCCCTATTTGGTAACAGTACAGCCAAATATTTATTTAAAAATGCACATTATAGAAAATATAATTATAATACCACATGATACAAAATTAATACAGTGGCACAAGATAAAGAACATCGAATTTCAAACTAAATATGCACACACAAAAATATTTACACCTCACGGAACAGTGCTACCGTCAATCAAAAGAACATAATAATGATTTATGTGTTAAAAGTCGTAGACATTTAATTTTTAAAAGATGAAAAGCCATATTGAAAACATGTAATTCTTCAGAATATTTATTAAAAAGTTTATAAATTTAAGGCCATCTATTAAACAATAACTGATTTAGAAAATTATGATTAACTTAATAGTTTAATCAGTTACTGACAGCCATTTCAATTGAATTTCATCCTAAATTTTAGAAATAGATAATTAGTTTCATCCTAAACTTCAAAAATCAGTAATTAATGTCATCCTTAGCCTTAAAAATCAATGATTAATTTCATTCTAAACCTAAAACATCAATAAGTAATTTCATCGTTAATCTTAAAAATCAATGATTCATTTCATCTTAAAGTTTGGAAATTAATAATTAATTTCATCCTAAACTTTAAAAAATCAATAATTACTTTCATTCTAACTTTTAAAAATCAATGATTAATTTAGTTCTAAACTTTAAAAATCAATAATTAATTTCATCCTAAAAGTTGAAAAAAAAAATCAATGGTTAATTTCATCCTAACCTTTAAAAATCAATGATTAATTTAGCCCTAAACTTTAAAAATCAATAATTAATTTCATCCTAACCTTTAAAAATCAATGATTAATTAAACTAAACTTTAAACATCAATAATTAATTTCATCCTAAACACTAAAAAAAATCAATAATTAATTTCATCCTAACCTTTAAAAATCAATGATTAATTTAGCCCTAAACTTTAAAAATCAATAATTAGTTTCATCCTAAACCTTAAAAAAACCAATAAGTAATTTCATCCAAAACATTGTGTTGTTGTTGTTGTGACTTATGGCACCTAACAAGACCGCTGACAGTTATCCGTCAGCGATTTATGCCGAGTGAGCGTCTCTTGTTTTTTCAGTAGCTCCAACTAGGTCTAAGAGTACGACTTACCTACTTCATACGCCACATTCGTCAGCACAACCCCTTTTTATAGTGGGGGGGGGTACATTCACACACCTCACAGATAGAAAACAGAAGAAGAACAACCATGCCCTTACCGGAATTCGAACCCGGGACGTCCAGATCACGTGGAAGACGCGCTAACCCTATGCAAGGGCGCCGGCATCCTAAATTTTAAAAATCTATCATTCATTTCATCCTATACATTAAAAATTTATAATTAATTTCAACCTAAACTGTGTTTTATCTTCCAGTTCAGTCATCCCCACACCCGGGGCAGTTCGCACGGTGAGACCAGGCTTATCCGATCAGGGTATGAGGAGCCTTTCTTCTGCGAGATGATGCCACATGCTATCCGAATGTGGAGCGAACTGGAAATAGAAGTGGGGAAGACACTCATGGTGTGAGTATTCTTTCTCCTCCAGTAAAGTTAGTTAGTAGGGTTGTTTGGAGATGAACCTCGTAATTTTGAGCCGCCATTGGATGAACTAGGACGGCACCTGAGTCGGGACTCCTTCTCCAAAATCCCGCACCACATTAGTGGGAGGACATTTAGCCCTAACGGATGTAATATGCACCAGTCCTGCTTGCATGACGGTTCTTCAGTGGAATCGGGTCTCGAAACTGAAACCCTCCGTCCGCAAAGACGAAATCTTTCAACCAGACTACAGCGGCTCAATTTCATCTGTAATTCTGATTATAAATCTGTTTAGCACTTCGCATTTCTGAGTTATCGTATGCGTATACATACAGATGGACAAATTCAATTGATAGAAATTTATTACTTTGATCTATTGATTAGGTGTTGAGATTTACAAATAAAATCTTATCTGCCTAGTTATGACCGATTTTAACTATCGTATACACAGACAGACATAATTTTAAAAAATATATTTTTGAACTCAGAAAAGTTTGAATAGTGTGAACTCGTCAAAATCTCGAAGTCAAATCTTTTGATAATAATTTCTGTTTGTATACTACTTGTACGACAAAATAAAAACAGCTATTTGGAGAACATTTCGCAACGAAATTACCATTTACTTTGGCAAGACATTACGAAGCCAAGTTCATAGATGATTTAGTCATGTGGTACATTTGAAAGAAAACAATGAAGTAAACTCATGGCCTCGTCACACATGTCGAGTGAACAGCTCTAATTTAATTTTGGAATTCTCTGCTTTGCAGTAGTAAAAAAGAAGTCACGTCACATCAAAAGTCAAACAACCTGTTTCGAAAGACAAATTTTCGACAACGTGTGCAAACATGCTTTTTCAATAACTGTGTGTATCAAGAAGACATTTCTTAAAAATGTTTGCACATTTTTCTTAACCTAACTTTATTCCTTGCCCGCAATAGTTGTTAAATCTGCTATTAAATCAATTTTAAAAGTGCTATATTTAGATTAAATGTTTGAAAAACAGGTCCAAATATTTTAAAATATAAGTTAATTGTTATTTATATGCAACTTCGTAATGATTTAATACTATTCAATACTTTAATGGTAATAGATAAATATACACATTTAAAAAATAATAGTCAATGAATAAATTAGAATATGAAAGTCTCAAAATGATGCATCGAAATGTGTTTAGTTTTAACGTAACTTTACATAGTCAATACATAGTTACTATTTGTACATACATAGTAACATATACATAGTAACTTTATATAGTTACTATTTGTCAATATATCAATGAAATCGGATATCGCCGACTAGACGAAAAGGTCACCAAAATAAGCTTGGCTCTTAATGTGTTAATTATGTACCATTCGCAATTTTCCCTTACTATAGCGATTCGAAAATACAAATGTGAACTTTCCTGCACCATTATAATTGCTCATACGAAGAAATTTCAAGATTCTTGGTGATTAAAAAAGAATATTTCGTTCGCCAAGTTATGTTAGATTGTCTCTTTTAGAAGCTCTATCACTTTGAAGAAAAACATTTTACAACGAAATTATTTTACTAACCTTCTTTTCCTAATCTTTTTTCTTCTAACAATACTATATAAAGGAAAACTATACTATATAAAGGAAAACTATACTATATAAAGGGAAATTGTCGATTATTGTAGTGGAGAAATGTCTCTTCTTAATGAAGAAAGATTTGATCACTTCCTGATAAAGGGTGTCCTAAAAATAACTCAAAATTTTAATTTGCAGTGAAGTGTTGGCAACCTTATTAAATGAACCATTTGATAGCTGATAGTTTAGGGTTAGTGAAAATGGAGTTCACGATAGGACAACGTGTTTTATTGTCGAACAATATTTTAAAAATAATGTAAATCTGGTGGCCACAGTTCGAAAATTTGAGAATTGGCCCCCTAGATCGTGTGATTTAACACCATTGGATTTCTTTATACGGGGTTATTTGAAGTCAAATGTCTATGCCACCAAGCCCACGAGCGGGGGTGAATTAAAGGAGGAAATTAAATGCTGCGTTAACGAAATTCAGCCACATTTATGCAAAACGGTCATGGAAAATTTCGACAAAAGTGTCTGTACATGCGATCAAAGACGTGAGAGAGTACGTATTTGCCTAATGTTTTATTCCATACATAACCCTATCATGTGTATTTTACGATTCAATAAAAATATAACAATTTAAAGAGAAAAAAACAGTCTTAAACTATTTTATTTAATTCAAATCTTGCATTAATGCGTTGTTCTATCGTGTAACGTTCCATTTTTAGTAACTCTAAACTATCAGCTGTCAAATTATTTTTTAATACTGTTGCCAACACTTCACTGTACGAATGGTTGCAAATTCAAATCTTGCATTAATTTTGGGATATCCTTTTATATATCTTATGTACCAAGAATTCAGATTTTTGACGTCTTCTTGACGGCAGATTTGAATTTTCAGTAACACTGGTGTGATTGGCATAGCGAAATCACCTGGCGACATGAAACATTACCAGGACACAATCGACAACATGAAGAAGTATTGCCCCGAAAGTTTGGACATGACGGATCCGCGGATCGAAACTTTGTTCTCGAGACTCCTGAAGTTCGACAAAGTCCATGGAGTTCTTATGGACAGCAGTGGAGGAATATTGCTCGCCCAGAAAGCTGTTCTTGCAATACAGGTAGGTAGAATCTTTAGCTAAAGTTGTTGGCTTTGTATTTATTTATTGAAACTGATTTGCAAGTAATGCTACGCGAAATCATTGATAGTGGTCTCCCTGAAACTTTCTTGCACCCTCCCCTCCCACACACAAAGGTATAGAAATTGTAGACCTATAGAAAAATCGTGGATAATCGTGCTCAGATTATTGTTTTTAGAGTTCCACAAATAACTGTGTTTTACCTCGTAGTTTAGTAAAGAAACCCGAATGTGCGTTTTGGACACCTATTTTATTTCTCCGAGCAAATTGATATATATATTGTTACGAATCTGCGATGCGGCTTCCCAGCATAGTTGGTTCCATAGGAGGTCCCAGAGCTTGGCGACAAATTTGGCGACCATTTGGTGACTTGGCGACGAATTTGGCGACTTTGGCACCAAAATAGATTATACCCGAAACATCGAGAATTTTCCCGTCCGTCCAGTAGGAACGGAGATACGCCTCGAACGTTCCTGATTGGTTGAGAGGCTTCTAGCCCCGCCTCCTAAGACCTATAAAAGGAGCTGCAGCTGCCGGGGAGTAGTGGTGAACCGACGGTGAATTGAGTCGCGAACCAGTGGAGTCGAAGAGTAGTCGGAAGCGAAAGAGTAGTCGTAGTAGTGAACCATAGTCGTCGTCGTGAACCAGATCGGAGAGAGTAGTTTGAACCAGTGGTGAATTGAGTAGTCGGCAGAGAAGAGAGTCGCGAACCAGT
The DNA here is from genome assembly GCF_947563725.1 of Argiope bruennichi. NCBI lineage: Eukaryota > Metazoa > Arthropoda > Arachnida > Araneae > Araneidae > Argiope > Argiope bruennichi. Next base: position 22,763,208 of record NC_079154.1, on the reverse strand, counting down.
GGAGTCGAAGAGTAGTCAGAAGCGAAAGAGTCGTCGTCGTCGTGAACCAGTGGTAGTCGGAGGCGACAGAGAGTAGAATAGTCGGAATCGACGGTAAAGAACTGGCTTTCCAGAGATAAGCGGAGCAGCGACGAAGTGAATCTAGTGCTGAACTAAGCTGTGAGGTACTGTCTGCAGTAGAGTCTGGTTGTATGCTGCACGTTTCGGCTGAAGATAATCGTCTTCTGTGCTGTATATAGTTGTCGTCTTGTGCTGTCCTGTGTGTCTTCGTGTAAATAAACGTCGTTGTTTCATTTTCTACTGCCGCCTGGTGATTGAGCATTCTCCGCACCATATAACTCCCACTATCCAAACGAACCCCGGAAGTTTCGTAACAATATATACGACACAGATCACACACTAAATTTCATTTATTTAGCTCCATTTTCTTAAGTTACCGCGTGCGAAAGTACAGACTAACAGACGGCAAGTCTTTGAACATATTTGATTTCCCACTTTTGATGAAAATCTCTTCTTTGGATACTAAATTTTTGCAACATTCATCTAAGTCGTTATATTTTTGTGTAATCGCCTTCATATGTATGAGAAAGTGTTGACGAACACTTTCTCATACATAAGTGTTGAACAGAAATCAAAGTGTTGACGAATTCAGTTCAATGTTTGATACAAAAGCTATACTTTAGATGCTAAATTTAAGAACAAAATTTCATTCGTATAGCTTTTTACGTTTTGTTGTTATCGTGTTCATTTGTATTTGGACAATCAGGCAGGCAAACTTCATATTGTTACGAATTTTACGGGGTTCGTTTGGATAGTGGGAGTTATATGGTGCGGAGAATGCTCAATCACCAGGCGGCAGTAGAAAATGAAACAACGACGTTTATTTACACGAAGACACACAGGACAGCACAAGACGACAACTATATACAGCACAGAAGACGATTATCTTCAGCCGAAACGTGCAGCATACAACAGCATACAAACAGCACACACAGCAGCATACAACAGTATACACAGCAGCTCTACTCCGTCGCTGCTCCGCTAGTTCCTGGAAGACGAGTTCTTCACCGTCGCTTCCGACTACTCTTCGACTCCACTGGTCCACGACTCAATTCACCACTCAGCATCTGCGAGCCACTCCTTTTATAGGTCTCAGGAGGCGGGGCTAGAAACCTCTCAATCAATCAGGAACGTTCGAGGCGTATCTCCGTTCCTACTGGACGGATCGGGAAAATTCTCGATTTTTCGGGTATAACTTATTTTGGCACCAAAGTGGCCAAATTCGTCGCCAAGTTGCCAAATGGTCGCCAAGCTCTGGAGCCTCCGACGCGACACCGGGTTTCGTCCAGTACGGATGACTGTAAAACATTCTTTCCGATGGTGGAACCAACTATGCTGGGAAGCAGCATTACAGATTCGTAACAATATAAATGGATTTCGTTCAAAGTTTGGTACATGTTTGTTAAGAGACCTCATACCAAATTTCATTTATCTAGCTCAAAGCGTTTTTGAGTTATGGTGTTCGCAGACAAGGAAACAATTCCAAAAATGGGTTTTTGAATTAAGGGAGGTCTGATTGTCAAAATCTCTAGTTCGAATTTTTTGACGATTACAGTGCTGTTTTTCTTTTCATACTTCGTGCATGGGAAAGTAAATCAATGGAAATAGTCTCTCACAAAGGTTTCCGTATACTTTCTAATAAAAGCGTTGTCCTCCTTCTTCTACTAAAATATGGATATTGAGAAATGCCATGGGCGCCAATAGTGCTCAGATTTTTATTTTCAAACTCCCGCACATAAGAAGTGAGTGTTTCAAAGCACAGAAAAAAATCCAATATTTCCTGTACCATTCACAAATAATAAAAGAATGAAGGAGTTTATTAGTTATTGATCCTCGGCTATTTCTGGGAGGGGGCAGCGATTAATCGCTGACATGTGGTTAATACACAAGTGAACTGAGTTTAACAAGTTACACAATACACAAGTGAACTGATTTCAGTCATTTTGTTTTTGAATGACCTTTTTTTCATGTATGTAAAAATTACACTGATAGACAGTCATGATAGGATATACATTTTAGAGCGGGGCCTTCGTATAATGCTTCATCAAACACGTCGCATGATTTTACTTATTGTTGGAAGCTTAGAAAGAAGCTGTTGATTATCTGTATAGTTTACTTGAGAAATCAGAAAGTGAAATTACATATTGCAAAAGAAAAATTTCAGTTTGAAATATAATACCCACTATGAGTTCATGTATACAATAAACAAAGCAGATGTAAGGCTTTTAAAATTATAAGGCTATTTTAATTATGACAATTTGATGCTCAAAAATGTTTTTACAAAGTTAAGCATGCACATCAAGTAATGATGCATGAAAGATTTAATTAATGCAACATTAACCACCAGCATATATTAAATATAAATAATATGCTCGAGGGACCATCTGGTTGTCAAAGGTGTCAAATTATAAACCTTATAGAACCTTAAATCTTGTAGAAGAAAATTTATATAATTTGCTGTAATGTGGCGCCACTTGTTTGGAATCAAAATTTAGTTAATCGACTTATTGATAATTATTTTCTGAAAATATTAAAATTATATAATATTATCGATAACACACAAATGTGTAAGATTAAACACTTGTTCCTAGCGAGTGACAAATCGATAATAAAATTCTGTCCATACACACATGAATCAAATCCAGTTAGATAAAAATATATGAAACATGTTTTTTTTTCATTATTTACTTAATAATAATTTTTTTTCTAATTTATTCACAGGCTCTCTTCCGAGAGCGAGGGGGTACCCAATGGGACAACAGCCCGGTGCAGAGGATAGAACACATTGGTGAAGAGGAAGTGAAATTGTATGTAGATTCTCAGAGAGTGGTCAAGGCAAAATCAGTGGTCGTCTGTGCAGGAGCGTGGACTCCGAGATTGCTATCGCCTTTCGCGACACTGCCTTTACAAGTAAAAAAGATTTTTATTTACAAGTTTAATTTTCTATTTTGCAATTGCATAAAAAAAGTAGAAGCAGAATTTAGGTATTTTGCGATCCTATACAGTGCACATTATCAGACCTCATTTTAAATAACGAGTCAGTATCTCATTTCAACATACATTTAAATTAATAAACATATTATTTATTTTAATAATTTTGTAAAATATATACTTTTTTAAAAAATATATATATGTCATGGAAAAAACGATCGATGAAATTCTTGAAAAATTAACTATAATTATTAACTAAGGATTTCCTTACATATTAATAAAATTACCTGATTATAATGAGGTATTACTATAGAATAATAAATTTGAAATTAATATATTTTTTAAAATTATTCTTTTACACGAGATTATTCTTTTGCAGTATACCATATGCCCTAATTTAACGAAATGCGCACTCAAATATGAATTTCTATAAAGCAATAATTTACTTTTTTAGAATATTACGCTAAGCTTTGATTTGCATTCAATTAAAATATTTCGTGATAAATACATTTTAAAAAATTATTCTTTTATACGAGATTATTTTTTTGCAGTAGTAAATGCCCTAATTTAATGAAATATTATTCAAATATAAATTTCTGTAAAGCAATAATTTACTTTTTTAGAATATTACGCTAAGCTTTGATTTGCATTCAGTTAAAATATTACGTGATAAATACATTAAAAAAAATTATAACTTTACACGGGATTATTCTTTTGCAGTACCATATGTCCTAATTTAAAGAAATACGCACACAAATATGAATTTCTGTAAAGCAATAACTTACTTTCCAAGAATATTACGCTAAGCCTTGATTTGCATTCAGTTAAAATATTTCGTGATAAATACATTTAAAAAAATTATTCTTTTACACGAGATTATTCTTTTGCAGTACCATATGCCCTAATTTAACGAAGTATTATTCAAATATGAATTTCTGTAAAGCAATAATTTACTTTTTTAGAATATTACGCTAAGCTTTGATTTGCATTCAGTTAAAATATTACGTGATAAATACATTAAAAAAAATTATAACTTTACACGGGATTATTCTTTTGCAGTACCATATGTCCTAATTTAAAGAAATACGCACACAAATATGAATTTCTGTAAAGCAATAACTTACTTTCCAAGAATATTACGCTAAGCCTTGATTTGCATTCAGTTAAAATATTTCGTGATAAATACATTTAAAAAAATTATTCTTTTACACGAGATTATTCTTTTGCAGTACCATATGCCCTAATTTAACGAAGTATTATTCAAATATGAATTTCTGTAAAGCAATAATTTACTTTTTTAGAATATTACGCTAAGCTTTGATTTGCATTCAGTTAAAATATTACGTGATAAATACATTAAAAAAAATTATAACTTTACACGGGATTATTCTTTTGCAGTACCATATGTCCTAATTTAAAGAAATACGCACACAAATATGAATTTCTGTAAAGCAATAACTTACTTTCCAAGAATATTACGCTAAGCCTTGATTTGCATTCAGTTAAAATATTTCGTGATAAATACATTTAAAAAAATTATTCTTTTACACGAGATTATTCTTTTGCAGTACCATATGCCCTAATTTAACGAAATATTATTCAAATATGAATTTCTGTAAAGCAATAATTTACTTTTTTAGAATATTACGCTAAGCTTTGATTTGCATTCAGTTAAAATATTACGTGATAAATACATTAAAAAAAATTATAACTTTACACGGGATTATTCTTTTGCAGTACCATATGTCCTAATTTAAAGAAATACGCACACAAATATGAATTTCTGTAAAGCAATAACTTACTTTCCAAGAATATTACGCTAAGCCTTGATTTGCATTCAGTTAAAATATTTCGTGATAAATACATTTAAAAAAATTATTCTTTTACACGAGATTATTCTTTTGCAGTACCATATGCCCTAATTTAACGAAATATTATTCAAATATGAATTTCTGTAAAGCAATAATTTACTTTTTTAGAATATTACGCTAAGCTTTGATTTGCATTCAGTTAAAATATTACGTGATAAATACATTAAAAAAAATTATAACTTTACACGGGATTATTCTTTTGCAGTACCATATGTCCTAATTTAAAGAAATACGCACACAAATATGAATTTCTGTAAAGCAATAACTTACTTTCTAAGAATATTACGCTGAGCCTTGATTTGCATTCAGTTAAAATATTTCGTGATAAATACATTTAAAAAAATTATTCTTTTACACGAGATTATTCTTTTGCAGTACCATATGCCCTAATTTACCGAAATATTATTCAAATATGAATTTCTGTAAAGCAATAATTTACTTTTTTAGAATATTACGCTAAGCTTTGATTTGCATTCAGTTAAAATATTTAGTGATAAATACATTTAAAAAAATATTCTTTTACACGAGATTATTCTTTTGCAGTACCATATGCCCTAATTTAACGAAATATTATTCAAATATGAATTTCTGTAAAGCAATAATTTACTTTTTTAGAATATTACGCAAAGCTTCGATTTGCATTGAGTTAAAATATTTCGTGATAAATACATTTTAAAAAATATTCTTTTACACGAGGTTATTCTTTTGCAGTACCATATGCCCTAATTTAAAGAAATACTATTGAAATATAAATTTCTGTAAAGCAATAATTTACTTTTCTAGAATATTACGCTAAGTTTTGATTTGAATTCAACTAAAATATTTCGTGATAAATATATTTTTTAAATTTTTTCTTTTGCAGTACCATATGCTCTAATTTAACAAAATATGCACTCAAATATGAATTTCTCTAAGGCAATAATTTACTTTTTTAGAATAAAATGAAAGGCTTTGTTTCTACATTCAATTAGTTTATTTTGTGATTCTTTCTTACACATATTGAGTTTGACGATTAAAATAATCGAACAAACCTTAAAATTAGGCGTAAAATAATTGAAAATAGAAAGTAGAAATAGAGAAAATCATACAATCTTTTTAAAATTTAAGTTAAATTCTTACTCAATCTGGTTGAAGGAAAGTATCTGAATAAAGCAAAATTTTTTAAAAAATCTTTTAATAGTCTTCAATGTTTGCAAGTGTATTTTCCCAATTTTTTTAGCCTTCCGCAGTGAAAGTTTATTACTGGAAAACTAAAGAAAAGGGAGCCTACACCGAGAAATCTGGCTTTCCTTGCGTCCTGGATTTAGGTGAGCCCTGCATCTACGCCCTACCTTCCTACGAGTACCCGGATCTAGTCAAGGTAAGTAAGAAATGTCCTCCTTTTAAGATTTTATAAATAAGGGTCGCACCGGCATCTCGCATCTGGAAATCATTAATTTCGGTTTTATTGACGAAGGCCTTGAGAAACAATTCTCTTGTTTGTTTTTTGCTTGTATTTCTCAAGATTGCTCTTAGACAGCTTATTTCCTTCCTCGAATATGAATCAAGCATGCAGAAAATATAGTAGAACATAGGTAATTCGAATAATAGGTATATAAAATTTCAAATAATAGTAACTCCCACTTACTTCCTGAAAGTTTTTCATTAAAGCAGACGAGGAGGGAGTCTCACCAAATATTTCTCTCATACTCTGTCATAAAGGTAGGTGTTAGTTCCCACTCCTCGCAAAAAATTGTAGACTTTGGGTAAGGCAGATGGTATTGGCATTCAATAGTTACGAAATATTAAAATTTGGCGTGAATTTAGCAATCTGTGGTGTCATCCTTGGCGAGTTTTTTGGCGATTAAACACTGGCTTGCGGTTAAGGTATATGTACACACTTGAAACTTCAAAAATAGTTCAAAGTATCGAATATTTTTTTTATTGCTTCAAAATGTTCTCTGATTCTTTAGCTTTCAAACGATACCAAAATATTGTCAATATTCGAAATATTTCTGGAGTTATAATTATTTTCTTGAGGTACTTTCACAAAAAACTCTAGTTTCGATGTTTTTTAAACTCATTTTATGAAGAATGATATGTTTCCACTATGTTGCTTCATTCAAACAATCATAACTCAACAAGAAATGAACCAAATACAATTATTTATATATAAAAATAATTTTTATGAAACAGTGGATGATTTTTATGAAACAGTGCCTCATTCAAAGTTATATTTATAAAAATACATTTTTAGTGGCTATTTAAAAGTTAAAATTACAGAAAAAATCTCGCTTTTTCTACTCATCTTTGATGAAAAAATTGTTAAAAAAAACTATGTATTTTCATAACTTGTTTGAGGCAGACAACATGAAGACTCATATTAGGCATCATTTCCAACTAAAATTGTGTATCTATACAAATTAGGATTTAAGATATCACGTTTCAAAAAATATGCTAATTAGCTCATTAAATATTAATTAATTAATTAATAATTAGTGTAATATGGTTTTTTCTCACTGAAATGAGTTTAAACATATATTAATGACCTACTGTAAAAAAACTGGATTTTTAAATTTAAAATTTAAAAAAAAATTTCTAGTGTGTACGTACACCTTAATAGCATTCGAAAATCAAATTGATGTTTTAGATGCATATTTTCCAACCGATTCAAACCAAAATTTGACAAAGAGCTTCTATTCTACTCGCAAATCACATATCAATTTTGATAAATTTAAGTCAGTAAGTTTATAAGTTAGGGCATTTACATGCTTCTGAAAGTGTAACGGCCAACAGATTGTTAACCCCTTATTGGATTTGACTCAAAATTTGGCAGGTGTCTTCAGTACAGATATTAAATATGTGTCCGAATTTTATTCATCTTACTTCTTTGGCTTTGTATTTATCGCATTAATTTATATTCAAATAGTCCAGCAGACAGAGTTCCTCTGAATGGAATTTACTCGAAGTTGAATAGAAATCTACAAATTTGGTGTAAAAGCAAAACGATAAATTCCATCCTCTAGCTTTGATTGTCTTTGTAATATCCAGACGGATATAATGCCAATTTTTTTTTCAAAATACAGGGTGGTCTAAAATTTGAAGATTCATCAAAATCTCGAGTTCGAAATTTTTGTTAATTATACATCATCTGTACTTCGTATATGACAAAGCAAAAATGATGGGTAAATAACAACATATTAGAAACAAAGCTAATGTTTCTGCCTAATTTAAAAGAAATATTTAAATTGATAAATAAGAAAATCAGTTATTTCCTTTTGATGTAAGGAACTGTACTTTGTTGATAGTCTGCAGACAGCAGCGAAAATATGCTGCTTTGCGGACCGTAGTGACAGCTCAAATCAATAGCATAAGCGTCTGATAAAAGATTTGTTGAGAAACCGCCTTCATTTTCCTGGAGATTATCTTGATTCTTGAGATGGAAACATTTCAGGTGGAAGTGGTGACACGAATATGAGAATTCTTGTATTTCAAAAAGGATTAATTTATTTTCTGTATATTTACTACACGATCCGCACTTTGACACATCGCATCTATGACAAACTGGACAAGACAAACAGTCCTGAAGAGATAACCAATGAAGACTTTTACAGCAGACAAAACCATCCTAACCACTATTAACCCACCACCTTTTTTCTTTCTCGTATAAGTATAAAGAAAATTTTGTAATCGTCGACGAATTTGAACTCCAAATTTCAGACTTCACTGAATCCTAAAACATACATTTCTCGAATTATATCTAGTAATGAGCAGGATAACTCAAAAACGTATTGAGTTTGACGGATGAAATTTGGTATTTATAATTTGAGACCAAATATGCAGAATTTGGTGGACGAAATCCATTCAGTGGAAGTTTGTCTGCCTGGCTGGCTGCTCGATTACAAGTGAGCTCAGTAACTATAAAACGTAATGAACCAGGTAAATAAAATTTGGTATACAAGTTTAGCTTGTAAAATGCAAATACTTATCCAATTTTAAACGAAATCCAAGCGTCAAATAATTGACTGTTTGTTGGCTTGTACTTTCGCATGAATGTACACGCACTAACTCATAAAGTCACTCAATGACTTGAATCAATGAAATTTGGTATGTTGCAACTGCAAATGTATTTTCGTGTCAGATGTTGGCTTCATTCTATCAGCAAGAAAGCTTTCAAAATACGTATTCGCACAGTATGGCCAGTAAAAATGTCAGATTCAAGCCAAAGTAACTAGTGTAAAAACTATATTGTAGCTATTGTTCGCTAATACGATACAAGCATTTGCGGCCTTATGCACTATTATTATGCACAAGATGCACTATTTTATGCGGAAAGAGGGATAAGATCTTAATTGGATAGCATGCGAGAAAGCTTCGCAGAGATCCTTCACGCTGTTTTATCTATATTCAGCGCGCGTTGTTGAAGTAACTAACAATCACTCCAGCTCAAGATAACTATTCTCAACTTGTTTACCTAAGTCTCCACTGTATATTGCTAATCTTTTTTCCTTCCTTCTTTTAAATTCTTAAATATTCTTTCTGATTTGATTATTATAGTAATAAAAAACAACAGGAAGAGTCTCTACAAAATTTTCTCACATACTCTCTATTAAACTTGTCAGGCCAGAGAACGCCTTACATGACAATGGAGTACAATAGCTACGAAATATTAACTTTTGGCCTGAATTTAGCATTTTACTGAATCTATCGTGTTATCCTTGGCGAGTTATTTGGCGATGAATCCCTGGCATGCGATTAATAGTATCCGAGAATCGTATTTTTGTTTTAGACACTTTTTTCTCAACCAATTGATACAAAAATTTGACACAGAACTGTACTTTTAGTCACAAAGTCCTGTACCGAATGGCATTTGCTTGTTTCTGAAAGTACAGACCGACAGACAGTAAGTTAGAAGTTAGGTTTGGCTCAAAATTTGTCTGGCGTCTTCACTATAGATATTTGAATTATCGTATTTCCTTGTTTCTGAAAGTACAGACCGACAAACAGTAAACTAGCAGTTGGGTTTAGCTCAAAATTTGACTGGTGTCTTCACTGTAGATTTATTATAGATGTTTGAATTATCGTGTTTGCTTGTTTCTGAAAGTACAGACCGACAGACGGTAAACTAGTAGTTGGGTTTGGCTCAAAATTTGACTGGTGTCTTCACTATATATGTTAAATCTGTGTACCGAATCTTATCCATCTTCGTTTTGCAATTATCGTGTTAACTTATATTCGAATAACCGGACAGACGGACTTAATCTGAACAGAGTTTATTCGAAATTTGACAAACATGTGCAGATTTTGTTTTTAGACCGCATGCCAAATTTCAACCATCTAGCTGTAAGAGTTTTTGAGTTTTCTTTGCCACAGACAGACAGACGGACATTTTCCATAAAAAGTATTTTTCGAACTCGGGGTGTTCTAAAACGTGGGGATTCGTCAAAATATCGAGTTCGAATTTTTTAAAGATTAATATACTTTCTCTATACTACGTATACGATAAAGTAAAAAAGACAAAACATTTAAAGCGTTCATTCGAATAATCAATGATTCGTTTATTCATAATTTCAACTTAATAAGTGTAATCAAAATTTCATTAAACTAGATAAAAATTGCTATGGAAAGTTAATGATTTATAGGTAATCATGACATGTACTAATATTCATAGAGCACCATTTTATTGATGGTTTTTATACATAAATATTTTATAAGAGAAGAACATAAAGTCTGTAATCAAGCTTAGATAGATTAATAGAGTAAATTCACAGGTGAATGCTTTTCCCATATAAACTTAAAAAAAATAATAAAAAAAGTAATTATTTGAATAAGATGATAAAATAAATTGATTAATCGTTTGCTCCTTAATGGGAAAGATCTGATGATAATATTTTCAAAACCTTGTAATTTTAAACGATTCATCTTGTTTTATTCAATATCCTTATGTAATAAATTATTTTATGCCTATTAAACCATTAAAATGAAATATTTTTTTTCAGTACGTATACCTGAGAAATATTTGTAAAAGAATATAATATTATTAGCATTTGTTCCAATTATTTTATAAAATACACATCATTTTTCCGCTTTCTAAAAATTTTGCAAATATAGAGAATTTTCTTAGTTTTATTTGTTGGCGTGTATTGGCGTTCTAAAGAATAAATCACTTGACGTAGGGCAAACAAATATGAAAGAGTCATTAAAATAGTAACTTTTCATACCAGTATTAAATAAACTTTGTATTGTTGTTTATAATGGCACTTGCTATGGACAAGCTCGCTGTCGAAGTCAGTCATTTTAAGCCAAGGGAGCGTCTCTTGTTTTAGTAGCGCCAACTAGGGCCAAAAGTACGCCTTAGCTACTCACGCATCACATTCGGCTGCACAACCCCTTTTTACAGGGGGGCACATTCACACCTCTCACAGATAGAACAGGAAGAACAAACATGCCCAAACCGGGACTCGAACCCAGGACGCCCAGATCACGGGGAAGATGCGCTACCCCTATGCCAGGATGCCGGCAAATTTTGTATTAAATAAGTTAAACAAGCTTCATGATTATAATCGGTTGCTCATTTCTTTACAGATCTGCATCCACGTGGGGAATGCTAACTGCGATCCGGACGCGAGGGACAAGGCTCATTTCGACCCCAAATTCGAGAAGAAGCTCAAGGAGTACGTGAGAGAACACTTCCCTCTTTTGGAATCGGAGCCGTCCATTGTCGAGACCTGCATGTACACGGTAAATAAATGGATTTGATAGTGGTAATATATTTAGCTTTAATCATGCTTTATCATTCATGCAAAATTGATAATATTAAATGTTAAAATTGACTTTTTAACGAAAAACACTTTCTTACTTAAATAGAGCTCTGATGCGAAATAATACTTTTAACATTGAAAATGGAATCTTGAATTTTTCTTTTTTTAAATTAAAATTAAATTATCTAAAAGTATCATTGTTAAATTAACTTCTGAATACATATAGCGTTTTTATTTGAAGTCAAAACTGTAATGAATAAATTATTTAAACAATAAATTAATTAGCTAAACATTTGAAGAAGTGTAGTCACTAAATATTGACAGAAACAAAGACTGCAAATTAATGTAGCAAACGATAAAAGCACGCGAAGTTTTGCAGCGTGTTTTGAGGAAATAGAGTTTGGCGCTATTGAAGTTCATTTAATTCGCATATTTGAGTGCTATGCTTGAGATTCTATTCCAGCAGGAACAGTGGCGCATTTTGATTATATAAGACCTCCAGCACGAAATTATTTTGAAGTATTACTGCATAGCATATAAAAGATAACTGCATATAAAATATGAATTATTCTCTTCTCTATTTATTGTCACAAATTCGCTGTCATTTCAGAATTTCGATGTACTTTGAGTAGATTTTGAGTCCTTCTTATTATCCCGAGATATGAAGCGAGCGTCTGTAACACTTGTGCGAAAAACCATCACTGAGCGGAAAAGAGTAAAATTAAATTTTCTATCCTGATTATGTAGTTCCTGTTCACTCTAGCTGAGCAGAAAGAGAGTTTATTTTATTAAAAATAATGTACAAATGTAAAAAAAAAATGGTCTTTATAATAATACCTTTGATAAATTTGAAATTTTCATTAAAGTAAAAACGAAACCAACACAATAAAATTGTTCTAAATTCATTTTCAAAACGCACGAATGTGAATTTTCCCGAATTCGCATTATTGTACAGTAGGAAATGAAATGAGAAATATTGTACGAATTATATACGAATTTGTATGCAATCTATTAAATAAATAGAAATTCATGATTTTTGGAAATTATTTGTTTTGAAATTTCATGTTTTTTTTTTTTTTTTTCAGTTGACCCCTGACGAAATTTTCCTCATCGATACCTTACCGCAGCATAAAAATATCGTAATCGGGAGTGGATTTTCTGGTAAGTTATTTAGCAATAACAAATATGTCTGTTTTTAGTCATTTATTTGAATTGTATTCTATAAATATAAGTTGTTAAAATTTAAAAACATCATCCTCAATTTGCAAGTGTGGACATCATTAAAAATACTCTTTGTTCCTGATATTTCTAAAATTACTATTGTTGCGTCAATTATCATTTTAATTATTCGTATAGTACAGCTTGAACTAAGACATTTTTATCTTGTCAATGCGTTTAGTATAATCTAAATGGTAAATTTAATGGTATATAAAATATAACCGGAGATCGAATCCTAAGATAGATTTAAGGATACTTTGTCATCACCAAATTCTTCCACAAAGCTTTACATCTTGTCATCGGATAGGGGGGCTTGCACTATTATTACACCTTTAATAGAAGCGAGAGCCTATCACTTATCCGAAGATTTCTCATCCACGTGCTCGTGGGATAATAAGGGACCCCGGCGGCTATAATTTTTTTTAGTGTAAATTAAAATTCTGAATGATTTACATAAGTCTCATGCTCCTCATTCGATTAGCCTTGTTTTCGTGAGTTTTCAGAAGCACAACCGTCGGCGAATCAACATCCGATTCATCGAATCCTTTTAATAATAGAAATTATAACAAAATACTTTGTGATTGCTTTAATTGCTCATCCAAACAGCTGAAAATAAGCCAAGAGGTGTTTTAAATAAGGGCTTGGAGTTTTCTGATATAATGTGAGAGATTTCTTTTTTAAAATATGATATCTCGATAAAAGATTTTTTATACAATTGCATTGGAAAAAGATAGAGCGAAAAGTTTTAAACACTAATTACAAAATAAAAGCTACTCTATGCAGTTATATAAGTAAATATGAAAATATAACACTAAACTATCTCGATCATTAAGTTCTTTTCGTGCTTTTAATATAATGGAAATATGAATGCACCGAAATTTCCATACATTTCTGCCAACAGTTTCGTACAGATTAAAATGCCTTATACCAGAGGTAGTGGTCTCCCTAAAACTTTCTCGCATACTCTCTAATATAGGCGTTATCCCAGAGAATGCCTTGCATGGCATTGGTGTACGATAATTACGAAATATGAACTTTTTAGCATTTTTGCTGAATCTGTCGTTGGCGAGTGTTTTGGCGATTAATCCCTGAATGCGGTTAATAGAGTCCGAAAATTGAATTTGAATTTTAGACACGTTTTCCTATTTGACACAAAACTACACTGTAATCACAAAATGCTTCGCTATGCTACGGACTTCACGTTATGTACATTTACGCTATAGACGTTAAATCTACGTACCAAATTTTATTTATCTAGCTCTTTTCATTTTGTAGCTATCGTGTTAACCTATATTGGAACTGGACAGACAGACTTCCCCTGAGTGAGTTTTGCTCAAATTTTTATATAAATCTACAAATTTGCTGTAAAGACCATATGCCGAATTTCATACATCTAGCTCAAAGTGTTTTTGAGTTATTATTGTCATAGACAGACATTTTCCAAAAATATGTGAATCGAATATGGAAGGCTAAAACATAAAGATCCCTCAAAATCTCTGGGCTTGGTGGTAAGGTCTCGGCTCTTGAGCCGTGGGGTTTCAGGTTCGAGACCCGATTCCACCGAAGAACCGTCGTGTATGGGGGTCTGTTGCACGTTAAATCCGTCAAGGCCAAACGTCTTCCCACTGGTGTGGTGTGGTGTGGAGAGGAGCGTGCCAGCTCAGGTGTCGTCCTCGTCATCTGCCCGCGGTTCAAAATTACGAGGTCCGTCCCAAAATAGCCCTAGTGTTGCTTAAAATGGGACGTTAATATAACTAACTAACCCTCAAAATCTCGAGCTCGAATTTTGCTCGAGCTCGAGCTCGACATAGTATACAAGAAAGGAAAAATAAGAAGACTCAAAATGTTTTGGAGACAACTACAGCCTTCTTATTGGATGATACCGATTAAAACTTGATTCAATCAAATATTCTCTAAGTATTTGTACCTGGTTTTTCTTTTTTTCTTTTTTTAACAGTTTTGAGTGGAGAAATAGGGACAGTTCATGTTCTATCTTAATTACCAGATCAATTTTCAAAATAGTGAATTCCGCTCCAAAATCCCCCGTATCTTCCATCAAAATGAGAAACTTTTCTAACAATTCAATCAATTAAAAACAGTGAATATTGTGTTGCTTCATCGTGGTTTATATTTACAGGAACTGGATTCAAGACATCTCCTGCTGTCGGCAAACTCCTGAGTCAGATGGCCATGGGTACCAAGACGTTTCTTGACATTACTCCATATCAACTCTCCAGATTTCAACGACGCAAGTAGCTTTATATGAAGGCAGCGGTCACTGTAGATGGTCAAGAAATTATTTTCAATAAAATTAGCACAATAAAAAAAATTTTTTTTCACAGAAATAAATAAAGTTTGGAGGGAAAAAATGAAGTAAATCAATGCGTTGATTTTTATTTTAAAGTGACACATCGTCGTCCAAATTGTCAATTTTTTAAATTTACGATTTCCGCTTTAATGCATTTTTGATCCGTCTATGTGTTACAAGGTCACAATGACTACCACATAATGCCACACTTATGCCAACGTCACTAGACTGATTCCACATTGTACTCATTGTACTTGCTATGCTAAAAAACTTGTACTTGCTTTTCAATATTGTACTACTATGCTAAATCAAGTGAGATTAGATCAGTTAGGATCGTTCAGATATACAAATCTAAAACTAACAAAAATACTTGAATTTAAATTTTTAATTTGCCCTCAAAAATAATTTTTTTTTTCTGAAGATTCCCAATTTAGGCGTGGTACAGACGACATATCACCAATAATATAAGTTATATATCAAGATTTGATACCAAAATGTAAACAAAGGACCACAATTCCTTTAATATTTTGGGTCAAGTAGTAAGAAAGAGCCACACAAAAGGACAGCAACGTTTTTATTTCACTTTTTCAAAGTAAATGCGATTAATTTAAATTTTTTGAAAAAAATCTGTCATTATCAGTTGTAGCACCTCTTTTTCCCCTTGAGCAGAGACCGCCCCCTTGTGGCATTTACAGACAAGCAGTTGATAGGGAAACCTGCATCCTGAGGTCGACTTTTTCCTATGCGCAACCCTTGCGCTAACACCGATTGCTTTCGGTTGGAAACGGTGGAATCCCTCCACCATACTGTTTTCTATAACTTAATTGTTTATGTGTTTTTGTAAATTTTGTAGTGTAACTGTGTTTGTGTAGATTAAAAATATTATATTTAAAACCAGGCAGTTCATTAGAAAATCACAACACACCCACTATACAGTTACATATTTGATTTTTAAGAGATTCTACTAAATTTGGAGTTCAATAAAGAAAACGCAACAGCATTATGTACATGTTTTATTAAATACTATGCACTAAGCTGTTTTCATCTTTTTAAAAAAAATACACAATGCATATTTAAATTGGTAAACAAATAAATTTTTGAATTTTAAAGGGTTTCATGATTTATTGATTTCATACCAAACTTTTTTTGTTCTTATACTGCTTCTTGAAATGTTCTTTTTTCATTATTGACGGTATAAAAGGTCAGCTGGAGCTTTCCACTATTTGTTTAATTATTTTCACTCTTTACTCTGCACTATATGCATGTAATTATTCAATAATATTTATTACAAATTCTTACTGTTTGTTATAATAGTGAAAACTGCAGAATACAATATACCTGTTGTACAGTAATAATGATCGATGGCAAATTATCATTGAGGAAATAAAAACATTGCTTGTGACTTTAAACATTCTTTCAGCAATTTCATTTGCTACATACAAAAAAATATAGATGTTCCTTGACTCCTGTTTATCAGGCTCGAATTCAGTATTCATTTCAAGTTTAGAATAATTTTAAATATGCTTTGCGTACTGACTTGGAAAGATAGACTGTAAATAAGAAATTTAAATTCCTTTCTTAAATATTGCTGGTGATAAAAAAAATTAGGAATTTATTGATTAATGTCTTCTAATGTATATTTGAAATGATTTCTAAAAAATCTCAGTTTCGTTTCAAATTCGGGTAGTAAACCATAAAAAATTGCTGATTTGGTGATAATTTTATTGGCAACCATTTGCTTCTTTTATAATATATCAGAAGACGCACCTTGCAAGTAAAAGCTTCTTTCCAACAAGAATTTTCTATTACTGAGAAAACATTTCACAATTAAGAGATGATTACTAAATAAAATGAAATAAAATTTATATACAATTAAAATACAAATATTTCACATAAAAATAGAATAATCACTGAAATTTAACATACATAATATAGACCTTTCTGTAACATAATTTTGCTTCCATTTTTTTTCTACCTTATCAACTTAAATGTTTTTATTTTATTTATTTATTTTTACCACATGAAGTATACAAAAAATATAGTAATAGTAGTATATATTAGCAAAAAATATCGAATTCGAGATCTTGACGAATTTCCAATTTTAGACCTCTCTGAGTTCTGAAATTACATTTTGTGAAAATGTCCGTCTGTCTGTTACAACTCAAAAATGATTTGAGCTAGACTGATGAAATTTGACACAGGGTCTTTATGCTGAATTTGTAGGTTTCTATCAACTTTTGTGCAAATTCGGTGCAGCAAAAAATCTCACTGCCCAGGTGTTCAAATATAAATTAGCTACAAAGCGAAGAAAGCTAGATAAATGAAATTTGGTATGCAGATTTAATATCTATAGCGTAGGCAATTGTTAAATTTTGAGCAAAATCTAATACGGAGTTGATTATCTATCGGGCTATATTTTCAGAAACATGTAAACACGATGTTTACATGTTTTTCAAACACGTAATAACTTAAATATATCAAATTTGGTATACACGATTTTGTGATTACAAGTGCAGACTTGTGCCAAATTTTTGCTTCAATTGGTTGAGGAGAACGCGCCTGAAGCCCAAGTTGTTTGAGTTTTGGTTACTTTTGATAGCATTCCAGGGATTAATCGCCAAATTACTCGCCAAAAATCATATGACAGATTTAGTAAAAATTCTAAACTCACGCCAAAAGTTACTATTTTGTAACTATTGACAATATTGAAACCAATCCCATACAAGGCATTCTCTGAAATAAACTTTATTAGAGAGTATGCGAGAAAGTTTTGGGAGACCACTCACATTGGTTTAAATTCTGTTTTTAAAAGATATATATCAAGAAATACATAGGCCGTAGCTTTCTGCTCTGGAATAACTGGAATTCGAACTATCATATATAAATCCTGAATGATTTGAATACAATAATCCTCTGTGGATGCCTTAATAGTTAATTTTCTTATGTTATTTTGAATGACGATTTTATTTACGATGATGTTTCTAAAAACTTTTTTTTATTATTATTAAATCGAGCTATCATTTGTCACTGTACAAGGATAACACATGATAGTATGACACATTGAATAAAAAAAATCCAGCACTACTAGATGATAATTTGAAATACCAGTCTTGATTATTGTTTCAAATTTCCTATTTATTTCCACTAATAAAAGGGCATCGCTTGTTAAACGCTCTCTTATTATTAATGTGGCATGAAAATCTTTCTTCCATGCCACATTTTATCTTTCTAATGTCTACGTTTTTTTTTCTGGAGAAGAACAAGATATTAAACTATTTTAACTAAACCAAACATAGTATTCAGTTTGAAAAACACCAGTCGGTTTGGATTACAAATCTCTCAACAAAATATCTCGTCAGACGACTTTATTATTTCGCAAATGTTGTTAGTAAAGATCACGTACCCGGAAACTGTGAAACTAAACGAAAAGACTTATTTTCTTTTGAAACATATAATTGTTGTTTGTTTTATCAAAGCCTACCAGAAGGGTGGAACAGAGTTAACTATGGAAATCAAGCACTTTGATAAAGAATGTAATATTGCAAAACGTGTTTCCTAATGCTTTGAACCGTGTTCAAAATCGTGATGTATCTACAATTTTCAAATATGATTATTCACATGATATTCGTGCCGGCGTCTGGCATATGGGTAGCGCGCTTTCCTCGTGATCTGGGCGTCCCGGGTTCGAGCATGGTTGTTCTTACCCTGTGTTCTATCTGTGAGGTGTATGAATGTGCTCCCCTGTAAAACGGGGTTGTGCAAGCAAGCGAATGTGTATGAGTTTCATCTTCATATGAACTAGAAGTCAGTCTTCTGCCCTTGGGTGCTCAGGGGTCTTTACCCTCAGAAGCCTCTGCAACCCCTTTCCGTGATAACGCGGACACGACATCATCATCATCACATGATATTCATGCATTATGATGTCAGAATAGTTTTCATTATTTCTATGTATGAAAGGAATAGCAAAACAGAGCAATTTAATGCTCACCTAAGGCTCTTAACCACAGATAGTTAAATTAGTTTATTAAACCCTGTTTTTATCTCTCGCATATTCTCTAATAAAGGTGTTATCTCAGAGAATACCTCGTATGGCACTGGTATACAATAATTACGAAATATTAACTTTTGGCATAAATTTAGCATTTTTCTGAATCTTTTATGTGATCCTTGGCGAGTTTTTTGGCGATAAATTCCTGGCATGAGGTTAATAGTACCCGAAAATCGAATTTGTGTTTTAGACGAGCGTTTCCCAACCGATCGAAACAAAAATTTATCACAAAACTACACTTGTAGTCACAAATTTGATATATTTAAGCCATTGCATTTTTTGAATTCTCGCGTTTACATGTTTCTGAAAGTGCAGAACGACAAATGGTCAACCCGTAGTTGGACTTAGCTCAAAGATTGACAGGTGTGTACAATACAGATGTTAAATCTGTCTTCTGAATTCTATCTATATATCTTTCTTCGTTTTGTAGTTATTGTGTGAATTTATATTCGAACAGTCGGACGGACTTCTTCTGAACGGAATTTGCTCAAAATTTTATAGAAATATACAAATCCTGTATAAAGACCGTGTGCCAAATTGTATTCGTCTAGTTGAAAGCGTTTTTGAATTATCTTTGTCACAGACAGATGGACGGACATTATCCAAAAAAGTGTTTGTCGAACTCAAGGGGGTCTTAAACATGGAGATTAGTCGAAAACTCGAATTCTAATTGTATTGTGAATGACTTCACTTTCACTACATTAAGTATACAAGAAAATAAAAACCTCACATTGAATCATATTTACAAGAATTCTTCTATATAATATCAGACCACAAAAGAATAATACAACACTTATAAATTATAAACAGTCAGCTTTAAATAAAATGGCATTTCTTATCTAATCTAGAAAACTGCAATTCCTCCGTTTGTTTTCACATAACCAACACTGCCAGTGTATAAATAATTAAAACAGACAGAATAAATCGTTTGCGAGATGTTTGAATGTCGCTGTATTCAAATACAAGACAAAATACAAATTAGGCGACAAATAAGATTTAAATAAACGAAGACTGCAAACATAAAATACTAAAAGACAAACAGAAGTTTGAATTTTGTTTTTTCTCAGTGTTTCTATTCATAATAAAACAGAGACTATTCGTTTCCCAGAATGAAACGAGAGTACTGTTTTAATCATTTTAAATGACGAACCGAATATATAATTCCGAAGTTAAATAAATAAAAATATTTTCGTCTATAGTCAGTTTTACATACTTTTACTGCGCAATTTTTTTTCACTTTTCAAAATCACATGCCAGTTTTATTTACTTCATTA
Source organism: Argiope bruennichi (assembly GCF_947563725.1). Lineage (NCBI taxonomy): Eukaryota > Metazoa > Arthropoda > Arachnida > Araneae > Araneidae > Argiope > Argiope bruennichi. Next base: position 22,742,758 of record NC_079154.1, on the reverse strand, counting down.
ATATCCTGAAAGACACAGAGTGGTCTGAAATTCCGATTTTTTTTGTCTTAAATTGATGAATCATAGAATTATGAATACCTTAAAGCTTAGTTTAGTTTAGTTATATTAACGTCCAGTTATAAAGCAACACTAGGGCTATTTTAGGACGGACCTCCTCATTTTGAACCGCTGTCAGATGACAAAGACGATGCCTGAGCTGGCACCCCCCTCTCCACACGACACCAGCGAGAATGAATACCTTAAAAAATGTTATAAAATTATTCGCATCTATTTATTTAGAAAATAAGAAGTAAATAAAATTTGCGAATATTTTAAGTCCTAAGTTAAATCACATTAGCTAGGGAATCTCATTAAATTCGAAAAAAATTGCATAGTATATTAAAAAATATTCGAACTCTTTCTATTATTCGCAATTTGCAAATGTTAAAAAGAATTAAAATTATCATTTGATTTATTAATGCTTCTTCTTTAAATACATGCAAATTGCATATGCTTAAAGGTCTGTCTTCGTACTTATTTCCATATTGTCTGCAATATTATCAAAAGCATCCCTTAGTTTTATCTTCTTTTAAACGACTTCCTAGATTCAGAAATATTTGAATAGAAAATCGCAAGTAATTTTAAGCTAAAAAATCATAAAATTAAACGCAGATATATAAGAAAAATTATTTAGAATTTTGAATCGATATGCACAAATTTACAAAAAAAAAAAAAAAATCTTTTATTCTCCTTCTCCATTATTTTTACATATCTTTAGTAATTTTTATTATTATAATGTGAGAACATAATGTTTTGTTTAGTATTTTTGAAGCCTTAAAATGCGTAGGAAAATAAAGAGTATGAATTGTTGGAACTCATAAATTGTAGAAACTTTTTTTCTGATCGGGTCACTGTATATGAAAAAATATTCCAAATCTCGAACATTTTAGGTTTGTTTTTGAATCAAAACCATCTAGCAGTTTTGTTAAAAATATATTTGTAAAATGATCAAATGGAGAGTGAATTTCAATCCCTGTTTTTAAAAATGATTTTGATGTTTCAATTCATCAATGCATTCATTTCAAGGAAGGAAAGACGATTTAAACATTCAGTGTTTGTTCTCAAAATTCGTATTATCAAATAAAATTTTTCTCGCATGATCATTTGAAATTTACGATAGTAGATTTCACTTTTTAAATATATTTATATTTTAATATTGGGATTTCTACAATTGTTAAAACATTTTGCATCAAAAGATGGAGGGAAAAATTTATTAAAATATGAAACTAAACGGGAAAACTATATATTTTTTATTTTTATGTTCATTTATGGGTGAAAAAAATAAAGAAAGCGATTTTAATATTAAAAAAAAGGCTTTACATTCATTGCCTTATCCGTCGATTCATCTTGGATGCATCCATTGAAAATCCATTTGTTAAATTATGATGACCTCTAAGAGGTGTTCTAAAAATTTCAGAATATGTTGCATATTTTCAAAAATATTTTTATTCGATTTGGTTAAAATGACACACAATGGTGTTTTAGTTCCAAATAACACGAAATTTTGTATGAGTTAATATCCAATATTTTTTCATATATGAATTTAACAATTTGCATTTAAATTATGAAATATTACTGTACATTTTTTTTAAAAATGCACTTTATATCTCGTATATGAAGTATATAAAGAGATAGTATTTTATTTATCAAAAAATTCGAACTCGAGAGTTGGACGAATCTTTACGCTTAGACTTCTCTAAATCGGAAAACAAATTTTTGGAACCGCATATATCTATGAGCACTATAACTCTAAAACGTTTTAAGCTAGATAGATGAAATTTAGTATGTGCACTTTATTCCAAATTTGTAAATTTGTATTAAATTCTGAGCGAAATCCGTCCAATAAAACCCTTTTTGTCTGACTGTCCATAACTATAAAACATAAAGAACTGTATGCATTAAATTTGGTACGTAGATTTAGCAGATCTACATCAAATTTTCAATCAAATCTGTCAAACAGTTGACCGTCTATCGGTCCATACATTCCTTTGGATAGAAATACGATAACTGAAAAATGCAAAGACTTAAACGAATGAAAATACAATCCGGTTATTAAAATTATAGTTCTTTATTGAATTTTCATTTCAGATTGTAGACAAAAAGGCGTCTAGGTATATCAGGTTTTCTCTACTATAACACCAAGCACAAAACTCTAATGTGCAGAACTTTGAAAATAAAAATCTGAGTATTCATGGTGTTTACGGCCTCATCCAAGATTCATAATTTGATGCAATGTACATTGAAGATAACAGCTGTATTAGACAGTAACTTTCAAGAAACCATTTTTGCAGGTTTATTTCTATGTTGATTACAAATCAACAACCGAACCATTATATAGATTTACATTTACCATTATTTGTAAATCAAGAATTTCTAATCGAACTATTAGATCCCGGCATCTGTCGAAAAAAGATATGTTTTTTACATGTATTCAAGCTATTTTAATCTGTAGAATTTGATATCTATATAATTAGCATTATAAATCGGATGAAATTTAATATTAAAACAACCCCTTAAATGAACAGAAATTGTATCGCTTTCTTTATTAAAGCCTATTTTTCTAGGATAAAATTAAAATTTTGGGTTAAATGTGGGATTATCAGTTTTTGGATAACGAGCAGCTATCGGATACTTTTTTGACACACTGTAAATCATAAAAACAATAATTTAAAGCTTTACATCACAGTGCATAATAAAAAAATGAGAAGAATCTACTGGGTCATTCATTTCTTGTATAAAACACCGAAAAAATCTAAATCATAAAACATTCTTAGAAAAAAAAACGAGCGCTTATCACAAATCAATTTCTGCTTAATTTTGTTAATAGATGTCTGCATATAAGATAGTAAATCCTAAAACTCTCCCGATAAATAAATAGCCTGTATCTCCATTAACGTTAAATAACTTGCAAGCTAAGAGGAGAGGGGAATTTTAGTTAAAAGTCTCGAGAAAAGTAGTTCTAGAATGATAAATCTTATTTAGATGATATTTTAGAAATAATGTCCGATATATTTTATGCTAAGGGCTTATTCTTTACATTTCGTCATGATTTACTACATCGTTATAGAGCACAAACAAAATTAAAAAAGCGCGTCGATAAATAAACAAAATAATGTAAGGGGGGGGGGGGTTGCTTGTCCTGGCAGGAATAATGAAAGAATTGTTGCCGAAGTGAGGATAAGCGATGAAAAAGAATTCCTATTTTATTTTATCGACTTTTTTTGCTTTCTTTCTTTTTCTATCATCTTCTTTGGCGACTGTCAGCCCTCAATTGATCTTGGAGTGGTTGGAAAGGAGAGAGACGGAAAAATAAAAAAAATAAAAAAATAAATTTAATAAGGGCGGAAAATTATCGCGAGGGCATTTTCTGGGATGTCTTCTGAAGTGAACTATGGGTTTTACTGACATTTTCTTTACTTGGCTTTCATGTCTTTTTTTTTTTTTTTTTTTTTTTTTTTTTGATGAAAGTCTTGAAGGTTGTTTCGCTGGGAGAAAAAATTAAAAAGATAGAAGAGTATGTTAAGGTATTTGCTCTTGAATAAAAATAGGGTCCATCAAATATATGGATTTTCGATAAAAAAAAAAAAAAGCAAAAGCTTGGTATTATTATTTTTTTTATCTTGTATGCTAATTTTAAATCACAATTTTGTAGTATAGAAAATCTTTTGAAAACAGGTAGTTGAAAATTTATTGGAATTTTATAGTTTAAAAATGATTTTAGTGCTTTATTATTATTAATAATTACTCGTAAAAATAACTTTTAAGATTTTTACAATCATCCATTTAAAATATATTCATGTGTAGTTTAACAATGATTATGCACTTAATTGCAAATAAAGGGCGCAGTATTAACTAGCCACCATCTGCGACTAAATTATTCGGAATAAGATATTTTGATTTGTTATAAAAATTATTTTTACTCGATAAAGAAATTAAATAGATTCGAAAATAATGGATATTATATTTTATATTAATCCTTTTGTATTAAGCCTATTCAGCATATTTTTAAATCAAAATTTTAGTAATAAACAATTTTTTTAAAGGAAAAATAATAAAACTGAAGATTTGAAGCAATTGTTATTATAAACCAAATAAAATTGTTTTTAATAACATAAATTCTGAAGGATTTCAAATGTGTAAATGCATTTCAAATGACAAAAAAAAAAGTATCTCAAAAAAGAATTGCCTAATTTCAAAAACAAAATTGTGTATTTAAAGAAATATTAATTATAAATCAACTGAAATGCATTTCATTTTCAAACGTACCAACGTATTTCAAAAGACAAGGAGAGTTTAAATCAGTATTGAAAAAAAAATTTATAAATATGAATTGAACACCGGAATTTAGTTCTATACGAAAAAAAGAATGAAATTCTTATTTTTAGACATGTTATTTTCTACTTTGAAGAGAATCAACATCTATATTAAAATTAATGTTGACAGAAAACGAAATGAGCGACTTCATCTTGAGTCATTTCTCAAAATCACATTTATTGTATTGTAGAAAATATTGCTACATTGTAAAACAAATTAATATTTCCTTAAATACATGATTTTGCTTTTAAAATACGTATTTTAATATTTGCGGAAAATCAGCAAAAGAAATAAATCAAGTCGTATATAAAAGCGGCAATTCTTCTATACAATTCGAATTTGTAAAAAATGTTGTCAGAGTTTATAGGAGCAATTTAATCACTGATTTTGTAATTTATTACCTTTTAACTGAATATTCTGCTAATAGAACGGAAGACTTGTACCCTTAAAGTTTTTGACTTTAATCAATTATGTAATTAATTTATTATATTGTAGTGGTCACATAACACTACTACCTTCTCTTTTGGCACAACAGATGGCGTTACCTTACTAACACCAAGGTATATTTCCCATGATCCTTCTTGAGGGTCATTATGAGATTGTATTCTAAGTGAGTGTCGTGTAGTTTCGTTTCTCGTGTTGTGTTGTTTTTCGCCAACAATCTCGCGTTGTAAGATAACATTTTTCTCGTAGTTCTTATTTTTTGATTTTTCGCCAGATCCCTCTTATTTTCAGTTTGAATAAAATTGTTTTCCTTCTGTCTTTGCTGGTTTTTAACATTTTCAACTTGAAATTTTGCCGTCAATTAAATATTCGGAAACATGTTTGAATTTGTATAAATTCACACGAAAATGGATCTCTTACTAGTCTCTCTCAACATATATCGTACAAAAGATTTCGATTTTACATTTAACTTCTACATTTAATTTTGACAATATTAAAAAAAACTAATTAGATTTCAAAATAAAGTTGATCATCTAGAGATAGAAGAAATACAGTTGATCAGATAGAGATATAAGTAAATAAAGTTGATCAGATAGAGATATAAGTAAATAAAGTTGACTAGTTAGAGATATAAGTAAATAAAGTTGACCAGTTAGAGATATAAGTAAATAAAGTTGATCAGCTAAAAGTATAAGTAACTTCCCTAAACAATCCTACGACTTGCGAGGGTTCGAAATTTGTCCATTTTCTAGAGTATTCCGAATTTCAATGTTGAATTAGATCAGTCTTGTAACAATAGTGGTAGGACTGGCAATACGCCAGGATCTAATAAGATACAGCCCTACACGAGTAATTATGTAGAAACAGAGACATTACTACTGTCCTAGACTCCTAGATAGATAAATCAATAAATACATTCATAAAGTTGACCAGTTAGAAATATAAGTAAATAAAGTTGACCAGTTAGAGATAGATATAAGCAAATAAAGCTTGATTTTTTAAGGGCTTCTCCGCCTTAAATATTTGCTGGGATTCCATACTAAAAGGTTATACCACTGGATCTGCTTATACTAAGGTTAATATATATTATATTATTATAAAATTATATAAAAAAAAGTCCATTTCCTGCATTGCGGAAGAATGTAAACCTATTTGCAAGAATTGTATAGAAACATTCATTCATAAAGTTTCATATGGGAGGATTAAAACAAGATTTTTGCCATTGGAGAAATTTTTTGCTCTTTACCATCCAAATATATTAATACTGTCAAAAGCTTTTCATTTTGATATTAGATACATCAAGTGAATAAAAACAGTTGATAAAATATTTAGTTGCTCTAACACTGCCGCCATTTATTCGACGGAAGAATGAACACTTTTTGCAAATTCTATTTTCTCAATCCTTCAAAAGTAAGTTGTCTTTGGCAGCTTTTTTGGAACATGTCTCTCATCAAAATGTTTCGATTTGAATTTAATTATGAGTAATTCTGTGAACCTTATTTGCTCCAAAGTTTTTGATTTAATCAGTACTCTTAAAACTTTAGGTTAATTTATGCCCTTATCAGTATTAAACAAAATTACAATTAAATATATACTTTCATCAGTATTAACAGCGTTTCAATTAAACATATACAGGGTGTTCATTAATTATTGTCGGGGTTTCCGTACCTCATAACTTTCGAATAAAAAATAATACGCAAAAACCGATTACGTATTCGTAAATTACAACTCAAAGAATTTTATTAATGATATTAAAGTGTAAAGCTTGCACAATTTGCACTTTGTAGGCATTCAACTGAAGGCGATTATGTATTCGTAAGTTCGCTGAACAAATTTTGACTTTTGATAATCGTGCGGGTTTTCCGAGCCCCATATTCTACAGTTATGTTTACTCACTTTTTCTGACACATGAAAAGTGGATTCGTCACTGAAGAACCATTTCCGAAGGTAATTTTCATCATCCTCCATTCGAGTCAAAATTTGTTCAGCGAATTTACGAATACATAATCGCCTTCAGTTGAATGCCTACAAAGTGCAAATTGTGCAAGCTTTACACTTTAATATCATTAATAAAATTGTTTGAGTTGTAATTTACGAATACGTAATCGGTTTTTGCGTATTATTTTTTATTCGAAAGTTACGAGGTACGGAAACCCCGACATAATTAATGAACACCCTGTATTTCCTTCAGTATTAACACTGTTACAATTAAATGTACATTTTCATCAGTATTAACTCTGTTAGAATTAAATATATATTTCAGTCATTATTAACGACGTTACAATTAAATGTACATTTTCATCAGTATTAACAACGCAACAATTAATTGTATTAGTATTCTAAAATTTCTTACAATTGTATGTTCTACCGACGATAGTATAATATTTTAATATTTTCAGATTTATTTTTCAATTAATCTTTTAACTGTACCTAGACTACGTGTAAATGTTGCATCGGGTAACGAATTTTAAAAATCAATATTTTTTAGGGATAGATTTACAATATTTCTAACATTGAATTTAAATAAAAATTAAAAAGAATAAAATAATAAATTCGATGGGACATAAAAAAACGCTCTTTTTCATGCGTAAAAAAATTAAGAAATATTTTTTTAATCAAAATTAAAAAAAAGAATATAAAAACATAAAAAGAAAACATAAAAATATAAAAACACAAAGAGAAAACATATAAAAATATAAAAACATAAAGAAAATAAAAAGATAAACAGCTGATACACTGACAACTATATGATAATTAATTTAAGGTACAATAGATATTATAAGGCAGACAACTCTTGAATTATTTAGAATTAAAATGTAATTTAATTCCGGTTTATTTAGAATATTTCTATCAGCTCTCCACGCTTTCACATACTTAAATTCACCTTCAAATTAATTCCGAAGACAAATAGCTTCTATTTTCATTTTGTTTTTATTTTCATTGGGAAGCCCTTTTATTAATTATTTTCATTTCTTCTTAACCAATAATTAAAATATCAAATAAACGTTCATCAGTGTGATGAAAATACAAAAATTAAAAGTCACTTTAAAGTTAATATAAAATACAATAAAAAGAAAAAAAATTAGAGAAGAACTCGAAAGATTTGAATTATATCACAAGAGCTGAAAGTATCCTATGCAAACGATTTTTAAAAATTAGATTGAAGTATTTATAAAGACAAATCATTATCAATAAAAGGATATTCTTAGAATTTGGAGACAGAGTAAAAACCACTTTTACGCAATTATTTTTTTATTTAATCATATAAAATAATAAAATACATTTATTCTTTAATTAGTTAATAATCAAGTCAAATTTTTGAAAAAAAAATGCTTTTGTAGAATAAAATTTGAAATAAATATGTCTGCAGATTTCTGCTCTAGAAAGATAACAGAATAAGTAGATAGATTTTGTATTTCATATATAAAAAACAGAAAAAGTTTATTCTCTTTATTTTTTTTTCGCTTAATATCATAAAACGCTTATTTTTTCAAATAGTAACGGCAACAAAAACCACATGCCTTCCAGCAACAAGATTATACATAAAATTTTACTATTCTGTTAACGCAAAACCGGTCTGCCTTTTCGATGAGTAATACTTGAAAAAACTCTTTCAATAACTGTTATCGATAAGCAAATAACGTCTGTAGTGTATCGCTTGAAATAACAAGATATATACCATTTACTATAACGATCAGCACTAGACAAGACTTACGTGTCCAATCCTCGTGGTAAGTACGCAAAAGAGAATTTAGTTATGTTTTCATAGCGGAGTTCTTGTAGAAAAAAAAATCCTAACTGCATAAAAATAAAATTTAAAAGTATGAAACATTTTCTCTTTTTTGCAGAGGAATATTTGTTTTATTGGAAGACCTGAAAATATCAAAATAATAAATAGAAATATTTTATTATCCAATTAAAAAGAAAGTTATGGTATGATGGAATGAGTTGAACAGACGATTCTGAATTTCATTTGTTTACCTTGGATTGAAATAAAATAGCTGGTAATAAAAAATTTAAATCAGATTCGAATTTTTTAGCATGAATCGTAAGAGTTCAGGATAAGATTTAGTATTATGGTAGTATATCTTTAGGATTTTTATTAATTAAAATATTAAAAGCATTAATAGTTATTATTAATTAAACAATTATTATTGCATTAAAGATAATTTTAATTTAAAAATTAATTGTCAGCAAATTCTAAGAAAATAGCCTGCAAATTATTGGCATAAGTTAAATAGTAGACCCCCCCCCCCCTCTGCACAGTAGCCTAATTGTATGGTAGACGAAATTTTTCGTTTTAATTAAAAAAATATTCAAATTAAATTAACAATTTACAAATAATTTTAACTAACATGTTTTCAATTTCTAAGCAAAAATAAAAGCTTATTCTTTTAATAATAGAATTATAATTTAATTTTAAAAAGAAATGTAATTATAAATATAAATGCATTTTGTTAAAATAATGTTAAAAAATTTAAATTAAATTAAGAGTTTACACATATTTTTAGTTAATAGATTTATATGTTACAGTTACATACAGCTTACACATATTTATATTTAAATTAATTTTACTCTTTTTTAAAAATGAATAAAATTAATATTTCAATAATTTTTATGCAAAAATAGATTATCTTTAATTGCATTTTTAAAAGAAAAATAATTATAAACGTAATTTTAATGTGTTATAAAAATTTCAATTAGTATTATCATCTTAAAACAATTAAATATTTAAAATTTTTGGATTTTAATAATAAGAAATTATTAAACTGACGGAAAACCTTATTTGCTGAAAGAAAACAAAGAGAGTAGCTGATTAATTTATTAAATATGTAAATAAACGTTCGCGATGTTAATCGAGAAGAAATAGTAGAAAGCAGGTGAAGTTATTCAAAGCGTAGACGGATAGTTCAAATTTTTTAATACGATGATACGCTTGCACGTTGCCCAATTTTCTGATGAAGGACAAATATTTTTGAATATAAATGTAGTTTGTTTTCCTATAAATCTTTTAAGGTGTACGTACACACTAGAAGATTTTTTTTAATTTTAACTTTAAAAGTCCAGTTATTTCACCGTAGGTCATTAATATATGTTTAAACTCATTTCAGCGAGAAAAACCATATTAAACTAATTATTAATTAATTAAATAATATTTAATGAGCTAATTAGCCTACTTTTTGAAACATGATATCTTAAATTCTAATTTGTACAGACACACAATTCTAGTTGGAAATGATGCCTAATATTAATCTTCATGTTATCTGCCTCAATCAAGTTATAAAAATATATAATTTTTTTAAACAATTTTTTCATCAACGATGAATAGAAAAAGCGAGATTTTTTCTGTAATTTTAACTTTTAAATATCAATTAAAAATTTATTTCTATAAATAAAACTTTGATTGAGGCACAAGACATCCGCTATTTCATACAGATTATTTTGATATATAAATAATTGTATTTGGTTCATTTCTTGTTGAGTTATGATTGTTTGAATGAAGCAAATGAATAATGGAAAAATATCATTCTTCATAAAATGAGTTTAAAAAACACCGAAACTAGAGTTTTTAGTGAAAGTACATCAAGAAAAATCATTATAACTCGAGAAATATTTTGAATATTGACAACATCTTGGTATCGTTTGAAAGCTAAAGGACCAGAGAACATTATTAAGCAATAAAAAAATATTCGATATATTGAACGATTTTCAAAGTTTCAAGTGTGTACATACACCTTAAAGAATTGCTGCTTTTATCATTTATGAGTTGTGTAAGATGTCAAATTGTATTTTGTTTCCAGTGTTTTTAGAATAATTACCATTCTTATTCTTGTATGTTATTGAAAATTAATAAATGTAGGGTAAATTTCTAGAGATATTGATTTTTTCTTATTATATGAGCAATTATAATTAACCCCTTGCAGTCGGAAAGATAATTCGATGCATAATTATTCACTTAATACATGGACCTGTTTATTACACCAAAAAATAAATACACACAATTGTTTTAAGTTGTATTTCCCTGAAAAAGGAATCTACATCTTTATAATATTCTGCAGGTATTTTTAACAATAAAAATAAAAATAAATAAATAAAGTAAGATTCATCTATTTCCTTACCGTAAGATACTGATCAGATGTCTGATAATCCCTTAAGGAATTTTTAAAGGGAAGTTTGTTAGCGGCGCAAGGCTAGCTGCGCAGTAGATGAGAATTCGCTTAGACCTTTTAGTGTTGTGTGTGTTTTGTGGTGTCGCCTCTTCAATGTTAAATGCATGTTAAAAATTATGTAAATCAATTATTTTCAGCCATAATGATTACCTATTCACTGTTCCCAGTATAAAAACTTTACTAATAAATAAAATGTCAAAATGATGCGCCGTCTTAAATGGTGACTGAGAGAAGACATTCGGCTGCAAAGGGTTAATATTTATCACCATTTAAATTATATTTCTAATGTTTAAAAATTAAACTATAATTCAATTATTAGTTGTAGGAGCATTTATTTTAAAATAAAAAAAAAAGGAAAACATTCATTCAAATTATCTGTAAATTGTTAATTTAATTTAAATAATTTCTAAAATTTTTTGAAAACGCAAATTTTTTTATAGTATAAAAATAAAATTATAATTTGAATGTTAAGAAAATAAATATTCATTTTTGTGTAAAAATGAAAATATATTAAAACTAATTGCAAATTCTTAATTTAATTTGAGTAATTTTTTTTTAAATTTGAAAAGAAAAAAAAATTATCTAGCACGAAATACTGATCTTCCATATGCCAGTGGTTACACTGACAGCCACGTCATCGGGCCACAGTGAAAGGTATAAGTTTCCAGCATATAATTTATACTAAACGTTTAAAGCTTATTTTCTAGGAATTGGCTGGAAACTATATAATATTTTAAGAATGTACATCTTAAAGATGTAATAACCTTACAGTAAATCTCATTCCCACTTCAATATTTGAACTCGTAGATTCACTCGTAGAATTCGTGAACACATAGATTCATGGTAAAATTAATTAGGTAAAAATAATTACATGGTAAAATTAATAAGATGGATTTATCTCTGCATTAATTCAAAAAGTTACCAGAATTTCTATAAATTCAGTAACAAGTAAAAGAATTGTAAACATTTTACACTTTTTAAGAGTTACTTTTTTCTATTTGAAAATTCATAAGAATAACTAATTTTTCTCTATTTGAAAATTCATACGAATAACTATTTTTTCTCTATTTGAAAATTCATAAGAATGACTATTTTTTCTCTATTTGAAAATTCATAAGAATAACTAATTTTTCTCTATTTGAAAATTCATACGAATAACTATTTTTTCTCTATTTGAAAATTCATAAGAATAACTATTTTTTCTCTATTTGAAAATTCATAAGAATAACTAATTTTTCTCTATTTGAAAATTCATAAGAATAACTATTTTTTCTCTATTTGAAAATTCATAAGAATAACTAATTTTTCTCTATTTGAAAATTCATAAGAATAACTATTTTTTCTCTATTTGAAAATTCATAAGAATCACTATTTTTTCTCTATTTGAAAATTAATAAGAATGACTATTTCATATTTTCTGTTTAAAACATTTTTGCATCAATCTTAACTCCGTCCCCACCTCTCTTGTAAATATCAGAAGCAATCCACGATATCCCGTAATAAAGTTTTTAAAATCTTGTCATTTTAAGAACTCAAAAACAATGCGTTATTTCGCATTCTTGCATTTAAAGCTAAGGACAACGAATATTCGATTTTCCTTTATCTTTCTAAGGTAAACATTTTAAAAAAAGTCTTGGCCACAAAGAGTCCCTTACATTAAAAAGATGATGATGCGAGAAAATGTTTAATTACTTTCTGAGTGGAGTTTGCTTTACTGAAAGAGAAAGAAGATCGCGAAGCTGCTCCATCAAGAGAGAAAAAGAATCCTACCCTTTGTATTCGGAGTGAGGATGTCATTGTCTCTTGAGAGCAAATAGTTATATCTGACAAAAACTGATGGATCATTCCTGACAAGGAGAGGGTTCCACCTTTCCCGCGTCCCACCACTCGAATAACACTAGAGTCAAGAAGTACGCGCAAACTTCCCGATTGACGCAGTCGCTCTGCGGAGAATGAAATGATTTTTCGCTTCGTTATCGGAATCTTTCCGTTCCATTCTTGGCGGTTACTCGCACTTTTGACGAGATAGAATTCCAATTAAATTACAAATTAAACACGCATTAAATTGAACACAAATGTAAATCCAAATGACATGTGTTTGATTTGGCGAGAAAAGCACTGCATTCTAGCAAGAGAGTCGTGACTTTAAAAGTAGGGGGGGGAGGATTTAGCGATCGAAACTCTAATCCAATGAAGATTCGCCATGAATATAAATCGAATATTTTTAAGTTGTTGAGATAATTGCCTCAATTCAAAATAACAAGACTCACGAATTCGACAAAAAAAAAAAAAAAAAAAAACCCACAGTGACTCTCATTAATTCTAAAAAAATATGTAAATCTAGTAATGTTAAATACTTCGGTCCTATAAATAAATGATAATAAATAAATAATAATAAATAAATGATAATAAATAAATGATCCTTTTTTTTAATCCTAAAAAGCATTTAAGATTGAACGGGGACTAATATTATATTCTTCATAATTTTTTTATCTAAATATTAATTTATAATGATAATTATATTTTGATAATATTTTTATTCAGTTTTATTTTCATTCTAGACTTTTTTGGTGACTAGTTGGTTAGCTAAAAGTACTGAAAATATTTTAAAGCATCAAATACGATAGAAATAAATAGTTAACGATAGAAATTTATAAATAAAAGTACGATGGAAATTAATACTTTGATTAACACTCTTGCACCTATTCTGTTAATTATGTAATGAACCATCCTAATGGAGTCAAAAAAGGAGTCAATCTACACAGATATCAAGCAAAATCCTTCTTCTTTAGCTTTCAACAATGGAGGAAAACTCTCGATTAAATATTGATGAAATAAAAAAAAAACAGTTTGAATTTCTTTGGAGCAATATAATCTATTATTGGAAATGAGTCAGCAAAGCATTTTTAAAAAATTGCTGAAAGTCAGAAGCTAAATCGCTACTATTAAAAAGACAACTTTTTTACAGCTTTAAAATGGTATAAAAATTATTTTTGTGAGGCAATATTTTTGGGTGTAACGCGAATAAACGCCAAAATTTTGTTTAATTATTAATTATTAAAAACCTAGTTAGTTTTTTTTAATAATTACTCCAAGATGCACATTCCAACCTTCGAAATTATATCCGTGCCACATTTGATAGCTCTAGATCTAACAATGTGACCTATAGAGGCTAATACTACACCCACAATTTTTATATATCCAATAAGTTTCGTATCGACTATTCTGATATTCAATACTTTTTTACGTAAAGAAATACTCAAATACTTGATCCAGTGTTTTTTTCAATACTTTTATTACACCAGCATTGCTGTGACCTCACTGAAGGGAGAGTCTGTGGTGAATAGCATATAAACCAGTTAACAGCTCTGCTACCCCAGCAATTGCTTTGGTATCGTGGTCATGTTACTGGACTGCGAACCACAAGGTCATAGCTTCTATCCTCGCACATCACAAATCGCTACAAGCTTTAAGTGTGTATGACTGTTGGTTTTTACAGTTCATTGTTCATTTGGAGGGGTTGGCCATTGCAGTGCATTTGGAATACTTCATTCAAGAGTTCGATTGAAGCTATTTATTTTACAAAATGAATTTAATTTTGATGTTCTTTACGTAGAATATTTTACATTCATACAAAAAAGCAACTGTCATGTTTATTTTGGAAAACTTGCAATTTCTTTGCTATATCTTGTAGAAATATTCTATTAAATGGTGAAATTCTATTCTATTAAATGCTGATTATGTTATTTTACTCAACATAAATTATCATAAATGAAAAACAAACAAACATGTAAAGGGTTAATTGGAAAAAAAGTTTTATTTGCACGAAAATCGCCCACAGACTAAGCGGAAGTGCACAATTTTTGAATTATTCTTTACTAACCACAATTATAGCCGAATTATTCTTTCTTATCCAAATGATTCGCCGGAATTATTAGGTATGTAAAACTTTAATTGAATCATTTGCGCTTAACTTATTATTAAAAGTTTCAAAAATAACTAATTTTAAATAAATAAATAAATATTAAAAAAATTTTTTTTTTTACTTAATCCTCCCAGGGGGCACATCGAAATGAGGATGAGATGCTTCCGGCAGGGTGGTTGGATCTCGCCACCCTAGAGGGTACACAAATAGGTGGGGGATCTGACTCCTCCCATCGATGATGGGACGTACTTCCTTCGGGGAGGGTTGTAACGTGGCCGGTGATGGCCCTTAGGACTCAACCACAGTTCCCGCTAGTGTTGCTATTGCGGTGGTCTGGTCATTCAGCCTTATGGTTTAAATCCGTGTGCCTTCGTGGCGGGTTGGAGAGTCAGGTGGTTGACATAACCCTCCAGGCATCGTGTAGCCATTTGGCAGATGTTTTTCTTTTTAAGTTTCTTAATAAGTTTCACATGACTGTTTCAAGGGAAATAACGAGTGTTTGGTAATCCTTTTTTAAATTCTTTTTGATAAACATTTGTAGAAAAGACCAATATATGACAAGAGCGGAACTAAAATTAGTTTTAAACTGGAAATTTGGAGGAAAAAAATACAAAGATGGCTGTTGTATAAATAGATCTACCATTAAATGTACTATAAAATTATTTTTTGTATTATAGAATATATATTGGTAAAAAGGGACATTTTTATTGCAGAATTGTTATAATGTGATTTGTGCCGCTGGAATATTGTTTAAATCATAATGTAGCCATTTTAATTTTTTAAAAAAATTACGGAATAATAATGATAAAAAAAAATTGTAATAATTTTTTAAAATTATATGCAATTGTTCAAAACACATTTTTTTTTTGTTTTTTTTTTGTGAAAAAATAGAAAGTCATTTTTGGATTTTATGGTTCTTTTGATACAAGAAGTGATTAAGCTTCAACGAATTCAGTTTAATTATAATAACGTCCCCTTTTAAAGCAACGCTAGGGCTATTTTGGGGGGACGACACCTGAGCTGGCAACCCCTCTCAACACCACACCAGCGGGAGGACGTTTGGCTCCGACGGATTTAACATGCACTAGACCCACTTTCACGGCAATTCTGCTGTGGAATCGAGTCTCGAACTTGAAATATTGCGGTTGCGAAGCTGAGATCTTGCCACTAGACCACCGCAGCCACTCTTCGAATTCAGAGACAATCTTTTGACTCGAAGCCGTTTTTTAGAAAATGTAAGAACAGAAAGAAGAATCCTTAATTTTGAAATTCATATGTTCTAAAGAATATATTTTGTGATTTACGCAATATTTTAGAAGAATTTAAGTTGGATGTAAAAATTTGGAGAGGGAATGTGCCCTGAGATCTTTTCCTTTTTATTTAATCACCATTGAAACTTCATTCCAGTTAAAATAATTAGAAAGCTTCTGTGTTTCATTCTAGTTTTAATCTAATGAATTCAAACTTATCATAAATTAGCTTTTCTCATTGTTAACTTTCATAAATTAACTTTTTATTAGATAATTTGCAATAAATATTTTTTTCATCATTTCAATGAAATGTAACTGTTCACAATAAATAGAAAAATAAAATCATTCCAAAACAGTGGATGCATATGTAGACTCGGTATCTTCTTTAATTCATTATCTTTATTATCTAATCAGTATG
The DNA here is from genome assembly GCF_947563725.1 of Argiope bruennichi. Lineage (NCBI taxonomy): Eukaryota > Metazoa > Arthropoda > Arachnida > Araneae > Araneidae > Argiope > Argiope bruennichi. Next base: position 22,726,198 of record NC_079154.1, on the reverse strand, counting down.
GGAACCGTTCGTATGGACACAGTTAATTTTCCACAAAGAAAATATGCATCAAGAAGTGTTTACTGAACAATGAAATTTAAAGCAAACTGGTCAGTAAATTATTGAAAAAAAATAAACACAATAATTTTTAATTTCGGACACAGTTTCAGTAACGAAAAAGATACAAATGACTTATTACACTGATAGTATAAATTTCTTTGTTGTGGCAACATGGTATACAGTTAAAAAAGATTAAATGAATTTAATAGTACAGAAAAGTAAAGCTAATAAGGGTGCCATTTCAGTTTAAACATTAGTTTTTGTCAACATCTGTTAAAAGAAAATGAACTTCCGAATTTAAGAATATTTAAGTTAAATGCATTTGTTTGTAGATTTGTGCTATATTTTATTCATCATTAATTAATGAATAAAGAAAATGGATTTCCGAATTTAAAGATATCTGAATGAAATGTATTTGTTTGTAGATTTGTGCTATATTTTATTCATCATTAATTAATGAATAAAGAAAATGGATTTCCGAATTTTAAAATATGTAAGTGAAATGTATTTTTTTGTAGATTTGTTTTATGTTTTATTCATCATTAATTAATGAATAAGGAAAATGAACTTCCGAATTTAAAGATATCTGAATGAAATGTATTTGTTTGTAGATTTGTGCTATATTTTATTCATCATTAATTAATGAATAAAGAAAATGGATTTCTGAATTTTAAAATATGTAAGTGAAATGTATTTTTTTTGTAGATTTGTTTTATGTTTTATTCATCATTAATTAATGAATAAAGAAAATGAACTTCCGAATTTAAAGATATCTGAATGAAATGTATTTGTTTGTAGATTTGTGCTATATTTTATTCATCATTAATTAATGAATAAAGAAAATGGATTTCCGAATTTTAAAATATGTAAGTGAAATGTATTTTTTTGTAGATTTGTTTTATGTTTTATTCATCATTAATTAATGAATAAGGAAAATGAACTTCCGAATTTAAAGATATCTAAATGAAATGTATTTGTTTGTAGATTTGTGCTGTATTTTATTCAGCAATTATTAATGAATAAAGAAAATGAACTTCCGAATTTAAAGGCATCAAATGAAATGTATTTGTTTGTAGATTTGTGCTGCATTTTATTCAGCAATTATCTATACTTATAATAAAGCTCAATGTGTGTGTGTGTGTGTGTGTGTTGGCGCTCTACAGGCCAGGTCATTTGACATACAGCTATCAAATTTGGTACATGTATACCTTAGAGGTCGGGAATGTGCATCTGGGGTCTCTTTTTTTGAAATTTTAATTAGAATTTTAATTATTAATTAAAAACTAACTTTCCCGCCATAAAAATCTTCCATTTTCCCCACCGCTAACTTTTCCGCCAAAAAAATCTTCCATTTTCCCCACCGCCAAATGAGTAAGGCTTCAATTTTTTTTTCTCCCAACAGTCATGAGGCTAGGGTTAACATTTTTCGGCGGATTATTTCAAACGATTCTGTTTATTTTCTTAATGTTTTACGCATTTAAAATTAAACATTGTTAATTAATCCATGTTTCAGATTCATTCTGAAGTACTTTTGAATTAAAATAACACAGAATAAAGGAAATTAAAAATGTATAATCTGCATAGCGTTACCCCAACTGGCGTAGAAAAATTCACGCATTTGCGTTACCGGAGCTGGCGAAGAAAATTCACGCATGCGCATTCTGATTGTTGCCATGACAACCGTTATCAACGGATGATTTAAATTATTTTTAGGTTAGTTGCATGCTTTTGTAAGTAAATTGTATTTAGGTTAGTTATATATTTTTTGTATATGCTTATAGTTTTAAGTACATCGTTTTTTAAGTAGTTTTTTAAACCTGTTTTCAACCGATTATTTTAAACGATTCATTTTATTTTCTTAAAGTTTGATGCATTTAAAATTAAACATTGTTAATGAATCGATCTGTTCATGATGAATTTGAGAAAATTTTGTTGACAAATTCTTGAGATATTACATAATTTAAGAAGGATATTCTTTAGTGCCCATAAAGTTTAAACGCTCAGTGATTCTATTATCAGTAATCATATTATTAAAAAAAATGCTTTGTTTCAGTAAAAAATATTATTATATTAATTGCAGTTTAGTCATTTCCATCTTAATTTTAAGCATAAATTCTACCGGAACTAACAGAAAATTAGAGAGATACATATTATGTTATGGCTGAAGGACTTTATATTATTATGAGTGAATTACATGACTATCAAAATTTGAAGCTTTAAAATATTTGATGAAGAAGCTATTAAAGCAGGAATTACATAAAATATTTAATTATTAAAATTTTAACAAGCATTAAGATTGGCGAACCGGCTGGTCGCCAAAGGCGGCTAGGTAATGAATAAAGAAAATGAACTTCCGAATTTAAAGGTATCAAATGAAATGGCTTTGTTTGTAGATTTGTGCTATATTTTATTGAGCAATTATTAATACAATTTCTTCTTGAGTTTTAGGATTTGACAAAACATTTATTAAAACAAAACCAGGCTTTGGAATTTTGTACACAATTTACTGAAAGGAAGTGACTTTTTAATATTTTAGCAATGTGTAATATTATTATGTTGTTAAATATAGGAATGAAATGAATTGTTGTCTTTTTGTATTGATGTGGCCATCTCACTAAGTAATCTCAATGCCATGCTTATACTCCAATCACCTCTTTGTCCAGAGGTTAAGAATCTTGAGTTCAAGAACTCCATGACACACGATCGAAAATAGTTCTAATCTGTTAATTATTTTATTTCTAATAAATTCTTTAAGTTCCATTAATGGTTCATTTCAATAATTGAAAACAAATAGCTGCAACATACATGGTTGATTGCAAAAAAAAAGAAAAAAAAAGAAGAAAAAAAAAGAGAATATATCTAGATATATTTTCTGAAAAACAGATTTTTCAATCGCTTCAGAGCTTTTTCAATCGGAATCGTATTATGATTTTTTTCTATTAGTGTCTTACTAACTGTTTTCTATGCTTAAAAATCTATGCCTATACTCTGATCTGATGTTTTAATATATGTTTCTGATGGGAAAAGAGAAATATTTAAAAAGTATACGTGTTATTTCTATATAATTGAATTCAGTAATACATGAAATAATTTGTGATTCAGATATATAAAGTATCACTCTTTTTATTTAAGGAATTTTAAATATGCAGTTATCTAAGCTTCAAATATAAATTCAAAACATAAACGCATTATGCAATTTGTATTCAATTTTCTATTCTTATGAAATACATTTAATAAAAGTATTCATTATAAGACAGAAAAATAGAATTTATTTTGTAGAAATCATAAAAAGATATCAAAAGTAACTATTTAATCATTAAAAAATCAACTGCAAATTATTCTTTACAAGAAAATGATAACATTAAAAGGTTTATAAAAAGTTTAAATGGAATATAATAAATGCGGAACCAAAAAAAAAAAAAAAAAAAAACTACTAAGAAAAACTTGCAATTTTGAAAAGTTTCCAGTGGAACGATGTTCTTATGAAAATTCTTTCTAAATAAGAATACTTTTGAAAATATGGCAGACTCTCTCATAAATACTTTTTTCAAAAGAACCATTCTTAAAAATATAGGGGAAATGAAAATGAATAGACAGAAGTCAAACGATTTTTTTTTTAACAACACATTTCTTTCAACTAATTTTGAAAACTGGAATAGAAATCGAAATAAAAATTTCAGATAGAAGTCAAACGATTTTTCAACTTCACATTTCTTTCAACTAATTTTAAAAAATGAGAAAGATAGAGAAATAAAAATTTAAGCCTAGAAGTTTGCTGATAAATTGTTATTTCTAATTAAATACAAATAGAATTAGACAAATTGTGGTTTTGATGCAAATAAAATGTCTGACGAGTGAATATAGCAATAAAATGAATTATCTGACGATGAAACTTCAGATTGATGGATATTATCTGTAATGGTAATTCACCAGCTATATGAATCCCTTCACAAGTACCGGTTTTTGCTATTACTCTATGAAACGCATACTTCTCATGTATGAGATTCAAAATAAAAATCTGAGTAATTGCAACTTTCACGGCCTTGCCCAAAGTTCACAATTTTTTGTAGGCAAGGTCTAGATAATATCCTTACTAGAAACTATGCGAGAAAGCTTTGAGGACTTCTTATTGGTTAAAAAAAAACTAGCATCTTTCTCATAATATGAGTAGCTACAAATCAGTTTACATATTACTATATTAAGGTCCCGTTTTACAGCAATGCTAGGACTATTTTGGGACGTACCTCATAATTTTGAACCGCGGTCAGATGAGGAGGACGACACTTGAGCTAGTACTCCCTTTCCAAACTTCCACACCACACCAGTGGGTGGGCATTTGGCCCCGACGCATTTAAAGTGCACCAAATCCTCTTACACGACGGTTCTTCGGTGGAATCGGATCTCGAATCTGAGACCTTCCGGTTCCGTAGCAAGCTACAAATCAGAGAAATATTTGATCTTGCATAAATAGATCAATAATGCTGTTTCTTATTATATGCTTCGTTAATGAGATTTCATTAAATATTTTTAATTGTTTGAATTTTCAAGTAAGATATGTATGTAAACTTAGAAATGAGACAAATTTGAAATAATAACTTGAGAAAATGATAACATTTCAGATAAATTGTTCTAAACGAAGATAAAATTTTATTTCTGTTTTATGCTTTATATTGGAAATTAAATTCAAATGTATTTATTCAATATTTTTTTGTTTGCTTTCACCTATTTATACTTCTGTTACTATGGCTCAAAATATGATGAGATCTCTCCTAATATAAATGAAAGTAGTGTAGCTTCAAAACAGAATGGTAAGTCAACAAAACTAAATATGCACTTATCATCTTGCATCATTTTGTAACGAATAACTGATTGGATCATTCTATTAAATAATATTGCATTGATAACTGAATAGAACATTCTTTTGAATAATATTGTATTAGTAACTGATTAGAACACTCTTCTGAATAATATTGTATTGATAACTGATTAGAAGATTCTTATGAAAAATATTGTGTTGATAACTAGCTAGAACAGTCCTTTGAATAATATTGCTTTGATAACTGATTAGAACATTCTTTTCGATAATAGTGTATTAATAACTGATTAGAACATTCTTTTCGATAATAGTGTATTAATAACTGATTAGAACATTCTTTTCGATAATAGTGTATTAATAACTGATTAGAACATTCTTTTCGATAATAGTGTATTAATAACTGATTAGAACATTCTTTTCGATAATAGTGTATTAATAACTGATTAGAAAATTCTTTTTAATAAAATTGTATTAATAACTGATAATACAATTTTTATTTAAAAGAATTTTCTAAATAACTGATTTGAAAATTCTCTAGAATAATATTGTATTAATAACGGATTAGAGCATTCTTTTGAAAAATTGAATCGAATATTCTTTTGAATAATATCGCTTTGATAACTGATTAGAACATTCTTTTGAAAAATTGAATCGAATATTCTTTTGAATAATATCGCTTTGATAACTGATTAGAACATTCTTTTGAAAAATTGAATCGAATATTCTTTTGAATAATATCGCTTTGATAACTGATTAGAACATTCTTTTGAAAAATTGAATCGAATATTCTTTTGAATAATATCGCTTTGATAACTGATTAGAATATTATTTTGAATAATATTGTATTAATAAACTGATTAGAGTATTCTTTTGAAAAATTGAATGGAGCATTCTTTTGAATAATATTACATTAATAACTGGCTAGAACTTTCTTTTGAATAATATTGTATTGATAACTGAGTAGAACATTCTTATGAAAAATATTGCATTGATTCAGTTTTTAAGAAATATGTTAACTGATCTTTCTGACTAATCCTTTATTCTCAATTTTTATTTAATTCTTTTTTTTTAAATTTGTGCATGGATTTTCTGAATCAGAAAATGTTTTTCAAGAGCTTTTTATCGATACTATTTTTTGATTATTATGAAAATTAAATTCTTTTCATTTTTTACTATAATATTAGAAATATTTAGCTAAATTAAGTTGAACATAATTATCGAATCCTTATTTCTGGTGATATAATATGTAGTATGGGTAAAATTAGATGCCGAAGATAGATTCGAACCACGATTTTGCAGATACACAGTTGCAAATTATGCACCAATGCGTCGATTTCATTATTTAAAATTAAGCTAACACTAAGCCTTATAATAATTTATTGATTATGGTGAAAAAATAATGTTGGGAAAATGTAGTATTAGTATTTCCTCTCAATTTTGCAAAAACAGTTATATAATAAAATTTTAAACATTTTGAAGATGATTTTGAATTGCATAGTTTCCTCCGATGATTCAAACTTTATTTTCTAATCCAAAAGAAAAGTTTTTCTTACTATAAAAATAAAAAATTAGAATTTGAAGAATCCATTTTATATCTTTCATTATACAATTCTTTTATGTTCTCCGAAATACACAATGAAATATTGTTCTTGTTTCCTTTTTTTATCAACATGTTCTTATTTCTAATTTTTCAAAGCTGTGCAATTATTTTTTTCATCGCCATGGTTGATTTTATACAGTTTGGAAAAATTCAGGCAAAGTTCTTTTTAACGTGTATTTTATGCTCTTGCAGTTTAATTTTTATTTTGTGCCTGTAATTCTATTGTTTATATGACAATGATATTTGTGGCTATTATATCTATTTGTATGAAATTATATGCTTGATTCCCAGAAAGGTGTTCTTTAATTCAAAAAATCTCTTTTTATCCACTTTTAAAAGAATTCATGATAAATCGTCGCATTTATACAATCTAAAGAAATGGATTTAGTTCTTAGGAATATAATTATCTTAGTTGTTTAATTCTAAAATGGATTTAGTTGTTTAATTTCAAGATACTAATTGAATTAATTATTACCAATTAAATTACCAATTACCAATTGAATTTCAATTAATTATGATTGAACAAATACCATTAGAATGGTCTCTGTTTAATGTAAAGTAAAATAAATATAATTATTATATTTTAAGGTTAATGTTTTGAGCAAAAAGAGAATTATACTTTTTTTTCCTCATAAGGATTTAAATTCAAATTACATAAAAATACTCAATTTTTCTTGAATTAAAACAAAGTTTCGAATATAGTGTTTCTTATGTGTAAGAGTTGAGTCAAATTTACTTGCATCAAAACATTGTCAAAAGAAAAAATAATATGTGCTTTATAATATAATATATATATATATAAAAATAAATACAATATACAAAATAATACTGTGAAATAAGTGTTCGAAAAAAAATAATTATTATAACTTTTTTTTTGCGTAGAAAAATTCCAATGTAGGCATCCATAATTTAAAATGTGAAACTGTTATTTACCAGAGATATAAGCGGAAGTTTTAAATTTTAATGTAGATTTTTCATATTTTGACGAATAAATGCTAACCATTTAATTTGAAATAAAATATTTTTATAGGCTCACATTTTGAAATGGTATCATGACTGCATTTTATTGCTTTTGGAAAAATACAGGTTTCATATTACTGTAATACACAGGACCATAAAATAAGATAAAATGAATTATAGCAGATTTTTCAGACGACAATTACACAAGAGAGAGTTTATTTTCCCGAACCAGTAAATAACTATGCCCGAATTAGATACTTCTAACAGTTACGCAATGTTTTTCCGAGACTGATAAAGACCAGGTGCTGATTATGCATTTTGTACATTACTCCCATACCTCTCCATCAGCTCTCTGCGTCCCATTCTCTCGACCTTGGCGAGTAATTGGCGCGACCTGTGGCAACCCTGGCACACCTTTTCCCGCCATTCTCCCAACTCCATTCATTCCACGGAATTCTTCTCTGGGAAGATGTCCGGCCCTCAGTCGTCGCCCAGCAAACATCCGCAACATCTAGTGCTGGGCATCGACATCGGTACTACGACGGTCAAGGTATGTTTGGTGTCGGCCCACAATCGTCAGGTGGTCCAGTCCGGGTCTCGAGAGACCAAGTCTTCTTTGGCCAGCGAATTGGGTCCGCTGGGCAGCGAACAGGACGTCCACAAAATATGTACCGCTCTGCAGTTTTGTGTGTCCAGGCTGCCCAAGGAGATGTTGGTTAGGGTGACTCACGTGGCCGTGTCCGGCCAAATGCATGGATGTGTTCTATGGAAAACAGGGAATGGATGGAAGAGGAATAATTTTGGAAGGTGAGTACCTATCGACCATAGGAGTACTCCTGGAGCAAACGATTTTTTTAAAAAGAAAAATCACGTACAAAGTTTCAAACACTAAGCATAAGTTTTAATACATTTAATATTTAAATATGTTTGGCTTATAAAACGTTAAACAAACTTTATAATGTTTTGAAAATTTTGTAATGGTTAGAAGTATTCATATGTATTAAAGATCAAAATATTTTCGATTTTTTATAAAATATCTGTAATTTCGAAACGTATCCATTTTTGTTATAAATTTTTATTTGGGTTTCAACAAATTTTGACTTTATTAAATTTTGCGTAGTTTGTAAATAGAGTTAAAATTTTTTTCATTGTATCGAAATTCGAACATTCCAAATCTGGAGAAAGGGGGGAAAATGTGAATTTGAAATTATTTTACTATTAGGCAGAATGAGTTCTGCAAAAATGACTTAAATTATCATATTCTATCCAGCTTCTCTTGTATTTAAATAAAAGTTTTTTTAAAAATCGTATTGATTATAAATTTGTTTTGAAAGTAAGAACGGCGTATATTTTTTAAAAAATTCGTACGAAACATAATTTTAATTTACTTCTAGAATTTAATTTAAATTTTAATATCTTTTGGTTTTAAAACCATGTATAATCCTTACGTTATTACATTCGTATTTATTTTTTATGCTTTTATTTATTTTTTAAAGAACATTTTTCATTTCCTTTTGAGTGAATAGATTTATTTTTTTGGCATTCTGTCTATTGCTAAATAATAAATAAATCCATTAATCATCAAGAAAGTATTACAGCTTGAGAAATAATAAAACTTTATTAATTTCATTGATATTTTCAACTTTCGTGCGAATGTAGAATTTTTAAAATAGAAATTTTTTGATTTGGAGATTTTATCGTTCTTGTTAAAATCGATTCGAAAGTTTTCGAATATCTTTATTTGATAAATTCAGAACATTAAAAAGTTTTTCAACCTAAAGTTGTAAAGGAGCAAAAATTATCCTGGAAAAATTATTAAAAATCTATGTTTTGAAAGGGAATATTATAAAATTATTTTAAATTACAAAATATTTCGAAAAGGAATGCAAAGTCTTTTTTCAATTTATGAGCAAATAAAAATTGTTTTGGGACGAATAAACACATTTTCCAAAATTAAAAACAATAACAGAAACTTTAAAGGAAATTCGAACCTCTTGACCAAAACATTGTAACAATAGTGCTTTAACCTTGATTCGTGCTATATTTGATTGGTATATTTGAAGCTATATTTGATTTTGAAAATTTATTCTGATTTACATTGTAACGATGACAAGCACACACAAAATATATTTAACATCGTCACAAACCATGTAAATATAATCGAATAATTAAAATAATAATTATTGTTGTTGTAAAATAACCTAAATTATATTTAAAAATTTAAATTAAAGAAAAAAAAATTAGATATAAAATCGGCGTCAATGAAAAAATTTTTGAATTGCAAAGTGGTGATTAATGGATTTAATTGCAAATTAACTTCTCTTAATCAGCCCCCTACTCCAGAAGTAATTTTTGTTAAATTCGTCATTTCTAGATCTTAGGATTATCCCGATAGAAATTTTTTTTCAACGATTTGTACCTTCTCTTGTCTGAAATATACAAAAATTTGTAATCGTCTAAACATTCAAACCTCGAGCTTTTGATGTATCTTCTAGTTTCAGATCTCCGTAAGAACTGAAAACACATTTTTGGAATTATCTCTGTGAACACAATGTCTAAAAAAATTCTATTTCAGCTAGACAGATAAAAGTTGCTTGGTAACTTTTATATCAAATTTGTAAATTTTGTTTATCAAATTTTGAACGAAATCAATGCATAAGAAGTTAATTTGTCTGCATGAGAACAAATAAACACGGTAACTACAAAATGTAAAGAATTAGATGGATACAATTTAGAATGCAATTTATCGTTTAAATTTTAGAACTGTAACAGAGTTTGAGCTAAATCCGTCAACGGGGCGACTGTCTGTCATGAGTGCAATTGCGGTAACTGAAAAAGACAAAGTGATAAAGGAAATCTGCTACATGATCTTTTTGCAAAAACTGTATTTCTATATAAAATTTTGGTTTCAATTAGTATAAAAAAAAGGAGATCAAAATGCATATTTAATTTTTTTCTATTTTTACAATGAAGCATAAAACGTTCATGCGCAGGACTGAAAATAAAAATCTGCGCACACTTAGCGTTACAACCTCGTCAAAGTACCACAATATTATCTGGGGAGTGGTGGTGGTCGAAGAATTACATGTTTTGAAGGGGAACAGTGTGGATGTTTACAGGAAATCATTGTCTCTACTTTCATCATGAATGCCGTAATAAATGAGAAGCAAGGCAGTCTGTAAACATTGCCATTTTTAAACTCTCCGTTGATAATATGAGCTCTGAATTATACAAAATTATGATGTTTTCGAATCTGGAATTTGATTTTCTACATTTACTTATTGTCATCTTCCGAACATAAAAACGAATGTTACAACTAAAAATTGATTCAAGAAATATTTATTTCTCTTTAGATTGCTTTCCATAAAAAAAGTAATGTTCTTTACTCCAAAATCCTCAAAAGGATGATAAATTATTTGCCCGCCTAAAAATCGATATAAAAAAGATAAATGAAAATTCTTTTTTTTTTATCGAAAGAAAGATAAATCAAACGCAAAATGCACTTGAAAAAAGAATAATAAATCTTTTATATCGTTTGGAAATTATTTCAATACGAATAATATTAATAATAAAAGATTCTCGTTTCTTTTTTCTTTTTTCAAGGCTAGGACTTGTAAAATATCTTTCAAAGTTTATTTTCTAAATATTAAGTAAAAAAATGGCAAAAAACCCCTAGAAAAAATCGTTTGTTTTAAATTAGTAATACTTAATAAAAAAGTTACAAGGAAATTATAATTATTTCAAATTAAAAAAATTCAGACGATTTATTTAACATTAACACATTAATATTAACATGAATTAATAAATCATATTCTTTTTATGAAAAACAAAGCGATATTTTTTCATATTTTCGTAAAATAGTAAAATTGAAATTCTTTGACATACTTTGTCATTAAACATTTGCCAACTTTTTTTCTGCTTTCTAAAAATTCAGATTTGATTTAAAAGAATTTCAATAAAAGATTAAGAATTATTTATTGAAAAAAACCCCTAGAACTATGATCCCAAATTATTCTATAACTTAAATGGTTAAAGAAAAATAAAAAATAGTTAAAGAAAGATGTGTGCGTAACTCTTCATTTTTAAGACAAAGGATTACGTAAACCAATCATTCACAAAAGAACTAGCAAAAAGTTTAAAAAAATAAACGAAAAGTTCTCCATAAATGTCGTTGTTACATAAACATTGCGTGATTAGTGACTGGCACTTCTCAGTCACGTGATACTCAATGTGAATTAATTTTAAAAATAAATAAGACTTCCTCAACATTTGCTTCAGTACGGGAAATTAAACGATTTTTTTTTTTTACAGTTTATTAATGGATAATATTCTTCTTTTTATAATTATGAAGATATATTTTGATATTGTATAGTTATTATGACTGCAATATTTATTTAAAGGAAAAACAATTTTTTTTTCAAAAAATGTCTGTTATATGTATATATTTTTATAAATTCCATTTTTTTCTTTGTATAAATTTTTTTTATCTAAATATATGAGAAAATACTTTATTGTTTTAATTTATTGAGCTAACATTTTTGTCTTTAACATAACAGCTCTTCATATATTATTTACTTTAAAAATGATAATAATTGTCTTTACCAAAATAAACAATATATTAAGTAAGAATATTAACTATGCAAATATAATAATATAGAATATACGATGAATATATCAAGTAATTAGCCGTTTGTGACATCTTTTTTCTAGTTTTGAGCGGAAAAAAATAAAAATAAAATTTTCGAAAATGTGGGAATTCGATTGATCAGCAGAAAGTGCAGGTATTAAATATTTTTCTCTAATTTTAAAACTTAAGCAACTTTCATGTTGAAATATCCACAGAATTAAATTCAAAATATTCCATTTTATGATAAATAAATAGTTTTTTTTCAAAGAAAACAATATTTTTTTTTGTAAAATTCAGCGACAATGCAATCTTTGTCTACTTTATAAAGAAACTTTTTACATCAAGCAATTTGCTTTCTTTTTATTTATAACTTTTGCTAATACAAGAAATTGCAACCTTAAAAATGTCGATGCTTTCCCCCCCCCCTCAAAAAAAGCTATTATTTTATAAATAATAATAATTGAAAACAGAATTTACTCTGGAAATAACTGAATCCTCGTAATAAAGTTTTCATTACTTTCCAGTGTATTTTTGCTTGAATTGAATGCATATCTTACGCTCTTTTTTAAGTTCTTTTTTTCTCTCCCTGAGAAATTTCTGAATTTTTTTTTTATTTTGTACACAGCATCTAATTTTCATGGAAACTATGAAAAGTGAATTGCTGCAATAAAAATGAAGATTGTTATAAAAAGGAAAAATCTCATTTAACTACGTGTAATTGATAATTTTGAAAAAATCACAATTGTGAGAAAATGAAAGAAAGAAAAAAAGATGCACCGTATTATCAAATAAGTCAACATCATTCGTTCAGAATTTAACGATAAAAGGAAAACAAAATGTTGTTTATTTTTGTTCGTAATTCTTTCATAGAAGAAAATTAATTATCATCAGTCGTTTTTTTAATCTTGCATAATAAAACTTTTTTGTTATATTTTTTCGATAAACACTAACATTACATAAACATGCATTTTCCCCTTTCTGTTTGGCAAACGATATTCATATTTTCTTTCTTACTATAAAAATATTTATTTCTCCGAATGAAAATGTTTTTCGTCTCTGACTTTTATGTAAGACTGTAAACAAAACTGTTTTTTTATCTTCGAACATGTAACTTTGTATAAATATTTATTTCGTTAAAAATAAAATCCTTTCACTAAATGTAAAAAAAAGCTTTATTTACAGAATAAATGTACTATTTTGCATATTTGATTTTGCATCAAAACGATAAAATTAAATGTATATTTTAAAGTACTTCTGAGCATGTTGATAAATTTACGCAGATCTGTCTTCATAAAAACTTGAATTTTTCATTGCTTTGGCTCTTTTTTTTTAATGGAAAATCGGATATTGAAACTTTACTTTTAACCCTTTACATTCGGAAAAGTAATCCGATGCATGATTATTCACCTAATACAAGGGTCTTTATTGTTCTAAAAAATAAATATACATAATTGTTCCAAATCGAATTTCTTTGAAAAATTAATCTATATCTTTTTACCATTCTGTAGGCATTTTTTAACAATCAAAATTAAAAAGATAAATAAATAAAACGCGAAAATGACATTATCTTGAATGGTGAGTGAGAGGCACCATTCGAGTGCAAAAGGCTAAACATAGAGCTTAACTTTAGAAAATATAAGTTGAGAATAAAAATTTGCATTTTTTTAAACAATTGCCACTCTTTAATTAAAACTAACTTGTATTTATTTTCGAGCAAAATTTCTAATATACGCTAATATTGTTTGTTTTTTTAAAAATATGCCCTTAAAAATTTTCTTTTAATCTTGTTTTTCATCCTTACAAATCAGTCGAAATCAGTTTCTTTTCTGTTACGAAATCTGTAACCTATTTCGTGCTTTGTCTGAATACCGAGTAACCTTCAACTTCATCAACTTCCGTAAGAAAGATAACAAACTTCCTTGATTTGGAACAATGCATGAATAGCTACGTCATGCGGTTGCGTAAGGGCGTTTTCATTGTAGCGAAAAGATTAAATAAATATATATTAAATATTTAATTACAGTATTTTAAAAATATGGCATATATTTATGTCAACTTATCTATCAGTCATTTTGCATTGTCAGTCGAAAGTAATGATTATTTATATTATTTAGTGTATGATGTTCTACAGAAGAAAAATTAATCAATCTTATTAGAATTTGATCTATTATACAAACTAGTTAAGTTATAACTTATGTTAGTTAAGTTATAACTCATGTGATACATCCTAAATACACTACATCCATTTAATTCTGGATTATTTTACTCATTTTAAAGTAAAAAATAGATTTCATACTTGTTTTAGATACTCGTGTCCGAAGTATATAAACGTATCGTAATCGTCGAAAAATTTGCTCACGAAGTTTTAACATTTCCACTTTTAAGATCTATCCATTCATGAAAAAACACATTTTTCTAATAACGTCTTCTGTTATGGTATGTGACTACATTTGGGTTAAATATTTTGAAAAACTCTCTAACTCTCTAATATTTTTGTATTTTTGCATAAAAAAGGATTGAAAAAAATTTATGAAATCAAAATATACTAATTAAATAACAAATTAAAAAAATTGGAAAAAAGTACTTTTTTGCTGAAAAGAGTGCAAAAAGTAAAAAATTTTTTAGTTTAGAGATTTGTCAAATGATTTGCTTAAAATTTTGGTTTACAAATAGTTTAAGAAATATATTATCTAGAACGTGAACTAAAAAATAAATTGTATTTAGATCGATTCTTTAAATAATAATTAATCCGACTGAAAAATAATATGTTATTTCCAATTTTTTTGAAGTTTTAACAACTATAAAATATATCTAAATGAATATATTACTTATTTTACTTAGTTTAGGAACTTCAGAACATTTTGTGCAATTATTACACCGCATTAAAACAAAAAAATATATATGCAGTAGATTTTAATTTATGATGTTCTTCCTAAGAAAATTCTTTTAAAGATAAGAGCTAAAGAATTTAAAGATTATTTTAAACATTAAGAAAATAGCATTTGAAGATGTGAAATAGCAGTAAAGCTTATATAAATGCAAAGATAAAAATTAGTGGAACTTTCCAAAGATGGACTTGGAAACAAAATCAAACGATTTTATAAAAAAATTGTTTAAATACTAAGAATATTAAGTTAAAAAAATCATATGAGTTATCGTTTGCCTTCATACCAAATTTATTGATTTCTATAAAATTTTGAATGAAATCCACTTAGGAAATTTGTCTTCTGTGGAATCGCATATGAACACGCTTGCTATAAAACGCAATACAGAATTTAATTTATGTAATATTCTTTTTACACAAACAAATTTACTAAACAAACTTAGCATCTAAATTGTAGATCCGGTTCTAATTTTGAACTAAATCTGCCATCGGATTAACCGTCTATAGGTCTGTAGATTCATATGTATATAAATGGGGTAACCCAAAAACTTCAGCGATTTAGAAATGAAATTTAGTATGTGAGCTTCTTACTAAAATTGTAGGGCTCTGAAAAATTCTGGGAATCTGTTTAATCTGTCGGAAAAAAAAGTTTTAAAATGTATTCTCGGTTTCTTTTTCTACATTATGAAGTACATGCGCGGGACTTTTATTTAGAGAGGGGGGGGGGGGTATCATCTTTATTATAGAGCATGTGATGATGTTTCTGTCAGTCTTCTTTAGGTTTCTTTTAAATTTGGCTCTTGTGCCATTAAATTCCAATCCAATACTAGGTTGTTGTTTTTTTCAAACCAAGGCCAACTTGTAATTGAATTTTAAGATAGCATATGCAGTTACTTTTGTCATGTGATTATAATGCCACAAATGTAATTAAATTTATTCAGTTATATTTTTTTCTTCAAAACACTTTTTTTTAATTTAGGAATAATTTTTAAATTTAGAGATTGCAGATTTTGAACATTTAGACGATTTTTTTTTGAAATGTCTGAATAAATTAAATTTATTAATAATAAATTAGATGAATTTTTTTAAATAATAATTAAATAAAAGTTAATAAATTTTTTAAATGACTTAATTCTTTAAATTGACATTAAGCTAAATCAAATTAATTTCGGAATTTATTTCATTCATAAATTCATTTTCTATTTCTACCATAATAAAACTCTTTACTTATCCATTGTCTCTTCTAAAATGAAGTTATAAACTCGTATTTCGCTAAATAGAAAAAAAAAGCATTGCAATAAGTGCAGTTGCATTATTTACACGATGCTTTTTAAATTGTGTATGCAAAGCGGCCCCGCTAAACGGCTTCCCGTTGACTTCGTACATGTTCGCACTTCCTCGTTTTATGTCAGCTCGTAACTTTCCATCTGTCATCTTTGTGACGCTGTCATAAACCGCCGCTCGAATACCAGAACAAAACACGGGCTTGCTTTGAACCCTAAACTATTACACCGATGAATTTTAGCACCGAATCTGAGATAAATCTAACCAAAAAATGGCGAAAAAAAAATTAGTGACGATTCTAGAATTCTGTGATATTGGATATTTTTGTCTTGCCAGAAGTTAGTATATAAATGCGACACATAATTTTGATTAATTACAATGATGCCGCTCGTTTTTTTAAAAAAAGAATTTAATTCGTCTTGTCATCGTGATAAATTTGTGTTTTATCTCCTATTATTTAGTATTTTATAAACAGATTGTGTAAGTGGATATAAAACGGTCGGAATGTGTTGTCATCACCATGGCGATAAGGAATGGTGGTAAATTTGATGCATCGTCGACTTTTGATTCAATTTTATTCCCCTGTTTCCTCCGGACATAAATGAAACGGATTTTTCTTTTCATCTTAAAATATAAAGGAATTCCGCACAATAAAATTGCAATTTCGGTGTAGTCTCCCCCCCCCCTTCCCCCGCCAACTGCAATCAACTAGTTGTTAAGTTCTGGTTTCGAAGAATTTCTGATTTGAAATTAGTATGCGGTATACTTATACATATTCTATTTAATGAATCACTCTTTAATTTAAATAGATTTAAATATCAAAAATTCAGTAATTGGATATGTGAGTCTGGTTCGACATTTCAATACAAGAGGCTAATTTAGAATCATCTACGTCATCTGATCAATCCCTCGTCAAATATCCTCCGAGATTTTTGCATCATTTAAATTAAACGATTGTTTTTAATGGGAAGATTCATTTTTAATTTAATTAATAATGAATATTTTTCTATAAAATCTAAAAACTGAATATGCTTCAGGCATGTAATATAAATAACTGAAAAAAAGTAGCTATTTGCTTCTATGTAATAATTACAATCAAACAGTTAAAAAAATCTTCTTAGTATAAGCAAAATAAATTAAATAAACAAAACGAATCAAACATTTTTTAACGCTACAACCAGAATAATCGAAAATAACTTGGAACAGAAACATTAAAACGACTGAATTAAATAAAAGGTTTGCATTAAATAAAATGCGCTTTCAAACATGAGCACATTTTCAGCGCACGCTTTCAAATAATAATACGGCACAGGAAAGAGGTAGATGCTAAAAGCACTAACCATCAAGGAAAAAAAAAAATAAGCATTCCAGAAAAGAATACGAATTGTTCTTTCTCATGGAGATAAACGGCAGGACAACCAGATCAACACTTGTTCGTATGAAGAACATTGTTTTTCTAAAAAAGAATCGTTTGCTAGAAAACATTGTTTTCCTTTTCTCTTTTTTTAAATAATTGTTCTTTCTCATTTCTGAAATGAAATGAATCAACGGAACTGTTCTTTGTTTTCAAAATGGCTATAGACTAAAGAAATGGACTCTACCATTGTTTCTTTTTCAATTTTATGATAGGAGAAAGACTCTTCGTTCTATTCAGCCAATTCAGTTACTAAGTGATCGAGATATTCTTCCCTACATTTCTAGTATACGTTAATTGTATTCGTAAAATGTCACCAAAAATTAGTTTGTGTATCCGTCTGCAAAGAAATGTTTTCTTCTGCGTCACTGACATTTCGGTTGCGGTTTTTGATTTAATTATTATGTTGATTTTCGACCATAGTTTCGGAAATACAGTGGCTCCCAAAAGTGTTCGTACACCAACAAGAATCAATTAAAAACCTCATTATTTACCATGATATATTCTTATTTTTACATGAAAATTTTTTCATAGCATATTTTTACAGTTCTTAATAAAGCAGTGAAGAATAAATTTTAATTACGATGCAAATTATTTTTTAAAAAATGACAATAAATAAAAATGCACAAAAATAGGACACAAAAGAGATCATACACTTTAAAAAAACATCACTAAATATGAAATTTTCTAAATTTTTATAAATGTTTAGTATTTAGTAGGATATCCTTTATTCTTTATAACAGCTTTTAAACGTTTGGGCATAGATTTAACTAAACGGTCGGTTACTTCTGCATCGATCTTGTTCCATTCTTCGATCATTACTGCTTTCAGTTGAATTTTCGATTTAATGTCGTGACTTCTTATTCGCACCTCTAATTCTTTCCAAATATGTTCTATAGGGTTTAAATCCGGTGATTGAGCTGGTGTTTTAAGGGTTTGAGGGCAATGATAGAGGCAATAAAGACGAACATTCATGGCCGTGTGCTTAGGATCGTTGTCTTGGTAATACACAAAGTTGTTTAAAATGCCCAATTTTTGTGCTGACACTTTTAAATTATTATTGAGAATATTTATATAAACTCTATGATCCATTATACCATCAATGAATACTAAATTGCCTACTCCAGCCGCTGACATACACCCCCAAACCATGACACCTCCACCACCATGTTTTACTGTTCCAACTAAATTCTTGGGATTAAGTTCTTCGGTTTTTTTCCCTCCATACAATGATTCTCCCATCCGACCCAAAGAAGTTAAATTTACTTTCATCTGCAAATAAGACACGATTCCAATAGCTCTCTGGCTGGTTTATCATAGATTTGGTAAATTTAAGCCTAGTAGTTCTGTTCTTCTGACTTACAAAGAATTTTCTTCGTGCAGAGCTGCCATGTATACCAGCATTCCGAAGAATTCTACGAATAGTTTCACAGGAAATAGAAATTCCATTTGATTCATTATATTGTGAAGTCAACTTTATTGCACTCAGACGTGGATTTTTTAGAAATTTACTCACAATATTTCTTTGACTTCTAGCTGACAGAATTTGAGGGCGACCATTACGAGGCTTGTTTGCAATCCTTTTTCCCTCTCTGTAACGTTTTATTATGCTTTGCACCGTTGAATGAGGTAGATTAGTTATAGTTGCAATGCTTCTAATTGATTTTCCAGCTTTAAAATGAAATATAATTAATTTTCGTACGTCTAAACTCGTTTCTTTACGAATGCGCGTCATATCTAAGAATAAAGTAAATAGAATAAATAATTGTGATATTAAATACTGAAATCAAACGATTTTAGTGTATTTTTCAATTAGAAGAAAAATAAGCCGCAAAAGATATTTTTATGATGAATTTAAATAAATAATGTTTGGATGTACGAAGACTTTTGTGTTCTAATTTTGTGACATTTTTTATTTATTTATTTTTTAGAACAATACTACTTGATTTTTTATAAAAAATATTTGTTCAGTTTTATTAAGAATTATTTAAAGATGCTAATTAAAAAAACCCAACTAACAAAATGCTTTATTAAGAAGTATAGAACACAATTTCTGCAAATTTCTTAAGTGTACGAACACTGTTGGGAGCCACTGTAGATGTTGAAAAACATTGCCATTTTCAAATATATAAAAAAATTTATATAATCAGTTTGTTGCGGTCTTTTTTATTTTCTCGTATACGTAGTATAGAGAATATAGTAATTATCAAAAAAAATTCGAACTCGAAATTTTGATGAATCTCCACATTTTTGATCACCCTAAGTTCGAAAAACACATTTTTGGAAAATATCCATCTGTCTGTTTGTGACAAAGATAACTCAAAACTCTTTGAGCTAAACGATTGAAATTTGGTATATGGACTTTGCACCAAATTTGCATGTTTCTATCAAATTATGAGTAAAATCTGTTCAAAGGAAATTTGTCCGACTTTTCGAATATAAATTAGCACAATAACGATATACGGAAAGAGCTAGCCAGATAAGATTTAGTATACAGATTTAACATCTATAGTGTAGATACCTCTCTATTTTTGTGCCACATCCAAGAAAGGGTTGATCGTCTGTCGGTCTGTACTTTCAGAAACATGTAAATGCGATAAGTCAGAGATGCAATGACTTAAATATATCAAATTTGGTTTGGAATTTTGTGACTACAAGTGCAGTTTTGTGTCACATATTTCCAATCGGTTGAGAAAAAAAATGTGTCTAAAGCACAAATTCGATCTTCGGATACTATTAACCGCATGCCAGGGATTAATCGCCAAAATACTCGCCAAGGATGACACGATACATTCAGCAAAACTGCTATATTTATACCAAAAATAATATTTTGTAACTATTTTATTCTAATACCATGCAAAGCATTCTCTGGCATGGCAAGTTTATAAGAGTATGCGAGAAAGGTTTTTGAAGACCACTCTAGCTGGTCTGTTTGATTTTCATTAATTTTAGTTTCTCGCATATAAAGTATACAAAGAGGAAATATTATAATATATAAAAGAATATTGAAATAATATTATATAATATATTATATTATTTATATTATATAATATAATATATTATGCAAATGAATTTGAGATTTCTCGAATCTCCGTTTTGTCAGATCTCCCTGAGCCTGTAAAGCATATTTTTGAATTGTGAGCGCATTCACTCAAAAACGCTTTGAGCTAGGAGAATGAAATTTAGTAAGGGGTCTTTACATTAAAGTTGTGAATTTGATTTGAATTTTGGAAGAACTCCGCTGAAACGTGAAGTCTGTCTCTCTGTCCTTAAGTATGTGAACATAACTCCAAACGCTTAGAAGAAACTTAATATGTAATTTGAGCATCGGAATCATAGACCTATATCAACCAAATCTGCCAAGGAGTTAACCATCTGCGGTTCTGTACATTTGCATCCATTTGAATGCGATGGCTTAAAAATGCTGAGAAAAATCGATTTAATCTCCATTTACGTAAAATATTTTGATAAATGAAATTCGGAATGTGATTTTGTTACTAAAATTGTGGTTGTTTATAACAGTTTGGTTTCAAAAGATTGACAAATTAACTTTCAAAATGTATACTCGTTTATTACGTCTATGCTACGAAGCTCAAAAATTTAGGAGCGGTACTTTGAAAATAAAAATCTGAGCACTCGCGGAGTGCTCAGATTATGAATTTATTATGAATTGTGCGAGGAAGTTTTGATGAGACCACTGCCACGGCTTTAAAAAATAATTCTTAGTTTGCATTAGACCAACGAGCAACAGAGAAACCTAATACCTACGAAATATATAACACCAAAATGAATGTGTTATATAATTTTTTGGAATGAATTGCCAACGCGCATATAAGACAATGCAATAACTAAATCAAGGAAACAAGCTGATATTATAAATCGTTGAAAATAATAAATCGTCAAAGATACAGCACTTTTTGATTAGTTTCAGAATGCAAAAAAGCAAAAACAAACAAAAAAAAACACTATTAAGTGTTTAATAAAAAAAATCAAAGAGACCGAGCTTAGTTCGACTGTTTTTTGTAAAAACGTGTTTTTTTGGAGAAAATATTTAGGTACGAATCACATACTGATTGCATATAAATATTTTTCAATCTCACCTACTCATGAACTGGTCATTAAAAAAATCCTGAATTCTCTTTGTTTAACATGTTATTTGAAACAGTACAGTATTCATTTTACAATTTATCTATCATTCCTAATATTTTTGAATTTACATTCAGTACTACCATAGTGAAATCGGGTCCAAGATGGCGCTGTATGAAATTTTCTATGATAGAAAAAGGCTCTAATGGTTATAAATTTTTTGTATGTAAAATCACATTTTTTCGGGAAAGACACCTACATATAAAAACTTAAAAACCGAAATCTTATCTAAATATAAATTTTGATCCTCATCGTTAGAGCGTTTCCGATATACACGAAATATATATACTCTTTAAAGATATAAGATGTCTTTTCTTTTCTATGAATTTGACCCAAGAGTTCATTAAAGTTTCGTTTTAATATAAAGATCAAGATGAAGGCAATTTTGTTTCTTCATTAAGAAAATATTTTATTTTAATTTGTTTCTTCAAATATATAGCTTAAGATATTGGTTTATCCTGCTATCCAATTTAACTATTGGATTTGGATATAATTTAAGTATTTTACAAAAACTCTACTTTTGTCGGCAAGTAGCATCACCACATATGATAATTATTAGTAGATGATTAAGTTTAAAAACTAAAAAAAAAGATACGAATAAATATGAAAAATCTGAAAAAAAAAATGCTTCTGTCAGTATTTAAAAAAAGATTTAGAAAAAATAATCAGAAATCTGGTTGTTAAAAAAAATCGTAAAAATGTGTGGCACAGAAACAATAGAAGTATGTAAAGCCACAATGAATGAAGAAACAAATATACAAAAAATGTCTACACATTTATAATAGAAAAATTAAAATTCATTATTAATGTCATAAGATTTCTTATTTACCGCGATCAGTTCTATTTCTTCCCATGTTGTTACGATATTTATATCGGTTTCATGATTTTTGATATTTTTTTCTTCTAATGCATTAAGAAAAGTGTTTTTTAAAAATATATATTACTTTCTGTTTCATTCATAAATTTGTTTTTATTTTTTCACTCTGTGTACTAAATTTTATTTTTGATTATTTCGTATACTTGTGTTCTTTACTTTTAGATATGAATGTAAAAATTTGCTCAGAAAATTTACTTTATATAATTAGATGATATTATAATAATAAGAATAGTTGTTAAGTTCTATTTTCAGATAGGAAACATCAAAAACTTTTAAGAATGAATTGAAATTAAAATAGAATACAAGGTTACAATTCAGCTAAAATTAATTAAAAATAAAATAAACATTTTTTTTTTTCGTTGTTTAAAAACTATTCAAGACAAATCTTTTAAGGATTCTGAATACTATGACAAGCGACCCGCGCAGAAGATACACTTTTGAAAAGTTTTATAAAAAATGATAAATATCTGACTATTTTATATTAATATTTTGTCAATCGTCAGTTCACTTATATTCTGTTTAGTATATATTGTAAGAGTTTTGGTTCTTATTTTCTGAACATTTTTTTCTTATTTATGAAAATGGTTGCGAAAACGTAAGCTCAAAAGCATACCTCTATGTATCGACTTTTGGCTGAACTAATGCCAGGTCATATGATGTTTGGCAAAGAGAAACATTTTTGAAAATGTCTGAGAACATTTTACTAGGCAGGTTGAATTAAATTTAGAATAAAGTAAGGGTAGAATACCTAAAATAGATTGAACCTTATTGATTTTTTTCCCTGAGGAGGATACCAGTCCATTAAAAAAAGGAAGAAAAATACTTTTCTGATATTCTTAGTTTATTACTTTCGTGTTTCTAAAAATACAGTTAAGGTTTGAAATAAAAAAAAGTAACATTAGTTTACTGCACATAACTTATATATACTGCAAATAACGAGAAAAAAAATCAGAATGATATCTTAACTATTTTTGTCTTTAGAATTACTATGGATTTTTTCTGTGCGATAGAAATCGCCTGCCAAAATTACACCTTACGAAACTGAAGTCACTATTGATTTTTGTATTAGAAATATCCCCTACAATTTCTGCGAAGTTATAAATCTTTTCTGTTTCTTTCGAGTATTGAATTGCCATTGCCGTCGATTCTGACAGACAAAAGAAGGAATTTGAATGCCGCGAAGTTTATGAAATTGAAGTAACTGAATTATTAATTTTTTGTTAATTATCTGAGTCAAAGATATCCCGTGCAATTTGATAACTATTTATCCCGATTATAGAAAAGTATTCATTTTGTGTTCCATATTTGAATCAGAATTCTGCTGTAACCTGATTATAAGTCATAATTAATTTGACTTTAAATTTATTCGAGTTGCTGTGTTTCCTATCACGATTGAATCCATTGCTGCATTTGATTACTATTTTATGATTTTCGTGTTGATTATTTCTTATTGTACCGCAGTGTTTGTATTTGCCAAGCAGGTGATAAAATTGTGCAGACGATAAATTTAATCCTTTGCTCAGTTAATTTTATAATAATGTTGTTTAGTGTTTTTGTTTCTGATGCTTGCAAAAACAAAAAAATATTCAAATGTACATTTTACTGTTATTATGATTATATTATTGTTGTTTGATTTTTTTGTCATACAGGTATATGTTGTTCCTGATTATATTATTGTCTCCAATTTTTTTTAATCAGAAAGAGAAAAATATAGGTTTTCTTTTATTCCATGCCGCATTTCATCGCGATTATTGTAAATTAAATGATATTGAGATGAAATTATTCTGTGAAAAGTGCGCCCGCCAGAAACTATAGGCGTATATAGAAAATGTATTAAAAATCGCACTTGTTTATAAAATTTGTTCCTCAACAAATAATGGGTAATATCTTGTGTTAGTTGAGTATCGATAATTTGCGTATATTTCTAATTTTTTTCACGTAAAAAGGCAAAAGAGATTCCAATTTTTAATCCGAAATATTGTGGTTTGCTAAAGTTTTAGTTTGATATGTCTTTCTCTTTTTTAACTATTAAAAACTGAAATAAATCATAGCAATGATAAAAGGCACACATGAAAAAAATATTTAATATTGTAATGCACGTGCTTATATAAATGCCGTACATAAATGAAGAATATTAAGTAAAATATATTTATAAAGTTATTAAAATTAAATCAAAACTGAATTATCCCACTTTGTTTTAAAAGTGGGATATTAGGTATTGTTCATTATAATACCTCAAAGTTATTGAAGAAACGCGTTTACATTTCGATTAATTCAGAAAGCCCTTTTTAAATCATCGCCTACTACCCAAGAAATAACTACATGCAAATTTTGATAGCTAGATTCAATGATTATCGAATGTTTTAAAAGGTTTTTAGCATCACGATTGTCTCATCGCGCATTAAAAAATTTAGAGATTTTATTAACGATTCATAAAGAAGAATTTTTACATTTTTCAAAGCATGCAATTCTTTTATAAACTAGTGGGTGTAATTTTCCAAAGGGTTCTCACATACCTCCCTCTCTAACAAAGATGTTATGCTCCCTCCTTCTCACATAAAAGTTGGGACCTTAAGTAAAGTCATGAACGCCAGGAGTGCTCAGATTTTTATTTTTAGAGTCTCACTTATTAGCGTTTATGCTTTGTAGTTATAGTGAAGAAAATTGAGTATGTATTTTGGACGCTTTCTTATCAACCGATCAAATTAAAATCTAACACAGTATTATAAATTTGATTACAAGATCACATTATTAATTTTATTTATAAATTACCGACCGACAGTCAACCGTTTGATGGACTAAGTACACAATTTACTATATATCTATATTTTTGACGCAAAACTTTTAATTAATTTCATCCATCTAGCTCTTATCATAATTATTGTGTCCACTTTTACAACTAGCCTGACTTCCGGTGAATATATTTCATTCAAAATTTGAAAGAAATGTATTAATTTGTTGCAAAGATTTGTGACATACCTCATTTCATCCGTCTAACTTGAAGTGTTTTTGAGTTTTCACAAAAAAACAAGATTCCAAATGTCTAATTTTCGAACTTAGAGATCTGAAACGTGTCGATTCATTATAAGAACAAATTCTGATTATTTGAACGGTTCAGTACTTTTTCCATGCATACTTTGTTTACGTGGAAGTCATATACAATACACATTCATTGTAAAAAATGTGATAAACCAATTTATTTTTTGAGCTTATTTTTCATCTTTCAGGAGAAAAGGAATTGATTTGTCTTTGTTTAATTTAAGAGGTGTTCATCATAAAGTTAAAGAGTCGTATGGTAAACGTAAAGCGCAGATACGTTTATCATATGACTGCAACAAAAAGTCTCTATTAATTTACAATATCTACTACGCACGAAAAAAATATCTCAACACAATATTATATAAAAAATGTCTAGTCCTCCTATAAGAATCAACCTAAAATTTTATGTAAACACTGCGATTGATTCGCTTTGTGATTGGTAGATAGCTAGTAGATTGCTAATAGCTGATGCTTGAGGTTCGTTTTGCTGGTATTTTTTGAAATATTTAATGAAAATTATTATTGCGGTGTAGTAAGTATTTATACTGCACTTGATGGTGAAATGGTGACAAAAAAGGAAAAGTAAAGCTTTAATTAACACCAAATTAACAGCAAAGAGTTTGAAACAATATTATTTGTTCATACTACTTTTATTATTATCAATATAAATGAATAGCCTTCCGAGTTTACCTTTTCTGAGAAATGGAAATTTTCTTCTCTCCGTTAGCAGTCGTCTGAATACCTAAATAATACACGTGTTAATGCTGAATTATATTTTTTAAACAGTAATTCTGAGTCTAGAGATATCAGATGAAGAAAAATGCTAAAAAATACCGATCCTACATCTGCCTATTGGAAAAAAAAGCTGTTAATGAAGCTGCTACGTTGACATGAAACGTGAAAAATTGAATCTATATTTAGATATTGGAGATAAATACGAAGAAACTTTGAAACTTAAGAAAGAGCAAAGAAATGAAAAATTTAAAATTATTATGAGATTTCTTGAAAAATTTTAATTGGTTTAATTCCTTGGAAGAATTTAAAATTATTATGAGAATTTTCACTAATGTTAAAATATTTCTTCTTTTATTTTGAATTTTATTTTGCAGTTTTTTTAGTTAGACATTTTAAAAATAGTTCGTTTCTAATTATTTTTGTTGTCTGGATTGAGAGAATTAATCCCTCAGGAAACTTCACTAATTTAAGGACATATATTCAAGGTTTCAAGGACAACATCGGGGTTAGCGAGCGAAAGCTAACCTAGTTTACATAAAAAGGAAATGCTCAAGAATTTCTACAAATATGTTTTTTATTATTGACTTTTTTAAACACTTTTGCTTAACTTGATTTGTTTCATATTTGCAATAACAGAATTTTGTAATATATTTTTCATTTATTTTCTGATATATTATATGCTTTAAATTTTAATCGCTTATACGTTTTGATGACAATAACTATTTTTATATATTCAGAACTAAATCTATACTTATAATAAAGCTCGATGTGTGTGTGTGTGTGTGTGTTGGCGCTCTACAGGCCAGGTCATTTGACATACAGCTATCAAATTTGGTACATGTATACCTTAGAGGTCGGGAATGTGCACCTGGGGTCCCTTTTTTTGAAATTTTAATTATTAATTAAAAACTAACTTTCCCGCCAAAAAAATCTTCCATTTTCCCCCACCGCCAAATGAGTAAGGCTTCAATTTTTTTTTCTTCCAGCAGTAATGAGGCTAGGGTTAACTTTTTTCGGCGGATTATTTTAAACGATTCTGTTTATTTTTTAATGTTTTATGCATTTAAAATGAAACATTGTTAATTAATCCATGTTTCAGATTCCTTCTGAAGTACTTTCGAATTAAAATAACACAGAATAAAGGAAATTAAAAATGTATAATCTGCATAGCGTTACCCCAACTGGCGTAGAAAAATTCACGCATTTGCGTTAACGTAATGCGCATTATGTTCTGATTGTTGACATGACAACCAACGGATGATTTAAATTATTTTTAGGTTAGGTGCATGCTTTTGTAATTAAATTGTATTTATGTTAGTTATATATTTTTTTGTATATCGTTTTTTAAATAGTTTTTTTAAACCTGTTTTCGACCGATTTTTTTAAACGATTCATTTTATTTTCTTAGTGTTTGATGCATTTAAAATGAAACATTGTTAATGGATCGATCTGTTCATGATGAATCTGAGGAATTTTTGTTGACAAATTCTTGAGATATTACATACATTAAGAAAGATATTCTTTAGTGACCATAAAGGTTAAACACTCAGTGACTCTATTATCAGTAATCATATTATTAAAAAAAATGCTTTGTTTCAGTAAAAAATATTATTATATTAATTGCAGATTAATCATTTCCACTTTAATTTAAAGCATAATTTCTACGAGGGGTAACAGAAAATTAGAGAGATACATAGCACGCTATGACTGAAGGCCTTTATAATATTATGAGTGAATTATATGACTATCAAAATTTGAAGTTTTAAAATATTTTGCTGAAGAATCTATTAAAGTTGGAATTGCGTAAAATATTTAATGGTACGACCGGAGTATTCCGGTTCAACCTATTTAATTATTAAAATTTAAACGAACATTAAGATTGGCGAACCGGCTGGTCGCCAAAGGCGTCTAGTTATTAATAAATCATTAATTAAATTAAATTTTAATTCTGTTCTAGTGGCGCTTCGTGGCAGTGAATTTGAGAAACATTAGATTTCAATATTATCAAATCGAAAATAATTAATTTTTTAAATTTAATTCTGCGGTTTACCTCTTTATTAAAAATGAATTTTTTAAAAACTATTTTCATTAAGATGATTGATGCCCAGATTTGAAAATGTATTCAACAGAAATTTTGGGATTTTCGAAGACCTGAGGATGAAATATCATCAATTAATTAAATTATAATTTGAGCCTGGGTTTCAGGATGAAATATTTATGGAACTGATGCATGTTGATGAAAGCGGTATCAACTTTGTTTTTTTGTCTTGGTCATTTGATCACTGTTCAGTGCTACGAAGTTCGTTTAAAATTAGCTTTTGTGTATTTTCAAACAAGAAAGCTAATTTTAGATAAACGAACCAACCTTAAATTTAAACTAACCGAAAAATATTTTATTTTATGTTTAAGTAGTAAGCAGATGAAAGAATAAATCGTCTTGAATCGTTTCTAATATCATGATGAGGAAATTTTGTTTAAAATAAACACATTCATTCCAGAAGAGGAATCTTCACTCCAAAATGCGATTAGCATGGAAGACCCATTAAAAGCCGATTCTCGCACAAATGGTATCAACAAGCAAAAGCACTTAAAACTCGATGCAGTTTCGCGAGAAAGGAAGTTTCTTTAACAAAGAGAATGAAAATTGCTTCGCTCTGCGAGAAAAGTTGGAATCTGAAAATAGCGCGATCAATATTTAAACGGCGAATCAAAATCGCATTGATGGCTGAAATGGTGAACATGTTTTGGCAATTTGTATTTTCGTGAGTTTAATTTTTGTTATCCCTAAATGTTATTTTACAACGAATACAAATAGATATTGAAGAGAACTTGATGTTGAATTCAGTGTAAATTACAAAATGAATGCTGCGTTGTTTGAGAGTGAATTTAATGGTGATTTTTTTTTCTGTATTAAAAGCTGGAATTAATTTTTAAGTTTATAACTTATTAGTACCCGGAAGACAAAGCTTCACTCGCCAGTTTTTTGTGTGCTTAAAATCGTGTTTTTTCGGTGAAAATATTTAGATACGAATCTTATACTGATTACATATGAATTTTTTTTCGATTTTACCTACATATGAACTGGCCATTTAAATAAAAAAAAAATCAAGAATTCAATCAATTTAGCATGTTATTTTCATTTCCTAACATAATAATTGCATTGTTGCTATTGGATGTGGGGACCACGGTGGCCTGGTGGTAAGGTCTTGGCTTCTGAGCCGCAGGGTTTCAGGTTCGCAACTAGATTCCACCGAAGAACCATCGTGTAAGGGGGTCTGTTGCACGCTAAATCCATGGACGTCCTGCCGCTGGTGTGGTGTGGGGTGGAGAGAGGAGTTCCAGATCAGGTGTCGTCCTCGTCATCTGTCCGCAGTTCAAAATGACGAGGTCTGTACCATAATAGCTCTAGTGTTGCATTACAACGTGACGTTAATATAGCTAAACCAAACCAAAGCTATTGGATGTGATCCGAACTTATTCATATTCGAATAATATTATATACCGCCATCTCTCAAAATGTTGACGTACCAGTAGATTATCATCCTAGGGCAACAATGCAAGTACCACAAAATGGACTATATGATATTGCCAGTATAAAAAATAATAATAATTAAGCAGATAATAATAATAAAGCAGATAATAAAAGGCTCCAATATTTAGTTATAAAAAATGTTTTTGTGTGGGTAAAATCGGGTTTATTCAAGAAAGACATCTATATGGATAAACTCGAAAAGCAAACCCCCTCAGGGGCTCACCTACTATAGGTGAGTACGGGTGTCCCAATCCCGAGGTACCCAGGGATCTTTACTCCCTTTATGTTTCCACTCCCCTACGCCTTCTGCTTTCTGCTGTGTTTTTCCTTCCCTCGACGGCAAGCGAGGGGGCTCTCCATGAGAAGCTGTCGCCGCTCTGTTTGCTTCTTGCTTCTCATGGACAGCCAAAGTCCCACGTGTTGGCCGTGCGTGGCAACCCATTTGAAAGACGGGTGGTGTACTGTGGTCCCATGTGCATCAATCGGCTGGTAGCTAGTCACCTGAGTGGCTAGTCTTCTAGGGATCAAGCGAAGGGGTTACTCCTTGGGCTTGGCGTTAAGGGTGGTCACTGTCCCCGGGGGTAACTCCCAGCGTATAGGTTCCGGCTAGCACCAAGGTAAGTGCCGAGGCTGGAAATGGCCAGAGCCGGTGGCTGCCTTCCCTTGTTGGGCTCCGTGGTGGGCGGTGCCGTCGGGCCTGAATTTCTCTAAATATCGCATGGCTCCTCCCAAAAAGGGTGCCTTTAGTGGGCGTCGCATTGTTCCAAATACTTCTAATTTTGAGTACCATTTCGATAGTTTTTTCATAGTCAAACGTTTGTCCGATAAAAACGAAACTTTTGAAACAGTATCGCCATTCTTGGTGCAGAAGGCCATCACTGCAACTGTCGGTGAAGTAACATCAATTAAAAAGATGCGATCTGGTGACTTGTTAGTAGAGGTCAATTCTCGAAAGCAAGCCCAGATCATACAAAAATTGAAAGCTCTTGCAACTATCCCAATCAGTGTCAGCCCCCGTGCTTCATTAAATACCTCTAAAGGTGTTATCACTTGTGGAGAAATTCTGAATCTCTCTGTTGACTACATAACAGATGAGCTAAAATCCCAAGGAGTTGTTCATGTTCACCGAATTACCATCAGGCGTGATGGAGAAATCATAGAAACTAAACACCACATCCTAACATTTAAATCTCCAAAACTACCAGAACATATCTATGCAGGCTACATCAAATTACCAGTAAGACCATACATCCCGAACCCTCTGAGATGCTTTAACTGCCAGCGCTTTGGTCATTCAAAGGCAAACTGCCGTGGGACACTCACTTGTGCCCGATGCGCAGAAAAAGGTCACGACAGCCAGCAGTGTGCCGCAGCAGAAAAGTGCGTGAACTGCGGTGGCGATCACACGTCCTACTCTCGATCTTGCTAGCGATGGCAGCTTGAAAAACAGATTATAACTCTAAAAATCAAAGAAAATCTATCTTATCCTGAAGCTAGGCGTAGGATTGTAGCTCAAACTCCTACTCCTGGCATAATATATGCTTCTGTTATAAAAAGGTCATTTTGTGCAAACTGCTCTTGCACAAACTGTATTAAAAACGTTACCACATCCAAACAACTGAGAAATGTTTCTTCTTCAGATACAGAAAACTCCATCAGTGTTACCCCTGAAACTCCTACAATTTAAAAAAAGAAATCAAAGAAAAAAACTCAAAAATCGCTGACATTGAAGCTTGCAAAACGTGGCCTCTCATTACAAGATGTTCCTCAAAAACTAAAAAAATCGACATTAAAAAATTCCGTCGCTTTTGGGCTTGCGACGCAAGGTATTGTCCATAAGGACTTAACGTCTGTATTCGGCATGCCAAATAGCCCTGATATTAAACTACACCCTTCTGATGATGAGGATGACTTGCAGATGAGTTGCGAATATGAGGCAACTCAATCAAATAATTCTAAAACTTCTTCTTCAAAACCTCTTTCTTAATGGGTACCTTCCTTTCATGGAATTGTCGCGGCATAAGATCCAAACTGTGTGATATCAAGTCGATTATTAGCAAATTTCATCCAGTCTGTTTCGGTGTTCAAGAAACTTTCTTGACACCCAGCATTCACATAAAATTGCGTGGCTTTAACTGTGTTAGAAAAGATGCAGACACTGGACATCACAGTTCTGGAGGCGTCTGTATCTTTACTTCGAATTTATATCCAAGCACACCACTAACTTTACACACTTCACTACAGGCTGTGGCTGTGCAAGTTCACACTAGAAAATTGGTCACAGTCTGCAGTATTTATTTGCCACCTCATGATATCATACGTCAACAAGATCTTGACAACCTAGTGTACCAGCTTCCTAAACCATTTATCATAATTGGCGACTTCAATGGTCATAGTACTTTGTGGGGTTCGGATAATACAAACTCTCGTGGGAGACAGATCGAGCAATTTATTGCCAATAACTGTCTCTGTTTACTGAACAACGATGAGAAAACCTACTTCCACGAACCCACACGTAATTTCCATACTCTTGATCTGGCCATAT
Source organism: Argiope bruennichi (assembly GCF_947563725.1). NCBI lineage: Eukaryota > Metazoa > Arthropoda > Arachnida > Araneae > Araneidae > Argiope > Argiope bruennichi. The sequence goes on along the minus strand of NC_079154.1, from coordinate 22,693,700 downwards.
GCTCACCTGAACTCTTGCCATTACTGACATTTGCAGTTAGCAAAGATTTGTATAACAGCGATCACTTTCCTGTTATTGTCTCCCATGCTGATAGCGGCGGTGCGACTAATTGTCCTCCGCGTTTCCTATTCCAGCGGGCAGACTGGAAAGGTTTTTCACAGTTAGCAGATATCACTCGGGATATGGTCAATACATCACACATCACGGATGCAGTACAAAATATTGTTGATACCATAATGAACGCCGCTAACAACACTATTCCAAAATCATCCCCACGCCTACGAAAATTTCGAAGACCGTGGTGGAACGGAGCCTGTCGTGACAGTTATAAGCAACAGAAAAAACTGTGGAATAAATTTAAGAGGTACCCAACAACAGAAAATCTTGTTGCTTTCAAAAGAGCCAAAGCACTAGCTCGTCGCATTCGTCGTCAAAGTCAGAGGAATTCCTGGATATCATTTGTTTCATCCATAACATCACACATTTCCAGTCGAACCCTATGGAGAAAGGTAAAGGCTGCTAATGGGATCTATAATGAGTCTTCCCTCCCAGTTTTAAAAACGGGAACTGTGATGCATTCCGACCCATTAGAGATTGTCAACATTCTCGGCCAAGCATTTGCACAAGTCTCCGCAATTGATTCCTATAATCCTGATTTCCTGGCAATTAGGAATCGCGCGGAGAGGTTGTATTTGCATTTCAATACTAGAAGAAACTTTACATACAATTGTGAATTCAAGATGTTGGAACTGGAAATGGCTTTGTGTCAAGCCCATGATACCAGCCCAGGGCCAGATGGTATCACCTATAATATGCTTCACCATTTGAACACCACTTCTCTTTCCAATCTGTTACTTTTATTCAACAGAATTTGGAATGAGCAAAAATATCCTTCACAATGGCAGGAAGCAATTGTGATTCCAATCTTAAAACCCGACAAAGATCCATCGAACCCTCTGAGCTATCGACCAATCGCTCTTACGAGCTGCCTGTGCAAAACATTAGAACGTATGGTAAATGCTCGTTTAATTTATGAACTGGAGAAACAGGGTTGCATCTCCCCTATGCAAAGCGGTTTCCGCAGAAGCAGATCGACCTTTGATAACCTCATTTTACTTGAAACAGAAATACGCAATGCCTTTGTTAGGAGGAATCACCTGGTCTCCATATTCTTTGACATTGAGAAAGCCCACGACCGTGCATGGCGCTATGGTATATTATCCACACTTTTTGAATTTGGTTTTAGAGGAAACATGCCCGTATTTATACAAAACTTTTTATCACTTCGTACGTTTCGTGTTCGATTCGGTAATTTTTATTCAAATCATTTTATACAAACTGAGTGTGTCCCTCAGGGTAGTGTCCTTAGTGTAACACTTTTTATAGTTCATCTCAGTAAAGTTTTATCTGTTTTACCTTCATCTGTTCATGGAACACTTTATGTTGATGATTTGCAAATCTCATGCCAAGGTAGCAACATGAATTTAATTGAGAGACAATTGCAAATTGCAGTTGATAGAGTGGTAAATTGGTGTAATAGCAATGGCCCCACACTATCTCTCCCGAGAAGAGTCGATGTATTCATTTCTGTAGGAAGAGAAATATCCATTCAGACCCTGTTATCTTAATACGAAATACGGCAATTCCAGTTGCGGCTGAAATACGTTTTTTGGGTGTAGTTTTCGATCGTAAACTCACTTTCCTTCCTCATATCTTACAACTGAGGAAGAGGTGTGACAAAAACTTGAATATCTTGAAGGTACTTTCTAAAACATATTGGGGTGCCGATCGGATCTCCCTTCTCCGTGTCTATCAAGCCATCATTCTTTCGCGCATAGACTATGGCTGTATGGTATATGGTTCTGCACGCCCTTCTGTTTTGCGGCGACTTGATACCGTACACCATTCTGCTCTCAGGATCTGCTCGGGAGCCTTTCGCACTTCCCCAGTTGAGAGCTTAAATGTTATTTGCCACCAATTGCCACTTTATTTGCGATGTAAAAAATTGTCTACGTTATATTATTTTCGTGCAAAGTCAGTCTCAAATCATCCCATATGCAGCACGGTTATACCTGTTAGTCTAAGAAGAATTTATAATTCACGACCCTCAAATATTCTTCCATTTTTAGAGAGAGTTAAAACTTCCCTGAATGACTCGAATTTTTATAATGTTACCATTAAATCTCTTGATTTGCATTCCTTTCCCCCTTGGGATATTCCCTCTTTTTCTTTTCTGAACCCATTCTTGGGATTTGATAAATTTTCGACTAGTCCTGTTATTTTCCAACAGATTTTTCATCAGCACCGCTGTCAGTTTTCTACTTTTATCCCAGTATATACAGATGGCTCAAAATCAAATGAACATGTTGGTTGCGCCATAGTGACTCCATCAGATACACTCAGCTATCGTCTAAACAACTGTTGTTCTGTTTTTACTGCTGAGTTGGTGGCAATTTTTTGCGCTCTACAGGAAATTCCGCCTTCTTCTCAGCGTAATTTTATCATATACACCGACAGTATGAGTGCTTTGGAGGCACTTGCTCATTTTCACAACCAGATGCATCCAGTGGCTATCCAAATTTTATCTAACTGGCAGCTATTAAAAAAAGGGGCTTTAATATTCTTTTCTGCTGGGTTCCGGGTCATGCGGGTATTTCGGGAAATGAAAGGGCTGATTTTGCAGCTAAATCTGCATCAACATTTCTGTCGCAGTCTCTTCCCTATTGTGATGCTAAAAGATCATTTGTATGCCGACTTTTTGCTACTTGGCAAGAATCATGGGATCTGCAGATCCACAACAAATTGCATTCAGTAAAACCCAGGACTGATTTGTGGCCTGTTCACCCTATACGAGAGGTGGATGTAAAATTGACACGCCTCCGTATAGGACATACTCGCTATACACACAAACATCTCATTTTTGGCGAGGCGGCACCCAAGTGTCCCACATGTCGTGTGGATTTTACCATCAATCATATTTTAATAGAATGCCCATCCTTTAATTCTTCTCGTTTATACTTTTTTAAGTCATCGTCATTGACTTTACAAGACCTGGTTTGTGAGAAATTCCACCCAAACATCTTTAAATTTTTAAAATACATTGACTTTTACACCTGTATTTAATACTTTTAACTTTTGTTCACGCTTGATTTTACATTGCTTCATTGTAATGCGTTTTCCGCACTACTGTTTCATTTAAATTTATTAACCTTGTACTTTAATTTTTGGAATTTGTATGTTGATAACCTTCGCTTTTATATTTTATCATGTGTTGTTTTATAGTTTGGTCTATAATTTTTTACCACTTGCTTGGCGCAGCATAACCAAGTATGGTTCTTGCGCCAGAAAACCCAAACCAACCAACCAACCAATCGAAAAGCAAACCTTTGTCTATATATAAAATTAGATCCAAATCGTTCGAGCCGTTTCCGAGATACACGAAATAAATTTATATTTATACAAGAATTGCTCGCTTAAAATTATAAGATTTTTGAGGCATTTATCACAATTAATATGCCCAATGAACTAGAGGTTATTAGGCAGTAATAATGTAGTTTTATTTGAAATTCGAACTGTAAAAATAGTTGTAGACTTCTTGTGCAAGTGCAAAATAAATTTTTATAGGATTATTCAATTTCTGTCTCCAGATATCTTTGCAAAATTAACAATATTTCTGGTTTGAAATCCCGAAGGAATATTTATTATCTGCTATTTTTCAATAAAATTATTTATAATATGATGGATAATCCTGAAATAATCACTGTTGTCCCAAAATAAAATCGCAAACTCGTTTTTCACAATAGTTCAAAATTGATAATTACTAAATTAATAAAATTTGTATTGTATATTGTTTTTAAAAGAACGGGTAATACAATGTTAGCATCTAATTTAGATTAAATGTGTTTCACGTAAGTTTTATGGCAGAATCTGAAATTTGATTGTCTAAACATTTGATATTTTTTGGCTCCAGTCGAAGTTGTGAATATTACGCTAGCAACCACTGATTGCAGTGAAAATAAGTTTATAATTATTTAGATCATTCATTGAGATGTAGATCCGTCAATAAGATCAATGAGATGTAGATAGGCTTGAAGCTAGGCAGATTCAAGTGGAGGGGGCTCGGTGGTTGCAAGTAATACCATACGTCTAAACATTTGAAAATTTTGATTGAAATGCTTGAATATTATGCTAGTACCCACACTGCAGTGAAAATAAGTTCTCATAATAATAATATCACAATAATTCATATATCATAATAATCTCTTAATAATCATAAGTTCAGTTTAGATCATTTAAAGAGATGTAGACCCGTTGGCAAGTTTGAAGCTAGGCAGGTTCAAGTAGAGGTACCTCGATGGCTGCAAGTGGTACTATATATGATATCCAGATTGTGTAATCAATTTTAAGAAAGTAATGGTAATACCAAGAGGCCCATTCAAGACCTCCCAAGAGCACCGACATCTGCGAAGGATCGATATGGGACATTAAGAGTATGACGATATAGACAAACAACGGCTATATATATAAATAATTCATAGCCTTGTTGCTGTATTTGAAAAAAGAAATTCCAAGCAAAAAATATATAAACACTTTGCAAAGAGGGCCTATTATTCCCGGCATGCAATAAAGTGTGTCTCTGAACATCACCCATAAAGGGTTTAAGGTCTACTCCACATTGACGATTCCGGATTATACATAAATTTCTTTTATTTGGCAAAACTGTTTCTACTGATTGATCTCTTCAATCAGGATACTATAAACATTTAGGTTAACATAAACACCAACATTCGATTCTCTTTCGTGAGGATAGAATGTTTGACAGTTAACGCACATATCACGTCATAAAGTGAAGAATAAGCCTATCTTTTTCTTTCTCGCTTTCCAAACTCGTATCTGCTCCCTTATGTCATTCGCCTGCCCCCTGAATTTGTTGCCTTTAAGTCTGCCATCTAGCAGCACGAAAATAAGTTTAAATACGCTCTGTGTTACAATAGTCAAGTCATCTTATCTGGACTCCCGAAGTACTATAACATGATTCTTGGACACACCAAGAATGAGGGAGTGTGCTTTCAGTAAACAAGTAATTCGACATTCTTCATCTGGAGAAAACCTGGAGTTCGCTAACATCCCTTCCAGGTAAGGGCAATCAATCATTTTGATGGTAGATGGATCTTCTGCGGGGCGGCATCATGTTGGGCAAACGTGCACCGCTGTTCGCCTTTGATGGGGGTAATGTCACCGCGCAACGTTATAGAGGTGGGATCCCTGAGGCCTGTGTGAGGTTTTCTCGAAATACTGCATGGCCGGAATTTGTTTTTATAGATGATAAGACCACACAGAGCTCACATTATTAATGATTTTCCTGAAGAAGAAGATTTTCTCTGTATGGATTGCCAGTGAAGTTTCCAAATCTCAGTCGTATGGATATGTTTGGGATGGTCTAAAAAAGAGCTATTGCATGATGTCCTCTCCCCACAAGATCTTTCAGGCATTAAAAGCCCGCTTTTCGGAAATTTATTGCCGCATTTCTCGGCAATAAACATCTTATTTTAGACGGACATTTCCCGAGATAAATGCATCATAATTGATATAATCTTTATCTTAACTTACAAAGCACCCTTTTTCCACATGGTTATGCGTTCTTCCGTAATAATACCTTTCTGTGCCAAATTTTGTAGCAATAAAACAAATATTTCTCCAATTAGATTTTGTGCTTGTAGCTTTAATTTTGGATAGCAGTGTATAAATAATCAAAAAGGTATATCTTTCATATTATTTGCTAATTGAATGCAGTAATATTATTTATTAAGAATATATATAATATGTAATGATATTTTAATATCTAATTTAATCTAAATTAATTGCCTAATTCGGCCCATGTCAGGGTCATTTTAAAGTGTTCTCTTGTTTCCTGATACCATTCCACGTATGAAGCTGTGTAAAAATTACTGCGCAATCATTTCTACGTATCAAGTGAAAATGATCCTTCAGTTGCCCTTGTCAAAGGTCAACACGTGTATTCAATCGCCACGTGGACGGAAACCCCATGTTATATAAGACTAGTGATCATTTGTTTCGTTCCCTTTTCTCACTTCTGCTTTTGTTTCGCGATGTAGTGGACGTACCTTGTCCGCGCCTGCTTGTAAATAAATTGTATTAAAGAGAATTAAAAAATCCAAAACGTCTTCTGTGTCTTCAAACCTGCCTTCTACTTTTCAGAAATATGCATTATATATATATATATATATATATATATAATATTAAATGTTTATGTTCTTGTTTGGTGACTGTTAATTTTTCTATATATTAGCGAGAACTTGAGATTTTTTCAGAATCTTGCTGTAAATATAAAAGAAAACTGTTCTAAAAACATTCGAAGCTCTCATTTGTTTGTTTTGCAATAATAATTTTTGTTATAAATACTTCCTAAACATAATAATTAAAAAAGTAGTTTTTTATTCCTCATAAAATTTAATAAAGACAATGGATTTCTCGCAATTTCTCAATAACTAACTGCAACTGAAATTTTATTAATTCATAATAGTTTATCAAATATCTGAGATAAAATAAATACATAATGTCTTTCATTAG